>NW_026555100.1:8422500-10922500 GCF_021234165.1 Pteronotus mesoamericanus
AAGTAGGGTAGGGCTGGCAGGAGGATTTGTGGGGGCAGAGAGGAGAGGGAAGGGGACTCCGTACTGTAGGAAGCGTGTGAGTGAGCTTGAAGACTGGCAGGTGGTGGAGGAGGAGCGTGTGGCCGTGAGCCAGGCACTGGTGTTGGGCTGGGTCTGACACGAAGCACAAGATGCTGCTTGAAGTCGTTTGCTTCAGCTTCCTGGGTCCACTCAGCCAGCCAACTGTGACCTGAGAAAGCCCAATTATTGCCTGAAGAAAGCATTCTTGTAGGGCAGGATTCCTCAATATATCAAGCCCTGAATGATTGTTTGAGGAAGAGAAGAGGTGTTATAGAAATCCAGTTAGTCAATAGTGGCGCAGTCCCATAGTGTCTGAGGCACTGCCTTTGTCTAGTAAGTGCGGTCACCCCAGCTGCCAGCCTCGGCCCCCTCTCTCCCTGCCCTGCACAGAAGTGGGCCCCAAGCTAACGGAACTTTCTGGAGTCTCGTTACCCCTGGAGATGCCCACACGTACTTGTGGGTTCCTGCCCTGTGGCCGGCAGTCTCAGCTGCGCCGGGTCAATCTTGAGGCTTCTCTCTGCCCAGCAAGTCAGACCAGGGAGATTTATCCTGGGGTGTGCGTTGGCTCCTACTGTGGATCGGGCATTTTGCTTTGCTGAGAATGAGAGGCGAAAAGATGTTGCCCTTACCAGCCAGGAGCAAGTGTTTGCCTCCCTTTGACCTTGTGCATGTGACAGTCACGATTTTTGCCATGTCAGAGGGCCAGCTGTACTCCCAGTCAGGGATGGAATGCCGCGGTCAACTCATGAAGTCGGGCTGCCCTGGCTCTGCCCTTTACTAGCTTTGTGACCTTGGGCAGGTTACTTGATCTCTCTGATCAAGTTAAGTCTGATCTGAGTTGTCTCAATTTTCTCATTTCTAAAGGTTCTTACTTTCTAGAGTCTGTTGTGAGAATGAAAATTGTGTAATGCCTGTAAATGTTTAGAATGGTGGCCAGTGTATGGTTGGTGCTAGGAAAGTATTAGCTATGATTATTGTTACTTAACATGTTTCTTTAAATGAATTTAGCTAAAGGAAAATTTAAGAAGAACCTTATAGAATTACTATAAATGGAAAATTGATATCACTTCTTTATTAACAGTTGATTGCCATAAAAATAAATGTGAAAACAAAACACTGTTATGAAATCTTTGGATATATGCTGGACTTGGACCTGCTTCCCCATTAAAAAGCAGTAAAGCAAGGACTAGATGGGTGATGACCATTTTTGGATTGAGAATTTGAAATGGGACTTCCTCATTCTGTGGCTCATTGTCATTTGTACAGTGATCACCATCTAAGTCCTGCTTCTCAAAGTGTGGCCCGATAGACCAGCAGCACCAGCATCACCGAGGAATTCATTACAAACACAGATTCCTCGGCCCTTCCAGACCTGCTGAATCAGAACCTGCAACTGAGGAGCCTGGTCTGCAATTGCCCGTTTTTGAATTCCACGCTTGGAGAGTTGATTTTCTATACTTTACAAATGAGGAGCTTAAGGCCTGAGAGTGACCTGTTCCAGGTCACTTGAGTTAAGCACAGCAGCAAGTCAGAATTCAGGTCTCCAGACTAGCTCTGCAGGGCAACACCCCCCGAGGAAGTCAAACTCCACTCGTCTTTCTGTGCTGCGTGACCTCAAGCAAACTCTTAACCTCTCTGGATCTTAGTTTCCTTATCCGCAGAAGGGGACTGACAATAACACCCTCTCTCAGAGGTGGTTGTCAGGGTTAGAAGAGATGATGCTCATTTAGTGTTGGCTGCTGCTACCCGTGTAGAACTCAAGGCTGGCCCAGGCCTCTCAGAGGTCTGGCTCAGCAAGCGTGTGGCCTCTGCTTGGCCAGCTGTGGTCATCTCAGAGCTGTTGGTGGCCACACTGTGGACATCATTGCAGCTCCTGTTTCTAGTCCCTTTTTTACTGTTCGAGATGAGTCATCAATTAAATTAAAATAATTTAATATCTCAAATTGGTGACTGTCATTTGGTTGTACTGTGGGGGCTTTACTTTTGATTTTAATTAAATGTAAGATTGTCTTTTCTTAAAGGTGGTTGTCTGCTTGCCAGGAAGAAGCAGAGATTGTTTTGGCAAATCCTAGATCCTGCAACAAAACACACACAGTTGCCTCCCTGTGGTAAGGTTGTTAGAGTAAGTGACAGCCAGGGATCCTCTTCCTCCCTCAGTGAGCAACAGAGCTGAAGCACTTCCTTGTAATGGATTTTCGTGTAAAGATAATGTCTTTGCCTCCTCCTAGTGGCATTTCCTATTCACTGAGCACAAACCAGTCTGCGGCACTCTGCGCTAAGCCCCTTGTGGACATTTTATTTCATGCTCAGAACAATCTATTATTTGGAGCATCTTCCTCATTTTTCTTAAATTGAGAGATAAGTCATAAAATTTACCATTTTAAAGTGGAACATGCTGTGGTTTTTAGTATGTTCACAAAGTTTTGTAACCATTACCATAATCAATTTTAGTACATGTCATCCACCCCCAAAAGGAACCCAGTGTCATTAAGCAGTTACTCCCTATTTATCCCATATCCCCCCGCCCCTGATAACCACCAATTTATATTCTGTATCTATGGATTTGCTTATTTTAGACATTTTAGATAAATGGCATCGTATAACATGTGGCCTTTTGCGACTGGCTTCTTTTGTTTAGCATGTTTTGAGGTTCATCCATGTTGTATCAATATTTCATTCTTTCTTATGGCCAAGTGATATTCCAAATGATACCTCATTTTGTTTATCCATTCATCAGTTGATGGACATTTGATCTCCTCTTCCTTGGCTGTGGTGAGTGATGCTCCTGTGAATGTGCACATACAGGTTTCTACAGGAATTTTTGTTCTCATTTTACTGAAGAGAACATGAGCCTGAGGTTAAGTAACTTGCCTGAAATCCCACAGCAGGAAATCCCCAGCTCAAGAAGAGCCACAGTTTGGACTTGAGGATGAGAGAGCTCTCAGGCCCACGCTGAAGCCACTTCTTCCTTTTAGGTCTCCGGCTCTTGTGTGGTCGGGGCACATCCTGATGTTGGGTGTGGTGGCCACTGGCTGAGGGGCCAGAGGCTCCACTTTGTTCTCTGAGACAGATACTCTGCAGGCGCGTCGTGTACTAGAGCTGCCAGGGTCTCTGCAGCAGGGCGGTGAGAACGCCCCTTGAGGTTCTGGATTCCCGGGTGCGCAGCATTTGTCGCTGGGCTGTAGGCTGTGCTCTGCAGAAGCCCTTCTGGCTTGGCCCTGATGGGATGTCCCCCCATTTCCCTTGTCCCCATCAAGGACACTCTCCACTGACTTGGCCTTCTCAGCACTTGAGAGAAAGTGTAAGGGACGTTACTTTAAACCGGGGATGTTTGTGAGAAGTAATAAATGCTTGTTGTAAACATATCACACAATACAGAGGTAAAATAGAAAGTAAAAGAAACAGCTTCCCCAAACCTATGGCCACTTTCAAGTTAAATGGTCTTGCCAGGCTCCCAGAAGATGCCACGCCCATTTCCCCCTTATCCACGTGCCTTTCCACCCTCCTCTCTAACTATCTGCCAGGACCTGGTGTAAGTGCTATTGTTAGGGTGGTTGGTGACAGAGCTGCGAAAGAATTCACACAGAGACGAAACTGTAGAGAGTAAAGTTTGTATTCACTCTCCAAGAAAGGAGAGGGGCCCGGTGTGGAGAGAGAACACCAGCATTGAAGGGCAGGGCGTAGGCCCTGGGCTATTGCGGTGTTATAACTTCAGGCTGCAGTTTGTTCCAATGTTATTTTCTGCCTGTGGCTATAGGGAGTGGTTAGTTCTGGTCTTGCTTTCTAGTTATTTCCAGTCCTGGGGACAAAAGCTCAGAAGAGTAAAATGTCAGTTGTTACGATCCCCGCAAGTATGAGCTCAGGAATTAGAGTTTGATCACACACTCTTTATTATTTGGCCAAGTTTTTACCTGCGCAGGGGCCACCTTTCCCTCGAAAGGAAAAAGGCGCACCGCTGTAAGGGTACACGGGTTTTTATAAGCAGAGCAAGCAAGCAAGATACAAGGGCGAGAAGTGGCAGTTAGCAATAGGCAGCTTCTTTCTTTCTTTTTTTTTTTTTTTTTTTTTTGCTGATTAGGTTCAAGGCTGTTACTGGGCCCCCTACTCTTTCTCTGGTCAGGATGTGTATCTGAGGCAAGGCTCAACCCTCGCCCTATGCCTCCTCCTCATTCTTGTCGACTCTGGCCCAGCTGCATGGGGGCTGCACCCTGATATGTTTTTCTTGGTACCAGTTTCTCCCTTATCCTCAGCTCTGACCCTGCCCCTACCGGCTGTTTATCTGAGTCAAGGCTCAGCCGCTGTCCTATCCTGCTACCAAGGGGGGCTCTAATTCTTCCCTTCATCTTGGGGCACTGTCTGCTCTAGTTTCTTGTTTCGGCCCAGGCTTGACCTAGTGTTAAAGCCTGGCCCCTTCATCAGTCATGTTTAACAAGGTCATAGACCTGCTCGGCAAATGGTGCCACATAGCAAATGGTGCTGACTTTGTCCTTTCAGTTGTGGTGGAACTTCCTGGACTCCTGTGGTCCTTGGTGGGCTTCTCCTCCGCCTTTTCTCTCCAGGTGACATGATGCAGAGAAAGGCTGGGAAAGGCTGCTCCAGACATTGGAGCACCAGCAAAGTCCCTGAAAGTAGTTCTCTGGGGGAAGAGGATTTGTCAGGAGGTGGTATGGCCCGGGCTCCTATTTGTCTTAAACCTTCTAGAATTAGTGGCTCTGTGAACACTGGGCACAAATAACTGGGAAAATCCAGTGCAGTCGTGATGCTGGTCCTTGATGACTGGTGGCTTCGCTCAGTCTCTGCAGCCTGCACCTCCAGCGTCAGGGATCAAGTGGCAATTCAGAGACTGGCAGCCTGAGTCACAGAGGTCCAGCTGTTTACAATTTTGTTTCGTACACCGGGATGCCAATTACCACGGAGCTCTAGAATGTACCTGGAGATGCTGGAAGTTTGATCTGCTGGAAGGGGTGCTGGCTCTTCCCAGCAGGCCCAGTCTAAGGCTTCATTTCTGTTTCAGAAAAATTCACTTCCTCTACGTCAGTGTCCTGAACGCAAGCGCCATCCCACTTGGCGCTGTCCTGATGCCCTCCCACAGTCCCACGTCTGTTTGTTAAACGGAGCTCTCTCCTGGTCGGGCAGCCAGGCAGCCTGGGTTGGAATTGCAACTCTTCTGCTTCCTCACGTGCCTTAGTTTCCGCACACGTAAAACGAGATGAACATCCTTTATGAGGTTGTTAAATTAGGTGAGATGTGTCATGTGCTTAGAAAAGTCTTAGGCACTTAAATAGTGCCATATAAGGATAAGCTATGATCAAATTGATTTCAATTATTTTTTTTTTTTTAGGACTCTGCCCTTGGCAGTAAGAGTGAGCACAGACTAATGTAGTGCCATGGATAGACCATGGCTTTGGAATTGGACTACCTGGGTTCAAATCCCAGCTCTATACTCATGAGCCTGGGGAGCCAACTTCACTGAGCTTCGGGTCTCCCCATCATAGTGCATGTTCTAGCATATTTTAAGGCATGACAGTTCAGAAATATTTGACAGGAGTCTAACCAAAGAGCCTTTGCTCAGTAGACTAATGGGGTCACAGAATGTCCAGCCTGGTTGATACCCCCCAAATTCCATAGTACTAACCCTTGCTTATAGAAGAGGAGAAAAAGTCCTGGAGAAGTTGTTTTCCTGAGACCCCTTGGCTGGTAGGGGAAGGGCTGGGACAAGGATGCAGGCCGCCTGAACCCAGTCCAGGGTGCTGCACCCCAAGTGTCACCTGTACCTCTTTCAGAGCCAGAAACACAGACAAAATAAGAGAGAAAGATGAAGAGACAGTTGCTCTGTCTTCAAATAGCCTGGTCTTAGGGGAAGTGGGAGGAACAGAGGGCAAAATAACTTTCCATGGGTGAGTAAATCTAAAGCCCCTACACAGGCACGGACCCGCCAGTACTCAGTAAATGGGAGTTACTTCAGTACTGTCACCACTATCATCAGCCAGGGCCAAGTCACCACAGTTGGTGGGAGGCCTAGTGCCTCTACGCCAGTGCTTCTCAAACTGGAGCTGACATCAGCATGGGAGGGCTTGTTAAAACACAGTGGCTGGGCCCCACCCCCCAGAGCTTCTGACTCTGTAAGTCTGGGGTGGGGCCTGAGAATGTGCACGTCTAACAGGTTCTAGAGTGATGCTGATGCTGTGGGTCTAGAGACCCCACTCTGAGGACCATTGAGTTGGACCAGCCCTTGCTGCTGAGAGCGGTCCTTGAGCCTCCCTGGTAGAAATGCATGCTCCCAGGCGCCGTCCCAGACCTGCTGTGTCAGAATCCTCACCCTAGAAGGATCCCTAGGTGATTGTAACCGGGAATTTGGAAAATCTGGGCTAAATGACCTCCTGTCTCCTTCTAACCCCGAGGTTCCATGAAAAAAAGATGTTTTGTCAAAAAAAATGACAGTCTGGGCAGAACCAGGTCACTTGACCACAGGTTCCTCCCATTGCCTTGGGAGCCTTGCTTCTTGGCCAGGCCATGGAGCCCAAAGTGCCTGCGTGTCTGAGTGCCTGACATTTTCTTTCTAAGACTTGTTTGACAGGGGCTCCATGATCCTCTCCGATTCCCCCTGTCACCAGGCCCCCCTCTCAGCAGGGACTGAGCAGGGGTCAGAGTTCTATGTTTCTCAGAAACAACTCGAGCTTGACCTAACACTCCTGACTTCCAGCAGAAGGTTCTGTTTACTTTGTGGGTTTTTCTTGTCTTGCCCCGGTTCTGCCTACCAGTTACTTTTCATCAGGCATTCATTAGAATTAACATGATAACCTTTAATGAAGGGCCCATTGGTTGAATAAAGACACTATACTGTCTTTATTAACACAGTATAGTGTCTTAATTAGAGGTTTGGAGAGATGGAGTTTGGCCGTCTTGGAATAATAATTATAATTATGAGGCTAAGTATGCCTAGTGTTTATTACAGTGACTTCCCCCAAGCATCTCTATTATCTACTGTAGCTCAGGTATCAGCAGCTTGGAACACCATAGAGGGGTATGCTTGAGTTTAGCTGCTGTCTAAATATTGATGTCCAAACTCCCTGAGCCCCTTTTTGGGTTTGGGCTTGCATGCCTCACCAGGTAGCATAAAGCGATTCCAGTGCCAGAGCCTTCCAGTTTGAGGACTCCCTGAGCAAGAGTGAGGCTCCAGGAAGTTGGAGGAGAAGGCAGGGCTCAAAGGTGGAGCCCTAGAGGGATAAAAGCCCTCTGTGCCTTGGCTCATGCAGCGCCCACATGTGGGTTGCCTTTCCTCTCTGCTCTCTGAGCCAAGTGATCTCTCATTCATCAACATCCAGCCTGAATCCAGGATGACCTACTCTTCTGAGTTGTCTGGGACTGAGAAGGGGTCCCCCAGGATGTGGGACTTTCAGTGCTAAAATCAGGAACATCCTAGATAAACTGGGACAAGTTGGTCACCCCCTTGGAATCTTTGCGTTCAGAGTTTTTGTATTCCGCCCTCTTACCAAAGTGACCTTGGATGATTTACCTATCAACATGGATCTCATTTTCCCTCTGTGAAGATAACTCATGGTTTTTATGGAAATTTAATGAGTTAATATATAAAAAGTGTCTAGTACTGTGTCTGGCATCTAGTAAATATTCAGTGATGTTAGCTATGTTTGTTGTTTTACTGAGCTGAGTGAGACCTTTGAGATGACCCTGCCTCTATCTAGTTCAGGAATCCGCTCTTTGGGGACCCTGCTTATCACACACCCCATGATATTGCACTTAGTTCCTCACACAGGAGCCTTTCTTTATGACTGGTGAACTATTGCCTGTCCTGTCAGCTCTGGGGACCCATAGAGAATGGGACTGTCTTCTTGGAGACAGACACCTCATGGCTCCTTGAGAATGACTTGCCTGTCTCCAGCTTGGGTCTTCTCTTCCCTGGGTAGGTTGCCCACAGGGGAAATAAAAACAGTTCATTAACTATGAAAGATAATCAGTCTCTTTACTGAAAGAATTGCAAATTAAAGTAAGGGATACTCCGATCATATTAACAAAGCTTTTTTAAAAAATGATCCTCTTACTTATTGGACAGAATATATGTAAATTAGTATAAATATTCTAGCAGTTTGGCAATACATATCAGGATCCATGTATTTGTTTGTTGATTATATTTGCTTGCTCATGAATATCTTTTGTCATTTTCCTCTTTCTTTTTGGTCTTATTTTTTCAACTGAATAATATTGAACATTTTAAATAATAAACATAACTATGTATCCTACTTAAAGACCCTCTTTCACAATCTGCTGCTTGCCTTATATTTTCTAAGCATCCAGGTGTTTTATATATTTTATACAGTTAAGTTTGTTGATCTATTCCTTTGTGATTCTTTTATAGCTGCTGGATATAGGACGTCATCCTCACATAATTTTTTAAAAAATATTTTATTTTTTTATTTATTTTTAGAGAGAGGGGTAGGGAGGGAGAGAGGGAGAGAAATGTCACTGTGAGAAAGAGCCATTGATTCGTTGCCTCTTGTACCTGATCCAACCGGGGACTGAGCCTGCACCCCAGGCATGTGCCCTGACTGGGAATTGGACCAACGACCTTTTGCTTTGCAGGATGATGCCCAACCAACTGAACCATACCAGTCAGGGCCTCACATAACATTTTTTATTTCAAAAATATTTAAAGTGTAATTTGATATAATTTTTTTTAATTTTTAGGTTATTGAGAGTCTCTCTCTTTTTGTTATCCCAAAATTGTTAATGGGTAATTCTAACATCAGTTATTAATCTTTCCCTTCCCTGATTTATTTATGAGGCCTCCTTCATTAAATAATGACATTATTTATGGACCAAATTTTATGGGCTATATATTTTCTTTCTTTTTATCTATTTTCCTTATTACCCTCTTTTTAAAATTATTGTAGCCTTATAATATTGGTTATCACCCGATCTTTTTTTTTTTTTTTTTAGAGTTATGCTTGCTAATTCCCCCAGTTGAAATTAAAAGCATTTCATCAAGTTAAAAAAAAGTTTTGGGATTTGAGAAGGAATTACATTAAATAATCTACATATAAATCAATTTCTTTAAAAAAATCAACATTATTCCAGGGAGAGAAGATGGCAGCCAAGTCGGTGGAAGCTGTACCTACTTGCTTGTTCCCCCAGCACAGATTTTTGGCTGATCTTCTGACAAGTGACCTGAGCAATCAGCGGAATTACAGCTGATAGGAATTTTTGAAGCCAAGGAGTACAGAAGATGCTTTGCACTGTCCACACCTGTATAACAGCATATAATATGTGGTGGGTGGTGTGACTCTCAGTCAGCCAGCCAGAGAGAGGAACCCAACAAAGAATGACCCAACAACAACCAAAATCCAATTACAATAAGAGAGCCCACATAAATGGCATAAAGGGCATGCCAAGATCACCCAATGGTCAAGGAGATCAAGGAGACTGCACCACTGAGTCCCACAGGTCTCCTACCACAGAAGTCCACCTCATAAGGGAAGGGAATCAAAGCAGATCAATCTAATACGCAGAAACAAACAAAAAGAGTCACCTAAAATGGAGAGACAAAAAGAAAACACCCCAACTGAAAGGAAAGGGAGGAATCCACAGAAAGAGTGGTGGGTGAAATTGAGGCAAGCAATCTATCAGACATAAGAGTCCAAAATAAAGGTTATTATAAGGATGCTCAAAGAACTCAATAAGAACTACAAGGAACTTTATGGGAGCTACAAGGAACTTAGTGGGAATTACATCAGTATGAAAAAGGACATAGAAACTATGACTAAGAGCCAGGAGGAAATTAAGAATACAGTATCTGAAATGAAGAACACACTAGAAGGAATTAAAAGCAGATTAGATGAAGCAGAGGATCAAATCAGTGAGTTGGAAGACAAGGTAGAAAAAAAAACACGCCCAGTCAGAGCAACAAAACAAAGACTCAAAAAGAACAAAGATAATTTAAGGGAGCTGCAGGACAACAACAACAACAACAACAAAAAACAATATTCACATAATATGGACTCTAGAAGGAGAAGAACAGGAGCAAGGGATAGAAAACCTGTTTGAAAAAGTAATAACAGAAAACTTCCCTAACTTGGTGAGGGAAAAAGTTACACAAGTCTTAGAAGCACAGAGGGTTCCAATCAAGATGAACCCAAAGAGGCCCACTCCAAGACACATCATAATTAAAATGACAAAATTTAAAGGCAAGGAGAAAATCTTAAAGGCAGCAAGGGAGAAACAGCTAGTAACGTACAAGGGAACTCCAATAAGGCTATCAGCTGATTTCTCAATAGAAGCACTACAGGCCAGAAGGGAATGGCACGAAATATTCCAAATAATGAAAAGCAAAGGCCTGCAACCAAGACTATTCTATCCAGCAAGCCTCTCATTTAAAATAGAAGGTGAAATAAGGAGCTTCCCAGACATAAAAAGCTAAGAGAGTACATCTCCACCAAACCAGCATTGCAAGAGGTGCTAAAGAGACTGCTTTAAGAAGATGAAGAAAAAGAGAGAGGAACACAGGTATAAATATCAGTAGTAACTTTAAATGTAAATGGATTAAGTGATCCACTCACAAGACATAGAGTAGCTGAGTAGATAAGAAAACATGACCTGCATAATGCTGTCTTCAAAGGACCCACTTCAGAACAAAAGATTTGCACAGGCTGAAAGTGAAGGGATGGAAAAAATATTCCAAGCAAATGGATATGAAAAAGAAGCTGGTGTAGCAATACTTATATTAAACAAAATGACTTTAAAACGAAGGTCATAACAAGAGTCAAAGAAGGTCACTACATAATACTTAAGGGAATAGTCCACCAAGAGGATATAACCCTTGTAAACATATATGCACCCAACGTGGTAGCACCTAAATATATAAGGAAGGCCTTGGAGGACTTTAAGAAAGAGCTCAACAGCAATATCGTCATCATAGGGGATTTTAACACCCCACTGCCAACAATGGATAGGTCATCCAAACAAAAAGTCAACATGCATATTGTAGCATTGAATGACCCTCTAGATCAAGTGGAGTTAATTGATATTTAAAGAGCATTTTTTGAAACACACATGAATCATTTTCAAAAATAGACCACATGGCAGGACATAAAACAAGCCTCAACAAAGTCAAGAAAATTGAAATCATATTAAGCATCTTCTCAGATCACAATGGTTTGAAACTAGAAACCAACCTCATGAGGGGGGGAACCCCCAAAATTCAAATACATGGAGATTGAATAACATGTTATTAAATAATGAATGGGTTAACAATGAGATCAAGGAAGAAATCAAGAAGTATCTGGAAACAACTGAAATGAACACACAACAACCCAAAACCTGTGGAACACAGTGAAGGCAGTCCTGAGGGGGAAGTTCATAGCACTATAGGCCTACCTAAAGAAGATAGAAAAATCTCAAATAAACAACCTATTGGATTTTTTGGAATAGTCTGAGAAGGACAGGGATTAGCTCTTCCTTAAATGTTTTGTAAAATTCTCCTGGGAAACTGTCTGGCCCTGGGCTTTTGTGTGCTGGGAGTTTCTTGATTACTGCTTCAATTTCCCCAGCTGTTATTGGTCTGTTCAAGCTTTCTGTTTCTTCCTCCTTCAGTGTTGGAAGATTATACTTTTCTAAAAATTTGTCCATTTCATCAAGATTTTCAAATTTCTTGGCATATAATTGTTCATAATAGTTTCTGATGATCATTTGTATTTCTGTGGTATCAGTTGTAATTTCTCCTCTTTCATTTCTGATATTATTAATTTGGGTCCTCTCTCTTTTTTTCTTGATGAGTCTGCTTAAAGGCTTGTCAATTTTATTTATCTGTTCAAAGAACCGGCTTCTGGATTGGTTGATCCTCTGAATTGTTCTTTTTGTCTCTGTGTCATTCAGTTCTGCTCTAATCTTGACTATTTCCTTCCTTCTACTTGCTCTGGGATTTATTTGTTGTTTCTCCAGTTCTTGAAGTTGTAGTGTTAGGTCTTTTACTTGAAATGTTTCTATCTTTTTTAGGTAAGCCTGTATTGCTATGAACTTCCCTCTCAGGACCTCCTTTGCTGTGTCCCATAGGTTTTGGACAGTTGTCTGTTCCTTTTCATTTGTTTCCAGAAATTTTTTGATTTCTTCTCTTATCTCATTATTGACCCATTCATTGTTTAATAGTGTACTGTTCAGTCTCCATGAGTTTGCAAGTTTTTGAAGTTTCTCTTTGAGGTTGATTTCGAGTTTCAAGGCCTTGTGGTCTGAGAAAAAGTTTGGTATTATTTCAATTTTCCTGAATTTGCTGAGGCTTGCTTTGTGTCCTATCATGTGGTCTATCTTTGAAAAACTGCCATGAGCCTTTTGATCCAGGGATTCCCCTGCTGGGACTATACCCTAAGAACACCAAAACGCCAATACAAAAGAACCTATGCACCCCAATGTTCATAGCAGCACAATTTACAATAGCCAAGTGTTGGAAGCAACCTAAATGCCCATCAGTAGATGATTGGATCAAAAAATTATGGTACATATACACAATGGAATACTACGCAGTAGAAAGAAAAAAAGAACTACTAAACTTCACGACAGCATGGATGGAACTGGAGAGCATCATGCTAAGCGAAATAAGCCAGGGGGCGAAAGACAAATACCATATGATCTCACCTATAAGCGGAACCTAACCAACAATGCAAAGATGCAAGGAAAATGTGACCAGCAACACTGAAAGGAAAAGAAATCAACAGAGACAAGAGGGAAGGGGGGGCAGTGAAAGGGAAGGGAAGGGGAAAGTCAAGGAACATATAGCAAGGACTCATGGACAAAACCAAAGGGGACGAGCTGAAGGAGGGAAGGAGGGAGGGGGCAAGGGAAAGTGGTGGGGGGGAGGCAGAGACAAATGTATTTAAAAAGTAAATAAATTTAAAAAAAATTAAATCCAAAAAAACCAAAACAAAACAACAACCTAACCCTACATCTAAAAGAACTAGCAGAACAACAACAAAGCCCAGAGCAAGTAGAAGGAAGGAAATAATCAAGATCAGAGCAGAATTAAATGACATAGAGACAAAAAAATTTTTTTCAAAGAATCAATGAATGCAGGAGCTGGTTCTTTGAAAAGATAAACAGAATTGACAAACATTTAACCAGATTCATGAAGAAAAAAAAAAGAGAGGACCCAAATAAATAAAATCAGAAATGAAAGAGCAGATGTTACAACTGATACCACAGAAATACAATGGATTGTAAAAAATTACTATGAACAACTATATGCCAAGAAACTGGACAACCTGGGAGAAATGGATAATTTCTAGAAACATACTATCTTCCAAAACTGAATCAAGAAGAAGCAGAAAGCTTGAATAAACCAATAACAACTAGTGAAATTAAAGCAATAATCAAAAAACTCCTGGAACACAAAATCCCTGGACTGGATGGCTTCACAGGCAAATTTTACCAAACATTCAAAGAGGAACAAACTCCTATCCTTCTCAAACTATTTCAAAAAATTCAAAAAGAGGAAAGCCTTCCAAACTCTTAATGAGGCCAGTATTATCCTAATTCCAAAACCAGGTAAAGACACAACAAAGAAAAAAAATTACAGGCCAATATCTCTGATAAACATGCATGCTAAAATCCTCAACAAAATATTGGCAATCTAGATCCAGCAATACATTAAAAAGATCATATACCACGATTAAATGGGATTCATCCCAGGGATGTAAGGATGGTACAACATTTGCAAATCAATAAATGTAATACACCATATAAACAAAAACAAAGGACAAAAAAAATCACATGATTATATCAATAGATGCTAAAAAAGCATTTGATAAAATCCAGCACACATTAATGATAAAAACACTCAGCAAAGTGAAAGTAGATGGAGCATACCTCAACATAATAAAAGCCATATACGAGAAACCTACAGCCAACATCATACTCAACAAGAAAAAACTAAAAGCTTTCCTCTTAAGATCAGGAACAAGACAAGTACGTCTGCCTTCACCGCTCTTATTCAACTTAGTACTAGAAATTCTAGCCACAGTGATCAGACAAGAAGAAATAAAAAGCATCTAAATTGGAAACAAGGAAGTAAATCTGTCATTGTCTAAAGACAATGTGATAGTGTACATAGAAAACCCTATAGTCTCTACCAAAAAACTACTCAACCTAATAAGTGCATTTGGCAAAATAACGGGATATGAAATCAATATTCAGAAGTTGATGGCATTTCTGTACACCAACAATGAACTATCAGAAAGAGAAACTAGGGGGGAAATCCCATTTACTATAACAACAAGGAAAAATACCTTAGCATAAATTTAACTAAGGAGTTAAAAAAAACAAAAACCCTGTACTGAGAAAACTGTAGAACACTGAAGAAAGAAATTGAGGAAGATGTAAATAAATGGAAGCATATACCATGTTCATGGATTGGAAGAATTAACATCATTAAGATATCCATACTACCCAAAGCAATCTATAGATTCAATGCAATTCCTATTAAAATACCAATGGCATATTTCACAGATCTAGAACAAATATTTCAAAAAGTTATTTGGAATGAAAAAAGACCCTGTATAACCTCAGCAATCTTGAGAAAGAAGAACAAAATTGGAGGGATCCAAATATCTTATATTAAACTATACTACAAAGCCACTGTAATCAAACAGTCTAGTACTGTCATAATAACAGACACATACATCAATGGAACAGAATAGAGAGCCCAGAAATAAACCCATGTCTCAATGGTCAATTAATATTTGACAAAGTGGGCACGAGCATAAAAGGAGTAAAAACAGTCTCTTTAATAAATGGTGTTGGGAGATCTGGACTGGTACATGCAAAAAAATAATAATAAAAAGAAAAAAAGAAAGAAACTAGACCACCAACTCATACCTTACACCAGAATAAGCTCAAAATGGATAAAAGACTTAAATATAAGTCGTGATACCATAAAAGTCCTAGAGTAAAACATAGGCAGAAAAATTTCAGATGTCCCATGTAGCAATATTTTTTGCCGATGTATCTCCTAGGACAGGGAAATAAAGGAAAAAAAGTAAACAAATGTGACTACATCACATTAAAAAGCTTCTGTAGGGCTAAAGAAACCATCAGCAAAATGAAGAGGGAACTAACCATATGGGAGAACGTTTGCCAATGATATATCAGATAAGGGTTTAATCTCCAAAATATATAAAGAACTCATACAGCTCAATGCCAGGAAGACAAACAATCCAATTAAAATATGGGAGAAGGGCCCTGGCTGGTGTGGTGGTGTGAATGCTGGCCTGTGAACCGAAAGGTTTCTGGTTCAATTCCCAGGCAGGGTGGCTGCCTGGGTTGCAGACCAGGTCCCCAGTTGGGGGCATGCAAGAGGCCACTGATCGATGTATCTGTCGCACGTTGATATTCCTCTCCCTCTCTTTCTCCTTCCCTTCTCCTCCCTCTAAAAATAAGTAAAAATAAAATATTTAAAAAATGGGAGAACAACCTGAAAAGACATTTCTCTGAGGAGGACATACAAATGGCCCATAGATATATGAAAAAAATGTTCAACATCACTAGCCACTAGAGAGATGCAAATTAAAACCACAATGAGATATCACCTTACACCTGTCAGAATGGCTATCATTAATAAGGGAAAAGGAAACCATAGTGCACTGCTGGTGGGAGTGCAGACTGGTGCAGCCACTGTAGAAAACAGTATGGAATTTCCTCAGAAAATTAAAAATGGAACTGCCTTTTGACCCAGCAATTCCACTGCTGGGAATATACCCTAGGAATCCCAAAACACCAATTCAGAAGAACCTGTGCACCCCTATGTTCATAGCCATGTTATTTACAATAGCTAAGTGCTGGAAACAGCCTAAGTGCCCATCAGTGCATGAGTGGATCAAAAACGGTGGCACATTTACACAATGGAATACTACGCAGCAGAAAGAAAGAAGGTACTCCTACCTTTTGTGTCAGCATGAATGGACTGGAGAATATTATGCTAAATGATATGTGCCAGTCGGTGAAAGACAAATACAATATGACCTCGCTTATAAGAGGAATCTAAGAACAAAATAAACTAACAAGCAAAATAGACCCAGAAACACAGAAACATGGAACAGACTGACAGCAGTCAGAGGAGAGTAGGTGGGGGATAATGGTGGAAAGAAGGGGAAGGGACTAGTCAATAAATACGTATGAATGACCCATGGATGTGGACAACAGTGTGGGGCTGACTGCAGGAATATTGGGAGGGCTGGGCCGGAGGAGGGCAAAGGGGGGAAAATTTGGACAACTGTAACAAAGTAACAATAAAAAAATAAATAAAAATTAATAGCAAAAATAATCAACATTATTTGAATATTTTGACTTGTCATCAGTGATCATATTATAGCTTCACATACAAAACTATTTTGAAAAACATCTTTGTGAACTTTTCTACTTTTCTTAATATTGGGTTGGCCAAAAAAGTTCGTTTGGTTTTTTTCTGTAAGATGGCTCTGGTAGCACTTAGTTGTCTAACTTCATTCAAAACAATTTTGTTAGATTGTATTGTGACAGCTGTCATCTCAGCATGCTTTAAAAAAAAAAACTTTGCAAAATTGGTGAATTTTTGTGTAGCCATTTAATATTGAAGATGGAAGAAAATATGCAACATTTTTGGCATATTATGCTTTATTATTTCAAGATAGGTAAAAAAAAAACCAACTGAAACTCAAAAAAAGATTTGGGCAGTGTATGGAGAAGGTGCTGTGAGTGATCGAACGTGTCAAAAGTGGTTTGTTACGTTCCGTGCTGGAGATTTCTTGCTGGGCAATGCCCCATGGTCAGGTAGACCAGTTGAAGTTGACAACAATCAAATCAAGACATTAATGGAGAACAATCAATATTATATTATGCAGGAGATAGCTGACATGCTCAAAATACCTAAATCAATAAAGTTATTGGAGAAGATGAAAATGTCTTTTATTTTACAGAAGAAACCATACGGACTTTTTGGCCAACCCAATGTTAGTCAAATACATTTTTCACAATGACTGTCTCTATGTATTTTATATTATTGTTGCCATTTGGAATAGAATTCTTAAAAACTATATTTTTATTACTGGCATATAAGAATATTATTGAATTTTGCATGTTTATTTGGATCAGCCACTTTGCTGAGGTCTATTTAATTTGTGTTGTTAGATGACTTTGGGTTATTGAGGTTACACAGCCATATCATATGCACATAGTAATCATTTTTGCCTGTTTCCAATGTTTGTGTTTTCTATTTCTTTGGCCAGAACTTCTAAGACCATATTCAGGGATGCTGGTAATGGAAGGCATCCTTTTCTGTTCCTTGTTTTAAAGGGACAGCTTTTGATGTTTTCTTCGATGTTGCTCCTAGTTTGTAGATCTGCCTTTTCCATCTAATGGGCTGATATGATTTACGACAACCACATCAAAGAACTCTTTGGAGCCAGCTGTGCTTCTGGCATAAAGCACTAGGGGACTCATTGTTTGGAAGTGTTTGTTCTTTGTAGAATCTCCAGCCTGCCGCAAACTTTGAGCCCACAGAGCTGGTCCAGTTCCAGCGCTGATCCCTACTGAGAGATCCCTACTGAGCCTGTCTTCCTGGGAATAGTTCCCCCATGCTGACGTCACTCTCTCTTCTGCCAGCCCCACCTGCTGATAGAAATTCCAGTGGTGCTTGGCACCACGCAGCAGCAAGGCTGGGCTCACCTGGCACAACCCTGGACCTGAGGAGGCAGTAAGACACTTCTTCATAGGATGCCCTCCCAAGGACCTCTGTGGACCCTACATCATCTGGACTTTTGTGTATATCCCACCTGTCCCCTTTCTTTCCTCATCAGCTCAGGGAGGTCACCAATTCCCCTGCCCTGTCTGAGCCTGCTAGACCTCTGCTGGCACTGTGCTCTGGGGTCTTTCCAGTCCAGTGGGAAAGCAGAAGCAAACAGGGGTTAATACAGTACAGGATGAGGAGGTTTCATTCTCACTATATGAGACTAAGGGGCTGGAGCAACTACCTGCTTATGGCAGTAAGAGAAGGCTTCTTGGAGGAGGTGACATTTGGTCTGGTCTTGGAGCAAGAGTAGAGATATTATGAGGCAGATGAGGGAGTATGGCTTCTATTCTGACTGTTTCTCTACTCTTTGCATTATTGTTGACATTCAGAATATGATCTTTGTAAACTATCTTTTTTTTTTTTTTTTTTTACTGGCATATAGGAATATTATTGATTTCTGTATATTTAATTTGGAACAGTCTTCAAAGGCTTAGGAGCCTGGGGGAAGCCTGGCCTCTGGGGAAAACACAGGAGTTTGCTGAGAGAGATGAGGCAGTGCTATCTGAGTTGGTGAGTGCTCCTGGGGTTCAGGGGTTGGGGGGCTGGCAATCACTTAGGGAAGAGAGAAACAACTTCTATAGCATCACCGCTACATTCCTGCCAGGCACTTTGTTCATACATTTAGTACTTTTAGTACATTTTAATACATTCTCTTTTCCTGACAGCCCTACTAGGTTGATAACGATACACCCATTTTACAGATGAAGAAACTGAGGTTCAAAGAAGTTGCATGACTTAGATGAGCCCTATCTCTTAGCCTTTGTGCTTTCAGTGTTTCCCTACTGCTGCTGTATAAAACAACTTTATTTAGATATAATTCACGTACCCTACAACTCATCCATTTAAAGTATACAATTTATTGGTTTTAGTATATTCATAGAGTTGTGCAACTATGACCACAAAGTTTAGAACATCTGCATTACCCCTGCAAAGAAACCTTCACCCCTTAGTCTCCATCCCACAATCCTCCCATGCCCCCTGCCTTAGGTAACCATGGAGCTACTTTCCACCTCTATATCTTTGCCTCTTCTGGGCATTTAATATAAACAGCCTCATACAATATGTCATCCTTTGTGACTGGCCTATTTCACTTAGCATAACGTTTTCAAGGTCCTTCAATGTTGTAGCATATATTGGTATGACATTTCTTTTTTCTTTTTTCTTTTTTTTTTGCTAGACATATTCCTTTAACGGAGATACCACATTTTGCTTGTCCATTCAGCAGTTGAGTAGCATTTAGGTTGTTCCCATGTTTTGGCTGTTATGAATAATGCTGCCATGAGCATCCATGTGTAATAGGTTTTTGTGTGGACACATGGTTTTATTCTCTTGGGTATATACTAAGAGTGGAATTGCTGGTTGCATGATTTTTTTAAAAAATCCTTATTTCTTGATTTTTAGAGAGAGGAAGGAAGTGGGGGAGGGGAGCCATCAATTTGTTGTTCTATTATTTATGCATTCATGGGTTGATTTCTGTGTGCACTCTGACCAGGGATTGAACCTGCATCCTTGGCACATCAGGATGGTGCTCTAACCAACTGAGCTACCCAGCCAGGGCCATATGGTAATTTTTGAGGAACTGCCGGATGAGGCTCCACAGCAGCTTCTTCGCTGCCTCTAGTACAAGGCTTACTTATCTTCAGAGTGACAGGACTGGGGAGAAGGTCAGTCTACAGAGTCTGTGTGAACTCTCTGTTTTCTAAGATGTGGACTACTGTACAGTAGTCAGAGGACTTGCAGCTTCACTAAAGGAGACTTTGATGATTCCACAGGGACTGGTGTAGTTTGCAGGGCCTCAAGGACATTGCCATGGATGCTGGTTGTCACTGTGCTGGCTGAGCTCTGCCTTCCACATTCTGACTAGTAGGCTGTGGTAATAGAGAAGGTGCTGGAATAAACCCTAAGGTTCAGGGTACGAGGTAGGGACAAGTGTGGTAAAGAGTGATAAAGGCTCTCGGAAGAGGGAGGGCAGGGTTTCAAGCCTAGCACAGCGGGGACAAGTGGGAGAGCAGGGAGGCTGGGAGGGGAGACTGGGTCTGGTCAAGTCCTTGGGCTGCTGTGGCTGCCAACTCTGGTCTGTCTTTCTTCTTTGGCTGCAGATCTGGCCGAGTGCAAGCTGGTTTCTTTCCCCATCGGCATCTACAAGGTGTTGCGGAATGTCACTGACCAGATCCAACTCATTACGCTGGCCAACAACGAGCTCAAGTCCCTCACCAGCAAGTTCATGACCACATTCTGTCAGCTCCGAGGTAGGCCCTGGTCAGCTCAGGCCGGGGGCACACGGCTAGCCCTTATATTCGGGCTCTGACCCTGTTGAGAGTATAACTAGGACCAGTCCTGTCAGCTGGACCTGGGAAGTCACTCCTGGGGGTGGGGGAGGCTTTGAGAATGGACCCAGGTCCTTCTTGAAGCCTGGGAATCTCTGTGTCACTTCTGCCTAGATGGCTGTGAATCAGCCTGGCTAAGGGCCCAGGGTGTGGCTCCTGGAGTGATTTCTCTTATTCTGAACAGACCAGCGGGGTGTTTGGGGTCCTCAGGTCCTGGAGTAGTATTTCTTGGTAGACTTGAAGAAGCCCCCTTCCGCCCCCCAGTCTGGCGTTGTTCTCCTGTGCTGCTCTCTCAGCTCGGGAGTGACAGGTTCCAGGAGTGTTGGTGTTTCTTTCCTCTGCTGGGCACACAGAGAGCAAGTGGACAGGGGCGCTTGGCAGGGAGATGGGCTGGAAGCCAGCAGGTGGGCATTGCAGACCCTGTTGAAATGGCTCCTCTGGTTGGACAAGCAGGGCGCAAAGGACACTCCAGTGCCTGTTCCCCTCTCTGCACAGCAGTCCCTCCATTGTCACTCAGTTACCCACGGGGGAGCTGGGACCTGGGCAGTTGGCATGTGTTTGCGAAATGGCGGAGCAGGAGAGTTGGGGAGAGCACAGGAGGCGTAGCCTTCCTTCCTTCTAGAATCCTCTATCTGATAGAGTCATGAAAAGGGTCTAAGAGCCTGTTTGGAGAAACCAGGATGTAGAATGCTGATGGAACAGGAGCAGCACAAGCGAGCATAGCTCACACAGCTGATGTCAGGCTCCCTACAGGCGCTTCGGGCATTGGGCAGCGCCCAGGGGAGAGGGAGGTGTGAATCGGCAGCCAGTGACTCAGGAGGGAGCTACAGGCAGGACCTGGAAAGACCACCAGCTAGGTACAAACACAAGGGCAAGGAAGAGGAATTGGCCTGTGTAGAAAGCTTATATTGTTACATAATACGAAAGCCATAAAACACTAGATGTAGCCCAAGGGCCACCAGTTGGGAGAATCTCCCATAAAATATTAGAGCTGTCTCTGTTACCTCATTTCAGGGGTGGAGAAGGAAGGGCCGGGACAGAAGGGGCTTCTCCGGGGTCTCAGAGCAACACCTCGGTTGCCCACCTTCCAGGGCAGGGCCACCTTTCCAGCCCACGGGCATTAGCTCGAGGGTCCCCCAGAGCTGTATGCTGCCAAGTGGGATTGGATGCTGCTTTCCAGAGGAGGATGGAAAGATAAAAATGGGTGGTGGGGGTTGGCTGGAGCCTGTCGGAGGGGCACCGTCAGGCAGGGGCGCTTCCTGTGAGTAAGAGGAGTGCAGCCATGCTTTTCTTCATTCCCTGACCCTTGAGCACCTCCTGTGGCCCAGACCTCTGCCCGGAGGCTCAGAAACAAAGGCCTCTAGACCAGGTCTCTCCCTGAAGGAATCCAGGGTGCAGAACAGGCTCGTCAACAATACTGAGTGCTGTGATGCCGGTGCGGCCAAAGCGCGCTGGGACTGCTGGGAAAAGGAACGAATTCTTCCCTTCCCGAGAGTGGAGAGCGACGTGGGCAATGGGGTGGGCGTGGAAGCAGAGCCTTTCAGAGGATTTGACATTTGGCAGCGCCTTGAGGGATGAGTGAGCAGGCCCTCCCCAGGAGGACCGCAGTGAGTGCCAGAGCAATGTGCTCAGAGCCCTGTGCACTCGCCCCCGGACCTGGGAACATACACGTCATCATGTCCTCTCGGTCAGAGGTCCGTGGAAGGATAGAGTTTGAACTCCCGCTGTCCGTGCCTTGGCTTACCAAGGGAAGGCTGCCCGTGCCCAGCCGGGAGGGGCTGGAGCTGAGGACCAACCTGGCAGCCACACAGACAGCTCTGGGCCCCAGCCTTTGTCATGGTTTCTCTTTCAAATAGAAACACCCTCACCTTTTATGTGTGAAGAGGAGGCTTAAGTAGGGTTTGCTGGGCTCCTCACAGCCGGCCAGTGTCCGTTTCTGGGTTCTGGCGGAGGAGGGGGGCTACTCTGGTGTTGGGAGAGAGCCATCTGCAACTCCTTGCCTGCCAGGTTGTCACCTGTCAGTGTCCTGGGGACTGTCATCTGCTAGGCCCATGGTCCCCTCTGAGCAGGGTCATCTTTAAATGATTGCCTCTCCTTGATGTCCTTCACCCATTTCATGGCAGGAAAAAGCAAGACCTGGGAAGGACAACGGGACAATGAAATCAGTCCAAAGGGCAAGTGGGCCCCAGGATCCAGCTCTGGCTCTTTTGTCCGCTCTTTTCCTGGGCTCCCCTCTCCTCACCTCTTCATGCAAGTCACTCAGCTCTTCTGACTGAGTGCGTCCTGGGCCTGCCAGGCCAGACGTGTGTGAGGTACACCTGCAGAAATGAACAAGGCCACCCGAATGAGAACTGGCAGGGCTGCTTTTACAGGGCCTGCCCTAGCAAGGGAGTCAGCCTCTGTCCTCGGATTTGGCAGAGACTCAGAGGCAGGCAGAGGAGGGGGAAGGCTTTACCATGGACAAAAGGGAAGCCTTCAGGCAAGCCCTGATTGGAGGCTATTGGCCGGGGAAGCGGGAGGCAGGCCAGCTACCAGTGGGGCATCCTGTGTGATTGGCATTTGGCTTTCTCTGGTTGGTGCTGAGTTGGACGTGGGGACAAAAATTAAGGACACTGTCAGTAATCAATTCCTGGCCATTTGGGGCCAATTGTTGCAGAGAGTATTGTTTGGCTTCCTGGATTGTTGACAGAGAAGCCGTCTGACTTCCTATAAGTCCGACTTACAGCAGACTAACTTCCTGACCTGGTTACTGTACAGATGGGTTGTTTCCTGGGCAAGTTGCTGCAGGTTGTGGGTCACAGTTCTATTTTTATAGTTGCGCTGGCTGTTGTCTGTGTGTATGTTCAGTGTCTCACAGACTGCCTTTCAACGCACTGCAGCAGTTCCTCGTGAGCACCTGTTCTGGGCCCGGCCCTGGGCATGAACAGGTGAGTAATAACAGGGGAGCCCAAATTCACCAGGTGCTTAACCCTCGGGGCTCCATGCTGAGGCTTTTACATGCATCACCTCATTCAGTCCTCACAGCACCCGATATTTGGGAAGGATAACAAAACTAAGACCTAGACCTGGCCCTTGGGGAGCTCCCGGTCTCTCAGGGGAGCCAGGTTTGCTTCAGCCCCTGGGGTACTTTTCTTTCAGTGATGGCCCTTAGCAGGTGAAGGAGGAGGGAAGAGGGGGTACAGTGCCAGGGACATGGAGCAGACACTGAAGCTTTGCAGCGGTCTGTTTTGGTGTGGGATCAGGCAGATCTACTCTGATGGGCACACATTTTCTGGTTCCCTCAGCACAGCCGTTGCTGAAACAGTGGGTCTGGGAGGGTCCATCACAGCTGAGTTACCCACAAGGAAGCTCCCAGTTGCTGATGACCGAGAGTTCCTGCCTGATGCCGAGGCGGTGCTAAGGCTGTGGCCTGCTGCGTCAGTTTTTCCGTCAGGTCTCAGGAGCATCTGGCCCCTAGGGTTAGCTGGCTGACTTCAGGGGGGAAAAGGCCGGCTGTCCGTGACCCCTGCACGTACGCCTACAGAATTAAAGGAATCCAAGTGCCGTGGCCTCCGGCATACTTTGGATAGAATCCCAGAGGTGGGACTACCAAGGCCAGCGGGTGAGAGCGTTTTAAGGCGGTTGATCTACACCATGAAGTTGTCAAGCACTGATGTCTCCCTGAGCCCGGGGCCCATCAGGAGGTGAAAAGCAACCTCTCTGTGGTCAGGCTGGACCAGGACCCACAAGATGAGAGGCCGGGTCGTTCGGTGTTTAAAGCCCAGACACCGAGGTTGAGCCCAGTTCTGGATTGTGACATCTTCCCCTTCCCCTGCAGATCCGAGCTCCCTGCCGATTTTAGCTCTGTGGTTAGGTGCAGCCATCAGAGGGCCCGAGCCGATCGGAGGAAGAGAGGAGAGGATGGTCAGTGAGCTTGTTCTCCTGGCCACCTCCCTGTGAGGTCCGCCTCAGGCTGGCTGTGCCCTTAGTCTGCAGGTCACTTTTCTCAAGGCAGCTTCAACACAGCTCTCTCTTTCTGGGTGGTGACAGCTCCCTGCTTTTCACCCTGGGTTACTGCATGATCCCTTGAAGTTCCCCTGTAGCCTCCCACATCTTTGGAAATACTTTTTTACAAATAAACCCTCCTGGAGTTAGTTTGAGCTGCAGCTCTTCCTCTTGGGGGCCCTGACTGATACTCTGCAATTTATTAGTTCCATACCCACAGGCAGATTATTTAACTGCTGTGTACTTCACTTTCCCCCTTGGTACGATAGAATAATACTGGTAATAGTCTACCCCATAGGGCTCTTGTGAAGACTGACTATGTTAACCCAGGCACAGCCTGAGAGCAGCTGCCTTCCCCACGCTCTCCAGCATAGTACCTGGCACATAGTGGGTGTTCCCAGCTGAAGGGCTGAATGAATGACTTCCTACCATGCAGTCAGCAGAGGAAGGACCCTACCAAAGATGTACACATCCTAATTCTTGGAACCTGTGACTGTGTTACCTCACATGGTAAGAAAGACTTTGCCGGTGTGATTAACTTAAGGACCTTGAAACCAGGAGATATCCCGGATTGAGTGCATGGGGCCAGTGTAAATATGACGGTCCTTGTAAGGAGTCAGGAGGGACGGAGTCAGAGAAGCGGATGTCATGACTGCAGCAGAGACTGGAATGATGAGGCTCCAAACCTATAGAGGCTAGAAAAGTCAAGGAACAGATTCTCCCCTAGAACCCTCAGAAGGTCCAACTCTGCTGACTTGATTTGACCTCCATAACAATAAGATGGTAACTTTGTATTGTTTTAAGCGTCCAAGTTTGTAGTGATTTTTTTTTACAGCAGCAATAGGAAACATACACACCAGATGGGTCCAGAGCCTCCTCCTGCCTTGGTCTCCCCACTTGCTTGCTTGCCCTCCCACCTCATCTCACTCTGGAGCTGGGGTTGTACCCCAAAAGAGAAGCCTTTCTCTGAGGAACTGCCCTGCCCACTTTTCTCAGCTGCCTTATTTTCCTCAGCTCCTCCCGACGTTCGGCCCCTCCCGTGGCACACAGGCTAGGTTCTGGTGGAGCTCAAAATTATCCTCAGTATGTTTTCTTGAAACCCTTCGTGGGAGCTGCTGCCCCCACCGCTGTGGAGGTGTGGGTTAGGGATGCAGCAGGGGAAGGAGGAGGTTGCAGTGTCCCAGTGGGGCAGAATCTGAGACCTGCTTTCCTCTCCAGCACAGCCTGGGTCTGTGACTCCGGCAGGAGGGGGCCTGCTCTCCTTAGAACATCCTCGCAGGAGTGTGTTGCTCCAAAGGAATCCGTGGCCACAGAATAGCTCTTTCTTTGATCTATTACTGTATAACAAGCCACCCTAAGATTTATGTGTTTTAAACAACAGTGTATCATTTCCTCCAGCTCTGTGAGTTGGTTGGTTTCTGCTGGGCGGTTCTTCTGCTCCATGAAGTACAGACGGAGATCACCTCTCCGAGGAAGGTGCATCCTCCGGGGCCTTGCTGCATGTGGCCTCTGATCTGCTTGGACCTCCTCACAGCACAGTGGCTGGACTCCAAGAGGAAGGAAGTGGGTGGTTACAACCTGGGCTTGGAGGTTCCAGAACATCACTTCTGCTGCATTCCACTAGTCAAAGTGGCCACAAGGCCAGCTCAGATTCAAGAGGTGGGGAGCTAGACTCACCCTCTTGGTGGGAGTTGCTGCAAAATCTCACTGCAAAAGGCACAGGCACAGTAGCAGTTGCTGGAAACAGCCGGCACAGAGGCTTTCTCAGTTTATTAGACGGAGCACTGATGGATGGCGATTTTACCGTTCCTTGTTTGCACAGCTCCTGGGTGCCCGCTGTTCGCCAGTCACTGTGCTAGGAACTATGAGGAAACAGTTACCCCTGGGGTCTGAAAACCTGGCCCTGGCATTTGCAAGCTGTGTGACCTTGCAAAATTGGACGAATTATGGGGACCCCTCTGAGTTTCCACTTTGTCATTCTGAAATGGGCACTATACTATTACTTCACAGAAGTGTATAAATCCCACATGCTATTAACTTGTTTTCTTTATTTATATATTCTTGTAAACCAAACTAAATATATATATAATTAAATGGATGAATAAATGAAATAAACAAATAGGAATAAATGCACAGGAGTAAATGAAATAAATGCCCTTTGGAGGGGAGTTGGAGGCAGCCAGGAGAGCCACTCCTGCCACACAAGCGAGCACCTCCATCTTGCATCTTGCAAACCCTGCAGATCCACAGACTCCGGGTGCCCCCCTGCCCACCTGGCCAGGGACTCGTGTGCACCCCTGGAACAGTGGGACGTTGTTTGCAACTCTGCATAAACTCTGATGCCTCGGTCAGTACTCCTGGACACGGCCCAAGCTAACATTCCTCTCCCACCCCGTGTGCCATGCGGCCTCACTGCTTCTCTGTTCTAAGCTCCAAGCAGAGACCTTCACTCTTGGCTCCAAGATTTATAACAGTTTCCATCCTCCTTCTGCCCATCTTACCCTTTCCCATGCATTTCTGTCATTATTATAAAGCTGTGAGGCTTCACTTGAAAACAGGTTCCTGTTATTTGTCTTTGAATATGTAACAGATGCACACAATACAACACTCCAAGGGTTGGAGAGGGTAATAGGGAAAAATAAGTCTTCCTCTTACACCTGTCCCCAGATATCCCATTCCCCTGCCCAGAAGCAACTACTGTTACCAGTTCTAGACATATTTATTCTACACCAGTGTGAACCTAAGTGTGTTTAATGTCGGCAGCATTGAAAATGTACCACCATGGGTGGACACTGCTGCGAGCACTTTGCAAGTATAAAATATTTTAACCTTTACGACCCTATAAGGTCAGTACTTACATTGTCTCCATTTTTTTTTAAATGAGGAAATAGGCAGGGAGAGTGTAAGTAACTTGTCCAAGGTCACACAGCGAGAAAGAAGGGGTTGGCGCTGTGGGTCCAGATCCACAGAGCTCCTTTATAACGAACTACTAACGGGAGTAGAGGGAATGCACTGTTTTAGAAGTTGCCTTTTTTTACTTAGCAATACATTTTAGAAATTGGTCCATGTTGGGACGATGACAACTGCCCTGTCCTTTTCATGGGGGTAGAATGGTTAGCGCTGCATTTTAGTTTGTTCCAAACCTGGTTAGAAGTTTTCGCACCCCTTCCCTCTGTCTACCCATGGAGTGAGTGTCGCTTTCAGAAACTTCACTCCTGTCTCCATGCCCCTCTGTCCCCTGTGGGCAGCGGCTGCCCCTGTGGAGGGCATGAGCCATTTGAAAGACACTCACGACCACGCCACACGGACCGACTCAGCTGCAGGGGGCCTTTGCCGGCAGCGACATGACTGCTCCTACGTGTGGGGGCGGCAGCCAAGGCACTGATTGGTCCTCGGTGGACAGGCATTTCTGGAGATGGCACATCCCCTTGCTGCCTGGCTACAGAAGTACTGCCAGCCGGCCTCATCTCTTCCTTCATGGTATCAGCAGGCCCTTATCCTCTGGCATCAGTCCCAGGCCTCTGAGTCAGCCTTGGCAGCTGTCCAAGCTAAGGATGCTGCGGAAGTAATAAGAAGGACTTGGGGAAGGAGGGGTCCATTTAACAGACACCGGAAACCACAATTCAGTAGGGATAATAAATAAGAGAATATCACGATGGGCTGCTCTCACCCTGGGGACAAGTGATGGGAGAGGATCTTCTTCCAGATCCCATGTCGATCCTGGCAGGTCAAAGTGTTCAACTCTGAACCCTGGTGTAGGAGAGCAGGAAGAAACATCTGGAGGCCCCCTAATGCTGCCCCCCTGGGACCACAGGGCCTCAGCCCTCTTTTTTCAAGAGAGAAGGTGGTGAGACCCTGGGTATTGCTGTGACCTCAACAATGAGAAAGAATGTATTGCAACCCCAGGGGCGAGAAGCCAAGCTAGATGTGGCGGCAGCTGTATTTAGTTGGAAGCTAAGCACATCAGCCAATCAGATGGCTGGGCTGTTGGCTACACTTTTGTTCTTCCTCTGAAGTGGAAACAGCAGAGAAAACCTCGAGCGCCCAGCTTGAGGGGGACATAAAGTCCCAGGAGTTAGGTAAGATTGGGACTTTGACAGGTATAGGGGCATCTATATCAGGGAACCCACTTTTTTTTGCCTTCCCCTGGTGAGGGGGATTGGAAACAGTTTCATGGTTTTGTTTCCACTCAAAAATGACTAGATCTATTATGAACAACTTTGCACTCATAAACTTTTGACACTTAGGAGAAATAGACCAGTTCCTTAAAAATCACAAACTACCAAAACTCAACCAAGATGAAATAGCCAATCTGAATAGTCCTATAACCATCAAATAAATTGGATTTATAAATACAAAGACCCACCCCCCAAAAAGAAATCTCTAGGCCCAGGTGATTTCACTGGAGAATTCTATTAAACTCTTAAACAAGAATTAACATCAATTTTACACAGACTCTTCCAGAAAATAAAGAGGACACACTTTCCAACCCATGCTACAAAGCCAGCCTTACTTTGACTTCAAATCCAGATATAAACAAACAAACAAAAAAAAACAAAAACAAAAACTACAGACCAATATCTCACATGAACTAAGTGAGACACAAAAAATTCTTAGCAAAATACTAGCAATCAAACCCAGCAATATATGAAAAGTATTATATGCCATGACCAAGTGGAATTTACCAATTTTTTCTGATATGCAAAGCTAGCTCAACATTTGAAAATCAACCAGTGTTCTCTATCACATCTGCTGACAAAAAGCATTTGACAAATTCCAACACCCATTTATGATTAAAACAAAAAAACAATAAACCTCTCAGGAAAGTAGGAATACAGGAAAAGTACCTCAGTTTGGTAAAGAACATCTATCAAAATCCTACAGCTAACATCAGACTTAATGAGATGTTTACCTATAAGATTGGGAAGAAGCAAAGATGTCTGCCCTCATTGTGAAAGTTCTAACCACTGCAATAAGATAAGCAAAGGAAATTAAGGGCATATAGATGGGAAATAAAGAAATAAAGCTCTCGATTTGCAAATATCATCATTGTCTACATGGATAACCCCAAGGGATCTACAAAAACAAACAAAACAACCCTCCTAGTTCAGCAAGTTCCTAGGATATAAGTTCAACACAAAACCTACTAGGTCATGCATGTTCATATTCAAAATGCCTCCCGTGGCTTCCTATCTCACTTAGACTAAATCTCCTGTCTCCCCACGATCTCTGCGGCCCTGTATAACTTTTTTCTGGCTTCACTTCTACCATTTTCCCTCTCTCCCTCCCCGCTGCAGGCACACTGACCTCTTTTCTGTCCCTTGGGTGGCTGGGCTTTTCTTATCTCAGGGCCTTTGGACTCATTATTTCCTGATAGCTTTCACTGAGGCTCTTTGCACACCTCGCTTCTTCCCATCTTTTATTCTAACCTTAAAAACCACCCTAGTCCTCTGAAATAATCTTAATTTTTTTGGTTTTCTTGTTTATTACTTTCTCCCCCACTAGTATGTAAGCTTGTTAGGGATTAGTGTCCGCTATGACTTCTCCAGTCACGCAGTGCCTGCCCTGGGTTAGGTGCCAAGTAATACATGTTGAAGGAGCAGGTGAAGGCTGTTTCGATATCCCTGCAGCTGATGACTTTCCTGTAAGTCATGTGTTTTAGCTGCATCTACCTTTTCTTCTTTTATTTTCTCTTTTGCTGCCTGCATTTTTTAGCTTTCGATTTTGTTTTCACAAAAGGCTGTATGAGCCAAGAATTTAATCTCATGGGTCTTGGCCTTCTCTAACAGAAATAGTTTCGCTGAATACTGAATAAGTGCTTTTGAAGATTATTCTTTTCATGTTCAAGTACAGCACTGAGTGTGTAATAGGTGCTTAATACATATCTGCATTGTGCAGCACATCCTGCCTTTCACAGAACTCTCTCAGCTCATCCTCACAGCCAAGCTGTAAATGGGCTGGGAAGACCTCCTGCGTCCATCCAGAGAGAGGAGAGCCAAGGACACTTGCTGAGTTAGACGAGAACCAGGCCCTCCTCGTTCTTTCCCCTTCATTCACGCAGCACTGAAATAAGCAAGGATTTGCTAAGTGTCTACTTGAAGAACAAATGCTACTGGAATGAGGAGGGCACCACTGGAAAAATCAGGGAGCAAAATGGCCCACTTCCACCCCAGTTTCAGCGCAGCGCCTTGATTACTCCACTGCAGTTAAGGTGTTTGAACCCAGGGGTGAGGAGCCCTGCCTACCCACCCATTACCCACTCTATGCCTTTTGCTTTTCAGAAGAGCTTCTAAGCTCGGGAAGAGCCCAGCGCCTCCCTGCTGCATGTGAACTTTTCCTTAAAAAGAGACTGGATTTCAGAGAGCCACTATCCTGAGGAACATGAAGCTGGGGCAGGGGGGGATATTTTTACCCATAGGCCTCCTCACCTTTAGAGCAGTGATCTCCAGAGGAGACACCAAGAAATGCTTGGAAAGCTGCCTAAGCTCTACTGAGTGAAAAAAAAAACAAAAAACAAACCCAGGTCTCAAAGAGTATATAGTCTATGATTTCATTTTTTTTAAACAATATTTATCTGTCCATCCATGAATCCATCTATCCATTAGTATGGGCACAGAAAAATGTGGAGGAATGCATACCAAAAAGCATTGGCCTTCTCTGGGTGTAGAAATACATGGCATTTCCACTTCTCTATGTTCCATAGTTTTGAGATATCAATATTTTTACAATGAGTAGGCTCTGCTTTTACAAACAAAAAATGCATTTAAAATTGAATAAACTGTATCAGTTAGGAGAGGCCAGTTTTGCCTCAGGAACAAATAATCCCCAATTAAAACAACAAAATCTTGTATTTTCGGTTGGAATAGCATTCGGTTTCTGTAATGGGTATTAGCATTGTTCACGTGCCTGAGTGTTAGGCTGCCTGCCACCTTCAGCAGTGACTGAGGCCTGGACCATGGTTTTTCTGGAGAAAATAACTCCAGTACAAACAGGGCCCAGGAGGTCTGTGCACAGTGGGGAAAAAATATTAAAACAGTGAGAACAACCATCTCCCTTGGTGATAAATTTCTGCAACAACATCTTGTTTTAAGCAGTGCCCTTTTCGGAAGCTTCTCCAAGATAAACCAGTCGCAAGCCTTATCTGTGGTAGCTAACGCGGCCGGTGCCAGAGTCAGTAAGTGGGGTGGCTGACAGCACGAACCCTGGGGCCAGACCGGCCAGACCAGGGCAGACGTTGGCTCTGCCACTTCTAACGTCCTGATCTGTAAAATGAATCCATTCTACACCTTCTCTTGTGATCACTGTAAGGATAAAGTTGAGGTAAACCATGGTAAACACAGACGAGGGTATCACCTGGAATGGGATGAGTGCTCAAGAAATTTAGCTGCTTATTGTTGTTGTTGTTGTTGTTGCTGTTGTTGTTGTTAGAAATGTCCCCTATTTCTCCCCCTTTGCCTACCTCCACCCAAGTACCTATATAGCACATTATTATGTGTAGTCATGTCCAGAGCCCACGCGGTCCTCCTAAGAACAATGACCCAAGAAGTAAATTGAGAGTTTGTCAAGAGGATCTATTGTACCATTGGGATGGATTATCTAGTGAGCAAATAGTCTGTGGTTGGATGGGAGTAAATGTTGCCCTTTTCCAGAATGGGGTCCCCCAGAGGGACGCTCCAGGGGTTGGGGGAGGACTCAGAGAAGGAACAATGGCCTTTGCCAGCACTTTTGTCTGGGAGAAAGCTGCCTCTCCAGCTCTTGTCCTGATACCAGACACTTCCAGTTCCTCCCCGAATGTTCCCGATGCCTTCCAAGCTCCTGCCCCAATGGTGCAGGTCAGAGCAAGTGAGTCCAAGTGTTGGGATCCATATGCAAGAAATTGGGTGTGATGAAGTGCGGCAGGGTTTTGCCATTGCCGTTAAAATGGGAGCCACAAAAGTCAACTTTGATAACATGGTTGCCATTCACCCTATCTCTTTGGAAGAACTGGTCACACTTCTTTGAGAACTGAGAGACTCATGTGACTAGCCATTGGACCAGTGGACCTTCTGAAAACAAATAATCATGTTTACTTAAACTGTTCCCATTTTATGTATTTCTTTATTGTAATCAGGGTCTTCTGATAGTGGAAATTTTCAGTAAATAATAGAATTTATTTATGTAACTGGAAATTTGTTTTGTTATCCAGGATTGATTTTCATTTGCTTGCATCTCATAATAATGAATATCCTAAAGTTTTTTAGCTGGTTGTTTTGTTTTTGTTTCAGCCTCCTTCCATGTATAAAACTATATGAACTACAATTAAGTTAATGTACTGGAACGAATATAGCTTTCCGCCTATTATGGAGGAAGATGACAAGCGGCTGTTCACATTTAAATAATACAAGTGCACAGAATCCTTTTATTTTTTTTTAAAGCCAATTCTGTGTTCTGCATATTGCAAAGCTGCTTCAAGGATGTGACCCTTTTCCAAAAATATCTGCCTCCCTTATTTTATTCTTTCTTTTCTTTTAAATGATCAAAAATTGTTTGTTACTTTTATGAGCTGAAGTACATTAAACTTGGGAAAGATTTGAGGAAGCTGGTAACATAAGCGAGGGACATTTTAGAAGTGATTCCAGAAGGGGAGGTACTCAAAGTCCCATTCTCTGCTACGAGTTCATAGTTCAATGAAAGATTTCAGTTTTTGTATGTGTTCTTGTAATTTCATTTTTTTTCTGAAAACATTTTTCAAAAATTTGAAAATAGAATCACAGTCTTTCCTTCTTATGAAAAAAGAAGAGGAGCCTGATGTTCAGAGTGGTTCTTGAATAAACATTTTTGCAGGCAGGAATGCCTTCTTTAGCTTGCACTTTTTTAAAATCCTTAATCAAGGATTTGTTTTTATTGGTTTAAGAGAGAGTGGGGGTGGAGGAGGAGAGAGAGAAACACCGATCGGCCGCCTCCCATATATACTTTGACCAGGAATCAAATCCACAACGTAGGTATGTGCCCTGACCGGAAATCAAATCTGCAACCCTTTGGTGTATGGAACACCAAAAATTTTTATTTTTAAAAAGATTTTATTTATTTATTTTTAGAGAAAGGAAGGGAGAGAGAAAGAGAGGGAGAGAAACATCAATGTGTGGTTGCATCTCATGCACCCCCTTCTGGGGACCTGGACTGCAATTCAGGACATGTGCCCTACACTGGGAATTGAACCAGTGACCCTTTGGTTCACAGGCTGGCGCTCAATCCACTGAGCCACACCAGCCAGGGCATGCACTTTTTAATTAAACATACTGGGCGAGGGAGCACTCTTGGCCTCCTAACAACTCTGGCATCAGAACGTATGCAGTTGACATTCAGTTATAAAGCTTGGAAGAGTGAGTCCCCCATGGGTCTGTCAGGCTCTGAGCTTCTCAACCTTAGGGCCATCATTCTTTCCATTTAATTCTGGTTATAAAGTCCTTTGTCCATCCCTTCCGAGGCAGCAATATCTTTGGAGTCAGACACATCCAGTGTCAGATTTCAGCTGCCCCAGTTACCACCTGTGCTATGTTTGGCAAATCACCTAACCTCTCTGAGCCCCCAGTTTTTTCACCTCTAAAAAAGAGATGATAAAACTGATCTCTGAATTGCTGTAAGAATGAAAGAAGATGATATATGTATAGCACTTGGCATATAGTAGGTGCTCAATAAACATTTAATTCTTCCTTTGCTACAGTGTAAAAAGAAAGAGAAAGGATAGAAATCACTTACAGTCAAGAAAATCCAGACCATAGAAGTAGGGTGACCTGCCCAGGGTGTCAGGAACTGCAGACTGAGCAGGGATTTGATTAGGGTCAGGTCTTTGCATCAGTTCTACCTGTAACCACTGTTCATTAGTAGCAGGCCCATCTCAAGGAACATGCACTGAGTGTCCTGGGCAGAGAAGATCTCTGCTCTCCTGTTTCTTCCCTGGGCCTCAGAGGAGTGGGTGTGATCATGCACAAACCTCAAGATGCTGTTCATTCTAGCAGCACATAAAGGAAGGAGATTTGCAGGGCCTTTGAGTCATGTTGCAACACGACAGAAGTGGAGAGAAAACCTGTTGAACAGCAGAGAAAAACACTGGCAGGACATGTTGAGCATTTATTAAAAGGACATCAGCCAGATGGAAAGCTCTCCAGCTCCCCAGCCATGGAGACGCAGGGGAGAAGGTCCCCCAGCCCACCCTCAATCCCAAGCACGTCTCCCCAGCAGGATGGCTTATGCTAGTCTTTCATCTTGAGGATGTTAAAACTGGGCCTCAAGTGTCTTCTGCCTCTGCCAGTGATTCTGTCGCCCCAGGTTCCACCCAGCTCCACCCCGATCTTGGTATCTGGATGGCCCCCTCCCCTGCCACTTCCCAGACAAAATGGGGCTGTCATTCCACTTCCTCCTCCCATATCTGTGACTCTCAAGGAACATGGGGAACATCTGAGCACCAGGCATAGATCTTTTTGGTGTGTGCGACCTTGGGCAGGTTACTTGGCCTCCATGAACCTCAGTTCTCTCAGCCATAAATTGGGATAGGACTTTTTTGAGAGGATTATATGAGATTTCAAGAACAACTAATACACTGATACAGTGCCACTCAGTAAACATTCACATCTGTCTCTCCTGTCTCCTTTGTCACCAGTCCCTTTGTCACATGCTTTGTGACCAGCATCAGGTCATCCTGGATCATCCCAACCCCAGCTTCCCTACCACCTGGCTTTGTGATTTAAACAAATTTTTTTAAAAATCCTCACCTGAGGATATGTTTATTGATTTTAGAGAGGAAGGGAGGGAAAGAGAGAGAGAGAGGAACATTGATTGGTTGCTCCCCCCGTACACACCCTGACCAGAGATTGAACCCACAACCTAGGTATGTGCCCTGATCGAGAATCAAACATACAGCCTTTTGGTGTATGGGATGATGCTCCAAACAGCTGACTCACCTGGCCAGGGCTTGGCTGTGTGATTTTTGAGTAAGTAGTTTAACCTCTCTAAGCCACAGTTTTTGCTTCTGTCAAATGGAGCGGAGTAGGGCAAATCTGAAGACTAATGAGACAATTAGCCTCAGCTCCTGGCATGTGAGGGACTCATAGTAGGCTCTAAATAAAAAGAAAAAGGTAGCTGTTATTACCACATTATGGGATGTAGAGCCACACTGGTGTTCAGCAAGATGATATAGTGTGTCCTCCTTTCTTTTGTGATGTGTCTCTTTGGTTGAGATCACACCAGAGGACATTGTAGAGCAGCTTAGAGCACATACCCAGCTGTGAGTGCTGGGCCTGGAAGGGCTGGGTATGATCAGGTAGGGGCCTGATCACAAAAGGCCTTGGATACCTGGGAAGGAAGCCTTGGGGAGCCACTGAAGGTTAATGAACTCAGAGCTGTGCCCCTGAGGGTAAGTGGACCCAAATGTGCACTGTTGATCAGAAAGGGGACTGGAGGCAGGAGACCAGGGAGGAGGCTGGCCAAGTGGTCCAGGTGAGAGAGACCCACGGCCTGAGCGCAGAAGGTACAGAAGGCTGTTCCCTTGGGAAAGAAGATTCTGCAAGTTGTCGGGGAGAGGTATGAGGCTTGGCAGATGGAAGAGTCAGAAAGAAGTGGAGCTGGCACGGGTGAAATAAAGGCTGATGTTGTGCATCTACTGAGTTTGCCATATCTGGAGGCGTCCAAGTGGTCATGTCCAGTCAGGCTTTACCAGAATTCCCTGGGGCCACTGGGTGGGGGTGGGGCAGCTTTCTAATTCTGCATGAAGAGTAGCCATGGCTGCAGGAGAGAACACCAAAATGAGTGGACCTCTTCTCCCCATCTCAAGTCTATCCCCATTCTTCCCATGGCCTTGCTGTGACTTCGGGGATGGGAAAAGGTGAGGCTGGGCTGCATATGAACTTTGGTGGCAGTGGAGCTGGGTTCAAACTCCTAGTCTGCCGCTTATCAGGCTGCAGAATTTGGCCTTAAATATGGAATGTCTCTTAGCCTCAGTCAACTTATCTGCAAAGCGGGACCTCGTGGCATGATCATGGGATTCAAAGGAGACCATGAAGGGAGAGCAGTTAGCATGGTGCCAGTCCCTGAAAGGTGCTTCGTAATAATATTTATTGTTTTCAGGAGGGGCTGGGCATGGAAGATCCTGGATTGGCCAGAGAAGGCAGAGCCAGGTGGGCAGGGCCAGGCAGGGTGTTCTAAGTCTCATATATGAGACCACCTTGATTGAGTGCCTAGCTTTAGCAAACAAAATACAGAATACTCGGTTAAATGTGAATTTCAGAGAAACAATACATTATTATTTATTATAAATATGTCCCATGCAATATTTGGGATGTACTTATACTAAAAATTATGTATTGTTTCTTTGAAATTCAAGATTAACTGGGCCCCCTGCATTTCATCTGGAAAGCCTCTACCGTCAGCACAAAGGACAGAGGGTGAAGAGGTAGGGGGTAGGGAGGGTGGCAGCTCTCACCAAGGCAAAGACTTGGCCATCCGGCTCAGGACTCCGGCTGTTCCTGAAGAGTGGGCTGGTCGGAGCCACAGAGCAGGGGGGTCACCTCCTCCCTCAGCTAGACAGATGAACAGGCAGAGACACATGCACGTACAAATACACATACCCTGCAGCCTGCTTGTAGGGCAGACAGCGATCATGTCATGGAACAGCTTCTCTGCCACAGACTTGCAAGAAGGCAGCACAGAACATTCAACCCCAAGTGCAGGGCCCTTGTGACCCTAGGACCCTGTGTGACTGTGCTGGTCCCAGGGCCGTGAAGCCAGCCTTGGGGGGAAGAGCTGAGGTCATTCTTTGGGTCACTTGGCATTTCTGAGTCTCAGTTTCCTTTTTGGGGAAAAGGCGGGGAGGCTCTAAGGTCGCATGGGGACGAAGCCTGGGAAACTGGCAGAACCCCGAGCCCCTGTGGGTGCTCTCTCACGGCAGTTCTCCTTCTCTCTCTCCCCTGTTCTACGGTCAGCTGGCTTCCTCTTCTTCCTTAGGGTCCTTCTTAATGTTTATTGAGCACCTACTGTGTACCAGACATTGTGCAAAACACTTCGAATGCACGTAAACTTCTGTTGCGCTGCGGAGCGGCGCGACTGGGCGCGCTGCGGCAGGGGAACGCTTCTCGGTCTTTCGTCCTGGGACCCGGGAGCAACTGCTGCTTCGGAGGGACGGAGCGCACCTGGGGAGCGCGGCACTCCCTGAATCTGAGGGAAACCGTCTGGGCCGGCTGGGATGGGAGCAGGGCTCTGAATCCTGTAGAGCCCATCCCAGGGGTGTCACAGATGAGGGGAATAAACACAAATCGTCACAAACACTTCTCTGTTTGCCAGGAGAGGGCACATGGGCACTTCCCTCTTAGTGGAGAAGCCCTGTGGCACATCCCTCTAGTAGGGAAGGCCTGGAGTCCCTTTGTCCAAAGGCTTTTATTGAAGGGTTATCAGTGGGGCTAGGTTAACAGGAATGCACAGGTAATCTCATTACATCCATATGTTAATGTTTACAGAGAATGGGTGATGTTTTGAAGAAAACAAATGGCAGGAACACATCGATTTACATGGGTCTGAGAGGAGACTGGTAAACAAGAGAGATGGCTAAACATGAGAGCATAGTAAACATAAGAGCGCCCAAGGATATAGGGTTAGGGTCTGTGAATAATGTAAATTTCCTTCTGAGCATGAGTTGGCTAGAGCTTTTGAGGGAAGAACAAAGCGCACTTTAAAGAATTTACTTTTAGGCCTGATTTCCCCTGGCAACCACCAGATCTGGTTTAGGGCTGATTCCTATATTTTTTCAAGCCTTGAGCCAGGCCAGGGGGAAGGAGCCACCAAGAGACAGGGAGACTTTTTTAGGATAGAATGAGGACTCTGGCCATGTCCAAGCTGAGCCAAGAAGTATGGGCCTTTTTGCCCTTTCTCCCTGTCCCCCAATTTCTTGTCTGCTGCCAATAGTCGATTGACATCTGTCTTAGGATGTATACCTCAGCTCAAGGTAACCGACCCGTCCTTGATTAACCAATCCTTCATGGCAAAACAGAGAGGCAGGAGCTACGCCCCTGCCAGGGGAGACAGGTTATGGCTCCTCAGGAGCCTGTTTCTCCAAGGTGTCCAGATTATTTCTAGCCTTGGGGCCCTCCTGCCTGTTGGCAGGGTTATAGTTCCTGAAATCAGACAGGGCATTTCCCAACAAACTTCACTACAGCCCTATGCTGTAATAATAACAGTAGCACATATGAATGTTTACCCTGTGCAGGGCACTGAGCCAAGTGCTTTACCCGTGTGAACAGATGTAACCCTCTGGCAGCCTTGTGACACAGGGACTGTTAGTAGTCCCTTTCTGCAGGCAAGGAAACTGACACCTAACAGGGTTAGATAACTATCTGGCTGAACGAGTTGTAGGTGGCACAGTTGGGTTTGAACTCAGGCACTGGGGGGCCCCCAGTGCCACACATTTAAATCCTGCATTACATTACCTATCTTCGCTCCCGCCGTGACTCTTGGTTTCCACCCCTCATCCCTTCTCCTTGCCCAGGGTGCTGGTGGGTGCCCCAGCTTCTCTCCGTAGAACACAGCATTTCAGCTGCAGCCTCCATCCCCCGAGCCTTGCCTTGGCCAGGTTCTCAGCAGAGGGACTCCTACCAGCCCAGCTCACCCCCTCCCACAGGTCCCTGCACTGGCTGCTGGCCAGCTTTTGGAGCAGCTGTTCTAGGAGCAGGAACCCATACTGACCTGGGCAGCTGTGGCTGGGCCAGGAGCCGTCATGTGACACGGAAAGACCATGGCTGTGACTCCTGGAGCAGGAGGGTAGAGGGAAATGCTGTCCCTCAGAGGGGCTGCGGGTGTGGGGAGCCCAGGGGCTGCCGTCCTGACCTATCCCATCAGGGCCTGGAGTCGAGGCCTTGTCTGAGGGAGGAGCCAGCACATCCTGATCCACTGTCTAGGCCTAGGCTTCTGTCAGGAGAGCCTTCCATCCCAAAGCCAAAAGCCCGGCCAGGGGTAAGAGTTACCCCTCCTCTTACATAAATAAATGTGGAATCAGACCCTGCATGAGGAGGACTTCCCTTTGGCCTGGGGCTTTCTTGCTGCCATCCTGCCTGGGCCGCTGGCAGTGGTCTCTGGGTTGCTTTCCTTCTCACCCTTCCTTCTCTTCCTCCCTCCACGTGGCAGAGCTCCGCCTGGAAGGGAACTTCCTGCACCGCCTCCCCAATGAGGTCAGTACCTTGCAGCACCTTAAGGCCATCGACCTGTCTCGGAACCAGTTCCACGACTTCCCTGAGCAGCTCACCACCCTGCCTGCGCTGGAGACCATCAATCTGGAGGAGAACGAGATCGTGGGTGAGTGGACAAAGCCCCTGTGGCCCCCGTTCCTCCCTCGGAGCTCGCTTTCCTGAGTGAAGCTCACCGGGCCTCACCGGGCACGAGGCATGGGGCTCTGGAGTCACGCTTTCACAGACAGGAAGGCTGGGCTGGGAGTACTTGACTTTAACACTCAGACCTGAGCCTGGAATGGGGTTTCCTTGACTGGCCCTCCGGGAAGGCTCTGGGGATGGGCTCTGATTCAGTCTTGTCCTCTAAAGACCAGGATCCCTGCGTAGCTTGCCCCTTGGCTGAACCCCTGGTCCCTTGGGTTCATACTTAAGTGGAAGGAGCATGCTCAGAGGTTCCTTTTCACTGTGAGGCTCTCCCTCCTGTGGAAGACCCGCCCAGGGTCTTGCCCTGAGCCTTTCCTTCTCAGCTGGGCCCTCCTTCCTGCGCCCTTCCTCCCCTGCCTCTTATTCCTTGAGGCCTTTCTGATGCCACCACTTCCTTCTGCTGCTTATCCAAATGAGGCAATACCCATACAGGATACTATAGGCTGATGCCAAGGCCAGAACCAGGCATGGAGTTGCTGGCAGGCAGGTCAGGGCAAGAATTAGCCATTGGCTTCCTCCTTTCCTAACTGTGGCCTTTGAAGACTCACATCACTTCTCTGAGCCTCAGCTTCTTCTCAGCTTTCAAATGGAGGTTCACTCCTACCCCAAAAGATGGCTTTTCCCTAAGCAGGGGAACAGGGGGAGTGGGCATCTCGGTGGCTGCAGGACAAGAAGTAACTTTCCCTAAAGCAGGCAGTACAGGGCGGCATGGTTCCCTAACCCTTCCCCTCCCGTGAGGATGACAGTATCCCTCAGTAGCAACAGCCCCCTGAGCAAAGATCGGCTACTTTGACTCATTCTTTTATAGACATAGCTCTGCCCTTCTGCAGCGACAGTAACAACTCTACATGTGGAAGCATCTTAAAGTTTAACAACAACGCTCATGCACAGGCCTGCGCCAACAGAGTAGTCACCCCCATTTGACAGATGGAAATGCCGAGGCTCTAACGTTCTCCAGGCAGGCAGGGGAGGAGATCCTTCCAAGAGGCGGCAGCTTCCCTCTGGTCTCCATCAAGAGATGAGATCCCCAGGATGCGGTGTCTCTGCCATCCTCCCTAGTCCAGTGTACAAATGGCCAGGACCTCAGGATCACCCTCCCCTGACATTCCTGTCACTGTCCCAGTGTCACCCGGTTTCACAGACCAAAATGAGCAGCGTCACTGGGGCAGCAGGAGCATGGCTTCATTTCACTAGGGCGGCTCTGCACCGGGCTGCCCCTGGGCGCGTGGTTCTGGCTGCTCTGGTTGCTCCCAGAACCTGCCCATGGTTGCGGCGATGAGGCGATTATTGAGCACCAGGATGCTGTTGGCACTCTGCTGGTAGCACAAAAACAGCAAGAGAAGTTCTTTGCTTGAAATAAAACAAGGTGCCTCCGCGCTCTGGTAGCCAGCCAGTCTCCGGTGTGGCCTGTCCCCATCTCTGTCCAGAGTGCTGGAGAGCAGCCCACGCACTCTGAGTCTCAGAGCGCAGCCTTGCCAGGACCTATTCCAGCAATAAGAGGCAAGGCAGGAACCCGGGCCTGGATATGGACACGGATGCTTTCGGGAAATGTTCCTCCGTTCACCAGTTGTTGTTTGTGACTGAGCAGCTTGCTCTGTATTGGGCACTGTGCTGGAGACAGAGGTGGACAAAGCAGACTCCCTGCTCTCACAGGGCCTGTGGCATGGTCATTACACCTGCTGCTGTCCCGTGACCATTTACTTCACACCAGGATATTCTGTAAGCATTTTTCAAGTATATTCTTGTTTGAACCTCACAATAACCTTATGAGGCAGGCACTGCTATTCTCCCCAGGTGAGGAAAATGAGGCACAGAGACATTAAGTAACTGGACTAAGGACATGCACCTAGGGTAGAACCAGGATTCCAACCCAAGCAGGTTTGCTGCAGAACCCCAGCTGTTTAGGACAGTGCTTTACAGAAGGAGAGAAGGTTTTTGCACATAGCCATAGGGAGATAGAAAGCCACAGGAGCCCTTCCTGGTGTGGCCCAGTGGATTGAGCACCAGCCTGCAAACCAAAAGGTCATGAGTTTAATTCTCAGTCAGGGCACATGCCTGGGTTGTGGGCCAGGTCCCCAGCTGGGGGCAAGTGACAGGCAGCTGATTTATGTCAATGTTTCTCTTCCTCTCTTTCTCCCTCCCTTCCCCTCTCTCTAAAATAAATAAATAAAATCTTTTTTAAAAAGAGAGAAAGAAAGCAAGCGCAGGAAAGTTATGGCTGAAGCACATAACTTTGGTTGGAAGGAAACTTTCTTGGGGTGGAGGGAACAGTATGGTAACGAGGCAGGATGTCCTAGGCCATGCAGGCAATCGGCCTCGCTCCTGCCAGCTCTGCCTCCTGCCCTGAAGCAGGCGGGCAGCATCCCAGGATGGAAGTGCTGGAAGGTCGGAGGTACTCAAAGCAGCTGCACATTCAGCGCATCCAGGGAGCTTCAAAAAAAACCCTGTGCCTAGACCACACCCTGGGCCGACTAAATCAGAACCTCTCATGGTGGGTTTTGGGGCTTAATAATTTGAAAAAAAAACTCCCCGGAATGTTGCAATGTGCAGATAAGATAGAACCACTAAGTTATGCCAGAACCTTCCATCAACAACTACATTCCAGCCCTGAAGAAGCTATAACCTCCCATGCCCTCCTCTTCGCAATGACTGGGGGTGGGGTGGGGGGCGGGGAGCGGGGGGGTGGGGAGAGAGAGAGAGAGAGAGAGTCTACATCAGGGTGAGTAGGGCAACAGCCTGGCCAGGGGAGCCGAGCTCTGTGGACTTGCCTTCCTCCCTCAGGGCCCCTCTTCCCACCAACCCTGCTGTCCTTTGGACTTTTGGGCACCGTGCTCTCTTGGCCCGGGGCCCCGTCTCCTGGTGTTCCCATAGCACAGCCTACTCACCTGGCATTCTCAGGAGGAACTTTATCAGTAAGTCAAAGGCAATGGAAACAGACAGTAAGTGAGAAGTGGGCCAGTTCCCAATGTACATGTTTATGCCAAAGGATTCCAGTGTAAGTGGAGCTGGCCTGTGCTCCAGTACCTTCCACTCGGGAGCCCGCAGTGCTGCCTGCGTGGGCCACGCAGCGCGGCCACTGGTGATGCTGCGGGAGGCGCTTGCTCACCTTCAGTGACCTCACCTTCAACTCATTTTCCTTCCCCAAATCTGGTTTCTCTGGCAGGGCCCTAACTAACTCATTCCCTCCTGGTCATTATCTTAGGAGCTTTTCTTCTACCTTTTGCAGTTGCAAGGGAGGTCTTATTTCTCAGACAGTGATCTCCTCCTCTCAGTGCCCATTTAGACTGAGAGCACTGCAAGTGTGAAGAACAGGGCTCTGAAGTGATTGTTTGGGTTTTGTTTTTTTTTTAATTTAAAATTTAGCCTCTAGCTGGCCCCACAGGCATAAACAAGTCTGCCAGCCAATAGTGCTCATGATCAGTGAAGGGAGGTTAAGCTGACTTTAGTGAAGTAATTCCAAGCACTGCGCACTCTGATTTTGCTGTTGCAGATCACTTTAAGCTTCCACAGACATGGGCTGGAGTCTGGGATGTCTGCAGAGGCAGGAGGGCTAGGTCCTTCTGCACCTGGGGGGACAAGGCCCACCCAGGGCCTGGGGTCACCAGCTGCAGCATTGTGAGGTGACAAAAACAAGCAGTAGACTGTGCCCCACCTGTGCCAGAATTTGTGGTGTTTACTCTAGGTTGGGGTCCGTCTTCCCCACTGTGGGCCAGAGCGGCTTTAGTCCACACAGGACAATAGGCCTTGCAACCTAAGCCCATCACCACCACCAGACACTTGAGGGCCGTCGGGAAGTCAAAGGACTATTACTCTAGCTTCATAAAAGAATTCTAGAACATCACATCCTGCCTCCTACAGTCATAAGCTAGAAGAGATGAGGTGACCCGGGAATGCCTTGTGAACTCACAGCCTCCAGTTGTTTGTAATAGAGAAAGTTGGAATCACCCTGAATGTCCAACAACAGAAACGGGAGCCAAAGTGTGTCCCTCTGTACCATGGTCTAGCTGTAGCCATAATAATGTCACCAACTTGTAACCTGAAAAGATGTTTACAACGTGTCATCAAGAAAATCATGTTATAACATAGTACCTAGGAGGCCATTTTTGAAATACAGACGTGTGTATATGTGCCTGTCCATTAAAGAATTAATATGAAATACTAATTTTAAAAATAATTAATTGGAAAGGCCATATACTAACACATTAAGTGATAAGTTCTAGATGGTGGGATGTAGGTGATTTTATTTTATTTTTGCTCATCAATATTTTTCATTTCTTAAATTGGATTTCTAGTGTTAAGGGGCCAGTGTCCTATCATATAGCCTTGATCCACAGAGGCCTGGTTCCAACTGGCAGATGTTCACAGAATGGGTCAGACCAGGGAGAGGGCTCTAACTCTTGAATGTACTGTGGTCACAGAGCTGTTTAATAAAATTGTGTTGATGGTGGATCTACTATGTACCCAGCTCAGGGTGGTCCTGAGCCTGAAAGAACTTGTGATCTAATTCAGGACACAAGGCCATTCATCCATTCATTCATCCATCCATTCATTCATCCAGTTAATAGTTACTAAGCACCTGTTGGCACTGTGCGAGGTACCTCATTTAAAGGCGGGACATTTTCACAGCCTGCATATGCATAGCATGATCCATGATACAAGACTGGTATAAAGTGTGGTAAGAGTTTGGATGGGGACCGAGGGAACTGTCGGAGGAAGGGGCCTTTGAGCTGGGATTTGAGGATCAGCAGGCCACCGGTGAATGGTGACGAGGGAATGACCCATGGAAGAGGGGAGAGCTGAGGCTCCTCTTCCTGTCCAGGTGTGCCCAAGTCCAGATACCTGGCTTCTGTTCCCTCTGAGCCATGTGGCCTTGGGAAGCTTACTTAACCTCTCCAAGCCTCAGTTTCCTCATCCACAAAGTGAAAATCATTTCATATCCTCCTCTCTACCCTCTAGCCATCTTCCCCTCTTGTCAGGGTGCTGCGAATGTAAACTATCTTCCTTAAGCTTTACCTAAAAACTGCAGGTTGGCTTCTTGGGCTTGTGGCTTGCCAGCTTGGCTGCTCCAGGCTGTTGATTCTGCCAGCGTTGACAGCCTGGTGGTTCCCTTGCTCCTTCCCCTAAGCAGCTCAGACAACTTTAGCAGTTAAAGCCGGGGAAAGAGATACACCTAATGCCCGCCCCGCGCCCGTGAAGGCCATCGCTCTCCTTCAGCAGGGCAGTTTGGAGAGCACTGCAGACCTGGAAAGGCCACTTGGTGGCGGATGTGGAAACGACAAACCGAGAAGTCAAACAGGGCTGCTGGCTCTAGGCCTGGAGTCGCAGGGATTTGCTCCAAGGCTGAGCTGCAGCTGGTCTTAGTGTCACACCAGCAAACCTCATCGCGGGGAGACCCTCTTCCTACTCTCATGAATACCGGCCACCTTGCAGGCCTCTGGCCATGGCTGAGGGGTGGAGGAATCATAGAGTTCAAAGACAGAAAAGGTCTCAGCAACCCTGTAGTTCAACCCCCTGTGGGGAAACAGGTCCCCAGTGGCAGGTGTGGCGATGAGGTGACAGTGGCTCTGAGGCTCGGCCCCCTATCTTTGAAGTGAGCCTGTATTGACAGTTAAGGTTACGATGCCCACCGCTCAGGGTCCAGCCCTTAATGTGTTGCTCAGTGAAATCTGCCTGTTGTGATTACCTTCTGGGGGCTGAGGGGCCAGTGTAGTGTGGCTGGATCTGGCCTTGGCCTTGCCCCTCTGTGTTGTGGCATGAAGCACATGGGCTTTGGGATCAGAAACTGTCCTGCCTGCACCACTTACTGGCTTGGTGACCTTAGAGTCTATCAAAACAAAACAAAACAAAAAAAACAACCAGAGCTGAATGGTAGTTAAAGCAGTAAAAACAGATTTTATTCAGTACACTTGCAATAATAGAAAAAAAGACCTCAGTGTAGAACCAGGCTCGATCACAAATACAACAGGGGCACTTGGGAGTTTATAGCCAAGGAGCAAGGGGTGGGGGTTGGGGGGGGGGGTCAGTGGATAGAATATTACTAAGAGGAAGAACATCATGGGTGAGAGGAGATTCTGGCTAAGTGACCTCAGAGGACTCTTGCTGAAGGCAGGCCAGGGTGACCAGACATCACCTGGCGGGTGATGAAGGGTGAGGAACCTGATTAGATATCAGGGGTGCTCAGATACTGAGGGTGGAGGGTTCTGACCAGCCCTACTCGCCATCCTGCAGCCAGTCTTCTTGCTTGGGACCCAGCTCCCAGCCACGGCCCAGCCTAGCGACTCCTTCCCAGCTGCCCGGAATGTCTTTTTGTGTCCGACATGTGTTACACCTTAGGCATTCAAAGACAAAGTCTCTGCCTTCAGGAGCTTAAGAGTGTTCTCAGGGTGTACAGGGGGACTGGGCCACTGTCAAATAAACAGAACCAGGTCCTCAGGGAGCTTAGAGCCAGGTCACCCCGAGGTGAGAAAGGAGGTTGCACTCCTGGGCAAGGGTTTGGCTCCCTGTTCACAGGGCCCCGGGACTCTTGCATATCGCTCTGTTCTGGTCTAAGCAAGTGTCCTCTGTCCCATCATCAGCCTGGCTGCCCAGTGGCCGGGTGTTTTGGGCCAAAGTTGCTTCCTCCCACTGTGCCTCAGTTTCCACGACCTGCACATCCCCTGGCCAGCAACCCATGAATATGAGTACTTTGATGGTCCTTCTGGCTGGCTCTCTCAGCTCCTAGCAGGGGCCACATCTGGGGCTTCTGACCTCCTGTGAGTGGTGGGGAGGGGCTCAGGAGCTGTAGCGCTTTCGGGGAAATCTGAAGCTCAACACTGCTTCCCTTTCCACATGATCTCATACCCAGGTCATTTCAGTGCCAAACTCAGGCTGAGGTGTATTGCTGCCAAGGTTCGTGGCAGGCGTCTGCATGCTCAGGAGCTCGTACGCGTCCTCGAGGACTGTGGTGGCGCTCGGCTGGTGTGTTTGGTGCCAACACCAGACTAGCGCTAGGGAGCAGCGGGTCCAATGCTTGTCAAGTGTGTGTTGCTGGAGCTTTGCCCTGGCATGCTGCATACAGTCATTTTGGTGATTTCTCGTGGTCTCCCTGCGAGGTGAGCAGAGGGGCCCCCATTTTACAGGTGAGAAAACTGATGTTCAGAGATGCTGCCTAGGCCAACACAGTCAGTCACTGGATAAGCCAGCCCTGTTCAGCATCTGAACCACCTCTCCCTGCCTAGGATCACGGGAAATGGAGGATGTAGGGGGTGCTCACCTGAGGAAGATGGTGGTGGTGGTTGCTGAGCAACAAGTTTCACAAGTGTTGTCACGGACAGTAAGGGACAGGTTCTCTTCTGCACTGTGACCCAGAGCAGGATCAGGAGGCATGGAAGTTTCCGGAACCAATCTGAGACCAGGAAACCCTTTTCCTCACAGCAGGAAACGTTTTTCCTCACAGCAGATCAGCAAGGAAATTCTTGTCATGGGGACATGAGAGAGATCAGAGGTTCTGTGACACCTGCCATGTGCCCCTAACTTCTCTTGGAGGTGGGGTCCCCGGGCTGGGCGGTGGAGGGAGCTGTTCTTGGTTGGGGGGCCCAGAGAACTGTGAGCATCCTGGTCAAGGAAGCCAGACACTCCTGGGTCCCAGGGAGCCCGGCCGAAGACCGTTTTCTCTCTCCCATTACTGACAGGACCCCTGGGAGGGTCCCAGAGCTGGTCGGCGGGAGGCGTGCCAGGCTGCAGGGCTGGATGGGAGGTAGCGTGAGGAGCCCCGACGCTGAGCCGGCCAGCCCGTCTGCATGTCCTGGTTCCGGCACTTCCTGGCCCTGCGACCTTGGCCAGTTACCTAGCCTCTGTGCTCTTCATTTTCCTCATTTATAAAATGGCGATAATAGTCCTCAACTCACATGGCTGTTGTGAGGATTAAAAAATTCAACATAAAGAGTTTAAGTCAGCAAGCGCTCAATACGTGTTAAATAAGCAAACAAAAACACTAGCAACAATAAAATTTGACCAAACACAAAGATCCCAAAGGCCCAAATCTCTGAAAACTCCCATCCCGCTGGGAACCTCTTGGGCTGCAGCCCTGGGGAGAAGAGGCCCCTGGGGACGCCCCTGGGTGCCCAGTCACCTGCCAGCTCCTGTTGGAGCCTTTGGGCTGCTTTCTCCTGTCCCACCCCTACCTGACCCAGCTGGGCAGGGATATTGTGGAGCTTGCTATGAAGCAGGAGGCAGCAAACCAGGGCCAGCTCTGCTGCTCATAGCTATGTGTCCTTCAGTGTCAGTCTTTCCTGAACCTCAGTTTCCTCATCTGTAAAGTGGGCAGAGGGGCACTTTAGAGATGAGGCAATTGTAGGCCGTGGAATGCTGCTCTGCCCCAAGGCTGTGGGGAGGATCGAATGGAAGTGCTTTATAAACTTGAATGACACGCACATACGAGGAACTGCCCTGAGCTAATGACCTCCCCTTCCCTGTCCCCACAGCCATGGGGGTAGAGTTAGTGGGGTAAATGCATCCCAGTTACCAAGCCCGGGGGGAGGGGATTCTTTCCAAAGGGTAGAGAGCACAGCCTAGCGTGGGCTGTCCTCACCGCCTTCAGCACTACCCGCCGCTTTCTGCAGGGCTCTAAGGCTTGGAAGGGAAGGATACTGCAGAACCCTCACTAAAGGTCAGGGGCTTGATCAGCCTGGAGGTGGGGGTGGGAAGGCCCAGGCAGCCTCTTTGGAAAGCCCTGGGGCAACAGGGTGACTGGAGTTTCTGGTTGACTTGGCAGCTTTCGAGAGCAATCCGACAAGTATGCACACAAGTATGCACACGGTAGCCTTTGATGGAGCTTTCAACCCTGCTTCTGGGCATACCTCCAAAGACACTGTCACCCCTGCCCTTAAAGACAGATGGAGGCCACCTGGGTGTCCATTGCTGGCAGAATAGAGAGGGAGGGTATGGTGTGACACAGCATGATGTTCTAGGCAGCAGTCAAAAGCAAATAGCTCAGACATACACAGGGCCTTGAGGGTGAGCTGTGAATATGGTTTAGTCACCGGCACCATTAGAAGGGCGCTGATACCCTTCCCCGCCGAAAGGAACCAGGACTTCCTGACCGCTGACACTAGGACTGTGAAGGCTCGAGGTGGGCCTTACTGGAAAGAAAGGAAGTGTGTCCAAAAATTGCTGGGGGCAGGTCCAAAGTGGCCAGAGCCAGAAGGAAGGGACTCCTTCTGGCCAAATCGGGGATGATTTGAGCACTGAGATAATTAAAACAATAATGAATTTTAAGAAACATAGGAGTCCATATTGATAATAAATAGGTAGATAGGAGAGAAGGGAAGGCTCTTCCTTAAAGTATTGCTAGAGTTGGAAAATGGTAATTTTGTAACCACCATAAAGAGCAGATCAGGCAAGAGTCATCAGCGGATGTTAGATCTGGGGGCAGGGGATGCTCAGTGTTGATGAGCAGCGGGGTATTCGCATGCTCTTAAAGCGAGTCCCCACGTTTTGTTTCCCCATTCATCTGTTGGGGGCACTTGGCTATGGTGAATAGTGCTGTGTATATTTGTGCACAAGTATTCGAGGACCTGTCAGCAATTTTCTCAGTTCTACCCAGGAGTAGAATTGCTAGGATAAAGAAATCCTATGTTAATTCTATTTTTTAGGACCCTTTTCTGCATGTGGTTGTCATGCCCAAGGCTGGGCGCCCGGAGCTGAGCCCACGTGTGGTGGGTGATGGAGAGCTGCTCCCACCGAGTGTCAGCATCTTCCTGTTCCATCGTCCTTCTTGGCCCCTGGCCCCCTAACCTATCCCTCTCTCCCCAACAGATGTGCCCGTGGAGAAGCTGGCCGACATGCCCGCCTTACGCAGCATCAACCTCCGCTTCAACCCACTGAACGCCGAGGTGCGCGTCATCGCCCCGCCTCTCATCAAGTTTGACATGCTCATGTCTCCGGAGGGTGCACGGGCCCCTCCACCTTAGGCCTCCGTCCTCATGCCCACCCAGCAAGGGACAGAGGCTACCTGGCCTGGCACCCTGAGGGAGGGAGTCCCAGGGACCATGGGAAGCCAAGCTTGGGGGGCTAGGGGTGGGTGGGCCAAACGGTGCATGGTGGGAGGGGGTGCAGCGGTCCAGGATAGATAGCTTAGAGCAGTAGTGGGCCGTGGAATGCCCAGAGGGGAGAGGGGCGGTGGGGGCTACAGCCTGGACTCTGGGCATTCACAGTCCCTGTGCAAACTCGGGCAGACCCCCACCCTCTCTGAGTCTTATAGTTTGGGGGAAGGGTGGTGGCAGTGGGCCCTTGCCTCCTTTGAGCTCCTTGGAGGCTTTTTAGGAAACACATGCCTCCCGGTTCCCTTCAAATCCTCAGTACCTTCTGAGCTCACAGCTGAGCATCGCTGAGCATTTCCTGGGCCCTTATGGGTTGAGGCCTTGCTTGTAGTGCTGAGAGCCAGTCGCTGCCCTGAGAGGAATAGAAGACAACGTGCATCTATTTATTGCTTCCTGAGAACCAACCTGCTGAGGCCCTTCACAGCGCCCCACCCCCAGCCTCATGGGTCCCTGGATGGGCAGGAGCCTGAACCAGGAGTTGTGGGAAAGCTGCCGAGAGAGTGCGGATGCTGCAGCTGGGCTGGCAATGTTTACAAACGAGCCCAAGGACCAACAGGCCAGGAGACTGGGGAGCAGATCAAGTTGGCTCTGTTCTTCCTCATGATTAAGAAATTGCTAGGGCGGGAAGATCTGAGTGCACCCTCCCTCCCTCCGGAGTGACCAGCTATGCCTGGCCTCACCCCTGGAGCTGCAGGAGAATGGCCCAGAGAAACAAAGCCACTTGCGCCTGGGCCTTCCTCCACACAGTCTCCCTCTGGCAGCAGTCTGGCTGCCTTGTCACTTGTTCACCCAGAGGCAGAAGGCACTGTGGACCATTGGATTTGTAGCCGGCCAGCTCCCAGGCCACCACGCAAAGCCCTGATGACCTAGCCATTTCTAGACTCTCAGCCTGGAGTCGAGGGTCTGGTCAGGCAATAGGGTGACTGACCATCCCTGTTTGCTCAGGACACAGAACTTTCAGTGCTAACACAGGGACAGGACTGGCAAACAGGGACAACCAGTGGCTCTACCAGGTTGAGGGCATGGAGCTCTTGCTTCCTGTAACAACACCTGTGGTTTGGCAAACCCCTGACCTCCTGATTCTGCAGGTATCTACCTCCCACCGTCTCATCTGTGGAGCAAGCAGATCAGAGCCCACCTGGTCTGGACTTCTGTCCGAGTCTGTGGGAGACACCTGGGGCCCCAGGACTTGGGACAAATAGGCCACCCAGATTCTACATCCATGGACAAGTGGCCACTCTTATACAACTAGAGTTAAGCCGTTCAGAGCTCAGATCACCACTCAGCACTAGTCCTTTCTCAGAACACTCCCATTTCCTTCCCCTTCCCCAGCCCTGAGGCTGCCCTGCCCAGACCTCCTGTCTCTTGCCCAGAACTGACGTAGATTGTACGTAGATTGTAGGCCCGTGACCAAGCACTTGAGAATTTGGTGTCCCAAGAGATGCCTTGTTCACTCTGTTTATCTCTGAAGCCTGGGTGGTCAAGCTCTGGGAAAAGGGTTTTCAGGGCGAGGAGGCCTGATGAAATCTCTAGGGCTACTGAGCTCAGCAGGGGACACAAGAGGGCTGCAGTCTAGCCCAGCCTGGCCTGGGCCACCCACTCAACCTGTGTCCTGGAGTGGGGTCTCTCCTCTTTGAAGAAGGGGTGCATTTGCCTGATAAGCAAAAAGGCATTGCGTGGCCAGAGCCTTGCAACTTGGTGTGGTTTGTGGGCCAGCGGCATCAGCCTCCACGGGAGCTTGTTAGGAATTCAGGACCCCAGGCCCAATCCCAGACCCAGGAATCAGAGCCTGCCCTCCCGAAGATCCCCAGGGGATCCCTCCAAGCACTTTACTGTTTGAGAAGCAAGGGCCTAGGGTGGCCCTGGGGATGTCCTGGGAGTGAAGGGTGGAGTTGCTCAGCGTTCCCCCAATGCTGAGTCTGTGCCCGTCCCCCTCCATAAAGCAGCCCCTCCACCCCCACCCGGGCCTTTTAGATTTTTTCAGAGCCTGTGTGACTCTCCCAGCTAAGGGAGTGACCTGGAGTCACCAGGAAATGAGGGCCACGTTTGCCTGGCCCTCTGGCCTGCCTCTTTCTGGTTAACCCCAAATACCAAGCTGCTACTTCCCCAGGTCTTCATCTCAGGCCCTTAGGAGGGGTTGTTTCTGGAAGCTGTTTTCTACTCTGCTTGGGGAGTTTGCCCTGGCCTCTCTGGGAAAGGTTGGGCCAGCAGAGAAGCCCCAGGTCAGAGCCCACAGTGTGAGCCCTTAGCTTCAGTCTGCAATAAAGAATGCATTGGTTTCACCTGCCTGGTTGGTGTTTGATTTCTTCTCACCGCACAGGCCTCCTATAGGCTGGGTGTCAGTCCTTTCCACCTGAGAAGAGGCGGGGCTACCCCTCTGGTTGAAAGCTAGACTGAGGCGCTAGATGGGCACAGGTGCAGCCCAGAGGAATTGACGCATGCGCTGAAGCTCCGCTGCTGCAGACCCCTAAACAGCAGCTCTGCCCTGGGGTGGCCCGCGTACCTGGGAGAGGATGAAGGAACCTGTCGTCTCCCAATTTTTCCCTCACCAATGCCAGGAATTACACCCTTAGCAATTCATTCTGCAGAGTCCGTGGTTCTCAAAGAGGGGTCTCTGGACCAGCAGCACTGACATCACTGGGGGACTGGTAAGACCTGCGAACTCTCAGTCCCACCCCCTGATCCACAGAATCAGGCGCTCTGGGGCCCAGCACTCCTGGGGTCAAGGTTCAAGACAGATTTTGTTTTCTAAATTTGAAAGTCCAGCCTGAGTTTGCCTTAAGTTTTAGGCCAGCCACTTGGTTATTTTTATTTAACAGACACAGAGAGCATAGTGGTACCAGGTAGTGCCTAAGCACGTTAGACAGAACTCATTTAATCCCTGTAACAACCCTACCTAGCCCTGTGAATTGGACAAATCCCTTCCCCTCCCTGTCTCGGCTTCCTGCCTGTAAAGGGAAGGGGCTGCACAGGGAGAACCTGGCCAAGGTCAGACATCAGTCGGCTGCCCCCCAGACAGCCGCCCACCTTTCCTAAGAGGCTTCAACGCCTTCCCAAAGACATGTTCTTCCTGACTCTGTGGAGCCTGACCTGAACTCCACCTTGAGCTGGAGAAGCCCTCCCCGCTGCCACTGCCCAGGGTGCAGGACTCTCGCCAGAAAGCTGCAGTTCCTCAGTGTGCCCCCGGCCGCTCCTCACAAAGAAACCCTTTTCTCGGGCTCTCTCAAGGAAAAGGTAAACGGTCAGAGTAAGAAAGTTCTGGTCCAGACCTCTCCCTTTTTATAGATAGGTGCAGCGACTGGCCCAAGGATGTGCAGGGAGCTCCTGGCAGAGCACACACAAAGGCCCAGGTTTCCTGGCTCCTGCCCTGGGTCCCTTCTGGGGCCTTCGATGAGTCTCGGTGTTGGGAGCTTGCCCTCTTAACTCCCCCGGCCTCTCCCCCTGACCATGCTGCCCTACTTGTTCTGTGGACGTGAGTAAGACGTTAGAGCCCCTGCTCGTCATCTGTAAGTGCAGATAACAACATCGATCTTCCTTGGCGAGAGCTCACTCATGACCATTTTAAAGCATTTTGAAGACAGTTTTCCTCAGAGGCTGGCTGGGGGGGAGGGAGGGCACCTCCTGGCTCCCAGGTAGAGACCCTTCCCCAGTCTAGATCTCAGCCTCTCGGCAGCGCCCCTGGCCTCGCTCTTCAAGGGGACAGCCCCTCCTCCCCTATCCTTTGTCCTCCCCCTCCACCACCAAACAAATACTGAGAACCTCTGGCAGTGTGCTGGGGGTCTGCTTTCCAGGGACCGTATGGCCACCAGGCTGAGACCCTCTTACACTTCCCTGTAGATTCTGAGCCTTTTCAAAATGGTGGCTACGCCAGTGGCCTTCCTCGCTCCAAAGATCCCTGTGTGTTTCCAACCAGGGAGAGAGACTAGGTCTCCCATCAGAGAGGCTTGGCTTTCCTGCCCCTGGGGGCGGTATCCTGCAGGGCACTGCAGCTTTATGCCAGGCCTTCTCTCTCCCTGCAACTCTCCCTAGGCACCTGCAATTCTCTCAGGCATCTCAGGACACGGCTCCAGCTGTGCTAAGAGAATTTCATGGAAGAGGCCAGCACAGGCCTTGTGCATCCCATCCACACTCACTACTCACTGAGGTCTGGGACCCGGAAGGACGCCAGGACATGAAACCTTCAAGGAGAAAGGCAGTCATTTGGTGACCCCCATCAATGCCCCGCAGAAAGTTTGAAGATCACCCTCTACTTTCTCCCCTGCTCTCTGTAGACTGTTCTCTAAGCGGGTGTCCACACTGATCCCAGTTGGCACAGGAGGCTTGTCTCCCTTCAAGGACCTTTTCAAACCCTCTGCCCTCCTCTCAGCTGCTAGTACACAGCTTTTTAGGTGGAAATCAGTTTCCAGAATGGTGGGGCTTTCTGTTCAAAGACTCCCTAGGCCACAGCCATTGGGGATGGGGCAAGGTGGGGAGTAGCTCCCCTGAAGATAAGGGGCCAGGCCAGGGCTTGGCCAGAATGGGCAGAGTGGGAAGACCTGAAGGGCAAGGAAGTGGCGGGGCTCTTCAAGATGTGCAGGGATTGCTTCTGTGCTCTGGATGGCAGCACCCTTTGTCTCTCAGAGGCTCCCAGAGGGCCAAGAACCTTGAGGACAGGCAGGGTGGGGGCCAGCAGGCCCAATGCCCAGGGAACCCAGAGGCGTGCCCCCCTCTTTCCTCCACTGTCCAGCTGTGCAATATTGGGGAAGGCACCAGCCTCAGTAGCTTCACCTACAGAATAGGAGCAATGGCTTCCTATTTGTCTGAAAGGCTCTGGATCTGAGTTTCAGGACTGGGAAGGACCCCAGCCTCCAGTACCTCCAGGTTGGGAGAGCCTAGAAGAAGGCACGATCTGACAGAGCATTTCGGGGCCTCAGGTTTCCTGGGAACCCTGTTGGGGTAAGGAAGGGAGTGAGAGGAGACACTTTTTAATATCCGCGTTGAAAGGCCTTTACCCAATCTATATGTTTGGCCTTTACCCATAACTTTGGGGATAAGAAAGGACATTGTATTATTGGCACTTAACTTTTAATCCTCACTGCCGCCTCGAGGGGAGGATTCTAAATCCCATTTTACAGATGGGGAAAATAGGTTTTCTTCATCTGCATCACACAGATAATAAATGGTGGAGGAAGAATTTGAACGCAGGTCTCTCTTCCCATGGCACTGTCCTGCCAGCCCCTCAAAGCCTGGACCCACACATAGCCGGGCACACTGTGCAAAGGTTCCGATGGTAGAAGAAAGAAATCTGTAGAAGAGAAAGCAGAAGAAAGGAAAAGAGGCTCTGTGATCCAGAACTATTTAAATATTAGTTTAAAAAAAGATGGGAATTGGGAGGAGTTGACCACAAGCTTAAGTTAATGTGCTAGAATAATGTGGCTGCTAAAGAAAAAAGGAAGAGAGGGGAAAGGAAAGAAAGAGAAAAAAAAAATGAGGAAGTGAGACTATCTTATTCAAAGTCCAGTGTCCAAATAAATATAGCTCATATTTATTGAGCACCTACTATGTGTCAGGTACTCTTGTAAGTGCTTTACTGCATGGTAAGTACTATTATTATCCCTATATTATAGATCAGAGGAAACGAAGGCATAGGGAAGTTCTATAACTTGCCCACAGTCACACATACAGTAAATGGCAGTGCTGAGCTATACAGACTTTATAGCAGTGTCCTGAACTTGGCATTGGTCAGGAGGGGTTGATAGGACCTGTCAGAATTCTGAGTCCTCACTATCAGAAAGACTTCAAGAACTGTGAGCACTTCCATAGGAAGGTGGTCTTAGCATAGTAATCATATGAGTAGCTGACATTTGTTGAGCCCTTACTATGTGTCAGGCACTATTCTGAGTGCTTTAGATAGACGAACTACTTTAAGTTTCACAGACTCTCACAGGTAGGTACTATTATTACCCCCATTTTACAGATGAAATTGGGGCAAGTCACAGAAGGAAAGAAGCCCTAAGAAACTCAGGTGTTTGTCCTTCAGAAGGACAGGTTTAAGGGGACACCCTTCCTCTCTCCCGCCCTCCTGCTCTCTGAAGGGCTGTGCTGGGGGAAGAGAGAGTGATTTGAGGGCATTAGGATTGGGGCACCCGCCCCAAGTCAGGGTTAGACTCGGTGACCTGTAAGGCCCTTCCAGCTCTGTGACTCTGCCAGGCACTCTGGGAGCAGAAGGAGACTAGGAAGAAGCCTGATGTGACCTGTTTCCCCAGAGCTCCCCTGACCCTGGTAGAGGAAGGAATGGTCCATTCACTCTCTTCCATTTGTCTGGAACCAGAGATCTTCATCTGTGTGATAAAGGCTGCGATGGCAGCTGTTGGGTGCCTGACAGGGGCTGGCATGGCAGGAGGAAGGTGGCTTCCCATCTAGCTTGAAGGACCATCTGTTGAGCATCTACTCTGTGCTGGGCAGAAAGATTAGCATCATCTCTTCTACTCCCCTCAAAACCATTTAACAAGTGCAGACACTGAGACAGGTGCCGGTGAGACTCTTGCCCAAGGACCATCATCTGCTGAGCGCCTGAGGGGGGGGGGGTTCCGGAGTCAGTGGTCATCAACCCGAAGCCGGATGCATCATCGGCACCCTGGGCAGAGCCAGAGCTGATGAGGCGCCCCCAGCTCCCTCCTTTACCCTTCCTGGGCGTTCATTTCTGCCTCTCATCCCCTTCTCAGGAGGGTCCCAGGCTGGGTGACTGGGTGTCAGACTGGGGTGAGACACCAAAGAGTGGGGTCAGGGGCTGGGATGTACAGCAGGAGAGAGGGGTACAGTTATTGGAAGTCGCTGCCAGAGCTTCCGTTGACAATGGGGTGCATCCCCCACTTTGGAGAGATGATCTGTGTCTGCTGAAGTGGCATCGCTTGGGACGGCAGGGAGGGCAGGTGCAGCTGTGCCAGGTGTCATGACAACAATGCCTCGAGGGCCCCCTCCCTCCCACCTGCCCGTAGAAGTCAGAGCCCCGTGGGCAGAAGCACTGGGTGGGAGCCCTCAGCCCACGCCCCTGGCAAACTGAGTCCCTCCCAAGGACAGCTAGACCCAGGAAGGCCTGGGGCTGCGAGTGCGTGCTCCCTTCCCGCCCCCCATGGCTGCCGGGGACTCAGGGGTAGGGGAGCAGACGCGGCAAGCAAGCTCCCCGATACTGCCGGCCCAGACGGGCCTGCTCCCTCCACCCGACACGTTCCGGAGTCCCCCCCCCCCCTCCCAAGCAGACAGCGATGGCTGGGGCTGGGGCTGGCTGGGGTATTGACTCAGGAACAGCGAGCCAGAGGCAAGTAAAGGGCGTCTGATCACTGAGAGCTGTCCAGAGCCAGACAACTGTGACTGGTACGCTGGGCGCCGAGCGGGTGAGAGAGAGAGTCCTGGGGTGCCTCTGTGTCCTCCTCTCTTGTGCCTGGGCCAGGGGATTTGAAACCAGGTGAGGACCACGTGGCTGTTAGCTTTAAAGGAACTGCCACGGGCTTTGCCTACTTGCAGGAGAAGTAGTCGGGGAGATGGAATCTAGACCAGACCTCAACCATACAGAGAGACTCTCCCTGGGGGAAGGAGAAGGTAACTGTGGACCTGACCTCCTGGCTGCCTGTTCCAACCTTGCCAAGTGGGAGTCCAGGCCCCTCTTGCAGCCAACATGAGCAAGGGAAACTCTATCTAGGCGAAGAAACTGTAATACTGAGGACTGGTATGCTGGCTTGCTGGCTGTCTTTGGGGTAGTGCCTAAACCTCTCTGTGCCACTGGTTAGCCATCTGTTAAATGAAGAAAGTTACATTCACTTGTCATCATAGTGTGGCACAAATTCCTACCAGTAAGAGAAGGCTGCTGCAGGAGGTCATAAAACCTCGAAATTCCAAACTGATCGCAAACACTGCTGGCAGGAAAGAAAAAGGAATTTTCCAAAACAGCTTGCGTGGCTGCACTTGTAGTTTGAAAAATCACACACAAAAGATGCAATCAGGAATGCATAACCCAAGATGAATCTCGAAGATTGGTAGGATGTGAAAAAACAGTGTTAGCAAAGCCCTGAAGCCCGAGTGACCAGAAGCTGGGGAAAAGTGGCAAAGACAGAGCAAAGAGCGTTCAAAGTTGCAGTAAGGAGAACAAGAAGGAATCTGCTCAGGGCTTGGGGCGCATGATGTAACCGTAACACACGGGGAAGGCAGACAGAGCAGGGCACGGACAATTTTACTTCCAATGGTGGAATGGGAATAAAGAGCTTAAAGAGGAAATTGAAACCCGAAAGAAGTGATAAGAAGAAGATATCAAGCCATAAACAATGGAAGCTGAAACAAAAGACATCCCAGGGACTTGGAAGCATTTGCAAATGTAATCATTGCCTTAGAGGAAATTACAGAGAATAAAGGAAGTGCCAGAAAAAAAGATGGGAAAAATGTGTGATTTTTCAAAAGGAGGGAAAAATAGTTAAAAAAAAAAAAAACCCTCTGAACTGCTCAGATTAATATCGACCTCTATTAAAGTTCCCGAATAAATTATCAAACATGTAAGAGACAATAAAGCAATTACACATCTCAGCATTTTTTCAGAGGACACCCTGTACACTTGCAAAGATATATACGAGAGCATTTTTATCACAGTGTAAAACTGGAAACCTTCTAGATGTCCATAAATAAAGTAAATTAAACATCAGGCACACCAGCAATGGCATACTGTGCAGAAATTAAGAACTGTGTTTAGGATTTTATTTATTGGATATGAAAATATGTTCATTGCCTACTGTGAATAATCAAAAAGCATGTTTTAAAACACATGTCATATGATCCCCTTTATGCAAAATTACATAGGCTTATCATTGTTTATATATGTAACAGACATGCAGAGAGATGGTCAGTAACATCTGTGTTTGAATTCTGCTTCTGAAAGCACATTCTAAGACCAGGACTTGGGTCCAAGGAGTTGATTTGGGAGGTGATGGGTGGAAGCGGAAGTCGGGAGCGTGAGATGGGAAGGGAAGGGAAGAAAGGGAAGGACGTGGGTGCATTAATGAGCTGCGTTCAGCTGTGGACAACTGGGGGTTCTATCCCCCTGGGGACCCTCTGAGAAAAATACAGAATGCACCCGAGATGTGCCCCACATGAGGTGGGGAGCTGACTAATGTTGGCCCCCCACTGCCTCCACTGGCTGAAGGTTGCCCTGCTCCTGCATTTTTAGGTGATTCCTGTTTATAGCTTCAAAGCAACGCAGAGAGAGCCCTGGGTGCAGGCCGACCGGGACGCTGGAAGTACAAGCAACTGGGCACCCCAGCCAGAATCTTTGGGCCGAGAAGGTGTGGCAGGAAGCATCACAAATGCATTGGCTATGGGTATTGTTTTATAATAAGCACATCGTTGTTTTTTTTTATAAAAACAAAATTTCTTAATAAAAAGACTAATATAGTGCTCATTAGGAGTTAATATTAGTGCTCACTAATAACAAATCATGCTAAACCTACCAAATTTCCTCTGTCAGACTGGGTTTCTGAGAGAGAGAAAGGCGAATTAGGAAATTTCAACAGGACACGACAGAGACCTTCCACAAAAGCCCTGTGAGCTGGTGGAGAGATGCAGAAAGTCGGGGCTGGAGGACCGACAACAAGCTTTCGCTGAATTACTGAATGAGGCCTGGTGGGCCCTTAGACTCTGACCTTGACATGACATCAAGTAATTTTGAGGGAAAATAAAAGTCATGCTTATCAGTTCTGTGGTTAAAATCCCTAACACCCACGCAACAACAGATTCCAGATTAAGAGTTATCTCAACATGCTGGAATGCTGGGTCAAACCCCAGAAAATGAAATGTAAATGAAAGTGAAATGCAAAGTCCTGGATTTAGGTCCAAAAATCAGTTGCACGCATTTCAAATGGGAGAGATCTGGCTTGTATTCTTGAGGAAGATTATTGAGCAAGTCATAATGGACTGACAGTGAGATGGGCCTAGAAACCTTCTCACTAGAGAGAGAGATCTCAGGAGCCCTGACTGGCGTGGCTCAGTTGGTTGGGCTTCGTCCAGCAAAGCAAAGGGAGGAGCGAAAGGTTGCTGGTTCGATTTGTAGGTCACTAGTTTGATTCCCAGTCAGGGCATATTCCCGGATTGTGGGTTCGGTCCCCAGTCGGTGTACATGCCAGAGGCAACCAATGGATGTTTCTCACATTGATGTTTCTCTCCCTCTCTTTCTCCCTCCCTTCCCCTCATTCTAAAAATAAAAAGCTTTTTTAAAAAAAAATAAAGAGCCCCTGGGAAGTTCTGGTGAAAAGAAGGTAGGCAGGGGGGATGATCCTGGGGGATTGGGTTTTTTCATTCTTGTTCTGGCTGGTTCCAAGGAGCAGAGCTGGGTCAGGTGGGGGCAAGTTTCAGTAGGACAACTCCACTCGACCTCAGGAAGAACTTTCTGTTCTCAGAGCTGGCCTAGAAGCCTTCTGCTCACCAGTTCTCATTACCCAGCCTGAGCAAGGGGACAGACCTGGGAGCAGAGGGGATTTCTTGGGTGGCTCATCAAAAACCTGGCCTGGAGGGTCTCTGAGGGCCCAGAAGCCTCCTCCCACTACCGGTGGACAGACACTCCCTTCCTGCAGGGTTGTTCCCCCTTCCCAGGCCTAGTCTGTGGTCTTGTGCTCTGTGATACGTATCAGAGGACAGCAAATCAGATCCCCTCCCCGCCCCAGTCCCAGCCGGTCCCCAGACTAGTGGCTTCCTTGGAGACCCTGGCAGCCTCCACAGCTGCCTGCCCAGCTGCCTGCCCAGCTGCTTGCGGGGCCCCAGGGCTCTGTGGCTGAGGGAAGCCCATAGGCTAGGAGGATGTACGCCTGCAGCGGCTGGAAGTGGGTGTGCTGTGGGGAGGGGCCATCGGAGGGGAGGGAGGTCATTGGAAAGAAGAGGAGAGGAGTAAGCCAGCTGGTCTCCCTCCAGCCCAGGACCTGAGCTTCTTAGAAGTTCAGGTGGGTCCTGCTTTAACATGCTCCGGGAAATGCTTCCAGAGACATTGTGTCCTCTTCTTTTTCATAAAGCATGTGTTCATCCTGGAGCTGCCTGTCCAGTCTGGGAGGTGGCAGGGAGATAGCATCACCCCTACCCTCATTTAACAGATGATAAAACTGGGCTTAGGAGGTCCAGCTTGCCCTGGCCTGAACTATAGCAAGTTTGCGGATACTTGGGCTACAGCCTCCGTGGAGTCCAGCTATCCAGCTTTGTCCTGGAGACCGTCTACACCTTTCCATCTGGCTGGGAGTAGGGAATGGGAAAGGAGGCGAGGCCCGGTGTCTCTACGGCAGTCTGTCCTGCTGCCAGCCGTGAGCTGAGGCAATAATTACACCGAGTGTTACTGCTCCAGTTGTTACGTGGCCCATTCTACGGCAAAGATCCCAGGTTATCAGAGCCAGGAGAGGCGTGGGTAAGCAGCTGCTAAACCCTGATTTCGCAAATGAGGAAACTGAGGCACAGAGCATGGAACTGATAACATAGCTAATTTTTACCAGTTTCACTTAAGATACAAATATAAGAGAATTAAATTTGGTCTCTTCTTCCCAAACACCTTTTGTTACTCTCTTGCTAGTAACTGAAATTGCACCCGTTAGAGCTTTGCTTTTTTTTTTTTTTGATTTAAGGTTTGACTCCCATTGAAACGCAAACACCAAAAAGAGACACAGCACTTCAAATTGTTATGAGTCATTTCCTTCCCCATCTACAGGAACAAGTTAAAAGAAGATCCTGCGAGGAAGCGGGAAAGAGACACGAATAGCTTGGAACAGGAGTGCAGAGACTCCAGGGGGGACAGCGGAGGGGGAAACGATGGACCTGGAACAGTTAGGCGTTCACTTCCCTGCTTCTTGGTTGAGCTCCAAGGAGCAGGGCTCTGCCCCCAGCCAGTGTGCCTGCTTCTTCAGGAAAGGTTTCAGGTGTCCCAGGCAGCATCTGCAGTGGCCACTTTGTAGCTGGAGTGTCCCTCAGAAGGCAGGGCTCCCCTCAAATCAACAATCCCCAGTCACTGCTAATAGGCACGGGAGGTTTTTATAGGTGACTTGGTGATACCCAGAGAAGGTAAGAAAATGGTTGGAGGTGGCAGGGCCTGAGCAGGGCCTCAAACTCAGACTAAGTCACATGGCTTACGTGGTAGACCCTGAATCACGGAGCCCAGCGAAATGGTCCTGTGTGTTCTAACAGCAAGTCTCTGTCTTTGAGCTTTGATTTTACTACCTGTGAAATAAAAATAATTCTCCTTTCCTTGTCAGAGATAGCTTTTTTACTTTTTTTTAATATAAATTTTTTTTTGGATAAAAGTTTGCATTCAATATTATTTTCTATTAATTTCAGGTGTATAACATAGTGGTTAGATGTCATATACTTTACGAAGTATTCCCCCTGATTTTCCAGTAGCCAGCTGGCACCATACACAATAATTACAAAATTATTGACTATATTTCCTATGCTCTACTTTCCATCCCCATGATTATTTTGTAACTACCAATCTGCACCTCTAGATAGCTTGATGCTATATAAAAAGTATTTCAACAATCATGAAAGCAGTATATATCAGAGCCTATGGAATATAACTAAAGCAGTGCTTGGATGAAAATTCATTACCTTCAGGGCCTATATTAACTGCCAACATTCATTAATCATCTATATGTTCTAGGCTCTCTGTGGGTAGTGGGGGACATTCTGAGCTGAATTAGTCATGGCTTCTGCCACTACTGCATTTCTAGCTTAGTGGGAGAAAAAAATGTTCTACACACAGTCAAAGTAGGAAACTGAATGCGGCCAGCACTGTAGGTAGACTCTGAGGAAGCAGACAGTCCTAGAACCCAGAAAAGAACCCCAAGGAGTATGTTTAGCCTCACCTAGAGCAAGAGAGAGGAAAATCCTTCCCCTTCCTCCTCTCCCCTTAAATCTCTTCGACCCCAATTTTCTGAGGTCTGGAATTCTTTTACGCGTGCTAAGAATACTGGCTTAATGTGTGAGTCAAGAGCAATCCAGCAACTTCAGTTTTCACTGAGAGGTAAATGACTTGCATCAGAACCTTTCCTGAACACAGGTTTTGGTGGGTGAAACAGAGAAAACCAGAGACTTGTTGGAGGGAGTGAAGAGAAATGGAAAGATTTCAGAGTTGGGGAAGGAAAAGTGCAAAAAGAGGCCTGCTAGGGGCTGCCGTCGGCTGTTCCAGGAGCTCCTCAGTCCTCAGCCTTTGGCCTTGGCCAACCCAAACGACTGTGGGAAGGCCCACCTGCTCTTACTCACCAAGAAGGAACTGGGCTTGCCAAATCCGTGTTGTTGCGGTAGGTGCCTGCGATGGGGCACACTTTAGCTCAGACCCCAGAAGGGGCAGAAGAAAGAGGTCACCGGTCTCAAGAAGGCTCCTTCAGCAGGGATCCTCCTGCACACCCACATTTCACTCTCCTGAGTGGCTGCTACCCAGGTCTTTTCCAGACTGGCTTCCTTGGGAACACACCCCAATGGACTGGAAACTCACTGTGACCCTTCTGTACCCTGCGGTTGCCCGGCAGATGCTAATTCTGCCAACAAGTACCTGCTCTGTCTGTGAGGCTCTTTATAATTTTCTCTGATATCCACTGAGCCTGGTAACAAGTCCATGCAGGAGGGAGGTGAAGAATCCCAAATCATCCACGTCTAAGGCCAAGGAGGACATGGAGATGAAGTGGGTCTCCCAGTTCACACAGGGTTACCAAGGGGTAGCATGGGCAATCAGGCTCCCATCGTCTGCCCCCAAGCCACCTCAAATTAATAAACTCTGCAAAAACGGTGCAAAAGCAGCTTTACTATAAGTTCCCAAGCATCTCCTTCAAATTAAGTTGCCTCCTCCAAGACCACCTTTGATGCAAGTTCTGGGGTAGCCACTACTAGGCCCACTCTCACGCCATGTCTTCCACCTCCTTTCCCATTTGTGTCAGCAAACTCTCTGTAAAAAACGTGGTCTCTCTGAGGCAGCAGAAAGAAGGCAAATTTATAGCCTGGGGATCAGGGACCTTGGGAGTCAATGGTGCTGTTCCTACCCCTTCCACCTGATCCTGGGGTTCTGAACTGGACTCTGCAGACCCTCAGGAGGCCCAAGGATGGTCTACTTCAGTCCCCTTGGTTAAGTCAAGATACTGGGGTACAAGTAACAGAAACTAGCTCTGGCTAACTTGATCCACAATGGGAATTTGCTGGAAGAGTATGGGTAGGTCATCCAGGGAAAGGAAAAGCTGTGCTACTAGGGCCCACAGTCAAATCTGAAGCAGAAGAGGTCAGATTGTCCGTCCTTTGGTCAGGGGTGGGTGCAGTCCCCTGATCGACGATCTCTGGAAAATTGCGTGCAATGAAAAGGGCTGACTCCCCAAGGAAAAAATCACCATGCTAGAAGTGGTCATGGGCGCAAGGCAGGCCACGACCCAAAGAAATTCCCATTCTTCCCCCGGGAGTGTGTGAAACAGAAATTCAGAGAGGATCTGAAACTTTCAAAGACTGTAAATTCCATGTAGAAAGAGACTGTTTCAAGACAAAGCCTTGGAAAGCATCTGCAAAATGAATTCAAATGCACTAGGGTGTCAGAGAGTTTGGTGACCCCCAAAATATTAAGTATCACTAAACCCAGCTGTAAGTTCCTGGAGGTCAGGGACTATATAATTAAGTGGTTCTCGAATCTGGCTATATTTGGAAATCACCAGGGGAGCTTTTAAGAGACATACCAGTGCCTGGACTCCACCCCAAGAAACTCTCATTCAGTGTTTGTGTAGAGGGTTTGTGTTCTAGATTATTAAAAACCACATGATTTTTTTTTAGTCCTCGCCCAAGGACATTTTCATTTGCCTGTTTAGAGAGAAAGAGGAAAGAGAGAAACATTGATACAAGAGAAGCATCGATTGGTTGCCTTCGTATGCATCCAGACCAGGGATACGCACTGGGACTGGGAATCATACATATCTGGACTGGGGGCGACCCCGCAACCTAGGTACATGCCCTGACCTGGAATCGAACCCGCAACCTTTCAGTTACTGGATGATGCTCCAACCACTGAGCCACACCAGCCAGGGCAAAGCTATGTGATTTTGATAATGAGTCAGAGTTTAGAACCACCGATGTTGTCAGCTTTTAAATCACTTTTATCAGAAATTCCTTCTGATCAGAAAGGTCAAAATGCAAGTTAGTGAAAAGGGAAGTAAAAGCTACTTGAAACACCCTCTGTGGACAAACTTCTTTTTGTCATTCATGTGCATACACACACACACACACTTTCATGCAGAATGTAGATTTATAATGCATGTACATACTATTTTGTAACCATTACTATCCATGGTCAGTATTTCTCCCACACCATTAGACCTTCTTCTGTTCCTTAGAAAATTACCTAGAAGTGGTATGTCCAGCTGTGAGAGCAGGTTCCTTGTCAGGGCACTGGATGGGTATGTCCCAGTTTTGAAGGCCAAGCTGCCTTGTGCCCCTCTGTCCCCTCAACAGTGTACAGCCACACTTGGCCTTCACTGAGCACTTTTTATCTCTTGACAATCTGACTGATGGAAAGGCTAACTGCTGTTCTATTAAAATTGCATTTCTTTGATTACAAATGAACTTGAACTTTTTGTTTTATGTGTTCTTTAGCCATCTGTGCTGTGTTTTGCTCTGTGCTCTCAGTAGCCCCTGTGTTGTGTTCTTCAGCAGGTCCCCGGTGCCCCTGGGCCCAGCCTGCGTTCACCTCGGAGGCTCTGAGGAAGCGGGTGTTGAATGGTGACCCCCAGGTCTCTCGGGTGGGGCTGGGCTCCTGAGTGGTAACAGGACAGGCAGGCAGGGGGTGTTAACTAGATGAAGTTACTGGTGTGAGGGCTATGAACTCAGGGAGATCCCCAGACTGATTCAGGGCTCAGGGCATTCATTTTGGCCTTGTTTTCTCTCACACACTGGCATTGCAGAAAGGCCCAGACCAAGCATATTATAAAATACTATCCTCACATCCATTGTGTAGTTTAACAGTCAGTACTGCTGCTACTGAGCTAACACCTCCTAGGTGTCATGTACCCAGCCTTCTCTGAGTTCTTTTTATACATTATCTCACCAACTCCTCACCACAGCTCCCTTTTCAGCTAAGTGTGAACTTTTCTTCCTTTTACCAGTGAGAACTCTGGTTTCTAGAGAGGCGATGTGACCTACGTGAGGTTGCAGCCGGACATTGTTTCCATTGTAAAGAGGAGAACTCTGAGTGCTCACCGAGGTGAGGTGGTCTTAGTCAGCTCAGGCTGCTGTAGCAGAACGCCACAGACTGGTGGCTTATGAAGATCAGAAATGTATTTATTTTTTATATTTTTTTATTGTTATTATAGCTGTCCCAATTTTTACCCCTTTGCCCTTCTCTGCCCCTCCCACCCCCCTCTCCCACAGTCAGTTTCCACACTGTTGTCCGTATCTGTGGGAAGAACAGAAATTTCTTGCTCAAAGTTCTGAAGGCTGGAAAGTCCCAGATCAAGGCACCAACAGATTGTGTGTGTGGTGAGGGCCCTCGTCCTGGTTCAAACACGACTGTCTTTTTCTCCACATTCTGACACACAGAAGGACTGAGGGAGCTCTCTAGGGCCTCTTTCAAAAGGACACCAATCTCTTTCATGAGGGGTCTGCCCCTCAAGACCTAGTCACCTCCCAAAGGCCCCACCTCCCAATTCTCACTCTGGGGATTGGTTTACAACATAGGAATTTTCAAGAGACACAAGCAAGATAGGGACAACATCTGACATCATCAGAGGCAAATCCAGAAAGTAAAAACAGCAGTCTGCTACCATAGAAATTCACACCACAAAGTCAGGAAATCAAGACAGATCAACTTAAGAAGCAGAAGCAAAAAAGAAGAGTCTCACACATAATGGGAAGACAAAGAAATACCCCTCAACCAAAGGGAAAAGAGGACTCCCCAGAAAGAGAACTAAATGAAATAGAGGCAAGTAAACTATCAGGTATTGAGTTCCAAACAATGGTTCTAAGGAAGCTCAATGAGCTCAGTGAGCTCAGAGAGAATTACAAAAAGCTACAGGGAAACTACAAGGAACTTATTGCAAACTGTATCAGCATGAAAAAGGACATAAAAACTATCAATAAGAGACAAGAGGAAATGAAGAATACAGTTTCTGAAGTGAACAACACAGTAGAAGGAATCAAAAGCAGGCTAGACGAAGCCAAGGATCGAATCAGCGAGCTGGAGGACAAACTAGAAAAAAGCTCCCAGAAAGAGCAAGAAAATGAAAAAAGACTCAAAAAGCATGAAGAGGCATTGAGGGAAAGGCAGGACAACTTGAAACACAATAATATCCATATAATAGGCATACCAGAAGGAGAAGAGGATGAGGAAGGGATAGAGAACCTGTTTGAAAAAGTCATGATGGAAAACTTCCCTAATTTGAGGAGAGAAAAATTCACACAAGTCCAGGAAGCACAGAGGGTTCTATTCAAGAGGAACCCAATGGGGCCCACTCCAGGATACATCATCATTAAAATGGCAAAAAAACAAAACAAAACAAAAAAACCCCCAGAGAATCCTAAAGGCAGCAAGGGAGAAAGAGGCAGTAACATATAAGGGAGCCCAGAAACAGCTAGCAACTGACTTCTCAACAGAAACACTGCAAGCCAGAAGGGAATGACCAAGAAATATTCCAAGTAACAAAAAGCAAAGGCCTGCAACCAAGACTGCTCTACCCAGCAAGGCTCTCAATTAAAATGGAAGGCAAAATAAGGAGTTTGCCAGACAAAAGAAGGCTAAAAGAATACACCTCCACCCAACCAGCACTGCAAAATATGCTAAAGGGACTGCTTTATGAAGATGAAGAAAAAGTTTCTATGAATTCCCAGTCCCTTTCACAGTTGCCAGTACTTGATATTACCAATATTTTAAATACGTATTAATCTGATTGTGACAATGATGTGTTATTTGAATTGTTCCTTTATTATTTGTTGAAACTAAACCTGTTTTTGTATATTTCTTGCCTATTTCTATTATTTTTAAAAAGCTTTAAATGACTTTTTGGTATTCTTTATCCATTTTTTGATTAAATATTTGTAGAATATTTTTCCCTAAAAAAAACCACACACAAAACAAACCATTAACCCTTTTATAGATGTGTGGCAAATACTTTCCTATTCTATTACTTGTCCTTTAAGTTTTTTTATATGCATATTACTGTACAGTCTTAAATGTTTAATATAGTCATACTGTCAACATTTTACTTTGTAGGTTCTGGGTTTGAATATTTTACTTCAGGATAAGAAAAATATTATTTTGCATTTTCTCCTAAAACTCCTTAGATTCTACCTATTGATTTTTAAGTCACCTGAATATTTCTTGTATAATGTGTGAAATATGGCTCTATATTTGTTTTATTTCAAGTAATAGTGGTCCATGCACCTTATTTGTTGAATAAGACTTATTTTACTCATTGATTTGAAATATCAACTTAATCATATATTACATTGTTAGACAGATATATACAGATATTGTCTCTAGAATGCTCATTATATTTCATTGATCTACTTGATTTCTGTGCTGGTGTCATGTTGGTTTAATTGCTGATACTGTATAATGGTTTTAAAATTTTTAATATTTTATAATTAACTTTGACATTAAAAAATAAAGAAAATCAATCTCCATTTAAGAAAGAAAGAAAGAAAGAAAGAAAGAAAGAAAGAAAGAAAGGTGAATCTCTTACCTTTTGTGACAACATGGATGGAACTGGAGATTAAGCTAAGTGAAATAAGCCAGCTGATGAAAGATGAATACCATATGATCTCACCTTTAAGTGGAATCTATTCAACAAAATAAACCACAGGCAAGGAAACATGGAGCAGACTGAAAGTGACCAGAAGGGATGGAGAGAGAGGACGATGGTGGAAAGAAGGGGAAGGGACTAGACAAAGAACATGTATGAATGCCCCATGGACATGGTCAACAGAGTGGGAATTGACTGTGGGAGCGGGGGGTGGGGTGGGGGTGGGATGGGTGGAGGAGGGTAAAGGAGGAAAAATTGAGACAACTATAATAGAATAAACATGATTTATAAATTAAAAAAAATAAAATGGGAAAAAATCTGGAAAGAAAAAGGCACAAACATTCAATCTATTGCCTGAAGTCACTGGGAAGGAGGCAGAAAGGAGCACTGCGACTTCCCAGTCTGTGTATTCACTGTTTCCAGGGTCTTTGGTCCTGGTCCTTTAGTTCTGTGACTCTCAAACTGGACTGTGTGGCAGAATCACCCAGAAGATGAAACAGAGGTAGCTGGGTTTCTGATCCCCTAGATCAGGGTGAGGCCTAAGAATTTCCATTTGTAACAAGTTCCAGGTGATATTGTTGAGAACCAGTGCACCCCCTACCCGCATCTTCTCTCTGGCTTCAGCTTTCAGTGGTGCTGCGCTTGGTCTCTGAGATCATCAGTGTGCCCTGGGGGCAAATGTTATTATATCCCGAGACCTCCAGGAAGCTCCCCCAATGGGAGTTCATTGAGTTCAGCAGATGAAATTTTCACAGGCTATACTGTATCCACAAGGACACGAGGCAGATCCCAGAAAGGACAAGTCAAGGGTGTTGAGGTCTCAGGCTGCTGACATGGAGACCAGGTGGGACGGGAGGCCTGCCTGCCTCCACTCCATCTCACCCCCAGCACAGGGGAGTTGCCAGGAGTAGGGAGTTTTTCCTCCTCAAGAAAGAATCAGACTACAATGCTGGGAACTGGCCTAAGAGTGAAGACCAATGCCAGGCTCAGCCAGGGATTGGGAGATGGGCAGCATCATTTCCAGAGAGACTTCGGAACAGGAGCTCACTGAGCCATTCTCTGAGGCCGTGTGAGAGGCAGCGGGGGAAACAGACAACCTGGAGACTAGCCAGGCAGTTTCTGGCAATTTCCTCTACCCATCCACACCCCCAGGTTTCCCCAGGTCATGGAGACAGATTCAGAGTTGATTATGAGGCCCAGCAGGGCTGACCCGCCTGGGGAGGCTCCCCGCAGACTCTGTGATGGGGGTTCTGTCTGCACGACCCTGGAGGAAGCCTTCCAACACCAGCAGTGCCAGCTTGGAGCAGGATCCTGTCACCTGGTGTCAGGATTCACATTTTCTTCCTTTTTTCGTTCAAACAAGTATTTACTCAGTCAACAATCATGTATTGAACCATTTACCATGGGGCAGGCACTGATGAGGATGCTGGGTATATGGATGCCAACAAGACAGGGAAGGTCCCTGTTCTCCAGGAGCTGACTTTCAAGGCTGGGGGTGGAGGGGAAGCAATAAACCTGAAAACAAAGAAAATATTGAGAGGCTTAAGAAAATAAACAGGATCCTGAGAGAGACGATAGAGGGGCACCTATTTTAAATATAATAATCAGGTCAGGCTGTTCTGAGAAGACAACATTTAAGCTGGAAGCTAAAAGAGGAGAAGAGAGGCCCTGGCTGGGTATCTCAGTTGGTTAGAGTGTCATCTGATGTGCCAAGATTGCCGGTTCGATCCCTGGTCAGGGCACATACAGGAATCAACCAATAAATGTATAAATAAGTGGAACAACAAGCTGATGTTTCTCTCTCCCTTCCCCTCTCTCTCATAAACAAACACACACACAAATAATGGGGAGAGGCAGAAGGAATAGGAAGAGATAAAGGCCTTGGAGCTGGAGCTGGAAAAAACAACAGTGCATAGGAGCCATCACAAGGCATCCAGAACATAATGGGGAGAGTGTCAGGGAGTGAGGCCAGAGAGATGGCTGCAGGAACTAGACCACGCAGTAAAGAGTCCAAATTGTATTTGGAATGCAACGAGGGGTCTAGGCAATAACCTAGTTCAGTGGCTGCTGCCAAGAACACTAATGCAGTGCTGATGAGCGACTCAACAGTGGAGGGATCAGGTTGGCATTTCCTGGGCTCTCTGATCAAGCTTAGCATCAAAAAAAAAAAAAAAAAAAAAAGAGAGAGAGAGAGAGAGAGAGCCCACCAGACAATTGATCAAGCCTCTAGATCTATTTATCGATTAAAGGAAATACAGGGGACAAAGAGTATAACATATAAAATGACATCATGAGGAAGCAATCAACACAATCCAGTCTGAGAAATTCTACAAATTACCCAGTCATTTGTATGACAAATAAATTGTAGGGGAGGAAGGAGATAGAAGGAGAACTCAGAATCTAAGAGACCTAGGAGCCACATCAACCAAATTCAATGTGCAGATGGTGGTAGATTTTACAATAATGAACCTTAGTGAACCATATTTCCTGAGTTCACATACCTTTTGCAATGTAACTTTGCTGTTTCTCCTATCAAGAGGCGGAAACTGTTTCTCCTTGGGCTTGAATCTAGGCTGACTCCATGTCTTGCCTTGGCCACCAGAGAGTGGCCTAAGTGATGGTGAGAACATTCTGGAGCCTATGTCTTAAGAAGCCTGTAGCTTCTCTTGCTGTTTTGGAAACCTGGGTCCACCAAGCTGTGAAGAAGCCCAGTCTAGCCTCCTGGCGGATGAGAGGCCATGTGGAGGACAACCCGGACACCCCAGCCAATATCCAGTGTTAAACAGCAGCCACGTGAAAAGCAGCTCATCTGGAGGCTTCCAGCCCCGTTGAGCCATCGGATGCCCACAGCTGCATGAGGGAGCCCCAGAGAGACCGGCAGAAGGACCACCCATGTTGCCAAGCCCCACTGCTGCACCGCTGAGCTTTGCAGTGGTTTGCCACATAATAATAGATAATAGAAACAGAAATCTCATTTGGACCCTCACTCAAACGAGCCAATTATTTTAAAATTATGTTAAAATCAAGGAATTTTGAATGTCAGATGCTGGATAATTGATAATATTATGACATAATTGTTCATTTTATTAGGTGTGATAATGATACTGTGCTTATGGGGTTTTTTTGAGTCCTATTTTTTAGAGATACAAGCTGAAATATTATCGATGAAAAAAAGTCATGTGATATTTGCTTCAAAATAATGCAAAGAGAGGTGGGAGTTTGGTGTAACAAGATTGGCCTTGAGTTGATCGTTGTGGAAAGAGGATGATTTATACATGGGGGTTCTTTATACTCTTCTTTCTTCTAATGTTCATTAAGCTACGTTCTCTTGTATATGTTCAGTATAGCATTCTCTTTTGTACATTTGACATTTTCCATATGAAAATAAAGATGTTTGGGTACAATTAGAAGCTCCTGGAAGGGCCAACACAGGAGAGCGTTATCTCCTCCCTTCACTGTGCACTGGAAACTCGAGCTTCTTCCTCTGCCAGCAGGTGCTCTGCCCCTCGGCACCTGCTGGTCCCTGCAGCCCAATGGTGCCAGCTCATTGGGCCTGGTCCTCCCACAAGGCCTGTCTAGTCTCTAGGTCCCAACCCTCCAGGAGGCCTGCAGGCCAGTGGCTGAGCTCTGGATGTGACAGAAGACTCCCTGAAGACTCTTCATCCCCAGGATCAGGCCACATTCAGTCCCAGAGGAAGGCAGGAGGAGAGTGTATCAGACAGCATCATTAACCACTACATCTAATGACTTCGCAGCAGAGTTGTGGTTGGACACTGAGCCCCTCCCTTCCAAGTGTGGCTAGAGAAACACACAGTGGAGCCTGGAACAGATTCAGAGACACTCAGGGCAGGGCCAGCTCTGCCGCATAGCCCTGTGCCACCTGAGCAAGTCACGGAACCCCCCTGAGCCCTGTTCTCCCATTTGAAATGGGGCTAATACCTGACGTGTTTACCTCATGTGGTGGCTTGTGGAGGCGGGGGAGGGGGTTAGATTAAATAATGGAGATGGAAGTGCTTTGTTAAATGCTGTGCAATGAAGCAGCTGATCACCATGATGGGAGAAGGTGAAGGATGGGTGGTGGCCTTGGTTTTGGATGTCCTTCTGGTGAATTTAATTGCTCCTTTCATTCTCCCAGCCAAAGTTCTGTGGAGGAGATGGTGAGGAAGGACATCGAAGATTTTGAGGGTATAACAGTCAGGGTCCCAGAAGAAAATACATGGTACACTCAGAAAGGGTTTAACTGAAGAGAGTTTAACAGAGGACTTTACAGGGGTAAGAGGAGACAAGAGAACCAGCCAGGGGATGGTGAAGTACCCCTGGGACTGGCAAGCACAGGAAGCTGCTGGTGCAGAAAGGGAACAGTGTCTCTGTGGCCCTGCAAGAGCTCTAGATTCATGGACGATGAGTCCCCTAACAGGAGATGTACCCATAAACACAGCCCCACAGGCAGAAATGGGCCAGGCAGAGAGGGAGGCAGAGATGAATCCTCTGACTTCTCTCTTCTCCAGTCCTTCAGTCTCCCTCAGTGTCTCCCATTGGCTGAACCCAATCAGAAGTCAGAGGGCAAGGGAACCTGGGTGATATGGTCCTTACAGGTCAGCCTCTCGGCTGTCGGCCTGGGGCAGAGAGCAGGACTGAGAAGGACTGAGCATACCTGTGTTTTGCTGTATATAATGCACACCCACGTTTTTGGCCCAAACTTTCAGGAGAAAAATCTTTTGTTTTAGTTTTTTAATCCCATTATTTATTTATTTATATTTAGAAAAAAAAAACAATTATCGTATTACACAGTATTATTTTGCATACAGATATCATTGTTTTCTAGAGGTATGCTTTTAACGCATAAGCATAAATAAAAGAATTAAAAACATTTATATAGATACGAAATTAGTACTACCCATGTATAATGTGCATCCTTATTTTTCCCTCAAAAATTCGGGCAAAAAAGTGCTCATTATACACGGCAAAATAGGGTAGACGGGGCAGAGAGGTGTTGATTGCAAACGGAGAACAGCCGACATTGGGAAATGAGCAGTTGGGGGAGACAGGTTGGGACGTCTGAGATCAGGGTGTGAGCGGCTGTGGGTGAAAGTGTTGGATCCAGTGACGGCTGGAGTCGAACACATGATCGGGGCAGTAGGGCATGGTCAGGGCTTGGAGAACAGAAGGTTCTCATCGGTGGTGAGAGGTCAGTCATGTCTTCTTCGCCTAGGACTGGACCCATATGCTCCTTCGCTCCTAGGGGAGCCCTCCCAGCCTCCAAAGCAGCTGGCCCCCAAGCCAGAATGGGAGTCACGCCGAGGCCACCCCACCTGCAAACCTCACCTTCTCCTGCTACTGCCAGCACTGCTCACCAGGGCAGCCGTGTTCACTGCGGCCCACGTGCTCATCTTCCTCCTCCGCATGGTGGGCAACACCCTGGTCAGCTTCACCGCGCTTAAGAACCGGCGCATGCGCACTGTCACCAACATGCTCCTTGTCAACCTGGCCATCGGTGGGCATCTTCCGCGTGCCTACTGCCCTTGTGGACGACCTCACCACTGGTGAGCGTAGACACAGGAGGCAGTGGGAGTGCCCTTCCCTGAAATCATTGCTGCCCTGGCCTCTTGGCCAGGACGCCACTGTCTCAAACTCTCAAGATAGTCCTGTGGTTGAGGGATTAATCTAGAATAATAGATACAATGAATTAATCATTTTCTTTCTCCTGGTCTTGTGTGACTTACTCTTCCTGCATTATCTTAATTAATCCTCACAACAATCCAGTGAGGTATGTATTATTATTATCGATGAGGAAACTGATGCTCAGCGTGATTAAGGGACAAGCCCGTAGTTACACAGCTAAGTTTCAAGTCCCACATTCTCACACCCATATTACTAATACCTGTACCATTCAACCTTACTTTCCCAGGTAGCTCTCTTGCGCAGAACTAGAACCAGTAGGAAGAAGTGGTAGGGAGGCAGATTTCTTCTGAAAGGACCTAAAAATCCACTTACATGAAATGTTCTCCAAAGAAAGACAGTCTATCCTACAGGTAGTGAGCATCCCGTCACTGCGAGTGTCTAAGTAGGGACTGGCTGACCATCTAGAAGGGATTTATTAGAATACTGCAAGCAGAACTAGAGCACCTGACCACTAAATTCCTGCCTGTTCATTTTCAAATGAGAGAAAGATCCCCCGTCATCTACCCTCTCCTCTGTTCCAGAATAAGCCTCCCCAGACCCTGGGACTCTGGGTTTCCAGAGCTGTGGAGACCCCTAGAGGTCCGAGCCTAAAGGTTCTGAGCTCAGAGCCCCCTTCAGAGTGACTTACCTGACTTGGGGCAGGGAAGGTACAGTCCTAGTTTCTATAGGTTCTAGAACCCAGCAGAGTGGAGCTGGGGCCGTCAGCTTCCCCTCAGATATACCGGCCCTGCCTAATGCGACCTTTACCCACTGCTGAATCCCAGGTTCTTTCAGGGCTGCCGAACATACACTGTGCATTTTTCTTCCCAACACACCAAGACACACACATATGCATACATGTCCACACATACAGACACACACACCAGTCAACAATGACATGATGAGATCACCAGTTGGTTAAGGTGGTTTTACATGCCTATATTAAAAAAAATTTAATAGATAACACATCCACATAGTTCGATAATAAATATCTCCCAAAGGTATCCAGTGAAAAATGTCCCCTCCACCAGTTCCTCTCTAGGAGAACAATGTTGCCTGTTTCCTGTGTCTCTTTACAGAAGTATTTCGTACAAGTACAAACAAATTTTTTAAAAATGCTAACCTTCCAGTCAATTCTACACTTTCACCCTTTCTCTGCTTAAACATATAGCATGTATGTTGTAAATAGAATTTGTTAAAATTAATTTACATGAAATTATTTTATGTTAATAAATTAAACAGTTTCATTCTTCTTACAACTGCTTAGAGTTCCATTGTATGGATGTGTTACAATGTATTTAACCAGTCTCTTTTTGATGGGTATTGAGGAGTTGTTTTTAATAGAATGTTCTGCCTTAAAATAAAACTTCATATGACTTTTTTGTCCTTTTCTTTCCTTCCCTTCTTTTTCTCTCTCCTTCACTTTCCTTTCTCTCTCCCTCCCTGTCTTTCTCTTTCTCTTTCTCTTTTTTTCAGAACACAGGTCCAGATGGTTGAATTTGTCACATCCCTAGTTCATGGCACCATGTGACTTCACTCTATTGTAAAGCCCCTTGCTTATTTTTTTTATTTATTCATTCCCTTCTATACCCCTACACTGCTCTAAATCCCCTTCCCCATAGCAAACATTCTATTAAATGTAGTGTGTGTCTTTTGCTTTGTATGCATTCTTACCAACTGCATTGGGCTGGATGGATCCAAAGCTCATGGAAAGAAATCTATGGTTGATAAAAAGACTGTCTCTCTAACAGTCAGAGCTGTCTATGGTGGTAATGGATGGTCAGTTCCTCATTCCTGGAAGCATGTAAGAAGAGATGAGGGGACTGCCTGCCAGGACATAGAGGGAAGATCCAAATCACAGAGGGGACTGGCTTAGATGGTCTGAGGCCCTTGGCCCTTTGTAGAGGAGATATCTTATTCTGTGGCAGCCTCTGTCATTGCAGGGTGGTCTGTTGACAATGCCACGTGCAAGATGAGTGGCTCGGTGCAGGGCATCTCTGTGTTGGCTCCCATTTTCACACTGGTGGCCATTGCCGTGAAAAGGTGAGAGAGTTCCTACCCAGGGTGTCCTGGGTTGACTGGGCGTGGTGCTGGAAAGAGCCACTGTCTTCCCTGGGGGAAGGCTGGGTCTGCGCCGCAGTGGGTAGGGCTGAATCCTGAGCAATAAAGGGAAGGCTGCCCTCTAGAATTGAAGGACCTGCAGAGGAAAATGCCCCCTCCTTTCAGAAAGGCCTGGAGGCAGCTCCTAAGGAGGTTTAATAAGGATTCCTGGGGCCTAGGAGGAGCTTGAAGACATTCCTTGTTTCCTGGGCAGCATGAGTCCTACCACCCATGACTCTGAGCAGGGGCGCCAGCGTAAAAGGTGGGCTTTAGTATGGCCGGGGAGGAGGGGCATCCCCCTGCTTCTTACTCCACCTCTACGGCCTTTCTTCAGGTCCCTGGCAGTCCAGGCCCTACTGGCTCCCCATCTCCACTCCATCACCAGCTATTTCTAGTCTTTCAAGCCTCAGGATCCATCAGGTTCTCTGATGAGCATGGAAGGGAGCCAAAGGCCAAGGAGGCTTTGCAAGCACAGAACACTGCTCTAACTGCAGTAAGTCCGCCTCCCTCTCATGAGCCCTTTCACTAAGTTACTTGACCAATCCAAGCCTCAGATTTTCATCTGTAAAATGGACAATGCCCTATAGGGCGGCCGGAAGGCTTCAGTGAGCTTCTGCTGGTAAACCTGGTGTACACTATCTGGCACTGGGTCCAAATGTCAGCTCTTAATTTAATTTTATTTATTTCTTACCTCACACCCAACTCCATATCCTCTTCCCAATACAGGCACTTCTTAGCCCCACCCTTTCTATGTGTTTACTTATTTTTATTAAATTTCTTGGGGTAACATTGGTTAATAACATTATATACATTTCAGGTGTACAACTTTATAATATAGCATCTATATATCCCATTGTCTGTTCACCGCCCAAAGTCTTGTCTCCTACCATCACCATGTATTTGACCCCCTTCACATTCGAGCATCTTTTCATAGATCTGCTGGCTATGTGAAAACAGATAGGTCCTTTGCCCATTATTTTAATCTAGTTATTTGTTTTTTTGTTGCTGGGTTGTATGAGTTCTTATATATTTTGAATATATACCTCCTTCTTTAAGTATCATTTGCAAATATCTTCTCCCATTGGGTTGATTGCCTTTTTGTTTTCTTGATGGTTTCTTTAGCTGTGTAGCATCTTTTCCCCTTGCCTTGGGGTCAAAATCACAAGACTCTCTGAGACTAAAGCCTATTATGTTTAGTGCCTATGTTTCCTTCCGTGTATTTTATTTTTTTATGTCTTATAGTAAAGTCTTCAATCCATTCTGAGCTAATTTTTGTGCATGGTGTCAGATAGCAGTCTAGTTTCACTCTTTTAAAAAAATTGTATTCTATTATTTATGCTATTACAATTGTCCTAATTTTTTCTCCTTTGCTCCCCTTCACCCAGCACCCTCCCTCCCTCAGGCAATCCCCACACATTGTTCATGCCCATGGGTCATGTGTATAAGTTCTTTGGCCACTCCATTTTCTATACTGGACTCTACATTCCCATGGCTATTCTGTAACTACCTATTTGTACTTCTTAACCCCCTCACTTCTTCGCCCGTCCCCCACACCCTCCTCCCATCTGGCAACCATCAAAATACTCATTGTATCCATGATTCTCTCTCTGTTCTTGTTTGCATAGTTTGTTTTTCATACTCTAGTTTTGATAGATATACATTTATTGCCATTTTATTGTTCAAAGTTTTGATCTTCTTTTTTTAAGTAAGTCCCTTTAACATTTTATATAATAATGATTTGGTGATGATGAACTCCTTTAGTCTTTTCTTGTCTGGGAAGCTCTCTATCTGCTTTTTGATTCTAAATGTTAGGCTGCTTATACTCTCCTCATTTTTTTGGATTCTTTTTTCTTCTTGTTGTTCTGATTGGTTGTTTTTTGTTTCCTTATGTTCCAAATCATTGGTTTGATTCTCAGCTTCATTCACTCTACTGTTGTTTCCCTGTAAATTGTTCTTTATTTTAATGAGTGTATCCTTCATTTCTGACTGGATCTTTTTTATAATTTCGAAGTCCTCACTAAGTTCCTTGAGCATCTTTATAACCAGTGTTTTGAACTCTGAATCTGAAAGATTGCTTATCTCCATTTGTTTAGGTGTTTCTCTGGAGTTATGATCTGTTCTTTCATTTTGGCCATGTTTCTTTGTCTCTTCATTGTGGCAGCTTCCCTGTGCTTGTTTCTATGTATTAGGTAGAGCTGCTATGACTCTGTGTCTTGGTAGTGTGGCCTAATGCAGCAGGTGTCCTGTAGGGTCCAGTGGCACAGCCTCCCCTATAACTCAACGTGGGTACTTGAGGTGTGCCCTTCATGTGGGTTGAGTATACCCTCCTCTTATAGTTGAAACTTGGTTGCTGCTGGCAGGTCAATGAAAGGGATTTACCCAGGCCAGTCAGTTGCAAGGGTTGGCTGTGACCACTGACCACCATCCTCCATGGTCCATGGAGGATCAGCTGTTCAGGGGCAGGGTGGTGGTGCTCCCATGTGGTCTGTAGCTGTCCACTGGGGGCACAGGCCCTGGGGTTTCCTGGGTGGTGAAGGTCAAGGTCAACCCCTAACTGTGCTTTGCCCAGGGTCATGCTGCCTGAGCTATAGAGCAATCTGAGATGGCTGCTACTTTTGCTGGCTTGGAGATTCCTAGGTGAAGTCAAGCTGTGAATTTAAGCTGGCTGCTGCTAGTGCCAGGCCCGGGACCACTTAGCAATAGGTATAGAGACTGGGAGCTCACTGAGGCTGGTTGTTGCTTGTTTGAGAGGATTTAGGAAGTTGTGAAGCTTGAGCCAAAACCAGCCATTCATATGGAAAAGCTACTGTTAACGGCTATAAATTGGATGTGATGGAGCCTCAGGGGATCTCCAGGGCTGGGCAGTGTTAGCCAGGTTGATGGAGTCTCAAATATGGCACCTGCCTGCAGGCTCTGTGAGTCTTCTTGCCCTTCTGTCTGGGAGAAAGCTGTCCCCCAGTTCTCGCCTTGATGCCAGATACTTCAGTTCTTCCCTGTATGCCACTGGTGCCTTTCAAGTTGCTACCTGGGTGATGGAGCTCAGAGAGAGTGAGTCTGAGTAAGTTTGTGTGTGGGTTCTTTAAGAGGAACTGCTTGGGACTGAGAAGTTTCTTCCACCTACTCAATCCCTGCTGGATATTGCAGCCAGAAGTAATCGGGATTTATCTTTCTGGCACTAGAACCCTAGGCCGGGGAACCTGGTGTGGGGCTGGGACTCCTCATCTCTGAGATATGCCTTTTGAATTTTTATCCACCAAACATGAATGTGGGACCAGTCCATTCCGTGTCTCTGCCCCTCCTACCACTCTGGATGGATGTTGTTTCTTTAATTCTGTAGCTGTCAGACTTCCATTCAGCTTGATTTCTACTGGTTCTAAGTGATGGTTGTTCTATAATTTAGTTGTAATTTTGATGTGATTTTATGATGAGGTGAGCCGCGTTTAGCTGTGCTGCCATCCTGACTGGACAAATCTTCTAGTTTCATTCTTTTGTGTGTGTCTTTCTAGTTTTCCCAGCTCTGTTTATTGAAGAGGCTTTTTTTTAAAAATTATTATTTTTTTTTTTAGAGAGAGAGAAACAGACAGAGACAGAAACAGAGAGTGGGAGGGAAACATTAATTTTTTTGTTCCACTTACTTATGCATTTATTGATTGATCCTTGTTTGTGCCCTGACCAGCGATTGAACCCACAACCTTGATGTTTTGGGATGATGTTCTAACCAAATAAACTACCCAGCCAGGGCCAAGGCTTTTTTTTCTACATTGTACTTTTTTGACTCCTTTTTCAAAGATTTCTTGTACTTGTATGTATAGATTTTTTTTCTGGGCTCTCAATTCTGTTCCATTGGTCTGCATGTCTGTTTTGTTTTTTTTTTTTGTCAATATCATACTGTTATAATTATTGTAACTTTATAGCACAACAAATCAGGGAGTGTGATACCTCTGTTCTTTTTTCTCATGATTGTTTTGGCTGTTTTGGGATTTTTTTGTGGCTCCATAGACATTTGAAGATTTTAAATTTTATTTCTGTGAAAAATACCATTGGGATTTTGAAGTGGATTGCATTAAATATGTATATTGCTTTAGGTAATATGGACACTTTAATAATGTTAATTCTTCCAATCCATAAACATGGATATCTTTCCATTTCTTTGTATCTTCTTTCAATAATGTTTTATAGTCTTCAGTGTACAGTTCCTTCATTTCCTTTAAGTTTATTCTTAGGTATTTTATCTTTTTTTTGCAGTTGTAAATGAGATTGTTTTCTTTTTCTGATATTTTATTAGTAGTATATAGGAATGCAATAGATTTTTGTATATTGATTTTCAATATTGATTATTGATATCCTTTAACTTTATTGTATTTGTTTATTGTTTCTAATAGCCTTTTGGTGTAGTCTTTTGGATTATCTATATATAAACTCATGCCATCTGTGAATAGTGACAGTTTTACTTCTTCACCCCCAATATGGATACCTTTTATTTCTTTTTCTTGTTTGATTGTTCTGGCCGGACTTCCAGTACTATGATAAATAACACTGGTGAGGGTGGGCATCTTTGTCTTGTTCTTGATTTTAGAGGAAAAGCTTTCAGTTTTTCACCATTGAATATGGTATTAGCTGAGGGTTTGTAATATATGGCCCCCATTATGTTAAGGTAGTTTCCTTCTACATCTGTTTTGAGCGTTTTAAAATCATAAGTGGATGCTGTATGTTGTTGAACGCTTTTTCTGCATCTACCGATATATGATTTTTATCTTTTATTTTGTTAGTGGTGTATCACATTGATATGTTTGTATATGTTAAATCATGTTTGTATTCCTGGATGGAATCCCACTTCATCATGATACATTATCCTTTTAATGTATTATTGTGTTCGACTTGCTAGTATTTTGTTTAGGATTTTTGCATCTATGGTCATAGATTTTTGCATGTATGTCCTGTAATTTTGCGTGTGTGTGTGTTGTCCTTGCATGGTTTTGGTATTAGGGTAATGTTGGCCTCATAAAATAAGTTAAGAGATATTCCCTCAGACTCATAATTTTCAATACAAGGAAAAACAGACCTTCAAACGGTACTCCCAGATTATTAACTTCTGTTGACAGTTGGTATTTTATGAAGTTTTGTACCTGCACTTACTGTCCACTAGGAACTATGTTAGGACTGTGGATGCAAAGATGAAAAGCACAAGCTTTTCCTCAAGCAGTTCACAGTCAACTATGGAGTTTAAAAGAGGACAAATAAAAAATTACTTTCATGGGGTGCAGACAGTGTGCAATGGGAAAACTGCTGAAGGGTCAAAAAATGCCTGGGGGAATCGGGAGAAGCTTCAGTAAGGATTCTTGAAATAAATTTTTAGGCCCAAGATGGAGCTGCTCCTGCTCATGGTGCTATGTAAGCAAACTGAAATTTAGATTAATTTCATGTTCCTATAAATGTCCTACTTGACCAGAAACACAGTATAGCCTGCCAACCCCAACCACCATACAAGCTCTTGGCTCTACACTTAGTTTCTTGTTCTTCTTTCATTTTCTGTTTTCCTTTCCTTGTTTCTTATTCTTTATCCTTTAAAAATGTCCTGCCCTCCATTCCATTTGCATTTCTCTGGGCAGAGACTGGGAACAAAGATTGTCTGCTTTATTAAATGTTAAATAAAGTTCATTTTGTATAACTCCCTCCCAAAACAAACTATTTCCTCTTATTCAGTTCTTTGGAAGAGTTTGAGAAGGAAAGGTATTAATCCTCCTTTGAATGTTTGGTAGAATTCATGAGTGAAGCCACCTGGTCTGGACTTTTGGTTTTTTGGAAGGTTTTTGATGATTGTTTCAATTTCCTTACTAGTGAATGGTTTATTTAGGTTTTTCTGTTGTTCATGGTTCAGTCTATCAGGGTTATATATTTCTAAGAACTCATCCATTTCTTCTAGGTTATCAAATTTGGTGGTGTATGGCCTTTCATAATATTTTTGTATAATCCTTGGTATTTCTGTGGGGTCCATTGTAAATTCTCTTTCAATTCTGAATTTTTTCTTGTTTCTTGAGGTATACCTGTAATGCTAAAACTTCTTTATCTTCAAAATTTTGGCATGTCATATTGTCATTTTCATTTGTCTCTGGGTATCTTTTGATCTCTTCTTTATTTTTTCTTTAACCTAATAGTTGTTCAGTGGCATGTTTAATCTCCACACATTTGTGGTTTTTCCAGCATTCTTCTTGTAGTTAATTTCCAGTTTCATACTGTTGTGGTTGGAAAATATGCTTGGTATGATTTCAATCTTTTTACTTAAATTTATTGAGCCTAGCTTTATGTCCCAACATATGGTCTACCCTTGAGAATGTTCTATGTACACTTGAGAAGAAGTAGGGACCACAGTAAGTTTACAGTTGAGCTCTATAAATATTAAGCCCATGTGTTATTTAAGGCTGATAGTATTGACTTTTTGTTTAAATGACCTATCTATTATTGTCAATGGAATATTCAGGTCCCCTGTTATAATTGTATTTCTGTCAGTTTCTCCCTTTAGGTCTGTTAGTAATTGCTTTATATATTTTGGATCTCCCAGGTTGGGTGCGCACAAAGGTGGGCAAAAGTAGATTTACAGTTGTGAGTACAAGTAACACAGAGTTTATTCTTGTATTATTTATTAATTATTGTATTATTTCCATACTAACAAATATAAACCTACTTTTGCCCACCCTTGAGTGTGTATGTGTTTGTGTTTGTGTGTGTGTGTGTGTGTGTGTATTTTAATTTTTTAGAGAGAAGGGAAGGCAGGGAAAAAGAGTAGGAGAGAAGCATCAATATGTGGTTGCCTCTGGTGCGCTCCCTACTGGGGACCTGTTCTGCAGCCCAGGCATGTGCCCTAGACTGGGAATGGAACCGGTGACCCTTTGATTTGCAGGCTGGCACTCAATCCACACCAGCCAGTGCTCACCCTTGTATATATTGACAAGTGTTATGTCTCCTTAATAATTGTCCCCTTTATCATTACAAAGTGTCCATCTTTGTCCCTTGTTCCCTTTTTTATCTTAAAATCTATTTTATCTGATATAATTATGGCTACACCCATTGTAGGGTAGGTGGAGGCAGTCTGGCTCTCTCACCCAGATGCATGGGTAACAGGAGGGAGCAGCTCCTCACAGCTTTGAAGAAGACTGATAAAGCAGTGTTCCCACAGCCTTGAGCCCGGGTCTCACGGCCTTGAGCCTGGATGTGATAAATTGCCCTGTAGCCTTAAGTAGGCTCGCATGCTCAACTCTTGAGAGTTAATTCACTTTCTATCCTGTAGCCTGCTTTGTTTAGGGCTAGTATTTAAGGGGTAGGAGCTTTGGACGAGCTGGGGAGTCGGGGTGCTGACTTGGACACGAGCCTGTGGCCTGTGTGACTCCCTCCACACAGGCTTGTGGTCTGTGTGCGGCGCAGACACGGGCGTTATGGCCTATATGATTTCCCCAGACACAGGCTTGTGCTTGTATGACCCTCCCGAAAGAAGGCATGTCAAGCATCGCCAAGGCTCCACACATTTTCTTCTGTCTACCTGAGCACCGAGTGGACCTGCCCAGACTACAGAGGCTGCAACACACCCACTTTTTCTGGACACCATTCTCACAGGAGCGTGGACCCTACTGTGAACTGTGCACACGAGGGATCTAGGTTGCATGATCCTGATGAGAACCTAATGCCTGACGATCTGAGGTAGAGCTGAGGTAGTGATGCTGGAGGTGGGGAACAGCAGTGAATACAAGTTATCATTAGCAGAGAGGTTTGGCTGCACAGAGACCATAATAAATCAATTGCTTGCAGACTTATATTAAACCTTACCAGTGAGCGGTAAGTGACAATTAAACTGCCTCTTGTGGCAGGCTTTATAGTGGAGAGTTGATGAACTTCAATAGTACAGCTGCATCTGGTGACAGGATTTAAGCCAGACTCCAACACTTATTTTAGTCCATGTGTGGCCCGCCTATCTTATTTACCACTTCTGCCCAAGTCTCTTTCCTGCACTGTGTACTTGTCTCAGCCACAGTTTTGGTAAGCCCACAAGCTAACCCTTACCAAAATGAGTGAAAAACATATGCTGCTGGAGAGCTTCTTTGAAAAGGGGGAAAGACAGAATGATAAGACAGCAGAAGACTCTAAGACTGCCAACAAAAAGAAAGGTGAATTTAAAAGAAAATACCAAGAGTCCTACTTACATCATGGGTTCATCGCAACAGGGGATTCATATTTTCCAAGCCCTCTTAGTATAATATGTGGCAACTGGCTACCCAACAAAGCCATGAAACCTTCAAAACTGCTTCGCCACATGGAGATCAAGTACCCTGCACTTAAAGACAAGCCTTTGGTGTTTTCCAAACGAAAAAAAAGTGCAAACATGAAGAACAGAAGGAATTACTGACGGCCACCACTTCCTCAAACGTGTATGCACTGAGAGCATCACCCTTAGTGGCTAATCGCATTGCTAAAGCTAAGAAGCCCTTTGCTGTCGGTGAAGAGCTGATCCTGGGGGCTGCTAAGGACATTTCTTGTGAACTTTTAGGAGAGGCTGCAGTTCAAAAGGTGCCACATGTTTCGTTTTCTGCTAGCACCGTAACTAGACGAACTGATGAAATAGCAGAGGATATTGAGGCACATTGTTAGAGAGGATTAATGAGTCGCTGTGGTACGCTATCCAGGTTGACGAGTCTACCGATGTTGACAAGACAATAATGCTTGTTTTTGTGCGATATATTTTTCAGACAGATGTGTCATATGCACTTTTGTTGCCAACCAACACCTCTGCTGCAGAACTATTCAAGTCTTAGAATGATTACATATCAGGAAACTGAATTGGTCACTTTGTGTAGGTATGTGCGTGAATGGAGAGGCTGCCATGACTGGGTGGCTTTCGGGTGTCACTACTCGGGTCAAAGAGCTCGCTTCTGAATGTGAGCCTGCACACTGGGTCATCCAGAGAAATGCTGGCTGGCCGAAAAATGTCACCTGAACTTAACGTTTTGCAGGATGGGATGAAAATTATCAGTCACATTAAAGCACATGCCCTTAACTCACGTCAGTTCACGCAGCTCTGTGAGGACGTAGAGTGCACACGTCTTCTCTTATATGTAGAGGTGAGATGGGTTTCTAAAGGTAGATCACTGGCCTGGGTTTTTGAGTTAGGAGAGCTGCTCCAGAGATTTCTTTTAGAAAACCAGTCACACTGGCAGCACATTACAGTGACACAAAATGGGTGGCAAACTTGCTTACTTGTGTGACATATTCAAACTGCTCAAGAAACTCAATCTGTTACTTCAGGGAAGAAGGAAAATTGTGTTCCAGTTGGTGGATAAAGTGGCTGCATTCAAAGCCAAACTGGAATTACGGGGGCGATGAGTGAACACTGGGATTTTTGACATGTTTCAAACATTAGCAGAGATTTTTGAAAGAGACTGAGCCAGGGCTTTCTTTCTCCCAGCTGGTGCCTGATCACCTATTGCAGCTTTCAAAAGAGTTTGAGCATTACTTCCCAACCACAAAAGACCCCGACCTGGGAAGGAATGAATCCGCGCCCCATTTGTGAATAACCCAGGTGGATCGACTCTGTCCATGCAAGAAGAAGGCCAACTGCTTGAGATCACAAATGACGGCAGCTTTAAGTATGTTTGAGACAACTTCAAATCTGCATATGTTCTGGATTAAAGTCAAGGCGGAATACCCTGAGGTTGCCACAAAAGCACTGAAAAGCCTGCTTCCATTTCCAGCATCCTATCTTCATGAAGCAGGGTTTTCTGCAGAGACAGCAACCAAAATGAGATTACAGACTAGACTGGACATAAGCAACACACTTAGGGTATCACTGTCTCCCATCACCCCCAGATGGGATGGTCTATTTGCAGGAAAACAAGCTCAGGGTATTACAGAAACAACCCCCTCCCTGGGGTCTTGTTTTAGCTATGGCTCTTTTTTGCCCACTGCTGGTAGGAATTGTGGCTCTCAATGTCAAAGTTTGGTAAAAAGGAAAGGAATGATTTAATTGAAAGTTATACAGGTGTAGAAAAACGGCAGAATTCTACCATTAAATCTCACTCCATTTAGAGACAAAGACACACCCACAAACACACAGCCCTGCCCTCCCCCCTTGCCCAGTCAGGCCAGTCTCAGAGCATGCAGTCCGAAGTACAGTCAGTCCTCCAGAAGGAAAAAACAGAAGTCTGCAGCTCACTTCTCCAGGTTCCCCCCTGTAACCTGTGCTCTGCTGGGCAGGTCTCCCACGGTTCCCAGCACCACCAGCTGTGTCACCGTGATCTCCAGTTCTTAATCCAAAACCATGTGGCACCTCCTCATGGCCCGCCAGCGAGGGTCCTTTAACCCCTTTTTTTCCTGCATGATCTCCACATTGTTTCCGTTCCACCTGGTGGCCAGCCTTTTTGTTTAAATCCCAGTCTGGAAACTCCTCCGTAACCCCATTTCCAATTCCTCCCACAACTGGCCTCACCTGCTAGCACTCCCCTATTCTCTGCCTTTCTTGGCTGCCATAGTTAGTTCGGGCTGGCGTGGAGCGAACCATCTTCAAACTCTCACGCAGGCACTGTAATGGGGTGGGGAGGGGAGCTGCCTCCCAGCTACATCAAGGGTGAAAATCTTGCCCATCACCCTGGCCCAGGAACACTATGAAGCTAACCTGCTATTATTAATATGCAAAATAACTCTCAATCCCTGTGCTGTTGCTTTTCCCAGACCCCAAGCTAGGCTTGTGCGGGAGTGCCCAGGGGCCCTCTCAGCCTGCACCCTACTCTGAACCTTGTTCCACACCCATTATAAGGGCTCCCACTAATTCTGCATTATGGTGAGTTGATAATTATTTCATTATATATTACAAAGTAATAATAATAAAATGTACAACAAACAAAAATGTACAAAAAATAAGAAAATGTTCTTAAATCATCCTGAAACCATCCCCTTCAACCGATGGTCTTTGGAAAAATTGTCTTCCACTAAACTGGTCCCTGTTTAAACTGGTCCCCAAAAGGGTTGGGGACACTGTTCTGCCAGGCTCTGCCACAGTGGGTGTGTGGCGAGGTGGGCAGGGGGAGGTGGGTCTGGGAGTCTGCCGCTTTACCTTCCTGCTAGTAATGGTGGCTGCTAGTCTGCTGCTGCTCCCACAATGCTGTGTCATGTCTCCACCTGAGTTTAGTCTCAATTGGTGCTGGCTACTCAGGCAGAAATATTGCTTCTGGCCCTCTGGGATGCCAAGTGTGGGCTGCAACCCAACTCCTTCCTCCCTGCCACATCAGCTGGGGCCATGGTGGGTCCCCATCACTGTCCTTCTGCCCTCTTGCCTCTCCTGCTCGTTCTGATTTGACCACCTTCAGATGTCTCAATGCGTGGATCTCTCAGATGTGTTTGTGTGTTGAGCAAGGAAGCCTTTGTTGAATTATAGTTATCTGACTTGTTATAACCTTAAGGGGAGAAACCAAGGAGTCTCCTCACTCTGCCATGATACACAGTCCTCTCTGCCCTTTGTAGAATCTAATGTCCTTATCACATCGTGTTGCACCTCTGCTTGTGGGGTTCCTCAGGACATGGCCTTTCCATAATCTCAGAGAACAGATGGTTGACTGGCCAGCAGCCATAAGGCACAAGGAAAACTCTATCTGAATGTCCCAGTCCTCTCAAGGCCCCTTTGTTTGTCATAGACATGTAGCGCTTTCACAGGCCACTGCTGCTCCCACCGCTGCTCCCTCCACTGCTGCTCCGCCCTCCCTACCCCTACAAGTAGCAACAAGACTGGAGGTGGAGTGTGGTCTCTCTTGCCTGACCCGCATCATCAGCGCACTCCCCTGTAATGCGAGGAATAAATGGCATGTCCACATTTGCTGGTCCTCTGGGTGATTTTTACAGAATATCACAAACACAAGTACAGCTCCCTGGCTCGGAGCTCCTGTGTTACACTGCTTTTATCAAATGCAGTCTTTTTTTTTTTTTTTTTAATCCTCACCCAAGAATATTTCCATTGATTTTAGAGAAAGAGGAAGGGAAAGGGAGAGAGAGAGATTGAGAGAGAGACATTGATGTAAGAAGGAAACATCAATAGGTTGCCTCCTATGCACATCCTGACTGGGGACTGAACCTGCAACCTAGGTATGTGCCCTGACTGGGAGTTGAACCCACAACCTTTTAGTGTATGGGATGATGCTCCAACCAAATGAGCCACCGGCCAGGGCTCAAGCATAGTCTTTTGTGACCCAGTGATACAGGCAGCTGGGGTAATGCAACTGGGTTCCTGTCTCTGCAGGGCCACTATCTAGCTGAGCAATTGTAAGAAGTCCCTCTCCTTCACTGATCTTCACTTTCTTTTCATTGTTTGATATTTGAATGTGAAACCTCTTCCAGTGGTATTTGCAATATTCTCCAACTTATATCCTCTAGGAAGCCTTTCTGGTCTGCCCCAGGATTCTCCTCCATCCACTAACCGATATTTTACTGTAGTCAGTACTATATGCTTTAAGAATTATTTGTTCTTTGGCAATTTATTAAGTGTGTGATACTATGAAACCAGTAGGGCAAAGTCATAGCGACTGAGACAGTAAGGCATGAGACAGGCCACGGGAAAGGTAGAAGGCGCAGTCAAGCAGGGGAACGGGTGGCCAGGCAGAAGCGCAGGACACAGTTTTGTGAAGTAGGAAGAGCACCTGGCTGGGAGTCAGCTCTAGGCCTGTGCTCTAGTGCAGGTTCTGCCCCTAAATTGCCATGTGACCTTCCCATACTAATTAGATTGGGATCTTTGGCCAGGAGAACTGGGCACAGGTATTTCTTGAAATGCTTCAGTTGGTTTTAATGCACAGTGAGGGTTTATCGCTGCTAGTTTATATGGCGTAGAGGAGCAAAACAAATCTGGGTTCCAGGCTCATCCTTGCTATTTGCTAGCTACGTGACCTTGAAACAGTTGCTTAATGCTCTGAATCCCAGGTTCCTCAACTGTAAATTAAGGGTATAAGAATAATTGCTCAAGATGTTCAGTTGAGGAAATGGTACCCAATTGTCCTAATAGTGAAGGACACTGGCCAAGATGACATAGAAACTGCTTGTTGTGTAGATTCGCGAAGCTTTCTGGAGAATACATAAATAGCTAAAAAAATTTTTTTTGATAAACCTACTTAACTGGTCTACTCAGATACAGAATGCACAGACTGATTGCTCTACTGCATGCCAGATAATCAAAGTGCCCAAACAGGATTCATGTTTCCCACACTCCCTGCAGTATCTTCTTCCCCACTCTCTTCTTAAATCATTTTTTTCCCTTTGTTCCTTGGCTACGGAGACTGAGAGCTGACTCTTCACAGGTGAGAAACCAATTTGCTTGCAAACTAACCAAATTAGCATCAGAGCTGTTATTTGCCATGAAGGTGTGAGGATGAATGGGAAGTGCCCACACCAACCAGCCCTTAGTCAGGGTGAGCTCTCATCTGGGAATGACTGGGACCCTCCTAGAGCCTCTGCTTCTCTTTTCTCCCTTTCCATAGATTCCACTGCATCGTGCACTCTCTCTGCAAAAAGCTGACCCTGCAGAAGGGGCTGGTCACCATTGCAGTCATTTGGGCCCTGGCCCTGCTCATCATGGGCACGTCTGCGTCACAATGACTTGCAGGAGGAGCACCGTTTCATGGTGGACGCCCTACAACTGCTCCTCCTCACTCTAATTGTAGTGGGTGTGTAAGAGGACACAGCCAGGAACCCCCAGCGGGGTTTTGTAAAGGCGTCCAGAAATTGGAGTGTCCAAGAAAGATATAGGATATTCTCCCCCCACCCCCACACAACGTGGGCTGCCCTGGGGGGATGGGAGACAGGGAGCAGGGCCATTGAGAGTCATTTTGGACGTCAATAACAGGAGGATAGCTTCATATATAATATGCAAAGATGGCTATTTTGCATATCAACACAGCTAACCAGGAAAGTTTGCATAACTTTAACCCAGGAGGGCATTGGGAAGCAGCTCCCCTGGTTAGGGCCCTGCCTGAGATGGGATTGTGGGGGAGGATTCACACAGGGGTTTAAAACCCAGACAGCTATACAACAGCAGCTTAGGAAGCGGGATGTAACTGGGAAGGGGACGCAGGGCCTTCAAGAGAGAGAATGGGACATAGACTTGGGAGAACAATGTGAAGACCGTGCAGGAAGAAAAGGGGAGAAAGAACTCTTGTTAGGGCCATGAGAACATGCTACATGGTTCTGAATTAAGAGCTGGAGATCATAGTGATGCAGCAGACGGTGCTTGGAACCGTGAGGGGCCTGCCTAGCTGAGCTCCGGACGTCTCTTCTTTATCTTCTGAAGGACGGTACCCCTGACTGGCCTGGCTGGGCAAAGCAGGGGAAGGCAGGACTGTATGTTGGTGGTTGTTTTAAAGAGATTTTGAGATTTTAACAACGACATTTAGCCATTATTAAAAACTTATATAACTTTTGAATAAATTGTTCCTTTCCTTTTCACCAAACTCTGCTGTTGAGAGCCATAATTTCAAGGGTGGCGGGCAAAGGACCTAGAACCAAGGGACTCCAGGAAAGGGGGGGGGCGTTGTTTCAGTAATAGTATGTGCCCCCTGACCCCCTTTCCGCCCCCCTCCATTATTAGGTATCGGGAGGGCTGGCCTGAGAAGGGCATGCACCGGGTTTGCACTGCTGTGCTCTTTTCCCACATCTACCTTGCACCATTGACGTTCTTTGTGGCCATGTATGCCTGCAAGCTTGTTGAGGCTTCAGGCCCCAGCCAAATGGGCAAGGAAGGCAGGTGGGGGTCTCTGGTACAAGGTCAAGGTTATGCACATGCTGGTTGTGGTGGCAGTCTTCTTCACAGTCCTGGCTGCCACCCTGGGCACTGCTGCTGCTCACCCACCACCCGCAGCTCAGTGAGCCACAGTTGCACCTGACCTCTGTCTACTCCTTCCCCTTAGCCCACTGACTGGCCTTTCTCAACAGTAGCGCCAACCCCACCATCTATGGCTACTTCAACAAGAACTTCTGCCATGGCTTCCAGGCCGCCTTCCATGTCTAGCTCTGCCCACTGCAGTAGGGGAGCCACAAGAAAGCCTACTTACTGCTCACTTGGGTCTTGGTGGAGGTGCAGCCTAGTGACTCAGGCCTGCCCTTTGAGTTGGGGCCCAGCAGCGGGCGCTCCCAAGCCTGGCTGCCTCCTGCCACACAATGGCCCGATGGCACACCATGGCTTGGCTGTAGAGGGTCCTGGTTGCTCCCATCTGCCCCTTACCAGACCAGCCTGGGATATATGAGTGGCATCGGGAGGGCAGACCCTCAATCTGAGGGCCAGGAGTAGACATGTGAGACTGGCGTGTGTTAGCAGCCTGGTGTGGTTTTGAAGAAGGTACCATGGTAGAGTCCTCTCAAATACAAGGCAGTGGGCAGCTGTTAGTGACATCTTCTTCCCTACCTCCCTTTCAGACAGAGAAAGGGAAGGGAAGAAGAGCTCAGTTTGGCCCAAACCCTTCCCTGTGATAGATGCCAGGAACTTCATCTCATTGAATTCTCATAACAATACCAGTAACTTGGCCAGTGCGGGAGTACGAGCAGGAGTAGAGGGAAGGGGCTGCAGGGGCATTGCCCTGTTGCCCCTGTAACTAAGCTAGTGTGGCGTGTAACAACAGTTACCCCACCCCCGGCAAAGATGCGGCAAGAGGAAGTCATTGCTCTGAGCACGCACGCGGCTATCCAGAGTGACTGGCAAAAGGAAAAGCCCTCCTACTCCTGGGTGGTGCGTGGGGGTGGGGCCAGAGCCTGTAGCTGCGGATAGCTTAGAGGTCAAGAAGGCGGCAAGGGGAGGTGCTGTGTTAGAGCAAGACCTGTCAGTCTAGCTTAGGAAAAAGATGGGATTGGTTGTAGGGCTGGACTCTCCCGGAGTGGGGAATTTGGGGCTGTAAGATAAAGCCAAGGGAAGGGAGGGGCGAGCTCTATTGGAACCACCTCCGTGGGCATGCTGGCTGGAGCGATTGCTGGATTGGCTGGCCCTGGAAGCCGCAAGGCTAACGGTGGCTCCAGCAACACCTGTGGGCCCCAGGAGGCAGCCTGAAACCAAAGAGCTGCCTGCTTCGCCACCTCGGACTTCAAAGGACATATGAGGATCCAGCAGGTATTCTGGGCATTGTTTTGGGCTTTGGTCTTTTTGGGTACAGCTGGGTTTTGTTTGTGTTTAGTAGAAGAGATGAGCCTGGAGACGGGGAGTCCCCTGTTTTCCCAAATTGCACAGCATTTTAATAAAGGCCACTTTCCTTCTTCACCAGCCTCTGTCTCCGGAATTTGCCCGTGGGTGGCAGCGGGCAGCCAAGCCCCACTTTTTTTTGGTAATAATAACACTTTGGGAATAGGCTTCCCTGTCTCCCTCCTGCAGAGGAGAGACTGAGCCCAGGAGAGCTGTGGCTAGCCCAGGCCCTCGGTTGAAAATCTCACAGGAGAATGGCTAACTCCAGAGACTGATTTTATCTCTAGCTGTCTCCTTATGGTGGAGCATAGTGAAATGTATAAATACTAAATAGGCTGCTGGAAAAACCCCGAAAGCATGGCTGGCCTGTTCATTTGATGCTTTGTGTCCATGTCCTAGACTCTCTCCTGTGTGTTACTGAAGCCACTCGCCTTGACTCCTTCCACGGAGAATATGGTATGCCCCTCCTGCCAGCTTGTGGGTGTGTCTTGTTGGTGTCCAGGGCCATTCCCTTCTCCCCAAAGTAGTAAAACAGGACTTAACACCTGAGAATGTCAGATGCTGCAGAATGTCGGATGTGCCCTGAAGAGCCTGCACCAGTACTGGCAGGTACTCTGGGTCTTGCCCTTTGGGGCTGAGCCCGAGGTGGGTTTTGTCTTCACTCCTTTCCCCATAGGGGGTCCACCACCATCACCTGGGCCCAGGCAAGAACTTAGAGTGTGGCAGGCAGCTAGCTGCAAGGCAATGCCCCTGTGGAGGAATTGGTTTATTCATTCATGGACAGGAGGAAGGGAAGGCACAGGACCCCTTTTCTGCCTTTGAAACACACCTGTTCACTGCAGCTGAAAGCACAAAGCCTTCTCAAGGCCTTTTTCCACTCTTCTCTCCTGGGAACGGGGGGGAGAAGTTGGCACACCAAAGCTGGTGTGCCGTTGAGGTCCTCTCAGAAGATAACACTACACCCCTTCCCAATGTGGATAACTCGTGTACCCTAACAAGGGTTGGGAACCAAGAGGTCCCTTGTATACTCTGACTCTCACCCAGCATGCCTGAATAACTTTGGAGAAACGAGGCTTCTTTTTCAGTGATGGGGGGAACCGGAATGGCTGGGTGATCCTTGCACGGTGCCAATAAACTGGACATTTCCCCGCATTTCTATAGAACACACAGCGTGGCTAGAATTTTAGTGAACAAAACAGAAATATTTCCAGGAATCAGAGCACAGAATGGGACTCCAAGGCTTGGATTGTTTCCTTAATCTACAAACAATGACTTAACCTTATTTATCCCACTTTAAGTACAGATGAAGGACAGAAGAAAATTTCTAAATGATTGTATAATCCTTTCTCAAGTAAGTCCCAAGACGCTGTCTCATTTTTGTCATACAAATGAAGTAGAAGGAGATATGGTTGCCATTTCACAAAAAAAGTGACCCGAGGTTTAAAGGCGCCAAGGGCATGGGCCACAGAGAGGCGCGGTTTAAATTTGTCTTCGAGTGGTTTCTTCCTACACTGCCTCCTGCCCCTCAAGAAGGGTGGACGGGGATTGCAGGGAGGTTTTCTGCCTAATGATGAACCAGAATGTTGTGGAACCAGCATCCCCACCCTCAAATGCTTGGCCTGGGAAACGAATCTATTGTGTTGACTCTTTTAATATCTGGTCTGAGCTGCTATGTGTACAGTTTCTCTAAACCCGTGTGTTGAACAGGGTGCCAAGATGCTAAGGTCCTTCACAACCCCACCTAGTCCAGGTGTCTGCGAGTGATGGACGAGGGTCTCAGGAGAGGGTGTGCCATCCTGTCCTTCATTGGCTAGTGCATGTATGAGCCCCATTTTTGGTCCGTATCAGTGTTACATGTCACATAGGCCAGAGAGCTCCTGGCTGCTTACGGTGAATAACTTTGACTCCAGGCTCTAAAAATAGGCCAGAGAAAGGGCCATCTGAAACCCAAATGCTTGTCCCTGTGGGTGCAATCTATCCAGACACTGCGTGGTTACTATTCTGGAGTGTGTTTCTTTCTCCTTTAGCATGGCCTCCCCAACCACAAAATCACGGCCTCTACAGTGAGGGGAGACTAGGACGCTCACTCAAGCCAACCTTTCCACCAAGGCCCCTTTGTTCTATTTCCCCCCAAAGATGCCATGCTTTGAAAGATAGTGCCTGCCAAGAAAACTGCACTAGGTCATAACTGATATATTTTGCTGTTAGTTTTATTTCTTTCTAAAAAATCAATCAGAGGCTATGCCTGCCCATTTAGAGATTTGATCTAAATGGTAAGAGGTGTGACTTGCTGCTTTTATAAAGGGGTACGGCTTTGTGGATACCTGTGGAGTGTTTGGTTTTTGTGCATGCTGTAAAATATACACAACATAAAATGCACCTTCATAATGATTTTGAAGTGTATAGTTCAGGGACATCAAGTGCCTTCACACTGTTGCATAACCATCGCTACTGTTTCCAGAACTTCTTTTACCACCCCCAACTGCAGCTCTGTACCCGTTCAACAAATCCCCATTCCTCCCAGCCCCTGGCAGCCACTGTTTTACTTTCTGCCTCCAGGTGCTCTAGGTACCTCATACAAAATGAGTCATACAGTATTTGTCCTTTGTGACTGGTCTTTTTCACTTTGCATAACATCTTAAGGTTCGTCCATGTTGTAGCACGTATCAGTACTTTGTTCTGTTAAGGCAGATATAGTCCACTGTATATGTATATACCACATTTTGTCTATCTACTTGCAGAAGGCAGGTAGGTAGGCATGAACAGGGCAGGAATGATGGGACAAGTCCAGAGGGTCACCGGGGCAGAGCACCCTGCGTGCCTAGCAGAGGGCAAAACTGTAAGCCCGTGCTTGAGCATTAACCACTTCCTTGAGCATTAACTTCTGGAGATGACATCTGGGCCTCGAGATGCGTTTTAGTTCCAGGCCCAGAAAAGCAGGAAAACCAGACAGAGCAGAGTGACCGTGCCATGGCTGACGTCAGGACCAGCTGCAATGACTAACGACGCCCTCCCCTGGTGCCAACCGATCCATGGAGACCACATTCTATTGGGGTCCCCCCGTAAGACCTCAGATAAAAGGCCCCAGAATGGAGGACCCATCTCTCTCCGTCTCTGTGTCTGTCTCTCTCTGTCTCTCCTAATCCAAGGGCCCTTCTTTTGCTGGAACTTGTTTCCTGAGCCCATTTCTCTACAGGCTCACTTACTTCTACCTCTGTGACTTTTTAAATAAACTTTCTCTTATAATTTGAGTCTTGGCTCTGAATTTTTCTTTTAGCCAGAGCTCAAGAACTGAGGTTGCTGAACCAAGGCTAACACCTGGTGCCATTTTTTCCGCCGCTAACACAACTCATTCGTCAATGGACACTTGGGTTGTTTCCACCTTTTGACTATTGTGAATAATGTGTGGAGTTTTAAGATGCTGGAGTTCTAAGTTCCTGAACATAGTGCCTGTGTGAATCCTGAGGACAGAGACCCCAGGTTGGGAACCTGGATTTCTCCCAACGTAGCATTTATGGACAAAGCAGAGTCTCTGAGGGAAGCTATGATGGTCTCCGTCCCCCATGCCCACCCCAGCTGCTCTGAGTGCCTCCTGCTGGGCTTTACTTCTTAACTGAAGTGTCTAGAAAATTGTATGTTTTCTCCACAGCATGATATTTCATGAAGCTATTTTTATAAATATAGCTTTATTACCTTCACCAGAATCCTGTGTCCTGGTACCTGGGTCCTGTCAGGGGTCTTGTCCAGCTACCCAAGGCATAAAAGGGCTTCAAGCCCTCTCGGAGAGCCCATCCTCCAACTACAGGCTAGTCAGGTCTCCTAAGGTGACTGCCCTTTCAGGGGTGGAAAGTTCGGAGATGAATTGGATGTATGATGGAGGAAAAGGGCCAGAGGCCTGTTGACACTGAGTTTCCCCACCCTAGAGGGGCTCTTGGAGGGACTCTGTGTCCTGCCCTGCCATGTGTAGTTTGAGAGGTCGTGCTGATCATTGGTCTCCACTGATGAATGGCCTCTTGACTTTACCAAGACCATGCACCACTCAACAGACCAATGCGAGCTGGAGGCGGGCACCCAGCCTGGACCCCACAAACCACAACCTGCACAGCCCTATGCTGAGGACTTTCTCTTGGGGCTTGGAGGACGCATGAGTTGATTTGGGTTGGAATAAAGGGAGGAGTTGGCAGAGTAGGATGAGAGCCCCCCTATCATTAGTCTACTGTGTATTCATCCAAAAATCAAGGTGAGAGCCAAACCGAGAGCTGGATGGACAAAGCATTGCTATTAAGCTCTGTACCTTTTTGCATCCATTTCCTCAGCTCACCCCTCAGAAGTGCCACTGAGGAAAGATAGATGTGAACCAAATGGGCTTCGTTACAAGCAAACAATGTTGAATCAGCAATAGATTCCTTGTTGAATAATCCAATTATTTATGTTTATGGCATTTTATTGTTGATTTTATTCTCTCTTTACAAAAGCGCTAGATAATCACTGTGGAAATTTTATAAAATTTAGATAAAAAAGAAACGAAAATAAAAAGCACCCAAGTCTGACTATAAGAGATAAGCATAGAGTCATTCTTTACGCATATCTATCTGTATGTTTAAAATGTTTTTACCAGCTTTTTAAAAAAAGATTTTTTTTGTTTATTTTTAGAGAGAAAGGGAAGGAAGGGAAAAAGGAGAGAAACATTGACGTAGGAGAGAAACATTGATCAGCCGCCTCTTGTATAAGCCTCAACTGGGGACCAAACTCGCAACCCAGGCATGTGCCCTGACTGGGAGTTGACCCAGTGACCTTGTGCTTTGCCAGGTGACCCCCAACCAATGGAGCCACCCGAGTCAGGGCAATGTAACATTTATTAAGGCATAATTTGCAGACAGTAAAAATTTCCCATTTTTGTTGTATATCTTGATAAGTCTTAGTTATTAGATAAAATTGTGTAACCACATTTACACTCAAGATATTTCCCGAAGCCCCCCCCCCCCCCGCCAAAATTCCTGGTGCCAATTTGTAGTCAGTCCTTTTCCTCCACTCCCAGTCCCAGATAACCCATCTGATTTTGGAATGTCATTTACACAGAACCATACAGTGTGTAGCCTTTGGTCTCTCTTTCACTTAATTCACATTTGTGAGATTCATCCATGTTATAGCATGTATCAGTAGTTTGTTTCTCTTTATTGCCTAGTGGTATTGCATTGCGTGGGCATGGGCTCATATATTGCATTTTTTGGTCCCTTCCTTAGCTGATAGACATTTGGGTTGTTACTAGTTTTTACAAATTTATGAATTTTAAATAATGCTGCTATGAACACTCAGGAGTGGGTTTACTGACTGTATGGTAGTGTATGGTTTAACTGTAAGAAACTTCTAAACTGTTTTCCAAGGTTGTTGTACCATTTTGCATTCCCATTGGAAGTGTATGAGAGTTCCAGTTGTTCTTGCCTACACTAAGTAGTATCAGCCTTTTATAAATTTTCCTGATGATTAGTGATGTACATATTTTCATATGCTTATTAGGCATTCTATATCTTTTGTTGTAAAGTGTTTTCAAGTCTATCTTTTAAAATTATGATTATATTGTAGACACGTTAGTACAAAAATTTGCCCTAAATATAAGAGGAACTTATCACTAATAGATGATATTCAAACCCATCAAGAATGGGTTTAAAGTAAGATCACTGGACAGAATGCGATAAACATGGGAGGATATTTTAATAGGTGGTTAGGGATGGCCCCTCTGAGGAGGTGACATTTGCACACAGGAATGAATGAATGAAGTAAAAAGAGGGAGCCATGTCAATTGCTGAGCAAAGAACAAGCCAGAGAGAATGTCATGTGTAGATGCCCTAAGATAAGGAGGAGGATCAATGAAAAGGAAATTAGTGCATATCAATAGAGCGCTGAATTTCAGTAATTATATTTCTGGTCAACTCAGAACATTTACTGAGTTCCTGTTATAAGCCAGGCACAGTCCTAAGAGCTTAGTTACTTATTCCTCCCAACAGACCATAGCTCCATGCAGGGGCTATGTCTATTTCACTCACCTTCGTGGACTCAGATGTAGGACATTATCTGGTACATCGGACGCACTCAATAAATGTCTTTTAAATAATAAAATGAGCAGATATTTACTAATATTCCCATATTATAGCTATAAAACTGAGACTCAAAGAAGTTAAGTAATTTATTGGTCATATAACAAGGAGGTGCTGACGCTTAGATTCAAGTCTCGGTTCCTCTGACAAGGAAGCCAGATTTTTGCCTCTCCCTCAAGCTACTATGGATTCTTTTTCCTATATTTGGGAAACTGGGGTTCAGAAAAAAAGAAAGAGGCTCGCTGGAGTTCCCCTTTAATCCTAAAAATATAACCAGTTGACCACAGGCTCCAGACTGCTGTTTTGGCTACATGATCACATCTCCACCACATTCAGTGGCTGCCAAAGATTTGAAATGGAAAGAATACCAGACGTTTAAGAAAAAGGTGTAAATTTAGTTTGATCCAACACTGTACCAAGCCTTCAAGGCAGCCAGGGGCTGAAAGAGATCCTTTCGACTCCTCTGCATGTGGTCATTGATGCGAGGAAAGCTGCCGGGCTGGCTGTGGTGTCCTGCCTTGAGCTGTGTTCTCTTGCTAGCTGCAACGCCCAGAACTTTGAATCCTGTCACCAACAAATGCTGCTGTTGTCATGTGCAAGCAAACAAATTAATGCGGGTGGAAAAACCCAAGCTTAGTGATTTGGGCAAATTAGTCTGCCACATGGCCAGCGGCGGTGCTAAATCACTCTCTGTTTGAGGAGTAATCATTTCACACCCCACTCTGTCTCCCTCTCTGCAGGGAGGTTAGAATGGCCAAAGCCAAGCTGGTTCAGTGACTGAGTGACCTATATTTATGTGTTTTGACCGCCCCCAAGGAAAAGCATTTTGCATAGCGTATTTTGTTCATTCAGAGTGCTGTCCAGCAGTCTTTTGAAGCCGCCTCTGATGATCATGATCGCTCCCCTTTATTCTCCTCTAGTTCATGTCTGTGGAAAATGATTCTGGTACCTATGCTATAAGTTATGGGAAATATTGTGAAAGAACTTTGTGTTTACTTTTAACTTTCTGTCACAGTAAGTAATTTTCCTCCTTTTGCATCTTCATTCTGAATGAAAAGTTTCCAGACAAAACAGCCATCTTCCCCCCAAAAAGGTCTACGGTAAGCTGTGTTATCATCAACATAACTGCGGCATTCCCGTTTCACAGATGGAAAATTGAGTTGTGGAGAAGTCAAGGCATTTCCTTGACATCCTCAAAGTTCATAAGTGGTGAAATCAAAACAAAATTTCAGGCTTTGTGGGTTGTAGTCCAGTGTTCTTAACACTAAACTAAATTACCTACTTGGTTAGCTCCCCGCTTTTAAGTGGGACAAGTTAGACAAAATTTAATTCTGGCATGTGTACACTCAACAAACCTAGCGTCTGTTGAATCTAAGAACATGGGGGCAGTGAGCAGAGATAGAAAAGAGAAGAATCATCATGTGGGATAGTGCTTTCCTGGTGGAGTATCAAGGTTGGCCACATAACCAATGGAACAGGCTGGAGAGACTGAGTGTCAGAAAAGGGTTCCCATTTAAACTTGAAATGAGTCTTAAAGACTGAGCTAGAGAAAACCAGGTAAAGAGGAGGGTTTGAAGCAGGGAAATGATGCACTCAGATCTTCATCTGTTAAAGCTCACACTGGCAGCAGGTAGAGACTGACTTGGAGGGAGATGGAACTGGAGACCAGTGAGGTAGGAGTGAGTTATTTGTGAGAATCCAGGTGAGAAATCCCAGGACTGGCTAAGGCTGTAGAGATGAAGAAGAGGTGGTGAGTGCAAGAGATGTTTGGGAGGTCCACACAATGTTACCTGGTAACTGGTAGGTTGTGGGAGGATGGGTCATCTTCTAGGATACTTTTAGTTGCCATTCACAGAAATCTGACTCACGCCAGCTTAAACTAAAGGGATATATTGGTTTCTAGAATAGTAAGTGCAAAGGACTGGTTGATCCAGTGGCTCAACAACGTCATCAAGCACCCAGGTTTTCTCTATTCCTCTGCTCTGCCACCTATTGTGCAATGTGAACTTCATCCTTAGGCTGGCTTCATGGTGCAGCTATCAGCGATCAGAGCCACAAGCTTTCTTGTTTACATTGAGAGAGTGAAAGAAAGTGAAAGGGAATATATCTCTTCCCAAGACTTTCTCCTAAGAGAACAAAGTAACTTTTCACAAGGAGTCTGCAAACTCTTTGGTTCAATTTGGGTCAGACATCTATTTTTGAACCAAACCTTGTTGCTAGGGCAATGCCATTTCTTGAATCCCATGATTTTCCAATGGGGTCCTGGAGCAGTTAAAGGGGCTGAGATTTCAATGATCGATTTAGACTAATCAAGGTCCATCCCTGGAACTAGAGCCCATCTCCAATCAAATTAATCTGGGGGAGGAGATGAAGACCGTTGGGAAGTTGTGTCCATTAGAACGTTTTTCAGCTGTAAGAAACAGAAAACTCTGAATCAAATTGGTTTAAACACAACAACAACAAAATCATATGAGATAATAATCTCACATAATTTTCCACTTGGCATCTTCATTGTAGGTTTATCACTATTACCTACAGGCTACCTCTCCTCCAGGTTGTGCAGTTGGGGTTGGCAGATGCCATGACAACGTCCAAAAAAGGAAGAACATGGCCTCTGCCAGTATATATCTTATAGAAGCAAGAGAGTCTTTCCTAGAAGTTTCCACCACACCTTCCCCTACATAACCTTGGCCAGAATTGTGTAACATACTAGCATTGATTAACTTGGATTGTTGTACTCTCCCCTGGGGCTGAGTAGCATTAATTTCCCTGAAGCATGTAGCTATTCAGGGGTAGGTAGATGCATGTGAACAGCAGCAGAGTTCTGTGGGGAAGGAGAAAGGGAGTGTAGACAGGTGCTGGGCAGGTAACTGCTGCAGAAGTTAACCAGGAGGAGTCTAGAGGGTCTTCCAGGATGGCTGACTGGGTAATTGTGGCACCGTTAACTGAAACAGAGGATTTGAGGTGGGGGGGAAGGTGTGCTTATTTTTTCACTTCATGAATATGAGATGCCAGCCAGGCAGAGAAGTTTATTTATTTTTTTTTTTTTTTCGTTTATTACCCATTTTATTTTTTATTTATTTATTTTTTATTTTTTTTTTTTGCTTTTAATTAATTTATTTACTTTTTAAATACATTTGTCTCTGCCTTCCCCCCCCTCTTTCCCTTGCCCCCTCCCACCTTCCCTCCCTCAGCTCTTCCCCTTTGGTTTTGTCCATGAGTCCTTGCTATATGTTCCTTGACTTTCCCCTTCCCTTCCCTTTCCCTGCCCCCCTTCCCTCTTGTCTCTGTTGATTTCTTTTCCTTTCAGTGTTGCTGGTCATATTTGCCTTGCTTCTTTGCATTGTTGGTTAGGTTCCGCTTATAGGTGAGATCATATGGTATTTGTCTTTCGCCCCCTGGCTTATTTCGCTTAGCATGATGCTCTCCAGTTCCATCCATGCTGTTGCGAAGTTTAGTACTTCTTTTTTTCTTTCTGCTGCATAGTATTCCATTGTGTAAATGTACCATAATTTTTTGATCCAATCATCTACTGATGGGCATTTAGGTTGCTTCCAACACTTGGCTATTGTCAATTGTGCTTAGGCAGAGAAGTTTAGATGGTAGCTGCACGGAAGGGTTGACCACCATTTCTTAAAACCTCCTATTCTCCTGGTTTCCAAGACACCAAAGTACCCTGTTTTATCCCCTACCTCTATGGCCTTCCTTCTCAGACCCTGTTGTGGGTGGTTCTGCTGCCCTCCTTCCCTGGAATATTAGGATTCCTCAAGGTTCTGTTTTAGGTCCTCTACTTTTTAAAAAATCATTAGTATATTTCTTCTCCTGTGACTTGAATTGTCCAAATCAGTCACTTCAGAGAGCCTTCATTTCTCTTCTGAGTTCTAGGCCTCCTATCTAACCACACTCTGGGCTTTTCAATCTGGACTTTAGTCTCTCCCCACCCCCATAATCTCTGTAGGATTCTCTCCATTATTTGATCACCTGGAAGGCAAATAATGTACCAAGTAGTCTGATTTTAGGCAAAGAGATTGGAAAACAGATTGTTACTAGTGTGTCTAGGTTGCTTTTAGCTGTGTTTGACAGAATACTGCAAGAAACAGATGAGCTTAGAAAAGAGTTGGCTGTTTTATAAGCAGGGATGAAAGGGAAAAGAGAGAATCAGAGGTTCCAGGACTGACAGAGGGGAAAGACGCAACTGTTGTTCATCTTCAATAATGGAGAGAAATTGAGAAATGCTTTTGAGTTACAAGGCTGATTAAATCCCATATTAAAACAGCTTTGGGACAGGCATCAGATCAGAGGCATAAGCCATGGCTTCCAATAAGTTCTTTGCTGAATAAAATGGTTCAGGGAAAATAGGCTAAGGGCATGCAGTCCAATGCAGGTTTGATACCTTAGCAATTATGCCTAGAGAGGGGCACATTTTGAAAGAATTATAGCTGTGATGATTGGCACATGGAGCTGACTAGGATCAAATAGGTAAAATGCTTTTCAAGTTTCAGAGAGAGTTGTGTAGCTAAGATACACCAGCTTGGGGTAAATGATCATGACTGCAGGACTTCTGGACAAAGTGGAGGCATAGGTAGAATTGCTTCATTTCTTCACACAACCAAAAAAAGGACAACAATAAATTTAAAACAAAAAACAACCAGAACTGCCAGAAAACCAAACTGTATGGAAGTCTGACAACAAAGGAGTAAGGAAGAAACATTCATTCAGGCCGGTAGGAGGGGCAGAGACAGGCAGCCGGAGCAGTGAGGACCGGGCTGGCGAGGCAGCGGCTGGCAGATCAGGCAGTCCCACATTTGCGTGCAGATAAACCAGGGGGAACAACCAGGGAGTGAGACAGACCATCCAACCCAGGGTTCCAGGGCTGGAAAAGAAAGACTCAAAACCTCTGGCTGTAAAAATCAGTGGGGGTTGCAGCAGTGGGAGAAGCTGGGAGAAGCCTCGCAGGAGAGTGCATTGGAGAGACCCACAGGGTCCTAGAAAGTACACAAACCCACCCCCCCTGAGAATCAGCACTGACAGGGCCCAATTTGCTTATGGGAGGCAGGGGAAGTCAATGAAAGCCGTCAGAGAGCTGAGCAAGCGGCATTGTTTCCTCTCTGACCCCTCCTCCACACAGCATCACAACACAGTGACCTGGGTTGCCCTGCCCTGGAGAATACCTAAGGCTCTGTCCCTTCCAATGTAACAGGTGTGCCAAGAAAAAGAAATATAGCCCAAATGAAAGAACAGATCAAAACTCCAGAAAAAATACAGCTAAGTTATGAAGAGATAGCCAATCTATCAGATGCAGAGTTCAAAGCCCTGGTAATCAGGATCCTCACAGAAATGGTAGAGTATGGTCGCAAAATGGAGGGAAAAGTGAAGGCTATGCAAAGTGAAATAAAGGAAAATATAGAGGGAAACAACAGTAATGGGAAGGAAACCAGGACTCAAATCAATGATTTGGGGCAGAAGGAAGAGATAAACACTCGACCAGAACAGAATGAAGAAACAAGAATTCAAAAAAATGAGCAGAGGCTTAAAAACCTCTGAGACAACTTTAAATGTTCCAACATCCAAATCATAGGGCTGCCAGAAGGAGTAGAGGAAGAGCAAGAAATTGAAAATTTATTTGAAAAAATAACAAAAGAGAATTTCCCCAATCTGGCAAAGGGAATAGACTTCCAGGAGATCAAGGAAGCTCAGAGAGCCCCAAAGAAGTTGGACCCAAGGAAGCACACACCAAGGCACATCATAATTACATTACCCAAGATTAAAGATAAGGAGAGGATCTTCAAGGCAGCAAGAGAAAAGGAGACAGTTACCTACAAAGGAGTCCCCATAAGACTATCAGCTGATTTCTCAAAAGAAACCTTGCAGGCAAGAAGGAGCTGGAAAGAAGTATTCAAAGTCATGAAAGGCAAGGACCTACATCCAAGATGACTCTATCCAGCAAAGCTCTCATTTAGAATGGAAGGGCAGAGAAAGTGCTTCCCAGATAAGGTAAAGTTAAAGGAGTTCATCATCACCAAGCCCTTATTATATGAAATGTTAAAGGGACTTATCTAAGAAAAAGAAGAAAATAAAGAACTGTGCACAGTAAAATGACAGCAAACTCACAACTATCAACAACTGAACCAAAAACAAAAGCAAACTAAGCAAATAGCTAGAACAGGAACAGAGTCACAGAAAAGAAGAGCACATGGAGGCTTATCAGTGGGGAGGGGGCGGGGGGAGAATTAGGGAAAAGGTACAGGGAATAAGAAGCATAAATAGTAGGTACAAAATAGGGGAAGTTAAGAATAGTATAGGAAATAGAGAGGCCAAAGAACTTATATGTATGACCCATGGACATGAACTAAGGGGTGGGGGAAGGGAATGCTGGATGGAGAGGGGTGCAGGGCAGAGGGGAATAAAGGGGAGAAAAAAATGGGACAACTGTAATAGCATAATCAATAGAATGTACTTTAAAAAAATAGAGCAATTCTGATCATGTCATGTTCCTACTAAAAACTCTTCTTAGGAAAACGTTCAAACCCCCTTTGAGGCCTTCCAAAGCCCTCTACTATTTAATCTTGACCACATCTCTGGTTTCACTTCTTAATCATCTGTTTCTGGCTTCTGTCTTGTCCTCTTTGCCTTATTGACCCCTTTTTATCCTTCAGGTCACAGGTTAAAGTCATTTCCTTGAAGAGATTCTCTGTTCCCATAATGCAATTTCTTGTACGTCTTATATTACTCCACTTACCCAAATTGATTGTAATTATTTGTTGAAGTCTGTCTTCCCTTCACATTATACATAAAGGCCAGGACCATATCTTTTTAAGTGCTTGATCACCTAGCACAGAGCATGGCCGCAGTAAGAGTTAAATAAAACTTAGTTTTTGAAAATTTTCATGTTATAGGATCTATAGCTGGTAGTTATCTCAAGTATATAAATGAGATAACAGGGAGAGAGTATCTCTATAAAGAGAGAACATGAGAAGTAAGAAAGATAAGCATGATTAAGATGAAGAGATGAAGAAAAGGCTAAAGGGGAGAATGATTAATGACTGGCCAGAGAAGTAGGAGGAATGTCAGAAGAGAATGCAATCACAAGCCAAAGTGGAGAGAGCATCAGGAAACTGGAAGTATCCAAGAGAGTCAACCACAGCAATAGAACAGGATATGGACTGAAAAGTGCCATTGGATTTGGTTACAGAGCAAGAAAGCTAATTTTTGAGAACAGTTGAGTACATCCTTTATCAAACTAATATACTTAAGAATGTATTTCTCCCCCTCCTCTTCATTAATTCCTCTACCCATCGGTCCAGCAAAGATTCTACTCTAGGTCAGGTACTGTGTTAAGTCTCAGGAAGACATGAGAAGGAGAACAAGGTCCACTTGGGCCTGTGGGGCTCACTACCATTGCCTGCAAGGGAAAGTTACAAAGCACTGACTTGTGCCCCAGTAAAGCCAGGGCTTGGCATTTCATTGGAGTTGGTACTGATTGCCTCTCTGAACGCATTCAATGATACAAAAGTTAGTGCGCAAGTCCAGAGGTCAGCAAACTTTACCATATTGCTCTGAGCTGGCAGAAGGCAAAAGGGAAAGTACATGGGGCACACTCTTGCATCATTTCTGTCTGTTCATAAGTCAGTCACAGATGAGATTCTCATTTTTTCCAAGATAGCAGTTTTATCTACTCAAAGGCAGAAAACAGAGCAATTTAATGAAAAGAACATCTCAAAAAGCTCTCTGAATAGTATTTGCTCTGCAGAGATCCCTTTAACTTTCAACAATGCATTGTATTACTGACCAAACTACTGTTCTATTTCTTTTCCCCATCCTGTGTTCTAACTGGTAAAACAGTGTGATGTAGAATTCAAAAGGTCAGTGAGTCATGGCTTTCTGAAAATTAATGGGAGTCTGGATGGAAACAAGGGAGGGACACTTTCTAATTAATTAAAATTATCTTACAAGGTTTTCCGTTAATAAAGGGAACAACTCATTTTATATAATGGACATTGTTTTGCAAAAATGAGTTTAAATCAAAATGGCTTTAAGGTACATTATGAGAAACCCAGACCATCAAAAAAAATTAAATAAAACTAGGCATTCTTGAAATGTGAGTAATCATTTTTTTAAATTTATAATTCGGATTTTGAAATATACTTTTTAAAAAACATATACAATTGGGTATGTTAGTGATGCAAATATCTGCCCACAACTTCCATCAGACTTTAGCTTTTGGGGTCTGATAAATTGGAACATAAATAAGAAAAAAAAAAAGCTCCAAAGAGCTTCTGCCTGAGAGAAGTGTCCTCAGGGGACTCTGAGCTCAAGCTTGGACTTTTCCAAAGCTTCCATCTAAAGTCCCTGAGGACCTGGGGTGGGTAGAGCAAGGAGGGCGGCAGAGTGAATACTCCACTGGGAAAGGTGCAAATAACACGTTATACTTTCTGAATGCTTACAAAGAGCCAGGCTCTTCCTCCAACCCCTGCCCTGTATCAAGTCATTTAATCATCCCAACAACTCATGAAAGAGTTACTATGATTATCTCTATTTTCCAGATGAGAAACTAAATCTGGCAGGTTAACAGCAACTTACCCGACCCACCAACCGCAGGCAGGTAAAGTGGGTGAGCTATAAATGACTTTTAAGATAATTACTCTGTAGGAAAGGGTGTGTGAGAGTCAAAGGTGAATTCTCCATGTGAATAGTTGGGGAGAGGTCTGCGGCCAATTTCTAGCTGGTTCAAGCTGAGAACTTTTTTTTTTTATTCTCCTTTGTCACAGCCCGAAAGTCGGCAGGCCAAATATTACAGCCAAACCCGGTTGCCAGCCACGTGGCCCATCCTCGGAGCTAGGAGCCGGTGAGGCGGGGCCCAAGGGGGCAAGGCTGGGGACAGAAGGACGCGCAGGCCAGAGCGAGTGCGCCTGCGCAGGAGGTGGGCCTAGCCGGGGGAGGCGCAAGACACACGAGGGCAAGCGGCGTTAAAGGCGGCTCCAGGCGCCCGCACACCAGTCCACCCCTAACAGTGCGCAGGCGCGGAGCTTTCCTTATCAGTCAGCGCCGCGTGCGGGCTACTTGCTCTGTGCGGCAGTGGCGGCTTTTCTCTGGCATCATGAGCGGCTTCAGCAGCGAGGAGCGTGCTGTGCCCTACACTCTCGAGTACCGGGTCTTCTTCAGTGAGTATTGGCGGCGCCCAGGCCTCTCCCCACCCGCCTGCCCATTCATTCCCGGGCCTCGTCTGGCGTCCCGCCTGGGCGCTGGAGGGCGGCGCTCAGCACCTCGTTCGGGTGCGGGATGGGCTCCTTCGGCCGGTGAATGGGACCTGGGAAGACCCAGTAGTCCCATTTCACACATCCGACCCGCGGGCGGGACGGAATGGGCTCGGTGGACCCGAATCTGGGCCAGGCTAGTTTTGCAGGTGTTCGGCAATGTGTGATGGGAAAAGGAAACCTGAGTCACCCTAGAAAGGTGTGTAGAGGTAAACTAATCCCCTTAAGAGGATTGCTGAATTTGGAAGAGAAGGAGGAGGGGTGCGGGTGGGTGGGGAGAAGATGCCCCCCTAAGACCGTGATTCCTTCACAATAGCTCAGACTTTGGGCACCAAGCAGGTTAGGTGCAGCTCCTTGTTCTGCAGACGCTGAAGTAGGGCCGGATCGGGAGCGTTCTGTAGAGGACTGGACCCACCCCTTCCTCTGGGAGGGTTGGAGGGGGATTCTGGTAGCGCTCCTGCCTCTCTGTCGCCTGTTTTCCCTGAAGTACTGATGCTGGGAACTGGCCTATGAAACAGAAAGCTGTTCCCTTCAAGTTAAACCGGTGACGTCCATCTGGCAAGCAGAGTGAGAAAGTGTGGAGTTTTTGCCCTTGTGCAGGATCTAGGTGTCTAAGGGTTACCTACCCCCCAGGCAGCACTACCAGCAGAGGTGGCCGCAGGCTCAGATCTCGTCAACGCCTCACCTTTTGTCCTGTAGGTGGAGGAGCGCTACCTCCGGCTTATCTTTACTCCCTACCAATCCCCTTCCTAAACTACTAGGCATAGATTATTGGAGATAACGGAGGCTTTCGAAAAGGTTTCTCAAAAGGTGCTCAATTTTAACTTTACAATTTTAGTATTTAGAATGAAGTGGGCAGGTGCACTGAGTTCTGTGAATTCTCCAGTGTGTGAAGGAGGAAAGAGTGGGTTTAGAGGGAACAAATGGGAATCCTGAAAGAATGACAGAGCCCTTATCAAAAAAGTAGCCCGGAGTGGGAGGAGGAGGTAGGCGAACTCCCAAGTATACACATCTAGTTGAACATTAGACTACCGTGTAAAATTCAGGAAAGCTGAGGCTCGCCTTTTTTTTTTTTTTAAAAACTTGGGAAATAGCAGCAAGGGCAGTGCAGGGACTTTTGACAAATAAGTCACTGAAATATTTTCCGGAGTTAGTGTTGGCACCAGAAGTTCTTTATAGGATGGGTTTAGAGGCGTAGCCCTGGTTTGAAGGGTGGGGTGTGGTTTGGGTAATATTCAAGCTGTATTTGCAGAGCAAACGCAGATTTTAGATTATGTGCTGGTAGCGAATATTTGATAGCCATCATGGAAGACCGAAGGCACTCCTTGACTTTGGCACTGGCTAAAGTAACTTATATCAGATGGAACTCTCTGGAACTTAAGAAATACCAATAATTAGATCCAATTATATAATTATATAATTTTAAGGGTTTTTTTTTTAAAGCTTAAGTTTCTTAAGACTCTTTCCTTAATCGGAGTTTTTTTTTTTGTTTTTTTTTTTTTTTTTTTGACCTCTATAATGTTACATTTGCCAATCTCTTTAAAACTGAGAGTGGATTGGACCACAGAGCCACAGTTAACTTTATGGGATTGGGAGTGGTCACTTAAATTTTCCCTATTCCACTTTCGTTTCTAAATCTGAAGGGATGTAATGTGGACTGCTTAGTTTTCCCAAAGAAAGGAAGTTTTTGAATTACTTTTTGGATATAGTAGGGAGGTCTTTAGGTCTCTAGAGTATAGAAATTACCTGTGAAAGTATTACTGCAGCTTGATTATCCTGAAGAAAAATCATAATCTAAGATGACTCTGTCTTACTGTAACATTTAAGGCAACATGGTTTATAATTCAGCGAATTGATACCCTCCCTTCTCTCTGAGCCCCAGTATCTCATTAGTTTTGTAAACTGCTAACTGATGTAAGATTAACCAAAAACAGTTTGATCACTTTTGGGCGGATACAAAGGTATATGTATAAAAGGCAGTCCCTGCTCTGATAGCACCTCTTTGATGCCTAAGGAATGCATAGGATGAAAACAACCCACTCTTAGAGGAGGGTCAGGAAAGACAAACGATATAACCAGTTTTGGGGGGAATAAAATCTCAGTATAAAAATGTGTACTTTACCATTCTGGTGAATGGTATTGATAATGGGGGAGGCTGTGTGTGTGGGAGCAGGGGATATATGGGAAATCTCTGGGTCTTCTCAATTTTGTTGTAAACCTAAATCTGCTCTTAAAAATTCAGTTTCTTTAAAAAGTATACTTCATATTTTTGGAAATAAAATTCACCAAAAAAGTAATAACTTTATAATTTATTTTGCAGAAAATGAAAAAGGACAATATATATCTCCATTTCATGATATTCCAATTTATGCAGATAAGGTAAGGCATTCTTATTTTTTGAAACTTCTCTCTTTACTGATATCAATTAGTTCTACATATGGATTTTCTTGTCTTAACAAGTGCTTAAAATGCCTCATTGTTCTGTGAGTTAAAGGGGCATTAACTAAATAAGAAGTCGATCCTTTTTTTTTTTTTAAATTCTCACCCAAGGATCTATTCATTGACTTGAGAGAGAGAGAGAGAGAGAGAGAGAGAGAGAGAGAGAAACATTGATGTGAGAGAGAAACACTGATTGGTCATCTCCCATATTCATCCCCACTGGGGATCGAACTCACAACCTAGGTATGTGCCCTGACCAGAGATGGAACTTGCAACCCTTTTCATATATGGATCGTGCTCCAACCAACTGAGCATCCCATTCAGGGCAAGAAGTCAGTGTTAAATTCAGATTATTCAGTTAAAGGAGCAACTATAAATAGGAATAGAAGCAAATGTTTTAAAGCTGCCTCAGTTAACAAAAAAATTACATTGGTCTTTTCTATATGTGTATTTGGAACTAAAATCTTAGTACTTCATTAGTGGTTTTAAAATTAATTAGCCAGCTCAAAATTTGGGCTTTAAAATATTTACTAAGCAGTAAAAATAAACAAGATTATTCAGTGAATACATAAAAATTTAGTACTTTTAAGGGACTTGGTAGAATTAAGATTTACAAGTAGTGTTAATAAAGGTAAGTCCACAGACTTCTAAAAAGAGATGTTTTTCCTGTATATACCGGTGATCCAAAGAAATCTAACTTTAGCACAGATTGATAGGTTTGCCACAAAATGGTAAGACTCTTTACTTTCCTAGGGAAAAAGTCTATAACTACATATTCCAAAATATTCATGATTCTTGGAGGTAGAATTAATTGCTAGTGACTCTTTTTGTTTTTACTTTCATTTTTGCCTTTTTATATTTTCTGTCCTTTTTATAAAGAGCCTGCATTACTTGTACAGATTCAAATAGGTATTTAGCCTCCTTTCCAAAAGAAGTTTGTACTGTATTGAGGAAATGACAAAAGGACAAATGTTTGATTCTTTTCTCTACCTTAAACCATTTTTTTTCCCACTTACTCAAGAAACTTGATTTACAGTGAGTACATATCTTTTTGAGTAATAAAAGCTGCATAGGTTATTGTTGTTTTTTTTTTTAGCTAGATGTCTGGGCATAAACTTGTGAACATCACATTCCAGTGCACATCTAGAATACTAGTAAAGATGAAATTTTATTCGTGTGTTCTGTCTTACTATTTTTCTGTACTTGACTATCAGAGAGAAATAGACAAATTCATTTTACTTCTGCCAGGAAGTTTGCTGCAGGTTTTTATTGACACTTGGACATTTGCAGAATATCCAATCCATGTGTTGCTTTCAGGGAGCCTACTTGGGCTCCTGAGCTGGGCTCCAGCTGGAAGCGGTGGAGCAAACAGCTCTAGGCCAATTATACGTCACAGTTACAGGCGGCACCTCTAATTGGCATGTGTTCTCCTGTGGGATTCTCAAAGTTGTACTTACTCAGAAACTCAACTTTGTTACATCTGACTTCCTGGGAGTTTATAAGAACTTCAGGATCCTTCCTCTCAAATTGGCATCATTTGGTTGGCTTGAATGTTTGTCGTATAATTAGTATGTACAGTGAAGTACTTTACAGTAACATCTCTGACCATTTTGAGTAATGAAGAGGTATAAAATGATGACCTTAGGTTTATTGTTGGTACTCTGGCATACAGATATACTAAAGAAGGAAAACATTTTCTTGACATATGTTGTATAGCGCTGTGTGTGTGTGTGTGTGTGTGTGTGTCTTAATCCATTTGGGTTGCTATAACAAAATACCACAGACTGGGTAGTTTATAAATAACAGAAATTTATTGCTTACAGTTCTGGGGCTGGAAGTCTGAGATGTGGGTGCCAGCATAGTCAGATGAGGGCCCTCTTCTGGCAGCAGACTTCTCTGTGTATCCTCACATGGCAGAAGAGTCTAGGGAGCTCTGCGGGGCCTCTTTTATAAGGCACTAATCCTATTCCTGACGGTTCTACCCTCATGCCTGAACCACTTCCCAAAGGTCCCACCTAATATACCATCATCTTTGAGGATTAGGATTTTGACATAAAATTTTTGGGGAGAAACAAACATTCAGACCATAGCAATAAGTGATTAGAGACTATTGTAGCCAAGGACCAGAATGATAGCAGTTGTGGTACCTAATCTTATTGCTACTTCAAGTTTACTCAAAATAGAAAACTGAGACTACATTGGTTTCACGTAAAACATCTTCACTCAAATTATTGTGACTCCTTAAAGTTTCATACCGGATTGGTTGCATCTATAATCTGGGGTTACTCAAATGGAGACTTTGCTTTGTACCACCGAAAGCTGGTTTAAAAGCACAAGTGCTTGTGACAACTCTATTTCACTAGTGGTCCAGACCTCAGTGTACTTCAGCACTTTAGATTCCTGCCTGAGAAACAGGAAAGAGTTCTTTTGTTTTGTTTTTAAGGAAGTTTAGTGTGTACAAAACAAGTAAGGGTGTGGTACACAGAAATTATTTTGGATTATAGCTGAAATAAAAGATCAGATTGATTCAGTTTGTTACAAAAGAGTGTGATTTAAAAAATATTCCAATATAATTAAGTTTGTATACATTTTTTGTGTGTGTGGCCATAGACCTTATCCCTAATATGGTCATCCATTATATAACTCAGTCAACCCTACTAAGGAAAAATGCCCAAAGGCTTATCCTATTCTAAGTCAGGACCTTTCAATGTGGAGAGCATTCGATTTAGTATATCTGCCATTAGGTAATCAATCCAGCCTATTCTGGGAATCCTTATAACTCATATACCCTGCTAGGATTATTTCTAAATCCATTGGATAGACAGTGGCAAAGGCAAAGACTCACTGGATTCTTTTTTAAGATTATAAGAATGTCCTTTGCTCTGGGTCTATTTGGGGATTAAATATAAAAGCACTTGTAGCTTATAATGTCTCCAGACATAAGTTTGTAATATACCAGAAATTTAAAAGATCTAAAACATAGCAAAACAGTTTGAAACATTGGGTAAACATTATCTAAATATGAAAGTTTTCAAATATTATGATTTGAAATTTAGTTTTAGAAGTCTGGTATTTTTCTATTCCATCTTAAACTTTGATGTTAAATACAATACTAGCTCTAACAATATACGCTTCTATTTTTCAAATTACTGTTGGGAGCATATATAAATAACAGAGCTATGTTTCTTTTCTCTCCTGAAAAAAGTCAAGCTTCTAATAAGATAGGTTGATGCTTGAGAAATATAACAATATATTTTTTGTAGTGTGTATCATTCTTAACTTTTTAAAGATACTATGTCACTGTACCCAAAATTTTTAAACTCCTCTTACTACTCAAGTAGATGCTTTTTAGATTACTCACTTTCTTTTTCTTTTTCTAAGACTATTTATTTTTAGACAGAGGAGAATGAGGGAGAAAGAGAGGGAATGAAACATCAATGCATGGTTGCCTCTCATGTGCCCACTACTAGGGCCCTGGCTTGCAACCCAGGCATGTGCCCCGACTGGGAATTGAACCGGCGACCTTATGGTTCGCAGGCTGGGGAATATTCCACTGAGCCACACCAGCCAGGGCTTTTTTTTTTTTTTTTTTTTTTTTTTTTAATTGTTTACAGATTACTCACTTTCTTGCAGGACTTGCCTTGTTTTGAATTTTCTACTTCTTTTTATAAATAGTTCCATAAATTGAAATTTAAAAAATATCACAGAATTAATAATATAAACAAGCTGTTATTTATGTAGCATGTTTGTGTTTTCTGGGTTGTTTTATTTATCTTTTGGTTTTGCATTTTCCAAACCAAAGTTAGAACTGGAAACATAGATGAAAACTGATAACAATTAAACTTAATTGACAAGTGATAACTAAAAATAAGCTCCTGTTTTTTTTCCCCTCAGATGAGTTTTAAGATGACTAAAATTTGAAAACAGCTATTCTAACCATAATGTCTGTGGCTTATCAACTTTATAAAAAAACTGTTGTGAAGATTAAGTATGCATATAATGTGCTTATAGCAAAGTCTCAATACACAGTAAACAAACAAAAATAGGATGATTATGTTGACCACAAATACTAGTTATTTCTGAAACCTTTGCGACCTCTCTGTTTCATGAAGTAAAGGTCACTGAAATAGGAGTAAGAACTCTTGATTTCAGTCCTGGTTACTATGGACTGGTTTTATAATACTGAGCATACTTTACCCCTGAGCACTGTTGGTCTTAGTGGAATTTTATGTTACATTCTACACTGACAGCTCATGATTCTGTATATTTAACTTACTGATGAAGTTTTATTAGAGTATTATTTTAAAAGTCAAATAATATTGTTAATATTTATTGAATGCCTTCTATACCTTAGGCACTATGCTAAAGCCTTTATGTGGATTATCTCATTTAACCACCCTGTCATTCCGCGAGCTAGGTTCTTTTGTTAGCCCCCTTATCTGGGATCACCAGCTAGAACCCTCAGGGGGTTGCTGCATCACATGGTAGTTCTATTTTAGTGTTTTAAGGAACCTGCATACAGTTTTCGATACTGTAGCAATTTACAGTCCCACCAACAGTGCACAAGAAGGAGCCTGTTTACTTTTAGCAACTTAGAGTATATTCTATAATCACAAAATGGCCTTTGAAGCCAAAACTTAAAACTAAGGATTAAGAGCCATTATCAGTTGGTGAGCACTTAATAAGGTAAAATATTATTGGAAATGGTGAAATGTGCTACACCTTTTGAAAAGCACCTTTATGAGAGCAGAGCATTTCCTTATTAACTACATGAGCTCTCCTGATAAGGATTTTATACCCAAAACTACCGTAGGAGTTAAAAAAAAAAAGGAAAGACAAGATGCCCTTTTTTAATTTTAATTTTTAAAGATTTTATTTGTTTATTTTTAGAGAGATGTGAATGCAGAGAGAGAGAGAAAAACATTGATGAGTGAGATACATTGACGTGTTGCCTCTTGCATGCCCCCAACCTGGGGCCAGCCTGAAACCCAGTCATGTGCTCTGCCTGGGAATTGACCTGGCAACCCTTTGGTTCGCAGTCTGGCGTTCAGTCCCCTGGACCACACCAGCCCAGGCCCCCTTATGTTTTTTTTATTAGCATCTTGCTTTGTATCTAATCTCTAGATAAATTTAGAAGAAAATTCTCTCTACCACCACTGTTCTCCAAATTTTATTGCAGAACAGAAAAATAAAAGAAAGGTTGGTAGAATCATGATTTTTATATTTCTTCCTGAATCTGATATTTATGTGATTTCTGAAGTTACCCAAATAAACGCATGATGAGTCAACTTGAAAATGCTCCTTTAGCCCTGGCTGGTGTGGCTGAGTGGATTGAGGGCCCACTCCCCCGAGTGATCCCCAGTCAGGGCACTTGCTGGGGTTGCAGAACAGGTCTCCCAGTAGGGGGCTTGCGAGGGGCAACCACACATTGATGTTTCTCTCCCCCTCTCTTTCTCCCTCCCTTCTCTCTAAAAATAAATAAATAGAATATTTTTAAAAAAATTCTCATTTAAGCCACTTATATAATTTTGTAGTACAGCATGTCATATTCACTAGGCTTCAGATTCAGTGTTGGAACATTACAAGTTGGCATTCATAAGTCTCTCAACAAAGAGACATTTAACTTTACTGCTCAGATTCAGAGATGGGATGTAATTAAATTAAGAGCATGTTGCATATATACATACTTAACTACATTACTAATAATAGCATCCCAAATAGCCATAGTGTATTCATTAGTAAATGACCTATCAGACTACTGACTTGATTCAAAGAAAACTAATGGGTTTGGAGATGAGACCTATGATCAGCATGCTATTGTAATATTCCTGTTTAATCAGTGAAGTTATAAGCCTAATCAAGATACAGGTTTCTTGCTGGGTATATAACATAAGATGCAGCAATCCACTTTGGGTATAATCCAAAGGAAATGAAAACAGGATATCGAAGAGCTATTGGCACTACCACATGCATTGCAGCATTAGTCACAGTAGCCAAGATGTGGAAACAACCTGTGTGTTTTGATGGATGAATGGATAATAAAAATGTAATGTAAATTATATATATATATATATATATATATATATATATATATGGAGACCCCCAAACAATTTATTTCTAAAAAATTGTGTATTTATTCTCACATGTTTAAACTTAAGTCACCTTCAAAATACTCTCCATTTGATGCAATACACATATTGAGACTTTTTCCACTGCTCAAAACAGTTTATAAACTCGTCAATTTTGATGCCTTTTAGTCCTGCTGCTGTTTTTTGTTTGTTTGTTTGTTTGTTTGTTTGTTTCACCTCTTCTTTGTTTCACATAGGTGAAACCTTTCCCTTTGAGTACTTCCTGGGGAAACAAAAAAAAGGTTGCTCAGTGCAAGATTAGATGATGGGGAGGGTGGGGCATTGTGGGGGATCATGCTGCTTCTGGGATGGTGTAGCTCAGTGGTTGAGTGCCGGCCTATGAACCAAAGGGTTGCCAGTTTGATTCCTGGTTGGTGCACATGCCTGGGTTGTAGGCCAAGTCCCCAGTGCGGGGCACACGAGAGGCAACCACACATTGATGCTTCTCTCCCTCTCTTTCTCTCTCCCCCTCTCTCTAAAAAATAAATAAATAAATCATAAAAAAGGCCACACCTATTCACTGAAACAAAACACAGCCTCTCAAAACAACACCAGCTGGTACGCTGATACAGATGGGTTCCTAGAACACTCACCTAGCAGGAGAAGCCTGTATTACAAGGGGCCCACCCTCCAGAAGATAATTCCATCTTTGGGGGGTTCCCCCCTCATGTATGTCCCATATATACTCATTTATATATGTTTATATAAAATACGACAACATGAATGAACCTTGAAAGGCATTATGCAAGTGGAATACACCAGACACAGAAAAACAAATACTGCCACGGGATCACTTGTTGTGGAATCTAAAAAAAAAATTAGCCATAATAACAGAAAGTAGAATGGTGGTTATCAAGGGCTAGAGGGTGGAAGAAATAAGGAGAGGTTGGTAAAGGGTACATATTTTCATCTATAAGACGAATGAGGTCTGAGGCTCTAATGTAAAACGTGGTGACTACAGTTGATTAATACTGTATTGTATAATTGACGTTTGCTAAGAGAATAAAACTTAAATGATCTCTCCCCTCCCAGAAAAAGGTAAACATGTAATGTGATGGATATGTTAATTAACAAGATGGGGAGGGGCAAGAAATCCTTTGACTATATTTATGTCAAATCATCACAATGTACACTTTAAATATTTATAATTTTATTTGTCAATTTTACCTCAATAAAGCTGGGGGAAAAAGACATACAGGTTAAATTTCTTCTATCCCTAAAAAATTTTATTTGAAACCTTTTTTGATTAATGGAATGATATAGTTTAAACTGGTTAAGCTTTTGATCTCCTTAGAATCTGGACGTTTTTAACATTAAATTCTTACTTTATTGATGAAATGATTAATATAGTTCTGACTTTGGAAGTCAGAGCTAAAGCTGTAGTTTGCCTTTTCCCCACCTTTTACTGATTTGTCAAAATCAACCCACTAAGGATACTAAACTGTCTTCATTTCTCTGCAATTATAAACAGGCTCTGAGAGCTTTGGTGCCAGAGACGGGATTTAGAAATCCAAAGCACAGAAGTGGAGAACAGAGGTCTAATAAGTCCTAACAATGGGGATAACAAAACCATAAATTCAGGATTGAGCTAAGTAATAGTTGAAACCAGTTAGGATTAAAGAAAGAGGCATCAATTTCTGGGTAGTACTAAATTTTCTAAAATCTTCTCTCAGTGTTTTTAAGTACATAAACATTGGAAATATTATAATACATATTTTTCCCAGCTTTTAAATTATATAATACACATAACATAAAATTTGCCATTTTAACCATTTTTAAGTATCCAGTTCAGTGGTAATAAGTTTATTCATATTATTGTGCAGCCATCACCAGCCTTATTCTCCAGAACTCTTCGTATGGTGAAACTGAAACTCTTTACCCATTAAACAATAACTCCCCAATTCCCCCGGCCCAGCCCCTGTCACTTCAGGTATCTCATGTAAGTGGAATCCTACAGTATTGGTGTTTTTGTGTCCTGGAGTTTCATTCTGCATAATGTCCTCAGGGTTCATTCATGTTGTAGCATGGGTGAGAATTTCCCTCCCTTTAAGGCTGAATAATATTGCATGTATATATCACCATTTTGCTTTTCCATTCACCCATCAGTGGACATGTGGATTGCTTTCATGTTTTAGCTATTGCGAATAATGCTGCTATGAGCACAGGTGTACAAATATCTCTTCAAGACCCTAACTTTCAGTTCTTTTGTGTATATACCCAAAAGTGTAATTGCTAGATCATATACAGGGCCTGGCACAAATAACGCCCCTTTTTTATTACAAAATCATAAGTATGTAGTTCTGTAACATGACAATATCACACTCAAGCACACCATATGACATTTTAGGTGAAATGTTCAAATTAAAACTATAAATTATTACACCCATATTATTGCCCTACCAACCACACTCAAGTAGGCCTTACTTCTGCCAGACCCTGTAAACGCCGGATTTCCCAAGGCCAAGAGACTGGAGAAAAAGGCTGACAACTCTAACATTAAATTAACAGTTTAAGAGAACTTACATACGAGGTGCGTCTTGGGTGGTGGCAAGATAATATGGATATCTTCCATGCCTTCCCCACATCCCCTCCCCCCTGACTCTTTTATAGCTAAAAACACTTGAGTCTAGGCCCTGGGAAAGGAATATGTATTGAATGTAAGGGAAGGGGGACCGCTGGGTGCCCAGAGACTTTGGCATCAGAGCTGGTTAAGAGACAGATAAGGTCAAGGGTGGCTCACTACAGTTTTTGTGTACATTCCCAATGGTGGATGGGGGGAACTATAGTCAATATGGCAGATTAGCTTCAAGACTGAGCCAGCTACATCCATGATGCACGGTACAATAATTCTATTTTTAATTTTTTGAAATACTCTATACTGTTTTCCACAGTGGCTATGCCATATTATTTTCCTACCAATAGCGCAAAAGAGTTCCAATGAGAATGCAGGTTTTAAGAGTAAAAGATTTTCTAGCCATGGAGTAATTTGTTGAATTTCTCACATCTATTGCCTTGAAAATTGTTTCACTTTCGCCTAGTGCAAGCCCCTGAATTATCGCCATGTTGTCTAGGAGAAACAAACTTTCGTAGTAGTTCCTGCTAATATATGAGGAACCTCTTTTTATATCAAAATATTTAAAAACATTTTGTGATAATTAATGCAGAAAATAACCACTAAAAGCTACTGCACATTTTTTGCTTTGCCTTTTTCAAAAATACAGTAATCACTGCAGCATCTACATACAATGGAAAATGTGCTAAACATTCATTTTACAGACTAGTCCCTCATCTACAGTAGGTTTGTGGACCTCAAGCTCTAGCTGAGGTCTACAAACTAAAAGGACCTGGTTTGGAGATCCAGCTCTTACCGAGTTAAAAGCTTTTATTCTGTTCATTGCTAGTCTTTAGTGCCTAGAAAAGTGTCTGGCACATAACTGGTGTTCAGTAAATATTTGTTGAAACAAATGAATCATTTGGATATGTGGCTTCTTGCAGGATACTCCTTGCTATTTTTGGCTCAGCTGATGATGTTTACTGTTTGTTTTTTGTATTGGTTTCCATTAGTTATAAGGTTTGTAACATTACGTAATGTGGTTTTGAGATCTATATATTTATCATTTAATTCCATTGAAGTGTTTGATGTAGTTCCAAACTTTGAATTAGTTATTTCAGCTCTATTTGCTACTTTTTCTCTAGACAATGTATTTATTTTGTAATATTTTCTTTAAAAAAAAAAACACCCCACCAGTCTCCTTGGTTGTCTCAGCTCAGTTTATTCTTTCATGTAGTAATAGCTCCATCTTGTGAGCTGTTAGTAAATTGCTGTTGAAAACTTTTAAAAGCTCCTACTTTGTTCTAGTATCGTGGATTTAGAGAGCCTACATTTTAATACCAGAGTGGTGGTACTACCAGATAGTTGCAGTTCTTGAAAACTACCCTGAAAAATTAGTGTTACTTTTTTAAAAACCATTCATTATTGTTTTACAAGGATAGAGCAGTTTATTCAGTCCTGGATTTAAATAATATATCCATTCTTGGGTTTTTATGTTGTTAGCAAGTAGGTGTCAAGAGGCTTTTAACATAATATTTTAGTTTCCCTTGGTTTCACCAAGAACTTAAATGAGTGTCAGAAGCTTTACACTCTTGAATATAAATCTGTGTAGCTTTTCTGCTTGATTAAAAATAGCAGCAAGATAATTATTGACTTGAAGCCTTTGACTTATTGTAGCTCATCAGTCCTTGTTATTTTTGTTTTAATTGAATTTATTGGGGTGATATTGGTTAATAGAATTATATAGGCTTCAGGTGTACAATTCTTTAAGTCCCTATTTTTTAATGCAAAGTAGCAAAGATGTAATTCTAGGAAGTTGTGTAACTATGTGATTTTCATTTGAAATAAGCTTTTAAAAGTATACATTTTATAATAGAGTAATTGCAGACTTGGTTTCATGTGTGCCTCTTATAGAGGCTATAAACTGAAAAACCGAATTAAAGTTTTATTCCTTGGTAATAATAATTTCTGACTCCTTAAAACTTGATTTTAATTAGAGACCCTATGTCAAGTTGATATTTGACTTAGGTGTGCAAAATGAGATGACTGATTTTCTTTCATTGTGTTTTTAAACAATAAGCACTTGGGAATTTTGAAAATATATAATTTTTTTTATTTTTTAAAGGTTTTCTTTATTTATTCTTAGAGAGAGGGGAAGGGAGGGAGAAAGAGAGAAAGGAGAAACATTGATCAGTCACCTCTCACATGCGCCACAACTGGGGACCCAAACCTGCAACCCAGGTGTGTGCCCTGACTGGGAATCAAACTGGTGACCTTTCACTTTGCGGGATGATGCCCAACCAACTGAGCCACACCGGTAGGGCAGAGATATATCATTCATTTTAAAGTAGTCAATTTAAGGCTGTGAACTAATTACACTAGAAATGCCATTGGTTAAAATAATTTTGGAACGTATTTTATTTCAATGTCAAACTACTTGTCCTTTTGAGGAGTACTTGATTTTTAAAAACAGCCAAATTGGGAGAATAATGTGGGTAATCAAGCTGATTAATTTTGTTTGAGGCTAAAACTAAAGTATGACAAAGTAATTAAACTGATTTGGGATTTGTCTTATAAACCACCTCTGAAATAGGCGATCCAAAAACATTTTGAGTAATTGCAAAGTCACAATGGAAATGAATAGGCATAGGAGATGATTGCTTTGAAGATGGTCTGTCCTCAGAGATACAAATTTTGTTATGTTTAGAAATTGTTTCCTTTCTTTATAAAAACATTTTTTTATGCACCCCCCCCCTAACTATTTTATTATGACTTCAAAGTTCTGATACAATGAGCAGTTATCTTTGGAGGAACTAGTTATCTTTGATTTGAAAATAACTTGAAGAGAACAAATTAGCTCTTGTGACCGTCTGACCTTCTGTTTTTCAGGATGTGTTCCACATGGTAGTTGAAGTACCACGCTGGTCTAATGCAAAAATGGAGGTATGTTTCACCTTAGATTGACAGTCAGATGTAGGATACTACTGTACTGTATTTTGCTGCATATAATGTTCTCCTGTGTATAATGCACATCCACATTTTTGTGTGTATTATACACAGGCTATTACTATACCTATAGTATATAATCATTATACCCATGTATAATGTGCAGCCTTATTTTTCCCTAAAAAATTTGGGCAAAAAAGTGTTCATTATACATGGCGAAACATGGTGGTTTTCATCTAACCACACTGATTTGCTCAAGGGTTAAACAGCTAAAGCCCAAGGTTTTCCTCTTTCTAGTCCCAGTCAGTTTTCCAGTTGTATCTCCCGTTGCCTTCCAGTGTTTTCTCTGTGCTCCAACTAAACTCAACCATTTACAATTTACAAATGTGCTACAGACTTGCCTTCCCTATACCTTTGCTTCTGGAGTTCCCAAAGCCTGGAATTGTCTTTTTCTCCTCTGTCTTGTTCTTTTTAAATCTGTCATTGACTTCACAGAAGCCATAGGCTTTCCTTGGCCATCCCAGTCATAAATGATCTTATTAGAATTTCTGTTGCATTTTGTAAATTTCCTTCTGATGACACCTAAATAAGATATTTGGCTTTTTGTTATGGATATTTATTATGTGTTTTATATCAATTAAGCTTTTTGAATGTAATCACACTTTGCATGTAATAGACACTCAAATATTTCAGTAATTTTAAATGCTTTAAAGGAAAGCTGAGTTTGGTAATATTTATTTTGACCTTTTAATAAAAATCTTTTGTTTCTCAAATGTTAGGATTTATTTCAGGTAAGTTTAGTTTTTGCTTTCTGGAATTAATAAATATTCTTTTTTCCTTCTTGATAGTTCCCATATACCTCAAATGTTTTCCACTTAAAGACTGACTATGGAGAAACTTTTATTTCAAATTATAAAAATATTAGGGGTACAATACATCATTACAGTGGAACTCTAGGGGGTGTTTATTCCATAATTAATTTCTGCAAATCCTTTATTTGAATAGTATTTCACATCCAAATATGCAATGATTAGGATTTTTTTAATTTCAGATTGCTACAAAGGACCCTTTAAACCCAATCAAACAAGATGTGAAAAAAGGAAAACTCCGTTACGTTGCAAATTTGTTCCCTTATAAAGGATACATCTGGAACTATGGTGCTATCCCTCAGGTATGCCTGTGCAATTGTTAGAAATATACTTTTTAGCTTACAAAAGAATTAATCTACTGCTGGTAGCAAAAAAAAAGATTTAAACACCCTCAGAAAGTTTTTGCTGCAGTAGATTTTAAAAACATAATGGGTAATTAACTCATTTTAATACTTTCTTGAATAACTTTTTTCAGGATAAATTGAAAGGTAAATATTTACAATGTTGAAGTTCACATTTGAAAGTCTTTTTTTTTTGAAATACTTATCTTTATATGGCCTAATTATAAACTATACGTTTGTTGTTGTTTTTGTTTTTTTTTACAGAATGAGTGGCAAATCTATTAAGAGAGACAGTGTAGGCTAGTGTTTATAAAAGCATTGATTTTTGGCACCAGACACACTAGGGTTCAAATCCCAAGGCTGCCACTTCTTAAGTTACCTAACCGGTCTCTGTTTTCTTCCCCTCTGAGATGTGACTATCTTCCCTTGAGATATTTATAGTACTTAGCTCATATGGCTATTATGAGAAAGAAAGCACTTAGTTCACACAGCTACTGACCTATATGCTTAGAGTCCTGGTTCCTTCTTTAAGCCAAGCTCTCTGTGGTAAAGTAAGAATAAGATTCTGGTTTCCTAAACAGTTAACCCTTTGAGAAGGGAGAAATCTGCATTGTTTACAAATTCATACCAGCACTATGCCCGTGTGTAGTAGATCTTTATGTAACATTTGAATAAAGAATCACTAGAGTCATGTCAATTATAAGTGAATGATGAATGTATTCTGGTTTGGCTAGGATAATGTGGTGGCACTCAGGATTTTTACACAAATATCCAATTAATTTTTTCCTGTTGATAAATGGTTTGTTTTTTATTAACCATTAAGTCTATTAAGTGCAATCTACAGTGGAACAACCTATAAGTTACCAAACAGTGGTCAAACTCAAGCTTGTTAGGTAATTATAAAGTCGTTTGTCTGCCTTTATTATAGGCAGACACCTTATATTTCAATTGATTTAGTATTTAGCCTTGAAATGTCATCCCTCTTGGAAAATATTGCTGAAATTCTTATTCTTTATATGTAGCCTGGATTTGGCTTTGTTGGACCCAGTCTTCCTTTATCACCCTCCATTTCTATTTGCCTTTACTCCAGCTGAGTAGGCAAACGTATCCAAGAAATATGTTCCGGATTGGGGAAGAAAAGAATGAAAACAACAGCTATGTTTGAAACTTGACTTCTTGGCAGACATAGGCCATCTGTTCTTTTATGAGATGCTCTACAAGGACTTTCTCTTGCAGTTTAGCAGGGAAGAAAGCCAACAATTTGAAGCCTCAAAAAATCCTGATTAAGCTTTTTAATTTTGGTTCCTGGTCAGCAATGACACCTGTACCCTCAGAACACATAGTTCCTGTTTTAGTATTACTGCCTACCTTCCTCTGCTTTGGACATTTATTTTAAAGAAAATCTAGTTAGTAGAAGATGATAAGTAGGAAGAGTTCCTCAAAGCAGTTTCCTTTTAATATATTTTTAAAGTAAATATTCAGGCCTATATCTGTGTATGTATTTGTCTCAGTTATTAGATGTTTGATTTTCATTTGTTTTAAATAGAATCATTACCTGTTTGAAAGCTTAAGTTAGGTCAGCGTTCAATGCATAATAAGAGCCCTAGCATTTAATTAAAATTATTGTGTATAGTTAAGATTCTTAAGATGTGAAGAATTTTTTTAAATGAGAAAAATAGCTGAAGATTAGTATTTTTCCAAAAAGACTCATGTGATTTTATCTCTTAGCGTTAACAAGATCCATTCTGTCAGTAGCATGTATAGGAATGATATGCTCTAAGCCTTTCTTCCCCCTAGACTTGGGAAGACCCAGCCCACAATGACAAACACACTGGCTGTTGTGGCGACAATGACCCAATTGATGTCTGTGAAATTGGAAGCAAGGTAATGGAGCCTGAAATGTTTTTTCTTTATTGCCAAGATGATATTGATGAAATATATAATGTTCTTACTTTAAAAAATATTACGAATAATGGTGGTGTGTTGGATGATTAGAAGCTTCCATTTATTTAAAGCACTTGTATATTTGTATAATTATAATTTTTATATTTAAAATTATCCTAGACTTCACCGGCCATTTGCTAATTGAAAATGTCATCCTGAATCGTACTGAGATTGATCAATTCTGGTAGCTTTTGTGTTCAGATTTTGTGACACTCATCTTTTTGTTATGAATTTTTTTTTCTCGGCCAGTGATAGATACATTCTGACGTGCTGGGTCCAGGAACAGAAACACACTGCTAACTGTGAGAGAAGAACTACCATATTTTGCTGTGTATAATGCGCACTTTTTCCCCCCTAAATTTTTGAGGGAAAAGTAAGGACGTGCATTATATATGGATATGATGACTACATAATCCCATGTATAATGTACACAAAATGTGGATGTGCATCATACACGGCAAAATACGGTAAACTGGAAGTTAAATGATGCTGACAATAAATAGTAGGGCACTTTTTAAACCACGGCATTTAAATATACATTACAGTGGAGTTGCGTCATACCCAGAGCCTGGCTTCTAATGCCAGTACACTAGCTATTACGGGGTATCAAGATTATCCTTCAAAGCCCTTTAGAAAGGCACCATATTGGAAATGTGTCCATCTACCATGACCAGTTTTTCCTCCAGTGTTGGAAGAAATGACTGTTTCTTTTGCTGAAGAACAATTGAAGTTGTTGGTGTTTGCTTAGGGGCTATTTTGTATAAAAAACACATACCTTCAAATTACACTTATCCCTGAAAGATGCTTGCCCTCTAAGAGTCAGAATGGGAACTGACAGAGCCTAAGGGAACAGCACAGGGACAGCATTCAACTCTGTTTTCCCAAGGGTGTCTGTTCATTGAATAGGTGGTATTGTCATGAGATTTACTGTTATGTACCTTGCGGTTCCCTTTTCACTGATCTCGAATCTTGAATTAATGTAAATTGAATGTGTTTATGATACAGTTTTGCTGTACATCTTACATTCATTTTTGAGTAGTAAAGAATATAAGCAAAAATGCAACCTGTATGTATGTGCTGTATTTAGACATTTCATTGAAAACTGATTAATAGCTAGACTATTTATGATTATTCATTTTAATGAGTTTCTGTGTGGGAGAAGCATATTTAGATTCAAAACTAAGTACTGAATCATGTTATTTGATTAGGATATAAATATGCAAGTTTAAAGCCTGCTGCAAACTTTTAGAGATATATTTATGATAGATATGTTACTACATACTGGAAACAAGCAAGAACTAAAAAATCAAGTGTCATCCACCAAAACTAACTGAATAGTCAAGGGTTGGAAATATGTTTTAATGTTTTTGTTATTAGTTATTTTGAGTTAAATAAAAGCAAAGAACAAGAAATTAAAAAATGAAAATAAAATAAAATTAGCCTAGAAAAAATGTACATATATGACTATACATGTATGAGGAAGAAGTGGACATGTTCTGCATTGCTTTAGAAGGCAGATGGCTGGTCAATAGGTGAAGGGTATTACGCCAATTTCATTTCAATACAAGGGATTCCTCTATAAAGTGGTGTTGCTTTAAGATTCTGACTGTAGTTCTATGTCTTTAAGATCTTCCTTAGGCTTGGGGGAATACTAAATAGCTGAAAAGAAAGCTGCCATTCAGTTTCTTAAGTCATAAAGTTCAGTCAAATTGTATGACTTTAACTCAGTGGCTTCTATAAAATAAAAGGTAGAGAAAGCACATTAAAATATGTATTTGAAACAAATTATGGAAGGTTTATTCTTTGGCACAATCAATGACAGTTCAAAAAATATTTATCCTGAATCATGTTACTGATTCTCCTAGGACCGTAAGTAATAAAGGTACATTTTCAACTTTGATAAGACTAACAGGCATTTACTCGTTTAGTGTTTTAGAAACTGCTTAAAAGAACAATCTTAATTGCAGAAACTTGGCATCTTCCTTATTTCCTGCTGTCCACTGAGCAAAGCTTTTCTTCCGAAGTTTCATTCTGTAGTATTGTACTGACTGATTATTGACTCTCAGGTATGTGCAAGAGGCGAAATAATCAAGGTGAAAGTTCTGGGCATATTGGCTATGATTGATGAAGGAGAAACTGATTGGAAAGTGATTGCCATTAATGTGGATGATCCTGATGCAGCCAATTATAATGGTAAGAAAATTTAAAGAGTCTAAGTCTTTGTGCCTACATCTGATGAACCACTTAACCTATAATGACAGAATTGTAAATTCATGCCTTCAGACTGTTAAAGAATGAAGGAACAAAACATTTGATGAAGCATTGTTAATTCTAATAATGGACTTCTATAATTAACTAAGTAAACTCTCCTTAATTCCAGGAAATAAAAAAAAATCTCATAGTTTGCTGTTTTCTCCTTTCCTCCTCCACACATGCACACTCAGTTGCTTTGTTTATTTATTTGTAAACTTTTGTTTTAATTGAAATGTAATCCACATACCATAAAAAGTCCCCTTTTTTTCAACATTTATATCATCACAGAATGGTTTATTGGACAGCACTATAGAGTCCCTAAGAGCTTCTTTTTAATAATTGTTTATATTTCAATTATAGTTGACATTCAGTATTAGATTAGTTTCAGCTATATAACCCAGTAATTAGACATTTATATAACTTATGAAGTTATCACCCTGATAAAAATAGTACCCATCTGACACCATACATAGTTATTACAATATTATTGACTGTATTCCTTATGCTATACTTTATATCCCTATGACTGTTCTGTAACTACCAGTTTTTACTTCTTAATCCCTTCACCTTTTTCACCCTTCCCCCAAAATCACTCATCTGGCAACCATCAAAATGTTCTCTGTATCTGAGTCTTTTTATATTTCTTTTTCGTTTATTTTGTTTTTTAGATTCCACATATGCGTGAAATCATATGGCATTTTTATTTCTCTGATTTATTTCCCCTCATCGTAATACCTTCTAGGTCCATCCATGTTTTTGCAGGTGACAAGATCTCAATTTTTTTTTTTTTTTGGCTGAGTCATATTCCTTTGTACATATGCCTTCTAAATCTACTCCTTTATTTAGTCATCTATTGATGGACACTTAAGTTGCTCCCATATTTTGGCTGTTGTAAATAATCCTGCCATGAACATATAGATGCATATATCTTTTTGAATTAGTGTTTTGGGTTCTTTTGGATAAGCACCTAGAAATGGAATTACTGGGTCCTTCTTTGTCTCTTATATAGCCTTTGTTTTAAAGTCTATTTTGTCTTGTATAAGTATTGCTGCCCCAGCTTTTTTGTTTCCTGAAATATCTTGAAATATCTTTTTTCATCCCTTTACTTTCCGTCTTTGTGTGTCTTTTGATCTAAAGTGCGTCTCCTGTAGACATGTGCAAGGGTCATGTTTTCTAGCCCCTTCAGTCACAGTATGTCTTTTGTTTGGACCATTTAATCCATTTGCATTTAATGTAATTGTTGATAGATATGTAGTTATTGCCACTTTATTATTCATATTTTTCATTCTTCAGGAAGATCCTTTACCATTTTTTGTAATACTAGTTTGGTGGTGATAAACTCCTTTAATTTTTTCTCATCTGGGAAGTTCTTTACCTGTCCTTTAATTCTAAATGATAGCTTTTCTCGGTAGAGTAATCCTAGTTGTAGGTCCTTGCTTTTCATCACTTTGAATATTTCTTTCCAATCCCTTCTAGCCTGCAAAGTTTCTGTCGAGGAATCAGTTGACAGTCTTATGGGAACTCCCTTGTAGGTCACCAACTGCTTTTTGTCTTGCTGCTTTTAAGATTTTTCTCTTTGTCTTTAACCTTTGGCATTTTAATTATGAAGTGTCTTGGCTTGGGCATCTTGTTTGGGACTCTCTGTGCTTTGTGGACTTGTGTGTCTTTTTCCTTCATCAGGTTAGGGAAGTTTTCAGTCATTATTTCTTCAAATAGGGTCTCAATCCCTTGCGGTCTGTCCTCTTTCTGGTCCCCATATAATACAGATGTTGTTATGTTTGATGTTGTCCTAGTGGTCCCTTAAATTCTCCTCACTTTTTAAAAAAATTCTTTTTTCTTTTTGTTACTCTGATTTGGGTGTTTTCTGCTACCTTGTCTTCCAAATTGCTGATTCGATCCTCTGCTTCAGTTAATCTACTATTGATTCCTTCCAGTGTATTCTTCATTTCAGATATTGTATTCTTCATTTCTGACTGGTTCTTTTTTATGGTTTCTGTGTCATTTTTTCTTGTTGTTGAAGTTCTTTTTAATTTCTTTGAGCATGGGACATGTTTCTTTGTCTCCCCATTTTGTCTGCCTCTCTGAGTTTGTTTCTGTGTATTAGGTAGATTTGCTATGTCTTCCAATCTTGGTAAGGCGGGCTTATGTAGTGGGGATCCTGTAGGGCCCAGTGACACAGCTTTCAAACCACTTGAGCCAGGTGCTCCAGCCACATCCCCATGTGGGTGTGTGTACCTTCCTGCTGTAGTTGAGCCTTGATTGCTGTTGGTGCATCTGTGGGAGGGATTAAAACCCCATCCTCCCCAGCCCCATCCCAGGGTGATAAGCTCTGAGGACCCGCTGCAACTACAGCAGAGGAGCTGCTCTGCAGGGGCTGATGCCCTGGAGCAGAAGTTGCTCAGGGGTGCCTGCTGAGTCCACCCCTTGAGTGTGTCGCTTGTGTAAGTAGTTGGATGGTGCTCTGGCAAGGTCTGAAGCTGGCTCTAGGGTGTGCTGGCTCTGAGGCCTCTTGGGAGGTGCAGGCCAAGGTCAGCCGCAGACTGTGCCCTGCCTGGTACCACTCAGCATGAGCTACAGTGTGATGTGCAGGTGACTGCTACTTGTGCTGGGCTTGGTGCCCAGGAGAGGCCAGGCTGTGACCCGAGTCCAGCTGCTGCTACTGCTAGGCATGAGGCCACTTAATAAGAGACACGGGCCTGCTGAGGCCAGATGCTGCTTGTTTGGGGTTTGTGAACTTTTGAGAGAATTTAGGAAAGTCCACAGCCTGAGCCAAGACAGATTGTATGGAAAAGCCACTGGAAATAGCTTGGGTGGGCCTGTCTGTTAGATGGGGTGGGTCTCGGAAAATCACCAGGGCGGAGTCAACAGTGTCAGGTTGATAAAGGCTCAGATATGGCCTCCAGCCGCATCTTCAGGGAGACAGCTCAACAAAGAAACTGTGGCTTCTGCCAGTACTTCTGTTTGGGAGAAAGCTGCCCCTCCAGTCCTCACCCCAAAGCCAGGCAATTCAATTGCTCCCTGTATGACCCTGGCACCTTTTCAGCTACTGCCCCAGCACTGGAGCTCACAGTGGGCCTGAGTAAGTCCCTTCTGGCCCTTTAAGATGAATACCTGGAGCTCCAGCAAGTCCTCTGTCTCGCTCAGCCACAATCTGGCTTTCACAGCCAGATGTTAGGGGGACTTCTCTTCCTGGCACTAGAGCCCTGAGCTGGGGGTCCTGGTGTGAGGTTGGAACTCCTTGCTTTTCAGGGGGGACCTCCATAGCCGAGATACCCCTCCTGATTTTTAACTGCCATGCGTTGGTATGAGACAAGCCTGTTCTGCATCTCTGCCCCTCCTTAGTCATAGGAGTTCTGTTTAGCTAGACTTTAATTAAATGATGGTTGTTCTGTAGTTTAGTTGTTATTTTGATGTGTTCATGGGAGGATGTGAATACTGCCTTTAACTACTCTGCCTTCTTGACCTGAATCCAAAAGTAACCATTTTTAGGTGTACAGTCCTATAGTTTTTAATATATTTACTAGAGTGTACAACCATCACCACTATTAATTCCAGAACATTTTCACCACTCCAACAGGAAACCCCATGTCCATTAGTGGCCACGCGCTGTTCTCATTTCCTTTAGTCCCTGGCATCCACTATCCTATTGTCTGTCTCTGTGAGTTTGCCTGTTCTGAACATTTCACATAAACGGGTTCATATGATGATGTGTCCGAACATTTCACATAAACGGGTTCATATGATGATATGTCTGGCTTCTGTCACTTAGCATAATGTTTTTAGGTTCATCTATATTATTACATATTCAGTACTTCATTCCCCTTTTTTGGCAGTAAAGCTAACACAAAATTCATTTTAACTATTTTGAAGTACACAATTTTGTGGCATTTAGTATATTCACTTTGTTGTGCAACCATCACCACTGCCTAGTTCCAGAACATTTTTCTCATTCCAGAAGGAAACTTTGTATCTTTAAGAAGTCACTCTCTTTTTCTTCCTTCTCCCAGGCCCTCACAAACACTAATCTGCCTTCTGTCTCCATAAATTTTCCGTTTCTGGATATTTCACATATGTAGAATCATAAAATATATGGCCTTTTGCATCTGGTTTCTTAGCATCATGTTTTCTAGTTTCACCATGTTGCAGCATGTATTAGTACTCATTCTTTTTTATAGTTAAATATCACTCCATTTTATGGATATATACCACATTTTGTTTACCCATTCATTTCTTAATGGACATTTGGATTGTTTTTGGCTATTAGGAACAATGCTGCTGTTACAAACAATCCTGTACAAGTTTTTGTGTGGACATATGGTTTTAATCCTCCTGAGTATGTATACCTAGGAGTTGCGCAGTCATGTTAACTTTTACGTTTAAGCTTTTGAGGAGCTGCCAAACTTTTTTCCCAAAGCCAGCTGTACCGTTTTATAGTTCTGCCACAGTGCATAAGGGTTTCAGTTTTTCTATTTCCTTGCCAACACTTGCTATTAATCTTTTTCATTATAGTCATGCTTAGTGGGTATATCTTTCTATTATGGAATTATAAGAGCTATGTATACATTCTGGATACTAGACCTTTATTAAATATATAATTTGTATTTTCTTCCATTTTGTTGATTGTCCTTTCATTTTTTTAGTGGCATTCTTTGAAACACTCAAGTTTTTCATTTTGATGAAGTCTAACTTATCAAAAAATTTTTTTTGCTTTTTGGTGTTATATCTAAGAAACTATTGTCAAATCCAAGGTCACAAATATTTATCCTTATGTTTCCTTCTAAGAGTTTTATAAATTTAGCCCTTACATGTAGGTCTTTGATCTGTTTTGAGTTAATTTTTGTATATACTGTGAAGTAGTAGTTTAGCGTCATTCTTATGCATATAGATAATCCCATTGTCCCAGCACTATTTGTTGAAAAAGACTGTTCTTTGTCCCATTGAATTGTCTTGGCACCACTGTTAAAAATTGGCTGACTATAAAAGTATAGGTTAGTGGTGGTGTAAGTTGATTAGCTAGAGTCATTTTTGAAAAAATGTTTATACCTTGTAACTCTTTGTCCAGTTTAATCTCGATTATTTTTGTATTAACCTTGCCTCTAGTTAATGACCTAATCTATTTATCTAGTTATTGAATTAGTTTTGTCTTGCATGTCTGAAATGGGTCTCACAGGGTTCAAATGAAGGTGTCAGCAAGATTTCATCCTTCTAGAGGCTCTAAAGGAAGCTCCTTTTCCAGCGTCGAAAGGCTGCCCGCATCCCTTGTTTCACATCACCTGTCAGTCAGCAATAGCAGGTCGAGTCCTTGTCACATCTCTGACTTTGCTTTTCTGCCTTCCTCTTCCACTTTATAGGGACCTTTATGAGTACTTTGGGCCTACCCAGATAATCCCCTAATTTCAAAATCAGCTGATTAGTAACCTTAGTCCCATCTTCAGTCTTCATTTCTCCTTGCCGTGCCACATAACATATTCACAGGTTCTGGGAATTCGGATGTGGACATCTTGCGGAGGAGTAGGCTGTATTCTGCCCACAGGTGGTGAACTATGCCGTATGACACTGTGATGGTGGATACATGATACTCTGAATTTATCAAAGCCCACAGAATTTTATAGTGTCAAAATAATGCCCCCTCCCCCTTTCAAAGAGGCCTAACCCCAAATCCCCACAACCTGTGAATATCCTCTTTACATAGCTGATGGACTTTCAGGTTAACGTTAGGACCTTAAGATGGGGATCGTATCTTGGATTATCCAGATGGGCTCCATCTAATCACACGAGTCCTTGAAAGCAGAGAACTTTTCTCTGCTGTGGTCAGAGGGAGATGTGATAGCAGAAGAAGGTTCAGAGACATTGCTGCCTTTAAAGACGTTGCATTGGGGAAGGGGGGCAGGCAGGCCAAAGAATATGGGTAGCCTGTAAAAGTGAGAAAAGGCGAGGAAACACTGTCCCCTAGAGCCTTTAGAAAGGACAGGACACAGCCCTGCCAACACATTGCTTTTAGGCTGATGAGATCATGTGGAACTTTAAGTCCACAGAACTATAAGATAAAAATATTTGGTAGTTTGGGTTTTTTTTTTAAGCCACTATGTTTGCAATAATTTGTAACAGCAGCGATAGATAACTTATACACAGAACAAAGAGTGAATCTGAATATGTGCAAATTTCAAAACATTTATGAGGTCATTTTCAGGGTGGAACACAGACTAACAAAAGAGCCTATTACAAATGTGTGAAATAATCCCACTGAGGGGGTAGGAGAAAAGGTGCTAACCAAGTAACTTTGGAAATGAGCAGAAATGGTAAGGCTAAGGGCAAAAGGAACTGCTCATAAGCACTGTACCGTAGTCGGTAAAGATATTTCTCAGTGGAGTACAGGTTAACCATTCTGAAACCGCTCTATATGTCTACTAAGACTGAGGAATTAAGTAAGTGGGTGATAGACGTGGGAGCCAGGTTTCTCGCTGTTGGAGTGGAGGTTATAGGTAAGCAAGGGGGGGCGCTAGAATGAAGAATGATACCTGCGGTAACGGATTAGAGGGAGATATCAGTAAGAACTGTTTGACTTCATAGAGATACAGCTAGATACAGACGAAAATATGTTTGAGATGTATGTATATACTGGATTAGGATACTTACTTATGTTTCTTTACTCTGTTAGCTGAGGTGACCTAAAAGACCCTTTCAGAAGAAATGAACCCACCTGGCACCCAGATCTTGGTTTCTATATCATTCTTCAGTGAAAGGAACCAAGGCTCCTTGGAGAAATACCTAGGTCTGAGGCTGGGGCAGGGAATATATAAAATGAGTCAGGACTACCTTGTCATGCCAGAAAGTAAAGAAGTGCTTTAAAAAATAAATGATGGGGGTATGTCAGAGGAACACACAGTTGATTGAGCCTGCTTCCTGTGGCCAAGCTGAAACAATTTGAGCAACAAAAGAAAGCAGTGTTGAATTATAACCCGGAGTATAAAATAAATATTCATGAGTCCATCCAGACATAAATAAATGCTTACGTAAACAAACATGGGGAAGAATAGACAACTCTCCCATGCAGAAGAATTCCAAACAATTTATGTAAATACTTCCATCCTCAAGGAGGTGGAGCATGCTCCCCATTCCTGAAGTATGGGCTGTGCGCAGTGACTTTCTTCAAGGGTCCAGTGTGGAAAGGGGAGCTGGAGAGAAAAACTCGGCGACTGAAGCCTAACAAACACTAGTCAGCCAGCTTATCAAGGTCAACATCAGTAGCGATGAGTCATCTTAAGAACACTTAAAATGACATGGTTTTAATGGCATTTTAGCTCTGCGCTCTGCCTCTCCCAAATTCCTAAACCTAGTCGAATTTTGAGGAAAAAATAAGACAAAACCCCAATAGACAAATCCCAGTACCCCTCAAAACAGTCAAGGTCATCAAAAACAGGTTTGAGAAACTCATAGCCACGAGGAGCCTAAGGAGACATGATGACTAAATGGAATGCGGGATCCTGGAATAGAGCTTGGACTTCCGCTAATAATAACATATCACTGTTGATTCATTAATTGTGGCAAATATCTTTATATAAGATACTAATAACAGGGGAAACTAGGTACAGGGTGTCAAGGAACTCTAGTATCTTCATAACTTTTCAGTAAATCTAAAACTGCCAGGGGCTTGCAGTGACGAAACGAGAGCAGGCCGAGGAAGCGATCTGGTGGGTGGCCGATCTGATGGGTGGCCGGCTGGCCCAGCCTGACTGGGAGAAGGGCTGGGCAGGGACCCTTTCAGGAAGGGTCATTGTTAGTTAGGTTCAGACCAAGCTTAGATCCTCATTACCAAAGCCTCAAGGGAATGTGAAAGGAATGTTGCTTTTCTGCATTCAGCTATGCCTCTTTCGGGTAAATCGATGATATCCATTGGGTAAAATCATGATATCCATTGCAGGAGTTTACGGTATATAACCTGCACTATTATAGGTAAAGACAATGTTGAAACATGCCAAAGCTTTGAAACTAAGAAGAGATAATGAAGAAAATCAGGGAGTGTTATGAAAATGGTATTGCTTCTATGAATTTTCAGGCACATTTAACTCCCGGACTAAATCTGAATGCCTTGGGTCTGTTCCCATATAGTTCAGGGATGCCAGCTCCCACCTTGGGGCCCCCTTCGGCTGTGACTCCTCCCCACCCATAGTTTGAGCAATCAGAAAGAGACATTCATCTACTTACCTCACAGCCTCACTCGTCCGTGTGCTGTTATCAGCAAGCAGGGGCAAGCAGGGGCAAGCAGGCCGGCAGAGCAAACAGCTCGATTTCCAGGAGCTTCTATGAAGATTGCTCCAGCTGAAGCGAGGTTGGCGGTTATCACTGGGCCTCCAGGCGCGCAGTTCCAGGCTGGGGAAGAATTTATGGGAAAAATAAAAAAAAAGAAAGCTTTTTTAGCCCTAAAGAAGAGGTGAAACTCGAAGCTCATAGCAGAGTGCCATCCTTTGCTGCCGGCAGTTATTGAAAAAGGCAAAACAGTGAATGAGTTTCAGAATTTATCAAGCGCAGAAGTTGTCACGCATGGCCAGGTGCCTGATGAGAAGAGTGGTAAAAATAACTGGTCATTTCTATGCTTGCCAGGTTGCCCAGAGAAAAATCCTGACTCAGGGAAAGCAGCACCAAGAGCAGAAAACTCTGCACAGTAGATGACTTCCGTCAAGATGGACGTGAAGGCTCAGGGAATCAGCCCCGCACAGAGGCAGATGCTAAGCCGCACACCAACTGCTTAACCAGCAGAGGGTGCTGAACCCATGTCCAGAGTCACGCACAGGGTTTTACCTGGTGGCTTGTTTCTGAGGATCAGGCCACCTTCGAACCTCTGTCTCTGGGACAGTATATACTTTATGATCTCTGAAATGTCGGACACCCAACTTTAAAAAAAAATAATAATAAGGTGGAAGGGAGAGAAAGAGGGAAGCTCTGTACTTCCCTTCTGTATTATCAGTGTAAAAAATTTTCTAATTTTTCTTTAATATTCCCCCATAATGCCAGAAACCGGCTGAATGATGTATTCTCTGAAGTCATCAAATACAAATAAATTGTTTCAATGTCCAGTAGTTAAAATTGGATGAGAACAGAATTATCACAGGAGTGTAAATGTTAAGCTATTGCAGAGAAAAATTGTCCTCAGTTTCATTTTTATCTAACACTAAGGATAACCTAAGGGAAGTGCTGAATGGTGTTGGCAGGGCATTAAATGTACATTTTTACTCAACTACCTCAGGTATTCAATAATGCAGTGAAAGCGAATTTTTGTGTTTTTTTCATATACTTTATAAAGACAACAGTCTAACTGGTTTTTCTTTTTTAAAGTAAACTTAATTTGCTAACAGGCCAAAAACAAACAACAACAACAAAAATACCACACAGAAGATTTTTGCTTCTGGCTGGTGACAGGAAAGCTGGGAAAGTAATTTCAGGTTTTTTGAGACTTTTGACATATTAGTTGGAAAACTCAATAAATGTTCAGTGGTATGGAACAGTGCCTATTTTTGGAAAGCAGCAATACCACTTTTTGTTTGTTTATGGTAGGGAACATTTTTGATGGTATGACTAGCAAAGTGGTTGCAGGAGATTTTGGAATGGCTAGTTTAAATGGCTTCAGGAGACTTCAGGTTTTTTTGCTTGGTTACATGATGGAATACATAGATGCTTTGTGTGTTTGTCACACCTAAAGAAAGTGCATCAGTGAAGAGGTACAGCCTTGCGGACTTGAAACTGGCAAGTATCAGCTTGCTGTGCAGGATGCTGAAGTTTGCCAGTCTACCTCAGACCCTGTGTTTTGAGCAGACCCTAAAAGAACTGATTTTGTGAAGACAAATGGGGCGGCAGATGGTGTGACCGTGTTTAAAGGCAATAAAAGGCTATAGCTCCCTGTGCCAGACACTGTCATGAGCTTCATTAAGCTACTTTGAAGATTTTGAAACAATGATAAATCAAGAAAAATGGAAGGGCCATCTAAAGTATTGCATGAAATGCAGTGGGATTTCTGTATTCTCTGCAACTAATTGTTTGAAAATCAAAAGGTAGAAAATACAAGAAAATAATTTTTGGAATATAATTTGAACAACTGTGAAAAAACATTCAAACTTTGATACTGAACTCATTTGCCCGTTCCATAACTTGATGACAAAGCCCAGTATGTACAGTTATGTGAGTGTGGGTGGTTTCCAACGCCACGCTTCTCACAGAATTGTTTCTGTGTTGCTTTTGTTCATAACATCACAATCATCATATTATACTGACCTACAGGGTATATATATCATAATCCTTTAAAAAAAACCATTTTGGCTCACCTGTATTTCAGAATGGACTTCTATAGGCTAAGTAAGTTTTTCTGAAGATCAGTGTTTCTGACATGTGAAAAATGAGATGAAATGTTTTCCTAAATGTTTTCAGAAAACCAGTTTACTTCGTAGTTGTAGCCTAAAAGTACCCTTTGTTACTGAATTATCTAGCATCCACATTTTTTTTCATACAATGAATTGCTTTAAAAAAATCACGGCCTGGCTTTCTGGTTGGATTTCAGATGAGATGTGCTTAAGAACAGAGTTCTCTCTCAGTATTTGATTTTTCCATATTTGGTGATTTTTTAAAAATACAGATAGGTGCTACATTTATATCTCCTGGTTTAAATTCTAGCCTTTTAGTGTGGTAAATCATGTTCTGTTTTCAATTAAGCATTGATAAGGGAGTGTCTGGTAATACGTAGCTAGGAAATAATTGTGTAACTCAATTTGTAATCACTGCATGTGGATCGTTCCTCATCTGTTATGTTCCCCAAATGCAGCTTCATTTTCCAAATACCTTGATGCAGAATAAAGTTTGTCATCTTTAGATGCAAAAAACAAAACGAAAACAAAAACAAACCCCTACCATTAAGGTTATTAGGGAGAAAAGGCAGCTAGAGAATGGGTAATAGGATGTAAGGTGCTATTGAGAAGCCCTTAAAGACTGTGTGAGCCGAGTATATTTGGGTGTAATCTCTAAAATAATTCTATAAGTGTTCCAGGTCCGATGGCTACACATCAGTCATTGGGAAGAACACTTTAGGTCACTGTCTAGTGAGCTGTGAAGTTTTTGGTTCTTTTTATTTAATTTTTTTCAGTTACAGTTGACATTCGGTATTATTTTATATTAGTTTCAGGTACAGCATAGTTGTCCATTATTTAATTTACAAAGCAATCCCCCCCAATAATTCTAGTACCCACCTGGCACCATACATAGTTATTACAGTGTTACTGACTGTATTTCCCCTGCTGTACTTTATAGCCCCATGACTATTTTGTAACTACCACGTTGTATTTCTTAATACCTTCATCTTTTTCATCCATCTTTCTAACCCCCCTCACCTGTGGCAACTCTCAGTTTGTTCTCTGTGTCTATGAGTCTGCTTCTAGAATGTGAAATTTTGTCTTGTTGGGATTCTGCAATGAGATGTTAACCTGAGCATCGTTAGTGCTAATGCCTTTGAAAGTACTCTCTCCTGTAACTCTCCAAAGATGGAACATCTTAGGCTGGTAACAGAAGTCTTCTTGTACCCTTCCCAGTGAGTCCTGTATTTCGAACCCATCGTTACTCATGATTAGAATACAGAAAATGTTTTGTAGACTCCAAAGACTCAACCAGGGCAAAGCAACAGGTACACAGGGGCCTTGATGAGATTTGAGGCCACGTTTACCCCTAACAACTTCAAATTCATTGTTATCAGACTCATTAATAAGGTGTACATGCCAAAGATTTAAGTGTTCCTCCAGGAAATCACCATGATTTCTGTGGCTCAGAACTGCAGAGGACAATATTACCATTTATCTGGTATGTTGCAGCTTATCGGTTGGGTTCTCAGATCTGATTAAGGCATTTGATTCTGGTAACCAAATTAAAATTTGAAATTTTTTATGCAAGAGTCAACATCTTTACATTCATCGTCAAGCGAGGATGTTTATGATTATGTTTAATGAGATAACAGCAACTAGCCTACAGCCACCTAGTGGTAGAATATGTAGCAGATTTCAAATATCCTGGCAGTGGGCCATTCTTGTCCTAGGCATTGTATTTTCCTAATCACAGGTGGGTAATCGAAGAGATCTCACAACACTGTTATTCTGTCCTCACCATGTAGTGCCAAGAACGGTGTTGTGTTTTGTTTTTTTTTTAATCTTGTTAAGATAATATAAATTTGTCTTCTGATTGGAAAGAGCATTGGCCCAGGTGCTAAGATGTGGATTCTTTGATTTATTAACCATATATTAACTTTGATGAAGTTCGTAATTATCTGTAAGTCCATGATTTTGTGAGTGTAATCAAATGAGAGACCATAGGTGAACAGACTTTGTAAAGTAAATAGTACCATATTATGAAGGAAAGATGAACAGCTACTTTCACTTCCTATATAAGTTCTGTATAAGAAATATTTTTCAAATATCCCAGATTGGTTTTTTGGGGACATTTATAGAAAAGTGGTATTATGATAAATAACACTTTGACCCAGCACCTGTACTTCCGAGTATCTAGTCCACATAATTTCTTACAAATATATACAAAGATGTATGTACAAGGATATTCATTGTAGCATTGTTTATTGTTGCAAAGACCTGGAAAGAGTTTAAATAACCATCCACGGTGAGAGGGAAATCATTGTGGACCATCCAGGCAATGGAATACAGCGTGGCCATTCCAAAAGGAGCCTTTTCCCTTACTTTTTTTCCTGCACCTGGTAATCAGGGTTCCTTATTTTGGATCTAGCACACCTTTCAATGTCTGGTTCACAGACAGAGAGTTAATCAGCTTTTATATTTTTTTTTCTTGCTATGGTACATACAAAAATATATTTGATCTTTGTCTCCAGTTCCAGCAAAAAGTTCCTAAAACTCTTGGAATTCCCCGAATGATGAGTGTCTTTTGTTGTTCAGGATGAGCCCCTTTCTTCAAACCTGAGTTTGTGATAGCAGGGTGACTCATGGGAGGGCCCCTAGCTAGCCTCTGCCTGGGTCTGGTCAGCAGAAAGACCAAGAGATTAGAGGGTGGGCACTTTCTGGCCCACTCATCAACTTGGGGGAGGGGCTATGTATTGAACTCTTTAAAAACTCTGGAATCATGACATTTGGAGGGCTTCTAAGGTGGTGATCACTTTAAAGTGCTGGGAGGGTGGGACCCCCCACCCTGAGAGGACATGGAAGCTCTGTGCCCTGCTTTCCTCCCTCCCTCGCTCCATGCATCTCTTCCATTGGGCTGTTCCTGACTTGTATTCTTTGTAATAGACTAGTTAACATAACTGGAGTGTTTTCCTGAGTTCTGGGAGTCATTCTAGCAAATTCTGAAACCTGAGAGAGAGTTGTAGGAAACCCTGACGGATAGTGGTTGTCAGAAGTGCCGGTGACCTGGGATCTGCCTGAAATGGGCTACGTCTTTTGGAACCAATTCCTTTAACTTGTGGTATCTGATGCTAATTCCAGTAGTGTCATTATTAAGTAAAGTTGTTGGACATTCACTTTGTGCCTGAAGAATAAGAGAATTAGAAAATTTGTTGGAAAATACCCCACACTTCCATTTTGGGTTTCTGGATTTTTAAGTTAGGTGACACATTTTATGTGAATTATAAGTTCCTTGAAATTTATCAGTGTGCCCTGTGTGGGTAGTTCAGTTGGTTAGAGTGGCGTCCTGAAGCCAAGGTTATGGGTTTCATACTTGCTCGGGGCACATACAAGAAGCAACCAATGAATGCATAAATAAGTGGAACATCAAATCTCTCTCTCTCTCTCTCTCAAATCAATAAGTTAAATTTTTTAAAATAATGAAATTTATCAGTGTTTAAACAGTTCCCAGTTCACTCTGTAAACTTCCCATGCTTTTAGTGGTACTATTAAACAAAATGCATTACATCCTTTAACTGTTTATGTTATAAATTGGACTTCAACAAAATTATATCATACAAATATCAGTAAGTTGATATTTGTTGATAAACATATTCCTTCTCCCAAAAATACTTTTTCTAATTGGTTTTTTAGCACTTGTATCTTCTATTTGCTTGCATTCTGTGGCAGCTTGATCATTTACAGTTGAGGGAGGCTAACCATTATTGATGGCTGTACAGAAACTAAAAAGTTTTTTTAACAACACTTTGCTGTTGACCTTCACTAAAACATTGTGATATAGAATGGCAATACTATAGTTAGAATAGTCTAGACACATTTAACATGTAATGCATCAATGGATATCAATGTAATCCATTTTTCATTTCTTTTAGTATATATTTTTGGTGTAATTTTGTGAATATAGCCTCAACCTGTCTTAGTATCATCTCTCCTCATAGAAATTATCCACACTTGCCAAACTGTTCATTATGTAGCCCCAATCATTTCTCCCTCTTTTTATCTAATAGAAGTTACTATTGTACTGATTTTTCCCTTACTATGTAATGTCAGAACTATTCTAAGACACTAGACGATTTCCTTTTAATGTGTATATGTGTCCCCTTCTCAACAAGGTAGTTAGCTCTGACATTATCTTGGACTTTTTTTCATAACCATCCCATACATCTTTCAAAGTAAATACATACTTGATATTTTGTCACATAAATAATTACATATGCATCTTGCAATCTGCTTATTCTCTGCTAAGATATTAATGATGTCAAGCGGCTGAAACCTGGCTACCTGGAAGCTACGGTGGACTGGTTTAGACGGTACAAGGTTCCTGATGGGAAACCAGAGAACCAGTTTTCTTTCAATGCAGAATTCAAAGATAAGGTAATATGTTATTGAGAATTGTAGCTTTAGGTGTACTTGTATTGAGGTTTATAATTTAACCCATGGTTGCCATTTAAATACTACATGATCATTTAAAAGCTATCTGAAGACGCGACAGCCTTGATGTTGATTTGCTCATTTAAGTGTTTTCCATTTTTGATCCACATAAATGATTCAAAAGAGACAGAGTTACCAGGCTTTGGGGAAATAATCCTAAGAATATTTTTCTGTTTGTAATGCATATCTGTTCAAATTATAGGACTTTGCAGTTGATATTGTTAAAAGCACTCATGACTTTTGGAGAGCACTAGTGACAAAGAAAGTCGATGGAAAAGGAATCAGTTGGTAAGCATTGACTTTTTACATGTTTAACACACAAAGCAGACCAGCTTGCTCCAAAGGTTTTAATAGCCATAACGCACTGTACTATTACTTTGACTTAGAAAAGAGATCATTGGTTTTGTCATTCAGTGCTCAAGTGAGTGGGAAGGTAGATAAACACCTGAAAAGTGCCCATAAGATACTCTGAACAGGACAAACTAAAACTATAAGGAGGACAGTAAGGTCAGAGCTTGGTGAGGGTATTTGGCAAAGGTTCCTGGCATCAGGGTGTCAGAATGTAATGGGTAGAATAAGGTCGGGGGCAAGGGTTAGTATTCTCCGATGTAAATCTGTAAGGTGCATCACAACTAAACCAAATATCTATCATGCTCACAAAATTTCCTGCCACTAATGATAGCTACTTATTTATTGAGTAGAAAATGTTTGCCAAGCATGTAACAGAGATATAGGCAGATTAAATTTAACTAAAGTCATCCCACAGTAAATGTTTCAGAGTTAGGACTCATATCCAAGTCTATCTGGCCCCCAACCCACGGTCAGGCAGTATACTACTTAGGTATTTAACGACTTATAAGAGAATGCCCACTATCATCACTTAACTAATATTGTTCTGGCAATAGTAGTCAATGAAGAAATGATGTGTTTTGATTCTGGAATATTGGCGAAAGGGGAGCATATTATGGCAGATGATATCATTGTGCACCCAGAAAACCCTAGAAAAAGTAAAGAATTCAGCAAGATGGCCAATTACAAAATGAGTATATTATGAACAATTGACCCTTGAACAATGTAGGTTTGAATAGCATGGGTCCACTTACATGTGGATTTTTTTCAATAAATACATACAGTACTGTAAATGTTATTTTCTCTTCCTTATGATTTTCTCAAAGACATTTTCTTTTCTGTAGCTTACTTTATTGTAAGAATATAGTATATAATACATATAACATACAAGATATGTGTTAATATACTTTATGTTAGTAAGGCTTCTGGTCAATAGTAGTCAATTAGTTAGATTTTGGGGGAGTCAAAAGTTATATGTGGATTTTTTACTATGTGGGATGGTTGGTACCCCTAAGCCTCATGTTGTTCAAGGGTCAACTGTATAAGTGAGATCATACAGTATTTATCTTTTTCTCTCTGACTTATTTAACATACCGCCCTCAAGTTCCATGCATGTTGTTGTAAATGGCAAGATTTCATTCTTTTTTATAGGCGAACAATATTGCATTGTGTATAAGTATGACATTTTCTTTAGCCATTCATTCATCGGTAGACACTTAGGTTGTTTCATGTTTTGGTTACTATAAATAATGCTACAGTGAACATGGGTGTACTCTATATATGTTTTTGAATTAGTGTTTTTATTTTGGGTAAACCCTCAGAAGAGAAATTCTGGATCATATGCTAGTTCTATTTTCAGTTTTTTTAGGAATCTTCACACTGTTTTCCATAGCAATTAAGTGTGTTTCCCAATGGCAGTGTACAAGGGTTCCCTTTCTTCCACATTCTTTCCAGCATTTTTTATTGCCTGTATTTTTGATAATAGTAATTTTAACAGGCATGAGATGATATCTCATTGTGGTTTTGATTTGCATTTCCCTGATGAGTCAGATTGTTGGAGTTTTTTTCCTATTCATTTGTATTAGTTCTTTATATATTTTGGATATTGACCCCTTATTAGTATGATTTACAAATATTTTCTCCTATTCCATAGGTTGCCTTTTCATTTTTTTTATTATTTCCTTTGCTATACAGAAACTTTTTAGTTTGATGTGGTCCCACTTGTTTACTTTTGCTTTTGTTGCCTTTGCTTTTGGTGTCAAGTCCAAAAACTTATTATCAAGACTAATGTCAAGGAGCTTACCATTTGTATTTTCTTCTAGGAATTTTATGGTTTCAGGTCTTACATTTAAGTCTTTAATCTATTTTGAGTTAATTTTTTGTATGGTACAAGATTGTGGTCTAGTTCACCCTTTTGCAAGTGACTGTCTAGTTTCCCCACTACCATTTATTGAAGAGACTGTCCCGTCCCCATTGTACATTCTTGGCTCCTTTGTCATAAATTATTGACCATTTTATGTCTGGGTTTCATTTCTAGGCTCTCTCTTCAGTTCCATTGATTTATGTCTGTTTTTATGCCATTACCATACTGTTCTGATTACTATATCTTTGTAATTTAGTTTGAAATCAGAGTGTGTGATGCCTCCAGCTTTGTTTTTCTTTCTCAAAATTGCTTTGCTATTTGGGGTCTTTTGTGGTTCCATACAAATCGTAGGGTTTGTTCTATTTTTGTGAAAAATGCCATTGGAATTTTGATAACAATTGCATTCGATCTAGATTGCTTTAGGCAGTATGGACATTTTAACAACATTGATTCTTCCAGTTCATAAGCATGGAATATATTTCTATTTATTTTTGTGGACATTATTATATTATTTTATAATATATCTATAAATATATTACTTAGAAGATACTATAGTTTTTTAATTTTTTTTATTAATGTGTTATAGTTTTCACTCTATAGATCTTTTACCTTCTTGGTTAAATTTATTCCTAGGTGTCTTATTCTTTTTGATGTAATTGTAAATTGGATTATTTTCTTAATTTCTCTTTCTGATAGTTTGTTATTAATGTATAGAAATGCAACAGATTTATGTATATTGGTTTTGTATCCTGCACCTTGAGAAACACGAGGTTCTCACTTGAACCTCAGTTGAACCAAAATTGAATCTCGTCTACCATTTTCAACTTGTTTTTTTTAACTCTTAAGAGAGAAGTTTTTGTTACTGCAATTCATGACTACTTTCGTTTTACTTAATAGCATGAATACCACAGTGTCTGAGAGCCCCTTCAAGTGTGATCCTGATGCTGCTAAAGCCATTGTGGATGCTGTACGTAAAAGTTTCTGTGAAAAAGAACATATCTGGTAGCTAAAAATATGGTGCTAAGTAGGGGGAAAAGTATTTCTTTCAATTAATACTTGAGTACCTCCTGTATGCACATTACTGTGTGAGGTCTTATAGTTACAAACCATGAACACATGTAAGCAGACTGTTGCAGGGGCAGTTCATAATCCTAGAAAAGACTTTCATGTAAGGAGGTAAGTTATTTATGAAATAATTTTTGTACTGTTTTTTATCTGACATGGATTAACCAGAATACTGAACTAGACCATCTTAATTTTTTCTCATTTTCAATATTAAATAAGGAAAACAAAATAAAATGAGATATGACTTTTTACTGCTTTGTAATTGAGTAAAAGGAAAAATAACAATTTAATAATGAAGCCAATATATGTAGATTTATCTTTATAAATGAATCCTGACCAAGTTGAAATGAATAAAAAAATTGGAAGAAAAAAGTCATTGGTTAGCAAGCATAACTTTTCAATGAGAACACTCTGCCTACATTTTATATATAAAGTATATATAAAATCATTATATGTGTGTAAATGTTTTTATTCTTTACTTCGGAATACATTTATTTTTATTATTCTCGTCTGTGTCATTAAACGAGGCCTGAATTTGTCAGCATTTCGTAGCAGTAGAGCAAACCTTGCATTGTTCCTATAAATTATTATTTTTATTATTATTTTTTTAAAACCCTCTCCCGAGGATGTGTATTGATTTGAAAGAGGGGGAGAGGGTGGGGGGGGGAGAGAGAGATCGAGACCGATCTGTTGCCTCCTGCATGCACCCTGACCATGGATCTAACCTGCAGCCCTTTGGTGCATGGGACGATGCTCCAAACAACTGACCCATCTGGCCAGGGCCCTGTAAATTATTATTTTTAGAACCTGTACATTAGGATAGTCATCTTCTGTTCAGATTCATTTTAAATTTTGTGCCAGTGTACTTTCTTAGCTTTTTAAAAAATAGGGTTAGACTAATGTATTTTAATAATTTATTTTAGTTACCACCGCCATGTGACTCTGCCTGCACAATACCAACAGATGGTAAGATCAATATTCTACTAAAAATACATTAAACAAAAAAAAAAAGAAGACAAAAAAAATACATTAAACATTGTGTGTGTGGGGGGGGGGATTATAGATAATCTTACTACCATATCCATACAGAGAAAGAAGGAAGAGGGAGACGTTTGTAGCTTTCCATAGCGTATGTGGGAAGAAAGACGGCTGTACACACCACCTTTGGTGCCAACCCCAGTCACAGCCATTTCCAAACCATAACCCGCTGTTCTCTGGGTTCCGGGTAGATGCTTCATGGACACTGGAGAAGGCTGGGTCTGGGTCCCCGCCGGGCCGTAGGCTGCTTCCCCCAGAAATCAGTTCTCTCCCCACACAGATGTAGAATTCACTGTAAGGTTCTTCTGGTGAGAATCATGTTTATATGATTAGTATCAAGAGTAAGGAAGCCCAAAAGAAAACACTGTGATAAATTACCTGTTTTTGCCATAGAGAAACTTTGCATGTATGAAAGTTTGTTTTAAGGTAATCCATAATAGGATTCATTAAAGCAAGTATATTATTCTTTGTTATATGTTGGGTGTATTTTGATTGTTAATGAGTATTCTAATTTGTTTTTCTTTTCTCTGAATATAGTGGATAAGTGGTTCCATCACCAGAAAAACTAAGGAAATTTCTTGAATACAAGTGGATATTGCTGCATCCTATTCATCTGGAAGTATTAGATGCAAAAGTAGTGACTTTTCAAAGCTTTACATTTATAGAACTAATCTAACAAAGCAAATTCTTCTGTAACCAATCCAATATATTTAGTGTGTTACCCATGTAAAAGCATTTTTCATATCTCAACTAAGATAACTTTTAGTACCTGCTTAAATATCAAAACAGTTATTGGAATTTGGAAGTCATTTGTGAATAAATGTGCAAGATATTGGATGTATATGTTTACAATGTGCTAGGAAATAAAATTATTTTGCTGAAACTTGGCTTGTATTTTATTTTGGGCTTTTGGCTTTTTATTTTAATCTGAAGCCAGATATCAACAAGCTGATGTGGGTGTTGTTTGGCATATGTTTTCTATCCATGATCTTACAATTCAATTTTATAATGACTAGAATAAAACTAGCTTTATTTTTAGGAATCTGAGAGTGAAATTCCTTATTTTTATAGTAGTCTTGATAGTGGACTCTTACCTAATTCTTAGTAGCACACTGTAAAGCAAAATCTTTTAAATTTAGCCCTGGTTGGTGTGACTCGATGGATTGAGTGCTGGCTTGAGGACTGAAAGGTTGTTGGTTCCATTCCCAGTCACATTACGTGCCTGGGTTGCAGGCCAGGTCCCCAGTTCGGGGCAGGCGCGAGGCAACCAATCAATGTTTCTTTTGCACATGCATGTTTCTCTCTTTCTCTTTCTCCCTCTTTTCCCCTCTCTCTAAAAATAAATAAAATATTTAAAAAATAAAGCTCTTTAATTTACACCACATTAACAGAAATACAACTTTGCAATATATTAAGTGATCATTGTTTTTTAAAATTTTTAATGAGATCATGGTATTACAGGCAGCTGTAAAACATGTTCTCTCTTCACCTTGTCCCGTTTCCTACACAAGATAAGGTTTTGTAAAACTATAGTGTGATATTACAGCAAGGACATTGGCTTTTATACAATCCATTGATCTTATTCAGATTTCCCAGTTTTACTAGTACTCCATTTGAATGATACCTTGTTCTATACAAGTTAATCACCTATGTACTTTCCTGTATCCTGCAAGGTACTGATTCTTTCCTATGTTTTTGTCTAAAAGCTTTAAGTTTTACATTTTACATTGAAGTCTGCGATCATTTTGAGTTTATTTTTGTGTAAGGTATGAGGTTTAGGCCAAGGTTCATTTTTCCTCTCCATGGATGTCCAGTTGCTTCAGCACCATTTGTTGCAAGGTTATTCTTCATTAAATTGGTTTTGTGCTTTTGTTAAGTATCGATTGTATGGGTCTATTTCTGGGTCCTCTGTTCTGTTCCACTGATCCATGTATCGGTCCGTCTGTCAGTACCGCACTCTATGGATTACTGTAGCTATATGGTAAGCCTTCCCTACCACATAGAGTGCATCTGCCCACTTTATTCTTTATCAAGATTGTTTAGTCAAGGATATGTGCCTTTTCTTTTTCATTTTTAATTTTTTTAAAAATATTTTTAAAATTGATTTTTAGAGAGAGGGCAAGGGAGGGAAAAAGGGAAAGAAAAATCAGTCAGCTGCCTATCACGCACCCCAACCAGGGACCTGCCCTGCGACCCAGGCATGTGCCCTGACCAGTAACCAAGTCAGTGGCCTTTTGCTTTGCAGAACAATGTCCAGTCAACTGAGCCACACCTGTCCGGGCGACCCCATGCCTTTTCATTTAAATTTTTAAAGAAAGTTCTGTTTATTTTCTATCCCTATAAGAAGTAATACTGAGATTTTGATAGACATAGCATTAAACCTATAGATCAATTTTGGCCATGTGTTTATGTTCCTAATGTGTTTCTGTTAGTGATTTCTAGTTTAATTCCATTATGGTCACATAACATGTTCTGTATGATTTCAGTACTTTTTATATTATTAAGGTTTTACAGCCCAGAGTGTGGTCTGACTTGGAGCATGTTCCACAGATGCTTAGGAAAAAAATGTGTATTTTGGTGTTATTGAGTGGAGTATCATGTTTATGTTAGCTAACTCGTATTGATTGGTTGTATTGTTCACATTTTCTGTAACCTTGATTTTTATTTTATCATTTGCTGAAGAAAGGTGTTGGAGTCCTCAGTTATGACTGGAGTCATCTATTTCACTTTTTAGGTCTATCAGATTTTCTTTTTTTCGACGTATTTTGAGCTCTGTTGTTCGGTATGTGTACGTTTTGAATCTTTATGTCTTCCTGGCGGATTGATCCTTCTATCGTTGTGTATTGTTCCTCTTTGTCTCTAGTATTTTCTTTGCTCCGTAGTATCAGGTATTAATATAGCCACTTTTTAAATTAATGTTTGCAAGGTAATCTTTTTCTGTTCTTTTACTTTCAACCTACATATGTTGTTGAATTTGAAGTGAATTTCTTACAAGTAGCATATAGTGGAGTTGTATTTTTAAATCCATTTTTCTAATTTCTGTCTTTGAACTGCATACATTAACTACTAAAATTCTGTGGCACAACAAAAAATACATATTTTTGCTGATCTGAAAAAAATAGGTATACTTTTGATTCATTCACACTGGAGTGCTATTGTGTTGGCTGTTGTCATTTTTTAATTTGATAATCTAAGGGAAAAGAGGTCAGTGCCCCTGACTAAATAGTCAGGTACTGCATGATGTAAAAATTCTTGTGGGACTCTGGTTGAAAATAGCTGATTTAGACCGCTTATATTTAAGATAATTATTGCTAGGTTAGCACTTGATCCTGTTTGGAGTTTGCTCAGCATCTTGGGTCTGTAAGTTTGTGTCTTTTCACCAAATCTGAGAATTGTTTTCAGCTATTTTTTTCAAATATTCTTCAGCTCCAGCCCCACTCTCCTCTCTTTGGAGGTTCCAATGCTATGACTGTTGGGTCTTTTGTTATTGTCCCACAGGTCTGCAGGCTTTGGGTCTCCCCCCGGCCCGGTCCCAAAACCCCAGTCTATTTTGTCTTTTTCAGACTGGGCGAGTCCTTTAGTCCTCATTCATTGCGTATTCTCTGTCATCTCCACTCTAATATTGAAACTACCCAAGTAAGTTTTTCATTTCTGTTACTGTATTTTTCAGTTTTATTACTTCTATATGGTTCTTTCTATAACTACTATTTCTTTGCTAAGAGGTTTTTTTAGCTTATTTCAAAGGAATTTCTAATTGATCGCAGTTTTAACGTGGCTGCTTAAAATTCTTGTCGACATTCATCTGGGTTTGCATCCATTGATTGTCTTTTGTCATTTAAGTTGTGCTTTTCTTGGTTCTTGGTATGATGGGTGTTTGTTAATAGTGTCCTAGACATTTTGTTTATGTTAGGACACTCTTTAAGTATATATTTTATTTTTGCTGGCACCGCCCTACTTGAGGTTAGCACATGGGTCTTCTTCTACTTTTGCAGTTTCAATAACAGTATAATTTTCAGCAGCTCTGCAGCGGTATGTGGGTCTGATTGGTTTATCTGGTGCCCCTGGGGCCTCTGTTGATCCCTGCAGATACTGCCTGAGATAGCTGGGTGTCTCTTGGTAGAGGAGGGGTGTGGAGGTCCCCCAACTGGTCCTCCCAACCCACCCCACTACCCTAGTGTCTCTGGATGGGAGAGGAGAACCTTAGGTTGAAGGAATAAAGAGGCTTCCTGAGTCAGTCCACCCATTATAGCTGGATTTCTCCCTCGGGCGCAGCCCACGCCCCACAGAGGTAGTTCATGGTGGGAGAGGAGTCTCAGGCCTTGTGGGGAAGGAGAGTGCCTCCCCTGGTGGCTTATCTCTGGCTGGGCTCCCAAGGATTCCCTTTGCCAGGTGGTGGCAGGCGGGAGGGACCAGAGGGACCCCCATTCTCTACAGTGGAGGAATGAGCCTCTCTGGGCAGCTTTCTCTTGCTAGGTCAGGGGTCTGGAAGGACTCCCCTCCTTATGTTGGGTGGTAGGATGCACATCCTCTGCCCCTGTGCTGTGCTCTGGTCTGGAGGTCCCAAACCAGCTCACCTTACTACCCCTCAAGAGTTCTCCTTTGCTTGTCTCTTGCCATGTCCACGGTTTATAGCAGTGTATAGTAAAGGAAAAGGATTCATACCATTTTACCTGAACTAGAATCAGAATCGTCATTAAACCCTGGCTGATGTGGCTTAGTGGACTGAGTGCTAGCCTGTGAGCCAAAAGGTTGCCAGTTCGATTCCCAGTCTGGGCACATGCCTGGGTTGCGGGCTCTGTCCCCGGCTGAAGATGTGTGAGAGGCAACCAATCCATGTTTCTGTACCTCTCACTTCCCCCTTCCATTCTCTAAAAATAAAATCTTTAAAAGGAAAGAAATGTCAGTATTCAGATTTTAGTAGTATTTCTCATTCCTTTTGTAAGTCCTATTTTTAAAAGCTGCCTCCGTCATTGTAATATTTTTTTTCTATTGAATTTATTAGGGTGCCATTGGTTAATAAAATCATAGGTTTCAGGAGTACAATCCTCCACCATCTGTACACTCTACTGTGTGTTCACCATCCCAAGTCAAACCTCCAACGCCATTTATCCCCCAGTAGCCTCTTCCTCCTCCCGTCCTCCTTTCCCTCTGAAAATCACTATACTGTTTTCTGTGTCTATGAGGTTTTATTTTTCTTTTTTTTTTTAAAGATTTTATTTTATGTATTTTTAGAGAGAGGAGAAGGGAGGTAGAAAGACAGGGAGAGAAACATCAATGTGCAAGAGATACATCAATCGGTTGCCTCTCATATGCCCCCAACGAGGTACCTGGCCCACAACCCAGGCATGTGCCCCAACCAGGGATCGAACTGGCGACGTTTTGGCTTGCAGGCTGGCACTCAATACACTGAGCCATACCATACAGGACAGGTTTTCTTTTGCTTAATCCCTTCACCTTTTTCACCCAGCCCCACACCTCCGCCCCTCCCCTGTGTTCTCCGTATCTATGTTCCCAGTATCCGAGTCTCTTTCCATTTTGTTCATTAGATTCCACATATAACTGAAATCATATGGTCCTTGTCTTTCTCTGACTGGCTTATTTCACTTATAATGTTCTCCAGGTCCATTTACACAATGGAATACTATTCGGCTGTAAAAAAGAAGTCAGTCTTTTGTGACAGGATGGATGGACGGACCTGGAGAATATGCGATTTCTGAAGTTATTTGTTAGGATAAGAAATATGTTTTCTAGTGAAAGGTTATATAATGAAGCCCAATAGCTAGGAATCTTCTGCCCATATTTATGGAAGTAAGAGGGGATAGGGCAGTATCAGGAGGAAATGACAGCAATAGTTCTGTACAAGATCCTCCATAGGAAGCAATGTAGAACACTCTTATTTGCTAGGGGTGCTGTAATAAAGTATCAGAAATTGGATAGGTTAAACAACAGAAATTTACTGTCCCACAGCTCTGGGTCCTAGAAGTCTGAGATGAAGGTGCCGGCAGAGCCATGCTCACTCTGCAGGGGTTGGGGGCAGATCTGTCCCAGGCCTCTCCCTGCTTCTTGTGGTTCCTGGCGTGTGGCCTTCCTGTGTTAGGGCCTTCCTTTGTTACCGCCTTCCTGTGTTAGGGCCATGCGGCCACACGCCAGGAACCACGAGAAGCAGAATTCTCCTGTTACTCTACTCCAGTATGAGTTCATCTGAAGTAATTACATCTACAGTGATCCTATTTCCACACAAGGTCACATCCTGAGGACTGGGGGTTAAGACTTCAATGTATGAATTTTTGTGGGACACTACCTGTAACAACTCCCAAGGAGAAGCTTTGGGTATTTGGAAGGCTCTCTTCTTTATCATCAATGCTGGATTAAAGTTATCTGCATAAGAAAGCCAAAAAGAAATCCTAACCCTGAGGACAACAGCCATTCTACAAGCATTTCATGAGATTGACTTTGTGCCAGACACTGTGTCAGATGCTGAGGCTACAGTGTTAAGACAGACAGATGAGGTTACTCTAATAGGCTCAATAGATCTGTCATGTTGGCAATGCCCAAATCTCAATGGCTTAAGAAAAGTTTACTCCTCACACAGAGTTGGCAGCTGCCTTCCATGTGGTAGCTCAGCATGGTGCCTCCATATTAACATGTGCTTTCTCGTGTTGATCGCCATCATAGAAGAACATGTTGGCATCTTAAAGTAGTGATAAAGCCCAGAAGTGACATACATCATAGATGTTTTCATTTCATTGGCTGATGTAAACCTCATGGCCAAGCCTAACGGTGAGATGAGGTCTTACCACTTACATTTAATGAGAATGCCAAATACTTTGGAACACTAACTTATTACACAGAAGAGTAATCTCTCTCTCTAATGAGAAAAAAGATTCAGAGAACCTCAGTAACTTGCCCAAGGTCTCAGATAGTAAGGGGTGGAGTAGGACTTAAACCATCATCCAGCTTTGAAACTGGGTGTTTTCCATTTTCCATTGTTTCTTGGTCTTCACAATCATTATTAATGGGTACTTAATAATTCACCAAACTGATTATTTAATCATACCTCTTTTGTTAAACTTTGTTGTTTCTAATGTTTAGCTCTTCGTTATCTTTGGGCATAACCTTTTTCCTTTGGAATTATTTTCTAGGGATAAATTTCCAAGGGTAATTGCAGGGTCATGGAAAATAAACATTGTTGTTCCTCTTATTTTCTGCAAGGTTTTTGTTTTGTTTTGCCAGTTTTCAAGGCAGCATATGATTGTGTTTTTCTCTCCCCGCCCCCCACCCTGGGCCTGGAAGATATACAGAGCTGACTATGTTTCCATGGTTAAATTACTTAACCTGTTTGAGCATTAACTTTCCCATCTGTGAAATGGTGCCAATGTGGAGGTGGTGGAGGCGAAGGGCTCAGCCCAGAGCCAGGGCCAGAGGAGCTTCTCGATGAAGCCTGGTTGTTCATGACCGTAATCTCAACAACATTGAGTAAGACCAATGCATTTTCTCCAGGGACCCGAAGCACTGGTCCAGTCGTGGGAAGGATCTGAATGAGAGCTCAGATTGGAAATTCAGAATTCATTCTCGGCAGCACTGAGCCCAGGCCTGCATGTGCCGCGGCTGCCATGGCAGCTCTGTCCGATGTGATCAGCGTATTTGCTCTGTGAGGCAGATTGTGCTTTTGCCCAGAATGTTCTTTACATTTAGAAACAGCTGCCCCTCCTGCTTTCTGGGAGTCGAGGCAGAAAGAAATTTGCTTTTACACTGAGAAGAGTGCTGTGCAAATTACTTCCTGGTGGACAAGTACTTATTGAAAAGTTATAAACTTGAGTCACCTGTCACATAGTTCATTGCTGCTTCTGTTGGTCTTTGGGATCTTTCCCTTAGTTATTACAAAACCTTTAAAAGAATAGAAAATATTCACTGGGAGTAAGATCAGGCAATGAAGATCACAAGGCCATATGGCAACCCGAATTTTAAAAAAAGCGATTAACTTGGCAACCTCTGTCAACATGTTAAATTCCTATTTACCCTTTGAATCAGCAGTTCTGCCCTAAGAATTCATTCCAGTTGACTAAGAATAGTCAGTCAACCAGGCACACAATATATGGCAGCTTTGTTTAGTATAGCAAAACCTGGAAAAATACCTAACTATACAATTGAGGAATGGCTAAATATATTATCCATACCATGTAGCAGTTGAAGAATGAAGTCACTGCATGGGCTGATATGGAAAAGAGGTTCAAAATATATAAGTAGTAGTACTCCATAGCAATCAACTGCAACTTGTGGGCAAATCTAGCCTGCTGCCTTTTTAGTAATAAAATTTTACCTGGGCATGGCGATACCCATTCATTTATGAATTGCTGTGACTGCTTCCAAGCTATGATGGAGAATTTAGTAGCCCCACAAAGCTGAAAATATTTACCATTTGATCCTTCACTGAAAATGTTTGCCAAACCCTGTTCTACCCACAATTGTGTGTGTGTGTGTGTGTGTGTGTGTGTTTTCTTTCTTTCTTTCTTTTTTTTTTTTTACAAAGGGAGCATTGAGGGGAAAGAAGTACATTAGTGGATATGCTTGTGATGGGCATAGGCAATTCTGGAAACAAACAGAAACAAACCACAGTCAACAGAGACTATCTCAGGGGGGCAGGAATACAGAGTTAAGCATGGGAGCAGTGGGATCCAGGGAGTTTCCTTTCACTTTATAAGCTCTGTGCTCTGAATTGTTTTTCTAAAAGCACACATAGCTTATTTTAAAGTGAAGTGGGAGAATACCAATGGGAGGTGCTCAGCACAGCCAGTGGCAGAGCGCTCCCCTGGCTCAAGGCGGCCTCTCTCCCAGCAGTCCCTTAACCAGCCACACTGGATCACTTGAGATATTTGTGTGAAAAAAAAAAAATAATTCACACACACACACACACACACCCGAATTAGAACTGGGAGGGGTTGTGCCCTGAAATCTAATTTTTAACCGAGGGAGAGAGAGAGAGGGAGAGAAGCATAGAAGTGAGACAGAAACATCTGCTGGGTGCCCCTCATACACATTCTGAACCGGGACCCAACCCACAACCCAGGCATGTGCCCTGACAGGGAATGGAATCCTCAACCTTTCGGTCTGTGGGATGACACCCAGCTGAGCCACACTGGCCAGGGAACCAGGCGATTTTAACAATTGTGTTTAAAACCGCTGCACCAGTCCTAGATCTCAGAGATCAGCGAACGATTTCTCAGGGGAGTATAATGTAATAGTATGAGAGAACAGAGCGAACACCCACCGCAGCAACAGCAGCACCAATAACGGCCCCCTCTGTGAGCACTTCCTACATGTCAGGCCCTGTACTACAGGCTTTCTGTACTTCATCTCATTTAATTCTGCAACAGGGAGCGAGGGAGGCTCAGTGACCTCCCGAGGTCTCTGAGCACCTTGCTGCCGGGCTGCGAACGTGGAGAAAGAGCCACCGTCCCAGTGCCACTGCCCTCCCCACAGTGGCAAGTTAGTTTTGTCTTTCACCTGGCAAGCCATGTAATGCTGGTTGCACGTTATGAGATGGTCTCAAGAAACTAACCAGCCGAACCACCTTCAGCACACAACTTTCACACTTGCAAAGTGAGCGGCTTTGCCTGGGATCCCTGGAAGGCTTCTTCCAACTCTGACGCCCATGCCTCTGGCTCAAAGCAGCCCTGTTGCTCTCTGTATTGTGGCTGTTCCAGTGTGACCTGTGGCTCCTTGCTGTTGCAGCCGTGACCCCGAGGCCCTCCCCCTCCGGCCGCCCTCCGGGCCCTCACTGTGGAGGCAGTGGGGCCGCTGCCCTGCGTCCTGCTTCCAATCTATTTCCCTGGCATGGCTGCCTCCTCCCAGCTTATTAAAATGCATGGTGAGCAGGGGACATGGATCCTTAAACAGCCTGCCCGCTCCTCACTGGCAGAGGCCATGCCATAGTCATGTTTGTACCCTGTCGCCCAGCATTGCACGGAGTCCATTGGAGGAGTTCAGTAAGTGGCTTTTGATGGCTTTTCGGATGGCTATTCAGTCAGAAACATAACCGTGCTGCCCGCCTCAAGCTCACAGAGCCAGCATCTGGTGACTGCCTGCTTCTACTAAGACACTGAGTGGGCGCCAGTGTGGAGCGATGCGTGCTCTCCACACAGAGGCTCCGGCCCCCCACAGGGACACACCATGCGCCAAGGGGTACTGAAGCCACAGGGCAGACACCGAGCGGAACCCTGAGGCTTCTATTTTACCAGAGAGTGAATAATCACAAGGTTATACATAGGTTGAAAACCACAGGTATGGGAATGGTTTTGAATGCTAGCTTTCCATGAATTTTAAAGAGAAACATGCTATTCCAGGGCAATATACTATTTGTGGCTTCCATCTTATGGCTACGCCCCCAGATCCTTGGAGTCAAAGTTGATTCTCTTGATTTTGAAGTAAATTCAAAGACAAAGTGTAAGGAAGCAGCTCTGTGTGGGGACTCATGCCTCCAGTCTGTGTGACATGAGCAGATCTTTTCACCTTTCTGGGCCTCAGCTTCCTCATTTATATGATAAGGCTCTTACCGTGAGCATATATTTTAACATCGAAGATGTCATGTCTCTATGATTCTGATATAGTCCAGTTGAGCAGGGATGAGGTTGAAAAAAGTCCTGTCCATGATTGAAGGGAACAAGGTGGGTGGTTGGGGGACCGATATTAAGGCTCAAGGCACATTTGCATGATTCTGAACTCGAACCTGCAGACCACGGAGAATGGTCACGACCATTTGCTGTGTCAGGCAAGATATATTCACAGCTTCTCTCGGAGCATGTGGCATGACACCTTGGAACCTGGGGTGCAACCTTGTTAAGATGAGGTACTGTGACCAGCTTTGGTTTCCCCTCCCAGCTTCCTGCCAAAGCGATACTTTGCAGTGACAGGAAGTTAAAGGTTGTGGTTGAAGTCACAAGAATGAGCCCTCAGGGTTGAGGAGGGCACCCTGAGGGACACCCTGCTAAGGTTTCATCCTCAGTTGCCGTCTGTGCAGTCTCTCTTAGGAACAGAAAAGGAGTCTACTGGAAGGATTTGAGTAGGGTGTAACAGGGAGAATTGAGGTCTCCTATTTATGAAAAATTTCTGTTCCTAAGGAACAATAGAGGGAAGCAGAAGGTCAACGGGATTACCAAAAGTGACATGGATCTGTTTCCCCTTTACTTCAGAGCTTCACATGAGTGCTATGTGCCAGGCACTGAAGTCTTACGGATTCAGTCAGGAAGAAGATGGTGAACTTTTAAATACACATGATATTCTGTATCTGTGTACAAGTAATGCATTCAAAACATAGGTTTCAAAAAAAAAATAGGTAAGTTTTTTTTCCCCTGTTAGTAATGGTAGTGCAGTAGTTAAAGAGGACTCCATAGATAGTACTTATTTATTCTATAAAAGTTGAAGAACACACACAAAATCAATTAAATATAATGATGATTGCATGTGCTTCAGCAGAAAAGGACATGTATGGACTCTGTACATGCATACATATATACATATCTACACCTACACATATACATACATAATAATAGCCAATCCTCATCATTTCTCACTATTTGCAGATTCCAAATTTACTAATTTGCCTACTCTCTAAAATTTATCTGTAACCCCAAACTCAATACTTGCAGTACTTTCACGGTCATTTACAGACATGCAGAGTGGCAAAAAATTTGAGTCACCTGACAGGCACATTCTCAGCTGAGATCAAACAAGGGGACACTCTGCGTTTTCGTTTCAGCTCTCATACTGTAAACAAGTATCCTTTTGTGGCCTATGTAGTGCCATGTTTTTGCCCTTGTGTGTTTTTGGTGGTGATTTCACTGTTTAAAGTAGTTCCCAAACGCAGTGCAGTGCTCAGTGCTCTCTAGTGTTCCTAAGCAAAGGCTGTGTGATATGTTTTAGGGAGAAAATACACATGTTAGGTAAGCTTTGCTCAGGCATGAATTATACTGCTGTTGGCCATGAGTTCGATGCTAATGAATCAACAAACTAGATTAAACAAATTGTCTTTAAGCAGAAAGATACATGAAATAAGGTTATGTATTGATCAGTTGATGTGTTGAAAATGTGAACAGAGGAGTACAAGAACCTGGCTCTGTGTGTCCCCTAGGAAAAGTGGTTGGGTACATGCTAAGTCAGGGTTTGAGGTGACTTTATAGGACAAAACTACTATGAATAATGAGAGTCAGCTGAATATAGATACACATGTGTATGTATATTTATAAAACAAAATTGGGAAATTGATTTATGCCTTTGTAACTTGTTATTTCAGCCTAATATAATGTAATCTTTTCTCCATTTATAAAGACATTCAACACTACATAAAATGACTTAGACAATTAATGACGTAATGATGATATGTAGTAGGTCACTTACCCAATCCCCTATGATTTGCCTTCTGGTCCAATTTCTTTTTATTTTATATAATGGCTACAATGAACGAACATTTTCATAAGTAAATCTCAGAAAGCACCTGATTTTTCCTGAGGATAAATTCCTAAAAGTGGAACTACAGGGCCAGTGAGTGTGCAGATTTACAAGGATATTTGACACATGCTCACTGCCCTTCAGAAACACCTTATCAGTTTGCCTTCTTGCCAGCTGCCTGTGAAAGTGCCTCAGGTCTCAGGGTTTGAACATAAAAAATATCTCTTAGCTGATTAAATGTACTTTCCCTTTCCTTCTGGTAATTTTCTAATTAACCCTCAAAAGAATGCTTTAACCTTATGTTTCCGAAACATCAGTGAACATCTCAGTCACCGTAGGGGCTTGTTAGAACCGATTGCTGGCCGCACCCCACAGAGTCTGCTGGCTTCCGTCTGCGGCGGAACCGGGACGCCTGTGTTTCTGTGCTGGTCTGCAGATTGTGCTTGGAGGGCACGGCACCAGGGAGGGGCTTTCTCGATTCAGGGTGAAGGCTAAATTTTTCCAGTGGGACCTGCCTCTTGGTATGCTGTGAACCATGCTAAGGGCTGTCTTACTCTGTAGTCTGCATTTGCTTCCTACGACATCACCAGCAGAATGTGGACTTGTAGGCTTGCTAAGATCTCATAAGCATTGTTGCAAGTTGGGTGGCACCGAGCCGCTGGGCTCAGAGCCAGGCTGACAGAATACCACGATTTCACACTCTTTGCCTTCATGAAGTTCACTGGCAAGAAGACACATTAAAAAATTGTTATAGATGTGGAGAAATTGGACTCCTTCATACACTGCTGGTGGGATTGTGAAATGGCACAACCACTTGAAAAACAGGCAGTTCCTTAAAAAGCCAAAAACATGGAGTTACCAGATCATCTAGAAATTCCACTCCTAGAGAATATATGTCCACTCAAAAATTTGTACAAAAATATTGATAGCAGCAGTATTCCTAATAGCCAAAACATGTAAATACTCCAAATGTCCATCAACTGAAGAATGGATAGACAAACCGTGGTATAGCCATGAAGTGGGACGTTACCTAGCCATGGAAAGGAATGAAGTACTGAGACATGCTCCAGCATGGATGGACCTAGAGAACATTATGCTGAGTGAAAGGAGGCAGGCACAAAATGCCAACTAGTGTGTGGTTCTTTTTACATGAACGTCTAGAATAGGCAAATCTGTAGAGACAGAAAGTAGATTAGTGGCCGCCAGACACTGAAAGAGGGGGAAAGTATGGAGAGTGAAGCTAATGGGTGCGGGGTTTCTTTCTGGGATGGTGAAATATTTCTAAAATTGGGGTGATGATTGCCCAACTCTGTGAATATACTAAAAATCACTGAATTATGCACTTTAAATGGGTGAATTTTATGCTTTGTGAATTATACCTCAATAAAACCATTATCGAAAAAATGAAAAATCATTGTAAACCGACATCAGAGATGCTATCATGATAGAAATGAAGCAGACGGACAGTAAAGGTGGGGAGCCCCCCTGGGAAGATTGCCTAAGGAGTCAGCTTGGCCTGAATTTTGAGATACATGGTGCAGTAGAGATAGAAGGCTGTTCCAGGCAGAGGGAATTGCCCACACAAAGGTACAGAGACAAGAAGGCTCCCGAGGCTGAGGAGGATGTTAATGCTAATCCTCAACATTTATTGAACGTTTGGATTATGTTAACAAGCTAAAAGTAAATAGCCTTATTTAATCATTGTAAAAACCATTTCTTCATTCACTCAGTTACTAAACATGTTTCACAGAAGTGCCTGCTACATGCCAGGCACTGTGCTAGCCGCCACAGGCACAATAACGAGGCAGACACTGTTATCCATTTTCTGACTATTAAGGTTAAATAAATTACTCAAAGTTTCAGATCAATTAAGTGGAAGGACTAGGATTCAAATCCAGGCCATCTGACTACAGAGCCCATTTCCAAAAAATGTTATAATCTTATACATATCCATAAATACTCATAATTTAACACAAATTCATAAATACCATCAACTACTCTCTGTTCCTCCCCCTCTCTTTCACTTTCTTTCAATCTTTCTCTTTTTCCAGCTTTGAGATAACATTGATATATAACATGGTATAAGTTTAAGATACACAACATGTTGATACGATACACTTACATATTGTAAAATTATTATCACCATAGCATTAGCTAACACCTCCATCAAAGTCAGGTCACATAATCACCATTTCCTTTTTTGTGGTGAGAATGTTTAAGATCTACTCTCTTAGCAACTTTCAAGTATGTGATACAGTACTATTAACTATAATCACCATACTGCACATTAGATCCCCAGAACTTACCATCTTATAACTGGAAGTTTGGACCCTTTGATCAATAACTCCCTATTTTCCCCACCCCTCAGCCTGGGGTAACCCCACTCTCTCCTTCTGAGTTGGGCCATTTTACATTCCACATACAGCAGTCCCCCCTCACCCACGGGGATTCACTCCGAGTCACCCAACGGACGCCTGAAACTGCACGTACCACTGAACACTATGTATATGTGATGTTTTTTTCTATACATACATACCTATAATGAAGTTTAATTGATATGTTAAGCACAATAAGAGATTAACAACTAATAGAACAATAGAACAATTATAACAATATACTGTAATAAAAGTTATGTGAGTGTGGTTTCTCTCTCTCTGAAATTGAACGGCACTCACCCTTCCTCTTGTGTAGGTGTGAGATGATAAAACGCCACACCTCTCCCTGACTGTGAAGCCATCCTGTACTCGCAGAAAGGAGCTTGGTGTCACTTACTTCAGAAAATTCCTCGATGTTTTCTGAGTAACACGTTGCTGTTAATGGGAACATGTCTTCTGATCATGTTTTTCTACCCACAAATTTATGCCTTTTCTGTATTAACTAACCCCTTCATGTACTATGGTGGTAATCTTTGTAGTTTAAGGTGCAATAGCAAAACTAGCACGTGTTGCTTTTTCCTCTTCACAATTCATGGCTAGAAGATTCATTCTTACCATGTATCTTAGCAACCGAAGCATATGATTTTTTTCCTTTTCATAAGTTGAGAACTTTCACCTTCTCACTTAAAGGAAGCACTTTACAGCTCCTCTTTGGCATATCTGAATTGCCAGCATCTTTACTGTTGCACTTTGGAACCATTATTAAATAAAATAAGGGTTACTTGTATACAAGCCCTGAAATACCACACAGTTGATCTGATAACTGAGTCAGCTACTACGTGTCTAATGGGTAGGTGCCATATATAGTGTGGAGACACTAGACACAGGGATGATTCACATCCCAGGGGGGAAAGGCTAGCACAGTGCAAGATTTCATCACACTATTCAGAATGGTGTGAAATTTAAAACTTCAGAATTGTGCCCTGACAGGTATGGCTCAGTGGGTTGGGCATTGTCTCGCAAACCGAAAGGTTGCTGGTTTGATTCCCAGTTGGGACACATGCCTGTGTTGTGGGTCTGACCCCTGGTTGGGGGCATGTGAGAAGCATCGATGTTTTTCTCCATCTCTTTCTCCCTCTCCTTCCCTCTTTCTAAAAATAAATAAATAAATAAATAATTTTTTTAAGCTTAAGAATTTTTTACTTCCGTTAATACAAAATAACATTGAATGTAAACTTAACTATACTCAGACCGTGGTTAATCATAGGTAACTGAAACTGCAGAAAGCAAAACTGCAGGTAAGGAAGGCACCACCGTATAAGTGATATCTTACAGTATTTGTCTTTGTCTGGCTAATTTCACTTAGCATAACGTCCTCCAGTTTCATCCACGTTGTTGCGAATGGCAAGATTGCCTTCATTCACATGGGTGAATAATATTTCGTTGTACATACCACATCTTCTTTACCCATTTATCTGTTGATGGACATTTAGGTTGTTTCCATATTTTGCTATTATAAATAATGATATAACGAATATAGAAGTGCAGATATCTTTTCAATGTACTGTTTCATTTCTTTCGAATATATAACTACAAGTAGGATTGCTGGATCATGTGGTAGCTCTATTTTTTATTTGTAGAGGCACCTCCATACCGTCTTCCATAATGGTTGCACCAATTTACATTTCTACCAACTGTGCACAAGGTTTCCCTTTCCTCCACATCCACCCCAACATTTGTTATCTCTTGTCTTTTTGATGACAGCCATTTTAACAGATGTAAGGTAATATCTCATTGTGGTTTTGATTTGCATTTCCGTGATGACTCATGATCTTGAGCACCTTTTCATGTACCTGTTGCCATCTATTTTCTAAGGACAAATGCCTATTCAGTCCCTCTATCCATTTTGAATAAGGTGGGGTTTTTTTTCTATTGAGTTGTATTAGTTTTTTATATGTTTTGGATGTTAACCCCTTATCAGATATATAATTTATAAATATTTTCTCCTACTCCACAGGTTACCTGTTAATTTCATTGTTTCTTCTGCTGTGTGGAAGCTTTTTAGTTCGATGTAGTCCCAATTATTAATTTTTGCTTTTGTTGCTTGTGCTTTTGGCATCATACAGAAAAAAATTGTCAAGATCAATGTTGAAGAGCTTTCTTTTCATGTTTTCTTCTATGAGTTATACACCTTCAGTTCTTATGTTTAAGTCTTTAATCCATTTTGAGTTAATTTTTGTGTATGGTGTAAGATAGGGGTCCAGTTTCATTCTTCTGCATGTGGTTATCCAGTTTCCCTAACACCATTTATTGAAGTTACTATCTTTTCCCATTAAGTATTCTTGGTTCCCTTGTCACATATCGGTTTGCCATATATATGTGAGGATTTATTACTGGGCTCCTAATTCTGTCCCTTTGGTCAATGTATCTATTTTATGTCAGTCGCATACTGTTTTGAATACTGTAGCTTTGTAGTAGCGTGTGAAATCATATGATGATCTGAATAGATTCAGAAAAAGCATCTGACAAAACACAACATCCTTTCATAATAAAAATGTTCAATAAATGTTACAGAAGAAACATACTTCAACACAATGAAGATAACATATGAAAAACTCATAGCCAATATTATACTTAATGATGAAAGGTTTAAAATTTTTCCCCCTAAGATCAGGAACAAGACAAAGATTCCCACTCTCACCACTCCTGTTCCACGTAGCACTGGGAATCCTAGCCAGAGCGATCAGGAAAGAAAGCGAAATAAAAGGCATCTAAATTGGGAAGGAAGCAGTAAAATTGTCTTTGTTTACAGAGGTCATGATCTTATTTTAGAGAAAATCCTGAAGACTCCACCAAAAAACTGTTAGAGCTACTCAACAAACTCAGTAAAGTTGCAGAATACAAAACCGATATATAGAAATCAATAGCACTTCTATACACAGACCATAAAGCATCTGAAAAAGAAGGAAAATAATCCCATTCATGATAGGATCAAAAGCAATAAAATACTTAGGAATAAATTTAACCAAGGAGGTGAAAGATCTGTAGATTAAAAACTACACTGAAGACTTTGTACATTGAAGACTTTGATGAAGAGAAATTGAAAAAGGCACAAATATTTTGTATTCGTGGATCAGAAAAAGATATTGTTACATTACCCATACTGTCCAAAACCATCTATAGATTCAGTGCAATCCCTATCAAAATTCCAATGGCATTTTTCACAGAAACAGAAAAAAAAGTCCTAATCTTTGCATGAAACCACAAAAGACCTTGAACAGCGAAAGCAATCTTGAGAAAGAAGAATATAATTGGAGGCTTCACATTGATTTCAATCATTTTCTTCATTTGTCTATGTGTCTCTGCCCCTGTCCTTCCCACCCTGAACTCAGATTTTCTGTGGGGGAAGTGTGAGACTGAAGTAGTTTTATGGATTTTTAAATAAAATTTTAGTTTAAACATACTTTTAGGTTTACAGAAAAATTGTAAAATAGTACAGAAAGTTCCCGTATACCCTATACCCTGTTTCCATATTATTAACATCTTACATTACTATGGTACATTTGTTATAATTAATGAATAAATATTGATACATTATTTTTAATTAATGCCCACACTTTATTTTGATTTCCTTTTTTACCTAATATATTTTTCTGTTTCAGGATCCCATTCAGGATCCTGCATTACATTTAGTTGTCATGTCTCCTTAGGTTCCTCTTGGCTGTGACAATATCTCAGACTTCTCTTGTTTTTTATGACCTTGACTGTTTTGAGAAGTGCTGTGGCCAGGTATTTTAGAAGGTCTCTCACATGGGGGTTGTCTGATATTTTTCTCATGATTAGACTGGGGTACTGTGTTTCAGGGAGGAAGATCACAGAAGTAAAGTGCCATTACCATTATATCATAGGCAGGGTACATATTAGCAATGCGATGTGTCACTGTTGATGTTAAGCTTGATCGTCTGGCTGAGGGCTCTGGGCACTTTCACCACAGCGTCTCTGCCATAGACATTTTAGTGACACTAATTAGTTGGCCTTGAGGCAATTTTGTTGTAAAAAAGATAAAATAAATGTTTGAAAGCTTGGTTTTTTGTTTGTTTGGTTTCATTTCTCCATTGACTCATCAACTGCCCTCTGCAGATTTAATTAAGTCAGTTTTCAGTTAGGTTTCATTTCTCCAGTGACGAATCCACAACCTCCAACAGACTTAACATGTGTAAACCAGTTGTCAGTTTGGTTTCATTTCTTTACTGACAAACTTCTCATACTGACTCCTGTTTTTAGTTCATATATAAATGTTAGCTAGTTCTCATCATGGTCTACGCAGTAACAAATAGACGTGATGGTGGTCTTAAAATAGTTAGCAATTCTTCCAGATGGTGATGATTTTCCCCAAGAGTTGTGTTATTTTGAAACACACTACACTGGGAGTAGGAGAGGCCAAGGGCCCTCTGTGAGGGCGCAGAGTCGAGCCCATGTTTCCCATAGAACAGAGACAAGTGCTTAGGCACAATCCACAAAATAAAATCAGCTATTTGTGTAGAATTGCCATGAATCTGTACACATTTTAAATGAGTTCAAATATTTTGCATTTTATAATAAAGTCTTGTTAATTTTGTTAGGTCCTTTTTAATGCCCCTCTTTTATTTCTGTGATTTTATCTTTCTTACAGCAAAACTGCCTTATGGCCAATTAGTTATACAGAGAACATGTGGCAAAAATGCTTGCAGCAAAAATATGCTTATAGCAAAGATACTAGACACACTGGTAAAGCATGATTTCTGGGTATGTCTGTGAGGGTGTTTCTGGAAGAGATGAGCATTTGATTTTGCAGACTGAGTAAACAGATCAGCCCTCACCAATGTGGCAGGGCCATCATCCAATCTGTTGAGGGCCTAAATGGAACAAAAACACAAAATAAGAGCAAATTCTCTCTCCCTCTGTGTTGAGCTAAGACATCTACTTTTCCTGCCCTTGGACATCAGAGCTCTTGGCTCTCAGGTCGTCTGACTCCAGAACTTATACCAGCAGCACCCCCTAGTTCTTGGGACTTTGGACTTGGACTAAATAGGATGGAGATATAGATCCTATTGATCCTGTTTCTCTGGAGAACTCTTGACTAACACAGTTGCTTTTCAGTCTCCATTTTAATTCCTGAGTGCATTTCTAGCTAATGTTGAGCATGTGTAGGGATACAAGAATAGGGTAGAGAGAAGAGTCACATAAATCTTCCCTGCTCAGACCTTCTATTGGCTCTTCAGATCACTCACAATAAAAGCCGAAGTCCTTACAGTGGCCTACAAGGCCCTAAAGCTTTTCCCCTGTTGAGACACAATTCTCCATGAATTTCTTCCATTTCTGTTCTTCCTGGAGCAGCGTACTGGCTGCCTTTGTTTGGACCTGTGTTTCAAGGATGCCTATATTAGGAACAGCCTTGGAAGACAGCCTATGACGCTGGGCCAGGGGGCAGGTTTATTTACTGTCCAGTATAATAATATTTCCCTCTGGGGCAAAGGTCAGGCAGCTTTGCTCGTAGTCCATTATGAAAAATTTGAGTTCCCTAAGCTATGGGTTACTCAACTGTGATGCAAACCCACTATATGGATAGCATCCATCTGGGATGCTCTGTGTCATCCCAAAGGACTTGTTGGTGCGGGGGAGGCAAGTGGAAAGGGCATAAGCATGAAGCTCATGCTGCTTCCTCGACTTGAGGTAGTAAAATCCTTTGTCTCTGCTTCAGGAGTCTCATGTCTCTCTTAGTATCCACAGAAGTGTACTAGACCAGGTCATTGGCTTGCAAGTGAGGTAAAATCTCAGAACCTTCCCAGTTCTTAACTGCCTACTCCCATACCTCTCTCACCGCATCTGCTACTCCTTCCCTTGTCATCTGCTTGGCTACACTGGCCCCCCAGCAGGTCCTGGAACCTGCCAAGCACACTCCTGTCTCAGGGCCTCTGCATATGCTCTGCTGTCAGCCTAAAACATTTTTCCCGCAGATGTTTTTCAGGTCTTGTCCAGATAACACCTTAGTGGGGTCTCCCTTGACTTCTCTATTTAAAATAGCCTTGCCGCCAGTACACAGACAGAGTTTCACCAACCTGATGGTTGAAAATGATATCTCAGTAAGTTCTAAATTTATTTTTTATTATTTTCTATATCTATATACAGCGTGGGGCAAAGTGGAAAATAATGCAATGATTAAGGAATAATAATACAAGAATAAACTCTGTTTCACATACTCACAACTATAAACCTACTTTTGTCCCACACTGTATTCTATAATATCTGCTATATTTCTATTATTAGTTTATTGGTTTAAGAGCCATTTATGTTTCCTTTCCTCTGAACTGTCTGGTCCTAGCTTTTGCCTGTTTTTCTAAAACAGTTTTTTTCATGTTAATTTTTCACTTGCTTTGGATGTGATTCCATATACTTTTTCTCAACCTGTTAGCTGTTGAGTTTATGGTGTCATCATTACTGTTGTTTTAATATAAACGTTTTCTATTTTTCTTTAGTTATACGTATCAATTTTTTATGACTTCTTGATTTTCAATCAAAACCAGGAAGGTCTTGCCCTCGCCAGGTGGCTCAGTTGGTTGGAATGTCACCCCATACACCAGAGGGTTGTGGGTTTGATTCCCTGTCAGGGCACGTGCTTAGGTTTTGGGTTCAAGCCCTGGTCGGGTGGTGAGTGGGGCACGTGCAGGACTTGAGGGGGCAGCCAAATGATGTTTCTCTCTTGCACTGATGTTTCTCTGTCTCTCTCCTTTCCCCTTCCTCTTGCTCTAGAATCAGTGAATGTATTCTCAGGTGAGGATTTTTAAAAAAAGAATTATTAGCCTCTATGTGTAGTTCAGTAGAATAACTACAGACCAGAATATATATTTTAAAGATTTTATTTATTTATTTTTAAGAGCGGGAAGGGAAGGAGAGAGAGAGAGAAACATCAATGTAATAAATATCAATCAGTTGCCTCTGGACCATGCCCTGACTGGGGACGAACCTGCAACCCATGTATGTGCTCTGGTTGGGAATTGAACTGGCAACCTTTCCCTTTGCCCTTTTGCTTTGCGGGATGACATCCAACCAACTGAGCCACAATGGTCAAGGCAAGAATATTTTGAGGGAAAAAAAACAACCCAGGAAGGTCTTCTTTGTTCCAAGATTATATGGAATTCACCCATACTTTCTTATATTTTTCTAGTACTTTTATAGTGCCATTTCAAAATATACAAATCTTTGAATCATTTTGTACTTACTTGGTGTGGTATGTAACTTATAAGTTCACCTTTCAGGTTTTTTATTTTATTTTTAAATTGATTTTAGAGAGAAGGAGAGGAGATGAGAGAGAAACACTGATTTGTTGTTCAACTTATTTATGCATTCATTGGTTGATTCTTCTATGTACCTTGATGGAGGATGGAACCTTTAACCTTGGCATTTGAGACAGTGCTTTACACAACTGAGCTACCGGGCTGGGGCCCCTCTTAGGTTTTTTTGACTACCCAGTTATTCCAACCCTTTTATTATTTATTTGAAGCACATAATTAAAACATTTATTGAAAACATACTCTAGAAAAATTGCTAACATGAACAACAATACCTCTTTCACCCGTCTTAGAGGTGGGTACACTGTGGGTGGGGGGCACTTGTCAACTTGCCCAAGGCTCCCTAGCTGGTAAGTAGTTTGTGGATCTCCTGAGAATCCAGCTGTGTGCTCCCTCCTTCCTCCCAAGACTCCTCCACCCCGAACTGTTCTCAGGGTTTGAGAACCCTTCTCCTCTTGTAGCCAAACTTCTATCAGGGCCAGTAATCTAATACATTGTCTTGTACTGAGGCAGCCCTGTGTCTCAGGATATACACTTTGGGGTTCCAAGCTCTATTGACAAATTTCCCCTGGATTAGCCAAAGCTGGTGAGAAGTCTCAGAACATGGACTGATCCTTTTCTGTATCTGGGAGGCTTCAAAATCAATGTAGAAGACCCACAGGATGAAATTAGAGATGGTGGTGAGCTTGCCTCCTCTAAGTATTGCTGGAGTTGCCAGGTGCCACTTTAATTTTATTTCTACATGTTTTTGGGCCTATTCCTGTACTTTGTTTCATTTGTTTGTTTGGATTTTTGTGCACTAGTACCAAACTGTTTTAATCACTGAGAATCTATAATGTTTTACTATTTGATAGTGCTAGTTCCTGCCTCCTTGATCTACTCTCAGAGCTTGTTTCCTGACTAGCGTTATTATTTTTCCATTTGAATTTTAGAAACAAATAGGGTGGTTTAAAAAACACTCATATAAACTATTAACCCTATTAGTACTTTTATAAGAATTATATTACATTTATAATTTTACTTATAGAGAATTGAGATCTTTGTGATATTGAATCTTCCTACCCAAAAAATATCATTCATCTTTCCATTTGACTCAGTTTTCTTATTGATAAAATGGACGTATGATTTATGAGATTATTAGTTATTACCTTATACAATTAAACGAGAAAATGCAGGTGAAGGACAAGATAGTAGAGTCAACGCGTTGCTTTGCCGCTCCCTAGCGTGTGATCCTGGGCTTGGTTACTTCGGTCCTCTCATTTGTAAACTGGGGATAATAACCGTATTTGCTTCACAGGACCGTAACGAGGGTCATATGAAATGAGGCATTCCACGTACTCAGTGCACTGTCTGGAACATAAGTTTTCAAAGAATATTAGCTGTTCTTCTAAAAAACAGGCTATCACAGGGCATTACGACTTAAAGCAAAAGCTTGCAGGGATCCGCCTTAGGTCAAGGGCTCTCAGGTCAAGTTTTCTTTCCGAGAATTTACGTAATTGTCGGTCGCCCCTTGCAATAATCTTCTTGCGCCTGGGAAAGCAGTAGGATTTGAAGCTGCGATCCCGAGCATCTTGGTCCACGCCAAGACCCCAGCATACTGCCTCCACCCTCTCGGTCGCCTCACTGCCACGTATCTCGCGTCTAACAATCCGTAAGGGAGGGGGTGTGGCCAGGTCGGACCCGCCCCGGAGCGCCCCTGTCACGCCTGAAGCCCGCCCCTCCGCGGCCTCGGTCGCTGGTAGGGCGCCCCGCGGTGGCAGAGCGCCGTGACGCTACGAATGGGCGGGGGCAAGCACGCGCCGGAAGTCCCGGGGGAGGGATGTTACGTATATCCGGCGAGTAGCTGGCGTTCCCGGGTGCTGCTGGGCTGCTGTGCGTTCAGAGGAGGGTCGAAGCCGCCTGCTGCTGCCGGAGGAGCCAGTTGGGCTGTAAGTCGGGCAGGTGCGGCAAAGGCGAGAGCCGGGGTCGGACAGGCTGGGGCGGATGACAGAAGGTTCGGGGCGAAGGCCGGCGCAGGCGGGGTTGGGGGTGGGGGAAGTGACACGCAGGCGGTTCTGTGGGGCCGCGGGACTGGTTCTGGGCGGGGATGGGCTGACTCGTCCGGGTCTGCTCAGTCTCTTGCCTGCCTCTGGGGTATCGGGTCGATCTGCATTCCGTTCGGATGTCTTGCAGCTACTTGGCGGGATAACAGTTTTCTTGTCTGTATTGTGCGCTCTGGTTTACTAAAAGGCTTCACCTTCTCTGTCTCAAATGAGCCTTGCGTTACAGCCCTCGGTGAGGCTGGTGAGAGACCTTCGTGATTATCCTTGTTTTACAAACTCGGGGACTAGGGCTCTCCGAGGCGCAGGGAATTGTACAAGGCCCCAGAGATAGCACGTGTGAGCGTTGAAACAAATTCTCCTGCCTCCTAGTCCCAGGCTCCACGCCGCGATTCCATCCGCCCCCTCTCCTCCACTTGAGTTCTGTTATCCTGTGTCCTTGGTTGAACCCCATATTTTCTCGTTCCACTTCCCGCTTTTAATCTCCACTGTGTTTTCAGTTCATGGAAAATTTCTTCATGTTTGTTTAGTATAGATTAATGTTTACTTCACAATTCTAGCCTAGCGGTCAGGAGCACACTTGTGAGCGTCGGCACCAAATTGTCTTGTTAGTATTCTCTCTAGGACTTGTCTTTTCTTCTTTACTTTGCTCCCATCTGTTTAGGTTGTGACTGAGGGCTTATGGAACTTTGCAATAGGTCTGGCGTTTGACATATACCCTGCAATTAATTAGGTTTCTTTGCAAAAAGCCAGCTGCCTTGCTCTGAGTATGTGTAAGAAGTGATGTATAGATTCTTTATTGGCTAATGGTTAGCCTACAGCTTTTCCTGTTTATTTATTTAATCAATCAGTCGTGAAATTTGCAAATTTTAGTTTTGGGTACTTTGACAGTGCTTTTGTTGGTTGTTCAGAGCCCTTAAATTTTAGAGTACTCTAATTTGTTGTAAGATGCCCTGAGGTGGTAGAGTGGATCAGAGATAGAAAATATTATAAGTAGAATGCTAGTTGTTAAAATACCATTCAAGATGTGCGATGCATTGTAAGGAAGAAAACTTTAGAAGATTATCATGAGTGTAATTGGTGTGTTAAGAAAGTTTTATGATTTTTAAAAAGAAGTTTTGTGATTTTGATTTGAATTTTATGTGATATTAATAGGAAGAGCTGTGGCTTTGGCACTAGAAGAGGAAGGTTGAGTTCTGGCACTGTTACTTTCTCAGCTGAGCAGTCTTTGTTAAGCCAGCTAACTGAGAACTGTGAGCATTCTCATTACTTCCTGCCTGGTAAGGTTGGTGTGAGCTTGAAATGAGGTGTATGTGCAGGCACTGCATAAACTGTAAAACTACCAACAAAGGGGTACAAATCTTAAGATCTCAAGGATGGAAGTGCCATGAAATTAGGGTAGCAATGCGACAGAACTCTTTGTGTCCAATGAGAGTTTTCATTGTTTCTTTAACATCATCTGAACGGTTTTTTCAGGCACCCTCCATAGATCTTTCTGACGGGGAGAATTATAGGACCTTTAAATAAAGCAGGTTATGTCAAGGGAAAATAAATTGGAGAATAAAAGTAGTTCATTGACCATGAAAAACTCCTTAAAATGGGGCTTTCCTCTTGTCACCTTCTGAGAATTCGTCTTGTTGGGAACACTTCCAAAATGATGTGCTAAAACTTTACAGAGTCTATAAAGTGCTGCCTGCAAACCAGGGTCATGCAGATGAATGCAAGTGTTGGGTTTTAAAGGAGTTATCAGAGTGGAAGTGACCTAAAGGAGCAGCCTTTTCTAAAGGTCATCTGCACTTCTCTAAGTGGTAGACTGGAAAAAGTAGGGAAGGATGATTGGGGATTGCAGAGGAGTGGCACATTGTTCTTTTAGTGGGAAGTTAAGCACAGGAACTTTGTAAGTGTATGCAAGTCACTGGACTTCTTAAAGTACAGGACAGGTTTCCAGACAAAACTGCTATTTAACATGCTAAATTTGTTCTTTCTGCCAAAGTGTATTTAAATGTTACTAAAAGGAATACAACCTTATCTTCTTATAAAAGCTTTTTCTGTCAGCCTCCACCCTCACTCAAACCCCCACCCTTCATCTTGCCCTTCACGCTAAGAGCCATGGAGAATAAGACTTAAGTAGTCTCTAAAGTTTATAGGTGAGGCCACAGGCCTGATTTAAAAAAAAAAAATGACAGTAATTGGATGAAAAAGAAAATTAACATACATTGTCTTCATTTTCCAGTTTATTCTTCATTCAGCATTCTTTGAATGAAGAATATAGGTAGGCTTTTTTTTTTTTCTTCCCCTAATCCTCACCTGAGGATGTGCTTACTGATTTTAGAGATAGGTGAAGGGGCGGGGTGGAGAAAGAAAAACCGAGAGGAACATCCTTTGTTTGCCTCTCCTACGCACCCTGACCAGCACCCTGACCAGCGATCAAACCCACAACCTAGGTATGTTACGTTCCCTGATCTGGAATCGAATCTACGACCTTTCAGTGTATGGGATGATTGTCCAACGAACTGAGCCACACCAGCCAGGGCTAGGTAGGTTTTTATGGATGACCCTTTTACAAGTTACTAGTAAAAGTAACACAACTCAACATTTATTTACTTTTCTCAAAAAAACAAAATGTCATGAAAAGTTATTTGAAAGCAGCTGGTCACATCTAGTATAAAGCCTGGTGTTCAGATGCCATAGATGATGGACAGAAGTGAAGATGGGTGATCTGTTTTTTTGGTACCAAATCTGTAATACTGAGGCAAAAGTTCAGTGTGACCAGAAAGTGCTGCCTTTTAGAAATATTAACACCTACCATTGGCTCTAGATCCTCCTCTCTTAACTTCATTCAGAGGTCCCTCTTGCTTATTGCCAATGTATATAGACCTTTCTGTAGCTTTGGATCATCTTTGGTTTTATCTAGGCCTATGGGAAACAGTAGATGTCAATATCAGCACTAATTAAGGTATGTACCTGGCTGGGAACCTACCACAATGTCCTGAATGGGTATTGTTATTTTAAGAAAATCTGTATTTTTAAAGTGGTTAGATCCTGATTATTCACATTACAAAAGTGTTATTACTGCTTCATGGCTTTCCAAAATAGTGATATCATCTCTCTTATAAGTTGAGACATACCTGCAAGAGGGACTAAACAAATATTGTTTAAGAAGAGATAGGAAAAAGAAAATGAAAACAAGACTAAAAAAACAAAAAAAGAGCAAGTGTTGATAAATGCAGCAGGGCAAATTTTGACTATGTTTTTTAGAGCAGTTTACAAGGATGGGTTAACTGCTCTATGGCTTTTCATTCCCGTTAATATGCCTTTTTTTCATTCTTATTTTCTCCTTAATGAATTGATGTGAAATTTTGATACAGATAATAGATGGGACTGATTTCCTAGAGGTCTTGTTAACGGGTGGACAGCAGTGCTGTATCTAGGGAATGGGAATGAGCATCTTCCTGCAGGAGTGAGTCACACAGTAAAAGAGGACAGTATAGCTTCAATTCCTAGTCCTCTGGGAATCGTAGGTTGAAAACTGTTAGAAAATCAGGAGTTCCTGCAGATCAAAGACCCCAGAGACTTCCCTTCTGGGTGTTCTCCCATGCCCAAAAGCATGGGACTGTAAACATGCATCGGGGTCAGGGAATTAAGGGTTAATTTCTCCAGAACTGTATAGCGTTCAGAAAGCTAATGTTTGCTGCTTTCATATTTTATACAGGTAGTAAGCATTAATAATGTCTTTCATCTTTGAGTGGATCTACAATGGCTTCAGCAGTGTGCTCCAGTTCCTAGGTAAAGCCAATTTCCTTGAAATACATCATAGGTTTCAAACTTTCTGTATTTCCTCCAACAGTTTGAATATAAGCAGCCTTTGATATATATAGAGGAAAATTATGTTAAAAATTTTTTCTCTTTTAGGACTCTACAAGAAATCTGGAAAACTTGTATTCTTGGGTTTGGATAATGCAGGCAAAACCACTCTTCTACACATGCTCAAAGATGACAGATTGGGCCAACATGTTCCAACATTACATCCGAGTAGGTTTGAATATGCCAGGTGATCTTTTGATATCTAAACGTCAGTGTCAAGGTTGGAGGATGAATCCCCGGTTGATGTAGTTCTTTTCCTAATTGAGATCCCAAAAGACAACTCACTTGAAAAAAAATTCCCTATGGTACACTCTCAGGTCACGTACTCATAAATCTAAAGCCCCGGAACTTTGTCACTCTCTGTTCTCACTAGTGTTGTAATGGGACACATCTCTGATAACTACTTCTAAGTAGCAGCAAATTAGAGAAAAACTTGGCTTTTAAAAATAATTTTAGAATGTTTTCACACTTGTATTTTCTTTACAAGATGAAAGCTTTATTAAATTTTGCATTTGTACTGGCTTGTAATATTCGTAGCTGGGCCTTGTTTGGAGGGAGAAGTTTATTTCTTTCCTCACTATTGATAATTTTTCAGCATCAGAAGAGCTGACAATTGCTGGAATGACTTTTACAACTTTTGATCTTGGTGGGCACGAGCAAGGTAAGAAATGATTCATCCTTCAGTGGAAGGATGGTATTGACTTATGGTTCATTTTGTACTCCTTTTTTTTTTTTTTTTTTTTTAAAGCAGTGTATCATTTTTACCTTTTAAATTGCTTGCATTTAGGATTACAATATTATTTAATGAAGTTGGTTTATTCACTTATTTTAATTTTCAAATTTTCAAAAGTTTCATAAATAATAGAGAATACTATTTCTTTATACCTTTTGTCCAGATTTATTAGTCTCACTTTTTATATAATACATATTACTATTTTTTTTCTTGGACTATTTGTGAGTTCATCATTCTCTTCTGTTCCTTAATATTTAATGCATATTTCCTAAGAACGACAATATTCCTTTATATAATCTTACTAGTTATCACACCCAGGAAGTTTTATTTTTATCTACTTTATAGTGTATAGTCCTGTTTTGTTTTTTTTTGTTTGTTTGTTTGTTTGTTTGTTTTTGGTCAGTTGTCCCAATAATCTTTGTAGCATTTTTCTTTTTAAAGATGATCCAGTATAGTATCACATTAAATTTAGCCATGTCTCTTTGTATCCTTTTTTCAATGGAGTGTAGGTATATAAGAAATTAGGTATTATTTGTATGTAACTTCAAGCTCCTCAAAAATTGTAAAAAAGAATACAATGACTACTTGTGATCACTCTGATCTAAATTGATATTTTATATACTTTATTCATTTTGGGTCAGTTTGTGGGACATTTTCTTTTAAAGATTTTATTTATTTTTAGAGAGAAGGGAAAGGAGGGAGAAAGAGAGAGAGAAAGACATCAGTGTGTGGTTGCTTCTCAACATGCCCCCTACTGGGGACTTGGCCTGGCATGTGCCTTGACTGGGAATGGAACCCCGCGACCTTTGGTTCACAGGCCGGCACTCAATCCACTGAGCCACACCAGTGAGGGCTGGAGCATTTGTCTTTTAGCTTCTTGTTCTCAGTGCATTTTGCCTTCTCAGGCTGTGTCTGTTTGGTTGCCAGATCCCCATCAAGTGTCTTGTATGTGTTTTAAAGATACACAGAATGAGGCGTCTTTATATGATACACACTCGCTTTTCATTTGGCAAGACTCTGTGCTTAGGAGTAAAACATTTAAGATGTGGGAATAAATATTCTGGGAAGGTAGAAGAGCGAGCCAGTGGAGATTCTTTCAAATTTACTCATTTGTTATTAAAGTAAGTTGAAAAGTTTCCTATTGGAGCATTATGTTAGGTAGACTCTAATAAAGCTTTTTAAAAGTTTAGTTAAAAAATAAAATTTTGGTACTTTTAATCATTCAGCGAAAAAATATTAGCCAAAAGGCCAGAAGCACTCCAAATAATTTTATAGTCAGTCATTTCATTAGCATAATTACATTTATTTTATTTTGTTAATGTTTATATGCTACAAAATCATATGTAGTATGATTGTATAAAATGCCTGTACAGAAAAAAATTTCCAAAAAAATATATAAAACCATTAGCAATGTATGTTTTGATAGAGGATTATAGATTATCTTGTTCTTTTTTAGTTCCTATAATCTTACTATTTTCATTTGGGTAGGAAAGGGTGTATGCTGTCTTCTCTGCTTCTTTCAAGAAGATTTATAACTGCTTACAAATTTAAGTTCAGAGGAAATACAGTCATAAGCTGAACTGAGACCATTTGGTCAATGCAGAGCAGTAGCTATTTCTAGGCACCTGAACTAGGAATTGTGTCTTATTTGGTGTGATGATTCTGCTTTCAGGTTTTGATAGAGTAAGAAGGGAAATGTGTTTATGTACATAGTTTTGTTAGAGTGAGGAAAATTTACTTAACAGAAACAGTTTTTCATAGTAACCTAGCCACTATTATGTAGAAGTTACTAAAATACTGTACATTTGGAAATTTCCTTTTATATACGTGTGTGTGTGTGTGTGTGTGTGTATAAAACTTTAAAAATTTAACTTAGAAAAGTAGTGTGGACTCACTGTAACAAATTCACAGTACAATCAGCATATAAATATAGAAAGTAAAAGTGAAAGTTTCAGAGGTTAACCGTTAACTGTTTGATGTAGAGATGGTTCCTTAGTCATCCCATTGAAAGAACTAGAAATGAATGGCTTAGTGGTTATAATACAATTTAAAGCATTGCTTCCTAAACCATTAACATTTTATGTCATAGACACAAAAATAAGATTTATAGGGCACACTGGATTGAATATGGGAGACCAAGGTGATTGGCTTGGGAACTTCCCCTGTCAGCTCAGTCTCCCTGAGGGCCGAATGGATGAGTATGTCAGTACATTTATACATCAGTTAGTTAGAAACTAACTTTGGACTAAAGTTTTATGGACAAGTAATTTGCATCATGATATTTTAATCCAGGTGTCACAATCTAAAATGGCTCCAGGGGTGAGGAAGCTGATCTAAGTGAGTGAAATTGGGTGTAAGACAGTGGGGAGTGGTTGAAACTGAACAGCCCAGACTTCATCCAAAGGGGCATGTAGGTAGGTAGGCTTGGGACTGTCACATGTTGCAGTTTTCGAGAAAAGCAGGCCAAAACCCCTAGTACTCGAGTTTTAAAAAATCATTCAGTTCATGGACCATTAGTTTATGCCTTCTGTTCTGACTTAATAATGGCTAGGAGTTAGAAAATCATATAGAGTTTAATGCTATTGAACCCTGGCTAAGATTTAACTATTTAATAGACCAGGTTATTTATTTTTAAAATGTGTATTTTTTTTATTGATGCAGTTTTGAACTTTGTTTTTTCAGCACGTCGGGTTTGGAAAAATTATCTCCCAGCAATTAATGGGATCGTCTTTCTGGTGGACTGTGCAGATCATCCACGCCTCATGGAATCCAAAGCCGAACTTAATGTATGTTTATATTTTTTTCCATCCTTGGCTTGTATTTGTTTTAAGGAATACAGCTCAGTGGTGCCAATGCTGCATCATTCTAGTTAACATTTGATAAAGGTCCTAGTTAGGGAAGAAACTTTTAAAATCTACAACATTGCTTTTCAGTGTCCTAAGGAAACTCAGCTTGAACTTAAATAAATTAATGTTGTTTATATCTATCATAGGGTGAGTCTATGTCCAGTTTGCTAAGGACAGTCCTCAGTTTATGCCTGTTGTCTCAGCATAATTAATGTCTTTCCCTTTTACATATCACATATGGTTGGGTGAAACCTTGGAAGAGGTTAGTGTTCTTTACATTTGTGTCTTTCCACTCTTGGACTGAATGACTTGCCAGACCTTAAGAGTTTTGCCTATGTGCAGGGTTTGATCCTATCAGGGCTCACTTCAAGTTTTCACCATTTTCCACATTGCATTTTCTTGGCTTGACAATTTCTCTACTGTTACCTTTGTTATTTTTACTGCTTCACCCTATGTCTCTTCTTTCTCTTTGATTTATAACTATCTCTTTGCATTCTTGATCCTGGCAGTTTGAACATGTCTCAAGTTTATCTATACATATGTTTCTTGAAGTCTGTCTCATGTAGAATTACCTACAGGGTAGTCCTTCCCTTACTTGACTCCTTGGCAGTGGCCATTCTCTCTTTTTTAAAAGATCTTATTTACTTATTTTTAGGGAGAGAGAAAAGAGAGGGAGAAACATCAATGTGAGAGAGAGACATCGATCGGTTGCGTTTTGTACACGCCCCAACTGGGGACTGAACCCACAACCCAGGCATTTGCCCCGACTGGGAATAGACCTTGCAGTCTTTCACTTTGTGGGACAGCACCCACCCAACTGAGCCACACTGTCAGGGCAATTCCCTCTTTCTTTAAACTTCTCTTTGTATTCTTGGGTTTGGTGTTTTCTCTCTCTGGCTAATACTTCTCAGATTCTTTCATAAGTATCTTTTCCTCTGCTTAGCCCTTACATCTTGTCTCCTCCCCACACCCCTCCAGGGTCTATACTTTCTTCTAGGCTGGTCCAGGCTACTTCTGTTCCTCAATCTGCCACCCACATGTCAGTGACTCCCAAATGGATATTTTTTGTCTATGCCTCTTTTGAGCTTCAGCCTCATGCGTAATGCTGCCTGTTAGACAACTCCACCTACCAGTTCTGTTCTCCCAGACTGGAACTATTGATCTTCCCCACCATCTACCTGGACATGCAGCCAAGATCCCTGTGACTTACTGTAGGTTCCACCAGCACCCTGCCACACTTGTCATTGCCTTACTTAATATTTGTTAATAGACTTCTATAATCTTCGGGATAAAGTCCATAAATCTGCATAGCACATAAGCTCTTTCATGAGAATGCCTCTGTTTATTTCTCCAACTTCTTTTCTGTTGCTTGCCTTGAACTACATTTCAAACAGAGAACAATTTACCCTTTTGTGAATGTGCAGAAGTGGCTATCCTTGCCTGGCTTTCTCACCTGACCCCCTACCTTCTTTTGCTTGTAAATTTCAAAATATCCTTTAAGAGATCTTAGAGTTCAGGTATGATCACTTCTAGGAATGCTTCTATTACCTCGCACATTGTTAAGACTCTCCATCTTACCAGTGTTTGTTGTCTTTGTTGTTTATTTTTTATAGGTCTCTCCCGCCAGATTGTGAATTTAACTAGAAGGGACCTTGTCTTATTTCTTTGGGAAAGTTTTATACCTAGCAGAATATCAGACACATAGTAGGCACTTAGTTAATATGAATGAATGACTTCCTTACTCTGATTTTGTCATTTTCTGGAACTTTAGATGGTCGACGCATGTTTCCCTTTATTTGTTCAACTCTATTCTCTTTTCCTAGCTTTTCTTGTTAGTGAGCACTAGATGTCCAGGACAATATTGCGATTTATAAGGAGGACATATTTGGTAATTTGGATGATCAAAATTTATTTCTCATACATGGTTGGTTTTCATCCATGGTTCCAGTTACACAGTTCCTGGAATTTCCTAAGTGAGGGAAGCCCTATAGGTGTCTTTTGTTATGTTAATGACAAAAGGGATGAGGGCTGCTTGCTAGGAGAACCAACCACGTAGAGGTTGCACTTTCAGCCCCATCTCCTGACCCCCAGGGAGGAGAGCAGGGCTGGAGGTTGAATCAGTTACCAGTGGCCAAGGATTTAATCAATCATGACTATGTAATAAAGCCTCTATAAAAATGCAGAAGACAGCATTCAGAGAGTTTCTGGGTTGGTGACCACATGGAGATTCGGGGAGAGTGGGGTGTGCGCATGCTTCAGGTCCTTTTCTCACACTTTGCTCTGTGCACCTCTTTCATCTGGCTGTTGCCTGAGTTAGAGCCTTTTATAGTAAACCATCACTCAAGTAAGTAATAGTTCTCTGAGTTCTGTGAATCATTCTGGCAAATTAAACCCAAGGAGGGGGTTATGGGAACCTCTGATTTACACCTAGTTGGTCAGAAATACAGGTGATAGCCCGGACTTATTCCTGGCATCTGTAGAGGAGCTGGGAGTCTTCTAGGACTGATCCTTCACCTGTGGAATTTGATGTTTCTTTCCAGGTAGATAGTGTCAGAATTGAGTTGGATAGGCAGCTGCTATCCCAAGAATTGCTCGTTGCCTGGGAAACCTCCCCTCACATTGGAATTGGTATCAGAACTGATTCATGTGGACTTGAAATCTCGGCCAGCTTTGATTCCTCTTTTGTTTGTCTTCTAATTAAAACTTCAGTCTCTTTGCTTCTTTACTACAAAATTGGCTGCTGCACTGTTCATTATATGCTGCCACCTTAGGCTAGATCATCATCTCTTCCCTGAGCATCACAGATAGATACTATTTGTGAATTCATTGTACTAAAGGTATATAGATTCTCTTCTTTAACTTTTGGATTTGGAGTCCTGGGGGTCTATTGCAGCTAACCTCTCAAACTGGCACCATAACGTTGGCCATCCCTTGCTATCCCATTTACTCGGTCACTGCATGTCAACATAGATGCGTTAACCCAGCCAGGTGATGCTCCATGCAGCTTCCTGAATTCTTTTCCTACTGTAAAGCCATTGCTTATATTCTTCTGTCTATCCAAATCCTGTCCCTCCTTCAGAGCTCAGTTTTGGTTCTGCATCTTTGCTAAGACTTTCCTCAAGCCCACATTGACATTTTATTCCTCCGATTGCCTTTTAGTATATATATTTTGTCCCAGTTCATTGCGACACTTAATCATCCACATGCCTTGCTTTGTTGATAGATGTTTGAACATAGAGTGAGGATTTCTTGAGCTAGGGGTGTGTTTTGCCCTTACTTCTATATCCCTGTTAGTACATGAGGTAGCATTTTGCACACATTGGGCACTCAGTGAATACTTGAGGAGTTCCCTTAGTCATTTTTGAGACTCTGTAGCCCAAACATTCATGTTTCTAGGACTGTGTGCAGTGGATAGCCTGAGAATGTTCTATAACTGAGTGACTTAGTTCAAAAGTAAATTTGGGCCAGTTTTGCTGCCTTGTAGAATAGACACAGCCTTCAGTTGCCATCATTTTGAGGCCACTGGGGGATTTTTGCCTAATGTAAAGGTGTATTTACGGGCTTTTTATCTAGTATTAAGAATGTTATATATAATTTCAGGATTAAACTTTGAGTTAATAAGTCAGGTATAGAGATGATTAGATTTTCACTTTACATTTGATAACCTTATAGACGAGTGAAAGTCAAAGTGATTTTCATTATCTGGTGGGATTTTATAGATTTCTTGCTTTTTTTTTTTAAATCTTGTCTTCAGGCTTTAATGACTGACGAAACAATATCCAATGTGCCAATCCTTATCTTGGGTAACAAAATTGACAGATCAGATGCAATCAGTGAAGAAAGACTCCGTGAAATTTTTGGACTTTATGGACAGACCACAGGAAAGGTAAGAGAAAAATCTTCAGGGGACATAGAATGAAGGGAATTCATACGTTTTAAAACAACTTTTTTACATGGTTCCTTAGTGTTGCCTATTGGTTATCTCTTTCCAGAAATGCTTCCTTTAATTTGTTTAGTTTCCCCTGTTCTTCATGAGTGTTATACACCCATGAATTCTTAATTTCTTCAGTGTAATCTGTTAATAGCATGTATTTCTGAATGTCCTAAAAAGTCCCAGACTTCTTGTGTCCATCAAAGACGATGCTGGTTCTTGAGTCCCCATGGCCTTTTTCTTGGCTTCCTGGATTAGTTGGCCAGTGAATGTTGATGTGTTCAAAGCAAATGCTCTTCATAGAGAGAGAGGCTGGGAATAGGACTGTGCTGCTTACTCTATCCCGTAAGTATGACGCCCTGGGGAAGTCATCTGTATTGCCTTGACCACATTTTTGTAATCAGTCCCTGCTTAGATTTGCTTTTGAGAAATGAATAAAATGATCTTTGTGATCACCCTTTCATACTTTTCCCTCATGAAAGTGTTAACAGCTTTTCTTGGTTTTTGTCTCTCTTAGGGAAATGTGACTCTGAAGGAACTGAATGCTCGCCCCATGGAAGTGTTCATGTGCAGTGTGCTCAAGAGGCAAGGCTATGGTGAGGGCTTCCGCTGGCTCTCCCAGTACATTGACTGATGTTTGGACAGTGAAAATAAAAGAGTTTTACTTCTCTGGACTGATCCTATTCACAGCTTCCTCATGAACTTTTCTAATAGAACAAGGAAAGCTCTCCACAACCATGTCTGGCGTTGAGAAGCCAAGAGTCTCTGTCAGCTCTCTCATCGCCCAGTGGTGACATGTGCTCTTCTCCACACTGTCGGGAGGCAACGCTGCCCCACGCACTGGTGCAGGTCAGCATCCCGGGACTTGGAAGCTGGCAGGATTTGCCGGGTACAGCTGTGTGCCATCATGGGACACCTGAAAAGAAAAACACGTCTCACCACTGTGGTTGATTTCAAAAGAAAGTGATTCTATTTTTTAAAGAAAGTGTTGTTAATGTAATTGGTTTCCCTTCTAACTTTTTGAGTTTGTAACTTACTTGGTCCAGAGTTTTCTATTCCATTTTTTTTTTTAATCTAGTGAGTGGCATATAGATACTTCATAAAATTATGCACAGATACATGTTGGTGGCCAGAGCTCCGTCAAGTGAACCTCGTTCTGTTGAGTTAGCAGGTCAGTGAGAGAAAGCGCCCCTGTCTGTCTAACTGCCTTGGAGTAGGTGGCAGCACCTTGTGCACAGAGAACTAGGAAAGGGCAGAACCCTGGCCGTGCAGTTGCAGCCGGTTCCCACTGTGGCGAGCTAGGGTTATTCCTCATCATGGAGTGGATAGCAGGTCGTTGACTGCGGAAGAGTTAATTATAGAGTGGGTTATTATTATTACTTAAAAATTAACAAATTTCAGCCAGTCTTTGCTTTTAATTAACTGTTGGAAATTTTATTTCTCTTTGTAGCACCTTTTCCGTTATCAGTTATAAAAAGTGACTTTCGCCCCATGAAAGAGTTGAGGGCATCTCCTTTGTTGTCATACAGTGAGGTGTGTCAGTTACTTTTGCACAGATTTTAGGGAGGGGGGGGCAGTTTCTGAATAGGAGAGTCATATAGGATAAAGTTAACAGCTTATAGGCTCTTAAGCTCTTAATTCTGTGATTTGAGAACTTAAAAATGTGGTATTGTAGAATTTGGTTGAATCTGGGAAAGATTTACTCAGTAGACTTTAAATTTTCCAGTTGCAGAATTTGGTCTCTTTATTGGACTGGTCTTCAGCTTGCTTGCTTTTTTCTTTTTTTTTGTCAGTTATTAATTTTTTTTGGTGTTTAAAAGTTAACATCTGTAGCTTTTACAGACTTTTTTTGTATGAAATTTTCTTTCTCCATTCCAGAATTAAGCTGGGGAAACTCTAATCCAAGAACTTCGTGTAGCGCTCTTGCTGTTGAGCCAGCATCACTTACCTATCAGTAAACAGTACAGAAGCCACCATGTCCCCTCCGGTAGTGTGATGAGGATTATTTTTGTAACTTTCCATTTTCTTAATGCCATATGTGAAATTGGATTTTCATGATCTTAACTGATTTTCTACCCTTGCAGTAAACGGTGATAGGATCAGAGGTGGTCTTAAGGTGGGAGGATGTCTTTGTTCACTTTTCCTTTAATGACAAATCAGAGGTAATTTCCTCAAAATTGAAAATTGTGATGATGGTGCTTATTTGTAGAGGATTGAATTCAGTGGATTCTTGCTTAAAATGTGAGGGAAGGGAAAGTGTGCATAACATATTTTTGGAGTGAGAGAGTATTGTTCTTTAGCTGGATTTCTCATTGTTAACAACATCTTCAGTACTAGTAGGCAAGCGTATTTTTTCACTGCTATGTACCAAATGCAGAGCTCAGTGGAGTATAAGTCTGAAATGAGCATGACTTTCATTTATGAGCAAGCACAGCTGGATTAAGATAGTTGTTGGTTTGGAAAGGGGTTAAAGCCTTAAGTGAGCAAGTCTATCTCACCGTGAATTAGTTAACTTGCATACCTTCAATTGACTTTGGCTAAAGGTAACCCATACTTCTCTATCCAGAGACACAGGAAGTATGATTGCTTCAGTGTTAGTTTTCTCATTTTTCTTCTTTTCCCTTTCCCTCTAATCACTTTGTAGCAAGCTAGAAACCTATGAATTCTACGCAGAGTAGCTCTTTGTGAAAGTGGTTTATTTTGGCCACTGGAGAAAGAGGGGATTGAAATGTCAAGTAGTCAAATAGCACTAGTCTATTTCTTGCCCCACAGAAAACACTGTTCCTATAATAACAGAGCAGAAAGAAACTGCGGTGAGGAGCTTGGCTCTTAACAGTGAGGTTCAGAGCTTTGTACAGGAACTCCCATGAATTGAGACTTTTCATTCTGTTTTATCAGAGTGCATATATGTCCTATTTCAGGAAGAGTAAACAGTCATTTACAAAAGAAAGTCAGTGTGTAGCCTAAGCATTTTAATAAAAAGTTAAAAGAAAGTTGCTGTCTTAACTCCTTTATTTTTTTTTTGCATTGGTTTGTTCTCAGTTTAAACACATCACGACATTTGTTGTGCTGGGGAAAGCAAAATTTTTCCTACTTATGGAAAGAAATACGTACAATGGATGTGAGACAGTTAAATCTTGCTACCGGGAAAAAACAAAAGGCTAAGCCAATTTACACATTCTACTAGAAGTAATACACTTAGTACTGTTTGAGAGCCTTGGAACATGCTCTGGTCCCAGGATTGGTAGTCATCTCTGCGATGGGATAGACAGGGCAGTGTTTTGAACAAAGTCTTGTATTAATACGCTAGCAAAGACTGGATTCAATTTAGCTGTATTTCATCATTTTCTACAAAATTGGGGAGAGCCAGTTGAATACTACATTTGGCAAAATGGGAGAAGGAATGGAAACTGTGCTTGTGCATTTAGTGGGCTTGTAGGAAGACCTGCTTTTAGAAAATCCCAAATGCGATTAAACTAAAGTACCAGGACAAATATTGGGTTGGCCAAAAAGTCTCTTTAGTTTTTTTTTTCTGTAGACAAATTTTTCATTTTCACCAGTAACTTTATTGATTTGGGTATTTTGAGTATGTGCACTATTGGCTTCTAGTGGGTAAGGGCCAGGGAGAATGCTAAACATCTTTCAATTCAAACGACATCCCCACAGCAAAGAATTTATCTACTGAGCTTTGGCCAAAATGTCAGTAGTACAAAAAAACTTCGCAAACCACTTTTGACATGTTTGATCAGTCACAGCACCATACCATATACTGCACAAATCATTTTTGCATTTCAGTTTTGTTTTTACCCTTCTTGAGATAATAAAACATAATATGCTGAAAATGTTACGTATCTTCTCCGATCTTCAGTATTAAAATGGCTGCACAAAATTTCACCAATTTTGATGTTTTTTTAAAAATGCATGCTGACATGACAGCTGTCACAATATAATCTTACAAAAATCGTTTTGAATAACGTTAAAGACAACTAAGCACTACTAGAGCCATCGTACAGAAAAAACTAAATGAACTGTTTGACCAACCTAAAAGAATGGGAAGCAAAATGCAATAGTTTCTTTTTGACTTAAAATTATTGGAGACATCCTGTGATTGAAACCAATGTCCATGTTACTATGAAAGGAGGCCTTGGGTTCTATGTTCATAATGCATTTGTGTTACTTGAATTGGACTGGAACGTGAGAAAGGCTGAGTCAATGAGCCCAGTACTCAAAGGGATCCCACCTTGGCTCTTTGGCTGTGACTTGGGACTTAACAGTGTAATGTGCCATAAACAAAAAAAACCTTGACATAAAACATGCTGGAGGCTTGAGCGGCACTAAGGGAGAATCACGACTCGAGAGAAAGAAACTCTTAATTGCTAGGTAGTTGGAATAATTGAGTGCGTTTACTGTGCTCAAGCCATCTGCGTCACAGATCCAAAACAGACAAAAGCAGCGCTTGCTATGGGAAGACTGCTAATTTCTTTCCTGCCTCATACTAAAATGGGTTATTGTTTCCCTTTCTCAAACAAGTTTGGTACTGGGAATACAGAGCGTTACCCTCTGTTGTGCTGCGGATCAACCAGCCAGCATTAGTTTTATCCAAAAATTGAGGCAGAAATGTATTGTTTTAGTAGTGGAATATTATTCATTGATGCTGACAAATAGGTACTAAAGTAGCCTTATTAAAATGCGTATTTTAGTGATATGGTGGTGAATGTCTAGCTCGTGACTGCTGTGGGGATATCCTGAAGCCCCTCAAAACAGTCATGCTCTTCCATACTCGGATAATTCTTTGGAAAAGTGGGGATGTTTCCTGTTTGCTTACATCGTGGATGGCACACTATAGCTCCTGGGCTAAACCAGATTTGCTGTTTATGGCCTATGAGGAAAAAACAATGTTATTTTGTGACATAAAAATTATATGAAATTCAAATTTTAGTGTCCGTAAAGTTTTGTTAGAACACAGCCACCCCCTTCCTTTGGCCTTTGTGTGCTACGACAGCAGATATGAGTATGTATGACAATGTATGGCCTGTAAAAACTACACTACACTCTGGCTTTTTGAAAAGAAAAAGCGTTTTGCCCCTGACCTACATAAATCCGAGGGGGAGGGTCATTGTGTAAAATGTGCATAATGCAAAATACAGGCTTGTATAATTAAAATTTTTTATTTCAAACACTGTCATAGTACTTTTTTAAAAGGCAATTTTATTAGGAGCAAATCCAAATCCATGGGATTTGTCGTTTTGTGCTTTGGCATTAAAAGACCCGAGGTGTAATTGTGACCTCCACGTGGATTGTCAGTTAACACATTTTAAAAAGATTGAAATGGCCAAGGATTTCTTGGCTGTATTATCCCATCAGAGGTTGAATATTGCCTAGACCTAGGCAGATCCTGACAGATGCTGTCATGGCCCAGGCAAGTCTAGCCACGTCGGCACTTATTTCTATTCCCTGCAGCCCAAAGAAGAGACGAGACTGAGGCTCGGAGGGATCCGCCCTCTGCCCGTCCTCCCAATTTCCCCGCAGAGCAGCGAGCCAGTTACTCTCCTTGGGCTCATCCTAGGGGACTGCTGCGCCCTCTACTACGCACAGGTGGCGCACAGGTGGCGTGACCAACAGGGGCGGGGAAAGGAGAGGGTCAGCCTAAGCAGCCAATCGGGACTTGGCTCCAGGTCCAGCCAATCGGGCCAGTTGGGTTTAGCCAATTGGGCCGGATGAGGAAGAGCGTAATCAGTGACTGCACCTCTTGCTTCCAGCTCTGGGTGGCGCTTTGAGGGGCTCGCAGAGGGGGCTCGCAGGTGTAGGTTGAGGTTCTAGCTCGCTCTCGGGTTCTCCGCGAAGCCCAGCCACACCGTCCCGAGGCATGGGCCGACAGTGGGGTCCTGCCATGAGGGTAGCCGAGCAGGCGGGCTGCGTGGTGAGCGCCTCACGGGCCGGGCAACCCGAGGCTGGCTCGTGGAGCTGCAGCGGGGTGATCCTGAATCAAAGCCCGGGCCTGGTGCTTTGCCACGGTGGCATCTTCACCCCCTTTCTGCGGGCTGGCAGCGGGGTGCTGACTGCGGCCGGTGCCACCTTCCTGCCTGGCGACAGTTGCAGCGACGACCTGCGCCTGCACGTGCAGTGGGGCCCAACGGCCTTGAGTCCCACAGGCCGCACGGAGCGGGGACGCCCCAGGTTGTGCACGCCTGGGTGCGCCAGTCTGGAGCCCAGCCCGCCGGCCCGGCACCGCGGACGACCCCTGCAGCCTCCACACCCTGCCGAGCTGCTGCTGCTGCTGAGCTGCCCGGACTTCCGGGCCCACTTCGCTCGTCTCTTCGGGAGCGAGGCGACAGAGCAGTGGCGATTTGCGAGCTCTTCGCCGGAAGACGAAATGTCGGGGGATGAGGAGGAGGATCAGCTGAGAGCGCTGGGCTGGTTCGCGCTGCTGCGTGTGAAGCACGGCTCAGAGGAGAAAGCGGATGAGCTCAGGCCAGCAATGGCCGTGGTGCCTCTCGGGACCGTTCCCAAGGGCTCGCCGCTGCTGGCCTGTGGCTCCCCGTTCGGGTCCTTCTGCCCGGACATCTTTCTTAATACGCTCAGCCACGGCGTCCTTAGCAACGCGGCAGGCCCGCTACTGCTCACCGATGCGCGCTGCCTGCCTGGCAGTGAGGGTGGCGGCGTGTTCACAGTGCGACACGCGGGGGCACTGGTGGCGCTGGTGGCGGCACCCCTCTGCTGGAAGGCCCGCGAGTGGGTGGGCCTCACACTGCTTTGCGCTGCCGCACCTCTACTCCGTGCCGCCCGTGTCGCGCTCCGCTGCCTGCGTCCCAGCACGGCTTCATTGGCCGCTCTCCTGCCCCCCGAAGTGGGCGCCCCTTGGGGTCTGCCCCTCCAAGACCCCGGGCCTCCGTGGGCAGCCGCAGCCGTGCTGGTGGAGTGTGGCACCGTCTGGGGCTCTGGAGTGGTCGTGGCGCCCCGCCTCATGGTGACCTGCCGGCATGTGGCACCCCGCGAGATGGCCAGAGTCCTGGTGCGCCCCACCATGCCTAAGTAAGACCCGCAATGGTGCTCCCACTGTACCCCCTCACCAGGTCTAACGTCTGGGTTTTACGTCTCACGTCTTAATCCTCAGGATTATGGAGGCCTTTTAGCGTCATGCTGATGATTTGAAATCCTCCCCTACCCTCACATCCTTGATACCCAGAACCCCGGTGTAGGAGATGCTGGGCCTCTTGGGAGGGACCGAATGGGGCTTGGGCAAGATAACAAACAACTCTGGATTTGGGAATTATGGGCCGCGCCTGCATTCCTGCCTGGGCATCTTTGACCTCTTTTCCCAGCCTGATCTCCGTCTAGCGGGCAATTTCTCTGTCTCATACCCCTGAACCCACCCATCTCTAGGCCCTTTGAATAGAGACTTCCTAGCCCTGCCCCCCATTCCCCTGATAGTAGTAGTGAAGTCCCAGGGGCCCAGGATGCTGTTTTCCCTGGATAATGAGTTGGGCCTGTTCATCTAATCTTGCAGATCTTAACCAGAGCTTCCCATCTGGATCAAAATTACAGATGTGGGGTTCCACGTAATTAGAATATGGGAGTGGGGCCCAGGCAGATTTTGAACAATCTGGGTGATCCTGGTGGGCAACCATGTTGGGACTTTAGACTGTCATTTGTTCCCTCTCTTCAGGGAAAAGCAGTCTTGAATTCTGCTTGCTCTGACATGGGTCAGTGACCTTGGCTTATTGGTTGATTTTCTAGTACATGCTCTATTTCCTCTGTAGTTTCAGATGCTTAACTTAGGCCAAAACAAAACAGCAGGATAGCACCTTGGTGTTAATACCTGATGTTCTTCTGTACCTGGCTCAGCACAGGCTTGCAGCTCAGGTCTTTCAAAATCCTTCTGAATTTCTGAGGTTAACCCAGCCTGGCTTTGCCATAGAGGTACCTTCTGGTGGCTGACAGGACAGCCATGATTGATGAGTATTGTGATGTCTGTGTGGTCCCAAATACCTCGCCCCGCACCCCACTCTTGGTCCTAAGGAAACCACGAGGTCTGCTGGCAGCTACCCCTACAGAGTGTGTAGCAGGAAGCCCCTATGTGGTCTTGGGCAAATCACTTAACCTTTCTAAGCTGCCTTGCCTTGAGTTGACATGTAAAGTCTTGAAACAATGCCTGGCACATAGTAAGTGCTACAGGGCCACATTTCTGTAAACAAGGACCCAGAGGGGTGAAATCATATCATGCCTGACCCACCAATTGACAGGATTGTCCATATCAAATGAAGCTGTGAAGGAAAATGCTGGGCATGTTTGCTCTGGCTCCTATCACTTACTGTGTGACCTCGGGCAAGTTATATCACCTCTCTGGGTCTCAAATACACTATCCAAAGTGGAGATAATGTCATTGTCTAGTTCATAGGAATGCTGTGAGGACTGAATGAATGATGTTCATAGAGCCTTAACACTGGATCTGACCCACAGTGCTCACTAGGTGTCAGGTGTTTATGATCATGGTGACGTGCACAAAACTTTGCAATTGGTCAATCGCGTTTGGAAAGACTGCGTTAAATGATGTGCCTGGAGTTGCTGGCACGGTCCATCTCAGGACTGACACCAGATCCCAGGTCTTTTGACTCCCAAATCCATGACGGTTACTGTCACTCATCCCCTTGCTTCCTCCCAGTGCTAAAGGGTCAGGAATCTAGCCTGTCATTTCCTTTCCCTTGCTCCCAGGAGTGCCAAGATCTGGGGACATGTGGTGTTTGCCACTCAGGAGACATCTCCGTATGACATAGCAGTGGTGAGCCTGGAGAAGGAACTAGAGGGTGTCCACATGCCTGTGCCCACTGAGCATTTTCACGAAGGTAAAGGACAGAGGGGCCCTCTGATCTGGGGTGGACCTGTGGGAGGAGAGTCACTGTTGGACATTCGAACCCTGCACATCAGGGAGCCAGCCCCCAGGGCAACTCCCTCCCCACTCCTGCTGGACTAGTAAGTCAGGGTGGCATCAGGCTGGCATGAAATCATCCTATGAACCGTGCTTTGGCCAGAGATGCTCTTGGAGGCTTCCCTTCTTGTGCCCAGCATGCCCAACATGCTGAGAGACATGCTTATCCCCAGCTATGGATAAGGCGCGCCTGTTTCCTGTGGCAGTGTAGCATGGAGGCGCGGAGACTTGGAGGCTCCTCACCGCCGCAGGCTCATCAAATGTTGCTCTTTCAAGGCTACAGTGGCCTGATACGAGTAAAAGGCTTTGTGATGCTGCCACAAAAGTCGCAGAGGTCTCACTTTGTGCATGCAGTGTGATATAACTACAAAGAGCACGCGCTCTCTGAACTGGCATCTCTGCTGCCACTTACTAGTCCTGTGTCCTGGGACCGGCAACTCAATGTTCTCTGGCTCAGTTTCCACATCCGTAACTGGAGATAGTGTCCCACTCCTGGGTGTTGTGAGGCCTGGGTGACATGTTGTCTGGAAAGCACTCAGCTCCCCGCCCTGTGTAGTCAAACACTTGGTAAAGGAAGGTTTTGTAATCATCATCACCATTTTTTCACCAAGAGACTTCTTAGTCCCAGGAGCAGATGGATGTTAATTCTACAAACATTTATTGAACAACTAACTAGGTTCTATGTACACCAAAAAGTGACTGCCCCCTCTAGCAGGGGACAGAGGGCTGAGGAACAGCCTGGCATTGAGAAGTGGCTGAGCAGGTGCAGTGCTGGCAGCTCAGTGGCGGTCCCAGCCTCTTCCTGTGGGGACCTAGGGAAGGCTCTCTGAAGGCAGGAGTATCGGAGCAGAAGACCTCGAAGGGCAGCGTGTCGGGAACTTCGGAGAGGGCAGGAATGAGATTGGGGAGGATAGTCCTGCAGACAGAGGAGGCGGCCTTGCAGCTTCATCCTTCTTCCCTCTCTGTCAGGCGAGGCTGTCAGCGTGGTGGGCTTTGGCGTTTTTGGCCAGGCTTGCGGGCCCTCGGTGACCTCGGGCATCCTGTCAGCTGTGGTGCAGGTGGAAGACACTCCAGTGATGCTGCAGAGCACATGTGCTGTGCATGGTGGCTCCAGTGGGGGACCCCTCTTCTCTACCTGCTCAGGGAACCTCCTGGGTAAGCAGCTTCTTGGCCCTCTCCCAGCCTTTCCTGGCCAGAGCCTCAGCCCCGTCTAGTGAGTGCTGGATGTCCACCCCCTGTCTGGGAAGATGGTGCCATTATGCTCAGGAAGTAGTTAGCCAAGGTATTCAGGCCATTCTGCTTCTGAGGATGAAAGGAGGCAGACGCTGAGCTGCAAGGGAAGATGTCTGGGTTCTGGTTCCTTCTCTGCCACTAAGCTACAGTGTGATATTAGGCAAATCATTGGATCTCATTCAATCCGTGAAACTCGGGAGTTGGGTTAGTCCAAGGGTCACAAACTCCAAAGCTCACAGAGGCTGGGCAGGTAAAGGGAATGAATGAGTGAAGACAACATGGAGTGGAGAGTCAAGGTGAACTGGGGTGAGCACCACTCAGCTCCAATACATTGTTGCCATATTATGAAGGGATATGAGCTAACATTGGCCCATCGCCAGTTTTTCACAGGAAGCTGTGAACCCTCTTTTTTCAAAAAATAAATATATGGTGACATCTTTCAATTTTTAGATTTTGGTAACTAATTCAGGGTTTTTTGGTTTGTTTTAAAAAAGGTCTATTAAAAAAAAACAGCCAACATGAACCCGTATGGACACCTCCACTGCCCAGCTGTGGTCCAGCCCACAGAGGGGTCATGCGTGCTTCCCTTCTCTTATTTCTGATCGCTTTCTCCCGTAGCAAGAGGTCTTGCTCTTGCTGGATACAATAGATTTACTTATTTCTTTAATCGTAGTGTACTAATAAAGTCAACCAACCATGCCTTTAAAAAAATTCATACAGATAAGTGCATACAGAAATAAATATATATGTGTATGTATGCACAAGTTAATATATATATTCCAGCTCTGTCTGCTGTGATACCCATTGCAATGAACACACCAAGAAACCAGGTCTTCTTTTCTAAGAGCCAGTCTCTAACAAAAGGAGCTGGGAACTGGGTGATACCCGGACAGGGTCTGGGAAAATCTAAGATGAGCCTGGAGCACCTTGTGCTGGAAAGGAAGGAAGTACGAATAACCGTGAAATGATTGTACATGTCAAATACTGAAAGAACCAAGAACCTACTTGAAGGAGATCCCATTGGAATGACTTAAGCAACAAAACGAATAGCAATAGGATTTGATTATAACTCAAAGATAAGAATGAATAACCATGTGTCCACACTGCCATAAATAAATAACCCGATACATTTTAAAATGGAGACAGGCAACAGCTCTTTCTTACAGATGATTTCCAATTAATAAATGCAGAAGAAGTGAGGGAAATAGAAAATCACTATTGGGTCACCACAGTAAGAATTGCTGCAGACAGAATCCACCGATAGATGCTAAAATCAGTGGGCAAGAGTTTAAATAGAAACAGGATATTTGTCTAACCATAAGATATTTAGTGCTTTACACAGGGGAAAATAGTAAGTCTACAGTGGAGAAACCTGGGAGATAACCACCTTAGGCAAGTGATCAAAGGTTAACATCTCAGGTCATTCTTACAGACATCATGTGCCTCCTGATAGGAAGCACCGAGAGGCATCGCTTCTGCGGTGTTCTTGATAATGTGTGAGCTTAATCTTAACCTGAGAAGACATCAGGTAAACCCCAACTGAGGGACATTCTACAAAATAAGAGACCTCTACTCTTTAAAGTGTCAAGGCCACGAAAGATAAAGAAAGACTATGGAACTGGCCCAGATTGGAGGAGACTTAGGAGACGTGACAACTAAATGCTGTGTGGGATACTGGATTGATCCTAGAACAGAAAAGCGCAGTAGTGGAAACACTGGTGAAATCCATGTGAGTTCTGTGCTTTAGTTAGTAGCATTGGTTAATTTGTTGGTTTAGATCAATGTTTTATGGGGACATAAGATGTTAGCGGAAGGGAAAGCTGGGTGAAGGAGGCTATGCAGGAACTCCGTACTATTTTGGCAAGGCTTCTGTAAGTCTAAAATCGCCTGAAAAAATAAATGCGTACACGTGCCCACACACATGCACAGTAAGCAGGCCAAACAAAATGTGTCGGTGGGTTTGGTTCCTTTATTCATCCACTCAGCAAGTATATACGAAGGCCTCCGTGCTGGGCGCTGTTCTAGGTCTGGGGAGGCTGCAAGAACAAAACACAAAAGTCCTGCTCTTGCGGAGCTGACACTAGTGGGAGAGAAAGGTAACAAAGTAAGTGAAATACAGTGTGTTAGATACTGATCATGTTGAGAAAGTTAAGGCAGGAAGGGGGACCAGGATTTGGGGAGCTGGTGTCTGTGAAAGAAAGCATGGCATCTGTCACTGTGAGGGGCCTTCAAGCCCCCAATAGGCATAGGTCTCCAAGATGGGCAATGGGCCTCCCTTCCCATCCATCTCTCTCTCTGTGTCCTGGCTCACAGCCCCTTTTCCTCTCTGACTCCTCAACAGGCATTGTCGCCAGCAACACCCGGGACAATAACACGGGGGCCACCTACCCGCACCTGAACTTCAGCATTCCCATCACCGTGCTCCAGCCGGCCCTGCAGCAGTACAGCCAGACGGGCGACCTGAGCGGCCTCCGAGAGCTGGACCACGTCGCTGAGCCAGTGAGGGTGGTATGGCGGCTGCAGCGGCCCCTGACAGAGGCCCTGCGGAGCAAGCTCTGAGCCTGTGTCACCCGCGGGAGAGAAGAGCGACCATTTAATGCCATGGGAAGGGCCAAGGGGACAGCAGCCTCAGGACCCTGACCCGGCACGCCCCAGCTGGGCAGCCTCCCATCACCGCCTGCCTTGTTCCGCCCGGAGTCTGGATCAAACTTCAGCCCCGTGGGTCTCCAAGCCGGTAGCCCGTCTTGGGGGTGCTTTTTTCAACCCCCACCTCTCTGTCCCCAGCACTAACTCAGCTCTGTTTCTCCCCAGCTGGGGAGCCCAGCACAACTGCACAACAGACCTGGTCCTGGCAGTTGGTGGGAAGGCAGGCCCAGCCCTGGTTTCGAGTCCATTCCCTGTCTCCCGCTGGCCGCTGGCCACTGGAGCAGTTGCTTCCCTGGGGCCTTGGCTCCTCCCTGCTCTCTGTCAGAATCAGCAGGCTGATGGAGCACTGGCGCTTCCTCAGAAAACCTGGGCAGAGAAACCCGGCTCTGAAGACTGGAGACAAGGGAAAGGAATCTCCCTGTTCTGCCAGATCTATAGGGAGGCAGAGTGCTCGGAAGTCAGGACTCCCGGGTCTTCATATGTCAGGTGTCATTGACCTACAGGGGCATTCTGACGCAGTGCCTTAATTTTCAGCCCATACAATGGGTCTCAGGAATCTTGGCGGAGATGGGGTCGGGGGTGGTTAGAATGAGTCCGGTTGGGGTTTGGGAATAAACAGGACCTGCAGGGGGAACTCTATCCTTGTACATACCATATTGTTTTTTTTTTTCCTTTTGGTTTTGAGAGCTGAATTGGTAATAAGCACGAAGCATGGAAAAACACCTCTTCTGTCCAACTTTCTGAGTGGGGTTTGATCTCACAGGATATTCTCATGCCAAACTGGTCCTTCCACTACCTCCGGCCCCTGGAAATTCGGGCAAAAGTCCTTTGTTAGGCAAGGAGCCCTGACGTTCTCTTCCCAAACTGCAGGCGCTGTCAAGTGGGAAGGGAGGAGCGGCGTGGGGTGGGCTGCGGCGGCGAGGGTGCACGAGGAGCTGCACCAAGACCCGCTTCCCTCTCGTGGATCAAGGTGTCCTCTGGTTGCCAAGATTTTGAATGACAGACATCTTCCCTGATTTTTGTGGTCTGGGGTAGGTGTTTGGAGATGGGCTACCAGTTCTGACATGCGATGCCCCAAGCCCGGTGTGGGGTCACTGCATACCTCTCTCTCCTCCCTCCTGGCTTCAGGTTTGTGCTGTGATTTTTAGTGTCCTGCCCTTGCACTCTGCCCATTGGAATCCCCTTCATCTGCCAAGGCCCAGGGCTACCCCAAGCCTCCCTTGACCTTCCCAAGCCCCAGGGCGGGCTGTAGCGCTCTGTTTACCTTTGTCTCGCACAGGGCCAGGGCATGTGCCCAGTAAATTTCCAGTGCCTGCTGGACTCACAGTTGAGACTCTTTTCCCTGCTCAGTGACCTCCGGCCCCCTTAGGAATGATGCCCTGCTGAGGGGCTTCCTGGCACTAGCATCAAGGCCCCGCTCCTCGGCTTTACTAGCTGTGTGACTTTGCCTAAGTTCTTAGCTTATGAGCCTCAGTTTGCTCAATCTGTGAAATAGAGATTAATAAAACTAACCTTGGAGGACCCGTGTGAAAATTAAATTTGAGAAGCTATCCAAAGCACTTAGTTTGTTTTCAATAAATATTAGCTATTGTTTTTCTAGACTACTGGTAGGAATGATTCATTAGAAATGCATCATTCTGGTTGCTAGGGGCTGGGTGGAGGGAGGGAGCGGGGTGACCTCCTGGAGTTAGGTAACGGTGACGGTTGCACAACCTTCACATCACTGAATTGTACACTTTGTAAGAGGGAATTTTATGGTAAGCAAACATCAGTGAACTCCTAGAGAACCAGGTGCTGGGTCAGCATCAGATGCTGGGGACTCAAAGTCCAGCCACAGGAGGTCTCTGCCCCAAAGAGCTGTTCAAGGATGGTTGTCGCTCTCCTAGGTGTCAAGAGTTTAATCCCCACCCTGCTTTCCTGTAGGGGTTTCAGGAGGGACAAAAGGAGATAAACTATTGGGTAATTTGTCAAGCCCAGGACAAACACAAGGCTTGCTGTGCCTGAAGCATCGAGTCCAACTCATGGCTCTCTGATCGATCCCTGTGAGCTGGTTTAGGATGGGCAGGGCCCACAAGCTTTCTGCATCCACATTGGGGCCCCATTGCTCTTTTGGGTCCCCTGGGGCCGTGGGAAGGATGTGGAGACTCCCACACCTCTCGCTGTATTCCCTTCTTCAGCCTACAGTCATGGGGCAGAGTGCCAGCTGGGATAGGAGGAGAGGCAAGGACGTCAGAGAAGTGGACGAGGAAACTTGGGCTTCGTAGGCTAATAATGAGACTGTGGTGCTCACAGGAGCATGTCAGCTCCTCTCTCAGTACGAGATGATTCTGGGCACCAGCTTCTAGATGGAATTGATCACAGCGCTCCCTATGCCAGGGCTACTGGATACAAGGTCTTTGACCATAGCCTTTGGAAGAGGTACAGAGAGGGCCACTTCTAGTATAAACATTCATGAAAACCCAGGACGGCGAAGGGCAGTATTCAAAAGAGCATTGGAGCCCTGGCAGGGTTGCTCAGTGGTTTGGAGTGTTGTCCCGTATACCAGGAGGTTGTAGTTAGATTCCCTATCAGGGCACGTACCTAGGTTGTGGGGTTTGATCCGCAACTGATCAATTTTTCTCACGTCGATGTGTCGATGTCTCTCTCTCTCTCCCTCTCTCTCTCAAAAATAAACGTAATCTCGGGCAAACTGGCTGCTGTGTATGTGTTGCCGATGTGTGCCAGACACAGCACTAAAACACTTCTCATACTTGATCTCATTGAATCTTTTCCTTCTTAAAGAATTTTTAAAAAGATACTATTTATTTTTAGAGAGAGAGAGGAAGGGAGGGGGAAAGAGTGGGAGAGAAACATTGATGTGAGAAACATTGATCCATTACCTCTTGTAGGTGCCCTGATCAGGTGACCAGGGACTAACCTGCAAGCCAGGCAGGTGCCCTGACTGGGAATTGAACCGGCAATTTTTTTGTGGTAGGACCCTCAACCAAGCCACACAAGTCAGGGCTCATTGAATCTTTTTCAAAACTCTTAGGGTAGGTGTTAATATTTGCATAAAATGGAAGATGGTTTATCTGTCGCCAAATTAGCTTGATCCTAGGTCCAGGCTGTAGCTTGCATCAGTCCATTTCTTTACATACCCTACTTAGTTCAAGCTCCCCGCCCCAGCGCCCCCAACTAGCTCTCCAATTTCAGGCAGCCCATCCAATCCCCCATCCTTTCACCACAGATCATAACTCGGACGTCACTCTTCTGCTTAAAATCCTGCTGTGGCAGATCCCATTGCCCCTGGGATGACAGGGAGGTCTGCATCAGGGTCTGCGGGACAGGAGTGTATCGCCCTGCCCACGCTGTGCCCTTGCTCTCAGCAATTTTGTCTTGCCTCTGCGTCCGCTCACCCCGAGAACATTTGTCTTCTCTCTGTCCAGGGTTCTCCTCTTCTTTGCAGAGAGGCTTTGGAATCCTTCCCCTCCTACCCACACCCCCAACTCCCGCCCCCGTTTTTCTTACTTCGATGAGTGATACATGTTTAATGTATTGTCTTTCTTTATCAAACCTCATCGGGAGAAAGGCAGAAATCTTGCCCGTTTTGTTTTCCATTTTTATCTCCCAGCGCCTAGCCCCGGGCCAGGCTCGCAGAGGCGCTCCACTGGATTTGCGGCATTATTACACGCTTAAAGGCAGGAGGCTGGTAATCCGCCCGAGGTGGCAGAGTCACTCCGCTGCCCGGGAGCCCGCCCTCTGTAGTCCCCGCGGCTCCTGGCAGAAAGGCCACACCCTGTGCAGAGTCCAAGGGGGCTTGTGCCGGGCCAGGCGGCATCAATCTTAGGGGTCGTCAGTTTCAAGGTTGGTGCCCTTCCCACCGCCAGAGGGCAGGCGGGGACCCTCCGCAGGAGTCGTTCCTTCTAGGCCCTCAGGCGGGTGGCCGGGCGTGTTCAAAGGTCAGGCGAGTCACGTGGCTGGGATGGGCCTCGGGTGGAGGCCACCGGAGCGGGCGGCCAGAGCTACGCGGTGGAGGGAGGCTGCCCGAGTGTGAAGTGCAGCGCCGGGCGTCCTCCTCGTCGGGGTCTTCGGAACAGGGGCGCGGGGCCTGGAAAACACTACGGCAACCACTACGGCCAGCTAGGAGGTCAGTGCGCGGGGGCTGTGGCTTTGGGAGGAAGGGGCGGTTGTCTGGGACAGTGATTTTCAACCTTTTTCATCTCATGGCAGACAAACTAATTACTAAAATTCTGCAGCACACCAAAAAATATAGTTTTTGTCAGTCTGACAGGAAATAGGTATAATTTTGATTCATTCACACTGGATGGCTGTTGTTGTGTTGGCTGTTGTCATTTTTTAATTTGACAGTCAAAGGGAAAAGAGGTCAGTGCCCCTGACCAAATAGGCAGCTATTGCATGTTTTAAACATTCTTGCAGCACATCGGTTGAAAATCACTGATCTAGGACACAGAGCTTGGGCCTGCACCACCCCAGTTCCCCAGAACACAATGGGGGCGGTGTACTCCCCTGAGGGCACCACAAACTCTTTCTGTGCCCCCCACTCCCAGCTTACAGCTAAGTCTTCCCAGGTAAGACGGGCTCCCTCATTCACCACCACCCCGCCCCAACCCTGCAACCAGCCCCAAGGGTCACTGCTGGTTGGAAGCTGAAGAGGGTGTCCCAGGGAAGTAGGAAAGCCTCTGTCTCTAGGACAGAAATACCCAAGTTACCCGGTGCCCACAGGCTCTGGGTTACACTAGGAGGTCCATTCCTCTCCACGAAGCCCCAGGCTCCGCAGAGATGGAGGCCAGCGGGCACTGAACTAACTCCAATGCGACTGGGGAAGCCCAGGATGCCTGAAATCTACCAGGAGCTGATTTTTGTGGGTGATGGTGGGTGCTTTCCTTCCAACACCGCCCACTAATCACACCTCATCTGCTCTAACAGTCCCTTTGACCCCCGGAGAGGGTGTGGAGGGGAGAGACACTCTCGATCTGATTATCTCACTGGAGACAGGCACGTGGCACAACGTCAGACATAGTTTGGGGAGGCTCTTCCAGGCATTCCAGGTGTGTCTTGTGTTCAAATGTCACTTGTAAAATATCTAAATACCAAGGAGGCCTGCTTGGATTTTAGTGTTTGTGTGTATGTGCTCGAGGATGCAGGTGTGCAAGCCCCAAGCTCTCAGGCCCCACCCACGCTTGCCCCAGCACCTGGAGAGAAGCCCGTTGTGTACCCCCAAATCTGGAGGCCCTCCCTTTTAGGGGGAGGCTGCTGCTCAGTAGGGCCTGGCCTTGTTCAGGACTCCCCAGCAGTCAGTGGCAGCGCTGACCAGGGCTGGTGGTGAAATAAGAAAGCCGGGATCCAGACACAGGAGGTGAGCAGACCGAGGGGTTGTTACGGGAACCACAGAGTGACCAGCTCTCAGGAGGAGTAGGTATGAGTTTTGTGGCCTGGGTTTTTGGTGCTAGGAGTGTGTGTAACCCTGGAATGAGCCGGTCTGCCCAGAGCTGCCCTCATCTAGGGCAGGAAAGGATGAGCCTCTTTATCAAACTTTGAGTCCCTTTCAGAAATTGGTCTTTTTTGGGTTATATTTGGCATGTATCCCCTGGGGAACGGACCATGGAATGCCCACTCTCAACCTATTCCCTGGTGTCCAGTGAGTGAAGCTGAGGGCTTCTCGCCCTCTTCGGATGGACAGGGGACATCCGTGGTGCCGAGTCACACTCTACTGGCCCTCTCACCCAGGATGGCCACTCTGGAAACAGGGCTGTAGATCCACCTTGGGCATAGTCAGCAAGGACTCAGAAAGCTGCGTGTTGTATTCATAATCTCTATGTGGCAATCCTGGACGATGTCTTTGCATTGATCAGAGTCCACATGGTTCCTGCTGTGTGTCTTCTGAGGCATGACCTCTCTACAACTTTGGCATAAATGTCACTTCCTTGTTTTTCAGTAGATTCCCAAAAGCCTCTTCTTTTATTACAGAAGAATCCCCCTGGGTTCAGGCTGGGCATTCTTGGTAGAGAAAACAGGATTTACTGAGAAAATTCCAGTGTAAACCAGATTTGTGTGTGTGTGTTGGGGGAGGAGCAGAGGTAAATTTCCTTAGGAGTTGCTGGACAGTTAGGATTTGTTCTCTTGGACCTTCTTTTATGCTTACCTTCCTAAATCTGGGCAGGTTTAACTAAGAGTCTCTGTGCTTTCTCCTTTGGCTTGATGTTCAGTTCAAAATCAGTGGTAAGTTTGGCAGTTTCTCAAAAAGTTAAATCCAGAGTTACCATAGGACTGAGCAACTCCACTCCGAGGTACGTACTCAAGAGAATTAAAAACATGTTTACAGAAAAACTTGTACATGAATGTTCATAGCAGCATTATTCACATTAGCCAAAAGATGAAAACAACTCAAATGAACACCAACTGATGGGTGGATAAACAAAATGTGGTATCTCCATGCAGTGGAATGTTACTCAGTCATAAAAAGGAATGAAGTGCTGATATGTGCTAAAGCTTGAACGAATTTTGAAACCATTATGCTAAGCCAAAGAAACCAGTCAGAAAAGTAGAAAAGGTACGGAACAGGTGAACCAGTAGCAACAAAAAGATTAGCGGTTGCCAGGGCCTGTAGGGAGGAGGGAATGGGGAATGACTGCTAATGGGTGTCTTTTTGTCTTTGTTTTTTTTTCCTTTAGGGCGATGAAAATGTGCTGGTATTAAGTCATGGTGATAGTCACATGTTATGAGTGTACTAGGAACCACTGAATTGTACACTTTAAAATAGTCAATTTTATATGAATAATATCTCAATTAAAAAAGTAGATGGTAGGAGGTCTGCCCTGTTAAAGCATTATTATTTCTGTAAAAGTGACACAGTTGTTTAGAAATATTCAAGCAATACCCCCCCCCCAATTAAATAAATAAATAAATAAGCTCAAAGAAGAAAGTAAAAACATCATCTGGGAGCACTATGTGAATTTTGGTTTAGAATGCAGGTCTATCAGGCTGTGAAGATTGAACTTGGGCAAATTACTAACTTTCTTTCCAAAAACAGGGAGGAAAACTCATAGTTTTCAATGCAAAGATACGGGTAAAAGTGCAATGAATGCTAGCTGCTGTAATCATGACAGGTATGTGTATATATGTAGCTAGGTTCACTTGTCTGATTGCCCATAAGTGGGATTGGCTCCCCATACTGTTCTATCCTCTGACTTTTTCATGGACAGACTTTCTTTTTAAAGGACTTTATTACTGTAGTGTTAGGTTCACAGCAAAATTGAGGGGAAGGTGTAGAGATTCTTCACATGCCCCCCCCCCAGGCCTCACACGTGCATGGCCTCCTCCATTATCAACATCCCCCACCAGAGTGGTACAGTTGTTACAGCTGATGAACATGCATGGACACAATTACTGAAAACCAAAATTTACATTAAGATTCACTCTTGGTCTTGTACATTCTATGGGTATGTAGACAAATTGTAGACAGACTTTTCATGTAAAAACTCATTCACGCTAGCCCAGGCCAAGTGGCTTACTTGGTTGGAGCGTCGTCATGTGCACCAAAAAGGTTGTGGGTTTGGTTCCCAGTCAGGGCACGGACCTAGGTTGTGGGTTCTATCCCTGATTGAAGTGTGTAGGGGAGGCAGCTGATCGATGTTTCTCTCTCACATCAATGTTTCTCTCTCCCCGTACCCTTCTCTCTTCCACTCTCTAAAATCAATAAAACATGTCATCTGAGAGGATTAAAAGAAAAAGAGGGTGTTGTGTAAGGGAGGCTGCAGAGGAGGAGGGTGGAATCAGCTGGGGAGCCGCCAGCCCATGGGTCCCCTGGTGGGAGTGTCAGAGGACCAGAGGTCAGTAGAGGAGAGAGAAGAGCAGGTTCCAGGAGAGGATTCCAGCAGCTTGGAGGATAAAAAGACCTCCCCTCTCCTCATCCCGTCCCTCGTGGGCCTGGGTGTGCCTCCAGGCCCCAGAACCACCATCGCGACTCCAGAGGCGGTTTGCTTTCGCTGAGGGTGTCTGTGGTTGGGTGGGCCAGGGTTTGCCCTTTGGGGAAGCCAGTTGATCCTGGGCCAGTTCACTGCCTCTTGGGCCTGCTCTGGGGTAACTGGGCTCACTTTCTTCCCCAGGAAGGGGACCCTCTGAGGGGCCCAGGGCAGGCCTGGAGGTTGGAACTGCCGAACATGCAGGCCAGAGCACTGTCCTGGTGTGACAGGCACCCTGTGTGTGCAGCCCCTGTCACCAGCCCTTCTGGCCAACCCACCTTGTTCCCTGAGCTCATCTTGAGCCTCCCTTTCTGCCACTGAACTTCTTGGCCAAAGTGCAGTAGGGACTTTTGTGGAGAAGGTCCCCGGCCCAGGTATTTTCTAAGGCTGCTCCTTGAGCTTCTCTGGGTGGTCCAGCATGACCTGACCCGTAGGAGACGCCCTCTCTTGGGCCTGTGCCCAGCCAGCGTGGAAGCAGAGCTCTCTGGGTGTTTCCCTGACTTTCTCACTGTTTGCTGGGCCCAAGTGCAGGCTGGCACAGAGGGGGCTGTGCTGAAGGGCGCAAAGGAAACGTCCCCCTCCCCAGCCTGCCGCTCGGCTGCCACATTCCCAGGCTCTGCTCTGCTGGTTTTTTTCTTGACCCCCGGCTGGGCCCTTGGGCTGTCGTGGGTTTTCCTCCGAGGAGACATTCTCCGTCTGGCCCAGTGGGTAGATTCAGCCTGACGACCACTCAGGGGGCTGCCTCTGGACAACCTTTCTGAGGGCCTGAGGCAGTGAAGTTGGCACTGCCTGCGGGGGACTTGTCCTGGCCCCTGCCCTGCTGAGGGTGGCTTCCTCATCTGTAAATGGGTAGAATGCACATACCTAAATGAATTGGGGACCATTTAGTCTGTGAGAAACAAGCTAACGCCCCTCCAATCGTCTCTGCTAGATCTACCTCCCTCACCAGGGGAAAAATTAGGCAGTGGGCATTTGAATATCAACAAGAACGGTGCCTGGAGGTCCAACCACAAGCTGCCCCCGTAACTGTGGGGACCGTCTTCGGGGCCACTGTGTCTTGGAAACCTGTGTGTGCAAGGACAACTTAGGGTGTCCCCTCCCATTACAGGGGGTAAATGGAGGCCCAGAGAGGGGAGGGGTTGTGCCCCAGGCCACACAGATGATGCGGGACAGAGGGTGGTCTCCCAGCAGCTTTTGGTGCTGCCCGAGAGGGCCCCAGATGGGCTGGAACACGCTTCTCCATCAGGCCTTTGGGTAGCTTGCTGTGGGTCCTTCAAGGTTGGCCCGAGTCCATATCCTCCTTCCTTGCCACCCCCCGTCACTCCCCACTGTGAACCTCCCTTCCCTGAAGCCCACAGCAGCCTTTGGGCCTCTCTTGCTGCCTTCTGTGCAGTGTGTGCTCTGCTTCTTCCTTTAGTGTCTCTCCTTGGCAGCCTGGTGTATTTCTGCATCTCTGTAGAGCCCAGCACAAGCAAGGAGGAGGTCTGGTTGCCGTCGCCTCTAGCCAGCCTCTCCGAGCAAACCCGCGCTGCTCTCAGGATCTCAGCTGCAGTGAAGGTTGCTCCTCCGGTGGCTGGCTCCCACACTGCGGAGCCCTGAGGCCCTGCCATGAGCTTCCTTCTCAGGGGCTAAGCTTCCTTCTCAAGGCCTTTGACTACAGCCCCAGGCTGGCCCCTCTGCCCTCGAAAGGGACGGACTCTGGGATGCGCCAGGTGGCCTAGGCCTTTGAAGGGCAAGCCTCGTAGATAGCTTCTCAGGCTGGCTGGGGAAGTCCAGGAAAGCTTTGCCACCTTCTCCTTTTCCTCTGTGCTCAGCAGTCCAGCATCTAGTGGCCCAGCCCTGTGCTGTCCTCTGCCTCAGACGTCCTCCAATGTCCAGCTCTGGGCCAAGCGTTTTTGAATTTTAACTCCTCAGAAACGGAACCAACATTGCTGGGCAGTGGCCAGGCTGCTCCAGGGCGTGAGCCTGGGGCACACTTGGCCTGCAGTCCCGGCCCTGTGCCCTCTGCAGACACTCTCATTAACCGCAGCTCGCCTGTCCCTGGCATCAAGCAGGACTTGCTCCCGCTCCCTGCCACCGAAGCCCGCACGATCAGCCCTTCTCCCCGAAGCCTTTCCGGCCAGCAGGCATTCCTCCTCGGTCTTGAACCAGCACCATTTCTTTTCATAGCAGACATTTCTTCTTCCCCATGCGTCCTGGGGGTTGTCGCGCGGCCGTCCCTGGCGCGTCTCCGTGGACCCAGGAATGCTCAGGGCATCAACACTGCAGGCGCCCCCCCTCCCCCCGCCCCCGCCACTGTCAGGCCCTTGGTCACGCCACACTCTGTTTTGCAGGTTGATTGTCATAACCTGTCAACTGATCTCCCTAGACCTGGGGCTAAGCTGGCGATCCATGAGCAGGCAGCAGCTGGTCGCAGTGTTTGCTTAGTGCGAGGCCTAAAGAATTTTGTTTAGTTCCTTGGATGTGGCCTGTGTTCCCTGTTCCCCACAGGTGTGCCCACCATTTCTGTGACTACGCACCTGAGCAGCTTCCCACTGGGCCCTTTACCAGGGCAGGGACCACCTCTGTCTGTCTCTCTGTCTCTGTCCATGGGATCCATGGCACAGAGCACATCAAAGAGCAGGCGCTCAATTAAATGATGTTGATGAGTGAGCAAAAATATTGAGTGGGGGGGAAGAAGTGCAGAACAGTTTAATGTGTGCAGAAATAATTATGATTGTAGGTACACAGGATGTCTCTGGAAGGATTCATATAAACCCGGTGACAGTGGATGCCTTGGAGATTAGTACTAGGTGGTTGGGTGACAGGATGGAATTATGATACCTCTGTTTCTTTGGAATTTACATTTTACAATTAAAATCTTAACAGGTGATTACATAAATGAAAAAGGTCAAGTCTTGGCACTTGAGGCCTTTTTTGCTGGGGGCTCACCCCTGCCCTCCCAGCCTTACGGCCCCCCCTAACTCTGATGTGGTCTCTCCCTCTGTCCCTGCAGTGCTGGTTCGAGATGGGGTCCCAGGTGTCCATGGACGTGAGAGGTGTGCACGTGGTGATCGTGGGCGGGGGCTTCGGCGGGATTGCGGCCGCCAGCCAGCTGCAGGCACTGAATGTGTCCTTCACGCTGGTGGACATGAAGGACTCCTTCCACCACAACGTGGCTGCCCTCCGGGCCTCCGTGGAGAGTGGTAACGGGCTCTTTCTGGGGCTTTCTTGGTGGGAGTGGTCTTAGCACTCTGCGGGTCTGGGGGTGGTTTTCTCCACAAGGGCCAGGTGCCTAAATTCTACCACTAGACAGATTCTGGAGAATCTTAAGCAGCTGCCATACCAAAGACCCAGAAGTAAGAGCCTGAGCTTCCCTGAGGACCCGAGGCCCAGGCTGGCACCGTAGGGGGTGGTGGGTGCCCCGGGTATACCACTGGCCCCACTGTTTGGCCAAGGGCCCCCCTGTTGGTATGTAGCTCAGGAGAGGTTCTGAGTTATTTTGGCCTCTTGCGGGCAAGCCCATTTTACACTGTGACCTCTTCTGCGTCCACTCCCCAGGGTTTGCCAAAAAGACATTTATTTCCTACTCGGTGAGCTACAAGGAAAGCTTCCGGCAGGGCCGGGTGGTTGAGATCAACCTAAAGAATCAGACGGTAGTGCTGGAGGATGGCGAGGTGAGCAGGGGCTGACCCGTCCACTGGCTGGCCTCAGGAGACCCCGGGGGACGGGCTGCTGGGGGCAGCAGACCTGGTGCGGGGCGGAGAGCAGCTTCCTCATGGCACAGGGCTGGCGATGGCAGCCTCCGGAGTGTGGTGGCAGACATTTCTCGAGCCTTTCCTGTATGCGGGCACTGTCCTAAGCCTCACGTATTCTCATGTATTGTGCACCATGACTCTGTGAGGAAGGCGGTGCAGCCTCCTTTCAGCAAGAGGGTAGGCGGCTTCCTGGGGTCCCACAGCTGGGAAGAAGCTCAGCTGGGATTTGGACTCGGGCAGTTTCACCCCAGAGCCCACTGGAATCAAAGGGCAGGCACACATGGACCCACGTCCCCACACTGGGAAGTCATGGGCAGAGGTTTTCTTCACTTCTCTTTGCGTTCCTCAGCCCCAGGATGTAGCACGGTGCCTGGCATGTACCTGCAGTGACCTGAGCTCCATCTGTGAGCTGCCACCAGCTTGCTCGTCCTGTTGAGGGCCAACTCCAGCTTTGCCCTCTGCTCTGTTCAGCGCTGAGGTGGGGGGGCTGGAAAAAGAGGACACAATTGCTGTCCTCAATGAGTATGTGACTTAGTGGGACTCAATCCTCCTTGAATTCGTTTTAGGGCCGGGGAATCTCTGGGCTGGAAAGACTCCCGAGAGTCTCCTTGTTCTGTGGTTTTGGGTCAAACCTTTCAGAGCCCCGGGAGGGTCCATGAGGGCAGCTCAGCCTCCATGGGGGTCGCGGGGGTGAGTGGGACAGGCGCCTCCCGGCCCTCCCCCCTCAATGCAGCACGGGTTTTGTCAACTGTATATTTAAGCTCCAAACAGGATCTCCCTCCTTTCCTCCTTTCTGTTTCTGTGGGCACGGGGTAGTTTTTTCTAAGACACCTAGGATAGTCTAAATTAATTCCACATTGGAAGCTGGAATCCTGCTTATTCCCCACAAGTAGTTTCCTGCTTACCTGCCCCCCACTGTGGGGAGCTCACCCCTCTTGTTTTCACATTGGGTTTTGCTCTGGCAGGAGGTAAAGCCGGCGTCGTTGGGTATTACAGGGTTCTAGTGCCACCCCTTGGCCTCTACATGTGATGGGTCTGCTCCCCCCAAGGAGGGCTGCCCCAGAGGTCCCAGAGGGGGCTCACCACCGGGGCTCCTTGCCCCGCGGGCCTGGGATTGGGCAAAGAACCGGGCCTGCCCTCACCTTCCTTCTCCTTGCCCTCACAGGCGCTGCCCTTCTCACATCTCATCCTGGCCACCGGCAGCACTGGGCCCTTCCCCGGCAAGTTGAACTGGGTTTGCAGTCAGCAGGACGCCATTCAGGCCTACGAGGACATGGTGAAGCAGGCGAGCTACCCCCTGACCGGGGCAGGGCAGTGAGGGCAGATGAGGTGGCACCCGGGAGAGCAGAATAGCTGTGGGGACACTTGGGGCCGCAGCAGGGAGACCCTAGGAGGTGTCGGGGCTGTGACAGTGGCTGTAAAGATGGAGAGTTAATTAGAGACTCCTGGGGGAGACCTTTGGATCTGTCATCAAAGTCTAGGCATGAACACCCAGACCTGTTCATGTAGAGACTGGTGAGTCCTCCCCTCCTCTCTCTTGGGGATCCTGGTTGCACAGGGCCTTGGATTTACAGAGCAGGCCTCAGTCGGCTCTCACACTGGTGGGTGGGACGGCTCTCTCCCCATGGAGCTGAGGAGGAGCGGAGGCCGGGAGAAGGGCCTTAGGAGAGTGCTGCTGCGTGACTAAACCAGTTCTTTCCCTCTCTGCAAAGCTTCTGAGAGGCTGGGGAGAACAGTGCCGGGTTAGGAGCCCGGCGTTGAACTCAGACAGACTTGGGCCATGGTCATCTGAAAAGTGGGTGGGTAGTGATACCTGCCTCTTGCAGCGGTTGTTGAGAATCAGATGAGAAAATGCAGGGAGACGCCCAGCAAGTGCCAGGCCCCAAGGAAGCACACTTGGACCCAAAATTTGGAAAGAGTTCTCTACTCTTTTTTGGCAAGGAGCCCCCGGCACCCCCGCCCCTCCCAGTGCTGACCCACGGGGTGGGGTGAACTCGAGGGTGTGTTTTTACATTTGCTTCTGCTCCAGGTCCAGCGCTCGCAGTCCATCGTGGTGGTGGGCGGCGGCTCTGCGGGAGTAGAGATGGCGGCGGAGGTTAAAACGGAATACCCCGAGAAAGAGGTGGGCGAGCGGCCTCGGCTTTGCGCTCTCAGTGGTTGGCTTCATTCTGTGTTGTCTGAGGAAAATCAGGAATTTGCTCAAGGCCTGAGAGGTGGGGCCTGTGCTTCCCATCTCCTGCTCTCTGCACTGAGGGATCCCTTAAGGTCCCTTTCTGCTGGGAGTCTTTCTGGAGATCTGGGATGCGCTCTAGTTCAGTAAGGAGTCCTGCCTTCTGGTCCAACCAGGGGACTCAAGCTCAGGGGAGACAACTTATAAAAGATTACCTCCTGTGTGGCCGTTCAGTGTCCCAGCTCTGTGACCTAAACATAGACTTTGCTTGCCTCTTTTTGCTGATGACTAGCTTGGTCAAAGGCACCCTTGGTTTTTTGTCTTGGGCAAGCAGTGGCTTTTTTGGCCTTTAATAGACGGTAGCCCTGGCCCTGGACAGTCACATGGGGAGCCCCTCACTGCCCGTGCCGAGGAAGGGCTGGCCAACGCTGCCTTCCGCCCTCGGGAGGGCGGCCCTCTTCCCTTTTAATGAGGGATAGAGCACCTGCCTGGTGCCCTGGAGAGGAAAAATCATCCTGGCAGGCTGCGAAGGCTCAGCTGAGGGCGGAATGATTATTGGTAATTATGGGCCAAGAGCTTGTTTGCAGCTGACGCCAGATCAGCTTCTGAGCGGCATGTGGAGCCTGCGGCTGGTTCTTTTTCCCTAGGGAAAAGCAGGTTGGTTTCGAAAAGTGAGATCAATATGGGCTAATTTAATTATATGGTTGTTCTCTGACAAATTGTTGGAAATTATTATGAGTAATTGATGTATTATAAAAGTTCATTAATTTTGATTTATGTGGTAAAGACTAGTCTGAAGTAAGAAGTAACTCAGTATGACTTCCGTATGTTGACAATCAGACAAATAAGAGGAATAGTAGCCACCGTGCTGAGTAATGCGCTGTACACACATGTTCTCATCTCATTATTATAAAACCTCTGAGTCGGACTCTGATCCCATCTTACTGAGCTGTCAGGCCGTGTCCCAGTATCCGAGATGGGATTTCAACCCAGGCAGTCTGATTTCAAAGTCCGAGCTTTGAACGCCATTGCAGCCTGCCTCCCCCTTCCCTGGGCTGGCTCAGACAGCGGGCAGACGTGGCTAGAAGCGCCGATTTTAGAACCAGGTTTGATGGAAGTGTCAGCCTGATTGACAGTTGGAGTGTCAGTGGCTTACATATAGATCTTATAGTCGTAAGTGCCCAATGATGCTTGAAAACGATTCTCCATGTGGCGCTAGGTGTGGGTGTGGAGCACTGGCACATTCTGAGAGTCCTGGACCGGGAGACGGCTCCAGCCCAGCTCACTGTTAGCTGGTTCCAGTGTCGGGCAGTTATTCTCTTGGGCCTCTGTTCCCAAACCTGTAAACTGGAGGTTGGGGAGGAGGTGGGGGGAGACAGAGTGATGTGTTTTTAAGCCTTTTCTTGTGAGCAGAAGACCCAGTGACTCCTTCTCCGTCCCATGGTCGTTTACCCCTAGGTCACTCTTATTCACTCCAACGTGGCCCTGGCCGACAGGGAGCTCCTGCCCTGCGTCCGGCAGGAGGTGAAGGAGATCCTGCTCCAGAAGGGTGTGCAGCTGCTGCTGAGTACGTGCCAGTCCCCTCCGGCCCCACCCCTCTCCCTGCCCTAGAGAGATTGGGCCCCGAGACTTGGTCACGGCCCCAGCCTGCGGATGGCCATGCTCTCTCTGTGTCCCGGGGTTGAGAACATCAGAGCCCATTTGAGCCCTGTTGTACAGCTGGGGGTTGTGTGTGTCCTCGGGCAGAGCAGAGGTCCTAGTACTTACGGGATTGCCATGTCACAGAGGCAGCACTGTCCTGGCTATTGCTTTGGACGAAGTGCCGATGGCACCTAGTTGTTGAATGATTTAAAAAAAAACCATCTAAAGCATTTGACCTGAATTACGATGTCTCTGTGGTGGAGAGATTAAGTTTGTTTGGGTTGTATTTTGAGGGTGGTGAGGAGTGTGGCTTTTGGCCAGAGCAAGAGGAAAGAGAACCGTCCAGCGTGTTCAAGAGAGGGGCTGGAGCCCCCGCGCTTCACGGGCTCAGCCTCTGTTACTTTCAGGGAGAGGTGAGGTGTCTGCTCTGTGGAAGCCCCTCCTAGCTCTTGGTCTCCTTGTACCTGCCTCTGTGGTACTGTGATCACCTTTACTTTTAGGCAGTGAGGAGAGCAGGCCGGCTTCTTGAGTTTCCTTGCCTCACCTTTGTTGGTGTGCCTGGTCGGGCGGTGTAGCAGACAGTCAGGGAGGCATGCTAGAGCTCTTCCTTAAATAGCTGTTCCTAGAACTTCTTGGGAAACTCAGCCTCAAACTGCTTCTTGGAACTTTCCTCCCATTGGATCCCTTGGGGCCCGATGTCCAGATTGTGCTTCTTGGGGCAGCAGATGGGCTGGGAGAGGAACAGGGAGGGAAGGGGGCAGCGGAGTCATTGCCAAGTTGGGTCACAGCATCCAGGCCTTTCCTGGGGCCTTTCGAGGGTCTCCAGCCTTCCCCACGTCAGGCTTGGCTTAAACCCCAGCCTTCTCTACCCTCTGCCAGCCTCCTGCTCACAGACCTCCCTTGACAGGTGAGCGGGTGAGCAACCTGGAGAAGCTGCCTCTCAATGAGTATCGAGAGCACATCAGTGTACAGACAGACAAAGGCACGGAATTGGCCACCAACCTGGTGATTGTCTGCAGCGGCATCAAGATCAACAGCTTTGCCTACCACAGTGCGTTTGGTAAGCAGGAGGCTGAGCCATTGTCCATTCCCCAGGTTGCCTCCTCTCTGTCCAGCTGTCTAAGAAGGTCCCTCAGGCCTCTTCCCCAGGAATTAGACACCACCCTTCCTTCCCCCTCCATCCCAGCAGCTCATTTTTCTCTTCTGAATGGTGATGTCAAACTTTAAATTCAGGTTCAGGTTCGGGTTCATTCTTCCTGTCTCTTCTTCAGCTGTGACGATTATGACTTAGTCCAAGATGTCCAAAGCGACCAGAATCTTCCAAAATTGGGGCCCGCCCCCTAGTGGTGAGAGATGAGAACAGGTTTCAAACGGATGAAAAAGGCCCGTTTTTCTGTTCCTTTCTTTGGATCACAGACGCAGAGGAATTCTGGGGTCAGGCCTTTCTCTGTTTACAGGTGTGCTGCTCACTCAAAACTCTGATCTGGACGTTTGGCCACGTGAGCTTGGAACGACCATTTGGGGAGTAGGGGCCATATTGGGCCTTCATGTTCTTAAAGCGCAGTATTGATCTATCTAGCTAACTGGAAGGTGGGGCAGGTGGACTGATGGCCTCCATGTGTGGGCTGGAGACTCAGTGGCTCCTCGTCCAGCCCCGTGGTTGCTGTACCCGCAGGTCCCCATCAGTTTTTCCCGAGTAGCATTCCTGCACAAGGAGCTCCTACTTTGTGCCCTGCAGAAAAGACTCATGGATCCCAGAGGAAGGAAGCCAGTCCAGGCCAGACATGGGGGTGGAACTGAGGGCTTAATGGACAGAGATCCCAAAATTTAACACTTAATTGTCCTAATGCTATATTTCAAAGATAAACTCTTTTAAGTCCCTTAAAATGAAAAGTTTAGCATTTATTAAAGCCTTACATTTATTTTAAAAATCTGATCCACCTTCAAAAGAAACTTTAAGACTTGGCCAAGTTGTAAACTTAAGCACTGTGAGTTAATCATAGTAACTTACAGAGTTATGCTCATTTCATAAAATGACACTTGCTCTCTTTCTGACGGTTTCCTCCCTGGAACAGTAACCTTGCCTTTGCAGGAAGAGTTCTGAGGTGGAGACTTCGGGCAGAGATAAATTAGGTGGGAGGCTTGCCTCCGGAGGGTGTGCCTTTTGGCCAGCATCGGAGCTCCTCCTCACTGCATTCTGGAGGCCACTTAACATGGCAGCTCAGGGGCTTGGTTTTTTGTTGATTTTGCCTGGCAGATAGTCAACTGGCCAGCAGTGGCGCCCTGAGGGTGAACGAGTACCTCCAGGTGGAGGGCTACAGCCACATCTATGCCATCGGCGACTGTGCCGAAGTGAAGGAGCCCAAGATGGCCTATCACGCCGGCCTCCACGCCAACATCGCCGTGACTAACATTGTCAATTCCATGAAACAAAGGCCCCTCAAGGCCTATAAGCCAGGTAAGGGAGCCCCATGTGCTTCACAGTGTTAAGACAGTTGGGGTTAGACATGGTGAAACCTTTGAGATGACTGACTGCTAGAACAAACTTTCAAAGCTGGCGACAGAAGTGTCCCCTAGAGCACTTTAATAACTGGCAATAAATACATAGATCTGGGAATTGCAGGCCCACAAACGATGAGGAGGATTCTAGTTTGTGTCTCTGCTCCACAGGTGCACTGACGTTCCTCTTGACCATGGGGAGAAATGATGGTGTGGGCCAGATCAGTGGCTTCTACGTGGGGCGGTTCATGGTTCGGCTGGCCAAGAGCCGGGACCTGTTCATCTCTACAAGCTGGAAAACCATGCGGCAGTCTCCACCCTGATGAGGAGGCCGGGCGGGAGACAAAGTACCGCTGTTGCCAGGTGAATGGATTGCGTGACAAGTGGTACCCGCCTTACAAGTGCCAAGGACACTTTTTCTGGAGTAAGATGCCAGGGATGTACTCACCAGAAACACAACTTACAGAAAACCAAAAATGGAGAGAGCATGAGCGCGCGTGCAAGAGATTACAAAGACACCTCACTAGAGGATTCTTTCTGGGTTTGGAAAGGTCTGCTTGCCATATTCTGACCGAATGTTTCACTTGGTCCCGGGAGGGCGGAGCTGGCCTTGCCTACCACAGGCTCCTCTTGGATGTGTACGCATGGGCGTGGCACTCAGAGCTCAGCACAGGGAGAGGGCTGGGGCTCCTGATGGCTGGCAGCCTGTGTGGAAGGGCAGAAAGGAGGGCCTGCTAGGTGAGGCCAGCCAAGGAAGGGGATCTGTGCCTCAGTCTCCCCCATCATTTAGAGGGTGGGGAAGCCCACACATCCTGCCACACTCAGGTTGTTAATAAGAGTCTGATTTAAAACTCTTAGTCCCTACAGTCTTTAATCTTAATGAAACTTTCTTTATTTCCACTTTTAGATCCTGATTCTATATCATAGGTTATATTTAAGAAGAATTTAATATCTCCCTCTTGGTTAGTCCCTTCTAACAGTGAGTTTTTACAAAGCTAACAGAAGTGTAGACCGGAACCGGCCTGCCAGCCGCTGGAGGTGTTTAAGGAAAGGCAGCTGAGCTAATGTGAGCTTTGGGTGGGCTGCCATCTGGTTAACATTCAGGGAGCAGATGGGGGCTTCAGCAGGCAAACCCCTGCTTTTTGTCACGGGCAAGTTTGTAAGTGACAAAACTCTGATGCTGGGGGACCCTTGGTGGTTTCGTGCTTCTGGTTTCTTGGCCAACCCTAATGCCACTCATCTGGAGACCCAGCCATGGGGCAATAATGCCTGCCACCAATTCTACTAAGGTATAGAAATGACTCCTGTTTGGGAGAGCCCTTCTCATCCAGAGGAGCCGGTTCTGGACCACATTAAGTTAAGCCTCTACAGGCTGGGTGGCTGATGAATTCATCTGAATAAACTCAGGTTCTGCCACCCGCCCTGCCCCTCCCCGCATACTTTTGATGGTGGTGTCTGGATACTTGGCCAGAGTCCTTGGACACCAGCCTTGCTGGGCTTCTCACTGCATTCCTTTTGGGCTGTGGCCTGGGCCTAAGAGGGACATGTGCGTCTCTCCCAAAGCATGGCTGCCCCTGCGGAGCTTCGCCCAGGTCTGCGTTCTGTGGACCAGGGCCTGCCAGGCCCCTCTTCTGCCTGAAAAACACAGGCCATTTTGTGCTGTCTGACCTGGGGCGTAGCATGGCGGGAGTCTCAGCCCATCGGAGACAGACCTTGTTCTATTTATAACATTCTAGACGTGTCCACCCATGGGGACAGTTTTCCAAACGGACGAAAATGTTGCAATAAAAGAATATGCTGTAAGAAAGACACTGGATGCTTTATTTTTTTTTTCTTTCATTTTCCTTTTCTTTAAAAAACAAAACAAAACAGAAAAAAGCCTGAAGCAAAACCTTTTTAAGAGTAGTTACAGATATTACAGGGGTGGGGGCACTAAAACAGAAAATAAGCACCAGTGAGATGCTTTCTAATTTTCTTCTCCCCATCACTCAATACAGACAGCCAGCAAAGCCCGAGTCACTGTTAGGCCCTCCGCCCTTGCAAAAAGGAGAAACAGAAAACTTAAGAATTTTGAAAGGATTTGTGTGTGTGTGTGTGTGTGTGTGTGTGTGTGTAAAAGTCAATGCTATAAATCTAAAATGAAGTCTGTTTTTAAAAAAAGTTCTAAAACAATAGGAAGAAAACACATGGAAGGAACTCCTCGTGGAGACCTGGTTTTTAAGACTGAGGCTCTTTTTACCGAGAATATAAAATGCAGAGGGCTCCATCGGTGGGCGGGGCCTGCTCCCGCAGCCTCTGCCACCCGCTTCCCTTCAGCCGCCCAGCGCTCCCCTGCGTCGCCCTTCCTCTCTCCTTTTAAAAATAAAACCCACTCCTGTGACTTTGATCCTCCTCCAACTCCTGTTGGACAGTGTAGCCACGGTGGCTACTTGGTGTCGAGCTTGGCCATCTCCTGCACATAGATGCCGATGCTCTCGCTGTCGAAGAGGAGAAAGTAGACATTCTTCAGCGAGGACGCGCTTGAATCATCAAAGTGGGCCGAGATGGCTTTGAGGGTCACCTGGGCAGCCGTCTGTTTGGGGAAGCAGTTTCTGTGCCAAAGGAAAAGAAGAGCCCATGTCACTTTGGTTCCCGGGATCCATGGAGTAACTCAGCCCAGGGCAGGGGCAATGCGGGCCCTTCTTATCTTGGCACGGGCCCTGGTTTCTATTGCATGGAGTCTTGACATGTGCCTTCTGGTCCACGCATGATCTCCTTCGATGCTAGTCAGAGGGACAGCCTGCGGGGCACAAGTGGGAGACCCACATCCTCACTTTCTAGGTGCCACACTGACTCAGGGGCAAAGCGTTTAGCCAAGGTCACAGGGCTGGCTAGTGAGCAGTGCCCTGTGCTTGAATCTGTAGCCTGACTGAAGTCAAGTTTGGTTTTAAAAACACTACCAATTCAGCATTTCAAATACCTCGTCTTCAAAACATATAGATGTTTTATTAGCTCCCTCGTAGCTGGTTTATATGATTGTTTATTAAAGGGCAAAAATATATGCTCAAATCTTGTCTTTGTAATTCCTTTTCGTGCTTACTATTCCTCTCATCGACCCATACAGATGTGCGAATGTCGCTTCAGCAGCAGTGACTGGGCAGGGCCCCAAGCACCCGGGAGCCAGGACAGCGCTGCCCGGTGGGCCATGGGAGCAGCCCTCAGGGACACACTCACTGTGGCCACGTGGGCCACCAAGCCCTCCTGGGTGGGTCCAGGACGGGCCTCTGATGTAATTCTGACTCACGGGTAGTGTCCCAGTCCAGAACGTCCTGGCACGCGGTCCCAGCGGAGTAAAGGACTCCGCCCACAGCCTCTGGGCTGGGCTTTGGAGACTCAGCGCTGCTCCTATTGGTGGGGATAGGATTACAGCAGGAAGCCCTACTTCTCGTTTCCCTCTTTGTCTGCCCAGAACTCAGCCTTAACAGAACATCTTTAGAGTGTAAACCGTATCAGTGTCACCGCGGTATCTCTCAAGAGAGGAGTTCAAAATTAAGGCAAGAGCTTGCTTTGGCTATAAGCATGAAGGGAGAAGACATGCTGCAGGTGAGGTTGGAGACCCTCAACATATTCCTGAGATCCTGTTCTCGTGCCCAGGTGGGGTCTGTGACAGAACAATCGTGTCTCCCAGCCCCCCGAGAGCAAACCCTAGATGATAGCCTTCCCTAGCTCTGGGTGTGTGTGTCCCTCCTGCCCCCCAGGGTAGCACTGGAATCCCCAGGGATTCTGAGGCAGTAGGTGTTGGGTGGGTCTTAGAGTCTGAATTCTAACATGGTGGGGTGGCCGCTGCTGGGCTGTTTTCTGATCATGTGTGCTAGACGGGGACAGCTGGTGGGAAGGGGGGCTTTGAACTCTCAAAAAAGGACCCTGCCTCTCGCTCCTCCCCACTGCCTCTCTCCATGTTTTGAAGAACGGAGACCGGGTTTCTTGCTCTGTCACCGGTCAGCAGGCTTGGCTGCACTGGCAGCCCTTGCTCATGTCATCTGGAATGGCCGGAGTGGTTGTGAGTAAGTGGGGGAGCGCTGGTTCCCAGGGAGACGGCTGGACTCAGAGCCTCCCCTGCCCGCGTGGAGAAGCACATCTTACCTGCCACTGGGGAAGGGTGGGAAGGCCACAGACTTGAGCTTCTTGTCTTCTGCTGCCGACAGGCAGTTTTTGATGGTCTCTTCAAGCTGTTCTTCACATTTGTCGGAGCCCCACTGAGGGATGTGACAGTGGATGACAAATTTGGCTGCAAGTCCGCTGGATTGGCTGACAGCGGCTGGAACATAGGAGAGAAACACTGCAGGTTATTTCCTAGTCTTCACCGTAAGCCAGGGGGTTAGGCCAAACCCCACATGGACCTGTTAGATGTGTGGGGGACAAGGAAGCAATAGAGAAGTTGATGGGCAATGTTCCGTGCTTTCGATGGGGACTGGATGTTTACAGAGAGCAGGAGCTGTGATGGACTTGCTTTGGACAGTAGGCACAAGCTTCTTTTAATGAAAGCTGCTGTGGCAGCATATGACTTTCATGTGGCCTTCCAACTAGCCACTAGGTTAGGCTACCTATTCACCATGGTTCCTAATTGAAGGTACACATCAGAGTCATCTCTGGCAGCTGTGGTGGGCTGAGGACTGGCCTCCCCAAAATGTCCACGCCCTTGTCCCTGGAACCTGTGAATGTTACTTTACGTGGCATAAGGGACTTTGCAGATGTGATCCAGTGAGGGATTTTGAGGTGGGGAGATCATTCTTTAAGAGGGAGGGAGGGAGGTCAAGGTCAGAAAAGATGAAGTGACGATGAGGCAGAGTTGGGAAAGACGCATCCAGGAGCCAAGGAACGTGGCCGCCTAGAACTGGAAGACGCAGGAACAGCTTCTCCGAGAAGGAACCAGCCCTGCCAGCACCTTGGATTTAGTTTTTTAAAAAACTGCTTGTAGACTTCTGACTTGCAGAACTCATAAAAGAATAAATCTGTGTTGTGTGAAGCCATGAAATTTGTGGTAATTTGTTATAGCAATGATAGGAAATTAATACAATGGTTTTTAGACTTTCCACGAACAGGCCTGCCCACCCCCCAGCCCGGGATCCTGACTCAGCAGGTCTGGTGCAGGGCTCGTGCCAGTGGCCTAGCGGCCTGGGTAAAGGGCGGGCCCCTGGCTTGGCCGTGCACTCCCTTGGGCAGCGGTGGTCTCTTCGGTCCTCTGAGGAACCTGCAGACAGAAGGCGTTCACACGGCTTGTGACCTGTGCCCCCGGGACTAGCATGCACCCAACAACATCTCTCACTCCCGAAACCCAAGCCCCCTGGGCCCCTTTTTGTCATGGGAACACCCGTCAGTTTCCTCAGACTCATCTTATTCCAGGCCTGTCTGCTTCATTTCCACCGCCGCCTCCCGCCCCGTCCCATCCCGCTTCCTGGCTGAAATCACGACGCACCTGACAGCCACTGTTAACCTGGGCTGAGCTGAGTTCTTTCAGAGAGAAGTTGCATTTGCTTCTGTCACCTGGGGACATGCCCAAACCAAAGCCACATCCTACTAACTTCCCCGCCTGAGGTTTTTGGGCTGCCTGGATTTGGCTGCAAACCTGCGGGAGTACCAGCTTATGGTTCAGATTGTCTAGCGAGGCTTTCCCCGCCTTGGTTAACCCAATGCCAAGGTCAAGATAGATACCTGCTGACCTGTGTGCATGATGGGTCTGTCTTGCTTGCTCTTAAACTGAATGTATCCTGGCTTTATGTGGGGTCTCCTGCTAGACACCCCATCTTGGAAATCTACTCTTTCTTAATGGGATATAAAACAGGGCCTATCCTACAACTGATGGTGTTTTGAAACTGAAGGGAATATGATGTTAGAACTTGACAGACCGCCTCCCCTTTTCCAGATTCACCCCTACCAGTCCCTTCTTCTCAGGGAGACACCGCTCCCAGGCCACGGAGGCTTAGACCTAACAGATTTGTACCAGTTTCTTAGCTCACGATCGTTCCCTGCAGCTGCCTCCTGGATTCACTTGTTTCTCACAGTGAGGCCGACAACAGTCCTTTCAGTGAGAGCCTGGATTTCTGACTCTTAAAAGTCTGAAATCGTGCATCCTTTGCCTTCCCTTTTGAATAATAACAAAGTAACATGTGGGAATCCTTGGTTGACAATTTTTCCCCTCAGGTGCTCGGAAGATACTTCTTTCTCGTCTCCAAGCAGCACGCTTTGTGGAGAAGGCCGCTGTCAGGAGAACAGTCTTCACAAATGATCTGCCTGTCCTCTTGGATTGCTTTTCAGTTTTCTCGTGAGTTTTGAACTTCTGAAGTGTCACCATGATTTTCATTTATTATACTCAGTATGTTCAACCTAAGGACTCATGGGTTTTATTCTGGGAAATTCTCAGCTATCATCTTTTAAAATGCTGTTTCTCTACCTTCTGTTTTCTGCCTCTCAATCTCTAGAAGCTGGAGCCTCTTGTTCTGTGCAGAGCAGCTACTTCCTTCCTCCCCTGACAGGCAGTTTTCTGGGTGCCTCCCCAGACCCCCCTCTCCCCCCCCGCGGTCCAGATCCAGTTTTTCGTCGCCGATTCAGGGCTCTGTCTCATGGTGATGTAGAGATGTAAGTCCAGACATTGAGCCAGTGGGCAACCTGCCTTGGGCGAGGGGCTCCCTGTTCCCATCGGCTACCCCAGAAAACAGATTTCACACAAGCCTCAGCCCTGGGTGGAGGTCAGGGCTAAAGACCGTGGGAGTTCTATCCAGCCCTTGCTTTTAGTGCTGAGCCTGGCTCTGGCTCTCCCCGAGGGTGAGGTGGCTTGGTCTCATCACCATAGAGTCAGTCTCCTGATGGTTCTCCAGACCTGGAGCCAAACATGGATCTTAGACCTTCCCTTGCTGTTGCCGCACCAGCTCTCCTGTCCCTGCCCACTCGTATGTCTATCTTATATTTCAGTGTGGCTCTGTCTTGAAGTTAACAAAAAAAAAATTCTACCATTGTTCTGTTGTAATGTGCAGGCTGTAAAGGGTGGGTTCACACTCCTTCCTGTCTGGAAGCCCTAATTACTTTTCCAGCCATCTAATCTGATCATGACAGTCCCCAGCTCAAATTTCAAAGATGCCCCTCTTGGGCTGTACAGGGTCTCCTACCTGCTGCTCCCTGCTGGCTCATGACCTGAGGCTTCTCACATACATCACCCTTACAGCCACCATGTCCCTGCCCTCACGTGTTCTCCCCCAAGCAGCGGGCGAGCTCTGCCGTCTCTCCGTGCCCCACTACTGTGTCTGTCCTTCCTCCTAGACTGTCCAGGGCTTGGGGGCTGCAGTGGGAGTTACCGTCTCTGGAGCCCCAGCATCAGGACAGCACCCGGCACTGACCACGACGGTCACCGGGAGCGGTACAGGTCAGGACGCAGACCTGCAGTTGGACCCGCCCGTCAAAAAATGACCCAATAATCTTGAAAACAAGTGTCCAAACAAAAACTTAAGCACAAATACTTGTAGCAAATCTATTTACAATAGCTAAAGTGGAAACAACCCAAGTGATGAATGGATATACAAAGTGGAATATTATTCAGCCATAAAAAGGAATGATGTTCCGATACATGGTGCCGCATGATGGACCTTGAAGAACTTGTTATGTGAAAGAAGTCAGACACAAAAGGTCACATGTTATATGCGTCCACTTATATGACGAGTCCAGGAGAGGGAAATCCATAGAGACGGAGGCAGATGGGTGGCTGCCGGGGGAAGAGGGAGAAGAATGGCTGCTTAAATTAAAGTTACCCAATAACTCCAGACCATTTTTGGGTGACCTGATATAAACCGACTGGAACTATCCAGATATTTTATAGCCTCCAAAGCATATGAAATGATCTACATGGGGCTGCTCATATTAAAAAATAGCTTTCTGATCAGTTACGGCATATTTTGCTTTGCAAAAGATGATGCGTGAAGCACGTAGTGGGAGAGGGAGGTGGAGAGGCTGTGCTGGGCATACGGGCCCATCTCCACACTTACCTTCGGCGACTTCCAAGGGGCCTTGGGATTTGCGGAGCTCCTTTACCGTTTCCAAGAACTCTTTCCCCCCGGCCTTTTCCAAGGCCTTACCTGTGAAGGAGAACAAGGGGAAGCCACTGTGTTTGTTCTTGTCGATGTCATTAACTTCACTGTTTGACATACTTTTATCGGGCCAGCAAAAACAAACAAATCATACTTAGAAAGTCAGAATAAAACTCTGCAGCTGAAATCTTCGTTAGTCAGTAGGCACTGGTGGCTGGGGTCTCTGGCTTCTGTGCATTGGGACACAGATTTGAACAAACCCTTTTTTAGAAGAATTTTAATAATCCTCATCTGTGGATATTTTTTAAAAATTTATTTGAGAGAGAAGAAAAGAGAGAGGGAGAGAGAGGGAGAGAGGGTGTAGGGAGGGAGAGAGAAATGTGGATTGGTTACTTCCCCTATGTGCCCGGACCGGGGCTCGAACCTTCAACCTTTTTGTGTACAGGATGATGCTCCAACCAGGTAAGACACCTGCCCAGGGCTTTAATTTTGTTTTCTTTTTAAACTTATTGATTTTTAGAGGGGGGAGGAGAGAAACATTTTTTTTGTTGTTCCACTTACTAACACATTGATTGGTTGATTCTTGTATGTTCCCTGACAAAAGATTGAACCCACAACTTTGGCATATCTGGATGATGCTCTAAGCAACTGAGCTACCTGGTCAGGGCCTCTAATAAACTCTTAAAGAACTTTTTTGGGGGTAATTTGGCCATAAAGTGTATCATGACATGAATCTAAAGATGATTTTGTATTAAAAAATTAGGCTCTGGTGTTCTGTTCTTTGGGCTCAGTCTCTGTTGTGTTGGTTAAATTCAATTATCTTGATTTGACGGCAGCATCCCATGCTGGGGTGGATTTCACAGGCCCTCCTGTCATCAGCTTATAAGCCTTGCCCCAGAGTCACAGTAGGTCCAGGGGATGCAGCCACAATGGCGAGCCCAGGCCTGAGGTGGCCCGTGGCTCAGCGGAAACCTCTGGGCAGAGTACCGGGGTCCTGCTCCCCTCCCACCACCGCCAATGTGTTGTAAGTCCGTGGCGTCAAAGGACAGACAGGCCCAGGACACCTAGAATGCTGCTCCCCAGTGCGGGCCTTGATTTTCAATGGAAAAATGTAGAGCTTTCCACTGGGAGATCCTTTGACTCTTCGATGTTAGGACAGTTTTGACTTGATATTTCAGGGCTGCGCTACTATAGAGGACAAGCGGGACCCCCAGGAGATGGCAGGACCCCCGCTCTCGCCCACTAGGAACCTCATGCTGAGACACAGGGGCAAATCTGTCCAAACAAGGGTGACTGCTGCCCTCAGTGGGAGATCCGGTATTTCCCCTCATATATGTCCATCGTCTTCCGAATTCGATGCTCTGGATGTCCGGGGCAAGGCTCAACTCTCTTTATGGTGATTAGTAGTTATTATTTTCAATTCAGAGGCTTCCCTAGAATCTGGATGAGGGGGCCTCCCTGCTCCACATTCACACACTCGATTATGTTCGGAGAGCCACAGTGCATCGGACTCCTCAGTTAGGGAAAATGCCATCCCAGCAGTCACTCTCCACCGGGCAGGGGATGGGGAGAGGATTTCTTCAGGAATGTACTTGGGTTTCAATGATACAATTTGGAAACGGTTATCACGGGCTAACCCAAGTGCCTCTAAGTCTCTTTCTGGGCCTCAGACTCCCACCCAGTGCTGACCGGCTGGGTCACAGAAGCCTGGAGGAGGCCAGGTAACCAGGCTTGGTTGCCAAGTTCCTGCTGACAGCAGGGGAAATAGCCTAAGCTGCTGCCCTCTGCTGCCCAGTCAGGGGCCGGATGCAAATGTGTAACAGGCAAGGTGAGTCCACCCCTTCCCTGAGGGCTTCTGATGAGGGATCTTGCTGTCTGTGGAAATACTCCAGTGAGGAATGCCAGAACGAGAGCATCTCCACTTCGCTGCCCCTAATGAATGGACCAACCTAGAAATGGAGCATCAGTGAGAGACAACCAACCAGGCATTGTGTGCCTCCTGGTGGACGAACATTCCATCACTGGCCGAGCCATGTTGCCAGTTTTTTAACTTGAATCTTACCAAGCCTCTAGATCGACTGCCAACTTATAAGAAAGACAGAAAAGAAACATATTTAAGGACACCAGGTGTATGCAAGCAACAAAATCTGGGCTGTCATCTGCCTTCCTATACAAATAAATTGCAAAAACAATGAGGCGGGGAGGAAGGGGAAACTATGGGCTACAAGAGACTTAAAATGCTTATCATCTGATTGTAACGTGTGGGCTTATTTGGATCCTGAATCAAATAAACAAATTTTAAAAAATTGACGTTAATTCTAGCCGCAACTGGAATTTAAACACTGTTACTTGATATTAACTTAAATTTTCCAGTTGTGATACGATATTATGGTTATATTGTTAAAAAATAGCCCTCATTATTCTGAAGTATTCACAGAGAAAATGATATGATGTTTGGAGGGATACATGTTGGGGCAGAGTTGAAACAAATTTGGTCATGGGTTGATAATTTTCCCAACAGGGTGCATAAGGATTCATTATACTCCTCTGTTATTTTATGTATGCCTGAACTTTTCTGTAATAGCAACCAATTTTTAAAACGAATAAATGAGGGTCTCATTTGCGTGGATTACTGGTTTGGGTGACAGTAGTGGAGAATGGAACACAAGAGGAGGGAGCCCTTCTAACGACACAAAAGTAAGAAGACTATTATTTATTAAATGCTTATGAGCCCAGTACTGTGCGAAGGACCATCCATGTATTATCTTATTCCACCTTCACAGCACTCCCATGAGCCAGGAACTACTCTGTTACCTGCACTGACAGGGGACGGAACGGACGTTCAGCATGATAAGAGACCTGTTTAAAGCCACAGAGCTAGGAAGTGATTAAAAACTCCAGGACACAGACACAGGTTGGCTCCAGAACCTCCGCTGCTGGGGTCTGAGCTTGAGTTTTTCCTCCAACACCAGTGCTCTTTCTGTTCTACCACCACCCTGCCACTTAAAAAATGGGAATATCTTTACTGTTTTCCTAAAATAAAAACGCGAACTATTGAAATAGTAAAGTTGGACACCGTCACTTGTTTTGCTTGTGAGAAGCTAGGACACACATACATCCAAACAGAGCTCAAGATTAAGGTCACCGGGGGAGTCTTTCCACGGAGACAGGGAGTTGGTATTGGTAGGGCCTGAGCTGGGTTTGAAGAGTGAAGAAGGAATTTCCACCATTTCTGCTTCTGTGCAAGAGAAGTCCTGCTTCTCTGCAATGAACCCCCCACTCCTCAGTGCTGTCCTATCTCCTTTTCTGCAAAGTAAGTGCCTTCTGCTGCCAAGAGGGGAAACATAGTGGGCCCAGCAGCCTGGGGCCCCGCTGCCGCTGCCCAGGGATGAACAACTAGCAACTGCCTTAAATCCCCTATCTCAGAAGTGAGCCCTGCATTCCAAAGACAAAGCCCTTTCTTTGCTCACTTCACTCTTTCAATGGAGAGTTTAAGGCGCCTCTGTTTTGTGATCTAAGATGGTGATCTTTAGTATGCTATTATATTACCATGGTTCGGTGCCCATAATAGCTCACCTTCCTAAGCTCTTCTACCGAGCCTGGTACCATCCCCACCTTAAAGGCAGCTACTGTTTTCTAGATGCCCTTTTCCTTTTTGCCAATGGTGTTCTCACCACTTAAGCTTAAAACATATGTAGATTTTACCCAAAACATGTATAACAACGTTGCTGGCAGTATTACTCATTGTTGTCCAAACCAGAAACTACCCAATACCACCAACTATGGAATAGATCAACAAATTGTGGTATAGTCCTACAGTGGAATACTATACAGCAAAGAAAATGAATGGATGGATTTCAACAATATGGGTGGATTTCGCAAATACAAAGTTGAGCAAAAGGAGCCAGACACAAAAGAAGACACACTGCATGATTTCACTTACATAAACTCTGAAGCAGATGACACTATCTATGCTTTAGAAGATAAGACAGTGGTCACCCATGGAGGGAATGGTAACTGGGGTTGGGGAGGGAGACACTTCTGAGGTGCTGGTAAGGATCTGCTTCATGATCAAGGTGCTGCTTACAAAGATGTGTTCACTTCGAGAAATACTCACCAAGCTGTGCGCTAATGATCTGTTTTTATATAGCACTTCAATAAAAATTTCAAAAATATATGCAGATTTAAAACAAAATTACTCTCTAGTAATGCTATTCAATTATACGCTAAGCAGAGTCTGACATGGTACCCCAAGCAGGGCATATCCAGGTGACAATGAGCAACTTCATAAGAACTTGCTCAAACAGCGGGTTATCCTATGGCACCTCTACCAAAGTCTCAGGACCTTACCTATATCTTCCTTGAGGTCAATTTCGGCTGTGGTTGGGTGGACGATGCCCTCCACTCTCATGGAGCCAATATGGCTGATGTCACTCTGGGTCAGGGACAACTGCATTAGGAAGAAAAGATGGAGGGAGAGGGCAGGAAAGATAAAATCCTGTTAAAAATCTTCATTATTACATCATATCTGTTCATTCTTCCAATTATTAATCCTGACTGTCAACATTAAGGGCTGTATGTAGAGCAACTGCCTCAAGCTTCTCAGGTGTTTGGTTTTCATTAGGCTCTTCTTGAGCTCAGAGTGTTTGATGCAACAAATCACCTCCTCTTCCAGGAGCAGAAATGGGACCTCTCTTCTTCCTTTCTCTACAGACTCTTCCTTTGTGTCCCAGTCCTGGCAGCCTTGGTGTTTGGTGATGTATTCTCTGAGTAGCTCTTGTGAGGGAAGCCTGGGGCTTGCTCTCTTTTATGCCTTCTGTTCCCTGCATCTTTCCCAGAGCTGCACAGAGCTTTGGGGCAGAGATGCAAAGCTGGCGACCTTGCTTGAGAAGTGATGGGCTCCAGGACCCTGACCTGCCTGTGTCTGGCCACATTGCCTTTAGGGGACCACACTGTTGGGACTATACTTGGGAAATGCTGCCCTATATGCTCATAGCTTAGTGTAATGGAGGTGTTATCCATCATCTCCCCATGTGAGCAAGAAGCTCCTGTTCCCCTAGAGAAGGGAGAGAAAGCTAATCGTCATGTAACTGCGGATGGCCCCTAGAGGGGACATAAATTCCACCTCTTTGCTTCTGGCTTTCATGAGTGATGAATTAGGAACCTGCCCCATTTACACTTTTCTAACATGCTCTTCCTAACGGCTTCAGTAGGAGTTCACACTCTACTGTTGTCAGGCAGCAAACATTCAAACTACCAGGGATATGATGAACTGTTGCCTTGTGGATCTTATTGCAGCCCCACTTGAGTTGATAGATAAATTGTCTGTTTGGTAAACTTTGATGCTGTGGGAATGAATTACTTGCATATCTGGCTGGGGTGCTGTTGTGTTGGAGACTGTTCAAATCTCTAGCCGTGTCTGTTTTCTTCCTGCCACTGGGAAAGGCAAGCAGACTAAATTATTGGCAAATAATTCATTTCTAACACCAGGGGTTTTCAGGAAACATATTTCTATTTTCTTTCTTTGATAAATTACATTGAGCCATGTAAGGTGGACCTCCCAAAGCCTGTTTGAGAAAGTTAGCTGTGAGTGTGAGCACAGAAATAACAGGGGCAGGGAACCTTCCAGAAAACCAGCAACGACATCCTCTCTGCTGACTAGAAGGATTCTCGAGGCTTACCTTTGGCTGACCAACATCAACAGGAACAATGCTCAGAACTACAGAGCTTGTTTACTTTCACAGCACAGACACTGCCCTAGCTCTTTAGTTTAAAAATGAATAATTCAAGACCAGAGTGAAAGCAGATGAGGGAAGCCAGGGATTGAAGGGAGGCATCACTGCTTGTACAGTAGGTTATAAAAATGCAATCACGTTTTACTACAGCACAGTATGATCCTCTTTATTACCTTCTGCCCTAGAACAAGGCTCTTGGAAGAGAGGATGGTGAATCCATCCCCTGGCCCATCTTCAGAGGTGGAGTTTGAAGTTCCTTCTTTGTCGCTGTCCTTCGGTTTGGACTGTGGGTAGAAATCAGAGGAACAGATGGGGAATCATTTGGAAAAAGCCCGAAGTGGCTTGACAAAGCTCTTCCCATGGCTACCACCAATGTGGATATGAAAGGAAGGGGTCAGGCGTTATGTTCTGCTATTCTCAACAAAGAGAAGCAAGGGGCAACAACATAAGGGAGAGAAAAGGGTGCTTCCAAAAGTACGGTGTGTGAAAGGGTTCACAGTGCCTGTAGTCCTCACTCAAACCTGCACACAGGTACGTTACTCTTACTGTTTTCGATGCCTACAGTTTTATGATGATAAGCATCAGTACCAAGTGGGGTCATTCTAGCACATTGCTCAATCCCCCTTCTCCCTGGGGCACTATGGCAGTGCAGCGAGCTCTAATATAATCTCTGTGTTGTCACGGAGGTCTGCGGGCGGGAAACTGATCAGCTCTGAAGTTGCGCTGTCCAGTAGAACTTCCCACGATCATGGAAACGTCCTGCATCTGTGCTGCTCAGTGTGACTGAACACTCAGCTGGTGCAACCGAGGAACAAATTTTAAATTTGATTTAGTTTTAATTAAGTTAAATTCAAATTGAAATAGCCACACATGGATGGCGGTTACTGTGCTGGGCAGCCTATGAAAGTACTAGTCTGCAAATGGCATCTCTGAGCTGTAGCTATTTAGCATATCGGGTAATCCAGAACAACTGAAATCCCACCGGCTGGACTCAGGCGACTATCTAGGGGAGACTAGAGATATTTTAGTGTGCACCGTGGAGTGCTGAGAAATGAAAAGCAGAGTTTCAGGCTGTTAGCTCCCACATAAGATTTTAGTGAGGGCAATGGAAGGGATGTGGAAACAAGAAAACCACCCACACTTTGGGTTTGGAAACCAGTAAACCCTGCCTGATGATTTGAGCATCTCAAGGGCTTCTTACTCTTCTTCTTCATAGACATTCTTGTCATTTTCTCCCAGCACCAAGTTGTGTAGAGTCCCCAGTTCTTTGGAGGTGCAGCTACACCTTCATCTTACGAAAGTTCAACTTTCCTCCTGTTCTGGGAGTCCCTGGCTCACCTTTTTGGACGTCCGTGGTTTGGCAGCCTTGGATTTCTTGCCCCCCTTCTTGCCTGACGTGGCCTTCCTTCCTCTTTTCTCCGGGGGAGGGGAGAGGATAGTTTCCGACTTGCCTTTGGTCCCTCGCTTTTTGGCCAGCAGTTCGGGGTGAATTCTGGGCAATACTCCTCCACTGGCAATGGTCACTCCTTTTAGCAGCTGAAGAAAGAAATACACAAGTCCAGAGAGCTAAGAGCGTTCTGACTGTGGGTTTAATACAATGCTAACTGATTTTAAAACAAGGTCTAGTCTGGTTTTTGCTTTCCGAAAGAAACTGCATGATACACAGTCTATTTGGCTTTCCCTGTTTCACTTGCAGAGCGTGTCTCTGTAGGTACCAAGGCTTCCTGTGATCTTGCGCAGAAAACACAACAAGCAAAGAACAATGAAAGGGTACAGAGGTTGAAACCAGTGATGGGCTCTGGAATTCCAGACATAACAGAGGATAAAGAGCTTCATGCACGGGGAGCACAGCTTGAAAGAATGAGATTCAAAGGTCAACGCTAGGGCTCGACCCAGTTAACAGCAGATCAGTGGTCTCTGCACTCTTTTGATCATGTAGTAAAACACGTGTGACCAGGCATCTCCCAACTGCTACCTGTTCACTTTAACTAACGGGCAGGTACTATACTATTCCACTGACACATTGTACACACCCTAGTGCAGCGATGCTCCAAGTGTGGTCTGCAGCCAGGGCTGGCGCACAAACTATTTGGTACCCATCTGTGCCAAAGTACAGGGATCATGAGGAAGAGTCTAGAGATCTTTACAGTAAATTGGCAGAGTTATTGTGTATCTATTGGAGCTAAAAATAAAAATCTGATCACTTGTAGATTGTATTATTTTATTTTTCTAGTAATTATTTTTTATCCTATTTTTAGAAATTATCAGCCCATGATGGACTGGAAATAAGAATCATTTTACAACAGACAGTTTGAGAAAATGGGATCAGAAAAAAAATACAAATAAAAATCTTTTAAAAAAATATTGAATCTTTATTATATTTTTTCCATTACCATTTAGTCCCTTAAACCTCCCTCCCCTCAGCAATCACCACACTATTGTCCATGTCCATGAGGCCTTGGTCCTTTTTGCTCAATCCCTCGACCCCCTAACCTTGCTCCTCCTACACTAGCTTTCATCCTGCTCTCTATCTCTGAGTCTGTCTCTTGTTTTGCTTGTAGTTCAGTTTGTTCATTAGATTCCATATATGAATGAAATCATACGGTACTTGTCTTCCTCTGACCGGCTTATTTCACTTAGCATAATGTTCGCCAGGTCCATCCATACTGTCGCAAAGGGTAAAATTTTCTTTTTTAGGGCCGAGTGGAATTCCATTATGTAAATGTCCCATAGTTGTTTTATCCACTTATCTACTGATGGACACTTGGACTGCTTCCATATCTTGGCGATTGTAAATAACACTGCAATCAATATAGAGGTGCTCATGTTCTTTCAAATTAGTGTTTTGTCTCCTTTTATGTCTATCAAGTTTTGCTTTACATATTCAGGTGCTCCTATGTTGGGTGCGTAAATGTTTATTAGGATTATATCCTCTTGTTGGATTGTTCCTTATCATTATATAGTATCCTTCTTTGTCTCTTACTATAGCCTTTGTTTTAAAGCCTATTTTGTCAGATACAGGTTCTGCTACCCCAGTTTTTTTTTTCTTTCCCATTTGCACGAAATATCTTTTTCTAACGCTTTACTTTTAGCCTGTGTGTATCTTTCAATCTGAGAGGGATCTCTAGGAGGCAGCATATATATGGGTCTTATTTCCTTACCCATTCAGCTACCCTCTGTCTTTTGGTTGAAGCATTTAAGCCATTGACACTTAAGCTGACTATTGATAGATACATATGAGGTGCCATTTTTTCTTAGACTGTTTTCCTCTATTTTCTCTCTCTTTCTCTTCTTCTTCTTAAAGCAAGCCCTTTAACATTTGTTGTAATACTGGTTTGGTGTTAACAAACTCCTTTAGTTTTTTCTTGTCTGGGAAGCTCCTTATTTTGCCTTTGCTTTTTAAATGACAGCCTTGCTGGGTAAAGTAGCCTTGGTTGTAGGTCCTTGCTTTTCATCACCTTGAATATTTCATGCCATTTCTTCTGGCCTGAAATATTTCTGATGAGTAATCAGATAATAGTCTGACTGGTGTTCCCTTATAGGTATTTACTTGCTTTTATCTTGCAGCTCTTAGGGTTCTTTCCATATTTAAGCCTTGTCATTGTAATTATGATGTGTCTTGGCATAGGCCTCTTTGGGTCCAACTTGCTTGGCACTCTCTGAGCTTCCTGTACTTGTGCAATGTTTTCCTTTACCAGATTAGGGAAGTTTTTGGTTACTATTTCTTCAAATAGGTTCTCGATCCCTTGCTCACTTCTCTTTTCCTTCTGGTATCCCGCGATGCAGATGTTGTTATGCTTCATGTTGCCCAAGATGTTTTTTAAGCTCTCCTCATTTTTTGTTTAAATATATAACTTTATTATATTTTTTCCATTACCATTTAGTCTCCTTATACCCCTTTCCTCCCAGCAATCACCACCCTGTGGTCCATGTCCATGAGTCCTTTTTCTTTTTTGCTCAATCCCTCCACCCCCAGCTCCCTTCATTTTTTAAATTCTTTTTTCTGTTTGCTCCTCTCATTGCTTTTTTCTACCTTGTCTTCCAAAACACTGATTCGATCCTCTACTTCATCTAACCTACTGTTTATTCCTTCTAGTATATTGTTTATCTCAGATACTGCATTCTTTATTTCTGACTGATCCTTTTTTTATGGTTTCTAGGTCATCTTTTTTCATGCTGTTGAGTATCCTTATAATCATTATTCTAAACTCCCTATCTGATAAATTGCTCACCTTTATTTCATTTAGTTCTTCAGGAAAATTTTCTTGCTCTTTTATTTGAGGTGTGTTTCTTTGTCTTCCAATTTTGGCTGCTTTGTATTTTCTGCCTTAGATGTTAAACTAATCAGCTGTTAATGTAATCAAGCTGTAATCAGCAGTCAGGCTGAAGAACCACAGGGTGGAGCAGAGTAATTCCTGTGGGCAGGGCTATAGCTTCCCCTCAGGCTGATGCCATTCAGAGAGGAGTGTTCAGAGATAGCTCCTGCACTATGGGGGATGACTCAGTACATGGATCCTGGTGGCTGTTCTCTCAGTTCTCTCCACTGAGCCACCAACCCAGACTCTCCTCAAGTGTCTCTAGTCTACTCTGCCCTCTCTTTGCCAGCACCCAGGGTAAGTGGCTGCAAACGAAATTTTGTGCTTTGGCCCTCTAAGAGGCTCTCTGCATCTCCAGCTATCTCTCCCTAGCAGACAGAACTCCTGCTGCTCTTCACAGCTGGATGTTATCTGGGTTCCTTTCCAGCTCTGGTGCTAAAGGCTGGGGAGTCTGCCTTGGGGTTTAGACTCCACATTTCTCAGGGGGAAAACCCGGGCCGCTGAAATATCCCTCCGGCACTTCAGCTGCCCCCTGTGGGACACCAGCTAGCTCTCTTGCATCTCTGCACTCCCTACCAGCCACATCATGCTCAAATGTTTTTTTCTGTCTGTCCAAGGTTATAAGGTTTCTCTCCAGCTAGTGTTCAGTTGGTTATTCAAGGTGATTTCTATACAATTTAGTCATAATTCCAGATTGGTCCTGGGAGGAAGTCAGTGTAGCTTCCACTTACTCCTCTGCCATCTTGGATCCTCTTTTTCAGAAATTCTTATATTATCAACTTGCCGCCTTGCACATCCTTGGGGGTGGGTGGGGCAATCACTCCACTTTGGAGTCAGTTCTAAAATATAAAATGTCAGTCCTAATACATGAAGAAGGGCTCTCCTGCCCTCACCAGAGTACACTGTCAACAAAGTTTGGGGGAAGAAACTGTGAAAAGTGTAATATATGTGCACTGCACCTTCCCTAGCAACACACTGAGCTTGCTTTGAAAGAGGAAAAAAGGTTTGACCAGACCCAGAATATATAATGGGATCTATTCCAGAGGTAATTATATTTTGAAGCTGAATGATACAGCTAGCAGAATTGGTTCTTCTATGATTTAAGTTTTTTGATATAAATGTGACTGGGAACTGTAGCAGGAATGATTTGTAGCCAGCTATGGCCACATGCAATAGTGTGTTTGGCAAACCCATTTGGTGGCATGTGTCCATGTTGGAGACATACCTGATTGAGCTCCTCGTCATTGGCAACTGCCAACAGGATGTGTCTTGGGGCTATCCGGGCCTTCTTGTTGTCCCTCGCAGCATTGCCGGCCAATTCTAGAATTTCGGCTGAAATTACAATGAGGAGTTAATAGGCAATCACAGAATGGGGTCTGAGTTTTCTAAAGCCTTTTTTTTTTTTGGAATGGTCTTGGAGTTTGATCACATTTATTCATTTGTGATTTTTATGTCTGAGCATGGAAAGAAATTCAGAAAGCTGAAAAGAATTCAGGTCACAGACAAGTAAGATATTTTAGCAAGACCTGATATATGATCCTGTGGCAAAGTCTTCCAGTTATCCTTTAACATTAATTCCTCCCCATCCTTCTTGGTCTATGGACCTCTGATTTTTTTTTTGCTGAGCCCATATCCATAGGAAGAAATGAAGACAGTTTTTTCCAACCTCCCTTGTTGATAAGTGTGGTCATATGATTAAGTTCCAGCTAATGAAAGGCAAACAGTCGTGTTATATGGTACTTCTTCCTTTTCTACAGGTGGACTGAGGACATGATGGCCGGAATTTGAGCAGCCATCTTTGACCAAGAGGAAGAAAGTTGTGGAGGATAGAGTAACAAGATAGAAGAAACTGAGGTATCTTATGGCTGTGGAGCTTCTTTACCAATCTGGACTATGTTCTATAGACTTCTTTTGTATGAAAGAGAAAATAGACTCTTGTTTAAGCCACTGTTGGCAGAAGTTAATCCTGACCAAAACAAAACCCTAACATAGGACCTGAGCCTCTTTTAGCCTACAGACAGCAGGACCATCTCTGAGGAGAATAGTGATGTAGGTAAAGTCTTTGGTACTTGTTGAGACCCCTTTCTGAATCTCAGTTTCCTCATCACTTGATGCCCCAGGTTCCTCTTGTCCTAAAAGAAAGTGGATGGGAAGAACTGACTTATACTATGGGATGGAGAAATGCTTAGCCCAAGAGGTGAATTCCTAGTGAGGATGCCTATGAGACTTGCGAAGGAAGGTATGTTGGGGCCCAGGGATTTTCCGCATAGCCCTCAGAAACTATGCATGGCGCTGAGATTTACAAACATGTCATTTGGTAAATAGAAAGCAATTTTCCTAAAACTCCATCACATTCTATCAAAGTTTTGGAGTCAAAATTCTATAGAATTATTTTATACCACCTGTATACTTTCTCCTCCCTCCTATTTTGTTATTTTTCCTTCTTCCTCAATTTTAGAACGATGTTCTGCTAAATCAAACTTGTCTGCCTTCAAATGTATGAATGAGCCGATGAGTTGTTTCACTAATACATGGAGGAAAGAGTTGTGTGTATGGGCATGCGTGCATACATTTGTTGTGTGACGTGTTTTCACAGGTGTGTGTGCATGTGTGTGTTGGGGATGGGCTGTAATAATGGCACAAATACTGAAACCCCCAAATTAACAGGTGATTCTCTATGTCTTTAGAATTAACCTAATTTCAAATAAAACAGCACATAAAATCACTATCATTTATAAAGTCTATGGCAATAAAATAAAATTTGGCATAAGTATGCCATATTAACTAAGCAAATGTAATTAACAAAAATTAGAATAAAATAAACATTAAAGTTAAATATTTATGTGACATTTCCATAATGAAAAGCGCTAAATCGCTGCAAATTCATCTCACAACATCCTTTACAGGTTATTAAGCAATGAATAGTGTTTACCAACAATTCATTTATACAGAGGTCATGTTTTCTGAATCAAAGATTGGGGGGTGGGCACTGTAGCTTGAGAAGTATGAGCATATCTGTTGGGACAATGAGACAGAGTATTTGAAATTAATGCCATCATCATATAGTAATATAATAATCTGATTTGTTGTATTCAGACTGCTGCCCAACCCTTTCTTTATCTTAGAAAGTACACCCATCAAAAAGAAATGTAGTTCTTAAAAAGAAAAAAGAAATGTAGTAATATAGCTTTCACTAATAAGCCTCCTGTATGACTCCAAGTTAAAATGTGCAGCTTCCCGCTGTGTGCAGTAAAAAGAGTTTCCTGCCCTGGCGGCACAGATGGTTGGAGCATCGTCCCGTACACCAAAAGGATGTGGGTTCAATCCCCGGTCAGGGCACATGCGGGCGGCAACTGATCGATGTTTCTCTCTCACATCAATGGCTCTCTCCTCTAAAATCAGTGGATATATTCTTGGGTGAGGATTAAAAAAAAAAGAAGGTTCTTGCACTTCCCCATCTCAGTGCCCCATGCCTGGGAGGAAGGTACACTCCTTCACCCTTTTTTCTAAATAGGTGTAGGGGCCAAGGAGCCTCCCAATTTTAAGCTCCTGAGCAATCAAATTTAATATACCATCTTGGACCATCCCTCTCCTTTCTCTGTCACCTGCATTTAGAGGAAGAAGTTAAGCATCCTCCCAGGTTCATTGACTTAGCTGTCAGCACGAAAAGCAGGGCTAATGGGAAGCCCTACATTCTTGGAGCCTTCAAGAAGCCCCTGAAGGTCAGGTTATTTTCAGCTTGATAGACAGATGCACAGATATGAAATTCTCAGACAGAGAAACCTGCTGAAATCAAATGCAGCACAGGAGAGCAAAGGCAGCGCGATTCAGCAGGTGGCACGAAGCAGGGCGCAGGGTGACTCGCGTGCAGCTGCGCTCCGGTCCCCCCTTCCAAAACCAGTGTGAGAAAGCGCGCCTTGATCATGTGCTCTAGGGCAAAAGCAGAAGTAGAGGTCTTTCTTTTTCTTCTTTTTCTGTAAAGGGGAAAACTTCTTAATGATACACAGTAGAAAATCAAGACCAAGGAGTTATTTTCTCTGCTGAATGTTTAGTCTGAACCTTTCTTGGGACAGAGACATCACCATCTAAATGTTTGAAATAACATTCATCACTATTATTTTCAAATGCTGTTCTGACAAATGCATTCATGTGTACTATAAAATAAGCATTAGAGTTAAATATTTATATGGTATTCCCATAATGAAAAGTGTTACAATGCTGAGAATTCGTTCTCCCATCTTGTCCATGTTATAGTTGCTACATTCCTGAGTGACTATTGGTTTTGGGAACACAAGTATCCTTCTATTAGCAATCAGTAGGAAAACTGGATTTATATAGCACACATTTGCTTCATGGGAAATTCTGCAGGAAGATCATTGCTCTGTTAAATGGGAGAGACTTCTATGGAAGTTTATAGACTTCCATAGCAAATCTCTCACTTCTTGGAAGTCTCATTTCCAGCAATAGCAACCATCTGGAATGCAGCTGAGTATCTGGTAGTAAAAAAAATGATTTCTGCAGCCAAAAGGGATGTTGGAAAGCTCACCATGCACATTATTTTAGAAGAGCCTGCGTCTTCTCATTTTGTACTCAGTGTGAATCAACACTAGAAATCCCAGCTCCAGCACGTGGGAAACACCACGTTAAATGGGAGGTTGGGACAGAGGGCGTGGAGTGGCCACTCCTTCTAGTCTGTGTCCTTCCCTGGCCCCTTTTGGCTTGTACACTTGCCCACTAGGTGACAGTGGCCCTGGGGATCTGTGTGGGCCCTTTGCCCTGCTCGGGCCATGTGGTCTTTGGGAGGAGTCACATCCATTTGTGGCTGCAGCTTCCACCTACCTGCCCATGTGGTCAGATTTGCACCTCCAGCTCTGCAGTGATGTCACCTGGGACTCCTCACGTGAGTGTTCCACAGGTAGATCAAACGCTTCAAATCCAGAAAGCCCCCTTCCCAAACCTGCTCCTCCCATCGCCCTTGGGTCTGGTGGCTCGATCCACATACACACCTGGGAGTCATTTCCTCCCCTCCCCTCCCGCCTCCCAGTCTCATCAGCCTCACACACCTTTGCGCCTCTTCTCCATGCTAGTTGCCATTCTCTTCCAGCCCAGGAAATGGTAATGGCTGTCCAAATGGTTTCTCTGTCCCCAGTTTTGTCCTCCTCCAGATTTATGCCAACAAGGCCACCGCTAGGTCATAGGTGCCTTTGTGCAAATTAGAAAAGGATGTACGGCGTGTCCCTTCCTCAGGCCACTTGATCTGATTTCGTCAGACCCAGACCCTTTACTGCCATCTGCTGGAAATGCTCACAATAAATACATGAGGGGGGACATCCCATCTCCTGCCCTAAACTGGAATTTATTTATAAACTATAGTGTAATTATTCTTATATGTTTAAACTTCAGTCACCTTCAAAGTCCTCTCCATTTGCTGCAATACACCTATTGAAATATTTTTTTCCACTGGTCAAAACAGTTTTTGAACTCATCGATTTTGATGCCCTTTAGTGCTTCTGCTGTTTCTTGTTTCACCTCTTCCACATCAGCAAAATGTTTCCCTTTGAGGACCTTGTTTCATCCAGGGAAACAAAATAAAATTGTTCAGGGGCAAGATCGGGTGACTAGGGAGGGTGGGGAATGGAGGTCATGCTGCTTTTGGTGAAAAACTGCTAAACACTCAGCCCAGTGTGGGCAGTAAGTCGCTCATCATGAAATGGGCAAACATGTTGAAAGTCTTCAAAAAAAGTTCACTGAGGCCGAACGCTGCCTCTCACAACAACTCCAGCGGGCGTTAGATGGATTCCTAGAACACACATCTACCGGGGGAAACCTGTACTACAAGGGGCCTGCTCTCCAGAAGGTAATTCCATTTTTTTGGGTGTCCCCCTCGTATAGTTCTTTGAGGTCCATGATGTGAAAGGTAGTCCCTTGAATGCGTGTCCCTGTGCGGGGCGCAACATGCACAACAACACGTGTCTCTTCAAAACACAAATGTAATAAATGAAAATTATTAGATAAAAAAATGTTTTGTGTTAAATGGAGAGACCCAACTGTCTGGAAATGATGTGTAAATGATGGATTTTCATGTTACACGGTGATTTCATGAGGTACCCTGAAAGTCAACCCTGTTTGAGGACCTGTGTATCTTCCTAAAAATACATCACATTTTCTCACCGTAAAAGTGGTAAAGTACTCATTCTTAATACCTTGTATTTATATCTATTGCTGATGAATACAAAACTACTTTTCCAGAATTTGGGGCTTGTGTTTTAGTCCATTTTTCCTCAGTTACATTGGAAATGTGAACTGGATATAACACTTGGGTTGTTCCCATTGTTTGGCTATTGTGTATAATGCTGTATGAACGTTTGTGTATCCGTATCTGTTTCAGTCTTTGATTTACATTCTTTGGGGCCACATACCTAGGAGTGGAATTGCTGGGTCATACAATTAATTCTTTTTAACTTTTTGAGGAAACATCAAACTGTTCTCCACAGCCACTATACCATTTTTCATTCCCACCAGCAATGCACAAGGGCTCTAATTTCTCTGTATCCTCGCCAACAAAGGATAAGGTTTTAAATGCATAAAATACACTGGATGACTAAAAAAACTGATTACACTGAAGTATAGTTTTCAAAGTATTAAAAAATCTGGGCTACAGTAGGCTACATGCTTCTTTATTAACGCATTAAATAGTAAGATCTAGTAGCAGGTCTAATAACTACTGTGCTTCTGAAGTAATGATGAGTGTAAATGACGTTCTAGATAATGATAACAATGAGAATATAATTAAAAAATGCCAGTAATTTCGATTGGTGAAAAAGCCCCAGTTTTTGCTGACACTACTGTGGTTTGTTGCCCACATTCATGAAGGAAGGAAATGCTAGATTTCAGGTCTGGTTAGTGAAACTGAACTTAAAACATGAGGACCCCGGGCTCAGGCGTCTCCGGCATCACACCCTCCCCCACCTCCCACCCCACCGGCTGCCGTCCCCTCACTTCCCTTCTTCTGGGCTAAACTCCCTAGAAGAGTCCTCACCCACTTAGTCTCCTTCCCACACCTTCTGCTCCTCAGCCCATTTGGCTTTGACCACCCATACCATCCTTGCTGAGGTTGCCATGACCTTGAGGTGGCTAGATCTGTTGTCCTTGCCTGGTTTCATAACCATGACCCCTGATGGTTACTGACTCCTTCTCCTTCTCTTGGTCTGTAGAGACTGACTCTTATGCTTTTCTCCTTAACCTCTGGCTGCCCTTCTCTGCCTCCTTTAACACCTATTGCCCCCTACCTGGCCCATAAACCCGGACGCACTGTTAAACGGTCCTGAGCTCTCCAGTCCTGTCACTGTGCCCTCTTTGGGTGTCCTCACTCACTCCCATGGCCTTCACTGAAGTCTGCCCAAGAGGCCCCATCTACAGCTCCAGCCTAATGCTCCCTCCTGGGAGCAGCACTTGCTGCTTGGACTAGGTCGCCACCATGTGCCTGGAGCGGCGCTAAGCACTTTTCTTGCATTATCTCACGTAATCCTCACAATGACGCTATGAGAGTGAGGTGACATACCTAACGGTTCTAGGCCGATAAGGGCCAGAATCCAGCATCCCTTACCTCTTCACCTGCCTGGGCATCTTGTAGACACCAAAATCATCCAGCTCCCAAACCGAGCCCCTTACCCTGCGTCCTGTTGCTCCTCCGCTGTTTCCTACTTCAGCTACAGGCACCATTCTCCACGCACTGGCTCCTGTCCTTTCTTCTCTCCCCGTCGGCCAGACTCCTCATACAAGTTCTCCGCCCTCTCGTCTCCAAGTCCACATCTCCACACCTCAGCCTACCCAGCTTGGCTTGAAAGGAACTTGCCAGCCAAGGCTGAAGGGCTTGAGCTGACCTTGACGCCCCTTCCCCCATTCGGCTGCCTATAAGAATCATTTGGGGGAGCTTTCAAAAAAAAAAAAAAAAAAACCCAAACAAACCCTGGTGCCCAGAACATATTCCAGAATCTCTGGAATTGAGACCCAGGCATCGAGATTTTCAGTCAATCAATTTGAGAACAACCAGGGTTTAGGTCTTAAAACCCTTGCCTTACATTAGGAAGCCACCCTGGTGCCCGCCCCGCCCCTGCCCAGAGCCCCTCTAACTTCTCTGCCCAGCACGCGTGCTACCTTATTGTGCTGTGCTCCATTCTCGTCTGCCCTCCTGGGAGGTAAGCCTGGCGAAGGCAAGGTCATGGCTGCCTGTTTTCTGCCGTGTGTATCTTCAAGGAAAAATTCAGTCATATTTGTGTCTTGAATGCTGAAGCTCATTTCAAGGGTGACAGGAGGCTGTCACAGTGTGAGCGCCCTTTCCTAAACAAAATCAATTGATGCCTCCTCCAAAACAACAAGAAAGAAACCAACTAACACCCCCTGACCCCCTTACTTATTCAACGACAGCCTGAAATTTCACTAATAATGATTCACTTCTTTGGCTTAAAACTCCTTGTCTAATTAAAATGCAAATACAGCCCCAAAATACACTTTAACAGATTTAGTCATTGTATTTTGCCCTGAATAATTTCATCAGCTCTTAATAGAAGGGAGAGAAGAATTACCATGTATTTAGTGCATCCTATGCACCAGGCATTTTTATATGTCTGAAGCTCAGAGAGATTCAGGAATTAGCCCAAGGTAACCAAGCTGGTAAGCTGATAAACCAGATTTAAACTGACATCTAACCAAGCCAGTGCTTTCTCTTAACTCCAGCCTGAGTTTGGAGGGGAGAAAATGCACAAAAGGAAGGGAAGAGACACAGAGAAGACAGGCCTGAGCCTCAAAAGACCAACTTCACCTTCTCTGTTTGACCAAGGAAGGCACTGCATGCTGGGACTGGCTGTGAGGGGGTTGAGAGGGAGGATGTAAATGGCAACAGCACCCTTCCAGGTGCTCATTCTATTTCACATGCAACCCATTAGTAAATCCTGTTGACTTTGCCTTCAGAATAGATCAGCGCTCTGATCACGTCTCTGTGCCTTTGCTGCGCACTCCCCACCACATCTCTCACTGGACCTCTGCGATACCTTCCAGTTGCTTCCCCTGCTCCCACCCTTGTACCTCTCCCCTGGTCCCCAACAGATCACTTCCGCTTCTGCTCAAAACCCTGCAGAGCCCCCATTGCTAGCTCTTATTCCCCTCACCAGCCCACTCTCCCTCTGGCCTCATCTACAGCCCAAGCCCTCTCCCTCAGCTCCAGCTCTCCTCCCCGCTGCTGTTCCCCCAACACTCCCAGCACCGGCCTTCCCTCAGGTGGTGCAGCCGCCCCCACACACCTGCAGGCCCACACCCTGGCGTCCTTCACAGCCACCGCCCCCTCAGTAGGGCCTTTACAACCCCCGTCCCCGCCCCTTCCTGGAACACCCTATCCATCCTTTCTTTTTGCTTTATTTGTCCCCAGCGCTTCGCGCCGTCTGACGTAGCACGGGCACTCCACTTACTTATTTGCTTCTCCCCTGAGGCACATCCTGCTGGAGGGCAGGGCTTCCTGTCTGTCTCGGTCTCTGCTGTATCCTCAGCATCTAGAGCACTGGGCACACGGTAGGTGCTCAGTAACTGCTGAGTGAATGGAGGATTATAAGAACTCAACTGAGAAATAGGATGGCGCTCTACTTTGGGAGATACTACAAATCTTTAAAGACCTGCTGGCTCAAAGTCAGAGTGTGACTTTCAGGCTATAGTAGGCATTGCTATGGAGGCAACTGGGGGCTCAAATCCAAGACAAATTAAAAATCATTTCAGTGGTCCAGTTCTATTGCTAGAGAGTAGTCTGAGGACTTAGTGTGTGAACTGACATGTAGATGATTAACAGATATTTGCTGAATAAATAAATAAATAAATAGGAAAACGTAAGCTTTTATCTGAACCAAAGATGAACAAAGATGCCAATGATTCAAAAGGCCAAATTTTGTTTTATTATAAGTTTGGACTTTTGCCAAGTGGAGACACAGAAAGTATTTAATTACTTTAGTAACACAACGTTATAATGGGGCAGTGTAGTAGAGCAGAAAATGCACGGCTGGGGGTCGAAAGGCCACAGGGAACCCCAGCTCCCTGCTTAGAGGCTGTGGGGTCTCTGGGTCATTCAAGTGGTTTCTGGTCTCAGTGGGTGACAGGGGCCTAACAGACTGCTTTAAAATTGCATTCACCTTTTTCAGAGTCCTTCCTCTCCATCCCGGAGTCAGCAGGTTTTTCCAGCAGATTTCTGGGTTCTACCCCAGACCCAGTGAATCAGACCACCGGGGGAGGGGTGCAGCCAGGAACTTGAATTTTATTTTTCTTGAAAGTTTTATTTTTATTTTTTTTACTTTTATTTTATTGATTGATTGATTGAGAGAGAGAGAGAGAGAGAGAGAGAGACAGTGATTTGTTGCTCCGCTTATTTACACATTCATTGGTTGCTTCTTGTATGTGCCCTGACCAGGAATTGAACCCACAATCTTGGTGTATGCAGATGATGCTCTAACCAACTGAGCTACCCGGAACGTACATTTTAAGCATTCCTCAAGCCTTTAGGCCTGTTGCTATAAGGCAGGCTACCATCTTGCTCCTCTGAGCAGTCCTTAAACCAGCAGCATCGGCATTACCTGGGAGCTTGTTAGAAATGCAGAGTCTCAGGCCCCACCCCAGACCTTGTCAACAGGATCCCCAGAGCAATCCCACTTTGAAAAGCACTGCTCTATCACACTTGAGTCAGTCGACTTTCGGAGCCTTCCAGCCCTTCTCTCCAACCTCCTAAAGGACCCTCCTGGAAAACCTTTAGCCCAGGAACAAGCCTTTCATTCCACAATAGGGGACAGGCTCACGGTGCTGAGGTCTGCCTGCCTGACAGATAGATGGTCCAGGGGGACAAGGTTTCCGGGCGTGGATCAAGGCAAACCTTTCATCAGTGATGTTGCTCGGTGAGTGACAAGGGATCAAGAGGACACAATAAGGCCATACATTTAAAGAGGAAGAGATTGTTCTTGAGGAAGAAGCAGGATGAGAAGAGGGACCTGGGACAGAAGCTGGGTCCAGCCCTGCCACACCTGGGGGTTTTCATGCTGTGGCTGCAGGGGGCTCAGCTTCCAGGTAGACAGTTGGGGGAGGTTTGCTCTTTCCCCTCAGGTGGGCTTCCCAAGGGACTTAACCCTGGGGTCTGGGGAATTTGTTAACCACGGGCAGAGTCAGAGGCATTATTGCTAATGTCTACAAGGACCCTTTCAATGAACTAATCACACTTATTTAGATATATTTTTATTTTTATATATTCATAAATATTTTTAAAGCATCCTTGAAATTGTGAAGTATGATTTGTTTAAGACATAAGAGTACAACAATGACAAAAATGAAATAGAAAGTTGCTCAAATATATAGAGAACACATAGCAAAACTCACCTCTTAGTAAAAAAAAAAAAAAAATTTTAACAACCAATGTGGACAACTATTTCCCATGTACCCATTATAGACAGAGAACCACCATTGTAAAGAACATTACTGGCTTCATGGAACCAACCGAAGATGCTTCTGATGCTCTGGTCAATGTTATTTATGGACACTGAGTCCTAGTTTCAACACACCAGGAGAACTGATGTTTAACGAGGCCTTTGATGTAAAGCGAGGACCCCTTTTACAAAATGAATAGCAACCCCTCGTCCCCGTAGTTTCTCTTTTCTGGGAGCCTAGATTTTTACACATTGTGTTTGCTTAAACAAGACACACCTTTTCAGGGTTGGTGTGGAAAAGCCACTCTATTGTGGCCTCTCTTCCTCCTGTGTTGATCATCCGCCCCCCTTCTGCCCCGTTCTTTCCCCCAAAGCCCGCAGAAATGGGTTTTAGCGGAGCCGGCTAGCTGACACCAGTCACCCACCACAGCGGGCTTGAGACAGCACCCCTCCCAGCCTGTGGGTGGGGCGGAGGGGAGGGTGCGATCTGGGAGTGGGTTGCCTGGCCCTCGAAGTCGCATTACCTGCCAGGTACTCGATGACTGCCGCCATGTACACGGGAGCACCCACGCTGATCCGGTACTTGAACGTCCCTTTCTTCAGGTAACGCATCAGCCTCCCCACGGGGAAGATGACTCCGGCCCTGGCTGAACGGGACAGCTTGGACATTTTCTTCTTCCCGCTCCGGCCCGACATCTTGCCTCAGTTTCCCTCTCAGCTTGCTGACACACTGGCCTCCCGGCACTACCACAATGCTGAAAAGGAAAGAAAAACAGGGTGAGAAAGGGCAGCTGGTATCTTGGGGACAGTAGTGTATCCTAGAGCACTATGTGACATGCCTGACAGTCCCGTGGAGGCAGCTGAGGCCTGGCTGCCACGCAGGGAGCTGCAGGCAGGAAGCTGGGCGTGGGGTGGTTGCAGGGGCACTGGCAGGACCACCTACAAACATTTCCCCACCCCATCATACCAGCCCAAAGAAACTGCCACCAGAGAGAGAAGTCATGGTCTTTTAGGCAGCTGAATGATGGCTTCCAAAGATGTCCACTTCATCATCCCCAGAACCATTTGTGAAAGTATAACCTTATGTGGCAAAAGGGACTTTGCAGATGTGATTGACTTCAAAACCCCAAGATGGGGAGGTTATTCTGGATTATGTGGGTAGGTCTAACGTGGCGTAAAAGAAGGAGAGATCAGAGTGAGTCGTGATATGAGTGAAGGAAATGAATTCTCCCCTCAGAACTTCCAGAAAGAACCAGCCCAGCTGACACCTTCATTTTAGCCCAGTGTAATTGATTTTGGGACTTCTGACCTCCAGACTCTGAGACAATAAATCTGTATTGTTTTAAGCCACCAAATTTGGGGGTAATTTGTTACAGCAGCAAGAAGAAAAAACTAACGGGATTCTTCTTCTCTCTGATTTGCTTCTGTTTTAATACACAAATATATTTTATTATAACACTAGCTATGATCTACAGCTCACAGCTGATTTCTCAGATGTAACACTTTTCTAAATTTCCAATAATTTTTAAAAATAAAAACGTGCCAGAAGATGCAGTTTTAGTGAATATGCTAATGCACAGTAACCAAACATAGCAAATTAGAAGTCAGAATGCAACTCAAACTTCTCCTCCTTGGAACAGCGTATCCAGGTTGCTTTGGGGGAGGAACTTCAGAATCAGCCTGAAGAAGGGACTTCACTACGATGCACAGAGAGTCATGTTTATAACTCATTGTTATTTCAGGAAGCTATCATTTGTGTGAAGATAAAATAATTACATGCTTCTGAAAGAGACTCTGTAAGGCTAAAATTAATTCAGAGAATTGTAATAGTGCTTAACTTCTGTTGGTTGAGAGAATACTGTGACCAAAAAATGGAATATAATTCAGAATAAATAAAAGCAAATTACAAAGGACAAGCAAGCAGGACCAAAGAAAAGAAGCCAGAAAATTTCTAGGAAACGTGTTAATGAATCAAACTCTCTGCCCCAAAGGCAATGTCAAGCTCAGTGGCCATTTCAAGATGAAAAATGAGACAGTCAAAAATAAACTGAAACTGGTTCTACCTGTTGAAGCAGCCATTTCGAATTTTGGCTAGGCCAGCTTACCGACAACCAAGATGGCAACGAAAAGGCCTAAGAAAGTGGCTAAAAATATGATGGGTGAGAGTGCAAAATGAACGCATGGATAATGTGAAAGGTACAAAACTGGCATTTATTTACTCTGGATGGAAGAATGAACATAGACTTCAATTTTCTAAAGTATCCGATTACTCCATTATAACTGAGGAGCTAAGTAAAACAATGGAATTAGCAACAACTCCATTCTCCATTCTCAACACCCTCCTATCCCTGAGGTAAAGGATGCAAGTTTGAGGCATTTTATTACATACCTCACATACATTAATTTTAAATGTTTATATGTACTTATATGTTCCCATTTTGTGTGTTGCTTTGCCACCAAAAGATGTAGGTATTCATCAACGTTAAGTACAAAGATGAACAAATAGCCTTAGAACATTCTCTCTTTCACAGCAAGGCGCAGGGATAAAGCAGTATCACTGTTTTTAGAACTTCTGCATTTTCTGTGCTTCCGCTGCACAAGGCTGCTAACTATTCATAAATAGACTCACAGATGTCCTCTCTTGGAGGAAGCAAGCAACTGCACATTAGAATTATAACCATCGATTCATGTTGAGGAAACTTAGGTCAGGCATCAGTAAAAGGTCTGAGTACCTGTTGTTGGTCCTCACTGTCCCAGGGGATAGAGGACACATAAAGCAATGTGAAATGATGGTCCTTGTCCTCAGATCCAACCACACGGCATGTTTGCTGGCCGGCGGTGGTTTCAAAATGGAGGCGGCTCCCGGTACAGTGGAAAGAGCCCAGGACTGGGAACAGGACTCCAGGGCATGATCCCCCTTCTACATAACTAGTTACGTCAGTCTGGGTCACTGGTGTAGGTCTCATTTGTAAAATGGGACAGTGACTAATAGATCCAGAAGGTCCTTCTGGTCTTAAAAGTTCCTGTTTTTTTCAACTTTCAAATGATTCTGGAAAAGTTTAGTCCCTTTAAGAAGTGAGTTTTAAAGTATGAAGAGCCTGTGTAGATTCATAAAAATATATTAGTATTGGTGACTCCACTAAGTCAACTATGTGCTTTTTTCAGTTACTGGTAAATGGAGAGAAGGGGGAGGATAAGTAGGTCTGGTTGCCAAGGAAACCACCTGGAAAGCCCATCCCAGGGTGGACATGACCTGCGGATAGATACACACTGGATGGTCACGATCTCTCCTGCCCACAGAGAGAACCGTGCACAGAGGACACATGCTGCCAGGGCAGGACTCCTGCTTCCCCTCCTCCATTTTCCTCAAGCGGAAAGGGCCAGAGAATGCGTAGGTGTGCAAGGTAAAGCTACCTCGGGGCTTTCCCAGTGTCAGCCAAGAAGAATCACACATTTCCCCAAAAACGGAAATTAGGACCAGCAGTAGAAGAAAAACAGGCGGCTTCGGGGGACTGAGGCCTAAAACACTCATGAAGATAAAACAGCCAAGTAAGGAAAATGGTGTTAGATGAAATAGACAAACATATTGGCTGAATATAATAAAATGTAGGGATCACTCCAAACACAGTATTTGTAACAAGGCTTTCTTCCTTTGGCTTCCAGACATCCCTCTACATTAGGGCCTTAAGACAGAGCTGAAGATGCAGCTCCACGTGAGACCTAAGTGTAACATGGACTGTTATATGTGCTTTAGTAGCGCTGGAGAGTTCTTCGTACCTGGGGAGCCCATCTTTTCAGGCACTGTGCTGAGTTTAAGCAGCCAGGCACTTAACTCCTGGGCCCCAAAGGGCTGGGAGGTCCCTGTGTACTGGAAGAACGGGACCATGGCAAGGGCTCCCTGGGAAAGCAGGGAGGCGGCTTATCCTGCCTGCTGGAACCCACAGATGGGAGCAGGGGCGGTGCCTCACCTCTCGGAGTCCCCTGAGAGAAGCACTTTCCAAAGACCGCGCCTGTCCCCCAGCCTGAGCTGGGCTCTGCCTGGAGCTGTAAGAAATTATAACCCCTGACTTCCTTCTTTCCAGGCCAGCCTTTCCTCTGACTCTCTCCATTCTTGGGAAGTCAGGTGATAAAAACTTGAACAGGCTGTTATCTGCCTCCTGTGAATTTGAGTCTGGGTAGGGCCATTCATCTAAAGAGAAAAGAACTATTGCAATGTGACATTTCTTTCCATTAGACATTGCTTTCCACCCAAACATTAATATTTAAATGTTTACATTTATTTACCTTATGCTCTAAAACAAATTTTACTCTGATTAGGCAAAGCTTAAGGACTCTGTTTACATGTTTGAAGAATAGGGTCTTTGAGTGGTTACGGACACTCTGTGGGGGCCCCCCAGAGGCCACGCAGCCATGCCCGGGTAGCTTCATTCTCCAGGTGGCTCTGAGGTTCTTAGGAATTGGGTAGATGGGAAAAATACAGCCTAGATCTGCAGTATACCTGTCCTTTCATGACTGAGAGACCAAGAATACCAAGGTATAAAGTCTCATAATTGCGGAGTGCATAGGAGAGTTATAAGCATGTAAACAGTGGGGAACAGGAAAATAAAACTCAAAATTCATGAAAGCAAGGGGGAGAAGGCAGTGCTGGCTGCTCATTCCCTTTCACCTCCAGGAATACAGCAGTAGGGAGCACATGACTGGTTTTGTGTGCGCTGGGGAAGAAGGCATATTTGAACACCGTTGTTTTAGGATTTATTTTTACGATCGGGTTTTCAGCCCATAAAGACACTGATGATTTTGATTTTATAGATATCACAAGGGTAAATATTAAATTGCAGCGCTGACTCAGACATGGGTAATAAACTCACACCAGCCTATTCAAATAACTACTGTATTTCATTAATTTTACAGTGCTTTTTAAAAAAAAATTTACCATCTCTAGAAATCAGTATATATCTTGCAGTCTATGACATCATAGACTCACTAAAAGTACATATCTATGGGGCATTTATTATTGAAAAAGAAACTACATTAGATATTGTAGAATACACATGCCCCTTGTCCTCAAATGTTTTCCAATAAAGTTTTACGATATACCATAATACAATGTCAAATAGATGTGAGAGATTTGGTTCCCAAATTGTGCACCAAGGCCACTCTGGGACATAACAGTGAGTGTTTAAGATTTCAAAGAGTATAAAGTGATACTCAACCTCTGGTTGATGCCACAACCACTGGCTCACAGCGGTCCTGCCAGTGGTTCGTGGCAGTTTGCACTATCTTCCTTCTGACGATGCCCTTTCTCTGCAAAGCAGAGTTTTTGGCTGAAAATGAGAGCGGCGCTATCCAATCTCATCTGCAGGCTTGAGAAGTTGTGCAGCATCCAATAGGCGCACATATCCTATTTGTAATTCCTTTTAGTTATTTCAGAATGGGATATAAATATTCTTTTTTCTTCTAGTTCATATATTAATATTTTTTTAAACAGCTACTAAATTGTTAGGACATACATACTTAAATTATTTGGACCTATCCACTTAATAAATAGAGCCAATAGGCATTTCTTTTGGCCTAGAAGCTCCTGGAAAGAAATGACTAAGGCACTTAGTTCTCTGTGAATTGAGAAAGTTTGGAAACTTCTTTGTTAGTGCCTACCACCAAGCTAAAACATATATTTATGACTTATATAAGGTCACCCTAAAGCAAGGAAAACAAGAAAGTTATTTAAATTTATTTTATTGTTCATTTTTCCTTTTTTATTGTATTTTTTCCCCTTCCCATCTGGCTCCCTTACACCCCTGGCCGCCACAATCACCGCACTGCTGTCCACGCCCGCACTGCTGTCCACGCCTGCGAGTCCTTTTGCCCTGCTGCTCCATCCCTCCGCCCCCACCTCTCTGCCCCGCTGAGCTGTCCTCCTGCTCTCTATCTATGAATCTGTCTATATTTTCCTTGTTAGTTCAGTTTGTTCATTAGATTCCATGAGTGAAATTTGAGCTTAATTATCTTTACATTTAATTAATGCTGGCCCATAGTAAAGTGAATCAAAAGGAGAAGAAATGCGTAAAATCAAAAGTACCAGTCTCTTACTCCACTTTTTCTACCCTCAACCTTACTTCCAGAGGCCATTTCATGTAACAATTTTTAATTTCAGTTCTGGTGGATACATCTCAAATGCTAATGTTTATACCTCTCCTTCCTGGTTTATTTTCACTTTTAGAGTCTCTACCAATGCTAAGATTCAGAACTTAACTCACTTTTCTCCTTCCTTTTCCAATTGTTGACAGTATATTTTCATTGCTATTTCCTTCATTGATTACCATGGAAATGTTAAATAATACATTTCAGTCTCTGTTTCTGACTCCGCCAACTTTAGGCATTACCTCTTGAGTGACTGTTAGACAAGATGCAGGTGTGCGTGCTGCACTCTTTCCCTGCGCTGCTCCACTCCACTTTACCTCATTTCTGCCTCTGTCTTCTATACTTTCAATTATCCCATTAGCAGCACTTACACATATGATTAGCACTTTGTAAATACTATTACCTTCAGAGCTGAGCGAGGTGCTAGCCTCACATTTCCTCATCTGTGGTCCCACACTAGGACCTTGTGCCTTATCATCAAGAAATGGATTCGCTCTGTTCTGAAAACCTATGGTTCAAAATCATCCCATTTTACTTGGCTTCATGTCTTTCTTGTATAGCACCTCACCCCAAGTTACTAATTACAGGGGACCCCTGTTATGTGTAATACGGCAGGCTGCCCCTCCATCGGTTTCTCTTTCTGCAGTTTCTGTTACCCGCGATCAACCTCAGTATGAAAATATCTGGAAATGGAAAATTCCCGAAATAAACAACTTATAGGTTTTAAATTCTGCTCTGTTCTGAATAGTGTGATGAACTCTACTTGGTTTCTTGCCTGGGACATGAATCCTCCCTCTGTCCTGCGTCTCCATGGTGTGTGTGGGCTCCCCACCTGGTAGGCAGTACCCACTGTCCTGGTTATCAGGTCCACTGTCACAGTATCACAGTGCTTGTGGTTCAGTACCTCTCATTTTTATTTAATAATAGCCCCAAAGTGCACATGTAGAGATGTTGGCAATTCGGATATGCCAAAGAGAAGCTGTAAAGTGCTTCAAGTGAAAAGGTAAAAGTATTCAAGGAAAGATAAAAAAAAAAATCATATGCTAAGGTTTCTGGTAAGAACTAATCTTCTATCAGGGAAATTGTGAAAGAATAAGAACTTCATGCCAGTTTTGCTGTCAGACCTCAAACTGCAAAAGTTACGGCCACAGCGTAAGAAAAGTGCTTAGTTAAAATGGAAAAGGCATTAAATTTCTGGCTGGAAGACGTGAACAGAAAACACATCCTGACTGATGGCAACAGGTTGCATCAGAAAGCACGGAGCTTATAAAAAGACATCAGCAAGAGTATTAATGTGGAGGAAAAACCATAGTTCAGCAGATCCTTGAATAATGTCATTTGATTCAACATCGTTTTTTGAAGTGCATTTTGATTATGTTATTACAGTTGTCCCAAGTTTTCCCCCTTTGCCCCTCCTCCATCCAGTACCCATCTCCCCCCAGTTTATGTCCATGGGTCGTACATATAAGTTCTTTGGCTTCTCCATTTCCTATAATGTTCTTAACATTCCCCTGCCTATTTTGTACCTACCAATTATGCTTCTTGCATCCTGTATCTTCCCCTCCCCGCCTCGTTCTCCCCCTTCTCCCTCCCAGATGATAACCCTCCAGATCATCTCCATATCTATGATTCTGTTCCTTTTCTGGTTGTTTGCTTAGGTTTTTTGTTTGTTTGTTTGTTTTTTAAATTCAGTTGTTGATGGTTGTGAATTCATTGTCATTTTAATGTTCAGTTTTGATCTTCTTTTTCTTAACTAAGTCCCTTTAACATTTCATATAGTAAGGGCTTGGTGAAGATGAACTCCTTTGACTTTACCTCGCCCTTTAGCTAGGTAAGCACTTTATCTGCTCTTCAATTCTAAATGATAGCTTTACTGGGTAATCTAGGTTGTACATCCTCACTTTCCATCACTTTGAATACATTTTGCCAGCCCCTTCTTGCCTGCAAAGTTTCTTTTGACAAGACCTGGATGGTGTGGCTCAGTGGATTGAGCAGCAGCCTGGGGACCAAAGGGTTGCTGACTGGATTCCCAGTCAGGGCACATGCTTGGGTTGTGGGCCAGGTCCCCAGTAGGGGGCGCGTGATAAGCAACCACACATTGATGTTTCTCTCCCTTTCTCCCTCCCTCCCCTTCTGTCTAAAGGTAAATAAATAAAATCTTTTAAAAAAAGTTTGAGAAGTCATCGGATAGTCTTATGGGAACTCCTTTGTAAGTTACTCTCTCCTTTTCTCTTGCCGCTCCTAAGATTCTCTCTTTATCTTTAACCTTTGGCATTTTAATTATGTGTTTTGGCGTGGTTCTCTTTGGGTCCAACTCGTTTGGGACACTCTGTGCTTCCTGGACTTGTTTGTCTATTTCCTTTGTTAAGTTAGGAAAGTTTTCTTTTATTATTTTTTCAAATAAGTTTTCAATTTTTTGCTCTTCCTCTTCTCCTTCTGGCATCCCTATGATTCGGATGTTGGCATGTTTGGAGATGTCCAAGTCTTATTCTCTCCTTGCTTTTTTTGAATTCCTGTTTCTTCGTTCTGTTCTGATTGACTGTTTATTTCTTCCTTATGGTCCAATTTGTTGATATGTACACTGTCTTCCTTCCCTTCACTTTTGGTTCCCTGTGGGTTTTTCCTTATTTTGCTTAGTGTAGCCTTCATTTCTTCCCTTATGTTTTTGCCCCACTCAATGAGATCTCTAAGCATCCTTATCACCAGTGTTTTAAACTCTGTGTATGATAGGTTGGCTATCCCGTTTCGCTTAGTTCTTTTACTTGGGTTTTGTTCTGTTCTTTTACTTGAGCCATATTTCTTTGTCTCAACTTGACAGTCTGCCTGTGTTTCTGTGTATTAGGTAGAGATGCGTTGACTGTCTTGGAGCACCCTTTCTGTTGTATGGGGAAGAGCCTTAGGTAATCACCGGGGAGGGCCAGCCCACTACAGCACTTTCTGGCTTTTTATGTGGGGAAGGAGTCAGAGAGGGGACAGTGCCGCTGCCTGGCAGCTGGAGACCTTTCCAGCACTCGCCCTGCTTCCAGTCACTTATGTGACTGGTGCCCACTAGTTCTCGCGCCAGTGGTGATTCCTGGAGTGTGTGGGTTTGTGTATGTTCTAGGACCCTGCCAGCCCTCTAAATGGACTCTCCTGAGAGACAGGCAATTTCTTCCGCTGCCTCAACTCCCCACTGGTTTTTACAGCCAGGAGTTATGAGACTTTATTTTCCTAGTGCTGGAACCCTAGGCTACATGCCTGACCTGCGGCTCGCTCCCCAGGTATCCCTAATGTGGCACTGCCCATTCCACTGGCTGCGCTGCCACTGCATCTCCAGTGCCACACTGTGTCCTCTCTGCCCCGGCTCCCTGGCTCCACCCCTCCTACCTGTCTGGATGAACATCTTCTTTAAATCCTTGGTTGTCAGACTTCCATACAGTTTGACTTTCTGGCAGTTCCAGGTGATTTTTGTTTTGAGGTTAGTTGTAATCCTTCTTATGGTTGTGCGAGGAAGGGAAGCATGTCTATCTACGCCTCCATCTTGACTGGAAGTATCAACTCAACATCATTTTATTGTTAACGCTGATGAGAAAAAAACCAATTCCCAGCACTGGACCACTGTCTGTGTGGAGTTGTGCCTGCCTTGTGCCCCTGAGATGCTGGGAGAGGCTCTGCCGCCTGTGACCCTGAACTGGAATAAGCGGGCTGGAAAATAATTATCTTGTTTTCCTTAATTTTTCTTAAATATATGGAGAACTCACATATTTATTTTAATGTTTAATATTATAAGTGTTTTGAGTCTTTAATTATAAGTTTGGGGATTTTTTTTGTGACCAGAAAGATGCTATAGGAACTTAACTCCTGTTTGTATCAAGTAGCCTCTGGTGAAATTGGTTTCATTATACATTGACATCCATCGTTGCCCCTAAAGTTGTAGTTTCCAAGAACCTAAGGACAATGTTCTGTGGAAATGACTGTATATATAGGGTTTAATACTATTTGCAGTTTCAGGCATCCACTGGCCTTTAAAATGTATCTCCAGTTGATAAGTGGGGGCTACTGTAGTTCTGTTCTACTAATTAGCCAGAAACATTGGATTAGTGAATAGTGAACTACTGCTCCTCGGGGAAACAGGGTTAGGTTGCTGTGAGCCTCTGGTCACAACTTTTTCATCAATGGATCAATACATAAACTTGTTTTATGTGTATTTCTATTTAAAGACACCTTACTTAATATGTATTATTGATTTATTTACATTGAACTCATGCCACATAGCCCTGTAACTTATGCCTGAGCAAAGCTTACCTAACACATGTACTTTTTCCAGAAGGCACATTACCTTCTTGTGCTTAGGAGCAGTAGACAGCACCTCAGTACTACACTTGGGAGCCGTTTTAAACAGTGAGATCAACAGAAAGCACAAAAATGTGAAAACCTGACACTAAATAAACCATGAAAAGGACACTAGTTTGCAGTGTGAGATGAAATAAGAAGGCAGGTGGCCTTCTTTGACCTCAGCTGGGAAGGTGTGCACTGGGTGGCTCAAATTTTTTTGCTGCTTTGCGCATATCCTTGAATGATGGCACAATGCCATGGGTAATATATCGATTTGGGGGTTACAAATAAATTTTATCGAGTAGGTGAGTTTGCAAATATGGAATCAGTGAATAATAAGGATCAAATGTATTTTTCTTTGTTCTTGTTGACCAAAGAGAAATGTGCCTTTACTGTACTGCAAACATCGCCCAGCTTCTCAATCACACTGTTCTTTGCAGGGGGCCACTTTTGGCCTGGAGACTTTTATCCTGAAGCGCTCAGACCTCCAGCTCCCAAGCAGAATGGGAGTACTACCCTGTGGTGATCCTGGAACCGTCTTTCCTGCTCATCCCTGTCCCTACGACTTCCTCTTTCTTGGTTTTTTCTGTTGTTTTCTTGGTATCCACTTCTAGAAACAATCCAGAGAAGTGAACTTTGTTTTCTTACAAAATCAAACTGTCTTTATTGAATGACCTTTGGGTCATAATTTGGTGGGGTTTATAATTTTTAGCATCAAAATCATATTGCTTCGACATTTTGAAGCCATTGGCCCACTATTTTTTGCATCCGGCATTACAGAGAAGTTTGGTGCTCCCACACCCTCAAACTTTCGGATTTTGTCTTTATGTTCTATAATTTTACAAGGTTGTGTCCTCCTCACCCAATTTGTTCTGCTCGGCATTTGTGATAAGCCTGTTCAATCTGAGATTCATTTCTTTTATAACTCTGGGAACTTTCTGGTTTTGTATTTGATTATTTTCCCATACCTCTTTATTTCTCTCTCTTTTCCCTCTACTTGTCTCTTACTGGGATGTCTGTAAACCAGGTGTTGGATCTTCTGATTGTTCCCTGAAATCTCATACTTTTCCTTCTACTTTTTCAGTCCTTTTAATACCTAATTTTGGTAATCATATTACTAATATCCAAGAACTCTTTCTTGTTCTTCGTTCCATTTTCACAGCATCCCATTCTTTTATAAGTGCACCATATCTTTCAATCTCTCTGCAACTAGTTAAGATACGTTTCTGTTATCTTCTGTTCTCTAAATTGTTTTATCCAGTCACGTTGTCCTATGTATGTGTTCTCATTTTTATCTTTCATGTTGGCTTTCCTTAAATGTCTGGTGATCTTTGGTTATGCATTCATATTTAAGAACAAAGGACAAGGTTGACTATTGTAGGCGGATATAAAAGCTTTCCTCAGCTGTTGCTTGGCAGGCATGGTCCCTGGGAGCCTGTGTAGGTCATGCCTACGAGCAGACATCACTTCCGAGGGCCCCCTTAGGAACTGAGAGCCCCAAATGCCCGAATGAGGGAGCTTTACTGTGTGGAAACATATCCATGCTAGAATTTCCAGACCTGCCCTAAAGAAGTTGTTCAATTTCTTTAGAGACACATCTCAGATTGTTAGTTTGGGGGATAAATGCCAGATATGCCAGAGTTTTACAAACTCTACTAGGAGTAGGGGAGGGGGAAGAGGCCAATTCACCTAACTGTTCTGGAGACAGACCTTCCACGACTCCCAATTTTCCACCCTGCCTATGCTCAGAGCAGCTCCCTCTTGCTTTTATTCTTAGTTGTGGCTTCCCTGTGATAGTGCCTACACGGTTCTCTGCACTTTCAGTCTTCCAGAAATTTGTTGAAATCTCCCATCTGTTGATGACCAATACCATCCCCTGCCCCTTTTTAAGTATTTATTTTCTTTGTGCTTTATCATTATTTTGGGGGGACCCTAGAGATGGAAAGCACATGTGTTCAGGCCATGATTTTGGAAACAAAGTGTCACTTTAATTTACCATCTTAACAAACATCGTTTGGGAATTACCCTAGAAATGAGTATGATGGCAAAGAGAAAAAGCTCAACTGTTTTATAATTGAGTAATAATGTCATATTAAAAATTTAGATCACTTTCATTACCAGGTGAGTCAATGGAAACTAATTGGTCTTGAGATAATTGAGGAATATAAAATTTTGTATCAAGAGATTGTGTAAGACTAATTGATATAATAGAATCAAATTCAATGTCTCTGTATTTGTATGATTATAGCGTATGGTATTCCTGTAAACAATATTTAAAATTATACTGTAATCCCGGAAGGGAGGAGAGAAAAGAAAGGAAAATTCTCAATCATTTGCTATGATTGAATGAATTGCTGTTGGTGGGAAACAGCATGAAAAGACAAAACAGTCTGGTTTCTTTAGACCAATATTTTCTTTTAATTTAAATAAATTCTTTCTCAAGCATAAAGAGCTGATAAATAATAAACCATTTTTTATGCCTCAAACAACTTCTTAAAATTTTTATTATATGTTAACTGATCCGAAACTTGACAAACTGTAGCCAATCAGCAAGATGGTTTGTTAGGAGCCGTCGGCAATTTTTATTTAAATGACCATTTTTTCTGCTGTCGGCTTCTGCAAAGCAGCTTTTAAAAAAAAAAGAGAGCAGTCAATCATTTGCGACCGGGAGCCATGATTATAGGCCAGTGTGTCACAGGTGAGGTTTAGTAGGGCTGATAGTCCACGTTGATGAAGGATCTGGAATTACAAGACAGCTTATTTTAAAGTTCTCTTTGAGATCAAGTGCTTCAGAAGTATACAAATCAAAAGGCTTTCATATATACATGATCTTCAATCTAGAAATAACAGGCCTTATAGCTTTTTAATGATGTAATGAATTTAAAAAGGACTTTACTGCTTTCTGAAATGTATATAAACATGAAATTCGTAGTGTCATCCCCCTAATGGATTCACGCACTGTTTTAAAATTGTTGAAATTTATTCAGTTTATTCATTTTTAGTCCCCATGGTATTTCCTTAATCTGTATAGTAAGTATTGTGCTTCAGAATATTTTATACTGTAAATATTTATGAAAAAACAAAGTAAACACTGCAATGAAGCATCTTTACTCTGTCAGTTGAAAACTATCCTTTGGGAGAATAAAATGAGATGAAATAAAACTAGGAAGGACGTAAGGGAATTCAATATAAATAAATTAACTATATGTAGAAATAGATTTTTAAAGGGTATGAAAAAATCTCAGCCTTGCAACTAATAGAATTCTAATATATTTTGGTGAGTTACCCTAAATACTGTATTAAAATAATAATAGTTTGTTAGTATTATTTTGTGGCTGTAAAAACCATTTTCAGTAATACTAGCTAAATCACTTGCTCTATTACACTTCCATTTATGAACTCCAAGGGCAAATCATTATTGCACAAGTAATACTTTCCAAACCATTTTCTTCCAAGGCCACCTTTAAGTGAATGAGAATAGTCAATAATTTTATCGTCGTATCTGTTAAAGCACATTAACAATTTATAATGTAAAGAGCTCTATCAAATGCAATTTCATCAAAATGACATGCGGATCAAATTAACCAAATTAACCATCCATGAACGTTAGAACCAAGCATTAACCCAATTTATTTAAATTATACCATTGGGTTACAAATCATTCCCTTTTTAAAACGTATTTCAAGTCATGTCCTGGAATAATCTAGTGGGAAGCTCAACTACCAGCACATTCTTTCTAACAGAGAGGCAGAGACTGTGTGGCTGTGTCTTGGGCCCTCAGGGGGGCCGGGCATCCCGGGGGGAGTGGAGCACAGGGAGGGAGCGCGCGGTCCGCAGCGGACTGAGGCTGTCTGCAGTGGCTGCGGTGTGCAATGACTTCTAACACATCTTGTCTTCGTTGAACCCAAGCTAAAGTTTTGTTTTTTAAGAGAAAAGTACAAGTTGTTGATATATATTGTATTTCCTTTTTATTAGCCTTATAGCATTTTCTACTATAAATATATTTAGCCACTTGTAGTACTAGTTGGATGAGAAATGAATATAAAGGAAGGAATAAAAATAACTTTAGTTCTCCTTGAACCTGAGTTATAGTAATGCATCCCAGAAGAAAATGAACTGGTTTGCCTTCCTGAATCAATTCCTTCTTGGAAAACAAAACAACCCTTCACCAGGTCCAGGCTGGTCTCTTGTCTTCTTGATTTTGGGGAATTGGCAAATAGGAACAGTGAGCAAGCTATCCGGTGTCCTCAAAATTTAAGTGTCAAATTATTAGTGAGGTTTATCAGTATAAGCAGTGGCCCGTCTCCCTTCTCTGAGCAGGGGGACTGGCTCTGTCAGAGCCAACAGGAGCTTCTCGGGTGCGAGTCCAGGGATTCGGGCGCTCCCTCTGAGGGTGGGAATGAGTGTCCGGCACGAGGCTGCAGGTGGGTTGCTGTCCAGACACTCGTGGCTGCTGGGCAACTGAGTATGTAGCAGGGACGAGTTGTGGGCTCTCAAAGCTAGAACATGCTGTGCTCTAAGCAGAGGCAGCTGCTGGTTTCCCCAACCCTCCCCCGCCTGCTCCTCTCTACCCTGCCTTCCTTACTGTCTGTCCTCAGGCAGTGGTTGCACTGTGGAGGCAAGTAGCTGGGGGACTGCGGCTTCAGCTGCACTGTTTTATGCTAGTGACAGGCTGTGTGGCTCCACGGTCATGGCCCCTGGGCCCTGGCACCTGTATCAGCTGCACCAAGCAACCACTAGCCATACCATGTCTTTTCATCTGTGGGTGGAACTGGCTAGACATCTAGGGGGCGTCATGGTGGTGGAATGGAAGGTGTTATGGATCAGAAAGTGTGTGTGTGGTGAGGGTAAGGGAGGTCCCGTTCTGCATTGATCAGCAAAGCAGATGATTTTTCAGACCTTCCTTTTTGCTCAAACAAAACCTTTCAGGAGCTCTAATATATAAGAGAGATGGAAGGAAGGGCGCTACGTTGGTTGGAGTGGGGACGTGCCTGGGAACCTCACAGTCTTCGTCCCCACCTTTCCTGCCTTGGGCCCCTTAGGAACTCTGAGCCCTGTGGAGCTCCACCTGAAAACCACTGGCCCAGCTGACCTCTGAGGTCTTTTGCAACCTGAAAGATGATGCTTTTCTATGAAGATGCTCAAAAAGTCACTCCTTTTGACCTTTGCCCCCCCATCTGTTACTTACATTCCCAGAGATGGAACAACCTGATAGAATTATGTCACGTCCAGATAAGCTTTCCTTCGAAGTCACTATTTCATAACCCGCAATAACTATAAAAAAGAAAAACTGGGCCTGAGAATTCTTTTTTATTGTGTTTACAGGGCTGTCTCTTCTCTACCCCAAGACAAAAATCTACACTGTTTACTACCGAGCAGCTGAGGTGAAAATCCACTTTAGTAGCAAGGGGGCAACACTTGTGTTCAATTAATTTCTGGAAGACTGATGAACTTGGAAGTTTAGCACTCTGGTGGGGAACCCAGTGAATTATCATCTGATCTAAAAGTTTATGGTATGTATTTTATAAGCTGCTAGAATTCACCTTTTCATAGTTTACCAACACTATTTAATTTTAATGGTTTCACTGAATAACGAAGGTGGAAGAAAACCCAGGTTACATAATTCTGTGTGTATGCCATTAGCAGGGACAGGCCAGTCAACACAGGGCCTGGGATTTCCAAGGTAAATTAGGTTTTATTTTGTTATATTTTTGTCCTGTAGTCATGGAAACATCCCAAGTTTAGGCATTTAAACTATATCATCAGGACTGCCTCTCATCCAGAAACAACCTGCAAATCTTTTGGCCAGGCCATGTGTTGCGATTTTGGGCTGAACAATGTGGCTGCTGTAGCTAATTCTTCTGACATCACAGAATTATCTGAAATAAACGTCCCTGTACTGAGCCTGGTGGTCCTACCCATATTTGCACACAGTTTTCTGTCAAAGCATGAGAATTCCGACTTGAATTACTTACTCTGTTCCAAGTCCAAATTGGCAATGTCAGTCAAATAAATAGGGCAAAATATGATGGATGGTGAGATGGATAAATGAACATTATAGACTCAGAGAAACTACCAAATTTATCTTATTTAATACTTTGTGACAAGACGGTTTAAAGTACAGTGTTATGTGGCTCAGTCTGATGCTCTTTATCTTTCATTTGACATAGGTAAAACAGTGATGCAAATAAGGAATTTAAAAATAAAAGTTTGCATACTATTAAAATGAGCACAATCTGAGAGTCACTGGAATGCTGGCAGCTTCTTGTTCTCACCACACGGATGTAAGGATATAGGTCTGGGAAGTAAGGTTGCTTGGGCTGGAGTTCTAACTCCATCCCCACCAGTTGTGTGGCGGGCGACCTTGGGCATGTTCTCAACACTTTTTCCTGTAAAGTGCGTATAATTTAATAAGCATTTTATTCAACACATTTAATAATGTTAAATAGACTTCCAGCCAAGACGGAGGTGTAGGTAGATACACTTTGCTTCCTTACACAACCGAAAGAAGGATAATAACCAATTTAAAAACAAAAAACAACCACAACTGCCAGAAAATCGAACTGTATGGAAGTCTGACAATCAAGGAGTTAAAGAGGAAACATTCATTCAGACTGGTAGGACGGGTGGAGACAGGCAGCTGGGGCAGAGAGGACGCGCAGACTGGGCAGTCCCACATTCACATGCAGATTAACTGGGAAGAACAGCTGGGGAGCAAGACAGACCACACAACCCAGGGTTCCAGCACCGGGAATAGAAAGTTTCAAAACCTCCAGATGTAAAAACTTGTGGTGGTTGCAGCTGTGGGAGAAACTCCCAGTCTTAGAGCAGGGTCCGTTGGAGGGCCCCATGGGGTCCTCGAATGTACACAAACCCACCCACACGCGAATGAGCACCAGAAAGGTGCAATTCGCTTGTGGGTAGTGGGAGAAGTGTCTGAAAGCAGGGCAAGAGCAGAGCACTGGCATTGTTCCCTTTCTGACCCCTCCCCAACATACAGCGCCACAGCACAGCTAAGTGGGTTGCCCTGCCCTGGCAAATACCTAAGGCTCTTCCTCTTACAACATAACAGCTGCGCTGAGACAAAGAAATATGGCCCAAATGAAAGAAAAGGTCGAAATTCCAGAAAAAGAACTAAGTGATGAGGAGATAACCAACCCATTAGACGCAGAGTTCAAAACACTGGTAATCAGGATGCTCACAAAAATGATTGAGTAGAGACACAAAATAAAGGAAGACATGAAGCTTATACCAAGTGAAATAAAGGAAAATATACAAGGAACCAACAGTGAAGGGAAGGAAACCGGGACTCAAATCAATGATTTGGAATAGGAGGAAGAAATAAACATTCAACCAGAACAGAATGAAGAAATAAGAATTCAAAAAAATGAGGAGAGACTCAGGAACCTTTGGGACAACTTTAAACATTCCAACATCCAAATCATAGCGGTGCTAGAAGGAGAAAAGGAAGAGCTAGAAATTGAAAATTTACTTGAAAAAATAATGAAGGAGAACTTCTCCAATCTGGTGAAGGAAATAGACATGCAAGTCCAGGAAGCTCAGAGAGTCCTAAAGAAGTTGGACCCAAGGAGGAACACACCAAGACATGTCATAATTACATTACCCAAGATTAAAGATAAGGAGAATTTAAAAGCAGCAAGAGAAAAGGAGGGAGTTACCTACAAAGGCACTCCCATAAGACCGTCAGCTGATTTCTCAAAAGAAATCTTACAGGGAAGAAGGGGCTGGGAAGAAGTATTCAAAGTCATGAAAAGCAAGGACCTACATCCAAGATTAGCCTATCCAGCAAAGCTATCATTTAGAATGGAAGGGCAGATAAAGTGCTTCCCAGACAAGGTCAAGTTAAAGGAGTTCATCATCACCAAGCCCTTACTATATGAAACGTTAAAGGGACTTACCTAAGAAAAAGGAGATCAAAACTATGAACAGTAAAATGACAATAAACTCACAACTATCAACAACTGCACCTAAAACAAAAACAAAAACAAACTAAGCAAACAACTAAAACAGGAATAGAATCACAGAAATGGAGATCACATGGAGGATTATCAGTGGGGAGGTGGGGAGGGGGAAAATGGGGGAAAAGATACAGGGAATAAGAAGCATAAATGATAGGTACAAAATAGACAGGGGGAGGTTAAGAATAGTACAGGAAATGGAGAACCTAAAGAACTTAGATGTACAACCCGTGGACATGAACTAAGGAGGGGAATGCTGGAGGGAGGGGGGTTGCAAGATGGAGGGGGATAGAGGGGAGAAAAAAATGGGACAATTCTAATAGCATAATCAATAAAATATACTTTAAAAAATCTTTTAAAAAATAGTATTAAATAGGTTAATATATGTAAAGTGCTCGGAACACCACCTGACAGGCAGCAGTCATTTAATAAACATTGGCTATTATGACTTATTTTCACCGAAGACAGTGACAGAGAATTATATTTACGGAATGCTAACATTGTCTCTCCATTTCAAAAGACACTACAGTTGACCCTTAAACACCAGGGTAGTGGTGCTGACCTCCCAGCACAGTCAAAAATTGTGTGTAACTTTTATTCCCCAAAACTTAACTACTAATAGCCTACCATTGACCAGAAGCCTTACTGATAACATAAATAGTTGATTAACATGTTTTGTATGTTATGTGTAGCATATACTATATTCTTAAAATGAAGTAACTAGAGAAAAGAAAATGTTATTAAGAAAAACATAAGGAATTGTGATCAGAGCATTCGCTTAGTTACTGCCATCTTGCTTCCGGGCATGTCCTCTGTTTGACCCAAATAAACTCTTATAAAACTTCTCTACAGCTTTGGATGTTCTTATGTCAACAGAAGAGAAAATACATTTACAGTATTTATTGAAAAAAAATCTGCATTTAAGTGGACTCCCACAGTTCAAACCAGTGTTGTTCAAGGGTCAACTGTACTTTAATACTATAGCACTTGATGTTAACATGAGATTTAAAACTCAGCAACATCTTTCTACATCATTGATCTTTGGAACTGGTGTAAAAGGATGATGATGAAGTTTTAACTCTGGAAAACCTCTAAGAGACACATAATCGGCTGAGAACAGTCATGACAGCGAACACTTTTGTTTTTCCCAAGGCTGGGCACTTTCGGGCCCTTCCTTGTCTAATCTTATATTCCACAAATTCCATCTGCTTGAGAATTCACAATCATTGCAATGGCAGAATCACAGGACTTCACAGAATCATAATCTAATATTGAAAGGGACTTGAGTGATCCATCGGTTAGTTCCCCCTCCTAATTTTAGCCACATTAAAGGTGTGGCACAGTAGAGGCAATGGTCATTACACGACGTGTCAATGGCCACAAAGTCTGTGTGAGATCTGACCTCGAACCAGCCCCCTTACCTCACGTCTGCAACCTCGGTCTGGGGCTGTTTTTCCTATACTCTGTTGTTGCACTTTTCACTTCCCCATGGCGCCTAGCACAGGATTATGTACACAATTGACATGTAATAAATATTCCTTAAGCAAATGAGAAAATAAATGAAACCAGCCTTAAATATTTCTTTCAAAAACAGTTTTGGGTTTTTTCAGATTTTTTTTTCTTTTAAATGAATGACCTTCTCATAGTTATCTTAATATATATCCTGGGGTACATCCAGAAGAAAAAATATCCCATCCTCGTTTCTGCTACAGTCCCTTTAAAAATCACCAACTTCCAATACCATTGTTAGAATTTATATCCTTTCCTGGCTCATTTTTTCCCCTTCTAAATCTACTTTAAGACTTTCATAGAACTATAGCAATGAAAGAAATTGTGAACTGTTCTTTTCGTTCATTCCTCAATCCGAACCTTGGCAGGGCAGGGTAGAAATCAGCCCTGCAGGGAATTTGCACAAACCTGTTGAAGAAAGAGAGGAGGCACAAGCTGGAGCTCCGAGTCTGCATCAGGCTTGCTTTTACCTGCCCGTCCCCTTTCCCCTTCTCCCTCCAAATCCCATTGCCTTCTCTGTGAAGCCCAGCACGAGTCCTCCCTTGCAGCCTAGAATTCTCTTCCCCCGCCTTAAACATTGTTGTAGCATTTTATTTGTGATTTTTATTACACACTATCAGTCACTTTCATATTGTTAATTGTATTTTGTTATCCAATCAACTTATAAATTAACGCAAATTTCAAATATTATAATCATGGTTATGGATGGGTATGAATAATGGATACAACTAAATGCCCCCTTGACAATTCCTCCAATTTTTGTCTCTTAATGGGTGTCTTGTTCTACACACCCCCTACTCATTTCTGTACACATTTTTACTTATAGAAATGCATAGTTTTATTTTGTTTTTAAAATGGTGCCACACAGTATGTATGGTTCTGCAATGTGCTTTTTTCATTAATACTATGTGTCATGGTGACCTTTCTGTCTCAGAAAGTATAGACAGACTTACTTATAGACATTGTTTTTAACTGTTGCCTAATTTTCCAGAAGACAGAAGTACCAGTTTACTCAGCCGTTCCCTACTGATGGCAATTAGATGTTTTCAATTCCAGAAGTACCAAAACTCCGCAATGAAAAGGAATTACATAAGCTGTGCACATGCATGCCTGCTTCTCGAGAATACATACCAAGAAATGGAATCGCTGGGTCACAGAATATGCACATTATTAATTTTCATAGAGCCAAACTGCCCTCCAAATTAGCTGCATCAAGTTACACACCTGGCAGCAGCACCTGAAAGTACTTGTTTCCCACTAGCTTGCCAATATTAATAACTTTTTACCTTCTTTTACCTGCCTACTTATTTTATCTCCTAGGCTTAAGGTTGAAAGCTCTCAAAGAACAGACCCATGACTACCTTATATTTGCGAATCTTGCCTCGTTCAGCGGTGTTTAAAAACTGGTGTTCAATAAATGCTTGAATGATCTCTAACCCTAAGTTCTTTGCTCATCTCTGTGTACTACACACTTTTCAGAAAGCATTTGCCAAGACTGCATCTAACTTTAAGGTTACTTCTTAAGAATGAAAAACATTCTTACGAAAGTTGAATTTTTGCACATTGCTCTCCCTGAACAAATTACAGACATCTTTCATTTGAAGTCGCCTAAGACAGAATTTTGTGGGCAGGAGGCAGTGAAAACAGACCTGGTTGTCTCAGACAATAGCTAGCAGGGTGTCCCACCCACTGGGAAAGGGCAGACTAAAGGCGCCTTAGAATTCCTGGCAACTAGGCAGAAGATAGAATGATGAGGGAGTAAGGTCAGAATCTTTGCAACATTCTGGATCCAAGGAAATAAATTCTTTTATAGCGTTTTGAAATAGAGGAAACCATTAATAATGTCTAAAGCGTGGCGATAAATGGTTTCAGGTGAGGAGGAACTGCATGCAACAGGGTAGGAAAAACTGAAGTGGAGATTCGGGTATACTTTTTAAAGGAAGTTTAGAGACAGGACAAGTTTTAAAGGTGTGAAATGCAGGCGTCAAGATTATTGTCCTCCAGGCAGTGCCTTTATATATATGATAATCTTGAACTAAAGTATTTTTAAGAGTCCATGAGTGTGGTTCCAAATCAGCACTCTGAACATTATTTGCAAATAAGCATTTTCCAGGGGTGGGGGGAATAAGAGGAAAATTTCTGTTACATATGAACAAATTGAGAATTAAGATAGCCTAGTTTCTGTTTAACAAAGGAACTGGTTCTAGATAAGAAACAATAAAGGAAAACACATTTCCATTCTTAAGGATGTTTCCTTTTCTTGCACCAACTGTGCAGCCCAGCGAGGGTACAATTGCATTTCGACAAGAACATAAATGAGAAAAGTGAGGAAACCATTTGCTATGGTGGATTAACTGCCCTCCAAAGGAATGGGCTCCTGAGGTTTGGAGGGGCTTAGACCTGGGCCCTGTTTTGAATTCCCCTGGGCTGGACGGAGGCTGGACAGACACTTCAGTTTACCAGGTCTGTTGGAACACCAGCATTGCCTTTACCATAGAGCCCGCGATGCATCGTTCTGCATGCACCCCCTCAAACACACGTGGATCTGCGCTTTGGTTTCTCAGCCCATTTCTTTTCGCCCTTTTTATTAGCTGTTACCAATAAACCCCAGCAGCGAACGGGCCTACATCAAGCCCGTGGGGGCCCATACCAGCGACTAAAAACTCCTGGAAGAGGCGCATTTGGCTCTTTGGGGGCTCACGGCCCTTTTGGCCATTGTTGTGTGGAACAAAGAGGGCAGGAGCGGAGGGCGCCCCCACGAGGAAAGGCGGGGAAAGACACCCAAGAGCGCGATTTCGGAGGCGGGCGAGGTTGTAACTAGGGCACTCCTGAGGAGCGGGCTGGGAGCCCGGGGAGGCAGGGCAGGTCCCCGCCCGCCGCGCCCCGCACGCGATTCGCAACGCGACTGGCGCTCGGCGCAGCCCTTTCCTGCGTCGCAGCCACTTTACTTTTAAATCCCCTTTCCTTATTATTATTATTTTTTCCCGCGCAAAGCCGGAACCTGGGGCCGCCCAAGCGAGCTGCACAGGGGCCGCCATTTCCCGGGGAAAGCTCGTCGCGCGTTGGCACCGGGCGCCCCGGAAAGGGAACCGGAGGGGAGTGCCCGGCCCCGCGCCCTCCTCTGTGCCGGCCCCGGCTTACGGGTGCCCGCGGCGCTCGGCTCCCCGCATCCTTGCCCCCGGGGCCCCGGTGCCTTCCCTCCGCCCGGCGCCTCCGCGCCCCTTCCATTGTCAGCCCGGAGCAGCCGGCGCCCAGCCCGGACACCCTGGAAGGCCCCCGAACGGCCCTGCCGGGCTCCCTCGGCCCCTGCGCAGCCCCCTGTCCCCGTACCGGTCCCCCTCGTCGGCTGGGCGCCTCCCTCGCCCCTCTTCGCCCCAAACTCCGCATCCCCAGGAGCTCTCCACTCTCTCCGGTTCCAGCCTCGCCCGGGGCCCACCGCTGGACCCCGCATCCCTTCTTCTCCCTCCCTCTTCGCCCAAGATGCCCCGGCTCCTCACCGGCCGCAGGAATTTTACCGCTTCTTTTGCAACCCCCTTTCATTTCCCGAGGAAGCAAGTTGGGCAGCTTGATTTATTAATTTTCTTTTTTTCTTTTTGCGGGGAGGGTAGACTATCCCGGGTGCACCCGCAGGGGCTGGGCGGCGGGGGAGGCAGGGGGGTTCTCTCTGGCCCCTGCACTGTTCCCGCGGCCGGTTTTGTTTCCAGACCCCGAAGACCCCCGAACAATAATGCCATAGCCATGGCGTGCTCACCTGGTGCTGCGCCGCTTGCTCCGGGCGCCCGGTGCCCTCTGCGCGCCGCTGCTCGCGCGCAGGTTCGGCCCGTGCGGCGCCGGTGCCGGGCAGGACTCTTTGCCTTTCTTTAGGTTCTATCTGTGCGTGTCAATGGCGGCAAGCAGCAGTTCTCAGGGCCGCGGATAGTAGCGGGGGGGAGGAGGAGGAGGGAGAAGGGATTGCTCCTTCTCCACATAACCACCTCTAGGAGGAGTTGCTCAGCCTCATCCCCCGCCAGCCCAGGCTCCGCGACGGGTCCAGGGCTTTCGGTGGGGCTTGATGAGCTATTGTCCTTCAGGAGCATTAATGATGAAACCGCGCGGCCTCCGCGTCGCTGGCGGATCTGCTGGATGCACTGAGGGCCACTTGCTAGGATCAGGCTTTCCCCAGAGGTGGGGACAGAGGCGCTACGGTCGTGATCCAGAGTCTGCAGAATCCACCTTTGGTGGAAGTAGGCGTGGGCGATCATCGGGCAGTTCTGGGGAAAGCCTTAGAAGGTGAAAGCGAAAAATGTCACCTTCGATGGTCTCGTGTCCTTAAATAAAAACAACACATTAACGTTTGTGTCCATCACTGGGACTATAGCATAGGGTGGCCACAGCCACAAGAACTGAGAATTTATATCCATGCCTGTGGGCTTTTTATAAATTAAGACCGATTTAGAATCTAGTGTTGCGTAATATCGGGAGTTGCAGATGTATGTTTTGGTGATTAAGACTGTGCACGGACATAATTCTTAATTAAGTTGCTTTACATATGTTAAGTTGTAATAGCTCTTAAGACTAACACGAAGCTATTGTCTTAAGGACCAATTTTTATTAGTTTCTAGAAAATATATTTTTTATGGTAGTGTAGTGGACAATATCAGATATGATAACGGGATTAGTAGTTGCTCTATTCCTCCTGGAAGCCACCACTGTCCTTTGTAACCCGAGATGTTGGCCAGGGTGAGATGGCTGGGGGTTGGGGGGAGGAGGTGTTTGGTGGTGAGTCAAAGGAATTTGTTTAATTTCAGTGGGAAATGCTCATTTGCTCTGGGTCATCCAACGCTTCCTTTGATTTCTCCCTGATGACTCAAAAGATTGTGAAAGGCAAAATTTTGATCTTTCTGCAAAAGAGAAACCCACAATTCTCCGGCATTGGCCAAATGGGTGCCTTTCAAAGCTTCACCCATTGGCAACATTGTGTATATTTGCCCCTATAAATTTATAAATGTTTAGGCAATGGGGAACCTTGGGGTGACTGAGAGCCTCCAATTGTGTGGGTAGGAAGAACCCAAATGCTCCACTGCCTTCTGGATTTATATTAATCAGGGCTGTTGATGTATTTAGTAGGTGGAGCTTTTGACCATGTACATTTTAAAGAAGTGTTTGGGAAGTCAGTTGACTTCCCAAAAGATCGTGGATGTATCATAAAGAATAAATAAACCTCTCTATTTAAATACCATGTCTTCTCAAACTCTCCTGGGCTCAATGGTCTCAAGTTTATCGGGGCTTCCTTTACTCTCCCTACTCTCTTTACCCTTTGTCTACGTGACCTCACTGTTCTTTGTCTTTGAAGGTACTCTCCATGTCAGAAATCTAGTCAGGATAAAGTTCTCTTTTCCCAAGACATTTATTTAAAGGGTTTCAAATGATCCCTTGGGTCATCTCATAATGGTTTCAATTTCCTCTTCCTATAGGAAGCGCCCATCTCCTGTCTTACAGAGATTTCTGGTGTCTGTTCTTTGTCACGAATAGCCTCCAGGCCAACATTCAAGAGGGCTCAGGAGCCTTCTGGGAGTGCTTGAAAAATATTCTTACCCTGTGACCCAGTCATCCAGGCTGACTGAGATATACTTTAATAATTGGTTAAAATATATTAGATTCACATTCTCCCTATAACTTCCCAATAAAAATGGTAGGTGTGGTCCTTTTTATGTGCATTTTGTGTATCTTGTTTCATCCTAGCATTTTGTTATGTGCTGTTCCCCAAAACTTGTCCAGGGTCTCCCATCTGCTACAGGTTGGTTTCTTCAGATAGATGATATGATCACAACTCAGAGAATCAAGGGAAATGTCAGCTTCATGATAATCTTGTTCTTAGAATAAGAAATCTGGTCTTTAGCTAGGTGAAGAGACTCACCCAAGGCACACGTAATTAGTGGCAAGACTCCAGTGCATTTCCATATACCCAGCCCAACTCTAAAGTCCTCAGGATGTAAGAGGACAAATATGCAAGCTAATATGCAGATGTAGTTAAATTATAGTTATTTAATATTGACATTTAACACACGAGCATGAATTCAATGCAGATAATATTTTGTAGTTAAAATACATCAAAAATAGTCAACATGGCTATCAACTCATTAGTAATCTTGACTTCTGCAGTGGCCTCCAGCGCAGGGAACCTTAGACAAGTTGAATAGCAGTGACAATAAGAATTTATACTTAGGGAATACTTACTATGTGCACTGAGCTTTCCCCTTACTAACTCACTTAATCCTTACCACAACTTCATGGGGTGGGCACTTTTTTCTTCCTGTTAACAGATGGAGAAACAGGCAGAGAATGGATGAGAAACTTGTCCACAGTTACAAAGTTCAGAAGTTTGTAACGGGACATCTGTGCTGGGAGAAAGTTAAGAGCAGGTTCATGCTCTTAATCCCTGCCTTAGTCTGTTGGTATGAATGTGTTTATTCTATTTAAACAAAGGAATTTTGTGATTAGTCACATTATTGAAAGTCCCTTGACCCATTCCCAATACATATTCTCAAGGACTCAGTGAGAAGCCTAATTACAGGAGGTTTGCTTGATTACCGTTGCACTGAAAATATTTTCTTAACCTTTGACCTGTATGTGTGCATATTATGAATAAATGTATTGATTGTGTGTGACTCCATTAGTGACAAGGATGTCTAGTAAACATTTTATTGAGATGCAGGATGAACTACTGCTTCACTTAAGAGAGCAGCATGTAGCATGATTCAGACATGAAGAAAATGAATCAACCATGCAACTAGATTCATATTCTTTTAAGTCTACTAGTAATTCATCCACAAGATCTATTTTAAAAATAGCTTCATGACTTTGTCCCCCACAACCTTTTTACTTTTTCACGATCCAAATGTATGATGTGTGAATTGAGAGGGTTTTTATTTCCCATGATTTGCTCTAATGTAGTTTATGACACCTATTATAATTTGTGATCATTTTACCCTTCTGAAATCTTGGTATGCGATTACCCTACTAATTTCCTGACCTGTGCCTGTTCCAGGAGGACTGTGTCATGTGGGTATATATTTATATCTGACATATGTGTATAAGATTTACATATCCAGATTAATTTTATTTGAGATTTCTGATCTTCTTTGAAGTAACCTGAGATTCCCTGGGAGTATTATAAAAGCAGATGGAAATCATTCATTGGTTTAGGCTCTTCTTTGAATGTAAGTCAGGCAATTCTTAGATGCTGTATTACTTCCATCAAGGTACCAACTCTAAATAGCAAGTTGGGGCCTTAAGGTTATGAATGCAGACAAAGCACCAAGCTAAATGGTACCCCTTTATTCTATGAAATAAATAGAGCTTCTAAACGTACCTTATAGCCTGGAAAATACTAGGCAATCTGACTTTAAAATTTTTTTATTAACTAGAAATATGCAAAGTCTTTTCTGTTGTTATATTTTAAATAGTGAACATGATTAATGTTGAACATTTATTTCCTGGATCAGAATTGGTGGCTTTAGGGTCTTAATCATTTGGGGAAAGGAATAATGTTCTTAAATAAAGGACATGTAAGCAATTGTTATGCCAACAAAGCCCATTCCTAGTATCTCTTGCTAAAATGAACACCTTCCTCTCTGACAAAAGAAACACTTTACTAGTCCTGGTTCTTAAAATCACCTAAGTATGTCCCTTTGGATACTAGGTCCTGACTGTTTGGTTCTGGAAAAGGGGATTTACATGAGTGGGTATGTGGGTGTGTAGATGCATGTCTATGTGCATATTAATATTTATATATGAACAAACACTTGACGTGTGCGTTACACGTGTGCGTTGTAAGATCGGTGGTGACCCTGACTGTAGTAGGTTCAGAGTTAAGGCTGATTTGGATTTTAAAGGAATCTACCAAATGTTTAATGTTTAACCAATAAACTATTTTGTAAAGGAAAATGAAATGTTTCAGGTTTTTAAGAGAAGCATATTGTTGACCCCAATTATACAAAGTTGTGGTTAGGAAAATAAGGCACATGGTGTCATTAAATTTAATGGAAGCAGAACCTGGAGCTAAGGGGAGTGTGTCAGTCGGTGCCTCGGTGGGCTCGGTGCTGGAGCCCGAGCTCTCGGAGATCCCCCTGTTACCTCTAGGCAGGGCTCTTTGCAACAATCGTGGTGGGAGGAGGCAGCATGCATCTGGAGAGTTTGGACCTTACCATCTGTGCTGGGAGATCTGTGCACTGTAGCCTCACACCTAAACAAAATTGCTCTTTACAATTTAGATCAATTCTAGAGAATGGGGGCATTGATTTTCCAAATCTACAAAAGCAGAATACCATAGTAAAACTGTAATTTATTTATACAAATGGTGTGTTTTTACAAAGGCCATCTGTCAGTTGACTCTCTGATCTAAAACAAATCTGTTTGTTCCCCAGAAGAAATAACATATCTGTTGAAAAAGGATTTATGGACGACAGGCTGCCCAATCCACCAGCCATTGGTATAATAGTAACTATTTATGATATATTTACTTCTAAGGGAGTGCTGTGAATGGAAACTATTACTTATAAAGTATGGTAATTAATTTTTCATTACCTCAAAGCCAAGAAATAGACCCCAGTTGCATTTATCAAGATAGCTGCACAAGAAACATGCTTCTTCTGGAAAAAAATAATACCCAAATAAAAACATTCAGAGAACTTTGGCCACATGATAGCTCAGTGCTCTGATGGGCAGGGATAGGAGTGTGAGCTTGAACTCAAGCCCTGAATTCACTTTTGGAAGGCAAGAGGACAAATCACTATTGAATGGCCCTAGCCACTTGATCTCCAGGCATCATTGATGGCTCTTATTAAAAATTACATCTTGCCCTGGCCAGTGTGGCTCAGGTACTGGAGCACTGTCCTTAAAGCAAAAGGTCACTGGTTTAATTCCCAGTCAGGGTGCATGCTAGGCTGTGGGTTTTGTCCCTGGTCAGGGCACATGCGAGAGGCAACTAATCAATGATTCTCACATGTTTCTCATATTGATATTTCTCTCCCCCTTTCTCCTTAAAATTTTTTAAAAAATTACATCTTACCATTAATACTAAAAGAAAAAAGGATTCTAACTGGAAGAAACAGAAATAGAAGAGAAGGGAAGGCTCCCTGTTCCAATCCCCCATACATACAAAGTAGACGGTTGAGTGAGTGTTTATTTAATTTTTAATATTTATTTTGGAATGGAATCTAGTGTATATTTTTTAATCCTCACCCGAGGATATGTTTATTGATTTTAGAGAGAGAGGAAGGAAGAGAGAGAGAGTGGGGGAAAAAAAACCCCATTGATGTGAGAGAGAAACATCCATCATTTGCCTCCTGAACATGTCCTGACTGGGGATCAAACCCACAACCTAGCTATGTATCCTGACTGGGGACTGAATCCGCAATCTTTTGTTGTACAGGATGATGCTCCAACCAATTGAATCACTTAGCCAGGGCAGACTCTATTATTTCTCAATGCAGGCTCTCATCAAGAAACAGGGCTAGGTCACATGAGAGTTACAAAGAGGCATGTTCTTTCTCAGAAAACTTGCTATCTACCTGATAACTCAGGACATGGCAATAGGTGTAGAAATCACCTTGAAATTAACGATGAAAAATAGTGCCCTGGCTTATGTGACTCAGTGGACTGACTGCTTGTGAACCAAAGAGTTGCTGGATAGATTCCCAGTCAGGGCACATGCCAGGGTTGCAGGCCAGGTCCCCAGTAGAGGGTGTGTGTGAGAGGTAACCACACATTGATGTTTCTCTCTCTTTCTCCCTCTCTTCCTCTCTGTCTAAAAAGAAATAAATAAAATCGTAAAATAATAGTTAACAAGAATCAGGAATAATCACTGAACACCTTTCTTAAGTCAACACGGATTCTTACGTTTTGGTTTTCCAAAGCATTCTTAAAATTAGCTTAACCGGTTCCTCCTCATCCCCATTTTATTTATTTATTTATTTTTGCAAGACTTATTTATTTATTTATATTAGTGATTTTTAAAAAAATTATAAATCATGTTTATTCTATTACAGTTGTCTCAACTTTTACCCCTTTACCCCCCTCCACCCATCCCACCCCTGGCCCCCACTCCCACAGTCAATTCCCACTCTGTTGTCCATGCCCATGGGTCATTCATACATGTTCTTTGTCTAGTCCCTTCCCCTTTTTTCCACCATTGTCCTCTTTCCCCATCCCCTCTGGTCACTTTCAGTCTGCTCTAAATTTCTGTGCCTGTGGTTTATTTTGTTCGTTAGTTTATTATGTTGAATAGAGTCCACTTATAGGTGAGATCATATGGTATTTGTCTTTCATCAAGTGGCTTATTTCACTGAGCTTAATATTCTCCAGTTCCATCCATGTGGTCACAAAAAGTAGGAGTTCCATCTCTCTCTCTCTCTCTCTTTCTTTCTTTCTTAAATGTAGATTGATTTTATTTTTTTAAATGTCAAGGTTAATTCTAAAATACTGAAAGAATTTAAAACCATTATAAAGTCTCAGCAATTAAACCAACATGACAACAGCACAGAAATAATCAAGTAGATCAATGAAATATAATGAGCATTTTAGAGACAAACGTATATATCTGTCTCATAATATATGATTAAGTTGATATTTCAAATAAATGGGTAAAATAAGACTTATTCAAGAAATAAGGTGCATGGACCACTATTACTTGAAATAAAACAAACATAAAGCCCTATTTCACACATTATACAAGAAATATTCAGGTGAGTTAAAAATAAATATGTAGAGTCTAAGGAGTTTTAGAAGAAAATAGAACCAATATTTTTCATGACCTGAAGTAAAATATTCAAACACAGAAACTATTAAGTAAATATTGACAATATGACTATATTAAACATTTAACTATATAGTAATATACATATAAAAAATGTTAAAAGACAAGGGATAGAATAGAAAAGTATTTGCAACACATCTAAAACATGGTAAATAGGTGCTTTTTATTTTTTGGGAAAAAGTTCTATAAACCTTTAATCAATAAATGGATAAGACTACCAAAAAATCATTTAAAGTTTTTTAAATAATAGAAATAGGCAAGAAATACACTAAAACAGGTTTAGTTTTAACAAAGAGTAAAGGAACAATTGAAATAACATCATTGTCACAATCAGATTAATGAGTATTAAATAATTGGTAATATCAAGTATTGGCAATTCTGAAAGGAACTGGGTATTCATAGAAACTTTTTCTTCATCTTAAAGCAGTCCCTTCAGCATATTTTGCAGTGCTGGTTTGGTGGCGGTGTATTCTTTCAGCCTTCTTTCGTCTTGGAAACTCCTTATTTCGCCTTCCATTTTAATTGAGAGCCTTGCTGGGTAGAGCAGTCTTGGTTGCAGGCCTTTGCTTTTCAATACTTGGAATATTTCTTGCCACGCCCTTCTGGCTTGCAGGGTTTCTGTTGAGAAGTCAGCTGCTAGCCGTATTGGGGCTCCCTTTTATGTTACTACCTCTTTCTCCCTTGCTTGCTTTAGGATTCTCTGTTTGTCTTGATATTTGCTATTGTAATGATGATGTGTCTTGGAGTGGGCCTCATTGGGTTCCTCTTGAATGGGACCCTCTGTGCTTCCTGGACTTGTGTGACTTTTTCTCTCCTCCAATTAGGGAATTTTCCATCATGACTTTTTCAAACAGGTTCCCTATCCCTTCCTCATCCTCTTCTCCTGCTGGTATCCCTATTGTACAGATATTATTACGTTTCAGGTTGTCCTGCATTTCCCTCAATGCCTCTTCATTTTTTTAGAGTCTTTTTTCATTTTCTTGCTCTTTCTGGGAGCTGTTTTCTACCTTGTCCTCCAGCTCACTGATTTGGTCCTCAGCTTCATCTAGCCTGTTTTTTATTCCTTCTACTGTGTTTTTCAATTCAGAAATGCTATTCTTCATTTCCTCTTGTCTCTTATTGGTAGTTTCTATGTCTTTTTTTCATGCTGATATAGTTTGCAGTAAGTTCCTCATAGTTTTTCCCTGTAGTTTTTTGTAATTCCCTCTGAGCTCATTGAGCTTCCTTAGAACCGTTGTTTGGAACTTAATATCTAATAGTTTACTTGCCCCTATTTCATTTAGTTCTCTTTGTGAGGATTCGTCCTTTCCCTTTGAGTGGGGCATATTTCTTTGTCTTCCCATTATTTGTGAGACTCTTCTCTTTTGCTTCTGATTCTTAAGTTGATCTGTCTTGATTTCATGACTTTGTGGTATGAACTTCTATGGTTGAAGACTGCTGTTTTTATTTTCTGGATCTGCCTCTGATGATGTCAGATGTTGGCCATGTCTGACCAAGACTTCCAGGAATCTACTGTCTGTGGCTGTCTCCTTCAGCTGTTAATCTATTCACTCTGCACTCAGCAGGCCACCTTAGATAGCTTAGGGTGGGCTGGAGTCCCTCCTGGGGGCGGGGTTATTGGGTCCCTTCACGCTGGTGCATATGGGGGAGGAGTCTGCACTGAGATCCCCCCACCCCCCCGGCCAATTTTCCAATTCTCTCCCCAAAGCCTCCTTCCCCAGTCTCTTCTCAGGCGTCTCTAGCCCACCCTGCCCCCGACTTTGCAGGAGACCAGGGTAAGTGGCTGCAAATAAAAACGTGTGCATTGACCCTTTAAACAGTCCTTTGCGTCTCCAGCTGCCTGCCTCTGGTGAGAGCAACCCTGCCGCTTTTCACAGCTGGCTGTTTTCTGTGCACTTTTTGGGCTCTGGTGCTGTGGGCTAGAGATCCCCGCTTTTGATTTATATCCCGCTCTCCTCAGGGGGATCCAACTGGCTGTTTCAATATCCGTTTGGTGCTGCCGCCCGTGGGCACCCCACCCGCCTTCTCAGGTCTCTGCCGCACTCCTTACCTTGCGCTAAAGCCGATTCTTCTGTCTCCAAGGTTACAAGGCTCCTCTCTCGCTCTTGTTCAGTTGTTTGTTCCAGGTGATCTCTCCCTAATTTAGTTGTAATTCCAGGTTGGTCCTGGGAGGAGGTCAGCGTGACTTCTACTCACTCCTCCTCCATCTTGATTCCTCCCCATTTTATTATGTTTTTTACTTTTGATTTATTTTTATTCTTCAAACATTAAAAAATATAGGTAATACTTGAATGTGATACTCAAATCAAAAGGTACAAAGGTAGATGTCCTTTCTCCTGTGTCTCTCAGGTGGACAGTTGCTTCTCCAAGGTGGCCAAAGTTAAGTGTTTTCTGTGTCCTCCCAAGCACGTACTTTTGTCCCATGCTCCTCTTTGTGGATAGAGATCTTACTTGTCTTTTCCAGGGAACTCCGGAGGAGTCTTGATGTTCAAACCCCAGAGGGGATAGATTATAAGGCAGCACATGTACTCCTGTCTGCTGAGGTTTCAGGTAGTGAGTGGATAGAGAGGCTCAAAGGCAAGATGTTGATGAAGGTATCCATGTGGAATCTCCTGCTAATGTAGCAAAGTGAAAAGTCCCATCTCCACATCTTGGGAAGTTCTCACCTGGCATAAGTCAAAGCTGACTGGACATGGCTGGCATTGAGATACATTTTGTCTCTCAGGCTGACAGTTCAGCGTCCCAGCTCTGAAGGTAATGGATCCTTTCGATGGATCTTTGAAGATGCCCGCATGCCACTGTGTTTTCCTTCCCACAAAACACTTGGCAGCAGTTTGGTGGAGGACCCAACAGGAGGAGCCTTGAAACAAGGGTGAGGGCTTGGTACTGACTTCCGTAAGCAGTGAGATCTTGAAGCTTCTTATGGATTGGCCTATGTATTTGGGAGATCCGCCTGACAACTGGGCGCGCACAGTGGATGGTTTGGTGGGGAAACCCTGGGGCAGAAAGAGCAGCCCCTCCTCACCTGCTGGAGCAGGGCCCTCCTTAGCTCTACTCTCAACAGAATCACTTTTCTCTTTATATAGGTAGCATTTTTATTTCCCCTACTGTGTAACAGGACAGCTGATCACATTTTTTAAACTAAGGATGTGCATTAAAATCAGGATTTTGGATGAGAAAAGATGAAGAACAGCCCCTCACAACAAATCATTGAAATTTACCCGGGCCCCTCTTCCAGCCTTCTCTGAGAAGACCCCCGGCAAGAGGCGCACTTACCTAACAGCCTCAGAAAGACTTGTCTTCCAACCTTGTCTCGTGGGGCCAGGGCACACAGCCAGTTGGTGGCCTCTCAGGCATTGGAGCTGGGGCTTTGTGATAGGGATTCTAAAGTTCTTTCCATTCCACCTCACCACCAAGTTAATCTTACTTAGCATCATTGTATGTATATACTGTGTGTGTATGTGTGAATACTGTGTGTATAGTAATATCATATCATATCATAGGCTAGAAGAGACTCCCAAATATTTCAATATAAATTTTTGGACTTGGTTTTATATGGAGAGACACATATGACTCAATCTCTTTATTTACACATTTATTTTCATAAAAAGATACTCTTCAAAGAGGCAATTAAATAGACCCATCTAAAATCTTAAGGTATATTCATAGATTTATGATGGATAGATTGTGTTGTCACCTGTTCACTGGTGAAGTTGTCTGTCCAAGGCTGCAGCAGCCTGTCGTTTGACTCCAGTTTGTCAGGAGACCCAGCTCTCTTTCTAGTTCGCCATTCTGCCACGCTCTGGTGCTTCCTCTCCTCTGGCTCACTGGATGGGGGTACGCTCTGCTCTGTTCTGTGCTGATGATCATACCATGAAGTGTTCTCAAATAATATGACAGTGAGCAAGAAGAACCTTACTTAGAGCCAGAGGGGATGGTCACAATTAAGATCTTTAGGAACTTTCAAAACAACATCCCTGTAGAGCGGCTATGACAGCTGCTGCTCATTGAGATGAGAAACCATTGGCTCAGAACCAGCCAATTCTGAACAGCAGGGCTTCCTGCGCTGCTCCAGTATTTCTTTCTTTCCATGGTGGCTGCTGAAATGCAGGCTCAGGAATCCAGCTTTAAATGTGCCGCTGGGGATCCTGGGCTATTAAGGGTTATTGCTAGTGGTCCTCTGTCTAGGAAATGATTCCAGTAGTGCATTATCCATCTTTGAGTTAGCTTAAGGGACTGCATATATTACTACCAAGTGTTGCAGTGATATATATGTTTGTTTTGGTAACCCATATGGTCATTTGTAATGAAAATTATGTTCAGGACATTATAGTACATAACCCCAAGAAGCAAATGTTCACCCATCAGAGGCTCTCATTTTTTAAAGAATAAACTCTGTAGACTAAACCTCACGTGTACATATTTCTATTTTCCAAGCAGAATGAGTGTTCAGATTACCTTTGGCTCACACTTATATATCCTTAAAATGGTTTATGTGTATTAATGATTCAACTGAATTCAATTGAAACTATTTAAAATTTTCTTACATTGCTTCAAAGTTAGATAAAACTCCGATTTTTGAATTCTGTTGTCATGAAATAAACTGTGTTATATTTACTGAGAGCACATGACATCCTCTGCGCTATACCACATTCTTTTTCACATTTGTAAATTAAAAAAAAATCAATAAACAAACTAGGCATTTTTTAAAAAGTGTTCAGTAATTCCCTTGCTAATCTTTTGAATTCATGAGGTGTTTTCTTGGGAAACGCTAGAAGGCTAATATTCTGTGTGGTTAATCTTACTTAACCCAGCCCCAGTCATTCACAAACAACAGATGTTCACGGTATATTTTTCACTTTCCTGCTTGCTCTGTGAGCAATTAAGTTTGTAGTATGCTGTGCCTTTTTCAAGTCCTCAGATATCTGATATTTTCCTCTCTAGGTATACAGTGTCTCGGTGAGATTAGCGGCTTGTGGCAGTCTTCATTTGGCTAGTTCATGTTTTGGAGGTACTGCTAGTTCGGACATTAGGTTTGTATCAGATGAAATCTAGAGGCACTTGGTATTTCTGTTTGGAATACTGAAACACAGGGGTCTTTCTACAGAATTTGTAAATGCAACATCTCAGTCTCCTTCTATGCAAAACAATCACCAGATTTTTTGGACAATGTCAAAGCCTCCTAGAGACACTTCCAAGGTAGCCTCTGGCTTTGGAATCACTGTTCCTCTTCCCCTAGGTCTCAGACAAATATTATTATTAATTAGAAAAACAGATTCACAAAATGTGATTTTAGCTATCTTTAATTCAGTTCTGTACATAAAATTATTTATTATATTTTATTGGTTTTGCTGTTACAGTTGTCCTGATTTCCCCCCCTTGCCTCTCCTCCCCCCAGTACCACCCCCTCCCTCAGGCCCCTGCACCATTGTTCTTGTCCATGGGTCATGTGTGTAAGTTCTTTGGCTACTCCACTTCCTATGCTGTACTTTACATCCATGTGGCTATTCTGTAACTAGCTATTTGTACTTCTTAATCCCCTCACCTCTTCACCCATCCCCCAAGACCTTCCTCCCATCTGGCAACCATCAAAATGCTCTCTAGCCATCGCTCTGTCTCTGTTCTTGTTTGCTTAGTTTGGTTTTTTTTAGATTCAATTATTGATAGATTTGTATTTTTTTACCATTTTATTGTTCACAGTTTCAATCTTTTTCTTAAATAAGTCCCTTTAACATTTCGTATAATAGTGGTTTAGTGATGATGAACTCCTTCAGTTTTTTCTTGTCTCGGAAGCTCTTTGTCTGCCCTTCGATTCTAAATTATATATTTGCTGGTTAGAGCAGTCTTAGGTGTAGGTCCTTGCTTTTCATGACTTTGAATATGTTTTGCCAATCCCTTCTAACCTGCAAAGTTTCTTTTGAGAGATCAGCTGATAGTTTTATGGGAACTTCCCAGTAGGTAGCTAACTTCTTTTCTCTTGCTGCTTTTAAGATTCTCTCTTTATCTTTAACCTTTGGCATTTTAATTATGATGTGTCTTAGAGTGGGCCTCTTTGCATTCATCTTGTTTGGGACTCTTTGTGCTTCCTGGACTTGCATGTCTATTTCCTTCATCAAATTAGGGAAGTTTTCTTTTATTGTTTTTTTCAAAAAGGTTTCCAATGTTTGCTGTTTCTCTTCTCCTTCTGGCACCCCTATGATGTGAATGTTGGACCTCTTGAAATTGTCTCAGAGGCTGCTTATACTATCCTCATTTTTTTGGATTCTTTTTCCTTCTTGTTGTCCTGATTGACTGTTTTTTTTATTCCTTATATTCCAAATCATTGATTTGATTCTTGGCTTTACCCACTCTACTGTTGTTTCCCTGTAAATTGTTCTTTATTTCAATTGGTGTATTCATTTCTGACTGGATATTTTTAATGCAGCTGAGGTCCTCATTAAGTTCCTTGAATATCCTTATAACCAGTGTTTTGAACTCTGCATCTGATAGATTGCTTATCTCCATTTTGTTTAGCTCTTTTTCTGGAGTTTTGATCTGTTCTTTCATTTGGGTCATGTTTTTTTGTCTCCTCATTTTGGTAGCCTCCTTGTGTTTGTTTCTATGTATTAGATAGAGTTACTTTGACTCTGTGTCTCAGTAGTGTGGTCTAATGTAGTAGGTGTCCTGGAGGGTCCAGTGACACAGTCTCCTCTATCACCCAAACTACGTACTCAAGGTGCACCCTTTGTGTGGGCTGAGTACATCTTCCTCTTATAGTTGAGCCTTGGTTGCTATAGTCAGATCAATGGGAGGTATTTACCCAGGACAGTCAGCTGCAATGACTGGCTATGACCACTTAATACCAACCTTCACCTTCATGATCCTTCATGGAGGATCAGCTGTGCAGGGGCAGGGTGGTTGTGCTCTGATGTGGTCTATAGCTGCCACTGGGTGCACAGGCCCTGGGTTTTCCTGGGTGGTGCAGGCCAAGGTCAGCCCCCACCTATGTTTTGCCCGGGGCCACCCTGCCTGAGGTATAGAGCAATCTGAGATGGCTGCTGATAGTGCTGGGCCTGGGGCTCACTGAGACCAGCTGTTGCTTGTTTGATAGGATTTAGGAAGTTGTGAAGCATAAGCCAAGACCAGCCATTCGTATGGGAAATGTTAAAGGCCCCTTGGGTGGGCCTGTAATTTGGGTGGGGCAGAGTCACTGGGGACCTTCAAGGGGGTCAAACAGTGTTAGCCAGGTTGATAGAGTCTCATATATGGCACCAGCTTGCTGGCTCTGTCTGGATGGATGTGGTTTCTTTAATTCAATCATTATCAGGCTTCCAATCAATTTGATTTGACAGTTCTGAGTGATGGTTTTTCTATATTTTAGTTATAATTTTGATATGGTTGTGTGAAGAAGCAAGTCATATCTGCCTATGCCACCATCTTGACCAGAAATCCTGACATAAAATTTTTTGAATGCCTACTTCTGGTTGTTAGCATATTCGACAAAGCCATTTAGATAAAAATAGGCAGGACTAATGAAATCAAATCAAAGAAGCAAAGGTAGTGAAATGGGTTCAAAGGTATGAAAGTTGTTCCCAAGGACCATATATATAATTCGTGGATAAAGTATTCCCATTTTAAGTATTTATTGTTTTAAAAAAATCTTTTCCTCATTACAAAAGTAAATAATATTCATGGTAGACATTTGGGAAAAAACAGAAAAGTAGACTTCATTCTTAACCTTAGCATCAACAAAATAACGATTGTTAATACTCTATTCCATATCCTTCCTGTCTTTTTTGAAAGTATTTCTGCTTACTTGACAAAAAATTTGGGCCTAGATATTATTATGCAAAGTGAAATAATCAGACAAAGAAAGACAAATTTTGTATTATTTCACTTATATGTGGAATCTAACTCCCCCCCGCAACAACTGAATAAATAAAACAAAATAAAAAGAGACACATAGGTATAGAAAACAAGCTGATGGTTGCCAAAGGGGAGGAGACTAGGGGAATGGAAATAACAATGTTCACTTTATATTATTTTTAAAACCTTTATGTTATAAAGTAAAACATATACAGAAAATGACACAACCTTATGACTTAATATCTATCACAAGGCGAACATTCTAATATCCAAAGAAAGAAATAGAACTTGGCCAACAACACCAGAAGCCCTTCTCTTGGCCCCGTCACCACCTCAACTCCCTCAGTCCCCGCAGAAGTAACCACCATTTGTCCACTGTCATAACATTTTGTCACTTGTAACTTCTCCATATGATATAAGCCCCAGAATGCTTTGTTATTATTTTTGGGTTAAACTATAATTATCTTTCTAAAATTTTTTAAAAATAAGAAACACGCTTTTGTATTTACCCAAATAGTTACATTTCTGGTGTTCTTCATTCTGTATATATTCCAGATTTCCATCTGTTATAATTTTCCTTCTGCTCACAGAACTTCCTTTAATGTTTCTTGGAGTTCAGATCTGCACTTGAATAAATTCTATCAGTTTTTCAAAATATTGAAAAATATGTTTCTGCATATAAAATTATAGGATGGCTGTTGTTCTTGTTTAGTACTTAAAAAAAATTGCTTCTCTGTTTCTGGCTTGCATTGTTTCCATCCAGAAGTCAGTTGTATTCTTATCTTTGTTCTTCTAACTGATTATAAGATTTTATCTTTATTATTGGCTTTAAGCAATTTGATTATGGTATGCTTGGTAGAGTTTTTTGTTTGTTTTGTTTTGTTTTGTTTTGTTTTGTTTTGGTTCACTTCTTGCATCTGTGGTTTAATAATTTTGACACCATTTGGAAAGATTTCAGCCGTTATTTTTTTCAGTTATTTTTTTGCCTCATCCTTCCTTTTTCCTTCCCTCTGGGGACTCCAACTACACATGTTTAGGATGCTGGAAGTTATCCCACAACTCACTGATGCTCTGTTTTTTTTTCCTTTTTATTCAGTTTTTTTCTTTATGCATTCCATTTTGGATAGTTTCTACTGTAGTGTCTTCAAAGTCATTAATCTTTTCTTTAGCAGCATCTAATATGCTGTTCTTCCTGTCCAATGTGTTTAAAATCTCTCATCTGTAGAAGTTCATTTGGGTCTTTAAAAATATATCTTTCATATTTCTACATGCTCAATCTTTTCTCAACTTTATTGAATATAGAGACTGTAATTATAATTGTTTTGTGTCCTTATTGACTAATTCTATGCATATTATTGCTGCATCTCCTTATTATGGATATTATATTTTTCTGTTTTTTTTTTTGTGCCTGGCAGTTTTTTTATTGGTTCCACATAGCGTGGGTGCTGGCTACTTTGCATTCCTACAAATCTTCCTGAGTTCATTTCTGGGGTTGAGGATACCTGGAAAGAGTTGGATTACTTTGAAAATTGCTCTAAGTTCAGCCATGTGGGATCAGAGCAGCTTTTGTTCTAGGGCTGATTTTTGACTCACTACTGGATGCCTCATGAATTACAAGCCTTTTCCACACTGGTTGGTGAAAGCACGGACTTCTGGTTCTGTGTGAACTCCAGAAATTGTTCACCTTGCTCCTTTCGAGTGATTCTTTCCTGAGGCTTTGGTGGATTCCTTCCATCTCTGTCTCATCCATTCTTGAGGAAGGTCCTCTGCAGCTCTCTCTCTGTGCTCCTCTCTCCTCCTGCCCTTTGCCTTGTGGATTCTAGCCACATAGCCTCCTTAAACTCCTAGTTTTTTCTCCTCAACTCGAGAATTTCCTGAGTTCAACTGGTGGGTTCCTCCTCTCTGTGTTTTGGCCTGGGTATGTTCTCCAGGCTTAAGTAAGCTGGGGCAGTTTTAGCATTCACTTCATTTGTTTCCCCTTTCTCAGGGATCACTGGTTTGTGCATTCAGATAGCCAGTGTCTAAAACCAGGTGTTTTAAAATATACTTTGTCTTGTATTTTAGTTATTTCATGCAGGAGGGTAAATCTGGTTCCTGTTACTCCATCAAGTTGGAAACAGCAGTCTCTACCCCACCATCTCTAGTGATCACTTCTTGGTGTTGCTTTGTAGTTTTATCACCCAAATGTACATCCCTAGAAACTGTAGGTTAGCCTTGCCCATTAAAAATTATTATATATCTTTTGAGTCTATTTTAATACACAGAATCCTCCATGCCCTTCTCTTCATTTCACGTTGTCTGTGGAAGAGCTGGACTGCTTGGCTTGTGGTTCCTCATGCTCTGGATTTTGCTGGTGAATATTTGTGGTGCAGTCTAACACACTGCTCTGTTTGTATTTTCTGCAGTTGGGTAGCAGACCCAGAGGTCTGATCAGACTTGGGTTCATATCTTGGGCAAGATTACAATGGTGCTGCGCTCTTTCACCAGAAGACATGTAGTGTCTGGTTCTCTCTCTTTTTGTGATGTTAGCATTAATGCTTAATGCCAAAATGTATCAATTGACCGAGGATTGTAAAACAGTGATATTCTAATTCTTTAATTTCTTTTTCATTTGTTAGATGAAGTACCTTTATAGAGAGACACATTACTTCATTACTATTTGATTACCCATGGTACAGTTTATATGGGAAGGCAGAATAAATGATTCATTTAAGATAATGAATTGGTTTCATATCATTCTCTCAGGATGACCCATTAGTTTTTTTTAAAATCAGTTTTAATATTTTAACTCATAGATTGATGAGTTTTAATCAGTTGCAATTATTATCCTTTTTGAAGCTCAAATTGTCCTGTCTCTCTGGCTTGGGGGAGCCTCTTCAAGTTGGCTCTGTGTCCTTACGAACATGTTAGCAGCTTGATAACTGCCTCTTTATCTAGTGTGATAAGATGTTCCAGGCTCATTTTGTGCAAATTCTGCCCCAAACCAGAAATAGCAACTTCCCCAAAAAGCCCTAATTTCTTTTTATGGGAAATGGTATTTCAAACAATCTGAGTGTTAAGGATGATCATTGCTATTAGGTTGTCATTGTTTTCAGGATTCTTTATGAACACAGTTTAGATTTTATATGTGTGTTTATGTGTTTTATTTTAGAAGATAAAATAGCTCATCAGTTCCTATTGATACTTCTAATTTATAACCATAGAGTTGTAAAATTCAATCTCTTCTATGTGGCATCTGTATCTCCTCTCTTGTACACCAAGAATCTTGATTCTCAAGGACACAAGAGATGATAGAATTAGAATTAGTCATAATCACTCATTTACTTTATCCTTTCCTCACACAAAACACCCTCAGAATAATTGTAATACTACTACAATCAATGTTATCACTAAGAGCAGTTAAATACATTTTTGCATATCATCTCTCCAATATACCCTCAGTTAAAAGTAATTAACTGTATCAATCTTGTTTGAACTTCACAGTAAGCCACTGCATACTATAAATCTATTCCTTTTAGGCCTCATTCAGTGTTATTTCTATAAATAACTACATGTTCATTACTTATGACCAGTCCTTATATTAAATATTTCTATAGTCATTTTGCTTGATTGAAGCTCATTGATTAGTATATTTCTCAAGGAGGGCTTATGGGACCAAAATTCTCTATGTATTTTCATGTCAATAACATTTTTTGCCCTTTATACTTAAATGTTTCTTTCAGTGCTTATAAAATCCTTGGCTCGTATTTTCTGTCTTTGAGTGTCTTAAAAAACTCTCTGCTTCTGAAGAAATATTAGGGCAGAAGTATTTTATAATAATATAGTTCTTTCTCTTATAACTCATCTACTGGTTTAATTTGATGGCCAAAGTATTTTTTCTTTTTTGTTTAAAGTTTAGTGATTCATTAGAAAACTTTGTGATATGTGTCATTCTGGATTGATAATCTTAGGTACATGGTGTGTTCTTTTAAAATGTAGTTTTGAAACTTATTTCAAAAGTGCATTTTTGAATTACAGTTTTTGGCACTTATTCTGCTTTCTTGTTTTAGCGTTCCTCTTTGGAAATTCCATTCCTCATATATTGAAACATTTTGCCTATATTGAGTATTAGTTACTTTTTTCTCTTAATTTTTATCACTTCTGAAATTTATTTTTTTCTTAATAAACCATTTAAAAAATTTTTTAAAAATCCTCACTTGAGGAGAGAGAGAGAAAACATCAATGGGAGAGAGAAGCATCTATCAGTTGCATCATGTATGTGCCCTGACCTGGGATCAAACCTGCAACCTAGGTATGTGCCCTGACAGAGGATCAAACCTGCAACCTTCTAGTGCATGGAATGATGATGCTCCAACCAACTGAGCCACCTGGCCAGGGCAGTAAACCTTAATTTTTAGAATATTTTTAAGGTCACAGCAAAATTGGGTAGAAAATACAGAGTGTTCCCACCGCCGTCCCCCCGACCTCCCACCCCCTGCCACATGCACATAGTCCCTCCGGCACTATCAGCATTCGTACTGGAATGGTACATCTGTTTCAATTGATGGAACTACCTTGACATGTTGTTTTCCAAAGTCTATAGTTTACACTGGGGTTCACTCTTAGAGTTGTACATTCTGTGGGTTTGACAAATGTATAATGACATGTATCCACCGTTTAGTACTATGCAGAATAAAATATTAATATATTTGGATTAATAGCTACCATACTTATTACTGTTTTCTATTTGTTGCCCTTGCTCTTTGTTCCTATTTTTCTCTTTCTGCCTTTTGTTGTTTTAATTGAACATTGTATATGATTTCATTTTCTCTCCTTTCTTAGCACACCAATTATACTTCAAAAAAAACACAAAACCTTTTTAGTGATTGCTTTGGACTTTGCAATATATATTTACAATTAATCCAAGTCCACTTTAAAATAGGACTATACAGCTTCATGGATAGTGCAAAACCTTATAATAACAAGATAATTTTAATTCCCCCCTCCCTTATATCATTACTGTCATTCATTTTACTTATACATAAGCACATTTAAGCATTTATGTATAATGATATATAATTAAATATATTGTGCTATTATTATTCTGAACAAACTATTAGCTGTTATATCAAGAATAAGAAAAATAAAAGTTTTTATTTTAGCTTCACTTATTCATTCTCTGATGTTCTTTTCTGTATGTAGATTTGAGTTTCTGACCTATACAATTTTCATTCTCTCTGAAGAACTTTTAAAATTTCTGGCAAGGCAGGTCTACTATGAACAAATTCCCTAATTTTTTTTTTTTTTTTTTTTTTTTGGTCTGAGCAAGTATTTCTCCTTCACTTTTGAAAGATAATTTTTCAGGGCACAGAAATCTAGGCTGGCATTTTTTTTCTTTTAACACTTTAACTATTTCACTTCACTCTCTATTTGCTTGCGTGGTTTCTGAGAAGTCAGGTGGAACTCTTTGCTCCTCTATTACATAAGGCATTCCCCCCTACCCGCCGAGTTCTTTGAAGATTTTTTCTTTACTTAGACTTTCTGAAATTTGGATATGATATGCCTAGGAATAGCTGCTATTTATTTATTTTTGCATTCATCCTGCTTAGTGTTCTCTATTGTGTTGTGGACCTGTGGTTAGAGTATTGGGTAGAAGCAACTGCAGTAAATAGGCCTTTCGTAGAATAGTTGTGAGATGTAGTGGGGAGGGAAGTGTTCTGAAGTCTACGCCTGTCTCAGTCTCCTGGTGAGCCTTTGTCCCTGGCCTGTGAACTTCACTGGGGCAATTCCACCCCCGCGGGGCCGGACAGGATGGCTGGAGGGGTCTGGTGTTAGGAATTTCCCTTTCACCATGCTGTTTAGGCTCTGATAAACCCCAGTAGGTGAGGCTTTGATAAAATAATTCTCCTTAGTTCTCCTAAGGGCAAGACTTGTTAGGAAGAACAGAGTGCTCTGGTATATTTTTCAGGATGGTTCCTTCCCCCTCCTCCTGTTGGAAGCAAGAGGACATTTTTCTCTGATACTCACGCTGAGGCCCTTATAGGGCTCCCGGGGGTAAAACTCCCAGAAGTGTGAACGTTACCCTGGCAGTGGGTCCCCCTGGAGTAAGCTAGTCTCATACTTGCCCACACTGAGCCTCCAACACTTCGTCAGCCGCAGCACAGGCTTTCCGGTTCCTTACGGTTCCCTGTGTCCATCTCTCAGGGCCCCCAATCTCAGGGGCTCCTTCCTTTCAGTCCTTCAGAGTCTCTTTCCCCTTTCTGGGCTTTTCTTTATTCTGAATTCTTGGCCCTGTAAGTGCTAACTACTTTGATAGCTCTCCAACGCCTTCAAATAAATCAGAAAGTATTTAGTCTAGCTTTTATAGCTGTTCTCAGTAGAACAAAACAAGCTCGCCTGTCATTTTCAAGACAGAACCCACATACTTCATTGGGTTTTAACTTTGGTAAATATTTAAATGATTTTTCTAGGATTTCTCATTACTTCTTTTTAAAAATGGTCTGATCTGTTCCATAGTGTCTTGTTGATTCAATATAGTTTCTGCACTTAAAATATTTTAAGATGTTTTTATTGTGTTTCATGTTCTATTGCCTTTGGTTCTTAGGATATTGTTTCTCCCCAGTGGAGCTTTGTGCTTCGTGTGTTCTATAATTTTTGATTGTGAACTAATTTTCATCAAGAGTCATTACTGTTGGAGTTCTTATATGGTTTGTAGAAATTTTCTAACAGACAGGTTTGCCTTTGCCTTTGGTAATACTTCGGGTTTTCACTATCTCCACCCACTCTTACTGTTAGTTTCAGGTTTGCAGGTAGAGAGGGAAAGGGAATTGTTACTAATAGTAACAGGGTTTCTTGGAGAGTGGTAAAAATATTCTCAATTAGATAGTTGCGATGCACAACTTTATGAATAAACTAAAACCCACTGAGTTGTACACTTTAAAGTGGCATGAATTTTCCTTTATGTGAGCTATACAATTCCGCCCCGCTCCCCCACCAAAATCTTAGTTTATATACTACTCAGGTAACATAAATTCAGGCTACACATCCCTCCAAAGGCCCAGGTGGACAACACACTTCTTTGCTGCATCCCAGGGCCTATGGATAGTGTCTTTTAGTTCCTATTTTAAAGACAAAGCAATTCAAGGGGTTCTTATTTTAGTTGTTGTCTAATACAAGCCTTAGACCTTTGTTCTTGCCTGTAGTGGACATTAAAATCCCAGCCTCAAACTCTGTGTCTTAAGTCTAATACCCCTTTATGCCACCATAACCTTTCTTCCTTCTTACCATTCTAAATTGAATTTTCTTTCTATTTTTGGCTCTGGGAATTTTTTCTCTTGCTTTAGAGCTGTTGCTTCGAGTTAGCTAATTATTTTTAAAAGTTGCTTAATATAGCATAATATTACTTTGCACATATATTTATTTAACACTTTCTCTATTTTCGCCATTACAAGTTACACTGCAAGAGACTTTCTTGTGTGTATGTTCTTATGGGCTGATTCTTTTAGTTTTCTTGTAAGGTAGAGTCACATAAGTGAGACTGTTGTATCAAGTGTATGTGCGCTTTGAATGTCAATAGCTATTGCCAGGTAACTTTTCAAATATATTGTAGAATTCCCCACTGCCACCAGCATGTGTGAGACAGCACTGGCCGGTGTCTCAGAAGTGGCAGCAGCCTCCTCTCAGCTTGGCACAAGAAGGAAGGTTGAAGCGCCTTACCCTGAGGCAGCTTCCAGGGAGTGTGCTGGTGGTGGACGTGGAGGAGAGAGGACACCTCAAGAGGGGCACACTGGACGCTTGTCGTTGGGCAGGTGGTTGTTTGAATAATTAATTTTGAAAAGGGAGAAAGAAGAAATTTATGAAATATGTGAAGCAGGTCTTATCAGTTGTAGAAGATATAATTCATCTTTTAAATCGTATGCTTTTAGGAAGGAAGGAAGGAAGGAAGGAAGGAAGATGGAACTCCTACCTTTTGCGACATCATGGATGGAACTGGAGAATATTATGCTAAGTGAAATAAGCCAGTTGGTTAAAGATAAATACCATATGATCTCACCTATAAGTGGACTCTATTCAACAAAATAAACTAATGAACAAAATAAACCACAGGCAAGGAAACATGGAGCAGACTGAAAGTGACCAGAGGGGAGGGGGAAGGAGGACAATGGTGGAAATAAGGGGAAGAGACTAGACAAAGAACATATGTGAATGACCCATGGACATGGACAACAGAGTGGGAATTGACTTGTGGGAGTCGGGGGTGGGTTGTGGGGTGGGCGGAAGGGGATAAAGGGGGAAAAATTGCGACAACTGTAATAGAATAAGCATGATTTAAAAACTAAAAAAAAAAAATCATATGTTTTTAAGTCATATTCCCCAATTGGCCCATAAAGCTAACTCCCAGGCCCCCATTAAGGTGGTTCTACCATCTGCTCAATTGTTCTGGAATTGCTGGAGCTTCAGTTCAGTTTTGTTCATTCTTCCTGTTTGGATCTACCTCACAATTTTTACACCCAAAGAGAATGACTTTGGCAAGTGTTCTCGCTGGTTGAAGCTTAAGACTTTGCCTCTCAAGGTTGCTGGCTTTAGTCTTCTTTCCCAGCTTTTGACTGTTTTGGGATGTGACCTTTTCTTGTGCCCACTTGGCTGTCCCTGAGTTCCGCCCCTGGCCCACTTGCGATGGGTTGGAGTTGGAAGAGAATGGCTATCTAGTCGTTGAAACTTCTGAGTGTTTCTTTTGCTATGATGGAAGATACGAGGGGGAGTTAAGGAGAAAGGTGAGTTATAGAGATGAGTGTCATTTTGAAAACATTCATATTTAAAACTAACATTGATGTTTTTGAATACATGGTAAGGGAATGGAGAGAACTGACTAATGACCAGTAAAGTAACGAAGCTGTGAGTTTTAAGCACAGAGAGTTTAAGCAGTGAGTTTTTTTTCCTTTTATTAGGAAAAAAAAGTTATATTGGGCAATATTTTGTAGCTTATTTTTGATAGTGTGTAAATTAGAGGAGATGTAGTAGATGTAATATGCGTAAGTGTTAACAACACATTTCAGTGTTTGAAAATTTTACTAGTAAAATTTAACATGCATTGGAATTAGAAACACAGTCACATGGTTTGCAATCTGTTTGAAAGACTGTAAATTACAAATGATATTGTTTAGTAATTGGCAGAGAAGTTTAACAAGGTTGTAGAGTGAAAATTATTGCTGGAATCTATAATTTTTAAGAAAGAATGTCTAGGAATTTCAGGAGTTTCTGAACAGGATATTTGTGGGAAAAGAAATAATTTAATTTCTGTCCTCTTGGAAATCTTAAAGTGCTGGGTGAGCTGACTTTTCAACAAGGTGGCAGCGGTGGACAGTGCTTTATGGGAATGAGCATTGTATTCAGCTGTGGCAACAAGCGTGGCCCAAGACTTGCTCCATAGACACTCATTCTGGGTTGGTTGGTGGTTTTCTACTCTAAGGTGTTGTAAGGACTTAGACTTTTCTTATAAATTAGAATTCTTTGTATTCCAAAGCCTTATGGTTTATTTGATATAAGTTATTATATTCATGTTCTTGAATAACTTTTGGGAATCTATGCCTATTGTACCGATGTTATTTTCAATGGTAACCTCCCTTCCCCCAATTTTGGTATTCAGGAAGAAGCTACACTCTGTTTTAATTTTCCCCAGACATGTAAATGTTTGATTGACTTTCTACGTGAATACAATTATCTGGTTAATCTGAGTGTGTTTTAGAAGGAGTTTACAAAGGTTTTTTAGATCTTGTCTTAGCTTGGGCTTCTACAACAAAATATCATAGACTGGGTCCCTTAAACAAAAGATGTTTATTTCTCACAGTTCTGAAGGTTGGAAGTCCAAGATCAAGGTGTTAGCAAATTTGGTTCCTGGTGATGGCGCTCTTCCTTGCTTATACTCAGCTGCCTTCTTGCTTTCTGCTCACATGGTCGAGAGAGAGCAGAGGTTTCACTTCTTCCTACAAGGATTCTCCAGCGATGGGAGACCCCACCCTCATGAAATCATCTAAATATAATTCCCTCCCAAAGGCTCCATCTCCAATTACCATCACGTTTGAGCATAAAGCCTCAACATAAGGATTTTGAGAGGACACAAACATTCAGTCCATAACAGATCTCAAAGCTCTAAATTTGATTCTAATGGAAAACATTTATTTATGCATATTCTTGCTATCTATATTTTTATCTATATCTACATCTGTCTGTGGGATGAATATATATATATATAGAGAGAGAGAGAGCTTGTTTAGTTTTATTCTTTTTTTTTTTTTTTAATTTCTGTTCCACAGGCTGGACAATCTCAATTGATTTATCTTCAATTTTTCTGACTCTGTCTTCTCTGTGCTCAAATCTGCTATTGAATCTAATAAATTTTTCATTTCAGTTAAACTTTTCAATCCCAGAATATCTATTTGTTCTGTTTTATAATTTCTATTTACAAGAACTTTGTCTTATAAAATGCCCTTTTTTTGTCTCTAGTAATAATTTTTGTCTTAAAGCTTATTTTGTCTGATAGTAACATAGCCATTCCAGTTCTTTTTTGATTACTGTTTGGATGGTGTAACTTTTTTCCATTCTTTTCCTTTCACCCTATTTATGTCCTTGAATTAAAAATGTGTCTCTTGTAGATAGAATAAATTTAAATTGTATTTTTTATCTGTTCTGACAATCTCTGTGTTTTGATCGGCAAGTTTAATTTATTTACATTTATTGACATCTGCCCCTTTGCACACATTTCTTTAACTAATTTTTCCGTCCCTTTCACTCTCTAGTCCCCTTCTGAGACTCCTATTATGCACATGTTGGCATGCCCAATGATGTCCTACCTGTCCCCGAGGCTTGTTTAGTTTTATTCTTTGTTTTTTTAATTTCTGTTCCACAGGCTGGATAATCTCAATTGATCGATCTTCAATTTTTCTCTCTCTGTCTTCTCTGTGCTCAAATCTGCTATTGAATCTGTCTAATAAATTTTTCATTTTAGTTATACTTTTTAATCCCAGAATATCTGTTTTATTTTATAATTTCTATTATTTTTCATATTTTTAAGATTGAGATAGTGTTTCATATTTTTATTTAGTTCTTCAGCTATGTTTTGCTTTAGTTCTTTGAACATATCCAATATAGCAACTTTAATGTCTTTATCTAGTAAGTCCAATGTCTGGGCTTCCACAAAGACAGTTTCTATTGTCCACTTATTCTTTCCTGTGTGGGCTTCTTTTCTTCCTTCCTTCCTTTCTTTCTCTCTTTCATCTTTTAATTTTTTATTGAAACAGAACACTTGAAATAATGTTTTATGTCATTTCTAGAAATCAGATTCTCTTCCATAGAATTTGTTGTTGTTGCTATTTTGTTTTTTATTAACTTTTATGAATAATTCCGTAAAATCTGTATTCTTTGTCATGTGTGTTCACTGAAGTCTCCACTTAGTGACGTTAGCTTAGTCAACAATTAATGATTAGACAGGAATTTCCTTTAACATTTTAGCACAGAGCATCTCCTGTATATGTTCACAGTTAATCAGTAAGTTTATCTTCCTCCTTATTCAGAATAAGGAATAACCTGGAGATGGTTTTAATTTCTCTTTCCCTAGGTCTCTGCCACTTTCTTTATCGATAAACTAGCAATTTTCAAAATTGGTAATTCTGTTTCTTTGATTGCTACCAATAAAACAGCAATAGTTATTTAAGCTTAACTATACATTTTACTAATTTATATGCACATACCCGTTTCTTATATCCTATGCTGTCCTTTTTGCTGGAGTACACTTTCTAGTAATAATTTCAATAAGAGTTTATCGTCTAAGAAATACTCTAAGTTCTAGATATCTGAACATGTCTTTATTTTGTTCTAATACTTAAAAAATAGTTTGATTGGATATATAATTAGGTTCAAAATTATTTTGTCTCAGAACTTTGAAATTATTTCTACACTATCTTTAAATATATTTTTGGAAATAATTACAAACAAAGAGAAATTATAGTAGTATAAAGAACTGTATACCCTTCCCCCAGATTTACCAAATTTTCACATATTCCCACATTTATTATTTTATTTTTGTCTTTATTTCTTCCTTTTTTAAAAAAGCTATTTGAGAACAAGTTGTAGATACTTATCCCCTTTACTTCTAAATTCTTCAGTGTGTATTTTTTTTATTGATGATGCTATTATGGTTGTAATATTCCACCCCCGCAACTTCCCCGCTTTGCTCCCCTTCACCCAGCACCCCTGCTCCTTCCAGCAATGCCCCTCCTTTGTTCATGTCTATGGGTCATGCATATAAGTACTTTGGCAACTCTATTTCCTGCACTCGCTTTTTAACATCCCCCTGCCTATTCCATAATTACCAGTTTGTTCTTCTTAATTCCTTCACCTTTTCACCCCTTCCCCCAGACCTCCTCTCCCCACTGGCCACCATCCCATTGATCTCCCTATCTATGACTCTGCTTCTGTTCTGCTTGTTTGCTTAGTTTGCTTTTTAGATTCAGTTGTTGGTAGTTATGTATTTATTGCCATTTCAATGTTCATAGTTTTTATCTTCTTTTTCTTATATAAGTCCTTTTTACATTTCATATAATAATAGTTTGATGACGATGAACTCCTTTAGCTTTACCTTGTCTGAGAAGCACTTTATCTGCCCTTTGATTCTAAATGATAGTTTGCTGGATAGAGTAATCTAGGTTGTAGGTCCTTGCTTTTCATCACTTTGAATATTTCTCTCCAGTCCCTTCTATCCTGCAAAGTTTCTTTTGAGGAATAAGTTGATAGTCTTATGGGAACTCCTTTGTAGGCAACTATCTGCTTTTCTCTTGTTGCTTTTAAGATTCTCTCTTTATCTTTAACCTTTGGCATTTTACTTATGATGTGTCTTGGAGTGGGCCTCTTTGTATCTATCTTGCTTGGGACTCTCTGTACTTCCTAGACTTGTATGTCTATTTTCTTCACCAAATTAGGGAATTTTTATTTCATTATTTTTTTTTTCAAATAAGTTTTCAATTTTTTGCTCCTTCTCTTCCCATTCTGGCACTCCTATGATTCAAATGTTAGTACGTTTGAAGTTGTCCCAGAGGCTCCTTACTGTATCCTTATTTTTTTTTCTTTTTTCTTCTTGCTGTTCTGATTGAATTTTTTTCTTCTTTGTGTTTAAAATCATTGATTTGATTCTTGGTTTCATCCACTCCACTGTTGATTCTCTGTAAATTTTTCTTTATTTAACTTAGTATAATCATCATTTCTGCCTGGGTCTTTTTTATGCTGTTGAAATACCCACTGAGGTCCGTGAGCATCCTTATAACCAGTGTTTTGATCTCTGCATCTGATAGATTGCTCATCTCCATTTTGTTTTGTTCTTTTTCTGGAGTTTTATTCTGTTCTTTCCCTTGGGCCATATTTCTTCATCTCCTCATTTTGGCAGCCTCCCAGTGTTTGTTTCTATATATTAGGTAGAGCTGCTTTGATTTTGTATCTTGGTAGTGTGGCCTAATGTAGTAGGTGTCCTGTAGGGTCCAGTGGCACAGCCTCCCCTATCTCTCAAGCTGTATACTTGAGGCGTACCCACCATGTAGGCTGAGTACTCCCTCCTCTTGTAGATGAGTCTTGTGTACTGACAGCAGGTCAATAGGAGGGATTTACCCAGCCCAGACAGCTGGTAGTACTGGCTGTGACCCTTGGCCAGCAACTACATCCCTCATGGCTTGTGGAGGTGATTGGGTAGAGCTCTGACATGGTCTATAATTCTCTGCTGGGTGTGCAGGCTCTGGGGTTTCTAGGGCGGTGCAGGCCAAGGTCAGCCTCCACCTGTGTTCTTTCTGGGGCCCTTTGGGGTAAGCTATAAAGTGATCTGCAGATGGCTGCTCCTAGTGCTGGGCCTGGGGCCACTCAGCGAGAAGTATAGGGGCTGGGCCCAGCTGTTGCTTGTTTGAGTGGATTTAGGAAGGTCTGAAGCCTGCACCTAGTCCAACCCTTCGCAAGGAAAGCCACTGTTACCAGCTTGGGTGGGCCTGTAATTTGGATGGGGCAGACTCTTAGGTAATCATAGGTTGGGGCTAACTGTGTGAGCCAGATTGATGGAGATTCAGATATGGTGCTGCTGCACTGTGGCTTTGTGTATAGAAGGGCTCAGAAAAGGTACAACAGCTGATATCTGCAGTTCTGTCTGTGAAGAAGATGTCCCCCAGCTCTCTCCCTGAGGTCAGACTCTTCAGTTGCTCTCCACATGCCACTGGTGCCCTTCAAGATGCTGCGAAGGTGCTGGACCCCAGAGGAAGTGAGTCTTAGTAAGTCCATGTGTGGTGCAAAGCCTTTTAAGAGGAGAGGACAGAGAATCCTGCAGTTTCTTCTGCCGACCCAACCCCCACTAGTTTTTACAACCAGGAATTATGTGGACTTATCTTCCTGACACTGTAACCCTGGGCTGGGTGGTCTGGTGTGGGGCTGGGATCCTTCACTTCTGAGATATCCCCCTGTTTTATATCTAACACACATGGTTTTGGGACCTGCTGGTTCCGTGTCTCTGTGTCTCTGCCCCTCTGTCCCTCCTACTGTCTGGATGAATGTGGTTTCTTTAATTTCTTAGTTGTTGGGCTTCAATAAAGCTCGATATCCTGACAGTCCTGAGGGATATTTGTTCTGTAGATTAGCTGTAATTTTCTGTGCTTGTGTGATAAGGTGAGCCATGTTTACCTATATTTCCACCTTGAGCAGAATTCCTTCTAAGGAATTTTCTAAGAGCAAGAATATTCTTTATATAATCACAATATTATTACAAAATCAGGAAATTTAACATTGATACAGTACTAGTATCTAATGCTTAGACCATATTCAAGTATTTCTAATTGCCCTATAGTGAAATTTATAGCATTTTTCTTTCTGGACCAAGACCCATTTTGTTCTTATGTCTCTTTAATCTTTGTTCTTCATGAATCCAAATCAGGTCCTCAGTCTTTCTGAGTTGGTGCTATCTCAACCAATCTCTTCTCAATTCTCTTTGTCTTACACGGCATTGATATTTTTGAAGAGTATATATAGGCCAGTGTTTTGGTTGAATCTCCATTACATTATAGTCTTACATCCATTGTTTCTGGTCAGAATTTGGAGCTAGAGGGACTGAATAGGGTGCACTTAACTTAGCATAACCCAACCTCACTCTTAAAAAGCCAGGGAGATAATCTACTTTTGTAATATAGAGTACTCAAACTCCTCAAGGCCTGTTCAAACTCATAATCCCTAGAGATACCATTTAACAGTTAATTTTGAGGAATTTACTGCTCTTTCAAATGGAACATGAGCTGGGAAAGTGATCTCTATGTGTTGGTGCTATCTCAACCAATCTCTTCTCAATTCTCTGAGAGGCTGTACACTGACTTTTTTCAACCACACTTTCAGCTGTCAACAGCAACTACGGTCATATCATATAGAAAACATCAATGGTCACTATGTATCTCCAGTAATCACTGTAGGCCACAACAGTATCAGAGGAGATTTAGAGTTCAATGACTTCATTTCATGAAAAAGTAGAAGCCCTGGGAGATAGAGCTAATGAAGGCCACAACACTGGTTAGTGCCATAGCCACATCTTGAATGAATATTCTGATTTATTATTTAAAATTGAAATGATCCAGCAATCCTAAGGAAACCACTGTTCAGCAGTGGCCAAGAATACAGTGGCCACATTAATTAAATTAATACTGGAGAAGGGGGGAGGGGCATAGTTCATGTCTCCATGACTAAGATTCTGTGAATTTTTCAGCATTAAAAAGGCCAGGTGGGTGATATGCATTAAGTATTATTGAAGGGGGCTCTATGAGGTCAAAAAAAGAGAGATTGCAATTCATTATTCTAAGAGCATCTTAACTGTCAGCACATTAAATTAAGGGCCAGTAGCAAAGAGGTCTTTCCCAGTTAACAGTCACAAATGTGAAGGGTCAGGGTCTTTAATTCAGAGGAAAGACTCTAGCCATATAATTGTAGAGATTTATTGCTCATCCAGCGATGAGTGTTATGAGATCCAGGGTCAACATCCTTCACTACATCTGCTTTTGATAAGCTCTGCAGAGTTAGTTATGTATGCCAAGAGTTCTTAGCCCCAAGCAAAGTGGGGGTGGGGTGGGGTGGAGACACAGTGAGCAGAGAGAGGGGAAGGGCATGGAGCTCACAGGGGTCAGAAGGTTAATACTCAGATACAGGGCTCCATCAATATCTGCTCAAGGGTTTTCCTGACTACACATTTACTAGCATAATGTATGAATTGAAAATGATAATGGGCTTTAATGTCTGTGGGATAGGTCTGGGAATTAAATAAAGCAGAGCATTGCTTTACAATTGTAGGAAATATTCTTGTGGTTTAATGGAAAACTATGCCTCATGTATAGCATATCTTTCTGGGTTGTCAGATTCTGGATCTGTTCATTGTCTTTGAGCTATTTTACAACACTTTGTAAGTCGTAGATAAGTGGCAGATATGTAAATTCTGTCCTGTGCCATAGTCATTGCTGACTTTGTTCGATTTGCAATTCTCTCAACATTCCTTTACTCCATAAATTTGTGCTCTCTTGACTTTTTCCCTGGACTGGTTAAAACATCTGTCTGGTTCCCTCATTGTATGAGTCAAATAAAATATTTAAAATGTGTTCATTTTTATATCTATATGAAAGTCATGATTTTACCTTTTTCTGACTATTACCTTTTAATACAAAATCCTTCTGTAGCTTGATTGCTTGTGAAAAAGTTGAGCTGCTCTCCTCTTCCCTTTCTTTTTGCGGTTTGGTTCTGCAGATCATCTCTCTGGAGATTTCTTTACTGGAACTTTTAAACATCAGTCATTTAAAGAAAACACAGCTGAAAGTTATATTTTTTTCTTTTTTTGACGCTATTTTGGCACTGCTGGATTTATTAAGTCAAAATCACAGGACTACGAATCTAGAGTACCTACCTGTTTAACCAATTTTGCATCAAGGAGCTGATAGAAGTTGGTGGGTGGTGGGAGACGACAGTGGAAAAGAAAACGTCAGGAAACAGAAAACAGGAACGGTACTTGATATGTCTCACCCCAGCCGTGGCATTTCAGAGCAGGAGGGGCTGGTGGTCACATTTCACAGCAGACCCAAACCTGAAACCCACATTTTTTGGTTTGCAAGTCTGCCCTTTTCTTTAGAAAAGGAGGAGAGGTAGAAACCTTAACTTTTAAAAGACCCCCTGTTATGAGCAAGGGAGCATCCCGTAAAGGAGTCACTCACACAGGTTTGTGTCTTTTCACAATGCCAGGTCTACTAGGGGAGACCTCCTCAATAAGCCAATAGGGTCACATGCAGGTCACACTCAGACAGGAGGCGCTTACGCAATGGAAGTACGCAGAGCGAGCGTGGGGCATGAAGTCCTGGTCACGGGTGGGTCTGCAGATGGAGAGGCGGGTGTGGGCCTCCAGACAGATGGCTACAGCGGTGGCACATGTCCGGTGGAGTGGAAGTCTGGCCGGCCTCTGTGCTTGGCCTGTGGTACAGCCAGGCTCAAGCACTGGGGTCAGAGCTCTGCGTTCTTAGAGCCCAGAAGGAGTGGAGGTCCCACTCATATTGGTGTCCAGATGGAGTCCTTATCCAAGTGTCCAGACTGTGATTTTGCACCCCATTACCTCAGTGTTGTAAAATTAAAAAAATTTTAAATCTTCACACAAAGATACATTTTTATTGATTTTAGAGAGGTGGGGGTGGGGGGAAGGGGGAGAGAGCAAGAGACAGACATTGATGTGAGAGAGAAACATCCATCAGTTGTCTCCTGTTTGTGCCCAACAGAAGGTGGAATCGGCAACCTTGGTATGTGCCCTGGCTGGGAACTTTTTGGTGTATGGAATGACACTCCAACCAAATGAGCTGCCTGGCAAGGGCTTGTTACCTCAGACTTGACATAGCACTTGGCATAACTGTCATGGCTGGCAGTGACTCCATACTGGACTGTCAAAGGCATCCAAAAAGTCTGCTGTGCCCTCGCTCTATATACCCCTACCAGGACCTCCAAAGTGTACAATGCAATGACTGTATTTTTTTTTAAATCCTCACCTGCGGACATGCTCACTGATCCTAGAGAGAGGGAAAGGGAGGGAGAGAGAAACATCGACGCCAGAGAAAATCATCAATCAGTTGCCTCCTGTACACGCCCCAACTGGGGATGCAACCTGCAACCCAGGCATATGCCCCAACCAGGAATCAAACCCATGACTTTTTGATTTACGGGATGATGCTCCAACCAACTGAGCCACACCGGCCAGGGAACAATGACTGTATTTCTCATGGCTTAATCCGAAGACAGAGACCATAGGAGGCTGAAAGATGAATGCAGCAAGTTCCCTTTCACCTGCCTTCCAAGTGCAACATCTTGAACAGCAGGAAGAGAAGGAGGGACCACAGCTCCAGAAAAGGGCCTTGGATGATGGGTCCTCCCTTTATGTCGAGCAGTTTTTCTCTGGAGCTGAAGGAAACGCGATGTTGAGTAACCTCGGGTGAGTCACAAAAGTTCTCAGTCTTTTCTCTACAAGATGAGAGGGGTCCAGATGATTTTGACAAAGTAGGAAGTAGGTCAAACCTTTTGGTCTGTTGAAGTGGGAAGCAATTTGCTATTCATCATGGCTTTCTTTTGAATTATATAACTTCAGTTTGGTCATCCACAAAGGATATGCTGGCACTTCTCAGTGTGATGAAGTTATACGCAAGATTTCCTTGGCTCCACAGTAGAGTCTGCATGGGACATTCCTTGGGGTTTCTGCCCACTTTGGATGGATTGTCAACTCCCGGTCATTTGATTACATTTCTGCCTTGCTAACAGTCTTCTTTAAGGGATGTTAGACACCAATGAAGAAATTTTTGTGTCTAACCAAGAGCATATTCAAAGTTTGCATATTTTGTTAAAAATTCTTGAAACATATTTCTTCCCTAAATGTTCTTAAAGCTAATAAAATAATTGTGATTATTAATCATAGGTCTTATATGTATCAACAGGAATGGTTAACTTCACACTCAATTTCTTCAAGCCAAGTACAATCTCCCTTATATAAAAATGTCCATCTTCCAACCAAATGACATAATGAAAATTAAGGTTAAGTAATTCCATGCCTTTGAGTACAGTTTTTTTTTACTTTCAAAGTATTTTGCATCTGTTATCTTTTGGATTTCAAAACAACTGTGACAGCTGTTTTCATTTTTAGATGAAGCTCCAAGAGGTTAAGTGACTTAGTCAGTCCCACATCTGTTAATGAAAAGAAAGAGTCAGAACTAAAACCCACTCTCCTGACCCCTAATCTTTTCCTCTTTATATGGCACCATCTTACTTCCATTAGTTAGGAATGAAGGTTCCCTTTAATCATGAAACTCTCTTCCCCTTCTGAAAGATATTAAAGTAAAGGTATATAATTTCTTAAAAAAAAAAACACTCCCCAAACCAAGATGTAGATGATTTGTAATTTATTACTTAGATCAACTTCCATTTTAGAAAAGACAGAAACAAAATATATAATTCATATTTATATTATTTACATTGGAAAGTATTTACACCATAGATATTAAGTATAAAATAGCATATAAAACTCTAGGACGACACAGACAGTAAAGACCATAATTTCAACAGAGTTTTTTGGTTACTTTTTCCCCTTACAAGTCTAAGTGTATTAGGTTAACTGTTGCCTAACCATTTTGCTAATTGAACCAGTTACTCTTTCATCTTTTTAGCTTGATGGTCTCTCCTAAAGAGCCCTTGTTTAGTGTAATTAGTAATTAATCTTTCCACACCACTCTCTGGGGTTCACCTTTGATCCTTAGGATACCTATTCTATCACTGTGGTTCAGGCCCTTGGCCCTTGTGGGTTTCCAGATGGCAGGGCCTTCTATTTAAGAGGCGGTGGTACTCATTTGCTAAAATTCTCCCCACTTGGGAATAGCAAAGCCAGGTTTTAAGGAACAGGCCTAATTGCTTGGCCGCACTGATATAGAATATTCCTGTTGTGAAGAATATCTAGCACTACCTTTTATAGTGCCAAGGCCCAGAAAGTGTTGTCTTTTTGTGCACCAGTGGCAGAACTGAGACTAGAACCTAGGTCTTCTGTCTCCCAGGCAGGCTCCTTACCCTGGTGTCACACTGGATGTGATGGAGTTGTTCAGAATTTCAGGTTGCAGGCTACCTGGATGCATCGAAGTGGGAGACAAGAAGTTTCAAAGAGATGTGGGTATGGGTTAGCTGAGGGCTCTGTTCTGTGCTTCAGAAACACTTGCCACTTGTGAAGCCATCTGCTCATAGGTTCTCAGGCAAACCCCAACAACCTGAGATGTTTTCCCTGTGGTTCACTTTTAGCTTGGAAGTTATTGAAATGAAATAAGACCCTACTCATCAAGGGAAAAAGCTATCTTTGACCTGATGTGTTCAGGCATTGACAAATTAAATTATGGGTAATTAAGAATCAAAGTCAGAAATGGGAAGTACAGAATAATCCAGCAGAAAAACAGGTTTTGTTGAAATAGCACCTGATAATGTGAAGAAAAGCATATAGGTAGCATTTAAAAGGACCAATCTTTTAATGTTAATACATATCTATCAAAGAGCTTGCTCGCTGCTTAAGCAAAGCACTTTCCTATGTTTATATAAGTAACTAACATACTTCCAAAATATCAAAGGTGATTAGAAAAATAAATTGAGTGCATCCAAAATATTCACAATTAAGAATGATAATAGAATAGTGATAATGATCACAATAAAAAGAGACAGTACTTAAAACACCAACATTTGTCAAAAGCTATTTCCTTATATAAAGTTAGCAATAGTACAATATATATAAAATGGGTGTGTAAGATTTAAACATTTCTGAAATTATCTGAAGGCTATGAAAAGAAGGAGAAACTTCCATTAGCAAACTCATTAAGGAAATAAAATACTGTGCATTTAAACATTGTACACCAAATGCACAAAATAAGAAAAGAAAGCTTAAATGAAAGTGTAAGAGTAACAAATGCATAAAGTCCAATTGCTTCAATGAACTGGCTGGAAAGCTCAGCTCGGAATTGCCATGGAAGTTTGGGCCAAAGTACAGGTGGGCCAAAAAGAAGTGTTGGGAATAAGGGAATCAGGTACCTTGCCCCTAGTATTGTTTTTTTCCCCCCATGGTAAAGTGGCATTGTTACTGAATCACTGGAATATGATACAAAATTCTATAATCTTTTTATAAAGGAAGCTCTCAAACTTCTGGAGTCATTAAAATGCTTTGAAGCCCATCTTTAGATCATTTACGGAAGAGGCCACGGTGCTCAGAGAAGCCTGGTGTAACAGAGGGGTTGTTGGAGAAAAGCCACAGTATAAGGCGCAGGGATTCTGCCCAGAAGTGATCCCTTTGGTCAGTAGTGAGAGACCGAGGTTGAGGGTAGGACCTTGGGAAGCCCACGAAAGCTATCACGCTCGTGGTAGTAGAAGCTCAAGAGGTCCCGGGTCTCCAGGTGCTCTTGAAAAGTCTTTTCCTCCCAGGGCCAGCAGGCTGGTGTGGACAGGCTGAGAGCTCTGAGCTCTGAAGGGCAGAACCACACTCATTTTGAAAAACCTACGTGAGTACCTTAGGACTTGGTGAGGCACGCTCGCCGGAGTAGCTTCTTCAGAAAAGAAAGCTTAAACTGGAGACACCAGACTTCCTCCAGGGCCCCCTTTCAAAGTGGGGACACCTCCATCTATGATTAGGTTAATGTTTGAGCTGGGGGACAGAAGGCTGTACCCCCACATGGAACCAGCCAGTTCCTCTGAGTTCATGTGCCCGATAATAGCATATTTCTTGACCAGTTGGTATAGTGGAATGTTGCTTTGTTCTGTCTCTACTCTGACTTGGTGAGGGTTTGTGTGATGCATTTTTATGTAGTTCAAGCATAATCATATTCCTAGAGAAAACACTTCCTCCTACATGAACCTGCGCTAATGCCTTGCAGTAACACGTAAAACACAGGTGCTGATTTTCTCCCAAACGCAGTTATCATGAACCCTTTTGGCCATATGACAGCAACAGAGCCACTCAGGTAATTACATTCTTACCGTTGTTCATTGTAGAGCACACACGCTGAACTCTAAGGGCCCCAGTGACTGAAACCCTGCAGACCTTTGCCCCTTCATGGAAAATACTGGGCATCTTCCATGGGGGGTCCTGGATGACCATGGAACTGGCTTGCTTGAATTTTGGCTAAGCTATCAATCAAATCATTGGTTTATTTTTTATTTTTTAATCCTTACTTGAGGATATATTCATTAATTTGAGAGGAGGAGAGAGGGAGAGAGAGAATGATGTGAGGAACATCAATTAGTTGCCTCCTGTACACATCCCGACTGGGGGTTGAACCCGCAACCTAGGTATGTTCCCTGACCAGGAACTGAACCTGTAATCTTTTGATGTATGCGATGATGCTCCAACAAACCGAGCCACCCAGCCAGGGTCAAAGAGTTGGTTTATGAGAAAAAGATGAGCTCCTCTATTTTATGCCACAAATATCTGGCACTAGGTTTCTCTGAAGGTCTCATCACATGTTAGAGATCTTATCCTAGATTCCAGCAAGCCACGAACAGAATAGAACCAAGCAGGTTTCCAAAGGAAAAGGAAAGAACCGCACAGGGAATTTTAGCTCTTCTTTGTTCACTGCGGCTTTTCCTCCAGGTTTGGTGGGGAGGGGGCCTTTAACAACTCAGGCCTGAGCCAGAACATATCTTTAAAATAGAGAAAAAAAATAGGCATTTGTGTAGTTAAAAACAAAAGAAACAAACCCCTGCTAGGCATAAGAAAAAGTGCATTTGACCTACCAAAATCAAGAAAAAAGTTGTTGAATTCTGGAATCACAAAATAGCACACCTAGTTTAACCTTTTCATTTTAAAGATACTCTTTGCACTATAGCCTCTGCCTTCTCTGAGATGAGCATTTCACAGGTCCGTACTAAGGAGTTTGCTGTGATACACTGAACTTAAAACCAGTAGGAAACCCTCTACAGAGACTTGCTTATGGCCCTGAAACCAAAACACAAAGAAAACAAGGCATTTCTTCACCAGTAGGTCTTAATAGCAACACTTAGAATAGAAGCTAAAATAAAAGTGTGTCACTCTCTTCTTATGGGGAACATAACAAGGTAAATGATACATCCTAAGACTCTATTTAAATGAAAGTCACCAGGAGTGTTTGGTAGGAAAACTAAACTATCACACAAGTTGACAAGATTCTCCCCAGGCGACTTTTCTGGGGAGGTGAGCTATAATCATGGTCAGTGGACAGATCCGAGAGATGGGCACAAGGACGGAGGAAGGAGCCAAGTGGTCTGAGGGTGAGAAGTGAGTGGAGAGAGAACTGAAAAATAAATAAAAAACAGAACGAGGGCAGATGCAAGATGAGGAGGTGAGAAATTCTCAGGGCGTGCCAAAAGGGAAAGGGGACTGAGCGAGGAAAAGTGATGGCCAGGAAGACCATCTGAGCTGCCGGGCCAGGGCCTGCCCTCCAGGGTCAGAGGTTGCTGAGCCGGCAAGAAGGCAGACACCTTCCAAACTCTCCCTGTCTGCTTGATACGGTAGGCGGTGGAAAAATGAGACCCCCTGGAGACCAGTGCCGGACCTGTAGCCCAGGGAAGGTCCTGTGTTGAAAAACGACCTCTTTTTGGTAAATGGCACCAGGGCGAAAGGGGTTCAGAGGGAGTCAGGATGGGACAGCCATGCATGTTGCTGGGGACACTTGGGGTGAGGGGGTGGGGCTTAGCACCAGGTTGCCTTCATGGGAGGCACTTTTGACCCAAAGGAGAGCTCAAGGGAAATAACTTTTTAAAAGTCATAGGAAAAATATAACAGTGAAAAGAAGACATCTTGCATAATATTAAAACAAAAATGATAGAAAAACACACCATTAGCAAACTATATGCAGGTAAATGTTTTCGTCCACATAAAAGACCCACTGCCGGCAGTATGAACAGGTCCTAAGCAAAAATAATTATCACAAGGGAAAAAAAGTAATTAATTAGTGCTTTTATCACTTAAGGATTACTCTGGAAAACCTTTTTCCTAGTACCTAATCTGTACAATCAGATAAGCTGTTCACTTTCCTTAGTCAATTCTGAAAATTAGGCTCTGACTTTAAAAAAAGACATTTAAACCTCAATTAACTGCACTGAAGTTTCCTGCATGACACAATGAAATGGAACTTTTTCTGCTGAAATACTAATGTAATGACTGTTAAACCTAAGGTGAAAAATTGACCACGTGGGAGTCTTGCCCCCACGCCCAGAAGGTCCAGGCGGGGCGCAGCAGGGAGGCAGGCTGCGGGGGCTGGGGGTGGGTGGGGGGGCGGGGGCGGGGGTGGCGGGGGTGGGAGCTGCCGGGGGAGGGGGTGGCCGGCTCCGGAAAAGAAAGCCCAGATGTTGGAGCCAAAGAAGGAAAAAATCCCCATTCAACCAGGAATATGTGTAACTGGAATTTTTAAAGCGAGATTTTAAAAACTGCTGATTTTTCTCTTTTGGGGAAGAGGGGAAAAAGCCCCTGTGAATATTTATGGAATTTAGTTTTAAAAAGCAGCTTCCCCGGGCAGCCCTCATCCGTCCGCAAGCCCTGCTCCAGGTCAGGCGCCATTTCTACTTCACGGTTCAGCGTCCACAACGTCGGTCACCCGGGCCCTCTGTGTGGACACGAGAGAGCCTCCTTGGGACGTAATTTTGCCAGAAGTTTTAATGAACCATTTTCAAGTTACTTGAAGTTAATTGAAGTTACTCCAGTTAATTGAAGTTCGACTATGAAAAGCAAGGGTTTTTTTTCCGTTTTTTTTTTTTTTGTTTCCTCCCCCCGCCCCCTGCAACAGTGAACACTAACCCTCACATTGTCTAACCTTTGCGCAGTTCTCGCCGCTGTGCCAGTCACTTCACAGAGACGTTCTCCCATCCCCTGCGGGGCAGGCAGACCCGCCCCGGCTGCGGAGGAGGGAAGGGAAGCTCAGAGCGTGGGAGTCCCTGCCCCAGGTGGCTCCGCGGAGCGGGGCAGCAGGGTCAGCGCCCAGACCTCCTTCCTCCAGGCCAGAGAGAGCTTTCCCACCGGCGGTGGGCATAGCAGGCACGTTTATTTTGGCCCACATTTGCAATAAAACACTTTGTCTTTGGAATGAGTGGAGTGCAAGAAAAATGTCTCTTAGCAGGCGCTTTCACTGCGTGTCTTACAGTGAAGTGAGCCCGAGGTCCGGCAGTGTCCTCTTTGCAAGGGGGCTGTGACGGATCTGTCTTCCTCAGTTGCTGGTTCAGAGCGAGTGGCTTGCTGGCAGGTGATGAAAACCATTTGACTGCATACAAATGTCCAGGATCCTGTGAGTCATCGGAAGTTCCCAAACCCATTCACTTGTGTGTCATATCATAGAAGGATGTTTTTTATTTTTCCCATGCCCCGGAGATGGCAAGGAGAATCGGGCAGCCGGTGAACTTGGCCGTAAAAACCCCAGTGGTACCCACTGACCCCCACGTCCTATCTGGATCATGATCTGGGCCTATCAGCGATGACTTTCGTCACATCCAGTTATGCACATGCGTCCTTCACTCCAAAGGGAGCTGAGATGGACACATGCCATTTGCCCACAACCCTGGATGAGCTACTTCTACTCAGGTAAAGAGGCTGCTGTTCTTACAACACAATTCCAAAGAGGGAAAGAGGTGGAGTTGTCAGTGAGGGTGGGACTGTGATTGACCAGCTTGTTGAACCAGGCCCTATGGGTGGGAAAAATAATAAACTTGTCCTAATGTATTTTCTATAACCTACAGGGCTGAGAAAAGATGTTATGGATTTAAAGTCAGAGTGATCCAACCTCTCCTGCTTGGAACCGTCTTAGAGAGGAATCCCTCCGAGACACCAGTTTGTTCAATAAGACCTTGCTTTCCTCTGAACACACACCACCCTGTGTTTCTGCCTCTCCTGACCCACCTTCCCTTTGGATGCCAGTATCATTAGAGCTCTGATCTTAACTGCGGGTGTTTCCCTTTGCCCCACGCCCCCCGCCCCCCTGCCAGCAAGGTCTTCTCAGGCCCTCAGTAAATGGTTGTAACTCTAAGAAGGTGGTGATTCATTTGCCAGAGTGTGACTTGGGGCCGGGGGATCACTGGTATGTTGGGTCATGGTTGATGTCACCCCACCTCCTGGTTTGCCAGGTTGACTTCTATTGTCAGGGCATATTTGTTAATAATGCCCTCCTTCACTTGCAAAGTGTCCTGGACTGAACAAGAGAATATGGCCACTCCATGGAAGAAGCAGGCAGCAGGATGGTCTGCCTATGGTGACCACGGGAGAAGGAAGGCAGTGGGCAGCTAATTTGCAGGCACTGTCCCTTTAACCATCTTGCTAAAGAGAGACAGCTTACTCCAGATCCTCTTGGAAATACATAGGCTGCTGCCTGTCTCCATCACTGGCAGCTCAGTACTGGCTTGGCACTGGGGACCAGCCCAGGGTCCAGCCTCATCCCCCAGGCATGGGCTTCTTTCCTCTGCAACGTTGGTGTGTCTTCCTCTCACAGACAAATGTTCTCTGCTTTGCCAGCTTGGTACACTCGTCAGCTTATGACATTTGATAAAAACCCAGGAAGTCAAAGAGTTATCAGTGGCAGCACCAAAGGGAGTTAAAGGAAATCTGCTGAGAAGTTGTTGAGAAAGAGAGCAGGTCTCTGGCCACAGCCTCCTGGGGAGACTTTCCAAGGCCAGAACGTGACATGCTGGTAGCCCCTTCTGCAGAGAATTTGCTCAAAGAAATGCAATCCTCCATGAACAAAGGGCATCGCAGAGCCATGGGAGCTGCAGCAACAGCAGAAGGCCAGCTGTGGGCGCAACAGAAAGCCCTGCAGAGAACTGGAACAGACAGGTACGCAAGCCTTGCTCTTCTGGCTGGGCTCTGGCTCTTGGAAAGGGCAGACGGCCACGCTCTCCTGTGGTCACCCTCTAATCACCCCCTCAAGCCAGGCCCCTGGGAAGGGTTCGGCCAGCGACCCTCTGTCCAGAGGCAGCTCCGTCGTCTCCCTCCTCCAGGGCAAGGCGCTTTCCCCAAGGCTCCGGGCTGTCTGGCTTCACTTCTTGGCGACTAACCATGGACTCTGGCCCTTGAGGAGGTATAAAGAAGGGGATGTTTAAGAAGGAGCCCCGCGGGTGCCTCCTGGACTGGGCGATCCCACAGACCCAGCTGACCTTGGCCGAAGTCCAGGACCCTCCCAGTTTGGATCTGTCCTCTCTGCCCTATTTCTTCCAACACAAGTCCATTTGCCATCCCCTGATTCGAGAAGTGAGTGTGGCCCAGAATCATGCTCACTGGATGATTCTATCAGGTAAAGGAGGATGAGGCAAGGGAGGGGACCCCCTGCGTGTGCCCGCCAGCTCTTCCTTCTCTGTTTTGTAATCCCTTCTGGGCCAACTGGGTTCTCTCTCCATTCTGGCTTTGCTGGCCGTCACAGTGTCCTCATTGAGCACAGAGCCCTTGCACTGCTGGGCATCCCTGTTAGCTCCTGTGCCTTACAGTCCTCAGTAGCCCCATCCCTCCCTTCTCACTCCCTGCACACAGTAGTTGCTTGATAAGGTATCAAGCTTGATAAGGTATGTTGATAATTCGGCAGGTCATAGATGTTTATGAGCCTGGACCATTGGGTTGGGGGAGACTTGAGCTGGGTCTATCGGAAGTCTACTGAATAAAAAAGTCCTTCCCCTCTAAGGGTTCACTGTCTAACATGGGAGACCAACTTTCCTACTCCAACAGACTGAGGAGGAAGCAAAGAACACAGAGTGCCTGGTGTTCCAAGGAGGGAACTCATCCAACTGAGGAGCCCAGAAAAGTCTCCCGGGGGCCATGGTGTCTAAGCAGGGACTTGAAAAGAGGGTAGAATTTTGCAGGAAGAAAGACATTCCAGGCCAAGGGCCCAGCATGGGCAAAAGTGAAAGCTGTGGGAGGTGGGGAAGGAGAGGAGACAAGTAGGGGTCAGTGAACAGGCCCTGGAAGCCCTCCAGGGAAGGCCTGGATGGTGCTGAAGCCTTGTCCCTAACTCAGTTCTGCCTCTGTCTGTCAACAGACCTTGGCTGTTCTTCAGGGCAGGGCTTTTCTAGAAACCAGAGGGCCCATGTGTGTGAAGAATTCTGCCTTAGTGTAGACAATCCAGCTTCCTTCCCTGCGCCCTCCTCCACCTCCCTCCACCGGAGTGAGGAGCCTGCTGCTTCAGGGGAGCTCCGCGGAGAAATGAGCGGCGGGCGGTTCCCCTGGTCCTGCCTGCCTTCTCCGCTCTCTGTCTCCATATGCGCCTCCTTTTCCTTCCTGCTCCACGCACCGGCGGCCTGTTCTCCTCTTCCTTTTCAGGAGTTTGGAGTCTTAAGTGCTTGATGCCTCAAGTTGCCTGAGAATGTATCCAGGGCAGGGTACAGGGCAGGGTGTAGGGCAGGGGCCAGGCCAAATGCGTGGCGTGTGGGGTGGGGATGGGAAGGGGTGCAGAGAGCCTGAGATGAAGGACACTGGGCAAACGGACTATGGAAGCACAGTGTCCCTGGCATCTGAGGGGCTTTGGGCCCCCCCTGCTGCAAGCCAAGTGGTTAGAGCTATAGTGCTCAGTCTCTGATGGATTCAGCAAGTAGACACCAATGTGAGAAGCACCCTCTGCCACCATGCCTGCCCTAGGGGAGCTGACCCTGTCACCTCCTCCTGTGTGGCCAGGTCCCCTTGGACTGCTGTTACTCAGAGTTACGAAGCACACGCATGCCACACAGTTTTGCAATGCCAATTCCATGCATAACACTATCACAGCCAAAGGCTCTGGGTGGAGGGACGTGGAGGACATCAGCATCCAAATGCTCCCTGGGCCTGACTGGTCAGTTCACAGAGAACAGTCCCCACAGGGTGGTAATATGCCCCACTGGGCAGGGCTGGGTGCGTCGCTCTCTCCGTGGGCTGGCAGTTCTCAACAGAGGGGGCTGCCATTCCCCAGGAGGGACTGAGTGTCTTTAACCTCTGGGAGCCTTCTCTGGCCACCAGCCCCTCAAGCAGCCCTTCCCCAATCCTTTCCCTCTGCCACGCACCTGTGTCTCTCCTCCTCACATCTGGTCTGGTCTGCCAGCGTGAGTACTGATCCGCAGCTCTGCCAACTTCCTGACCATTTGTCCCCCTGCTTCTAATCTCCCCGCACCACATTTGATGCAGGGTTAAGGTCCACGTGGAGAGGCCTTGGGGTAGGGCGCGAGAGTTGGGAGCCCGGGGCGGGGGGCGGGATGTGGGAGCTTGCAGCTCGCGCCTGTGCCCGGAGGCGGTCCCAGCAGAGGCTGCTCCTTGGGGAGACAATGTGTTTGCATAAATGAGGCCCAGCCCCTGTGAAGTGCTACCTACTGGGGAGGGCAGTGTGGGCGATGAAACCAGGCGAACTGTCTCTATTTCTCTGAGTACCAGACTGCTTGCAATGAAATGTGCCAAAGGCCTTTCTCCCCTGATCTGGGGTTCTCCTGCCATCTCCCTTGTACTTATTTTCCTTGACTCTGAATATTCAACTTTTCTTTGTGCACATTTCTATTTTATTATTTATAGTATTGTGCAGGCCTTCAGACCCTGGCGGTATTAGCTGAGGTATAATAAGCAAATGAATAACAGCAGACCGAAACACAGTAAGGGAGATTTCTGTTGGCCCGCAGTTTATCCAGGGCATTCAGCTAACACAGAATCTCAGTTTCTGGAACTTTCCAGTGAATGTTGGGCTCTATTTTGAGATCGTTGGTGGGTTCTGATTACTCCAAGGAGAGCCTTAAAGGGAATGTGGCTGTGGGTCCAGAAGAACCAGGTTACGCTCTGACTGCTCAGGACCTCAGATGGGGGGAGGAAGCAAAAGGGAGCGGTGAGGGGGTGCATCGGAGGTGGCATCAGTCGGCAGAGCCAGGGCAAGAGCAGGGCTCACGGAGCAGAGGATGCGGGTGGGCCCCTGTGGGCTCCTCCCTCCGTACAGTAGACAAGAAGTTGTATTTTATGACTCCCCTGGTAGAAAGGTGAATCTGACCCTGCCTGGATTCATGATTATATATTCACTTTTTTCTTCTCAATTTAAAAGAAATGAAATTTAAAATATTTTCTCAGCCCCTGAAGGTACCGTGGGCCTCGGCCATGCCTGATGGAGAGAGGTCGGCCCTGGTCTGGGTGTTGCTTGGAAAGCGCTGCCCCCTGGAATTCTCCCTCAGTAGGAAAGGCGACTTCTGCCAGCTGGTGGCTTGGGCCTGGGTCCCTCATGCTTCTGTCTTTGAATGGAGTGTGTCCTCAGGGAGAGGGCAGATGAGCTCCATTCAAAGACCACGGAGGTCAGCGCTAGTTCAAGTGCTCCACTTTTCAATGGGAAGCAGAGACTCAGAGGAGGAAGTTGCCTATTTCCAAAATATCTAAGTGGACGTTTAGACTAAGTGGACTGCTGGCACAGTCCCCCGGGGTTTGGCGGCATTACCGTAAGAGTTTGTGAGTGAGACCTCACCCTGCAACGTGGCCGGGTCTCGAGATGTGAGGCCCGCTAATTTAGCTCGCCTGTGACTGTGTGGGCGGAGTCTGAGTGGGAGTTTGCCTGTGTACTGTTTACAAAGAGAGGATATCTAAAGAAAAATTAAAAGGTAAGCAAAATGAGGAGGGTGTTTAAACTACTGAAGTACGTAGTTTGTTATTTTCAAGACCTTTAGAAGCACCAATTTATGTTGTAAATCATGTAACAGTAAATTTGTGTGCTACACCATAGTTGATTCTTTTGTCTTTAAAATAGGTTTCCTGAGACCTCTACTAAGCAGGGTACTATGAAGAGACAGCAGTAAAACTCTATGTCTTAAAAAACAAAAACAACTTCAGATTGACCCAGTCTGGCCCAGATTCATGACTGTTTTCTGACTGTATTTTGTTGGGTTGAAATGGCAGATTAGGCAAACTAGTCAACCACTAGTTGTAAGTGGACCTTGCAAATGACAGCACCAACCACAATAGTGGCTGCAGCTCAAAGGAAGAATAACAAAAAAACCCCACCAAAAACCAAATGTAGTAGCGAATGGCCCTTTGTAAGTCTGGGGGCCTTAGGGCGCGGAGGCGGTTTCAGCACAACTGAATGATGCTGCAGTGAACTTGGAATATGTGACAGTAGACATTGCTTAATGGAGTCCCCTCCCTCCTTCTGTTGGACTTAACATTTCAAAACATTATACTTCTGAGAAGCTTGCTTCTGGGACTTCCTGCTTTCATAAGAAATAATGTATTTAATTTAATGATTAATCAGGATCATGAATGCTATGTTTCATTTTTTTTAATAATGAAAATCCATAAGAGTTTAAAATATTCTTAGACACAGCTGGTTTGGTAAACACCACAGACTTTCATGTTTTTGTGGATTCATACCGCAAAAGCCAGTACCTTAGTGCTGGTAGGGTCCCTTTGGCACCAGAATGCAATAATTTATTAAGTTTCAATACTTAATAAGTGTGCACAAATATCATGCAAACATATGACCACATCAGAAACAAAAAGTGTATTAGAGTCGTAGACTTATACAAAACATCTTGTAAACGAAAGAAGAGATGTTGGTATTTTCTGTACAAAATATGCAGGTTTTTACTTTTTTAATAATCTGTAAGATGCATCATACTTCTGGCATTTTCAAAAAGTAAAAACTGTATAAAAATAAATATTCTATGTACAAACACACACACAGGCCAATCCCAAGTTAGAGGCATCACTGCAAAACAAAAACAAACATAAAACAACACACAGTTAGTGTCAGTGGGTCTCTGGGTGTTTCTTTCCCTTGTGCGAAAGGAGATAGATCTTGTCCTGGGTTGGATGGGAGTTTGCGATGGGCAGCTGGGGTTGAAGACCCTGGTGCTGACTGTCTGCACCCTGAGGGTGGGAAACCACTCACCTTCCAGTCACTCCCCTTCCTGGCCAGCAGAGGGCACTCTCTGTCTATGCTGCCTGTGGACGCCAGGCAGTTGAATTACTGAGCACCCCAGACTGAATTTATGGTGTAAGCCAATAGACACAGGAGGCTGTCTAGTTGCTTCTTCAAAACCTTGCGGCTCTAGAGAGCGGCTGTTTTTCCCCCACAAAGCGCAGCCATCTCCATTCCCTAACCATCAGCAGCAACCTTGACGAAGAAAATCTTATTCTTAGGGGGCAAGGAGTGGCATTTGACAGATCTCTTATCTGCTTCTGTGGAGCTTTAACTACACCTAGGGGAACCTGCCAGAGGACGAGGCATGGCTGGGGGGACAGATGCTTGGAGAGGCACCTGCCTGGGGCGCTGAGCTTTCCTTTCTCTGGTGCTTTAGATACCTGGGTGAGTAGGTGCTTCACCGAGGGCCTGGGGACTTGGTGGTTTTACTGCTTTTACCCACTCCTGTGAACTAGTGAGGTTCTGGGCATTTAGCACAGGGCAGTGTGTTCATCTCATTGTAGGCATGACTCTGCTGTCACTGGGGCAGGACGGGCATAGCTAAGCACAAACTCTGGGACGGGTTGGGGCCTCCAACCCTGTTATGAGGATGTAACAACACCTCCAGCCCATGTGGTAGAGGGCTCTGGAAAGCCTTTGATGGGGGCAAGGTGGAGGCAGGCTGTGGTGAGACAGCAGGGCCACTGTTTCCTTTGCTGGGGACCACGCTGGGCTTCTGAATTAGCAAACCGATGGTCCTGGTTAGGCTGGGGAGCCCTGTGCCTTGGGGGCTGTGGCCGAGCGGGTGGTCGTGTGCAAGAGTGCAGCAAAGTCGGCGGCTTTGATGATGGGAAATACCAAAGCAAGTATGAATAAATGAAAGCTCATTGTTGGAAACTCGGAGTTGCAGGTCTCCTGTGTGGGAGCAGGAAGCTCTGACAGCTTATATTCAAGGGAAGGGTAGCGTGGTGGGCTGGTTAGTCTCTTTGTGGAACGATAACACCCATGTGGGTTTATAGTTTAAGAATTTTCGATTTCTTACATCTGGATAAATGTTATCATATGGCTTAAATGACCTCAGATGAACACTATGAGAATAGCTAGTGATGACTAATTTTAAAACACAGTCTGGAGCGCCTTGGAGGAAACGCGAAGCCTACAGTGTCATCTGTGTGGCTACATGGAAGTTCCATACACCAGGTTTGTTGATGCCTTAAAAAGTACTCTTACATGTTCTCCAAGTGTGTGCGTGCGTGGGATGTCTAATGGGCAATCTGCCTTTGGGATCATGCCTTTTTTCAACCCATGTCTTGCCGCCTCATCTGCAGAAAAGCCCAGGATGGAAATTGTGCGTGCTTGTCACACTGTTGAGGACAGAGTCCCAGCTACACCAGTGGCCCTGAGGCCCAGCAAATCTCTGGGAAGGCTTACCTTGTTCCAGCAGCCCTGGACTGGTAAGCCGTCCTCGCCCTGCAATAAGGAAGGAAAGCACATGGCTCAGACTCTCCAAGATGACCCACCGGCAGGCAGGACAGGGCAACAAGGGGCACAGACACTGTGGCAGCTGATCAGGATCAGCCCGCCTGCCATTGTCTACTTTTCTATTTCTATTTCTTCCAGGTCAGGGACCTGGAAGGACACAGGAAGCAAGTCCATCTGCTCTCCCCTTGGCTTGGGTCACCTGAGGTTTCAGTGCACGGCCCAGAGGGGCTGTCCCAGCCTGAGGGGTCAGCGAGCAGAGGCAATGTGAGTGCTATGGAAAGACCCGCCTGGTCTCCGCTCTGGCTGCACTGAGCGCTCTGTGCTTATGGGCAAGTCGCCCCGCACTTGGCTGCCTCAGTTTCCTCCTCTGTAAAGCTTGGGGAAGGTGTGGCTGTATGAAATGACTGTTAAGGTGCCCCCCAGTTCTCCCATTCTCTAATTGTTTTCTCTTCCTTATCAGTGGAAGGAAGAGATCAAGGCATTTCCCATTTGAGGCTGAATAAGAAGGAGGAGGGGTGCAAAAGGACGTGGCCCTGAGGTACCTTCAGCAAGGTGACAGGGGCTTGCTGGGGATTTTGGAGGGAGATGCAGTGGCAGGACAGGAATTAACTCTGTGCCATTTGCCCCTTTGCTGTTGGCACCCACAGAGCCCCGGCAGCCTCAGGATGTCCTGTGTTCTGGGGCCCTGATGTCCTGCCTCTCTGGCATGCCCTGGGGGAATCTAGGAGTCTCTGAGAGACAAGGTGGGAGGGGAAGACTGAACCAGGGCAAAGATTGGGTCCCTGGTCCATGTCTGCTAGAACTGCAGCCCAGATTCTAGAATTCCAGGCTCCAGGGCAGAGGAAGAGATGGACACAGGGTTTTTGGGGCCAGAGCAAGTGGTCAGCCCCAGGGAGATTGACTAGGAGTCCTCTGGGCCCCAGACCATTTTCATTCACCCATGACAGGTACCTAAACCCCTCACCTGGCATCCAGCAGGTAGCCAGAGCCCCACAGAGGGCCAGAGAAGTCTAGTTATCGTGTTCGAAAAATCATGATCAATAGCACCCCTGCCCCCATGCCCACAATCACAAAATGCAGGAGAAGGGGAAAACAGCAACCAGAAATAGAGGGAAGATAAGTGCACTTCCACAGCAAAATTAATAGACCAATGACATATCAATACGGGATGTTATTGGAGAATACGCTAGTTTGCATTAAGGATCAAATAAACATGTCCTTTGTTGTCCCCTCTGGGTGAGGGGTGGGTCTGCAGCGGGAGGTGGTACCTTCCAGAGCTTCTTGAAGACCTTATGCCCCCTTCCCCAGCCCGCCACGGGGCACCATTTCCCATGGACTTAGGAAGGGAGAGGAGCCTCCGCCGGCCACAGTGGCATTCCCATTGGCACATGGATGGTGGCAGGGGGGGCAGAGGAGGATGGGGCAGGTGAGGATACTGGTGACGTATGAGAGAGGAACAGGGAGGCCAGGGCTGCAGCTGGCAGAACTCAAGGTGCTCAGACTGTGGAAGGGATGTGGCAGAGGGGACAGGTGGCTGATGATTCATGAAGGTGCTTTGGAGTGACAAGGACATTCTACTGCTGAGAAAGGTGCCTGTGCATGCCGCATGCTCGGGGTCCACAGGCCAGGCCAGCGGGCACATGCGGGAGGCAAGCAAGGGTTTTAGAAGTGAGGGACTGGAGGCATGCTACTCTGCGTGCTTGTTCTCTTCTCCTTTTGTCATCGGTCTGAAAAAGTCTCTAGAAATTCTCCTGAAGGGGTTCTATGGTCATCTTTTGGAGTCAAACAGCATATTTTTAAAACTAGTGTTTTCTATTCAAAGATAATTCCTGTGTGACCTCAGGGTGGGGATGTGGGGACAGGAACTCTCATTTGACAGTTACGTATATGAAAATAGCTCCCTGAACTACAGTCCTTCTGGGGAAATTTAGGCCAGGAAGCTTTTGAGCTGATGCCTTGCAATGAAGTGCCATCTTCTGCTTCCTTTGCAGTAAGTTGAAAGGATAGCTGTGGAGGTCTAGCATGTCCCCGTCTTGATAGGGACTGGGCCAGGTGAGAACTGACCTGCTGCCCTAATCTGGGACATGCTTAGCAGAGAGTTCCTAAGTATCTCCCTCCCTCTCTGCCTGTCTGTTTCCTCTCATCTCTTCCTTAACTAAATCCTCAACCTTTCCTGCTCTTCCAGACTTCTCAGTGGTGAGCCAGCTAAAGGTGTAACACGTAAGAAAGGGAAACCAAGGGAGGGTCTTGTCATGTCTTTTGGGACTTAGGCAAAAAGGGCAAACTTTTAGGGTCTAAAATCCCCTAGTTCAGGCAGAGTTACCAGGGCAGCAACCCCAGACCCAACTTGATAGAATGGCCAGGACAGCCTCCTTCTCGGCTTGGTTCTAGAACTTCTCTGTGTACCCTGTGTTTATAAGTGTGCCCATCCATCCCCTGCCAAACTGTGAGATGCTGGAGCAGTAAGGGATGTGGGGCTGCCTCGGGCAGTCCATTCAACTGTTGGGCCGGGTGTTCAGCCAGCCCTTGCTGAACTAACTGCTGGGTGTAAGGGAAGAGAAGTCACAGTTCCTAAGCACCTGTCCAGAGAATCCACTTTTCTAGTTTTTTCTGTGGTGGCAGATTGTCTAGAAGCAGCTCTGAAAGGAGGATCAGGCACAGCCGATGCTGGCCTCGTATGGGCAGGGATGACTCACATTAAGGTGATGTGCTTTTGAAGCAGCTCTAGGGGGAAGCCAAGAAGACACCTGGCCAACTTTGCATGCACGAGGTGAGTGTGGCAGGAGCCGCTGAGCACCAGCCAAGGCAGGGCAACCCTTGGCGTCTACAGAGTGAAGAGGCAGGAAGTGGAGACTGGATGGATGGAGCAGGAGGAGGTGGAGGGTGATTGGAGAGGCACACAGGCATGAACCACACGCGTGGGGAAGCCCAGATTGGCCATGCAGGCAAGGAAGGGTGATGCCATACCAATGGGCACGGGGCATCCAGTCCGTCCAGCCCTGGTAACCCTGGCTCCCCTTTCTCTCCTTTAAAACCTCGGTGTCCCTGTTCACAAAACCAACCGCGATGATTATTTAGGTCAAGGCTGGCCAGCTCTGACTGTGGAGTAGAGAGGCCCAGTCCCAGCCCGGCCAGGATGCAGGACCTTTGAGGCATCTAGAGGTGGAGCCCCAATCAGTTGAGTCCCATCTCCTAAATCCACTTTCTTTGGCCTCCGGGGGCGTTTAGCTTTGAAACATGTCCAGCCAGCCCCCTCTCCCTTTACAGGCCCACTTGGAGAAAGCAGATGAATTTCAACGTTCGTGCATCGTAATTTTGAGAACCTTCAAATGGACTGAGAAGGCACTTGAGAAGCCCAGCTGATGTGCCACGAGGCATTCCTTATTAGCTCATTAGGGAAGGCTTCCTGGAGAATGTTTGTTTACTGATTTTGGTCTGCAAATTTTAGCTGGGTGGCTGGTGGGCGTTGGGAGACCGTATATTAAAAGTCCGCTTTCTGGCCTTGTTTTGCCCAGTGGGGGCAGAGGTGGCCCTCAGGAGATGCTAACCTGGGTGTCCTGCATCCTGATCGAGTGAGGATGCCAACAGCTTGAACTGCCGGCTACAGAGGCGGCCACAAAACGAAGAAGGCAGATGCATGGCTCACAAATGCTACACTGGCTTCTAAAGCCATCCTGGAACGAGGAGCTGAGACCTCCAAAATCCCTTTCCTCAGGGTCTCTCCACTTCCACACATCAATTGTTCTGCTTCAAAGGAAAAGGATTTAGCCAGAATGACTTGCAGCTGTGGCTTTAAGGCAAAACCAACAGCAGGCAGCATTTCACGGGCCAAGAGCCCAGGGAGGTTTGGTAGCATCAGTGTAGCCATTCGGTTCTCATCTTAGTTTATTTGCCTTCTTTGTTTCCAGCTTGCAAACCTCAAGGAAAAAACCAGAACAAGGCAAGTAATAAATGAAAACATACCAATGGACAGGGGGCATCTAATCCAGGCGCTCCTTGGTCTCCCTTATCCCCTTTAGGCCCTCTAGAGCCTTTCTTCCCCCTCTCCCCCTGTAAATAATAGTTTAGTCCGAGAAAAAAAACAACAACATCAAAACTTTAGGATCATTCATGTGTTAAGGTTAGAGACAGAAAAATAGAGAAATTAAAGCGGGAAAAATAGCTTCTTTCAGTTAGGATAGTCTCTCCCCAGTAGGATTTGGGGTCAGTGCTGACTGCCACCCCTCTAAGAACCTGAGGATTTGGCTAAAGCGCCCAGGGACAGGCAGGGAGTAGGGCGGGGCCTGGGAGCAGGGAACAGGGAGCAGTAGGGCTCAGAGGTGCAGATGGAAGGTACTGGTGGCCAGTTTTGTTAATACTGAGCCCAGAGCAGGTCTATGGTAAACAGGGGCTCGCTTCTTTTTATTGGAGGGTCCATTTTTGAAGGGCTTTGGTCTGACAATTTTTGTCCCAATTGGTTTTCGTCCCTTTGATATTCTATTAGGTGGTAAGGTGATTTTTGTTTAGAACCCAGGGAGTGTGTGTGTGTGTGAACACAATATGTATGAACATGTGTGTGCCCACAGTTATACATATGATATGTGTGCATGGATTCGTGGGCACGTGCTTGTGCATGTGTGCACGTGCATGCATAAATGTGTGTATATGCTTGGGCATGTGTATACAAGTGTGTGCACATGTGTGTCCAGGGCTCAGGATTGAGCCCTGGTTCTCAACTGGGTCTGTCCATTCTATATGTCTCTGGTCCATCTTGGTCTGAAGCCATTGGCAGCTATTCCTATATGGACATGTTGGTTCAAGGAATTCATTTGTTTCTGAAAAGCTCCAGTAAATATCACCTTTCTAAACTGAACACTATTTTTCATGTGCCAGAGTCACTCTCCATTTGAAGAAGGGCTGTGAGGAATCCTTTGGGATGAATTTGAGTTTGGATTTTCATAGGCTGGGTTTCCTTACAAGGGGCGAAGTGCGCTCCTGGGGAGTCTTCCTGGGAACTCCCGTCCCCCGCTGCAGAAAGCCGACTGTCTTACGCTCCCGGAGCGTTTATTGCGGGGCCATTAGACCTTGAAGGAGGGCAGCATATTGATCAGAGCAAAAGCTTAAAGCCAAAGCGGGCCCTGCCTATTGTCAGCAGCATGACTTTGGGAAGTTACTTAACCTCTGAGTCTCAGTTTCTTTACTTGGAAGATGTGGATAATAACACTTGCCTCCCAACTTTGTTGTGAGGTCTTTGTGTTTATTAAGTGCTTACTATTGGCACACAGTATGTGCTCAGTAAATGGTAGCTGCTTCATAATGATAACAGCAATGTTTATTATTTCTTTTTAGCTAGTGTAAGGGTGAAGGCTGCTGCCAGAGGAATGGCCTTGTTGTATCTGCTGTGTTTCCATAGTGGAAGGCTAAGGGTTTTTTAAAGGGAGGCAAAAGAGAAGAATGTTTTGGATGTTTACCATGATCTTTGGAAATTAATCAAATTTCTTGATTCCTGAGGTCCCTGTAATTGCCAATGCATTATTCTAAGTGAGTTCTCTAAAATGCAAATACCTACTTAGAAAAAGATACGTGTTTAAGAGGAAACATGAACATGCCTATTAGGCGTTAAGTGCATTGGCTCTGAGATACTCCCACCAATGAGAACATAATGGCATGAATATTCCTCAAACAGTAGAGAAGCAAAACCACTTGAATTGGTGCTAGATCTAAGTGTATAGATTATGGCACTTTCTGCTCATGATCATGGTTAGATCCTTGGGATGCCTTATTGTTTGGATGGGAAGTCCCACCAGGGTAAACTTTCCCAGGAATGTGGCCCCTCATTCTCCTTGGGTCAGGCCAGGGTAAAAGTAAACGCAGTTTCCTGAGTTCAGAGGGTGGGCAAAGCTCCCAGAGACTGGGGGATTGCAGGGCCCAGATGATTTGCCTGTGGGTAGCAGAGGGTTGGCCTGGTCCTGACTTTCAGGATGGGTTACTTGCATTATGTGGCATCACACTCTAAGGGAACAGGAAATGGCTCTAAATTGAGTGCCCTTTGAAGATGTTAGTGTAGTAGCTGTGCCTACATCCGCGCTGCTCCCAAACAGGCCCTGACACAGAGTTCGTTCTAACTGGCACAGGGAAAGCGGTAGATAAAAATCAAGCTGCAGGGGTTTCTTTAAACAAAATAAACAAGTGTATAAAAATTGATTTTAGAGGAAATAAATTGAAGCTGGGGGAGTGAAAGGGATAGGATGAGGGATATGGGATTGTTATAATGTAGTGAACAGTACAAGGGGAGAGATAAATATTGAAGGAGTGAAGGAAGGAAGAGGCAGGCCCAGGCCAAAAGAGCTGGTAGAAGAAGGACCGGTAAGGAGGCGAGGGCACCTGGGGAAGCAAGACACTCATGCACGCACACACACAGCACACACACACGTGCACCCCGCACCCCCAGCCGACACTTCTTGGAGAGGCATAGTGGCCTCGCCACATGCACCCAGACCTTTCAGTTGGCTGTGGCTTACAGGCAGCGCCACCTTAACACCAATTTTTCTGATGCCCAAATTGCCAAATTCATCACCCCCATTCATCATTTGACAGATTTTTTCATGCTAAAAGTGGCTCCTGGGCCAAATTCACAGGGCTGTAAAGGGACAAGGATAGTGTCCTTGGTGACAAGGACAGAACATTCCTTTCGTTGGCATGTGTGTCCCCTCAGAAGACTGCCTGTTTGGGGCCCTGACCCTTGCCTACCGCAACAAGGACCTTCCTCCTTCCATGAACAGCAAAGAGGCTACAAGACCATCTTCTGGTGGGACATGGAGGAACAACACTTTAAGCCTGAGCCTCAGGTCACTGTACAATGTGACATCAGGCCTGTGCTGCACCCACCAGAGCCTCTGTGATGGGGGCCCTGGCATGTTGTGTGGTGACATTTGGGAGCTTCCCTGTTGGCAGGCACCCTCCATACCCAGAGAGGGCAGAGGGCTTCTAGTATCTCCAGCTTCACCCTCACAAACAACAATGAAACTTGTAACCAGACTCTTACCTAAGCCCTTCTGGACTCTCACGTTGACCAAAGTGTCCCTATTCTGAGCTCCCAGGCATCAGAAAAAAAAAAAATGTCCATGGCAAAGTGCTGACTCTCCCTGGGCCTCCCTTTGTTTTGGAGGCTTTGTTTCTAAGCCCCACAAAGTCCTAATAGGCTAGAGGTGTAAAAAGGTCTGAGCAGGGAGGTGAGGTGTAGAGGAAACCCTTCCAGGACATTCTGGCGTCCTGAGAGTCAAATCTCTTGGAAGGAGAGAGTAAGCTGTTCCTTGATTCCGTAACCTGCTCTGTGGAGTAAGTCAACTGCATCTTCACCATACTCAAAAGAAGGTTCATGCAACTTGACTGCTTTCTGGACCTTCCTAAGTGACATATTGCTAATTTATATATGGGATGGGGGAAAGTGTGTAAAATCTTAGAAGGGGCAAGTGGAGAAGAAATACTTTCCCACTCATTCTGGGGGCCTTATTGGGTCATTCATTGGCCTTGGTTCCTTAAACATCAGCACCCCAGCCTCCCCCTTCTACTCTATCTGGGACAAGGGTGCCTGCCTGACCCGCCTCCACCTCTAAAGCAACACATTCACCACTTGGACTGGTTTTGCAGCCCTCAAATGGCTCAGCGCCTCAAGCCAACTGAAAAAGTCTTAAGAAATTGGTTTACAAAGTATTAATTGAATATAATAAAGAAAACCAGAACATTTTAGAAATAAATTAGAAAGGAGGTTAGTGTGCCAACTAGAAGGTGGAATGATCAATTTTTTTAGTGGCCTAAATTCTTTGATGCCACAGTAAAGAAAGTGGGCTCCCCAGCCTACTTTAACAAGCTGGAGCATTTCTGGAGGTAGGTCTGTTTATTCCAATGGTTCCTAGACTTGGTCTTCCCATGGACAGCCTGGTATGAGTAGCATATGGGGCAAACTGATGCTTTTGACCAGCTGCCACAAAGGAGAATTTAGGGCTATAGACATGCTCAATAAATACATCTTAAATTGAAGAGACTAGAATTGGTGCTAGATATAAGTGTACAGATTCTGGCACTTTCTGCTCATGATCATGGTTATCAGTGTTCAGAGATCAGCTGGAAGATTTGGGTTCTAGAACCCACCTGCCCTGTGCTTTAACTCTGTGCTCATACAGTACATTTCATCATCGTTCTGGGCCTGTTTCCTCATCTGTTCTCCCACCCCTTCTCTTCTCCCCCTAAGATCCTTGGATACGCGGCCCACTAGAAGACGGGGGCGTGCGCGACTCTCTAAGAACCTCTGTGATGCAGCGGCAGCTGAGACATTCTAGAAAGAAATCCAAAGGCCATTTCTTGGTCAATGAGATTAAATGGTCCCTGCTGGGACCAAGTATGTCATGTGTCACATGCCATGATGCATACCATACGGTGTGCAGCATATACAATGACACGGCTGTGGGTGCTGTGCACCTTTAATAATTGTGCCCTGGTGGAGATGGCAGAAACCGAAGGGCGAGCAAGGGGCCCCTGAAGGCACAGCCATTTCAGAGTCCTGCTCACTTTCCAAGAGAAGCGATGGCCGTGGCGGGGCTGGCTGCTTACAGCAGCTGTCTGCTTGTTCTCAACCTGGAATTTATTTTCTCTCTCATCAGTGGCCTGGGATGGCTGGCAAAACTGAATTTCAGAGGCTGGGACTAGGTAACGATGGCTTTAAAAATATCATTTAGGGGCACCATAGAGAGAGCTGGGCACGTGACTCCCATCACTGAGTGGCAATGCTAATCTGATGGCCACCGTGGGATTCAGTCTCCCCTTGTCAGGTGGAAAAATACATGCTTCAATTTCAGGATCAGGCCCCAGGCTCCCTGTGTACCACAGATTAAGCCCCTCACTATAAAGGCTTTTCATTTGCAATGATTTATCAGGAGAAACTATTTGCCATGTTGGGTCAGGAATCCCCGACTGGTCATTCCACCACATCATGAAGACATTAGTAACCGGAGCCAAAGTGCGCGGGGGTCAGACTCACCCGGTTTCCTTTGTCCCCGGGTGGTCCATGTAAACCCTGCAATAAATCAGAGAAATGGAAACACGTTAATGAGAAAACACAGAATGGCTGTACAGTCCTTCCTTCCAGGCTCATAAAGTTCTTCCCCGATGCCTAATTTATTGAAGACAGATTTAATTATCCCCATTTTACAGAAGGGGAAAATGGGGGCTCAAGGAACTTAACCTAGAGACAAATAATGAATTATTGGCAAAACCAAGAACGTGGCTCTGTTTTTTTTGCTCTGCAGTCAACATCTTGCCGTGTTCTTCAGGACCACTCAGGCCGAGGAGCGGTGGGGGCCGAGGACAGAGTCTGGGTAGAGAACTCTCCAGGCAGTGGAGGTATTTGCATGGCTCTTCGGCCATGCTCTTGCTAGAAGAATAACGGCGAGCTCCTCAGACCCTCTCTGTGAAGCTCATGTTGCTCTCCATGTACTCAGCCAGGGGAAGGAGCATAGGCCAAGGCTGGCCTGTGCTGCCAGCTTAGCCAGGGCAAAGCCACTGGGCAGCCAAGCGTGGAACTGGCGAACAGATGTACAACCTTCAAGAGGATGGGAAACAAAAATCTGGTTCTCTTAGTCAATCAACTTTTTTTTTTTTTTTTTTAAACAGGGCAGTGGGAAAAATCATCTCTTGGGAACGCTGCCCCTCTCCTTGCTGCATGACAGTGATCTGGACTTGATTCTGCACCCCCTACTCCGTGAGGGCAGGGGCCATGGCTCATCTCTGAGACCCCACTGCATCGAACACAGAGGCCTGCAGTGGACAGGGCTCATGATGTGTTTGCTACATCTCATCAGATAGTCCATGCGGCTGAGGACCTGGATCCTGGACAGGGACATTTGAACAGTGCCCAGCAGTGTTCTAGCTTCCTCTCTCATAGAAATGAGAATTTTTGTCTGGCCCTAGATTTTCTGCTGTAGCTTCAGGGTATTTTTTTAAACAAATTTTTACTTACTGACGAGAGAGAGAGAGAGAGAGAGAAAGAGAGAGAGAGAGAGAGATGCTGATTTGTTGTTCCATTTATTTATGCATTCATTGGTTGATTCTTGTATGGGCCCCGACTGGAGATCAAACCTGCAACCTTGGTGTACCAGGACAACGCTCTAACCAATTGAGCCACCCAGCGCGGGCTGGGTATTCAGTTTTGACAGTGTTTCTGGTGGTGGATGGGGGAAGTGAAGAGAACCTCTGACCCCGTGGAACTTACAGGAAGCCCAGCTGCTCCCGTTGGTCCTGTCATCCCAGGGTCGCCTTTGCTGCCCTGAAACAAGAAAAAGAAGCCCATGAGCCCTTCTGGATGTAGGAACAACCTTCCCGCCACTATTTTCTGCTTTCAGCCTGAGATATCTCTCCAGTTCCCTCCAACATCCCTCTGGGAAGCAAGGTCTTAGAGGAGGGTTGGGGTGACTGGGGTGGACTCTGTCCCGGGAGGCGGCTTGGAGGCCCCTTCCCCTCCCACCAGCACAGCCTATTCCCCAAAGGCCTCTGCAAGGACCGAGAAGTGTCCCGGGGGCACTGGCTGGCCAGAGGCAGAAGCAGGAGAGGAGAACGAGGGAGGAAACAGGCGTGAGCATGAAGGTAGAGAAAAGAAAAAGGGAACAGAAAGAGCTGTGATTTCTTCTTTGAAGCTGTAAGTGTCACCCTTCAGGGCAACCGCCCTGGTGGAGGGACGGCACTTGGTCCACCTAGGAGGGAGGGGTGAGACTTCCAGGGCTGATGCGGTGACCCTGTGGGCCACAGGTGGCAGGGCCGAGGGCTGAGGCTGAGGCGGCCGCTCAGGCTCCCGGCTCACGGAACACTCACCCTCTCGCCCTTTGGTCCCGCAGGGCCTGGAACTCCAATTGGTCCTGGAGTACCCTGGGGAGGTGAAGGGAGGCAGAGGTGAAGGCCCTGATGCTGGGGGAGCCCTGGGAACCCCGCCCGACGCCTGGAGAGCAGCAAGGTCCAGTGGCCAGTTTTCAGGGTTGGCGAGGCCAGGCTTGTTCAGGGCAGTCGTTGGACTGAACTGTGTCCCTGTTTGGGTTTGGGGGCCTCGGGGAGCGACAGCCTCCCCTGCCTCAGAGCCAGATTTGAGGAGGACACCCTTTTACGTCACAGCCAAGCTTGCCAAGGCTGAAAACGGTAGGAAAATGGTTGCTTAGTTTGCTCCCAGAAGCGCTTGGGAGGGAGTTGACACCATCCCAGGGGTGGGGGGCCGGGGGCTGGCACCCCTTTGCTGTCACAGCTCCACATGCAGCAGGAGGGTCTTCATGCCACAGAGACCGATGCAGACGCACACACAGAGGCAGGCGTGGGAGGGTCATTCAGCCAACGCCCAGCCCACCCGCCCCCACTGCGGCCCTGGCCTGGCCTTCAGCCTCTGGCCGGACCGTATGTCCCCACTGCCAGGCCCAGTGGCACAGGCTGGGCTGCAGAGTGAATTAGTATGCCTCCATGTCTGCTGACACTGGCCTGGAAGGGAGGGGTGTCATCGGCGCTCCTCACTCAGGGCCGTGGGGGAGTTGGGGCAGCTCGAGCTACCGGAGCTGCGTTGCTTAGAGACGGAGCAGGACTTGCTATGGTGTAATTAAACATCTCCCCCAGGTTCCCAATTACAGCTCGGCTAGACAGAGTCTGTATTTCAGAGCTTCCTATGACTCTGCCTCAGTGTTTGTGTCTCCTGCTCAGACAGGAGGAGGTGTGGCTGGGCCCGTGTACAGTTCTCAGTGTTCCAGGTGTGGCTTGGAAGGCAGGGCAGGAACAATGGGGAAATGCTGATTTACTTTACTCTGGGGGAAAAGGGCAAAAAGATATTCTCGTTGCTTCCTTTGCAGCTATGAGGGAAGAAGGAAATCTGTGGGCATCTGTGACAAAAACATGTCAAAAATGAAAGAGGCAAGATGAGAGGAATGGTTCAGAACAGGACTGCGGAGTCACCGACTGGCTTCAGGTCCTGCCTTGAAGGCTCTTAGCTCTGTGCTATGGCAGAAGTTTCTCGGCCTCTCTGAGGGTCAGCTTTCCCACCTGTAAAAGGGGGATGATAACACAAGTGTCTGCCTCTCAAGCCGCATTTGATGCCCAGTAATTGTCAGTATTGGCAGGGCAGGATTATTTTTCCCATAAGAATTTTCCTTTAAGGTTATAATATCAGTTTTGTGAAAAAATAAATCTTCAGGTCTGAGGGGACAGAACGTATGAATTTGCACTGCTCCCCTCTGCCGTACATGAATGGAGTCTCGGTTTCTCTCATTCCAGCCCCAGATCACGTCCCTAGTTCTGACTGCACAGGGCGCGGGAGGGTGGAAATGGAGGGACTGCGGTGGAGAAGCAAAGCCATAATATTGCTTGCGCAACGGGTATGTTCTCCATTTATGAGAATCTATAATTTTAACTCCATAAACACGTGGTGGGAGAGGCCCAGGTAGACCTGCTCCTCTGTCCTGTGTGCATGTCCCCTCCACAAGTGAACCCTGCAAGTTCTCTTCTTCCCCCACGTGTCACTCCAGCCACCTCATTAGAAACTTGTCTTTTGGGCAGACCAAGCACCTGTGGCCTCAAAAGCGCCCCGCAAGGGCAGAGCTGAGATTCACTGGCAGGAAGAGGCTGGGCACACACACAGCTCTGGTTACAGCTGCTCTCAAGAGGCAAGTCTGGCCTCCTGGCCCTTGGTGGCCAGTGACCCCAACACCGTGGGAAGGGACAGGCTTCAGCTGGGAATGCCCCTGCCCTTAGGACCTCAGAGGGTGATCTGGGAGGAGGGCTGGAAGGTGGCGGGGGGGGAGTTTTTTCCCTGATGCTTCAGCTGTTTGTAAAAAAAAAAAAACAAACCCAAACAAACCCAAAAAACAAGGAAGAAGGAGCCCAGGCCTGTATGGCTCAGTTGGGTGTTGTCCCACAAACTGAAAGGTTGCTGGTTCGATTCCCTGTCAGGGCACATGCCTGGGTTGCGGGTTCGGTCTCCAGTCGGACCATGTATGGCAAGCAACCAGTTGATGTTTTTCCCACACGTCAGTGTTTCTCTCCCTCTCTTTCTCCCCCCTCCCCTTCTCTCTAAAATGGAAAAATAAAAAATACTTTAAAAAAAAAAGCCCACGTGCTTTCTAGTCACGAGTAGGTGACATGTGTTCTCTGGAATTAAGAGAAACAAAGGAAGAGGGGACCCAAGTGCCCATCAATTAGTTCTGCATAAACTCCCTTGTTGGGATGGATGAATATGGTGCAACGGGCAGTGAAGGGCATGGTTGTGACATGCCCACAGAACATTGCGCTGGGACGGGCACGTGCGCTTCTAGATGCTACAACTGCCCTCACGCGTCCATGCTGTCCCCACCCCATTCATGTCAGACTGGTGGCTATGCAGGACTAGGGAGTCCCTGTGGGCAGACAGGAGGTGGACAGAGCTCACAGCATGAAGACAACACAGCATGACGGGCACATACAGACACTGTTGTGTTTGACGGGGATGAGTCAGGGCCCAAGTCCCCAGGGCTGGGCTCCCAGCCTGAACTCGGCATTCATGTAGGAGGGTCTGTGCTGCTGGAGTGGGACCGCCACTCCACATCCGGTGGTCTGGAAGTGCCGATTTGAGGGCCCGGGGTGCACACTACGAGCGGGGAAGTTTAGATGAAGGCCAACCATCTCTGGTCAAGAGGCCAGAATAAGCACTTCTGAAGTGAGCACACATGGTGCCGCCTTCCTGGTGTCAGTAGTGGGATAAGGCATGACTCACTGGGAAAACGAGGCCAGAGTGGGACAGACGAGAGGGATCACAGGCCAGGGGTAGGATGGGGTGGGGTGAAGGGTAATGGAGAAGTGACACTCACCGGTGGCCCAGGCCTGCCGTCCAAACCTGAAGCTCCCTGGACAAAGGGAACAGTTTGACCAAAAGAAGGGTAAGGGAGGAATGGGAGGGAGAAAAAGGGACCAGGGAGGGAAGAGGTGAGTGAAGCAGTGACTCTGGACAGACATAAATGCTGGTAATCAAACAAAACGGGAGAAGTAAGCTTGGGAGGACAGGTAATGGTATTCACATGGAAACCAACGAAAACATGGAGACACCGAACGCAGTGTGGCCGACTGCTGAGCAGGCTGGGTGATCAGTGCAGATGACTGTTCTGCTCCTTGTTGGCCCCTGCTCCCCTCTCTCCTTACACCCCCTCTCAGAAATCCCTCTCCCAAAGGGTGGTATCACTCGAGGGAAAGGGATATAGAAAGTGAATTCGTGGGGAGGTGCCTGGAACCTGAGCTAGTACATCCTTCCCAGGACCAGTCTCCCTGGGGAGAAACAAGCCCACTTGGAGGGTGGGGACCTGGTGAGAGTGGTCTGTTCAGACTAGGCCACACTGGGGAGCCCGTGAAGCTTGGCACCGAGTTCCAGTACCTGGTTTTGAAACCTGGTTGATGCTTCTACTTCAGCCGGGTGGGAGGAGTTGGTCCTTAAATGATAGCACTAATGATGCCTCACATTTCTCTGGACCTTTGCAGTTTGCAGATCTCAACACTAACTCAATCCATTCATGTTGCCCTAGACAAGGGCTCTTTTATAGAAAGGGGCTTTGGGGGCAAGTGACTGGGACAGAGGTCAGGCCATGTATGCCCTGGAGTAAACTGGGTAGAAGGTGGGATGCTGTTAAGACCCATTCACTATCTGGTGTTATATGCAGTGGGAAGGGAAGCTCTTCCCCACCCTTGGGCCATAAAGCTGTCCCTGAGACCCACCTTGGAGAACCAGGGGAAAATGATCTAATGATTCCAATGTGACAAGCCAGAGAGATGGGAGCAAGACACTCTAACTCAGTAAGGACTGAGTTCTTGAAAACTGCTTCCAAATGAGCCTCAAAAATGAGCCGAGGCCTTAGGATTTTAAAGGTCGGGGAACGCTCCCCTGAAAGAAGGCCAGGGAGCTGCTTCCTTCTGGGGTAGGGTGTTGGTTGTAGGATCCTACAGGGCTTTGCTTCTCCTTTGGAGGACCTATGTAATTCTGGGACAGTCTTGACTCATAGCCTAGAGAGCTGTGGTTCTCAATCCCAGCTGCAACATCAGAATTTTCTGGGTGTAATGTAAAATAATACAAATGCCTGGTCCCACCTCAGCCCAATTCGACCAGAGTCTCCAACAGGGAGGCCGGGGTCATGGCAAGTAAGAAAAGCTCCAGGTGACTCCAAGGTGCAGCCAGTGTTGAGAACCACTTCTGTAGGGCAAATAGGAAGAAGTCAATAGGATATGCCTGGGAAAATGCACTGCTAGTATATGGAATAAAATAGTGAGATGAAGCCTAGAAACAGAACTTTAGCTAAATATCCACAAACTTTGTCTCTTCATATTAATACTGAATTATCTCGAGAGGTCTGGAGCACAGTGCACAAACTGGAGGTTTTTGGGCTCTGTATGGGCCACTGATATATTTTCTATGGCTGGTTTTTGGTTTAATGTAAGAAAATAGGGAGATTTCACATAAAATGCCAGATGTCCAGCTTCCTTTGAAAAATTAGAAGTTCCCCGATGTTTTATTGGATCCTCACTCTCCTAAGGCAGCACAGTCAGCTGAAATGAGAAGGGGCTTATCTCCTTTAAAAAGGGACAAATGGTCTCTAGGTGCCATAGTTCCCACCACTCCCTATTGTCTCTCTGAAATCCACGTTAATTGCCATTTATGAATATATTTGCTTTGTTGTTTTCTTAAGCTAGCAAAAGTATTTCTTTGTACCCATGTCTCTATCAAAAGTAGAAAAATTAAAGATAGACTGGATACTTTGTCTTTCCCCTGGCATTTTCTTTGTTGATATTACTTGTTTGGTCTCTGTGCCATTTGCGTTTTGACTGAATTCTCCATGTTCACTAGGGTGGTTGGGGCCATGAAGGTGGACAAAGAGAGATTCGTGGTTGAGTAAGGAGTACTTAATCATTCCAGACACAGCAGAAGACATGGGAGAATGTCTGCTAAACTCATCAGTTTTCTGAAGTCTGTCAAGCGAATCAGCTGCTTAAATGTTCCTACTTTTGATGCACTAATGAGAGTGTAGTTACATCTTTTCTCTTGCTTTTGGTTGCTGTGATTATATTAACCAGACCTTCACGCTCTGCCAAGCTGGGGTAATTGGGCTTCCCATTGTTCCCCTGCTCTTTACGGCTTCCTGGGGAGGGAACTGGCCTGGTGCCTGGGACGGAGGAAGCCCCAGTGGCTGGGAAGAGCCCCTAGCAAGGCTGTGGTCTCAGTGGGGGAGGAGCTTCTGGCCCCTCCTGGCCACGGACGTAATATGGGGCCTTGAGTGACCTACTTTCTTCTCTGGGCCCATCAGTCAAATGATTAGCTGGATCACTGAAATCCCTTCCAGCTCTTGAAAAACAAACCAAAAGGAGTGCCACCCTCACTGGAGCGTGAGGGAGGACCGGAGCCCAGCATGGTGGGGTGTGCTCCCCTGGCCATGGCGACCAGGCCATCAGCCCATCGGAGCTTGGGGCAAAAGGGTTTGCCCAGCCCAGGCCCCACGTCTGGAAGGGCCTTCTGAGGAGCCCTCTACCCTGACCTGGGTCCTCTAGCTCTGGGCAGGCTGAAATCAGAGATCTCAGGGAACTGGGATCTTAGTGGCCTTAGCTGGAGGGGACCAGAGAATCTGACTTTTTACATGCTTTTCTTTTCTTCTGTGGCCAGTACCTCAGAGTGGAGATCGGGGTGTTCTTGGGGCCCCTCTGGGAAAATAGAGGAGTGATGGAGAAGACTCCATGGTCCCACTGCTCCCAAGTTCTCCAGGTGTGGCCCCGGTAAGGGCAACATTTTATTGCCTCTGGATCAGGCACATGTAGGGCCTGAGGCTCTTCTCAAGCCACCTCTGGCTCTCCAGCTAGGCGCTCTTTGGGGTAGGCCCTGTCTTACTTAGCTCCACATTTCCCCACAGCGAGGCCAGGGCCTGGCCCGGGGAGGCCTCAGTAAGAGAATCAGAGCCTATGGTCTTGCCCAGGTGGGAAAGCAAAAGCACGCTGAGCTCTGGAATGCCCAGCACCTGTCGGCACCACCTGGCTGGGCTCCTCTCAGCAGGCCTGCTGGGTCCGCGATACTTACGGGTAATCCCAGAGGACCTCGGTCTCCTTTTTCTCCCTGGACACCCTTCTCTCCTTTTGCTCCATCTAGTCCTGCTTCTCCCTGAAGCAAAGGAAGACGGGGGGAGATCACAGAAGGGCACGTCTCAGACCAGTCATTCTTGCATTCTGAAGTCCTGGAGAGGGGAGTGGGTGCAGGGGAGGGAGGAGGTAGACGAGGGGAGGTAGAGGAGGGAGGCAGGCTGGGGACTCCAAGAATCCCTCACTTAGCCTGTCTCTGCATTAGCTGGAGTCCCCTGTATCCCTGTAGAAACTTGGAGGTCACCCAAAAGAAAAGAGATGGCAGAGGGGACGCAAATCCACATGGCTTTGGCCTAGGTGACTCTTTGCATGGCAGAGACTGGGACCCTTCAGAGGCTGGCTGGCAGATGCCTGAAATGCCACCACTGGAGCTCGGAGGCTCCCAAGCTAATTGGGAGAAAAACTGCCCAGTGGTCCTCTGAGAAGTGCTGGGCAGGAGGCGAGGGCTGCCGTCATGCCAGCAGCTCCAGCTCCTCTTACCCATTTGAGATGCTTTCTGGGGGAGAGTGGGAGACCCCAGGCCGGGGTGCAGTGGGCTGGGTTCCTGGGAGGGGTGCCACGCCAGGCAGCTCTTTGTTCCCCCCCACCCCCCATACTCCAGGGGCAGTGAAGGGTCTGGGGCAGGTTACATGGGAAAAGGATTTTATCATCTGTCAAGAATCTAGCCTGTCATTCTGTAGGACTCAAGGATGGATGGGAAAATTTCAAATCTGAAGCCTGCCCAGTGTCAATGATGGAGCTATACAGGGCCATAGGCCTTCATTCTGTCCTGGTCATACTTCGCCGGCCGAGTGTCACATGATTCCATCTAGGGAAGGGGCCGGCGGGGCTCCCCCTCTGAGGCACTTCCCCTTTTTTCTGCGCTCATTGATGCAGCCCCCTTCCCCCACGCCTTCACCCCGTACCTGTCCATGGCCTCTTCTTACCTTTGGTCCAGGAATGCCTTGGAGCCCCTGCGTTTGGAATCAAAACAAGGTGCCTCAGAAGTGCAGTTCTAGTTAAGTCAAAAAATTCTTGGCCACAAGCTGGACCACAACAGTGCAAGGGCTTAGGGCGCAGAGCCTGGCCTGGGCCCCGCCCAGCAGGGGCAGAAGGGAATGCTAAGTGGGGTTGTGCTTGGGGCTCCCTGGGGTGGGGCCTATGCCAGGCTTCCCCAGCCAGGAACTGAGGGAGAGTATTTCAGTGTCCCCCACGGCTGACTCGGAGTCTCATGGAAGGAAGACTGAGAAAAAACAGCAAAAGTTGAATAAATTAATGTGTGCAAAAGGCTTAGAGCAGTGTCTGGCACATAGTGACTTAAGTTACAATAAATATTGGCTACTATCATGATTACTGTTACTACTTCTACCAAAGGCGGCGGTGACATAGTGCCGTAGGACCAGGAACCTTGCAGAGGCAAGAACTAGCATCTGTGGGCTTAGGGTGCTTGCAGGGCTCTCTAGGTGCAATGCAAAGGGGTCTTTTTAAAGGCCTTGTCTTATTATCTGTAACCATGGAAAAGCCCATCCAGTGGGGCCGGTTTTAAATGGGTCGCTTTATTTTTAACCCAGGTCTTCTTGCTGGCTGGTTAGTGGGAAGAAGGAAGGAGAGGAGCAGATGTCTGACGGCAAAGGTTAGAGCTTGGTGACAGAGCGACTCCTGCAAGGCAGAGAGACTAGACTCCAGGGCTGCCATGCCACTCGACTGTTTCCAGGAAACCAGGCAATGCCCACGCTCCTTGGTGTCACCAAAATGGTGCCTGTTTAATGGGGGGGGGGGGGGGGGTAGGGGTTTGTGGGTGAGAAAACCCTGCCCTGGGAGGAGGAGGTGGCAGTGACCTAGTGCTGAGGCTGAGCCCAGTGACTACCATGGGGAGGGGACCTTAGGGGAGGGGACCCAGTCACAGTAGACTGAAATGCTAATGAGCCCTCCAAACTTACCGGAGGTCCGGGAGGCCCCTCTGGCCCTGGTGGCCCAGGAACCTAGAAGCCAGAGGGAGATGGTTAGCTCACCCCTGCCTGTCATGTTCTAAGTGGCCTTGCCTCCTGACATGGCCTGGGGTCCAGTGGGAGACTTCAAAGCCAAAGGCAGAACTGCCCAGTGCACAGTCTCCCAAAAAAAGGCTTACAAAATAAAGCTTTAATTTGTAGACCCCTTACAAACTAATAGCAACTCATTAACCTTTACATTGTTGCAAAAACAAAACCAACCAACCAACCAACCAACCAACCAACACCGCTGGCAAATGCCCTCGAAACATCTATTCTCCCAGATTTAAAACAAAAACAAAAATAATCCAGGAAATCTGGCAGCAGGAGGTTCTCGATTATGCATGACAACAAATGCCTGGAGCTGAATGGGAGCTTTCCCCTCCAGGCTGGGTCATGAGATCTCCAGTTTGCCTCAGTTCCTACCACTCTGTATTGTCTTTATCCTGGACCTTTTGTGTTTCTATGTTGCATGCCTGGCCATTATGGCCATTCGAATTTGAGACCTTTGGCTTAAAGGAGCAGGGATTGTTTATCTGAAAAGCGGGGAGGCTGAGATATTGCTGAAGACCATTCCTCAGGTCCCCCCACGTTTGTAGCAGAGGCTGCTGGACTCTGCCTCCCTTGAGGGCAGGTTGAAGTAGAAGAGATTCGTACTGGAGAGTGAAGCTGGGGAACCCAGGGCAGTCTTCCTCTGTCTGGAGCGTGGCATTCATCGCAGGTTCTGTCTCTGATGAAGACGAGCACCCATTTGTCTACAGTGCCCACCCTAGAGGTGGGCAGGAGACTTGCCTGCTCCTCTCTGAACTGGTCACCCCACTTCGGGTTTAGGGCTCTTCTCACCTTCCCAGGGGTGGAATCCCTTGGATGTGACCTGGGTGGGGACCTTCTGCTGGGCCACCATAGAGTGAGCTCCCACACTGGGCAGATGGAGACCCTTACTGTCCCTTGAACCTGTGGACTTTTCAGCTTCGTAATACATAGCCTCCTTGCAGGGAAGCAAGGAAACTCTAATATTTGGAAACTCTAAAAAAAAAATAAATTACTCCTTGTTTTTCTTATTATAAATAATTCATGAATCCTGATGGTGGTAGTGGTGATACATATCTATGCATGTGTTAAAATTCACAGATGTGTACACACACTCCCTCAAAAGTCAATTTTTACTATATGATAATTAAAATATAAAAAAAATTTAAAGTAATACAGATCCATTAAAATACTTTATAAATTAAAAAGAATTAAAAGGAGGAAAAGGAATGAATATCTGAGTACTGATAATATTTTGCTTTATTTCCTTCCACTCTTTTGATGCATATAAGATATTTGGGTCTATGTGCATCTCATGATATTAGAGAGATAATTTGATTCTCTGCTCTTTTTCATTGAACATGAAACCCACTTTTCCATTTTTTTATATGTTTCTCAAAAGCTCCTTTTAATGTCAATGTGCTATTCATTGAGTGCAAGGAAAATGAGTTGCTACTTAGCCAGGGTTGGAGCAGTGCTTGGCACAAGGAACGTTCTTCAACATGGGGACTATTGTTGCCATCGGTATTATTGCCATAAGTTATTTAATCAATTCCTTCTTGTTAGAAATGTAGGCTGTTTCCAATTTTTACTTTAAATACATCTGGAAGGAACATTTTTGGGTACAATGCCTTTCCTGAATTTCAGAGCATTTCTTTAGGAGGCTATCCATCTCCAAATAAGTAACATACATGTTGTATAATCAGGTCTGTTTCATTAAATGCAGACAGGACTTGGTGACATTGAAGTTGACAGGAGCCAGGGGACTTCTTCAGGGACTGAGAAGGCTTGGTGGTCTCTCCCTGAGCTCTGCAGTGGTGTCTGGGTGGCCCATGCCTTCCCACCAAATCCCCTCGTCCTCCCGTGTCCTTGACCTCTTGCTTTCCTGGCTCTTTCCCTTGAACCTACACATTTGCCAGTTCCTCCCCATTTTATATGAACCTGGCTTCCAGCCTGACTACCTCTTACTCCACTGCTCTCTTCTCTTCCTTTCACCACCACACCTCTCAGAAAATAATGCCTCTCTCTCTAGAAAACCTACCTCTGGAGCTTCTAGGCAAACCTCTACAGAGTCTTCAAGGCTCTGCTCAAATGACCTGCCTTTGGGGATGGTCATCCAACTCCCCGACCTGCTGCCACTCTAGTACCCACTACGGGGACTGTTTGCTGCACAGAGACAGGTCTGTTTATTTTCTGATCTCCAGGCTCCAGCTCCAGGAGTGGAATGTGGTGGGTGCTCGGTGAAATGTCACTGAGCGGCTTGATCAATGGGGAGACCACGCAGCAGACCGGGGCTACATGGCTAACCCTCTGTGGTGCTCAGTGTACGCTCCTGCCCCCTTCCTGAATCAGGGAGTTGTGAGTTTCATTCTAGATCGCAGAAATTCTGTGCACACTGGAGGGACTGGTGTGACGCAGTCCCTGTCAATTAAACCCTGTGACACAAAAGGCAGAGCAGGCACCACCTACCTCTACTCCTGGATCACCCTTTTCCCCAGGTTCTCCTTTCTCTCCCTGCGGGCACAAAACACCATGGCGTGGGTGCCAGCACTCCAGGGGACCTGGGGCAGACATACCCTCATATCTGTGGCAAACCAGATTGGCACTATGCTAGGCCTGGGCGTTGGCAGGGAACACCTCAGAGGCTATGGAGGTGGTCAGCCTGAAGGACAAAGGTGGGACAGGTGGCCTGTGATCACTGCCTTTAATAATCTGAGTTTCCAGGATGAGTAAGCCTCTGGGGGGTGTTGCGGGGCAGAGGAGGATGTTAACGAGGGAGCTCGCACACCACACTCAGGAGCACTCCCTCCAGCTGGGAGCTGTCCCACAAGGAAGGGGACATGCCAGGAGGCGGTGAGCTACCCCCTGTCCTAGCTGAGCAAGGGCAGTCACAGGTGGACTGGTTGACCTCTGAGGTTCTCCTTGTAAAAGGAGAATTCTGAGTCTAAGACCCTAGGACTTTTGAACTATCTTGGCGCCTGAAGACAGAGGCCACCATGCTGTGGGCTGAGTGAGGTGGAACCCTTGTTTATGCTCAACTGCCCCTCATCTGCTCGTGAAGAGGATGCCCCTCCCCAGGGTGGGCAGGCTGGGGGTTAGTGCAACCTCATCGCAGTGCAGGCGCCTGCTGGGCTGCGGACTGCAGTGAGGGGTGCCCCTGCCTATGGGCGCTTGTCTGCAGCTGCCTGCCGGCAACCTGGATACCCAGCCCTCTGGCCTTACTGTAAATCCCGGAAGCCCGATTGGGCCGGGCAATCCTGTCGCTCCGGGTCTCCCTTGGCCACCTGGTTCTCCTTTCTCCCCAGTTGGGCCATCTAGACCCTAAGGACCAACAAAGATCTGTTAGTCAAGCGCAAGGTCATCATGCTGAGCATCTGTGACCCAATGTGGCGTGCACACATGGCTCCCTTCCTCCAAGGGCAGGTGTCTAGGATGGTGACCACTCACAGGTGAAAACCCCTGACGCTCAGAGAAGGCTCCCAAGCCAAGGCAGTGGCCTAATGGAGTGGGCTAAGTACCCCCCCCTTTTTTTTTACAAGCAAGCTTTCCCAGGTAGAGGGCTTCTGCATGCTTTCCCAAGAGGCAGTTTTAGATCCAGACTGTATTTCTTTCCCAACAACCTAGCGTGGTATCCAGGGAAAGTATTATTATCCCTATTTTAGAGATGAGAGAGCTAAGGCTCTGCCAGGCTCAGTGATGTTCATAAGAAAATGACAGAACAGGACTCAGGTCTCCTGGGGTGGGACACAGGTCTTCAAAAAGGAAGTGGCTTGAGAGGAAACCAGGTAAATCCCCTGCCCCAAACTCCTGGCTCCAGGTTTGCAGCCCAGACGGTGCGTGGGGCCAGCATCATGCTGGGGGCGGAGCATGCAGGAGGGCAACGTGGCCGGCCCAGTCCTGGCACTCACCGGTGGGCCGGCCTGTCCCGTCTCCCCTTTCTCCCCCTTCTCTCCTGGACTCCCTGGGTGTCCATCTTCTCCCTTTATTCCTGCAGGCCCCGGCTTTCCTGGGGGGCCTTGGGGACCAGGAGGGCCCATGTCCCCTGGTTTGCCTCGAGGTCCCTTTAGAAAATATCAACAACACTGATTAGATAACCTAGTGGAAAAAACAGGAGAGAGAACATAAAAGAACGGGTAGCCCGAAGGACTCGGTTCTTCTGTGCTTGGTTGGACCTGGCAGAGAGCCTGTACAATGCCCAGTGGGGGTCCAAGGGGCTCCGCCGCCCGCCCCAGCCCACCCCAGCGTGGGTCTGCTGGCTTCTCCGAGGCCAGCAGTGTGGGGCTCGGCAGGGCTTCTGCAGGGTGTGCCTCCCCTCCCTTCCTCTTCTGCCTTCCCCACAAGACCCACCCTGGGGCTTCTTCCAGAGCCTCTGCCCCATCACCTCCCAGGGCAAAGACTGTCTTCTGAGGTTTGTCTGGAAGTGTCCGTTCGTACCTTTTCTCCATCGTGTCCTGGAGCACCTGGCAGTCCAATCTCCCCCTGCAGACAGAATAACTAGAGGTTACTCCGGAGCAGAGAAGAATGACAGCTGTCATTTACATAGCCCATCCTGTGTGCCCTGAGTCCCCGGAAGGCATGGGCTTGCACTGTCACCTTACAGGTGACAGCGCAACACTGAGTTGTGTGCTCAAGGCCCTCCTCAGTGAGCTCAGTGGAGCCAGGACCGGAGCCTGAGCACTCTGGCTCTGCCGTCCGCATTTCAGTCCTGACCTCGCACACTGCCGCTTGGGACCCTGGGCACTCACTCCAGGGCTCCATGGGAGGGGTGCCTGCCTCCTCGTCCCCTTCAAACCCAGCCCTCCTGTCCTGGTTGTCCTACAGGGAGCTCCTTTCATTTTCACATCAAGCCAAGGCCCTTCTTTAGGCGTGGGAGGTGTGGCCTCTCTTTTTGAGGCCAGGTAACAACCAAGTGCACCATCAATGGGTAACGATATATGTGCTCTGAGAGGAATGGAGAGGAAAGGGCAGTGAATTCTACCTGATAGATCAGAGAGGGCTTCAAGGGGGAGGTGGGCTTTGAAAGGGAGGGGAGAGGGGAAGGGGTTTCAGGGCAGGGGGCCTCATGAGCAGAGGGCAGAGGGGCAAACATGCAAGGCCTTCTGAGAAAAATCACAGGGGCTGGGGGCAGAGTGTAAAAGGGAGCGAGGGAGGGGTGAGATTGGGAATGAGCGCAAGGGCCATGTAACCCGTTGGTGGATTAGGATCACCGCGGTGGGTTTGGTTGGGGCAGGGTCTGGTGCGGCAGGCTTGCCACATCAGAAGGGCTCGTAGGTTATAGGCACTCAAGACAGGCAGCCAGGGAAGAGTGGCAGAGCCGAGGGCGGGAGCAGCGGTGGCAGCTGAGATGTGGGGGGTGCCTGACGCATCGGGAGGAAGTACGGTCCAGAGTGAGGTAGTGGCTCTGGGACGATGAGAGAGCCACGGGCTGAGGGATGGCCACGGGTTCCCGTGCACAGAGGCAGCCACAGGCATCGCCCCTGTCAAGACAAGCGTTACCTTCTGGCCTGGGATCCCCGGAGCTCCAGGAGGGCCGATTTGTCCAGGAGGACCCGGGGGCCCCTAGGAAAGAAAAGAAAGACTCAAGGAAGAACTTTCTGATTGAGGAGGAGGCGTCTGTCACCAGAGGGGTGTGCACAGAGGTGGTTTATAGAGATCAGTCATTTTCAAACGTTCAACAGTGGCAGGAACATTTTCTTTGCAAAGGAAATAATATGGGAACTTTTCAATGTAAAGCAGATAGGTGCTGAGTATGTGTGGGTTAAAGTGGGCGGTGGGGATCCTGGAGCCATGCCCAACAGCCTCTCCCTCCTCTTCCCTCTAAGGCACCACTGGGGGCTCCCGGGCTCCAAGAAGACAACTCTGACTTTCCCTGACAGTGACTTAAAAATGTCTTCAGGAAACAACCCAAGTGTCCATCAACAGGTGAAGGTCTGATTCATCCATGCAATGAAATGCTGCTCAGCAGTAGAGAAAGGACCAAGGGTGGTACCTGCCATGCCATGGATGAAACGCAGACACACTGTGCTGAGCAAAGAAGCCAGATGCGGACACCTATACACCCTGTGATTCCATTCGTAGGGAACGCTAGAAAGGACACGTCTCATCCACGGTGACAGAAAGCAGATGAGGGGGGCTCAGGGTGGGGGTAGGTGAGGGACTGACTCCTCAGGCCCATGAAGGAACTTTCTGGAGTGACTGGGGTGGTGGATGCATGTGTACAGATACATTTGTCAAAACTCAGCAAACTCTACACCTAAAAGGGGTACATTTTATTGCATATACATTATACCTCAAGGTTGATTTTAAAAGAAAAAAAAGTGTTTTCAGGAAAGTTTTGCTTCCAAAAGCTATTTTAAATGATATATTTTAATGTTTCCAAATGAAACTCGTTGACTCCAGAATCATGTGGTTAATGAACACCAGTTTCTGGGATTGGGACATCATCTAATTGGTGCTTGATTCTGGGTTTGTGTCATCCCTACGTGTGTTCTGTGGCACGTGATCCCTAAAAATATTCAGTGAAACAAAATGCCAGTAGCTGGAGAACTTTGTGATCACCCCTCTCCTCTCCACCTGGTGCTGGTGTGTTAATTACGAGTATTCACAGACAGCTGTCCCTGGTGGGCACGTGCGCAAACTCCAGGCTTGAAATGCACTGGTTTTCCAGGTGTGGGTGATAAAATTGACTCAAATGCGGAGGGTTGCTACTGGCTTTTTAGGATTATGCACTTTGTCAGCTGAAGGTTGAGAAAAAGGAGAAACATAAAAACACCCTCCTCTATATCTCTATTCCCTTGACAGAGCTGTAATGGGAAGGCAGCATTTACACTGTGACAAGTGTGCACAGCTGCATTGGTTGAGAGCCGCTTGGGTGGACAGCCATGGCCAGAGTGGGGGCAGCTCCCGAGACTCCCTGCTCAGACTTAGCTCACCCTCTGCCCCAGCACCGCTAGGTCAGCCCTAACCCAGAAAGCCCCGCGGCTGCTTTCTTGAGGCAAGACCTCCAGTCCTTGCTTCCAGGCTGCCCTCCTCCCCGCCCCTGCCTGGTGCCCGGCAAAAGTGAAGAAAGAGGAAGACTTACGATCAAGGTCAGCGTTGGCATCTCCTAAAAAACCAACACCATGCAATCAGGTGAAGAGCAAATCAAGTGCCATCTGTCAGGTCCCCTTGGCCCAGTCATGGAACCTGGGCACTGGGCCCCTCTAAGGAGTGGGCTCCATGCCCCCCAGCCCCATGGAACCTCCACCTCTCCCAGGTGTATAATCACTGGGCAGAGAACGCCCCACGTCTCATGGAATGCTGCTCTGAGGCTGTCCTACAATGGACTCAGACAAGCCCTCAAATGGCCTGCAACCTTTCTTTCACTTTGCCAAAGAGGGAAGAAGCAACATCCCTTATTGTTTCTAGTTGCTGACTGGGACCCTCCCTTGCTGCTCCCTGTTGTCCAGTACATAGATCTCAAGGTTCTGATGTACCGCCCTTTAAACAAACAGGCGCAGCATAGCAAAATATGGGATCACTCAAAAAATAATTAAATGGATAATTGTTGGCATTAAAAAAGAATTGTACATCTCGTAAATGGATTCACACAGTGAGAAAGTGTCCTTTAAAGAAGTGGTGCAGTGGGAGGTCAGTTTTGTGCCCCGTGGACATTTGGAAATGTCTGGAGACACACTTCAGTTGTTATAACTGGAGGTGGGGTGCCACTGGCCTCTGGTGGGTGGAGACCAGGCGCCCTGCTGAACATCCGGCAACACACAGTGCAGCCTTCCTCCACGGCTGCGCTGCAAAGATGACCCCAAATACCAATAGTGCCAAAGCTGAGAAACGCTGCGTTTGCGGGTGGGCACCATATGAACTTGAAATATGATAAATTTGATGCAAAAGGGAGATGTGTTCCAGGAAGACAGATGCTATCATGTGAAACGGGAGTGTGTGTACCGAAGAAATGAGGCCCCCAAACCTTGCATGGGCTGACGCCCCGCAGGGTGCCAGGATGCTCCAGGTATGGTTCTGCGTTACTCAGAGCCAGGGTGGTGGGCCAGATGGGCCCAGATGGAAAGCCAGGCCACCTGAATGCCAAATGAGGGGGCCATTTGCCTGGAGGCTGCACAGTGGGAGGCCAAAGGAGAGAAAACAAGGGAGCAACTCTCCGACTCTCTGGGAAGCCCTGCCCAATGGCCTGGGCTCAGGGACATTAACCCAAGTGTTGCAGCGCTCCCTTCTCTAGGCCTTGACGCAGAGTCCAGAGGCCTCCAAACTCTCGTCCCAGGCCAGCCCGCACTCACCTGGAGAGCCTCGTTGATGCTGGCACTGCAATCCACCGTCTCTCCTTTCCCTGGCTCTCCCTTGGAGCCCTGCAAGACAAATGAGACCTCAACCCTGGGCCAGCAGGGACCTGATGACAACTGCTGCCTATCAAACGGGACGATAGCCAACACTGGCTGCGCCTGGCTACAGACAGGAGGATCCAGAGCAGCAAGAAGGGGAACCTCTCAGGGGACTCCAAACGCTCTCAGAGGGCGCTCAGGAGCTCGGCCCTGTGAGAATGCTGAACTAGACTGACCTGGAGAAGACTGAGTCCAGTCACGGCTGCAGTGTCAGACCTCCTATCGGGGCTAGCAAGCTCTTCCCCTCTCTCCCCCTCAAGACCCCAGGGACAAGCCACTTCATTCTGTGACCCCAGGGAGGTGAGACGTTGTGCTGAGACATACCTTGGGGCCAGCAGGTCCCTGTTCTCCAGGTGCTCCAGGGTCCCCCTATTGCACAACAGAATTGGAGTGAAATGGGGATAAAGCTAGGCGTGAGAGAACCTGCCGCCGCAGATGGGCCATGCGTTAGGGGCCATGGAGGGGCCAGGAGGCTCCTTCCAGCTCAGGTCCTGTACCCTAAAGTGCAGGCTCCCCTCTGTTATGAGGCATCTGCCCGTCTCCTCTCTCCCTCCGAACTCCCTCCAGCTTTGCATTGAAAGATATTCTTTCTGTCCTGCATTAGTTGTTAGTGACTCTACCTGTGTCCATCTGGCCACACCCCCCTCCCCAGCCCTCTAATTAGCCACCTCCTTGTGAGCAAAGACCAGGCCCTGTGATTCTCTTCATTTCCATTCTGCTCAGGTAGCGAGGACTCAGAAACTTGTCACCAGTTGCCTGGGTCAATATTTGCCATGAAGAGCCTATGTGGTCCTTTTAGGCTCCCCTCTGTTTGTGAAAGACCCAAACTACAGGATAAAACACGGGAGGGGTTGGGGAACAGAAGGTATTAGGAACCCCCAGCCTCCCCGAGCAGGTGAAATGAGGGAATTTCTTCCTGTTGGAAACAGAACAGAATGATGGGGAATAAATGAAAGTGGTGTAAATTTAGTTCAGTTGTTCTGCGATAATGTTAACATTGATGACAATTTTGAAAAGATAGAAAGTACAAATAAAGGCAAAACAAACCCTTTACTATATAACTCCACTCCTGATGACTCTGCAGTTGGCCAGCTCGTGGTGCGTCTAGCCACTGCCACCTGTGGGTCACCTGCCTCTGCCTCCCTGCCCCACAGCATTTCAGTCATTGTGCACGTGGGAGGCACACAGCAGCACCCCCAGCCCGTCCATAGGGAGCAGCTGGAGAGAGGTGGGAGTCCACCATTATCAGTGGCTTGGAAGCTAATGGAGCAGGGGATCCGGGTCACCCCCAAGCCCAAGCGTCCTGTCCCCTGGCCAGCCTTTGCGTGATTGCTGTCTCAGGGGAGGGGCACAGACAGGGGTCATGGCTGGTCAGCCTTGTGCTCTGGAGGTCCAGCCGCAGGGATGGCCAAAATCCTAATCTCTGAGCTGGGGCTTGGACTCCCATGCTGACCCTCATCCTACAGCTTTCAGGTCTGGGGGTCTCCATACCTTGTTTCCCTGCTGTCCAGGGGGGCCGGCCTGGCCACTGACACCAGCTTCTCCCTGGGGAAGAGATGGGATGAGGGCATGTAGGGCAGCTTGGATAGTTGCTCAAGGAGGCAAAAGACGGTCCTGCTGTTAATGTTCTGGGTATTAAGTGTCTTTGGGCCGCTATCTCCTATCTGACTCCTACCCACGTTTGGGCCCAGCCTGGGCCTCACCTCCTCCTGGCAACACTTTTTACCTACTCCTTTCCTTCTCTGAGTTCTGCTCTGCACCCTCCTCCCCTCCCCAAGCCAGGCCCTCCTCAGTTAACACACGTGCCCGGTTCTGTCTGGACCCCCAACTGAGGACTGCCAGCAGCCCGTAGTGGGTCATTTTGGAGCTGAAACGCTTGTGAAGACACATCTGATCCTGCCTGGAAGATGAGGGGACAGTGAAGGCTCTGGACCTGTGTGTATGTGGGGGGTTGCAGTGGGTTGAGGAGGCCTAGGGATAGGTAGGATAGATAGTAAACCAAAACAGGGAGGAAGAGGGAAACATCCCACCCACTAACTCAGCAGTCCTAGCCGGGCCCGATAATATTGCCAAGTGTGCCGCTATCACAAGCAAAACTATGATAATGCAGGAGGGGGGGAGCCCTTGAAAGTCTGTGTGTATCATCTCTACTAGCTGTGAAAAGGAAAACCTTGAGACTGTGTATGCATCCCAAGGCCTGGGAGGTGGAAGAGTGTCCACAGTGCCCCAAAGAAAAAGCCCATAAAACAACTTGGGTTAATTGCCCGCCTCCTGTCAGGTATCTGTTTTATGGCAAATAAACAAATGGAGTCTGGAGCAAGAGAAGGATTCGGGGTAACAGACCCCCACACATACCTACATTTGGTCATGTCCCCCAGGGAAAGCTGGCACCGCCGTTACCTGTCAGTCACTGTGTAACTTCTTCACCCCCATCCCACCAACTATAGTAAGTCCTCAGAACAAAGAACCTGATGCCTCTGGCCACCCAGCCCCTGGCCACCCTGCTCTTGCCACCCAAGCTCTTGCCTTTCATATCCACCTTAGCTGGGTCCATTCGCTCCCATGAAAACTTAACACTAATAAACTTTGCTTGCATGGTAATAGACTCGCTGATCTGTAAGTCTTTACTATGTCGGCAAGAAGAACTGAGTTTCTCCCCTAACACTAGGACAGGAGGGGCAGAGGAGGTAAGAGGAGGCGCATTCCAAATACGTCACTTATTAAACATTTGGCTGGTCTTGGAAAGGGGACGTGATTTTGGGAGCAGTCTACTAGCTTTCCCTTTCTTTTGTTCCAGGGAGCAGGGACAATAGTGACCAGGTTTCTCCAACCCCAAATTAAAACCCAAAATGTACCAGGTATGCATGCCTTGTGGGGTCAGCAGGACAAACTCAAAAACTGGGGATGTCTGGGGGCCCAGGTGGCAGGTCCATCTTTGGCAAAGCTGGTGCTCATGCCAGGGGGGTTCTGCTTCGGCCACAGTCAGGTGGGCACAGGGCATGGGCATGGGGAAGGGGAAGCCATTTCACCTTGCCTGCCTGTGGGGTTCCTTGTGGTTCGCTGCACTGTATTCCTGTGAGCTGTGGGTTTGTTTGTCCTGCTAGACTGTGGGCCAGCTGAGGGCAGGTGCTCTGAAGGCCTGCTGCCCATGCAGGGCTCACCCATAGCAAGCCCTTGATAAACTTCAGTGGAATGAATGCATGGTTTGACGTCAATCATAAGGGTAATGAATCTTTTCCATATAGGTTAAGGAGGAGACCCTCTCATTTCCCTGTGCTCCTAAAACAAAGCAAGCATCACAGGAAGCATCTGCTTTGGGAAACCCAAATCTTACCACTGCATCTTCCACAAAGAGCAAGGAGAGTGTGGGCAGTCCCGTTTGCAGCTGTCTCCACTGCCCCCACCCCTGCTCCCCGAAGTGTGCTGCCACCAAGCAGGGTCCAGCAGCTCACTGACCTGGGACCTGTTCAGAGCCTAGGCCAGGGGCCTTTCTGGCCGTCCTAAGGTCCTGCAGTCAGTCCCTGATTCAGTTACCTCACAGCCATTTGAATCAGTGGGGCCATCCATCTGTCCTGTATTGACATCTCTCCTGGATGGTCAAACTGTCATTGTTTGGAAGAAGGAGCTCTGATCAAGTGACCTTTCCAGAATCCACTGGAAAAACTACACTTCTGGAGCAGAAGACTAGAGAAGGCAAGGTGCCCGGGACACAGAATCTCCCAAGAATGGGCTGAGGATAAAAGCCTCAGGCTAACATCTCCCTTGAGAGGAAGACTCACCTTTGGCCCTGGCGGCCCGGGGAGCCCTGGGGGACCAGGATCCCCTCTGCCTCCTCCAATGGAATTGCCAGCATCACCTTTCTCTCCCTGAGAATGGAAAGCAAGAGTTACCATCACTGAGTCCACCTAGCTCTGGAGGGATGGGGTTGACGACTCTCTGTCTCCCCCTACAGCAAAGACGTAGAGGCAGTTGACCACCCCTCCGTCTAGGCTAAACTTGGTGGGGGTGGGGATGGGCATTAGGGGTCTGTGGGCTCCAGGAGGGCTGGGAACCAGGGGCCTTCAGAAGCCTGGCCTGGTGTGATCCAGCCATGGGTTTTAGTGGAGAATGGAGCTGGGGGCTGAAGGGGAAAAGGTTTAGAGCTGAAACAAGAGACCCATCAGAACCTGGGTCTGGAGCAGTGCTTCTCAAAGTGTATTCCACGGAACACTTTTTTCCAAGGGGTTGAAAACTGAAATGAGGGGGCGAAAAAAAAGGCCTGGTGACCAATGTTAAGAAAGGTGGGATGAAATGAAGCTTTGCAGGCTCCTTTGCAGCAGGAGGTTCAGAGCTCTGACAGGCTAAGGTGTCCCACTATTACCCAAGGGGGCCTTCCTTAGACACCTCTCCCCAAACTTATTTGACCTCTAGTCTTTTATCAAATGGGATCACTTACAGAGCTCATGGACCATTGAGCACATTTTCAGAGCTGGAGCAGAAAAATCTGACCAGGTCATAGCTATTGAACTCTGAATTTGGGCCTTTTTTTTTTTTTTTTTTTTTTTTTGCCAATCAGGGTCTCCCATGTGGTATCTCATAGCCTCTCCTCTAAAATGGAATCTGACTGTGTTCCAGCTGCTTCCCTCCAAATCCAGGGGAGGTACCTCAGATGCGGGACTCCTGTGAATGTGCAGGGCTGGGAAAGTTAGTGGGTGAACACTGAGGCCTCTACGCAGAACTCACCATTCAGAGCTTCTCAATACCCACCTTCTGCCCCAGGAGGCCAAGTAGCCCGGGGGAGCCTGCAGCCCCCTTCTCACCCTGCAAGGGAAACGCAGACAATGCAGGGTTAGAAACTTTCTCCAGGGTGTCAGTGAAGGCATCACCCTGCCAGCGCCGGGCCTTGGCTTTCCTCTCTCCTCCCTCCCTTCCCCTCCATGAGTTGCTTTCTGAAGGACTCCCCTTCCTGAAGGACGCTCATCTGGGCCCAACTCCTTCCTTGGGCCACTTCACACGGCTGACGACCCACACCATTGTTCTCCTGACCCCTTATGGACTGGGCTCTCCTCACTCACACAGGGAGAGGAGCCAAGAGCCCTGAGTCCTTTTCGGGGTCTCCTGGGGAGCAGCAAGCAGTTTGGAATGCCGGTAGTGGGGGAAGCTCTTCCTTTTAACCCCTTTGCTCTTTTCATGTTCCTAATGTCCAGCAGTTTGGGGCCCCTGGTCTCCAGGGAGAGCTTTCTGCCCACCTCCTCCCTGCCTCTAGAGAAGACAAGAACCACCTAACTAGAACTTCTCTTTGGAGGAATATTTTGAGGAGCTTGCCTCTAGCTATGGGTTGCATTGTGTCTTGCCCCAAATTTGTAAGCTGAAGTCCTAACTCCCAGTACCTCAGAATGTGACCTTATTTGGAAGTAGGGACATTGGAGGTATAATTATGTTATGAAGTCATACTGGAGCAGGGTGGGCCCCTAATCCAATGTGACTGGTGTCCGTACACCCAGGGGAAGCGTGGCCACTGACTCTCCTGCGGGGAGAACGCCTTGTGAGGATGAAGGCGGAGACTGGGGTGATGCTGCTGCAAGCCGAGGAACGGCCAGGGTGGCAGCAAACCCCCAGGAACCGGGAGACCGGCCTGGAGCACATCAGCCGTCACAGCCCGCAGAAGGAGCCGGCCCTGCTGACAGCTTCACCTCAGGCTTCTGGCCTCCAGACTGTGGGATGATAATCGTCTGTAGTTTAAGCCACACAGTATGTGGTCCTTTGTTGCGACGCAAAACCAGCGTCTTCCGCTCCTGGGGAGAACTCTTTCCCCACGGTGTGAGTCACAGAGCCCGCTCTCAGTGCAGGTGAAGAGGCTCTGTGACTGCGAACAACCCCTCCTGCCTCAAGGCCTGGTGCTTCACCTTCTCTGCCACCAAGAGTTCACTTTTCATTCACAGACTGGCTCACATCAGGAGACCCCCACCCCCGCCCCGCCACAAATGCACCTGCCCGGTCAGCGCGAGAAGCCCCCCTCTCCATAGCCTGGCAGCCGGCGGGTCACATGTGTAATAATATAAATCGAGGCCTCTGGGTCATAATTTGCTCAATTAGGCTTCAATGACCTTTCCAGCTGGGGCCACAAAAGAAGCCACACCAAGTCATTGGGGGTCAGTCCTTTGTTACCTGTCCTTGGGTAGAAGCTGAATGGCAAATTGGCTTGAAGCTGGTCAAGGAAGGGGAGGAGGCTGGGTAAGGGCCCAGGTGATGGGAGCACAGTAAGTCTCGGGACCCCAGCAGGCCCTGCTTTGCTTGGGCTGTGCCTTCGTTGGGCACGCCCTGAAATAGGTCAAAAAAGAATGCAGTGCTGCCCTACCATGGCCCTGGGGGAGTGGGGACAGAAAGAGGAAGGGCCTTCATTCTGCTGTATTTTCCTCCCGGGCAACCAATGGCTTTCAGGGAGGGAGGGTTGCTCTGAAGCTTCGCAGCCTGTCCCAGCGCTCCCCTCCTCCTGGGGACGCAAGCGCCCAGAGCACACTGCAGGGGGCAGGCCAGCCACGGGGGTGGGGCAGGGAGGGGGACATCAGCGGAGGCTGTGATGAAGGGCGCGCAGGCTCAAAGACAAAATATCCTACCCTCTGTCCCCTCTTTCCCGGCAAACCTGGGGGCCCCGGCTTCCCTGCTGCTCCTGGGTCTCCCTGGGGTAAGAAGAGAAAGTCACTCCTAAGAGGATGAAGGGGGGGGGGTCATGAGGGGTGTATGGACAGTGTTCCCAGAATACTAGTCCCACAAGATGCTCCTCTGAAAAACAAGATGTCCTGGTCAAAAAAAGTTCAAAAATCTTTCACAAGATATTACCCTTTTAGATGTTAGAGCTTTCCAAACCATTTAGCATATTAAAGGCTCTACGAAGGCCTGCAATGAAGAAGCCTGTGTGCTATTTTTAATCCAATATTTCTCAAACGTATTTGACCATGGAAACTTCTCCTCATGTTACATCTTTTAATGAACTACATGAGAGAGACAGAGCTCTGCAGGTGCCGGGACCATGGTTCCCACCTCCTGGAGCAGGTGCACAGGTGACCCCGGCAAACTGGCTGAGCTGTCCAGGCCCGGGTCGGGTAGCAGAGAGGCACTTGCAGTGCATTCGTGGGCAGCGGCTCCTCCCTGGCAGGCCTTCCTCTGCTCGGTTGGTCCCCAGCCCCAGGCCAGCCTCAGGGGTCCCGAGAGTGAAACAGCAGCAGCCCCTCCCACCTCCCCATGAAACCTGATGCGCCCTGCAGCCCCGAATATTTCTTTTTTATCAGTACCTTGGCTCCCGGGGTCCCTGGTTCTCCCTGTGTGGAAGAAAAAAGACTCAGGTGAAAAAAATGAGAGGGAGGGAGAGAGCGAACAAGAACAAAGGTGCCCAGGGTTCTTCTGTGCTTAGACCTCAAGCCCCAGGCCCAAGAGGCTGCCCGGGCCATTCCTTAGCCTCCCCTTAGGTGGTGGGTGTGGCTGGTGTGGGTGTCAGTGAGGCACCCCAGGAGGAAAAGGAGGATAACACGAGCTTTTGCTTCCCACATGGTGCCCCCTGTAAGTGGCCCTGCCGGGAGAGCCACACTGAGCACTTTTGCTCTGGGGGGTTTCCATCCCTCTGCCTGTCAACCAACGGGGCAGTTAGGGTGGGGTTCAGGAGGGAACCCTGCTCTTCTCCCTGAAGCTTTGCGAGCATGTAGCTGCTAAATTTCAGAGTGTGGAGAAAAGCTCTGGCCCCACTGCACATCGCAGGAGGGTGAGACCAGCAGCTGAGGCTGGGAACCCTTTGCTACTTCCTTGCAAAACTTAGGTAAACATCGGTTGTTCAAGTTATGCATGCACTGCCAAAACTGCTGCTTTCAGAGACATGTTTCGCAATCCCATCTGCCCTGTCCTTGGTTCAGAGCCCCTAAAGCCCCGGCTCTGTCTTCCTCTCTCCATCTCTCCCATCCTGCCCCTCAGTGTCGAGTTACAGCGTTCCACTGACCTTCATCCCAGCCACGGAGATGCCCGGAGCCCCCTGGCAGAGAGAGGAAAAGGCATGGAGACTTGTGCAGGCAGGCGGAGCCTGGAGGAGCTGGCCAGCCTCCCGGCCTCCCCTTGGGGAGATGTGAAGGCGGGCTGCTCACTCCTGCCTGCTGCCCAGGCCCCCAGGAGAGGAGAGGTGCTGAGCTCGGCACCAGTCGGAGTGCAGGGGCGGGGGGTGGTGGTGCTGAGGAAGACGCTCTGTACAGCACAGCTCGGCCCCAGGTTTCCCACCCACTGGCTCAGTACCCAAGCTGTTCTGGGGGAAACAGTAGGCACCATGGCAGGATGCCCACAGGTGAGCCAGGTGGGGGCATCCTGGCGTTTGATGAGGGGGAGGGCTTCATTGGGACAGGAGAGAAGGAGGAGGAGATGGGGAGGGGGAGAGGAGGTAGAGCAGAGGGGAAGGGGAGAAGAGTGGATGGCGTCCCCACACACAGTCCACCCCAGAGAGTGTCAGGAGGATTCTCCTCACAGGAAGCTCTCCGGACTCCCGCCCTCACAGACGGGGGAGCAGCTGGCAGTGAACCCCATTTCCATGTCAGCCCAAGACCATCTACCTCCTTTGGGAGTGAATAGGCTTTCAAGCACAGTGCATAGTAATTCCCAAGTGGAGGTGAATTTTAGGGGGTGCCTACTCCCCACATGGGTCTCAGGACTGTAGCCAGAGCTGGGGTTACCTGAGATTTTTATGGTCCCCAAATGCCCAGAAGTAGGCTCGGCCACATCAGAGGGGCACCGGTGAATGATGGCTGTGGGCCAAACAGGAGCAGCCCTGTCTGGAAGGACCGGCTGGTGCAGTAAGGGGAGAGGGCCCAGGAGGAAACGTGTACCCTGTCTTCACAGTGAGATGCAGAAAGGGGGAGCGTGGGAGAGAGGTGGGGTTGGGGAGGGGCTGCCCGCGGTGTGGTCAGGGGAAGGTACCTTCGCTCCGTGTTTGCCCGGCATCCCTGGCATGCCCCGTTCTCCCTGAAGGAAGAAACAGGAACAATGAGATGAAGACCAGACACAGGACCCCGAGGCCTTGGCCCTTGAAGCATGGTTGGCTAGGATGTCGCTGAGGATAGTTGGTCTGGAAGCTTGGCAGTGGTCCTGCTAGGATGAGCTTTGAGGACCTGCCATCTCTGGCAACCGCCACGGGCCACTCCTCTCAGCCATGTGAGCTTGTAGAGGGGTCCCGGTCACGGATCACAGTGCAGGACAGCCCCCAGAGAGAGGCCCACCAGAGGAGCCTGAGTCCTATGTGGTCGGAGGGGACAGGGTAAGTTGTTCAGGATCTACTGCCAGCCACGGACCCGGCCGACCTAGAACTCAGTGCTGTGGGGTGGAAGTGGCCCACTCGGCCACTTACCTACTGTACACCCTCCCTGCCATCCTTGCCTGGGAATTCTTGCCCCTTTCCCATCCCAGCAGGTTTGCTCCATGGTACCTGCTGGCTAAGCCAGAAGGGCTCCTGCATTTCATCTTCTTCCTGGGCTTCTTTCCCTCCCAGGTTCCTTGGGTCTAACTCTTCCCAAGGGCCTAAGTGGCAGAGGGTCTACCTGTATTTTGGGTGGTGGGTGACTGGAGGTGAATCAAGGCACTTCCTCGATCCTGTCCAGAGGCACCAGGACAGCTATCGCTCCCCCAAGATATTGTGAGGCTGAGACCATCTCAGCAGTGCCCTGTCTTTCCCAGCACCTCACCTACTGCCCTGTGAAAATGCCAATCTATGGGAAGGGGCTGAGCTTAAGCAGAAGGACAGGGATTGTACTCTCCCATCCTTGGAAGGACATACCAGGAGGAGGTGGGGTTGGAGATGACAGCCAGTGACAAATGGAAGCTGAGTAGGTGACTCGAGACTAACTTGTTATGTGGGGGGAGGGGTGAGCAGGGAATAAAGCAGGACAGTTTCTGTCTCCATGAGTTGAACTCCAAATGCAGTTCCAGCCAGGGCCCAGAATGCTGTGCAGCGACGGGTGACAACTGTCAGCTTCTGTAGCTTCCTGCTTGCCAAGGCCAGCACTGTGGATGGCCACACAGAACACGGAGAGACCCTGCTTCTGGCCCAGCTTCCTCTATTGGGCCATGCTGCCATTCCCACAGGCCTACAGGCCAAGGGGGACCTGGTCCCATCTGGTCTCCCTCTTTTCAGCTGCCCTCACCCCTTCTCTGCCCCTTACAGGCAGCCGTGGTCCACGCTTACGCTGACCAAGAACAGAGCCACTTCTGTCTCTCTCCTCCATGGTTGGCCTTCACGCTCCCCAGTCCACAAACTGGAGAGCGATGCTCCCTACTTTGACACAGCCACTGCCTGGCATCGACTGTAGGAAAGAGGCCAGGCTCAGGAGCCTGGCCTTCCATCCTCACTTTCTTACCAGGCTCATCACTTGACACTCTGACACCTATTATGTTTCCCTGAAAACACCACCCATTTTCACGATTCTATGACTTTCTGCTATTTCCTCAATACCCTATTCATTGTCGGGGGCCCTGATCAAACACTGTCTCCTCTATGAAGCCCTTTGCTGTGCCCCAAGCCTAGTGCTGGTCGCTCAGTGCAGCAAGGACCCCTGTGCATTTGCCATCTGTGTGCACAAATCCACGTCAGCCTAGGATAGCTCATCCCATTCTCTTTGGGCCAAGTCTCTGAAGTCTGCAAAAGGTTCAGAATCTTCAGCTCCAAACCCAGCATCCCTTCCTCTTCCTGACTCACAAAGAACCTTGAGACACAAGCAGAGGTGTGGACTTAGGAAGTGACCACAGCAGACAAGCCAGTGCCCCAGGTCTGCCCTAGTCACAAAATTTTGGGAAACCCCTCTTACAGGAAAGAGCAGAGAAAGGCGTGGCCATCAACTGCATCTGCCCTGTGTCTGGCCCTGGGCTAAAGGGCTTTATATCCTTCTTATACTCAGTCTCTAAGAATCCAATCCTGCATGGGAGTGGTTGTTGTTCTTGCTTCACAGGTGAATAATCCGTAGCTCAGAGAAGCCAGACATAGTTGCCAAGGTCATGCAGAGCAGGGATTTTTACATAGGTCTTTTGCCTGCTAAAGCCCAGGTACCCATTTCTCCAGGCCAACCCCAGCATGCCATGGGCTGATGATCCGCCTGCTTTCATTAAACACCCTCTGCAAGCTGAAAGCAAGGGGAAGCCCCTCTCTGCTGGAGGGTCCTCGAGGCTGTGTCTCAGAGGCATGAAGAGGTCAGGGTGTGAGGGCGGCTCAGCCTAGAGCCCCCAGAGCTGGGTCTTTAACCACAGGCACACAAAGAGCTAGGCAGGGCCCTGCCTGCCAGCACAGGTCTGCCACATGGCCAGCAGAGGGCACCACAGGACCTTGCCAGAAGTCTGGCAACTGCAGCCAAGAGGGCCTCAAAGCCCTTCCTCTGGAGAACCAGCTGAGGGCCCCTGTCACTATTTCCTCTAAAGGACTGAGATGGCCTGCTAACATGCCATCCAGCTTAGCTGGGTTGACTTAGCCCCGAGGACACCAGACAGAGTCCCCTGCGGTGGGGGGTACAGGTGGGAGGTCAGGCTGGGGGTCCCTGACTATTTAGGGATTTCCCATTTGTCTTGCTCTTCCCTTCCCTGGTCTTTCCCTCAGTGGCCCTGCCTCCCCTTCCCACCTCCATTTTGGGGAGCTGACTGGGAGTCAGGAAAGGCAGGCCGGCTTTGTGACTCTGGACAAGCCACTTTTCCTGTTTGGGTCCAGGATCCCCTCCTGCAAAGTGAGATTAGACTCGGTGCTTTCTACTCACCCCGGCTCCTCCATCTTCCCCCATCCCTCCCCGGCCCTGACATTTCGGAGGGAGAGAGGCCGCAGCCGGGGAGGGGACAATGGGTCTGTTAGCAGCTCCAGAAGAAGGCTCCCTGGTGCAGAGAGTTTAGTTCTTGGTAAAACTGTGGCTCTAGGAGAGGTTTCTGCTTTCTCTTTCTCCTGTCCTGAGGAGATACTCAGCTTCTTTTGCTCCAGCAGGGAGGAGGGTGGGGTCTGCTCATCCTCACTGGTCTGTGCTTCTGTCTCCAATCTCCACAGGAGCCATGCAGAACAGAACCCAGGAGTGAGGGTTTCTGGCTAATTGGGCTTGTCTTCAGCCCATGCAGGTTTGTATGTAAAGACACAGCCATGCCCTCCAGGGAAATCTGGGCCCCTCTGAGCCTCCTAAGGAGGCAGCCTTCCTCATTAGCGTTGTTGACCTTTGCCCCTTCCCTCTGCCTGGGTCAGGTCTCTTAATTTTGCAAATGACTCAGGCTCCCTTGATCCGCATCTCAGGGCCTCCCTCACTTCCAGCCCTTTGCTGGGCAGGAAGCAGGAGTGCCCTCCGCTGACCCCGCCCTGCAGGCTCAGTCCATTTTCATCAGTCTCCTTTCTCCAGGCCTTGTCTCCACGGGCTTTCCCCAGCATGACCTCTGAACTAGGGGCTGTACTGGTCCTAGCCAGAAAATATTGATTCCTAGACAGCGGGTGAGGCGAAAGAGGGGTGAGAGTCATTGTCAAGGAGGCCAGGGCGGGTGTTTGTAGGGAGCAAGAGCAGGGTTTCTGGCAGCGAGCGCTAGAAGGAGACCGATGCTGTTCCTGGAGTTTTCCTCGTGCATGCCTTCATGAGGGCATATCGAGAGGCTCCTTCTTTCCTGTTTTCCTTCTTAAAAGTGTCCCTCTTCAAACGGTTTACATTTGGAATGGTGCTGACTTCAGATGCACTAACTGACTAACGTCTTCATCTTAGGTGGGAGAGGAGCTCTCAGTTCATCCCTTCTCTGGTGACCATCCCATGTCTTCCCAGTGGGACCGCAGGGGCTTCTGCAGTGGTTCTCAGCCACCCATGCTGGGCCGTCCCGCGGCTGGGGAGGCGGGTGCCTGAGCATTACAAAGGGTATTGCCCCAGGTGCACAGAGCATGGGTGGCGCAAGCTGCTGTGGAACCAGGCTTGTGACCCCCCCCCAGGCTGGGCTGACCCACCACCTGGGAGGCTGGCTTTTTAACTGTGGTGCCGAGAGCCAATGCTTGGATGCCAGCCTGGAAGGGGTAGATTCCATTCACTGTGGCTTGGAAAGCTCTGGGTGAGCACAGGTGGGTAGAGAGGGGCTGCCTGAATGACCTTGAGGGCCTGTCCCAGCCAGGACTTTTACAGTGTCCCTGACTCGCCAGCTGGACCCTGTGTGTGCTCATGCTACAGCATCAATAGGTTCCCTATGCTGGGCCTCGTTTCCAGGTGTGAGGACCCATCCTTTCCCGAGATGACAGGATGGAAGCGAGCCCCTTGGTGCACAAGCTGGCCATGCTCCCATCCGGTGGGAGTGGCCTCTTAATGGGTGATTTACTGTTTGTGGAACAAGTGGAGCAGGGACTTGGCAAGACGATGTAGTATAGAAGGAGGTGGGGGCTTCAGGGTCAGCTCCCCAGCCAAGCAAGGTCAGTCCAGAGACACATGGGGAGATGAATGGATCTCCCTAATGTGAGGCTCCTGCTGCAGCCCAGTGCTGGATGGGGGTGGGGGTCTTGGGCCGAAGCAAAGCAACTCCACACACAGACTCTTTGTTCTCTGCAGAGAGGAGGAAGGCCTGTCTGAGTGTGGGCAGTGGAGGGCTGGGGTTGGGCCAGCAGGCGGCTCTGGCCTGGACCCGGGTCCCTTCCTGGGCTGGAAAATCCAGGTGAAGAGGGCCAACGTCTTTCTCTCCGGCTGAAGAGTTCCCAGGACTCCTTTCCGGGAAAAAGGCAGCTCCCTGCCCTTACTCTAGCCAGCTCCAGACCAGAGAGGCCTGGAACCACGGAAATGCCAGGTCCTCCGGTAATTGGGGCTGGCAGGAAGCGATCTGGGGAATTACCGGGGTCAGGCGCCCCATTGAAGGCCAGGGCTTTGGAAGGGCGGCTGGCTCGTAATCTCGACTTGAGATCGGTTGATTTTGTAGTTAGTTCCAAAAAGAAAAGTCAGCTCTAATTAATCTGCGGACTTTGGAGTGCAGGAGAAACAGGGCCCAGGGAGTAGAGGCTGGGGGCTGGGAAGCGGCAGAGTGGGAGTCCCATGAGACCCGATGAGGCCTCACATCTGGAGCCCAAGTCTCAGCTCCCTGATCTGCTTCAGTGTAAATGGTCTGGCTGTCCCCACTGGGATTTCGTGGCTTTGGGAGACTGCTGTCCCCATACCAGAAGGCTCCCATATCTGTGACTCCCATCTGTATGCAGCACTCTGCGTGTGAGCGCGAGAGAAGCCTGGGGCTGCTCAGGCCCTCGGGGAGCCAGAGGCGTGCAGGAAGCTTTCAGGAATAGCTGCAGCATCGGGCTGAGACAAGCTACCTTCTCCTGGTTCTATTGGAAGTCCTGGGACCGTGCCAACTCCCTGAAGGAAGCATTCAGGTGAAGTCAGTGCCAATGGGGAAAACACTACCCTTCCTTGGTTCTTTGACTAAAATGCACCAAGTACTCCACATCCTCTGCCTTAGATGCTCCGGGTACTGCTCACAGAGAGCTTTGGAGGTTCAGAGGAAGGCCCAAATCCAGTCACAACCTTTTTCTTACAAGGAGGAAAACAGCTCAATACTCACCTCCTTTCCTTCTAGGGGAGCAAGGACTGCTTACTAGAAATCATGGGGACCCCCAGGGCTCATAAGACCCAGATAGTAGTCATTCAGAGCAAGGCTTTGGGGTCAGACAGAACTGACTTCACTATTTCCTAGCTGTGGACCTTTGGGTGTTCACCTCTGTGAACCTGTTTGTTCATCTGTCCATTGGGGATAAGAATAAAATCTACCTCACAGGGTTGTTATAAAGATCTAGTAAGGTCATACATGAAAAGTGCCACATAATCAAACTGGCATGTTGGAAGAGGCCTCATAAGTCACCTATAATAATACTAATTACCATTCTACAGAAGCATGCCATCCACATGGCCCCTTGCCCTGACTGGCAGATCAGAATGAACATGCCCTTGTGTGGAAGGGCCAAGGGGCAGTGAGGAGAAGGGCTGGCGTGGCCAGGAAATGAAGACCGAGAGGGGCTGGCTGGGTGAGCTTCTGCTCCTTACACCTTCACCCCAGGGCCCTGGCCATCCAACCACAGGGTGCTTCGGACCTCTTCCCGTGGGAGCCCCTGTTTCTGGGGATCCCCACAGCCTCTGGGAAGGGTGACTGCAGTTACCAGTTGCTCTATCACGAAGTTCTCAGATCCCGCCTCCTCTGGTCTGAGAACGCACAGCCCTGAGCAGAAAGGGAATGTGTGCTCAGCCACGGTCCTCCATGTAAACCTGGAGGCTTAACACCCAGACTGCCACGTGCATCAAACGCACCCCCCACTGCTGAGACAGACTGACCAGCTCCGACGTGCTTAGAGATAAGTTCTCACCAGGTTTGTGATTCACATATAGTCTGACAATACTCGTCAATCCTCTTGAAAGAGAGCCAAGGTTGTAATGGTTTAAACACACTTTGCGTCTTACAACATATTTAAAGAAGATCGGTGTAATGCATTTGGATCAAATAGGTACCACATGGGCACACTACAATGCCCGCAGTGTCCAGGCAGCGGGGCTGGCCCTGAGTAGGGCTGGGGTAGCATGGGGCCTGCTGGCCGTGCTGGGCTTTGATCCTAAAGAGCTGGTGGAGAAGCCTGCCCTGCTGGCTGGGCTGGGCTAGCCTTTGAGACGCTGCCAGGTTGGGTCCAGTTGCTGGGATGGTGATGGTTGGTGGATGGAGCTAATCATTAGCAAAGTTCATGGGCTGAGAAACATCTTTGCTGAAAGTTAAATTCCACCCCAAGCCGAAAGGAAGGCCTCCCTGCATGCATATCAAGTCGTTGGTGCACAGCAATGGAAGCAGATGTGGAGGGTCTCTTGGTTACTCCACGGGTCCCCCTCACAGCCTGGCCCCTGTCCCAGCTCTGTGTTCCCACCTGCCAGTGCTCACTCCTCCCTGGGGTGGGGAGCAAACTCTTCTCAGCTCCTATGATCAGGCCACCCTTCCTGTTGGAGCTTCCTTACTGTGCCTTACCCTAAGCACGGAGCAGAGAGGGGAGAAGAGAGAAAAAGAGAGAAATGATGACCCAAGGAACGGTGCTTTGGGGAGAATCCTCTATGTTGCAGAGAAACCACAGAAGACAGGGCTCTGTGCACAGTTAGCTCAGCCTGGGTGAGAGCCCCTGAGGAGACACTCACTTCTGCACCAGGGCGAGCAGGCCGGCCTCCGGGCTCAGGCTCATGTGACCTAGCTTCCAGTTCCAGAGGACTGTTCACCAGCTGCGCAACCTTGGGCAAAGTATTGACATCTGAGCTCATCTGAACAGTGAGGATAATGAGCTGGGCCGTGGTAAGGGCTCAGTGGGATGGGGAATGAATGGTCTTTGGCTAAACCAGAGACATAAAGTATTGCTGCACTTGTCCTTGAGTGCTCGTCTCATCATCTCAGAGTTCTGATGAGAAGCAAACTTCTGCCCAGGCACGGTGACCACTGAAGTCAAGATGCCCACTGCCCCAGGGCCAGTGGGACAGGCCCTTGGAGCCTCCTGAGAGCTGCCTGACCTTGGGGAATGGCCTCAAGTCAGTAGGGGCAAACCCTCTGCTTCTGGCCACCAGTGCCCAGTGCATACCCTCTGGGCTTTGTTGGATGAGGAGGCCGTGGCTGAAGTGATGACAGAACAAGGGTCCCAGCAGAGTGAGGGCCAGCACAGAGATGTGGGTTCTGAGGCTGCCTGGTGGCTCCAGGAGCAGCTACTGACCAGGCTCAAGGACAGGCTGGGAGAAGTAGAGGCAATAGGAGCCTTCCAGAAACCTTGAGAGGCAGGGAGAGGGAGCTGCCAGCTACATGGCCCCTGCAGATCCCACGAGAGGCCACTGTGGAAGGGCAGAGGGGACAGTGTGGCAGAGAAAGAAAGGGTGAGGAGCAAGAGCCAAGCGCGAAGAAGAAGGGCCTCCTCAGTTCCTCGTGAGGTCTGGAAGTGGCAATGCTGGTGACAAGCCTGGCCGTGGGTGAAGGATGACCTGGACACAGACTCAAGGAGACCAAGACTCCTTACAAAGCCAGAGCTGCTCTTCTCTCAGGGGTGTGGCGCCAACTCTGTCCCCAGGAAGCTGTAGCTCCCCTGAGCTGGAAGGGGTTTTAATCCAGTCTTTCGTCTGACATAGGAGCTTCTCAACACGTGCCAGGCCCATAGTTATCAAGCCTCTACCCGAATACCTCCGGGAACCGCGGCCTCCCTCCCTCCAAAGGAACCCATCAGCGCTGGCTCTACCCCAGTCATGTGGAAGAAGTGCACTCCCCTCTGCATGCTGGAGCCTTATGCCGCAGCCCTGGGCCTCTTCTCCCCAGGGCAGGCTTCTGAGGAACCAGGAGTTGCCCTCTGTCAGCAAGGCCACAATGGTTTCCCCTGTAAGTTCAATGCAGTCAGGGTTGAATGATTTGTCCCAAGCCTGAGCCCAGGATTGCCACGCTCATGGGACCAGGGCCTCTATCATCATGACACGCCAGTCCTAAGCTGAGCCCTCTCAGGACAACAAAGCCCAAGCTCTCTTCTGGACGAACCAGACTCCTGGATGGCAGGAGACTGCAGACACCGCCATGGTGTGGATGTTGGTTTTGGGCATCGCCACAGTCGCAGGGAAACCTCTGCCGGCCCTGTAGTTTTTTCACAGCTTGAAAGAACTAGTGGGGCTGCTAATGGGAAAACCGACCCTGCTCTGCACCAGGAGGCAGTAAATTTTGTGAGTCTGTGTGAGTGGATGGAGGCAACCGCGGGGGCTATAATTTCCACTTCCTGACACAATACAAACTTCTCAGTTTATGCAGAACTAATTACAGAACTCTCAGGTCTCGCCATTTCACCCACCAAGCACCCATAAAACAGTGCGGTCATGGCAGCCGCTGGATTAGAGTACACGGAATAATGTGCTTCTCAGGAGTGATTCTTCCCTTTCCAAACCCCTCCCCCTCCATGTCCTTCTTTCCTTCCTGCCTCCTTTCTTCTCCTGCAAGGAAAGCCCCAGTGGCTTCCCAGCCAGTAACAGGTGGTACCATGAGAAGGGCCCAGACCTGGACATGCGTTCCTGCCCTGTCACTTATGAGTCAAGGGACTTTGGGTGTATTCAGTTTTCTCATTTGTAAATAGAAGAAGAAGAGTACCAGCCTCTCAGGGTGGCCTTAGGATCAGAAATAATGCAGGTCACTTTGAAGGACAGCCTGGCAACATGGTAGGCATTCATCAAGTGGTGACTTTTATTAAGATTATTTTTATGTTATTATAGTTCCTGAAATGACCACTTCGGGCCTTGATTCAAGTTGTTTCCCTGTCTAAAATGCCATTTCCCTTGACATCGCTGATTGAAGAACCACTGTGGTGGATTAAAAATGGCCACAAATGCTTTGCCACCCCTTCCACAAACAGAAGTGGAAGCTGAATCCCCTCCCCTACCTCACATGACTTGGCCATGTGGCTTGCTTTGACCAACAGGACAGCAGAAAATGTGATGCAAGTGCACTGAGACTTGCCCATTTTGGACACTGTGTTGGGCCTGCCATGCTGTAAGGAAAGCTAATTATTCCACTTGGGGCTGAGAGGCCAAGTGGAGAACAGAGGCACCCAGCCCATGGCCAGCGCCAGTTACCAGACATGTGGACGGAGCTGTCTCGGCCCCTCTGGCCTTTCCATCCGTCATCCAATGTGACTGCATGAGTGAGCCCAGGGGAGACCAGCAGTACTCCCCGACCGCCAATCCACAGAATCGTGAGAAATAAACCATCATTTCAAACTAGTAAGTTTGGGATGGTTTGTTACGCAGCAATAGATAACTGATACACCTACCCATTCACCACAACTGAGCTCATAGGCTGTTGCCTCCCAGAAGATTTCCCAAACTCCTGCCAGCCTGGAATTAATATCTGCATCCCCCATATTCACATAGTGCTTTATGATGGTAGCAGTTAGCACAGTGTCCTTCACCAGGGTTTTTTTTTTTGTGCAGGAATTCCATCTCTCTGGTCCTTGAGCTGCCAGAGAGCAGGGCTGGGTCCCTACTCCCATTTTCCCAACAATGCTCAGCACAGAGCTCTGCCTGGCGAACCCGAGGTGCTTTGGTACAGAGATAGCCACAGAGGTCCAGCTGGACCACTGATCTGCCTAAGCCCCTGCCCCCCATCAGCCCCCTGCTCCCCCAAGTGGAGAGAAGATCCCTGTCCAGCAAATTTCACAAGCATTATGAGGCTCATGCTAGGTGAGTGTGTGCGCAGTATGCGGTGTGCATGACCAAGACTGGACCCTGCGTGCACCATGGTGAGACCACACTTGGATTACCATGGGGGGGGTGGGGTCTTCCCATCCCCGCTTCTTACCTTCCGGCCGTGGTAGCCCTGGATCCCCGGGTCTCCCTGGGGGAACAAAGAGAGGACAGTTAGAGGGGTTTTCCTAGTGTCAAACCCCAGCTCCTGCTGTTCCCTTCAAGTTCCCATCCCCCCCTCCACATGTCTAAATCCTCCTGACCTCCACCCCCAGCCACTGCTGGAACAATAACAGAGGCTGTTCTGCTGTTCAGAACAAGCCCCTGCCTTGCAGAGACACAGGGATCTCCTTGGGAAGGGTCAATGTGGCAGGAGGCCTGAGCTGCAGTTTTGGTTCTACTACTGATTTTCTGTTGAACCCTTGGACCAGTCATTTTGCCCCAGGACCCTCAGCTTCCACATTTGTAAAATGGTCAGGCTTTGCAAATTATCCTCAGAGCCCGAGGGTCCCTCAGTTTCAAAGGGGGTGTCTGTTTGATATCAAGAGCTTCCAGACAAGGTTTCAGAAGAGACCAGATGACCCCGAAGGTCCCTTCCAGTTCTGACCCCTTATGAAACGCCCTTTTATTGGGATGTTGTAATAACATCCTCAACATCAACCTTCAGTTTCAAACTAGACTGTGAGATCCTTGGAGCTGGGACCGCACCTTCCACACCAGCCATAAGACTTGGTCGGCTGAGCACACAAACCTTCAATCTTTGTGAGACCCAATCACTTCCCAAGAAGGTGGCATTTTGGAAATGAGCCAAGCATGGTCCGTCTCTCAGCTGAGCTCCCTCTCAGCTCCTCAAGGAGCACCTTCAGTACTGCCAGTTCCTCCTCATTCAGGGAACGTTCTCCCCGACCCCCCGCCCTCAGCGTATCTCCCAGACGGGCCCTCACCTTCGGTCCAGGAGGCCCAGGAAAGCCCTGCAGAAGTAAGAGAAAGGTGAGTAGAGGCGAATTTCATTGGTAAACGGTTGAGGTGAGTCATGGTTCCAGTGGATGCTGGGGGTAAAGCAGTGCTTGAGTCGCTGTACTGGCTTTTGGATGTGCTAGAGAACAGACTGGAGGATCCTGGGAGGGTATCTGAAACCTGCTGAGGGCACGTGGGGACAACATGTCCCTCTCTGGAGCCATGTGGGCGCCGTGGGCATTGCTTCTGTGCTTGCCCACTGGAAAATAGGTCAGTGGCATCATGTTAAATCAAGAGTGTGGTTTGGTCCAGATCCCCACCCGCCCACCTCCTAATTGGGACCCCTCCCTGGAAAGCCGGCTTTGCCCAGAAGAGTTACGATTTTGCCTTTGGTCTTGCCAGCCTGCGGGGGAGCCCTGCCTCCTTCCCCCAGGGCGCTGTGACCATGGCAGCCAGCAGTGGGGAGGTGGCGTGGGCCCAGGGCCTGTGGGAGCCCAAGGGAGAGGCGGGGAAAGCCTGTCCTGGCCACAGTGGTGGGAGACGGTCTGGCTGGCAAACGCGGGCTGCGGAACACCGTGATGCCTCAGTCTGGTCTGTTTCAGTTGGTTTAAAACCATACTTGCTGATTTTTTTCCTTATAAAAAACCTAACAAAGAAAACCATCTGGCTCGGGTTCAGTGAGTGGGAGCCCAATGTGTTTGAGGAAGGGCAGTCAGCAAAGAGGTGGATGTTGAGCACTTTTTTGGTTTCCTCAGCTTGGTTTAGTTCAATTCCCTAAACGTCACTTCCTTTCTGGTTTTCTGTTTTCCCGTCTAGAAACCTATGAAAGTGAGACTAATCTCCCTCCCAGGGGTCCTGGGGAGAAATCATGGAAATATTTAATATCTGTTGTGGGGGTCAAGCTGGGCAGGAGAGCCAGGACCCCTGCAAGCTAGGTTTTCACACTGCTGTGCCACCTTCCGGCCCAGCTGGGTGCTGGTCAGCGGAGTCCAGCCTAGAGGGACCCCCTGCTGAGCATCCGCATTGGCAGCTGGGGTGGCTGAGGGGCCCTGATGTGGAGCCAAGTGACTGGAATGTGACTGTAGTCACTGAGGGCTATTTGGCAGGGACAGTGTAACCCAGCAACTTCACCTCTAGGACTCTATCCCAGGGACACAATCAGAGATGTGCAGACCTCTATGTCTGAGGATACAGAGCACAGACAGGAACTCTGTAACTACTTTCTCAGTAGGCTCGGCAGCCCTCAGATCCACGTCGGAGACTCCTGATGTGGGAAAGGGCGTGGCTTATGATGGTAAAGGAGAAAGCAACAGGATACAAACTATTTTATGTATTTCAGAACCCAAAAGTGTTTAGGTCCTCCTATATTAAAGAAAAAAATGGAAGGACTCTCCAAAATGTTAATGATGGTGAACGATGGATATGGAAAATTGACAAATTTAAACTTTGTCTATATTTCACGTTTTTCATAATGAATGTATGATGTTTCAGTTATAAGAAAGAAAACCAGATTTGTTTGTTTGTTTTTTAGCAGAGAGCCCATTTTCTCCAAAGAAGCCCAGGTGCCTGCTGAGCTGTTCTCCTGCCCTGGTGCTGCCTTGCACTAAATCGGGCTGAGGAAGACTCGGGTCTTGGCCAGGGCTTGCAAGTGGGTGACTTGGCGGCCCCAGCTGCGTGTGGTCTTGCCTGGAGCTGGGGTGCCTTTTGGGCTTCCTGGGCTCAACGAAGGGTCCCCCTGGCCGACAGGTGTCCAGCTGGTGGCTTAGGAGTGTGAAACCTGCACACCCCAGAAAAAGCATGCTTGTTAGGGGTGCCAGCTGGTGGGGCAACCCTGCGCTACCTCCGTCAGGACTCACTGCCCCCAGCGCAGGTTCTCCCAAGCCCAGGGGTCAGGGGACAGCCATCAAAGGTGGCCGTGGAAACTTTCCTCTTGCTGGGGTGGGAACAGCCTGTTGGTGATTTCCTCCCTAGAAGGCAATGGCTGGAGTTGAGGCCACGGCCCCAGAAGGTATGTTTTCAGAACCAGAGTGTGGCCGGGGTGGGCAGCTCCCTGCATGTTCACTGGCCTTGCCAAGGTGCTTTTGCCATTCAGCTGGGACACAGTTCCTGTTGGTTATGTGCAGTTTGAATGCTTCCAGAGATTTCTTAGGACAAGTCTTAGAAGAGGTGGCAGTGGAGAGAGGGAGGGGGTACTTACACGTGGCCCCATGGGCCCTGTCAGTCCTGGATGCCCCTGAGGTCCACTTGGTCCAGGGGGGCCTGGTGGCCCTGGTGGGCCTTGGATACCGGCCTGGCCCTGTTCACCCTGAGGTTTGTGGAAACAAGCGTTAGAGAGAGACCCCCAGGGCTGCAGAGCTGTTCCCGCCCCAGTGCCATGCACCCGGTGAAGGCCCTGCGTGGGCTCTGGCGGGGAGGCGGTGGGGGTGTGACGGTGAGGATGCTGCAGTGGTGACTACATGCAAGGGCTGGTGGCGGCAGAGTGACGGCCAAGACACTAGGCCCCCAGGAGGAAGTTCTTCCAGAGTGGGCTTGCTGTCGGAGTGCCTGGGCCCGGGGTGAGAGCCCGCTGTGGGCGGCAGAGGCAGAGGCGTGAGTGAGGCGACCCCCAGCCCAGAAGGTCTGTTCCCAGCCTGGGCGGAGCATGGAGTCCGGCTGCTTGGCCTGAGACCAGGGCCTGCCTCCGCTCCCTCCCTGCGGCGAGTCCCACCCTCCCTGTGCGCCCTGGCCTCTCAGCCACCAGCTAAGAACAGAAGTTCCTCCCTTCCTAACGTACCTTTTTACCATTTTTGGTGACCTGGTCCAAAGGATCAAATCAGATCCTTAGGTCAGAGGTTATAGAATTTTGTTTGGCTCATTAAACAATTCAGCAAGAGATTTTAAGTAAAACATTTGCACTGATGGCTTCTGGTGAAAGATGGGGAGGCCTGGCGATCAGGATGATTCCTGGGGCAATCAGGGACTGGACTGGGGAGCGGCACCCCCTACAGGTGGGGCTTGAGTTCTCCAGACGCATCAGGATGGACAAGGGCTGGGGAGGCAGGGTCAGCACCACGTTCCCTTGGGAGGGGGAGGGAGCCTGGTTCACGTGACCCAGACCTTGGGCTGCGGCCCAGTCAGGGTTGGCCTAGATCTACACCGCACTGTCATTATATGATTTTTGAAGGGAGCTTTCCAGGGACGATCTGGGCTCAGCTCTTGTGACAAGGGGCCCATCCCTACAGACAGACTGACACAGAGCAGCCTGGCAGGTGTGGGAGCTCCAGGCTGGGATGCAGGGGGCGCAGGCAGCCCGAGTGCCAGGCCAGGCCACCCTGCTCAGGGAGATCTCAGCAGGCCTCTGTGACTCCTGCCTTCCTGTATAAAAAGGGAGCTGATGATGCTTCCTGCGAACTCTATAGAGGGAAACGATGATTATAAATGGGAGTACACAGCTTCAGAATGAGAACTGTAAGAGTTCAGCAGCGCCTGCTTGAACCATCTCGTGGCTGGGACCTCTGAGGGCAGATGGTGCCTGGCAGTGTTACTCGGGGCCCTGGGCTTCATCCTGCCACACCCTCTGAGAGGCTGCTTGAAGGCGATGAGTACTCATGGTAGAGGAGGCAGGTGCAGAAATGGGTCCCAAGTCCCATTTTACAGGAGAGAAACCAGGCTCGGGGAAGTTGAGTTCCCCGACTGAGGTCACATGGAGAATTCGGGGTGCAGGGGCCAGACCCCCAACTCGGAACTCCAGACTATTCCTATTCATTCCAAATAAGCCCCCGGCAAAAATTGCTCACCATCCAACTTTCTGCATTTTGGAAGTGACCTCCAACACCATCTGCTAAGCACATCATATCACTTATAAAGTTTCCTGTTTCAACTAATATTAGACCTAGTGTTTAAGTATCTTACAGAGCCTGTAAAATCAATATTGGTTTATTGATAGGAAATGGATAAACCTTTTTATGTCCCATGATGGCTGACAGCATAAAAACCTTGTTCTCCAGGCAGAAGCTGCAGCAGGCAGAATAGGGGCCCCTGTACTTCTATCTCTACTTTGGAAACCAGGTCAGGGCAGCACAGAAAGTTCTGGCTCCCCCACCCCTTGCTCTTGAAAACAGGGGTAGTCACATGCATGGGCCCCTCTCAATTTCTTCACCGGCAAGGTGGGGATGATGAGGATGGCGCCTCCGCTGCCGCTGGCCGGTGTGGGGTTACATGAGATAATCCATGTAGAATCCTTACAACAGAGCCTGGGACCAGCGAGGGCTCAACACATAGCAGCTAACGCAGCTGAGGCCAGGAGGTGGCTGCTGGGGGCTGAGGCGAATGGCCGCTCTGAGGGCAAGGACTCAGCTCTCCTGGAACGGGGTCTGGCACGGGTACGGGTGTGTGACGGTGGGCCGCGACTGGTGCTTCCCTGAGCTGCCAGCAGGCCCCCTGAACAGCCATGCTTGGGGTAAGCGCTCAGAGCACATGGAGGCTCTCGAGGATTTGGCTGGTGTAATGGGATATGCAGGCTCAGGTAACATGCGTATCATGTGTCCCTCTGTATTTTTAGCTGTTAATTGGAGTGATTTTTTTTTTTCAGCCTTGTACAATCAGGTGCCTGACATGCAGGCCCCTGGACTCCTGAGTCAGGCCAGATGGTGGCTCCAGGCCATGCTTTCAGGCTTTCGGGGAGCATCTCAGAACCCTGTCACGTCCAGTATCCCTGTGGCCTAGGGGGTAGCCCCTGCACAGTGTAAGGGAGGCTCGGGGCATGCTGCCTGGCCCAGAATCAGTGCCTCCGCCTGATCGCTGCGTCCGAGGTCTCTCACCCTTGGTGATCTCTTCCTATCTCAGCCTCCTTGGTCTAGTAAGGCAGGGAGAAGGAAGCAGTTGCTCACAATGATTACGCCTGTAGGTTGAGGGCTGCATTCCTCCTGCAAATTTCCTCACTCCTCAAACTCCGGTTACAAGTGATCAGATGCTCAGCAATCTGCATTTCTAAGTATAAAGTGTATAGGGCCAATTGAGAGAGCCCTGGGTTGGGGGCTCTGAAAACCTGGCTGCCGGTTCCTTTTCTGCCTCTTGCTGTTTGTGCAACCTTGGGCAAAATTCACTTCTCTCTGAGCCTCAATTTAATGATAGCCCTCGAACTGTCCAGGGCTATTCTAAGTGCTTTGCATACACAGCAACCCTATGCGGTAGGAACTGTTATTATCCTTATTTTACAAATGAGAAAGCTGAGGCACAGAGAGGTTAAGTAACTTGTCCCAAATCACACAGCTAGTAAGAGGCAGAGGGCTTGGGCCCCCTGCAATTTACTGTGTAACCTTGGGCTACTTAATGTCTCTGGGCCTTGATTTCCTCATCTGTGAAATAAGGATGGCATGCTTAATTCATAAAACTGTTGAGAGAATTGAATGTAAACCAGGCCTGCAAGGTGTGTAACCCAGTGGTGGCTGTTGTTCGTGGCTCTTATGAGCAGTAACGGGTGCTGGAAGCTGGGGATCTCCTGTGCTTGGGTGTTGTGTATTCCCAGGTCTACAGCACTCATGGGCCCATTTCTGTCTAAGTTAATTTAACCAAAGGTAGAGTGAGGTTTTGTCTTTGTCAATAGCCCCCGCTGGCCTGTCAGGGCCCAGAGACCTGCTGAGCTCCTGGGGAGACCCCATGAGGTCTGGGCAAAGGGAAAGGGTCTACCTGGAAGGTCCGCCTTTTTATGACTGGGGGTGGAGCCAGTCGCACTGAATTGAGGAGAGGCAGCAGCTGAGGAGAAAGATGAGTTGGAAGGCCAGAGGGCGAAGGCCAGAGGGCAAAAGCCAAAGGTCGCAGGTGTTCAGGAGGATGCCCGAAGTCGCCAGGAAGGCAGGGTAGCCAAAAGGGAATGGAAGAGAGATAGAGAGAAGAGAGATTAGCAAGCATGAGGCACAGGGAGGGGAGGTGTGGACGGGGCATTCTCAAGGCTTGTGGGGTGCCGTGCTGAGCTGGGATGGTGCACCTTCCCTGGAGGGAGGAGTGACCCTTGAGGTGTCGGTCAGCAGCAGCCCCCAACTGGGAGAGTGGTCGTCTTTGGCTGGGCCTGCCCTCTGTGGCCATGCTGGGCTGAAAAGGCCGCCTGACACGCGGCCCAACATTGCACTGCTGGCCCCGCCCATTCCTGCTCGTGGACAGAGGCTGCTGGGCTGGGGCAGAAGGCTCAGAGGCTCTGGCTAGGTAGGGAGCCACAAGACTAACTAAATTGGTACTTGAGGCCAGGCTGGTGTGTGGTGGCCTCTGGTTCTTTTTTTGGCTGAACGAGAAAGGCTGATGTCAGCGAATCTGGGGAGGTGGTCAAGGGCAGTGCCAAGCCGGGCTCCCCGGGGGCTGAGCAGACTGAGGGTGTGGCCAGTGTGGGCACAAGATAAGTGCTACTGAGGTCTCACCCTGGGACTGGAGGGCTTGGGAAACAGAGGCTGGGCAAGGATGTCTCTGGCATGTTCAACCACTTGTTTGGGAGAGGCAGCTTGCAATCACATTATTGAATGTGATTTTCATTTCTGGAAATTCTTGCTGCTTTCAATCTCTACACCCATGAAGCATGGCTGTAGGAAGTGGTTAGAACCCATGTCAAAACAAAGATGGCATATAATCAACCTCTTGTTTTTGAAAGCATTTTAACTCACAGGGGCCCCTAGGATGAGTGTTAAGGACCAGGGGCCACCTGGGCTGAGAATGTGCCCAGCTAGGGACCTGGGGGCCCAATCATGGCCTTTCTAGGTCACTGCTGCCTTCATGGTCAGCTGCTGCACAGAGAGGCCCACCCCCTCCCACAAGGGGCATGAGGATGTGCAATGTTGAGCTGTGTCCAGGAAGCCTCTCAGCAGAGCAGGCCCAAGACCTTCCAGACCAGGGCCTACAAACCTTCAGGGTAATGATCTGGTTGGAGTGCAGAGCTGCTAGAGTGCTGCTGCTTAGGTACTCCTGGTGCGGGAGGGGGAACGGAGGCGGTGAGACAGGGCGAGTGCCAGAGCCACAGACACCAGCTCCTCCACCCCCCATCCCAGGGGTCTCCACTCCCCTTCTGCTTCCTCCCTCCCTGGAGGTGCTGCAGGCTGCAGCAGACGCAGGGACCAGCCTGGCTCTCTTGGCATCTTGTGGACCCGGAGGCCTGCCACCCATAAACACCTCAGAAAGCCAATAGACCATTTGTGCTAGAAGCCCCCTGCTTCCCTACTCACTTCCAAAAAAACCAGCAAGTGCCAGCTGCCTTGCCCTGCCCTCCAGCTGGGGCCCCAAACCTGCTCTCGCCCCTGCCCGACCCATACTGCCATAGTCACAATGCCTGTGGCAAAGGTGCTTCTGGAGCCTTCTCTCCCTTCCCTTTCCCTCATCCTATGTTGGGCTTAGGGGCAGAGGGCTCTCTCCTCCCCCATCCTCCTGTGTTCACTCAGGACTGACGACACTGCCAAAGCGTCTGCAGTTGCGTTGTCTTTAGCATTGGGGGAAGCTGTCTTTCTTTCGGGCAACATAACAATCCTGTGAGCCCATCGTTTCAAATAAACACAGCTGACCTTCTATTATTGTATCAGGATCAGGCTGGCCGGAACACCAGGGCCCCCGTGTCCCTGGAGCACATGCCACTGACGGGCTGGCTCTGTCCGTGCTGCTGCCGGCCTGTGCCCTCTGCCCCGGGCCCAGCCCAGCCTTGGCCTCAGTACCAATCCAGCTACTCTTGTTCAAGGCTCCCTGAGGCCTCTCCTTGAGCCAGGAACCCAGGGATCAGAGGCTGATTGGCAGGATCCTGTTAGCAAGGCCCTCCTCGTGGCCTTTCAGAGCCTGGGGACTCGGAGCCTGGCTTTTGCTTGTCTCTACTCCCTTGTCCCCCTGCCTGGCAGGAGTGGGTGGCCAGTGGGCCACACCACGTATGTGTTTCTGGACACAATGAGGTCCATGACAGGGGGATGGGCACCTGGAGATGCCTGTCCCCCCTACCTCTACTGCGCAGGTCAGAGAGTGGGCAAGGCTGATCCACAAAGTGAGGGGCACTTTCCAGGCGCTGGCTCACTGGGCCTCTCGCTGGAGGAGGCAGCGCACACGGTAGCCCTCCCTGTCTCAAGAATGGCCCTGCTCTTGGTGCACTGTTTGTACATTCCTAACAGGATGACAGCAGGCTTTGGGGCTGTGCATCCCGGGGGTAGGGTCAGGGAGAGGAAGGAGCTGGTGGGGGCTGGGGGGAGTGGGAGACCATCTTAGCCCTGAAATCCCCCACGCTGCTTGAAAAGCATTCTCTATTTTTCAAGAAGCAAAGCAGAGACCTTACCCTTGTATTGATACAACCCGCCCCCAGTTAACCCCTACCATTGAGATTGGGTCATCCGAAATAATGACTAATCAAAAAGTCCCTCTGATTCCGCCAGGGAAGGCAGCCAAACACACGCACACACAATCACACACGCACACTAGGTAGGGATTCAGACACATAGACTCGCACAAGCCACACGGCCTTACAGAGACGGCAATGTACAGAGGAGAAGCAGGCGGCCCTGGAAGTCGCATATACACACCTGCTGGGAGACTCGCAGCCCAGACAGCGCAGGGCAGATACATAGACACGAATGGCGGGTGAACACGAGTGCTGGAGACTGGCTCTGCACAAACACACATACTGACCACGAGGCACACTCCCGGGCTGGGCAGACACACCCCCACCCCACAGCCCCTGCTCTGGCTGCTGAGCACAGAGGGGGCTGTATGCTCCTGTTCCCAAGCTCTGTAGGTGCCAGGAGCTCCAGGGAGATGAGGCTGAGCTGGGGGCTCTGCCCCAGGACAGAGCAGTTCTAGGGGTTCACTTACCCGGTGTGGGTACTCGCCACACTGACCCTGGACAAGAAAGGGAAAGAAAGGGCGTGTTAGGCACTTGGAGATGGGCTGTCCCTCAGGGGCACCTTCAGGATTTGTGGACACAGCGCGCACACTCGTCACCCCACTAGCCCCCCTCTGGCCCTGGACTGAGTTCCCTGAGGCAGGAGAACTAATTTCCTCCCTGACCCCTGACTGGCGGCATGGAAGAAGCTCCCAGGGCCCGCCTGGACGTGGCCCCATGGAGCCTGGGGCAGGGCGCTGTGCCATATGCTCCGCTTGCCGTGAGCACACAGTCAGGAGCTGTGCTCCAGGCCTGGCGTGGAAAGACGGAGGGTCCACCCAACATCCCCGAACAGGAGCCCCTGGGTGGCAACGGCAGACAGCGAGACAGGTGTGGACAACGAGACCCTCAGAGATGCCCTCACTGAGCTGGGGTTCCAGGTCCCTGTACTGTCCACCTGGGGCAAGCCCAGCGCAGAATCTCCATTAGAAATTCAGAGAGACAGAGAATGGAAGCCAGGAAGGGGGCCAGGCTAGTGGTTTACACACTGACACCTCAAAATCCTAGAGGCTCATGGAGGTGGGTCAGGAAAGACTGCGGGAGTGGCAGGTGGGTGGGGCTGAGAAAGGCTGAGGAGGGCCAGACTTCAGGGCATTCACCCCCACCCTGACCCCCTACCCCAAGAGCAGAGCATGCGCCAGAGCAACTTCCCTTTTCTCCCTTACATGCCCCGGCACCATGGGGGACACCCTGGTTCTGCTGATAAGAAATAAAGTTTGAAAATAACCACTCTGGACCCCTTTCTACCTGTTTTTTGTTTGTTGTTTTTTTTGTTTTTGTTTTTTTTAAATGTGCTCTGCCTGAGATGAAAATTATAGAAAACCTCCATCAGGCCTACCTTTTCTCCTTTTTCTCCTTGAGGTCCCTATGAAGAGATGGAAATGAGAGCATTAGAAACTAAAGCTGAAAATGCAGTGGCCTAAACCCTCTGTGTTGGGGAACATTAGGGTGAGGTACCAACCGGCTGTCCTCGGGGACCCATCAGGCCCTGTGGGGAGGAAATTCACATAGGTTAGTGGATGTACAGAAGGCAGGCAGATCGGAGACGTAGGCCTAGCTAGGGATTGTGCTAGCAGCTGGGCTTCCAGGTGCTTTCAGAATGCCTGGAGTTGCAAAGGCTAGGCTCCACCACCCACGTCTGGTCTTCCTGTGCCTGAGGTGTTCCAGGGGTTGTGGCCTGTACATCACATCTCAGCTTCTTCATGTCAGTGGGCATTACTAGCTGTGTCCTGTCCCTATGTGCATGGCCGTGATGAAGAATAGATGCCATCCTTCATTCATTCCACCATCCACCGTCATCTTATGGCCCCCGGCTAGGAAGGAGGTTGCATCTGCATGTCAGGTGGGGCCCTGCGTCTATGGATGGCCTGCCTCACTCACACCCATCTATCTCCTCGTGGCTTTGGAAAAACATTTGGCAAAAGAGAGGGAGCAGGAAGTTAATGACCTAAGCCATATCTTGGGCCCCTTGGAGGAACGTAAGAGGTCTTGGGATATCCTTCCAGGATGTCTTGTCAAATTTACAGGGCTGAGAAAGAAGCCTAAATTCAGGGGGGACTCATGTTCTCTGAGGAGGACACGGGGCTAGCTGGCTCTCAGGAGCCTGAGCTGAGGCTCTGTTTAAGGAGGCGTCACGGCTGGTGTGGAGTGAAGTGGGGGAGGACAGGCACTTCTTCTTTTGAGGATCCTCTCTGAGGCTGACTTTCAGTCTGTACTGAGCTCACACCTGCACTGGCCTCTGAGAAAGGCGCACATGTCAGCTCCATCTTGAGGACAAGGTGAGGTAGACGAGGCTCAGCAAGGAGTGGCATTGGGATGTGAGCCCAAGTTTGTCTGACCATAGGGTCCAGCTGTTTCCACTCTGCCATGTTCTCTGAACTGGGCTAGACCTCGGGAGGTTGGGCTTGGGCTTCTAGACTTGGCTAGAGCCACAGGCTGTGCCTCAACCACTGGGACCTGAGGTCCCCTCCAGGCACCATTGTGAGAGCCTGTGAAGAGCCACCTGCTAGACCCATCTCTTGGGGGGCTGGGAGAACTCAGGATCCCCAGGACAACCCTTCTGGTGAGAGATGAGCCTTCTCTTGTCCAGACTGGCCAACCGGACAAACCATCCAACTGGGAAAGTCCCAGGAGGTTCATAAGGAGAGACAAGTGAACTTTGGGACAATCCATGTGGCACCCCAGCCCATGTGGCTGACCAAGTGTTTAGTATCAAGTTCAGCAGCATATGATGCACCTGACAGGAACCAGACTGCAGGTGACCAGGGCAGGTTCTCTCCGGCCAGAGAGAGGAGCTAGATGAGGGAGGGAGGGCCAGGGGCCAAGAAATCATCAAAGGTTTGGGATTACGCAGGCTTGCAGGAGTGAATCCAGGCATCCTGAATAAGATTCTGTGGGACAATCGTGGTCTCCAGAGGTATTTGGTTGAGACTACACAGTTTTATTTCATTTCACTGTCAACATTTAAAAGCAACGAGAGCACAGCAAAAACGCTGGACTTCAAGTGTCTTTTCAATATTTCAAGGTCCAGTAACACATGGCATCAATCAGCTCTAGCTGAAAAGCAGTTGCCCCTTTATTAAGGCAGGTCATGGGTGGTGCGACGTGCTGACTAAGGAGCTTGTCCTGCGTCCGGTGTGCCAGGCATGGTTCTAGGCACTTAGTGTGAATTAACTGTTACCACCCTTAAGACAGCCCTGTAAGTGGTGGGCTAAGTTGTGAATTCAGAGTCCCCACTTTCCTTTATGGCACCTGGGGGACCTCGGTCCTGTCTACACCTTAACCAAGTTCTCGGGGCCACTGTGGGGTGGGTGGGGCAGAGGTAACCCCCTTTTGACAGTTGAGGACATGGGTTATGCACGTGAGGGTGAGCCCCAGCTCCCCATGTTGGATGCTCAGCAGAGGGAAAACCATCTGGGGAGAGAGGAGAGTAGGAGACAGACAGATGATAAGCAGGTCAAGATAATTACGCCAGACAGAGTGTTGAATTAATAGCTCAGGGTCCCTGTGCCAAGTCAAACAGGAGTCTAATAGCTCTGTAGCCTGTCGGATTTTGATGGATGACTATGAGGCCGATAGGGGATCTATCACACCGAGTGGGCTCATGAGAGATGGGATGGCCCCACCCTTCCCCTGAATTAGCTCTGACCCTTGAACAGGCTAGGGAGACTTGTGGGTGGTTACGTGGGTTGGGGCAGAGGGACGACAGGAAGAGGAGCCCTGTCGAAGAAGGGTCCTTTCTTTCAAGACAAAAGGCTCTGGCAGCAGAAAGGAAGTGTGGTGAAGAGGGAAGATCTCAGCACATGGGTCCTAATTCCAGCTCTGTTACTTAGCAGCTGTGTAGGTAGCCTTGGGTAGTGTGCTCAAACGCGCTGCTGTCTCGATCTCCCCTTTTGCACAGTGGGAATAATAAGTCACTATGAGGATTACAGAGCAGTGCTAGTTGCTAACCATCATTATTACTTCTGAGATAGTAGAAGTAGTAATGATGCCGAGGCAACCAGGAAGGGGATGCCCCAAGCCCCTTATGCCTCTACCATGATGGTAACATGGAAGTTTATTCCTGCCTTGGTCTACGTTACTTCAGGCATGTGCACATCATACTTAGGATCAGGGTAGGGGCAACAAGAAATACATTTGCAGTGGGGATGGCTGGGATGGAGGGGAAAGCTGGCTGGGGACCTGGATTCCAACACCAGCTCTTCCACCCACTGCCTCCAGGGCCTCACTGCCCTTCTTCTGGTTCTGCAGATATTTGAGTGACTTTCCTGCCTCAGGACCTTTGCACAAACTGTTCTTCCATGCCCCTCCCACCCCCTTTTCATTAAATCCTCACCCCTCAGACCCCAGTTCAAGTTTTATTCTCAGGAACACCCCCTGACCCTCTGCTGGGGTGAGGTGCTATTATACTGAAGTTTCTCAGAGTAATAAGCACCGCCTTTTCATAGCACTGATTACAAAGGTGATTTGTTAATTACGTGAGTGATTATTAAATGCGTCTCCCTCACTACACTGGGAGCTGCAGTGTGGCAAGGACAGTGTCTTCCTTACTCCTGTCTGTATCCCTAGCACCTGGCATAGTGCCCAGCATATTGTAGATACTCAACAGAAATGTAAAGGAAGGAAGGAGGAAGAGAGACAGGAAAGGAGAGAGAGAATTAAGGTGAGAGAAAGGCAACAAAATGTGGAGGGAAGGAATCTGAGAACTGGTTTGGATCCTATTTTGGATGTCCCTTAGCTATATGACTTTAGGCAAATCACTCGGTCTCTCTGAGCTTCAATTTCCACAGCTGTCAAAAGGAACACCAATAGGACCTGGAGCACAGGGTCATACTGAGGATTAAGTGAGATAATCTATGTCCAGTACTTAGCTCCATGCCCACAAGACAGAGAACCCTCAATGAGTGTTAGCTGAGTCTGAGGCAGGTGGACAGGCTGAGGTCCAGAGGGAGCTGAGTCCCCAAGGGTCCCACGGCAAGTGGTCATCTGCCTCCCTCAGTGGGCAGCGTTCTGGCCCCCCATGCCCTGGCAGTGCCTCAGTCGTGCATGGAGTGTTCTCACCTAGCGCTTGGAGCAAGGCACCAGCCCGAGCCCGGCTGGTCAGGGAGACAGGCGCCTGCCGTGTTCCTCTCACACCTGGCACAAACAAGACTCGCCTGTAGAAGGTGGCTGCTCACAATGTAGATGTGACCAGCCTGGGAGGCAGGACAGCATCCCAGCCAGGGCTGGTCTATCTGCTCTTAATGACCCCTCAGTCCCTCTGAGAACAGACCCCTCCCCTGGGTGACTAGCCCCTGACAAGGGCAACTTTCCCTTCTGGAAGAAGTGGCTTGGGGAGACTGGAGAGAGAGCAAATTCCTTTAAAGGGCTCTGCAGAGGCAGAAGGGACTGGAGGAAGGTGGAGGCCAGTCTGCTTCTCCAAGGCTGCTTTATGCCCGGTGGGGCAGCATCACCTGGGGTCCTGGGACAGCCTAGGGGAGGGCAGGCACGAGGAAACCAGGCCAGGGACGGAGTGATGGACAGGCTCCCTACACCCTCAGCGTGAGTGCTGCATGTGAGCACTTCCCCGAGGGAACGCTAGCCTCTAACTCCGTGTGACATTGGCCAACCATGAATTCTCTCTGGACCCCCTTCCCTCATTTTGCACGTGGAGAAGCCCCCTGCCCACCTGTCTTCCCTTTGTTGATGTGAGGACCCAGGGGCATGAGTTGTACACAGCTGGGGAGTGATTGTGGGGCAGCTACTTCCGCTGTCCCCGTTGGGCCCATTTCCTGGGAAGTGCTTGGTTGTGGCCCATGAGGTCCAAGTGATCTCCCACCCCTTGAAGGAAGACAGGAAAGATGGGGTCTTACCATCTCCCCTTTGGGTCCGGGGTAGCCCTGGAAGGAGAAGAGTGTGAGTGCCAGGCACACTGTGCAAATCAGAAGCCCCCTGCCCTGCCACATGCGGCCCCCCCTCCACCACCAGATACTCGCTGTGCTTAGCTCTGGCCGGCAGAGGCGGGTGACTGGGTGGTGGCCAGGCCCCTCTTCTGAAAGGACGTCAGCTGCTCATGGGGGAGGAGAGTGGGTGGGACTGGGCTCAACACTCATCGAAGCCCATTGTGGGGGGGAGCTCTGAGAGCGCTGGAAGGTTGAGCTCTCCCCCAGATCACTCCTTCCCAAGAGTGGGGAGGGGTCTCCTTTTCCCCATGAACATTTGTGTCTGGGGCTAAGTCAAAAGAATTGAAATGAACAAAAAGACAAGTCCAGGATAGGGAAGCAGCCTCGGTACAGACTGAGATATGTGTGTGGGGTCTCAACTAGGATGGGAGGCCCCAGGAGGCGGGAGGCACAAGAGCAACAGCGGGAGAGAGTGTCCAGCTCTTTTTAGAACTGGTTGTTGAGCCCTCCCTACCCAGCCCCCTCCTAGGAGCACCCCAGCATCACCAAAGTCTAGGATGGTTCTTGCTCCAGACGCTGAAGGCCCACCTTGGAGTCTGTGGGCTTGTGCCCTGTGGAGGCTGCTGGGGCCAGGGGTAACCCAGTCTAATAGTCCCTCCTCCCTTCCCACTGGCAACAACTTTCTGCCCCTAAAATGGTCATTCTACCTAAAGCTTCTTCCAAGGAGTTGGGGTCTTGCAAAAAGACTAAGAGACCCCAGGTTAATAACCTGGACTAAGTAAGAGGGAGGAGTCCAAGCTCAAGAGGGTCTACTCACCGGTTTTCCATCCAGCCCAATGGGACCCTGAAAGCAGAAGGAGGACAAACGTAAAGGCTGAGCCTCCCCAGTCTCCTGCCGAAGAGGCAGCCTGGGGCTGTGGGTAAGTCTCCAACAGCTAAGGTTCAAGTCTCTGCTGGTTACGTGATTATAGGTAAGCCAGTTTCCCATCCTAACAGGGGGATAAGGATAATAGACCTTCCTCAAAGGGTCCTTGTGAGGAGTGAGGGAGATGTCATCTGCGATATGCCCTGCACGAGGAGGACCCGATGGGGGCTGTCACCGGATCATGGGCCTCTGCCTCACCCCAGGTGGAGAGTGGAGAGTGTGTTCCTAGAAATCAGGGCTGGCCAGCACCGAGGCCTGTGGAACAGAGAACCAGCTGCTCCTCCGCCCTCCCCCTTAGATCCTGTCTTGGGCTCCCAGGCAGGGGTCACAGGACATCCAGACAGCCCCCTCCTGGCCACCTCGCTGCCTCCTCCAGGCAGATCCCCTCTCAAAGCCAGGCTGGAGGTTGCTTCTCTGCAGTGTGTCTTCTCTTCCGCATTCCAGTGTCCTACCAAGGTTTACCAGCCTATGACTTTATTCACCTGTTCGTGTCCTGCTATCCCTTTATTTCCATACTAATTTCCTTGTCCTCCCTTGCACTTTGAGCCAAGCTTGGAGATCCTCTCCCACGAAGGTTGTGGGAGAGGGTCCTTATTGCCCCAGGGTAGGAAGGGCAAGAGCAGCCTCAGGGCTGGCCCCGCATGAAGTTTAACCCAACCAAGCCCAGGGGTCAACAGAGCCACGGCTAACCTCAATTCTCCCCGCTTACCGGAAATCCGGGAAAACCTCGAGTGCCCGGCTGACCCTGAAAAGAATGGAGAGGAGTGAGGAGGGTGCGGAGGAGCTGAAACTAATCCTTAGGGCCCTGGTTCACCTTTGTTCCCAGAGGGGCCTCGTCTCCCTCCCACTCCTCTGTGATCATCCAGGGAAGACACTCCCCACTGTGAGCAGGTTGTGAGGGAGGATAAAGATGGATGTGGAGCATAGGACAGCTCCTCCCCCGGACTAGGGGTGGGGAAAGGGAAGAGAGATGGCCAGCATCCTTTGGACCTTGCTGGGAGGTAGCCCCTGAGAACTCCTTGCGTCTGTGGAAACTCTGAACCTTGGCATATACACAAGTGATGGAGAGCAAGGACATTGGGGACTCAGCCTGCAGCACACTGAACTCCTGAACTGTGGTTTTTTAAGTCCCTTTTATTTACATAGTCATTACTCATGGCCACTTATCTAAGGATCGTTTGGATATCAGTGGCTATCAAAATTTGACCTTTGAGATGTGTGTTTTCAGGTCAAAATGAGGTGAGTTTGCTCGCCTTCCTCTCAACAGACTTCTCCTAGTTGGACAATTTTTGGATCCCCCCACCTTTGCAGGACACAGACCAATTCATGTCCATTTCCATGGAGGTGCAGAAGGGCACATATAAGGTATTCAGGTTGGAGATTACAAGCAAGTTCACCAGTTTATGATCAATATTCAGGGCAGAAGAGAAGTATGCATGTGGGAAGCAGCATGAAGCTGTGCAGATCCAGGGCTGGGGAGGGCTGAGCACAAGGTCAAGGGTAATGGAGAGTTAAGAAGCATGAGTCCTGTCCCTCTCTTTCTCAAGAACCAGTAATGGCCCTCTTTTACTCACACTTCATTCATGGTCATCCTCAACCGCATCCTGATTTGCTGTTTTAGGTCGTTCCTGCCTTATCTTCCCACACACTCTTTGCTCGGGTGCACTGGCTCACCTTCTTTCCCCAGACACATCACATCTTTCACATGTTTAGCTCTCAGCCTGGAGTCCCCCTGGCCCGAGATGGCCACAGTCTCTTCCCAAACTTGGGCTTTTCAATCTGACTGCCTCTACCAACAATGGCAGTGTGACCCTGAGCAAATTTTCTAACCTCTCTCTGCTTCAACTACCTCATCTAGAGTACAGGGATAACCTTATAACCTCATAGGGTCATTGAATTACATTCCATTATGTTTGCAAAGCCCTTTGAAATGGTAGCTGCCATCATCCAATGTTTGTTGGGCTGAACTAAACCTAGGAGCACCAAAATAAAGCAAGGCTGCTTTCGAGCCCAATATCTCTTAGGACCCAAAGAGTTTTGTCCTTGTCAAACAATAGTTTCAGAATCAGACCCTAACCAGAGGGAGATTTCTCTGCAACCATATGCTGTGAACCTCCAACATCTCCAGGTTGCTTTGGTCCTTCTTAATGCTGTGGACACAAATAACCAGCAGCCTCTGCTCAGGGGACATGGCTGGGTGGGATGTGGAACCGGCTGTCAGGGTGGGTGCATTGGCCAGGCAGGGGGTATGCCACAGGCTCAGAATGGGCTTGTGGCAGGCATCCAAAAGGGACAGGGGGAAGAGATGCCACTCATATATCAGAAGGGCCCCCAGGCTTCTCTCCTGTCAAGGATAAGTGATGCTAAGAATAACACCAAGGAGAAAACCCGGAAACAGTGCAATGTAACCTCTGAAACCTGCCACTGTAAACTTTCGACTTCTCTGAATGCTGAGAGGCCTGAAGGAAAGGTCAGGAGGGAAGATTCCAAGAAGTGTCTTCAAGTCCTACTCGGGCTAATGTTTACACGGTAGAGATAATCACATGGTTTGCTAATTACAGAGCCTGCCCTGGTAGCAGGAGGCATCTCTCCAACCCAGAGCCAAATCCAGGGCTAACCAAGGCTTTTTCAGGGATCTTGGGAAGAATGTTGTCATTGACCCAATGGAAACCGGGGCTCTACTTCCTGGAGAGGTTGGGGCTGCGTAAGGCACTTGGAGAGGTTTGGAACTGGATTTTAATTTACAAGAAATTCTATGCTGAGGTTGGACATCCTTTCCGATGTTTATTGCCGGTCCTATTTATTTGTGAACAGCCTGTTTGTATTCTTTAGCAATATTTTCTACTAGGTTGTTTGTCTTTTTCCTATTGATTTGAGTAAAGCTCTTTGTCAAGCACAGTAACTCTTTGATAATCATATGTGTTGCAAATATCTTTCCAACTGGCATTTGCCTTGTTTATGATATATTTTGTGCCATGTGGAAGTTTTACATTCTTGTTGACAAACTTATCAATCTTTTCCTGTGGCTTCTGTGTTTTACGCTGTGTTTTAAAGGTCTTTCCAAGTTAAAAAATATAAACTGTTTGCTCATGCTTTGTTCTTGTATTTTGGGGTTTCATGTTTTACGTCTATGTATTTTATTTATTTGAAATTTATTCTGATATAACAAGTGAGGCAGATATTCATCAATCTATCTTTCTCTTTTTATTGTGAAATCAGGCTTCTATCACAGACCAATTTCCCAGATGCATTTGGCTTTATTCCTGGCCTCTCTTTTCTGTTATAATTGCTTTGTTTTTATGACACATAATGATATCTACTAGAACAACTAGTCCTCTCTTCACTATTCCTCTTGCACTATTTTTCAGAACTTTCCTGACACCCCCACAAACTTATTTTTTTTTCCAAATTCACTTGAATTAAGATCATGTTAAAATTATGGATTATAGATTTGTAGATTAATATTATATCCTTCTAAAGGAGAACAAGGGAAATAAGCTTTACATTGCTCTCTGAACTCTCTTCCCTTAACTCAAAGCCAGGGCAGAGAGGGAACCACGTGGATCCCCACTGTTTGGAAGTGAACGCTGTGTCTGTCTACTCTTTCCTACCTTCTTCCTACCTACAACTTGTGCAGGATAATGCAACATGGAAAGACAGACAGAATGTTCTAGTTGGAGTGAGCCTACTGGAAACCCTCCTTTCTCTTCTATCTGACTCCAGAAAGAACCTCAGTCATGTATCTGCCCAGGGCCTGCCTCATTTTACCTCCCTCTCTTCAAGTCTGTGCTACGTTTCACATAAGACTCTGTGTTGCTCATTGTTTAATCACTGGCTGGGTTGGGGGAGAGTGGAGAGGAGAGGAATTTGCCAGTTTCTGTGGCGTAAATACTCCCACCATGGCTGATTTCAAGCTACACACGTGATATCACTGAACACGAAGTTGGGAGGTGTATGAGCGACTGGCCCCTGAGAGCCAGTGTGACCAGCTCAGTACACACCCTCTGAGCTCCAGCAGCAGAGGGGCACTCCCCTTGGATGTTACAAGGATTTTTCAGATTCATTATGTTCAGATTAAACTCACCTGCTGTAGCAAAATCTTTTTCCTCTGGGGAAGGGACCCCTATCCACTCTGTTACCAAGTTAGAAATATGGGATCATCTTGGACTCCTTCTCCCTCAACCCCCCTTTTTATCACCACTACATTCCGTCAATTCTACCTTCAAAATAGCTCACCAGCCCAGCACTTCCACCAGCCCCAGTGGCTGGGCTCCAATCCACGACTTGATTATTGCAGGTGCCTTCCAGCCAGGCCCCCGAAGCAGCCTCTTCTACACATTCTTCACGCTGGAGTGTTGGGGACCAGGGGACCTTTTTAACCTGCAAATCTGATCTTGTCCCTCCTCTGCTGAACACAAACCAAGGGCTCTCCTCTGTTCTCAGGAGAAAGTCCAGACTCCTGAACATTGTGTCTGGGTCCTTTTAGCTACCTGGCCAGTCTCACCCCTGCTTTGCTCTGTAAAGAACTTCCCCGTTTCCCCAATAGTTTATAAGAAGCCTTTCTGCCTGGGAAAGCCGAGCTCCTCCCCAGTCTGGCACCTGAGAAACCTCTGCTCATCCTTGATCACAGTTTAATTCTGCCTTCCTCTCAGGGGCACTGACTGCTGCCTCTGTGACCACTATGGCACTGCTGGTCTCTCTGCCAAGAGGCAAGCAGGCTGCAGTCAGGTGTTGCTTTTCTCCCAGTACCCAGCATGCAGGAGGTGCCTAACAAATAATGAAATAGCTAAACCAAGAAATACTCAACATGTGTATCGACCTGACAGGACATCTCCCTGTGAATGAGCGCTGCCAGCTCAGCTAGCTCCTCCTGGCCCCTGTGGGGGCCTCAGGGAGGGACTGAGCTCCCTTTGAGATGGGGGGCATTTCCTAGCCTGGCAGATGACCTTTCCAGTGCCTGCTGGGCCAGCCAGCATCTCGAGGTCAACAACCTCACCCTCGGTTTAATGGGAAAACTGCTCCAGCATCTTGCCTCATTACAATGAGAGCCATCCTTCCCAGGAGTACCTGGATGGTTCTCCCTTTGCTCAAGACCACTTGTGAAACTCCAAGAGAGGAGGCAGGTGGACCCTCACAGCAGCAAGGCTGGTTCTTACTAGCAGCAGGTACGCTGGGCCCTTCTGGGCTGAGTGGAAAGCCACGTGATCTCATCATCCCCCTGCCACAGAGGGCTTGCCCACTTGACCTCTACCTTTTAATGACAAATGACCCTTTGTCTTCCTCTGTGCCCTGCTCTTACCAACTCCAGGTGGCTTCTGGGAAGGAGCTCATGGGGTTGTCCTGGTGTCTAGTGAAGACTCAGCAAGGGCGGCCCCTGCCATTTGGGTGATGGCCACCCACACAGGCCAAAATCAGTGGACACTGGGCTTGATCGAGTTTCCTTGTGCCATAGAACCTCACCTAGCACCACACAGCACCAACAAGGAGAACTTTTTTCTCCTTAAGGTAAAGAAGCTTGTAAACAGTAGAGCTTAAAACATGGAAGGAGCGTTGGGGAAAGAATGCTGGCTGTGGAATGCAACTGAACTGGCCTGACCCAAGCCCCAGCACCGACCAGCGAGGCGACAACAGGCGGGTTGCGAAACTGTTTCTGTCTCTGTGAAATGGGCTGGCGGGCCTGCCTCCCAGCTTTGTTGGGAGGGATGAAGGAGGCTGGAGCCAGGGACAGCTCCATGAGGGGGCTCTAGGTGCTCAGGAGAGAGAAATCTGTTACCTGAACAGAAGGTACTTTCACCATTGGAATCAAATCCAGTGTGGGAGATGTGCTCCTTATTAGGCTTACGACGTGGGGCCGGAAGCCAGGGAAGCTGAGGCAGACCACTGTCCTGAGCACGCCCCCAGAAGTGAAGCCTTTTCTACAACTTTTAGGCGGCCTGTTGACAAGATGCTGCTGAAAGATACTACTCAGAGAGTGTTAGGGCAACAACATAGTCACCTAATGGGATGTCTGTGGTCAGGCCAGGGGGCAGACAGAGATAGCGGCCATCTCTGTGTTACTCCGTGTGCTTCTAATAGGCCCGCTCCAGGCACTGTCCTTGCCATTATAACCTGGAGGCCTGTTCTTCTCTGTAACCTTCCCGTCTCCTGGCTGTCCCCTGGCTGAGCACTACCTTTGTCAGGGACAGCTGGGCTCAGGGCATCCATGTTGTGGCTCCCCCAGTACACAAAAAGGCTTCCAGCCCCATGGGGACTGTGGCCATGTGAGCCTAGAATCACAGGAGACACTAACCCTGCTAACCTCAGCTTCAGCTGGCTCTCTCCATTGAAGGCAGGACAGAGGGCAGGCAGGGCTTCATCCATCCATTGGGCTAGCCTCAGACTCCCAGAAGCTGTTACCTGAATAGAAGCTACTGCTCCCCTCACCCTCTCATTGTAAATAGCAGGTCCGGAAAAGCACGTGGCAAAACATGGAGACGGTGGCTTGTTGCTGTGGTGGAAGCCCTGAATGCCAGGGATCCTGGGTTCTTCCAATCCTGCCCTAGCCTCTGTGTGTGTGGCCCTGGCCAGACCCTTTCCCTTCTCTGGACCTCAGTTTCCCCTTCTCAGAGGGCTGTGCTAGACCATTACCGAGGTCTTTTCCCCCCTGACGTTTGGTGATTTTATCGAAACCCGTGGTTCAGGCACTCTTTGAGAAAAACAGCCAGTTCTCCTTCCCATAGTCGCGATATCTTCCCCCATCATCACCCACATCACCCTTCTGGTCCCTAAGGAAGCATATCTAAATGGAATCATCTCTGATTTTCCCAAGCCCCCAGCCGCTGGGAGGAGGAACTAAGACACTGGACCCAGGCTGAGCACAAAAGGGGCCTTTGAGGGTGAGTGGCGGAGCCGGCGTCTGCCAGGACCAGGAGTGGGTGTTGCATCAGGGAATCTGGAGTTGGGCATTTGCTCCATGGGCTTCCGGAAGCATGGCTTGTCCCTTGGAAAGCTGGAGCACCCCCCTCCAGATGGGAGAGGGCATTGCTCCCCTCGGCCCGCAAACCCCAGGGCCACCGCACAGCTGCTGTAGTTTCGTGCCCTTGCAAGCCCTCCCGAGAGGCTGTAATTTAGGTATATTTAGTCAGGCCACTCTCGTTAACATCAACAGCAGCTCTGAGGCCTGGCCTGGCAACCACATCACATGTGGTGTCTGCCACACCCAGAGGCAAAACTTCCACTCCAAGCCCTTTTCAGTAACTCACCCACCCCAGCCACCCCCCCCCAAAAAAAACCACTTACGGGGGGGCCGCGAGGACCAATGATGGACATCCCGGCATCTCCTGGGGCCCCCTATGGAAGAAAGAGAGAAGAGAGGGAGGGGGAGCGAGGGGCAGGAGGGGAGAGGGGCGGGAAAAGAAGAGTCAAAGGGAGGGGCTGGCAGGTGGGGAAGGAGAGGCATGCGAAGGTGGGGTGCCAGCCAGAGGGGGAGGACAGAGGGGCCAGAGGATGCAGAGGAGGAGGGAGGACAGGGGAGAGGAGGCCCGGGGGGGTTGGAGGGATGAATGAGGCATCCGGAAAAGATTGAGAAGGGCCACAGGGAAGCAGGAGGAATACAGCAGGAAGAGATGTAGCAGGAGCAGAAGATGTGGGGGCCGGGGAAAGAGGGTGGTGGGACCCCAGGCCAGGAATCAGGGAGAAGAGGATTCACGCAGTGATGGGCAAGAGGGTGGCACAGGGAGGCAGGGAGGGAAGGAGGGAGGGGACACAGCTCAGCCATGGCTGCTCAGGCCCCAGAGACCTCGTCCCATGGCTCTGCCCAGGACACTCTCCGACTTGCTCCAGCCAAGTTTCCAACCCCTAGGTCTTCTTCCCCATCCCCAACCCCAAATACCCATGTGGCTGCACACCCTGCAACTGGTCAACAGCGAGTGGCCTGCCCCTGGATGGAGCTGCTGAAAATAGAGGCTGGGGACAAGACACATACGTGCTGGGTGGGCCCAGCAGCCCTGCGCCTGAAGGCTGGAGTGACAAAGAGGGGTTACGTGTGGGCCAGAATGTGGTGGGGAGGGGCCACAGGAGGAGGATGCAGGGTGTATGGAACACAGATGGGGGTGAGAGGTGATGCTCTGATGGAAGGACCCAGCCTGTGCCATGCAGGGACGAGGTCAGAGTGCTGCATCCCGCACAAGACAGGGTGTGCTCCTTGCCTCTGGGAAGGGTGACTGCCTAAGGCTCACATTCAGAGCACCGAGGCCACAGGCAGCCTCAGCAGGAGGGGGAGACCCACTCCGCCGGAGAGGCTGGGGCCTTAGCCCAGGAACCCCAAGACCCCTGCCTGACGGTGTGGAAGCTATTAGGAACTGAGCCGTGAGAGGCTGAGAGCACAGCAGGCCTGGCTGGCAGCTCTGCTCAGCCTGCACGCCAGCGGGAAGGCTGAGCTGGGGGCCTCGGGAAGCCCCCCAAAAGTCCACGGGGGTAGAAGCAAAGGCTGGGGTGGAAGGGCAGAGGGGAAAGTGTGGACTCACCTTCTCACCTGGTTGGCCCTTTACTCCCTGGGGCAGCCACATGCAACACGGGGTGCGGGGAAGTGAGAGAGGGAGAGAAAAAAGAAAGGATGAGAGACAGGCGCACACACAAGAATCTGTGTTAATGGCACAAGAACCAAACAAAAGAAATCACCGTGAAATAAGAAACAAAACAAAACAAAACACAGATGCTGACACATGACAGGTCCTGCATCCAACAAACACAGGGTGTGTGGATGGCTGTTGCCTCACCCCTTGGTCTGGCCCCAGCCAGCCATTCCAGATAATGGAGAGAAACAGTGACAGGGACCTTACGAGGCCTCCTCCAAGTGTGTGTGTGTGTGTGTGTGTGTGTGAGAGAGAGAGAGAGAGAGAGAGAGAGAGAGAGAGAGAGAGAGAGAAAGGAGAACCACTCAGGTCAGAACATCTGCCCAAGAAGCCATGGCCCCGGCTGGGTGGCCATCTAAGTGGGGGGTGAGCATAGGGAGACTTCCCCAAGGACTGCATTATGAAGTGGAATCTAGTTGGTATGAAGGTCCAGCTGAGCACCAAGCACAGGGCTTTGACAAGCTAGAATGACCAGGAGTCCTTAGAGCTGGCCAGGCAAGATGGCGGGAGAGGGGTTGGAGGAACATGGAGGGACAGATAGTAGGACACACACATCTGGGAGGATGGAGGATGGAGGATGGAGGATGGAAGATGGATCTGGGAAGCAGAGGAAACTGGGTAATTACCTAAGGTCCCTGTAACCATAGTGACCAGTGGACTGACAGCGCCAATTGACTCTAATCTATAGAAGCTAGTGGCGCCACCCCTGGTGAACCATAGGAACAACTCAGGCATTTCACACCCACTGGCCACCCCAGTTCTTATCAGGTGGCTTATGCCAGGACTACTACAGGGCAGCCAAATGGGCCCATTGTCACATTTAAAATAGCACAAGCAGCATGATACCCCCAGCTTGCAAACAGCTTTGTATGGAAGGAAATGGGGAGACCTCCTGTGGCTCTCACTCCTGTCACACCACTGTGGGCCAGAACTAGCTCAGATGGATACTTTCTGGGGGAAACATGTCCCCAGGGCCCAAGAAAGAGGGCAGGAGGGGCAGCAGTGGGGGGCAAGCCTGGAGGGACTGCTTTGCATTTTGCAACCTGCCCTGCAGTCTGGTAGCTGCACTCAAGAGTAGAGTTTCCTGAAGCTTATCTGCTAGGAGCAAAGAGTTTGGAGTCTGACAGTCAGTTTAGGTACAAAACCCAACTCCACCCCAATCCTGGGCTGGCTGAGTCTCAGCGTGTCCATTAATGAAGCGAGGTCTTGGAGGGCTACAGTGGAGAATGTGAAGGGCTCAGGCCCGCCCACAGCCAGCCTCTGAGAAGGGCTGCCTCAATGTTGTTTCCCTGCTCTACACAGAGAAGGACCCACTGGCAATTTGGAGGACTCTGTGTTTGGAGTCGGAGAACTGAAGGAGAGCGACAGGGTCAGGCAGGAATTCCACAGCTCTGTGGTCTGGGAAGTGGTGGGATAGCCTCAAGCAGAGCGGCCCAGGGCTTCCAGCCTCCCGACCTTGACAGAGAGACCGTGGGAGGGCCTCGGGGAGCTCAAAGCTCTGCCACATGGAACACTTGCCCTGAACCTCTGAAATGTCCTAGGCACTGTGGCTTCCCCTGAAGGATCAGACCCTCTGTAGAGCCATGGTGCCAATGTTGGGGAGCGGGAGTAGCTTTGTCAGGTCAAGGGCAGAGATCTGGAGTCAGGCTGCCTGGATTCAAGTCCTTGATCAGCCACTTCCTGGCCATGTGACCATGGGAAAGACACTTAACATGTGAGCCTCCATTTTCTCATCTGAAAAATGGGAATGGGAACTGTGCCCAGCCCCTGCAGCTGTGTGAGGGCCGAATGAGCTGAATGTGTGTAAGCCTCTTAGCACAACGCAAGCACGCAGTTAGCACTCTCAAGTGTTAGCTGTGGTCTGGATGCCTTTTCTCCGAGCACCAGGCTCACACCAGCAAGCAAACTCACACAAGGATGCCGCACCCAGGGCCTAAAGCCAACCAGCCCGGGAGGTGAGGTTATGAGGAAAAGCATGTGAGCAACATGAAAAGATGGCATGGGGTCACCAGAGGTGCCTGGGAGCCAGGCTAAAGGTCGAGGCTGATGGCAGATGGGGAGTTAGGGGTCAGACAGGATGGTGGTGAAGCTGGCATATGGCCGTCACTGCCTTAGGCTGCCAGCCTCTGTCTGTCCTGCTCTTTCTAGCCCCTCAGAGACTGGAAGCCACCAGGACAATCCCTAGCACTGGGACCTCAAGGCCTAGTGTCGGAACTTCCCATTGCTGAGATACACTCGCCCTGTCAAACATTGTTTCCCTTTCGCCATCTTAATTTTTCAGCAGGAAACATTAAATGTTTGAATCAGCCTCCTGGTGAGGATCTAAAAGCACTACCTGGGGCAAACCCCGCCTTCACTGCCTTCTAGTCTCTGTCTAGGGAAGGTGCCTCCAGGAGCTGGCTCCACTGTGGTTTCCACAGAGCATTGGGGGCTGCAATTCTCACCAGCTTTGGTGCTCTTGCTGGGGTGGTGCTAGGGAGGGCTACAGAAGCCACTAAAAATCTGAGGGTGAGCTGCCAGCCTTGGGGATGGAGTGAGTCAAGAGTCAATGTCAAGTGAGTCAATGTCAAGAGGGGTTCGGGCCTCACCCTGCCCTCCCAGTAGGTGATTGGCAAAGAGCTTTATTCATGCTTTTTCTTGGGTTTTTCCTTTGCCACGTCAGCTCTCTGGAGAATAAAGCCACATTGCAAGATCTGAAGCGTTGAAATAAAACATCTTCCCTTCTCCCTGCCTGTGCCTCTCTGAAGCTGACTTTGGCGAGGGAAGAGAGAGGTCTAGTCCCCCTTTTCCCCTCTCCCTGGCTGGGGTAGGTGACACCTTGCCATGGTTTGGAGGACAGGCCAGCGTGGAGAAGCAAGCGATGGCCACCCAAGCAGGTAAAAATGCGCCAACTCACCACACGTCCAGGCATCCCAATGGCACCTTTGTCCCCCTGATGAAGGAGGCAGAGACAATTAGATGTGGCTGGAGCAGGGCCAGCATGTGAAGGGCCCCATGGGCTAGCTGTGCACCCAAGACCTATTTTGCATGAGCAGTTGGGACAATGCCCAGGCATCGTGTGAGCGAACTTGCCCATTCAGCTCCCACGGAGTGTTTGGCAAGCAGCCACCCCTATTGCTATCTGCACCCGGGCATGCTGCTGTGGTAAGAGCACTAATGTGGGAGTCTGGTCCCCAGCCTGGGCCTCAGTTTCCTTATGGGTTCCATAAGGGTCCAAGGCTCTTCCTCCTTTAGACTTCTGTTGTTGCAATCCATTCCAGCTACAGACAGAACGTACCACATCCTTGTCACCCTCAATTTCAAGGCACAGAGCAGGGTGAGTGGCAGCTCCCATGTGGCAGGTGGGCACTTCCCTAGGTCTGTCTCTGCCAAAGCTGGGGAGCAGTGTCCATACCCTCCAGCTGAGGAGGCTACGGACAGGGTCCTTCCACACACCCCTCCTCTCGGCCACCCCCAATACCAACAGGAAGGAGTGAGCCATGTGGATGCGGCCGCATCACGAGTTTCAGCTGCACAGAGGGAAATGCTTTGTTTTGTAGCCAGGGGTTACATCTTTTCACTCTGGAAATCCGCTTATTAAGTTTTGGTCCTCCCCCTTTTGGTAGAAAATATTTTTTTGCAATTATACGTGTGCAGACATCATAAATTCTGGGGCGGGTCTGGGGTTTGCTAGGAGCCTGGAAAGATGGAAAGCAGTGGGGGCTGAAAAATCAGTTGGCGTCCGTCCCGCTGGGCAGGTGAGAGCTGGGCTCGTGGGTTCCCCTGAAGGGCGTGGGCGTTTCTGGGGTGATACTGCGCTGGCCCCATTGAGGCAAAACACCTTGAGGGACAATTAGCATCCCAAGATGTATGCGAGCGTGCCAGCACATAGCGATTGGCTCTGAAATTAGGCTCTTGTGACACGTACCAGGTCGAGACCAAGGGTCCCTTTAGTAAGATGGCCTTGGCTGTGTGGCAGGGTGGCAGCATTGGTCACAAGCCTGGATCTGTTTCCTTGACCTCCCTGAGCATCTGCACCTCTCTCGTGGGGCTGCTGGGAGGCTGCCGTGAGGTGATGTCTCTGCAATGCTTATTCCCAGGGCCCGACACCTGGGGAGTGCTGTGTAGATGGCAGCTATGGGCAGTAAGCCCAGGGGGCAAGTGAATTTTAAAAGCATGCTTGTACTCACACATTTTGCATTTCACAACAAGGGGCCCGCATCAGCGAATCCTTTGTGGGTCACTCCCAGGTCCCTTCACGCAGAAGTGTGAGCAGGACCCATGACCTGTGGGTCAGCGGCCTTTGCCGCTGAGGACACCGGGCCCACTGAACGTCGGGTGTGACATCCCCACGGCCCACTCACTCTTGGGCTTTTGAATGATATTACAGGATGTGTGTTTGGGTTTCTTCTCATTTCGTTTTAAAAACTAATGTTCTTTGCAGTCCTGGCCATAAAACGCTCGGGTTCGGGACGGGCGTGGAATGGCCAGAGACTGGAAACTATGTGCAGCAGCCCCTGCTCTGTGAATTGCCCCCAAATGCTTTTTAAAGATGGATGTCGTCAGAAAAAAACAAAGTCTGCCCACGTTCCCCCCAGTCATCTGATTTTTTTCCCTCCTTGGGTTTCATGGGACCCACTCACCCATCCTCCTCTGCTTCGGGGCTTGGACTTACTGGGAGAGTTTCCATTTTCAAGGCTAAATATTCTCCCACATGCATTTCATTAAGAAAATCACTGCTGGACATGAATTCTAGAAGCTGTTGGATTAGTCACGAGGTTACAGTATAATTCATGTCAAAAGAGGAGGAACTGGGGTAAGAAGGATGCCCAGAGGGTGTGCAATTCAATGGATGCGGCCTTCGGCCCAGGGAGGGAAGGCAAACTGGTGCCAGCCCTGGGTCACACGCCACCCCTCACCTCGGCCCTCTGGCTGGCTACAGCACCTTGCCTGAGTCCCCGCCCCCCCACCCCCCCGCACCCAATGGCCCACAGTAGCCAGTACTCAATGTGTATTGGTCCCTGGCTGTACCTCACAGAGCCATCAATGGTTCTCAGACTTGGAGCACGGACCACAGGGGACAGCAGTATGGAATGACGTGTGATAATATGGGCTTCCAAGAGGTTTACAGCGAAAGCTTGGACAATTGGACAAGGCCTTTTATCTCTCTGAGTCTCAGTTTTCTCATCTAGAGAATGGGCATAATGATACCTAATTCACTGAGTCATTGAACAAATAAAATGTATGAAGAGTGATTGGCATAGTGCCTGGCACATGTTAAGGTCTCAGTAAGAGGTTGCTATTACTATTATTTCCATTTTTATTCCAAAGCCCCCGCGGTTACTTGGCATGGCCTCTCTAGCTTTCAGAAATGGTAAGTGGGAGGAAAACAACATTTTTGAGTTTCCTCTCACCAGAGGACACAGGGCAAAGCAGGGGCAGTGGTCTTAACCTAAGTTGCTATGCAGGAGGATACCCCTTCTGGGCCTCCGGTGTAGGGCTGTCTGTCGGAAGTCAGGTCCGGTGCTGGAGGGGCCTGCATGCTGTCGTCTGCCTGTCTGGGGCCCCGGGAGGGTGCGGAGGAGCTTGCCTCTCAGCTGTGGGTCAGAGAAGCTGGGGAGAGGCCTCACACCCAGGTACATCTAGAGGGAAGCAGCCACCCAACCTCGCCAGTCCTTGGACTGAGAATGAGCACGTGAGAGAGATTTGGAAGGAGGAAGAAATGAAGGCTGCTTACCGGGAGGCCAGGTCTTCCAATAGGACCCTGAAATGAAGGGGGAAGAGTGACATTTACAAAGGAATGAGCACTGTAATACCTGATGGTTCCACTCCATCCAACCAGCTATGTGACCTTGGAGTCACTTGTGCTCTGTCTGTGACCTTGTGTTATTTTATGAGCAAAGTGAAGGGAGGGCCTTGATCACATTCAAGGGTCACATTCAACCAGTGCTGACAGCTGGACATCATATATTTCCCCATATTCCCCCAGAGAAAGAGACATCCCTACTGCCCTTAGTCATCTGTTCCACTCTCACAGTTTCCGTAATTAAGAAATGCTCTCTTAAATCTAGTGCAGGCACGGCCAGCAGATGTCAGCGTGAGTGCGGACCCCAATGGAGTGACTGAAGCACTATGTTAAAAGGCCTCCGAATTGATTAGCAATGTCTGCCATGGGCATGAGGAGGTGGGCAGTTGGTGGCCACACGTTTTGTACCACTTAAATGATTCCTGCTGCTACTTAAAGCCACCCTCCATGGCTGTGTTCTCTCAGCACTAGCAATCCTTGTGCCCATGGGAGCCTGGGTCTTCCAGCTGGAGGACAGAGCCGCTGCAGGAGAGGCCCCTGAGATACAACCAGAGGGCAGCAGAGGGGCATTGCAACAAGTTGCCATCTCCCTATCCCTCACCTCCGGCCAATGGCATTCTTTCTCTGCAGAAGCAGAGAGAACAGGCCTAGGAGGCGAGTCCCAACCTGGTCCGCTTCCCACTTCCTCCTTCTCCTGCCTTGTGGTTTCAGCCACAGTTAAAAGGTTCAGGACTCTTCTGTGTCAGACCGAGAATGTGGAAAAGCTACTTGGGTTCTTCCCTGTTACTCGATGACTCTGGGGGTGGCCAGGTGGGCAGGGATTATAAGGAGAGACTCAGATGCAACCCCTCTCATCTGCTCCCGCACCGCTGAGCCCGCAGGAGAGGCAGCACCCTCTCTGGCTGGGAACAGTCCCGAGGCGAGGCCAGCAGAAGCTCTCAGGCTGCTGCAGGGACCCAGAGCTGCGCTGCCGCTGCCGGGGCAGCCCAGCAGCCCGGCGGTGGGAAGTGTGAGGGGGAGGTCCCAGGAGTGGGGGAGGTGAGGACTCTTTTTTGGCTTTGTCAAAAAAAGGGGGGAAACCAGCCCATTTCCAGCAGGTGGTCTGTCGAAGTTTCCTATGGCGGAGTTTATTTTGGAAGATTGATGACAGGAATTGAGATCTGACATCCAAGACATGCCATGATAAATCATCCGCTCCTTTCAGGGAGTTTCCGCCCTCTCCGTAAGTCAGCAGGCAGGGAGCCGGGCAGCACGGGCAGCGGGCTCAATGCGCCGCTTAGGGCACGCAGGGGAGAGTAAATAATGTCTTATTGCAGGTTGAGCTGACTGCTCTCGCAGGTACGAGTCAAGAGGGAAAAAACTATGGAACTCCCTTCTCCAAGGCAGGGATGAAACCCGGCTGCTTTCAGTAACCTTGAGAAAGATCTGATGCCGAGGGCTGGGCCCTTTCAACTTCAGTCTGCAGCTGCCCCTGCGACCTCTGGGTCTTTTGTTGGGATATCAAATGCTGTCCTCAAGAAGACACGCTCCTGTTCTCTGGATCTGTTACTTCGGGGACCAGCCTCCCTGAACGCTTCTCAGGTTCTCTGGATAGGACTTGGCTTCCCGCCCCGCCCCAGGCCTTAGGGCGAGGCCAGGGAAAGGTGCGCGGAGCGCTGCCTATAATTTGTGTTGTCTCCTCATCTAACCCGTCAACACTGCTCTCTTAACAACAACAACAACAACAACAACCACCACAACCATCACTACTTGCCCAAAGTGGCTTGGCTAGAATGGAGCAGCATGGACATCACGTCCTCAGGGCTAGTCCACACTTAGAGCCGCTCACTGACCTGTTTGCTGAATGGGCAGGAGACTTTCCAAGGACCAAACCTGAGTAGAGATTATCTCTTTCTTCTTTTTAATACCCGGTGCTTCTTTGACTCCAGTTCTTTGGGGGACAAAGGAGCTAGGCTAACAATGGGGCATGCCAGCCTTTCAGATTGAAATTGGGACCTGCTTTGGGGGCAGCCATCGTCTGGCTCCGGAGGGATGCAGAGGGCGTGGACAGCAAAATGGCAGCCCTCTTCCCCGTGCCAGCGTTCTGTTCTGGAGGGGCCCCGCAGACTCTGAAGGGCGTAGGGGCTCCCCTGGAAGACAGCTGTCCGTCCCCCCACCCAGGGCCCGGTTACCAGCAGGGAGCAAGGCCTTTCAGACGTGTGAGATCGGGCTGTGGCTGGAGTTACTTACAGGAGGTCCTGGAAAAGAGAGAAAACGCCAGGGTCAGTGTCATTGGTGAAAGTACGGCGAGGGCTGCCTCAGAAGCAGCGTCCAAGAATTCTTCGGCGGAGGGGTTTCCATCTGGTCTTCAAAGTTTGTATTTTCCTGGCCCACTTTCACCAATGTAATCTCTTCTCCCTTTATTTCATCTCCAAATTTTCATTATTGGATGAGAAATCCAGAGGTCTGGGCCCCAGGCGCAGCCCTGCTGGGGCCCTGGCTTCCCAAACAGCCCCTTCCACGCCTCAGCTTTCCGCCCCACAGAACGGGCTCCTGGGGATGCGCCCCAGCTCGGGTCCACGGTCGCCCGGGGGAACCCGGGGCGGTGGGCACCGAGGCCCATTGCAAAAGGTCAAAAGCGTACGGGAACCTAAAGAGACTGAAACCGTTAGCTGGCTTGGTGTCCTCTCCATGCCTCAGTGAAACGCAATGGAAAACAAGAGGGAAGCAGCAGGGGCGGAAGGAGGTTTCTCATTCTGTTCTCTGCCTGATGTCTATCGGCCTGTCCTGGTTTCTGTTAAACTGTGAGTCAGGCGTTTTTGCCCTCCTGGCTGTGCTGCCCACAGCCTCTTTTCTTACCACCCAACTCTGTGCTCTGGCCCCACCATCCCCGCTCCTCCCATCCCTCCCCTCCTCTTCTCTCCTCTTCCCTCCCCTTCCCTTTTCTCCTGGTTGTGTCCACTTGCCCCCCTCCCTCCCACAGGCCTCAGCAATAGCCCTATTTCATTACTGACAATGGCCGAGAATTACAAATTCAAATGCTCTGCAAAAGGAGGCAGGAGGATGGGTGGAGAGAAAAGCATCCCAGGAAAGATAATGAACTTGAAGGTATTTCTGCAGAACATGAGTCATGAAACCCCCGGGGCCTGTGGGATTCCCAGCTGGGCCTGGTGCGTCTGCCCAACCCCTGGCGACCTGGCCACGTTCACACAGCTGCTACTTCGGTTGCTTCTTTTATGCCCAGCCAATAAAGACTCCTTATGTTTCCCCTTGCTCCTCACATTCCCAAAGCCAGCTTCCTTCTCTCCACCTTCATGTGCCAGCTTCTCTGTCCTGGTCCCCATCCAGGAGGAAACCGCCTCTTTGATGCTGGCCTCTGTCAAGCCATTATGTTAAGGGGGAACAAAATGTTTTAAGCTAAAAAAAAAAAAGTCAAGAGGTGCAGTGACTGGGCGAGTCCCCAGCAGCCCTGTAGGCCAGCACACAGGGTTACGGAACAGCGGGAGCGGGGGAGGTGGAGGGGAGCACCTGGGACCTATTAGGGTGAGGGGCAGGAGAATGTCACCCAGAATCTGAAAATATCCCCTCGAGGACAGCTTGCCAGAGGGGCCAGCCCATCTGGAAAGCCCACACCTCCTGCCGGAGGGAAGTGTCCTCACGAGAAGCAGGCCAGTGACGAAGTTCAGCCCACGGCAATTTTTGGATGGTTCGGCCACATGGAGGGCAGATGGCCATACCCTCCGGTCCTGACAGGCCCCGGCCCCAGTGCTGCGGGCTCTGGGGAGTCCCTGGTCATGCAGCAGAGCTCCGGGGACAGCCCTGGCTGCTGTTAGCAGTCTTGGCTGCATGGATGTAACCAGATGTAGCGGGGCAACCGATAGGGGATTTGGCGCTCAGCTGGGTCCCAGGAGAGCCATTCGCTCAGTCTACCCCTCAGTGATATAAATTCTACTGAAGATTTCAAGGGTTTTTATATCCATCACCACCATCGTCACTGTACATACCTATATAGGTTACTACATGCCAGGCATAATTCTAAGTATTTTCCTTTAGGGAGAAGGTTTTATTGTCCCTACCTTGCAGATGAAGAAACTGAGGCATAGAACTGCTGAGTTACTCCCTCAAGGCCCTTCACTACGGTAACTCTCTCCATGCCTCTCAGCCAAGAAGTAACTCAGCTTGCCCCAAATTGCACACAAAGCCATTCCCTCTCCACCCCTTTCCACGGTTCCTCTCTCTAGACCCAGCCCTCTCATCTCTCTTTTCGGGCTCCTTTTTCTGTTGCAAGGGAGTTTGGCCCTGTGGAGCTTTTCCAGGCAAGCATTCCCCCACCCACCCTTAATGGACTTCAGCAAAAAGAAAGCACCTATTTGTCAGTTAATCCTGTGCCTTAGGAAGGGGAAGAGAAATAGGCAAGTTATAAAAAAGACTTTTGCTAACAGAAATATTCCCCTCCCCTTGTCAGTGATGATCCTAAGAGGTCCCCCTAGAAACTTTAGCTCCCTTGGAAAAACCTAGCTGCTGCCCTGCCCCTGCCAGCTTCCATCAGACTTCTAGATTTCAGAGCAGACGCTTTACCCAACGCTGTGTTTAGTGCCCTGCAGTATAAAGTGGCTTTGTGAAATCCAGCAGTGTCTTGATGTCACTGGGTGGTCTCCCATGGGAGCCACTTGCTCAGTAACATGGCTGTGGACCGACCTGTCTCTCTAACCAGGCACCAAAGGATATAATTGTCTCAAGCATCACCAAGTCCCCATTGTACAGATGGGAAAACAGAGGTAATGACCATGCAGAGTCACTGCGTGGATGGCTGACAGGGATGGGAGCAGAACCCAGGTCTCCTGACTCCCTAGCCATGGGTCTTCCTAAGAAACCATACTATGTCTTATGCCCGTGTAGTTTGCCCTGCAGAGGTAGAGCCCATACTGCCGCATCCTGAGGGAGGAGGACCCCACCCCATGCCTGCTGCTGCAGGGAGAATCATGAACTCTGTCCCAGTCTCCCGGGGGGAGCAGAGCAGCCAGCAGTGGCCCCCAGAGGAGGGTCCCCAGCAGCTGCCTGAGACAAAAACGTTTATCATGAGATCTTCCTCTGTCACCCACTGCCTTGGCGGGGACGCTGCTGTCCTTCTCAGGGGTTGGCTGACCTCCTTTTAGTAAGCAGCAATGTCCCTTATAACTGGACATGCAGGAATGGATTCCTAGAGAGAATCCTGGGGTAGTGTTCTGAGTCATGACTTTCTTTAATCATTTTTTTGTATATTCATTCATTCATTCAACAGACATTTAATGATCACCAGCCATGTCAGTTTTTGTGCTGGGCTATGACTATAAAGTGATGAATAAGGTACTGACATTTTCCTTTGAGGAAGGAAAACTTAATTTTGTAAGCACCTAATATCTCCCAGGCTTGCTGCTAAGCTCTTGTAACACAGAGATGAATAACTAACTCATTTCCTCCTGTTGAGAAGTCAACAGTTTCCTATGTTAGAAAGCTGGAAATTCCAGCCAAGAGAACTAAAACTAATGGAAGGATTTAAGGGAAAAAGGTTTGCTGCAGAAGGATTCATTCATTCAATCAACAACATTTACTAAGTGCCCGTTATGTGGCAAGTGTAATGCTAAGTTCGGTCATTGTAACAGAACATTTGATCCTTTCCACAACCAGGTGAGGCTGGCATTCTCATCTTCATATCACAGATGAGGAACCTGAGGCTTACAGGATAAGCAACCTCCTTAAGGTGGTGTCCTTGTTTTAAGTGGTGATGTCTGGGGTTTTTCTCCTCCCCTCCCCACCCCTCCCCTCCCTTCTCCTCTTCTTTTCTCTTCTCTTTATCTTTTGGGTTTAATTTCCACATAGCAGAGCTTGCATTTGAACCAGGTCTCTCTTACTCAGAAGCCTGTGCTCTCCAGCTAGAGGTCATAGAGGTCACCAGAGGAAGGATGACCTTCCAGGTAAGCTCTCACCCTCTTCCCCAGGGCTTGGCTCTGCACAGATCCTGGATCCAGTCCTAGTTCTGGATAGGTTGTGCCCAAGTTCAATGTCATATGAGCTGTGATCTGACCCTGCTTGACTGCTGGGCTCCCAGCAGCTGGGGTCCTAGCCCAGACCCACGCCTCCCAGTGCTTGCTGCCAGGCTGCCTGCAGCTGACCACCTCCCACTTGGCTCTGCCACGTGCCGACCCACCCACTCTGCCAGGACAAATGCTTTCCTTTGAGCCGGGTGACTAACAGAGCCTGTCACACTCTATCTGCTGGAGCAGGTGTTCTCAGCTGGAGGTGATTTTGTCCCCCACAAGATAGTTGGCAATATCTGGAGGCATTTTTGATTGTTACAACTGGGAGGCTTCTTCTGGTCTCTAGTGGGTAGTGGCTAGGAATGCTGCTAAACATCATACCATGCCCAGGCAGCTTCCAATAACAGCATTATCTGGCCCCAAATGTCAATCATACTGAGGATGAGAAGCCCTGCACTGGACTAACAGGACCAGCCCTGCCTCCAGGCTCCCCGTGTGCTTACAGTCCTGCCTATGCGTCTTGGTTGAGGCCCCAGCCCTCCCTCAACCCTGTAGTTTGCCAGCTTTTAAGATCCCATTCTTCTATGGGTTGGTCTTTTCCACCTCCAGACTTTATGAGGACAAATAATAAACTTATTGAGCATTTATTCTATGCCTGACACTATGCAAAGGACTTTATGTGCCCTACTTCACTCCTTCTGCTCAACAACCCAGTGAAGTAGCTGTTACTACTACTACTACTACTACTACTACTACTACTACTACTACTATTGTTATTCCCATTCCACAGATGAAAAAGCTGAAGCTCAGAGAGTTCAAGGCATGTGTTCACGGTCACAGAGCTCATGCTTGGTGCTAGATCAGCCTGACACCACCAAAGCATGAACACAGCTCCACACAGCCTCCCAGGACCACAGTGTCCCAAAGCTTAAAGGAGGTATACTTGGAAAAATAAGGGAGCAACCTCTGCCTTAAGGAGAGGTGAAGGAGGGAAATTGGTGCAGCTTGAAAACCATTGAGAGAAATTTGTCAGCGACAAGCATGATGGCTGGCTAAGGGAAACCGAATGAGTGTGGAGGCAGCCTCTGTCCTTTGAGGCTGCCATCAGAGAGAACAAGACCATCTTTTTACGGCCCTGCAGCAGGAATACTAACTTTACAGAAAGGTCCAAGGATGATTTCTGGGGCAGACCGTCTGGATCTGGTGCCCTGGCAGCACGTCTAACAAATCATGCTTTTGACTGACAGAGCAGTTCCTCACATCATAGCTCACCAAGCTTCACCACAACCCCACTCCCATTATACAGATGAGGACACTGAGGCTCAGATGGGACAGAGCTGGCCTGTGGTTCATCACTGACAAGTGATTCTGTATCCTAATTGAGTGCTCTTCCCAGAGTTTTGAAGGGAGGCAGGAAGGTTTCCATTTTTTGGAAGAAATACACAACTGTTCAGATGGTGGTGTGCTAGAGCCATCTTATCCAATGGTCTGTGTTCAGTGACTTCACATTAGCAGCTGGAAACAGCCACGGTGGGAGTATTCACACCACAGAAATTGGCCAAAGCTATGCAGCCCCCGCTTCACACATCCCAAGAACCAATCATTAACCATTTCCCAGCACATTAAAACTCAGATCTGTCTCATAATGATGTTTCTCAGCCACAAGACATCCCCATACCTTGGACTGATGGACAGTAGTAAGTCCTGAGAGAAATGAACAGCAGTTAAAATCACACACACCACACTCTCTTGCACTCATGGCGGACATTGCTAATCAATCATAGCTAGTCTCCCTCCAAAGAGCCTTGACACGGCTTCACACTTCTTTCAAACACAGCCACTATCAATTGGCAGAAACAGGCATATGAGATGGAACTTACTAGTCATCTAGGAACTAGGACCATCTGGGGGTAAGACACAGGGAAACAAGTGGGCAAAGCATGAGGGTCCTTTATCTGAGTTATCAGGCAGGGCTTGGGTCTAGCCTTGAGCGGCGGCAGAGATGGAGGTGGAGAGGCTGGGTACTCAGGACCGCCCAGACACACCTCAGACCAGGAGTAGAGACTATCACCAATCGCAGCGCTCTCCCTTGTTCCCATCCTGCTATCAAGGCTGGCACAGGGACTGGGAGGTGTGCACACGGAAGGGGCAGAAGCCAGCAAGATTTCCTCTGGTTAGTTCAATCCCTGGTCCTGAGAGGTCCCCAGAAGACCTCCTGCTGCCACATCTGGAGCCAGCAGAGAGCAGCTCCGGTGGCCACCATCCTGCAGATACTACAGAGGCTGCTTTTCAGGCTGGTGGGGCCAGCTCTAGTGGTTCCTGGATCACTCTGCCCTTGGCAAGCCCCTCCCTTCGATCTGAGGACTGCCCCCTTCATGCCCTTGCTCTCCATCTTATTTGGTGAGCACTTGGGGACAGGTGGGAGCGGGGGGCGGGGAGATGCCTTGCCTTCACTTCTGGAACTTGGAGGGTGTGCCTGGGTAGTATAGCGTCTCGGTTGCCTCCCTAGCACCTCGGTTCTTCCTTCCTAACAGGCCCTTGATTTTATTGTGGTCTCTACCCAATGTCTACACAGCCGTCTCCAGGGAAGGCGATGTGGGCCCAGCTAGGATGGGGTGAGGGTCAGGGACCATTGTGAAGATGGCTTTGGTGTGGTCAGTCAGAGTAGGCAAAGGGGGAACACTCACAGCCGAGAACGCTGAAGGACAGGAGATCCCGTTCCAATGACTAGAGTTCCCAGTAACCCAGATTCCCACAGACCCTGTCACGGGGAAAGCAGCCCTGAGGCTCCCTCCCCACTGCGAGGGCTATGGGGCTGCGGGGCCGGAGACCACAGACAGGAGGAGGATGCTGGGTCTGGGGACCTGCCTGTGGGAGCACCTGACTGCAGGTGTCCTGCCCAGGGGACGGAGAGCAATGCTCAGTCCCTGTCAGGATGGACACCGCAGACTAAAGATGCCACAGGCCACACGGTGTCCCCTCCCCAAGACCATGACGGCTGTGATCCTGGGAGGATGAGAGAAGAGGGATGGGTGTCCTGAACTGACCGAGCAGTCAGGCTGAAGGGCCAACTGCTAAACAGGAAGTGGCTGGGTTACAGCAGAGGCAGGGGCTTGAAAGCAAAGCTGAGTGCGTTACAAGGAGCGTGAAGAAAATTGCTTCTTTGCACACGAGCAATGTCCCCATCATGTTCACTTCACAATATTTATTATCACGAACACCTGCTCAGTGCCAGCCATGTGTGCGCTGCTGTGCTGGAAGTTTTCAAAGTCAGACACCATCCCTGTCCTTGGGGGCTTCTTCCCAAAATCAGGAGATATGTCACTCTCCAAGTGACACCCTGGCCCTCTGTCCATAGGTTTGAGCTTCTGGCCAGTTTCTCCCTTGAGCAAGGCTCATCTGCTGGTCACCTGGCCTCCTACCTCCCACAGGCCTCCACACTGAGGCCAGGAACCCCCAGAGTCAGACTCTGGCCCCCAGGTTACAGGGACAAGTATTAAACAGGAAGTGGCTGAGTTACTCTGGGTTATTGTTCTCACCCTCCAGGAATCCACATTAGAGCTGGGTTTGCTGGGGGTCTTAGAGTGGTGCTGTCCTTCCCCCTCCGGACCTCCAGCCACCTGCGTGCCCTCTGCCCAGTGAGCTCCTGCCTAGGGCGCTCTGTGGCTAGATGGGCCCATCCTGTTGACCTTCTCATGCAGCCTTCTCAAGGCTCTTACTTTACCTTTCCTCATTTGATCCACAAAAAACCCTGAAGAGTTGGAGCAGGTATCAGCAGCCCCATTTTACAGTTGGGGGCTGGAGATACAGGCAGGAAAGGTGGTGTATAGAATCTCCAGGGAATGCCCAGCCAACTCCAGTCTCCTCCTCCGACTCCCACCTTCAACCAATTCCCTGCCATTAGACCTTGGCCCAGTGACAGTGACTACACTGCAAGGGGCAAGTGGTCTTAGCAAGACCTTCGACTGCCACCCCCCACACTCAAACCCTGAGCCAGAGTTTGCTTTCTTCCTTTGGGCGTCACATGGGTCCCTGCAGGAGGACAAGCCTCTGAGGCACCACACCTCTGACCCTGAACCTTCTTCCTGACACCGGATCTTGCCACTGTATCTGATGTTCCTGTGGAAGGTCCCACTTGGGGCAGCTCAAACGTCACAGGTCTGTTGGCAGGGCCTCACGAGGCAACTGCTGGGAGCAGAGGAGAGGCCAGGGGTCATGGCCCTAGTCAGACCCACACAGGACGTCACCTCTCGGAGGCCTGGTGGAGGTTGCAGCCTTCATAGGTAGATCTTATCTTTACAGCCCGATCCATACCTCCAAGGAGGGGCTTTTTCATTTTAAAATCATAGTTTTGGGCAGCCCATTATATGGCTGGCACCGCAAGTCTTTTGTCTCATTATTGTCATAAACGCTAATACTTATTGAGCGCTCACCAACCACCACCAAGAGCCTAGCATGTTACACATCAAGTCCTTTATTCTTTTTTTAAATTCTCACCCAAGGATATATTTATTGATTTTAGAGAGAGAAAGAGAAACACTGATGTGAGAAAGAAACATTGATTGTTTGCCTACTGTACGCACCGTGACTGGGATCAAACCCAAAACCTTCTGGTGCATGGGATGACGCTCCAACCAGCCAGGCTCCAACTGAGCTAGGGCTCAACTCATTTACTCTTCACAGTAGTCCCAAAAGGTAACACTACTATTATTCGCACCGAAGAGATGAGAAAACTGAGGCAGAGAGGTCAATTTACTGGCCCGTGGTTGTACAGCTAGAAGCCAGGCATACACTTGGCCCTGAAACTATGCATTATCCCACTGAATAGCCACAACAACCCTGATAGACAGGTTCAGTGCTATTATTGTTCCATTTTACAGATGGGGCTTTGAGGCACAGAGAAATTAAGTAATTTGTCTAAGGTAATACAGCTAGCTGGTAAGTGGCAGAATTGCCATTTGGAATCAGATGTACCCTTAAGCTTTCCTTTTTACCCCTTACCTTGATTGCTTCAGCTGTGAAAGCGAGTAAGAGTCAACAAAACTTAGGTGGTGGGGTGAGAGGGTTACTTAGACTGTTGAGAAAGAAAATCTGCATCGAGTCCTTTTTACGTCCTTTGAGGACCGTATGGCCTTATCCACGGGCTAACTTCAGACCACTCCTATCTCTTTCTTCAAGACGGCTCTCCGAGTTCCCGCAGCGAGGGCTAAGGGCTAACGCTATACAGACGCTGCCTGAGTAAGAACGGTAACTCGCCACATGTACACATGGTCTCGTCATTCCTCCCTTTACTTAGAAGAAATGGAATAGAAACCTGACTTGACAACTTGGATCTTTTGCTTATCAAATTGGGCTCCTGTCCAGAATTATCGGTAAGAGCCTACGCTTTAGAGCCAAACAGCCCCAGTCAAATCCTGACTTTGCTTCTTGCTAGCTGTGTGACCTTGGGCAAGTTGTTTAACCTCTCTTGGTTCCCCTGTCCTTTTCTGTAAAATGGGAGTGATGATATATCTACCTAGTTGGATTTTGAGGAAAAAAAGAGCGTATACAGGAAAAGGGTTTAATACTGTTCCTGGCTTAAGTATGCACTCAATAAATGATTGCTAGCACAACTCTTAAGGTTATGAAGTTAGAAATAATGACATCCTACCCTAGAAAGGCATTATACCTTCCTCTGCGTTCTAACAGAAGAATGGTTAACCCTTTCCATGTGCCAAGCACCATTCTTAATGTTTTATGGACATGACCAAATTCGATCCCTGCAAGCCTTATAAGATGGGCCCTTTTGTTATCCTCCTGCTACAGATGAGAAAACTAAGACACAGAGAGCTGGTGTCTCCTGCTTGGGGCCACAGGAGGTAAGGCACAGGCTGGTCCGGGGCCTAGGCCACTCGCTCCTCTCTTGCACTGCATTCACATGAGCCCCTGAGAGCCTGCAGACCATGGGAAACATACAGGCAGGCGTCGGGGGAGCTGAGAGAAGCAGAGCAGGATGGATGGTCTGTGAGGCCACAGAATAAAATAGTACAAATCGAAGTCACCAGCTTCCAACTGGTGGGACAAATTACGTATGTTCTTGCTTCCGTGGGCCCCTGACACTTCCAGGTGGGGGTCAGGATCAGAAGTCCTGAGGAGGAAATCTCAGGGGTAGGTCTTGCTGGTGGAGATTACCGGCCCAATTCTGCAGATTCAGGCCAAAGGCAAGCATTGTTCTCTGGCCTCCAGCTTCCTGGAACAGCCTCTGGCACAGGACAGAGGGCAGGGCTGCCCACACAGACAGGGAAAGTGGGCCTGGGGAACGTGGAGAAGTTCTCTATTGAGTTGCCCCCCTGTGTGGTCAAGGTAGAAATCAGTCAGGACCTCCACTTTGTTCTGATAAGGATCCTGGGTCTCACTTGAACGTGTTACCCTTGACTGAGTCTTCAAGAAGCAGTGAGATTCTCCCAAATGCCCTGGACATATCTCCTAAGGAGAGTTGCTTCCTGCCCCACCCCCACCCCTCTCTGGGTCCTCCCCAGGAAGTCAGCAGTTGAGCAAGTGATACTTCCTTGTCACATCCAAAAGGCACAAACAGTTCTCTAGCAAAAGTCTCAGCATGTACTCTACCACTCCGTACCACCTCCTTCAGGCATTTGACTTTGATTTATCACAACCCCATGCTACCATGCTTAATTCTTGCCCATGTCCTCCAGATATTCAGTTAGTTATCATTCCCATTTCTGTGTGCAGATGCCAATTCCATGTTTTTCTCTCTGTCTTTTCTGTTAGATTATAAGATTTCTATTGGGTGTGGTCATTTATTCTTTAGTTACTACTCAAAGAGGAGTTAAAGGAGATTAGACGCTATGAATTCCAGTGCTTAAGGAGCCAGGCAGGTAACAGAAACAAATGAAGCAGGCCAGGAATAGTGAGATAGGGAGTGGTAGAGACTGTGGCAAAGTGCTAAGGGCTTGTTTGTGTTTCTAAAATGCAGTTACCACCTATCAGCTCTAACCAAGTACTGCCAGGTAGAGATGAAGACTCACTATTGTCATATCTTGAAAGTGTCCAAGAAAAGCCCCAATTGGATAGTTTATGTAAAATCTTCTGATTTTTAGATGTTGATACTAACTTAAGGAAATTTTAAAAACAAGCCAAACAAAACTGCATTTGGTCCTCAAGCTGCTAACTCACAATCTCTGGGGATCTTCCAGGCCCAATCTGTTCTAATTCCACAACCCAGAACTACTGCCTCAAATATGTGCTCAGAAAATCCTTGCTCAATACACGAATGAGTGTAGAGGTGGGTCCACTGGCTACCACCTAAATTAAGGATCTGTGAAGAACCAATATCATAATAGTGTTTGAAAACTGAACTTGTGTTTGAGAGTTAGCTTTCATTAAGTATGGAATTGTTTGGTTATGCCATCTTTTTTTAAAGGTTTTTTTTTAAAAATTAATTTTTAGAGAGAGAGGCAAAATGGGGGAGGGAGGTGAGAGAGAGAGAGAGAGAGAGAGAGAGATTTGTTGTTATACTTATTTACTCATTCATTGGTTGATTCTTGTATGTGCCCTGACTGGAGATCAAACCTGCAACCTTGGTGTATTGGGACAACACTCTAACCAAATGAGCTACCCAGCCAGGACCTGGTTATGCCATCAAGTGTGTTTACATCCTTCCCTTTTTGCCTCCTTCTTTCCACTGGACACAGAAGCCCAGAGGTAAAGATATGCAAAGAATAAAGCCCAAGACTTAGGATAACAGGTGAGTTAGAAAAATGAACTTTACTCAGGCTGGAGGTAAGTCAGGGTTGTGTTGAGCAGTGATTGGGATTAATTAATAATTAGTGAGATACTGCATTATCCCTGGGTACATCTGTTTTTCTTAAATCTTAAAGTATACACAATTAAAAATATATACCATAATTAGTAACAAAGTGCTACTGTTTGGTCATAATATAGCGTAACTGAGTGGAAAATTTGCCTATTGCTGTCTCTCAATTAATGTCTCAAGCAGCTGTGTTATTTGCCCACAAGGTCAAGGTTAAGTTGTGCATATGTAACTGTGGGCCAGGGAACCGTGAGGAAATACATAGCCTCATGGACAGCAGCCTAGCAGCTCCACATGGGCCTCCTTCCATGCCACCTGCCTGCATGGTACCACCAAGCCTCACTGTGGCCAGGGTAACAGCTACCATGTGCAGGCAGTAGACTGGGCACTTTTTACTCACTGTTTCTAATCTTTATAACACACGTTATCTATAAGTAGTTTATTGTACAGATGAAAACTCCAAGGCTCAATGAGGTTAAATCCATTGTCCAGCATCAAATAGCTGATAAATGATGGAGCTGGGATTCTCACCTGAGTCCATCAGACTACAAAGTCCACCGTCTTTCCACACCAGCACGCTGCCTGGGGAACTGGGTGCATCCACCCTTCCTTACAAAGAACAAAGCTGTACAGTCCCCGAGATTCTCCAGGGAAGCACTGGCAGGGCCGAGATGAAAGCCCAGATGTCTGAGCCCTACTTTTAGAACCAGGCTACTCTGGGATGGCAAATACCTGAGACACGGACCACTACTCCTCTTTCCAGGGCCCATGGCAGACATAACTAGCGCATCTCAGTGCTGCTTCTTGTACTTTCGGCAGCCACAGCAAATCAGTCAGAGCTGGCACCTCTGGGGAAACACATTTGCCATCCTTGGCCAGGGTCTTGGCACAATAGCACGTGAAAGAACTTTCAGACAGAGAACGCAGAAATTCTAACCAGAGTCTGGCGGCAGGCAGAGACAGAAAGATGGAAACCACTATCTTTCGACCTGAGAGGGCCTTAGGTGGGTGACAGGAGAAGGAAAAGGAAAGGATGAAGTTAGGCTCTGTAGTTTAAACACCAGCCCAGAGAGGCGGGGGCGGGCCGGCTTGCAGGGCTGGTGTGTGAACTCATGTGTACGTGTTGGGGCTGTGGGGTCCTGGGGTGAACAAGGAGCCAAGGAACTGGATACATCTGAGTGGAGAACAGTGAAAACACTTTGGATCTTATATTTGGCTTTGCTTTCTAAAAAGAGTTTGTTTTTCTGACATTTATTTATTGTTAAAACAGCTCTTTAAGAACATTAAAGGACATTTTGTGAAAGAAGATCATCATCCCTTACCCCCAGGCCCCTGCTCTCACAACTGTTTCCATTTCTCTCTCTCCTCTGACCCCAGGCCACATGCATACCTGCGTCTGCAGAGTTGACAGTAGCGTGCATTTGTGTAGCCTTCCAAATGACTTTTTTTAAAAAATGGCTGCACAATAGACCATGATCACCTATTTGTTGATTACTAGATCAGGAAGTTTCCATGGTTTTTATATTTTATGCTACAATGAATGTTTCTGTGAATTTAGCACTTTTCTTTTGATAAATTCTATTCTTAGGCTAAAGAAGTGGACTATTGAGTCAACCTGAAACTTTCGAAGATAGTTACGACTTTTTGCACTTGTTTTTGACCTCACATGAATAAACTCCTGAGAGTTTTCAGAGCACTGTACTTGAGCATGGAGGTTAAAGAGGTTGCTCCAGATCACCCAGCACAGAAGAGGCCCCTGTGGAACTAGCACTTGTGTTTCAGGCTGCTTGTCCAAAGCTCCTTCACACCTTTAAGCCCGGGGTTCAGGGCGAGGGTTGGGGGACAGCACACTGGGAGGGGGTGGCTGCACAGCCCACAGGAAACAGGACAGCAGCATCAAGAGGCGCGTAAAGCATCTGCCAGCTACACCTCCTCATGGAATGTCCCTTCCCGACAGGAGGCCCCGCTTGACTTTTTAATTAGGAGAAGATGCTGTTTAGAGGGGCCGGGCACCCTGGGGAGACTAGGCTGTGTTATCAGGTGCTGATTTGCCTGAAGGAGCTTATAGCAGAGAAGCCTCTCTCCATTGCAACTCTGCACAGAGCCCACCCGCCTACAGCTGGACAGCCCGAGGCAGGGAGGGGGTGGGGGGTGTGAGAGCTCTCCACAGAGGAAAAGGCTGGGTGGTCTCCAAAACTCTGGTCCCTTTCTGCTTGAAGCACCAGGAAAGTACAATAAACATAGGCCTAGCAGCCCCTGCCTCTCCCCCATCCTAGCCCCAGCCCAGCCCAGCCCAGCCCCAGCCCCCGCCCCAGCCCCCGCCCCAGCCCCAGCTCTAGCCCGAGGCTGGTCCCAGCCCTAATCCAGCTCCAGTCCAGCCCCAGTCCAGCCTCGGTCTTGGCTCTGGAGAGTCTCCCTTGGCCTAGAATATCCCTTCACTGCCCAGGAGAAGGGTGGTCAGTTAGCCCAGGCAGGCCCACTTCCCTCCCTCACTGAGCCCACTGGGGCCACACTCTGCATCACCACGGCCCTGCCCCCAGCCCACCATCCCAGCCGGGGCTTCCACAGAGCAGCAAGGCCCGTGCTCACGCCCAGGGCTGGAGGCCTCCCTGGGCCCACACCAGCCTATCCTCTGCACCTGGGCCCACAAAGCAAAGTCCTAGATGGTCAATGGTCCCTTATAGAGCCCTTGCTTTGTGCATCTGGCACTGTCCTAAGTTGGTGCTGGGGCTGCAAAGGTAAGAGTGAGTGCTCATGTGTGACCTTGGGCAAGTAAACTCTGAGCTTCGGTGTCCTTATCTGTAAAAGGAGGATAACACAGTGCCTACCTATGTGAAGTGCTTAAACTGGTACCTGACACATAATAAGTGCTATGTCCATGTTAGCTTCTACATTGCTATTATTCTTTCTAGTTGGAGGCAGCAGACAATAAACAGAAATAAATAAATGGGAAAAATTCAGGCATTGATAACCGCCATGAAGACATTAAAATACAATGTAGAAATGTAAAGAAAGGGGGCTGAAATTGAGGAAAATGCAAAAATGCTTTAGCTTGGGGGCAGAGGAAGGCCTTTCTGAGGAGATGATGCTGGAGTCAGAGCTCAGAGAATGAAAAACAGTCAGTGTGAGAGGATCCCAGGGGCCATCGTTCTCCACCTGCAAAGGCCCTGAGGTAGGAACAAGCTTGGGTGTCTGGGAAACAGAAAAAAAGACCTATCTGGCTGGAGCTGTGGTGTCTAACGCAGTAGCCACTAGCTACTAAGCCATTTAAATTTAAATGTCAGTTAAATAAGAAATTCAGTTTCTCAGTCCCACTATCCACATTTCGATCCATTAGAACCACACTTAGCCCGTGGCTTCTGTGTTGAATGGCACAGGTATACAACATTTCACAACTTATGAAAATGTAGAGAGTTCTCTTAACAGCTGTGCCCTAGGGCTTTGGGAGAAAAGAAGGGATTGACTTGAGATGAGGTAGGAAAGGCAGGCAAAGAGTCTCGAAGGCCAGAACTCGGGAGCTCGGCATTTGTCCTAAGTGCACTGGGAAACCTTTGGGGTGTCCAGACTTTGGCAAAATCATTTGGCTTAGAGGTGGAAGAGAAACTCCTTTGATTGTGTTGCCCTCTGAGCCTGAGGACTCCTCAGAAGTCAGAGCTGAATTCCCAGAGCCTGACAGACCTCCAAGTTCTGAAGAGTAGACAGGGAGGCCTCAGAAACTGCCAGGGACCTGGAATGTCCCCGAGGGACGTGCGGTTCCCCTGGGTGAATGCAAAGGTGGACCTCCTGGTCCTGAGGCCATCGGCCCCTGTCCCGGCACCTGCAGAAAGGCCCGGTTGTGGGTGCTGTGCTCTGCCTGCCAGATTCCCCTTTCAGGGGATGAAGGATATAATCCCCCAGAGGCTGAAAGTGCAGCCAACACACAGCCCTCACTCTCAGTTCTCATGAGGAATTGCCTTGAAGAGAACCGCCCTGTCCAAGGGCCCCCTTTAGTGGTCTGGCCCCTGTACCCGACATGGGACAGGTCTGAAGGGCCAACTCGGCGCCAGCACTACCCATGGGTGGGGCTAAGGCCTTCCTTGAAACGGCGTCACAGCTCAATTTCTCCTTTTGCCCAAACCTGCTTCCTCCCCTTCCCACATTTTAAAGTCATTTTTCCAGGGCTCCCAGTCTGCCTCAGCACGTCAGCATCGCAGGACAGTCTGTCCTTTCTTTCGCCCACGGGCAGCAGACGGTCAAGGAGTGGGGGACAGAGTAGTCACCATGATGACAGCACTAAGCCAAGCACCACCCTGACCAGAGGGCAGCTTCCTCTGAGTGGGGGTGGCCACCAGGAGGTCCCCAAAGGGCCCTCCCATTGGACAGGTCCCACAGGGTAAGAAATCATATTTACTGAGAGCGCCCTTTCTGACACACAGTTTACACATGTGGTCCTGTGTCCCCACACCAGGCCTTTGAAAGCACAATTATGAATTATAATTCTCATTCCACTGGCAGCAAAGCCCTGGCTTTGAGAAAGTCCAATTTCTCATGGCTCCCAGAGGCTGAAACTGCGATTTAAACCCAGATCTTCTTGATTCTAGAACATACTCCTTTTGCCTGTACTGTGCTGTGCAGCCTACACCCGCCAAGTTCCACACATAAGGATTTTATGAGTTAATGCACACATTCATTTTAAGTAATGTGGACATTTGGGTCTCACCTTACCCTTGCTGTACTCAAGAAGCAAAGCGACACTCTCTCCCTCTACCTCACTCCTCACCCAGTGGCCACCATCTAATGTCTGTCATAGTCATTCCTTCTCCAGGCTCTATGAATCCTGCTTTGATGTGCTAACAGCCCCTCGTGGAGACAGGGGCTAACAAAGCAGTCAGTGGAGTCCAGAATGATCAACCCAAGCTACCGCCCTGACCTGCGGCTCACCCGGGGGCTGGCTGGGGAACCACTGTGTCTCCCAGGCACTGGAATGGGACAGCTCAGGGAATCTGAAACCCCCCAGGCCACTCACGGTGGATAAGGCCTAGAAAGAGGTCAGACATATTGCGACTTCAGCAGAGGGGACAAAATGCCGAAAAAAGAGTCACTGGGGATGACGACGGGTGACCTGTCCTGGGGACAGGCCGAGGCAGCCTGAGAAGATGTCAAGAAACACCATCCCTGTCACCAGCCCCTGAATACTATGCATAAGACTACACAGTGGACTTCTGAGGAAACGGGTTCCCTAGTCTACTAGGGTCAGAAAGTCCTGCAGAGTTGGGACCGGGAGAGGGCTGGGGTCAAGGTCAAAAGTAGGTGTGAAAGAAAATAAAAGAGAAACGACAGCCTCTCTTCTTATTAAAAATAAAGTAAGAATAGAAACTTGCCTTCATGAGGGGGTCATCCTGCAACCCTCCCCAGTGACAGGGTGCAGGGTGCGGGCGCAGGGCTGGGTCCTGACTGTGGCCCGCTGTGAAGGGGGGAGGGAGAGGGGAGTGTGGCGCTGCCGTCTGAGGGGACCCGAGCGAGCGTCTGCCCAGGGCACCAGGCCCCCTAGCTGTCCACACCGCTGGCCCCTGCTGCCCTCCTGGAGGAGGTGGGGACGGGATTTGAGGAGAGGGCGGTGAGACCACAGAACGGGGCTGAGGCCTGGAAGCGACTTCCCATCGGTTTAGGATCAAAAGCTTGTTCGTCCTAAGCACTGTAATTTCAGAACAGTTAAAAAGTTTAAGACATCTTTAAAAATTGTTTTGATACTTTTCTTTGTTTTTGCTAAAATTGTTAAGGCAATTCCGGTCCATCTGATCTGGAGGGAAATAAGATTAATTATTTGAATAGCTTAGGCAGAGAAGGGGGGTCGAGGTGCCTTAGTGATGAGGAACAGTGGTGATAGCAGAAAATCCCATGGGGACAGTGTCACGAGAGCATGTGGCAGCTGGGCGCGGCAGCCCCTGGCCGTACAAATGTCCGCGCTGCCTGTGACCAGTATGGGAGGCGAGCTGTTGGAGGGGGTGGTCAGGGTGATGGCATCTCCTTGCTTGTCTGCCAGCCCCATCCTGGTGCCGGTGTTTCATTTCTGCAAGATGCTTCATTCTATTTGCATAAGGGGAGGGGATCTCTTTCTGGTCCAGCAAAATGTCCCTGTCTATCTGTCTCCAGAAAGACACAACAGAAGTCTGGGGCAGAGAAGACCCATGAATCGGATGCCATCCAAGAGAGACAGAAAAATCTGTCCACCCCCACATGCTTGCTCTTTCTTTCACTGAGTGGGGTTTGTTTACACTCCCAGCATTCCTTGTAACACTGAATCAGAGGTTTTCTCAGAAGTACCACTGTGCATGAACTTTGGAGCCAAACAGACCAGGGTTCAAATCCCAGGGACTCTCAGTAGCTATGGAGCCCCCAGCAAGTTTCTTTTAATTTCTCTGAACCTCAGCCTCCTTATTTATATAATGGAATTAATAAGACCAGCTTGCAAAATTGCTGTGAAGTAGGCAATAGCGATGGAAGTGTCTTATATTGAAAAAGCACTCAGAAAATGGTAGTTTTGCTTGTTGTTACTAAGCCTGGTACCAAGTGGGTTTAGGATATTGGCTACAGGGTGATTTTAACTCATTTCAGGCCACATTTTGCTTACACTTTGTCAGCAACCTAAGCTGTCTGGTTTTGTGACACTTATGTGGCCATCTGATCCATCTTCTTGGCAACCTCTTTTTTTGTCCTGCCTCCTCCCCCTGAGAGCCTCATGCTGATCCCATTGGTTTCCCCACCTTTGTGATTTAGAAGACTTGAGAAAATTACGTTAGAATTCACTGGGCCCAGACATTCCCACTCTAGGAACCCAGAGACGCTAGGAAGGGGAAGGAGAGTGGAGCCAGGGGCAAGAAGGGCTGTGCTTCCTGCCCCTTCCAAGCCCCCTGGGTCTCAGAAGGTGCTTTCATTCCTTTGGGGCAGGACCCAGCCCTCTGCAGGGACAGGGCTCCCTCCCCTCATCCCTCCCTCCCACTAGTCCACTGAGGACTTTGATGGGAAGTAACTACTGAACTTTCTTTAAGTTTCTTGGCTGATTTTGTGGGGCCTGTCTGATTGCTTTTTGGGGTCACAGATGGGGAGGGTAAAGAGAGAGTGATTAAGAGCCCCACCCCCACTCTAGCAGGAGACTCCTGTCCCTCCCTCCCAGGGCTCCTAATCCTTCTGCCTACAAACGCCTGTCCTCACAGGATGAGATGCTGCAGAGCCAGAGGTTTATACACAGACCCGTTATTTATTGGGAGGCTTAGGGCCAGGATGAGCCGGGGCCACATTCTCTTCTGCCCTGGCTCTTCTCACCTGGTTGTAAGCAGGGAAGGAAAAAGAAAGGAGAGAGAGATGAGGGGATGGATGGAGGAAGGGACACTCCCACATGGAGGGCCACTCTGTTCTTGGTCCTTTTTGAGCGGTTTCCAAGGGCGACTTCCCTGACTTGGTTGCAATAGGTCGCTTGCCTACTGAGCGCACATGTGTGAGCAGTGCAGGCCTGTGCAGCCTGGCTCTAGGGTCAGGCCCGGCTCCAGAGTCCAGCCCTGTCTTTTATGAGATAACCTTAAATACACAGACATGCTCCTTCACTTCTTGGAGACTTCGTTCCTCATCTGGAAAATGGGAATAAGAATTTCTACTTCCTGGGGTTCTAGAGGAGCTGAAGTAAAGCCCCAAACGTGGTGCCTGGCACACTCTAAAGCATTCAATAGGCGGTGATTTTCATGAGAAGGGGGGGTAGAGGAGGAGGAAGGAGAAACTGAAAAGCGGGGGCATACAGATAATAAACTAGGAGAGGAGTAGGGAGGAGTGAGCATGAGGATACAACTACTCACCTCCAGCTGGGGTTTGACCACTTCAGTTTTTTAACCCCTGGGGTTACCTGGGCTCCCTCTATGGAAGCCCCAGCTAAGAGTGATGGAGAGAAAACCAGACGGCTCCAAGCAGCAGAGCTACAGCTTGTGTCCGGCCCCAAAGGCCTGCACACTGGCTTTCACCAGCAGCCACTGCTTGGAGGAGGGACCTCCAGGGGGTGGGGATTTGGACCCTCCTGTGGCTCCTTGCTGAGAATCAAAAAAGCGCCCTGTGACTTTAAGGAGGCGCCTGTTGGGAGCCCAGGAGGGAGGAAGGTTAAGATGATTAGCTGGTGCTAACAAATTTAGGATGTGGAAGAAGTCTTTTCTTGGCTGTCCATCAAAGGAAGGATTGAATGTCCCTGAGCTTGGAAAGAGCAGAAGGAGGGGAGGGAAGGGCTGGGGGAGGGGAGCAGGAGGGTGTTATGTGCTTACCAGCTGAGCCTTCTCCCTGGACAGGCCTTCCCCGGGCACTGGGGGTGTGCAGGAGTCAGGCAGCCTTGCAGGGCCTGTGGTTGTCTGTCCCGACTCTGGCCTCCAAATCAGCCTGTCTGTCTGTCGTCGCCCCTCCCCCACCACCCCAACCCCAGCTCAGGTTATGTCCAAGCAGCTGGGCTGAAAAGTGATCCTGGAGGAAGAAGGCCCTTCCTGTTGATTAGGAACCAGGACACTCTCCCCCAATCCCCTCCAGCCCCACCAGACCCCCACCTCATCCAGGCTCCCATGTCCTGGGGCCACCTCCTGCCCCTTGTCACCAAGGGCTGGGTCACTCTTCATCTAAGTTTCCCTTGTAACCAAGGGAAACATTCATGGCCTCCCAGAGAGATCACAAACCACTCGCGAAAGCCTTCATAAAAGGCTATTTCCGGCATGGGCTGGGAGGAGGGAGGCATGGGAGCTGCGCCACGGCCAGGAACGGTTCATTCAGAACTGCCTGGGCACCGGCTTGGTGCCAGGCCCTGTGCCGGGCGCTGCGTCCAACAGACAGCAAGGCACTGCTCCTGTCCCTGCCCCGGACCTGCCCTCAGACACGCGCCGTCCAGTGGGGGAAAGGGAAAAGAACAGAATGCCGTGCTGCTACATATAGCAGGAACTTTCAGAACTCATTGCGGAAAAGGATGACTTGGAAAGCTTATCTAAACGCAGATTTCAAGGTCACATCCTCGGAGATTCTAATGCTGTGGGTGTGGTGAGGGGACCAGGGTCTGCATCTTTAAGCAGAGAGGGTGATTCTGATGCTGGCGGATGTTGCAGTTGGTTTGGAAGAAGGCTGAAATGTAAGGAGCAGGGGTAGGGCCAAGAAGGGGTAGAGGGATGGGCGCAGGAGGCAGAGGGTTTCCGGTGGAGGTGACATGAAGCTGATTCCTGCTGGAGAGGGGTCAGCAGGTTGAGGGAGAGGAAGGGGTGGAGCGGGCTAGTGGTTGGGGAATGCCTTTGCTGGTGTGGCTGGACCGTAGAGGGAGACCAGAGTGAGCAAGAAGTGAGATTTTGGAGAAGAATCCAAGGGGAGTTTAATGCCTCCACCAAGGGATGTCATGTATGCTTGATTGGGTTGGCAGTTGTGGGAGACCTTCTAGCTGCAAGGTACAGGAGGGGTGGAGGGGACCGGAGTGGAGGAGAGGGCAGTCGTGAAGAGGTGGTGGCAAGGGGAGGGCTGATGGTGGGAGTGAGACAGTGACAGGAGGCTGGGGAGGGGGCAGCCGTGGGGTACACCAAGGAGGCTGAGTCTGCAGGACATGGTGCCTGGTGGACTGAGGAGTGAGGGAGGGAAGCCGTGACGGTTGTCAAGTTTCTAGTTTTGGTAGTGTGTGGCAAGGGCTGCTCCTTCCTGAGGCTGGGATGCAAGAGAAAGCAGCTGGTTCAAGAAGAAAGTGGGGCATTTAGTTCTGGACTCAGTCACTCGGAGCTCCTTGTTGTGGGCCGTCCTAGTGGAGATGGACATTGGGCGACTGACCTGGAAGATTTGGAGCACAGGGGAGAAGAAAAGGCTCAAGATGTAGATTTGGGAGATGGCAGGACCCAAGTCTGTGGTTTTCAACCTTTTGACTGACCTAGTGTTAGAAATCACAATCAGAAACACAAAGAAACAAAAAGCTTCATGAAACCATAGCTCCCTTACTGTGTGTAGTGCACTTGATATTTTCTGCTTCATTTTCCTTTTCTTGATTTTATTTAATTAAAAAAAAAATGCCAGTCACAGCCCACTAAATTGGTTTTATTGATACGTTTTAACCTGTAATTTGAAAAACAATGATCTCCATGGAAATGGAAGTCATTGCAGTGAATGAGATTCCCCTGTGACTTCTCTGTCCTCTGGGTGCCTGTACATCTCTGGGCACAAAAGTTACAGGAGGCTGGAGAGAGCCCCGCCCTGGTCTGCCCCAGCCTGGTATCTTCCAGGAGAGGACCTCCAGAGAAGTCCTAAGCCTTCCATGAACCAACCAGAGATGCTCCTTAGAGAGGATCTTGGGTGCCATCTAACCAAATGTCCTATTTTGCAAATAAGGAAACTGGAGGACAGAGAATCATGTAACTAATTAGGCATTCGACCTTAACACAACATAGTTCCTTGCAGGCCTCTTTGGTAAACTACTCATTGCTCTAGGTCTGTATGAAGCTCCTGCCCTTGGAATTCTCAAAATGGAGCCCAGGCCCTCCATAGTGAAACCACTACAGATGGGACATCAACTCAGAAGCTAAGGCTCAATTCCATTTACCTCCCCAGCGCTGTGGTCATTGATAGTCTGGACACCCCTCCTTCCAGTCTGCATGTACTTTGTGGTTTCAAACATCCTTTAAGGTAATGCTTGGCTGGCCATGACCTCCATGACCACCAGTTGAATCCTCTGACATTTTGTGTGGTGTGACTGAGCTGCCTGAGGCCCAGGGACCCCCTCTCCTGCTGTGACAGTGGGCAGTGCAAGTAGATATCCATCAGCCACGAGTTCTTTGCAGGAGGCCTTGGGTCACAGGCTCTGCAGCTGGAGAACATAAACAGTTTACTCTCGCTGCATTTCTGCAGCCCAGGCAATGGGGAAAATTTAACATTGCTGGGTCCCGGCACCAGTTCCTGTGTGTGCAGACCCAAGGAATGTGAGAGCCACTGCTCTGGTATAGATGCTGACAAGCCCACCCCCTTCTGGATGCTTGTCTGAAACCCTCACGCAGTAGGGCCCAGCAGGCTCGTCAGGAAGCTGGGTTCTTTTCTCCCCACAGGAATAAACCCTGAGGGAAGCAGACACTGGCCCCCGGTAGCACCCTGGGGTCAGTATTTGTGCACCCACAGCCTGTCTTGACTGCAGGATACAGACGTAAAGAAGACTATGGCCCCATGGAAAGCCAGCATTCAGAGCAGGGGTAACGTTAGTGCCCAAATAAGCATAGGCCAAATAAGAGAGATGCAGCAACCTGAGGGGTAGCTACAGAATACGGTTGGACATCACGTGGTGATGAGTGTGAGGACTGGTTCTGGGCCCTGCTACCGACAGAGGCCAGTGAGCTTTTCATGGCGCCAATCTGATCAGGTCATGGCTCTGCTCAATACCTTGGGTTACTCCCCATTGCTTTCAAGATAAAGAACAAAACCGTAACACAGTCTACAAAACCCTACGTGTTCCAGTTCCTGCTGACCTTCTACCTGGTCCTGTACCACTCTCTCTCCCAAGCTCCCCGCTCCGGCCACACTTTCTGCCTTGTGTTCCTCTTTCTTGCCATACTCCTTCTCACTTCAGAGTCCTTGCACACGCTGTTCCCTTTGCCTGAAATGTTCTCCCTCCTTCTTTGTTTGGGCTATTTCTACTCAAGGATCACTTCTTCAGGGGAGCCTTCCTGAGCTCATGAGCTTCCCTGAGGGACATCCCTGACCCTCATGTTTTTTTCCTAGTTTTTCATGGGGCTTTGTGTTTATTTCCCTTTGGTATGGTTGGTCACTACTGCAATTTACATTTGCTGGTGTGATTGATGTTGGTCCTCTCCCTCACTAAACTGTAAGTTCTGTGAGGGCGAGGGCTGTAATTTGCTCACCCTTGAGTCCCCCGCACCTAGCAAAAGTCTGGCTGAGAGTGGGTGCTCAGCGATACAAGCTGAAGGCAGGTATGCATGAATGAATGAAAGGATGCTATTGTAATCTTGTGTAAGGCAATTCTGTCCCCTGGGCCTGATACCTTAAATGATGACTCATAGAGTATGTACTCCCCACCAAGTGCTGGGGAGAGGGCACTGAACTGACTGACGAGACAGGCATGTAAGGAAGCCATGATAACACAGCAGGACAAGGTTGTGCTTGGAGGACAGGCTGGCTCTAAGGAAGCTTTTAGCAGAGGCCTTTGGTGGGGGCAGGACTGGGCTGGCTGGGGAGGACTTTCCTGAGATTGCAACCAAAGCCCAATCCAAAGAGTAAATGAGAGCTGACAAGCAAAGATGGGGGTAGAGTGTCCTGGTAGAAGGCAGAGCAGTGGGCAAGGTGCAGCAGGGAGGGAGCCCCAGGAAGGCTGTTCTGCAGCGAGGCCAGGAGCTGAGCAGGGGGAGTGGGTCGAGACGGGCCCAGTAGGACTTTACTGGGAAGGCGCTGGCGCCACTGTGGGCTTTCAGGCAGCGGGGCGACAGAAGACGGTCCTCCTGGGTAAAAGGAGAGTCTGGGTCCCCTCCAGCACAGGCGCCTGGGGGTATGAAACCCACAGGGCAGAGGAGAATGGGCTAGGTTAGGAAGGTTCCAGACTTTGTTGCCAGCTGAAGACTCAAGGGACTGGTTTCCTCCTTGACGTCAACTTAAAGGTCACACAAATCCCAGGTTTGTTTTCAGTAGCCATTTAGGGCTCCTCATTTTATGCTTGTACTCAGTTCCCTTTGGGATCTAATAACATTCCCAGGCTGGACCACCTCGTGGGATAACCAGTCCCCTGAGCCCCAGAGATGCTGTAAGAAGCAGGGCTGCCTCTAATTTGTCCTAAACTTACCTCGCTCAAGTTTCAAAGGTGGGGGGGGGGCATCATCCTAGTATTTCGGGAGTGAGCAGAGAAGGAAGTGCAGCAGGCCCTGCCGCAGTGGGAAGGGGAACTCAGGACATCTTTGACTCCAGGCCTCCGCATCCCATCAGCTCGCTAGCTGTCTTCCCACCACAACCACACAGACAGGCTGTCCCTTCCTCCCTCAAACCCAGGTCCCTCCCTGTGCCCGACTAGGACAGGCCTGAGCCGACGAACGAGAAGTGAAACTAGGCCATTCAACTGCCTTCTCACTCTAGCAGACAGATACCGTAGTTGGGGTGTGTGTAAATTACAGGACCCCTGAGTAACCAGACTCCTTCAATGCCACTGACTGTCCTTCCAGCCTCTTCTTTCAGTTCTGGCTCCATCCCACCAAGAAACAGGCCTAGCAGCACCTTGGGTTGAAGTCATTCTCCAGCTCCAGCCCTTTCAGAGCTCAGACCAGGCCCGGGCTCCAGTTAAAAAGCTTTAAGTCCTGCTTGGCTTCTCGCCGTCTCTCGTCCCCACAAGTAGTCCAACAGCCAGGCCTGCCAACTTCACTTCCAAAACATAGCCCCGGTCTGTCACCATCACCTCTCACCTGGACACCCACCGCAGGCTCTTCTCTCCCTACCTCTCCGATCCCCACCCACCCTCGGCCCGGTAATCCATTCTCATCCAGCACCAGGAGGAAAGTAAAATGTGACCTGAGCATGTGGCTTTTCCTCTTAAAACCCTCCAGTAGCTTCCTGGTTCACTGAGGGCTGAGGGCAACATTTACAAACCCCACAGGCCAGAGTCACATAAGGCACCACAGAGCTGGCCCCGCGACTTCCTCCCTCGCTCCCTTTCCCTTATTCCATTAGGCCACTCGAGCCTTCTTTCTCTTCTTCTGACACACCAAGCTCATTCCCACCTCAGGGCCTTTGCACCCGCTTGCTGACTGGTGTGCTCATTCTCCATCCTTTGTTTTAATTATTATTTTTTAAGTTTTTTTATCCTTACCCAATGACATTTTTTTTTCATTACTAAAAGAGAAAGAGAGAGAGAGACATTGATGTGAGAGAGAAACATCGATCAATTGTCTTCTTATACACACCCCGACCAGGTATCCAACCCACAATCTAGATATGTGCCCTGACTGCAAGTCAAACCCACAACCTTTGGGTGCGCAGGATGATGCTCTAACCAACTGGCCAGGGCTTATTTATTTAATTTATTTATTTAATAAACTCTTTATAGTGCTTTATTTTATGCCGGGCTTAACTTTTTAAGTTCTAAATACTTTCTTAACACTTTGCATGTTCATCTTCCTCTCGCCAGTTCAGAATGTTTCCTTCTCATGGGGCCTCCCTGACCACCATCGAATGACAGGGGCACCGCTGCTCCCCCGTCAGTCCCTATAGAAAACACGCTCTTGGTTCGTTTTGGACATAACCCTCTGCTAGAATGGAAGCTGCTGGAGGGCAAGGCCTTTCTGTTAGGTTGACCCATATTCCTGGAGCCTAGCGCGATGCCTGCCCATGAGAATGAATGAAACGGGGTCGCCTGGAAGGAGAGACCACTAAGACCACCACGCTCTCTAACCCCCACAGCTGGCACGTAGGAGTTACAGGTTATGTGGTGAAATGAGTCCTGTGGACCCTGCTCAGAGGCCCAGTCTGGGGATGGGCTTTTAGAGAAGGCAGGGGTCAGGTCTTGTGCATAAATACTAAACAAAAATTGTCATGTTGGTAGCAAATGGCAATCTACCTTAGAGCGTTCAAAGGAGCTTCACACATGTGAACTCACTGGCCTCTCCCAGCCACTCAGGGAGGCTGTCATAGCCCCATTTTACAGATGTGGGAGCCGAGGCCCAGAACAGCAGGGCCACACAGTGCGCACAAGACCCAGGGCTCACCATCATCTTCCAGCGCAGTTCGGGAGCCTTCACAAAGGTCTGCATCCAAAGGAGCGCCCGTGCTCTGTACGACAGCATCTTTTCATTGATAGGTTCTTAGGGTTGTGGTGAAACGACATATTACAAAACCAGCCGAGGCCCAGAGAGATTAAGCCCCTTGCCCAATGTAACACAGAGGGATCCCAAAATACAGCCAGCAATCCTGTCACTTGTTAGTAGAGACACTTCCAGAAATGGCGAGGTGACCCTGAAAGAGTCTCTTGTCTCTGCATCTTAGACTCTGTCTGCAAAGAGGCTCTGCCTCTGCAAAGTCCTGTCTAGGCCTGTCTGGCTCTGACATGAGCAGGGGAGGGAAGAGAGCAGAGGCGTGACTGCTGCTCCCTCCTGTGGCCCCTTCTAACATGAGGCAGGGGCTACCTGGATGCCTCGGAGCAAGGGCAGACCCCGCACTGCCCAGGCACCACGGATGGACGGTCACCAATCCAGGGGCTCTCAGTCCACAGGGCGCTGGCCTGCTGTGCTGGCTGGATGATCAAAACCAGGGTTGCACTGGACTAAAGAAAGGCTGAGAGATCTTGGAGTTTCCCAAGGTCAAGAAAATGACTCCCAACCACAGGGGAATTTTAAAGCGGGCACACGCTATGAGTAACATCCAGTCCCACTGCAGAGCTGCTCAAATGAACATCAGAAATGCGTCTCCAGCCTAAGTTCCCTTTGGATAAAAAATCTGGTTCCTTCTCTGTTTACCTTTTTCTTTATCTTTCTTCTTTTCTTTTCTTTTTCTTTCTTTCTCTTTTTTTTTTTTTTAAGCAGAATCTTTGAGACTGTTGTTCTACAGAAACATGATCTTACTGTGTAGGTGTCCGTTCCACAAGGGGGGATACATGAAGGATGGAGAAGTGAAAGTCAGGGTCGATTTCTAACTCTCAAGGGAAGCCCCACCCTCCACAGAAGTGAGGAGAGGGAGAGGGAGAAACTGCCGGGGGTGGGGGCAGTGTGTGCAGAGAAGATCAGGTCTGACTTCATCTGTAGAGAAGTCAGCTGTGTCGTGGCGGATGGCTTCAGGGGCCGATCAGTTTTAGGGATGTGGCAGTATCCTTCGTTCTGCTAGGAAGGATGGGCAGTCTCGTGAACAGATGAATCTGGAACCAGTCACCCAGCCCGGCCCGAGCTCTTGGCCTCAGGAGGCGTCAGGGCCATGGTGTTGGCCAACGCTGGCCACTGGGTTGTTTTACATCCCCCTGCCTTACCTCAGTTTCCATAAAACTCCTGCCTCCCTGAGGCCACAGCAGTGGCTCTTGAACCCACTTTGGGGACAAGACATGGTGGAAAGAACCTGGCCATTCCCTATCTGGCTGTGCAGGTTGGAGCAGGCCTGTTATTTCCTCTTTGGGCCTCATTTTCTCCAAAGGCAAAATGAACAGATTGGTAACACCAGAGGATTTTACGTCTTGCTCCTAGAGCTTGAGGTGCCTGCAGGGGGACACCACTGGGACACACCCTGGGCACCGATCCACCCCCAATTCCACGAGGGGGCTCTGCTCTTACATTTGCATGAAGCATTTGTTGGGCTGCATGAAAGATTCCTTTCAAAGAAAGGATTTGCTGCTACCCTACCTTGGCCAAGGTGATGTCTGATGTCCCTTTGGTGTTGCATTCTGGATCTGGCAGCCCGGAGGAGGAGGCATGTGTCCCCTTCTGTCCCTGAAGGCCTGGGTTTGGGGAGGCAGAAACTCCCTCCTCGTTTCTGGTCAGGATCCAGAGGTGGGCCGACATCTCCCCTCCGCTTAAAGGTCCCTCACTCTTCCTCTCAAGGCCCAGCCTGCTCCTCTGGCTCCTTCCTCAGCTAAGTTGGGGGATGCTCGGCAGATGCCAGCATTGTGATTGTGAGGAATGGGAGCTGGATCCTTCTAGAGTTAAAGAGACTTTCCAAAGTCAAGTTCTCTCTCTTGCTTGGCAGAGAAGAAACAAAGGGCTGAGTTAGGAAGGAGAAACAAATGACCTATATGTGCAGAATATTAGGCATGGTGAGCACCATGTGTATAGACAATCTCAATTAAGCCAAAAGAACCTCTTTTATCCAGAATACCACATTTTGAAGAGAAAGGTGCATGTGACTTCGAAAGAGTAGTGTAACAGAGATTTTTAAAAATCTCTGTGTACTTCCATTGTTGTTTCTCAGAGCTAGTTGCACTTTCGGTCCAATGACTCAGCCATCCCTTTGTCACGCTCATTCTCAGAGGTAAAAACAGAACATCACGCACACCAGTCAATGCCTCTGAGGGCCAACCAGCAACAGATGCCCCAGCCAGGGTGATGGTGTTAAGTATCAGGAACTAGAACGAGGTGGAGGCCCACCAGTCAGAACCAACACCCGCTGCGATTAATGAGTCAGGAATGTGGATGCGGCCACCATGTTCAGGCTCAGGAGCACCGTGAGAGAAAGGCAGTTCTTCATTAGAGAAGGACTGGCACCAGGTCCTAAGCTTAAAGGGAACTAACTGAACAGGACATTCAGGCTGCCAAAGCCCTTGGGGGCTGCGTGTTGCAGAGCCTTGAGGCTCAGCTTAGAGATCCCTCCAGCACATGGCCACTCCGCCCTGTCCATGCCGCCCTCAGGAAGTCTGGGACTTGCACCCCGTCCTTGCTGGCCTGTCACGGTGTGCTAGGCCCCCTGTGTCAGCCCGAATAACTATGTGGGGAGCCGGCACCCACTTAAAACCAACCACCTGTGGGGCATGCCCGATTGCTCCATGCCAGGCTGGCTCATGGCACTTTCTCCCCACTTGGGCCTGTGGAAGTGCTGCTGGAGCCCTCTGCCCAGGCTCGACCCTTAATCCAGCCTCTTGGAGCCTCCCTGGATATCCGCCTGGTGGAGGAGCTCGCCTGCCCAGCCACCTCCGTCTCCTTTTGCCACACCCCTGCCCTGGCGGAGACATTCCCGCAATGCCTTGCCTGCCATACCTGCCATACACAGACAGATGGCAAAGGCTGGAGGGGGTGGGAGGAAGCCTCAGGCTGAAAATGAGTTTGTGAAGTGAGCTGAAAAGAATGACAGGTGGGTCCTGAGCCAGGCCTGCTGCCACTCAGCCGGCGGAGGGTCTGACCGTTCTGTACGCTCTCACCCTCCTCGTCTCCCCTCTCCCCTGCCTGCCTTGCCTCACTAATCTCTACCAGTCCGCCCTGCTGCCGGCCATGCAGAGCCACTGCCTCTGTGCTGGGGGTCTCCGCTGCTTCTCTCTCCGACTCCTGGGGCTGGTACCTTAGGTACAAATGCCAGCTGTGCGGGTCACTGTCTATAGTGCGGTCCTTGATTGCTGTCCCCATCTTGGGCCCTGCCTGGATTGGGGCCCACCTTACAAGAGCTGGGGCCGCAGGAGTTGGGGTCCCAGGACTGCATCTGGACTGTCCCCTGCCACCTGCCACCACCTGCGGGCCTGCCCCCACCTGAGGGCCTGCCCCCACCTGAGTCCTTGGTCTCTGCTGCAGCCACGGCTTTTCCTGAGGATCCCTTTACCTGGACTGAGGGTTCCCCCTATAGCTTCCTGAGCACAGGGCAGAGTCAGTGAGTTAGTGAAAGAGACAGAGACAGAGAGACAGAGGGAGGGAGATCGAGGCTGCGTTCCGACGTGGCTCTGGTTGGCAGCTAGTCAGGTTTCTTGGGTTTAAATCTTCTGGCTCCAGTGCCCGTTAGCGCTGTGACCTTGGCCACATTACTGAACCTCCTGAGCCTCAGTCTTTCTGAGCATGTCCAATGAAGGTAATAATAGTACCTGCCACATAAAGTAATTATGAGGATTAAGTGAAATAATTCAATAAAGAGCTTATAACAATGCCTGGCACTGAGTGAGCCCTCAGAACATGCTGTTGCTATTATCACTATTAATGAATGTCCTCAGGTCACACCGGCCCCGCCTCCCCAGACAAGCATTTAGGGCCACTGCCAAGTCCTTCCTCCCCGAGCTGCAGGGCATCACTCTGGTCAATGTAGGACGCCCATCAGAAGGATGTCTTTCCTAATGTATCTGCTGATGCTTTGGAGCTGGTTTTCAGCCCCAGCCCTGCCACCTCCTAACCTTGTACCCTTGAGGGAAGTACTCTGATTTTCAAGGTCCTCCTCATCTGGAAAATGCGGTAACGTGAGCCTGAACGTCAGAGCGATGTTGGAGGATGAGAGGAGGTCTGCATGGGGCAAAGCAGGCAGTCGCGCCAGCTGCTGTCGGAGGCCATCCAGGCCGCCATGATGGAGGGATAGGAACCTACCAGGGTGTAACTGACGTGAGAGGCTGGCTCAGTCGTGACAAGGAGTGGGGCGGCCTTAGCAAGGGAGTGGGTGGCTGGGCCACCCAGGAGGAACTGAGAGCTGTGTCCATGTGCCCAGCATACCCCACCTTCTGGTCCCTCATATGGGCCACGGGCTCTCCCCGTTTACTGCCTCCCTTCCTCTGAGTAGCACCCAGCGTTTCTTTAGCATTAAGGTGGTAGAACTTTCTTCTGGAACCCTTCAGGGTAGAGTGGACAGAGACTAGACCAGGGAATTCTCCACCCTAGGCAGCCTGGGCCAAGCCCCTAGCTCTGCAGCCCATATGGGACCGGGGTTTGCCCTGGGAGAGGGGGGAACAAAGTCTCCAGCCTGGGTGCCTCCAGCAGGCTCTCCCACAAGATGCGCCCCTGCCCTCTCTCTGCCCTGCGCAGTGAGCCCAGCTGCCAGCCAGCTCCGGGTGAGGCCTTTCTTTTCTAAGGCCACAGCGTCAGCGCTCCCCTCTCCCCACTCTCCCCTCCAGGGCCTCAGCACTCCCACAGGGCCATGCTGCAACCCCGCCCTCCCGCCCCAGCCTGCCTTTCTTCTCCACCCTGCTCCCACCTGCTCTGTCAATACTCTGTGGGGATGATACCATCTCTTCATATAAGCACAAACCATGATCCTCCCTTTCTGCCCAGCAGCAGCCATCAGGTAAGCCAAGATATGGGCACATATGAGTACATCCAGGAGCTACAGAGGAAGAAGCGGTTCGGTATAATGTGCTTCCTTCTTGGGGTGTGTTACCGGCAGTACCACCAGCTCTCTGTGTTCTATATCTTGCCCGCCCCAACCTGGCCTAGTGAAGAATGCAGGCTGGGATACAAGGTCAGGCAAGGCACTGGATTCCTGTGCACCGTGGTGGCGGCAAACATCCAGTCCCTAAGGGTGCGACCTATGGCAGGCCTGTGCTCATGGTATTAAGCAGTTCGCAGGAAGACTTCAGTCTGCTGCCAAGGAGCGAGCGGACGCCCCTGTGGGGCTCAGAGAGCCCTGAATTCTTCCTGGGTTGGTAAAGATTCGACGTACAAACTCTTTGAGGTTACCCTTATCGACCCATTCCATAAGCCATCAGAAGGAATCCTGACACCCAGTGGATCACCAAGGCAGTCCACAAGCACAGGGAGATGCGAGCGCTGACCTCTGTGGGCAGCAAGAGCCACGGCCTTGGAAAAGTCCACGAGTCCCACCACACTATTGGTGGCTCTCACCCTGCAGCCTAAAGAAGGCACAACAAATGCTCTTCAGCTCCACTGTCACCGTTATCATAACGTTTGTAAAATTCTTACCTAATAATCAATTTAGGACAGTCATGGCTGCTTAAAAAAAAGATGCATGCCGTGATCCCTGTCGTTTCCCTGGGCTCGCAGGCTCATCACTGCCTACTCCTCCCTGTCCCCACCTACCAGGTGGCCAACACTTGCCAATTTTACCGCTGCAATGATCTCCTCCTCCTCAGCCCCTTCCCCATGCTATCCTGGGCCTCCTCTTTGCAGAACTGTTGCAGCTCCTTTCTCAGGCCTCTCCTCGACTCTGGTTTGTCCTCTACACTGCAGTGCACACAGCGGGATGCCGTCACACCCTTTCTGAGAAAACTGCCACAGCGTTTTCAGGGTGGCGTTCCACTCTCCCCATGGTCTGTTTCCCCCACCCCCAACTTTTCATTTCAAGCTTATCTCTGATACCATCTTTCCATGTGAGCTTGCTACGGTTATTCTAGATTATGTCATCTTCTTTTCCAGAATGGGGAGGAGTGAAAAAGCACATTCCTTAGGTCTCTATACTTTCACTACACTGTCTCCTTTGCTTATGATATCCTTATGTACATATTCAGTTCCTGACATCTTCAAATGCCACTTCTTCCATGAAGCCCTTCCTGATTCCTCCCTTCTAAGGTAATCACTCTTTCTCTTGCATTTTCCAAATGTGATGCTTCTGTTTCTGCTTAGTTTTTTCCTAGCCCTGGAGGGGAGAGACTGGTCTGACTCACCCTGTAGCCCCATGGCACTGCGCATGGGCTTGCAGCTGCTGTTATCCCATGGTGGGCCCAAGCCACATGCCAACATAGCGTACAGGCAGCCTGGATCCCTGCAGAGCACACAGGCAGCCCAGAGTCTGGCCACGGGTCCCTGGCCTGCCTCTGTGGGGCTGGGATAAAGGGGGTGGGAGGTGGGGGTTCACTTTGGCCATAGTTTCTGCCTTTACAAGGCAGGTTCTAAGGAAAAGGCTCTGACAGGTAAACGTGTGATACACATGTGTGGAACCGTCACAAGAGTGATGATCCTCCTGGGGCTTAGGAAGTCTCTTATTTCCCCTGATCTCTGCTGGCCTCTCTGAGGCTGGAAGCTGGACCGACAGAATGAAATGAAAGCACAGTGAGTGCGGCCATCCACTGCAAGTCCATCCAGACAGACAGCTGTCCCTTGTGGTCTGGAGTTCCTGTAAAATTCAGTCACCACCAACCCCACCAACGGCTGTTCCAAGCATGGCCCCTTCCCCTCTCAGGACACAGAGTAAGGCCGGGTGCCTGCCTCTGTATGGATGCCGGGCTCAAACACCTTTAAGAAAAGCCCCGCTGTCTAGAGGTTCCTACTCCAGGTTGGGGCTGGACACAGTGAAGTGCAGGCGTGAGTCTTTCTTCATAAACCAGGGTGCCAAGACCCTCTGACCCTAAGCATCAGCAGCGATCTCAAACATCCTCTCTGAGGAGCCAACGATCACCCTCCTTGTAGGTAACACTCTCTTTGCCACCGTCCATGGCCCTTTATTTATATCGCACAGCACTCAATGCAGCCTACCTTCTGTTATGTAACTGGGCTGTGGGCAGGCCCAGGTCCTCTCCCTCTAATAGCTTTCTTTTGTATAGTACCACACAGTTAACAAAGAACTTTTGCAATAATCCTGTAAGATATTTATTTATATGTAAGAGATGAGCTCATGGAAACTCAGAGAGGTTAAGTGGCTTTTCCAACGTTGAAAGCCACACAGAGAGAGCTGGGCTTCCCACGGAAGGTTCCCACCACTCAGCAAATGCTTTGAGGGCAGGCACGCTTCTCACCCATTTTACATCTCTTGCAGTGCATTGCATAGTGTCCTGTAAATAGAAGCACCCGGAATTTTTCTTTGAGTTGGAGTGACTTAGCCTCCAACAGAGCAGAGAGGGAGGTGAGGGGAAGCCAACGCCCCTCGCAGCCTAAGCTACATTTCCCATTGCCTCTGGCAGCATGACATGGCATCTCTTCAGGGTCTCACGTGGTTGGATGCAACAGGGTGAAGGCTCTAACTTCTCCTTCACTGAAATCCCCTTTCTACTCAACATCATCATCATTATGGTAACTAACAAATCATTCTGAGCCAAGGATATGTCAGGTCCAATAAAGTGGTTACTGTCATTATCCTTCATTTCACATGAGGTCAGGAGAGTAATGTATACATAGTCCCATGATTAATAAGGAGTAGAATAGGATTCCTGGGATTTGACCCAGGATTGTTGGGAGGCAGACTTGTAGCTGCTGGGTTAGCCACCTCTCCCCGGGCAGATCAAGTGGGAGCACTGTCACATACCTCGCTACCGACAGCCCAGCCCTGACCAGGACCACCTCCCTGTAGTGGGGGAGCCAGAAACATAAAACTAGATTCTGAACAAGAAGAGACTACAGACCATAGACATAGAACTTATCGCATTGAATTTGCATCTCTGGCCTATGGGCAGGCTCCTTCCGTTCACACTGGTGGAGACAGATACTTAGAAAAGTTAAGGACCTTATGGGGCCGTCGGCCCTCAGTGTCTGACTGCTGTTCTCTCTCACCATGGGGCCAAACAGTCCTTGGAGCAAAGCCCTGAAGGCGCTCAGAAGAAAAGGGCCACCAGCCATGCCTGAGAGTCGTGGGAGACACTGCAGAGGCGGTGACACTGAGCAGGGCAGAGGCGGACAAAGCAGGCAGCACAGCGTGAGGAGAGGGCTGGGTGTTGGAGTCCAGCCGTGCAGGGCTGGGCCCCGCGTCCCGGTGGGGAAGGCACTGTTGCTGTCAGCCCAGAGGTGGCTGGTGGCCCCACACGTGGGATCTACGCTCTGGGCAATGACACCTCCTTGTCGTCAGGAGCGCCAATGAGGTACTACAGAGTCAGTCCTGAAGGACTGTTCCAACACGCTCTAATCCAACAGCATCCTCTAATCAACCTCATAAAAAAAAAGGTTAGATCTTGAAATATTTTAGACATTCAAAGAGATACAGAGTGTATGTATACATAAGAATACAATGTGTTATTTCGCAATAAAAAGAGTGAGGTACTGGGACATGCTACAGCACGGATGACCCTGAAAACATTACACTGAATCCATAGAAATAGAAAGAGGAGTGGTTGCCTGGGGCTGGGAGGTGGGGGAAACGGAGGATGATCGCTAAAGGGAATGGATTTCTTTGTGGGATGGTGAAAACACTCTGATTTTGGTGATGGTTGCACAACTCTCTGAATATATTAGAAATCATCGAATTGTATATTTTAAATGGATGAATTGTATATGGAACTATATCTCAATGAAGTTGTTACAAAAAATATAACAAATTGGGTACACCTGTTACCCAGCCGCGATAGGTAGTGATATAGTCACACCGTCAGGGACCCCAGTCTCCACCTCATCCTTGCCCCTCACTGAATTGGATGTTTATCACTCCCATGCATTTCTTTATATCCTTATTGCTTATACTGGGTACATATGTTCCTTGAACAACATATCAGGTTATTTTATATGTTTCTAACTTTATATAAATGAATTGTATCTAAAAATTCTTTGTAATTTGCTTTCCCCCTCCCCCCTCAATAGGGTGACATTCACCTGTAGTATAGCTTGGTCTGGAGGTCAAGTTCATCTGTGTGGATGGCGTCTGGTATTCTATTGATGGAAGTACCTTGATTTAATATCCACATGTGTCCATTCTGCTGCTCACGAATGTTTAGATTTTCTTTTCTCTTTTTCAGCAAGGAGCACAGGGCCGCAGTGCACACACTCTCCTCTCTTATGAACATGTGAGCGCTTCTCTAGGATGTGTTGGGGGGGGTGGCTTTCTTGGGGGCCATTCCATTCTTTACCAGATACGTCCACATTGTTCTTTAAAGTCATTCCTCTTTACAAGTGAGCAAACAGGGGCCCAGAGTGAGAACAGTGACCTGCTCAGAGTTCCTCAGTGTCTGGGACCGATTCCCAGTCCAGGGCTTCTGGCCCAGCACACTGCCTTTCCGGAACCCTCCACTTCCTTATTTTTATTTCTCTACAAATCCCAGTGACCACCCGGGCGGGTGTTATCAGAGCTGATCTAGGAGAAACACATTATCAACAACATCCAGGAGGGCTGAGGATCTGGAAGTGCTTTCAAGAGGAAATGGGGAAGAAATTATTAACTTTAGCGGATTCCCCGGGAGGCTCTAAAATGCAGAATGGAGGGCCTAGAGCAAAGAGGCGCTTCCAGGGGCAGGCAGTGGGCATTTGGGGGCAGCCGTGGACCTCTGCAGGCCATTTCACACTGGGTGCTTCCCTATGCCCAGGGCCCTCTGCAAGGGCCCAGCCCTTTTTCTGGGGCAAGCAGGTTGCTGAAATAGGACCACAGAGGCTGCAGGATGTGCCTTCATTTGGAGTCCAGGGTCCGAACTTTATTGATTGGCTGACTGTCTTCTAAAGCACACCATCCCCACTCTGGGTTGGCTGTGGCTCCCTCCCCCTAGAGCCTCTCTGCTCTAAATACTGTTGTCAGCACATAGGCGTCACCAGGGCATCACAGGGGTCATTTTGCAGGCAGAGGGGAGGCCTGAAGGGGCAACAGGCCACATCAGGGATTCAACTCTATCCTAAGTGTGATAGACAGTGCTGAAGTGCTTTAACTAGGGTTATGCATTAATTTTTCTTTCTTTTATTTTTAAAAGATTTTATTTATTTTTAGAGAGGGGGGGAAGGAAGGGAGAAAGAGCGGGAGAGAAACATAGACATCAGAGAGAAACATCGATTGGCTGACTCTCTCTCGCACTCCGACCGGGACCTCGCCCACAACCCGGGCATGTACCCTCACCGGTAATCAAACGGGTGACATTTTGCTTTGCCAGACGATGTCCAACCCACTCATCCACACCGGTCAGGGCTATGTGTTAATTTTAAAAAGACCATTTTGGCTTCTGGGTGAAAAAGGGATTGTCAGAGGCCTGTTAAGGGTTACAGCAGTGAATAAGGTGAGAGATGGCGGCAGCCTAAACAAGAGCGACAGTGAAGACGAGGAACGGAGTCGGTGGAATGGGATCAGTGGGCTCTGTGACTGATGGGATGTGAGGGCAAAGGCGGCGTCCAGGCTGACGCCCAGGTTCCAGCCCAGGTGCGGGGCCTATGTGGTGATGGTCGCAGTCCCCGCGGTTATGAATGTTGGAAAAGGGCCAGGTGTGGGAGAAAAATGCTGGCTTCAGCCAGGTGCTGTTTGAGGGTGGGTGGCCTGTGGCACAACCACGTGGAGATGCCAAGGAGGCTGCCCAGTGTGGCTCGTAGGCGGGGATGGTTCTCCCTGGCTGGACACCCACAAAATCGCCTCTCTGTGTAAGAGCCTCATACTGAGTTTTGCTGCCAGGTGCCTGTAGTATTGAAATCAAATGGTTTATGATCGTGGCAAGGAGAAACCTGTGCAGGTGTATACATTTTGGTCTGTTTTCGCTTCTCATTTGAAGAGAAATTACTTGTCCCAGTAGGTGGTTTTGCCTGGGTTACATGCTGAGCACACACCAGGCATTATGTTAACAGAGCAACCAAGCAGCAGAGTGAAGGGAAAAGGCTCTGGGAGGAGAGGGGGATGGAAGGCGCTGCAGGGATGCTGTGGTCGCTGGCGGGCGGTGGGTGATGGCGGTGAGCAGTTCATTGGGTAGAAACAGCAAACAGAGACACCGGAACAGCATGAACAAGTGTGCGCAGGTGAGACACCAGCATATGGGCAGGGCAGGACAGTGGCCAAATGTCACTGAAAGGAAAGTAGTGGAGCATAGTAGGAGACTGGTCAGAGATTAGACTAGAGAGAGAAAAGTAGGCTTTTATTTGGGGTAGGGATGTGTATGAAGACTAGGGAGCCATGGATGGTTTTTGAGCAGAGAAGGAGACTGGACAGGACCCAGCAACCACTGGGGTGCAGTGGCTAAAGCAGAAGCAGGCACTGACGATACCTCATGCTACATCCCAGACACCCAGGCACCGAGGCGGCTTGGTACCTGGGCGCCTGGGAGGTCGGATGGGCCATGAGACAGGACTGCAAAGTCAGGAGGAGGAGGTGAGGGTGGGAAAGTGGGGGAATGAAGCTGACACAGCATGTGAAAGTCCATCCCTCCAGCGGAAGCCAAACAAGTAGGGGAGTCTAAATTGAATAGGAAGGTCTCTTCCCAGGCTGGCCCTCTGGGAGGCACTTTAAGGAGTAGCCCGGAATGACTCAGAATTAACCCAATGATTATTTGCATGTAGTGTTTCTTAGGTACCCCCAAACAGTATTTCTTTAGTTTAACGTTCTCCCTAAAACAACCATTAGTTTTGTAATCCTTTTTTCTTTTCCTTTTTTTAAATCCTCACCCACGGGTAATGTTTCCATTGATTTGAGAGAGAGGAAGGGAGAGAGAGAGTAACATTGATGTGAGAGAGAAACATCGATTGATTGCCTCCCATATGTGCCCCAACTGGGGATCAAACCTACAACCTAGATATGTGCCCTGACCAGGAATTGAACCTGCAAGCTTTCGCTGTAGGGGGTGATGTTCCAACCAACTGAACTACCCAGACAGGGCTGCAATCCTTTTCTTTATTAATGTCTCTAAGGGACAGTTTGTTCGGAATTCTCTCTTTTCTGGGTTAGCCGAGTCTGAAATAAGGCGAATCACAAAGAAGAGGTGGGGGTGGGGGCTGGGGGACTGCTCTGCCACAGCCTAGGGCAGGAGACAGGGGTCCAGTCGGGGACAGAAGCTCTGGCCATAGGCCCTGCTCATGTGAACACAATGAGGCCGTCGGGGGCAAAAATGAGTGCCAGGGCAAACAGGGCAAGGCTAGACAAAGAAAGGACTTCAGGACCTGTGAATACCAGCGCTCACCACCTGTGGAAAATAACCACGTCCCAAGGGGCAGTTCCAATGTGAACATAAATAGAAAAACATGAGAAAATAGAGACCTGCTCATTGAATCTCAGACTTTTGTTGCTGGAAGGGGCTTTCCCTTCTTGAAGCCATTGTCCACATCGCTGCTAATTATGGCTCTAGAATACAAATTGGATCAAGTCCCATCCTGACTCCCTGAACCTTTTCTGATGCAACATCATCATCACCTGCGGGGTAACAAAGCCAGGGCACAGGCATTGCTGCCCACCACGAGGCATCCACGGCAGACAGCAGTAAGTGGTCGCCACGTCTTTTGCTGCCCTGGGATGCGGCCTTGGAATTGAACTCAGTACAGCCCATTGGGGAGCCATTATCAGTCACTCATTCTCAGGAGGAAAACCCCGTGTTTCCCTTCGAATGGAGAGAGCTGAGCCGGAACTCCTTGGTCTGGCCCTTTGCTGCCCTTTCCCACGTTCATTTCCCATCACTGCTTCTGTGCTCCAGCTTCCTTCAATTGCCCACCACTCCCAAGTGGCCCTACCTTTCTCCCACTCCCAGAGCCTGTGTCCGTGCGGGTACCTCAGCCTGGAAGACCCTCTGTGCAGACGGTTCCTTGGCCTCTGCCCTCCCACTTTGCACAGTAATAAAGTTGCCTCTGGGCATATGGCCACCCAGCAAAGAACACTGCCTGGCCGCCCTTGGACCTGGGAGGTAACCATGTGACTAAGTGCTGGCCAATGAGATATGAGCAGAAGTGATGCACGTCAGGTTGTTTTTCTTCAAGTTTTGCTCTTAAGGGTTTGGGCAAGTGCTCTCCTGGGCCCCTTCTTTTTTCCTGCCGGCCAGGGGACGGCGCGAGTGAAGCCGCTGCCAGGAGCCCAGAGATGGAAGCCCCCTGATGATGACGGCACAGCCACCCTCCCATCCCTGGACCACCGTCTGCAGCCTGCTAAGGCTGCCTGTCTCCCTTATTGGAATCCCTGTATTTGGGGTCTACTGTTATGGTGACAACTGTGTCCATACCCTAACCCGCTTCCTTGTTCCTGGCCACCAGCCTCCAGTGCCACCTCCTCAGTGAAGTTTTCCCAGAGTCACAAGCTCCACTAGAATCCCTGGCACTTCATGCGTGCGTACCTCGCATTAGCCCACCCCTCACGTTAGCACACCCTCAGCCGGGGGTGGCCGGGGCCTCCCCCACTGGCCTGGCTGAAGGCCACTTCTCATCCATCCTCTACAGCAGAGCTGGTGAGGGTACTAACGCACAGACCGCACCCCCTTACCCCTCACCCCACAACTACAGTCCAACCCCTTGGCCTGGTGGTCACTGTGTGACTCTGACCTGCTCTTCCCCTTGGTGGTGAGGCCCAGAGCGCGGAGTGATCTGCTCCAGCAGCTCAGTTGGTCCCGGCTCACTCCGCGTGCGCAACCATGTATCATCCCTGCCAGACCCGCCCAGCCCCGGCGTGGCGGGCCTCAAGGAGCTGTTTCCTTGCTGACTGGAGCCTATATTGTCCTGCTCCGCATTTGTTAGTAAGGACAGGGAAAGAGAATGGGAGGGTTTCCCTGATGTTTGTGTTTCACAAGTGGCCTAGGAAGTCCCACGGTCTGTATATCTGTTCCCAGTGCCCTTCGCCTGTCCCACCAGGCCATACGCTTTACAAACTGCCCACACCTATTCCTCTGAACTTCTGGCCGCCGTGACCTTCCTAACTTGGCCCGACCCCTGGCAGCCCGTCCCCGGCCGGCAGGCCCATCACTCCCCTGGTGAACAGGGCATGCAGCTCAGAAGCAGGATACAGCCCGATTTTAGCCAGCACATGGCTATTTTGGGACAGGGAGGATCCTGGGAGGATGCTGGCAAGGTCAGAGTAGGAAGGGAAGGAGGTGGGTTTTCTGCCCACGATTATGTGTCCCAAGCCCTTTGGATGCTGCCCAGGGCCCGAGGCTGCCACAAGGAAGAACACACCCACCGCAGGACTCCCACCTCGGCCCAGCAGCCTCAGAGGCAAACTGGGGGCAGGCATGGGTTTGGGTCTCTAGGCTCCAATCTCAGTGGCCACTGTGGGCAGGAAGAGTGTGTGTTTATTTGTTGTGTCCCAACAGCTGTGACTTCAGTATTCGGCAAGACTCAGAGCAGTCATGAAGTGGGGGGCGGGGGGAGCATCAGAAACCAGCCAGAGTGAAGAAAAAGAACGCAAGAAAGAATCCAATCACTCAGGAATGATTCTTGATGATCAGTTTTGGAACATTCCCTGAGCATCTACTGTATAGGGGGCCCAGTATGAGATGCTGGCAAGGCCAAAGGGAATAATGTTTTGACTCTGTATAGGGCACTTTATAATTGTCGAGATCCATCTGTACGTATCAGGGACTTCATAAATTTTGATCCTGAGGAAATACTCGAAAATGCACTATTTAGGTGTAAGAGTGAGAGTGGTGTTTTACCCATGAATGTGGAGATTTGTAAACATTTCAGGATGTCAGAACTCCACTCTGCCTGTTTGGAGAAGGTCATCCAGCAATGTGAAGTGCTCGGCACTGTGCTTAGCACATAGTAGGTGCTCAGTTAGGGCCAGCGGCAATAACTGCTATTATTCATAACAGGGGGGCAGCCACATGGCCCACAGGCTTTAGTGTGAAGGCAGTAACTTTTCTGCAGGGTGAGAAGCCTCAGGTCGGGCAGAGGGGGCAGGGCCAGGGACAAGGCAGGACCCAGCCCATCCCAGCAGATGCATTTACTCCACGGTTCTATTGTCTGAGACACCTCTGTGCCGCCCTCTCAGTCCTTCTCTGCTGACTTTGGAAAGCTGGGAAAGCATCTTGGTCTCCTTCCTACTTGGCTCCAGTTTGGGGTCTTCTGTTTAAATTCTCTTGGTGTTAACTATCTGGCTCTGATTCGTACTTCAGGCCAGACTGCCCTCTGGGGAATTCTCTAACACCCTGGACACCCCTTTCAGATGCCCCTGCTCTCCCTCCTCCCATCTCCTGGCCAAGCCAGTCCCTGCTGGCAGCCCCTCCCACCAAGGACCTGCATCACGCCCTTCCTGCTCCTTGCTGTGTCCCTTCACTCCAATGTGTCCCTTTTCCCCACCACCTCTGAGCTGCTCATGGCTTTCTCCTCCCCATCCCAGAGCCCCTGGTCCCACACAGACTCCCGGAGGGGGGTGAGGAGAGATGAAGCCTTCTTCCAAGTCCTTCCGCCCTCCTGCCACATCCTCCCCTGCTGCCAGCCCCCCAGGACCTCCAGACCCAGACTCTCCCAAGCACAGAATCGCTACCTATTGGTTAGGCACACACTCTGATGGCAGGTGGGACACGTGCAGCCCAATCAGGTATGGAAGAGAGAAGGGTAACCCTCTGTCTTGCCACAGCATTTGTCTGTTGTCCCCAGCATTAGGACATGGTGCTTGGTAAGGATTTCTGAACATCTTGAAAGTGTAAGAAGAATTGAGGGGAAAAGATTAATTGTGCTTACTAAATCAGGAAAGATGCTAAGTACTTCCCAAAATTATCTCACGGAACTGTCGCCATATACCTGCAAGACAGGTGTTAGCCCCATGTTTCACATGAGGCAGCTGAGGCAGAGAGAGGTTGTATAATTCTCTGAAGGTCACATAGCTGGTAAACGTCAGAGCTGAAATTCAAACCCTTGTCTTCCATGGCTCCAAATCTCCTGCCCTCCACACCAGCACTCTCCTCTTTGAGCAAAAAACCCAGCTGCCATTGACCAGAGTTATGGAGACAACAGACGCGATTATTTGAAATGCGGGCTGCCCTAGAAACCCCAATATCACCTGCAGTCGCTCTTCCCAGGCCCTGTCACCCCACCCTTGCCTTCATCTCATCTCATTAATCTTGGCATTCTTCTCCCAAAAGCTTTGCCCGGTCCCAGGGCTCAAGCTCCTGGGCCCTGAGGGAGGGAGGGAGCTTCCCAGGGCTTCCAGACACCTTTTAATTAACCCAGACGACCCTCTTATGACTGGGGCCAGCTGAATCCCATCTCGATGTCACCATCTCCCATGGCAGCCCCCCTGAACTGTGACTCCCACCTCAGTCCACTCATGCTCCAGCAAATGCCGTCCCTCCATTTCCCATATGCTCAACATCTGTTGGCCTCTTCCCTGGCTTGGGCACCATGGGTGAGGGCTACTGGGGCTCTGAGGCTCCTGGGTCCATGGAGGGCCTGCCAGAGAGTCCACTGAGTGTCCTGCCAATGCCACCTGCCCACAGCAGGTATCGAGGAGCCCCACTCTGAGCTGGAAGAGGTCCAGGGCAGGGAAAAATCCTCTGCGATGACTTGATTATTTTCTGCCCCAGCCCTTTTTTGAGCTTCCTTCTTTGTCCCCGAAAACTGACAGCCCATTCCAGCTACCATGGGGACAATGAAACTTGTTCATCTGTCATTCTCATGGATTAATCATAATGGTCAGCAACCTAGAAAAGTCCAGAGGAACTAACATCATTATTAACTGTGGACAATGAAACTGAACCCGACACGCAGCATGATGCCTAGCACAGAGCAGGTAGTCGGTACACAGCTGTGACCAGATGAGCAGACCCAGTGAGGAACAGGTTGTGCGGTACAGGGGAAAGAGCACTAGAAGAGATGCTCTTGCAGGGAACCCTCCCACACAAGGCTAGTTAATGGCAGAGGCAGAATCTGAATCCAGATTGTGCTGGTTAACTTTGTCACGCCACATCACCTTTCCACCTTGAGCTTGCATGCAAGGGGCAGCTGCGCACATAGTCTAGGTACCACAAAGCACAAAGCACCCTCAGCCACCTAGCAAGGGCAGGGAAGTTTCACAGTCATGGGATAATTCACTCGTTTTGGTAACAAACACCTTTGTATACCTCCTCTGCATCAGAAGCTGGAGGCACAAGAGTGACCGTGATGAGCCTAGTCCCTGCCCTCTTGGGCTTATCTTCTCTTCAATGTTGCGTAACACTTCAGAGTTTGCAAAACATAGCCACACTGATTATCTTGTCTATCTTCACAACCTGGTGCACATAGTGGAGACCCATAGAAAAGTTTATGAATGAATGAATGCTTGAATGAATCAATGATGGAGAGGGGACAGCTTGGCCAATCAATGAATAGATGAAAGGTAACATCACAGATACCGTCGTTCCCATCTTTCAAATAAAAAGTGACGCCCTGAGCAGGGTGTGCCCAGAGCACAACCATTGAGAGGCCTCTGGTTGGTGTCCCATCCTAGTCATCCATTCACAGGGCTCCTTACCTGGTGGGCAATGACACCCTGGAGACGTCTTCGGGGCCTCCCGGCGCCTCCGAGAGTGGAGCTTCCATTTCTGCACAAGGAGACAAAGGAGAGGGGTCACTGAGAGTCCTAACGGCCAAGCCCTGGAAATCATCTGTGGGTTGGTGGCAGTGGGAGGTAGGGGAGAGGGGCTGCTTGAGGGCTGGCAGGCAGACTGTTCCTGGATCAAAGACTGGCCACCGGATGTCTCGGTAATAGGAAGCAGACAGAGAGGTCCCATCTAGGTAATCTCAGCGTCTAATGTCTTGAGACAGCTCTTAAAGAAATTAACCCCAATCCCAGGGCCCTTTAAGCCAGTTGTGACCTTCCTGCACTGCACACTCCTGGGCACAACAACCTGCTTTCCTCGGCTCTGCTATTTGTTTCCTGACCAGGTCTGGTCTCCTGTTGTATCTTGGGGCAGGGAAAGTGACTTCTGTTCTTCTGGTGTCCCTCTCGGAGCCAGGTCTGAGTGGGGATGGAGTGGCGGGGAGGGGCTGGGCAGGTCCTCTGCCCCTCCTTCACACATGTTCCTCAGCAGCTTGCAAATCACTGAGCCAATCCAGAAGACCCCAAAGAGGTGGTAACAAGTAGACTCGGACACCTCCTGCCCTCAAGGAGCTGCCATTTCCATGGTGGTAAATGGACAGGCGTACGGAGAAGCACCAGTGCCTGCAGTGCCTACTCCTGCCGCGCGGTGCTCCCGGTGCCTCGCTCCTCAGAGCCGCCCAGGGGAGCGGGCCACACGCACACAGAGGCTAACAGGCCCGCCTCTGGGGCCGGACTGCCCTGGTTCGTACACAGGTCTCAGACTCTGAGCTGTTAACAATCCCTGCCTCAGTGAGTTCCTGAGAGGACAGAAAAGGCGGATGCACAGAAAGAAAAGGCGCTCAATACGTGGTAGCTCTTGTTGCACTCATGGCACAGGTGAGGACCCTGAAGCACAGACAGGAAGCTATAACCTGGCCAAGGTCAGGGTGGAGGAAGGCTGGGATTTAAACCCACACTCCCTGAAGCTAGCGCAGCAGTGAGAAGCTGGGAGCCCCCAGGCTGAACTGGCCCTTAGATGCACTTTAATTGGTTTCCACAGTAACCTTTTTTCATTGAATCTGTTGCCGATATTTAGAAGAGGCTGATTTCACATGCACATCTGCATTTCTAATCTTTTGAAAAACTGGAAGATCTGGCTGCATGGGGCCTGTACTATGGGTGGCCCTGATTGGCAATGTCCGGTAACCTCTGACACGGAGACCAGTTAGGATGCCAGCTGTCCCGCATCAGCATTTCTCCAGCATCTCACCGCTGCGTAGTTCTGCCACTCTGGGTGAGCCGTGAGAGAGGTGAAAACAAGTCGCGTGGGAGGTGTGGTAGGATGTGGTGCCCCCTCTGGTTTGGTGGTGAGAGGGAAGGCAGGAAAGCTTCGTGATGAGGCACGTCAGGCTAATGTCTGCTGAGCCCCGGTCTGTGCTGGCCCTGAGCTGGAGTCTTTAATACAGAGAATCACATCTATTTTTCACAACCTAACTCCAAGGTAAATTTAATAGTGGTGGGTCTGGGACAAGAACTCAGGCTGTTTGATGTGAAGTCCACTCCACCCTGCTGGAGGGAGGGGTGTACACACGCCACTGGGAGAAGGGGCACAGTGACAGGCAGGGTGAGGGTTCTGAGGGCAGAATGGGGGCGGAGGGTCAAAGCAGGCAGGAAGGGGAGGGAGGGAGGAATGTCCCAAAGGGGAGCCCCTCACTCAGAAAGGGAGACTGGTACACAAATGTCGTGGATGTTGAGGCTCCGCCAGAGGTGGGCACAGAATGGCCACTGAGCAAGCCAGCGACCTCCCAGGACAAAGTCCGGCGATGCCCAGCTTCGAGCCCCACCTACCAAAGCTGCTTTCCACCAAGGACTGTACCTATTTACTTCCCTTCCCGCCAATAACCTTGGGCTCCTAAGGGACTTATTTGTGGCTGTTCCTGGCACACAGCAGGTGTGGGACAGAAGTTTGCTAAGTGACAAAGCCAGTCAGTGACTGACAGGCCAGGGCCAGCTGAGTTTGCAGCGTTCTGGCTACAGGCTGCAGCCAGTAGGGTTGTCACTCACTCAACAACAGAGAGATGCCAAGGACAGGTTGGGCCCTGGTGACGAAGACTGGGACTGGAGGCTGGAGGCTGGGGCTCCTCTCTGGAGGCTGTCAGAGTCATCAAGCCAGCCGAGAGACACCGGTAGCCTGCATTACGGCAGCAGGAGGGAGAGGAGGCAAGGGGAAGGATACGCAGGAGGACGAAAGGACGGGCACAGGATGGGCTTGATCGGGGGAGAGGGTAGAGTTCAGGCTCTGCCATGGGCAGCCAAGATGCCCCATGGGGACAAGACAGGGGCAAAAGCAGACTTGTGGGAAGATGATAAGTATGTCAGGGGACAACTGAGTCTGAGGGTTGTCCTTGCGGAGGAGTCCAGGTGGGCAGGGCCATGTGTGGTTCTGGAGCTCAGGAGAGAGGCCTGGGATAGAAAGGTGGATCTGGGAGCTAGGGGCACCTATCGAGAGGGGAAAGGGACAGCTGACAGAGAGATGGGAACCTGGCTTAATTCAGGGTGTGTGTGTGTTTTCTTGGCATGCCCCGTGTTTATTTTTGAAAAGTATTAAATCCCAACGTCACCACACCCATTCCAGAGTCTGACCCTCTTCTGCAGTTCATTCCTTCCAACACTTCAACTCCAGGGCTCCTTCCAGGCTGCAGGACCTGCTGTCTGCAGGTGGGTCTACCTTTTCACGGTCCCTTCCCTCCGTGTCTTATGTTCCTCCTTGCCCAGCCCAAATTCTGTGGTCAGTGATTATAATCACTCTCCTGGCTGCAACCTGGGCTGCCACGATACTTTCCCTTCAGCACATTCTCCTGGCTAAGCCACAAACCCAGCAGACTGAACATTTCTACTTACCCCACACCAGCACCCACGTAGCAGAATGAAGCTGGAGAGAGCACATGGCCTTGCTGACTTGCCTTTACTTTTTTTTTTTTTAAAGATTTTATTATTTACTTTTAGAGAGAGGGGAAGAGAGGGAGAAAGAGAGGGAAAGAAACATCAATGTGAGAGAGAAACACTGCTCGGTTGCCTCTCCAACAGGGCACCTGGCCTGCGACCCAGGCACGTGCCCTGACCAGGAATTGAACCCAGCTACCTTTCAGTTCACAAGCTGGCGCCCAACCCACTGAGCCATACCAGCCAGGACTGGCTTCACTTTAATATGTGATCATTATCTCAGATGAAAGCCCAGCAAGCGCGTAGTGATTCCCTCGTTTCTTCCTCCTCCTGTCCTAGTAGTTCTCACACCTTCTCTCCCCAACCCCAACACGCTGTCTCCAACATCACTGTCACCTGATGGCCTTGAGAGAACAGAAGCAGGCAGAAGAGGCCTTCCAGAAGCTCCCGCCACTGTGCACGCCCGCCCATCTGTGCCTGTGCTGCACATTCTCCCTTCTCTCCTCTCGCATGCCGGTCTGGGTTCCCAGAGAAGGTCCACCCTCTACCTGCTTGCCAGGTGCTCCCCTCCTGCCTGCTCGAGGGCATCTCAGCAGCAAGTCTCCCTCCCACCTGCATCATCCACTTCCTCCTTTGGACTGGGTCACTTATACCAGTTGTCAGCCAATTTTTTCTGCAAAGGGCCAGCTCGTAAATATTTCAGGCCCCGTGAGCCATACGATCTCTGTCATAACCACTCGACTCTACTACGTAGGCGGAGAGCAGCTATAGACAGCTCGAAAACATAAGCGTGGTTGTGTTCCCACAGAAAATGTAGTTATGAAAACAGGCTTCAAGGGGGGCTGAGCTGTCCTTTGCCCACTCTGGATGTAAATCATTATGCAAGCATACTGTTGTTCCTTACATTAAAAAAAGAAAAACAGAAGAAGAAAAAAGAAAAGAAAGAGGAAAATCCTCTCTTGACCAAGCAAATGTTTGTGTGTTTTTGTGAGAAATGTAATTGGTAAAAGTGGTGGTCTTTTTTAAAAGCAGTAGTGATTGGGTTTTTTTTGTTTGTTGGTTATTTGTTTGGTTGGTTGGTTGGTTTTTGTTTCTGCTATTTCATTCCATTTTCAACTAAAACTACTCTTGTAATAGTTTGTTATGGAAAATTGTCACAGTATTTTAAGAGAAAGGGGGGGAGATATGTAAATTGCTAAAAAATTAAATAAAAATACTGGATGTAGGAAAAAAACTCCCTGAGGCAGGGCTGTCTTCCTGCTCTCTCCTGGACCACTCCTATCAGGTCTTACCTTCCCTCCCCCAAAGAGGTTCTCCTGGTAGTCACTGATGACCTCCATGTGGCCAAGAATGACCTTGGTGTAGCTAAGCCCAGGGGGTGGGTCCTCAGCCCATCAGAGTGTTTGGTCACTCCGCCTTTGACACACTTTCCTCCCTTGCTCCCAGGATGCCGCTCTCCAGCCTTGCCTTCTACAACTCTGTACTCCTTCTAAGTGTCCTTTGCTGGTTCCTTCTTACCTACTTGACTCCACGATGTTGGAGACCCATAGGGCCCAGTCTCACCTCTTTTCCGTCCGTACTTGCTCCTTGAGGCTCTCACTCGTCTTACGGCTTCAACGCCATATATACGTGGTGATACCCTGCTCTTTGCACCTCTAACCCCGACCTTCCTCAGGAACTCCCAGATGTATTTACACAGCTGCCCGCCTGACTTCTCCACTGACAGGCATCCCACAATTAGCCGGACAAAACTGAGCTCCTCATATTCTGTCCCCTCTCCCCAGGCCTGCCCCTCCCTCACACAGGTAATGGCAACTGCATCCTGCTAGGTGTTCAAAACCTTGACTTCATCGGCGATGCCTCTTTCTCTCTCACTTCATACCCATTCAGTCAGCAACACCTGTTCTCTACCTTCCAGACAAATCCAGCCTCGGACCCCACTCCCACGGCCACCCCTGGCCAAACCTCATCATCTTTGGCCTGATGGCTGTGATACCTTTCGAATGAATCCCCTGCCTCTGCCCTCAGCCCACAGGCTCTTCAGTGTGGCTGTCAAGGCGACCTCACAGGTCCCCTTGATGTACCTGCACATGCCAGGCTTCCTCCAACCCCAGGGCCTTTGCACCTGCTGCCCTCTCTGCCTGGGATGTTCTCTTGGTAGGCCACCACCTGGCTCACTCTCTCACTCTCAGTGAGACCTTCCTTGTCCCTGGTGCCCTCCTGCAACATACTTACGCCCCCTCTTCCCTGTTTTATTTTCTCCTCGGGATTTTGCTGTTGCCTTGATTATTTTGCTTAATGTCTCCCCCCACCACTCTAAAGTAAGTACCACAAGAGCATGGATATTTTGGTCTGTTTTATTTACTGCCATATCCCCGAGTGCCTAGAACATGGCCTAGCATATGGTAAATGCTCAGTAAATATTGGTTGCTTACAAAAGAGAAGATTTCACATAAAGATCTAGATTTCCAATCTCTCTCACAATAGGAGGATCTGGCAACCCAGGGTCATAGTAACAGTCGGACGGTACTAAGTGATAGCTGCCCATTTCAAGTGGGCATCGCTGTCCAGGTCGCCACAGTGCCCTCACCCTGGCGAGGTTCACCTACTTAGGTCACCACCCTGGCTCCCTTGGGCACGTGAATTTGAGTGTGAGACCCCTGGAAAGAAATCCCCAGGCTGAGGCTCAGGGGCAGTTGAAAAACTTTCTGAGGTCCTGGGGTGTACCCCCAGCCGCCCGTGGCAGAGGAGCCTCCCTGCTTTGCCCCTACGGGCAGCCAGGGCCTCCTGGAATGCCCTGCGTGGCCACAGCTGAAACAGCACCCGCCTGGTCATCGCAGCTATTAAAATGCCTGTATCAGTATCAAAGGGAAAATGCCAAGTGGCTACTCACTCCCCCCAAAGAATGCAGCTCCGGCCGGGCCTTGGGTTTAGGGGCCACTCCCTCCCCATGCTCAGCCCTGGGCTCTTAAAGAGCTCAGGTTCAACCTGGACCTCTGTGATATGTGGGTGGGTCCAGGCTGTGGGGTCGGGGTTGGGAGCCCAGCTGAGAGGCCAGGTGAGCTCTGCACTCCAGAGTCGTGACCTTGAGCCTGGCGCCTTCCCCGGGCGGGGGAGGGGGGGGAATCTGCGAAATGGCGATATTAGTGTTTCTGTGAAAAGTACCCTGGAAAGCGTGAAGCACTTACCATGTGAAATTATTAAATGAGTTAATATTAATAATAACAGGTACGCATATTGAGCGGTATATACCAGGTACTGTGCTAAGTGTTCTAGGTGAAACTGTCATTTAATAATTAATTTTTGATATTATTAGAATATGACTTTTGTGAGAACCCACCTGCTGGAGGCTGCGGTGAGATTCTATTTTGGGTTAGCACAGACGGCCCCCAGACTCTGATGAAGCATCCATCTCACGCAGGGCTTGGCGGTGTTGACGTGGCTTGAGCTACATTTGGCAGTGTCAGGTCCTCGGGGTCCAGCCCCAACTCTCCCACTAACTGTGTATTAAGCAAGAGATATGACCTCTCTGGACCTCAGTTTCCTCATCCGTAAACTGGAGTTAATATTAGTTATCTGCTGGCTTACCCAGGGCATTGGGAGGGATAAAATGAAATGAGAGCAGAAAAGAAAAAGAGGTGTCTAGGTGTGAAGCAGGGCGAACACCTGCGGTGCCAGCTTCTTTTCCTTAGTGGCTGGGTGAAGGCTACTTCTCTCCTGAGCTGGTGCCAGGCCTGCCTCCTTCCACCTGCCCTGGTGAGGCTGGTCTGGCCTCATGCACTACTGCGGACATATGGTCATGTTTCCTGCTGTGCCCCTCCCTCTGGGGTAACTCAGACCCCTTCTGCCCACAGAAAGGAAGGTGAGTGAGGGTCCTGCGTGCAAGCTTGCCTTCTGACCTCGAGAATTAAAAGTTGAAAAGAGGAGGTGCCCATTGAAATGACCACACTAGGCAAAGCTCTGGCCCCTGTGTCAGTGTCTGATTACAATGCCTGGCATGGAGCGGGCGCTTGATCCCATCTGCTAGAGCCCTTTCTACCACCCTGTGCCAGGCTGTTACTGGGCCAGCACCCTGTTGGAGACGGAGCTGGCCTTTGAGGGCAAGGCCCGGTCTGGGGTCCCTGATCCACACTTGAACCAAATTACTTACTTTGAGGTCTGCCCACTAGGACCTATCCTTGTGATCCTAGGAGCACATGAGCTCTGGGCTTGGTTTCGGCACAATTTGGAGAGAAGGAGATGGGAGTGGGAGATCATTCCAACGAGGAGCAAAGGCACAGGCAGGACCAGGCCTGCGCAGTGCAGGCTCTGTGGGCCTAATCCCAGGGACCGCAGGAGACGGAGGCCCACAGACCGGGTTTGTTAAGGCGGCAGGCCCCCGTGCGGCTGCATGCCCTGGGGCACAGGCAGCCCAGCAGGGTGAAATCAAAGCGGAGGAAATCTAGACACTAGACACTCAACCCACACCCACCAGAACTGGACTTGCCTGGTCTGCTGGGGTGCGGGGGGAGGGCTGTGTGCTAGGGCACTGGAGGGGGTGACATGGGAGGGGGCGCTTTAGGGACTGCCTTCTGCCTCCCTCCACAGCTCCCTTTGTGCAGTGGACTTGGCGCCTGATCACAGGCTCCCAGGGTCAAAAAACCGGGGCCCGGGGGTCCTCCGGATGCCATTGCCTCTGCCTCTCTGCTTCACCAGAACCACAGGCAGATGTGGCCGCAGGCTCTGCAGATCCGAAAAAGTCAAGGGAAGGAAGGGCATGCCCCTGTGTGAGTTTTCCAGCTTTTGTAGGAGGAAGTCCTTTCTTCCAGCTAACCTAAAGCCCTGCTGCTCCCTCAGGGGAGTCAAGGGACTGGGCTCTAGAACTATGTGCAGGGAGGTGGGAGCCGGGTTAGCATGGGGCCCAGGACTTCAAGAGTTTCAGGGGTCTGGGGTCATCTCTGGGCCGGGAACAGGGTGAAATGGGGATCCCCGGCAACACAGTGGGGAGGGGCTGGGGGTGAGAATGCTGGGATGCAAGTTAGGTGCCCCTTTTTTCCTTCCCTCCCTTTCACAAAGAGGTATTGAGCATCTATATGTGCCAGAGCCATGCACAGTGCTGGGAACACGGGTTTGAACAGAGGAGACATTTCAGCTGCCCTCATGGAGCTTATTCTCTAGGGAGGGCACAGGACTGTCTACAAACCACACACATCAACATGACGCAACCACCGTCATCAGAGAGATGGCTAGAGGAGACGAGGTGCTGAGCACCTTCCTGTGAACAGACTAGTCTGGCTCATCCTCGGGACATGGCAGCTGGGCTGAGATGGAGGATAAGCAGGAACAGACCAGCTGAAAGGCCCAGGTTCAGGGGACTGGCTAAGACTTGACACAAGAATGTGCTTCTTATGAACCTGGCAGGGTCTTGCATATATGAATTCATTCAGCACTCCCAACGACACTGCTGTGAATGAGGAAACTGAGACACAGAGAGGGGAATTAACTGGCATGACAGCACACAGCCAAGAAGCGCAGAGGCAGGATTTAAACCAGGAAGCCTAGCTCAGAGCCCAAGTCCTTCCACTGTGTGTGCCCATGACCCGAGGCGGGGCTGCGGAGAGGCTTGGCTCTTCTCAGGGGATCGCAATATCAAAATCTTATTATTAGAATGCCAAGCACTGCTCAAAGCACTCATTTTAAATTGTTTAATCCTAAAAACAACACTTATAAGAAGGAGGTCCTCTTATCATCACCCCCATTTTACAGAGGTGTAACCCAAAGCACTGAGAGGTTAAACAACTTGCCCAATGCCACACAGCCAGTAGTTAGCAGAGCTAGACTTGAACCCAGCACTCTGGCTCCAGAGTCTGTGCTCTTAGCTGGGACAGGGTATGGCCCTGTGGCTGGACTCTGAAAGGGAGGGGAGGTGAGTCATGATGCTGGAGAGGGTGGCAAGGGCCAGGTGCTGCGACCTCTTTGACCACATTAATGAACTTAGTCTCTTGCTTGAGAGCAACAGGAAGTCACTGAAGAGCGGTAATCAGGGAAACGTGGCGATCGTATTGAGAGTTTTTCAAGATCCCCCTGGCCTCCAAGTGGATGATGAAAGGGGCGGGGCAGAGTGAATGGCTGCCTATAAGTTAGGAGGCTCCTGCTCAGCCCTGGGTGGCCCAGATGGGGAAGGGCAGGCAGTGACGAAGAGAAGAGGACAGGTCTGTGGGAGGCTGAGGAGGCGCGATCCTGGAGTGGGGCCTGGCGTGGGTGCAGCTGGAGGCCAGTGCATTCACAGATGACGGGGTGCTGGGGAGAACTGCGCTTCTTGTTCAGTTTGGACACACTGAGTTTGAGTTACTTTCAAGACATGCTGCAGGGGTGGGATGGCTGGTATAGCGATGGCTCGGGAGCGCTGATGAGGAGCACACACGACACGCGAGCCAGAGCTGCCCAATAATGGAATAGTCACCCGCGGAAGATAGTGAGCGCCCCATCACTGAGAGCATGTAAATCTGAGACCCAGAAATGCTGTGGGGGGTTCCTGGTATAGGGCATAGCCCCCCTCCTCCCAGCATTCTGATAACACGGAGTGGAGAGAGGCTGAAGGTGGCAGGACCACCCTCTGACCTCCCATGTCACCGAGTCTCCCCCTCCACCCAAGAAACCTCAAGTGCCAATGCAGGGAAGTGGACTAAGGCTGTTCCTGAAAAAGCCCCAACCAATGCCCCTTCAGTCAACCCTCTTTCCTCATCCTTATCTCCAGAGGTCACCCTTCCTGTCCTGTCCTACAGGCCACCTTGTCAGAGTGTGACCCGATGCAGGAAACCTCCAGTGATGGCTTAAGAGGCCCCTTCACAAGGCATCTACAGCAGAACAAGCGACTGCAGGTGTCAAACTCCTTGGATGGCAGGATCCCAGGCCTGGGGGCAGCAAGGCCTTTCTGCTGCAGCTTACGGAACAGGTAGGGGCGAGCTCCCTGGCGGAGACTGGGGTACACAGGGAGAGCCTGCCTCAGTAGCAAATGCCTGAGCAAAGGGAAGGCCGAGACAGGACTACGGGCATCAGGGAGCCCAGTGAGGCTGGCGGCAGGGGCAGTGGGGAGAGGAGAGGGCACTGAAGAGGTGGCAGAGGCCCGGTCCCTGCAGACGCTAGCCACGGGAGGAGGGCTGCCGGAACACCCGCAGTAGCCTCCGGGAAGGGAGGCAGGGCCCAGTGTCCCTCTGGAAGGCCGCGCCCAGCCTCACAGGCAGGCAGTTCCGCCCCTTTGTGCAGGGCTTGCCCTTGCCCTTTGAAGGTCCAGAGGAGCCCCTGCTGCCAGCAGTCCCATCCCACCCTTTGGTCACAGAGAGTTTTCTTCAGGGACGCCCCCCCGCCCCGGGGCATGCGGCATGCGGCTGGGACAGCAGGGGTGTCAGCGTGAAGCTGCCGCTGGGGTCTGCTGGCAGCCCCGCCGACACCCAGGAGAGCCGGCAACCAGCCTGCCCAGCCCTCCCAGGCCTGGCCCAGACCCAGCCTCAGTTTCCCTGGGAGGAGCCTGCTGACTTCCTTTACTTTCTGAAGACTCAGCAAGCTGCTTCTGGGAGGGCAGAATCCAACCAAAAGATGTGGGAGAATTCCTGAGGCTTCTCCTAAAACTTCCTTTCTTCTGGATGCAAACCCTCAGTTGATTTTAGTTTTTGAAAATAAAAACAACAAACCAGAAAATCAAACCCCGCCCCACCCAAAAAAGAGGACCTACTGCTTACCCTTCTGTAACCTCTTAGACTTTCATACTGCACGTGGGTGTATGGTACGACTTTCACTGATATCTCATTGTGACCCTCACTACTGTCACCATCTGGCCCTCAGGCACTGCTTGGGACCCAGGTGAGGGGTCTGGGTTGAATCGCACAGGACATTCCAGGCATGGGGCACAGAGAAGTTCTCATGGTGGGGGACTGTCCACCATGGAGCTGGTAAAGACCTTATGCCCAGACCCTCCCCACAGGTTTGGGGGAAGTGGGTCAGCTTGGTGTTCTTTGAAGCTCCCAGGTGACAGTATGTAGCCAGCCTGCCACCAGTTCAGAGCAGGTCTTTGAGGGTGTGCAAGTATGATGAGAAGGAGGAAAGAATAACTTTCAAAAGGTGTAGTTACTATAGAACTTTTACCCTTATGTTGCTCCAAAAAGGGGCATTCAGGCAGCTGCATAGACAGACACACACACACACACACACACACACACACACACACACACACACACAGACAGACATTATATAGTAAGGAAACAGGTGGTAAGAGGGAAAAAGACCAGCCAGGGCGGGATGGCAACACAGAACTGGGAACTGGGGTGCACTAATTCTGCTGCCCAAAGGACTCCGCCATGCCACGCAGGGAACCCAGACCTGGCGCCAGGCTTCCTAGAGGACAGCTCAGTGTCCACGGGGCAAGAACCAACCCATCCCTCCTGGAAAGCCCAAGTGTTCTGGAAACCAAGGCTGGCGACAACAATGGCATCCTTGGTGTCATTCTCACAACAAAGATGGTATTGTGTCAGTTCAGTAAATGCCACATCTGTGGGAGCCCAACTGAACTGAACAGGTCCCCAGCCCTTGGCCTATGCAACCTGCCTTAGCTGACTTAGTGGGGTATGGTACCTTATGCAGGTGGTATATATACTAGTGGCTCAAAATGCCAGCTTTGGGGTCAGGCTGCCTGGGTTCAAGGTTTGGCTCTGCTATTTACTAGCTGTGTGACCTTGAGAAAGTTACTTAACTACTCTAGGCCTCCATTTCCTCTTCTGTAAGAAGGAAATAGTAAAAATGTAACTACTCCACAGAATCACTGTGAGAATTAAATGAATGAATAGATGTAAAGCTCTATATACAGTGCTCAGTAAATGTTAACTATTAATAAAAGTTGTGGGCCTGGCACAGTGCCATCTTATCTCTTCTGATGATGAGTGAGGTAGTTATGCTTCTATTAATCGAATGATTTCATTTAATCCTGTAACAACCCTGGGAGGAGGAAGTTGTCGTCCCCATTTTTTCAGATCAAGACACTGAGGCTGGGTCACACAACTAGTTAGGTCGATGGGACATCAAATGCTGGGATTTTCCCCACTTCACTGTTCTGCCCCAACCAAGATATGCCAGGCAGCCTGGGAAGGTGAGGTGAAGCTACAGACCCTCAGAAATAGGTGATGGGAGGGGCTGGGTGCTCCCAGCTGCTCTGTCTATGTGGGAACACATCCCACTGACTGAACCATCCTCACTTTCCCAGCCTGGACCAAGGGTGCAGCCCTGACTTAAGAGTTAATCATTTCACCTTCTGCTGGTGGCTGTGAAACACCCACCTCCAGGGCACCGTCTCCCAGCAAATGCTGAGCATGCAGCTGGGTCTGGGTGTGGGCGGGGACAGCTGACTGAAATGGCTTCACCAGCCTCCAGCAGGTAGGATCCTGGCTTCTCTGATTCCTGGTTGTGCAGCCTTCACACCTGCCTTCTTTACTATAAACCAGCAACTAATAGGTGAGGGCTGCCTATTATGTGCAAAGTCCCAGACTAGACTCAGTTAGGAACCCTGAGAATAGTTAGCCCTATCCCTGCCATCGGGTTGTGTGTGATCAAATGGAGAGACGAGACATTTAAAGGCAGTAAAGAGGAGGGCAAACTGCACAATGTGTTTGAGGCCGAGCCGTGGACGGCCGATAGATTCCACCTCAGTCTTTGACGCTGACCGGAAGTGGCAGCCTGTGCACTGTGTAGAGAAGGGCTCTGAGGCCTACCTAGGTTCACCGGGAGAGCGCTGAGGGGTCAGGCATGGCTGCTGTGGTGCTGGGATAAGAGAAGTCAACCCGTGCCTGTCTCATCTGTTTTCCTTCTCTGAGCTAGATGTTTGGTGTGGCCAGGAAGTTCTGCAGGAAGTCAAAGCTGGGAGAAAGGCTCTTTTGGGTTGGAGTTGTGTGGTAAGGGTTTCCAGATGGCACTAGAAAAAATCTAGAATAAAGGGAAAAGACATCGTTCTGAGAGTGTCAAATTGTGAAACTCTGCTTAAAGACAGATGGCATCTTTGTTTCCGATGCTTTGACTTTTCCCCACCACCTTCCCATGAGGGCTGGCTACTGAATGAGGTCCTCAGTCTGGCTTGTAGCTACAAGCTAGTTTTAAGATCTTTGGAGAAGCCATAAAACTTAAAAAACTCTCCCTGGCTTTATCTACAGTAAATATTGCTCCGTATTTAGTAAACTTAGAATCATGAAACAGCTCTTTCTCCTGAACACCAACTCACTAGATAGCTGTCTGGAACAGTGTTGAAAAGGATTCTGAGGCAGTAAGTTCAAGGGGAAAGTGTATGACAATTGATTAGCAATGTCTACTGACGGCCAGGGGCTGGAGAGCGGAGACAATCAACTATTGTCTGAAAGGGGTCCTACCCCTGGCTTCTCTGATACCTGGCTGTGCAGCCTTCACACCTGCTTTCTCATCTGTAGGGCAAGGGCACGGGCACTGGACTAGAGAGGCTTCGAGGACCACCTCTCTATCAACACTCCTCGTCATTTGCTGGCCCCTACGTCTACTTCATGGATCTAGTCATTTCTAATCCTCCATGAAAGGAGGAGTAGTTTTCGGACTGACATAGTGGAGTCCTTGCTGCATATGAGGGCACCTGGATAAAGGTCTGTTCATTTACTGAGGTGCAGGCAGCTGTGATCTCCACAGGGCACTACACAAGCCACGCCCCGCACTGTGTCACACACACACACACACTTTCCCTTTAAGAGCCTGCTCCTGCCTCATCCCAGCATTTCAGTCCTAGGGGAACCCATTCAAAGCCCCAGTCTCTCAGCCACTGCTTTGATCTCTCCCCTAAATGGTCCTCTGGAAAGGACCCAGTAAAGGGCCCCTGTACACACCCTACAAATGTGAGGCATTGCTATTACAATGTTGTTCTTATTGTATTTAGGGATGAAGGAGTCTGCCTCGGGTCCCTCAACATTCACCTTGAAGGTGGCTGCTGACACCCCTTGCTCCCCCTTGGCCTACAAATGGATTTGGCCATTTTAAATTCCTCTCCCTCCCCTTTCACTGCACACCCTCTGCCCAGCCATAGGTGACATCTGATTGCCTCCATTTGGGACATTCCAGTTTCTCTCTTCACAGCAAGCACATCAAGTAACAGCAGCTGGAGTGCTCATTAAGGGTCCCAGACCAGGAGAGAGGAGCTGATGGGGGAAGAGTTGGGGCCTGAGGGCTGGAAGCCACACTCCCAGCTCCCCGAGAACTGGCCCCCCGCCCCATCCTCCTCTCCTGGCTCTGACCCTCCCCTCCCAGTGGCTTGGCCCTTCTGCTCACATCTGCCTCCGGCTTGCCTCATTCCAGGCTCCTCTCCTGCTGGGTCCCCTCAGCCTTCCCTGACAGTTCCCCCTTCCTCCTGCCTCACAGATACAGTCTGTGCCCCAGCGCACTGCTTCCCGGTTTCGGGGGCGGGGGAGTGAGCGTGCCCCCACATTCCTGCCTCCAGGCCAACGCACAGGCTGTGTGCCTCACCAGGTGCCCTGCCCAACACCCTTCTTCCATCCTTCGGGGAGCAGCCCACGCCCACCTGCTCCGGGACTGCCTGCCTGCCCCAGGTCCCTGGGAGCCCTCTGCAGGCACTCCTGTGGCCCTGAGCGTGGCCTCTGGTGGTGGCGCCTTGCAGTGCCATCTTCCATTTGCGGTGCCATCTTCCATTTGGAGAGCCTCGCAGCATCCCCAAGAGGGAGGCGGGGGCCTGGGTCCGACAGAACAGGAAGCTGAAGCTCCCAGGGTGGCAAAGCCCAGCCTGAATCCTGGGTCTAGGCCCCCATGTTCACAGGGTGTCTGTGAGCCCCTTGAGAGCAGGGACTCTCTACACATCCATTTCATAGGCTTGTTCTTTAACAAAACCATGTCCTCCGCTCTTCTCTGCCATTTTCTTTTCTCCCAGGAGTTTCCACCAGTTCCAGTTCTCCCTTCTCTGCTGCACCCTGTCCTCACCTTTGCCCTTTGCTCCAACTTGGGAGAACATACCTCAAAAACAAAAGGTCTAGGATGGAGGAGGGGCCTCGAGTTGCTCTGGGGCCACCTTTGCTGGCCCAGGAGCATCCTGCGTGACGCAACGCTGTCCCATAGAACTTTCTGTGATGAGACATGCGCTGTCTGCCTGTGCTGTCCAGCCTGGTAGCCACTAGCTACAGATGTCTACTGCGCACTTACTTGAAATGTGGCTGGTGTGACTGAAGAACTAAATTTTAAATTTTATTTCATTTTATTTAATGTAAATGTAATGAGTCACACGTGACTAGTGGTTACCATATTGGACAGTGCAGCCCTCAAAGTGTCCCTTCATGAGCCCCTGGACTACATGCCACACCCAGGAGATGCCCCCCAGGGCCATGTCTACACAGACTAGACCACATACCCCTGCTACCCACAGGAGAGCTGTGTCCCTCTGGTTCCAGTGCCCTTTGCTACTGACCTCAGGTTCCACCACTGTAGCCTCCATTTCCATTCACTCCCCTCTGACCCCACTTGTACCCCTACTGTGGGTCACACTCCCTTCTGGCCTGCACTAGCCTCTTGTTTGACCTCCCTGATCTGCCTTCAGTTCCCATTCTAGGGACATTACTGCCCCCCTCTAGACCTTCCCATGGCTCCCTGCTGCTCCTACACAGATGAACGGTCTCTGAGGCCCCTCTTGACCTAGGCCACCTGCCTCTCCCCGGCCACCTCCTGCACCATGCCGCCTTCCCAGCCCCCAGGGCCGCGGGCTTTCTTCAGTTCCCCAAGGCAAACTCCAGAAGCTGCTCCCTTTGCCCCTAAGAACAAGGCTCCCACCCTCTTCACCTTTTGCCCGGAAAACTCCTATTTGCACTTTAAGACTTTGCTTGAAAATCACTTTCCCAGGAAACCACCACCATCAGGTGTGTTGCCTGTTGACACATTCCCCAGGCCTCCTCTCCTTCCATCATCAGCATTTGTCCCACGACATAGTCCCTGCCCACTTTCTTCTTTGTGCCCTATTCGTCTATACTTTTAGGAAGGCGGATGTGTGTCCACACCACTGGGCCCACAGCTGGCTCTCGGGAAACATTTGCTGAATGACTGAGTGAGAATGGATGAAGAAGCTGGCAGGACATAGTGGAAAAAGCACCAGAAGCAGGGTCAGGGGACTTAGGTTCTGGTCTTGGCTCTCGCCACGTGTCCCTGTGTAACCTCCGGCCCCTCTCTGGGCCTTAGTTCCCCCGTCTGTGAAATGGGGTCAGTTCAGATGCTTTACAGATGAGAGGTCCCAAAGGCAGTGGGACAGACACGAAGCTGCAGTTTTGAAAAGAGGACTCAGCACGTCAGACCACAGTGTCAGCTCGAAGGCCCGGAGAGCATGAGACTTGGCATGGCTAAGTCTCAAACAGAGGAAACAAGGATCTGGGAAAGGACTGGGGCATGGCCCGGCCAACAGGAGGGGCCAGGAAGGGGAAGGGATGATGAGAGGAACTGAGCGAAAGTCACAGGGTCTGATGCTGGTCTCTCAGCAAGGAGCACCCCACAGCCACCTGGAAGAGCCCTAACTGCCCGCACACGCTCTCCACTGCACAGCCAGTCCCGCGTGCACTCGCAGGCAGACCACAAAGGCTGCCTGCTTGCATTGCTGAGCCTAGAGCCCCCTCCCCCACCCCCATTCCAGGGGACTGTGGCGGCCAGGCGGCCCTCTGGATTCCCTGGGCCCTGGCAGAGCATGGGAATGAGCTGACAGCAGCAGTCATGGGTGAGCCACCGGCAGCAGTAAACTTGCCCTGTGGCCATTCTCTCTGCTCTGGCCACGTGGCCTCCCTCTCCTTGACCACTCTGGACTACTGCTTTGGCAGGTACCAGCCTTTGCCTGGTAGGGGCACCTGAGAGGGGCCAGGCTGCAGGAAACTGGCGCATCATTCCAGAATGGCGACAACACCACTATGGTCAGAGACGGGCTTTTATGCTTGCCATCGGCACCACCACTTTGCAAGCTCAGAGAGAAGAAGATATGTGTCCCAGGTTGCACAGCCTCTGAGCAGCAGGGTAGGAATAAAACCGACGCCTGCTGGACCCAACCATCCTGTTCTTCACTATCCTGCCCCACTTCTTACTAAGAGGCCCTCCCAGTTTTTCCGATGGAAACCTTCCGTGGCCAGCCTCTTGCAGGACCTCTTCCCAGATGGCTGCAGCCCTTACCTGTGGTTCCTCCCCTTTATCTGGGCCCTGGGTACCCTGTGCTGTCCAGGTTCATAACTTACTAACCAGGCCTCATGTTCTCCCCCAGCCTTTTCTCTGATCACACCAGTAAGACTGCATGTCCCTCCTTCCTGGAGAAGGTGGGTCTTTTGATGTACTCCCAAGATTGCCATGGTTGAGAGGCACTGGTGACTTTTAATCCACTTGTGTTTATGAATGTTTTGGAACTGGGAGAAAGCTCAGCATCCTTTTCCCAGAAAGACACCGTTCCAGAGAGCAGGAAATAAGAAACCCAGTTTAGGAACAAGAGGGCATGCAGAGCCAGGGAGACCCACACCTGGGCCCCAGTGGTCTGGGGCAGTGGGCAGGGACCAGGACGCCACCAGCTGCAAGAACTGCCCCTTCTGGCCCCCTCAGCCCCTTGGATGACTCACTCCTTCACTCTATCGTCCAAGAGGAACGCTAGCAATAAAAGGCAGGACTGATCCTTCAGGGATAGATGGGGAGGGCCATGGGCACCCAGCAAGCCTCGGCCCGGGGCCACGGGGCACACTTCCCGCCGCGTGGGCGCTGGGCGGCTCTCACACTACCCTGGCGGGGTGCCGGATGGGAGAAATGGAGCTTGGCCGCCTCCGAGAGCCTCGGCGCTCCATGCTTTGCTCCACCTGCCTCGGGTGCCCAGGAAGCTCCCAACCCCGGACGCGGGGGGCGCCTGCCGGAGTGGGAGAGTGAAGGGGTCCTGCGCAAGCCACTCAGGTCCTTGGGCTCCCTGGCAGGGCAGCGTCCTTCCCCGCCCCCATCCCCTCCTCACAACTCGGGCGCGTCCGGGGGCGCACCGCGCGGCGCGGATAGAAAACTCCCGCGGGCACTGGCTGGTGGAGAGTTTGGAGGCTGCGCGAGGGGGCGCCGCGGGGAGGGATAAAAGCCAGCAACAAAGAGCACAGACCTCATCCAGCAGTTGGTTAACTCGTCCCAAAATAGCCGTCTCCATTTGCTGCTCCCCACACTCCGCTTCCAGGCGCAGCACCCGGGCCTGCAGCTCCGCGGTCCGAAAGTGGGCGAGAAGGCTGAGCGCGAGCGAGCAAAGGGTCAGCGCCAGCAGCCCGCAGGACCCCGGGCTCGGCAGCCGCGCGCAGCGCTCAGCCGGCGCCACCGCCAGAGCCGTCAGCGTCCCGGGAGCACCCAGCTCGCCAGGGCCGCGGGCACCCGCGGCTGCAGCTTTGCGGGCGCGCTCCGCTACCATCCCCTCGCGTCTTGAGAATCAATAAATAAATAAATAGAATAAATAAAGGCGAGAGCCACTGCCCAAAGGCTCGATCCAAGCTGCGGGGCAGGGGGAAAGGGCTTGTGTCGCTGGAAAATGTCCCTTTCTTTTGCTCCCGGCAAAGGGGATGGAAAAATTAGCAGCAGGAGGGGAAACGCCGATAAAACACAACCAGCGGTAATCGGGGTACGCCCAGGTGAGAAAAAGTTACTTCGACGAACGTTCCAAGTTCAGGAAAGTTAGGGGAATCTGGCCGGCACTCCTCTCCGCCCCGTCTTTCCTTCAAGTGTCTGCAGAGTCCTCGAGTTGATTCTGCACAGTCGGTGCTCCTTAGTGTCTTGCGTCTCCCCGGCGAGCCAGTTTCAGTCCCGGAGCGAAGGGGCGCAATTAGAGGGCCCCATGGGCAGAGGTGGGTCGTGGCCGCTGCCGAGGAGCGCTGGGGCCGATTCCGGCGTCTCTGTAACTTGACACACTAGTGGCGGCTGCACGGATCGGATGAGCAATCCGTGCTACTTCCCAAACTAATCTCTCCCGCCCCACTCCCTCCTCCTCCTCTCCTTTCCTCCTCCACCTCCTGCGGGGCCGACGGCTTGGATTTGTTTATTTATTCAAACTCGCCCGGGGTGGGGGGCGTGGTGTGCAGGGGCCGCTGCCCCGAGCCACCGGCCCCGGGAGCAGCCTCTCCCGCTATCTCTGCCCCTTTGAAGTGACGCGGGGTTATTTATAGGCAGGAAGGGGGTGTGGAGTGGAGCTTGGGGCTTCACTTCTCTCCCTTTCTCCGGATTCACACCGAGAGCCCTCTTCGCCTTCCACCGAAGTCAGGACCAGGCATCACCCTACTTTCGGACTAGTTGGCAAAGCCAGCCTTTGGGATCCTCCAAGGAGCCCTGCTGAGTTACTGCCGGGCATCTAGAAGGATCTCCACCTTCTGAGCAGGAGGCTCAGAATCCCTTCGGAGGCCATTGCGCTCCTCCCGCCCCCCCACCCCACCCCGCCCCTCGCCCTGTCTCATCCCTTCCCTGACCCCCCCACTCGCTCCACCTTCGGCTCTGTGCCTCCTGAGTCCTGCGGTTTCCCCAGCGCCTTTGGCGGGGCTCATTCGGCCAACCACGCCTTTCCTGGGGGCGGGGGTCGTGTGACAAGTCGGCCCTCCAAGGGGGCAGCAGAAGTGGTGTCCTTTTCTCTCCTCCAGGACCCAGACACATCAGAGGTACAGGAGAATAAAAACTGAGCACAGGAGGGGAGGGGAGGCAGAGGTGCAAGAGGGTATAGGAGGGATAAATGGTAATGAAAAAAATAATATAAAATAATGTAACGTAAAAAAAATAATGTAAAGATAATGTATAAAATAAATAAAAATTTAAAACACTGAGCAGAAGGGCTCATTCGAGGGTATCTGAGCGGAAGGTCCTGCTGCCTCGCAGTCCTGAGCCTCCCTTACTTCCCGCCATTGGCCTGAGACCCAGTCCGCCCCTCTGCGGTCAGACCCGCCTGCGCCGCCGCCCCAGCCGCCGGGAGCGAGCCGTTCTCACACACTCCCGCTCCTCCCCTGTGAGTCCTTCCTACCTTTGCTCCCTCCTGCGGTCGTTCCCGATACCCCCGTAGAAGACAGCTGCCCCAACGGCATTTCCTAGTGTCCTCTCTTCTCTTGTCACCTCTCCCACTTGAAGTACCATTTGAATCCCAAGAGACTTTATCTCCTTGGGCGTCTTGACATTCCTGCAATGAGGTGGTGGGAATGAGTTTATGCAGAAAGCCTGCTTCTCAAGAACAGCGGGCAGGAGATAAAGGGCTGGCCCTTGAAATGTGACATGGGGGTAGGGGCGACAGGGGTGTTGTGATTCCGTTTTACAGGGTGCGCCACCTTCACATTTTATATATTTACCTAATTGAACTTAATGTATAATACAGTATCACGGCAACACCTATTAGTGTTGTACATCTGAAAGAGTAACATAGTACTTACAAATAATAAGTGTTAATAATGTTGCCTGTTGGGTCAGTCAGCCACTATGGAGAACTACAAGGATAGAAAGTGATGCTGCGGAAAAGGGCGGGCAGCCAGGAGCTCTGGGTCGGGCATTTCTTCCACGTGGGGCATGGGGTAAGTGCGCCTCTGCTTCCCTTACCCTGTGATGGGGTGTCTCCAGTGGGCAGTACGGAGTAATCCCTGAGAGCACACGGGGGTGTTGAAGACCACCAGGGGGCGCTAGAGAATTTCTGCACTGAGAGCTACATGGCTGGGGATTCAGGGACTTGGATTCAGCACTTCTGCAAGGGTAGTGGGAATGGAGGAATTGTACTGAGGAGTGAGTTTCATCCTTCCTTAGTCCACGAGCTGATTTTTTCCCTTTAAGGACTTTAGGAGCCCTCAAGAATTCCAAGGCAGTGAAACCTTAAGGGTTTGGGGCTGCCGCAACCTACCTCTGTGATTGGGAGCTGAAGGAGAGGCATACAGGGCTAACCTGACTGCAGCATCAGAAATGACATGTTCAGACCCTGGAGACTTCCAGGGCAACTCGAGTCAGAGACATCGGGTGTAAATCACAGCTCTGACGATAACCTAACATCTCTGAGGGTTTTTTTTCTCATTTACAAAATGGGAGAACTTAAGCTTGGGAGAACTTATTGAGGTAGTGCATGTAAAGCCCTTAACAGTGTCTGGTACATAATAGGTGCTGAGTAAGTGTTATCAGCTTTGTTCTTCAGGAATTCATGGCTACTAGTGCCAGCTAAGACACAGCCACTTTTGGGCTCTCAGTTGTGAAACAGGAAGAAATTTCAGCCCCAAGAGGAAGCAAATGAGTCACAGTCTCCCCTCACCAACCCCCATGAACTGATAGCTGGGGGCAGTAGCCTGTGGGAGACAGCCTGAGTGGGGGGCCCTGTCCCCACATGTGCTTTCCCTTCGTCACGCACTGACCGAAATTCTTACTCTGGGGACTTCTCCCTTCCTGTTAAGCATTACCTGTCCCAGGCAACTGAGCTCATCATGAAACCTTTTTCTGCAGAAGTGGGATCTGGGACCTAGAGACACAGGAGTGAAAAGACCTTTTATCCAGGAGCTCAGAGTCCAGTAGAGAAGATAAGATACATTTAGAAACAACTGCGACAACAGGCAGACAGTGAAAATCCACAAAACAGAGTGAAGGCCACAAGAAGGTGCTTTGTGGGCTCCCAGGAAGAAGGGCAGGGATCCTGTGACTCAGGAAAAGTCCCTAGGAAATAGGCTTTCTTGTGTCTAGCAAGAGAGGCTTCCGATGCTAACCCAAAGAGTTGGACTTCAATCTGTGGCCATGGTTACGCTCCTAGATAAAAATGAATATTCTGGATACCAGACTGGAAAGCTAAGAAAAACATCCCTGTGTATATAGCCTGTACTATTCCTCAAGCATTTTCTGTGTTTTTCTGCTTCTACATATTTGTTTCTGCTGGACCCTCTGCCAGGAAGTTTTTCCTTCAGTCACCTGTTCTCTGTTCCTTACAATGCTGCCAACTGCTCCAAGCTCAGTTTTATGGAACCAACCCCCCTTCCCTTCTTCTTGCCGTGGCATTGACAACACCGACTGTTCCCATCCGGCTCCTGAGACCCCGCTGCCCTGTCTACTCCTGTCTCTCTGCCTTGACTTTCAGTCCTCCCTGAAGAGTCCTTTTTCCCTCCTCATGTCAAAATGGTGGTCACAGCTCCTCAGAACTTTGTCACAGAGTCTCTGCTGGGCGGTTCCACCCACAACTCTTAACCTGGCATATCAGAATCACCTGTGGAGACCACAGAAGCGTGGACACCTGCGCCCCTTCCCCCTTCTCCTCATATCTGTAGCTCACTTTCCTTTGGGGAACCCTCTTACTCTCAATCCATGTGGCTTCGATAAGGTTGACCCCATGCTCAGCTCTCAGGAAGTGAACAAATCTATCTCCCCTGGCTACAGTCATTGGGCCAGAGATGGGCGTGCGGCCCAGGTCAGGCTCATGAGAATCAGGCTGCAATGACTGTGAAAGGGTAAGTTTCTTTGTGAATGGCTTCCTAAAAGAATAGCAACTACTGCAGGAGGCATCTTGCCACTGATCTTAAAGATCTTGCTTGAGACTTATACAAACATAGGAGGCAAGGCACGGGGCAGACAGGCTGAGTCCTGAGGATGTTATTTAGCCTCTTGGATCAAACTGCGCCGAAGCTCATCCATGCTTGCAATTTTCAATCACAGGAGTCATTGTTGCTTAAGTCACTTTGAGTTGGGTTTCTTCTCTTGCAAGCAAGAGAACCCATAGTCACATATAGTCACCCCAACTTACCGAGTCAGAATCTCTTTTTGCTGAGAGTAGCAGCACAAGGAAGCCCAGGTTCCATCCTGTTTTTAGAAGCTTCCAGAGGGACTGGAATGTACCCAAGGCAGCAGGTCACCACACTGTGCCTTCCCCCTGGGAATACTTGACCTCTTGACCTCCAGTTTCTGTCTCTCTGATGAGGACTCTCCCATGCAAACCTGCATCCCACATCCCCATCCCTGGCACTTCTCACCCATGTCTGCAGCTGCTTCCTGGAGGCTTTGTTTGGAGCTCCCAAACCTCACCTTACCCCAGTCATCGTTCCTTTACTCTGCCTCCCCTGCCTTCCCTTGGCTTGTGACATTGGTGGCCTGGATGATTGCTTTCTCCTCACCCTTACCTGCTTCACTCAGTTGGGACCACGTCCTATGGATTCCACATCTTTAGTTTCTCTCAGGTCTGTTCCTCCTTTTGGGCTTCTCTGCTCCCTCCTACTGCCTGCTCCATGCCCAGCCTTTAAACAGGCCCCACTTTCCCGCATGGTAGCCACAACGAGAAACCTAACCCAAGGAAGCCTGGCCCCAGGACCTGCCAGAATGTCCCCCAGGCACTACAGACTCCTTATTCTTTTCTCTTCCCCAGCCTTTATGATCACTAGCATGCTATTCCTGCCCCTCAGCTCTGCTTCTGACTGCTGCATATAGGGGACAAGATAGGAGAGGCCTGGGCTCCTGGTGGCTTCATGGAGGTCAGTTACCAGGCAAGCCAAGACTTTCTTGTTACTGAGAAGTAACCTATCTCATTTGAGCCACTGTTACTCTGTCTTGTGTCTTGTGCAGCCTAAACCATGTCCTAACTATGACCTGTGTCTGTCCTCACCACTAAGCTGTGAGTTTCTAGGGAACAGGGGATGATTGTATTCATCTCTATATCCTTGGCACTCAGCACAGTGTAGGTGCCCAAGAAATGGTGGTTCGAATGTATGAGTGAGTGAAGGAATAAATGGTTGGGTGGATTCTAGTTCTGGCTCTTTCCTAATTATATTACTTAACCTGTGCATCTACTTCCACATATGTGAGAATTTAGAGATTGATGGGCAAGGAAGGAAAAGGAGAACTGGAATGTGTAAGGGCCTTTCCAGCTCCAAGATTAATCCATTCAGCAAATCTTTGTGGAGCACTTCTAGTGCCAGGCCCTGAGCTGGTGCGGGGGGACACAATGGGGAACAAGGCAGGCTAGTGGTGGAGGCTGCCAGGGGTAAGTGCTACAATGCTGGACATAGAGGGTGCTTGGGGAACATAGAAGAAGAGCCCCTATAAGCTTGGAGGATGAGGCCTCAAGGATGGGCAGAGTTAGATAAAGAAAGGGGTACAGGCAGGGCAGGTCAAGCAGAGGAACCTGCTTGTGCAAAGGCCTGGAGATGAAAAAGAGCATGTGCTTTGGGGAAATGGTGAGTGGTTCTCTGTGGCTGAAATATGGAAAGCAAAGGGAAAGGGGTGGGGCTTATGCTGAAGTGGTGGGTGGGGCCAGGCAGGATAAGGTGTTTGGATTTTTTCCAGAGGACAAAGGTGGCCATTGAAGGGGCTGTGCTCCTGTGCTGGGTGTTGGAAGCTACTGACCTGCACCAGAAAGAGGCCCTCGAGAGCACGAATGAGGCCAGGTTCGAAGGAGAGATAAGATGAGCAAGGGCTGAAGCTCTCAACCTTGCCTTGGTACAGGCTCTAAAATTGAATTTGTTTGCCCCAGGTCAAGGACAGTAGCACGCGGTGTCTCTGGGGAGAGTTCTTTAGTTCTTTGGGGTGTTGTGGGCCAGCCCGAATCTCCTGCTTGGAGCCGCAGACCAGACATTTGGAAATGCTTTTCCCTGAGTCCCCATTTCCTTCCCATTCAGCCACGCCAATCAGTTCACTGGCTGTGACTCTGCAGAGTAGGGGATGGGGGTCGAGGGACAGGGGCTACAGATGTGCGGGGGAGGGACAATCTGCCCAGGAGGCCCTGGGAGTTTTATTAACTGGAGCCAAAGCAAACTTTGTCATTAGAGAGCAGAGCCAAGTGTGGAGGTTGTGCTGATGAAAATGCTGGAGACCCTCTTCAGCAGGCCAAAGTGCTGGGAGGAATTTGGGTGCTATGGTTTCAGGCTATGTTGACTGTGTGCACGTGTGTGGGGGTGTGACACCAGCTGCCATCCATCTAGTGTCTCACTGTGTGCACTTGCCTTTATCTGGTCTTGTGCTTTGGAACACATGAGATCATGCCCATTTCTGCACACACACACACAAGCAGGCAAATGCAGGGGAGGTCAAATGCTGTCGTTTACCAGGGCTGCTCCATAGTACAAGTGGGCTGGCTCCAAGCTACTCCAGGGGTGTGTGTGTGTGTGTGTGTGTGTGTGTGTGTGTGTGCGTGCGCGCATGTGCGCAGGTGTGGATATTTACCCATTCATGTGCCCAAAAAGGGGCTTGTGCAGACCTCTATGTATGTCATCTGCTTTGGTCTAGATGTGTATACAAGAACATACACATGCTCTTGAATGGTCAGGACCCCAACCATATTTAGGAATGATAGTTGGGGATAGTAACTAGGGACAGTATTTCAGTCATCTATAGCTGCCCCCGAACTTAGTGACTTAAAGAGAATGACATTATTTTTCACAATTCTGTGAGTTGACAGGGTTCAGCAGAGTGGTTCTTCTGTTCCAAGTAGTGTGACTGAGGTCACGCCTGTGGCTGCATTGGGAGAGCTTGGCTGAGGCTGGGACATTCAAGATGTCCTCTCGTCCCTCAGGAGCCACTCTAGGTGGCCTCTCATCATCCCATAGCCTATCCTGAGCTTCTTTACTGAGCAATGACTGGCTTTCAAAGAGAGAGTTCCAAGAAGACACGTCCCATTGGGCAAATGCTTATTGACACCTCTGCTTCTGTGACTCTTGCTAATGTACCATTGGCCAAAAGAAATCACATGGCCAAGCCCAGATCCAAGCCCAGGGAAATATCCAAGAACCTAACTCCAGGATGTGTGCTCCATTGGAAGCCACAGATGTAACTGTCTACCCCAGATATGGGAAGAATGCCTGTTAGGGTGGGCTAGTGGACCTATGTACAGAATCACTTAACCCTGAAAAGTAGAATTTGGGGAATGTTATGGTTAGCGAAGTCCAGGCCCAGTGCCCAGGTCCTTCCCAGACCAGTTCTCTACTGATGACCTCTGCAGGAACAGCTGGAGGCCCCAAATAGCCCATAGTCCCTTGGTCTCAGGTGATTTTAGAATAATTCAGCAGAAGTCTCAATCTTGGCCTCATTCTAAGGTAAAGCACTGGAAAGCCCTGGGACCCAGTTTCTGTTCCCTTAGAGGCTGTTCTGAGTGGTGTCATGGGTGTCACTGTTTCCTACCTGTGTGATCGTCGATGAATTATGCAGCCTCTCTGAAGCTGTTTTTAAAGTCTGAAACATGAGGAGAGAAATCCCTATTTCCTAGGGCCATTGTGAGGACTGGATGCAATGGTGCATGCTCAGTGCCATGTTAGTACTTAACTTACTGCGAGACTGCCATTGCCATATAACAACTGCAGACACTGGGGACATACAACAAAGACCAAACAGTTCATGCCCCCTCTCGTGCAGCTGAGAGGGGGGATGGTGTTGGTCATTGATCCATCAGTTGGTCCACACCTATAATAGAGCTCCAGGTGGGAGCAAAACCCAGAGTCAGAGGCTCACAGAGCTTGCAGTCCCATGGGACCTTTGTAGGGACCTACATGTATAGGGAAGATAAGAGCAGTGCCAGGCAGCAAAAGCTGAGGACGAAACAAACATGAGGAGTGACTCAGGACTTGGAGAATGAGATATGATGGGTGGAGATTTGGAGTTAGAGTGAAGTGCAGGAAGGCTTCCTGGAAGAGGTGAGTCCTGAGCCAGGCCTAGACCATGGCAAGATCCAGACAGAAGAGAGGACTGGGAGAATTAGAAGTTATGAATTTGTTGATCTACCCTCGCCAAGGATGTATCATGTGACAGTCTTAACCCCCACAGCACCAACCATCTGTCCCCTTCATTCCTCTGTTTTAAGATGGTTTGATCTGGTCATGTTTGGCATATATACCAACACTCCCATTCCCACATCAATGGCAGACATCACTAATCAATTACAGAACCCCCCCCCCCCGACTTCCACACACACTTCTTAGGCTTCTTAAAGCAGAAAGCTATTGACATAATGTATTGAAGTTACTACCTGAGGTGAAACCATTTTGCTAACTCAGGTTGAGTTGAAGCACCATCTTTGAAGCTGAAACTCTGAATCCTGGCTTCTCCATTTGCAAACTGTGCAAGTGTCTTAACCTCTCTGGATCTCAGACTCCTGCCTGGGGTAGGGGAATATTAATTCCTACTCAGGGGAATGTTGAGAGACTCAAATGAGATCATGTGTGTGAGGCTCTAATAAAGTACAAAATCCAGAAGAGATGATGGTGATTGTCCTGATCAGCCAGACGTCAGAAAGCTTGAGCAAATCCCTCCATTAGGGCCCCATTTGCAGGTTTTTGGAGGAAGAACAATCAGTTCAGGAGTGAGAGTGAGATGCAGACCCTCTGAGCTGTCAGCCTGTGGAAACAGGGCTCAGAATCTGGGCCTCAGTGCGGAGATAGTGGAAGGGCTCCCCAAGACTTGGACTCTCCCTGGCAGGGAGGAAGAGCTGTCGGAAAGGCAGGTGACTGGGTTAAGACAGATGGTTTTGGTTGTTGACAGACCGGTAATGGAGAGCACAATTAGTTTACTAAAACTGATCTCTGTTTACCAGCATCTGGGAACTACAAGTTACAGTGTGGTGTCCTTGTGTGCTCTCCTGTCCCCAGCCCTCCGCCCACCCCCACAACTGTGGAACTCTTTGTCTTGACCATGGAGCTCAGTCTTTGAGCCTCATCTTAAGAGCAGCTCTCCTGTTTTGAAGGAGGGAGAACCCCTACCCCTTGTCCAAAAGAACCTTTATAAATCCTCCAAGCCTCCACTGGTATACTTACCTGCAGAAACTGAACACAGAGAGGTTAAAATGTGGTCCAAGGTAACACAGCATACTAGTGGCAGAACCAGATCTGGGCAGGGTCTCTCCTCCACCAGGTACCTAAAAGCCTCTAGTTTCAAGCTTAGCCCGTTGTGTGGACTGTAACCAATGGCCAGTATACCCAGAGGAGGCTCTGCTCTCCCAACAGAGCTTTGCTCCCTCTAGTACTTTCACTAACAATAGCTGTGAAAGCAGAACTGCCTGGAACATTCCTGTAAATCTCATTACAAAGGCTTGCTTTCTTTCTTTTTTTCCTAAAGGCTGTTGTTTTGTTAAGGTCATTTCTAAAGTCAGGGCAGGGAATGCCCTGTTTGTCTTTCCTATACACCACCCCCCCCCACCAGGAAATGAGGGGTCTTGTTTTCCTTGATTGATCGGTTCCTGACATTAGCTTGCCACCGACAGTTGGGTCTGTTGTAGATATATTAACTTGAATCTTCCCTTGGCTTTGTAAGGCTCTGGGAGAACATCTGCAAACAGATGTTTGCTCAAAGATGGAGCAAGAACAGGAGGCATGGGGCCAAAAGCAAGCCCGAGTCCCCTGCAGGAGGGGGCAGATGTGCTGACGGCTTGGCTCGGGCCAACTGCAGGCCATCGGCTAGCGTGGGAGCTTTGCACTTTTGAAGGAATGGCTCCTCCTCTAGGTTGGGCACAGGCCACTGTCACACTGGGCCTGCCCAGGGATAGGGCCAGTGCTCTAATGTACTGGATTCTATCCCCACAGCCTTCTCTTTGTTCCTATCCCATGGCCAAGGACTCGGAGTTCAGCTCCATGAACATGTCAACTTGTTTCCCAGAGATGGAAAATTTCTGAAGGGCTGGAGACTTCATCAAACTCAAAGTTGTTGAAGTTCCAAATGTGAAGCTCCAGGCTGGGCACATTAAAATTCTCAGGGAAAGAGTGATCACAGTGGGAGTGGTGATGGTAGTAGAGATGGTAGTCATGAAGATGGGTGGTAACAGTAGATGGGGTGGGTGAATGTGGTTACAAACTGGGGTACCCACATGCTCACCAAGTTTCTCCCAAACACACCTCTGCGTTGGCACTTGACCAAGCTGGGCCAATCACAAGAACACACATTTCTAGCTATTGTGATTGGCCCAAAGGATGACCAAGATGAGCCAATCAGGGACCTTCCTTGGAGTTTTTAATCTGAATTTGGGAGATGGAAATTCTTTTGCTTTTGGATCACTACGCAACCAGGACACAAATCTCTGAAGCTCACCTAGACCAGGGTCTGTCTACATAAGGAGAGAATCAAATGAACAGCAGAGAAATGCAGAGGAAAGAGATGAAGAAAAAGAAAGCATCCTCTTGGTGTTTGTCTATTTGAGTCTCTTCCCTAGGATAGCCTTACACTTTCCAATTTGGGTATGTGAACCATACACCCCATCTCTTTTTTTCTTGCCCCTTAATCTAGTTGACTTGGATTTCTGTCTTGTTACCAAAAGGTTCTGACTGACTTTAGCAGAAGGTGATCATGAATGTGTAAAGATGATTATGTGAGAAGAAGTTTCACGATGATGACAGTTGAGATGAAAATAGTAAAGACAACATTGGTGATGGAGGTGGTTATGGTGAGGCGATGCTGCTGCCGCCAAGAACATAGGTGGTGGTGATCATGGTTTAGATTAGATGATGACGTTGACAGGAATGATATTGGTTATGATGGCGATCATGTGATTGACTATGGTCAAGATGTGCAATTTTCCAGCCTAATCTGGGTATATGTCTTAGAAACAGGTACAAAGGACCTAGGGAAAGACCATTAAAAAAAAAGTGGAGACAAATTCTTCAAGAATATTAGGTTCTGTCCTTTTTCTTAGCCGGATAAATTCTAGCTAAATCTCGATGTGGAGAGGAAGGTCATAGATGGTATCCCAATAGAACTTCATAATTGTATTAGAACTCTCTGGGACAGAAAGAGCCAGGGTCATCAAACCTATCAGGTCCTTTGGAGAATCCCAGGTGGCTCCAGGGATTCAAGCACCAGGCCAGGTGAACTTGGGGTAGGACAGCAAACATAAAAGAGCACTGCATCTCATGTCTGATCATTTATACTTTGTGTATATCTGTGACTATTTGTTCATCATGGTCTACTTGGTGAAAATGAGTTACTTCTAGAGAATAATGGCAACAAGTTTTTGTTAAGTATTTAATATGTGCCAAGGACTTTTCATCTTGAATGATGAAATCCTCACAAGTCTTGATATTTCTAATCCCCATTTAACTAATAAGAAAACTGAGGCAGAGCGAGGTTTTGTAACTCACCAAGTTCAAATGGGGTCCAAGGTCACACAGCCTACTAGCAGCAGAGCCAGATCTCTTCCCTACTAGGCACCCTACAGCCTCCAGGTTCAAGCCTAGCCCAATATCTGGACTGTAGCCAATGGCCAGCAAGATTTCTGTTCTGCTAAAAGGAGAGTCCTCTCCTCTAGGAGGAAAGAATCAAGTGGCTAGAGGAACACAGTCCTGACTTTAATACAGGAGGCTCAGTACCGACCCTTGCACAGTTTTCTCCCCCATAATTTATAGATCCCTGTGGCTGGATTTTTAAAACTAAACACATGCCATTTCAACGATGGAAAATTTTCTTAAAAAAAAAAAAAAGAAAGAAAGTGAAGCATTCTCCTGTCATCTCCCTTGGCCAAAGAGAACTAAGAAAGATAAATTAAGCCTTTTACACAGATGCAGGGGGTTCCAGCTCTGGGCTCCACCCTGACACAGTTCTGGCTTTGTTGGAGGCTCGTGCCCTCAGAAGAGCCCATCCCCAGTTGCCCTGGGAGGCCTATGAGGGCTCTGCAGTGGGAATGTGGTCCTTGGGAGTGGGGTGAGGGTCCCACTCTCCTCCTTTTAGCTTTTTCTTCTCAGTGGTAACCACTGCAGGTAGGCAGCACCACTGCGCTTGCTAATGCTGTTCACTTATCTAGTCTATGACCTTCTGGGCACTGCACACGGAGGCCTCAACAGGTGAAAATACTTGTCCAAGTTGAATGAACAAGTAAACGGCAGAGCCAGGGCCAGAGGGAAGGGTTCGGTTTCCTGACCTGGGTGTTTCCTGATCTCAGTTTTCTTCCATATCCACCACTGTGCCACATCAAAACACACACTCCAGAAGCTCTATCGCTCTGGGATGCAGTGAGAAAACCTCTGAATTTGGAGTCAGAAGCTATCAGCTCTACCCAGCCCCACTCTCTGCCCTCCATAATGCTGCAAGTCAGCCTCAGTTCCCTTGTGGTGGCCAGATGGCTGCCCACAGCGCCCAGGGCTACATGCTTTCTCATTCGTATCCAGCCAAAGAGAAAGAGCATCTTATCTTTGCATTACCAGCAAAAGTCCTGAGACTTATTCTAATTGGGCTAGCTCAGCCCAATCACATGCTCAACTCTGGACCAATCCTGATGGGCAAAAGAAGGAATGTGCTAACTGGCTTCACTCCTCTGGTGGCCTGACATTAGAGTTCACCTTCCTGAATCACTATCCTAAGATGGAAGACAGGGCTACTGGGAGGAGCAGCTGGGTCCTGGGTGGCAACCGACAAATGTCCACATAGTTCATGGTTCTGAGACCCCTCAACCTCTTTATCAGTAAAAACACACCTAAATACTTTAATAGAATAAAAAAATTTGTTAATTCCTAACAGCCACTCTATAGCTGTGGGTGCTCCAAGGACTCTGTTCGCCCATGTAGCATGGACTGTGGGTGGCTGGTAATGCAGTGCTCTCTTTAGTTGTGTGGTAGATGCTTGTTTTTATTACAGCTCATGATCTCTTTACTTTCCTCATGGGACCAGCACCCCAAATTTCATTTGGGGAACAACCTTTCCCTTCCATTCTCTATCCCTGTGATTTGAATAGAACCATGTGACCTAGGGTGACCTTGTTACCATGTGACCTAGGATTAGTCAATGAATGCCATCCCGCACCCTTGGCTTCAGTGATTGGTTCAGGGATAGATACATGATCCCTTCTGGGCCAATGCCAGCCAGGCCCAGGGGTTTGTTTCCCATAACTGGGGGAGGCAAGACTCTTTTCCATTGAGTTTGAACCTGGGAAGGTGTAGCTTGGAGCTGCTGACAACCATCTTACCACAACTCAGAGCTTGTAAATGAAGACAACCAGAAGAGAAGACTGAGAAATGGGTCAACACTGCTTCCTAGTGCCAGTTTGAAACCCTATTATAAGTGGAATCTGACACTAGAGCTGTCTTGGATTTTTCAGGAATATGTTCCAAGAATTCTTTTTGCTCAAGCCTGATGAGTTGGGTTTTCTGTCACTAGTACCCCAGAGTGTCCTTACTGGTGGAGCGAGTGTCTGAGTTACCCTCATCCACTCTGCCTAAAAACCCCCAATTCATCTTCTGCAGAGCCCAGGCTTTCAATGAGAAAAGTGTTTCTCTGCCAAATGATTCTGCTTGGGAGTGTCAAAACATGGGGCCTGTTGAGAAAAAACAGTCGTCTACAATGGTTCAAAGTCACACTGTCAAGCCATCATTACTTTGATCATTACTGTGAAATGTTGGAGGAAGAGGTGTTCCAAAGGAGGAGAAGGGGAAGGCAGGCAAGGTCTAGCCCTTACAGAGGCGTCACAGGGAGAGAACCTGATCATTCCCTGGGGAAATTAAGTCTGGCTTGTTGGGAATGTTTCCCAAGAGAACGTGCATGGCTTTGCTGCAAATTCCCACTCAGGCCCTTCCTCAAATGGCTAAATAATCCAAAGAGCTTTGCTATGTATTTTTCATTCCACATACTATTTGTTCTGCCTGCCTGTCTTGGCCAGCTAAGTTTAACCCAATGGAGACATTCTTCTGGAGGAATTCAAGTTAATGGAATCCCATAACTCTTGGGACTATGTGTCAGCTGTCCCACTGTGTAGCTTTGATTGTGTCCAGTTTCTCAGATGTCATTGAGCATCTTCTCCTGCCAGGCCCAGGTTTGGTGGGGCCCTTGTGAGCCCTGGCGTAAATCAAATGCAACGCCTGCTTCTTAAAGAGCTCAGGGGTGGGGGAGGTAGGATGTGAAAAAGACAAGCTGTTACACAAGGCCCGAAGAAATAAGGGCAAGTGAGCTGGAGTTAGAGCCCTGTGTTTGGAGAATGTGGGGGAGGAGCACTGTGGGGAAGCAGGCAAGGCGGGTATCGCTGCCTGCCTTGGTACTTCCCCTTCAGTGGGGGGATGGCCCTCGCTCTAGAGAGAGAGGGAAGGTTTTCTGGGCCCGAAGAACAGTGGAACAGAGAATAGAAAGATACAAGACCTCACGTTCATATTTTCTCCCATCTTTTTCGGCTGTATTTCTGCATCTAAAGCTCAATAGGGGCTTATGAAAACCACACTCAAGGGGTTAACTGTCGAAACAGAGACTTCACAGTCACATTATGCCTCTTATCCTTAATTAAGTTCTTGAGTTTTGGGCCAGGATTCTCCTTTCTTTGAGCCAATCTGGCAAGCCTAAAACAAAGCCAATAATTGTGTGTCTTGTAGAGTCATGGTGGTTTCTAAACCATCCTACTACATGAGAACCCATTGGCAAATATTATAGCTACAAACTTTATCTGTTACAGCTTGGCCACATTGGATCATGAAGGGGTGATTGTTACCAGTTCCACTTTGTAGGGGGTTGGTTTTTGAGCACCAAAAATTTGAGAAAAGAGGAGGAATGAGCCTGTTTCCAAAAGAGGTGATGATGAGGTGGGGATAGGCTAAAAGAAGACTTGGCCCAGAAAGGAGAGAGATAGGTAAGAGGTAGGGCTGTTGAAGCTTAGCAGCTCTGCTATGTGGCTTGGGACCACCATTCAACCTCTCTTGCTTCATTTCAGAGAGATAACAAATAATTGGAGCCTCTGATAATGGGTGGTGATTTATTAGTGACCAAATATTGCATGACAGATCATGCAAAACTTGGTGGCTTAAACAACAAGGATTGCCTATTGTCTCCCACCGGTTCTGTGGTTCAGGAATTCAGGAGTGGCTTGCTCAGGGAGGTCTAGCTTGGAGTCTCATGTGAGGTTGCAGCCAGATGTTGATTGGGGCTGTACTCATTTAAGGGCTTGAATCTACTTCCAAGGTGGCTTAATGGCTTTTGGTGGCAGGACTCAGTTTCTCTCCATGTGGGTTTCCCCACAGTGCTGCTTGAGTATCAGCATGACCCTAGTACCAAGGACCCAACAGACCAAGGTGGAGGCAGCAATGCCTTATATTGTCTTCTCCAGAAGTCACATACTATGACTTCTACTGTATTCCATTTGTCACAGTCCTGATTTGATGCAGGAGGGGGTTACCAAAGGCATGAATATCAAGAGGCAAGAGGCTAACTACCACAGGTCCCCCTCTGTACCCTAATGATGCAAGACCCTCCCAGACAAAAATACCCTCATTCCTTCTCAGGGCCCCCGAAAGTCTATTCCATTATAACATCAACTCAAAGTCCAGAATCTCATCATCTAAAGCAAGTCCAGGTGTGGCTAAGGCTCCTCGGGTGCAGTTCTGCACGTACGGTTCAGTGAATGATGGCGCTTGAGGAGCCAGAAGGCATCTGGAGTAGGGTGGGGTGGGGAGCAAAGGATGGGGGGATTATGTTCATGCAACGTAGACAGGGCAGAGGAACTCATTCTCTTCATGAGCCTGAACGGGGAAACAGCTGACATGGCCATGGAGAGGGAAGCTGGAGGAGCTGAAGAGAACAGAAGGATGGGGGGTCTCAGGCCTTCAGTCATCACTGAAATACAGGAAGACTTCATTTACACCCCAAATGTATCTTTCAATGAGCTCATGTTCACTTCAAATCCTCTTTAGGAGAAAGAGAAAAATAAAACAATAACTGGAGGCTGTTATTTTGAATGTATGGTAAAATCAACCCCTACCCCACGGCCTGAGACTCCTGGGGTCAGACACATTGAGTGGAATGTCAATACCCACAGGACTAATTGCGGGCCCCCCAACGACTCTCTGGTGTCAAAAACAATTCGTGACACTTTGCTGATGAAGGCAGGAAAACGGGGTCAGACGTGTGAAAAAAAGCATTTCATAGTACAGGTGGGAGCAGGGTCGCTTACCTAGACACAAGTGGTTGGCTAGGAGCCAAAGAGCGGCAGTCTGGGGACTAGTCCCGTGGGTTGTTTCCGAGTGACAGAGATGAGGTGGGAAGCACAGAGGACCTGGCGAGTGCGGGGGCTCCCATTTGCTTCTGTGTGACCCTGACACATCCCGGCCTCAGTGTCCCTGTCAAAAGGGAGACAACATCAGCCCTGCCTGCCCCACAAGGGCGCCCGTGAGACGTCCGCAGTCATAGCTGCAGTGGAAGGTTGGCCAGGTTGTTCCTGGAATAAGTCTGCCAGCCCCAGGGGTGAGCAGAACCAACCCATGAGCCAACCCATGCTCCGCTCAACAAGTTGTGGGATCGTGGAGCTATTCAGTCCACAGAGGCCCCTTTTTCAGACCTCCAGTGGCTCTGCCTACACATGCCAGGTCACAAGTCGTGTGAGGTATGCATGGGGAAGGCCACTGGCACCCTCTGGCTGGCCTTGCCTCTCCTCAGAGGTCCTGAGTAGTCTCTCTGCAAGGCCAACAGACGGAAAGGAGAGGGACCTGGATCTGGAGCTGAAAGCATTGCTCTCCCATCCCTGTACATAGAGGAGGGATAGCCAGGGCAGAAAATGAAAAAAACATCAGCCAGGGGCCCCAAGCAGACTCACAGGAGCAGGTGTTGGGTGCTTTCTCACCTCCTTGGGCCCCAGCGCCCCTTTGTAGGGCATGAGGGGAGGGTGAGGCCGGACTGGTCAGTCATGCAGGAAGGCCCTCTACAAGGAGGGGGGATGGGCAGTGCCTTCTGTCCTGTGGGAAGGAGGGGGCCCTCACTGAGAGCAGCTTCCATGAAAACATCCCAGGCTCCCATGGCCTCAACTGCTCCTGGGAGAAATGATCTGCGGTGGGGGAAGTGGCTGCAGGAGAAGCAGAAGCCGGAGGATAAAGAGGAAAAGAGGATTGTCTCCCTCCCTCACACATCCCATTTCCCTCCGTCGCAGCACCCCTGACTGCTGAGCTCAGAGCTTTCTCCCTTCTTCACTCAGTGGTCCCATCCTGAGCTCCCTTATCCTCAGCTCCTGGGAACGGTGTGGCAGGACTCCGGACACTCTGAAAGGCCAGGCTCTCGCCAGCCCTGTTCCCATCCTGTTCTGCCATGCTGGCCTGTGATTTCTACTTCCCTCTCCATTCCTCGGCTGTGACCCATACATCTCATAGCTGTGGCAGGTCCCCACCTGAGTCCTTAGTCTCCCCTGCCCCCTCCTGCCAAACAAAGGCTCTGCTAGCTGACCAGCTCATTTGTGCAGGTGCAGGGAAATGGAAACAATGGGAACAACAACATCCTGCAGTGAGTGTGAATTCCAGTCACTAACTCAGGTAGGACAGGCTGCTCTGTCTCCATTTCTGTGTCAAGGCCTTATTCTGCCACAGTAGTAGAGATATCATCATAGCCAGTTTGGGGTGCCCTCCTTTTCCATGGTGACATCTCATTTCCCGGAAGCTTAAGGGGCATCCATGCATCTGGTCTTCATTGTCATTGTGATGTCTATCACTGTGCCTGTCCTGAAGGGATGTCAGGTGGGAGGCCTTGTTCACTGGTCTCTACAGGTTACCATGGAAATGCTTTTTGTCCCCTTACAGGATCCTGGCCTCTCTTATCTCGTCCCCTATGACGCTTGAGAGCAGCAGGTAAGTAGTGTTCCTCATGGACATTCTGGTGTGTGGAAAATCTCTACAAAGCTGGCTAAGACCTTGCCACTGGAACATTCCATAAAGCCTTTCTTGGGATCTTGCCATGTGCCAGGGCTCTCTGTAACAGGATCCATGTCCCCTCCGCTCTCAAGTCCTTCAGAGTTCTCAAGGTCCCTCTCTGACCCCCCCACTGTTTGTGTTCTCATGGCTCCTCGCTCTGTCTCACTCCGCATCCCACCCCTGAGACAGAGGCTGCTTTTTGATTCTGAGGGATGGAACCATTGTTCAGGCTCACGGCTTCCAAATTTTACTGTCTACTGCCATTTGGTCCAAGAGTTTTCAACTCAAAGCCAGGAGACCATCTCCCCTGCTTTCTGAGGTCACACCTCTCCCTGAGAATAACATAGGGCAGAATTTGGATGGGGGTGAGAAGGCAAGAGCAAAGTATGGAAGGGGAAATGCCAGAGGGGGAGAGCAACACTGGTTAATAGTTCAGAACACTAACCTGAGGAATAGTCAAGACTCCCCTGAAACTCAGAGGTTTAAATGATCTGTAAAGATAATGCCACTAGTCACTGTTCCAAAATGATCTGTGGAACTTCTTTTTGCAGGCCAAACTTAAGGATTAAAATCTTGAAAAAGATTGAGGATGATGAAAAAACCTGTAAGACTGCCAGTCTGACTGGACCATCCTAGGAGAAGAAGAGCTAAAGAAATCGCCAGTGGGTGGTGGTAAGTTGCCTGACACTCTTCTGAGCACTTGACCACTCAGAAGAAAGCCACTTGGCCAGGTCACAGTGGAATCCTGAGAACCGTTGTTTCCCTGGAGGGAATCTGGAGGAGAAGGCTGTTCTGGTGAAGGGTCAGAAAACCCTGTTATATGAGGAAGGATGAAGAAACAGGGAAGACTTATTCTAGAGGAGAAAAAATATCTGGATGAACGTCAGGTGGGAGGCTTTGTTCTGGGACTCCACATAGACCCAAGGGACATAGGGAAAGGGACTTCAGCCCTGCTGAAGGGAAGACCTAAAGATCTGTCTGAAAATGGAAAGATTCTCCTTAGAGAGATAGTGACATTCCCATTGGCAGGAAGATGGAGCAGAGGACGGAAGAAGCTGGATGGTGACACAGACCCTTGGTAGAGGTCTGAAGAGACCTTGGAGGTCCTTGCCCCACTGAGATGTCTCAATCTTTCACACCCACTGAGCTCTGGAGACTCCCACCCCTCTTCATTTCAATCCCACTAATTCATACCTTGTGGTAACTCAGACAGGTGCTGTCTGAAGGCATCACCAACCATGAAAAATGAGTTTGCTGAGAGATAGAAAGTGAAATTACATCACAAGGGAGGGGCTTACCCTGCCCATGAGAACAGACTGTTTCCAAGCCTTCCTTCATATGGGTGCAAATAATACAACAATTAGTAAATAAATAATACAACAATAAAAAATACAATAATTAATATGTAATAACACAAGAATAAACTCTCTTTCACGTACTCACAGCTGCAAATTTATTTTGCCCGCTGCTGTATGCAAGCAATCACTATGGTAATTGACATAATTGTTCGTTCACACTCCACTCACTGCAACCATGCCTCCTCCTCTTTCTGAGAAAATTGAGGCCATAAGGGATGAGTTCTCAATTCCCACACGTCCTCACCCTTAGGTCTCGTGCCAGCCACTCATCCTGCTTCCCTCACTGCAGCCTTAGAGGATGAGGTGTCTTTCTGTTCAAAGCCAACTACCCCACCTGTGTCTTTGACCTCCAATTCCCCTGCCTCCTCCAGGAGGCTACCCCATCAGTCATCTTTCCTTCTCTCAGATCTACTCCTTTCCCAGTCCACTGGCTGCCTCTCCTCTGCCTGAAAACATACTCAGGCCTCTCACATCCAAAAACAAAATCTTCCCACGTCTTCCTCTAGCTTCTGTCCAAATCTCCTTTCTCTCCTTCTCATCTAATCTTCTCGAAAAAGTAGCCCGCGCCTGCTCTTCTCCAGTTGCTTACCACCCATTCAAACTTCAATTCCCTGTAAACTGGTCAACTAAAGTAGTTCTTAGTTGCTCTTAATGTTCTTAAGTACCTCTGTTGACAAATCTGATGGACATTTCTCAATCTTTAGCTACTGGTTCTCTTTGTATTGAAAACTATTGAACACTTCTTTTCTGGAACTCTCTCCCTTTGCATCTGTGATATCACCTCTTATCTCTTGCTGTCTTCTTCTCAGTCTCCTTCAAGGGCTCTGTGATAGCCAGTCTCAAAGAAAGCCCCCCAAAATTCCAAAGATGGAATTTTCCTTGCATAGTCACCTCCCACACTGTACCAGGGTCAGAAGATATGACCAATAGAATATGGCTGAAGCGATTGCATGTCACTTCTGAGATTAGGTTACAAAAGACAATGCAGCGACAAACAAGTACTGGTGAGGATGTGGAGAAAAGGGAACCCTCATGCACTATTGGTGGGAATGCAGACGTGTGCAGCCACTGTGGAAAACAGTATGGCGTTTCCTCAAAAAACTAAAAATGGAACTTCTTTTTGCCCCAGAAATTCCACTTCTGGGAATATATCTAAAGAAATCTGAAACAATAATTCAGAAGAAAATATGCACCCCTGTGTTCATTACAATGGCCAAGATCTAGAAACAGCTTAAGCCTATCAGTAGATGAGTAGATAAGAAAAGCTGTGGTATATTTACACAGTAGAATACTACTCAGCCATAAAAAAAAATGGAAATCTTATCTTTTGCAACAGCATGGATGGATCTGGAGATTATTATGCTAAGTGAAATAAGCCAGCCAGAGAAAGACAAATATCATATGATTTCCACATACCATTTCACTCATATGTGGAATCTAATGAACAAAATAAACTGACAAACAAAATGGAAACAGAGGCATAGATACATGGGGCAGATTGACAGCTGTCGGGGGGAAGAGGAGGGGGGGACTGGGTGAAAGAAGGGGAAGGGATTAAGCAAAAAATATATATAAATCACATAGACACAGACACAGTGTGGTGGTAGCCAGAGGGAAATGGGGATGGAGGTAGGTGGAGGCGAAGGGGCACTCGGGGATGAGAAGAGACTTTGTTTGGGGTGATGGGCACACAGTGCAGTGTGCAGATAATGTTTTGTTGAGTGGTACACTTGAAACCTGTTTGGTTTTGTGGACCAATGTCACCCCAAGAAATTCAATTGTTAAAAAAAGACAATTTGGCTTCCATTTTGGTCTTTTTCTTGTTCTCTCTCTTGGATCACTTACTATGGGAGAAGCCAGCTGCCATATATTGAGGACCCTCAGGAAGCCTATAGAGAGGCCCAATTCTAGCCAATAGCCAGGGAGGAACTAGGGACTCCAACCGATAGCCATATGAATGAGTATCATGCAGCCCAAGCCAACAGCTTGACTACAACCTCATGAGAGACCCTAAACCAGAACCATCCCGCTAAGCTGTTCTCGGATTTCTGACCCTCAGAAATTGTGAGAAAATAAAAGTTTGTTGCTCTAAGTTACTAAGTTTTGGGGCAAATTGTTACTCAGAAACTAAGATCCCCTCTTTTTGACTTCTGTATGGAGCTCCATGAAATGTTGCTGTATCCAGGGTTCCATTCTGGGCAACCTCATTTTTCACTCTCAACACTTCTGGAGTGGTACCCAATAGTCAACCCACACCCATATTTATTTCCTGCTGGCAGAATCCACCTCCCATAACTGAAGCTAAAAATAGCAGATACCTGCTTATCAGCTTCCCTTGCAGCTAGGGTATGTGCACAGATCCAAGCCTTAATCATGGGGACCTGAGGAATGGTCTGCTGAAAGTTCGGGGAAAAATTTTTCTCCTTGACAAAAGAGGGAGATTAGTGAGAGACTCTTTTTTTTGCCTTCCAGTGTTTAGATGTGATGTGAAGCGTAATATTTGGAGCAGCAATATCTGCTGTTTCAGGAGGTGAATTTTCTCCCCATTATCCTCCTCAGCCACATCTATAGTGAGCATTGGAGAATATGTCCTTCTTTGGGGATGATCAGTTTCTTGCCTATAGAATTTTGCAAGCCCAGGAGTTAAACCTTGGAGAGTCATAGGCATTTTAAGTCTAGACTTGGGAGTTTTTGGCAGTACAACTCACTTGAAGACATATTAGTCTTCTTATCTATTCTGGATGACTCCATGTACCAATAGCCACATTCATAGTTTTTATTTTAGACATACATTTTAAATTTGCTGAATTTTTTCCCTATTGTCCTCATTGAGCCCCACTTCCTTCAAGCCACTAAGATTTGTGGTAATTAGTCACAAATATGTTGGGCCTATCAGACTTAGATGGGAGAGCATTCATTCAAGTTTCTTCCCTGAGTTAATCTGTACAGATGAAAAGATTCACCTTAATCCATTCAGAGTATTCAACAATGGATATGACCGCCACACTATTGATTTGATCCTTGACACAGGCTAAGATTTTTCTCTGGCATCATTTAAGGTGGTTTTTTTTCCTCCTTTGTCATTGGTTTTCAGCAATTTGTTTGTGATGTTGTTCTGGTGTTCTTTGTGTTTATCCTGATTGAAATTCATTGAGTTTCTTGGGTTTATGAGCTTATATTTTTCATCATATTTGGAAAATGTTTGGTCATTACTGTTTTTTCTTAGATTTTTTTAAAATTTATTTTTAGAAAGAGAGGAAGGGAGGGAGAAAGAGAGGGAGAGAAACATCGAATGGGGATTAGTTGCCTCTCCCTCCACTTCATTATTTCCCTCCAACTGGGAATCTGGCCTGCAACCCAGGCATGTGTTCTGACTGGGAATCAAACCAGCAACCTTTCAGTCTGCAGGCTGACACTCAATCCACTGAGCCACATCCACCAGGGTGGTCATTATGTTTTCCAAATACCCACATGACTTCTACTCTTTTTATGAGACTATAATTGCATGTATGTAAGACCATTTGTCTAACAGGTCACTGAAGCTCTGTTAGTGTTTTCCTCAGATTTTTATTCTGAGGATATTCAGTTTTATCCCATCTTTAAGTTCACTTATCTTTTTCTATCATGTCTAGTGTGCTATTTAGCCTATTCCATGATTTTTAAATTTCATGTACTGTATGTATTAGGGTTTTCCAGAGAAACAGAACCAATAGGAGATATCTATCTCTCTATCTATCTATCTATCTATCTATCTATCTATCTATCTATCTATCTATCATCTATGTAGAACAAGATTTACTACAAGAAACTGGCTCATGCTATTAGGAAGATTGAGAAGTCCCATGATCTTCCATCTGCAAGCAGGGAACACCAGTGGCCTGACCCAGGGGTGCTGATGGTGTAAGTTCACAGTCTAGGGACAGAAGACTGATGTCTCTGCTCAAATAGTAAGGCAGAGAGAGAGGGAGGGAGAGAGAGAGAGAGGTCAACTTTCTTTTTCTTCTGGCTCTCAATGGGTTGGATGATGTCCACAGACATTGAGGAGGGCAATCTCCTTTGCTTGATCCACCAGTTCAAATACTAATATCTTCTGGAAACATTTTCACAGACATACCCAGAAATAATGTTTAACCAGATATCTGTACATCCTGTGGCCCAATCAAGTTGACAAATAAAATTAATTATCATACTGTATTTACTATAAAATTTAATTGAGTGCTTTTTAAAAATGTGTTCTATTTCTTGCCTCACTATAATTATATTTTCCTTTAAATATTTGAATCTATTTATAATTGTTGTTTAAAATTCTTGTCTGTTAATTCCATCACATCTGTCAAGTCTCAGTCATTTTCTATTGACTGATTTTTTTCTCTTGGTTATGAATGTCTTTGCCTCTCATATCTAATACTTTTTTTATTCAAAGATGGCCATTTTATATATTACAATATTAAGTGCTTTGTTAAAATTATTTTTTAAAGAATGTTTAGTGTTGTCAGTTTACTCAGAGATCAGCTTAATCCTTCCAAGGATTACCTTTAAGCTTTGCTAGGATGGGTCTACAATAGCCTTTGTTCTAGGGCTTGCTAGTTGAGCTCTACTCTTAAAACATAGCCTTTCTGAAGTTTCCACTAAATACTCTGGGTGCTTACTGAGGTTTCTCCACCTAGCTGGCCTAAACTTGAACGTCTCAACTCTATTTGAACGCAGAGAGTTGTTTAACTTACAACACCCCAATAAATATTCTATTTCTAGTATTTGCTCTGTGTCTAAACTCACAGAGACTCACCGTACAAATGCACAGTTTAGCCAAAGATTCAAAAGGACTCCCATGCAGTTTGTTGAAAGTCTTTCTCTTCATAGCTCCCTCCTCTCCAGTATTCTGCTCTCAAATCCCAGCTGCTTGAGTTCTCTGATTTCTGACCTCTATCTCCTCAAAACAGTGAGATCCCTGTGCTCTGCTTGGGTTCCCTCTCCTAAGGCTATGGTCTGTTAAACACCTCTAGGCAGAAAGTCAGATTGATCATATAGTTCATCTTATTTGTTTCCTCTTTTCAGGGATCACAGTTTTGTTCTGCTAGTTATCCAGTATCTAAAAACAGATGTTTCAGATATTTTATTCAATTTTCTACTTGTTTCTGGTGGGTAGGGGCTAGTCCAGTATCTGCTTCTCTATCATAGCCTAAAGCTGGAGTCCACACAAGATAAGGTTTCATCAGTCTTTCTTACTGAAAGCATTTTTCTTTTACCTTTTACCATTTAGGGCTAAGAAGCAGTTGCTTCTTCCAATCCCACAAGTACTAATAGTGGGCATTTAATTCCCACTCATTTGTTCTTGTCAACCAGCCAGTTTTTCTGAGCCTATCCCTTTTTTGTCTCTTGCCTAGCATAGCCAAGGACATGCTTCACATGTACTAACCAACTGTTTTCTACCCTCTTTCCCTGGGGTGACAAGTCTTTTAAATACCTTTTCTGTCTTCCCATATTACAGGCATTCACTTATGGATGTCCAGAAGTGGCAGAGTTAAAATATATAAAAATCTAGGTCGTTGATGATGTATTGAGACAATGAAAAAACCCAGGACTACCTTCAAACTTATTAAATGAAATGAATAAATGCCCTTATTTGCTTTAGCCACTTTTAAATGTGTGTTCTGGAATTGCAGCCCAAAGCATCCTGATGAACACTGGGGTGATGCTATCCTCTTCCATGGTTTCTGATGTTCACGGCTCTCAGATGTTTGTCTCTTGACTGGTCTTCCTCCACAGTGACATACTCAGATATCCAACTGCTTGTGGGTCATCTCTGCAGGATGTCCCACCATGTTTCTCAAGCTCAACATCTAAAATTGAACCCATTTTTTTCCTTCCTAAACTGTCTTTCCTCAGAATTCTCAATCTGAGTTGAAGGTATGACCATCTGCTTTGTAACCCAAGCTATAAGCCCAGTTGCCATTCTGCAATTCCCTTTTTCCCCTCTTCTACTGAGATAGATAAATCATAAAGTCCTATAATTTTGTCCCCTAAGCATTTCTCATATACATCCCCTTCTCTCCATTCTTCCGACTGCTGCTGAGGATTGCCCCCTGCCATCTCTCTTTCTGTTTACTCTGCACTGACCCCCCTGCTTCTAATGCATCTTACACACTGCTTCTTTCTTTCTGAGATAGATTTATCTGTATCACTTCCCTGCTTAAAACCTTGCTATGTCCCCTCTACTTGTTTATGTGATGAAGTACAAACACCAAGGCTTACAGGCCCCCGGGTCTGTTCCTAGCTGACTCCTGCCCCAACCCTAGCTACTCCCTATTTACACGTCACACGCCAGCAAAACACCCATCTGTGGTTGTTTTCTCTAGTCATCCTGCTTCTTCTCCCTTGCAGGCCTTTGTGCATGCTATGCCCTACCTGAGATATGTCCTCTGTTGATTCTGTCCCATCCCTTAGCTTTTCTCCTGCATCTGTTCATCCTACCTGAGTAGAGGTACCCTTTCCCTCCCTCTAGAAATCTTCCCTGGTGACCCAAACCTCCAATCTTGTACAGTAACCCTTTTCAGTGCTCCAGTAATCTTCATACAACATCTCTCTAACCAAACCTACCATTCTGCTTTGTAAACAGGGTTGTGTGCATCTGCCTCTCCAGACTGAGTTCCTTGAGGGCAGACGCTGGGACCTACTTGGCCTTGAAACCTCAGTCTCTGCCCCATAGTGGCTTAGCAATAAACGTTTAATGACTGAGCAAATCACCCAATAAATCCCTTATAACAGGTCCCCTACTGTACTATGGAATGCTTAGTGGTTAGCTCTCTTGAGTAAGTGGATTAACTTAAAAATAATAAAACTCTGTTTCCTTAAAATCATTTTCCACCAATGCTTTCCTTTTAATTAGTACAATCAGGGACAAGAGTGTATTTGTGGTAACGTTTCCATAGCATCTCTCTCGGAAGGGGTATTGTGTTTCCAGAAGCAAGGAATCATGGCTTAGGAAGAAAAAATGTGAAAAGAGCATGGCATGGATCTGAGAAGCTGCTGGGAAGCTTTTCTAGGCCATGAAAATCCGGATAGGCCTGAGCATCCATGAGGGAGTGACTGTGAATGCGGGTGACTTGGTGGGTGTCCGGCAGTCCCTTCTTCCCCACCACTACAGAGCCACTCTTATTGACTATCCATCACCCTCTCCTGTGGAACTCCTACAAGCCAAATTTCCTGCAGAAGGAAGTTCCTCTCTCCTTCCAGGGATTGATTTCTTCTGCCTGGAAAGCATCCATATCCTCCTCTGCCTATCCCAGTTTTTCCTATTCTTTACAATGTAGATGAAACCCCTTCCCTCCCATGATGTCTCTCAGATATTCCTCTTCAGACTGTGAATGCCTCAAGAGAAGAAACCATGACTCATCCAACACTGTCTCCTCGGGGCCCGCTACAGAGCTTGGCACATGGGGGGTGTTGAACAAACAAAGGCTACAGAGCCTGGCCTGAATTCATTCAATGCACTACCATTTCTTTATTCTTGTACATTCTGGATGTTTCTATCAAAGCTGGTTCTCTGCTACCCTGGTGATCATTCATGCTTTGTGGAAAGTCTTCTGTTGCTCACCTGAAATGCTCTTCTTGATGTGGCTTATTTTTTTAAAAAACACTCCCTGAATGTAGGTTAGTTTTCTCATCTGGGTGGTGACTGAGCAAGCAAGTGCTGTGTCTTTGCCTTCCTGGGCTCCCTCTGTTGGTGGGGTTTGAGGGTCACCTTGAAGACACTTTGAAGCTTGTTCAGCTTGGACCAGATGATGAGAAAACTTCGCGCATATGGTAAGTGAGACACCATTTGTACTCTTATTTTAGACCCGAAAATGATGGGGCGACCTGTTCATGGGTACCTCATGAGCCTGTGTAGTTGTTTCTCTTTGGTCTGATGATTGTTTATAAGGGGTGAAGTGAAGTCGTGAGTCAAGTAGTGCTGGCCTGGGCACGTGCAATGGGAATGTCTTGCTCTTTGGGGGCAGGAGACAGCTCAGAGCCCTGTGGCTCCTGGGCCCACAAACATGGCTCTTCAGTGAGGTCTCTTGCCAGGTCAGATCACCTGAGTCTTCTTGGATGTCTTTCCCTCACGTAGGTAACAGACTTTCCCTCATTTATACTTTTCCCCAACATCATCTGAAACTCTGGGAGAGTCCCTGTCTCACCCCCATCCTGGTCTTAGGCTGTTCAGGCTCTTTCACCTAATGACCCACTCAACCTCCCAGCAATGGAGGAAGCGACTTTCTTTGCTTGATGATAGGGAGAGCTTAATCCTTAAGTCTCTAGTCCTCAGATGAGGAAGTGAGGAAAAATATATCCAACCGTTTCCATTCTAATAAACAAAGGGTGGGAAAGAACAGTTTAACTTCCCTATTTAAAAAGGCTGAATCATTCCTGTTGCGGTAGATTGGATAAAAGGCCCTGATTCCTCACTCTTCTTAGCAGCCACGCCCTGCCATGGCTCTGCCATGGTGGAGCATGTTTCTCTGCCTCTTCATCCTGGGCAAGGCCATGTGACTTGTTCTAGCCAATGACCTAGGGCAGAAGTGAACATGCACTGGTTCCATAAGAGGCTTCATGTGTTTCTGCTTCCCTTTTACACCTCTGTCGCTGCCATGAGAGGAGCATGCCCAGCCACCCCCTTGTCCCAGGAAGATTAGAGATGCAAGGAGCAGAACCTCCCCTGCTGACTCACAGACCTGCAGTGAGAAGTAGCTAGATCAGCGGAACCCCAGCCAACCTCTCTGAGAAGGAATAATAATTGAGTTTGGGTGCTCTTTGTTATGCAGCATGATTGTGGCAACAGCTAACTGAGAACTATCTTTACAGAAGGCTAAAGTAAAGTACTAAGAACTAGCAGTTGCACAGCCCATAATGGGCACTTAGTATTTGGTTATCAATTAAGCCTTCCTGGTAGGCATCACAAAAGAATATGAGACAATCAATGAGAATATCAGACCTGGAAGAGCCCTTAAAGGAGTTATGAATGGAACAGCAACCCAAAGGGAAGCTGTGACTTGCCCAAGGTCACACAGGGGATTGTGGCCAAACTTAAATTCGCACTCAAGGCTGGTGGCTCTACAACACAGTGAGATGACTTCCCTGCTTCCTGTGGGCCAGCTCAACGATAACCGTTGTGAAGTAGTGACCAGGGAGGAGAAGTAGGAAGTAGGTTCAGCCAGAGGCAAGACTCTATATGCAAGGACGGATGTTCCATCTGCACTCCTGTCTCCCTGTGGGACTAAATGCCCTGGGAGGGGACCTCCAGTCCAGACCTCAGACTGTAGGCCATCTTCCACAGCCTGGTCTTGGGAGGGGAGCTTGCTCTCAGGTGCTGGAGGCCCAATGGCTGCCTCACCCATCATCATTAACCCCTGGCTCCCCCAAGGCTCCCGGGGGACCCAGCACAGGCAGCCAAAGGGATGGGCCAGAGGGAGTCTGGGAAAGGAGTAGGAACAGGATTCAAGGGGGAAGGGGGGCTAAAATTTGTTGAAAACCTTTGATCTGCTGCCGAGGAATGAGCTGGATGGCACTGTGGGGCTCTGGTTTATCATGACCTTCAAAGGCAATCTGATTATATTCAGAGAGGTGTTGCCCCACCCTGACGAGTGAAGCCTGAGGATGCTCTCCGACCCCGTCCCTTTCCTGGGTCTTTCCCCCTCATATGTCTCTTAGCCCCTGTGGAAGTGATGTCCTTTCTCTTTGAAACCAAGATTTTCATCCTCTTTCCCTTCTTGTATCCAAAACCTGTTCTTGGAAAAGGACCAGATGTGACTGGGGGCACATATTGGAAGGAAACAAGGCCATCAGTGGGCTGAGTGATTAGAGGATCCTTCCAGCATTAAGGTACAAATGAAGGAGTTATTTGTGATTGGAGGCGCCTTCCCAGAGGGGACCCAGGCCTCAGTGACACCAAGGCTTTTCCTGCTCCTTGAGATCCATCTTTGAGCACATCAGCTCCACAGGCACCCTGACTCCAGGTCCCCTCAGGCCTCCTCTCTAGCCTCTCTTGGACCCTCCTTCCACCAGGAACCCAAGAAGCAGCTGTTTCAGAGACTCCTAAGGAACCCCGCAGATCAGCTCTGCCTCTAAGCTCTGCTGGTGCTCCACTTCTGAGCCTCTGGACCCTGCTGGCCTTGTGTCTCCTTTTTGTCCCTTTGCTCACATCCCAGCTTCTTCCTGGGATTTGGGAACAAGACAGCCTGATTCATGCTAGATTTTTTTTTTGTTTGTTTGTTTGTTTACATTGCTTGGGTCATTTACTCTTTAAAAAAATAAAGGAAGGAAGGAAGGAAGGAAGGAAACTTCTGCTTCGGCCAAAAATGTTTAAAAAGGAATTTTCTCTTTTTCTTTTCTCTTCTTCCTTTTTTCCTCAGGAGCAAACTACCAGACTCTGAAATAAAAGGGTAGGGACTCCTCTGGCTGTCAGAAGAGACAGGTGTGTCAGGCCTGCGTGGGGCAGCCGGGGCCCTGGGCTGCCAGGACCAAGGCCTAGGCCTCCTGCCTTCCATCCAGGGGACACCCGGTTTGGACACACTGACAAGGCCCAGGGCAGGTCAACACATGAGTCTTCACACAGCCCCCACCCACCACCCCTGAGCATTTTCATAACCTCCTTGGCCCCGCACCTCATTTTTTATCCCTGCTGCCCCTGAAAATCAGAGAGAAAACAGCTTACACGTTATCATTTTATTTCCTTCCATCGTGCGTTGTTCCCTGAGATCATTTTGCCGGTTTACTTGTGCATGCTGTCACCAGAACGTGAATGCCATGAGAGAGCAGATGAGGTCTCTCTTTTTCCTTCACGCTGTCACCCCAGCACCCAGAGCAGTTCCTGGCCCTGGGTTTGTAGATGAAAAGAGTAGGGAGGAGGCCTTCTTACTCCACGACCCTCTGCTTGCCGCCACCACCACCAACCCTCTGACCTCCTGACCCCCCAGGCATGCACACACATGTGCTCATGCACACACTCAGATGAGCGCACACATGCACGCCCACATGCTTGTATGAACACATGCACGCGCACACATGTACACATGCTCACGTGCACACACATGCGTGCACACACGCCTATGTTGAAAGAGACGCTCTTCATCAGAGAGTCCAAAGGGTGGGGGTGGAGCAGCAGGTTTCTCAGCACCTTCGGAATGACACGGAGGCCAGTTCTGCCTCCCTCAGAGTCCCTTAGCTCAAGAACAAAGGTACATACACCTGAGTTGCTGTGCCTCTCCCCTGAGAATCTGACCAGCCAGAGGCCGAGGAGGTGGGGGTGATGCATAGCTATCCTGGCTTCTCAGATGGTAACACCTACGGCCGCCAGATGGAGGGATATACCAAGGTCGGGCAGTCCAGGCAGGAGCCAGGAAGTCTCCTCGGCACTGTCGGCTCCCTGGCCCGCCTCTTGCTACCCTTGGCTGGGAGAAGAACATTGTTTTGGAGGAGAAAGCAGGGTCTTTGCCAGAGCCCATTTGGCCTGAGCGAGGTTGGCCTGGGCCCCCAGGAGCATCTGGCCAAGAGGTGTCTGAGCAGCGCCAGCTCGTACCACGGGGTGCTCAGGAGACTGGAAAAGCATGCTACCTGTCCCCTTTCCAGCCATCCTCTGCACACACTGAGCCAACCGCGCCCCACACTGTCCTGAGTTCAGGGGCTCCGCCAGAGCTCTGAGGTCTCTGAATGTCCACTGAGTCATCAAGTTGTTTCAAATCCTCCCAATGTGGATGTTGAACCCAAGTTGTTTTACAGACGGGGAAACTGAGGCTTAGAGATGTTGCCACATGTTCAGGGGTCAAACCTGAGTTGATGATGCCCTTGATCCATTCTCCTCTCCCTGTGTAAATGTTTCCTCCCACGGGAGATGCCACATTGGCACTAATCTGAGACTTCACCACCTTGATGGTTCTGCACCCCCTACCAAAGCTCAGAAGGGAACATGGGAGCAGTGCCCAACCCTTTCCCCCCGCCTCCCAACCGCAAAAGGCTCAGACAGTGGACGTGCCCTGGGACCCAGCAAATACTTCCAACATTGTCCCTCATCTAATGAACATCAAGGTCCTGAAAAGTAATCTTTTCCTTCTATGTCTGCAAAACACAGATTTCCTCTTAAGTTTTCTGTGCCCAGAAAAATAACTCCTGTTTAAGCAAATAGATCCTGGCACACCAAGCCCCCGCGTCCAGTCACACTCCTGCTGGATGCCCCTAATACCCACCTGGGGAAAATGAATGGACACAGCCAGGCGAGGGTCTGGCACCAAATGCTCCATAAGTCAGTGCACACAGCATCAGAGAGAGCAAGGGGGCGTAGTGGAAAGAAGCCAGCTTCCAACTCCATCTTTCTCCGTCATTGGCTGGGCCTCAGTGTCCCCACTTTTAAAGTGAGGTGGGTTCACTAAGTGCTCCTGAATGTCCCTTCAGGTTTGTGCTCCAGTGTATTCTAAGCTGACCAAAGCCTGATGACCCCACCCCCGGTAACATGTGCTCCAACCCTGCTAGCATCTGTTTTCCCACATCAATGTTTTCCAGACACACTTTCCTCATCTCCACAGAGTAATGAGGAAAGACAGGACCAGGCGTTCCTGCTGACGAAGAAAAACGGAGGAGTGCCCAGAGAGGTTATGCAAGCTATCCAAAGTCACACAGCAGACTCAAGAGCAGAGACCAGCTCTTTTTACATTGCCTTCCAGTGGCTGCCGTGGCTTCTTTAAATTGAGCGGTGGGAGAGGGAACCTTGCTAGAAGACTGAAACCAATCTATACTGAAAGAAAGCAATGTTGGGGGACTCAGCAACATTCCTGTCCCCTCACGCCATGAGGGTTGCCAGCTATTTGGGGGAATGGGAGAAAGGCATACAGCAGGAGAGGCCCTGGGTCTGAGACTCAGCTTTCACCACGAGCAGTGAGCAAAGAGCGCCTAATGACTCCAAGCTGTCCTGGAATATTCCCTCGGCCCCGGGGAGCTGCTGGGGAGGCTGGCTGCCGTGCACAGCAGCTGTGTGAACTGCCTGCTGGCAGCTAGCCCAGCCACAAGGGACCACCAGCGACCACAGCCACCAGGCCACTGGAAGGCTCCCTCCTTCCTCAGCATGGGTCTCCGCAGTCAGCCTGGTTAGCAAGGAGCAGGGCTGGACGGCCAGAAGGAGTCGGGCCCCAGGTCCCCCTTTCTTCCCGACAGCTGAGAGGAAGGGCCCAGCCTCACATCAGAAGGGCACTCAGGACACTTCTCCATCCCCACTCGGCAGACCTTGGGACCTAAGCAGGCCACGATGAGAATGCTCCTCTCCCCATTCCTTTCCATCAGCAGCTAAGTGCTTAGGCTTCGGTGCTGAGCCAAGCTCTGCTATGTATGAGCTGTGTGACTTTAGGCAAGTTACTGAACTATTCTGGGCAAGTTACTTAACCTCTGAGACAAATACTTATCTCATAGGATTATTGTGAGGATTAACTGCATAAAGACCTAACCAAGTTCTGACACAGGGCACTGTATAAATAGTGGCTCTTGTTGGTAACATTTCCGTCAGTCACCCACCTCCCTGCTTCCCTCTGTGTCAGCCCACCCTCTCTGGTTTCAATGTCAACCTGTTCCCTCCTGGAATCACAGACAGGCAAGGCCAAGGCGTGACTGATTCAGCCAGTGAAGAGACAACAGGATGTTTTTTAAGCCCAACAGGTTATTACCTACATAGACAACAAAAGGAAGAGGAGCCGAAGGTGCCAGTTCCCTGGGTCCTTTCCCCACGCCAAAGAGGACGATGCCAAAATGGGAGGGGACAAATGAGTAGAATGCAAGTTGGAAGAGAGCTCATCACTTAGGAGCTGGTGCTGGACTGCAGCTAAGCAGTTTTGTAGTCTGCAGCTACACCCTGAGGGGCAGATGGAAGCCCACGCCTCATCAGAACCTGGAGACTGTGAGAAATGGTCTTATGCCTGTCTCACAGGGGAGACAGGGAGATTAGTGTGAGGTGGCCTCACAGCAGCTCCTCACAACCTCTCAGTCTCGAGGGTTCTGGGGGGATCACCAGGGACTCTGCCCAGACTCAGGTAACAGCAGCTCAGGCCTTCCCTGAGCCGCGGTGGATACGTGCGAGGCTACCAGGCCACCTCGGCAGAGCCATTCCTCTGCACCGGTCTCAGCAGTCTCCCTTTGCTCTGCGGCAATGGGTGCCTAGGCTTGGCCACGCTCCGCTTTATCATCTAATGGCATTGATGATGATGATGATGATGGTGATAGCAATGAGCATTCAGTGAGAGAGCTCGCTGCGAAGTCTTGTATGTTCATTTCAGTGAACTCCAAACAACTCCAAGATGTTACTTTTGCGATTCCCATTTTATAGATGAGAAAACTGAGCCCCAGAGAGACTAAGTAACTTGCTCATAACTACTGACAGATTTGGGATTTCAGTCCTGGCCATCTGACTCCAGAGCCATGAATTTTCCTTTGGCTCATTTATACTGATACTGTTCTGTAGTGTTTCACAAATACCGGTCTCACCATGAACTTACGAGTTTCTTGTCTGTGGGGGCCTGATTTCCTCCTTCACTGCTGTGTGGCCATAAACCTGGTCCATAGGCCCTTGTAGTGACGGTATGTGTACCCTGCCAATGGCTCCCATGTCTTCCCGCCCCTGTGTCTTTTTGTTTGGGGGTCCTTTCTGGGCGCTGGACCTGGCTCTGTCTGGAAGTAGCCCTCAACTACAACTTCTTCACTGGTTCTACACTGGCTCCCAGAGTTCTCCAGCAAGATGGAGCCTAGTCGGTCGGTCACCTGCTGGAAGCATGCCCTTTCCTGCTGTCCTCCATTGTCCATCTTGTGTCCCAATTCAACTACCAATAAACCGTTCCCGAATAAGCCTCACAAATACTGGGCTGGTCAAAAAGTCTGTATGGTTTTTTCCATTAAACAAAAGACACATTTTTCATTTTCACCAAAGACTGTATTGATTTGGATACTTTGAGTATGTTGGCTATCTCCTGCATGGCTTAATGTTGATTGTTCTCAGTTAATGTCTCAATACGATCACTATCAACTTCAACTGGTCTACCTGACTGTGGAGCAGTCATTGTCCAGCAAGAAATCTCCAGCATGAAACTTCACCAACCACTTTTGACGCATTGAATCAGTCATAGCACCTTCTTCTCCATACACTGTGCCAATCTTTTTTTGTGTTTCAGTTGTGTTTTTACCTTTCTTGAAATAATAAATGCCGAAAATGTTGCTTATTTTCTTCCATCTTCAATATTAAAATGGCTACACAAAATTCACCAATTTTGATGCTTTTTTTTTAAATGCACACTGATATGACAGCTGTCACAGTACAATCTAACAAAATTTTTTCCAATGAAGTTAAAGACAACTAAGCATTACTAGAGCCATCTTAAGGAAAAAACTGTACTAAACGAACTTTTTGCCTAATCCAATAAACTACTTGTCATCTCACAGTCGGCTTCTAGGGGGGACCAAACTAAGACAGCGTTTCATGTCTGTGGGATGGCTAGTCCTACCTTATGCTATAGGGTCATAGAAAGGTAAACCACTAGTCAAATAATTCTCTACATTTTAATTGTTAACACTTTAATTGTTATAATAAACATGTGTTTATTTTACCATATATTAGAATATAGTTATTTAGAAAAAGGTAAACCTCACATTGAAAAGACAAACTCCCACCGCAGAGGAGGAGAATCTCCCTTCTTCTCAGTGGAAGCTGAGAAAGAGCAGCTGGAAGACCCAGACAGGAAAACAGTGAGTGTGTGCAGTGGAAAGAAAATAGCACAAATGCTTGGGCATGGCAGGAGTGGTCAGGGAGAGCTTCCTGGAGGAGGTAGTGAGGAAGCTGGGCCTCGAGGATGATTTGGGATGAAATAGACGATGGGTGGGGCTCTCAGATGTCAACAAGCATATGCGCTCTCCCTTCAGGCAGGAGTAAAAAAGGAGAGAGTTTTGCCTGTGGGGTTTGGGAAGCCCAGCTCTACTGCCCACCAGCTGGGTGATCTTGGCCAATAAATAACTCAGCCTCTCTGAGCGCCCTCTGCTCGTCTGTACAGTGCACCTCACAAGCACGTCGGCCTCTGAGGGCTGCTGTGAGGATTAGAAAAGATGATGTGGGCAAAGAGCCTGACACGGAGGGTGTGACCAGGGCCCGGCCGCTGATGGGGGTGTACGTGGGGACACTGAGCGGTCCAGGCTGACTTGCTGTCTACAACTTTGACCGTTCAGGAGTTGCTACGGTGGCACTTGGAAGGCGAGATGCCAGACCTACTCAATGCCGGCCACCAGCTCATCATTTCACCTTTTTGAGCCCTGGGTCTCTCCTGAAACCGCATGTAAAATGACATTTGAATGTCAGCACCACCTGCATCCAAAGCTACAGAGCAGAGCTGGATGAAGAACCCAATGTGAACATAGTTTATAAACTTTTAGGTGCCAGCACTTTGGAGAGGTTTGGGTGATGGTCACAGTGACTAAAATTCAAGATTAGGATGCTCATAGTAGAGATTTTACTATGGGCAGGAATTCTTAAATCTTTCAAGCTGGAAATAATTCTGGATAGAGTTATCTAGTTCAACAACAGCACATGGACCATTTGAAGATACTTAAACCAAGGCCCAGAAGTGGAGAGTAATTTACCCAAAGCCAGATGCCTGCATGAGGCAAGGCAGGGACTTGAACCAAGGGCTCTGGTGGCCAGCTAGTCCAGGGCACCTTCCTCTCCACAGCAGTTGCCAAGAAGCAAAGCTACCTTCTAAGCAGCCCCCTCAGTCCCACTTCCGTCCTCCATGTCACCTTTCCAGGCCCTGCCATCTGTCTGGCTTCACTCTCTCCTGCCACCTCCTGCTCCCCTTCAATCTGCCCGCACTTCACATCCGCACCACCCCCTCTGCTCCCACCTGGTGACTTGGCTCCCATGTGCTTATCTCACAGTAACTGCGTTGGCACAGGTCTGTGTTTGTAAGGCTCCCTACCTCTGTTTACTGGTGTTTCTCTGGTTGTGTCCTGTCTACCCTTTTAGCCTGGAAGCCACAACTGCTCATCTCGCCTCCTGGTACCATCACCCACTCCTTGTGGGCTCTGACCTCTGCACACAGTGGTGCCCTGTGATGCCACCAGCCAGTCAACATGGTGCCCAGGCCTGGGAAGGGCTCAGTGGCTGACACAGGTAGGGATGTGAGGACCCTCCCAGAAAAGGAGAGCCCAGATATTAACAACTATAATCATAATTTAAAATTCCAGTTTTGTTTATTGACATTTAGTCTACACAGGAACTGTACTAAGTACTTTATATGTATATATCATCTTGCTAAAGTCTTATGACACCTCTTGGCCTGATGTAGTTATTGTTGCTCCTATTTTTCAGATAAAAATGTTCACAGAACTTATACAGGGTGTGGCAGAAGTAACATCTGCTTGAGTGTGGTTGGTACGGTAATAATACAATTGTAATAATTTATAATTTTAATTTAAACATTTAACCTAAAATGTCATATGGCGTGATATTGTTATGTTACAGAATTACATGCTTATGATTTTGTAATTAAAAAACAAAACAGGGGGCATTATTTGTGCCAGACCCTGTATTTGCTAAAGATCGCACAGCACATGGGTGGTGGAACCAGAATTCAAACCCAAGTCTGTTTTGCTCCAAATCCCCTGCTTACAATCAATATGTTATACCGATTCCCTTGCGGTGACTCATGCACAACCAGTGTCCACCTTTCCACTCTGCTAACGACAAAGCAGTTCCCACAGCCACAGCTGACTTCCCTGGAGGGAAAATGGGTTATAGACATCTCAGAGCCACCTGCCAGGAAACCCTGTCCCGGTCAGCTGGTAGAACTGCTGCATCAGGCTCGCCTATGTAATTAGTGAGAGTCTAAATGGATTCAGCCTTTTAGAGGGCAATTTGGCAGCAGCTAGCAGAAATAAAGTGTCACACTCTTTGATGCAGCAATTCCTCTTCTAGAAAGCAATCACCCATGGGCAGAACAGTATCAATACATAGATATTCATTGCAGATGATCTATGGGCCTGATGGTACACAGGCAAAGGTGTTCAGTGCAGAGGACCTGTGTGGTCAGGGGTGAGGGCTGGTTATGGGAGCTCTTGTATAGGGTAGCTATGAGGCAGCAGTTAAAATGAATGAGGCTGGCTTATGGGAACTGACGTGGGAAGATCTCCAAGACATATGGTAAGCAGGAAAAAAGCAAGCTGCAGAACACTATGTGAGGTGTGTATATAACACGCCCAAAACAAATCCAAATGATATATATGTGTAAATAAATGCCAAGAAAACGGACTGCAGTGATACATATTGAACAGTAAACTGTAGTTACCCCCCGGATAGAATAGGTTTGAGAAGGCAGAGGTAAGGTAGGATTCTTACTGTTTACTCTGTGCACTCGTGTATTTTTTTCCCAATGAGAATGTGTTCATGATTCACTTGTATAATTGTAAAACAAGCCAAACCCCAAGCCCAGGTGCCTCTCAGAGGGGCCTACCTAGGAAGGAGGCGGTGAGGGTGGATTTCCTGGGCCACTGGGAGCCTCTAGGGAAATGGTCCAGAAGTAAGCCTGACCCTGTGGGAGAGCCCTGCAAGTGTCCTCAGGGGAACCGCCAACTGTTGCTCCTCGGGGCAGCTGCTTAACACCCCTGCTGTGGTCCTTAGCACCTATGTCTAACGGGCCCACCGACTTTGTGGCCCATCCAACCACTCCAGGAGTGGATGAGGGGACTTACAATCCCCTCCAACCAACAGGACAGGACCGGGGGAATCTAGATGCACAGAATCCCAGGGCGGGGAAAAGGAAGTAGGTGTCAGAGACCAATAGGGCGGCAAGCCCTCCAAGAGGAGGGAAGGGGACAGAGGCACGTGGGAAGGACATGTCAGCCTGGGTTTTTGAAGAGTGCCTCTCCATTGGAGAAGAGGGGTCCCTGGGGCAAAGTCATAGGCAGGCCGTTCACTGTGATGTGGGGCTGAGTGTCCTTCACACTCCCCAGGCCTCATCACTGTGGGTCTCCCCCAACCCACCCAAGAGAGCCCCTTCCTTGCTCCACCATTTCAGGGCGCCTTGGAGCGCTGACTCTGGAGTCGGTCAGAACAGGTTTGAATCTGCCTCTAACCAGCCTCACGGGCATGAGCAACTCACTCCCCTTTCTGAACCTCCATTCCCTCACCAGTAAACTGAGAAAATCATAGAAACATCTCACAGGCCTGTTGGGAGGTTACACGCAATGGGTAACACTTAGGAAGCATCATTACATCTCTATAATGACTGCTTGATAAATGTGCTGATTAATTATTCCTGGGTCACAGCTAACACCTGGGCAATGCAGGAGGTTTTTAAACAAGGCCTCAGATCCAGCATGACTCTAGACAACCAGCTTTTTGTCTTTAATCTCCTAAAACAACAAAAGAATTTCCCTTTTATTTCCAAAAACAGATTCACACTCCTCTACCTAAAACCCTGTGGCTGGATGTGTCTCAGAATTCAGAACTTTTGGAGCTGAGAGACATCTATAAACATGTCAAACCCCTAGCAGAACTTGGGGCAGGACCCCATGATCAAACAGAGTGGTATTTGTGCAGCAAAATATATGAATATTCATATCAAAGGGGATAAATAAATTCAATAAATATCAGGTCAGCTCAAGTTTTGCTGTCAAATGAGCTACAAAAAGCTTTGGTTCTCATAGTTTCCGGGGGGTATGGAATTTTGGATGAGAGATTGTAGGCTTGCTTTATAAATCCATTGTAATCTCACACTGTTTTTCCACTTCCAAGTGTCCTTTTGTTGCACTGCAACAACTCCCAGAAAAAGGTATTTTTATCACTACTTTACAGATGAGGAAATGGAGGCTCAGAGATGGTGACATGACTCGCTCAACGTCACCCAGTCAGCGAGTGTCAGAGTCAGGACTAGGATCTGGGATCTTAAATTTCTGGGACGGCAGTGAGAGACAGGGCTCAGAGGCTTCCTCGGCTCCCCTGCGAGCCCCCGGCAGCCAGCTTGAATTCCTCCTCTGAGCCGGGCAGCCCACAGGGCACGTGTGCCACTCGCAGCTGGTCTATGCCGCCCTCCTGCACACGGAGCCCCAGATACTGGTCTCAGAGGTCTCCGTCTCCATCTGCGAGCTTCCGGGGATGATAGTAATGAAACTGTAATGGAGAAGAGTTTTTATCCTACCCATGTGTTTTCACTTCAGCCATACAACTAAGATATTTCCTGGCATCTGGGTTCAATTGCAGGCAGACTGGGGAGCTGGTGGCAGTGGAGGAGGAGGAGGAGGAGCAAAAGCCAGACTGAGACTTCCCAGTCCCACTGCAGATGTGCCTGGAGCTACAGCGTGCCCTCTCCCTGTTCAGCCACTGCAGCCAAGTCCAGCCAGATGATGGGGATAACTGGGGTCGCGGAGGTATAAATAAATAATTGAGCATAGAGAGACGGGATGTTCAGCATCCCTGCTGGTCTGTGTGGGATGGTGTCTCATGGGGAAAGGTGATTTTTCAGCAGAGGAAGCCGGATCCTGACCTGGAGTCTACTGGGTAGATGGAGCCCTCCCAGGGATGGACCCTCCCCATGAGCCTTTGAGCTGCAAGAGTGTGTTTGGGTCTCTCTCTGGGGGTTGGCTGGGCAGCGAGGCTCTGCCAGATCGACCCTCCCCCAGGAGGCTCAGGCACCAAGTCTGGATTAAAAGCACTGATCTCGCCCTGAGGACAGCTGAGCCTGTGCCCCATGTGTGTCCCCTCCCAGAACAGGGATGGGCAGCAGCCCCAGCTGCCCTCTGGCCCCAGAGGCTCTTGGGGTTAAGCTCAGCTTGTTCTGGGAGGACATGTCTCTCTTGTTTACTCTACACTATGAGCTGGTGACCCTGGGCCAAAGACTAGCCCAAGTACGACCTGCCTTCCTCATCCTGACAGGTGCTGTCCCAGGTCCACCGAACTGCACTCCCACATTTGGTGGCAGATGGTGTGGTGTAGTGGCCAAACACAGGCTCTGAAGTCACACAAACCTAGTTCAAGTCCTGATTGTATCATACACTTCTACATGAACTTGAAGTTACCAAACTTCTCTGTGCCAGAGTCTCCTTGTCAATAGCACTGGAGTGGAAACAGCACCTACTCGTAGGCTTCTAGGAGTTAAATGAGCTAATTTATGGTAAGTTTTCTATAATAGAAACTATTGTCAGAGAAGCCAAAAGAACTTCTGGAAATTAATTGGACATTCCTTTCACCCTGCATATGAGTTTCCGTGATACCCAGACAGGGGAAGCAAACCTTGTTGGTCATAGAGCCGTGACAATCTCCTGGCTTTCTACCCAGGCTTACCTGTGCTCCTTCCCACTCACCCTGTGGCTTGAGTCTGTGTCCAGGCCTCATGGCAGGCCTGTGTGTCACCATCCCATAAAGCAGTAGTTATCTGCCATTAAGTGAAAACAAACAAACAATCAAATATCTTTCTTTCTCTGAAAAAGTGGCACAATCTCTGAAAAAATATACAGGTATATAGATATTATAGTTGCACATGTTGAATGAAAAGTCTAGAAGGAAATAAACCCAATTCCACAGAGAGTGACTACTCATGTCTATTCTTTTCTTATGGTGAATCTTTCCCCCTTCTTGTACCCAGCTTTGTGGGGTGGGTGGATAGAAGGATGGACAGGTGGATGGATGGATGGATGGATGGATGGGTGGGTGGATGGATAGAGAGGAGAATTGATAGATAGGAGAAAATATTTTAGAAAGCCTTCAGATTTTTGGTCACAGATGTCCAAGTTGCCAGCATGGTCCACAGGCTGCAAGCTAGGTGTGGACTTTGGCTTCAGGCAGCTTGCATTGAGGATAACTAGGATTAGAGAGGCAGGGAAGAGGGACATGAGTTGTCAGGGATGAATACAGGAGAGGGACAGTGATGCCTTTTACCTAGCCTTTCCCAGCTTGGGAAGAACATCCATCTTTACTCTCCTGGGCCCCTTAGGCAGCATGAACTGGTATCCCAGTCTCTGGCTGACAGCCTGCTGGGCATATTTGCAGGACTGACCTAACCAGAAACACTCTGGAACTTGTCCATTTGGGGGCACATGTGTCTCATGTTCCCACAGCAGGTTTGGAGAGCATAGCTAGTCCTGCAGGAGCTGGTGAAGGAGTCACTGTCCCTTGCCATCCTGCTTTTGATTTCCAAATCCAACAGATGGCTTAGCCCTACTCTTAGCTCTAAGACTGGGATGGAGTGTGTATATATGTGTAGTTTGTTGGGGGCTGAGAACTGAATCATTTTGGTGTCAGCAAGACACATATCAGAAAAACACGTAATTGTATTCCTAGGACCCATGCTCAGAAGAAGGATTCAGGCGGCAGTTAATGCAACTCTAAGAAGCCATTGATGTGACTCAGCCCATGGCTGAATACCTCCTCTGGCTGGAACCTCACTTCTACCTGGGGCGGCCAATTCTGTGATGATTGACTAAGGTCTTCCATTGCCCTAGAATGATTCTCCTTAGCTAAGTGAGCCCAGAGTCCGGGGCATCACCAGGAACCCTAGATTTTTTTCAACATGGTGCAATTTGCCAATGGCCCAAGAGGAAAGGGCCAGGTTAAGGTACCAACTGATGGTGTGGTTCAGAAGTCCTCTAAAGTCTTTTTTTCAGAACTGTATCCTCACTAGATTGCTATGGGAAACTGGAAAGGGTCCCTTAGTTTGTGGTTTATCTTTTATTTAAAAAAAAAAATACAGTGCCCTGGCCATGTGGCTTAGTTAGTTGGAGGGTTGTCCTGTAGACCAAAAGGTTGTAGGTTCAATTCCCAATCAGGGCAAGTACTTAGGCTGCATGTTTGATCCCTGGTTGGGGCACGTATGGGAGGCAACCGACCTCTCTCACATCAATGTTTCTCTCTCTCTTTCCCCCTTCTTCTCTCTTTAAAATCAATAAATATATATCCTTGGGTTAGAAATAAAAAATAAATAAACAAAAATAAATAAAAATGCCTTTTCTGAATTATAATTTGTTTACCATACATCTCACTCTAAGTGTAAAATTCAGTGGTATTTAGCATATTCACAGTTGTGGAACCATCACTAGAGTCAGCTTTAGAATAGTTTCATTTAAAAAAAAGCCTTATACTAATTAGCAGTCACTCCCCAATCCCCTACTCTACCCTCTCCCCACACCCTCCAGCCCTAGGCAACCACTAATTAATCTACTTTATATCTCTATAGATTTGCCTATTCTGGACCTTTTATATGAAAGGAATCATACAATATGTGGTCCTTTGTGACTGGCTTCTTTCACACAGCATAATGTTTTCAAAAATTCCTCCGTGTTGTAGCATGTATCAGTACTTGTTCTTCTATACTGCCAAATAATATTCCACTGTATAGCTATACCACATTTTTGTTTATCCATTCATCATTTGACAGATATGTGAACTATTTCTACTTTTTGGCTATCATGAATAATGTTACTATGCACATTTATGTACAAGTTTTTGTAAGGACATATGTTTTCCTTTCTCTTGGGAATATCCTTAGTAGTAAAATTGCTGGATCTTATGGAAACTTTGTTTAATCTTTTGAGGAACTGATAGAACATGTTGTCATTTTACAAACTCACCAGTAGTGTACGAGAAGGTCACAGTTTCTCCACATCCTGGCTAATACTTGTTACTATCTGTCTTTTTGATTATAGACATCCTAGTGGGTATAAAATAATAACTTATTGTGATTTTGATTTTCATTTTCTTGATGGATAATGATGTTGAACATCTTTCCATGCACTTTTTGACCATTTATATAGCTTGTTAGGAGAAACGTCTACTCATATCCTTTAATTGGGTGGTTGTTTTTTTTTTTTATTGCAGTGTTATGATAGCTTTTTTTTATATTCTAGACAAGTCTCTTATCAGACATAAAATTTGCAAATAATTTCTCCTATTCTGTGGATTGTTTTTTCATTATTTAAATTGTATTATTTATTTATTTATTTATTTGAAAGAGAGGAAGAAAGAGGGGAAGAGAGGGAGAAATAGAGGGAGAGAAACATCAACATGAGAAACATCAATCGGTTGCCTCTCATACACGCTGCAACTGGGGACTGAACGTGCAACCCAGTCATGTGCCCTGACTGGGGATCAAGCCAGCGGTCTTTCACGCTTCAGGATGCTACCCAGCCAACTGAGCCACATCAGTCAGGACTAATGGTGTCCTTTGAAGCACAAAAGTTTTTAATGTTCATGATGCCCAATTTATGTTTTTTTTTCTTTTGTTGCTTGTGCTTTTGATGTCATACCAAAACACATCTAAGTTTTACCTAATCCAAAGTCCTCAGATTTACACCTATTTTTTCCTTAAAGTTTTATAACTTTTAGTATTTTAGGTCTTTGACCCATTTTGAGTTAATTTTTATAAATTATATGAACAGGGGTCCAATTTTATTTGTATGTCTTTTGATAACCTAATTTTTTATTTTGAAATTAGTTCTTTTGAGGTCTTAATTTAAAAATACTTCCATACTCCCCAGAATCAGAAAGATATTCACTTTTATTTTCATTAGGAAATTTAAAAGTTTTATTTTTAACATTCAAGTTTTTAAATCATTTGGAATTGATGTTTTTTAAATGGTGTGAAGTAGGGATTGCATTTTATTCCCCTTCCTGACCTATTCATACCCAATTGTTCTGTACCGTTAGGGAAAACACTGTACCTTCCCCAAGGTTCTACCGTGCCACCTGAATCATACACCAGGTGCAGTCTGCATGTGAGGGCAAAAGACTCATGTTCAAACCTTCTCACGCTAAGCTGTATGACTGTTGGCAAGTCTTTTAACCTCTTTGAGCCTCGATTTTTCCTGCTGTGGATTGGGTTGTTTGAAACGAACATCATTAAGAAGTTGTAACGTAAAAGCAAAACACATGATACTCATGCTGCTGATGATACTGACGACAATGACAAAGATGGTTTAGAATGGTCAAATCTGACACCTTCATCTGTTCTCAACATTCAGGAGGTATGACTGTTTTCAGATTAGCTTTGTCTAGTGAGCCAGAAAGAACCACAGAGATTACAGTAAGTGAAGGAGGACCTATAAGGAGGAAGTACCATAGTACAAACACCACAGTGAATAAAAATTAGGCTGGGGTGGGGAGTCCTGGGTGGGGGGCGGATTGGGGGCAAAAGGCTCCCGGTGCCTAGAATGGGGAAGAGGATGTGGAGTGGGTGAGAAGACCCACCTTGAATGTTTGGGTGGGCCACAGTGGGGGAAAGCCAAGGTCAGCTCACTTGAGCTGGGAGGAGCCCAGAGACTGCCTGGGTGGCCTTCTCACCCTCCAAAGGCCTCACACAAAGCTGACATATACACTAGGAACGCCTACCCAGGTTCTCTCCCCAGCACCTGAATTATGACTGGTTCATCTAGACTGTACTACTCTGTATTATGAGTTGTTTCTACAGAAGTCAGGCTGTCCTAGCAGCCAGGGAACTTCCAAAGGGCAGGAAGCCTAAGGCCCAGCACTCAGTAGGTGTTCAATAAACGTCTGATGAGTAAGAGGAAGAAAGAATGAAAATGGGGTTTAAGCCACATGAATGAGGATTCTGCTAAGGAGATGCCACTCGGCCTCAGGATGACCCATTGGGGATATGAGGGGAGGTTTGCTGCTCCCTTTAACCATGTGCCACCTCCAGGCTTTCTGCACTGTGACTTCCACGACACCGCCCTCCCCAAAGCCCCCTTTCTCCTAAAATCTAGCTGTCCACCGTCCCCTGAACTCTCTCCTAGAACCACTCTTGCTCTCTCCTCTCTGGAGCAGCCCTTTCTCCCTCGTCCTCCTCATCCTGGATCCAGGCTGACATCTTTGGGAGCTCTCCAGCTCTCCCAGAATCTCCTCTCCCGCCTTTCCAGAGTTGCTCTAGAGATTCCCAGGTAGTTGTCACCTATATGCTCAGCTAGGGCGTTGGCCAAAAACTAAGTCCTTCTGTTTGCCTCTGAAGGGGTTGTCATTTGCTCATTGCCCTTTTCTTCAGAGGAAGGAGAAAACCTAAAAATCTCCTCCCGACCCCACCCAAGCCCTGTGCTTGCAATATGCAGACCCCAGAGCTCTTCACAGTACACTATGTCTGGAAAAATCAGAGCAGCCCCCACATAAGGTCTGTGTTCCAATTTGGGAAAAATAATTTCCATTCTGATGAGCCACAAACCACCCCCAACGCACCCACCACACATCGGCACACAGAGGCCAGAGCCAAGGGCAAAGCCCAACTCAGGATGCACTCCCTCCTCAGCCTGGTGGAAACAGAGGGTGAAGTGGAGAACAGGGGGAAATTGGGGGTGACAGAGCCAGGTAGGGTGGAGCAAGAGAGAAATGGAGAAACGCGATGTGGGCCAAACTTGCAAGAATCAGAGAACACAGCCAAACTGCCTGTCTTCACTTCCTCTGCCTCCCACTCCCACTCTCGTACTAGACGGGCCCTATAATGCAGATTTCCCCACAGTATAGTACGTCCTGGAGAAGTTCCCTTTTGCTCCAGGAACTGGCTCATGCAACATGCATCTGCCAGGTGCTGCAACGTTATTTTCCAGGGCATCTCCAGTGGGCACGGCTTCCTGTTCTGGACTTCCTCTTTACAGATGGACCCCTAAAGGAAGAAACATAGTGAACAGAAATGTGCTTTTGTTTTATTGTTAATCTAGTTCTAAATACAAAACCTAGAATATTCCACGGGGCCCTTCTCCCTGATTCCTCCCTGCAACCACTCATTCCATTAGTTTCCTTGTCCGCATTCGCCCCTACCCGCCTGTTCATCTGTGCCCCCTTTGGAACCACCACTTGACTTTAAGTTGGCACCTCCTCCTGCCTTTGCTTCAAGGAACCTGCATGACACCTATGAATTCAGCAGCTACCAGTGCACCCTGAAACACAGGCCATGCAGCCAAGAAACGCAGTGATGTCTGCTGCCGCAGGAGACTGAGGAAAGAGGTTGATGGGCCCTGTGTTCTGCTCAATTAAGCTGTCGCTGGGTATTTTAAAACTATGGGCCAAACACATAAAAACACTTGTAATCGCTTTGTGTTTATGCTTGGCAACTTATTTTCAATATTACTATTATTACACTGGAAAATATTTTCCCTTTAAATGTACAATTTAGCTTTTTTTTAAAAAAAAAAAAAATGTCATTTTATTATGTCTTGAAGTCAAAATTTTCCTTTCCGAGAACTCCATCTCCAACTTAACAATGAAAGTCAATGAAAAAAATAGGATTCATTATGCAGAAACTAATTTTATACCCCTTCCTTCTGACATGCGTTGCCATCTTCCCCTCCCCCCGGGCATTCCCCAGCCCTGTGCCGTGTAGGGCCACTTGCAGTTGCTGTCTGCAGCTCTAACAGACAACCGTGAAATCCTGAGCCTAACCCCTGAGAGGAAGGTGGTCTGGGGAGGAGATCAGAGTTCATGATACTTTAAATACAGTCAGATCTCCCAAACACAGACTCGTGAGAGCCTGCGGTGACCCACTCAGAGCTGGGACAGAATTGGAAGCTTATCTGCCTCCAAATGGACAGTGATCTGTTTTCCAGAATGAACATCTCTTTATACTCTTTTTGAAGGGCTCCAGAGGTAGAACCTCCACAGGCACCTGCTCTAGACTTTCGTTCTCCTTCGACAATCTACGGCAATCTCAGCAGCTTTAGCCATGTGCTAGGGTTTGCCAGATGTAGTCAAAATAAAAACAAAATAAAGGACACCTAGGTAACTTTTAATTTCAGATAAACCATATGTAGTTTTTAATATAAGCATCATTCAATAGAATAATTTGTTGTTTTATCCTGAAATTCAAATTAAACTGGGTTTCTTGCATTTTATCTGGCCACCCTTGGCATGACCATATCTCGGGCTGATGGTAACCACAGTCTGCAAGAGCATCACTAACGCGGGGACTAGGGACTGTCTTTGAAGCACTGACTTCCACTGCAACTTGAGAGGACCTGCCCTGTCCCCCAGGACAGGAGGCGCTTTGGACACCACCCCCTAGGCTGGATAATAGTACACATCGGGGTCAGTGGGTTGAATTCAGTGTAACATTCATGATGTCTCATGACTGATCGCCATCACCTGTCAGGAGGGATGGCAGAGAGCGGTTGCACCAACCGGGCAGGTCCAAGCAGGACATGAGGCATGGCCCTCCTTCTTGCACCAGTGAGGAAATGCCACACAGAACGCATGGACAGGCCTGTGAAAGCCAGAGCAGAGGCTACTGAGAGAGGGCCAGGCAGGACCCAGTAGCCAAGGGACAGGTCCCAAATAGGGAGGAGGGAGAGGACACAGTTGGAGAGAGGAGCTGTGGGGAAGAATGGACAGAGCTAGACCTGGGCAACTTGGGGCGCGGAGGAGAATCCCAGGCAGAGTTGAGACGCTGAATAGTTGGAAAAAAAAAATCCAAGTGGACTGCAAACCTGGAGGGCTTCTCAGAGGAGGAGGGGGACCAGCTGCAGCAGGATGAGAAAGCTGGGTGGGTTGGAGCCCTACACTTAGGAAACCAATGCCCAAACCAAATATGGCTGGTGTTCCTTGGTCTTTTTCCCTTCTGGTCTGTCGGGATGGTTTGCAGGAGAGGCCAGGCTGGTCTTCCCCAGCCAGGGAGTACAGAGTGTCTCAGGAGGCACTGAGAGTGCAGGGCGCTGCCAAGTAAGGCAGGGGGGCTGCTGGCACAGTAGGAAAGGCAGAGCAGAGGGGGGCTTTCTGAGGCCTCAAAGAGAGAAAAAGTGTGTGTGTGCGCCTGTGTGTGTTTAAACGCTTTAATGTTTTGGCCCCTGAATTAGTCAGCATTCTCAGCTGCCAATGAAAGAAACTCAAGTCAAGCTGGCTTAAACCATAAGGAGAATTCATTGGCTTTAAGAGGCTGGGAGCAGAGTTTGCTTTATGTCTCTGTGGATTGAGAGGCCCACGTAATGTCAGCAAGCTGTCTCTCACTCTCTTGTCTCCTGGATCTCTTTTTCAGTGCATTGGTCCATCAGATAATGGCTCCCTGCGGCTCTCAGCAACTCTATCAGCTCAGCAGCTTGAGCAGTGGTGCTGGCGGCAGCCCCTGGGCTCAGTCCCCTGTTCTCGCTTGGTTCACGTGCTCACTTCTCAACCGTCAGCAGGCCGGGAGGAGAGAACGCGTGGATTTGCCAGGTCAAGGGTTCAAGTCTGGGGCATGGCGGAGGTTCAGTCATGTTCATCTCAGGGACTATGAGAGAAGGGGTCCCTCGAAGGGAAATTGGATCTCATTAGCAGGAAGGCTGAGGGGTAAGAAAAGGATGATGCTTCGTTAAAAATCATTAATGTCCAAGGCAGTCCAAAGCTGATTTGATCTTTGCAACAAGGGGCCTGGATGGGAATTATTAGCTTATTTTACAGAGAAGGAAACTGAGGCTCAGAAACCTTGTGCCTTGTCCAAGGTGGAGGTGTAACAGGGTTCAAACTCAGGCTTCTTGCCATCACCTGTCAGGAGGGATGGCAGAGAGCAGTTGTACCAACTGGGTAGGTCCGGGCAGGAGGACATGAGGCATGACCCTCCTTCTTGCACCAGCAAGGAAATGCCACACAGAACGCATGGGCAGGCATGTGCATGGCCACACCGAGAGAGCCAGCCAAGCAGATGCCCTCCCAGTGGAAACGTCCCTTCTGTCCAAGGGCCTCAGCAGCCAGCGCTGGACCACACTCAACCACCTTGAGAAAACTGCTCCCCAATTTTGAGTAGAGGAACAAAAATTTCTTCAGCACAAGCCAACTGTGAGTGGTCAAGGGTAGGGAGAGTGAGCTAGGGCCTCAGGGAGAAATGGGCTGACTGGAGCTGGGTATTTACAAACAGCAGGAATGTTCACCAGGAGCCCCAAGGAGCAGGCCTCCAAGGAGCAGGGCTGGGTAAACAGGCGGCTGCAATGTGGGTGCAGGCAGGAAGAGCTTCCTGCAATACTTGCAGCCCTAGCAGGAGGGTCCTTGAGACCTGGAGCCCCATAGCCAAGGAGGTAGCTTGAACGGCAGCCCGGCTCCGGGCTCAGCACGGAGGCCCAAGGCCCTGTCCCGTCCCCAGCTGCAACCCTGAGTAAAAATCGCTTTTGCCATTGACCCAGGAAAAACACCCAAATTTCCCAAAATAATATTGACCTTCATTACAAACACTACATTCACATATTTTCATTTTTGAAAGCCGGTTTTTATCCACCCGCTTTTGAAAACCCACATTGGACCAGGTTATCTCCAAGGACCGTCTTAGAGGCCAAGTTTTTTGGCAGGACTTCTGGCTTGAAATCTGTTAGGTGCTGCAGGGCGTAGCGGATGGGGAGGGTGGACAGGAGTGGGCATTGGAGGGGCTGATACTTAGGAGCTGCCTCCCTACCCCAGTCCTCTCATTCGCTTTCCCAGCTTTTCAGAGAGGTGCTTCGCCGTGGGTCAGAGTGAGACGGAGACTTTGTGCTGTGTGAACTTGGGCAGTTCCCTTCCCTGGAGCTTCATTGCTTGACCTGCAAAATGGGTAATAGGAAGTTTAAGGCAGGACGGTGGCCCTGGGCGCAGAGCTGTGTCATGGTTTGCTCTGTTCGCCCAGCTCCCCCTGGGCTCTGCCGGCCTGCGGAGGCCGTGTCCGTCCATCCCACCCCCTGTGCCCCAGAGCGTCTTGTCAGTGGTTTTAAGGACACCAGCTGCATCTGTCGGTATTTGACAGGCGGTTTAATCACAGACCGCAGTTTCTGTTTGAAGAACAAGGGAGGACTCCAGAGGGAGGCCCTGAACTTGCAAGGAAATACCGATGTGTCGACTTTCTGTCTGTCAAAGACAGCCCTGCTGAAAGGGCTTCGAAGCCTTAAGTGATCAGCTCCCAACTTTTTTTTCTGGGCGCCAGGAGTCACTCAGGCAATTTCCTCCCTCTTCTCCCAGGGGCCCACGTTGAACTTTTGGAGTATCAGACCAGGTAAGCCACTGCCTTTGCTTCTGTGGTGCTGGGCTCGCTGCAACTGGGCCAAATTTGGGGTGCCAAAGCTGGCTACTGATAGGACGTTTTAAAACTAAGTTTTAATTGCACAAGCCGTAGTCTCCTCCTTCTTTTCAGCCTTCCTTTTAAAGATTAAAGAATTCAGGTAAAATCAAAGACCCCTTTGAGCACCACACACTGGTCCCTTCCTTACTCCCATGCTCTTCCCCCATAATCCCTGTATGTGTTCGGTAAAAAAAGAAAAAAGAAAAAAAAATAGGTCATGCTCTATGTGTGGATGCCTTTTCTTTTCTCTGTAAATTGTATCTGCATCAGACACTGTCCACTATTCACCTGAGAGCCGACTGCACCTTGTTCTTCCCTGCGAACTGAACATGAAATACTCAAGTAATGGGCAGAAATCTCTTTCTACCAGGGAGAATAGCTCCATCCTTCCCCTAACCCTTAGAGAATGAATCAAGATTGTTTTAAAATGATTTTTTGTAATTGCGTTCCTTTAACCAAAGAGGTATAAAAGTTTCTAAGGAGATAAAAGGGAAATTCTACTGTGGAAGGCTTTTCTTACCAAAGAAAAAGCCAAAACTGTGTGAAGAGAAAACCCTTCCACACCTTCCTTCCTGCCTCGAATGTGAGGTCTGGAGCGGCAGCACCCGTTTCATTACGGTGGGACAATGAGCAAAAAGGAAAGGCCAAGAGGATTCCCTCAGGTGTGTTGTTGAGCAGCTGACCCGACTTCAGCAATTGCTACTTCTGTACTCCTTGTTACTTGAGAAAAAAATAAATTCCTCTTCCTTTAAGCTATAGTAGGGGAGATGATTGGTTACGTAAAGCAAAAAGGAATTCTGACTCAGGATTACACTGTGTATGTCAATGGCATGCTTTTTTCCCCACTCAGCAATGATTCTGAAATCTATCCGTGTACATACGCAGGGGTCACCTTTAACCAGTAAGTTGTGTTCCACTGTGGAATAAGCCATATTTCAAGTTAATTATTCTCAATTGGAATATTTAGCTTATTTTACATTTCTATGTCATCATAAATGCTGGAATGAACATCCCATACACATGCTAGTATTTCTTCAGGTAGGATTCCTAAAACTGTAATTGCTGGGTCATAGGTGATGCACGTTTTCAGGTTTAGTATATTACAGCTAATTGCTGGTAGAAATGGTTGCAACCGATGTACACTTCTGCCCTTGTGTGTATGAGCCCCTAGCCCCACACCCTTGTCTGTGTTTCTTTGACCACAATAAGATTTGAGGTTTTGCCAACCTGATGATAAACTTGTTTTTGTGTTCTACTTTCTCTGATGACTAACAGAGGCGAGCATGGCCGTGTGTATGTATGCCAGGACGTTAGAGTTTCTTTTGCAAATTGTTCAGTGTATTTGCTCCCTTTTCCATTGTGTCACTTACAACCATTCTGTTTGTAACTTGTTATAACAAACATTTATTGGTAAATAAAACATTACTAGTTTGGAACTATTCCTGATGTATTATGTGTGGAGTGTGATCTTTTATGGGTTGTGTCTGTTTCAAGACTTTTGTCCCAATAAACTGCTTGTGTTAGCCCAGCCCTGCATACTCCTGCCACGTGTCTGGGGACACGGAACGTGTAGTGGCGGAGCAAGGACTTGAGGCCAGGTCATCTAACGTGAAGGAGAGTTTCATTCTCTTTCCGTTGTGTCCTGCTGCTCCCCTGGTGGTTAAAAATAACAAGCTGCTTCTCCTCCTCCCCCGCCTCCCAGGTGCCCTCCTCTCCTCCTTCTCTGGCTGAGGGTTCCACCATTTGGGTCACTGCTCTGGGTTAGGCGTCAAAGGAGAGCCATCGTTTCCAGAGGTGACTTGTGTTTCTTTCCCTTGGAAGAGGAAAGAGCATGCGACTGGCCCATATTTCATGGGGGGGGGGGGGGCGGGGGGCTCCTCTCTCTCTAGGGTCACAAGGATCTGGTCGTGGCCTCCTTGTCCATCTCCTGTGGTCCAGTGGAGGTGGCTGTGTCATTTGTTCCTGGGGTCTTTGGCTGCAGCTCCCAGGGACACAGTTCCTTATGTTCACTCCTCCCACCTCCCAACAGAAACCCTGAGGCGCCTCTCAGGGGCTCTGGGTGGGCTCTGGTCTCCATAGCCTCACGTCCCGTAGACATCCATCTCTTCCCAGCCCCAGGGGTCTCTCCAAATCCCTGTCTTGAAAAGTGCTCCCACTTTCCATAAGTCATCCTCTTAGTTCTCCTTCTACTCACACCCACAGGACAATCATCACAAGGACCCTTTTAGAGCCTGGGCTTTGCAAACAAAAGGCCCCTAAGTAGCTTCCACCTGTGCTGTCCATTAGGCCCCCTGAATGGATTTTCTCCTTTGGCCCTGTTCCCAATCTCTCCCCCAAGAATTAGGGCCTTCTCCAGCACTCCCAGCTCCAGGATGGCCTCCATGCAGTCTCTCCTTGGGCCCAGATCTGCTGTGTGCTTGTGGGTGGGCTGGTTGACCTCTCCGAGTTTCTAGGCTTTGCTCTGGAAAGTGAGGTTTCTGGTCTTCCCTGCCCAGGAGCCTCCTTCCCAGGGATGACCAGATGCCTGGGAATGGAAACCAAGGACCAAGAGTGCACAGGGTGGACTCTCCTCTGCCAATGTCATGCTTCCCCTGTGGATGTGAGTCTTTCTAGATCAGCCTGAGACCAGGGCTATCAAGGCCCTGGAGTGTCTGCTCCCGGTTTGCCTTCTGGATCAGACCCCAGTTCATGGTCCTTCCTCTGCCCCATTTCCTCCTTGAGGCCCCAAGGATGCTGGAGTCTGCAGCAGCCGCTGGCCGGGGCCTCAGACCCAGAAACAGCAGCCCATGTCAGAGGCCACATGCCCCTGCCCTGCAGAAAGTCCTCTCATAGTTCCGCAGCTACCACCGGGGCCCCGCTGACTGCAAAGCTCCTGACGCCCTGGCCCACTAATCCCTTCGGGCTCATCTCTGTGATGAAACACACGCCCTTGCCACGTGAAACAACCCGTTGCCCAGATATGCCCTGTTCTTTCACACCCCCATGTCTTTGCAAGACTGTTTCCTCTCCCCCAATACCTGCCTGACCCGTTGTGTCCACCCGGCAAACTCATACTCAGCCTTCAATACCTTGATTCCAAATCTTCCCAACCCAACAGTTGGTCTCCCCTTCCTGTGAGCAGACTCATAACCTTAACCACACTGCAGTTTATTATTTATTGACCTATATGTTGACTTGAAGGTCAAGGGCAGAGGTGGCAACTGGTCCATCTTTGTACCCCTGTGCTTTCAAAGTATAGGACAGAATAAATCTCAATATATATTTGGAAAGAGAAAGAGAGAAAGGGTGAGAGAAACATATAATTCTTTAAAACCCTCATGAGGTAGGTAAAATTTCCTCCAGTTTTCAAGAGAAAGTGAATCTTAGGAAGGTCAAGTCATGTGCCCAAGGTCCCACAGCTTCAGGGTAGTGGAAGCAAGGTTTGGGTCCGGATAGCCTGGCCTGACTCCAGGATGCAGGCACTGGCCCAGAGTGCTCTATGGCTCCCACAGGGCAGCCTTTTGTGGACACTGGACCCATGACATCTCCACGCTTCCCTGAAGGTGGCTGAAATGACAATATAGAGCCAGTTTTGTAAAGCTGTGTGTCCTGCAGTGAGTCGCTTAACCTCTCTGGTCCAGTTTCTCCACAGGCAGAGTAGCAGTAACGGTCTTAATGGGACATTTTTCCCAGGGTCTTATTTGGTTCATATCAGATACAGGAAGGGAGGGGGCTTTGAAAAGTCTGCAGGACCAGACTTCTGTGTGAGATTCCCATTCATAAACACACAGAGCAGAGCCAGCCAAGCCCCCCTCAGGGGCCTCCACCTCCCCACTCCTCACCTGCCTGCTTTGGAAACAAGCAGGCCAGTGAACCCCAGCCAGGCCCAGCGGGGGCTGAGGGCTGGCGAGCAGCCTCTCTCCCCACCTCCTCTCCCTCCGCTAATGCACAAGTGTTGTCACATTCTGGGAACGGCCTCAGGCCCCAGACACCCCAGAGGTTTCCACTGTCGGCCTGAATACTGCATTATTTAGCTGGTGAGTGGGGTGGAAGAAGGCGCCAAACAGACATGCCTCACCTTGCTAAGGCCAACTTGACCCCTGGAGGCTCTGGCCAAGAAAGAAAGGAAGACACTTGGACAGGGTCTGGGAAAGGTGTTTGACTGCAGCTCTCCGCACCAGAGGCCTTGGTCTGCCTTCTGAGTAGCTATCTATGCTGAGTCCAGCCTCCCTGGTACCCTTGGGCCTGGGCTGACTTGTTCCAGAAAGGAGGAGTGAGGAAGCTTGGTCTCCTTCCCTGGCAGATGATTGCACGCTGCGCAGAGAGGCATTCATTTATGCAACAGACATTTATGGAACAAGCACTGTGTGCCAGGCTATGTGTTGGGCACCAGGGGACAGACGTGGTCCCTGCACACAGGCTATTAGCAGATAGGCTAAGGGAGCCCTTTCATGAGCTCCGCATGCTCACACAGCTTAGCAATAGACTCTGCACTTAGACTTGACTTTGGAGCATGTTTCCTTCTTCCAGTTACAGTCTTGTTTTATTCTCTGGGTGATGCTGTGGAGAAGGCAAAGCAGGAGACAGTCCCACAAGATTGTTACTACTGCTCTGCCTGTGGGGAAGCTGGACCGGAGAGGTTAAGCGGCTTGCTCCAGGACACACAGCCTTTACTAGTTGACTGGAAACACTGGAGTACCATGTTCCAAGAGATCCTGAGGTTATGCTTGCTCAGTGTTAGAGAGTGCTGTGGTGGATTAGTGATGTCTGAAGTGGATACAGTAAAGGGCAGAGATAGTACAGGTGCAATGGAGAAGTCGCCCAAACCAAAGTGTGTCCTCCTCAAGGGCAGAGGTCAAGTCTTGTTCACTCATGTTCTCATGGCACCTAGCATGGTGCCTGGCACAGGTAGATGCTCAATAACTACTGTATATAAAATAACAAAGAACAGTGAACATTCTGAGATCCAGAGTGAAGAGTGGGACTGGTCCAAAGACACGTGTCAAGCCTGTGTCTCCTGACTACACTCCTTCCCGTATCTTGTCAAATGCATGTTCTCCTCAGCCTCAAAGTTCTCTGCATCCAGAAACTGGAGGTCGAGCTGGCCATTCTCTTGGGTATGTGTGGGGGGCGGGGGGTTGGTACGTGGAGGGGGAGGTTGTTCCAAGACACACTATATACTTCTGGGCAGGAAAGCAACAGACCTTCTCCTCTGCACAGATCACCAACAAATTTTTCAAGGAGTATGCAGGCCCAGATCTGGCCAAAATAATCCTACAGCAGATAGTTCAAGAATTTTTAAAAGAATTCTTCCCTGGCAGCCAAAGGGTAGAGCCCTCACCATCCCCCAACACTGTGCTAATGCACATCTCTTTACGGGGATGTCTTTATTCTTCTAAAAGTACTCTCATAACCACCTTCTGAGCTAGAAGGGAATCACAGAATGTTAATTGTTTTTTAAATTTATTTATTTACTTTTAGAGAGAGGGAAAGGGAGGGAGAAAGAGAAGGAGAAAAACACTGATGTGTGAAAAAGACATTGATGCGTTCCCCCTTGCACAAACCCCAGCTAGGGACTGGGCTGCAAGCTAGGCACGTACCCCAACCAAGAATCGAACCAGTGACATTTTGCTTTGCAGGACAGCGCTCCACCAAATGAGCCTCGCCAATCAGGGCCAGGTGTTAATGCTTTAAGGATCCTTGGAGATCCTAAAAAAAAAAAAAGCAAGACCCAGAGAGAGAAGATGACTTGCTCAGGGTCACACAGAGAGGTGGGCAGAACTGGGCCAGTTCCCAGCAGGGCTCCCTGGCTTTCCTCACGGCTGTGTCTGGGCAACAGTGCTCCAGGATTCCGGCCTCTCAGGGAAGATGGGAAGGACTGGGGGTTTTTGCAAGAAGGGAGGGCAGCTGGAGAGAGTCTTGGGGTCAGACCCCAACCCCACTTGAGTGTTTTATTCCGAGGGTAATGCCCAGTGGCTGCCCCATCGGCCCCAGGCCCTGTCTGTGCCACTGACAAATGACTTCTCATTCATTCACTTACTTTTAAACACTTTCTTGGGTTTGTTTTCCATCTTTTACATTTACAAAAAACAAACAAACAAAACAAAACAAAACAACTAAATAAACAATCCGAGAAAAACACCGCCAGCTTCAACCAGCTGTTTGGGTTCAGGATCGAAGTCAATATTCTTGGGAGATGGGTCTTTCTTCCTCCTCCCCACTCCCCGACCTGAGTGGAGTCGCTGTTGTTTAGCATAACTTGAGGGCAGGGAGACAAGGGCAGGCATGAATGCTGAGTGCCGTGCTCTGCACACACTGTGCTCCCCTGTCCCCAGAATCACCAATACCCCACTCTGCTGACAGAGACACTAATGTGCCCTGGGTCCTAGGATTGGCTGGTATTTGGTAGAGCCAGGATTCAAACCCAGGCAGTCTAGAGTTCAAATTCTTGCCTCTATGCTAATGAGAGGGGCTAAAAGAAGGGGGAAGAAGATAAGGGATATGGAGAGAGATGTGGGGAGAGCAGGTCTGCCGCCTCCTTCTAAAGAAGGGCCTACAGGGTGGAAACTAACCTGTCATGTTCCTGGGGAATACTGTGCAGTATGTACATATGTGCACACATATAAACTTACACCCAAACCCCTCATAAGGACCTACACACACTCACTCACGCAGAGATCCACGCAGCAGTACAATGGTGCCCAACCAGGCCAAATCGCCAGGACCCGTTCCTCACCCCAAGTCTTGAAGCAGGACCAGCCATCCTATAGCTCCTAGACGCTGGCCCAGCCTCGGCCTGATTGCCTCCATCCCTCCCGTGGGTGTGGGCAGGGAGCAGGATTCCCGTTATCATGGCCAGGAAGCATCTTACTTGCCCTTCACTTTGGCAGTTCCTCTCTTTTCCTTATGCCACTGCCCACTGGCTATGTGCAGGTAAGGAAACTGAGGCCAGATGGGAAGTGACTTATCTGAGGATACGCAGCAGGGCTTCCTGTAGTCATATTTCAAAACTTTATTAGCTTGAGATCCTCCCTGGCCTAGCTGAGAAGGACTGGCAGAGATTCACTGGCAGTGGGGTGAGTGAGAGCCCCTGTGAATGTTGGCTCAGTGATGGGTGGATGGGTGGGTGGATGGATGGAGTGAGTGAGTGATTGTGGAGTGAGTGAGTGAAGGAAGGAAGAATGAATGAATGATCAAGTAATACATCCATGTCCTCTGAGCCTACCAATTCATGCAACTGGCAATAGCAGACACAAGACCAGACTCTGCCCTCTTGAAGCTTGTATTTTCATGAGGAAATCTGATAATTTTTTAAAAATGTAAGCAAGAAAAAAATGGAAAAGATTTTGGGAAAGATTTCCAGGTAGTCACTCCGCCACCATTACGCTAACTTTGGTGGGGCGTCGTCTCCCATTTGGCATCTGACCAAGAGTAGACTCACCATTCCCCTTTCATTTAACTGAGAGAAGGCCTGTTTAAAGAGGACTTTGCTATAGACTTGAAGATAAGAATAGGGAAATATACCCAGAAGCCGTCATGCACTTTCCTTAGGATTTCCAAGTTGCTGACATTCATGTCCCATTTTCCTATTCTGGTACCTATGCAGACATCGCTAGTTGATCTTTATCATAAGATCCTTCTCTGAACCATGATCCAGGCAGTTGCTAGCAGTCTGTGGATGCTGACATGTGGAAGAACACCTATTTACCCTCCCTGGCTCTGGGGACATTGATGACAGGCCTTCAGCTCAGGGAGTCCTTGGAGAGGCCTTGTGCCTGGTAAGGTTAGAGGTCATTTTGTTCAACTGCCATTTTAATGAAGAGGCTCAAAGAGCCCAAGTGACTTGCCCAAGACTACACGGTGAGTGATATAGCTGGGTTTGAACCCAGACCACTTCTCTGGCTGGTGTGGCTCAATGGATTGAACCCTGGCCTGTAAACCAAAGGGTCACAGTTTCGTTTCCAAGTCAGGGCACACGCCTGGGTTGTGGGCCAGGTAGGGGGAGCTCAAGAGGCACCACACATTAATGTTTCTCTCCCTCTCTTTCCCCCTCCCTTCCCCTCTCTAAAAGTAAATAAATAAATCTTTTAAAAAAATAATTAAACCGAGATCTCCCATTGTACTTACCTCCAAGGCCCTTTTATTACTCCATTCCACCTTCTTCTCTCTGGTAGAGAGATAGAAGAGTTCTGTCCATCTCTCTGGGGCCTCCTGAACTTCATTTGCTTGTGACCTTCTTCAGCCTGCCTCCTGCTTTTTGAATCTTACTGTCTTTCCAAAATGACGTCGCAATACAAGAGGTTCAGGGTGTGGAACGCCATCACATGTTCTCCCAGCCGGTCAGTCATTGAACCGTGAGGGGAAGAAGCAATTTTTTTCACATGCCCCAGCCCCGCCTGCCCTGTTCCTTTGAGATCTGAGTAGGAAATATCTCTGAATTCCCTAAAATGATTCTTGTACAGAGCTGGCAAGTGCACACTTATTAGAGCCTGGATGAAGTTAGATCCGGAAATAGTGGTTTATGACATTGGAGTATGGGTGGCCTGGGTAGTAGGGAAGTGAGCTGATGGTTGATATTATGGATGGGTAGTTGGGGCCACATGTGCAGGCTGAAGTTGTGGTGGGAGGTGAACAGGTGCTGATTGGGCTGGCCAACAACCGGGGGTTAGAAATGAATAAGCCTTGTGAAAAGGGAGAGGATACAGCCAGAGAGGACCTAGACGGGGTGTCGGCTTGGGGTATGCCAGGTGAGACGTGTACATCTCAGGCTATAGGTGAATAGGGTGAGCACTGTGGATCCGGATAGGGGTGGGGAGTGTGTTCTGAGTGTTGGCTGGACTGGGTATTAACTGGGTGAGTTGATGGAGGCACAGGGATAAGAGGTTGGCTGGTTACGTGGGTGGATTGGGTATATAGATGGAGCCTGCGCCTGGGAAGGCAGTTTTAGGCTGAAGATCTGGATGCTCCATTCCATCTTCTCTTTGGCATTTGATATTTGGCAGCTTGAGTCAGACGCCTGGCTCCCCTGTTGCCCTCTTCAGCTGCAAACCGGCTTCCAGCCCTCCACCACTCCCCACTTGCCAATTAGCCTCCTCTGGTGCTCAAGGAGTGGAGCTGCGGTGGGACGGTGGCTATTCAGAGCGGTGGTCAGGGTCCAGCCGACTTGCGCCAACCCAGAGTGACCTCTGGATGCTTTCCGGAAACCTCAGGCAAGTCTCCTCCCCTCTCACATTGCACAGGCTCAGCTGTTTGGGAGGACGTGGGGAGAGGGGAGGACGCAGCAGGCGGCTTTCCGCAGGGAGGGTGCCATCGGGATTCCTGAAGGGGAGCCGCAGAGCTGAGGGCATGGGAAGAGGGGTGCCAGGGAGGGTGGGAGCAGGGTGCAGCCACGGGGAGACCAACAAGAGCCTAAAAAGATCTGCTCATGTAGATCCTTTGCTGAAGAGTCTGGATGTGCATCTGGGTTGGCATAGGCTTTGGTACCATCCATGAAGAAAGAGTTTGTGGAGCCAAACCAGGACTAAGCAGGACAGAGGGACCATCGAACCACTGATGCAGAGGCAGTTTGTATGTGTGCTTAAGAGCGGGAGCTGTGCATCAAGCCTCCTAATACCCACACCGCACCTCTGCTCCTTCCTTGGCTGTGTGGCCTCAGGCAAGTCATTGAACTTCTCTGTTTCTCACCCATAAAATGGAGATACTACAATACCTGCCTCATGGGGTTGTGCAGATTAAATGAATTAACATGTGAGAGGTGCTAAGAAGAGCATCTGGCAAATAATAAGTGGTATATGAATTAGCTATCGTTGTTACTGTATTGTTAACAGTATGAAGACAGACTTGCCAGCCGCTTCTCATCACCCAGCTGCCTACCTGGGCTTGTCTCCAGAGTCTCTCATCTTTTCATTAAGGGGAGGCCTGCGGAGAGCCAAGGGCAGCTTCGTTGGTATCAAGTCATGCCACCGCGAATCTTTGAAAGGCAATAAATATGCATTCATTAATTTAGATATTCCAGGCAAAGTGTATTTTATCCGGTCCTCGTCCGCATCAGGAATGATCCTTCCATTGCCAGCGTCCACCCCAAGTCAAGGAGCATTGGGGGAGAGGACGGGAAAAGAATGAATGGGGCCCCCCTGATTTAGAGGAGGCTACGGAACAGAGGAGCTCCAGCCAGGCCCCTGCCCTGAGCCTCGCCTGTGACGGGGACCACGGGCGGCTGCGGATGGACTGCTGGGGGAGATGTGAGAGCAATGGGTGGCCTCATTGCCTGGCCCTCTCGCCCTGAGAAGGTCTAGGCATCAGCTGTCCAGCAGAAAGTGGCTTCTGTGGAAGGGGCTGTTTGCCAGAGAGGAAGCCCAGAGCGTGCCAGCCTCTACGAGGTCCAGGTCAGGGGCCAAGGCCAGCTCTCAGGCCACAGCTGCTCTACTGGCTCATCCCCAGGAACTGTCAACTGCACAGTCACCCCAGCTAGGGACCAGTTGCTTACTCTGGAGTCCCACTCTGATTCCAGACATTTCCTGCTCCTCATCTCGGTACTTTTTGTCCCCAGCTGGATCTCAGACATAGAACAGACCCTGGGTCCCAATGAGCTGACTTCCAGGGCTTCTCAAAGGCTTGAGGAAGACAGGGGGTGGCCCATACAGGGTGGTGTGTGTGCGGGTGGAGCAGGGAGAACTGAGAGGGGTGAGGGGCAGTGGGCAGCATTGACCCACCCTTATAACCAACTGCGGGACCCTGGGCCCGGGTGAACTTACCTCTTCGTGCCTCCGTGCCCTTAGCTCTGAGGTGTGGATGAGCTTCCTCCATGGGGAGGGTAGTCTGGGAGGAGGTATTAGCAATGACTGAAAAATCTGAAATCAGGACTTAAAAATGAGATGATTACTGGGACCACAAAAACCACAACTTCTGTTCTCTCCATTATTATCAGACCTTCAGCCACCTCCACCACTAACACAGGTATATCATGGCCTCGGCACAGGTCTGCCCACCCCGGGGACTTAGCAGGGAACCAGGAACCTGGGGCTTCTTCTTGGGTCTTGGGTATCAAAAAGTCTAGCTGCGCTGGCAGAATTGGAGGCGTCAAGGGAAGGCATACTGGTGTGTGTGCACGTGTGTTTGATCTCAAAAGCAAATCAGAGGGCTTCGGGTTTATCTGTCCCTCCTGCACCATTTGCGGCACCCAACATTTGAGTAACAGAGTTGACTTTAACTGCCATCATTTCTCCTTCCCTTCGGAGTGGGAGGATGAGGTGGAAGAAAAGCAAGAATGTTTCTTGTCATATTCTTATCTGAACTCATCCCATGAACCAGAACTAAATCCAGGCCTGGAAGCCAAACATCTGAGTCCCTTGCTGGGAGGTTCCCCACAGAAGGAGGGATTCAAAGGCCACTGGTGGCCAGCCTCCTGGTGGCTCCTCCTGCTCCTGGGCATCTCGGGGTTTGTCGTCCTGCTCTGTCCTCAGGGGCCCCACAGGCTGTGAGCAGCTCCATGTCCCTGCAGTGAGTGGGCCTGCCTGCAGACTCCATGGAGCAGGAACGCTCTCAAGGCCTTGGCCTTCCTGAGCAGGTTGGAAAGGAAACAATGAACCAGACCTACCCGGGTCTTGCCCTCGTGGAACGTACGATCAGTTTCTCACTCAAGGAGTCTTGCCTTGACTTTCTTCAACAGGATGAATGGAGGGGTGATGTGAGGGGCAGGCAGCCCCCCAGCAGGCCGGGGAGGGCTCAGCCCTGCCCTGCAGCAGAGGGAGAGGTGGGAGGCAGTGACGTAGCAGGTCCCTGCTGCTCTGTGGTTGTGGCAGGCAGGCTGAGCTGTGTGGGTGGAGCAGTGTGGGAAAGTGGACCCCCTCTGGTCATCCTTGGCCAGGACTGAAACATCCACCTCCCATTAACTTGGTGTCTCTCATGGGAGGCTGGGGCCCGTTGCAGGCCAGAGCTTCCGGTCATAGGTTTACAAGCTGCAGAATAAGGGGCCCCTTTATCTGGTCTCGTGCAATCCGTTCACCATTCTGAGGAGGAAACGGGGCCCAGAGGGGGAAGAGGCCTTCCGCAGGCCATCCAGTGAGCTATGGGAGAGCCAGGCTCCCCAACTCCCACTCCAGCGCTCTTTCTACGACACAGCGCAGCTTGTGTCTGACTGGTGACCTGGTCACTTGAGGGGACAGCTGATATCCCTGGCAGCCAGGCCACAATCTCCAGAGCACCCAGTGGATCCTGCTCCTTCCTTTCAGAGGAGATAATGCCTCCCCAGCCCCGCCCAGTGTCATCGGAGGACAGAGCTTGGACCCCATTGGTCTGCGATTGTCCCAGGGTCCAGGAAAGCAGCCCATGAGGTGACACACACACTGGTCCACCATGGTCCTGGGCTGGGCAGCCAAGGCGTGCTTCTGCTCTAAGACGGTGGTCGAGGAGTGCCGGAAAGAGAGGGAGGCACCTTTCCTCCCAGCACTGCCAGGCAGAGGAGAACATTTGTTTTTAAAGATTTTATTTATTTATTTTCAGAGAGGGTAAGGGAAAAAGAAAGAGAGAGAGAGGGAGAGAAACATTGATGTAAGAGAGAAACATTAATTCGGGACCACTCCTAAAACTCAGGCATGTGCCCTGGCCCGAAATTGAACCGGTAACGTTTTACTTTGCAGGATAACGCCCAACCAACAAAGACACATTGGTCAGGGCAGGAGAACATTTTTAAAGTTGAACAGACTCCAGGTCCCAGCTCTTTCATCCCTTTGCTGCTCTGTACATCTTGGCTGGGGCGGGGTGGGGGGCAGGGTGGGCAAGGGAAGGCCGCAGCCGTGGCCAAGAAAGCCATGTGGACAGGCTCACAGCAGGCCCCTCCAGGGGCAGGAGAGCTGCCGGCGCCTGCATCAGCACGGAGCTGTCACCCTATCTGAGCACGGGCTCAGCACTGACCTCGTTCAGCTCAGAGCAGCCCAGAACCTTCATACTTGCAGGAAGATGAGATGGGGTGGATGGGGGTGTGCAGGGACTCCAAGGCAAGTTAGTGGGAGAGTCTGCACAGACCCAGGCCTCCTGATCCTCCCTCAGTCCCTTCTGACACAAGAGGAGACAGAACTCAGGGTCCGGAGTTCATTGTCCCTCAACCGCCTTCTGTGCCTCAGTTTCTCTGGAAACAGAGCCACTTTTTCTTGACATTCTCCTGGCTGAGAGACTGCATGTTCTGGAATCAATTCATTACAGGGCCCTAGAGATCTCAGCCCTCCGGAACCACACCTCAGCCATTCTGTCTTTGCTTAGTCCCTCCAATTGCCAAGCTTGCACCTGCCTCAGATTTTCGTCCCTGCCGCCTCTCCCATCTGCAACACCGCTCCCCTCCCCCCATCTTCTCCCAGCCGTCCCTGAAGGATGAGTGCCGTGAAGAGTCAGGCCTCAACTGAGTCCTGGGCTCCAACGTTAAACAGAGACAGGGAGGAAGCAGCAAAGGAGAACAAGAAGGCAGAGAACCAGGGAGAGCAGGTCCCAGAAGTCAAAAGCCCGGCCATAGTCAGTGGCAGAGTGAGGCTTGAACTTAGATGCCCTGGGTTAAGTCTAATATCCCATTCTCCATGTCCACCACCCAAGGCTGGAAGGCAATGCCAGCGGAGGGTCTTGAGAAAAAATGAGGACACCGATTCTCCCTGTGCCCATCATCTCTGAGCCTTTGTTCAGCCACTTTCTCCCTAGAATGCCCTCCCCATTGTCTTTACTTGTAAATCCAGCTCTTAACTCAGGGCCAAACCCCAGTGCCCCTTTTTCCCAGGGTCTGTCCCTGCTCACCCGCCTCTGATCTCTCTGCGCAGCCGTTTCCCCCTTGCCCGCAGCTGGGTTGGGTCCTCTGTCCCTCTCCTCTGCAGAATCCAGAGAAAGGAGGAAGCTGAAGGTCTATCTCCCAGGCATCTATCCACACTCCCTCCATAGTCTCTTCTGGAATGAGATAAACATGGTGATGAATATCTCCCAGGCTGCTTGCCTCCCCACACCTCTGCCCCTACCCTGGGCCTGGCTCACCTTATCTCGCTTGCAGGCCTCCTGAGGGTCTTCCTGCCTCTCATCTCCTCTCTCTGGATTTCTTTCTTAATCAGCACTGTGTTCCTGTCACTCCTTTGTTTGAAATCCTCGATGACTTCTCATTTCCTGTAACTCTTTGGGAACACTTAAGGCCCATTCCGATGTAGCCCCAGCCCACATTTCTGGCCTTGCCCTTCTAGTTGGCACACCAAATATTATGTCTACTCTTCCTCACGTTTGCTGAGTTTGGGGGTCTCCTTACTTTTGCATACACCAGAGTTCCCATTCTCCAATTGACGAAACTACTCATTCTCCTAGATTCCCTTGAAATGTCTCCTCTTCTGTGAGGTCTCTTTCAGATGCTTCCAGGTATTTCTACTGTGCACGGGGCAGGCTCCTGTGAGGACATCCACAGATTACACATGGGATTCCAGCTCCCCTGCTCCTTGAGGCCAACCCTTGCCTTCTTCCCTGTGTGTGTGCCTTGCTCAGCTCGTGACTGTCCTGGATATCGAGACATGTTTATGAAATTAATGAGCTGCAGTAGCCTTCAGTAGCAGAGCCTGCATCTCTAGTCACTTTCCTCGGTTCCTGGCCTGTCACCCCAATGTCACCTTCCCCTGATGATTTCTCTCTCTTTAAAATCCTCATCCAAGGATATAATTATTGATGAGAGAGAGAAAGAGAGAGAGAGAGAGAGAGAGAGATTTGATCTATGGCTTCTGTATATGTCCTGACCGGGGATCGAACCTGCAACCTAGGTATGTGCCCTGACAGGGAATCAAACCTGCAAAGTCTTTGTGTACAGGAGGACTGAGATACTTGGCCAGGGGCCCCTGATGATCGGTTATGATCAGACAAAATCTTCTGTGCTGCAGGGAGAAGGGAGGCAGGACATTCTCACCAGTGCATAAATGGCTGGTATCTGCTGCTCTTGAAAACCTGCTAGGATATTGGGAGGAGGAAAAGGGAAAGCTCAGAGCTGGATGCCCGTGAGGAAAGCACCAGGGCAGAGGAGGTGGGCGGGGGGGCTACAGAAAGGATGGCTGGAGCCTGGCATGGTGGTTCTGGTGCTGTCCCACCTTCAGGCCCAGTTAGCCTTCCACCAGGGGCAGAGGAAGGGAGGAGACTGTGGCCCAGGGATGGTCAGCATCCTGGCCAGAGCCCTGAGAGCAGTGTCCCCTGGTGGCTCACGATTCTGGCTCCAGAGCCCCCACCACCACTGGCTGTCAGGGGCATCTGTGGCTGGGCCTGTGAGGCTCAGCTTCTGGGGGAGGGAGGGCACTGGGCAGGGAGGCAAGCCCAGCTCCTTTCCTCACTGTGTAAACAGATGACTTAAGGGCTTACAGGCAGAGAAATAAATAGCCTGCCGGCCACAGCTGGGCTCTGCAGCAGGGAGCTCACTTTTCCTTTGGGAAGCAGCCTCTGCCTCAGAAGCCTTTGGACACTTGGCACCCCCTCCCTGCAGTCACCCACCAGCCTGGAAGGGGGGCCCGGCTTGGATTCCTATAGCCTTTCCCTCCCCAAGCTCCAACCTCAAGGAAAAGGGGCACCTCGCAGGTTCCCATATTCTCTATGAAAACTTCCTCATATGCAAATAATGTTAGGGGGGAAAGGGCATGCTGGGATTGGCCCCTAGAAACCTCTGAAGTGCTCACGGAGCAAGGCAGGGTATGCATCAGTGACCTGCATCTGATTCCCTGTGAGCCCAGCTACTGGCTCACTGGGTGAGCCTGGGCCAGGCACATGACTGTCCCTGTGTCTTGGCCACCTAGAGAATGGGAACACTAATAGCCCCGTGGGGTTGTTGTCAGGGTTAAATGAGATAATACGTGCAAAGCACAGGACAGCATCTGGCACATAGTGGGTGCTCAATAAATGGTAGCTATTAGTGTTGACACCAGCTGGCTGCTGCCCTTGGGATCGGAATCCTGCCCACACAAGCCCTTCTGCCCCACGTCACACACAAGGGTGGGGACCTGAAGTCTATACCCTCATCCCCAGCTTTGTTCCAATACTACCTTTAATCTCTGAACAAAATTCACTGTCTCCCCTCTGACATAAGCCTTAGCCTCTACCCAAGTGTCCGCTTTCTGCCGGCACCCAGCATAGAGCTTTGAAAACATCTGGATGGTGCATCTTGGCTCTCTCTGTGACATCCAGATGTTTGGGCAGCGTGTGGACTCTCCTTTCCGGCCTCCCCCAGGAGTGGGGCGGGGGCTCAGCATGCTGTGTTGAACATCTGTGATAGCAGGGGACCCAGCCCTTGCCTTCCCTAAGCTGGGCCTCCAACCAAGGGCCCTCGCATGGGAAAGGAGAGATGGAGACAGTCCCCTGGCCCAGGACACTGCCTGCTGTGGGCTGGCTCCCTTGCCAGAAGGCGGACAAGGAGGGACACTTGGGACTTGTGGGGGACAAGAAATGACACAGGATCTCTGCTGACCAGAAGTCTGGGGACCGCAAATGCGGAGACCTGGGATCCAGCCTTTGCTGTCCTACGCAGTCACTGTGCAACCTTGGGTAACCCACTCCCCTTCTCTCAGCCTTGGTTCCAGCACTTGAACGGTAAAGGGGCTGCACTGTATCAGTGGTTCCTAAGTCTGACCAGCATCAGAACCCCAGAACGCCTGTTAGGCCCCAGCCTTCCTACACCGGTCACTGTCATTACCAACAACACTCTGATTTACCTGGTCTCGGGCAGGAAATGGGCCTGGGGATGTTTAACGAAGGCCCCTACGGTGGGCCTGCGGGTATGGGAGCCACTGGCCCAGATGGTGTATAAGGACTGCCGACCTTCTATTGCCTCTGTGTGACGTCCCCTGGACCTGGTTCTCACAGTCACGCCGGAAGGCTGACATCAGCCTGCTCTGGCCTCAGACAAGCACAGGAGTAAAGCAGCTAATCAGTCAGGTCAGGTGGTGTCAGCAGGATGTGTGTGTGTGTGTGTGTGTGTGAGAGAGAGAGAGAGAGAGAGAGAGAGAGAGAGAGAGAGATCTTGAGCACTTGGCATGCAAGGCTGGGTTCTTTATAGCCCTTTGCTCTCCTGTCACCTCTTCGATACTGGGTAGAAACAGGTGCTGAAATGACCCAGAAAGGCCTTCCAGACCCCACCCTCTTCTCTGTGTGACAGAATGGACACTTATACCCACAGAGAGTCACACGGCTGGGCTCCAGCCTGGAAGGCACTGCAGTGTGTGGCTGGGAAGGGGACTGGGACTGGGCCAGGTGAGGGCAGGCTGGACAGCCAGGCTCAGCTACTCAGCTTACTTCCCACCAAGGCCTTGAAAAAGCTGGAGCCTTGGGGAGGCAGCAGGTCTGCAGAGATCCCCACCCCCACCCCACAAGACTCAGAACATCTAGGGGACCTTAAACCTGGGCAGAAGTCCTATAGACCCTTCAATCCCACCTATATTCATTCATCTCATTCTCAAGGCTGAGAGGTTGAGCGAACTGGACAAAGGGGAGATGGCTGGAGTTGAGAATGTGATGGTCCTTTCCCAAGGCAACTTCCCACCCAATATTCATGTTGCATCACTATCTTACCCTCTTCTTTGTCCTGGACCCAAAATGAGTCAATCTCATCCAAGTGTGCAGGCGCGCGCGCGCGCGCGCACGCACACACACACACACACACACACACACACACACTTTTTCAGGCGAAGGCCGACTTGAGAATCTCCTGTTTTCAGGACCCATCTCAGCCACTGGCTGTTGAGTCCTCTGCTGCCTCCTGCCGGGCTTACCCTGAAGCCCCGGTCTGAAAGGACATGATGGTTCTGATTCCCAGGCCCTCTGCACAGCCTGGGCCTTGCTGGGGGACCCTGGGCTAGATCGGGCCAGGCTCAGGAATAGGCAGATCCCAACATCCTCCATGGAGACTAATAGTAACAACATTTAGGCTCTAACTGAGCATTTCCTTTGAGCCAAGGACCCTTGGAAGCGCTTTACATGTAATGTTTAATTTGACTGCCACAAGGGCCCTAAGAGGTAGATACTACTATTATTCTTATTTTTCAGGAAACCCTGAGGCCAGAGATGTGAAGTGACTTGCCTAGAATCACACAGGGAGAGAGTGACAGAGAAACGATACAGAAACACCATGTACTGTATGTCTTTAACTACTGAATCAGGTCACGTAAGACACTGTTTCCTTTCCTGAACACTAACAACATGCCAGGTGTCAGGTGCTGCTGAGTGCTTTCCATGCATTTGCTGATTTGTGAGGGTCCTGCTTCCTTCAGGACCAGAGCAGGAAGAAGAGGAAGCAGGAAAGGACATGAGGAGTGATTTGGGAAGAGACCCGTGGAAAACCGAGGCGAGAAGCTCAGGGCATGGCAGTAATTGGTACACATTTTCTGCAGTGGGCCGGAGTGTAAATAGTTTAAGTAGCCCCTGTTGAAACTAACCATGACAACATGTAAGCAAATGAGTGTGGCTTTGAGCCAATAAACATTATTTACGGATGATGTGATTTGAATGTCATAATTTTCGTATATCACAAAATAGTCTTCCTTTGATTTTTGCCAGCCATTTAAAAATGTAAAATGCATTCCTTGCTTGTGAGCCATACAAAAACGGGGTGTGGGCTGGATTTGGCCTGTGGACTGTAATCTGCCAACTCCATGTGGGTTGAGCTCCCACGTACTTTATGGTCATTCTCATTCCTGCGATTCTTCAGTCACGTTGGAGCTTCTGTCCCAAACGCTGCATCCCAACATCAAGCTGACCCAGAGTTCCAAATGGGAGTTGGACAATGGTCAGTCTTGATCCTGAGCTGGGATCCACATCTAAGCCAGGAGCTCCCTTAAGGATTTGAGTTTTCAGCACTGCTATTTTCTGGGTGAGCGATGTTGGGCAAATTTCTTAACCCCTGAATTAGATGGGAGTCCCTTCATGTGTAAAGGAGAGAACTTTGACTCAATTGCTTAGGTTGAAAAGTAGATTTTGTGGCTCTTGTAATTGAAAAGTCCAGGAATAGATCTAATAGCTTCAGGTACCGTTAGATCCAGGTGTCCAAATGACATTGTCTGCCATCTATCCCTTCCTACCTTTTGGCTCAGTGTTTTGGATTGACTTCATGCTCCATTATGGTCATGCTAAGGAGAGGTGGAAGTGCCACCATGGCAGAAGGCTCACACCCTGTCTGCTTAGTAACCACAGTTGAAAGCAAACTTTACTTCCACAAACACTTAGCAAATTTCCCAAAGATGCTCACAAACTTTGGTTTGCCAGGTTTGTGTCATGCAATGCCTGAAGATTTAATCACCAGGAGAAACGGAATGTCTGTTTGCACTGGCTCAGTGCTCACTGAGAGTGGAGAAGGGGTGGCTCCCCAGGGGAAAAGCCAGGAGCAGGTGAATGGAGGCAGGGCACAAAGAATAGCTGCCCACCATAGAATCTGAGGCTCAGCATCCTCCTCTGCACAAGAAGGAACAACCCTGCCTCCCAGTCTGTGTGGCAGCGGGAAGTGAGAGCACCGTGATAATCCTGAACCACCGCAATGAGGAAGGAAGGGAACTAGGTGCATGTGGGGGTCCTTCATCTGGGGGACCTCGGATATCACACCATAGCCTCCTGTTAAAAGAAAGACCCACAGAATGGACAATGGTACAGCCACTGCAGAAAACTCGAAAAATTTAAAATATTATTATGATATGACCCAACAATTCCAATTCTGGGTATATATGCTAAAGAATTGAAAGCAGGGACTCAAATAGATATTTGTGTACCTCTTTTCATAGCAGTATTAATCACAATAGCAAAAAGTGGAAGGAACCCGAATGTCCAGGGATGAATGAACGAATAAACAAGTTGTGGTCTATACGTAAAATGGAATATTATTCAGCTTTAAAAAGGAAAAAAACTTCTGACACACACTCCAGCAAGGATGAACCTTGAGGACATTATGCTTCATGAAATAAGCCAGTCACAAAAAAGGACAAATACTATATGAATCTATTTATATGAGGTGCAGAGAGTAGTCATACTCATAGAGTTAGAAAATAGAATGGTGGTTGCCAGGGTTTTAGGGGAAGGGAATGAGAGCTATTGTTTAATAGATACATATGTATCTACATCTTAGGTCCTCATGATAGTCAAATTAGTCATTATATGGGTGGATGATGCATGAGTTTGTAGGTGAATGGGTGGGTGGTCAGGTAGACGGATGGGTGGAATGCAAGTTTTCACCAGTATACTGCAGTAAGAAACATGCTCTTAGTCAGAGATGAAAAGGTAGGTACCCACATACTCCAGCTAAAAGCGTTGGTGCGTAGAGCCAGGGAAACACTGCCCCATGCACCTCACCGCTAATCTCCTCCCAAGTACTAAAAACACATACTCAGACACTCCCCCTGACCTGCGCATGGCTCTGTCGCTTCCAGATCAAGCCTCTTATGAGTGAACCAAGGCTGTTTGTAGAGTTTGAAAAGAGGTCCCTGACACATGGAAGAAAACTCACCAAGGGATAGATAATCCTCTTGAAAAATGAGCTTAGGGCAAACACACGTGCTCTTGCATACCAAACGCTGCTGTATGCACTGTGTACATAACCTCACTGGGTCCTTGCAGCACCCCCTGAGGTAGATACTATTACTTCTGTCTCTTAATAACAAATAATAAACTAGGTAACCGAGACACAGAGAAGTCAAGTACCTTCCCCAAGTAACTCGGCCAGTAAGAGGCCGAGACGCGGTTGGAACCCATGGCCGTCCAGCTCCGACAGTTCCCATAGAGAGTGAAGACAGCTCTATTCTCCTTCTTCGTCAGCCTGACCTAGTGATCCTGGTTTTCCCATCATCCCAGCCAGGGCTGCCTTCCACTTTAACTGCTCTCCCTCTCGTTTTACAAACAAGGAAAATGAGACTTTGAAAAGTGAAATAACTTTACATAAGCAAAATAACTTTGCAAAGCCAACCAGAGTTACACAAAGCGCCAATAACATTGATATCATCATGTCTCTTATATATTTCAGCACCTTGTAGCGGGTAAAGGGAACTTTTACACCATGGAGAGTAAGCTGGGCCCCGGTCCGAAGCTGCCTTTGAGAATTTCAAGTTCTCAGGGGCAGCAACCATGTCTCCAACAGAATAACTACGAAAGGCCAAGACTGTGGTCCAGTTCATCACTGCAGCCCCTGCCCCAGCCCAAGATCAAGACTGGTATGCAGTAGACACTCAAATAATAACAGCTTTTACTGAGCCCTTACTACTTGCCAGGAGCTGTTTTAATCACTTCACATATATTAATTCATTGAATCCTCTCAACATCCTTTTGAAGCAGGCTCTATGATTATGCTCATTTACAAATGGGGAAACTGAGGCACAGAATGTTTAAGTAACTCACACAGCACACGGCTAGTACTGAGTAAATGAGTGGACAAATGAATCTGATATTTCATCATTGAGTTCTCCTAAAATATCCCACCGAAGGGCCTCGGAGCGTGCAGAACCCACCTTCACACGGCTGGTGAGCTGCTCAGCACTGTGAGGGCAACACATCAGCGAAGGGAGCAAGGGGCTCCGCCCCCCCCGCAGGAACCAGTATGCGCAGTGGTCTGGGAAGGGACTGTGAGAGTGTCCCAAGATGAGGCAGGACTGGAAGGGCTGGTGGTCAGTGGGGCCAAGAATGGAGCAGGCCTGTGGAGGAAGTGTATTCTGTTTGCTATTCAGAGGTGCTAAGTGGGAAGTGGCAGGGGCCCTCATATACACACTCACACACATAGTGTCTCAGTTGACAGGAAGAGGAAATGCCTTGCATTTTCCAGCCGCTGTCCCAAGGCCAAGCTTGAATGCCAGCCCTAAAAATACAGCCTGGAAGCAGAGCTATGCTAACAGCTCCCTCCTGTCTCTGTCACCTTCTTCCCCGCATCCCCTCAGGTTTATTTTTGAATGAGGACCCTGCGTGAAAGTAACCCGATGCTGGATGCTGGCAAAACCTGAACCCTTTTCTTTCATGTCTCCTTCCATTCAAGCTTCTGGAGGGGGAAGAGAAGGGAAGGAGGGGAGGGTGACTGCCTTTGGTTTAGGAGGAAAGCCAAGGGGATGAGGCTAAAGGGACACACACAGACCCCGTCCGCATGATTTAGTGACCCGGTTGGCAGCAAGAATCTGGCAAGCTGAGCACCATGTCAGGCACGGCATGGGAACTGGAGTCAAATACAGCATTTCTGCCCTCAAGGCACTTGCAGTCTCCATGAGCATGGACCAAAGAAGAAAGAAGAGCATGCTGCCCAAGCCTAACTCCAGGGTCCTCCAACCAGTAGCAAAAGCTTACCCCCTTGAGCTTGCCCAGAGCTTACTAAGGTGAATCAAAGCCGAGGATGAGTGAAGACTGAGTACCTACCCTGTTATGTGTGATTGGAAACAAGGCAAGGAAGTGCACTCTTGCCATTCCCATTTAACATTGTACAGGGATCAAGCCAGTGCAATAATACAAGAAAATGAATTAAAAATCATCTAGATTGAATAGGAAGAAGCAAAACTGTATTCGCAGATAACATGATTATCTACATAGAAAATCCTACAGATCGTACAGAAAGCCACTAGAATCGATAGTGAGTTAGAAGATTGTAGAATTCAAGATCAATATACAAAAATCAGTTGTACTTATATATACCAGCAATGAGCAATCAGAAGCTGTCATTTAAAACACTGCCATTTACAATGGCATGAAAAGTATAAAATACTTAGGGATAAATCTGACAAATGTTTGTAAGACCTGTACACTGCAAACTACAAAACATTGCTGAGATAAATTAACCAAAAGAACCAAATAAATTGAGAGATATCCTGTGTTCATGGATCAGAAGATTCAGTATTGTAATAGGCTGATTTTCTGCTAAAATGGTCTATCATTTCAATGGAATCAAAATACTAGCAGGTTTTTTTGGTAGGAATTGACAAACTAATTCTAAAATTTTATGGAAATATGAAAAACACCTAGAATAGTCAGAAAGAACAAAATAGAAAGACTCCATTTGATTTTATGACATTATAAAGCTATAGCAATCAAGACAGTATGATATTGATATCAATAAAAATAATAGTTCAAAAGTAGACCTTTATATGGTCAATTGACTTTTGACAGAGGTGCCAGCCATGGGGTAAATAATAATCTTTTCAATGAGCAATTAGATATTAATACACACACACACACACACACACACACACAAAGAACAGGAGGAGGACAAGGAAGTGGAGAAGAAAAAAACTTGGGTTCATAACTTGCAGCATCTATAAAAACTAATTTACAGGATTATAAATCTAAATATAAGAGCTAAACATAAAACTTCCAAAGGAAAACATAGAAGAAATCTTAGTGACTTTGGGTTTGTCAAAGATTTCATAAATAGGATGAAAAAAAGCATAAATTAGAAAATAAAAAAATAAATGAATTGGGCTTCATCAAAATGTTTAAAGTTTGCTCTTAAAAAGAAATGGATATGAAAACAAAAAGATGAGCCGCTGACTGGGAAAGCTATTTGCAGCACAATCATCCAACACAGGCCTTGTAGCTATACTACTTGTATATGAAGTGTTGGAGCTCATTAAGAACACAACAAACAACCCAATTTCTTAAATGGACAAAAATTTGAACAGACACTTCACCAAAGATTTGGTTGACAAATAAGCACGTGAAAAAATGCTCAACATCACTAGTCATTGCAGAAATGTAAATAAAAAACATAATGAGATACCACTACTCACCCATTGGAATGGCTAAAAATGCCTTTTTTACCACCCCATGTCAAGTCTCTGTCCGTCACCATTTATCCCTGCAATACCCTCTCCTACCTACCTCCACTCCCCTTTCTCTCTGGTAATTACCATACTGTTTTCTGTCTATGAGGCTTTGTTTTTTTTCCCCCCACAACCCCTTCACCTTTTTCACTCAACCCCGCAACACCTCTCCCCTCTGACAGCTTCCGGTCTGTCCTCTTTCTTTATGAGTCTGTTTCTATTTTGTTTATTAGTTTATTTTGTTCATTAGATTCCACATATAAGTGAAATCATATGGTACTTGCCCTTTTCTGACTGGCTTATTTCATTTAGCGTAATGCTCTCCTGGTCCATTTATGCTGTCACAAAGGGTAAGATTTCTTTTTTAATGGCCAAGTAGTACTTATTGTATTAAGGTACCACAGCTTTTCTATCCACTGTCTACTGATAGGCAGTTGGGTTGTTTCCAAATCTTGGCTATTATAAATAATGCTGCAATGAACATAGGGCTGCATATATTCTTTTGAATTAGTGTTTCAGGTTTCTTCAGATAGATGAGGTCTGTCCAGAAAGTACCCAGCCTTGTACTATGAAAAATAAAGATATTTATTGAAGAAGATACAAAATACAAGAAACATTGTACATAGGATAATGACGCCTCAGTCCCCTTCGAAGTAGGCATGTTGGGACCTCACACAGTTCTTCCAGTCACCATCCACTGCCCCCTCATCTTTTCCTGAATCTCATTGACAGTCTGAAATCTCTTCCCTTTCAAAGGTGATTTTAGTTTTGGGAAAAGCCAGAAGTTGCAGGGCCCCAAATCAGGACTGTAGTGGGGTTGAGTCAACTGGGTGATTTGATGTTTCACAAAAAAAACTCTGCAGGACATGTGATGCACAAGCAAGCAGGTTGTTGTGATCAAGCTGCCAATCACCAGTTGTCCATGGCTGTGGACTTCTGAGTCATCCAAATAGTTTCTGCAGAGGAAAGTTCAAGCTTAATACGAAAGTTGATGCAGATTCATTGCTCTACTCACTCAGTCATTTTGAAAGCAATGGCTGCCCAGTACACATGCTCACTCAACCCTGTGTCTGCCGCCCCCTCTGACTAGTACAGTGAAGTTGCCATTGTTCACACATGGACATTCCAGTCCACTTTCCTTTGCTGCCAGGCTATATCGCTGTTGCACAAACCATTCTCTTTATATCAACAATGACTGGACTTTTTCTGGACAGACCTCATATTCCCAGAAAAGGAATTGCTGGGTCATAAAGCAGCTCCATTTTTAATTTTTTCAGTCATCTCCATGCTGCTTTCCACAGTGGCTGCACCAGTCTGCCTGCCCCCCGGCAGTGCACAAGGGTTCCCCTTTCTCTCCATCCTCACCAGCACTTGTTTGTTGATTTATTAATGATAGGCATTCTGACAGGTATAAGGTAATATATTATGGTGGTTTAACTTTGCATTTCTTTGATGATTAATGACATTGAGCATCATCTCCTGTGTCTTTAGAGAAGTGTCCATTCATGTATTTTGCCCATTTTTAATTGGATTGTTTAGTTCATTTGGTGTTGAGTTGTATAAGATCTTCATACATTTTGAATATTAACCCTTATTAGATGTATCATTGGCTAATATGCTCTTCCATTCAATGGGTTGTCTTTTCATTTTGTTGATTGTTTCCTTTGCTGTGCAATGACTTTTTAGTTTGATGTAGTCTTGTTTATTTTTTTCTTTTGTTTCCCTTCCCTGAGGAGATATAGCAGAAAAAATATTGTTACGAGAAATACCCAAGATTTTACTGCCTATTTTTTCTACTAGGATTTTTATGGTTTCCAGTCTAACATTTAAGTCTTTAATCCATTTTCAGTTCATTCTTGTGTATGGTATAAGAAGGTGGTCTAGTTTCATTTTTTTCCCATGTATCTGTCCAATTTTCCTGATATCATTTATGGAATAGACTCTTTACCCCATTGTATGTTTTTGCCATGAAGGCATGGGTTTATTTCTGGGTTCTCTGTTCTGTTCCATTGACCTATATATCTGTTTTTATGCCAGTACCATGCTGTTTTAATTACTATGGGCTTGAAGTATAGTTTGATATTAGGTAATATGATTCCTTCAACTTTACTTTTTCCCTCTCAAGATTTCTGTGGCTATTTGGGGTCTTTTGTGGTTCCATACAAATTTTTGGAATATTTGTTCTAGTTCTGTGAGCTACACCATTGATATCTTGATAGGAACCTGAACAGAGGGATTAAAAGTGGCTTTAAAAGCCTAACCATCTTAATGTTGTCTAGGATATAGAGCAACTGGAATTCTCATACAGTGCTGATAGGAACACAAAATGGTGCAACCATTTTGGAAAACAATTTGACAGTGTCATTCCCATACTAGGCATTTACTTAAGAGAAATGAAACCATATGTACAGACAAATATGTATTTACAAATATTCATAGCATCTTTATTTGTAATAACCAAAACTGGAAACTACTCAAATGTCCACCCACAGATGAATGGATATAGAAACTGGTGTATCCACACAATGGAATACTACTCAGCAATAAAAAGTAACGAACAATTGGTAAACATGATAGCATAGATGATTATCAAAATAACCAGGTTGAGTGAAACTGGACCCCCCTAAAAGTATATACTGTACTTTAATATAAAATTCTAGAAAGTGCAAGCTAATCTTTAGTGACCGAGAGCAAATCAGTTCATGGTGATCATTTCATGGTATATACATATGCCAAAATATATCAAAGTGGACACTATACATATATAATGTATAGTTTGTCAGTTGTATTTCCATAACCTATAAGAAAGTTTTTTTTTTAAAGCTAAGCATGAGCCTAAGAAAGGATTCTTAACTATTTTTTGGTTATGGTCCTCTGAGGATCTGACGAAAACCAAATACACATACAGAGCCTACACGTGATGGAACTTCAGAGACCTGTGAGACTCACCATCAGACCTCAGCTTTCGTATTCCTGCCCTAACGTAGCAACAATCACCAGACCTGTCAATGTGTTGACTCTCCGCCCAGAAATAATGCTAGATGGACCCCCTCCTCTCAGTATGGCCCACTGTCACGCAGTCTCTTTGGGCCAGAACATGTGTTTACAACAAAGCCAGCAGAGATTACAATGAGGCCCTGGGTCCTCTGTGGATCATGCCCAGGAGGCTGCCTTCATGCACTGGGCACGGATGCCTGGACGCTTGGCCCCTAAGTATTGCGAAGACTCAGGGGAGCCGTCCTGGCAGAGCTGGAGACACTGGGGCAGGCTGCACTCTCGCTCCTGCCTGGGTCTCCCAGACACAGGCCTCCCTCATCATTGGCAGATGCGTGATCATCGCCTGTCATGAGGTGGACCTGGGCCCTGCTGCTTCTCTGGTTACTGAACCTTGACCCTAAACACAGGCTCACCCCTGACTGTGAGAATGACCCCAGACCTAGATACAGACTGACCCCTGGGCCTGATCCTGACACTGATCCCACACTAAAACCACAGGGCAGTTCAGATGAGGAATTCTGGGGACTCGGAGAGAAAGTCATGTGTTCGGTGCTGTTGCCTCTAAACATGGGCCATATGTGGCCTGATGATAAGGAAAAGGTGGAGGAGGCGGGCAGAGCCTCGGTGTGATTTGGCTGTGCGAGCAAATATTCGCCACCCTGGAACTGAGACACTGAAAAGAGACACAGATCAGCCTGGCCTCCTCTGACCTTCCCCCATGTCGAGGGGTTAGAGGAAGCACAGCTCAGCACCCCTTTCCACCACAGCTTCTGAATCTCCAGCCTCTTCTCTGCACCCCAGGATCCCCAGGGAGAAATAGTTCAAACTGCCCAGCAGAGGGCGCCCTGTGCCTTCTAACTCAGCACAGTTGCCTATTTCCTGGGTGCCAGCACAGGTGGTCAGAGGCACACACTGACCCAGCTGGGCCACTGGGCAGGAGGAGCGAGCTCCTGGCAAATAGGCTCAGAGTAGCCCGTCCTTCCTGAGCTGTGCTCTGTCTGTGCTTTGGGTGGGTGGGTCGGCAGGCTCAGAGACACCTTTAGGCAGGGATTGTCAGGCATGAGTGCTCTCCCTTAATGCCCCCAAAGCCCCAAGTAGTTAGAGGACAGCCAGCACAAAATGCTGTGGTCCTTTGGCCTCCCCAGCCTGTCCCTTGCCTCCAGAATCAGGTCCCCGCCCTCCAAGAGCTTCTAATCTAACCATCCTTGACCAGGGTGTTGGCCAGTGGCTGTCAGCTCTGGCTACCTGCCGGCCAGAAACACCTGAGGAGCTTTTTTAAAATACCAGTGCCTGGCCAATTAAAAGAGATTCTGGGAGTGGGGCTGGCACTGTGTTCTGTTAAAAGCTCCCAGGTTGAGAAGCAAGGGGCTAGAGGCCCTGACAGGTGGCTTGATCTTTGTGGCTCTAAGTGTGGTCTGAGGACCAGCAGCATCCTCATCACCACAGCTGCTCAGAAAGGCAGAGGCTCAGGCCCCATCTCGGCCTAATGAATCTGGATCTGTCTCCTTACACGATCCCCAGGGGGGTTCAAGTGCACATAAACATCTGGGAAGTGCTGACAGAAGCAAAGCCATTGCTCCTGACATCAAGAGGTTGATTTTGTGACCAGGCTGCTGTGGGGTGAGGGCACAGCCTGGTGGAGAAAGGCATCCTTGGAGGGGAGGAGGGAAACCCACCCAGACAGGGAGCTTGGGGTCAGTCATAGAGAGTTGTGACAACAGAGGATGGAGGTGGGGCATTTCCAGTGGGTGAAGGAGAGTCCTTGTAGAATCTGAGGCGACAGACTAAACTGTAAATGAGAGTTTAGAAAATCTAGAACATAATTACTTGCCTTCTCCACAGTCCCAGGCGGAGTAGTTAATAATGAAAATAATAACAAGGAAAACACTAGCTAAAATTTTTTGTCACTGACTGTCTTCCCAACATGATTCCAAGTACTTGTGGTTACAAGCAGAGTGGACATTCATCTGGTACACAATGAGCAGGCTCCCCAAAGCCTGAGAACTTGGCCCAGGAACTGGTGTGATGTGGGCAGACAGTAATGTTGGGCAGTCGAACGAAGGAACACTCCCTGCTGGACTCACTCCTCCATCCGGGGAGTGCCCCATCCAGGCCCATCCAGACCCCTGCCTTTGGCAGAAAGTAGCATAAGAAGGTCATTAAGAACAGTTAGACAACCTGAGTTTGAATCCCGACTCTCCCATTTACTAGTTGTGGGACTTGAAGTAGGCTACTCAGCCTCTCTTCATTTGTATTTCTTCATCTGTAAAACAGGCTAATAGGGTTGTGAGGAATAAATTAATTAATATGCACAAAGCACTTAGCACAGGATCTGGCACTTAGAGTCATCTCATAATAAATGGTAACTGAAATCATTATCACGATAATTATTATTAACCCTTAGCTTCCTGGGCTACAAAACAAACCTGATTCTTCAGGGTGGAGATATCTAAGGTGCAGAAGTGCCCAGCACCCCATCCTTGGCATCTGTAGGAATGTTTCAGGATAGGTCTAGCCTGCAGACTAAAAAGGTGTCCTGGGAGGGGACCCACTCCAATAACTCCCTCTAACCCACCAACACAAACCCTCCCTGGGAGTGGATCAAGCTGCATGGGGCTTCACTTGTCTGAGATCCTAACTCTCACTCTGCAGTGGGAACCTGAGGCAGGGCCCCCTGACTCTGCTACCGGGCCCTATTCCAGGAAAAGTAAGACCAGGCAGATCAATCCCCACCCTCCCAGCTCCCCCCCCCCCCCCCCCCCCACATATCATCCTTCCCTCACCTTTCCCACCAAGTCATAGGTCAGGGTTCCCCAAAGTACTCTGGGAAACACAGGCCTGAGGAGCGTTCCCAGTCAAACGCTTTATGTTGCATTTCCACTCCGCACCTCCAGGGCTTCTTAATACACATTCGTCACTAAAGGCCCTGACCAGTCCTGCAATAAAGAAACTTGTTTCCCTCTTATACTGTATTAGTTTCCTGAGTCTACCATAACAAATTACCACAAACTTCATGCCTTAAAACAATAGAAATGTATTTGCTCGCAGTTGTTGAAGCCAGAAACCCAAAAGAAAGGCCATGCCCCCTCCGCCTCTTGCAGCCTCAGGCGGCCGCAGGCACTCCCTGGCTCGGGGCTGCCGGGCTCCAGCCTCAGCCCCGTCTTCACGTGGCCTTTCCCTCGGTGTGTCTGAGTCTCAAATCTCCTGCTGCCCTTCCCGTATCACAGGACTCAGGGCGCACCCTAAATCCAGGATGATCTCCTCTCTAGATCTTTGACTTAGTTACATCCGCAAAGACCCTTTTTCCAAATGCGGTCCCATTATCAGGTTCTGGGAGTCAGGACTAGGGTATATGTTCTGAGGCCGCCATCTCGCTTCTCCACGCCTCTGCTCAACGCAGGACTTCCCCAACTGATTATAGAACTAGCCCTTCTCCCACCTCCTGTCTTCTTCATGAATGTTAATTTACAAAACAGTTTGGGAGCCCTACAAGCTCATATCTGGAAGGTTCTGCGGAGCCCCCACCCCGGGTTACTGAGGAAGACACTGCGGCTTGCCCTCGCCTAAAGTCACCCGGGCAGGCCGATTCTGGGCTCAACTCTCAAGTCCTGATGCCAGACCACTGCCTCCTACTGCAGTGCTAATTCTTGAAAGGTCCCCTCATTCCTGGGCCCCAGGCAAGCCGCCCGTGACCCTTCTGACCCGACAGCCCCCAGGCCCCCTCACAACAGTCCTCTCCAAGGAGAACACCAGCGGGGCCAGCCACATGCTAGGACAGCTGCCACTGGGCCTCAAGGAGACCCGGAGAATAAATGAGGAGGATGGGCAGGAGGGCTCGGCTCCCCAGGGCCAGAGATGGATGTGGCCATATCCAAAGTGACATAATGGGCCTTGTGGGCCAGCCATGCAGGAGATAAAAGGCAAGGGACATAAATAACACAGGAAATAAAGGGTGGGAAGCTGGCCCAAGGGAATAAATCCCTGCTCCCCGACAGGCTCAGTGTGGGAGCCGGGGCAGTGCCGGTGGGCAGGGGAGGGCGGGCGAGGGTGGGCGAGGGCGGGGGAGGGCGGGGGGGGAGGGCTGCCAGCTGGCCCCCGGAGCCTCTTGGTCACTCCCAGACCCCCCGCACACCCGTCACACTTGAAGAGGCAGTGAGGGAGGGGGAGTCCTGCCTGAACCACCAAGTCACACGATTGCTGAAGTCACCTCTCTGCCTGTTTCCTCCGTGATAAAATGAGATGAGGTACCAGGCCAATGTTTTCTGAGAGTGGTCTGAGGACCACCTACATCGGCATCACCTGAAAATCTTGTTTCAGATTCCTGGGCCCCACCACATACCTGTGAGTTAGGAATTCTGGAGAGGGTCCTGGACTCTCCCAACGCACAAGCTCCCCAGGTGTGAGACCCACTGGATCCTTCCGTCACACTGATGAGATAGAGATATGGGTGGGTGGATGGGTGCTGCATGGATGGGTGCTGCATGGATGGATGGACAGCGTGGATGAAGAGGAGCCACAGGCTAAACCTGAGAAGCTCAGGGAGGCTTGCATGGTGGCCTTACAGACTCAGGGGCCTAAAGCAACTGCCTTGGATGGTCTGAACATAAAAGCTCCTAAAGGAAAGAGAGTCAGGGCAGGCAGCCCTGTCTGAGGCCAGCAACTCCCTGACAAAGGTCAGTCTTTACCTTAACTGAGCCTGTCTTTTGCCTTCTTACATCTGTGATAACATACTTGGGAATGTCAAGGTAATTTCCTTTTTTTATCTGGACCCCTCAGGGTACAACCACCCACAGAGCAGAAACCACAAATCCCCTCATTGTTACTGTTATCCTGTTAATTGTTGACTGTTAACTATCCTATTCCCATAAATGTAAAAGAAGTGTGTGTCTATGGGCTTTACTTTTTATCCAATCCCAGAAATTCCCCCAGCTTTGCTTTCTGTCAGGTCCTTAATCTATCGCCAATGCATTTCATGTGACCCCCTTTTGTCTTCCCCTTTGATTCTGATGAATGAACTAAGTGGTCTAACTGTCATTTTCCAGAGCATTTTCTCAGTCCGTTGAGAGTTTGTTTCCTGTCAATTGTCATTGGTGTCGATCAAATAAATTCAAAAAATTCTCCGCAGGTTTGAACGTTTCTTACATTGACAATGGATAGATGGATAATAGATGTTCCTCCATTTATTAACCTTTTACTAAATACCAGGCTGGATACTTCCTGTTTGCCCAATTCAATTTTTACTTTGTTACCCCCCCTTCACAGAGAAAGAAACCAGCTCACAGAGGTCCCGGGGCGCACCTAGGGGGTGTGCTGGGCCAGCGTTGGGCCCAGGGCTGTGAGAGCCCAGAGCCGTGCGTACCGTCCCACGACCGAGATGGGTGTGTGTGTGTGTGTGTGTGTGTGTGTGTGTGTGTTGATCCTCCAGTCAGTGAGCATTCCAAGTGTGTTGTCCTTATGACCCTGACATCTCTTCAAATGGAATCTGATCCCAAGAGCCCCCATCCCCACCCCTCAGGGCCCCTGCTCTCCCCCGAGCCTCAGGGCCAGCGTGAGGACATGAGGGCCCAGGAGATGTGGCAGTGCCCCCCTCACCAGCCTGCCCTGCGGGTAGCAGTGCAGATGAGGGAGGGAGCTGAGTGCTGTGAATGCCGGCTCCACGGTACCGCGTGGGCAGCCCTTACCATGTGGGAGAAGTAGACACTCATTTTCCCTGGTGCTCATGTGCCTCCCTCTTCTTTTTATTTTATTTTTTAGAAAAGTTTTATTTAGCCCTAGCTGGTGTGGCTCAATGGTTTGAACGTTGACCTGCGAACCGCAGGGTTGCTGGTTCAATTCCCAGTCAGGGCACATGTCTGGGTTGTGGGCCTGGTCCCCAGTAGGGGGTGCATGAGAGGCAACCACACATTGATGTTTCTCTCCTTCTCTTTCTCCCTCCTTTCTCCTCTCTCTAAAAATATAAAAATAAAATCTTTTTTTAAAAAAAGATTTTAAAGAAACATTTTTAAAGATTTTTTTTAAAGATTTTATTTTTAGAGAGAGGGGAAGGCAGGGAGAAAGGGAAAGAGAGAAACATCAGTGTGCCAGAGAAACATCATTTGGTTGTCTCTCTGTGTCCCCAACTGGGGACCTGGCCCATAACCCAGACATGTGCCCTAACCAAGAATCGAACTGGCAACCTTTCGGTTTATAGGACGACTCCTAACCCACTGAGTCACACCAGCCAGGGCCTCCTTATTCTTTTTAAATAACCCCAAATAGTCTCACTTCCCCCAATTTACCAAGAAACCAGGACTCCTGCCAACCCCACCGTTTTGCCCTGTCCTCTGGCACGAACCCACCTGCTTCCCAGAGGATGAGAGGGCCAAGGGTCTCTGAGGGAGGCTTCCCAGGGCACTGAGGATGGACGGTGGGCTGAGCCTGGCCTTTGGACCTGACTTTCCGAGATTCAAAGAGAAAGGTTCTGCCCAGCTGAGCCTGCTGTGGAGGAAAATGGGAGCCAGATGTGTGGGCCTTGGGGGGAAATTGACTCTAGGCTGGGGCATTAGTGCCTCATTCCCACTGTCCTCAGCCCTGGCTGGGGTCACTGGAGGGAGCACAGCCTTCAGTGGGGAGGGGCTCCCAGCTGCCTCCTTCACTCAGATGCAATGAGGGGGCAGAGGACCCTCCTGAGCCGTGGAAAGCTGCAGGACCTCTGGGAATTCGGGGCTTAATAGACAGACCGCAACAGGGGTTCACTGGTCAGGGCCGGCATGCAGAGGCCCAAGGCATGAAATTGCTGGAACAAGATCACATAGCATCGCCATTTTGGCGAGGTATGACCTGGTCATTTATTTATTCTCCCCCTGGAGTTCCGCCATTGTCATTCCTCTGTGGCCAAACAGGTTTCTTGTGGGAAGGAAGACACTTCTGGAAAGAGTGCATGTTAAACCATTTCCAGCCATTTTCAGTTAATTGGTCAAAACTCTGAATTTTAAAGTGGGGGTTAATTTTCCATAATCTAGGCTAGTGCTGTTCAATCCTGGCTATACTTTCAAACCTCCTGGGGGAGGGAGGGGTGGGGGCGGGCAGAGAAGGGAGGGAGAGGGAGGAAGGAAGGAAGGAAGGAAGGAAGGAAGGAAGGAAGGAAGGAAGGAAGGAAGGAAGGAAGGAAGGAAGGGGAGAAGGAAAGAAGGAAGGAAGGAGAGAAAGAAGAAAGGAAGGAGAGAAGGAAGAAAGAAAGAAAGAAAGGAGCCCCAGGTCCTGAGCAGAGATTCCGAGTCAGTGGCTGGGTGGACCAGGCCTGCTGATACCTCCCCAGGTGATTCTAGGTGCAGCAACACCCAGCTTCCAACACAAGGACCCTCTTAGGCTAGCAAAACCCTCCAACTCACTACACTTGACCTCTGGACAAGCAAATATGAGCAACACCTGGGAACTTACTAGAAATGCAGACCCTCAGGCCCCAACCTAACCCTCCAGAATCAGAACCTGCATCTGAGCAAGTCCTGCAGGTGATTCCCAGACACATGAAAGTCTGGAAGGTGCTGACTTACAGGGCATGCAGACATTAGCACCCACTTAATGTCTGAGGCCACTGGGCAGGGCAGGCTTCATATTAACTCTCTTCCCTTTACTATTCCCAGCAGCCCCCCGCTGCCCCACCTCCCCCCAATGCTTTTCAGCCATAGAGGCTGCTTGTCTGCAGTAGGAAGGGGCAAGGGGTGTTTGTGTGAAGACCCCTCTTTCTATCCAGCCTCAGGAGGTCCCGAGACCTCGTCCCCCCTCAGAGAGAGCATGTGGGTGATTTACTGCTTCAGACACTGGGATGAAGGGGCGGGGGCACCGGGAGGCGGTGGGGGCTGGCAGCCAGCCTGACCAAACACACAAATGTCAGCAGCCACCCGGGCCCGCGAGGAGCCACAAGCTTCAAAGATACATTAACTCAATGCAGAGAAAGATGGGCTGGCTGTGTTGTTTTTCTTTTTTAACAAGTGAGGCTTGTTCCAGGGACTGTGAGCATATGTCGCCAAGCCTGGTCTGACCCGGCTGCACCTGCTAATTCTGTTCTCAAGACCCATACAGCCCCCATTTTGTCCCCACCCCTGTGCTACCCACCCCTGCCTCTGCCCTCCTTTCTTCACCACGCCAGCCATCAGCTTCTGGAGTTTCAGGAGAGTGAGCCTGGGCTGGGGCTGGGCTGCGGTAGGTGGGTGACCATGTGGGAGGGCAGGGTGGGCGGGGGTTGAGAGACAGAGGCCCCTGGTCCAGAGCAGCCCTGGGCCCGCTGAGGCCATGGTCACGGGGTGAAGCCAGCAGGGAATTTCCCCTCTCTGGGAGCTACTCAAACCTGGGTTCTGTGGGGCTGGGGGGAGGCGTAGCCATGCGGGAAGGGAGGGCTGGCAGGGGAGAAAGGGGCCTTAATTTTTGTTTTAATTTTAAGCTACATTTGACATTCAATATTATGTTAATCAGGTGTACAGCATAGTGGTTAGACATCTAAATAACTTACAAGGTGATCTGCCCAGTAAATCTAGTACCCACCTGACACCTACATAGTTATTACAACATAATTGACTATATTCCCTATGCTGTATTTTACATCCCTGTGACTATTTTGTAATTGCCCATTTGTACTTATAAATCAAAGGGGCATTTTTAAGGAGGGTCAATGTGTTAAAGATGGTTTCTCCACTCTCACTCCTGAAAGGGAAGGTCCTTCTCCTGTTTTCTCTGAAGCATCTCGCAGGGGGCCTGGAACAGCATGGTGGTCAATGGAGAATAAGTCAGGAGTAAAAGAAGATCAGTGGATGGCTAGATGAAAGGATGGGTGGAGAGCGAATGACAAGGGCTTCTGATTCCAACATTATGGCAATCAGGAAACTTGAAAAGGCCCTCTTGCTAAAGAACTAGATCCCGAAAATTATAACACAATTTTAAACAGATTTCTGAGCTTGCAGAATGTTAGGAAAATGTTCAAAGGAGGAAAACAATTCACAAGGAGCTAAAACCCAAAGGCAATATTGACTTGAGGGTAAATGCATTTATTGGCAACACCGAAGAGAGGCACCCGTGCAAACCAGAGGAGCTGAAATTAAGTCCGGGGCTCTCGAAAGGGCTCTCCAGCGCAGGAGCACCGCTGGGCTCCCAGCCACACACAAATGCTGTCTGGAGAAAGGTGTTCCCAGCAGGGACCTTGGTGATGACCAAAGATTAACAAATTGTGAACTCACAATCAAAAATTACCCAACAAAGATATGTGTCACCACAGATTTAAATTCCTAAGGGCTACGAGTGCTGTAATCAGCAAATAGAGATTATTAAACAACTATTTTCAGACAGTGGACAATAGGCAACTCAGGACTGAGAGAAGAGAGACACATAAGATCAAACCTTACCCCAGTTTTCTAAACAGAAGGAATTTCTGGAATGCAAAGCTGGGTGGGGAATACAAACAGAGTTCTGAAGCCTCACTTCTCACCAAGTTGCAGAGATAGACAGTAGAGTTCGGGGAGGCCAAGGTGCCCAGAATTTGCAGGACAGAATACCAGAGAGAAGGGAATTATGCAGAGAAAAGGCTTATAAAATCTGCATGGAGTCCTCTTATATCTTTGGCCACATAAAGTAAATACCCAAGGCTGAGCGAAGAACAACACCTGGGAAAAGAGCAATTACTAAGGGGCTGTAAGCTGAGAAACCCCCAGAGCCCACCCGGGTTCGGAATCTCTAGGCTGGTTTTTTTTTTCATTCAACTGTCTAACTATTTTAGCATTTTTATTGAAAAAGATGTCTCCTGTTATTATATCTATTCAAGGTTTTCCTGGGGGTCCTAGCCACAGCCCTACATTAAGAAGACACAAATACATCCAAATTAGAAAAGAATACAGATGTCTTTAGTTTTAGGCAACACAATCGTATACATAGAAAAATCTTTAAAAATCTGTAAAGAAGTTGGCAGAATGATAAGTGATGTGAACAACGTTGCAGGATATAAGGTTCATATATAAAATTCAGTTATATTTCTATATGCTAATAGTGAACAAGTAGAAATTTAAGTGGAAAAATACCATTTACAGTAGTATCACCAAATACTCAGGAATAAATTTAACAAAATATGTGCAAGGCATGTACACTGGAAACAACCAAATGATGAATATATCATGCTCATAGGTTAGAAGACTCAATATTGTAACTATGCCAATTATCCCCCATTAATCTATACATTTAATGCAAATCTAATAGAAATCCCAAAACGCTTTTTTTCTGGGGTAGAAATTAACAAGCTGATTCTAAAATGTATATGGAGATGCAAAGAACTAGAATAGCCAAAACAATATTGAAAAGAAGGTCAGAGTTAGAAACTTAAACTCTCTGATTTCCAAGACATTATTAAGTTACAGTAATCAAACCATGTAATTACTGGCATAGGGACAGCCATATTTATAGATCAATGGAACAGAAGAGGAAGTCCAGAAATAAATCCATACGTATATGGTAATAAATTGATTTGACAAAGATACTAAAGTACGTTAGTGTTGAAAGACTAATCTTTTCAACAAATTGTCCTAATTGGAGAGCCATATAAAAAAACCAAAAAATAAATTTAAAAAAAACCTCTTCCTCACACCATGTACAAAAGTACTTCAAGTGAGCAAAGACCTAAACATAAAAACTAAAACTTTTAGGAGAATATATGAGACAGGTGATCTGAGATAAGAAACAAAAAGCATGAACAATTAAAAAAATTTCATAAATTGGGCTTAATTAACATTGAAATTTTCTACTCTTGGGAAAACACCATTAAGAAAACGAAAAGGCAAGCCATGGACTGGGAGGAAATATTCACAATATATACATCTGACAAAGGCTTTGTGTCCCAAATATGTAAAGAATTATCAAAATTCACAAGAAGGCAAGTAATCCAATAAAATAGGTATGACTTAAAAGTTGAGTAAATGTTTCACCAAAGAAACTATGCAATGGCCAACAAGCACATAAAAAGATGCTTAACTTTATTAGTCATCAGAGAAATGCAAATTAAAACCACGAGTTACCACTACAGATATACTCAAGTGGTTAGAATTAAAAGTTTGACAATACCAAGCATTGATGAGGATGTGAAGCAACTTGAAGTTCTCATGATCTGCACAGGAATGTTAAAAACAGCTTTACTCATAATGCCCCAAAATGAAAACAATTCATGTCTGCAGCAAGAGAAAAGATAAACAAATTGTGGAATATTCATACTGGAATACTATTCATTAAGGAGCAAATACTCATACACACACCAGTATGAATGAATTTTATATTGTTATGGCTGAGCTGTTTTGGGGCTGAATTGTTCCTCTAAAAAGATATTTAAAAATCCTAACCACTTGTACCTTTGAATGCGACCTTATTTGGATATGGGGTCTTTGCAGATATAATAAAGTACATATGGGGTCCTACTGGACTGCATGACCTAATCCAACATGACTGTTGTCTTGATGAGAAGAGAGGAGACACAGAAAGACACAGAGACAAAAGGGAGGCAGAGCTTAGAGGTATTCTGCCACGAACCAAGAAACTCCAAGGACTGCTGGCAACCACCAGAAACCAGGAGAGAGGCGGGGATCACCTTCTCCTGGAACCTCCAGAGGGAACCAACCTTGCCGACACCTTAATGTCAGACTTCTGTCCTCCTGACTGTGAGCGCATATGTTTCTGTGGTTTTAAGACACCCAGTTTGTAGTACTTTGTCAAGCAGCCTTAGGAAAATAATTCAATGAACAAAAGAAACCAGGTAGAAAAGGATGTATATTGTACGATTCCTAAAAAGACCAGTCTAATCTATAGTGACAGAAAGCAGAGCAGTGGTTGTCTGGAGCCGGGGTCGGGAATTATTGGAAAAAGCCAAAAAGGAACCTTTTTGGGTGATGGACGTGTTCTGTATCTTGATTATTGTGGTGGCTACATGATGTATATACATTCATAAAAACTCGACAAATGGTACCCTTAAAAGATGTAACAGATTCTCATGTGAACCAGATTGAAATTTTGGAAACAAAGAAAGTGTACATAATTGTCCAAGTTTAAAACTCAATGTGTGGACTGTATTGTGCTGGGTTGGAGTATGAAATACTGGTATAAATATTTACTTTCAGATATATGATAGATTGATAGATAGATAGATAGATAGATAGATAGATAGATAGACAGATGCCTGTATACATGGGTTAATATACAAACATACATTTCCTAGCTCTGCCCATGGAGAGGACCTAGAAACAGTGACACCCAGGAGCAACAAGATACTTCATGCTCAGATCTTGGTTTCTAAATACCATTGTCTAATAAAAGGAACCAGACTCCTTGATGAAATGCCTGAATCTATGTGTGTGGCAGGGAAAATACAAGATGAGCCTAAAACCTCTTATATGTCAGGAAGGAAGGAAGTGCTTTTTTAAAAAGTCGAAAGGCAGGAGAGCCAAGCTGAAAGAACTTCCAGTGGCCAAACTTGCAACAATATAAGCAATAAAACAAATCCTCATGAAGCCATAGTGATACAAATAAATGATTTAATAATAAATAACTGGTGGGAAAGAGAGAACTCTTCCCTACAAAAGAATTCTAGTTAATAAATGAGGGAGGGCTGAGGAAAATTAAAAACCACTATTAGAACATCATAGTAATTGCTGCAGGCATGATCCACTGATGGATCTAAAATTAGTGGGCAAAACTATGGGCAGCAACAGGATATTTGCACAGCCTCAAAGTATTTCCCCCAAATACTTACTAATTACTATGGTGTTTTTAACACATGACTATTGCAGGGAGCGCAGGGCTCCTGAATCTGAGGGTCTCTGTTCGGCTGCCATCTGTTGTGAGGAGCACTGTGCTCCTGGATCTGAGGGTCACTGTCTGGAGCCAGCTGAGGACGGAGCGGGGCTCTGAATCCCGCAGAGCCCGTCGGGGGTTGTCACGGATGTGGGGAGTAAACACGAGTCCCTGCAAACACTTCTCTGTTTGCCAGGAGAGGGGACATGGCTCTTCCCTGCAGGGGAGAAGGCCCTGAGCCCCCGTGTCCAAAGGCTTTTATTGAGAACCATATGCACAGGGGTAAGAATGCAAAGCTCATAAATCAATGTCAAAAGGCTCTGTTTACAGAAAACAAATAGAGATTATAGATAACAATTGAAGGAACACAAGAGATCTGCCTCAGGTCAGGGTCTATGAATAATGTAAATCTCCTTCCCAATGTGAGCCGGTTATCATAGCTTTTGAGGGAAAAACAAGCATGCTTAGAGGAACTTACTTCTAGGCCTGATTGTCCCCGGGAACCACCAGATCCAGTTTAGGGCTGTACCTGCCTTTAGTATTGTTTCAAGCCTGAGCCAGGCAAGCAGGCAGGCAGGGCAGAGCCACCAATAGATAAGGAGACTTCTTTCAGATAGAATGAGGACTCTGGCCATGTCCAAGTCCAGTCGAGGGGCGCGGGCCTTTTTGCCCTTTCTCCGTGTCCCCCAAATCCTTGCTTGCTGCCTGTACCGGCCATGTCTGTTTTAGGTTGTCCCTCCTCTTGAGAGATCTTACCCATCTTTGATTAACTGACCATCACAGGGCTGAGCAGGGTGATGTGAGGGAGGCAGGGGCTGCGCTCCTGCCAGGGAGACAGGTTTCGTCTCCTCAGTGGCCTGTTTCCCCAACGCCTCCTTGATTACTTCCAGCCTTGGGGCCCTCTTACCTGTCGGCGAGGCTGCAGGCCCTGAAACCAGACGAGACATTTCCCAACACATGCCCACAGATTCTTTGATATTTCTCTCACCAGGAGGTTAGCTTGATTCTCCTCTCAATGAAAGCGAGCTAAATTTATGTCTCACTTATAATAAATAACTAGGGAAAGGGAAAAATAGTAGCATTTATATGGAGAAACCTGGCAGATACCACCTTAAAAGCTAATCAAAGTTAACATGACTAGGAGTAAGAAATACTGATATCAAGTACACTGGACATGATGCTATAAGGACACATTCCCTCTATGATATTCTTCTCCTAAATCCATAAGCCACATCTAAGCATGAGAAAACATCAGACAAACCGAAATGAAGGGACATTTTACAAAATACCTGACCAGTATTTTTCAAAAGTATCAAGACCATAAAAGACATAGAAAGACTGAAAAACAGTCATAGATTGGGGACCTAAGGAGACATGATTATTAAATGCCATGTGACGCCATGGACAGGTGGCCCAGTTGGTCGAAGCTTCGTCCAGTACACCAAAAGACTGGATGGTTTCATCCACATTTAGGGCACATACCTAGGTTGCAGTTTTGATCCCTAGTCAGAGCACATATGAAAGGCAACAGATCAATGTTTCTCGCTCTCGCTGTCTCTCTCTTTCCTCCTTCCTCTCTTTAAAATCAATAAACATATCTTCAGGTGAGGATTTTTTTTTAAAAAATGCCACGTGGTATCATCAAATGAATCCCAAAAGAGGAAAAGGACATTACTGGAAAAGCTGAAAAGATACAAATAAAGTCTATGGTTTAGTGAGTAGTGTTGTTCTAACGCTGAGTTTTTAGTTTTGGTAAGTGTACAATGGCTCTGTAAGATATTAACATTAGTGGTAGCTGGAGAAAGTGTACAGGGAACTCTGTACAGTCTTTGCAACTCTTCTGTTAAGTCTAAAAACTATTTCAAAACAAATGTTTTTATAAATTAGGTATAAATCTTTAAATACACATGTAAATGAGACATCAGCGTAAGATTATGCACCACGTAGTCCATATCCAGGCAAAGGTGGATGATCACATATATTCCTAACATTCTCTATCAGCTCTCAGTGCCACAGGGGAGAGTGAATATATGAAGAGATGCAGTAGCTTATACCTTAATGATACTAAGAAAGCTACTGCTACTTTGCCCTAAGCTAGGGGACCCTGTGCCATTTATTCTACATGTATCTCCAATGGTCCTGTAATCTTTCACTTTTCAAACTTTCAGAGTTTTATATTGATTTCCCAAATAGATTTAAACTCCTTGATGCATACGGATTGTTTTAATTTCAGTGCCTTTTCCTATGTATTTGTCTAATTATTTTTAAATGTAGGTCTATGTCCATACCTTCTATACTAGGCGATATATAATCTTCCACGTGCCAAGTACTGAAAATCTTATTTTGATCTGCATTGTTTTATGCAAATATGTGCCACCCCCAAATCTGATGTTGAAGCCCTAATCCCTAATGTGACGGTGTTTAGAGATAGGGCTTTTAGAGGGTATAAGAATGAGGTTATAAGAACAGGACCCTAGTCCTGTAGGACTGATGGCCTTATAAGAAGAGCAAGAGAGAGAAAGAGATGGAAGGCTGCGGCGGACCTGCCCCAGACTGGAGGGAAGCTGGTGCAGGAAGGTGGCCTGGTGCTGAGATTGTAATCTTTCTTTGCTTCTCTTTCACTCTTGCCTCCACCTTGGCCTCCAGCTTTGGCTGTCCAGTGCATAAGGTGGACCACCTCTGAGCATTCCCAGAGGCCCTCTGAGATGCCATTCCTTTATGGATAAAACAGGTTAGCACAAGATGCCACCTTTGGAGGTACAGCAAAGGAAGGCGTGGCTCAGTTGCCTGGTTTTCTCAGAAGGGTGGGTGTGCACACACAGAAGCACAGCCCTGTCTTTCTTTCTGTACATTCACTGGGGCAGCTGGAACAGCGCGCGACTCAATCCATGTGGCTGAAAGGACGTGTATAGCATCAATACGAGGGACATCATGTGTGAGAGTCACCATGATCACTGTCAAGCAAGAGATTTAAAGTCAGCTGTTGGTTTCTTGCTGCCTGTCTGGCTGCTTAGCCCCAAGGAAGTCTTCCTGAGCACTATCTTCTGGGGGGATTCCTGGAACTTGTTTCTCCCGTCTCCGCCAACAAGCAAGCCAGGCAGTGGAATGGAGAATGGTCTTCCTCCAGGGAAAGGTGGAATGTGAGGGCGGTGTGTGGGAAGTCTTGGGTGTTTCCCTGGAAAGCTGGCAGCAGGCTGGGGATGGGGGGCGGCGTGAGCAGCTTGGAGCCTTGGCGGCTGTGATGCCTACAGCTTCCCAGCTTACAGATTCTTCCTTTCCAACATTTCATGCAACTTCCCTGAGGGGTTTGGGATTTCTAAAAAAGTAAACTTTTATTTTTTAAACTCTCTGATCTTTCATTTTTTTTTTAGGGATTTTTCTTGTGATGAAATGCACATGCATATCATTTGCCATTAGTAATGTTTAGTACATTCATGATGTGCGACCATCACCTCTATCTAGTTCTGGCCTCTTTTAAGCGTTATAAGCTCAGTATGAAAGAGATTTAGAAAGAGTATAAAGAAATAACTAAAAATTATCCCAAATTTCGCCCCCTGGGGGTAACCATGATTGATACTAAGGCGATAGCTCCTAATCAGAGCACTGAGGCATCAGTCAGGCACGAGGGAACGTCCACAGCAACGCCGCAGGGATGGTTTAAGTTTTGAGGGGAGCACAGTGACATCTGTCGGGTGCTCTGCAAACTGCTAGCCAAGGCCATAGTTTCAACATTTGATCATATGACATTACTTTCAAGGATGTCATATCTTAGAGAAGCTCTTTTTTTGGTGGTTGCTGTGATAAAAAACAAAGACCTCGTGAAAATCTTTGTGGTGCAGGAAATGTGTGATGGTGTCCAACACGTGGCTGAGGTCTAAGTCACACAATGCCAGCCGCATGTCCCAGGAGAAAACAACTGACTATTCAAGAATGAAATAGAAATGGTTTTTTCCTTCCAATTTTTGTGTATTTTTTTAGGTGGCAAAAATAAGTTGTATGTCATTTAGACCTAACTACATAATCAAAGGATCTCTTTGGCATTTCTTTGGGCCCAGGGGCACCGTAAAAATCCCTGACACTGAGGAGGCAGTGAACAGAGAAAGTTAGGGAACCTCTGTTCCAGGGCATGTGCTTCCACTTTTTTTGGTGTATAAAACAAATGTGAATGCCTTCTTCATAGCTGAGCTCATACGTATCGCAGTTTTATAATAGCTACTATGATTTGTCACTTTATAGTTGAAGAAGTTCACCTCCAAAGGAAAGTAGTCACACAGCTAACCAGGCCCCCCTGCCCACGCCCTGCGGCTTCCTTTCCAGACCCCAAGACAGTGGACCTCTGAGCCTCTGACAAGTACCAGCCGCATCAGCCCCCGTCTGCGGGGCCTTAAGATGACTCTGTCCTACTTGAGGCTGCTGGTGTGGTGTGGCTCTTGGTTCGCTGATGGGTCAGAAATGCCCCAATCTTACCTCATTACCCACTTTGCTGATTCCTGAAAATTCATCTGCCTTTCACACAGACTCATAAATAGCAGGTGACACTTGGGAAGGAAACCCACTGAGCTATGATGAACCACTGGTACCTCTGTGCGAGTGAGCTTGTCAGAGCCTTTCCTCAGGGCAGCCGCGGGGTCTCTGAGAGAAGCAGGTAGGGTAGGTGTCTCAGATGGGGCTGCAAACCCACTGCTTCACAGAGCTGTGTGCAGAAGCACGCAAGGCGCGCTTGCGGGAGATACAGCAGTCCTCCTTATCCTCCGGGGATATGTTCTGAGACCCCCAGTGGATGTCTGAAACCAGATAGTCCCAACCGCTACGTATACTATATTTTCTTCTATAGACACATACCCATGATAAAGGCTAATTCATAAATAAACACAGTAAGAGATTAGTAGCAATAACTGATAATGAAATAGACTAATTATAACAATGTACTGTAATAAAAGTTACGTGAATACAGTCTCTCTTGCTCTGTGATAACCGAACTGATAACTGAGACAGCTACTAAGTGACTAACAGGCGAATAGCTTACACAGTGTGGACACGAGGAACAGAGGAACAGTTCACGTCCCGCGTGGGGTGGAGCAGGGCTACACAAGACTTCCTCACCCTACTCAGAATGGTGTGCAATTTAAAAACCTGTAAATTGTCTATTTGTGGAATTTTCCATTTAATATTTTCAGACTGTGGTTGATCGCAGATAACTGAAACCAAGGATAGCAAACAATATGGATAAGAGGGGACAAGTAACTGAGGAAGGCAGGACTGGGCAAGGAAGGAGCTGGCCTGCAGCGTGGTTGTAATTTAGTCCTCACTCACCCTACAGGACACTCTAGGGCTGACAGAGCCCTTCAGAGTTGTCTCACATTGAGGCAAGGGGGCCAGGTCCTTATACCCCAGCATTAGCCAGTAGCTGTCTGTGGGTCACCCATGGAAGGAGGTGGGACCCAGAGTGAAGCAGCTCCCTGCAGGCCAGGCAGGTCACAGTGAGGGATGCAGCAGCAAGTCAGCAGCAGCTGAGTCCCAGAAGATGTACCCTGGAGAAAAAGTTAGTTCCAACTGTGCCGAGTGCCCCAATGGAGAAATCTAAAGAGCTTAAAGTGCATGTAATTAGGGGTAGAGCAAATACCCTAATCTAATCTGGCAAGGTGCTAGAGGTAGGGGGCAGGATGCACAACTTCACGGAAGGCTTCCCTGGGAGGGTGATATTCAGCCTAAGGCTTTTGCCTTGAGAAGGGCTTGCACAGGTAAAGAGCTGAGGAAAGCAATAGTGGCTGGCACGTGCAAAGGTACTGAGGCAGACAGAGCTGCCTTTCGCTGAGCTTGGGGTATGAGGGACCATCACAAATTGAGGTTGGCCTGCAGCCTGGGTCAAAGAGGACAGGGGTGCAGGGAGGGTTTGGGGACCTTATCCTCAATGGAAGCCACTGAGCAGGGAGGTTAAGTAAATGATCAGATCTTTCACTTCCTATCTGGGGTCCTTTCCCTCCCCTCAGGCTGCCTTTGATGATCAGCCTAACCTGGACGTAAATGTGATTTGCCCTAAATTCCCACCGTGTCTCTCCAGAGAGGTCCTGGCTCCAGACAACCCAGGGCTTCCAAGGCAACCAGCAGCCTCTCTCCTGGAACCACCCCAGGCCCTGGGTGTCGCCGGCCCCCACGTCTGAGGGCCCTCAGAGAAAAGAGCAAGGCCTGGAAAGAAATGGCTCTTCTTGTCCTCCTCCCAACGCCCCTTCCTGCCCAGGGCAGGCAGAGCTGCCCCCTCCGAAAAGGTCCTAGTCGGGGAATCGGGAGGGAAGTAAATAGTCCCTTTGTTGAGCTCCCCCAGAGGAAACAGGGTGGAATGAATTAGCAGAGCTCAAAGGTCCCATCTGGGAAACCACTCAAGATTTCCAGGATCTGACCCGATGGCAACTCTGAGGGCACCTGAGCAATCAGGGAAACGCTGGCGGCAAGTCCTCCGTCTGATGTCTGTCTACTTTGGTGGGAACTTCTCCCGGAAGCATAGGGTGGGGCGGGGTGGGGGTGCTGAAGCCTATCTGCTCACCCCCCAGGCTAACCCTGCCCACAGAAGTGGCTGGTCGCCCCATGCAAAACAACAACATCCATCATTATCTGGTCGGTATTTTTAAAAACACTCCAAAGAGTTCAATTAAATCTACCAATTGCTTCGACTGCTTTTCTTTCTGATTTATTACGATGATGTCATTTAATGATTCCTTTAACCAAGACAACCATTTAAATCAGCTCATGCATGGTACAGGCCTCAGAAAATGATCAGCCAAGACAGGGTGTCCCAGAGATCGACATTTATTTACTTAGCACCTCTTATGTGCCAGGCATTGTTTTCTGTGCTTAACAGACGTTCACCCATTTGACCCTCACAACAATTCTGGGGGCAGATAACATTATTGTTCCCATTGTACAGGTGAGAAAACTGAGGCACAAAGCCGTGAAGTAATATTATGGGGCTACAGTTGGTAAGTAGCAGACCTGGGGTTTGAATGAGAATGTGGTTCATGGCGTTTTCACTCAGGCCCAGAGGTACCCTCGAGGCTCTGCGGGCCACCCCCAGGGCGGCAGGGTGGTCGCCTACAATCCCTTTGATCAAATCAGAGGATCCGTTTCATTGGTTTTTGTCTCCAGAGTAAAGATTCTTGGAATAAAAGGTGTAAGTTTTCAAATAAATTTGCAAATCACCAGCGAGAGAGCTTTGTCAGAAGAGGCGGGGAAATGTGCCTTTTCTCCCCTGAAATTCTGACGCAAAGGTCTGAATCAGAGCCCAGGAATCAGTAAACACGTCAGGTGATCGCATCTCCAGGTCAAAGGAGAGACACGCCTTTGGGTTCCAGCTCCTCCCCGCACTCAGTGCACCCAGGGCCAAGCCCCGAGCCTCAGCTCCTCACCCGCAAAATGAGCACAATTCCCACCCCGCATCCCTCCAGAGCCACAGTGAGCTGCAATGAAATTAGCACTATGCTACAGCAGGTGAAGGGACTGTCATGACATCAACAATAACGTGTTCCTTCCAAGTCACAGCTGCGGGTGGGGCTGCTCCTGAGCTTGTGACAAAGGCAAACCAAAAAGGTAGATGGGGAAGGGACACTTGGACTTGGGTTTCCGGAGCATCCGTGCATTGACATGGAGAAAACGCGGGCTCGAACAGAATTTTTTGACAAAAGCACAAGTAGATCCCTGGCCAAATATCAACACCATGGCTAAGAGGTTTAAATATACCTCTTGTCCACTGAGATGGGGCTGTTCAAGGAGGGGACGGGAACCCACTAACAGGAAAGGGCAGTGCGTAGCTTGGGAGTAAGACACACACAGCTGAACCCCTGCCACACACCAACTCTGCGGCCTTGGGCAAGTTGCCCTGGGCCTCTGTGGTTCAGTTTCCTCATCTGTAAAATGGGAGAAATCAGAGCATGTGCCCCATGCTCTGTGAGGAGCTAATTGTAAGGATCAAAGACCCCGCCCAGGACCTGTGTGGGTACCACCAGGCTGCCGCTCAGCTGTGCTAGGCAAAGCAATCCATCTTTCCAGAGCAATTTAATCTTGGGCTTGGGCTCCCCACTCAGCTATGGTGATAGACACAATTTCAGTGAGTTTGGGGCAATCCTCCATCCTCCCCCAGGAGGAGTTTGAGTCGTGGGAGTTTATGTAACCCCAGGGGCTGTGGGGGTAGTGTGTCCGTGAAGCATTTGCCCCCCAGGGTCCATTGGGATTATCTATCAGAGAAGCCCTCACCGTACATGCATTCTACGAAGCTCAAGCTCGTCACCAAGATGACCCTCCTTCCTACCTTTTCCCGCTTCTTGCCTGCAAGGTGCCAGAGCCCAGGGGCCATTTTTCAGGTCTGGGCCTCCCTGGGCGTGGAAGCCAGACAGTTCCAGGACTTGCCACCAACCCTTCCCTCCTGGGATCTCTTGCTACCTCCCAACACCGCCCCGGGAAGCCTGCTCCCCAGTGACCAATGCCCGCTGTCACTCCAGACCATGCTCCCTCATTTCTGCCGGGCCCCTCCATCCTCTCACTTCTTCTCAGGTCCTGAGCTTGTGGGTGTCCAAAGCCAGGCAGGCCCCTTTATTTCCACTCACCATCCGCCCCATCCCTCTTCCTAATCACGGAGGCTTGGTGTGTTTTGAATACAGAGCACAGAGAGAACTCCCAGAAGAAAAATAACATCTCAAACAAGAGCATCCCACCTCCTCCACTGGAACTACAAGGGCAGTGCTCTTGCAGAGGAAGGCAGTGCAGTGGGAAAACGGCGCGTAGGTCAGTGAGGCCGGAGGGCTGACCAGAGCCCCTGGCAGAGTTTGAGCAGGACAAGGAGGGGATGTCCCTGGGAAGACATCTCAGGAGAAGAAATAGGTGAGCAAGGCCCAGATGCAGGAAGATGGAATGAGAGCTGTGGGGACTCCGAGTTGCCCACTGTGATTATGCCTGGGGCATCTGGGTATGGGCTTTTGGAAAGGGCTTCTGGGTGCTTGGGTTGGACAGGGGCAGGCAGTGGGAAGTCGGACCAGATGCACAGTGCTCTTCCCACCCCAACACACACACACGCACACACACACACACTCAAAGGACTCAGGCCTCCGGGCTGGCTAGAGCCATGGCTGGTCCTTCCTCAGCCCCAGACTTCCAAACATCACCCCAAAAGAAGAAAAAATAAGCTCACATTCTCTCCCTGAATATAGCAACAGCTTTAGTGTCAAGGAGAGGGTGGGAGGAAGGGAATAAAAGGATGAAAGAGTAGGACTGAGAGCCCTTGGCCTCCTCCATCCGGGACCCCTCCCCTGCACCAGTGTTCCAAAATGTCTCACAGATTATGCTCCTGTTATGCCCTTGAAATCGCCCTGCCGCCTCTTGTGGGTCTCCCTGAGACAGCATGATGTCCTGGCACCCCCCCGTGGATTCAGTGCGGGTGAGAGCAGAACCACAAGGCCATTAGCCATCTGTCTCCAAGGAGGACTTTCTGACATAGCTTGTCCTGAAGAAGGGAAGCCTTGGCTTGACTGAGCTTCCTCTAGCCCTCTCCCCCTTTGCCCATGACGGTGCTGCTGGGGAAATTCCAGGGGCTGTGGAGGCCTGAGTTCTAGTCCCAGCTCAGCCACTAGCTCGTGTCCCTTCCCCTCTCTGAGTCTCCATGTGAAAAATGAGACCGCCAGGATGGAACACTAAGGCCCTTCCAGGGCTGAGATTCTAAATCACCACCTGTTACAGCCAGATGTCATCACTACGAGCAGACAGGGAGCCTGCTTTGATCTTTCCAGGATGGGCTCCCAGAACTAGGCCAAGGGTGTGTGGCTGGCTGGGGCAAGAGGACAGGCTGGTGAGAAGACCATTCAAATGGGAGCTTTCCAAATGCTCTATGCCCCAGACATTCAGGCCAGACCCTGGGCATGGGTCTGACAGGATGGAGGAGGGATAAGAGTTCAGAAGCCCCAGGACATGCTTTAGCCAAGGGCTCAGACGTGAATCAGCCATGCCTCTGTGCCCGGATGAGCCTCTGGGCTGGACCTGCTGGGACTGGACAAGGTGCAAGAGCAGGCCAAGGGCCAGGGTGGGCATGTGCTTGTGGATGTCCTGGGCACCTACAAGGGCTGGGTATCCAAAAAGGTCACACATACACATATGCATCTGTGTGTGTGTGTCTTCAGGTTTCACAGTCAACAGAAGCCTTTCCAGAGAAGAAGGCAGAGCCAAAGTTGAGACGGGCTCCAACCCAAGGCAAAGGTTCAGCTGGGACCACTGGGAGTACATGGCTGGCTGTTAATTTATTAAAATACTTCAATCCCAGGGTAAATAGCTTCAGTCCAAAGCTCCTAGAGCAGCCCCCACTCCCATCCACCCCAATGCTCCAGTCCCAGGACCCCAAGTCTTCCTCACAGGCCTGCAACCAAAGGGTGGGTACCAGGCTCAGCAGAGATTGCGGCCAGGACCACTCCAGCGCCATGTCGCACATCTCCGCTGACTGATGGGGCCCCTGTGTCACTGGTAGTTCCATATGTGGACTGGCCTTGCTCCTCCCACCACTGTTCCCCTCCCATTTCAGCTGTCCCTTTCTTTGCTTTCATCACATCCCTCTTCACCGCAGAAGGAATTCTGGGTCCAGAAGAGAATCTGAGTGACCCAGACCAATGTACATTCCCATCCTGAGTTTTGGGGTCCCAATGCCAAGGCCAGACACTTGGGAACTGCTCCAGAGGCTGCAGCTGGCCTGAGGGGGCAGACAGAGCTCTCTCTCATGCTCACGTCATGTGCCCCCCTCCACGCCCCCTCGCCCAACAGTGCAGGAACTCCATCCCCCCTCCAGCCAGCCTTCTGATGAGTATTCCACACCAGCTCAGTTCCCAAAAGCAGCGAGGCAACCCCTCCCTGCGGCTGTTTGCTGACAACCAGGAAAGGGTTTTAATCTCAGAAACAGTCAAGGTGGGGAAGGGGAATGAGGGGCAGCCGGGAGGGCCATATGGAACCTGTTTGAGGAGCTGGGTCAGAGCCCAGCTACACCTCCATGCAGTGGGGCGCCTGGCCAGCCCTTGGCTTTGTTGGCTCAGCCCCGGCCAGAGAGGGGAAAGAGCGTGGGAGAACAGACAGGCAGGCTGCACGCGGACGAGGTGTGCAACGTGGGCTCAAGGGGCTGCTGTCCTTCAGGTGAGGACCCCTGGGTGGCTGCCCTATGGCGGGAAGGCAGCCTGGCCCAATGGCTGGGTGATGTGCTAGATTCACAGAGGTCAATAGAATGGCATTTCAGGTCTCCTCAAGGCAGTCCCAGGGGCTTGTGTGGGAACACCACTACTGCTCAGCCCTGCCATTTCCTCAGCCTGGCTCCTGATGGAGATGGTTCTGGAAACCCTTGGACAGTGCCATTTCGTCTCCACTTTGGCTCCCCTGCTGGCCCACATGGCCAATCTTCTCTGTCTTTGTCTACCCATTGCAAACCTAGTCCCATACCCGGGTGTTGGGCCTACACCACGCCCGCAGGTCAGGGGGGATTAATAGTGTGTTGATTTGACTCCCCTGTGCCGACTTTGGCCTCATCACACTGAACTTTAGACTGATGTGGATTTTGGATTGACCTTGCTGGATTTTGGACCCACCTCGCCAAATTCCAGCTCACCACCCCAGTCCACGTGAAGCCTGCCTGAACTTCTGTCTAGACTCCCAGGACTTTGAGATGAACTGACCAAGTTTCTGATTGATTTTGCAGAAGTTTCGACAAACTTGACTGAAAGTAGCATGGTCTGAGTTTCCCACATTTTTAACCAACCTGACTAGATTTCTATTGGTTTTACCAATTTTACTGATTATTATTTTAAAATCTAAACTTCTGGAGTATTTGAGCTCTCCATATTTTTTTTCACTAAATAACAGGAAATTGCTCATGGAGCCTTGACTGGCTGGCCCCGACATAGGGTGAGCCGTCAGTGGCGCCTGACCCCCTTACCACCTCGCACCCAAGCCTCACCCACAGCCAGCCTGCTTCACCTGAGAAGGGGATGGGGCAAGAGGTGCCCATTGATCCCTTATCCCCCTTCTAGAATCTTCTAACATTCTAATGCCTGCTTCTTTATGGATACTTCCATCAACCATTCTTTTCCTTCTTTGTGCTTGTTTCCAGCCTTGTCCCAGCTTCTGAGCCAGTTTGACTGGAGCCCCCATTTCCTGCTGGAAGTCGTATAAAACAGAGCTCAAAAGTGAGGGTTCCTGGGTCACCCTGCCTGGGCTCAAGGCTCAGCTCTGCTGGCTCTAGCTGTGTGATCTTGACACCTGCTAATGAACTTTTCTGAACTCTGGTTTATTCATTTCCAAAATGAGGGAGAGTCTCCTGCTTATCTCTTGGATTTGTTTTGAGGTTTTTAGCAAGAATACTAATGATAGATAAGTCTTGTTGTACAGTTACCCTGAGCCAGGCTCTGTTCTAGGGCCGTGTACTGTCTTAGGATCCTTGTCTAATGCTCACCAAAGCTCCCAAGTCTAACAAGGGGCAGAACCACAGAGTCCACGCTTGCAGGGTGTGCCCTCAATCACTCTGCAACCCTTCCTCTTGGGTTTACCTTAAACTGATAGAGTCCAGTGAGCATGGGCTAGCATTATCTTCCTCATCACCCTAATTAGAATACTATTATCAGTGGCCTGTTTCTCATGGGGAGAAATGGGCTTCTGTTTGTGTCCCATGTTGGTGAGGCATTTGTGATTTGATTGTGTGACTTTATATTCCTTTGGGAACACTGAAGAGCGAGAGTCCTCCCAGCGATCCCTACCCACCCCCACACCAAGTGAGCCCTGGATATGTTCAAACCCTTCAGGCATATCAGAATCACAGGGTTTGTTCCGTTGTTTGAGACCTTTGTCAATCTACTCACATCTGGCCTGACTTTACCATGGCAATCTCTTCAATTTCTTTACTGGCACCTTAATGGGAACCACATTTGCAAAGTGTTCCCCAGTCTATGGTGTGTGCCGGTATTTGCCAGGCTGTAGGCTGTAAGCTGCTGACAGTGGAGAAACTGGGCCCGGTTCCTGACCTTCAGCAATTCCTCTGCCAACACTAGTCTTCTTATCTTCTCCAGGGTGGGGGACAAGGCAGGCATTTGGGAGGATGTGCAAACAATAGCTATTCATTCCTCATTCTAAGAAAAGGTCTTTAAGAGGGAGAGTTCGTGACAGGTGCTGTTTTCAGCAGTCTCTGTCCTATGTCCCTGTGTGGCTCTATTTGTGTTCTGTCCAGACAAATGCCCCAACTCCCCTTTGTTTCCACTGTTCCTTGCCTTCATACCTGCTGGTCTCTGCCCCATATGTCTTCTCCTCCTTTATGTTCTTACTTATTCAGCTTGTGTTGAAAATCTTCTGTATGTTAGACATGATGCAGGAACTAGAGGCACAGAGACACAGTCCTGGACTTCAGTGGCTCACAGCAACAGAACCATTTAAAGTACCCAGGGATCATAGGCCTGCGACACCCAGGCCAACCAGGGCAGGATGGGAGAAAGAATTGGTATGTGAGGAAGCATCTAACTCAATTTCTGTCTTGCCCTTTTGGAGAACTCTTACTCATCCTCCAACATCCTTCAGATCAAGTAGCACTTCTTTTTTGAAGCACTCCCAGAATCCTACAAACAGAATAAAGGTCTCTCTCCAGAACTCCCTTGGCTTTGCACACAGAAGAGAGTACACTGACCACCACATGGTTTAAGTCAATATTCCCTAATTTGCGCTGGACTGCAAACTCTCTGAGGACAGAATTAGATTCAATTTTGCCCTCCCAGGGCTCTATAGAAGTTTAATAAATATTTGTTCAAAGTAAGTCTGTGAATCTATGTGTATCATATCCATTAGCATATGCATGTGTGTATGTAGCCGCACATCTGTGACCTAGGTCATGGTAGTCATTGGTGAGGGAGGAGGGATAGCTCTTGGGACTCATTATTTAACATATTTGCCTCATTAATGTCTCTGTGCTCTTCCCAGTGACTCCATCCTCTCCATGTAGACAAGCCTGATAGCTGGTTCCCTGGTATTTGGAAGATGAAAGAATGGTTCTGGGGGAGGGGAAAGGGGGACAGGGCTGGGAGACACTGCTGCATCAAGCTCCATCTGTGCCTCCCTCACAGCCAGCTCAGCCTAGCAGGCAGGGCTGGGCTTGGAGAGTGCACCAAGAGACAGCCAGCCCACCTTAGCCGAAGGGACCCTCCTCCTGATTCCTATACCTCTGCTCCCAGAGAAATCATTCCACCTTCGAAGAAGCCCTTCACTGCCCTGGATGGGTGTCTCAGTTGGTTGGAGGGTTATCCCATACACCAAAAGGTTGTGGGTTTGATTTTCAGTCAGGGTACATACCTAGGCTGCGGGTTCAGTCTCCGATTGGGGTGCCTATGGGAAGTAACAGATCAATGTTTTTCTCTCACATAGATTTTTTTTCTCTCTCTCTGTCTCCCTTCCTGTCTTTGTCAAATTAATTAAAAAACATATCCTCAGGTGAGAAAGAAAGAGGAAAGAAAGAAGGAAAGAAGAGAGAAAGAAAGAAGAAAGAAAGAAAGAAAGAAAGAAAGAAAGAAAGAAAGAAAGAAAGAAAGAAAGAAAGAAAGAAAGAAAGAAAGAAAGAAAGAAAGAAAGGGAGAGAGACAGGCCTTCCACTCTGGCCCTTAGTGGAAGAGTCTCAAGAAGCCCTAGTGTCCTGACCACTGAACATTCTGGACAGAGATCTAAGGTTGGATCACAGGTTAATTCCTGTCCAGAAACTCATATCCCAGCTGGGTCCTTCCCACTCCTGGGAGAAGTCAGTTGCATGGATGGTCTAGTCCAAGCTGGGCCCCAAAGCAAGATGCTAGAAAGGCAAGGAGAGGGTCTCCCAGGTGCAGAAAACCCTACATGATGCCCAAAGGGACCCACTGCCTGGTCTATGATGATAATAGTCCTTGCTTCTATGTGGACTTTTGTAATTTCCAAGGAATCTTCCATACACCATCCATTCAATTAACATCTGATGAGCTTTTACTTTGTACCTGGCATTGTGTCTTGCTAGTGATGACATGAACAGGCACTGTGCTGTCCTTCACATTCATCACTGTTTGGTACTCACAATGACCCCTTTGTAAAGATGAAGACAATGAAACTGAGCTTTTCCATTTCTCAAGAACACTCAAGGGTAGAGCCAGAACTTGAATTCACCTCTCTCAAGTGACTCAGACCCCCACGCTCTTCCATTGCCCCATCTCCAGCCTCTTCACCTTCCCCCAATAACTCTGAAAAAGTTGAAGCAGGTATTAATGTCTTCTCTTAAAAATGAGGAAAACTGACACTCAGTGGGTTTAGGAGACTTTCCAGAGATCTCAGAGGCCAGGTGAGAGGTCCAACCTTGCACCAATATCCATCCTGTCCTCAGATCCAAGGCTGCCTCCGTGTTTGCTCTGCCTGGACTTGACCCACATCATCAGTCTTCCTCCCAGATCCTGCCACGCAGGTGCCATGACAGGAAGAGTCAAGCGCCAAGAAGTGGGAGTGTCACCCACCACAACTGGTTTGTGAGGCATCAGTGTTAGTGGCCAAATGGGCTTCATAACAGGGCCCGGCCATGTGCTGGCCCCATGGGCTCCTCTCCCCTGAATCTCCTTCCACAAGGACAGGAATGACCCCAAATTCCTGGTGGCTGAGGCACAAGAGCACTCTTCTGAAATGTTCGTGCCCAATCTTGCCTGCCCAGCCAAGGATTTTGGGCTCCATGACAAGGTCAATAGTTGCCCAAATGCCATCAGATCAGATCTATTTTCAGTTTTCAGACTTTCCTGTTTCATCAACCATTTCTTTCCACTGACTCTATGTCAGCCTTTCCCTAAATGCCAATGTTTTGAGATTTATTCAGAGGGTAAACTCTTCCCCAGAGCAGGACGTGAAGTTCCAGGAGGCAAAACATGAGGGAGGGTTTGTAGACCCTTGAATTCCACATCTAAATTATAAGAAGGTCCAGTGAGTCCCAGGAAAACCCAAGATAATGGGTCCTTGCTCCTTATCCATTGGGGGGGTCCATTCTCCAATTGGTCCCACAGGGGTCGCCTTCCCTTGGGGCTTGGAAGTTTGAAAACTAATTATTCAGAAACTTGACAAGCATAAAAGAAAAACAGTTGCAATTAGAAAGCTTGAGTTCAAGCCCAGCTCTGGACACTTACTGTGTAGCCTTGAGCAAGTCACCCAGCAGCTCTGGGCACCAGTTTACCCATTGTTTTAATGACAGGGCTGGACTTCGTCTCTGAACATGAATCTAGGTTTGGGAATAGTCACGTTCTTTAATATGACCAATGTAGGAAAATCACTCTGATGAGGAAGTTTTTAAGGCTTTATTCTATCATTCCATCTACTCTCATAGTATCTCTGACAGCACATGGAATTAATTATCCATGTGCTACTTACAGTTACAATAAGATGAGAGAGAAGAGATCTGACATTTATGAAGCACTTGCTATGTGCCAGACCCCCTTCTAAGTGTGTTCTCTATGTACTAATTCATGTAATCCTCCAACAAGCCTATGAGACAGGTGTTACAGTTCCCAATCCCCCCACCCCACCCCCCATTTTATGATGAGCAATGTGAGACTCTGAGAAGTAACATAATATACCAAGTTCCTATGGCTAAAAAGCAGCAGAGCCAGGCTTTGAAGCTGGGCGGCTGTCTCCAGAACACACACGTTTCATAACCAGGTCACATAGTCACAGCAAGATGGACAAGACCCAGCGAAGAAGGGAAGATGGCGCTTGTATATAAATTATTCTAATACAAGTTGAGGAAGTGATAAGTGACCAAGAGAGAAACAGATAATATCCCTGGGGATTTGAGAAGAGGGGAAGATTGTTTCCAGCTGGAATGAGAGGGAAGTTTTATGGATGTGACATTTAAGCTGAGCTTTGAAGGACAGGTAGGATTTGAAGCCATGGAGATGTGGGGAGAGGGAACAGCTGGCTGTTGGGGGTGATAGGCAACAGAGGAAAGGGGCCGATCTGAGGAGAGAGCACTGGCCAAGTTGTGGAGCATTGGAAACACCCCTTTATACTGAATGAAGAAGATGGAGAGGCAAGGAGGGTATTTGGGATGGGAGAGAGACATTCAGAAATCAGCTTCGGGCATCCAAAAAACATGCTCAGTCCACAGAAGCAGGAAAGGGGCGAGCCTGGAGCAGGGGCAGCATGTGCGCTTGGGGTTCTGACAGAAGACCGTGCAACTCCGGGAGCTCAGTTGATGGTTGAACGAATAAGTCCATTGCCTTTGGAGGGGAGGATGGGACCAGTGAGAGATGAATAGGCCCCTGAAATGGCCGGCAGCAGGAAGCTGTTATCAACATTGGCCTACCGGGCAGGGCAGGCAATTACATCACCAGACCCTGCGAGAGCAGGAAGTGCAGACCTTTGGAGGTCACCAACAGGACATGGCCCAGAGAAGGAATGGCGCAGGAAGATTCCCCGTCACATTTCCTGGGGCTTTCCTTGGGCAGTCGCAGAGCTTCTGGCAAGGTAGTCCCCATGGAAGAGACTGCAGAGGTCAGTTTCTGGAGACATGGAACAAGACAGAGAAAGAGAGAGAGAGGAAGTGGGGTGGGGATGGAAAGACGAGAAGGGAAGACTCACCAGCTCAAACCAGCGTTAGAAGCTGTTGTAATGGTTTTGGAAAGAAACACCGTGAGGCTGAGCCAGGACAGTTGCAGAGGAAAAGGAAGTGTTGGGGACAGATGTGCGGGAGCTTCAGAAAGGAAAGATGGCAGATTTGGCAAAGGCAAAGAGTCCACGTATCTGCTGGGTGCCAGGTGTACAAGTACATTACAATCCAAGAGTTGTAATTGTGTCTGTGTGATCTCCAGAGGTTGCTGAATCGGACCTTAGCCAACCATAAAAGATGGACACAGCAGCTCAGTCAGCTTTTGAACCTGCAAAAGGGAGAAGAAAAGGAGCAGGTGATTTGAGCCAATTCTCAAAGCAATATTCAGGTAGAGAGCTATCCTCTCGTACAAGGATAAGACATAGGCAGACCACACGAGATGCCCCAAAGAGGTTCAGAACCATGACTCCAAAAAGAGGGCAGGACGGGAGAGCTGCTGCAGGGGAAAAAACCCAGAGATCATCCAACCCAAGGACGTACAACCTTCTCTTTAGTGTCAAAGAAGCCTCGGTCAGACCAGATTCCCGCTGCCAACCTTGAGGCAGGTGGCCCTCTAACAGGTGAAGAAGATAAAGATTTTGAAGAGGAGAGTGATGACCAGGACACTGCGGCTCTTCTTGCAGAACTGGAAAAAAATTTGAAAAGAAAGAGCTGAAGAGCAAGCCAGGGAGGAACAAGAACAAAAAGCTGAAGAAGGGTTCATATGGAAAACATTCTGAGTGGAAGCCCTCACCTTAATCTCACTGGCCCGTCCCAGCTGCAGGCCAACTTCAAAGTTAAAGAGCGGGCTGATGACGCTGTTTTCAGGAACGGTGCAAAAGGTGCCAATGAGCAGAAGGAAGACGAAAGATATGTCAGTGATAAGCTGCAATCTGAATTTTGTAAGAAGTTCATGGAGAAATATATTAAATAGCATTGTTTTATGTGCTTAATTAAAGATTGTAAATTGTAAATGATCATTCTGACTTTATTTTAGTCAGTTTTTTTTCCCTCTCTCTCCCCTCTCCCTTTTGAATTGTGTATATGCTTCCCTAATTTTAAGTTCCAAAATATCTTTTCCTTGACTGGTACCTTATTTGATAAGGACTTTGGAATTGGTTTAATCCAGTTTCCAGTCTCTAAATGTTTCCAGTCACATGTTTTCTGTTTAACATGGGGAAAGCAATCTGCCTGTAATAAATATTTTTAGTAATCTAAATAACCAAATCTGTGCCCCCTAGCTTTGTTGTTGAAATGTATGCAGCTTATTAAGCACTGTATATTTAAAAAACACAAGGATCTGTCCTGGCATGTTTTCCTTGAAAAACTTGAAATCACCCTATGGTGATAAATGATATAGTAGATGGGTTTTCACGGAAGGGCCAGGACAGCAAGACCTTCTCCACATTGTCATCACCAATCACCTGGCACATATCCCTGTGCGTAGGTATCTTGGATGAATCGCGTTCCTTGTTCTGCAGAGGAGGGAACTGAGGCCCAGGGAATTCCAATGGTTTAGGGAAGGTCACAAAGCAAAATGGCAGCACAGCCGAAACTAGAAGCTGCCACTGTCCCAGCTGGTGTGTTATGAAGGAAGACAGTCGAGCCCAGTTCCAGCTGGGGAAACTGGGGGACTCACTTCCATCACCCTCTGCCTGGGATGGGCCTCATCGCCTCCACATCCACTCGTTCTCTGTCCAGTTCCTTTGCTGCCAGGGCCTCAAGACGAATATATCTTTGCCTTGGAAAGGACACAGGAATTAATCAAGGATGGTGCCTAGCCAGGCATCCCCCCGAATGAACCCCAGCTCTGGGTTTCCACAGCAAGTTCTCCATTCAGCCGGTTACCGGGCCAGTCGATTACAGTGACGGATTGTGAAAGAAATGATACCACTCAAGGCCTTGTAAAGCAGTTTCATTATTCTGCCACAGATTTTTGGCAATTCCTCAAGTCTGGCTTGTTTTATGTCTAATTACATATCGCCGTACATATCCCCCGTATGTTATGTTTCACATAATAAATACATGGAAAATCTTTCTCTTTTTCCATTAGCCCTGCCCAGAAATGAACAGATTTCTGGTGTGTGCTTACGCAATAAAGAAGCGGTTGTTTCAGACACCATGACACTTCATAACTGAACTTTATGGGCCCCCATTTCTCTGATTCAGAGGGCTTGAAAGAGGGACCTGGGTTTTCTGCCTGTTGTTTCTGCTCTGGAAGTAAAGGGTGCTTGTCAAGAGCAACGTCCTGGGATGGCTGGAAACCCAGCCAGTTCCACAATCCGGGAGACAAAGGAGCTGTCAGGCTGTTGGAGGGTGACATGTTGACTCCTGCGGGTGAGGTCTTGGCTGCAAATGCTTTCCTGTAGCTGTAGTGCTAATAGAAACACCAGGGTCTCGCGAGCATTGATCGTTCATGTGTACCTCATCTAACAATCAACCTATACGTATTTATTAAGCACATTCTATGTGCCTAGATCTGTTCTAGATGCTAAGTGGGGAAGGAAATGGGTGGATAGTGGGGAGGAGAATGCCAAATGCAGAGATGCAGAGAGAGCTCATAATGGGGTTATGAAGCAGGATTGCAACAAGATGGCTTGGGTTCAAGACCAGACTCCACTGCTTGCCAGCTGTGGGATGTTTGACCAGTCACTGAAAACCTCTCTGAATCTATTTACATGTCCATTAAGTGCAAATGCCATGCTACAGCCTCATGGGGTTGTTTTGATAGTTAAATGAGATAATCCAAGTCAAGGGGCTCCACATGTCCGTGGTCCAGAGTGTGTGCTCAGAGATTTCCCATTATTACTATTATCGTTATTTTCACATCATCTGCTGCAGGGCTGGGCAGTGGCAGGTTGGAAACACAAAGGATATATAAGATCCGGCCCTGAAATTCACTCCTGAATTTGCAATCCAGCTCACAGCTGATCAAGGAGGTAAATCCTGTGGTACGCACAGAGGACAGTCGTGAGGCAATTTGGTACCAGGCCCTCATCAGTGCAGAAGGGCTGGGCCGCTATCGGCTGGAGACCACGAGGGCTTCCAGGGAGATGTGGGACTTGGGAAAAAGGCATAGCAAGTTATGGGGAAAAGGGTAAATGGGGAGCATAAGCAGAAGTAGAAAGAAAGAGCATGATGTTTTGTGAGAGCATAAAACCATTTCTCATTCGTGCCTTAAATGCTTATCAGGAATCTAATGCTGCAAGTACTTACTAAGTGCAAGGCAGCTTTCGAGGCGTGGGAACCCAGAGCTCTTTGCTTCTGGTCTAGGGGATCAGGGCCCATACCCAGGAAACTATAGTCATGCACCACATAGTAACATTTCAGTCAACAACAAACTGCACAAATGACAGTGGTCCTGTAACACTATAGTGGAGCTGTAAAATCCTCCTTGCCTAGTGACATCATAGACCTCATAAGTTTGTAGTGCAACACATTACTTATAGCTATTAATATGGAATAAAGATATAAAGAAATATTTTTGCGTAGCTGTACAACATGTTTGTATTTTAAGCTAAATGTTATCACAAAAGGGTCAAAAGTTAAAAACCATTTAAAAGTTTATAAAATAAAAAGGTTATAGTAAACTAAGGTCAATTTATTACTGAAGAAAAATTTAAATAAATTTAGTGTAGTCTAAGTGTACAGTGTTTATAAAATCAACAGTAGTATACAGCACAGTAATGTCCTAGACCTTCACATTCACTCACCGCTCACTCACTGACTCATCCAGAGCACCTTCTGGTCCTGCAAGCTTCGTGCATGACAAGTGCCCTATACAGGCATGCCATTTTTTATCATTTATATACTGTATTTTTACTGTACCTTTTCTATGTTTAGATATACAAATACTTACTCTTGTGTTTCAATTGCCTACAGTATTCAGTATAGGCCTAGGGAGCAATAGGCCACAGAGCCTAGGTGTGTGGTAGGCTAGACCACCTAGGTTTAGGTAAATGCACTCTCTCATATTTGCACGATGATGAAATCACCTGACTGCATTTCTCAGAACGTATCCCTGTCTTTAAGGGTAGCACGACTTTCTCAAATAAAGCTCTGCAGTGCAGAGGAGTGGATGTACCATGGTCAGAAGTAAGAAAAGGGGCACAGGTGTGGCAACTTTTTGACCTGGCCCACTTGGCCACTTGATAAGAATGCACACTCGGGGCAGGGGGAGGTCAGGCCGAGCAGATGCTCCCAACTAAACAGTCATTCCTACTTTTGTCACAATAGCCCTGATGTCACACCCGATCCCATAACCTACTGAATGTTCCATGAGGACAGGACCTTGTCTTCCATGTTCAAACATTAGCTGGCACATCATAAATGTTCAAAAATATGTATTGAATAGAGGAATTAGTCATAACTGAATCATGTACTGCCTGGTGTCTCCTGTTTGTCCTGCCAGGTCCACTCTTCTCCTGTCTCCATTTTACTCTCTGCCCAGGCGGCTACTAGGCGTGAACCACCTCAGTGGGCTCCCCTGCCCTCTGGTTGTGCTTGGGTGAGATATATACATATATATTATATATATATAAAATATATATATATATGAAATCTCCACTCTAAAATGGAGTCAGAGCTGCCATCCCAGAGGACCTGCCTTACACATCTTATGGCTCAAACCTTTGGAATGTTAAAACAGGGCAAAATAACCTTTGGACGAGTCCTAAAGCAACACTGTGTCCCAGAGACCTATTTGCAAGGATAACAAGAAAGCAGATATTGTGATTATGGGACTGATTACCAGACTGGAAATTTAAAAAACATTCTTTATGGAGAAGTATGGATTGGTAGTTACAAAATAGTCACAGGGATGGAAAGTACAGCACAGGAAATATAGTCAATAATATTATAATAACAATGTATGGGTGCTGGGTGGGTACTGGAAATATCAGGGGGACATTTTGCAAAGCATGTAATTGTCTAACCAGTATGCTGTACACCTGAAACTAATACAAAATAATATTGAAAAAGGCTGTAGTTGAACAAAATTTTTTAACATTCTTTAGAATTAGCAGTACTATGTTAGCTTTTCCACACCAATAGAAATGCTTCCTTCTACTGATGTAATTGTTCCCTTTCCTTTTCTCATAAAGACCCTTTGCCTTTGTCTCCTAATTGGAACATTATTTGGGTTTCTACCAGGAATCAGCACTTCCTGAATAGCTTTTATTTTTTTTAATCTCAAATAAATGCTGTTGCCTCTCACTTTGAAGGGCCTGTTATTTTTAGGTGAACAGTTTGGACCATGGGGAGCGTGTGTAGGAGATTGGAGAGAGAGGAGAGAGTAAGATCGCAGAAACTGGCTCTCTCCCTACAGCATCTCCTCTGCTGGCTGGGACACTCCCCAGCAGTTCCTTCAGGGCCCCGTTACCATGTAGGATCTCTCCTGGGTGCTCGCTGTCCCTCCCTCCTGTGAGCGAGCCTAGGGTGGTAACCCAACGGGGTTCTGGCCCAGGTTTCTGCACCATCCATCCATTATGTATCCCCTCCACCCTGGCCACACCTCTGTAAACATCCCTTTGTAAATTAAACCTCAAATCATTCCAATTTGAGTGTGTCAGTTTCCTTTTGGAGACCTTGTGGCAAAAAGGAACACAATGATGTTCCTTTTATCTCAATCCTGGGAGTCTGGCAGAAGATGGAGGTGTCTGATAGACTTTGACCAATCATGACCTCCCTAATTCCATCTTTTCTCCTATTCCACAAACACTGCAGAGCAGGAAAGGGCCCCGCAATCCAAATGTAGAACTTACAAAGAGAATTCGAGTGAGTGAAAGCACTCAGCAACACTTTTTGAATCTCTTCCTTCATTCCTGCCACTTTGAATCTCTTCCTTTCCCCTCCGTTCCACTGGTAGCCTCGGTGGGCAACCATTGCCCACACAAATGACAGCAGAAATCAGAGCACAGAGTAATAGGTCTGAAAGGAAATTAGAGACCATCTAGACCAACCCCTCCTTCACCACCACCTCTCCTAACATCTTCATCCCTACTACCTTGACCCTCGTCACCACAATCACTATCACCATGCCCAGCACCGCCTCCACCATCACAACCATCAAAACCATGCCCCCCGCTGCCACAGCCATTATGCCCAGACTGATACCAGCACCATCCTGGCCAACACCATCACCACCACCATCATCACCATGCCTAGCACAAGTACCCACGTCCACCCCGTTCAGCCCTACCACACAGCCTCCAGAACACCCAATACCACCCTTGTACAGAAAGAAGGAATGAGAGCTTAAATAGAGCTAGAGCTCAATTTTCTTAACTTTCAGTCAAAGAGACTAAGTCTCAAATAACAGTGACTTCAACCACAATTTGTAAAATGTAAAAGAAAAGGTCTTCAGAAGGACTGCATGGTATTGAAAGGCAACAGTTGTCTCATACTGACTTTTTAAAAATATAAACTTTATTTTTTTAGAGCAGTTTTAGTTTCACAGCAAAACTGAGTTGAAGGTAGTGACTTCCCACATACCCCCTGCTTGTCCCCACATATGCACAGACTCCCTGTCAACATTCTGTACCACAGTAGTACATTTGTTATAACTGATACACCTACACTGACATGTCATTACCACCTAGTGTCCGTAGTTTATATTAGTGTTCACTCTCGGTATGTGTTTTGACGAACTCGTAATGGCAGGTACATCATTAAGTATACAGAACAGTTTCACTGCCCTAAAAGTCTGTGCCCCACCATTCATCCTTCCCCACACTCCAACCTCTGGAAACGACTGACCTTCTTACTGTCTCTATAGTTCTGCTAATCCCAGATAACCCAAGTTTCACACCATCTCCCCAGAGGATGTCTGAATTCCCATGGGTGGGAGGAGTGGGGTCATCATTAGAGACAAGGGTTCAAGTGAGACTCCAATGTCATGAATCAACTTGGTCACCATGGAGGTAGCCTGAGGTCCTGTTTGCATGATCCCATATTGGACAGGTTGGGGAGCATCTCCACTTGCGTTGGGCTACTTTCACACCAGGGACCCACCTGGTGCTTCCACAGCCTAATGGGGCAGAACTCACAGTGGGGCTATTTAAGGCTGTGACTTTGTCATGCTGAAAGCCTTTTATTTTTCTGGGCCTTTCTACCTCCCCAACATCCTCCCCAGAAGGGGAGGTATGGATCCCCTCTGCTCCCAGATCCCAGATCGCAAGTGGAACATGGCTTTCCCCTAGGACCCAGCCATGACACTGTGCCTTCCACCTCCCTCTCCAGGCAGTATTTTCCTAGTTGGGGGTCAGGGTTCTTACTCAGGATACTTCTTCCCTAACTCCGGTGCCTTTGCAGTTTCCTCTATGGTCAAGGCTTTCACACACAAAAGTTAGGAAGAGATTCCTTCTAATTCCCTTTGTTCCCTCTGTCACATCCTTTCCCAGAGGCAGTGAGCACAGCAGGGCCTGGTGCAGGAACGGGAGAAGGGTGGAAAAGGAAGGAAATACAGTGGGGAAAAATACCAGTTGGTCTTTTAAAATGTTATGTGACAGATGGCATCTCATTGAACCATACCACAATGCTGTGACATGACTGCCACTATGTTCACTCTATAGATGAGAAAACCAAGGTTTAAAAAGAGTAAGCAATGTGTATAAAGTCTGAGAAGAGGCAGTGCTGTCCTTTGAACCCTGACGCTTGACCTAGCCAGTGCCCCCAACCCTGACACCATGCTTCCTGCCTGCCATCCCTCACCTGCCTCCGCCGGGCTTCCTGGGCTGTGTGTGGGCAGCAGGAGCAGGGCCCACGGGACATCTGGGTCCCCCCAGCTCCTGCTGACTCCTGCAGGTCCTAAGGAGGCCCCGGGGCCGCACCAGATTCTGAGCGCATCCTGCAAGCATTGACACACCGTTTTTCTTCAGGAGCAGGTGTTTGAGCAGACTGGGACTTCCTCCCTTGTTCAGGGCCAGTAATCAATAAAACAAATATTGGATATCATTATTTGTAATCTCCTCTGAGCCTCACAACAACCTAGTGAGGAAGCTCTTCCTAGGTTCTCCTTGACAAAGGTTAAATGACTTGCCAGGGGTCATGGGCAGGATGGCTGCATTAAAACACTCTGGCTCCCTGGCAGGAGCTCTGTCCACCCACAGCCAGAGTTCTAGGAGGGCCTGCCTTCCTGCTGTGAGCACAGGACAATCAGGATATCAGCCCCTGGCCTGGTCACATACCAGAGAGTCCTCCCCTTAAGCTGGGGAAAGGATCCACGGGGCACAAGTGGGGTTAGGATCCAGCCCAGCCCCCATGACACCGAATTCTGTCCATCCAGGGTAGGCTTGGTGACCTGCCCTGCCACAGCCCCAACCTCACTGTCATCACCCCAGCCTGGGCTCTGGCTGGACAGGCAGGTGAGGCGGTCAGAAGGGTCAAGCACCATCACTGGCTCATCTGACCTGAGGCCCGAGCAGAGCCCATGTGGAAGGACTGGGGTCCTGGTACAGAGGACATCCTTCTATGCTCAGGCAGCCTGGCAGCTCAAGGATGGCACATAAACACAGGGCAGGGCTCTGCAGCTCCTTATATAAACCAAAAAACTGCAGACTGGGAGCTGAGCTCTTCCAGCAAGAGCAGAACTGAAGCTTGCCTCTGATAAGCAAAAGCTTTCTGCTGAGATTCCAGACCCTTATAAACAGACTCAAAGGAGGACCCCTCCAGATACTAAGGAGAACAAACAGATTTTAGCCACTCTGACCCAATAAAAAAGGCTCCGTTTGCTTCAGCTGATATTATAAAGACACTGGTGACAGCCTTTCTCTATTCCTTATGGCTGGTCCTTCAAAGACTCTCTGATGTCTGGGCTGAATACATCATTCAATACATTTTCTTTCTTCAGGACAATCTCTTATCCAGACTTGCCTTCTTTGCTGTTAGTTAATCAACAAATATTTACGGAACCCTTCCAAATGGCCAAGCAAGTGAAGCTGCTTGGCAGGGTTTGTTGACCTACCCACCCCACGTGCCCTGGGGCCCGCTTTTCAGAGGCTTCCCACTACTCATCTGCTGAGAAGACGCATGTCCTTCCTGGGGAGCACAAGCTTCCACCTTCTACAGGCCCCATTCAGCTCCAGAATCCCAACCCTCCAGCCAAGGCGGCAGCTAGGAGAGCTGGCTAAGTGGTTCTTGAGAAGCTGACAGGTGTGGCGGGGCGGGGCATGACCCCTGATGAGGCCCAGGCTTGCCGCCTCCACTGGGCCGTGCCACCGCCACCCATCCCTTCTCCCTTGACGAGCCCTTGGCTGGTCTAGCCACATGCCCACCCCCTGCCTTGGCCCCTCTCACATCCATATGTCCCTGGAGCTTTCTTACCATTTGGGCCTGAAACCCACTAAAAAGCCCTCCATTCCGAACAACGCCAAGCTCCGACGCAGATTTGGCAAGGCCAGGAGAGATCTGGAGTTTGTCCTCTCTCAAAGGCCTGCCTCCACTCCCCAAGGCTTTCTTATGACCTCAAGATCTGCCTTCAGGCCTCTGGAAGAGCTGTCCCCGGCGTGGTTGGTGGGGCCGCATCCATTTGAGGAATCACAGGGACCTACGGGAACAGACCCAGGGTCAGGGAAGGGGCCATACGCTACCCAGGCCCCTAAGGCCAAGCATGCCCGGCCTGCAGCCAGATAGAATAGCTGCTGCCAAGATGCTCACTGGGCTTGAAGCATCTCGGGGCCTCTCCGAGCCTCAGCTTCCACATCTGTAAATGGGATAAAGTCTGGAACAATGGGGCAGACCTAAGCGGTGGAGCTAGACAGGCCTGGATTCAGACCCCAGCTCTGAGCTGCGATCTTGGGTAAGTTCCTTAACCTATCAGAACTGCAGCTATATCATCTGTAGAGGGGGAAATATAATAGTACTTACCCTCTATGGCTGTTGACAGGGCTGCAGGAAATGGACATAAAGTACCTGGCGTGGAGCAGGGCTTAGCAAACAGGACTCATCATTATTACTTCATAGGCCTGTTTGGAGGCTTTAATCCAATGAGATAATGTGAATGTGTGTGCAATGCCTTGGTGAAATACGGTGTACAAATGGTAGCAATTACCACTTATCGGTGGGTCCCCCTCTCCCTGTGCCTCCTCCCCCTCTTTCTCTCTGCCTAGTTTTTTTTTTTCTTCTCTGCCTTAGCCTCCCTTTGGCCTCTCTTCCTCTGGCCTCTTCCATCTCCTCCTCTCCCCCACAGCCTTTAGAGCCAACATCCAACAGCCATTTTCTCCTCCCTTGCTCCAGAACCCGCAGTGGCTCCCCATTGTCCCTCATGTCCACACTCAGCAACAGCACCGCCTCCAGTTATCTATTCTACCTCACATCTTCTTCCAAGCAGCGCCCTCCTGCTGGCGAGCTGCTCCCCTCTCTACTGCCCCCCTTTAGCGCTGCTCTCTGCTTCCCTGCATCACTCACACCACCCCATCCCCCGCCACCCCTACCGCCTGGAGAGCTCTTGGTTGCTACATGTTCCTCTCAGCACATACAATGGCACTCACCCTTCAAGATCCACACTGAATTCAATTTCTGAGATAACAAATACGTTGCCCCACAGTTACTCCATGGTAGGAAATTTTGAAAGGGTTCTCTCCTTGGGAATCATAATTTTCCAGCTGTAGTTATAATATCCTAGTTGTAGGACCTTAGGAGACTTACCTACCCTCTCTGAGACCACCTCATAAGGTGGTTGTGAGGATTAAATTAAAATAGTGGTTTGTAAATTTTCTAGCGCATAAAAAATGATTAATAAATAGTAGCTACTTTTGTTATCTTGGTTCTTGGGCATAAAAAATGAAACCACACAGACCAGCTGGGAGTGCTGGGTTTCCGCTGCGTATTCAGGGACCCTTTGGTTAAAATCAATACCGCCTCACTTATCAGCCGCCGGCCAGGCTTCCAAAGCTCCATGTCACAGTATCCTTGGAGATCTAGTCATTGAAAGCTCATTTATAATCACCCCACGTGGCACGAAGCTGTGCTAGGCATGGGACGGGGTGACAGGTGAGACCGACACAGCCAAAACAGGTTCGCTGGAGAAATGAAAAGCAGATAATAAGGCCCTAGGTCCCCACGCTGGCCTGGTGGACCGGAACACCACCCCAGCTTAATCTACAATGCCCGTCCCTTCCAGCCTCGGGACCTGTCCCTTCTCCAGCTCTGCTCGCCCCTGGCTTTCCCTGCCCCTGCCACCTGGCCCCCCTTCTCTCTGGTTAACATGGACAGCTCTGTCCTGGCCCAGAGTCTTTGCACATGCTCTGTGCACTCCCTTCTGCCCAGGACCTGCTTGCCAGCCCACACACCTCCAAAGATGCATAAACTTCTCCTAGAGTTCACCCTTGTCTGTCCCGTTGGATGCTCTGCTTTCTTTTAGGATGTTATAAAACAAGCTCAAGCTGGATTTGAACCTAGCTCTCTCACCTCTCAGTTAACCTTAAGCAAGTAGCAGCCCCTCTGTGCCTGCACCCAGGAGCACGATGACAGCCCATGTGAGGACACCCAGCTGTGCGGGGGGCTGAAAACAATGGCTGACCGTGAGAGACAGAGGCTGGGAAGGCAGGCGCAAGTCAAATGGCTTTGGGCACCTGGTTCTGACTTTCTGGCATCTCTGACTGTCCTGCCCAGCATCCCTCCCGGTTAAAAAGATAATCCCTGCTCCCCGCAACCCCTCCCTTCCGCTCCCCTCCATTAGATTATGCTGGTAAAGCCCCTTGGAGCTAAGTGCTCTGTAAATACAAGGCGTTTCTATTAGATCCAGGTTGGGGAAGCTGCGAGTAGCTGGACAGGGGAAGAGGGGTTCCGGGGGGTCTGCGCCAGCTGAACTGAGCAAGGCTTCATGTGGCTCAAATGCTATTAGTCAAAACTGATGGCTGCTGCCAGCTCCTCGGAGTTACGAGTAACCAGGGAGGGCAGAGTTGGCAGAGTTTCCAGCTTGTCAAAGGCTCTGGACTATTTGTCTGGTACTTGTGGTTGGAATAAGCCCAGGGCACGTTCAGTGGGGCCACTTTTAAAATTTATTTTTCTCCTCATGTGTACTTAAGGGTTGGGGAGTCCTCCCGGTTCTCACTTATTTGCACTTATTAGCAATCTGTTCCCGAAGACCCTTTCTGTTGACCTTGAGAAGGAACTGAGATGAGTTGGATGCAGCCAAAAGGCTCCACAGGCTGGGCATTTTGGGGTCCCTGACTGAGTGCTCTCAGGAGCTCTCCTCTCCCCGCTCCCTCCTGGGGTGGCCTCTCCCTGGGACAGACAGGAGCCGCAGCCTCATCATTCTTCTCTTCCTCTGAACATCGGTGCGGCCTTTTTACTCTTGCTGGTCTGGTCCCCCACGAGCACCTGGGAGAAGGACTTAAGCCGGGACTGTAATCCACTTTGTGTTCAGGTCAACACCCACACCGGGAGATCCCGCCGGTGATCACGATCCACTGGGAGATCTTAGTCTGACCCGGTACATCTCTCAGTGTCTCCTCTAGCTGATCACCACCAATGCAGCCACACCCCTGGCCACCCCCCCCACCCCCGCTGTCATTGCTGTCCACCTCTCCCCACCCCACATTCCCCCTGTCACTGCCTCCACCTTCCACCCTCGAGGAACACCCGAAGTGCTGATGCAGGCAAAAGGAGCTCGTTGTCAGGAAGACGCCAAGGAAGAGCATTCGAAACCAGGGATTACAGCCCATGAGCAGAGGATCCCTGAGAAATTGAGTTTGAATAGGGTCTGCACAGGGTGCTTGGGTATAACAAGCCTCGTCTGAGAATGGGATGAACTCTGCGCCTCATCCTTCACGTCCCCCAGCCCAAAGGTTGGCCCAGGCCGGCCTGCCTGATCTATGAACCCCGCTCTAAATGTGTCTGGATTTCAAGTAGCCCATTGTCACCCAAGAGGAAGAGCTATGAGATTATTCAGGGGCCCCAGAAGGATATTCCCTGTCCACAACATGTTCATAGTATCTTAGAAGAAACAATAAAAAATAACAACCCCAGGAATAAGTATGAAGTTGAATAAAAGAAAAGTCAGGGGAGAGGTGCGGGGTGGGAGGAAGGCTTTGCTGAGGAAGTGACGAGCTGCGTGTCTGAGGCCGCCCATCCCCTGCCCCCACCGTCCTGGCCCTTGTCTGAGTGCCCACCACAGCCTTCCGACAGGCCCGCCTGCCAGAGCAGGCCCACAGCGGAAGACGGCCTCCGCCCAGCACCTGGACATCACACTCCTGGGACCTCCTGGGACTAACCTACTTAACTGCTCTGAGCCTCAACTTGTTTATCTATAAAATGGACCTGCCTCAGATGATTATTATGATGTTTAAGCAAGACAAGGACAGCGGAGGTCCTCTGTGAGCAGAAAGCACGGGGGATAAAAAGGTTCTGAGGTCTGAAAGCAGCAGATAAAAGCCCGGATGATTTTCTCTCAGAAAACCGCACCCCCAAGCACGCCAACGTTACTCAGCGACACTTCCGACTCAGGAGTGACCTGAATCAAAGGGTGAGGGGATCCCTACAGGATCTGGGGAGGGGAGGGAAGGAGGGGTTTGTTCCTGTCCTGGCAGGGACTTGCCCAACTTTCCTCCAGGGTGCAGATGACTGGAGACAGCAAGGTGGGGCTGACTGGGAGACCGAGGGAACCAGGCAGAGGGACAGGAAGGTGTGCGCTGAGATGGGAGGGAGAGGAGCCAGCCAGGTGGTGCGGCACGCGGGGCCCCTGAGCCTGGCCCTGAGTTAAATATAACCCCAGTCCATTGTTTCCTCAGTAATTGTATTTTGCAGTTTTCCCTCTTGAGAGGCAGCCTAAATGAGGAACTGGCCAAGTCAGGGGCCGCCTGGAAGTCCGAAGAACACAATTGTTTTCATGATGAAAATTAAAATTGTATATTTTTTAAGTTTAAAAAAGCAAACACTCCAAGGTTATACATTGGCTCCGTGCCTGCTGGAATCCGGGCTTGTTTGCTATTCTTCCTCAAGGTGCCTGAGTCTGGGGGCCCAGAAGCAAGGGTCAGCTGGGGGCCATTGGCTGAGAAACACACCCACTGGGACATTCAAGACCTTAAGAAGCAGCTCGCCCTGGCCGTCCAAGCCCCTGACTGCTTGCAGGCCCAAGGCCTGCTTTGAGGATAACCTCGATGGATGTGTCCAGCTCGGAGCTCCGGCGCAGGGAGACCCTCTCACTGCCTCGTTTCCAGGGAAGCCCCCTGATCTAGAAGCAAGGCTTGCTGGCCTGGGGGACTTAGCCTGAGTGCAAGGGGAGGTGCCTCCACTCAGGGAGCAGGGCCCAGAGCTCCCATTTCCTGAAACAAGAGTGCTGTGAGGAGGAATAAAACTCCTCTCGGTGTGCGGTGTGTGCGCATCGTGCACTGGCCCTCCTGCTTATGCGTTTCTCTCTCTGCTCCCCAACTCTCTGTTTCTTACTCTCTGTTTCTATTTGTGTCATTCTCTCTGTCTCTCTCTGTTTCTCTCTCTCTCTCTCTCTCTCTCACACACACACACACACACACACACACTTGCTCTCTCTCATACTTCTGCTCCTCAGAAAACCTCTGTTGAATTAAAGAGTCTTAATACCATCTGACAGATGGGTATTGCTGGGAACTTCGTTGGGGTCAGCCAGTGGCAGAGCCAGGCCTAGAATCCAGAACTTGGGTGTCCCGAGTGAGCTGAGTGCTCCACATCCCCTCCAAAGCGGGTTGGCCTGGAGGAGGCCGAGACCTCCTGATGGGTCCACATTTCCCCTCCTCCCCTCCCCCAAGTCTGCACGGCACTGCCCCTTCCACCCCGCTGTCCTGAGAATGGAGGAAAGGACTTTCTTTCCCTCCACTCCCACCACTCCCCGTCCCCCCTCAGCTGGGGCGGCGCGGCGGCCGATGCGCTTACCCTTGGACCTCTCTCTGGCAGCCTTGGCAGCCTTCCCCACCTCAGCTCTCCGGGGAGAACGGCTTAGTGGTCAGAGAGGCAGTTTACGAGGCCGAGTTCCCAGCAGCCGTCGCTGAGTGCTCCTGGCTGGAGAGGCTCCACCAGCCCTGCGCACCCCGGCCTACTTTTGCAGGGAGAGACGCTGAGTGGGATGGGTCCCTGACTTGTAAACATGTCAGTCCCCGTTGTGTCAGCTGAGCAGCCAGACCCTGGACGGGGCAGCTGGGGAGGCCCTGAGGTGAGCCAAGAAGTTGTAGACAAGTTTTCAGCGTAGAAGAATATACACATAAATAACAACAGCAAACCCTTCTAAGCAATTTACACATTAACTCATGTAACCCTCACGATGGCCCTATTGTTACCCCCATTTTACGGATGAGGGAACCAAAGTCCAGAGAGGTGAAATGACTTGCCAAGATCCCAGGATGCAACGCAGGCTGGCTGTGGAGGCTGGGCTCCTAGGCCCTTCCCCGCGCCAGCTCGTGGACCGTCTGAAAAACAGACCAAGCTCTTTCCCACACTGGGATGGTACAGACAGGGCTTACTTCACAGGCGTGCAACTGCAGTCGCACTGGGCCCGCACTGGCCTTAGTGCTTGGCAATCTCAAAGCTCTGAATAATTGTTTTTAAAGGGCCCAGCATTTTCATTTTGCACTGGGCTCCGCAAATCATGTAGCCGGTCCTGGGAACAGAGGCCGTGCCAGTCAAGGTCATTCTCTGAGGGGAAAGCTGGCTGCTTAGCTCTGGCTGTCCCTCCACTTCTTCCGGCTCACCTCGCTTGCTTCCTCTAGCTCCCTCTGGGTGTCTAGAGGGGGCCACTTGTGCTCATTTAGGCCATGTCTTTCTTGGAATGATGCCAACATAAGAAACCCCAAACTCTCCATCCCCCTGCCCGGCCCAGAGACCAGTCCTTGAATGAATCCTGCGGGAGGGGGAGAAACGCCCTGATTGACTGGGCCTGGTCCTGCCTGAGTGGCCAGGAGTGAGAGTTGGCAGTGAGGGAGGAGCAGCTCTCAAAGGAGCCCGGGGAGCAGAGTGGGAGCTGGTCAGGGCACCACTCGCTCCGTGTAGCCTCGCTGACCCCGGCAAAAGTCCACCCCCTCCTGTCTGGGGCACAGAGCCCTCCACACACCTCGCTATTGCAGCAGGCAGATGTGCCCATCTGGATACCCTGCAGGCGTGAGCTTTGCCAGGGGCGCTGCATCTCATTCACCTGAGCGTCCCAGCTGCTGCCAAGGGTCTGGAACCCCGTCACCGCTCAGCACGTGTTTGCTAGATGAGGGCTTAAGTCAGAAAAGAAAGCTTTGGATTTTTCTGGAGCACATGCTTCAAGATCTATCTCAAGTGTCAGCTGCTTCTGGGAATAGGAGTCTGCGTCATTTAGGACTCTGTTTTGGAAGTGAAGTGACAACAGCAACAAAAGCCATCTCAAATGGATTAAATGAAAAAGGAAGGCACTGTTCACGTAAGGTGGTAAGTTCAGAAGTAGAGAAGTATCTCAGGACGGGTTTGACCCAATGGCTCAAACATGTCACCAGGGACCTAGTGTCTTTCTTTCGCTCCGCTGCCTTTCACACTCTCTCTATCCTAAGGCAAACTTCCTTGTGGTCTCAAGGCAACTTCCAGAATCTCACCCGACTACATATTTCTTTCTTATATCCAGAAAAGGAGCAAGCAAGCATCTCTGTCTCCAAGCAATCCAAGTAAAATCCCAACACTCACTCAGATGGACCACATACCCAGCCACCAACAAATGGCTGAATGGCTGTGGCCAGGGGACAGAACATGCTAATTGGCTTAAGCACAACAGCATCCATTTCTGCCTGAAGCTAGAGTGAGCCCACTGCGTCCGAGGCACAGGACCCTGAGTGCAGATCTCTATGGATGTCCAACTGAGGACAGGGTCCCGTCAGAAAAGCAGAAGGGCAGGCAGAGGCAACCATCAAAAGCCCACTGCACCCTCCCTAACTCTGGTCACCAAGATTCTGAGCTCCCAAGAACGTGTTTCCTCCTTTATTTGTACAGGAGTAGCTCCCACCCCCTTATTAAATAAAATAAGGATTTTATTTAATAAATAAGGCCATTATTAAATAAAATAAGGATTACTTGAACACAAGCTCTGTGGTACAGGGACACAGTCAATCTGAAAACCGACAGAGCTGCTAAGTGACTAGTGGGCGGCAGCGTCCACAGCATGGATATGCTGGACAAAGCGGTGATTCCCGTCCCAAGGAGGAAGAACAGATGGCATGAACGGCATGAGATTTAATCACATTACTCAGAACAACACACTATTGAAAACAAATTGTTTATTTTTGCAATGTTTCACTTAATATTTTTGGACCATGGTTCACCACAGGTAACTGAAACCTCAAAAAGCAAAACTGTGGATGAAGCAGTCAACTGTCACACTAGACTGTGTTGTAGGTGTTTCTCTATTTGTCTGCCACGTCGGACTGTGAGCGTGTTGAGAGCAGGGACCCCATCTTATCTATTCCTGTGTTCCTTGTGCCTCAAGACCTCACCTAGGGCGGGGCACTCAGTGTAAACAGTTGCATGAGAATCCAGAGCAGGATTCTCCTGAAATAGACGTCTCTCTGCCCAAAGAGGCCATAGCAACTTCCTGTTTGTTTTAAATATGTGTGTGTAGTCTTTTCCTTGCACGATTTCTTAACTTGATCTTTTCCATCCAGAAGGACAGTACCCACGGCTCCAGGAAGCGGGTGTGTGCGCGCTGTGCTGCCCGTGCTTCCTGTGCAAGCAGAGATGGGGTGGGGGCACACTGGCCTCTTCCCCCTGGGGGTGCCCTCTTCCCCCTCGGGGTCGCGGTGGACATGACATTGTGGCTGCTCCCTGGCCCAGTCACGACATCCTCGCACCAGAGGCGCTGGAATGTCACAGGAAACCCGACAGCTCAGAGTTCTGCACATTACAAGCCTGGACTGGGGGCTAAAAACTGGCGTCAGGAAAACCAGCCGCAGTGGATCAAAGCGTTCTTCCCCCCGGAGGAGGAAACGCCCCAGAGCAGGAGCTCATCACACGCTGCCCCCAGGAGTCCCGCAGCTCCAGATGGGAGGCAGGCTGGTCGGCCAAGCCACCCTGTCTCCTTAGTTACGTCCTTTGTCTAATCCCCGGGGTTCTGATCGTGACAGGAGAGCTGCAGCTTCGCCCCCTCCCCACTGGCCTTGCCAGGCCTGCCCAGGGCTCCAGGGGCTGGGAAGGATCAATGCCCAGATCCAAGTCTTTGCCAGTCTCAGAGCTCCAAAATACAAGTAAGGACACTCAGTTACACATCCAAAAGGACCTGGAGCTTGTGACAGGCCACTTCCCAGACCTCACTTGCTCCTATAAACCAGCTGTATAAACCTGCCCCCACTGGGGCCACTTGGGGTATGAACCGGGTCAGAACACCAGACACCGTTAGAAAGAGAGCAGCCTGCAGCCCGAGAAACACTGCTGCTCTTCCTGAAGGAGACTGAAGTCTCCACCTAATGTTCAACAACTCTCTGTTTTGCTGCTTGGAAAATACAGACCAGGAGGGACATGCAATGCGAGCCCCAAGGTGAGAAGCAAGCGAGTACTGGGTCTGCAGAAGCCCCACAGCTGGAGTCTGAGGAACCTGGCAGGGGGCCCGGCTCTTCTTCACCTTCTAGGCCTTTCTGAAGGCAGGAAGAAGTAGGTGCTGGCTGCAAGGAGAGGGAAGTTTTGCTCTGGGGTTCAGGGCAAAGTCGCGGGGAGGAGGAAGAAGGTCTGTGTTCTGGTCTTTGAGTAGAGGTAGCGGCAGAGGGGTGAGGCCCCAGACCCCCTCACCCCCAAAGACCTGGCTAAGCCACAGCAGCTACACACGGGGCCTCCAAACAAGGAGGGGGAGCCAAGGGGTCTACTGCGAGCCAACAGCATTTGCAAACTCTCTTAATGAGCATCTCTGGGGACCCCTTTGGCTCTAAAGCCCCGGGACTCTAACCGTGGTGGGGCAGAACTCCAGGCTTGAGGGGGTTGGTTGAAAGGTAAAGGGTGCAGTTAGCTGCAACCTCCAGAATTGCAGAGGGACGGTGCCTCCCCACAAGCCACATCCAGGGGAGAGGCCGGCCCTGGGTATCAGCAGAGGTGGTGAGGGACTCCGGCCAGATTCCATGTGGCCGAGAGGAGCAGGCTGTGCATAGCCCCATTTTTTAGTTTGTTTTTTATGTATTTTTAGATATAATATACTATTATATTAGTTTCACGTATATAACATTAAGATTTGATGTTTGTAATGTATTAGGAAATGATCCCCAGAAGTCTAATTAACATCTGTCACCATACATTACCATAGAAAAAATGTTTTTTCTTGGGGTGAAAACTATTAAGCTCTTCTCTCCTAGCAACTTCAAATCGGCAATGCAGTATTATTAACCATAATCAAACCCTACTTTTCAAAGCCAGTTTTTATTCTGGGCTTTGTTCTTGGGGGTCCGGGCCTGCCAGAGCTTTGGGCTGAGGAAGGCTAGCTGCGGAGACCATCTGGGGTCAGCTTTCCAGCTCGGGCCGCAGGCCGAGCAGGCTGCCCCACGGGGCCCACCTCCAGAAACATCCACAGCCAGGGCTTGTCAGAGCTTACATTTTTTTTGTTGGAAAATTCTTCAGGTTACTTTGCATTTATCCCCACAGGCTGCTCCCCAGACTCCATACACACACAGACACACTCATAAAACACAGCCATAAACACACACACACATAAGCCCTTTTTATACCTCTGTGGGTTCCTGCCATCCTTCTCAGTGTACCCACATTCCTTTTAAGACTGTTTTGTGTATTATGTATAAAAATTATGTATGTATTTTGATTCTGCACTGTCCACCTAATATAGTGCATGCAGGTTTCTGCGTATAAATATTGTTTGATAGCACTGGCTATTTTAAAAGAGAACAAGTGGAGTAGGCGATGCCTTGTTCCCGAATGATTCTTAGGTGGCATAATTCAGCACTGAGGCCCGAGGGCAGAGGGTGGAGGGGGAGAGAGAAGCTGAAAGGGCCAGCTCTGCGAAGCTGTAGGCATTGAGGCCACCGGCAGGGTGCGCCCAGGGGCCGTGGGGCAGCAGCTGGCCCTGGTCTTGCACCAGGGGCTTGCTCAGTCTGCCTCCCTCCCCCTCCTTCCCTCAGATGGAGGAAACACCCAGGGATACGCCTGGGACATTCCTGGAGCAGGGCCTCTCTGCTCTCACCCCAGAGGCAGCCCTGAACACCCATTTGGCTTCAGCCTTGGAGGATATGATACCCACCCTCCTCAGATAGGGGCAGATCCCAGATGTACAGCTGGGGAGCAGGGGATCCCTCAAAAGAAAAGGCAGACATCCAAAACCAAAATTAGGTGGAAAAGTGAAAACTTATTTAGAATGAGAGAAATCAAAACATATTATAAGTTTTAAAAAGCTGACAAATTCCACAAATGTCACAAAATCCAAAACAATATTCCAGACTAGCTTCTTTTTTGAATATACTTTTTAAATTGTTTATCTTATTACAGTTGTCCCGGGGTCTTTTTTTCCCTCTTATCCCCCTTCACCCAGCCCACCCCTCTCGCCCACTGTCACTCTCCTTTCCACTGTCCACGTCCGTGGGTCATTCATACACTTTCTTTGACTAGTCCCTTCCCCTTCTTTCCACCATTCCCCCTCTCCCTCCTCCCTTCCTATAGCTATTAGTCTGTTCCATGTTTCCATGTCTCTGGTCCTATTTTTTTCATTAGTTTATTTTGTTCATTAGATTCCACTTATAAGTGAGGTTATATGGTATTTGTCTTTCGGCAACTGGCTTATTTCACTTAGCATAATAGTCTCCAGTTCCATCCATGCTGTTGCAAAACGTAGGAGTTCCTTCTTTCTTTCTGCTGCATAGTATTCCATTGTGCAAACGTACCACAGCTTTTTGATCCACTCATCTACTGATGGGCACTTGGGCTGTTTCCAACACTTGGCCATTGTAAATAGCACTGCTATGAATATAAGGGTATGTAAGTTCTTTTGAATGGGTGTTGCTGGATTCTTAGTGTATATTCTCAGCAGTGGAAATGCTGGGTCTTAAGACAGTTCTGTTTTTAATTTTTTGAGGAAATTCCATACTGTTTTCCACAGTGGCTGCATCAGTCTGCATTACCACCAAGACTGCACTAGAGTTCCCTTTTCTCCACATCCTCTCCAGCAGTTGTTTGTTGATTTATTAATGATGGCCATTCTGATAGGTGTGAGATGATATCTCATTGTGATTTTAATTTGCATTTCTCTGATGGCTAGTGATGCTTAGCATCCTTTTATATGTCTATGGGCCCTCTGTATGTTCCCGTTGGAGAAGTGTCTATTCAGGTCCTTTGCCCATTTTTTAATTGTGTTGTTTGTATTCCTGGTATTGAGTCATATATATTCTTTATAAATTTTTGAGATTAAACTCTTGTCTGATGTATCATTGAAAAATATGTTCTCCCACATAGTCGGTTCCCTTTTCATTTGATGATGTTTTCTTTGGCCATGCAGAAACTTTTAAATTTGATGTAGTCCCATTTGTTTATTTTTTTCCTTTTTTCCCCTTGCCTTAGGAGATATAGCAGCAAAAACATTGCTGTGTGGGATGTCTGAAATTTTTCTGCCTATGTTTTCTGCAAGGACTTATGATGTCAGAACTTATATTTAAGTCCTTTATCCGTTCTGTGTTTATTCTGGTGTATGGTGTAAGTTAATGGTCTAGTTTCACTTATTTTTTTTGCATGTACCAGTCCAGTTCTCCCAACACCATTTATTGAAGAGACTGTTTTTATTCCATTGCATGCTCATGCCCCCTTTGTTGAATATTAATTGACCATAAAAACAGGGGTTTATTTCTGGGCTCTCTATTCTCTTCCATTGATCTATGAGTCTGTTCTTATGCCAGTACCAGACTGTCTTGATTATACTACAGTGGCCTTGTGGTATAGTTTGATATCAGGTACTGTGATCCCTCCTACTTTGTTCTTTCTCAGGATTGCTCAGGCTATTTGAGGTCTTTTTTGGGTCCCATATAAATTTTTGGAATATTTTTCTAGATCTGTGAAATAAGCCATTGGTATTTTAATAAGAATTATGTTGAATATATAATTATTTTGGGTAGCATGAACATTTTAATGATGTTAATTCTTCGAATCCATGAACATGGTATATGCTTCCATTTATTTGTATCTTCCCCAGTTTCTTTCTTTAGTGTTCTATAGTTTTCCAAGTACAGTTCTTTTACCTCCTTGGTTAAATTTAGTCCTTAGGTACTTTATTTTTCTTGTTGCTATAGTAAGTGGGATTTTTTTTTTCTTAGTTTCTCTTTCTGATACTTCATTGTTGGTGTACAAGAATGCCATCAATTTCTGAATATTGACTTTGTATCCTGCTACTTTGCCAAATTCACTTATTAGGTCAAGTTTTTTGGTGAAGGCTTTAGGGTTTTCTACATACACTATCATGTTGTCTGCAAATAATGACAATTTTACTTCCTCCTTTCCAACGTGGATGTCTTTTACTTCTTTTTCTTATCTAATTGCTATGGCTGGAACTTCTAATACTTTGTTGAATAAGAGTGGTGAACGCAGGCACCCTTGTCTTGTTCCTGATCTTAAGGGAAATACTTTTAGTTTTGGCCCATCGAAAATGCTGTTGGCTATAGGTTCTTTGTATATGGCCTTTATTTGTTGAGGTATGCTCCCTCTATTCCCACTGTGCTGCGTGTTTTTTGTCACAAATGGGCACTGGATTCCAGACTAGCTTCTGCCTTTGCACAGTTTAAACCTCATTTCCCTTCCACTGCCCACCTGCTGTGGGGCCGCTCTGGCCTGTAACACATTCCCCGGAGGTGTTGCACTTTTTGCCTGGCACAGGGTTGGCGGGAGGCTGTGCAGGAGGAGTGCACCCAGGAGCCATTTCCACCCCAGGTCAGCCAGCTGAACCATAACTGCCTCCTTAAACCCAAGCAGGCTCTCCCCAACTCGTCATCCCCTTAGCCAGATCCTAGCAGTGCCCTGCGTTCCACTCTGAGCACCAAGCAAAGTGGAGGGAGGAGAAATCAGTGGTCTTAACAGATTGCAGTGAAGTATTTTATATATGCAATTTTTACAAGAGCATGGCCATGGGGACACATTGCTAGGGCCCTGGCTGGACTTTGGAAGGCTCCAAAGTGCATTGAGGGGCCTTGGGACTGAAGCTTCATCAGCTTCTGGTGGTACCACCTCAGCTGGGGACCTTCACCATTCACTTTGCCTGGCTGACTTCATCACAATGTAAATGTCACCTCCTCCTGACCCTCAGCCTAAAATAAGGTCTTGCTCTCCTCTCTTATAGAACGCTACTTTCCCTCTGCTTAGTTTTTTTCCACAGATTATAGTTATATTTTGGGGTGTTTATTGATTGGTGTCCGTCTCCCCTAGAAGACTCTTTCCCCAGAGGACAGGGACCATATTGTCGTGTCTACACAACAAATATATCGTGTCCTCAAAGTCTAACACTCACTAGGCCCCTATCCCTAATGACAGAGTGAGTAAAAGGTATGTGTGTTACATGTTTCTTGGTATCAGAATACAAAACAACAGGTGCTACATGAGCTTCTCCCTCATCCCTCATGTCTGCTGAGTTATCTCCTCTCAACAGGAAGGGCTAACGGCCTGCTTAGTCCATGCAACACACACAGATACCCAAAACCTAAAATAAATCAACAGAAAGGAGGAAAAGATACCAGGGGAGATGATGCAGAGTCATCTACAGAGTATCACCCTTTCTATAATTTTTATTATAAATATGAAAACTACAGACAAAATATGAAAACATAAAAACAATGCTTTGGAACAAATCAAAGTTCTGGAAGGCTCAAAAGTAAGCAAGATAGAAACTCAGGATGGAATGGGCTAAATTTATTACATCACATATGAAACACATTGCATGATATGAATATTTCTTGGAAAATAGACTGGCCAAAAAAAAAAAAAGAGAGAGAGAGAGAAAGAGGGGAAGAGGGAACGAAAGAAGAAAGACATCCTTAAGACATCCAAATTTTTGTCAAAATGAAAAAATGAAAAAAAAGTTGTTACCTAAAAGACTGTAACAGCTCTCAGCTGAGCTAACGCTGGCCTGCCACACCTGCTGAGTGGTACACCTGGTGAACAGAACTTGCAAGCTGGACCACCAGGGTACGGGTAGCGTGGTGAGCTGGTTCTAGACTGGGGGATGGAGCCTGCCGCCACCCCGCACACTAGCCCACAGAAAGGCCTCCTGCCTGAGCTCACCTGGGCTGAGGGGGCCCTGGCCTGCAACACATTCACAGAGGACCAGCTCGTGTCCTCAGGCCTGTTGCCACGGTGAAGGAGCCCGTGGGCTGTGTAAACCAGGAGGCTCCTGGAAGCAGCGGGGAGCTCTCCTCCTCGCAGGGCCTCCCTGCCCGTCCCTTCCAGCCCCTCTGCCTCCTCCAATAATGTCCTTTGCCCCCAGAGGTGACTCTAAGTGCTTCTCTGCATTTCCAGTCTCCTCCCTAAACCCCCCTCTTCTGTCTGTAGTACATAGTCCCCACCCCTAGGTGATCTATTTGGGGAGCATGGGGGGAACACCTATAATTAATCTCCTGTTTTAATTATTGTAATGGCTTTCAGCTTGGGGGAAAAGAGGGGCACAAGGTGCTTACTATGTTTTCATGTCGACAAACACATTCTCTACTAGGCAGAGAAAGAAGAGGCCTGTTTGGTGTCTGGGGCTGCGGAGAGATTTGTAACTTAAGAGACATTCTGCTGCTACAGATGCATGGGTTGGTTTTCCAGGGTTACTTGGACCCTCACCCTCACCTTCTTCCTCTTCCCTAAGGTTGTCCAGTATCTTCACCTCACTTTTTCCAATCCTTTTCCCTCTTTTAACCTGCCTTTTTTACCTATGTTCACTCCCCTCTTTTTCCCTGCCACACCCCTCTCGCTGCCTCCAAAGATACAAGCATTCTGACGGTTGGCATCCATCGGCCACATGAAATGAGGCAAGGGGCCTCAGGGGGCATTGTGAGCAGACAAGAGACCCAAGCGAGCTTTGGTTCTCTGGGGGTCCCCTCAGCCGGCCTTCAGGAGCGCCTCGCTTGCCTATGGGAGTGTGAGAAGGTTGCCAGGAGAACGTGAACACACAACGTGCATCCAGGCCTCAGTGGCCTGCAAGGGGAAGTCCTTTGGGGAGGCTTCCAGGGCTGCAGTCAGAGGGGAAAAGGCCATTTGGGATGACAGAGTTTCTGGAAAGAAGGATGGAGATGAACCTAAGAAGAAAAACAGTCCCACAAATCACTCTTCAATAAGGTAAGAGTCTCCATGGCAACCAGCCCAGGGCTGAGAACCACAGAGGCAGGAGATGCACCGTTGCCATAGAAACCACATCCTAAAAACCCACTAGTATGGGTCCCTGTTTGCCTTTGCAGATGAGGTGCTGAGGGCGGGGGCTAGACCTGCAGGGTCTCTCAGAGGAACTGGGGGGGGGGGTCGGGGGAGAGTAGGGAAAGAAGGACAGGAGAGAGGGGAGGGAAGATGGAGTGAAAGGTTGGGGGGCTAGAAGGAAGGAGGAGTCTCCAGGAACAAGGCTCCAGGAACCAGGCAGCCTCTCAGGGGGACCCTAAGTTCACTGGACTTCGCCCAGCAGAGAATGAAGTGCCGTGTGCGTGAAGTATGAGCACACGGAGTGAGCTGAGAGAGGGGAAGAGGCCTGTGCTGGAGCCCAGGCTGAGTCTCATGCCAGTACGGACTGAGGCACCCACCGATCCTCATTGTTTTTATTCCATCATTATTCAAGGTGAGCACACCCTGGGGCGCCCGCCAAGGGTCTGGAGCCAGAGGAACACAACTGGGAGCCTCCAGTCCCTCCTTGGCCCCGGAGGCTCAAGCCCAAAGCTTCCAGAGTGAGGGTGATTGGAAGTGGGCCTCAGAGTGGCCTCTTGCCCTAATTGCTCCCAGACACAGGTTTTCAGTTCACCTTTTCTGGGAGCAAAGTAGCCATTGGGTGCCTAGTGCCACCTGCTGGTGACCACTGGAAGCAAAGCAGCAGTGACCAGATCGGCTGGTCCTAGTGTAGCCTCCACCACTGGGACTCATGGACCTTTTCAAGCCAAGTGTCAACCTGGTACCCTCCTCCAAACCCTCCTGGAATGGCTCGTGAGCCAGATGAACTCTTCAGTCAAATGAGCCCCAGGACGTATTCAGCATGTGACTTGGGCAAGTCAGTTCCCTCTTGGGCTTCCATGTTCCACCGTTTCAAGGGAAGACTGGAACTTAATTACAGCTCAGGGCTCTTTGAAGCACAGGCAGTCATGACTCCTTGACTCAAGCCAGAATTTAGTTCCTACCTGGAGTTCTTTGTTAAGCTCGAAGGGAGAGACCAGACCCTTCCCTAATGTTTCTCACTACTGCCCCTTGGGCTGGGGGCTCTGCAAGCCCCACGAGGTTCAAGGGCAGCCTGGCACAGGAGGGTACCAGAGTTTCACCATCACCTTCCCTTTACCAGGGGAGCCACTGATAGGGAGGTAGAAGCTTAAGCACCAGTACACCCAGCACCCTCTGCAAGACATGCCCCAGGCACCTGCAGCCCCACCTGGCCCTCCTCTGTAGTCTGGAAAAGCTCCTAGGTCCACAAAATCTCCTGGAAATCTGTTAGAGGAGGAAATCTGGGGAAGCTGCATTCTCCCAGTGGATGTTGGTGTCCACTGCCCCTAAACCCAGAAGGTTCCTCAATTTTCTACAGACAGGTGCCACTTTGGGACACGGTGCCACATGCATAAGGCTTCCTGAGCACCTCTAAATGCTTCTGTGACTGCTGAGCTATCTGCGGGCAATCAAGAGAGCCAGCGCTGTGGGCATCTGCCTGGCCCCCAAAGGCAGGAAGTAAGTGAAGAGGTTTTGAGCTGGAAGAGCCCAGTTCAAATCACAGCTTTCCCACTCAGTAAGTTCCATGGCCTTGTGCCTTTTTCTCCTTTGCAATTTGGAGAGAATAGCAGAGTTCACTCTCAGGGTTCTGGTGAGGAGTAAATGAGAATTAATGCATGGGCGGCCCTTAGAACAGGGACTGGCCCATAGCAACATTCACCATCACAGGCTCAATTCAGGAGACTCTGGATTTGGGCCAGGCCAACTCTGGCTCATCATAATGTCAAGAACATCTATAACGTGTTCCTCCCATCAATAACTACTCATAGAACACCTACTATGTGCCAGACATTTTGTTGGACGGCAGGGCTAGAGAAATAAAGGCAGGCATGATACCAGGCTTTTGAAGCTTCTAGTCTGGTGAGAGGCAAAGGAGAGTGTTGGGTGGATACCAAACAAATCATGACACAAACAATGAATTACTCTGCATTTTGAATGGAAAGAGAAGGTGCCTCTTCCTCTCTAATGCTGACTGGGATGAGACTATGGTGGCTGAAGCTTAGCAGCCATCTTGGACCATGAGGCTGAGCTGCTGGCTAAAGGAGGCGCTTGCATGCCTGATAGCTTTGTGAAGGTGCCCAGCCCCCACTGTATTGTCTGCTTCTGGCTTCTTTTTCACTTTCCTGAGGAAACACGACCTTTTTCTTCTTTACGAATGGTATTGTTTTAGTTTTTCGGTCCTTGTCCTCAAAAGCTCTGAACCACTGGACTGGAGTTGGTGATAATTGTGCTGCCCCCTTAAAAGACTGTAAGTACCTTGGGGGCACAGGGAGTGTAGCATCCAGCCCAGTGCTTTCCTCAAAGCGGGGGAGCCTCAGTAGCTGTTTGTAGAATTAGTTTATTGCATAGGAAGCAGTTGACAAGAAACATAAAAATCATTGGCTGGATAAAGCAAGGCTGATGTAAATCCGGGTGAGAAGCCTACCCATTTCCAAAGATGCCCGAGGGCAGAGCTAGAGGGTGGGACAGAGAGACTCAGCAAGCGAGGACAGGACCCAGCAGAACAAGAGCTGAAGGACTTGGGCCCAGGGAAAGAAATGACCTCCAAAACAAAGTATTTTGGGGGTGTTAGAGGGCTCCTCAGGGATAGCTTCAACTTGACTCTGACCTTGAGTGTAATGTCAAGGGAAGAGTTGAGTCTTGGGCAGCAGAGTGACCTGGATTTAAAACCTGCTGTGCCACTTACTAGCAGGTGAGTTTAGGTAAGTTATCTGGCCTCTCTGAGTTTCAGTCCACCCGTGCAACAATTCATAGAGATGAGGTCCTCCATGCACTGCCTGGCACAGGGTAGGCAGCCCATCAGTCGTAATAATGGCCCACAATCTGTTGGGTGCTGTGGTGGATGGACTTCAGGTGGCCCTGTGATTCCAGCCTCCTGGTATCCAGGCTCATCTCTGCCCTCAGAGTGTGGGTGGGACCCGTGACTTGCTTCTAACAAACACAACGTGGCAAAGATGACAAGGTGTCAGTCCTGCAATTCCATTATATTATATAAGACTCTTTCTTGTTAATGGACCTGCAGTAGAGTCTCTCTCCTTTGCTGGCTTTGAGGAAAGAGCTGCTGTGAGCCCTAGAGCCTCAAGAAGGTGAATTCTGCCAATAAACAGCCCGGTGAGCTTGGCAGCAGAGCCTCTAGATAAGAACCCAGATCTGGGCTCCCGTTTGTAGCCTTGCAAAGGACCAGGTTAAGCCATGCCCAGGAAGTGTGAGACAATAAACAGGTGTTGCTTTAAGTGCTAAGTTTTTGGTAGTTTGTCACACAGCATAGAAAGTGAATGTAAGGGCTATATCAAGAATGTTTTGCACAATATTTAAGGAATATGTCACTTTACTTTTGTCTGTACATCAACCCTAAGAGGAGGTATTATTACACCCATTTATAGAGAGTAAATGGAGGTTTGGAGAAGGGGTTCGATTGCACAAGGCCACAGAGCGACTGGGGCAGGAGGAGCTGGGATACAGGCTCCAGAGCCCACATGATGAAGAGCCTTGAGACTGGCCTATTGGTAGTGGCATTAGCCTTAGCATGCCTGGTGCTATGTAGCTACATAAAGGCCTTTAGGAGAGTACGCCTTGCCCGTTCTCCACAAGCCCCATCCCTCTCTCTTGCCTGGTACCCAGCTGCTTCACGTGGTTCTCGCAGCTGCCTGCTGGGCTCCTGTGGGCATGGGAATCTCCAGCCCCGCCCACACAGCCAGGGCACCCAGAGTCAGGGCTCAAGTAGAACAGGCCCTGTTTCCCCAAGGCCTTGGGAGCAAAGGGCAAGAGCCCAATTCTCCTGGGCATGAAGCAGAGGAAACAATTCTGCGCCTTCCTGAGCTGCGAGGCCTCGTGTATCACAATGTGTCACTGCACCCTCTGCACCCCAGGGCTGGGCCTGGTCTAACAATCCCACTCCAAGGGGAGGAACGGGGACACAAGGAGACTACAGCCTTAGAGGGGACCGTCCAGCTCCGGGAGCAGGGGCAACTAGGGGCCAGGGGGAAAGGAGAGTTCTCGCCTGGTGGTCTCTGTGGGAGGGTTGCTGCCTCATTTAGGAGAGAGACGGAGGGAGGCAGGCAGACGTCACTGCAAGCCCTAGGAGCCCAGACGGGGGCTTGCATTGGCACTGTTGGCCTAGGTTCTTTTGTTCCTTCCTTCTTCCCTCCCTCCTATCCTCCTTCCCTTATTTCCCCCTTCCTCTTACTCCACCACACAGCCACCACACAGGCGCTGGAGGGGGGTGGGGAGCACTTATTACTTGAGAATGAAGCCTGAGGGCACAGGTGGCATTTTGCACCGCCCCCCGCCCCCAACCCCACTGGAAGTAACAGGATCCACTCCAGACAAGGCAGGAAGGGCGGGCTCTGGCCCGGGAGCCTCCCTTCTCCTTTTGACTGGGCTGGTCGCTGGTGCCTTCTTGTGCAATTCACTCAGCAGTCCCTCAGCAGTGCCTGTGCACCAGGTCTTCGTCAGGGGCTGGAAGGACAAAAGAGAACCAAGTGCAGCCCCTGCTCAGAAACTCAGTATCGGGTGTGAGAGGGCCGGCGCCACAGACCCACTCCCCCGGGCGGCCGCCTGCAGGAAGGCCAGCCCGAGCCCCGGCACAGCTCCTGCGGGCAGGTGTGAAAGCTGCCCATCAAGGTCAGTCTGTCGTGTAGCCGGCGCTGTGAACCACTATCACAGGGAAAGGAATACTGTGCCCAAGGCACCCGTGGTTGTCTCGTCCCTTCCCTTACTGATAGCATCTGGATTTTAGTCACTTCATCAGAAGAAGGCAGTTTCTCAGGGCTAGCTGAGCTCAAAGTTGCAGAAGAAACACCCTCGCCAGGCCTCTGGGGATGCCAGCACAGGCCAAGGCCTCAGAGGTCAATTTCTGAAGTGCGGTACACTGGTGGGTAGCCATACTGGAAATTTTTTCTGGTTTTATTTTTCCTCCTGACATTTCAAAAGCAGGTGACATTTTGAATATTCTTGGCTTGGGACAGCCAATTTTTACCAGCAAGTATGCAAGAAGTGATCTGAGAAAAACCATCATCCGTGGCTCACTGCCATGCACCAGGTACTGGATACATGTCTGCTATGAGGATCTCACAAGTGCTCTAAACAGCAGCTATTCCCCTTTTACAGATGAGGAAACCGAGGCAAGGTAAGCAACTTGCCCAAAAGCACACAACTAGCAAGTGGGAGATCTGTCTGACTCTCCTACTCTTTGCTCCTATGAAAAAGACAAAGGACACCGTGTCCTGAATGATACCCAGTCACAATATCACATCTCTCAAGGGAAATTGAGCCAAGTGAAGACAGACGAGTGTGAAGGTGCTGATGGGCGCCGCACTGGGCAGGGCTGCGCTAGACACAGCCACCCCAACCCAGAGAGAGCCCAGCCTCAGAAAATGAGCAGGCCCCTCCAGCTGGGGCCACCTCCTGTGATGACAGTAAACCTGGACTAGAAAACAACCAAGTACAAGACTCCTCATTCTGTCTCCTACCTGGGAAGCTCACTTACCAGGGCATCTGCCTCAAAATAGGCCCCAGCGACATTGGCCACAGAGCCTCTCCTTGGCAGTCCCCTAACCCCAGGGCTCCCAGCCCACATCTGCCACCTACCCACTGTGCAGTCACAGTGAGCTGCCTTTAAACTCCAAGTCTCAGGCTAGCCATCTGTGAAAAGAGAGACATCTATTTTTCTTTGTGGGGGGCTGAAGTGAGAAGAAGCTCTTGGCATAGAGCTTAGCCCAAGACAAGACCATAATAAATAAATTCGAATGAAGTTGCATGCATTCTCCACCAGAAACCTGAGTTCTTCTATCGCCAAAATATAAAGTCATCACAAGCCTGGGCTGGTTGAGGTGTGCATTCACCTGAGGCAGGAGGAAGGATGATTTAAGAAACCTGGTTTAATGGACCATGGGCATGCTCTGCCACAGATATTCCACCAGGTGGCGCCATGGGACAATACGCTCACCCTTCAGGCCAGCACGCTGAGATCTGAGATCGCTGGGGTCTCCAGGGTCTTCCTGCACAAAGGGAAAGGGATTTATTTCATCAGCCAATTCAGAGCTAAAGAAAGCCTGAGGTTCTGTCAGTCTTCGTGGCTTCCGTCAATCTCTTTAATCCAGATCTTGATCAAAAACATGGTGGGAGGGTGGTGGAGGGACAGTAACACTGGCAATGCCAAGCCAAGCCACAGCAAAGTTCATTGAGCACCTATTATGGATAAGGCCCCATGGCAGGTTATCGTTCAGTTTTAGAGGTGAGAGGGGGACATCCAGTCTCGCCCCTTCGTTTCCCAGAGTGGCAGGACTGCTCACCTTGGGGTACCCCAGGAGGACAAATTCAGGTGAGGCCACCACACCTCCTCGCTGAGCCAGACAAAGCCAGATGGAGACGGGAGCCACCCCTGCCCAGCTGTACAGTGAACTGAGGAAACTGTGTGGCTTCCAAGGCTATTTCTGCCTCAACCTCTCCTGGCACACAGGAGACACTCCCTGAACGTTTGCTGAACAGATTTAGGACCCAGGACCAAGTTTGAGTCATCCAAGGAGCTTCCCCCTCAGGCCTGAAGAAGGGAAGAAATGTCTGTCAACATCCCCATAGTGCAGAGGAACGGAGTGTTTCCAGGTCAGAGCTACACAGTCCTCGGGGGCCCACCCACTGTGGTCAGACGGCTCCACGGGGACAAAAGAGTCAACAACTCACCCCAATATCAAAACAGTACAGACTGAAGAAGCTCTCTCTGTGCTAACATGAAATGTGTCCAGGACATACTGTTAAGTAGAACAGCAAGGGCATAAACGTATCTAATTTTTCATCTTTTGTATAAAAAGTGGACAGAATTAGTACATTTGTGTTGGCTTACATTTGCATAAGTAAACTCTGAAAGGATTTAAAAGACACTAAGAATGGAAGTTACAGGGCGGAGAGGGAGGGATGGATGGATGGGGGCAGGGGAGGAAGAGACACTCTTTTCTGTGTACATTTGCAGACTGCTTGATCTTTGAACTGTGCAAGTGGTTTACCTTTCAAAGTCTGAATTTTACAAACAGCTTGCCCAAGATCACACAGTGTTTCCCACAGTTGGGAGATGCTTTCACCAGGTGGGATGTGAAATCCATTGGGATGGTGTGCAAGGTGACTGCCAACAATTCTCAAACAAGCACTGAATCACATGGTGAAAGTCATTCCTTTTTCCCTTCTCTTTAGTCTTCTGCACCCATCAAGGAGAAGGTCTCAGTGAGATGCCAGTGGGTCTTTAACACCTCTCTAAATCCTGGTAAACCAAGAAGGCAGGCGTCAGGCTTAGAGCCGTGGCCAACAGCAGCAGCTAGCTAAAATGAAATCATGTTGTTTCTTTGACACTGAATTTACTTGTACTAATATCTACTAAGAATGGCAAGTAATGTTGGCTTTTCATTTACAACAGTAACATGAGGCTTCCTTTCCATAATAGTAGATTTAAGTAAAATGTGAGTTGTTCTAATATCTATATATATAAATCCTAATGTCATTGCTTTGTGAATATAGTATTATCAAGTACTGTCCTTGAGCCTGAAACTGCTAAGTGCTTCCCATGTATTAATATATAGATTCTCCTGCCCCTGTGAGACGCAGATGAGGACGCAGGAGAGTGTGGACTGTGCCCAGGGTCACTGGTTAACTGGAGGTGGATATGGGATTTCTCAACCACTCCTCTATTTTGCCTTTGGCTGTTTGTCAGAATCACCTACAGACTTGTTGCAGAGGCAGGTCCCCGGGCCTCACAGAAACGCTGAGGGGCGTGGCCTGTGCTGAGGAGGCGGATATGGGATTTGGCCTCCCGCAACCACCCATCCCCCCTCCCCACACACATACCAGTGGGACTAAAGCTGGTGGCCCAGTGAATGTGAACCAGCCCTCCTGCCTCCACCAGTGCTCAGCCTCCCCTCACTCGACCTAAAGGCTCAGGCTTCATTTCGCACAGCCTCCCCTTCCTCCTCCCAAGCTCTGGGTCACTGAAGACAAATGGTTTCAGCACATCGCCCACCCCCCAAACCAGAGATTCAGACATACACATACACATACACATACACATACACATAGCCCTCTGCAATTCCATTGAAGAGCTCAATCTCCTGGAACTTTTGCTGCTCTTCGGGGCCCTGGGTGGCGGCACAAGGAGGGCTGAGCTTTGCTTCTCCCACTGTTGTGCCCGGCTGGACAGCCTGCAGGCTTGCCTCTCTGCCCAGCATTGGCCGCAAAGCCCTCTGCCCCTCCCCCCACCCCACCCTGACCCGCACCACCTCTGCATGGCCCTTCAGGGACCCTGTTCAAGGTAATTGGATTTCTCCCCTTGTCAGTTTGCAATGAAAACATCATGCATTCAGGAAGCAGAGAAGAGGGCTGCACCCCCATTCAGCAACTGCAGCCCAGAGCTGGGAAGCTAGGAGACCGCCTAGCTGGAAAGTGGCTGCCAGCACCCTCACACCCACCCTGTGCCCTCTGCCCTCCCAGAGATGATCGAAGGTCACCGGGGCTCCCAGCCGGTAGTGAGGGCTGCTCCTTCCCTATCTCCCTCTTCTCTGAGAGAGGTTGAGGGACTCCCCTCTTTTCTGTGGGTCACCGGTACTCTCTACACTGACAGTGTCTAAACTGCCCACCCTCACCTGGCTATCAAATCACCTGGAGGGCTCTGTAAGAGGCAAGCCCCAGGTCACGCCCCTCAGCATTTCTGTGAGGCCCCGGGGACCTGCCTGTTCAACAAGTCTGTAGGTGATTCTGACAAACAAGCCAAAGGCAAAATAGAGGAGTGGTTGAGAATGTGGGCATTGGCCTCAGTTTGAATCCAAGCTCCAACCCCAGCCCCCTGAGGGTCCTGGAGCAAGTTTTAAATACCGTGTGCTCAGCAGTGAAATAAAGATGATGGTGACAGCATCTAAGTCATAAAGTTCTAGTGAGAATTAAATGACATCGTGCTTAGCACAGTCAGGCACACAATACACCCTCAGTAAATTCATCCCATCCTGATGCCAGAGATCTATAATGAGCCCCCCCAGTGTCCAGTGGCACAGAGAAGCAGCTGCATTTCTTCTCTAACAGCTGAGGGGGACAGCACTGGACTCAGAGGGACAGCCGGGGGGCCTGGGCGCCTGGGACATGTGGCCATCAGGGGCCGGAGCCCACAGCACTGGAGCTGTAGCCCGAGGCGCAGCAGCGTCTGTGGAGGAGGAGCCGGGGCTGACGCAGTCGCTCCCGTCCACCTCTCTCCCCAACCATGCCAAGCGTGATCCCCGAGGCTCCAAGAGGCAGAAGGGATGCAGATCATTACTCCTCCTTAGAGATGAGGAACAGGCTTCAGTGGCCAAGGTCATGGACCCACAAAGCAGAGCAGGGCCTGCCAACAGGCTTCCCCTGGGGCCCAGCTGGCCAGGGTGGGGTAAATGCCAGGCCGGGGTCTGAGGGCAGAGGCTCTGCCCCCCACACCAAGGCTTCTTCCCCAACTCACAGAGCAAGAGTCCTCAGTGAGGGAGTCCAACCCCAGTCTGAGAGAGTGGGGAGCCAAGAGAGGCCTCCTTAGGGAACTGGCAGAACTGGAGATGCTGTTTTGCCTGATCTCAGGTTTTGTGTCTCTTCTGGGAAGATGGAAAGATGGAAAGATAGCCCCCATCTGCAGGCTATCTGGAGGGCGGAGAGAGGTAGAGCTCAAAGCGCAAACAGCTTGGAACTTACGAGAGGAAGGGCCCGGGGGGCTGGCAGTCCCGGAGATGGGGCTGGGACAGTCAAACCTGCAGCTCCGCTCACCAGGCAGCCCCAACCGGGAGACAAAATAACTCCAAAGAGGGGAGGGGCTCCCCTCCAGGGCTTGGACTTTGGGAATAGAAACTGAATTCTAGAAAAAGACACAGTCCTCGGCCCTGAACCTGTGGACTGAGATTCATATTCCTCCAAGGTATTTATACATTGGGGGCCCACTTAAGATTTACTTTTTCATCAGAGAGTCCCATAGCTTTGCAAAGGGAAGAAGAAAAGGAAAACCCAACCAGAGACACAAGCTGAGCAGGGAGTTTCAGGGGAGGGAGAAGTGGGCAGGACATCCCTTCCCCGGCAGCTGGTGCGTCAGGAGGGCAGGTGTGCCCGGGCAGGAGGTGCACGAGCTGCCGGACACCAGCAGGGCTGGGCACCGCCTCCTCCTCCAGGCCCCAGAGGAGCCGCTGGGAGTCAGGCCGCGTCCGCGGTGCCCCAGCCAAAGGCCCGGCACCCTCCCCTCTCTAAGGCCACCATAAAGGGGATATGTTCCAACAGCTGCTGAGAAATAAAGACACAGAAAACGCTGAAAAAGGAGTCCTGTCCCAATACCACAAAGCTCCCCAGGGATGCCTGTGATGAAAGCCCCCAGCCCCCAAAGGGCAGCAGTGGGCACCGGGGCCGGAGGAGAGGGCTCTGTTCTGGGCAGCACAGCAGGCTGTCAGAGGAGGAAGAGAAACCACCTCAATCTCTGCCCCCCATCCTCCCCCGCACACAGCCCATGATTGCTCTTCCAGCCCTGGCCTTGGAGAATCACCCCCAAATTCTGCCTTTCTCCCCCAAACTGTCAAACCCCAAAGGACCCGAAGAAGGCAGTGAGAGGTCTGGTCCCTGAGCCGGGGAAGTCCTCAGGTTCACCCAGCTTCTCTCTGACCCTAAGCCTTCCACCACCCAATGCCAGCCCCACGCTGCAGGCAGGGCCCCCTCGCAGACCGAGGGCTCACCAGCCACAGCGCAAAGCCCTTCCTCATAAAAGGCAGGTGTTCTCACCCCACGGGCACTGAGGCATCAGCGCCAAGACTCCCACTTTCTATGGAGAGCACGCCACGGTCCGAGGCCCTGGGACCCTCGAGGCTAGAGGCCTCTGGTCAGGGCCCCGGGCAAAGGAGCCCTGCACTCCAGCGGTCCCGACCCCACAGCCCACCAGCCATTCTGGCCAGCACTTCGGAGCGAGCCTTTAAGTTACCTAAGCATCAGACAGGGGCCCAACCCAGGCTCTACCCGGACCTCTTCCCAGGTCCTGGGGCCTATGGAAAAAAGTTATGAACTACCCTCCAAGGTCAAATACCCACTTCTACCCTCTTCCCCAGTTCCCACCATTCCCAACTACCTTCACCATGTCTTCCAGATCCACGTACGGCATTACCATTGTGTATTAATGTTGCTACATGGACTCATTTTTACTTAAATTTATTTATTGAAAACATCACCACAATTAATAGAATGCCAGTACCACCTGTCATAAATAAAAGGTAGCCAATAAAAATATACCGTTAAAACAGGGCTATAAAAGTCTGGAAACTTTTCCTACCTGCCCTAAGCCCAAGGCCTGTTCCCTAGTAACAGGGGAAGTCAGCGCAAGTTCCAGAGGCATGAGAACATATTGGCACTGAGCAGAGACTGTCTTCTTGGCAAAAAAGGACTGGAAGATAATGGGAAGGGAATCCCTTTCTTGCTGAGTTTGTGCTTAATGCAGGCTCAATGCCACCTAAAAACAGCTCACAGGATCCACCTGATACCTTAGAATGCTGCACTAGAAGTTCCCTCTGCATCATGCTTAACACACTGTGGAAACAACATTCTCTGAGCACATCTTCAAGGCACCACTAGATCCCCTCCCAATGTGCCTGCTCTCACACCAAGGCCTAGCAACTCCCTCTCCCCTACGCCTGCCCCCCCAGCAGAGGTCACCGCTGACTCAGGTGGGACACCAGGTAGACGAGGCCCACCAGCAGGAGTCCGCGCACGCCGAGCATCATGAGCAGGAAGAGGAGCAGGATGGAGGTCACGGGCTCCACGGCGTGGTTGCCGAGATGCCACTGGGGAAAGCCCATGTTCACCAGCTGCCGGTTGAGGTCACTGAAGGGGGACTGAGCGGCACCTAGCCTGGCCCCCCCCTGCTGCTGCCGGAGGCCAGGGCCTCCCAGGGGGGCACCAGGGCCCCTGTTGAGAGGGCTCTGAAAGGTGAAAACAGGAAAACGAATGAATCCAGAGAAAGCTTCCCTGGAGGCGAGGTACCTGCCAGAAGGGAACCCTGCAGGCTGGGCGCCGCCCTCCCCTGCAGTCACCCAGGGCCACGCCCTCCTTCCTCAGCAGTCTCCACAGGCCACCCACAGGAATCCCATCTACTGAGTCACAGTTCTCCGAGCACAGAAATTGCCAGTCTGCATTCCCATGTGGTGCCAGGAAGGAGGTGCCCAGGGGTCAAGATGGGTTAGACTACTGGGCGTAGCATTCAGGCAGGCATTTTTTAACACTCTTCATTCCTTCCTTTGAAATCAGCATTGCGTGGCCATGGGCTCGTCTTCTCCGATTACCCTCCAGCTTCTCTCTCATCCAACAGAGTCTTAGAAGAAAGTGTTGACTCCAGTGGAGTTTGCTAACCGGGTTAAAGGAGAGAGAGCTCTCGGGTTTGAAGTCTGGGAAGGCTGCCCAAAGGAGGAATTGCTGGGGAGGCAGGGGGCTGGGCAAAGCTGCCACAGGTTTTCCCCAAGCGTCGGCACCCCACCCCTCCCCAGCCCAGTTTTCTGCAAAGAGAACTTCAGGTTAGAGGTTAATGACCGGCAAGAGAGCTTCTGGGAGCTAAGGACTAACTGGGACAGAGGGTAGAGGACAGCTGCTCCCCTCCCCCGGGGGCTGGGTGCCTACCTGTCGAGGGGTGCTGCTGCGTGGCGGGATATTGGTCCTCACACGGGGGTCGTCGTCCTGCACGATTTCCCCATTGGCCAAGATCCGCACCATCCTCCCTGGAGCTCTGGGTTCCTGCTAGGCCTCACCTTTCCTCAGACCTCAGAAAGCTGGGGGAAAAAAGCAAAACAAAACTATTTACCAGAGATAAAGAGATGCGTGCTTTCAAGGTAAAAACTGCAATTCTGGGTTAAGCAGGCACTGTGTCTGATTAAGAAAAAGGAGAGAGAAAAATTGCAAGTTGTTTGCCAAACAAAAACGTTTCAGGCATTGAGTCCACTGGGGAAACTATCAAAAGAATCCTTGGAGAAGGAGGCTTTATTATAAATCACCACCAGCAACAACGAGGACCGGAACCCTTGCTGCAGCCGGGGCGCTGTGAAAAGTCCATGAAGGCTCATCTCACACCTCCCAACACGCCTCTGAGGAGGGCCCAGCTAGAGATGTAACTAGCTTGCCCAGAACTATTCATTTACCAGCAGCAGAGAAAGAACGTGAAGACCTTCTCTGGATACTAAATAAAGAGTCCAGGGCCCGCAGAACCCCTGGTTGTCCGTTTCCTTCCCGTAACAAACTGGATCCCTGTGCTGTTCCCTAGGGAGTAAATGCCAAGGGCCTGAGCTTTCTACACCCTAGGAGATTCAGGCTGATTTCAGAACCACTTTGGATCCACCGCCTGGCAGCAGAGGGCACTGGTGGCCACGCAGACCCAGAGCTGGGGGGAGGGACAGACCTGCAGAGGGCACGCCCCTCACCTGTCCCACACCTCAGGTAGCCTCAGTACCTCCTTTGCCAGCAGGAGGGCAGGTCCAGCCGTCCTTAAGTATGGGACGGGGGATGCTTCTGTGGCTGGGGAGAGCCCCACTCAGCAGACTCCAAGGGTGTCCATGAACTGGGGGTGGGGGTGGGGCCCTTCCGTGCCTCTCACCGAGTCTATGTAAAGGCCATTTTTTTCCTCAGGAGACGAGCCACAGTTTTCATTTAAATTCTCAAAAGCCCTTATGACACACACGCCAAAAAATGGTTAAGAACCCCCATCTCTTGCCCATGGCCTGGAGCCTGAAACAGGCAGATCCCCCTTTTGAAGCCTGCTGGTCCCTGCAGAAAGCCAAGCGGGTCCTCCGCAGTCCCTCTGTGCATTGCCAACCCGGCCCTCTGCGTTGTCATCCCGACCCTCTGCGTGGGCTGCGGGTTCCGCCGGCCCTCGGTGCACCTGACCCTACCGATGGGAGAAGTGGGGTGCTCCCGGGGCAGGAGGAACCCTGTCCAGCCCGCCGAGCCCAGCTCTGAAACCAGGCCCGCAGTACGGGAAAGATGCGCCTCGCTCCCCCGCGCCCCCGGCCCCGACACCCACCTGCAAGCGCGTCCACTCGCCGCGGCTTCCAGGCCGATTCCTCCCACCTGACCTCACAGGAAGAAGCGAGCCGCGGTGCGGCGTAGCAGCGCCCTCTTCAGGCCTCCCGGGGAAACTGCAGCTGCCGGGCTGGAGGATGAGGCTCAGGGCGCGGAGGAGGGAGAAATTGGGGGTGGGGAGGAGAGGTCCAGAGGGAAAGGAAGAAGGAGGAAGAGAACAGTGTGGAGAGGAGAGAGACAAGTCCCGAGTAAGAAGGAGAGGAAGGAGAAGGGAGAAGAAGAGGAGGAGGAAAGGGAAGTGGAGCCCACAGAGGAAAAATCCAGGGAATGGGACGCCCCTGGCCTGGGAGGAAATGTGGGCACAGCCTCTGCCCACCGGTGTAAGTTTGCTGAGCCGGTTCCTTGGATGCCCCTCAAGTAGGACCTAGCCCTGTTCTCAAGGAGCTCCAACTCCAGTGAGGGGGATAATGTTTGAACCATAGAGCCGGTGCAACTAACTGTAGTGTGAGGGAAGGCGGGCTTCCTGAACAAGGCAGCTTTTGAGCTGGCGCCAGAAGAGTAGGTAGGAGTTTGCTTGCAAGGCAAATAGGGAAGGGCACTCCTGGCACAGGGAGCCACCTGGCAAAGGAGCGAACTATCAACCTCTGCCTTCTTCCTGATGTTTCAACCCCACCCCCACCCCCGGACTTTCCTAAGTGGCTCTCTATGGGCTGGGCCTGGTCACCGGTGGGAGAGAACGAGCTCTGCAGTCTCACAATTTGGGTTCAGCTTCCAGACTTGGGCAAACTACTGAACTGCTCGGTGTCCTCACCTGCAAAATGGATATATTCCTAGCACTTACCTCACAGGATTGCATGAAGATTAATATGAGAGTCCCTGGCACATAACAAGTATTGATAAAACATTAGTGTTTTTACATTTTTATTTTTCAATTACACTTGGTATTCAATATTATGTTAGTTTCAGATGTACAACTTAGTGATTAGACATTTATGTAACTTACAAAGTGATCCCCTTGTTAGGCCTAGTACCCCTGACACCATACATAGTTATTACAATATTACTGACTATATCCCTGTGCTATACTTTACATCCCCATGACTATTTTGTAACTACCAATTTGCAATTCTTAATCCCTTTGTCTTTTTCACCCAGCTTCCCCTGCCCCCTCACACTTGGCAGCCATCAGTTTGTCCTCTGTATTTATGCGTATGTTTCTCTTTTGTTCATTTATTTTGTTTTTTTTTATGCTATTTGTCTTTCTCGGTCTGACTTCTTTCACTTAGCATAATACCCTCTAGGTCCATCCGTGTTGTCACAAATGGTAAAATTTCATTTTTTATGGCCAAGTAATATTCCATCGTATATCTGTACCACATCTTCAATGATCATCAATCAGCGGATGTTTCTGGGAGTAGGCAGATATTTATTGAGCATATATTAGGACCCGGATGCCTGCCAGCTTCTGGGCAGGGGGAACAGAAAGAAGAGTGAGACTTAGACTGTGCCTCAATGACTCATCATCTGCCACCATGGTTTAATTATTTGATTATAAAGCATTTTCAATAAAAGAATGTTAAGCAGGTCTCCCTAATATCTTTGTCTTATTTGTGTACTATCTATTAGCTTATAAATCAGACATGTGTACCGTGAGAACAGACTGGCATTGTGAATACAAGGTGGATGCTAGAACCAGAAGGGAAGGAGGTGCGCGGAGGTGGAAGAGGGTATGGGGGGACAAATGGTGATGGAAGGAGACTTGCCTTTGGTTGGTGAACACACAATACCATACACCGATGATATATTATAGAATTGTACACCTGAAAGCTATATAATTTTATTAACCAATGTCACCCCGATAATCATAAATATATAAAGAAAGAAGGGAAAGAAAAGAAAAAGAAAAGAAGCTGCTAGAGTTAGCGTGGGTTTGAATCTTGGAAAGGCCACTAGAGTGGCGTAATGTTGGGCCAGTTATTTAACCTCCTCACCCTCAGTTTTTTCATCTGTAAAATGGGGATAATAACAGTACCCATCTCATGGGGTTTTTGTGAAGCACTAAGCACTACTTTGTGTAGCATTTAGAAAAAGTGTTTAGAAAATAGCCTGGCCACAGTACGTGCTCAGGAGCTGCTGGTCACTGTTGTCATTACTACCGCTCCACCCCCACATTAAGCCGATTTTAAAGTATGCACATTAAAAAAGAATGGGATTTCAAGTAAACATAAACAGAAACCCTCATGCTTCCTTCCTGCACTCTGACACCCGCCAGGCGTGCCAGCGCCTGCGCGTGAGTGGTAACCTCAAGGCAGGACGCCTGACTGTCGGAGGTGGTCTGTGGGTCCCTGCCTCGCTGCACGGTGGCATTCCCTGGCATTTTAAAACCATCCTGATGGTTGGGTGCTACCCCAGGGGTGACAGTACCATTGGTCTGGGATATACCCGGGGCATGAGGACAGTCCAAAAAAACAATCTTCAGGTGATTCTGATGAGCGGCCAGGGTGAATGAAAACCACCGCCTTCGATAAATGGGGCTCACAACCCCTGCGGGGCGGGGGAACCAAGCAGGATTAAGGGAGGCTTGAGCTGGTGCAGCGGTTGCCGAAGAGACAATCCAGCCTGGGATAACCACGAGAGCCCAGGGGCTGAAGTAAATCTTTCCAAAGAAGGTCAAGGACAGCTTCAGGAGGTAGTACTGTTTGGCTGGACTTGGAAAAGGCCTATCATTAACAATTAAACAGCTTCAGGAGGCCACGAATCACTTTTCCTCCCTCACCACTTCCTTCAGGTTCTCCCCTGCTCAAGAGCCTGCAGTGGCTCCCTATTGTCTGCCCCAAGAAGGCCCAGCTCATTGGCAGGCTTTGACAACCTTCCAGTTCTGGCCCCTGCACTCTTACCAACTCTCTCCCTCAGCTCCGCCCACCTGGTCTCTTTACTGTTTTGTATAAAGCACAAAAGTGTATCACCTGAAGTCCTGTTTTGCTTGGGCCTGTCTATCAGCCCAAAGGCCCTTCTCACCCAATCTAAATTTGCACCCACCCCCCATCCCCAATCTTTTATGCCAACAGCACAAACTTGGGTTCTTACTGTTTAATGTAATAATAGTAACTCCTTTTTATGCAGACTTCTTACCACTTCCAAAGGGCTTTTCCAGAAATCATATCATTCTTTTTTGGATTATGAAATAAAGATAAATGTTATTATCCTCCTTTTGCAGATGAAGAATCTGGGGCTCAGAGAGATGCCTGAGGTCATTGGCAGAGCCAGGATTCAAAGGAACAGATTCCCTGCCCCACCCGCTCCATTCTAGCCTCTTTGTACCCACCAAACAGCTCCCCGGGGTTTCTGTCATCTCTCCTGCCTCTTCGCTCTGCTCTGCGTTCCTCCCATGGAATGCTGTTAGCATGAGACTGACCTCCAGCAGGTGCTTTTGGTTTTGGTTTTCTTGGCCATTGCAAAGTTACTTACTTGTTAACCAGCGACAGGTGTCCTGCCTCCTGTTCTACACCTGTGGATGAAAACAACAAAACAGTTAAAACTTTAAAAAGAGAATATTGCTCTATAACAATGATAATGGTCCTGGCAATGTGATTTTAAATGCACCTATATATTTTTCTCCTGCTATTTCCTCCTCTCTGTTTCTCCCACACAAACATAATCCCCGTGTTCACCACTCAGAGGACGATGTGGGAAAAAAGGAGAACTTTGGTGCCTCTACAGGTCTGTGCCCATTGAGGAGAGTACGGTGCCTCTTCAGCCAAACTTTGGAAGAGAAGGAAAGGATGGAAGACAAGGTGCCATGTTCCAGAACTCAAAGGTGGGAGGGGCAGTGGCTAGATAGTGAGTCCAGACAGGAGGGACCTTAAATGGCCTTGCAGAGATCCCTGGACCCACGGTGGCTTAGGTGTGATGGAAGGATTCCTACTGCCCCCAGAAGAAGTTTCTGGATGTGAAGGAGCCAGGCAGACAAGTATAATGACCTTCATCCACAGACAGGTGATGGAGGACAGCAATGATCGATAAAAGCCCCCAATGTGATGATAAGAGGAGGTGGGGGCCCTTGGGATGTAATTAGATTTAGATGAGGTCATGAGGGTGGAGCCCTCACATGGGATTAATGTCCTTACAACAAGAGGAAGAGACACCAGAGCTTCCTCTCTCAGCCATGCGAGGACACAACCAGAAGACAGCTGTCTGCAAGCCAGGAGGAGAGCCCTCACCAGGAACGGAATTGGCTGGAGCCTTCATCTTGGACTTCCTTCCCATCCTCCAGAACTGTGAGAAATAAATGTCTGTTTAAGCTATCCAGTCTGTGGTATTTTGTTATAGCAGCCCAGGCTGACTAACATACTTAGGGTAGCATAAGGGGGGAACCCCTTTCAGACAGAACACAAGCTTTCCCCACAGAGGCCTGACCTGGACAGTTTCTCTACAATCACAACAAAATGCCAGAATGCAAACAGGGAGTTTGGGAGCCTTTAGTCACTCCGCATTGAGCCTTTAGTCACTCCGCATTGCCCTGAACTACTACAAATAAACATACACACTAAGTAAAAAGTAGCACTTGCTGTGCACAGGTAAGTGCCCTAGAGCAGTTCTGCCGGGAGAATGGCATGGGAGGAAGACAGCTTAGCTTTGTTGCAGGCTTCCATAAAAATCTTTGTCGGTGCTTGCATACCACCAAGAGCGCTAGGATCAGCCGGGAGCTGGGTAGAACCGCAGCATCTCAGGCCCCACTGCAGGCCTACTGACTCCGAATCTCTGAGTCTGCAGCCTAGGAATTCCTGTTTTAACAAGCTCCAGGTAACTCTTATATGTGCTGAAGTTTGAGAAGCACTGCTCTAGACCAGAGAATTTTTCAGACTCTTTTGGTGGAAATACATTTCACATCACACCCTAATAGCCACAGACACACGCACGCACGCACGCACACAATCACACAATCCTTTTGTAAGGGAAAAAATGCCAGTCAAGACTTTATTTGATTCCACTATCAATTAATATTGTCCTTCTCAAATCTAGTTGCACAGTTAAATCACTAAAGGAAACTTTCATGAACTATTGGTGCCCAAACCAATTGAATCATAACTTCTGTGAGGTGAAGCGTGGGCATGTCTATTCCATGTGATTTAATATGCACTCAGGTTGTGGACACTGATGGGAAATTTTTAAAAACTGCACAATATGATCCTCCGCCAGACAGCCACCCCTAAACTTAAAGCTTCTAAAGATATGAAGCAGTGAGTCCCACTTTGCTAACAAAGATGCACTTATATAACGAGCCTCAAGCTCCAAACAGGAATCACTGCCCAGGGTACATCGTCATAGCTGCAGTCCCTCTCCGCCTTTGACTATCCAAATGCCAGCAACGAAGACCATCACTGGGCCCGCAATATGGCACCAATTCTGAAGGAGACCCTCTGGCTACTTGGTGGCAAGTTGACTTCCCTGGGGCCCTCCACCTTGGAAGGGCCAGAGATTCATTTGGGCAAGGATAGACACATACTCCACGTCTGTGCTTGTCTTTCCTGCTTGAAAAGCCTCAGCTAGCTCCACACACCTTAGAGAGTGTTCAATCTACAGGCACGGGTCCCACATAACATTGCATGACACCAGGGGTCCTGTTTCATATGAAAGCAGGTGCAGGAGTGTGCACATGGCCGTGGAATCCGCTGGTTATATCATACACTGTGCCAGCAAGAAGCTACTGGACTGAGAGAACATGAGAACAGCCCACTGAAGGCACAGCCACTGCCAGCTCAGAGGCAACAGTCTGCCAGAACGGGGTGCCATCCTCAAGGACACATTCTATACCTTGAATCACAGACCTTGATGTGGTGCTGTGTCTCCAATTAGAAAAATACATGGATTTGGGAACCAAAGAGTAGAAAACAGCAATGACTCTGCTTAACATCATCCCCAATGACCCACTTGGGGAATATGTGCTTCCATCCCCACAGCTCCGGGCTCTGCAGGGTCAGAAGTCCTGCTCCCTAAGGGGTGAACACTGGTGCCGGAGAATGATAAGCTAAGGGTGCAGTCTGAGCACTTTGGGCTCTTATTCCTGGAGACCAAGAGGCAAGAAGAGGAATCCTGGCAGGAATAGCCTGCTCTTATGTAATGGGGACAGGAGGACCATGTTTGACACCCAGGTGATCCACCTGGATAACTCTTGGTCCACCTTTACCCAAATGTAATGGTAAAGGTCAAGTGCAGAAATTCTGTCCTAGACGGGCACGTGACCAGAAGCTCAGAGCCCTCAGGGATGATGTCAGCAGGTGAGTAGCTGAAATTGATAGAGACACTAGCTGAGAGGGAGGGGAATCTAAAATGGATAGTGTCCCTCACTGGTATGGCTCAGTGGATTGGGCGTCACTCTACAAACCAAAAGGTTGCCAGTTTGATTCCCAATCAGGGCAGATGCTTGGGTTGTGGGCTAGGTCCCCAGTTGGGGGCAAGGTAGAGGCAAGCTAGAGGCAGCCGATGGATGTTTTTCTCACACATCAATGTTTCTCTCCCTCTCTTTCTCCCTCCCTTCCTCTCTTTCTAAAAATAAATAAATAAAATCTTAAACGACTAGTGGAGGATGGAGATGTTGATCATTTGCTGCCCCAACATTGGGAACTGTAGTTTGTCCCACTGATATTTTCAGGAAGGGAGACCCCCCCCCCGGCCAGAACCCTGAGAAAGGGGGTCTGAGTTGCTCAAGGGATGAACCGTGGTCAATGTGAAGATGTGCCGGCCAGATCCCTCTCCAGTTGCCCTCGCTCCTGTAAGAGTGACAGTGGCAGCTCTCAGCTGTCAGTCCCTTCGCAGATTGCTTTGCTACACGGGGACACTTTACCCAAGTTCAAACCCTTCCAGAGGTGCCCACATTCAATGAGCAACAGAGATAAGAGATGTCAATGGGCCGTTTGAGCCCCGGGGTTCCTCCTGAGGTCGGGTGAGCTTGTCAGGTTTGCATCATGACTTCCGTTTCTCCTCTGTTCAGCCCTGTTTCCTTTGCTTCCCTGATACATACACTGAACTCTAAATTCTACCTCACTTTCTTCCCGGAATACCCAAGATGGGACAAGTCCACATGCTGCAGGAACGAGAAAAAATTAATCTCATTTAATGGGAGACAGCCCCTTTCCCTGATGCAGCTAGCAGAGACAGTAAAATGTCCTTCAGATTCATAGTTCCCATTTGCCTTTCAATAACTGAGACTTCCTTCCACTAAGGTCTGACAGGGCCCTAGTCACTCGTGATATTATTGGGTAGCTAGAAAATCCAAAATACATGATCAGGATTAATGAGAGATTTTAGAAAGATTATTGTCTATAAATCAATTGCTTTCCTACATACAAGCAACAAAGAGGTAAAAAATTAAATTACCAAAGTAATACTATTTGAAATAAAACTTTAAAAATATGTCAAGCACCTAGGATTAATCTAACGAGAGACGTACCTTTGGCCCTCTATTCTGTTCCATTGGTCTATGTGTTTATCACTCTGCCAGTGCCATGCAGTCTTAAGTACTGTAGCTACATAGTAATTCTTCAAATTGGGTACAACAATTCTTCCCACTTTACTCCAATTTTTCAAATTTTTTTAGTTTTTATAGTTCCTTTGCTTTTCCATATAAAATTCAGAATAATCTTGTTTATATCAAAAGTCTTGAGGGAATTTGATAGGAATTGTGTTAAATTTGTCTATCAATTTGGGAAGAAGTAACATCATCACTATGTTGAGTCAATCCATAAATACAATCTATCCTTTATTTTTTTTATGATTGTAAGTGGTATTATATTTTTAATTTCAGTGTCCACATCTTCATCGCTAGTACATAAAAGTGCAGTTAATTGTTGCATGTTTGTCTTGTATCCTATGACCTTGCTAAATTCACTTATTAATACTAGGTGGGGATTTTTTTGTAGATTTCTTGGAATTTTCTATATAAAAACCATGTCATCTGCAAAAGGAGACAGTTTTATTTCTTCCTTTCCAATCTTTGTACCTTTCTTTTTTCTTTTTTAACATATATCTTATGGATTATGCTATTACAGTTGTCCCATTTTTTTCTCCTCTTTCTTCCCCTTTCTTCCCCTCCAGCCTGCACTGCCCCTCCCCCCAGAATTCCCCCCCAACCACCACCAACTTCATGTCCATGGATCATGCATATAAGTTCTTTGGCTTTTCCATGTCCTATACTATTCTTAACCTCCCACTGCCTATTTTGTACCTGCTATTTATGCTGCTTATTCCCTGTACCTTTCCCCCATTCTTCCCCCTCCTCCTCCCCTCTGACCTCCATTTCTTTGATTCTGTTCCTGTTCTAGTTGTTTGCTTAGTTTGTTTATGTTTTTGTTTATTTTAGGTTCAGTTGTTGATAGTTGTGAGTTTGTTGTCATTTTACTTTTCATAGCTTTAATCTTCTTTTTCTTAGATAAGTCCCTTTAACATTTCATATAATAAAGGCTTGGTGATGATGAACTCCTTTAACTTGACCTTATCTGGGAAGCACTTTATCTGCCCTTCCATTTTAAATGGTAGCTTTGCTGGATAGAGTAATCCTGGATGTAGTTCCTTGTCTTTCATGACTTTGAATACTTCTTGCCAGCTTCTTCTTACCTGCAAGGTTTCTTTTGAGAAATCAGCTGAGAGTCCTATGGGAACTCCTTTGTAAGTAACTGTCCCCTTTTCTCTTGCTGCTTTTAAGATTTTCTCCTTATCTGTCATCTTGGGTAATTTAATTATGATGTGCCTTGGTGTATATGCTTCTTTGGGTCCAACGTCTTTGGGATTCTCTGAGCTTCCTGGATCTCCTGGAAGTCTATTTCCTTGGCCAGATTGGGGTATTTCTCCTTCATTATTTTTTCAAATAAGTTTTCAATTTCTTGCTCTTCCTCTTCTCCTTCTGGCACCCCTATGATTCAGATGCTGGAAAGTTCAAAGTTGTCCCAGAGATTCCTAAGCCTCTCCTCATTTTTTTGAATTCTTGTTTCTGCATTCTGTTCTGGTAGAATGTTTATCTCTTCCTTCTGCTCCCAATCATTGATTTGAGTCTTGGTTTCCTTCCCTTTACTGTTGGTCCCCTATTTTCCTTGCTTGTTTGTTTTGTTGATTAGGTTCCACTAATAGGTGAGATTTGGTTCCACTAATGGTATTTGTCTTTCACCATGTTTTGAAGATACTCTTTATTAAATTAAATATCTTCCTTATTTCTATTCTTCTGAAAATTTTTATCATGAATGAATACTGAATTTGGTCAAATGCTTTTTTTTGCATTGATTAATATATCATGTGATTTTTCTTCTTTACCATGTTGATGTGATAGATTGTATTTGATTATATTTGAATACTGAGCCAGCCTTGCATGTCGGAAATAAACCCGGTTGTTCATAATATAAGTTTTTCTACATTGCTGAATTATATTTATTTGCTAATATTTGAAGATTTTTTGCACCTATGAGGTCTGTCCAGAAGGTACTCAGCCATGTAATATGAAAAATAGAGACATTTATTGAAGAAAACACAAGATACAAGAAACATTGTACACAGGACAATGATGCCTCAGTTCCTTTCAGAGTAGGCACCTTGGGACCTCACACAGTTCTCCCAATCACCATCAGCTGCCCCGTTGTATTTTCCTGAATCTCATCAATGGTCTGAAATCTCTTCCCTTTCAAAGGCGATTTTAGTTTTGGGAAAAGACAGAAGTCTCAGAGCGCCAAATCTGGGCCGTAGCGAGGCTGAGTCACCTGGGTGATTTGATGTTTCGCCAAAACACTGCACGAGACGTGATGCACGAATGGGTGCGTTGTCGTGATGAAGCTGCCAATCACCAGCTGCCCATAGCTTCAGCTTTCTGAATCATCTCAATAGTTTCTGTGGAAGAATGTTCAAGCTTAACACAAAATTTGATGCAGATTTGTTGCTCTTCTTGCTCAGTCATCTTGAATTCGACAGCCACACAGTACACGTGCTCACTCAATAGCATCTACTGCCCCCACTGACTGGTACAGTGAATTGGTCATTGTATACACATGTGCATTCCAGTCCACTCTCCTTGGCTGCCAGGTTTCATTGATGTTGCACAAACTGTTCTGGTTATATTAACAATGGTCGGACTTTCTCTGGACAGACCTTGTATATTCATAAAGGATGTTGGTCTTTTTTTTTTTTTTTTTTTTTTACTGTATCTATTTGATTTTGATATCAGGGCAGTCTAACTTCATAAAATGGATTAGTGTTCTCTCCTACTTTCTGGGAAAGATTCTATAGGATTAGTATAAATTCTTTAAAAAATGTTTGATAAAATTTACCAGTGAAATCAGATAGGCCTATAGAGTTATTTGGGGAGTTTTAAAGTTATGAATTCAAATTCCTTAATGGTTACAGAGCTGTTCAAATTATCTGTTTAATACTGAATGTGTTGTGGTGGTATGTTTTTTGAGGAATTGCTCCATTTTGTCCAAGTTGTCAAACATGAGTTCTTAGAGTTATTTGTGGTATTTCCTTATTATCCTTTTAATCCTATTATCATTTAATGTCTTTAGGGTCTGCAGTGATTAATATTCCATTTTTCATTCTTAATACTGGTATCTGTGTCTTCTCTCTTTTCTCCTTTCACTCTTGGTAGAGGTTGGCCCATTTTATTTTATTTTTTTTCAAAGAGCCAACTTTCATTTCATTGATTTTCTCTTTTGTTTTTCTGTTCTCAATTTCATTGATTTCTGCTCTTACTATTCCTTTCTTCTGCTTGCTTTGGGTTTATTTTGCTCTTTTCTTTCTAAGTTCTTGAGGTAGAAACTTAGGTAATTTGTTTGAGACATCCTCTCTTCTACTGTAAACATTTAGTGCTATAAATCTCCCTCTTAGCACGCTTCTATCTATTCCCTACAAACTTTGACATATTTATTTTCGATTTTATTTAGTTAAATGAATTTTTTAAATGTTCTGTCATTTCTCCTTTTGATCCACAGATTATTCAGAAGGGTTTTGTTTAGTCTTCAGGTATCTGGAAATTTTACTGTTTCTTTTCCCTGCTGTTGATTCCAGTTTAATCCCATTGTGGTGAGAAAACAACTCTGTATGAGTTCAACTCTTTAAAATTCATTGAGGTTTGTTTTATGGTATAAGATATGATCTACCTGAATGTTTCATATGCACTTGAAAAGGATATATTTTGCTGCTTTCAGGTGAATTGTTCTATAAATCTAAATATGTATTGTTGGTTGATGATGTTGTGGGTGTCCTCTCTATCCTTGCTGATTTCCGGTTTAGTTGCTCTATCAACTGTTGAGAGAGGGATGTTCACATCTCTAACTAAAATTGTGGATTTGCTTACTTCCCTTTCAAGTCTGTCAGTTTTTTTTGTTCACATATTTTACAGTTCTGTTATTTGGTGCATACACATTTAGGTATGTTGTATCTTCTTGGTAGATTGACTATTTTATTACATGCAATGTTCCTCTCTGTCTCTGGTAACATACCTTGTTCTGAAGTCTACTTTATTCTGCTTTCTTTTCATTAATGTTTGTGTAGTATGTCTTTTTCCATAAATTTATTTTCAACTTGCCTCTAATGTTATATTTCAAGTGAGTTTCTTATAAACAGCATATTTTTAATCCACTCTGCCAATCAGTCTTTTATTTGGTGTATTTAGACTATTTACATTTAATTATTGATATGTTAGGGCTTAAGTCTGATGCTTTATTTTTTTCTGTTTGTTCTCTGTTTTTCATTTTTGTATTTTTGTTTTCCTGCCTTCTTGTGTGTTACTTGAACATGTCTTAGAATTCCATTTTTTATCTTTAGTTTATATTTTTTAGTTTGTCTCTTTATATAATATCTTCATGTAATCTAATTAATATAATGTAATATAAGTGTTATGTTACATATATATAATATCAGTCTTCTGGTGACATAATTTTACTATTTTGAGGGAAGTATAAGAACCTATTTCTTTTTATGTTTGTTTACTTTCCCAATTATAATGTAACTGTCTGAAATATGTCCTCTACATATATTTAGAACCACATCAGACATTATTATAATTTTTGTTTCAACTATCAAACATAATTTAGAAAACTCAAGGAGAGAAGGAAAGTATTGTATTTAGCCATATTTTTGCTTACCATGTTATCTCTTTCTTCTGGGTGTTCCACTGTTCTTTGTTTTATTTTTTCCTTTCTGTTCGGAGAACTTTGTTTAGCCATTATTTGTCATCAGGTCTCCTGATGACATATGATTTTCATTTTGCTTCATCTGAGAATGTCTTGATATCCTCTTTATTGCTGAAGGACATTTCAGTGGATATAGGATTCTAGGTTGACAGGTCTTTTTATTCCACATGTGAAAAATATTGTGTCCTTTCTTTCTGGCCTCGATGGTTTCCAGAGAGCCATTAAAACATTATGATCTATGTACAAGGATAAGAAAGTGACCAATGGGTATATAGAGCCTAGGAACAAATCATCAGTTGGGATATATAGTGAAGTGGAACTTCAGAGCCATAGGGAAAGGGTAATCTTTTTAATAAGCAGTATTGTGATAAATGGGTAATCATATCAGAAAATAAAAATGAAATCAGTCCCCTACCTCACATAATTATGCACATACCAAAAATAAATTCTAGGTATATTAAAGGCACCAGTATGAAGACAAAACAATAAAGAATTTAAAATATAATTCATATAAAATGTTTGTCCAGAGAAAATCCGACCATTGTTAATATAACCAGAACAGTTTGTGCAACATCAATGAAACCTGGCAGCCAAGGAGAGTGGACTGGAATGCACATGTGTATACAATGACCAATTCACTGTACCAGTCAGTGGGGGCAGTAGATGCTATTGAGTGAGCATGTGTACTGTGTGGCTGTCGAATTCAAGATGACTGAGCAAGAAGAGCAACAAATCTGCATCAAATTTTGTGTTAAGCTTGAACATTCTTCCACAGAAACTATTGAGATGATTCAGAAAGCTGAAGCTATGGGCAGCTGGTGATTGGCAGCTTCATCACGACAACGCACCCATTCGTACATCACATCTCGTGCAGAGTGTTTTGGCAAAACATCAAATCACCCAGGTGACTCAGCCTCGCTCCGCCCCAGATTTGGCGCTCTGAGACTTCTGTCTTTTCCCAAAACTAAAATCGCCTTTGAAAGGGAAGAGATTTCAGACCATTGATGAGATTCAGGAAAATACAACGGGGCAGCTGATGGTGATTGGGAGAACTGTGTGAGGTCCCAAGGTGCCTACTCTGAAAGGAACTGAGGCATCATTGTCCTGTGTACAATGTTTCTTGTATCTTGTGTTTTCTTCAATAAATGTCTCTATTTTTCATATTACATGGCTGGGTACCTTCTGGACAGGCCATGTCTATATATATCAATATATCCATCTATATGTATTTATACAGGGTCTGGCATAGATAATGCCCCTTTTTATTACAAAATCTTTTATTATAAAATCATAAGCATGTAATTCTGTAACATAACAATATCACACTCAAGCACACCATGACATTTTAGGTGGAATGTTCAAATGAAAACTCTAAATTATTACACCCGTACCATGACCCTACCAACCGCACTTGAGCGGGCGTCACTTCTGTAAGGTCCTGCATGTATGCATTCATTCTAAGCCTCAGGGTAGGCAAAATTTTCTTAACATGTTATAAAGAGTGACAACCATAAAGGAAATTATTGATAAAGTTTGCTATATTAAAATTAAAAACTCCTGTTGATCAGGACACTGTTTTTTTTTAAAAGAACTTTATTAAGACATAATGTACATACCATGCAATTCATTCATTTAAAGTGTGCAATTCAATGCTTTTTGCTATATTCACAGGTATGTGCAACCGTCTTTACATTGTGTTCTCTTCATTCTCATAAATTTGTTGAAAACTGGACACTTTTTTTTTTTTAGGATTTTATTTATTTATTTATTTATTTTTAGGACTTTATTCTTTTTTAGGGGGGGGTAATGGAGGGAGAAAGAGAGGGAGAGAAACATGCATGGGTTGCCTCTTGCACGCCCCCAGCTGAGAACCCAGCCCCCAACCCAGGCCTGTGCCTGACCGGGAATCAAACTGGTGAGCCTGTGTTCTGCAGGATGATGTCCAACCCACTGAGCCACACCAGTCAGGACAGGACACTGATTTTAAAAAAGTAAAAACCCAAGCACAAAGTACAAGAAATGGTTTTTCCAGTACACACAGCCAACAAAGGATTCACATCTAGAATGTGTAAAGAGCCTCTACAAATGAATGAGATAGACAATCAGTAAAAAAGTAGGCAAAGAACTTGAGAAAATTGCAAAAGAAGAAAACCAAATGGCCAATAAACTTTTCAAAAGGTGCTCAGCACTTTTCACACTAGCCCAACACATTAGTGATCATGGAAATACAAGTTAAAAACCATTACAGGACTACCACACACTCATCCAGCAGACTATAAATTAAAACGTCTCACAAAACCAAGTATTGGTAACAATGTGCAGCAATGGGAATTGCCATACACGGTTGGTGGGTGTGTTAACTCTTAAACAACTACTTTGGAAAAACAATGGGATTTGCCAGGAAAGGTAAATATTGGCATTCTTTAAGACCCAGGACACAAAAGCGAATGCTCATATGCACCAGGTCATGTGAACAAGCATTTTTCATATTAGAAACTGGCAAACAATTCAAATGTCCAAATAATTTGTTAAACTGCAGAGGGGAAGATGGAGGAACAGAACTGAGGAAGAAGTTGGTTTATCCAGCTGGTGGTCAACTAGGTCTCTGCTTTCATTAGGGGCAGCCTAAGTAGGGATTAAGTGTATGGCGTCTGGGCCAGTTGACTTGGGTTTGAATTCTCTGGCTCTGCTACCTACTACTTGCTGTGTGACCTCTTACAATTTGCTTAACCTCTCTGTGTCATGTTTGTCTTATCGTGGATGATAATACTACCTAACTTGGAGATTAATAGCACTTAACAGTAAACAGTATGGGAGCTTTGTTAGATAAGTAAACATGAATACATTCATTCAGCACAAAATTCCTTGAGTGCTTATGCTGGGTTGGGCCCTTCAATAAGCCTCCACAGGCCAGGGGACTTGGGCCTAAGGGTGCGCACAGAGCTCTCAGAACTGGGGCTCCACCTTAGAGTCAATGAGGCAACTTTCCACTAAAATCCAGATCAGACTGCAGGCCTGGGCCAGGCTGAGCCCACGAGCTGGCAGGGGCGCCAGCTTGAGGGTCCCAGTTGGGGCTTCTGCAGGGACAGGAAGCCAGGCAGGCCTTCCCGGCTGCCTGTGTCCTCAGCTGGGCATGCGGGCGTCAAGCAGTCTGGCATCACAACCCAGGCGGCCTCTTCTACTTCAGGGTTCGGCAGAGTGGAGGGAGGTCAGACTGTGAGAAAAGAGGAGCAGGGAGAGGGGAGGAGCTGGGGGGTCTTCGATGCCTTTTATCCCTTGCACAGAGGGAGTAGAAACAGAAGTGTGGGGGTGGGGTGAACAAAAAAAGGAGCCAAAAGCAGAGAATGAGGCCAGTCCAGCCAAGTGCTTTTTGCGGGGTCTTAATTAAGCCAGGGCCCCATTGTTCCTTTCAGGGTGAAACATATGTTCAGGGCCTGGCTGAGGTTTGGGACTGAAATTTCAATGGTGCTGGGCGCTATGGCCTGCCATGGGCGCGGGGGCTGGGAGGCGGTGTGGGGAGGCTTTTCCGAAGACTAACAGGCATCTATAGAATCTCACAGTGTCTCCTTCGATGGAACAGGAAATAAAACAACTAGAAAGGGCAGCAGAGCCTCCTGCCCCACCCCAGTGTGGGAAATATCTTCACCTTAGCAGGCTGTGCGACCTTTGATGAGCCTGTTTCCCAATGTGCTCCATTCAGATGAAGCTGGCTGAAGCAATCAATAGTCACCCTAACCTGCTACCATATGAGCAGGGTCCACCCCAGCAGCCAGCAACCCAACAGCAAAGGCTTGGACTGGAGGTGAGGAGAACTTCGAATCCTCACTCTGCTGTTCACCAACTGTGTCACATTGGGCAACTGACTCAGCCTCTCGGAATCTGTCTCCTCCCCTGTGAAGTGGGGGTGGTGATTTTCATCTTCTGCATTCGCAGTGGGAATCGAAGGAACGATCTGCGTGGAGCCCTCTGCCTCACCGCTTATCTGCAGCCATGGTCATTACTAGTGAACCTTCCCCTCCCAGAGCCCTGGGGTGAAAGGAGAGGGGCACAGGCCCGTGAGCACACTTAGAGTAAAGAAAAGGACCACAGCCCAGCCCATCCAGGCTGCAGAAACTCAAGAAGACGAGAGGGCTCGGTGAATGGGAAGGTTGAAGGTCTTGCAAAACCCGGGTATGTCAAGGGTGAGGTGGCCTTTGAGCAAGGGAATAGCATCTCAGAGGTGTGAGGCTGGGGCTCCAAGCAGTGTGTTTAAGGACAGAGCAGGCTGGCCTGGCTCGATGGAGATCCTGTTGGGGCGGGGTGGGACAGGCTGCTCAGTGTTGTTTGAGTCAGGATGTGAAGCAGGAACGCAGATCAGCCAGGACTCTGGGCATCTTTCCTTAGCTACCCAGGGATTCAGGGATTTCTAACACCACGCTTCACCGCAGAGCACAGGGAGCCACGGAAGGTTTGGGAGCCTGAAGGCACTGTGGGGACAGCAGGATTCCAGCCTGAGCCAAGGGAATTGTAGGTGAGAGAGCCTGAGTGAGGGGGTGGTCTCCAAAGAACCCACGAAGCTACTTCCAGAGACGATTGCCGTTTAGAAACAACCCCTCCCAGAGAGCACCAGAACCAGGTGACAACTCCAACAGTCAATCGGCAAGAACTTTCCTAATTCTTCCAAACCAGCAGCTAGGGAGGTGACCAGGAGCACACCTGTCCCACGTCAGGTGTCCCAGTTGTAGGTCTGAGCTGGAGGAGGGAAGAAGCCCAAATAAAATTGGAGTTTTTACATCACACTAGATGGACATTCTAATATTTGGGGAAAGACGTTTGCTAACTATAAGTGGCTGGGAAGGCCCTCTCAGGGCTCTCAGCTGGGCCAGAGATCTCGCCAGGGGACAGTGAAGAAGATGAGAAAGCCAGTCTGCAGGGAGAATGGGGACAAATGGCAGCTGATTTCTGTTTGCCTCCTAGCAAATCCAGCTCATCCAAAATCCAGCTGCAGATACACAGCTATGGAATAATAATTGCCAAGTGAAAAAAGCAGGGTACAGAATAAAGTATAGTATGATGCCTTTTATTTAAGAAAGGCAAACATTCATTGGAAGGAAACCAAAAACTAATAAAAATGGTTTCCAATAACGGGAAGGAAGAGACAGGATTGGAAATTAGACTTCTGTGAAAGTATCTTATTTCATGTGTTTGACTTTGGAGCCAGCCAAATGTCTTGCATAATTATAAAAGAAATCAAAAATTAAAATTAATCTCTAAAAGTAAACAAAATGAAACATATGAGCATATCAAGGTTGTGGCTTAACCACAGGGAATTATTTCATAACAGTAACAATTTTATAATACAGTATATGTCACAAGGACAAAAAGAACTTCAAAAATATGTTAAGTTGTATTTAGTAACTGTATTTTAACAATAAATATTTCCAAATAACCTCATTTTAGTAGTCCCAGGAGTGTTTCACTCTCAAGCTAATTCACACTCAGCCTCCAGCATTTAGTGTACCTACCAGTTTGTGGCTCCTGGCTTCTGCTCCAGGTTAGCTAAGCTGACTCTGACTGTGATTCTCTTTATTCACCTGTCTCCCCAGATTTTAGGGAGCCATTTACCCAGTGACCTCAGTTCTCCAAAGGGTCTAAGGAAAGCCATTGATTTTTTGGTTTGCTCACCTTTTTTCTTGCTGTAAGTATGGAATGATGACTTCCAAGCCCTTTACATGCTGAAGCTGAGATCAGAAGTCCCTTCATACATTCATAAATTATTTTTTTTAAAACCACATCACTGATTACTTTGGAGGTTGCTAGGTATGTCTATCAGAGTTCAATCAGAGAGGCAAAATCACCAGGACGTACTTATAATACAGGATTTCTCACAGGGAATTGACCTTACTCAGTGGTGGGAGTTGGTAACACTATCGGCGTGAGGCTGTTGCTTGCCAGTAGGCTGCTGGAGCCTGACGTTCATGGGCAGGCAGGGGAAAGGAAAGATGGACAGGAGGTGAGGGAGCAACGGCCAGCTGGAACTGTGAGGCTGAGCAGGAGCCCTCGTCCATCTCTTACCACCTGCAAGCCTCAAACTTCGAGGATGTTGGTGACACTCATCCTTCATCATGGAATTAAACACGCCCCAGCCCAGGAGTTAGAGATGCTGAGGAACATGCGGTAGGAGCAGAAGTAGCTGTAGCCTGGTTCATCCCATGTGGACAAGATTAACCAGCAGGGAAGCAGCAGTGTATGTGAACTGCACGGTGCCCTGCCTTGACCTCTTCTGAGCATAAAAATTTAGAGTTGGCTGCTGCTTCATTTTTGCCTCCCAAGTCTTGTGCAAAATGTCAACTGTAGTGGACACTAACCTGGAACTCTGCAAGGAGGGGAATTCCAGGAAACATAGTTTAGGTTGGGGAATTTAACCCAATACAAATCCACTGCACCAGGACATGAATTCCTTATTCTGAGAACCAGTAAATAAGGAATGAGTTAAGTGTTTAGCCTTCCTTTCCCATACAAATTTTATTTCAGGGTGACCCACTAGGTGATGAGGGAAATTTTTCATTCTGTTGCAGACTCACTCACATCTCTGGCAGTTTGCAGGGAGTCGGCCAGGGAGCTCTGGTTCTCCTGGACATGAACTCTCCAGCATGTCCCGTAGCTCAGGCCCATTCACATCATGGTCTCTGAGTTTGAAATTTGGCAAAAAGAGCAAGTCTTAATGAATAAATGCTTTTCAAACTTCGGCTCGCATCATGTTTGCTTGTGTCCTATTGGTCAATGCACATAAGAAATGGACTCTTCATGCCAGTTGCACAGGATGGAAAGATAGACCCCCATCTCTCAATGGCACACTGTGTCAGTGCTGAAGGGTGTGCATGGAGGGATCTAGTCATCCTACAATCTACCATAACTACCCTGCTACAACCTCAGTAAATTCAAACAGATGTTGTGGTTTATCTTCATTAAACTTTCGATTTTAAGATAATTGTAGAATCTCATGCTGTTGTAAGAAATACAACAAAAGACAAGATGTAAGAAATACAACAAAAGACAAGGTGTAAGAAATACAACAAAAGAGTATAAAAGATGCAAAGAGATCTTTTATACTCTTTATTCAGTTTCCTCCAGTCGTAATGTAATATGCAGAACCCCAGTATAATATGGTGTGATACCAGAATACTGATGCTGATGCAGTCAAGACACTGAACATTTCCGTCATCACAAGGATTTCTTGTGTTGCCCTCTTATACCTCCTTCTTAATCCTTGGCAACCACTAATCTGCTTCCATTTCCATAATATTGTCATTTCAACAATGTTACATATGGAATCATACACTTTGTAATCTTTTGAGATTGGCTTTTTTCTGTCCAAATATTTATCTGGAGAGTCATCAGGTTGTTGTATCTAACAATAGTGCATTCCTTTTCATTGCTGCGTAGTATTTCATGGTGTGGATATACCACAGTTTGCATAATCACTGAAGGACAATTGGGTTGTTTCCAGTTTTTGGCTATGAGAAATAAAGCTACTTGTGATGTTGTGATTTAAAATAATAAATAGGTGTTTGGTCTTTATGCTCTTTTCTCACACAGAGCTCCTAAAACACTTGGAATTTCTTAAGTGATAAGAGAGTTAAAGGTGTCTTTTGTTATTCATAACAAGCCCCCTTTAACCACACCTGAGTTTATGTTAAGGGGTGACTTTTGGAAAGCCCCTTAGGATGAGGGCTAGTTGCCAGGGGAATGAACTCTATGATTAGAGGGCTGGAACTTTTCACACTATTTTAGCTGAATTCCACATATTTTGATATATTATATTTTCATTTTCATCCAGTTCTACATATTTTTATTTCCTTTGCTAATTCATCTTTAACCTGTGAATTAGTTAGAAGGTGTGCTCATCTCCAGGTGTTTAGAGATTTTCCTATGGATCTGTGTTGTTCAGATCTTTGCTGATTTTTCTGTCTAACATTTGTAGCTGCTGCTGAGAGTGGAGAGTTGAAATCCCAGCTCTAAACATGGATTTGTTATTTCTCCTCTCAGTTCTGTCAGACTTTCATGTTTTTTGAGGTTCTGTTGTTTGGTGCATGCACATTTAGGATCATTATGTCTTCTTGGTAGATTGATGCTTTTATCATTAAGTGATGTGTACCTTTGTTGTGAGTAATTTTCATTACTCTAAAGTCTATTAGATATTAATATAACAACTCATACTTTTTAAAACTAATGTTTGCATGGCATAGCTCTTCCCATCAGTTTACTTTTAACCTACTTATGTTGTTGAATAGTGAGTATTTTTTTCTGTAAGCAGCATGTAGTTGGGTAGTGTATTTATTGTCTGCTCTCTCAACATCTGCCTTTTAATTAGTATATTTAGATCCTTTACATTTAAGGTAATTGTTGATGTATTAGGTTACTCTGCCATTTAAAAATATTTTTCTGTTTGTTTCTTTGGTCTCTTGTTTCTCTCTTTTTAGAATTCCTGTTTTATTTATTCAACAGATATTTTTGAACCTCAACTCTGTGGTAAGTAATTCAGGTTTTAAAAAAATATACGATGCAATACCAAACATTTGCCTTGGAAGGACTGTTTTCCTGGGGATCTGCGTTGTTCAGATCCTTGCTGATTTTCTGTCTAATGCTTCTAGCCGCTGCTGAGAGTGAAGCAGCCCTTCTATCAGGCAGGCAGCCAGAACTTTACAAAGGCAGCTCTGTTTCTCATTTCTTGCCTTCCTTGCACATTTTTAGGATTCCAACTTTACTTATTTATAGTGTCTTTTTAGTGTATAATTTTGTATGTTTTTCTTAGTGGTTTCTCTAGAATTACAATACAGAGTGCGTCAAAAGTAGGTTTACAGTTGTTCCTATGAAAAATAATACAATAATTATTAAATAATAATACAAGAATGAACTCTGTGTTTTGCGTACTCACAACTTTTGCCCCACTCTGTACACATGTGACTTACCACAGTCCACTGGAATCAACATCAAGCGAAGTATGGAAATCTTACTTTCATTTAGGTATCTTTACCTTCCCCACTTTTAAGTACTATTGTCTTGAATATCGGATGGTGTTATAACTTTTGTTTCATTATTATAATATGAATTCATAAGACTTATGAGGATAGTCCATATTTCTGCTCTTTCTCTTCTTTTTCTCTTCTTTCCATACCCCTCAAAAGACTTTCTTTTATCATTTTCTTCCTGTTTAAAGAATGTTCTTTATATCCATCGTTTAAGGATAGGCCTGCTAATGACAAATTATTCTAGGGACTGTTTTTTGTGTGTGTTTTGCTTTTTGGGTTTTTTTTTTTTTTTAGATCCTTCATTCCTGAAGGATACTCTTTCCAGATATAGGAGTTGCATTTAAGTTTTTCCTTTCAGCACTTGAATAATGTGTGCCACTTCCCTCTGGCCTCCTTGTTCAAGGTAGGAAATTTGCTTTCATTGGAATTGATGTTCTAAAGATTAATGTGTTATTTCTCTCTGGCTGCTTTCAAGATTTTTTCTTTGCCTTTAGTTTTCAGAAGTTTAATTATGGTGTGTCTTGGCATAGGTTTATTTAGGTTTTTCTTATTTGGAGTTAGCCCAGCTTCTTGGGCCTGTATGTTAATGTCTTTAACCACCGTTGAGGGGGGTTTCAGCCATTGTTTCTTTGAATCCTGTTTCAGCCCCACTCTCTTTCTTTTCTCCTCTAAGACTGCAGCCATACAAATGTTAAATCTTTTGCTATTATCCCACAGGTTCAGGTTGAGTAAATTCTACTTAGTTCTCCTCAAGTTCACTGGTTCTATCCTCTAGCCTCCCTGTCTACTAAAAGGCCTATCCAGTGATTTTTAAAATATTGTTGTTATTGTATTTTCTAAGTTCTATAATTTCTGTTTCTTCTTCTTTGCTGAGATCTAATTTGTTTCAAGACAATTTATAATTCCTTGTTGAATTATTTTTTTGATGGTTACTTTAAAAATCCTTGCCAGGTAATTCCAACATCTGATTCATCTTGGTGTTGTCATCAGTCAATTTTTTTTCTCATTCAAGTTATTATATTTTTCATTCTTGGCATGGCTTGTGATTTTCAATTGTAGCCTCGATGTTTTTTTGCTATTGTTTTAGGAGATTTTGGGTCCTATTTACATTTTTATTTTAACTCATAGTCACCCTGTTTATATTTAACATTCAGGTCATGGTCTACTTTTAGGGGTTGTATTTCTAATAACAATCTGATTTTCAGAAAAACTCAGGTGAGAGGACATTCTATTGAACATCTGACCAGTACCCTTCAAAACTGTCAGTCATCAAAAACAAGGGAAGTTTGAGAAACCATCCCAGATCAGAGGAGCATAAGGAGATGTAATGATTAAATGTAATATGATATCCTGAATGGTATAGTGTGACAGAAAATATGCATTAGAAAAAAACTAACACAATCTGGATGAACTATGGAGTTTAGTTAATAATAGTACATTAATACTAATTGTGACAAATATATCATAGTAAAGTACAATGTTAATAGTAGGAGAAACTGGGTTCAGGGTATACAGGAACTCTTTGCACTGTCTTTGCAACTTTTCTCTAATTCTAAAACTATTATAAATTTAAAAGTTTACTTTAAAAATCAAATGGAAATCTTAGGACTCAAGAATACAAGAGCTAGAATGAAAATTTTACTAGAGGGGCTTAACAGCAGATTGAAAATGAGAGCAGAAAAACTCAGGGAAATTAGTCAATCTGAAGAACAGAGGGAGAAAAACCTATTGAAGAAAATAAAACAAAACTTGCAACACAATAAAAAGTTGTCCAACATGCATATAATTAGAGCCCCAAGAGAAGAAGAGAGTAAAATTGAGGCAGAAAAAATTATTCAAAGAAATAACAACCTAAAATTTTTCCAAATTTGATATACATTGGTTCACAGATCCAAGAATCTCAGCCAACTCCAAGTAGGATAAATGTGAGGAAAAACATGCCTACACACATCAAACTATTGAAAATCCAAAATAAAGTGAAAATCCTAAAAGCAACCAGCAAAGATGCATTATGTATAGAGAATCAGTTATATGAATGCCATGTGACTGTTCATCAGAAAAAAAAATGGATGCAAACAAAAAACAGAATGGCATTATTAAGGTACTTAAAAATAAAAATAAAATGTCAGTCAAAAATTCTATATCCACCAAAAAAATCCTTCAAGTTGAGTGCAAAGTAAAGACCTTATCCAATAAACAAAATTTGAGATCATTGTAGACCTGAGCTGTAAGAAATGCTAAAGGATGTTCTCCAAGCTAGTGAAAAACAATGCCCAGTGAGAATTCAGATCTACAGGAAGGAATAAAAAACACCAAAGATGGTGAATAACTAGGTGAGTATAAAAAGCTATGTAATTTTGTAATTTCCTCAAGAGAACAGACTGTTTAAAACAAAAATGGTGACATAAAGAAAGCAGAAATGATAACAATGTAAGATGGGTTTATAACGCCTGAGGAAGTAAACACTGAGAAAGGATGGAGGGGACAGGCACAGAGCACTATATTGGTAGAAGAAAACAAGAATTAAAAAAAGGTACAGAATTAAGACTCCAGTAGAGGAAATGAGATGAAGTAGTAAATAAAAATTCATTACCACAAAAGAAGGCACAAAAGGAGCAATGGAGGAACAAAAAATTGAAGGAATAAATGGAAAACAAGTAACAAGATGGTAAACCTATATCCAACCTCGCCAATAATTACATCAGCAGTAAATGTATTATACACTCCAATTAAAAGGCAAAGATTGTCAGAAGAGACTGGATTAAAAAACAAAACCCAACTATATGTTGTGTACAAGAGAGATAGTTTAACTATAAAAACACAAATAGGTAGAAAGTAAATTGGTGGAAAAAGAGATACAATGTAAACACCAGACATAGGAAACCTGGTGTGACTACATTAAAGTCAGATGACATAGATTTCAAGTCAGAGCTTATTACAGGGAGATATAGAGTGCTATTTCATAAAGCTAACAAGGGCAATTAATAAATATATGTTATTTAAATATTTAAATATACATTAAATTTTTAAGTATATATTAAAATGTATGAACATAATAACAGAATTTCAGCATTTATGAAGCCAAACTAACAGAACAAGAGAAACCCACAATTATAACTGGAGATTTTAACACTCCTCTCTCAGTAATTCATAAAGTAGATTGTAAAAAGGTAAAGATATAGAAGATCTGAATAACATTATCAACCAGTTTGACCTGACATTTGCAGAATGCTACACCCAACAATGAAAATATAAAAATTAACTTCCAGTGCATATAGAACATTCAAGAAACACCATATTTTAGACCATAAGTTTTACTATATTTCAAAAAGTTGAAAATATATAGAGTATTTCTCCAATCACAAATAAATTAAATTATAAACCAATACACAATAAGATATCTTGGGGAAAAACTAATAATTGGAAATTAAGTAACATACTTCTATATAACCCATGGATCAAAGAAAAAAATCACAAGAGAAATAAGAAAATATTTTGAACTGAATGGAAATGAAAACATAGCATATCAAAATTGGTGGTATGGAAATAAAGAAAGCAGTGTTTAGAGGGAAATGGATCACTTTAAATGCCTATACCATAAAATAATCAATTACTTAGGTCTTTACCTTAAGAAACTAGAAAAATAAGTAAAAAGAAGATATTCAACCTAAGTGAATAGGCAAATAATAATCAAGAGCAAATTCAATGAAATAGAAAGAGAAAAATGAAGAAAGATAAAAGTTTGATTTTTGAAAAGATTAATAAAATTAGTAAGCCCCTCACTAGACTTGTCAAGAAGAGAGAGGGCACACTACCAGCACCAGGAATGAAATGGATGGTAGCACTAGAGATTTTACATACTTTAAAAGAGTAATAAAGAAATACAATGAACACGTTTTAAAGATAAAATTATATTAATCTTAAACACATTCAGAAAATAGAAGAGGATGGAGGATTTGTGTATCATTCAGGGTCCAATCAGGAGACAGAAACCACACAGTATGTTAAACAGTAATTGGAAGTATAATATAAAGAAGTGCTATCAGGAGACTGGGGAAAAGGAAATTGTCTAGTTAGAAATAGAATGAGCCCTAAAAAATATAAGAGTAGCAAATATAAGGAACAGCTACTATCCCTGATACAGGAGAGCTGATCAGGTCACTGGGGAGAAGTAGGGAGGGGCTGTAGGAGGAGTTTGCCGAGGCAACGGTCTAGGATGGGACTGGCTGAGAAGCTGAAAGCCTCCACAGAACGTGAAATTATGGGCTAGAAGATGTGAAATAAAAGAAGGCTCTGGGATGGACGGGCAAGGGCTTGCTCTGGCTCTCAGGCTCTTCCTCGAGGATGCCCAGGTGATCATGCTGCAGCTGCCTGTGTTTCCCAGGGGACGGTATTTTGGATGGGAAGGGTCTCAGGGCACAGCCCAGGATCAGGCTGGCCTGGCAGAGGGGGACAGGGTAATTCTTCTCCCAGTGTTCTAGAGGGGACAACATCTGAGGCAGAAGCCGGCCATTCTTCCAAAATTGTGTAGCCTTTGTACCTTATGTTATTTTAGTTTGTAAACTAACCCTACAGAAATAAGATAAAACTAATAGGGGGAATCTAGCACTCAGGTGATGAAGAGAGGGGAGTAACGGGAAAACAAGGGGAAGGGTCAAGACAAGGACCCTGTATAAAAGACCCAGGGACAAAGCCAAAGTGGGGAAGGATTGAGGGTGGGAGGTGGGGTGAGACCGGGCAGGGGAAAGTGGTGGTGGGAAAATGGAGACAAATGTATTTGAACAATAAAAAAATAAAAATAAAAATAAAGAGTTTAGCCTTAATTGATAGGCTTAAGTGACTAATTCTTGTGCAAAGCTGTTATTCCAAAATTGTGCAGGTTTTGAATAAAGACTCCTTTCCTTTGCCCCCAAAACTTTGCCTCTGGAATTAGGCTTCAGGGTGGTAGTAGCCCCCAGGACCCCAACTGCTGTCCGGTAACATCCCGGGGGGCCACCGCAGAGGAACCACGAAGACCCCCCTCCCCGGGCTGAGGTCCAGGACTCACTAAAGAGGACATGGCACGGCTCACTGGGTGACTGGGAAGTCCTGAAGTGCTTAAGGTGTCCTGCTGGTGTGACCTGATGGAGGCCAGCTCTCTGGGACGCAGAGGGAAGTCATCCACCGTGAGGTGCTGTGCCTCAGAACTTGCTACAAAGTTGCTGCATGGGTTGTTGCAGTGGCCACTCATGGGAAGGTGCCTCGGCAGCAGCATTCCATCGCAAAGCCACCAAGGAGGTACCCAGGAAAGCTGCTGGCCACCCCGTGCTGCAGGAGCGGGAGGCTGGAGGGGCCACCATGCCGAACCACCTAAGCCCCAGAGAAAGCTCACTCTGCAGGAAGAGAAAGTCCAGCCTCCTCCAGTGTCCCTCCAGCACCCTCTGCTGACAAAGCCTAACACGGTGCTGGCTGGCAAGGGAGAAATACTTAAATGGCCTTCTCCTTTATCACAGAGCAGGCAAAGAAAGATGGATTTGGAGTTGAGAGGCAATAAATTTGATAACTGTCATAGCCTCCCAATTCATTTTTATGTGGCCAGAAAAACTCTGATAACACATCCCGACAGAGGCTACACAAGAAAATTACAGACCAATATCCTCCATGAACTTAGACATAAAAGTCCTTAACAAAATGTTAGCAAATCAATGACAGCGATGTATAAAAAGGACAATGCTGCCATGTGCCACTTAACGACAGGGATAGGCTCTGAGAAATGCTTCATTAGGCAATTTTGTCCTCGTGCAAACATCATAGACTGCACTTTACAAACCACTGATGGAATAGCCTGTATCACACCTAGACTATATGGCATGGCTCACTGCTCTAGGCGACAAACCTGTACTCATGACACGGTACAAAACAACACAAGATTAAGTCAAGCACAAGAGAAAATGAGAAGAGGTAAGCATGAGATGTATGAAGCTGCTGCAGGTATAACATGAGATACTGTTTTACAGCAAACTTTTTTATAAGTAGAAAGAGTACATTCTAAAATAATGATTAAAAAGTATAGTACAGTAAACACATGAGCCAGTAACATAACCATTTATTATCATTATCAGGTACTATGTACCGTACAAAATTGTATGTGCTATGCTTTTATACAACTGGCAGTGCAGCAGGTTGTTCACCCCAGCACCACCACACGCACGAGCAGTACATTGCTTTATGACTTTGTGATGGCTACAGTGCCACTAAGCAACAGGAATTCTTCCACTCCATTATAATCTTATGGGACCACCTAGCATGTGGTCCATTGCTGACCAAAATGTCTTCTGCAATGTATGACTCTACATCATGACCAAGTGGAATTATCACAGCAACACAAAATTAATTTAACATTTGGGTTTTTTTTTTTTAACCCTCATCCAATGATATATTCATTGATTTTAGAGAGAGAGGGAGGAGGAGAGAGAGAGAGAAACATCGATGTGAAAGAGAAATATCCATCACTTACCTCTCGCACTTGCCCCTACCAGGGATCGAACCCATAACTTTTCGGTGTACGAAAAACTCTATACAACTGAGCCACACAGCCAGGGAAAGTTTAACATTTTTAAAAATATATTCTCCACATTAAAGAATAAAGGAGGAAAATTATGCAATCCTCCCAATAAATGCAAAAAAAAAAATATTTAACGAACTTCAATACCAACCCATGATCAAAACTCTAAGTGAATTAGAAATAGAAGGGAATTTTGTTCAACCACATAAAGGACATTGATGAAAAACCTACCCAATAACATTATGCATAGCAGTGAAAGATTACATCCATGGAAGATAAGTAAAAAAAAAAATTAACTGGTAAATTTGCTGCTAGAGTTGCCACTTTGGATAGAGAGGGAAGGTGAGAAATAGCCTGGTTTCTCCTCTTCCACTCCTTTAATCGCCCATCGGTGTCTCCCATTGGCTGACCCCCAGCAGGAGCCAGTTCTCCTGAGAGCCTGTGAAACACAGCCCATGGAGGTTATCTCCCTGCAACTCTGAGTTAAGCCAGAGAAAGGCGAGGAGGGCACCTGAGGGGAAACATGGACTATTCCAGGGGTGTTGCAGCCTGCTGGAAAATCTCCGTGTCTCTTGGCAGAAGAGAAGGCACCTTGGCCCAGCACAGCCAGGCCAAACTCCTGGTAGCCCAGCATGGCAGGTCCTCCGTAGGGCCTCCTGCTGCTGGTCTGGATTCTCATCCTCATCCTGTAATCCCTCTTCACACAGCCACCTGTTGAGTCACGAAGTCTGACATCTGGGTTCCCAGGCCATGTTCCTTCTCCTGTACCATAATGGGGTCCTGCATTTTCCACAAAGTCATTCTGAGGACTGGGATCCTGCCCTGCCCCGCGACCCCAGGCTCCATTCTCAGTCCAGTATCTGCCAGCCTCAACCCACGTACTTGGTAACCTAGCCCCACCCCAACCTACCCACCCACCTTTTTACCTGACATTAAGATCACCCACTGTGCCATGGGAGTCTATATGAACTCTGGGTCCCACCAGGCCCATCTGGACTTTCAGGCCAAGTCCTGAAATAACCCACATGTTGCCAGTGGAACTTTAGATTGAAGCTGCCCTCCCAGCCTGGAGACAAATCATCTCTGTCCCTGTGTTCTCACCACATTCGTTCACCTCTATTAGAGCAGGGACCGCTGTCTCTGATACAGCACTTTGGTGGTGGTAACACTATACTGACCTGACTCCTCCTTCCCTGTTCTGAGTCCATATGGTTCAGGTAAAATAAATTCATTTCCCCTACCCACCTTCATACACAGTATTCCAAGGATGGAGCATGTGGCCCAGGATAAGCCAGCCAGAGCATCTCATTCCCCCTTGTCCTAGCGACTGGTTCAGAAATGGACACACCCCAGTCAGACAAATCAGAGCTAACAAGACTCACTTATAAAACTAATTTGAGCTGTGAAGGAAGCAGATATATTATCAGCAAGACTTATCCTGGGGCAGAAGAGAATGTTCCTTTATTGGGACAAAAGTTTGTCCCAATATTCCTCAAAGAACATCTGACTCAGTTAGACCCATTCGTCTAAACATTTTCCCAAGGACTTGCCCCACAACCAGGAGAGAACTTCTGGGGCCCATGGAGGACAAATCTATGTGATATAGACTCATTTTCCGGGTACCCTACTCCTGCTTCTCCAGTGATGCCAAGCCTGGGGACAGCAGGAGGCTGTAGCCAACTGGTAGCTCCTACATCATCCTTGCCTGTGGGGCAGGTGATTGCATTTCCATTTCTCAGCCCCGTCTATACTCTGCTGTGCTGGGGCTAACCGTGCAAACCACATACCTGATTTGTCTGCTGACTTCCTGTAAGATTTTGATCGCAGGAGACTGTGGCAGCGTTTCCTGTCAGCACCATCCCAGCAATTGCCCCAGCAGTGGGAACTGACTCCAGGTAGGAAGTTTCCAGCTTCCTTTGGCAATCTTAGCACCAATCTCATGACCACCCCTTAGTGATATCAGCACCAGCCAATGCCCTTTTGCAGAGCACTAAGCTCTGGTTTCACAGGACCTTTGCTTTAAACTTGTAGGTTCTAATAACCCAACCCTTCCTTATGTTCCCCGAGTCATGGAGGTAGTAGCTGCTTCCTGTAGTCAGTAGTCTGTTCCCTTGGTATTACCTTTTTGCTTTTTTGCCTTTAGATATTCTTTTGTTTCTAACACCTGTTTGACCGATTCCTTTTATAAATTCCTGCAGTTGAAGTACCTAAAGTACTTTGTTTTCTGACTGAACCTTGACTGATTCACTTGTTAAAAGAGTGGTCAGCAGACTTTTTTTGTAAAGGACCAGTTAGTAAATATTTTAGGCACTGTAGACCATAAACTCTATAGCACCTAAATGAATGAGCATGGTTGTATTTGAATAAATACATACACAATATACAATATTTTATATATACACACACACACACACATATATATATACAGGTGGCAGGCTGTAGTTGGCTGGCCTCTGGGTTAAACTAAGACGTCAAAGGAGTCATAATAGGTCAAAGTAGGAAGACAAACTTCAGACAGCCTGGGCCAAGAAAAAGGCTGGGTGTTATTAGATACAGCCTCCAACTTTGGGCTAGTATCAGTCTTGTCTTGAACTTTGGGGGTCTTTGTTTATAAGACAAGGTGGTTGAGTTATTACTAGATAATCTTCACGATTCCTTTCAGTTCTAAAAGTTCAGTGGTTCCATTATCTCCAAAATACTAAAAATCAATGTCTCAAATCAAGGAAGCAGACTCTGAGATGAAGATTACTATGCAAGAAATTTATAAGACAGCCCTCTTTAAACCAACACCTGTGGCTGGGAAAGGAAAGGAAGAAAGCAAGATTGAGAAGGTGAGGACATTAGGCTGAGATGTGGTCTCAACAAAGGCCTCAGTTTACCCAAGGGAGCTATGAAGCTGGATGGCCCTTGAGGTTTTAGGCCTAATTGAGGTGATAGGAATGGACTTGTGGGGCCCATAGAGGAATGGGCTATACCCCATGTTGACCAATCATTAGATGCAGGCTGCTCCAAGAAGGGGACATGACCTTGGATAAGGCAGCTTTATTAAGCCGAGGGAATTTCTGAAATGGGCTGACAGCTGGAGGCACTCCTAGCACCTCGGAGAGTAAGTCCTTCATTGCTGAAGAGCAAGCTGAATGAAGCATCACAGCATCCACTATAGTCCATCCTTGTGCTGCTCAGATCTCAGATTCACTTCTTTATTAAAAACGATATTTAATGTTTTTATTTATTTTTAATTAAATGTATTGGGGTGACATTGGTTAATAAGATTATATAGGTTTTGGGTGTACATTTTTCTATTATACTAGACCTGTATATTTCACTGTGTGCCCACCACCCAAAGTCAAACCATCTTCTGTCATCTCACATGAGGCCCTCCTTGACCTCCCATCCCTCCGCCCCCTTCCCTCTGGCAACTGCCACATTGTTATGTGTCCAAAAGTATCACTTTTATATCCCACGTAAGAGTGACATAATATGGTTCTTAGCTTTTTCTGACTGACTTATTTCACTTAGCATTATATTCTCAAGGTCCATACACATTGTCTCAAATTTCATCTTTTCTTATGGCTGACTAGTTAGTATTCCATTGTGTATATGTACCACATGTTCCTTATCCAATCTTCTATCAGATTCACTTCTTTGTATAAGTTCTGAGAGCAGCTTCCCCAGAATTCTGGGTGGTTCTAATTTTCTGCGGAAGAACTCAGAAAATGAAGGCATCAGCTAGAAGAAAACAATACCTGCCGATGCAACTGATCTTGGGCCGTAACTGATACCCATAATTTCCCTCCTTTTATCTAGAGTTCCTTCCCCCAGAGACAGCATCTCCACTGGTCTCAGTGGTTTACCTGATGGAATGACCTGACCCTCATCACTGAGAGGTCTGAGCCCCCATCACCATGCCCTACAGAGACTGTGGCTGCTACATTAGCCCCTTTACCACCACAATAGGTCAAGGGAGTTCCAAGATGCACACAAGTGGATCATTTGGGTAGCAAACCAATTACTCCTTGCCTCCACTGTGTAACAACCATCCTACATCCTGCCCTAGGGATTGAGATCAATTCCTCCTGCCAAGATGGTGACTCATCTTCCTGCTTCAAGGAGCCTGATGTGCAGCCTCAACTTGTACTACAATTGCACTCTTGCTCATGTTCTGACAGAGAATTCTCCCTTTGGGTTTGTAGGGACCCTATACCCAAAGTGGTCCCCACCTCAGAAAGCTAAATTCCTCAAGGGGATCAGTGAGGGCAGTAGAGAGCGGAGCTACTCCTGCTGCCACTCTCTTGATTCCTGGAACGTGTGTTCTAACCCACCACAGTACATTGAGGGTTGACCTAGAATGCATACTGTGTTCTAGGGGATGCTGTCCCACTCTGGCTAACTCAGCAGTGCCTTCAAACAGTACATTCCAAGGCTCTGTTACAGCAGCGGTTCCCCAAAGATGCTACACATGAAATGACGATGGCTCCTGTGATCCTTAGTCCACGCCCTCACCTTCTTTGCTATGACATGAGCCCCTCGGTTGTACACAATGCACTGTGGGTATCCTAAGACAGGAAATTCATGTTGGAGCTGGAATGCCCGAGAGGCCTCTGGAAAAATGGAAATAGCTTCTCTCCCAACCCCCCAAAACACAGCTTTGGAAAAAACTGCATATTTTAATATTTCAGGGTCATTGCTTCCTGCTTTGTCCTAGCCCTTCCTCTTGATTACCTGACCCTTTTTCTACACACTTTCTCTAATATCCTTGCAGCATAGACGGGGTATAAAATGCGAGCCAGCAAAATCTGGCTAAAAATATAAGATCAGGGCCCTGACCCAGTGGCTCGGCTGCTTGGAGAGTTGTCTCAAACACCAAAAGAGGTTGTAGGTTTGATTACCAGTCATGGCACATGCTTGGGTTGTGGGTTCAATCCCTAGTCATGGCCCGAATGGGAGGCAACTGATCGATGTTTCTCTCCCATATCAATGTTTCTCTCTCTATCAAACCCTCAGGTGAGGATTAAAACAAACAAGATCAGGGATGAATTCCATAGTGTCTCCCTGCCCTGCATTTTGAGTTCTCACCAGAGTGGGTAGTAAGCTAAGTCTCAGGTTTGCAGAGCCCTTTGCTGTTTTCATACACAATGATTTCCTACACCTATATTAAACATTCAACTCTTCCCCAAGTTGGTTCATACATGGTGTCTTACTCCAGGCAGAATTAAGAGATCCTTCCCTTGACCTTCAGGATGGCACACCCTCCTGGAAGGCCTCCTCCCTCACTGGCTCCTCACCCTCAACCTCCTTAGCTCCTCCTCCTCTCACCTGCTTTTAACAGTTGGAATTCCCCATTGCTTCTCATCCTTTTGGCTAAGATCAAATATAAAAGTTGGTGTTCCTGAGACTCATCCCTAGGCCCTTCTCATTCCATATTCTTTCTCTAAACTATACCATCTATACCCAAACACTGGCTACACTCACATGACCCACAAATGTACATCTCCAATGCAGACTTCCACCAACACCTGTGTTGCTGACAGCCCATGTGACATCTCTGTTAGGACATCTCCGAGGCACCAAACACAGCGTGTCTTCCGGTGCGCTCCGTCTCACTGAAAGGCACCACCATTATTTCTATCACCCCTTCTCTAACGCCCCATTGGACTCTGCCCACTCTGTCTCTCAGCTAAATTCACCCATTTCTTGCCATGCCCTGTTCCCAGTCGAGCCCCATCTTCTCTCATCTGGATGGGGCTTGACTAGGCTTGATTTGGTTTCTCCTTTGTTTATGCCAATCTAGTTTTCACATGCACACTGATCTTTTCATAAATGTGCATTATAAATAGGCAAGCCCCTAGTTCAAAAGCACTCAGTGGCTTCCTATCGCTCTACCCACAAAGCTCTACAGGGACCAGTCCTATGAAATGGAGCCCTGCCAGCCTTCCAGTTTCATCTCGAACCTCTCTTCCTTGTTCTCAGGGGTTCCTTCCCAGGGGTCTTTGTATCAAATGTGCCATAGTCCTTCCTGCTTCCGGTTCTCTCTCTAGAACACCTTCCCTGACCCAACCTTGCATTGCTCCCTAAAGCATGTCATTGATAGCTCTCACCAGGGTTTTTCATCATCTATTCATATGATTACTTTGTTATTACCTGCCTCTCCAAGTAGACTGGTTGTCAGCTCCTTAAGGGACCATGCTGTTTGCTCCCTGTATATCCCTATCACTAACCCAGTGGCCAGCACACACTGACCCTCAACGAAGCCCTGCCCTTGCTAGGAGCTGGGTACTGTCCTAAGTGCTACAGACCTATTAACTCATTTAATCCAAGAACAACCCTAGAAGTGAGTACTATTATTGCCTCCATTTTATGGACAAAATAAGCAAGGCCAGAAAAATTAGTAATTTTTCCAACATCACAAAGAGAGTAAGATCCATGTACAGCCTGGATTCAAATCTACCTGGCTGACTCCAGAATCTGCTCTTGATCACTCTCTTACACTGCCTCTTCATAAGTGAGTGGGTGATAATTCCCACCTAATAAAGGAGCAGTCAGTCTACAGGTTCACTGAGCTGGAGTTAGAAGCCAGAGCCCAGGGCTCTTCCCACCAGTTTTGGTTCCTACATCTTTGCCTGCAGCAACCTCATCAATATAAGCTTATCATCTTAAGGCCTGCCCCCAACTCTGGCTTCATATCAAAGGTGCTGAGGTGCTTCCTAAATTTACAGACTCCTGGGCTACCAGAGGGCCTATTCTGGAATAGTAAATACTAAGGGTTCTGTAATTCTTGGTTTAGATGCCTGTATCACCACTACACTGGGCTCTTAAGACAGCGACTGGATTTATCCACAGTATGTGGCCCTCTTCAGACCTCACTAAGTGTGTGCTAAATGACTGAGAGGGCTTCATTTTTTTTTTTTTTTTTTTTTTGTCGCAACTTTTATTCAAAGTTCTTCATTCACTCAAAGCTGTGGCACATCTCTTTAGAAGAGATAAAAATTCTCAAAAAAAAAACAAAAAAACAAAAAACAATAACCAGAGAGATCACACGACTTGCCCAAAATTGCTCAACAATCTTCATAGTGTTAATTCTTAATATTTGGGGAAGGGGGTCATGGACCCCTAAATGACCTAATGAAACTCAGAATCTCCTCAGAAAGCTACATCTGCACACTCAGGGTTTCACAATCCTTAGGGGCCCTAGGCTGGGGTGAGGGAAGGGGTGGACATTATGTTAAGGATCGCTACTGTAGTCCAAGGAGGAAAAGTTCTTATTTTTCAATGATTGAGTATGGCAAAGACTTTATAATAGATATCCAATTTATAACTGGGCATATGGTCTCCTAAACTTCAGACTACATTTCTCAGCCTCCCTTGCAGCTAAATGAAGCCATGTGATTAACTAGCCAATGGAAACCTGAACAGAAATAATATACACAGCTTTCAGGTTGTGCCCTTCAAGGGGAGGATGTGTTTCCCCTTCTACATTTCTATTATCCCCACAGACATGTCTCCATCACCTGCATCAGATTTTATAGTAGCCATATGGGTCTAATCAGCCTTTCATTTATTCAATGGCCTTCCAACTACCTGCTGGCTGCCCAGATTCTCAAATCTCATATAACCTCCACTTGCATGAGACCATCAAGCTGATCTTTATTGGAGACCCACCATTTACAATGTCCTTTCTAAATTCTCAACATGACGCAGCACCTATTATCAAGGAGCCCATCCTCTATTGAGGGAGAAACAGTACAAGGGACCTCCACATACCAGGCAGAGAATGATGGCTAACAAATGAAAACAACATAGAGCAAGGGTTCCAGGACTTGATCATGGGATAGTGAAAAGTGACTTGGATTCTGATGCAGCCACACTTGCTGTGTGACCTTGGACAAGATACATTTTCTTTCTGAGCCTAAGTTCCCAAACATTTGCCAATTTAATGTTGGGGACCACACACTAGTGAAGGTCTTCCTCCGCCCTAACACTCTGGTAATTTGTATTTCTCTCACCCAGCACATCATGCATTTGTGCTGTTGGGCTGTGATTCCTCAGAAGAGAACTAGTGTTAACTCCAAACCACTCAGGTTAAGAATCATAGTAGTAAATTCCACTCATAATCTTGAAGGGCTTCTGGGATGAGTGACTTTCCGAGGGTGTCCTATACAACTGAATAGTCATCCTAACAATTCATGGTGACGAAGTCATGAGAAGATGGGTCTCTTGGGGTCAACCTGTCCATCACCTACCTCTAAGCAGGCTGAACAACTAACTATACCAGGCCAGAGAATGGGGAATCTCTGCAGAGAAGACTCTATCTCATCTGAAGAGGCCACTCACCATGTTTATCTGTTAGAAAAGATGGGATCACCAATAGGCTAAATCCCTGCTTTTCCAATTCAAGCCACTTCCCCTGGGTCTAATCTCTGTGACTATGGGGAACAGCTGGCCACCACCCTCTCATAATGACCCTTCATAAACATTTATGGAACAGAGGTAAGGTGTGCCCAAATGACCTGGGCCATCTTGGTGTCTGGGAAATTGCATTGACAGGAATTTGATTTGTAGCTTCCTGTGCAGACTTGGCCCTCGGTGTAAAAGTGCTCTCTTCTACACTTGCATCTGTAAAATGTACCCCACCCACCAAGGAAGGTCACATGCCAGGAAGCCTCCAAGCTTGCTATGGTTTCTGGTGGGCAGGGGTGAATGAGCCATAGGCACACACCACCATCTGGCCTCATTGATTAGCCCACACCCCCTTCTTTGTAGTTGTTCGGCAAAAGCCTAACTAGGTTGTTTTTATAACAGCTCATAAGTGGGGCCCACAGTGTAACAGCGAACCAGTATGGGCATAGTTGGGGCCAGACCATCTAGATCCTTATTCCCACTTGATAATACAGATTGGGTGCCCCTGGGTGAGTTACATCATCTCTCTAAAGCCTTGGTTTCCTTATAGGTAAACTGCGGTGCTGACCACTGACCATGCTGCCTCATCAGTTTGATGAGAAATAATAATAGGTGAGAAAATGCTAGTCAAATATGAACCTGTATGATAACTATTGATGATACTGTTATGGTGGTTGCTTAAGACAGCAGGGTTCAAAGAGGGTTGCTGGAGCGGGGATCACAAGAAGAATCACATATTAGAACTTCTAGTTATTATTATTTCCTGGGTGCAAATTTCTTTGAAGGTATGTTTTATAAGGTATGTATCGAGTAGTTTTCATAAATGCTTGAGCACTCACTACACACTGATCGCTCTACAGCAGTTAGGTCACTTAAGACCCATGAGGTGGGTACTTTATTATTATCTCCATTTTATTAGTGAGAAAATGGAGATGTCTCAGAGAAGTTACAGAACTACTAGGTACAGAAGTTCAAATTGGAACTCAGACTGTCTGACTCAAAAGTCCATTCTCTTTTCCACTACTTATGCTGCCTGGCACAGAAAGACATTTATTTTATAATTAATCACATTTTTGCATTTGTTTATATTGTACATCATATGTGAAGAGTAATGAATAGCTAACGTATTTTGAAGGTGTGCCTAAAATAGTTTTCCAACAGTGCCACATAATCAAATTGGGACCACCTGTTTTAAGGTCTAAGAAAGGGGAAATGTGAAGTTTAGGATCCTCACAGCAGGGCTGAGGTTGGGGCTGGGGCTGGAGCAAGACAAGCATGGGAGCCTTGGGCACAACATTCAAGGGGCACTCACTTTCAAGGTCATGGGAGCCTGGCCCAACCCCACATCATTGACAGGGAGCCAGGGGAGGCTCATGGAAGCCACAAGATAAGAAAGCCAAGACAGAAGGGAAAGTTTCCACTATTTATTGCACCCAAACTTCAACTCCTAGGCCCCTAAAGCACTGGCTGAGACCCGTCCACCTCGAAAGGGCGTCAGAAAGTAACAGGATGAAGATCTGAAGTGTGGGCAGCAGGTAGCAGTGCAGGAGAGTGACAAAATAAAGATTTCCTGCCAGCTGGCTGGAGCAGACAGAAGGGAAATAGAGTTCCAGTCTCGGCTCTGTGACCCTGAGCTTCAGACTGCTCATGTGTAAAATGGTAATAAGAAAAAATCCCTTACTGGCTCCCCGACAGGTTGTGTGAGGGGGTGATCTGCCTCCTTTAAGGTTCTATGTGGATAATAGTGTTATTAAACACTGTGTGGGAAACTGCATAGCATTCCATTTCATTGCTTCCCCATAGAGTTCATCTAGAATTAATTCTTGACTCTCCCAGCCTCCACCCAACCCGCTTCCTGCCTTCCCAACCTGATTATCGGAGGGGGGATGAACATCACACCAGTGGTGACTTAAAGAAGTGAGCTGGCTCAATTCCTCCTGCCCTTATCCCCACCTCAGAGCAGTTTCAGACACCCTTTGGTTCTTACCGTCATTGCCCAGACAGAATCCCCAAGGGGCTGCGGGTAGGTGGGAAGAGGGCTTTAGGACTGGAGACCAGAACAACTAACAGGCTCCCCTGCCAGAAGAGCTCTAACTTATCTCAAAGGAGAAAGCCCCTGCCTGAGCCAGTGGACCTCAGAAATAGCAGGACCACATTCAGTCAAAAATACACAGAAAATACAGACAATTTAATTTATGTAAGGTTGAGAGAGGCTGTCTTTTAGAATGAGCAGAGCTCATCCGAGCTCACAATGAGGGTGAGAGGGGCATATTTTTCTCCAGAAACAGGCTTGCAGAGAGGAAGGGGCCCAAGAGTCATGCACCCACCACCTAGCTTCCCAGCTCCAACCCAGCACTGGAAGAAATGGAAGTCTGAAAGCCTGGTATCAGCAGGCACGCCTGACCTATCCCTGAGTGCCACAGGAGCGCAAAGTCTACCTGTGCGCTAAGAGTTGAAAGATGGAGGGGACAGAGATGGCTTCTTAAACCCCGCAATGCCTGTCTTTCTCCGCTACCAGGGCTCCCTGCCCCTCAAAGGTCACTGACACTTAGATCTGGGAAACAGATGCGGGGTGGGGGGCGGGGAGCTGCATTCTCTGCATTTCCTTCCCTCCCAGCCTAAGGCCCATTGGTATCCGAGACTTCCAAACCTGGAAGAACTTGAAAAGAAAATTACAAAGTATTTCCTCCACAGCTTTCTCCTTTAATAGATGGGAAACAGAGAGAGAGGTCCAAGTGAAACAATTTGCTCTGCCACAGTGATAGTGGTAGAGCCAGGCCCATTATCCCCCATCCATTGCTCTTCCCATCACATGCTGTTCGCCAAGCCCAGACCCAGGAACCTGCATCGCACCCGCCAAGGAGATAGGTGGGCAGGAGAAGTGCGCTAAACGGACTCCTCCGGGTACAGGCCTACCCCTAGGGCGCCTCAAGTGGATGCCCATGTTGGGGAATCCCAGGAGGATCCAGGCGCCTTTGCAACTGAGGCATTTAGAAGCCCAGAGGTCAAGCAAGAGCCAGATGTCAGGCAGTGCCCCATCCGCTGGTCCAGAGCTTGTGGCCCTCTCTGCTTCTCCCAGGACCCCCTTCCCACCACCGTGGGAACTGCGCTCTCCGTCCGTAGCCATGCGCTCTCCTGGCTCCCAGCGACGCGATCCACGCCCGCGCGCCAAAAGGCCAGCGCGAAGTTGGAAGCGTCAGGAGGTGGCCTCCCCGCCCCTGTTTGTTTCCCCAGCTCTGAGCTGGGGGCAGAGTGGGGCATATGGACCTGTTGCGCTCCGCATCTGTGTCATCAGTCACATTTTCTGTGTATGTCTGCGTGTGTGTGTTTGATGCCGGGCGCTGAGAACAAACGTGCATCTGTTAAATGTGACAATAAAGTCCTGCAGCGAAGCTGCCAAGATTAGGCGGTGGGTGGGGGCGGAAAGCAGAGGGATGAGAGAAAGCTGGAGTCTCAAAAGGCAACGCCAAAGCGCCTGGCCCAGGTATTATGTCGGGAGAAGGTGAGAAGAGCAGCTGCTCCTTCTCGCGGGTGTGTATGGGAGCAAGGGTGCCTGTGTCCCTGTGAAGAGTACACACCGATCTGCTCAACATATGTCGCCACAAATCACTGTATCTCTCCCTCCTCCCACCCCACCCCCACTCCCTCCTGACCGGGGGCAGAGCAGAGAGAGGCGCTGAGAAGAGGCGCAGCTTCAACAGGTGTCTTGGTGCGCAATGCACCTTTTCACTCATTCACTGTCCCCGCCGGCGGCGGGGACAATGTGAACACTTTGTTTCCAGGCACTGTGCTCCAGCTTCGGATGCCGGGGGGGAGGCGGTCCTGGGCAGGGAGGGGGATCTGGAAATAAAGACCTCAGGCACTCCTGAGGTCCCGGGCCCTCTCCTCCCTTTGTTCGAGGACTCCCTGGGACATAGCTTCCTTGTGCGCCCTTGGGGGTGGCATATGGCGCCCTCTCACCTACCCAAGAAAAAGAACCAGCCTCCCACTCGAGAGCGCACAAGGTCCCTGAGCCCCGGGAGGGGGAGTCTCTGAGGAAAAGGAGTCTTTCTCAAAGCGAATGAGGATCCTGCCTTATCTCTCCTCACCCCACCTCCGCCATCCCCTCAGCTGGCGCAGGAGCAGCCGTTAGGTGGGGAGCAGTGCGCCAAGCAGCACCAACCTGCGGAAGCGCCCCAGCTCCTGGCAGATGAAATATGTAGCTGGTGAGCCCCTGGAGACCATATGTTTTCAATAAAAGAAGACAAATAGGACCGAGATAGGCCTTGCAGCCAACCTGTTATAAATGGGTGGTAATTGGGCCAATGTACACGGCCCCCGGGGGGGAGGCCTGCTTGGTGCCAAATCCATGTGTCAGCTTCTGGGACAGGTGTGCCCAGGGGCCAGGGGCCAGGTCTCCCCGCTCTGGGTTTATCACGGCAAAGGTAATATTGTGCTAACTATGAGTAAACAGTCATTGTGAAAACGAGGGAGAGTTTATCAGAGGCGAATTAGTTGGGGGGTGGCTTAACAATAAAGTTGCCCGCCTTGGGAGCAGGTGACGGCTGGCTGCGGACTCCCGCAGTAGATGTTTTCCAAAGCACTCCACTTCACAATCTCTTGTAATTATTTATTAAACGAAATCTATTTATTATTATTTTAGCAAACACTGGAGACAGGTGGGGCTTTCTTTCCGTCGTCTCCTTTTGTTTGAAGGGCTGTTTGAAGTGGCCAGTCTCGGCTAGGGCAGCTCGCTCGCCAGATTTTTGTCTTCCCCTCTTTCAGTGCAGAGTTGTAGGCGAGAGAAAGACGCCCCCTCCTCTGGCAAGCCATTAGCTATTCAGCCTCCTAAGGCCCCCTTCCTCGCGCTCCTTTCTCAAGAAGCCCCCAGGCACTGCTAAGATTCCCCCCTCTCCCCCACCCCCGCAGACAGGAAGGCAGAAGGGCAGACCGCAGCCTTCCTTCTTTTCCAGTCTGTCCGCCGTCTCCAGGCCTCTGGCTGTCGCCTCTCTTCTGGGACCTCTCAGCCTCCAGGCAAGCTTGGGTCTCAACGAGTCGATGGGCACGTTGGTCCTGGAGGCCTTAGAGGTGGTGGCTGGCAGGGGTCTTCAGGAACTAACTCTACTCCCCCGCTAGAAGAGCTGATGCACAAATCCGGCCAGCGCGCACCGAGTTGTCACAGCCTGCGCCTCAGTCAGCAAAGCACAGGAATTAACTTTGGAGACGGGTCTGTGCGTCCCCGGCAGCGGAGAGGGAGGACGTAAATCCTTGTTGTCTAACCCCCTAGGACTCCTCAAACTCCATCCCCGCCCTACTGGCCAGAAGAGGGGAAGCGGAGAATTCTTGAGTCCCCAAGGTGACCGCTGCCCTCCGCCGCTGCGCGCTCCTCGCCCAGTTTCTTGCGCAAAGCCGGAGTAGTGGCGGCGGCTTGCAAACCTTGGAGAGCCCCGAATCGAAGCGCGTCTGGGGGAGCTAGATAAGAATTCCAAGCCGGTCCTAGAATTCTCTCCCAATCAAGAAGGTTCTCAAGAATCCCCAGAATCTTCCCTGGTGCAGGAAGCTCGCTCTAGGCCTCTCTCCAGTGCCCATGAGCCACTTGAGGCAAGCTGGGGCCAAGGCGAGTCCCGCACTCGCTTTTCATCTGAGAGCCCCTGCTGGATGACAGTCGTGGTCTGGGGCTGCCCTTCAGGCCTCCGGGGACCCACAGGGCTGCTTCGACTCCTCATGACCAGGGCTCTCTCCACTGAGCCAGCGTGGGCCTGGGAGAGTTAGGGAAGCAATTTTGAGGGCTTCCTCTCTCTGATTCTAATTTGCAGGACAGAAAATCAAGCAAGCCTGCAGTACGGGTCAGGAAAGTAAAGAGATGGAACGAGAAAGGACACTGGCTCCCCTTGGCACTGGGTGATGCGGCCCCTAACCCCTTTCTACTCTGACCCTGTCATTCTTCACAGACCCAGGATTTCTCCTGCTTTCTCCATTTTGGGGTGTCTGGTTTTGCCGTGAAAAGGTATTTCTTTTCCCCCAATTAAGGAGAGGCAGCAGGTGAAAAGGAGAATCCAGGACTAGGTGACTTAGGGCCTGAGTTCTGTGTGGTTCTGATAGAACTTGCTCTGTGACTTTGGTTCAGTCACTTCTCCTTTCTGGGCCTTGATTTTTCCATCTGTAAAAGGGGTCTCAGGTTTCATTCTTATAACTAGAAGACAATTTGGAGCAAGTTCTGACCTAAGGGGAAACGGCAGCAAAATGTGGAACCCCTGAGTCTCCAAGGACTCCATTTGTGGTGCTGAGCTTGACCCTTAGTTTCTGTTCCCACACAGCAAGGAAAAGGGCCTGGGCTCACAGCTTCCAGCTGTGAGCGAGAGGACAGCGACCCCAGCTGCCCACGGCCCTAGAGTCCCTTCGTCCTGGCTCCTGAGGATACCCATCCTCTCTGCCTTAGAGGTAATTCCAAGTGGCCTGGGTGGCTGGCAGAGGCCGTCACTCGGGCAGATCCACAAACTTACCTCTTTCCCTCCCCCCCCCCATCCCCTCAGTTCCCTAACCCGGTTCAGCGCCCTCCCCAACTTCCGGGAGGCCCAGAGTCTCTGGAGATGCTAGAAAGTAAAGCCTTAGCCGCCAGCGAAGCCTTAACCTGGGACCCAGTCTTGCCAGCCTCCGCTTCCTCCCCGGGACACGTCCCGGTGAGGAGAGAGGAGCGGAAGCCGCGACCCCTCACCCTGAGTGACCGGAAGCAGAAGACCACGGGGTGTCCGAGGCGGGGACAAAAGGGAGGGGCGGGGAGGAAAGGAGGGATGATGCGCTCAGACTCACTTTGGAAAGATTTCCAGACGGCAGGAACATGGGCCCCGGGAGTCCCTGCCTGCGCTCACCGCCCGGTCCCGGTCTGGAACGCGGCGGGAGGCTGGACCAGGTAGCGCTGGCAGCCGCCGCCCGCCGGGGATTGGACGGGAGGATTAAGGGCAGAAAGAGGTGCCTGGTCCTCCTCAGGCCAGCGCACCACCGCCGGCCTGTAAGAGACACGAGGGTGTGCTGCGAACTCCTGGCCCTCTCCCGACCCTTCTCCCCTGAACTCTTGCCCTGCAGGCCCTGGGCCCAACGCCAGGGCACTGTCCACGGTTGGCAGTTGTGGAATGTCCCGCGGTGGGGGGGGGGGCGGTTCGCCATAGGCACCTTTCGGCTCTGAGTCACCTTTGAAATGTCTTAGCTTTCGGATGGGGGGGGTGTGAGAAGAGAGGATCTAAGTGCCTCCGTCTGAGGAGTTTGGGGGGGTCACCTCGGGGCACGGCAAGGGGAGCTCCTCACCCCCAAGCAAAAGTCTGTAAGTGGCAGGGACATCTGTCTCTGTCGTCGCCATGTCCCCGCTCCCAGAATGAAACATTGCCCTGTGTGTGTTTCCTAACCCGACCCACAGTGCAGGAGAGCAGGGTGACATCTGGAATTAGTGGGTGCTCTTCCAAGCTGGTAGTCAGGACTCCGGGCTCTTTTTTCTATCCCTTGCTGTGTGTGATCTGGGGCAAGCCGCCGCCCTCCCTGAGCCTAAATGTCCCCGTGTGTGACACACGGAGACTAACCCACCCGGAAGGCTTCCAAAGTCCCCCTCAGGGCACCAAGAGAGGCTCCGGACAGGTGCCAAGGAAACGCAGAACACGAGGAAAGCGGTCCGGGACCGCCAGGCGTGAGCCAGACAAGGCTCCTCTCACTGGGCGAGGTTCTTTGAGGAACTGAGAGTTGCTGGGACAGAGCCCGCGGGGAGAAAGCAAACAGAGCAGCGCTCCCCTCCCCCATAGTCCGGAATCCAGCTGTGCCCCGCGGGGGAGGAGCGGGCTCGCGTGGCGCGGTCCCGGGTCGCGGCGCTGATAGGCCGGCGGCGCGGGCAGCGGCGGGGCAGGCACGCTCCTGGCCCCAGCAGAGCAGATAAAGCGTGCCAAGGAGCACACGACTTGCAGCTCAGGAAATCCGCCTGGTCTCGCGGGCGCGCCAAGAGACAGCCGCCCAGGCCCAAGCCCCTTTCATGCTGCTCTTCTTTACGACTGTGGGAACTCCCCGGCAGCGGCGCAAGAATCTCAGCTGAACTTAGCTACGCAAGGGCCAGATCAGCTCACAGCTGTGCTCCAAGCCCACCGCTCGCTACCCTTCTGCATACAAGAACAAGGTAGCACCTGGAAGCCGCAGAGCGGCATTCGAAGGGGAAAAGGGGTTCTCTGATCAGGTGGGGGTGGCTCTTTTTCGTTTTTTGTGTTGTGGTTTTTTTCTCACCTGGGTCCGGGATGGAGAACTGCGCCTGGGTGACTGACCCACGTTTACCCGTTCCTCTTACCCCGCAGCAGGATGGCGCCTCATCCCTCGGGTACGCCAGCTGTCCAAGTGACACACGAGACAGAGCAGCCCTTCCCGGTCTCCTCGAAAGAGGAAGTGACCTGCATCGCGTCCGCTCCGCCGAGCCCCACTCGCGTGCCAGGGGGCTGCGTCGAGGCAGAAGGGAGTGGCTGCCGAGGGGCCGCCAGGAAGCTCCGGGCGCGGCGTGGGGGACGCACCCGGCCCAAGAGTGAGTTGGCTCTCAGCAAGCAGCGACGGAGCCGACGCAAGAAGGCTAACGACCGCGAACGCAATCGGATGCACAACCTCAACTCCGCGCTGGACGCGCTGCGCGGCGTCCTGCCCACCTTTCCTGATGATGCGAAGCTCACCAAGATCGAGACGCTGCGCTTCGCGCACAACTACATCTGGGCGCTGACACAGACGCTGCGCATAGCGGATCACAGCCTCTACGGGCTGGAGCCGCCCTGCGAGGAGATGGGCAGCCCGGACGGCGGCTCCCCGGGAGATTGGGGTTCCCTTTCCTCCCCAGTCTCCCAGGCGGGCAGCCTGAGTCCTGCCGCCTCGCTGGAGGGGCGCCCCGGGCTGCAGGCTCCTGCCTCCCCTGCCTACCTGCGCCCCGGCGCCCTGGCTTTTTCAGACTTTCTATGACGGCCTGCCGGCCGCGGGGCGGTGGGTGCTGTCCAGATTGTGGCGCCGGTGGCCCTCACACGGACTTGCTCCTTCTGTCTCTCGTTCTCTGACCCTTGGGCCTAGGTGCCGGTAGGGGTGGCCGGCCAGTTCTGTACCCCGTCCTCTGGACCGTGCCAACTGCTACATTCTGCCGCTGCCCGCGCAAGTGGGCATTGCAGGCTGTGCGCGTTTTGGACCCCCTCCCTGCAGCCACCCCAAAATCTCGTGCAAAAAGGAAGAGAATGGTAGCACTACACAGCGGAAAGACGCTCACCGTCTCCCGCCACCCTATCCTCACTCAACCTGTCTGTCTCTTACCACTCCTCCCACAATGTGATTTAACCCAACACTTGGTCTCAGCGTTTGCTCACCTCATGCAGCGTGTCTTCTCCAAAGACGCGGCTGAACTCTTACCCCACGCCCTATCAAATTCCGGGTTTTGGGCCGCTCCACTTGCCTTAATCCACGAAGGCAATTTTTTTGCCTTCATCTCTTGCACTTTTCTGAGCCATTGCGGGCGGGAGAACGACCCGTGAGCTGGTCTCACAGCCCCTCTGGGGAGCGCCTTCCTACCCTCCCCCCACCTCCACCTCCCTGTGACCTGGAACTCCGATGTCTTAAAAAATCAGTTTGTAAATGTTATGATATCTTTTGAAATGAATTTTTCTACGGTAAATTATATGGCCCCTCTCCGTTTTACATGTTGTATTTATTGATGAGATTTCAAAGGAAGAATAGTCTATATTTTGTACATAAGATTATTTAGGAACTGGTGAATGAGATTTTAAGCCAATAAAAAAAAGGAACCTCTAGAAGTCTGAGCAAGGTGTCTGGATTGTGCAGAGTGGAGGGCAGCGGCTCCTGCAGCGGCGCGGGGGGGCCGGGGGGGGCGCGAGTGGTGGGGGAGGGGTGCCTCTGTCCAAAGAGAGGAATGAGACTTCCTGGGGGTCTGGGGCCCTTCCTCTGAGCTGGGCGAGGAGCTGAGGTGCTAGGCTGGGGGCTGGGCAGGCTGAGTTTGGGGAGGCAAGTCAGTTATACGCGCTTGGAAAGTACGAGCTGGAAGGCTTTGGTCCAGACCCGTTGTTCTATGTATGGGGCAGCAACTAGTCTTTTTCCAAACAGTCGTCTAGAAAAAAGACAAGCCTCCAACCAGGACTACTCACTGGCGCTGTTCGCCCTTTCTCCAGTGCCACTGGCTTAACTTGGCTGACTTTGGGGAAAAGAGGGAGTAATAAATAACCCCACCGCAGAATCAGAGCCCTCGGAAACGCCACCAGCGGGCTGCGCATCCCAGGAATTTCCCCAAACTGCTTAAAGTCCTAGCGCATCTTCTGAGTGCATTTTACGCACTCAACCCTCGGGTGGCGGGCGCAGTGACTCGTGTACCTGAGCGGCGGGGAGTAGAGAAGGTGGAGGGTCTGGCTGGAATGTCTGGCACCCCCGCACATCCCGCAGCCTTGATTGCAAACTTACCAAGAAACTGTTCAAGGTTTCCAGCTACTTGTATTTGATTACTCCCAAGGTGGAACAGGATTGGTGCGCGGTGGTGACTGAAATTTGTCCCCGGGGCGCTGCTGGAACACCGCTACTTGGCTCCCGGCATCCCCGGGATCCCCGGGACCTCTGGAAAACAGATACGAGCTCTAAGAATCCGCAGAGTCTGCCTGACAAACGACAACAAGAAAATGGAAGGTTCGCACTCTACCCTGTGAGTTGAACCCGAGACCTCCTTGGGTTGGCCCTGGGCGCCTGGGAAAGGATCGGGCCGCGGCGCTAGGCGCAGCGCGGTCAGAGGCCTCCAGCCGGTTGGTCGCTTTCCTGCGCGTTACAGCGCGCAAAGGTGGAGGCTTTGCAGGGTTTAATGGCTCTTGCATTCTGTCTCTTACTCCCTCTCCGTTTAAAACTGAACTTTTCCTCTCTCCCCTACTCCTAGGTCCCTAAAGGTAGCTCGCAGAAGTTACGTCTCGGCTATCAGGGACTGGGTTTGTGGGCGCGAGGGGAGACATAGCAAACCAATGAAAGGTGTTTTGTTTTGTGGCTTTATCTGGGAAGAGAAGATTAATGAGTTATTGGTGACCTCTGCAGCAGCCAACTTCCCACCTGGGGCACCCCGAGGTGGTGGCAGAGGGGAACAGGTGTCTGTCGCTCCAGTTGCACAGACCAAGCCAGTGCCTGCTACTTGCTGGGCTTCGGGGGGAGGGTTGTGGACAGACATGAAAAGCAGGAGGGCCCATCTCTGTTCTCCAGGGATAGTAGCAAGTATATTGACAAAATAATTCAAGGCCAAAAAATATAGGTGCTGGGTGAGGGTACGAGACACAGCCATGGTGGGGCTGTTCCCTGGGGCTGGATTGGGAGGTTGACCAGGGAAAGAGGCATTTGGGCCAGGACTATGGGTTTGGAGAGGAAGTCCTCAAGCAGGAAGTCACTTTTGCTGTGAAAGGTTGTGGGAAGTCATGTTCAAATTGGCATATGTGCCCTTGGTACAAACCAACCCCTGAAGCTGGAAGAGTGTCTGTTGGCACTGTGTTCCAACTGGAGGCACCCGCTCCCCCAGCCCCTCCTATTTTTGAGGGTGCTCATTAAGGAGCTATCGGTCAGCCAATGCACACGGATTGGTCCTCCCACCAATGAATTAAAAAGAAAGTTACAATTTAACCAACTTCACTGCTGGTCTGCCACCTTGGGTCAAGGGCAGATTTGACCGCGGAGCTGCCTGTCATCTCTACTCTCCAAGTCAGGAGGAGGCAAGGGAGATTTAGGGTTTGGTTGAATCACTGCAAAGTTTAGGACTCCTATGCCCAGGAAGATTGCCATCAATCACGTCAATGTAGGAAACTCCTCCAGAGGCTTCCAGAGAGCAGTTCCGGGAGTGGCTCACATAAATGGTCTAGCATCACTATCACCTCCCCGTCCCACCCGAGACATTTGTCATTTGGCCACTTTTAAAATGTCCAGCTGCAGGCGTCTTCACTGCGCCAGCATTTGTATGGCTGCAGAGCCTCCTGGGTCTGGGGTGGCAGCCTGCACCCCAGCTCCCTGAAACCCAGACAGGGTCCCAAGCTGGGGCAGGAAAGACGCTCGGGTGGAATGATCCTTCCCTCTCTTCTGCCTTTGTCTGAGCCCAAGCTTGGCTTCCCGAAAAACAGCACATGAATCTTGCGTCACCCCACCGCACGCCCCGCCCCACCTCCCCGCCCGGTCCCATCCCACCCACAACATCCCCCGCCTGCGCACACACAAGCAGGTAGATTTATGGTTGCCCTTCCCCCACCCCACCCCACCCCCAAGCCCACTTCGTTGGGAGGACAAAGCGCCCAGGGGCCATTGGAATGCTAATGCCTGGGAGCCTGGCCGCTGGGCTGGAACAAAGGCAGGCGGGTACCCGGGCGCACGCGACCCCACCGGCGCACTCTGCCCCGCCTCTCCTCCACAGGCCTGTCTTCCCAGCTTTGTGACCTTGGACAAGTCTCTGAACCTCAGCTCATTCAGTTGAGAACTTCCCTAATACTTTCTCACTGGATTTCTGGGCACCTAAGAGAAGGTTGTGCTTGCGGTGCTCAGAGTTACAGCCCCCTACGACCCAAAGACATGGAAAAGGCTTTTCTGGGTCTGGCACTGGGGACAGTATGGGATGGGTGATTAGGGACATTCGGCTGAGAATGTGGTACAGAGTAAGCACTAGGTATATCATAATTACATTTTACATTCATGTAATTAATATCCTCTGCTCTGCTCCTCCTCCTCCCAGCCCCGCCCATAAAAAAAGACAGTGCTCAAGAAAAGCAGTGGGGGACACTCGCTAACCTCGCCTGTCAGCTATGCCTTCTAAGGGGCAAGAGCAGACTGTGGGAGGCTTGAGGCTGGATACTTCTTATCTCAGGTACCCTCTTACAGCAAGGAAGGATGGTCACACCCATAGAAACAGAGGCTCAATCTTGGAAGTAGGTGACTTGCCCAAGGTCTTCAGTCACTCAGTGAGTTACTGAAGCAAGTTAGGACTGCGACCCTGGCTCTAAGCTAACAGCTTAGAGCTCTCCTCTGTGCTGAGTCAGTCTGTAGTTGTGCCTTGTTTTAAGGCATGTCCTCGGGTTCTTGTAGAGCCAAGAACTTGCTCTTTGGCCGACCCCCGCTCATCCCCGACCCTTGGCGAGGTTCCAGGCTCCCATCTGTCCCCTCTGCTTCTGTGATGCGAGGGCCAAGGCAGATGGAGAAGACGAGCGCCAGGCCAACCTGTCCGGCGCCGAGGTCCTGAAAGACCGCGGCGCGCCCCTGACCATGGTGCTGAAATCACCGCATTGGTTCAGAGCGAGTTACGAGCCTGGGAACGGAACGTTCCCAGTAGGGAAAACCGCCTGTCTGGCCGCTCTAATCACGGTTTTAGTCCAGAGTTCCTAGGAAGCCCCCTGTGGACATGTAGACCAAGAATACTGTCAGGTTTCTTTCGTGTGGTGGAGGAGGTATGCGCTCTGTTACTACTGTGTGACCCCAGCAAGGCCTTTTTCTCTGGTTTTTAATCAAACCCCTTTGTCTGTCTAATGCCTATTTCCCTAACCTGTGAAGTTGAGACAATAAGTAGTAACCATTTACTTGGGCTGAATAAGTGTGCTTGTTTTAGTGCAGGCAAAGCTGCCATAAATGGTAATTAGTGTTATTAGCATCTTCATTTCTCAAATTCTTCTCATTCTCCAAGATTCCCATTTCGTGGGGGAAGGGGCACTTTTGTAGGAGCTTTAATTTCTTATGCACCCCTGTGCAGTTCAAACTGCTACAAAAGCCAAGGGCCACCCACCCCTTCCTGGCAGCCCTCCCTAGTTAAGATGTACCCTTCCTGAGTTCCAGGTGTCCCTTGGGTACCCCAAATGACACATGTTCAAAGTGGAATTCCTCTCCCTTAACCCCAAATTAATGCTGCCTCCTGTCCCTGGTCTCATTAATCAGCATCACCTAGTTATCCCTACAAGAAACTTGGGGTTCTTCTCGATGTTCTTCTCACACTACCCAAATCCAACTAACCCTTAAGTCCTGCTGATGTGTCCTTATCCCTACTTCTTGAAGCTCACTTCTCCTTTACCTCCTTATTATCACTGTCCTGGTTCAGACTCTTATTCCTCTCACGGGGACCTAGCTGACCTAGCTGACCTCCATACCTCTAATCTTGACACTGTTTACTGTGCCCTCCATGGCAAAGGCAGAGTGCACATCTAACATGCAAACATGTTGTTGTTCCTCTACTGTTTAAAATCTTCACGTGGTTTCCAATCATTGCTAAGACAAAGCCCATGTTCCAATAGGGAAGGATGGTGTAATGTGAGCTCTGAAGTGATATGAATCTGGGTTCAGTTCCCAACTGGTTCACTATCAGTAGAACCATGAACAAGTTTCTTAATCATTCTCTCAACTTCTTCATCTGTAAAGTGGAGATACTATTACCATTTCAGGCTTAGGTTAGAGTAAAGCCAGGCTGCTGTAATAGCCGCACCAGTAATTTAATTGATGGTGAACATTCCAGGTGGGTGGGTTGCTCTGCTCCATGACATTATTCAGGGTCTTTGTCACCCACATGGTTGAGGCAGCATTGCCATGGGCTCCACCAGTGGGAATGGGAAATGGAGGAGCCTGGTCCACAGTCTTATAGGTTGGACTCCAAAGTAGCACATTTCACTTCTGCTCACATTCCACAGGAAGAACATGATCACATGGTCTCACCTAACAGGAAGAGGAGCTATGTGCTTAGGGAGAAGTGAAGAATGGATTCTGGTGGGCAATGAGCAGTCTCCACCAAAGGATTGTTGTCAGCGTTAAATTGGATTATACATTAATCACTTATGTTTACGACCTGCATCCTGCTGTGCAATGCCTTGTTTTCCTTGACATTTACCCCCAGAAATACTGAACTGTTTGAGGTTTTCCTCATATACACAGCCAGGTACTCCTTTCATACTTTTTTTTCCCAAGAGGATTTTGCCCAAATCCTCTTTCTCTTTTCCCATCACCAAATCTCCAATACAACCCTGGCCAGGTTTTTCAGTTGGTTTGAGGATTGTCCCATTGAGGGTTCAATTCCAGTCAGAGAATATACCTGGGTTGCAGGTTCAATCCTCAGTCAGGGCACAATGGAGGGGGGCCAGCCAATGTTTCTCTCTCATGTCAGTGTTTCTCTCTCTCTCTCTCTCTCTCTCTTTCTCCGTTCCTCTCTCTCTAAAATCAATTTTAAAATCTCCAATACAGACATCACCTCTTTCCAGAAGCTTTTTTGAACTGTTCTTCTATGCTTGCTTCTGCTACCATAATATCTTGTGTATATGAATATCCTTGTACTTTCTGGGTAGTGTTGTAATGATCTCTTTGTTCCCCTGCATCCTCCACTCAAAGTCTGTGAGATCTTCTCAAGGGAGGCACTATGTCCATCTTCTTCAGGGCGCTCCTATTCTCAACCATATGCCACATGTTTTTAGAATGAGTTAATGAGCAAGTGAATTGACTAAATTAATGAAGGCTAATGAATATTTGTTGAGTGAATGAATGAACGAATGAATGGATGCATGGATGAATGAATGATAGAGTGACTCATTAACCTGCCTCATACCCTCCTCATCACCAAAATAACCTGCTCTTGGCTCCCTATGGGTCTATTTTAGAAGATGCCCCATCTGACTAGGTGAGACTGGGTTCTAATGACAGTGCCATTATTCCTGAGATGACTAGTAATAGTGCCAATAGTCAGGTTTGAGTGATCCCTCCTGAGATAGTACATCACACTGGCATCTACCTCAACTCCAGCACTTCCTAATTCTATTATTTTGAGCAAGTTACCCTCTTCAAGCCTCAGTTTCTCCATCTATAGAAGAGATAAAAACCACACCTACCTCCTAGGATTTTATGAGGACTCAGATGAGGTGACAGATATGTTCATATACTTCATGTACCTGCCAGCAATTTGAAGCAGAATTCATTATAGCACTCACTCCATTTCCATTTTATTCCCACAGATGATGAGCAAAGAAGGACTCACTTTCCCACATTAACCAGGGAAGCATCATAGGACTTGTCCAAGACCCAAGACTATAAATTATGCAGACTGATTGAGGCTCCTGCTATCTTAAGATCATTACAAGCTACTAGTACCTCTGTTGTATTAATTATCAATTGCTACATAGCAAATTACAGAAAAACTTAACTACTTAAACAAGAAACATTCATTATGTGGGTCTTCTGTGGGTGTGGGGTCCAGGCGTGGCTTCTCTGGGTGCCTCTGGACAGGGCTCCAGTCAGGAGCCAGCCAGGATTGCGGTCTCACCTGACAGCTCCACTGGGCGTGGGTCCACAGCTAACCTCATTCAGCTGCCTATTGGCAGGACTCAATTCCTCAAGGGCCATTGGACTGAGGACCTCATTTCCTCAATAATTTGGGACCAGAACCCTTCCTCAGTCCCCTGCCATCTGGGCCCCTCCATAGGGCAGCTCACACCAAAGCAACTGGCTTCCTTCAGTGCAAACAAACAAAAGGTAGGAAGATACCCAAGACAGGAGCCACAGTCTTTTATAATCTAATTGCAAAATTGATATCCTGTTACCTCTGCTGCTTTGTATTTGCCAGGAAAGAAAAATGACTAAATCCAATCCACAGCCAAGGGAGGGGACTACACAAGAGCACAAATACCAGGACGCAGCAGGGATCATTGAAGGCCATCTGAGAAGCTGCCCCTCCTATCAGCGGCAGCAGAATCTCTGCCGCCTGCTTTCCACACCCCAGGGACCAACCGACACACATGTGCACACACACACATGCACACTTCCCCAGGGTCACCTCTGCCAGGGTTCAAAAGAAGGAAGCCCAGGTGCTTTGACTCCTGGGGCTAAAGCAGATGTTTCTCTGTCCCCGTTGCTGGGTTGACTTCCAAGAAGGGGCCCACTAAGTAAGTGAGTGAGCCACTCCAGCTGATCTCTGACATCCATTTACTGCTTTCACAGGCCTCCCTGCCCCCAGTCCCAGAGGCAGAGATTTAGGATGTCTGGGGCCTGTTCACCGGCACCCACTGAAGGGAAATTTACTGCCTCTGGAGAACCAGGCCAGACTTGGGGTCTTGAATGCATCTTTTTCCCCTTTGCCTCTGCTTTATTAGGTTAATCATTGCTTGAATCGGTTGCCATGGTTTGGGCAAACCCATGGCGACTCTATAATGAAGCCTGAAAGACTAGGACCCCATTTATCATCCCCAGTGTTTGGGAGGCCCAGAGCCTTATTTGCCTCCCCCAGAGTCTGGGCACCACCCTTCTGCCTGAGGCCCCCGGCTCCTTTTGAACAAGGAATTAACAGGTGGCGACTTGGAAGAGGAGACCCACACAGGTGGAGTGAGCAGTGCACTGCATCCCCCACCCCCCACACCAAACTTATATTTTCTGCTCCAGAAGCCCAGAAAAAGACCAAACACACAGGCATCTCTGCCAGACTTTTTCTTTTGGGAGAGAGGAGGTAAAACATAATCTTTAGTTAGACGGGGTCTGTGGCTGTCTTAGAAACAGGGACACTTGGGTCTCTGCGGGTCCAGGTGTTGCCACCACACCCTGTAGTCCCTGGGCATATATTGGGCAGCATTGCAATCCTGCAATGAGTAGGAAATAGACGAGGGAAGGCTCAGCAGGAAAACTGAGACATACAGAGGTTCAGCAACATGTTCAGGGTCATGCAGTGACGGGATAGCCAGGGTAAAACCCAGAATCAGTACAATTTTTATGGAAAATTTCAAAAATAGCAGAGAATACTGAATTCTCATGTATCCATCACCCAGATTCAACAATTACCAACTCAGAGAGGATTCTATTTCCCCACATACACACACACATCCTCCTGCACCATATCAATGGATTATTTTGAAGAAACTCCTGGACTTCACACAATTTCAACTGTAAATCCTTCTCCAGTATCCCTTTTGCTCAGCATAAATTGTATAACAGAATGCAGCAGCTGAAAGCATTGACTCTGAAGGTGCACGCTCTGGGTTCAAATCCAAGTTCTGTCCCTTCCCAGCTGTGGGACCTGATGTCTCTGAATCTCAGTATTCCTCAACTATAAAAGGATGCAATGACATCTGTCTCATGGGCTAATTGTTAGGACTAAATGAAATAGCACAAGGCAGGTGATCAGCGCCTGTGCCAGGCACAGAATAAATGGAAGCTTTTTATTGTTTCCATTGTTGTCACCACTGAACCACAAGCAGTGACTGCAGTCTGGCGCGAGGTCAGCTCCTGGACTCCAGCATCCAGGTCTCTTGGTGCAGTCTCCTGGCATAGGGGCAAGTGCCTCATCATTGCTCTTTACCTGGCACTGGACTGTGAGAACACAGATCTCGACAGTGAGCCCAGCTCCCGGTGCTGACCACCCTCAGCCTCCGCTGCTCACAGTCCTGCTCAGCTCTGCACCGCGAACTCCCTGACCAGCAAGACCACACCTTCCTTCTCTTCTTGCATCTTCAGGCCTTCTGACCTCTCTGCTGGGTGTCCCATTTGTGAGCAGGTGCCAATATACTTGCCTGATGCTGCATGCATGGGTACATGCACATGCACACACTTGTGTGTGTTTGAGTGTGTGTGCTGTCCCTTAATGGGATCTAGCATATTCTTGTGCCTCTGTGTTCTCAGCTGGTAGGAAGACCCCAGAAGGAGATTAAGACCTGCCCTCTTGCAGTTCGTGGTTGTCTGACAGAGACCAGAGGAAAACTGGTCAATCAAAGGCATGGAGGCACAAGCATAGTGCTGAGACCTCCTGGAGGAGGTGGGTCGGGGGGAAGCTAAGCTCTGCCAAACACATACTATTGAGAACAGAAGAGAGAGGTAGGCAGAGTGCTCCTCGGAGGCTGAAGGCATGGAAAGGGGAGCAGCCCATCTGGGTTCATTGTAGAGGGGAGGCTTGAGTCTCAATAGCCAAACAATCCAGGGAAAGTTTATTTCAGGAAATCACCTACATCACCAGCCTCAAAGCTCTGAGAGGTTCTCCTGGCTGAAAGGTCATAATCTTCCCTCAAGTTTCCTCATTTGTAACAAGTAATTTTTATTGAGAACTTATTGTATCTAACAAGTCTTAGCATTTTCTGTTCATTAGTCTGTGAGATCAGAATTATGATTCCCATTTACAAATGATGAAGATGAAGGTGTGAGCAAGTAAGTAACATGTTACAAGTTAGCCAGCTATACGTCAAGCTGAACTGAACGCAAGCATCTTAACCCAGTGTTGGTCTTCTTAACAACTGCTACATTGCACCATGCACATGCTTTGTTCTCCCTTTTCTTAAGTTTTGGTTTTGGACATTTTGGACAAAGTAGAGAGAATAGAATGATGTGTCCTCATGCACTGTCCCTCAGCTTCCACAACCTTCAATGCAGAGCCAGCCTTGTTTCATCTGTTCTCCCCAACCCCATCCACCTCAGTCCAGCACACACACTTTTATCTTTTTGTGGAATATTTTAAAAGATGTCCCAGATACCTATCATCACACTTGTAAATATTCAGTGTCCATTTATAAATGATAGGACATTTTTAAAAACACAACCACCTGATGAAATTAACAATTCTGTAATATGATCTAATATCTTGTCCAATTTGAATGTTTCAAGTCATCTTTTACAAAAATGTACAGACAAACAAGCAAAGAACCTCCCATCCGAAACTCTCTTCTCTCCCAGCCTGACTAGGTGAATCGGGCAGCCGGCTGGAGGCCAGGACCAAGGCCAAACCCAAGACTAGGCTAGCCCTGACTCCATGGCTGGGTGGGACTGGCCGCAAGCAAGTCAATTTCCTCCCCTCCCTTCCCCACCAGTCCCATCCTGAAGTCTGGTGACCAACCATTCTTGTTCGTCCAGGGCTTTCCTAGTTTTAACACTACAAGTTCCCAGATAGTTAGTCACCCTACAAGGAGCCAGAAACTTGGTAGTGCCTACCCCAGCCCTTCCCCAGTTTCCTAGCTCCAACGTGGCATCACCCCACTGAGAGCAGGGGGAGCCCACAATTGAATTTCAAAGGCCCTCAAAATAACAAATAATTTACTGAAACTTTTGAGGGGCCCAGGCATGCCTGGCTCCAGCAAGGAGAGGGTTTGAAGCCCCCAGCCGCCCGCAGAGAATCAGGATCTTTTCACACCCAGGGGGCCAAATTCAGCAGTCTCCTCCCACCTTCTTTTTCCCCTCTCCAGATCTAACGACAATCCAAAGAGTTCCTGATAGGGTTTTAAAAGATGCTCTTCATTCACCGTCCATGAAGCATGAAAATCCAGCTCGTTTGTCTCCATTCTTTGCCCTAAAGGCCTGGCCAGCCTCGGGCCTGAAGCCTCAAACTTGTCACTCACTTTTCACTTCCTTTTGTTGGATTTGCCTTTATTTCATTCTTCTGTCTCCTCCGGGCACCCTGCTCTCCCCCTTCTCACTCCATCCCTGTCCTTCCCCTGCGCCCTCGCCCAGGAGTCCTCAGTTCCTCTGTCCACACAAAAAAAGCAACAGACCAGTCTGGGAATTTCTTTACAGTCCCTGTGTACCCTGCCCCGCGCCGTCCCGCCCCTTCTTCTCACTCATTGCTTTTAAAAAGTGGGAGCAAAAAGCCAACAGCAGCTAAAAAGGACTTGGGATCTAGGAACAGAATTGCTCATGGGCTGGCTAGAAATGGCTTCAGGGAGCCCTGAGTCCTGGACTTTGGCTTTACAGTTGTGGAAACTGAAGTCCAGAGAGGGGAAGAGACTGGCTCAAGGTCACACAGAGGTAGTGGCAGAGCAGGCTCCAGAGGCAAGTATCCCAGCTTCTCAGCCTAGACTCCCCCACACAGAATTGATGGCTGTTCCTCCACACCGTGGCATTGAATTTAATGCCCTTTTATGACTCTTGCCTGTCTGGGCCTAGGGCCAGAGTTTGGAGGCAGGGGCTATGTCCAGTTCACTCCTGTGTCCCTTGACACATGATAGGTGTCTGGTGGTGGTGGTGGTGTTTTTAATAAAATTGAAATGAAGGAACACGGGGGCCAGGCTGCCCCCTACCCTTTGGACCCCTTATCAGCTACCTTCCGGGCTGTGGCTTTGTTGCCAGGCTGAGGGCATTCCCCAGGCCCAGGGAAGAGGGAAGGGTGGGTAGAAACGGGTGTATGTTTAGCCATCAGACCCCAACCAGCCATTTCTCCTTTGAAGAATAATTGAGACAGAGGTGGGCTGTGGAGGAGAGGGGTTTCTTCCCTTCATTAGGGGCAGGGCAAATAGATCAAAACCATCAGGGGGCAATGGGCATCTCTTCTGGGGCAACATGAAACAGAAGGGAGTAAGAGAAGCAGGAGGGTTTATGAGGGGACTTGGCCCCCCAGTCCTCAGTGCACGTTGCCTGCATGTCAAGCCCTGTGTGAGTGATGAGAAAAGAGAGACAGTTGCTGACTGTGGAGCCACATGGGTCTCAGAAGGAAGGGAGGTCGGATCGAAAAGCACACCCCCCATGCAGCACGGCCTCTCCGCTGTGACCTGCCCCACGCCTCCTCCTTGAGGCTCCACTTTTGCAAATGGTACCACTGGCCACCCAACTGCCCAAGCTGAAAACCTGGGTGCCGTCCTCACCTTGTGGATTCTTCCTCTGCGATGTTGGTGGAACCCACCTTGGCCTCTCCCTCCCTGCTCCCTCTATGGGCCTTGGGCTGCACGGTTGCCCCAGCCACACAGAGGTCCCTCCCTGGAACCTTCCTGTCACCTCTCCCTTCAGCCCAGTCCACATACCATGGCCAAGTCTTCTCGCTGCAGTTCATGTCTCTCCTCAGCACAGAGCTTTCCATGGAGGTGAGAGAGCCGCTTTCCTCTTTAGCAGGTTGTGGTGGTCAAGAGTACAGCTTAAGGGTCATGCTCCGTGGGGTAGATTACAGATCTGTCTTTGGTGGGATGCTAAGAATGACTTCTTTGAGAGGGGACATGTGTGCTGAAAGCTTGAGAAAGCAAGCATGGATCAGAAGGGTGTGATATAAGTGGACAGAGGCTGAGATGCTAGTGAGCAGGGAGCAGAGTGAGGTTCAAACTCCTACCTCTCAACTCAAAGGCTTATGATCCTTCACCTTCCTTCTCCAGTTTCCCACTGCACCACGGCGGTTAAGGAAATTGAACCAGTCCGTCAGACTGGGATTGGGCAAGTTCCTCCCATGTACCCTGAACTGCGCTGGGCACTATGGGAATTCAAAGTAGATCCAGAGCTCAAGCACCTAGTCTGCTCAGGAAATTAGTTTTTCTATATAAAAACAGTGATCAGAAACCAAAGTTTATTTTGTTAAATATTAAGGTGGTTACTTGAACTTTGTCATTATTTCAGACAAGAATGTCTAATTCTTATCTGAAGAATTAGATAAGAATTTCTAACCTGTCTGTCCCATAAACTACATGTTGCAGGTTCGATTCCCTAAGTTTCAGATTTGGTCTCTAGTTGGGGCATGTACGAGAGGCAAGGAATCAGTGTTTCTCTCCCTCTATCCCCGCCCCTCCTCTTTAAAAGCAATGGGAAAAAAATGTCCTTAGGTGAGGATAAAAAAAATAAAAATAAAAAATGGCTTGAGTAGTGTCTCCTCAAAGATACATCCACCAGGAACCTGTAAATAATGACGTTACTTGGAAGAAGGATCTTTGCAGATATAAGTTATGGAGCTGACGGTGAGATCATCCTGGGTTAGGTGGGCACTAAATCCAATGACAAGACCTTAGAAGAGAAGAGGAGAAGAAACAGACACTGAGACACAGGGAAGAAGGCAGAGGCAGAGATTGGAGCTATGTAGCCTCAAGCCAAGGAATGCCAGGAGCCACCAGAAGCTGGAAGAGGCAAGGAAGCCTCTTCCTAGACTCTAGAGCCTCCTCTAGAGTCTTCAGAGGGACTATGGCCCTACTGACACCTTGATTTCAGACCTCTGGCCTCCAGAATTAGGAGGGAATACATTTCTGTTTTAAGTCACCCAGTTTGTGACAATTTGTTACAGCAGCTCCAGCCACCTAACACACTTTCTTAAAAATATTGCATCTTTCTGTAGCTCATTACACAGAGCTTATGCTAAACATCAAGTGTGTGGTGAATAGTAAAAACTCAGCAAATGTTAGCTCTCACACCGCCTGTCTTGACGGTTAGGGAGCGACCACAGCGGGCAGCTGTGGTCCAGTTCTGGGCACTCCTGGAGGTGCAGAGATGTGCTCACTCCTCCACATGGCCCCAACAGCATGCAATGGGACTGGGCTGTTTTCTCTGCTCTCCTGACCTCTAGGTTGCCTGGCTCTGGCAGCTGGTCACCTGCTTTCTGGTTTGCTGCCCCATCACCTATGGCCTGGGGAGCCAGTTACCCAAGGCTCAGTGATTACACGCAAAAGAACAACAGGTGGAATCTAAGTGAGCACCCGTGAGCCTTTCTTTTAAATAGCATGTGTGAGTTTTGGGTCTTGAACTTCGTGCCACAGGACGATGCCAGAGGATGTGAAGGAGGGAGGCTCATCCAGTGGGGCCGGGGGAGAGGTCCCAGGGTACCATCTGGGGGCTCTCAGAAGTACAGATCTCAGGGTGAGTGCAAACCTGCTGCAGCAGGCATAGCACCCAGCCTCAGGGCTTGTCAGAGGAAAATGTTTCTAGAATGACTGAGGTGGCCCAAGCCAGGTTGGCCACCTGGAAGAGGTGAAGCTCTAAAGGAGGGAAGAAACTCCAGACCCCAGGGGCAATGACAGACAATGAAATGCATGTGGGATTTGAGGCCAAAGAACTGGCTCAAATATCTGTTCAATCACTGTTAACAATTCGTAAATATCCATATATGGATAAATATATATATGATAAACATAGTCTTCTATATACATAATATATATAGAGTGTGTGTGTATATATATATATATGAATATCAGTTCAGTCACTGTTAACAATTGGTAAATATCCTCTTATATATAGACAAGATAAATATATCCTTTTATATATATATATATAAAATATGGATGAAACTTAAACTCTACTTTTTCATACTATGCTTATTTCACTTAATATATTAAAACTATCTTTCAGTCTCAATGAAATGTAGATCTACCTTTTCATTTGTACAGTTACGTTAATTGCTTCCATTTTTCTCCTTTATAAAAAAGGCTAGATGTGTCCTGGTCAGTGTGGCTTCGTTGGTTGGAGCGACATCCGTCCCATAAACTAAAAGGTCGCAGGTTCAATTCCCTAGGTTTCGGGTTTGGTCCCCAGTTGGGGTATGTACAAGAGGCAAGGAATCAATGCTTCTCTCCCACATTGATGTTTCTCTCCCTCTCTCCTCGCCCCTCCTCTTTAAAAGCAATGAAAAAAAAATGTCCTTGGGTGAGGATAAAAAAATAAAAATAAAAAAGCCAACCCTGACTTGCTGTGCTCTTGGGCTTAGGGAAGGTTTAAATAAGAAAGCCTGTGGTACCACAGGTGTGAGGTGGGGGAGGTGCCGGTGTGTAGTTCATGGACATTTGCAGAACAGACTTTATGAGCTGTCTTGCATGGGGGGCTAATGCATCAAGGAATAGCACGGGCCAGGGGAGGCGGAGTGTTGGTGGCAGAACAGAGCGGCCTTCCTGCAGCTCCTCATCCATCAGCGCTGACAAACCTGGCCCCCTGCGAGCTCCAGGCCCAGCTGCTGAGCAACGGCAGGTATGGAGCCGGAGCCCCTCCCTGGGCCCTTGGCTCCCTCTTCTTAGGTCAACAGCAGACAGAGTGGGCTCTGTCGGCCAGATCGGGACAGCGAAGATTAATGGAGCAGGTGCAGGCTGGGTGGGACAATCACCTGGCCTGACAAGGTCTCTCCTGGAGATTGAGTGCCCAACCCAGGCCAAAAACCAAACCCGATCCCATTCAGCCTGGCTGAGACTGCACTGGAGGGGAGCCGGGGCCAGATGCACTGGCCCTGCTGCCCACACCCTCGCTAGTCTCACCTGGCCTCGCCTGGCCTCATTCGGTCTCCAGAGGGGGTGGGGGGCCCCTCGAACCCAATCTGTGGCATCAACTTTAAAATAAATGTTGTCCTTGTTTTTTCAGTATCCTAAGCAACTCACTGCAGAAAACTGTAGGTTAGCAAAATATCATAAATCATCCATTAATCTCACTACCCAGAGATAACACTGTTAACATTTGGTAGATATTATAGCTCTATGTATCTATCTGTATCTATCGACACACACCCACACACATCCACACACACACAAACACACATATGAAGAGAGAGAAAGAAGTCACTCTATAAGATTTGTTTTACAATCCTACTTTTACACTTAATATATTATGAACATCTTTTGGTGTCAATGAAATATGGTAGATCTGCTTCATCATTTTAATTTCTACATATATTCTGAGTATTTGGGTACAGTATCATAATATATTTAACCAAAAATTCTCTGTTGGATATTCAAGTTATGTCCAATTTTTGCTTTTGTAAGTAAACTAAGATGAACATTTTTATGCATGTTTTTATTATATCTTTAGGAAAATGTCCTAGAAGTGTTTTTTGTAAATCCTCACCTGAGGATATGTTTTTATTGACTTCAGAGAAAGGGAAAGGAAGAGAGAGAGAGAAACATCAATGTGAAAGAGAACATCAATTGTTTGCTTCTTGCACATACCCCAGCTGGGGATCAAACCCGTAACCCATTCCTGATATTCCTGTTGGCCTTAAAAGATGAAAAGGATGGACCTGTTCAGCACAAGTATTCCAGGTGGGGCAAGTGCTCAGGAAAGAATCGCTCTATCTTTTTTTGGAGGCGTGGAGGGAGGCGAGGTGGGATGGATGGGCGATGGAGGCAGCCAGAGCCTCCTCTCCCAAACTAGCTGAGTTTTCAAGAAGACCAATCGTTGCCCCATGACCAGACCTAAACTGACAATAGAGACTGCCCTCACAGTTTGCTTTGTGACCTTGAGCAACTCATTGAACCTCTCTGCCCCTCAGTGTTCCCATCTACAGGTGGAGATGAAAATTATACCACAATGGTTGTGGTGACTGAGGGAGATGTATGGAGTGGCTTTTGTAAATTGTGAGTAGTCTAAGGCATTAATCATTCCAAAGTAGATGCTACTTCATGGTTTTCTGTCCTAAAAGCTAAAATGTATTATGTTTCCACACTCTCATTTCTAGGATATAGGACACCGAGATCCAGCAGCATAGTGGAGAACTCCCAGACCAGCTCCCTGTGGCCCAAGGGAAGGGAGAGAAAATGGATAATTACTCAGAAGTCTACCAAGTGCTGCCACTCCACATCCTTTCTGTCACTGCACCCTTACCTTGAGAGGTAGGAGTTATTATTTACTCCATTGGAGATGAACAAACTGAGGCTCAGAGTGCTCAGTAAGTTGCCTTAGTGCACAAAGCTGGTGGGTGGGCAGCCAGGATTCAACCCCAGGACCATCTGACCCCATCATCCTTGAGCCTTCCCTGAACCGAGTTGCCAACAAGATGACTCTTCACTTGGGAAAGAAGAAGCCCTTTGGTGTACAACTGGGGTCCCCAGGGCTGGGAGTGTGGGGTTGAGGGCTATGGGGGTAGAAGGCAGGGACAGACTCCCATAGGCTCCCACCAACTAACACCACCACTGGCCTCCTCTGCATGGGGCAGCCATCTGGTGACCCAACCTTGTGCTTCTGACAATGATTTAACCACATTAGTGGGGAGTTTGGGGGCGGGGGGAAGAGATATCTGTAAAGCTGCCAGTGGGGGAGGGGCTTTAGCACCAGCCTCTTGGATCAGCCACTAGTTGGGTTCAGGAGGAAGAAAACCCAGGGAGAGGCCAGGGGACCTTCTGATTCTGCTTGCATCTCCAGCATTGGGGTCCACCTTGTAATTCCCAGGACATACCGAGCCCATGAACTTCTGTGTGTCTTCACCCACCCTAAGCCCAGCCTCCTTTAGGTAACCCCAGGCAGCTCTGAAATACTGTCACTCCTCTCTCCTGTCCCACCTGGGCAGAGCCTGACTGGTCACAGAATACAGCAAAAATCACACTGGCCTGGGAATCCAGAGACCTGGGTTCCTATCACAGCTCCCCGCTCTCTGTGCTGGGCCCCAGAGCAATTGCTGCAGGGTAGGCAGGCAAAGTGCGTGAATGGTGGTGGCCAAGTGGGGACGGTGGTCGCCTGGAGAGGCCACGTGCCCCTAAAGGAGTCGGCTGCTGCTTAACTCCAGCTTACTATTTCTTTTTTTTTAATTAATTTATTTTTTCACATACATTTGTCTCTGCCTACACCCCACCACTTTCCCTTGCTCCAGCTTACTATTTCTATGTAGCAATGAAGACTTGGAATTTTTCAAGGTAAACTAGAAATTAAGATTTATATGTGAAAACTTCCCAATGTTAGCAACTCTCTAAAAACAAAAAAAAAAAAAAAAATTCAAGCAGAATGTAAGCCAGATAAAATAAACCTAAGTGTAGCCTAAGATTGGAGCCTCTGGTCTAGACACAGAAACCACAGAAAGGCCAGAGGAGCCACTATGAGCTATTGTCTAGCATAATCCTTTTGTTTTAAGTGGGGAAATTGAGGCCAGACTGGGGGAGAGAGGTGTAACTTGGTTAAGGCCACATAGTGAGTCAGTGGCCCAGGGACAAGGAGTCCAGGTTTCTTGCCCTGACCCTGTGCCTTTGCCGTAACTTGCTTGGTTGAGGGGATCATAAGGAGACACTGGAGAGTCTGCGCAGGGCACGAGGGGAGGAAAGCTGAGGGCCTCCCTCCCCACCAGGCTCAGCTGAGGCCCCCTCAGTCCTCTGTGAGCCCAGGGTCCCAGCACCCATGCGCCCTCTTCACCTTTCCCACCGTTGCTCTCTCCCTGTTCCAGGACTCCAGGCTCAGGCCCACTGGGGTCAACTGCACAAGACAGACGCGGGAGGGGTCTAGTACCCTTGCTCTTTCAGCCACTGACTACGGTGTATGACACCAGGGAGTATCTCAATAAATACTGATGTCTAAACCAATTAAGAAATTACATTAAGAAGCGCGTTAGAGACCAAATACCGCATTTACTATGGATGTAGTGGCGTTTGAAGAACATGGCCCATGGCTGTTCTTGGCAAGCCTGCACCATCACCAGCCTCCCCCACTCACAGGGTACAGCAGAAATGTGTGCACCCCTGCAGGGAGCTTGCACCCAGAGAAAAGGGTTAGGCCACCTGAGCCTGACTCACCAATCAGGGAAGTAGTCCATATCTCCCGGAGCAGACTGCCAGGGAGAGAGCAGAGAGGCCAGGTGCGTTCTGCCGCTGTGGCTCCATACCCACAGAAGGAAACATCCAGATTCCATTTTATCTGTGCTATTGGCTTAGTAGCTATACTTGTTATTCTCTTAGTGATTGCCCTGGAATTTACAATATGCTTGCTCCACATCACATGTAACACAGTGTGCCATCTAATAATATTGTACCATTCCACGTATAATGTAAGAACCTCACAAGTATACTTCGTTCTCCCCTTCTGACCTTTGTGCAGTTGTTCTCATACATTTTCCACATGTATTATAAACTTCCAAATACATCATTATTTTCTTGTTTTATAATATGCAATTATATTTTTAAAAATGTTTTCTATTTACCCATATAGTTATCGTTTCTTGCATTCTTCCTTCTTTTGTGTAGACCCATTGGCAGTGGGAAGAAAACATAGATCTCCTGTCTAGGAAGAGGCACTTTCCCCCTGGAAAGTCTTCGCAGCAGAACAGCGTGTGCGACAGCATGAGGACTAGACCCCTTTGCGAAGGCAGAACCGGGATCTGTCTCACTTTTATCTCCCCCGGCACTGGGCACGGGGCCTGGCTCATAGCTGACATCAAATAAACATTTTCTGGCCTTTCCCCTTAGAGAGGGGTCCCCACAGCATTGTCCTGGGTCTCATCATCACTCGAAGAGAAACTTTCACAATGTCTGGAGCCCTTGATGTCTTCCCAATGAAACAGGGCGGCCTTCTCAATTTTTTTGCTGCAGAAACCCTCTTAGGTGGCACCAACCACGACTTCCAACAGAACAGTACATCTACAAAGGGAAAAGTGATCTACATCATACAGCTAAAAAGAACCTGGGAGAAGCTGCTGCTGGTGGGCCGCGCCATTGCTGCCGTTGAATACTCACCTGATGTCCGTGTTGTGACCTGTAGGAACAGCGAGAGCAGGCTGTGCTGAAGTTTGCTGCTGCCGCTGGAGACAGTCCCACCCCTGGCCCCTTCTCTCCTGGAACCTTCACTAACCAGGCCCGGGCAGCCTGCCGGGAGCCCCGACTTCTGGTGGTAACTAATGCCAGGCCGACCTCCAGCCTCTCATAGAGGCGTCCTCTGTTACCCTGCCTACAATTGCTCTGTGTAACACAGACCCCCCTCTGTGCCATGTGGACACTGACATCCTATGCGACATTAAGGAGGCCCACCCGGGTCTGTCTTTCGGGGTGGATGTGAGCCTGGGAAGTTCTGCGCATGCGTGGCACCATTTCCCATAGGCGGTCATGCCTAATCTCTATTTCTACAGAAATCTTGAAGAGATTGGGAAAAAGAAGAGGCCTCTGCTGAAAAGGCTGTGAGCAAGGAGGAATTTCAGGGTGAGTAGACTGCTTCAGCTCCTGAATTTACTGCTACGCGACTTGAGGTGGCAGACAGGTCTGAGCCTATGCGGTTCCCGACCGAACACCGGAGGCCTCGGCCTGCCACGGAAGGCTGGTCTGCAGCTCCGGGGGCGCAGGCCACTGAACAGGCAGACACAAACATCAAGTGGTCTTAGGCTGTTCTTCCAACAGCCTCTTAAATAGAAAATAGAAAAAAATAGTTTCTAAAGTAAGTAAATATTGGTTGGAGAAGTGAATGAATAATATGAAAAGACAAGGAGTGTTTAGATAGCGCTTATAGTGGGATGTAGTATACATAGGCAAGTGGATGTGGAGGATGAAGAGCAAGCAATGTGAGTTCTGGTGAGAGAGGGACACAGAATTCTTCAAGCAGGGAGGGTTCTACGCTGAGGCTTGGGCTTCGAGGGCTGTCTGACCGCAGGAGGAAAACTGAGCAGTGACCCTTGTCCAGAGTTTACTTTAATAGTCAGGTATGAGAGGATGGAGACCTAAGGAGTGAGGGGATGCAGATGCAAGAGATGTTTAAGGGGCAGAACTACCTCAGGGACTAGATGTTGGGGTAGCATGCCAGCGAGATGCGGGGGAGGCTTTGGCCGGAAAGGGGACGAGAGGGTTAGGATAGAGGTAAATCTGTGAGCACGCAGGAGTCTCCACTTCGGGAGCCTGAGACAGAAAATTTCATGGTGAGAAGAAACTTGGGAGAAAACACAGTTCAGTTGATGGTCTTTTATGTGTTTGAGTTGAGATATCAAGTGGGTGTGTCTTAGAGGCCAAGGGATTTGTCAGAGATGGAAATAAATTTGGGAGCCATCAGGGAAGAGAAGGCTAAAGCATGAACTTTAGGCACAGTCAATGGATGGGACCACACTGACAAATCATGCTACTCCACAAGGCACCTGCAGTCTAAAGACTATACATATATGAAGCACACTCCACACACCGCCCTGACAGCAGGAGCCTGGGTGGGACACATAGGAAGACACACAGAGAATGCTCAGTGAAGTAGGAAGAGGCCAGGGAGGCAGTGGTATCCTGGAAGCCAAGATGGCCTGTATATAAAATAAATACTCAGCGTTCAACAGGGTCAAATGCCACATGTAGGTGAAGATTAGGGACTGGAAATGGATAGATGGCAAAGAAATCCAGGATGAGCTCTGTCACTGACTAGCTGGCATTCTTATGCCACTCACCCTGCCTCCACTCCCTCCTTGAGTAGTGGAGAAGGTTAAAGGAGTGGATCCCTCTGAAGTGCCTGGCACTGTGCAGAGTAATGCTTAGGGAATGCTGCGTCTTGCTTTAATGGCTGGTGATTATTCCCTTTTTGCCTTCTCTAAGCTTTCTTGACTGTGTCAGCCTGTGCAGACTACCCTCATCGTGGACCTTGCCTTCTGCCTCACTGCCTAAGCATCTGACTGGAGAACCCCCTGAAGGCTCAGAGGTGCCCCTAGGTCTCTAGATCAAACTTGCATCTCCTTAATCCCCTCTCCCCCACCATTCTGAGAGCAGGGATGGCCTGGGGAAACAGAGGGGAAAAGGAAGTCCTCAAAGCCCAGAGTGGTCTCTGATTGCCCAATGGTGAGTAGGTGGAGCTTAAATGAGCCACGCCCCCCAGCAAGCACTGCCCCTCCCTCAGCTTTCCCAATTTGCCTAAATTTTCCAGGGGTGTGGGTACACGCCAGTGTTGTCTCATCCTTGGGCCTAAATGCTTTTCATGCCAAAGCTCCTCAAAAAGCTTCTGTGGGATAAGAGGCACGAGGAATGACCCCAGTTTGGAGAGGGCATTGGCAGGATATTTCTAAAAGTCTGAATCCCTCCAATATCCCCAGGTCCCAGTGCCTCAAGAGACTCCCATTCTGGTGTTCTGGGCTAGAGAGCTCATTTAGCTGGGGATGGGGAGAGAGGGGATGGGGAGGGAATCACAAAGGGGCACCTGTGTGGCCTTGAGGCAGGCCAGCTTTTGAAGGCTGATTTGTTCTGGCTGGGCTGCAGGAAGGAAATGCTAATTTCCTACAGAAGGAGGTCTGCTTTCCCTTCCTCCCCAGACCGAAGGGGAGGAAGAGTGGAAGAGCACATTTTCTTGTTGCCCTGAGACCATCATCCTCCACCTCTACCAGGCTCCTCGCAATTCCTGGGACCCAACAGCCACCACAGAAATCACAGGAAGCATGGTCTGACCAGTAATGCAGTAGATCACCACTTTGCCTCTATTTCCCCCACTAAGTGTTGGGCAGCCAAGGTTAAGGGAAGCCAGGCTGAAGCCACCACGCTCACCACCTCAGAGCCAGGGCTGGAAGGGCCTAGACGTACAAATAGGAATAGCTGTTTGAAAGCTGATGAACAAAGGTGTCCTTTTTAATCCTCTTAATCCTCCTGAATTAGACCCAGAAGTCTGGGTTTGCTGCAAACACTTACTAACAACGCGCCCCCCCACCCTACCACTCCCAGCCCACGCGCCCCCAGAGAGCCTCAGCGCCCCAAGCCCTTGGCCGACCAACACTCAGCTACGGTTTAACAACATCGGTTATTTGAACTACATTTCTCTTTAGAATTAGCTTCTGCTTTTTCTATTTACAGGTAGGATATAAACTTTTCTTTTTAAGTACTGTTTCAATAATATACTTTAAATTTAAAGAAGAATTAATCTTTTCAATCGGTGTGGCGAGGCAAAAAGTGTGCAGGGCGTGCCTGATGATTCAACCTGGGGAACCCTGACCTGAGGGCCAACAGTGGGGTTCAGAGAGGCTGAGACTTGCCTGAGGGGAGCTGAGGCCTCTCCTGTACCACCCACAGGCCGGGACAGGGACCCGGAGCTTTCCAGGCAAATTCTCAGGCAAAGAGGAATGAGGTAGAAGCCCCCAGTTCCACCCCTCCTGCCTCCGGGCCTACCTTCCATGCCTCCTGGGGCTGGGGACTCTGTACACACACACACACACCCTCTCCCCTCCCTTTCCCCTTTTTCTCCTCCATTTCTCTCCCTAGACTCTGAGGCCCCTTTGGCAGCCCCTTTGTAAGGTAATTGGATTTCTCCCCTTGTTAGTTTGCAATGAAAATGTCATCTATTCCAGGCTACTGCCAGGGAGGGGTCAAACGCCCATTCAGGGAGCCAGCCCAGGGCTGTGAAGCTATTCAGGCCTCCCAGCCTCCAGCCGGGCAGCTGCAGGGGCTTCCCTGACAATGCTCCCCTTTGCCTTGGCCACTACCAGTGCGCCCAGCCCACGTGGCCACGGCTGGGCTGGCACTGGGGGCTGGGTCCTGAGGCTCAAGGTCACCACCACCCAGCCCCAGCAAGTAGGTGCTAGAGGAATTTGATTTTAAGAGCATTCCCCACCCTCAAGGGTGGGCATGTGGGAGGAGGTAGGCTTCCCCCAAAGGGGGAAGTTCCATAAATTCTAAGACTTTAGGGCACTTGTAAAACCAATTGAGAGAGACTGCACAGGGCAGATGCTGGGACAGAAGGATGGATATCACGACCTCCCTGGAAATTACTAGGTGTTGTAAAGCCCATCAAACCAGAGGCCACCCAGCCTCAGCATGAACGATGGACAAGTGCATGTTCCTCATCCCCAGGGTTCCTAGTGGGAAAGATAGGAGACAAAATGGCTCACAGTGTCCTTGGACATCTGCCAGAGTCCTTCCCCAGGGCTTTGTGGGCTCAGTGAAAACCGGGGGAAATGAGACGGAAGGGCAGTTGCATGAGTCTGTAACCCTGAAAGGCTCCCCAAAATGGAGAGGGATAAATCTCCCACCCTTACCCTCACTCTTCAAATGTGGAAACTGAAGTCCAGGCTGTGTGAGTTCTTGCTCAAAATTGTACAACTGACAAGTGGCCAAAAAGGGTTTCAAACCCTGGTCTTTCTCATCTCAAAGCCTGTGTTTCCTAATTACTATGCTTACTGCTTAAAAAGCAAAGGCAATTTAAGATGACATTAACATTCAAACCAGGGCCAGGATAGTTCCACACCTGGTGCCCTGCTCATGGCCCAGCTGAAGGGCAAGGACACAAATCCATGTGCCTGCAGAACTGAGGGCTCTAGAGAACCCCCTCTCCTCTCCAACACGGGGAGGCTGGAGTCCATTGCCCCAGGCCTCCAAGGATAGACCAGGGAGTTACCAGGAGATGGCCGAGGACTCAGCGCAAGGAAAAACTTTCTGAGCAAAGATGGAGGGGGTTGTTTCAGTGGGGAGCAGGGCTACTCCCACTCTGCTGTGAGTGGAGGCTGGGCTACTACCGGCTGGGATTCAAAGCCACTCCACTCCAAGGTGCGATTCGGAGCCAGCTAATCTCATCTCCTTGTCCCCTTATCACCAGCTGGCAACTGCAAGCTTCTCCATCCCCCTGGCCTCTCCCTTGATCTCCCCCCAACAACTTACCCTCCTACCCCCAAAGGCTTCCTGGGCATCCTCTTCATCATGACTTGCCCCCAGTGAGGAGTCTGCTGGGGACAAGGGGGAGCATTGGCTCTTCTGACACCTCAGGCGCTTCCCCACCGTCCTCACTCTTCCACTGTGTTATGAAATCTTACCTTTCTTTGAGACATGCCGTCACCATGGTCATCATGGTCATCATGGAACTTTCTGGTGGCCCCACATATACGAGGACATCCACACTGGATCGCGTTGCCTCCTCGCCATTATTCAGGGCCTGCCATCACTCAGGGGAACCTCGGCACTCCTTGGGAAATTTGCCTGCATTCCTGTTCCTCAGCCCCAGGACGGTCACCTTTGACTCACTTTGGCCACCCACACCCTGGAGCTTAGCATCACCCTGATGCTGTAAACTCCAGAGTCCCCCTCACCAGTGTAGAGGCTCCCAGCCTTCCGATGTTCTGCCTGAACTCAAGACACATCACGGGTGACTTCCTCTCACCTTCTCCAAGAACCCCTCCCCGCTGGTCACACTGCTTTCCCACGAAGCCCAGACCCCAAGGCCCATCACCCGAACATCTGTGCCTACATGTTTAGATCCCTAGACCTCTGCCCCAGCCCACCTCGGAGAGCCTCTACCTCAAGCCAGCCATGCCCTCTGGCATGTTCTGTTATAGGATGAATTGTGACCCTCCACCCAACTTCATATGTTGAAGTCCTAACCCCTCAGTACTTCATTGCAGATGTAATCAGTTAAGATGAGGCCATACTGGAGCAGGGTGGTTCCCTAATCCAACAGGTGAGGTCTCCTTATAACAAGGGTAAGCACACAGGGAGGACACCATGAGAAGATTAGAGTCATGCTGGCACACACCAGAAACTTCCAGAAGCTAAGAAACAGGACTGGAACAAATTCTTTCCTAACACTTGAGAAAGAGCATGGCCTGGACCTGAGACTTCTAGCTTCCAGAACTGTGAAACAATAAACTTCTGTTGTTCTAAGCCACCCAGGTTTGTGACTTTGTTACAGCAGCCCTGGCAAACAAATACACTTCCTTACAGGCTCCACCGCCTCCTATCCCATCGCCGCCAAGTCCACATTCTGAAGCACACTTTAGCCCTGCTTACTGTTCCAGTCCCACCCACTAATGGCCCTTTCCTCACATCCTGGGTCTCAGCCACCGGCAAAGCTCTGCACGTGCTATGGTGTTTCATGTCTGCAGTGCTGAGTGCTTCTCCCCTGTCGTCACCCCACTGGTTTTCCTGAAAGATGCCTGCTCTTTGGCCTCGTGTCCCTCCTTCATGACACTTCCCAAGACTTTCCTCTCTGGGCCCCACTGCAGTACACCTGTGCCTTTACTCATGTGATTTTACATTCCTCTATGTCTCGGTTTCCTCATCTGTAAAGCGGGGCTAATGATAGGAATTACCTCCAAGGAATTGTTGGAGGATCCAAAGGGTCGGTGGTAGCTGGCCTCCAAAGACAGCCAATGGCAACCCGTAATTCTGGACCAGCCCCTCCAACATCTAACCTGGGCTGGCCTGGGACAGGTAGAATGAGGAAGGGGTGTTCCTGTGTCAGTTCTGGGCTGAGTCTTTAGAGGACTAGTAGCTTCTGCTTTGCCCTCTTGGAAGACATGTCTCTGTGCTTACATAGAAGAAGTCTAGCTGTTCTGGTGGATGAGAGCACCTGAATATGTCACTTGAGGAGAGGCTCTGAGACTACCTGGGGAAGGAGCAAAGACCAGCCATACTGACAGCAAAGTATCCCATGGGGCTCAGCCTCCAAATGACCCCAGGTCCACCTGTTATTTGACTGAGACTACATGAGACGCTCCAAGGAAGACCAGCAGAAGAACTGCCCAGCTGAGCCCAGTCATCCCATGGAATAGTGAGGGGTATTAAACCCCTAAATTTTGAGATGGTTTGTTATATAGCAAAGAATAACTAAAGCAGAGTTAAGCAAGTAATATGTTTAGGGCTGTTTCTGGCTCACAGGAAAGAGTGAATGTGTTGGTTCATTGTCACCTGTCCTAGCCTCCTGCTGGCTGTCATGTAGACCCAGCTCTGTGGGGCAAGGGAAGAGGCCAGAAGAGGATAAATGTGGGATCAGGAAATGTGCCCTGGTGGAGGCGTTTCCTGAAGTGGGCTTGACTGGTGGGTTGGTGCCTTGATACTACATGCTATGTATCTGGGGTTCACGCTCTTCTGAAATGGGGTGTAGGTTGGCTTCAAGGTCTGTCCTGAGCCCCCATGGTTCCCTTACTGATTGTAGCCCACCATTCCCACCAGGCTACACTTTCTCTCCTGGGAGCCTGTGGATCCCGTGGGGCATGTGCCAGGCTCCCTTAGGTGCTCTGGTGCCTTGGGCCCAGGGCTGGTTTCTGATGGAGGTGTTTTAGAAAATGAGCAGACCAATGGGAGAATATGGTTGAGGAAGTGGGTGGAAACCCTCAAATTACACATTTCCATTTGCCAGCTTGAATAATTTTGTAAAGCAATAGTTCCTCCTGTTTACTATTTGGTTACTCTGTGTACTAATCATATAAGAAATGCAGAAAAAAACTGGTTATTTCCCTTTATCTATCAGGGTTTAAGACAATTAAGTGCTCCTCATTCATCCTCCAAAAAACTAACTAGTTTTTTTGGGGGGGTGGGGTTAGCATTTTATGAATTCATAGGTTAAACTTTGATAGATTTCAACCCATTATAATTATTACCATCATTGAAGCTCAAATTGTCCCATTTTGATCAATGGGAGCCTCTCCAAGTTGGCTCCTGGGTCCTTTTGACACAACCTTAGTAGCTTGATAACTTCTCTATCTAGTTTGACACAGTGTTCCAGACGCGTGCTTCCTGCCCCAAACCAGAAATCTTCATTTTTCCAAACCCCATTTCTTTACATGGGAAAATTGGCATTTCATACTTATAACCTGGGTGCTAGGAATACTTACTGCTGCTGGGTTGGCCTTCACAATCAGGTCTTTTCAGTGACCAGAATTAGAATGTGGAAATAAAATATAAGTATTTTAAGATGAAACACCTCAACAGTTCATACTGTGTATTCCAATTCAAATCCAATATTACAGAGTTTTTACTTAACTCTACTATATTACACCTGTATCTTCTTTCATTTCTATTAAGATTCCTGGTTACCAATACATAGGCATTGAAAGGATTAGGATGTCCCATAAACATGCACTTGCTTTACCTCACTCTGAACATAAACAATATCAGAATAGTAATACTAACACTGCCACCACCAACTTGATTATTCACAATGCTTTAAATTATTTTTCATATGCTCTACTATTCTCTTCCTGCCCCTATTATTTGTGCACTATAATTACAGTCAAATTATACAGCCACCGCAGTCTTTATGTTGATGTCTCTCTGGTCATTCTCCTTGTCTGAAGCTCATTCTCTAGTAGATCCGTTAGGAAGGGGTCAAAGGAATAATATTCTCTGAGTCCTTGCATGTGGATAAGAGTTCATCTCTGCTTTTGTACTTTAAAGTCAGTTTTGCTGGATATAAAATCTTTGGCTCACATTTTCTTTCCTTAAGTATTTTAAATATGTTACTCCATTTTCATTTGTCATAAAATGTTACTGTCCAAAAGTCTGGTGATAATCTAATTCTCTTTTCCTTCTAAATCACATGATTGATTAGTTGGTTGATATTTCTTTTTCTTTCTGGTTGGGGGGGGGGGTGGCGGGTGGAGGGGCATTGGTAGCCAGAGAATTTCCTAGAGTATGTTTTTGGTGTTGTTTGTTCTAGATTGACATTTTCAGATATACGTTGTGCTCTTTCCAAAACATAGCTTCTAATCTTTTTTTATTTCAAGAAAGTTTTCTTGAATAATAGTGTTAAGTATTTGTTTTGTACCTGTATTTTGGGTTTTTTCTTCAGGGATATGTTGGATCTTCTTTGCCCACCTTTAATATTTTTCACCATCTTTTTCTCTTAATGCATTATATGTTATATCTATTCACTGTTATGTTCCTTCTGTTTTAGTCTTAATTTATGAAGTGATGTTTTTCCTTTTATTTCTATTTTTTTCTTGAATTTTGTCACCACCGTTCAGATTTTCCTAATTCTAACTTAAGTTACCCTATTATGTGTTTTATATAAATTTCTTAATGAATTTTTACCACTTTGAGATAATAGGTTATAATTTTATGCTTTTTGGTACAGGTTAGTCTTTCTGATATGCTTTTATTGTCTATAGCAATATTATTTGTTCCTTATTCTTTTTTCTTATAATAAATTTAAGTAAGATTTGGCCTCAATATTTTTCTTTTTTTAACCTTTTAAAAAGTAATTCCTGATTTTACAGAGAGAAAAAGGAAGAGAAAGATATTCCCCGTCCACCCTACCCACCCAGGCATTCATTGTCAAACTCTTGTATGTGCCCTGACCAGAGATCAAACCTACAACCGTGGTGCACCAACTGGGATGATGGGCCAACTAACTGAGCTAACTGGCCAGGGCTCAGTATTTCTTGGTGGTTTATTTTTATGTAAAATTAGTTTTCCTGAACTCTTAGAAAAAAGCAAGGTTCAAGATATTTTTTTATTATATAACACTCTACTGAAAATGCAGTGGCTTGTTCGCTCAGATTTCCCAGCTGTGTCCCTAGCCTCATTTTTATCTGAATCAGCCCTTCACCTCAGCTCTATTATTCCTGTTCTGAACACTCTTTATTCCACTCCGAGCCTTTATTACATCTAGTGACAGCCTTTGCATTTCTTATGCTAGTGCTGTTGTCAGGGATCACGGTGGACTTTATCAGTAGTATTTTTAGCAATTATCAATAGAATTATGTGATATTTGTCTTTTAAATTACTCTTCACTTATGTTGACAGATTTCATAATTTTTAACTTTGTGTCCTCCGAATTTTGCATCTATATTCTTAAGTGATATCACTTAAATGTGATACAAAAAAAAAAATGTGGTACTAGTTTTTTAGTACCACATTTATTAGGTTTTGTTATTAAGGTCATGCTTGCATACAAAGTGGATTAGATGGGGCTTTCAATATTTTTCAATAATCTGGAATAGTTAGAATAACAGGAAGTTTCAGTACTTAAAAGTGTGGTCAGACCTCAACATTTCCCTTCTTCCTGAGCCCACATTAGACTACATTCCTCAACCCAACTTGTTGGCTGAGTTCTGGCTAATGGAATGGGGAGAAACCATTCCCTTCCAGTCCTGGGCATTAAAAACCTCCACTTTTCCATCCTCTCTGCTGTTTCTTCTTTTGCAATGACCTCAGAAGCTATCTGTTGAAGGTGGAGACACAGGACAGAAGGAACATGGATTCTTGCATTGCCGTCGAGAGACAGCCACCCACCAATGAGGGACACTTGTTTTGGTCTCTATGTGTGTAAAAGAGAAATTTCTATTGTGTTAAGCCCCTGAAATTTCAGGACGGAATTTAGAGCCGCTAGTACTGCCTTATTAATACTATAATCAACTGTAAGATTATCTATACATGTTGTATTTATAAATCATAAATTTTTAACAGCTTTATTGAGATATAATTCACATATCATACAAGTCACTCATTTAAAGTACACAATTTAATGATTTTTACAGATAGGCATGACTATCATCACAATCAACTGAAAATATTTTTATCACCTCAGAAAGAAACCCAGTACTGTTTAGCTATCACTCCCTAATTCCGGTACCCCACCCCTAATCCCAAGCAGCCACTAATCTAGTTGAGGCTTCTGTGGGCCTTGTCCTGGTGTGCTCTCAGGAATGCTCTGTGCTGATCCATTGCCTTTGCTTCCTGGGAAAGTTTCTCCATCTGGTCCTTTGTACCATTCATTTGAGTTTTACATGTTCAGGTCTACTATTCCTTGCATCCAATACAAATTGTAATTCAGCCGCTGTATTTTTTTATTTACCACTGTCTCTTGCCCTTACTTAATAGAAGTATCCTCTCGTATCTTAAATAGACCTTGAAGTACAAATATTCTAATTTCGCCAGTAAAATCTATTGCTGAGGAAGGTTATACTCTGAGTTATATATTCATTTAATAAGTATTTACTGAGCACCTACTATGTGTCTTGTGAGGAGCTGGAGCTACAGTGACATATAACCACCGCCCCCTTGTCCTCCCTTCCCTTTGCTGCACCTGTTTCCAGAGGCCCATGTTTTCCTCCTGGTGACCCTCCTCTAATGAAGAGTTGTTTCCATGGGCCTTCGTTGCATGTGTGCATTGCCATGGCTCCACAGGACCCTGAGACCCTGGGGGAATCTTTGTCGGAGATCTAAGGTGAGAGACGTGGGGGTATGTGGCACCCAGCCAGCCTTAGCCAGTATTCTCCACATGCTGGTTCCCTTCCCAGTGGGAGACCCTGTTCTCATCCAGGCGACACAGGCCAGGAGGCTTGGAGTGGCTCTCCTCACTGGAGTTGGTTTCTGAGACCCACTTCTGCTGCCGGTAAGGTCCAAATGGTTATGAGGTGAACTCTGCTGCCCTGTTCCAGAAACTCCAGCATCATCCAAGTCGGCATTAGGAGGACACCTAAGGCCAGATGTGAAATCCCACTGGGAGGCTGAACCCCTCGCCACTTGCGAATAGTGTGTTAGCCTGGGTCCTTCCTAGAAGCTGCTATAAGATCTGCCTCCAACATAGGCTTCATTTCTTAAGTTGATGCAGATATTTCTCATTTGCAGTGCTCTCACTGGGTTTTTCATTGGATATTTGAAGGGGAAGCCACACCGTGTTTCTTTTGGCAGATGGAGGAAAGGATACAAGAGTACAAAGCAGGGGTGGCGGGGGCACAGTCATGGCAGGGTGACCGATGGCAGCAAAGATCATCCTTATGTCTGGCATTGCCACCCGTTAAGCCATCGCACCTAGAAACCCTTAGATGCTCCCTCTGGAGAGAGGAGTGCGAGGTCCAGAAAGGGACAAAGATTTGACCAGGCTGACAGCCTGCCAGGCGGTGCAACACGCCAAGCTTGGCCCTCCGGGGTTCACAGATGAGATAATAGGGGCCCACCAAGTCCCAGGGGCCCGTCACAGGTGCCACATGCTCCAGGTCACTTCATTCCCTAGTAAGTCAGCACCTGCTTATTGAGCACCCATCGTGTGCCAGGCACAGTGATCTGGGCACTGGGAGAGACAGCCGTGCACAAAGCAGAGCAAAACCCTGCTTGTTAGTGGGAGACTGATGGTACACCAAGCAAGTCAGTAAGAGAGAAGTGTATTTGATGACCACTGTGTTACCACTGTTACTCACTGCGTGGACCAGGGCTTGCGTGCTGCGCCCTCACAGGACAGCAACTTGACGTGCGCGGTATCGTGTCACCCTCAGGACCCACCGGCCAGCTGTGGGCGGTTATCCTCCTTTCGCAAAGGAGGAGACTGCCCTCTAGAGCCCAGGAGCCCGCACTGCTCCTTCTGGCATTTAAGTACCTGCCACCCTTCCAGCCTCATTCTGGCTCGTTCACGGCTGTCTCAAGACCTAGGCCTCCTTCCGGTGGTCACATGATGCCGGGGGCTGAGGCTGTGCAGGCTGAGCGGGGTTGGGGGGGCTTCACCTGGGGTTCTCTTTGGGGTGGGCCATGGAGAAGACACTAAACCAACAGGTGATCCTGATCAGATGCAGGCAGAGGGCTTCACATCCTGCTCCTTCCCTTTATCCCACTACTAACTGGCCTCTCTAAATCCCAGTGTTCTCACCTGCAAAACAGGACTGCTAAAGCGTCTGCCTCATCACTGTGACTGAATAGGATGAAGAATAGCAAGAGCGGAGCTCAGTAGCCCCCAGCACATAGTAACCTACCATAGCTGATAACAGTAACTTATTACTATTGTATTTGGCCTCAGTTTCCTAGGCTATAAAATAGGGATGGAGAAGTCTCATTTATGCCAACTTCTTCGAATAGTCATTCATTTTACGATTATTTATTGAGCACCTACTATTCGCAGGTACGTATAGTATCTTAGACTCCCCTACCTTGTGGCTCACTATTTTGGAGTAGGTGTGTGTCGGGGGCAGGGAGGGGTTGGAGGAGGCACGCTCAAGCTGCCGCCTCAGCGAAGGCCCAGGTTCTGGGAGGTGCAAAGGGTGGAGTTTGAGTGCTGGACTCCAAGCAGCAGGCCAGCAGCGCCACCTAGTGGAAGAATTCGGCAAAGCCAGGACTTGGGACTTCCTGGGCTGCAAGGACTGAAAATCAGGCTCCCTTCCAGCCTCACAGACTGTGGGGAGCCAGGACCCTGTGCCCCACAGAGAAGCCCCATAATAGTTCTGGGCACTTCCCAGGCCCCAGGAGGGTGGTAGCCAGGGCAGGGGCTTGGAAGGAGCCAGCCTCTGGGGTTGCTAGCAGAGCCTCTTGGCATACAACTTATTAAACTAGTCTGGCCTCAATTTTCCTCATCTACAAAGTGGGTGATTATAAAATAAGTCCCTCCACACACAGAACTGACATGAGACTTGGAGAAAATGGGGCAGGAGGAAGGTGAAAGAGTAGAGATGGATCTTTCTGGTGAGATGATGGGTAGAGCCCCGTGAGCTGGGAATGAACTGGGCACGTCCAGGGAACTGCTGACTGCTGCGAGGGGCTGGGGCGAAGCTGGGGTGGTAGATAAGTCCTCAAATGCTAGGCCAGCACAACGCAGAGGAGCGAGGGCCTTGGAGTCAGACTTGGGTTCAAATCCTGACTGTATCACTTCCTAGATGGGCTCCTAAGCACAGTCCTTAACCCTTCTAATCCCGGTTCCCTTTTCTATAGCACAGGCCTTCTGGGCCATTACAGGTGAAGAGATGAGCCCTGGGCTAAAACGTCATCAAGCTAAAACGTCTGCTTTTTAAAAAACATTGTTAAGAGAATGGAAAGACAAGCCACAGACTGGGAGAGAATGTTTGCAAATTGTATATTTGATAAAGGACTTGTATATATATATAGAGAGAGAGAGATCATGTGAAGAATTCTCAAAACTCAATAATAAGAAAACAAACAACACAATTAAAAAAAAAAAAAGATTTGAACAGCTGCTTCACCAAAGAAATTATGTGAATGGCAAATCCACTCATTAAAGATGTGTAACATGACTGATTACAGTCAAACCTTGGTTCTCCAGCGTCTGCCGTCTACAATTCGGTCCTTGACCATGTTGTTCATGGAGAAAAATTGTCTCCCTTGTTGAACAAAACTTCAGTTCTCGACCAGATAACCTTTTCATGCTGATACCTGTGTAACCAGTCACACATCTCTCAGGCGACGCACGAGGGACAGAATACGTGAATACGAATATGATTTGGTTTTCAAACAACCTTCCGGAACAAATTAAGTTTGAGAACCGAGGTTCCACTGTATTAAGAAAATGCAAAGTAAAACCACAATGAAATATTACCACACAAAATTAAAAAGACCGACCATACCAAATACTGGCAAGAATGCAGAGGAGAGAAAGTCATGCAACCACTTATGCCCTGGCAGTTTCTTAAAAAGACATGCACCTACCATATGATCCAGTTTTCCACTCTGAGATACCTGCTCAAGGGAAATGAAGGTACAGTTGACCCTTGAGTGACATGGGTTTGAACTGTGTAGCTCCACTTACACACGGATTTTTTTTCAATAAATACAGCCGACACTATGTATCCATGGGTTTTGCATCCGCAGATTCAACCAAAGCGGATTGAAAACAGTAATTTTGCATTCCCAACTGCTGATTCCCAAACACGGATTCCCAATCGCAAAACAAAAATACTGCTTTAGATCCTCAGTTGTTTGAATCTGCAGATGTAAAGACCAACTATAGTTAAGTTTAGGGGGAGGGGCATCAAAGTTATTTTCGGGTATTTGGCTGCCTGGGGGTTGGTACCCCTAACTTACGTGTTATTCAAGGGTCAACAGTATATTTCTGTGTAAAGACACATACATGACTGTTCACAGCAGCTTTATTTGTAATAACAATAAGAAATAAAAACAATACAAATATTCATCAATAAGTGAATGGATAAATAAACTATGGTACATGCATACAGTTGAATACTACTCAGAAATAAAAAAGAATGGACTGCTGGTATATGCTACAAAATAAATGAATCTCAAAATATTTATGTTAAGTAAAAGAACCCAAACAAATGAAGAGTATATACTGTTTAAAATTTTAGAAACTACAAAGTAATTTAAAGAAACAGAAAGCAGATTCATGTTTTTTTGAGAATGGGGCAGAGGATTGGTAGGGAGAGCTATAAAGAAAGAATTACTAAAGGACAAGAAGAAATTTTTTAGGATGATGAATATGTTCATTATCTTGACTGTGGTGATGGTTTTATTAATGATGTATTTAACATTTGTCACTTTAAATCTATGCTTTATGTTAAGTAAATTTATGTTAAATATACTTCAATAAACTGTTAAAAATGTTTGGGGACTATTGTGTTAGGAATTTTTATACAAAGCCAGTCTTCCTTAATGCATTTTATTGTTCTGTTGTTCTTGTAATTATATAACAAACACATCCAAAATCGAAGCCCACAAACCACCTCTGGTTTCACAAATATTGTGGGCTGCCCTGATATTGTGGGGAAAGGCCTGATTTTGAGTCACTTTTCCATCCCCGTGAGGCAGCAGGTCAAGATGATGTTGTTGGCTTTTAAGCACAAAAGTGTGCAATAGGAGAGGCATCCCAACCACAGGACCGAAAAAGTCCTCTCCACGTGCTCTGTTTGCTTTCTGGAGAAGTGCATGGTTGAGGTTTGAACAAAAATAAAAATGTCCACCGGAGCTCAGCCATCGGAGGCACCGACCTGTGATCGCCGGCCCACGTAAGCAGCATGTGAGGTTAGGGGTGTCTGTGAGTGGCAGTGCAAAGAGGGAGGACAAGGTGACCAGAGGTTTCCAGGTTTCCAGGGTCAAGTGACTTTGGATGAGTAGCCTCAGTGCAGTCCAAACCCGCTCAGTGCCCCTGCATCTTGCTGCCCCAAAGGCAGCTGCCTACCCCTCTGAGCACAGAGCTGGAGCCTGGGAGCCATGACAGAGTTCGACCTGGCCTCTTGTCCAGGGGTCAAAATGGGGACCAGGCAGAGGGTCTGGCAGAGGGTCCAGCATTGGCTGCAGCCGTCGTGGTTTTGCACACCTCATACCATGTGTCCACGTGAGGCAACAGAGCCAGCAGAGGACGGGGCAGAGTGCCCATGAGACTCATGGGCTCATGTCATGGCTTTGTCAGTTACCAGCCGTGTGCCTTGGGCAGGTTACTTAACTGCTCTGTGCCTCAGTTTCTCCATCAGTAAAATAAACAAGAATTACCACATACAGTTGTGAGAATTAAAGGAAATAATATCCGTAAGATTTTTAGACAAGTACAAATCTAGACACAAAGTCTGCTCGCGGCTGTGCTTGCTACTGTCACATTCTACCCTTTTGAAAATCCCTCCCCTGCCCTTTCCTACACATCCGACAGCTCAGGCTTTTACACCTGGAAGACCAAGCATCCAACCACTTAACTCCTGGGTGTGATGGGCAGTTCCCTTAATACAAGATATATACCCTTAGATTAAGTTCGTCTGTTGCTGTTTTATATCTATTGCCCTGGCTACTAAGAACCTCTTAGAAAATCTAGAATTTAAGTCTTGGGACAGGAAAGCGGGGTCAGACTGATCCACATAGGTTCTGCTGCCTCCAGCAGGGGGCGATCAACACCGAGCTTTGCTTGGCATTCACCAGCTTCCACCCCACCCCGATCCCTGGGAACAATAAACTGCTTACTGAAGGACTGAGGGTCACACTGGCTCTAAAGCCACCGGGGCGACCTGTGGGCACTGCTCCTTCCCGGACCCCTGACTTTCCTAGTTCCCATCTGTCCCGCTTTCCAGAGGAGGAGCTTCATGCCATAGGTGACTTGGCCTCAGTTTCCCAGTCTGTGAGGTAGGTAGTCATCTCTGCCTCCTCCCCTGAGGTTTCCCACAAGTAAATTCCTAGCCGAAAGGGCAGGCTCCAGGCCCAGCCGACAAGCACAGCCGGGAAAAGCTATTTCCTTAAGTGGCAACGGCAAAGAATGGGAGAGGCCATTCCAGCCCGGGAGCAGGCAGCGCCGGCCAGCTGCGGATCCTCCCAGGCCTTGGTGTCCCAAAGTGTCCCAAATCATCCCAAACCTTGGCCCCTCGGTGGACCCCTTTAATCCTGCACCAACAAGGAGCTGCCAAATCCACATTCAGGCCTTCCCTACCCCCTCCCCACCCAAACAGCACAAATGAAAGACCAAAAAAAAAAAAAAAAATCAAGTCTTTATTGTTTGATTAATAAACTGGCTTGGAGGGGCAAGAGCAGAGAGCATGGGAAAACCCAGCTTTGATTAGTCAGAAACTCTTGTTAACTGTGTACAAAATGAATCTTACAAAATCATGTAAAAAACAGGGTCAGCAAAGCAGCAGCCCTTGGGGAGGGCTCAAGGCACATGGAGGCTGAGAAACGGGCCCACCCCGGCCCCTGGGGCATGGCTGAGGGGCCAGGGGTGTGGGGTCTGCCCCCTCCCCTCCTTCACCACAGAGCACACCTGCTCTCTTCTCTCCCCACTTACAAATCACTAAAACCACGCCCCTGGAGGGGCATAAACATCAAAGGCCAAGAAGGCACTGCCGGAAATGAAGCAGCCCTGAGCTGAGCGCTGAGCTCCCTGCTCAGCAGAGGCCCAGGCCTGGGCAAGGGCTACCCTTGTTCCCCAGGCCCAGCAGTGTGAGCAGACCCAGAACCCGGAGCTGGGGGGCCCAGGCTCTATCCCCCAGGGAGGCAGTGACCATGGAAGGCCTGAGCCGGCTACCAGAGCACGCACACCCTGGGCTTTGGTCCGTGCCAGCTGTGGGGAGAAGGGCCATTGTCCCATCCAGCCCCCACGATGTGGTGCTACTCTGGCATGGCCCTGCTGAAGCCGCTGCCTTGGACAGGCCCTAAACGGGGTAGCACATGCAGCATCCCGTGCTTGCCCCTTCTGCACTGGGCTTGGCAGCAGACCTCAGGAGCCCATCGGTGACAGTGGCCCGTTGTTCCTCAATGCAGTCTTCTACCCGGGTGATGTACAGGACCGTCAGCAGCACTCCCAGGAACTGAGAAGAAGGGGCAGGATGGATGAGGTCCTGCTGGAGAGCTGGGTGGCCCTCTTTGGCAGTCCCCAGTTCCCAGAAACCCTTGCAGCCAGTCATGAGCACTCAAGGCACTGGTGGCCTGGGAAACCCCGAGCGCACAGCCTTCTCCCAGCATCCCCACTGCCCACGTGGCCCCTCCCTGGGCCCTCCGCTGCCCTCCCAGGTAATCCCAGAGACCTTCCCTGCTCCTTCTCAGCAGGTTTCTCCTTCGGGGGACTCCTGTCTCCACCCCAGCTACAACACTCGCCATCTGGAGGACCTTGGGCAGGTCACTTACCTTGCCAAGCCTCAGTTCCCTTCTCTGTAAGGTGGGCATGATAATAGCACATACCTTGCAGAACTGGAGGAGGCAGTACCCGTGAAGCACTCCGAAGAGCTCTATAAACCATGCTATTGCCCTTCTCCCTCTCCTTTTAGCCCTCCCAGAAGGAGCCCAGATTGCTGGTACAAGAGCCTTCTTCACCCACCCCTTGGTAGCTCCTGTGCTCTGTAATCACCAGCCACCCTTTATCAGAACCCACAGCCCGCCCACCACCCCTGAGTGGCATGGGGACCAGCCCACCTGGGGGAACAGGATGCCCAGCAGGAGACCCGCCATGATCGTGTAGTTGTCCATGAACCAGATGAGCACAGCGTTGGTGCAGCCCCGCACGTAGATGACGTTCTGCACGCTGAGGCGCTGCACAGCAAGGACCTGGCTGAGCGCCTCATCTGGCAGGGCCCAGTCCCATCTCTGCCACTCATTTGTGGTCTCGGCAAGTCCCTCAACCCCCCTGAACCTCAGCTTCTCACATGCAATGGGGTTCAGTAGTGAGGTTAGTGTTCCCTATAACCCTGGGAACATGGTGGTGGCATTTCTGGTTGTCACAGCGAATAGAGTTGGGGACTGAGGGACTGCAGAGCTAAGGGTAATCCTACTTCACCAACAACTTCTCTGCCTGCCTCTCGGGCGTTCCCCAGGCGTTCATGTGGGCGAAGACCCGTTCTTAATGACCTGAGCCGAAAGCCTAACTCCAGGTACATACAAAAACCAGCGTTTCCCATGTGGTTTTACTACACACTGAATTTTGCAGAAATACTACTATGTATAAATTAAGGAACAATTATACTTTAATTTGTTCAGAACTTTATCGAGAATTGTTCACCATTAAAATATATATATATATATATATATATATATATATATATATATATATATATATATATCTCCACTGCAAAAATAATGCTCATGGTGTGCAAGTTGCCAACACAACACGCCCCGCCCTGCAGGCGGCAGCTGCGCCTGTGGCGCGAACGCCTGAACGGGGTCTCTCGCTGCATCTCTCTCATGCCTGAGCCCTTACCTGTTGAAATACGTTTTATGGTCATAAACTGTTTTTATTTCTCCTTCCATCTCAGTTAGATCATTGTTACTTGTTTTGAAATTAGATGTGTGGATAGGTTATATGATCTGTAAATTTCATTTCAGAATAATCACTAGGGCATTACCAAGAGTTTATTACAAATTGGCCATTAGGTCTGAAGGCTTGAGAGCCACTGCTGGTCTATAGCTCTCCAACCTGAAGGTGTATCAAAATCACCTTCTGGGCCCCAAGAATGTGCATTTCTAACAAGTTCCCAGAGGAGTGCTCTTGCTGCTCAGTCTGGGACCTCACTTTGAGAACCACTATTCAGAGGTATCTCAAATCACTCTTTTAGCTCCCTTCTCAGCACTAAGCCAGCTTCTCTCCTAGTCCAGGGGAGTTGCTCAGGAAGCTGACCCAGGAGGGATCCCCAAGAGGGATCTCTGGGATCTCTGTCCCCGAGGGGCTCCTGGGTCCCAGGCTGAGAGAGCTGGTATGAGCCACCTGCAAACTGGCGGCCCCAAGGGCAGGGGCGGCCCCAAGGGCAGGGGCTGCAAACAAGCGTGCCTCGCAGATGAGCCCACAGCAGGCCACCCCTCCCAGCCTGGGGGGGTTTTTGGCTCCCTGAGCCCCTCTGTGTCTGGGTAGGAGTTGAAAACTCCAGCAGTACCTGGGTACTGTTCAAAGGCAGGAATATTGGAAAATCTAAGCAGCCAGGAGCCCCACCTCTAGAAACCCTCCAACCACTCAGGACAGGGCAGGAAAAGCAACCGTTCTGGTGATTTCAAAGACGTTACCTCCTTGTCAATAGTTTTGTAGCCACACATGGTGTTGACAACGCTCGTCTGAAACAGAAAGGTGTGTTAGCTAACATTTACATGGTACTTACTGTCAAAGATGCTATTCATACTATTCTCCCCATTCTAGGGACAAAAGACCTGGCACTCAGAGTTGCACTGTCCAGTAAGGTTGGCGCTGACATTCCCGCCCAGGCAGTCAGGCTCAAGTCTGCATCTTAACATCCCACCTCCAAGGAATGCCCCCGGGACGAAAGGTGGGAGGGCTAGTTCTGTGGCACTTGGGTGGGAACCACTCCTCAACCAGTGACCCACAGCAGACTAGAACACAGAGAAAAGCAGGTCGCCCCGGGCTCCCCCACCGCGGCCCTGCCAGAGGCACAGCCCTGCTGGCGTGGTGACATGCCGTCTCAGAGGTCAGGCTGGGCTTCTCCTGCCCCACTGGCTCTCCTAAAGAAAAACCTCAGACTGCAGCCAGGGCCTGGCCAGCGGTGGTTTATTTGAGGGCGAGGCCAGGACCCCTGACCACACTTCCCTGCCCCGGCCAACAGCCACATGCCAGTGAAAGGAAGTGCCTCCCCAGTTCCTTTCCAGGATGAGAGTTGCTCTCAAAAACTTCCAGATGCTGACCAATCTGGGTCAGTCCTAGACCCCATCCAATCCCTTCCCAGCAACTGTAAGTCACGGGGCTGGCAGGGGGACTTCCCATCATGCCTGTGGCCCTGTGAGGTCTCCTCCTCCTATCAGGCGAGAGAAAGCCAGATGCCCTGGTCGCGCCCCTCCACATCTAAGTGAAAACCGCTGTGGGGGCAGGGCGCCAGCAGTGATGCAGGAGAGCAGCCAAGAGGCAGTGTGGCCTCTGGCATCATCTTGCCTGGTCCAGGTCCAACTCTATCACTCAATGAGCTCTGTCGCTTATGAGCTCTGTGACCAGCCTTAGGTGCTTCTGAGGGGCTGGCACATGAGGTGCTTGATAAGTATTTGTCGAATGAATGAATGAATGAATGGGTGAGCTCCTTGGTCTCTTCCATAAGCAATGGCGATCAGTGAACCCACCTCACAGGGCTGTTTTGAACAGAAGGCCAGGTACCCACAGAAAATGCTCATCCCAGGGCCACACACAGAGGAGCACAGGAGTGCTGGCTGCAGTGACTTTGTTTATGGGTTCAGCTTCTAGAAAGGCAAGGAAGGACATCTACTCTTCTCCCAAAAGAGCGGGTTGGATCTCAGACATCATCCAGATCAGTCTAAATGTCAGGGCCTGGTGTGTGAGCAAAATAACTTCCCTCAGTCTTGACTGCCCCCACATGCCCTCAGACCCAGCACGGCCCAGCATCAACTTAGCATTTCTGGCCCCTCTAGGCCATGAACATGACCTCTATGGGAAGGGTCAGGCCAGGAGCAGGTCCATGAAGGCATGATGGGAGCGGGTGCTTTCTACCTCGTTTGTTCGTTCACTCAGGCATTCATTGAACAAATATTGGCTGAACACCGATTATGTGCCACTAACTGTTCTAGGTATTTGGAATACAGAAGATCAAAACAAAGTCCTTGTCTTCATGGAACTTTTATTCTAGAAAGGGAGACAGATAATGAACATAATAAATAAGCAAACCATATGTTATGTAAGAAGGTGAGAAGAGCAATTTCACTCCTCACGGAGGCTCCTGGCAGAGGGGCCACAGCCCCTGTCCTCAGAGAGGAGACGTGCGGCTGGCAGGAGGCCTCCCCGACACCTAGAGGTCAGCCCCAGCCCCGACCCCGGGGGGACTCGCTTCCCCTTCCAGGAGAGCTCCCCTCCAAGGAAGGGGATATGACGCAGCTGTGATCTCCCCAAATGTAGAGCCTGCCTGGCTGTGACCACAGGATCAATGTCCTGCGGGGGCTCCACTGAAGGCCCAGGGCCCCGAGATAAGATGTGCAGAGGCCTCTTTCACCTGGCACAGTGCCACATGGCCGGGCACCAGAAAGGGGACTCCTGAGCAGCCAAAAGATCAATACAGCAAGGTTCACATGTGCGTCCTCTCATCCTGACCCGGGACTAACGGGCTGATACCTGGAATGCTTATCTGGGGTCTGGACAGCTAAGAAAAGGGGAGAGGGAGCTTCCGGGACAGGCCCCCAAAGGGGAGCCAACAAAAAGGAGTGAATATCGATAAAAGCTGGACACAAAGACACAGCAGTCTGAAGCTATTCAATATAGGAGCAAGCTGCCCTTTATACCCATGGGTCTTGAGGGACATCCTTAGTATAACCCAATTTTACAAGAACTGTAGAAGCCAAAATACAGTTCTGTTGCTCCAAACCCTCTATAGAGAATCAGGAGAGCTGATGGCATAGTTCCTGTCCAAAGCTTAGCAGGCTCGAGATCCAGGAAGAGCTGATGCTTCGGTTCAAGTCCGAAGACAGGCAGGAAGAATCCTCTCTTACTCAGGGAGGGAGAAGTTCTACCCAAATCCTCTACAGGAAGTCCAGACATTTCTTTTAAGGCTGAGGGCTAGCGGGGGAAAGAGACTTTCCCTGAAGAACTGGCACGTTCCCTCGTCCCAAACATTGGCGATGAAACAGACCACTTCTCCCTTCTTCCCTTTGGCTTCCAGGAAGCTCTAAGCCACGGAACACATGGCTCCTTTCCAGTGATTCCATAAGCCCTTTAGGCCTATGGATCAGTAGTTTATATTTTCTCCATCATCTGGCTCTCCTATTTTAGAATATATTTTCCATGATGCTGATTTAAGTTTAGTTTTTTATTCTCTCTATTTCCCTTCCCTATCCAGGAAGGAAATACCTCCTTCTACATTTAGAGAAAACCATGCAAGTGTGGGAAACACAGGGAGAACAACAGTCTTGTCACACAGAACCAGATATAACCCAGCCCGGGCCGGTCGCCTCCCCACCGGGGGTTCCCATGCAGAGGTCAGCTTAAGATTCCCTTTCTCTGTGGAGGGCATCTGTGTTTACACGCCCAGCCTGGACCTCTCCCTCAAACTCCAGACTCATCTAACTACCTCTTTGACACTCTGCTGGCATGTCACACAGGCTCTCAAATCCTACATGTCCACGCTGAGCTCCTTGTGCCCCCCACCTTTGTCCACGCAGCCCCTCCACCTCAAGTAACAGTGGCCCCACTTCTCCTGCAGCTCAGGCTAAACTCTGGGTGTTCTCCTCAGTTTCCTCTTTCACCTGCCTCCCACCCCTGCTCCGTCAACAAACCCTGTTGGCTTACTTGCTAAAACCAGCCAGAAGCAGACCATGTTTTGCCACCTCCATGACAGCCACCTGCCTCTGAGCCTTCACCTTCTCCTGCCTGGTGTGGCGGATGCTGTAAGGAGCTGTCCAGGCCCCTGCAGCTGCTGTGGCAGCAGCCCTTAGCTGTCAGCTCCCTGTCCCCACCGGTGATTGTCACGCATGGTTAATTCTATGTGTCAACTTGACCGAGGTTTGGGGTACCCAGATACTCAGCCAAACATTCTGGGTGTTACCACAAGGGTGTTTTTCAATGAGGTGAACAGTTAAATCAGTAGACTGAGGAAAGCAGATTGCCCTCCCTAAAATGGGCAGGTCTCATCCAATCAGTTAAAGGCCTGAACAGAACAAAAAAGCTGCCCTTCCTCCAAGTAACAGCGAAGTCTTCCTGGCAGACTGTCTTCAGGTCTGAACGGAAACACCAGCGCTCCCTGGATCTCCAGCCAGCCAGACCTCAAGAGGCACCAAACCACCAGCTCTCCTGGGTCTCAGGCCTTCGGACTCGGACTGGCATGGAAGCCCTGGCTCTCCTGAGTCTCCAGCTTGCTGATTCACCTTGCAGTCTTGCAGTCTTGGGACTTGCCCGCCTCCATAATTCTGTAAGCCAGTTTCTTACGATAATGTCTTTACACGTGCGCGCGCGCGCACACACACGAGACATACATCTTATGGATTCTCTTCCTCTGCTGAACAAAGCCAGCAAGTCCCCTCCCAGGTGGGACAGTATACTCATTCAATGCTGGTGAATGTGGGGTGTGCAGGCTTGGCCTCTTTGTCCCAGCATGAGACAACACCAGGGGATCATCCACATACATGCAGCTGAGGTTCCTACTGAGACTGCACCATTGCTCAACTTCTCCCCCTGCCCAACTCTGCTCCTATCACATCCCTTGCAGGTGTTGATCCTGGGAGTACCTCCTACTAAGCCTCCTGCTCACTTACCTGAATCTCAGAGCCGGCTTCCCAGGCAGCCTGGCTTGTGACACCTGGACGGCTGCATTAGCCCGTAACCAGACGCCCCGCATCCTCCTCTGCCTCTCAGGAGCCAAGTGAGCCTGGTAAAGCCCAGGTCTTATCTGCCACTTAGCCACTGAAACCCTTGACTCCCTGTCACTCATGGGAACGTCTAAGTTCTGATCGTAGCCTTCAGGGCACTCATAACTTCTCTGACTCCATTTGCTACTACCCTCGCTCTGCTACAGCCACACTGACTCTGTGCTGTCTCTCAAACACAGTAGGGCTATTCCCACCTCAGGGTCTTTGCATTTGCAGGTCTCCCTGCCAGGAAGGCCCCTCCCCCAGATATGCACAGCTTACTCCCTCACTTCCTTCAGAGTTTTCTGGAGAACCCACCTTCTCAACATGTAAAATTGCAATCCTCCGTGTCCTCGCCTTATTTTTATCCTTAGTATTTATCATCCTCTAACATCCTCCTTTACTTATTAGTTTGTCAGTTTTCCCCACAAGGACATCAGCTCCATGCGGGGAATGCGCCTTTCTGCGCATGCTTGCTGCACCCCCAGACCCTAGAACCACATCTGGCAAAGAGTAGGTCCTCAATAAATATTTGTTGAATGAATGAATGAATACAAGTCAGGCTTCCACATCTCAGCTTGGACATTCAGCGGCCACTGCCCTGGGCAGAGAAGTCCAGGATCACCTCCCACAGGTGTCTCTGAAAACCCCGGGCTCCTTCCCAGCACTCCCCCTGCCCGGAGGGCTACCCTAAAATGGCAGCTAAAATTTCCAAACAAGCCTCCGCTCCTGGGCTGGCCTTTTTTAGGGCTTGTGCATTTGTCACGGGCTCCCTGACTCATGGGTGAGGCCCCACCCCCATCAGCAGCTGCTCAGTTTACAGAAACTGGCAGTGGGCACAGAAGGATGGAGACGTCAGAAGGGAAATTTTCCATGACTCCCTAGAGCATGAGTAAGTGCAAAGCTCTCTGCTTCATTCCAGTCCAGAAACCAGACAGTTTTCGAACACATTAGTCAAACATAGAAGATTGACGAAGCCTCTCTCATTCGGTGACTACACCGGGCAGCCTCCCAAGTAGCTGAAGGGATGAGAGAGTTGACAGGGCCCTGCTGGCATTTACATCATTGGATCCCCTTCCAAGTGCCTCGTTACTGATGATCACCAGGCCCTCCGGCCCAAAGTCCCTAGAGATGCCCAAAGCGCAGGCCCTGCTCTGGCCCTCCGGCCAAGGCTGCAGAGCTGGCCAGCCCTGCTAAGCCGGCCCGGCCTGGAACGCTCTGCCGTTCCCTGCCTGGCATGTCCAGCCATCAGAGCACAGCTCTCGCGATGGCTGCCTGCGTTTCATCCCAGCCCTATCAGCCTGGGCAAGGCACCTAGCCTTTTGGTCCCTCAGTTTCCTCATCGGTAGAGTGGGCAAAATAATAGTACCTGCCTCACAGGGTAGCTGAAAGGATTAAACAAGTTAGTACAACTAAAGAACCTAGAAGAGGCCTGCACATGGTGAGCGCTTAATAGATGCGAACTACCACTTCTAATACAGGGAAGCCCCCGCCCCCAGGTATACCCCTTCTAGTAGCTCTGGGGGCCAGGAACCCTGGACAACGACCACCACCTGCTGCCTACCCCACCCCCCACCCACCCCACCCCTGCACTGAAAGGTGAGAGAGGCGCTTGACCAGCTGGGGTGGCCCCAGGGGCAGGGAATACCGTGTTTCTGATGCAGCAGGTATAGGGCACCCCGCAGGCCAGGGGTCCGGGGGCGCCGCAGTCGTGATACTGGTTTTTGCTCCAATCTTGGTAGTCTTCCCCGCCACAGCACTTGAACTGAGAGAGGAAGCAAGCAGAGAAGGGAGCTGCTGTCACCGCCGAGGCTGCGGGCAGACAGCAGGAGGGGGTCCTGGCAAGAGACGATGCAATTCATGATGTGGCCACCCGGGTACTGGGGGCTATCAGGAGAGCCTGAGGCAGACGATGTCAGGTCAAAGCACTGAACGGGCAGCATGGCTGCCCAAGAGGTAGTGAGCTCCCTGTCACTAGGAAGGCATGCAAGCCAAGGCTGAGAAGTCTCTTCATGGGATATCGCAGTAATGACTGAACGCTGCATGACAAAGTCCTCCCTTGACAAATGGATCCTGTCATCATGTCCCAGTGCAGGTACCAGACCAGAAAAGTTGGCCTTTAAGGTCCCAGAGACTAGGATTCTGTTGCAGCCACAACAACCCCGCGGCCCCTGCACCACACTGACCTGCTCCTCACTGGCCTCAGCGCTGCCTTAGCAGCGGGCACACGCCCCTTCCATCCTGCCCTGGGCTCAGGACTGGAGCGATGGTGAGACCGGTGTTGTTTCCCCCTTATGTTAGCTCCTCCTCGCGTAGTGGTGCCAACACCTGGGGAGGGCAGTTATTCTCCCGGGGCGCAGTGTGTCCAGGCACCGCTCTGTGCACTGGAGAGACAGGCTGAGCAAAGCAGCGCGGCCCCTGCCCACGTGGGACATCCGGTGGAGGGAGACCGAGCGTAGCACGCCACGAAAAGATCAGGGAGGTAGTGCTGTGTTCCCGGAGTGTGAAAACACAGGGGAAGGAAGCAAGGGGCAGCTTTAGGTTAGGAGGTCAGGAAAGGCCTGAGGAGATGCCATTTAATCTGACATGGGAACAACAGGAAAAAATCCACCTGTGCAAAGATCCTGTGCAGAAATGAGCAAGGTGTATCTCGGCAGCAGAGGCGAGCATGTGCAGAGCACAGCAAGGAAAGAGGAAGGGATGAGGTTGAGAGGGCGGCGCGGGCCAGACTTACACAGCCTTGTGAGCCAGAATAGGAGGGAGCCGGGATTGTATTCTGAGTAACGGGAGGTCACTGGAGGGTTTCACTAGGGGAGTGATATGGTTGGAGGTCCTGGTAGAAACAGAAACCCGACAACTTTTCACTGTCCCCACAGAGCCCTTTAGGATATTAGGTTTTAGGAACTGAAAATGCCTCTCTGTGGCACAGCGCAAAGGGCATGTGCTTTGCAGTTTGAAAGGACAGAGTTCAAATCCTCACACCACCACTCCTAGCTGTGTGACTTCAGGCAAGTTGATCAGCCTCTCTGAGCCTCAGATCCTCCTCTGTAACGCAGGATGAGGAACCCCAGCTGTGCCCAGCTGAGCTGAGGATTACAGAGAGAGACCATGCATGATGTGCCCAGCACAGGGCCTGGCACCAAGCAGTGGCCAAAGAGCTTGAGTCACTCCCCCAACCCACCCCAGAAGAAATAGAATCCTCAGACCAGTTGAGGGCTGATTCCAATAAAAACATCTCACTCCACCCAACCGCCAGAGCTGGCGGCCACGTCCCTGGCAGAGAAGGGCCTCCCAGAGGCTGCACCTGTTGTGACTACAGCAAAACCTGAGCCAAGGGAGTGGCCACTGCGAATGGCCTTGGGTGCAGTGATATGTTGGTCCCACTGATGGATATCACAGGGGATCCGGCCATCATGGGGGATGAAGCCCCCAAGATCATGTCCCCGGAAGTGCCGCCAGGGCTGAGAAGGCTCACAGCCCTTAGGCTCTGCTTGTCCTCACCTAGGAGAACATGAGGATGATGATCACTGCAGCGGACACGTGCTGATTGACGTCTTACCACATGCCTAGCGCTGTTCTAAGCACTTCCAAATTAAGTCAAGGGAGAGTCACAATGACGCCAAGAGGAAGGGACCATTAGTAGCCCCCTGACACAGATGAGGAACCTAAGGACTGGGACTGAATGTGATTGGTATGTATAAGCCAAGCGGGACAGCGGCTGGCTCTACAACTGCTATTATTGCACTGACAGACTTGGGTGGACCTTGGGGGAAAGGGACAGCATTTCAGAATGACATCATCGCATTCAAAGAAGGGCATAGAGGGAAAGGAGAAGCCTTGTTCCGTTCCCCGACGCCAGGGGAAACAGAATCAGGGAAGAGCTCTGTTCACACTGGGGCTGTCCCTGACTTGCAGGGAGTGAGCTCCCCACCACTGAAGGGACTTGGCTGAAGGGACTTCTGAACTGGGTGGCTTAGAGGTCACTCCCATCTCAAGGAAGGATGATCTTTACCCATTGGAGAGGGGCCCCCTGAGACCCTGTGGGGTGGCTTGTAGCTGCATTTGACCTTGTTCTTTTTGTTTGAGGGGGAGGACCCATGTGACTGAAAAGGGACAGGCAGGGCAAGGACACTCTGGACCAGGCATGTGGAGGACGGGTTGCGAAGGCCAAGCCCCGCCCTCGGTGGCCATCCATGGCCCACCCTTGCCTCCCAGCTCGGCCTTGCTTTGGGAATGTGTAAGCCGTGTAACCCTCCCCCTCACCTTCTGGAGCAGGGTCCCAAGTGGGGAGCAAAGGGCACGGGAGGCACATCTCTGACCCAAAAAGCCCGGCTCACCTCCTTCTGAACAAAGTCCATGATGTTCTTGAAGTCCAGATCATCATAGTAGTTCTTGATTCCTCTTCGAATGTTGTCATTCAGAAAGTCAATGGTCTGTTTAGACAGAGAAATTACAAAAGAAGACCATACACACCCCAGAATTCAACCCAAGATTTCCCATAAGTTCCAGTTGGAACAGAGTGCCCGACTGCCCAAGTAACCCCCGCCCCTGCCCGCACAGAGCACCCCCTCCGGGCACGGAGCACCATTCCCACCCTGAATACTCACAACCTCCCTGCCCACACACTTTCTCTGTGCCTCTAATGCCCATCTGATGCCTGGGTCTCTGTGTCATGTCTAAGCAAGAGTGATTCAGCCCTTTTCCTTTACCGATTAAACCAGCCCAGGCCCTGAGAGGGTGGGGCCCCGCCTGGGAGGCACAGCTCCAAGCGCCATGAGGCTGGCACACAGCGGCCAGGGTTCCCAGCCTGGTGTTCCTTCGGTTGCCTAAAGACAAGCCTGAGCCGGATCTTCTCTTTGCCCTCTAGACCTCCTCTCGACTCTTCTCTACTATCCAACCGCTTGTGTAACAGACAAGGAAACTGAGGAGAGAGCGGGCCGACTCTCCCAGCTTCACAGAGCAGGCGGGTAGGGGCCCAGCCAGGCCTGGAAATCAGGTCTCCTGACTTCCCCCACGGGCCTCCTCCCACCGCTGCCGGGCTCCGGCCCGAGGACAGGGCCCACCTCCTGGCTCAGACTGGGACAATCCCCACCGGGAAGCACTGGCACACGGCCCTCTTCCAGTCACACCAGGCCTTCTGGATCAACAGTCATCAGCCGTTGTGCTAAGATCCCGGGGCACAAAAGGCTTCACAAAAGGTCCCACAGCGGGAAGGGGTGGGGACAGGAATGTGGGCAGCTCAGCTCCCCGCTCACAGTGACAATCGGGGCTTTCAGAGCAGGGAGGCCCTCGTGTCATCAGAAATCAGGCTGGCACAAAGGGGGCATTCTCGGCTCTGGAGCCAGAGGATCGCCGGGGGAGGCGCCGGCGGGCACATTAGGACAACGGGCGCTGGGTCCCAGGACCAGTCCTGCCACTGTAGACCCTGTGTCAGCTCCTCCCCTCTCCGGCCTCAGTTTCCCACTTGTGAACTGACCCTGCAGGCCTGTCTTTAAGACACGTTCCAGCTCTAAGGATCAAAGACTAGGCTGAGAGGGGCCATCAAGCGTTAGACCACGCAACCACCCAGGCCTCAGGCACTTCATTTATGGTCTGAGTCTCCATTTCCTTACCTGAAGAATGGGGAGGGAAGTCCTCAGCCTCATAGCGCTTTGAGATTTAAATAAACTAAAGCTACAGAAGTCCTTATCAAGATGCCAGGTGTGTCGTAGGTCCTGGTCTTATTATTATACCATATTTTGCTGTGTATAATGAGAACCCACGTTTTTTGGCCCAAACTTTCAGGAAACAAATCTTTCATTTTACTTTTTTAATTCAATTATTTATTTTTTTATATGTAGATACTTGTTTTTTGTATTAGAAAGGAATTTTCGCATTTATTTTTGAACATACTATGGTACAAGAAATTTTATGTAACAAATAGTTACAAAACATAAAAACAGACACAAGCTATTGCAGGTTTTACCCATGTATGATGCGCACTCTTATTTTTCCGTCAAAAATTTGGGCAAAAAAGTGCGCATTATACACGGCAAAATGTGGGAGATATTTCTTCTACCAGGAGAAACATACCCTATGGTACCACTTCACACCCATCGTGTCATCAGTGGAAAACGGTTAATTCCCAGGAGGAACCAAGGCCCCAGGTCCTGTCTAAAAGACATAGTGTAATAGAGGCAGCTCAGGACAAGAGCCAGCCCCTGGCCTGGGACCCCTCACAAACACCCTGCAGCCCAGAGAAGCAATGTGACTTGTCCAAGGTCACCCTGCTGGTTGCTGGCCAATCGATGCTGGAATCAAGGTGTCAAACTCTCAGGCTGATAGATTTTAAGAAGCCAAGATGAGAACCCAAGATTCAGTTTGGGGCCATCTCCCCAACCCATCTCCAATGTCAGGAAGAGAAGCACAAAACAAACATCAGCCAGTCCTTCTGGACGCGCGGCTGAGAGCCAAGGTAACAAAAGAGACTGGCTCAGGGAAGCCTCCCTGCAGCCAGGAGGAAAACCCTCTGCTGACAATGCACCGCCGCTCTGGAGCAGACCTGGGAGGTGGGGAGGACTGGGCAGCAGTCTCGGGAGGCCTGCGCCCTGCCCTCTTCCACGTGAAAGCTTCTGCGCTCAAAAGCCCGAAGCCCTGAATGCGTCTGGTGCAGGAGCCTGGCACAGCGGCTGGCTGAACAGCTGCTTGCTGACCACACAGGTGGGCAGAGCGGGGACCACCTGGCCTTTCCAGTAGGTGTCTGGTCCTCTGGTGATGAGGGGACAGGCCAGCCAGCTGGGCCATGGTTGGGGTGTTTAAGAAACTGGACACCAGGGTGGGGCCAGTTTGCCACCCATGGAAGGGCAGGGAATGAGCTCATGGCATTACACAGCATGCTGCGGGGCGCCCTTGGCTGAGCTGAGGTGCAGGAGGGCAATGTCAGGGTCAGGGACTTGTCTGAGGCTCCGTGCTCCAGGGCGTGTCAAATGGTTTCCTGCTACTCTCAAGGCGCTGCAGCCACAGTCTTGGTCCAGCAAGGCCTTCTGCACCTGTCTCTGCCCACTGGCCACCTTGAGGCCCTCCACTGAGTCATGCATGGGGATGGAGGTAGGGTCATGAGGGCAGGAGGCACAGGGCAGGGTCAGCAGAGGGGATGCCCCCAGGCCCGACAGGGAAAGGCTCTCCCTCCCTCTTTGGTGAACAGCCCTGACCTCTCCCCCCGAAACCTGCTCAGCCTCCACGTACTTTCCAAAGCTGCCGACTCCAAAAGAGGCCTCTTTGTGAAAATCAGGCCTTCCATCTAGTAAACCGAGCTGGGGCCCTGCGGGGAAGAAAGGCCTCACTGGAGGCCTCTCAAAATGGGCAGGAAAACCAGATGGTCCCAGGCTCCATGAGTGGCAGCTGGCCCCAGTTCCTATCAGGGACCTCTCTGTGTCATGCTGGCTCTGTCATATGTGCACTGCCTCGGGCACTCTGTGTGTGCGCGCGCGCGCGCGCGTGTGTGTGTGTGTGTGTGTGTGTACCAGGAAATGTGTAGGACATTTAGCTGGCCCTACCCTGTGATGGGGTTGGGGGATGGGTGAGAAATCACAGCGAGGCGGGTGAGTTGAACAGTCCATTAAGAACTATAAAGCGCTCTGCTGTGTTCAGCGTTATTCTGAGGGGCCGGGGGAGCCACTTGGAGGATATGCCTTGCAGAGCGTGGCAGGGAAGAGAGAGTCCTGGCTTCCTCTGCTGCTCCCGGAGAACACGCACACCCAGTGCCGCCCCCACCTGCTGTAAACCAGGTCGCAGCGCAGGGCAGCTCCAGCAAAGACTAGAAAACCACCTTCCACCAACGGCTGGCATGGCCTTGAGGCCACGTGGCCCAGGCTAAATTAAGCAAAGAGTAAGCAAACATCAAAGGGCATGGGATTATCAGAGCACGTTGTTTAAGCCACCAGGTTCAAGCTGCCTAGTTCCTTCTTTTAAATCTAGTTTTAAAGATATCCAAAATCTCCACGCCACCCCTCTCAGCAGAGATGCTTAGAGTGTTTTTAAATAAACAAGGAATTGAAAGAGGTGGGGGGCATGGGGCAGCCGCTCCCCGAGGATAGGATGCTGGAGGAGCTGGAGGAGCAGGAAGAAGGAAGGAGGAAGGGAAGGGGCAGCAGCGGGAGCCTTCCTCCAGGCCTCTGGGGATGGAGGTGTCCTAGTTTCCTGGCTCTCTGGAGATGGCTGGGTTCCTATCAGCTTCTAACGCCCACGGCTGGGGAGGCCGGGCTGCTGGCAGCCCAGCTGGAACCAGTGCCAATGTGGTTCTCATGACATGAAGCCAGCATCTCCTAACAGTCAGCCAGCATCTCTGGGCTTCCCTCAGTCCCCCTAGAAGGTGGGGACTCATCCTCTTGCCCCCAGACCTCAGCCTCTGCTCCAGCCCCGATAGAAGTCCACTCTGACTATCAATGGTCAAAGAGAACCCAAGTAGCAAGGGAAAAAAGGAGAGGAAAGCTGCAAGGTTCTTTGGAATATTAGTCATTTCCATCCTCAGCCCTGGCCAAGGTCACAGGTTTAATCGCCCTGGTTGGGGGAGGTTATGCTTCAGTTTCCCATGTGTTTGGGGCTCCAGACCTCACTCCCAAACAGCTGTCCGCAGTGGGGCGCACCAGCCGTGGGAGTCTGATCGGGTCAGTGCAGAGCTTTCCCTACTTGTCTCTGGGCAGAAGGAGGTCCATGTTCAGGTGTTCAGCTAAGTGGGCCCTGGCGCTGTCTCCTTCCTCCCTGCCCTTGTCCTCAAGAGCAGGCCCAGAGCCCTTCCCATAAAAAAACCCCACAGGCTGCGTGATGCCCACCGTTTCTGTGGCCTGGCGTTGGGTGTGACCACAACACCCTTTGATCGAGGCCAAGAAAGAGGCCTCTCCTCCCCCTGGCCTGGTGGTAGAGGGAAGGAGGCCTGGGATTGGGACACAGATACACCAGGTATAGCCTAGCGCCCTCTGGGTGTCCCTGCTCAGCTCTGCCCAACTGGGAACACACAAGTAGGAGCTGCCCTCCTCCAACATCCCTGGCACCCTCAAAAGAGGCCATGGTACAAGCTGGGGTGACAGTAGGTCAAGAGGGGTGAGGCACAGACTAGTCGTGGAGGTCATGCAGGCTTTCCTCCCACGAGCTGAGGGCAAGATGCTGCACTTCTGCTTCTAATGCCCAGGCCCTCAGGCCGCCTGCTCCCCAGTGCATGGCCATAGGCCCTGCACAAGCAGAGACGCCACTTCAGTTTGACCATCAAGTCATAACTGACAGCAGAAACTTCGTCCTGGGTAAAAGGTTGATGGAGAGTTTCTGCCGTACATCTGGGAGTCTGTTTATATTTTGTAGCCTGGCGGGGGCTGTGGTCTAGGCTTCCTCCTGAGAATTTAATGTGAAGTTATTAGCTTGATGATTTGTCCTCATTTATCACCACAAGTGGATTCTTAGAGTTAATAAGTAACCTGCGGGCCTGGATTTGTTACAGTGTGACTCAGAGAAATCCGTCTTCTCCTCTTGGTAAGGAAAAATGGAATTGGGAACTCGCCTCCTCCTGGCAGTCGACCTTGATTGCTCCTCACCTTTTTCTCCATCTTACACTGCCCCTTCCTGCCACCATCAACAAGTCGGGCTTCTCCTTCCCTGTCCTCACCGTTGGCTCATCTCGTTTTATAAAATCACATTGCATTGCAGCTGGAAGGAACATTATTTTTCTTTATATGATATTTCCCCCTTGATTATGAAAAAAGAAAAAGAAACTTTGGAAGCTAGGGGAAAAATATGAATGAGAAAATAAATATCACCCTAGTCCCATCCCTTAGAGGAAATAAGAGTTTGTATGCTCATATTTCTATTTCCTTCCAGAGTTTTCCAGGACTTTTTTTTTTTTAATTGTGGATATCTGACTGTGCTTACTGTTTTGTATCTCATTTTTCAATTATTTTGAAATATGTGGAGTCAGTGCCGCAATCCCGCTGGCTGCTCTCTCGGTTCTCTCCCTGGGGCCTCCTTCCCTAGTCTCTCCTCGGGTGTCTCTGGCCCGCTCTGCCCCCACCTTTGCGGGAGACTAGGCATATTCATATTCATGTTCTTCCCAGGAAGGCTGGATACTTTCACAGGAATGACAGCATCTATGATGAGTGTGGCCCAGACATGCCAAAAGGTTAGATGCCCCTGGCTAGAGGTAGTGGGGCTTGGCTGGTTACTCCAGAATCGAGTAACAAAGGCCAGCCCTGGACCCTGGACCCTGGACCCTGAACCCACCCACTTCTGGAATCTACGAAAAAATAGCCTGATAAATGGCCCCCGAGAGTTCCTACCATCACTTGCTAAAATAGACCAATCCAAGACAGAAAAATTTTTATGTACCTTCACATTTTGGAATTGTGTCAATACCTTACCAAGAAAATAAAAAGATATTTCTATTTAAAATTTTAAAAAAAGAAATATGCATTACAGATATACGATAGCGCAGCCCACCAGGAGCCCCAAACAGCTGAGACTCTCCGTGGGGAGGGTCCTTCCTGGGCTACCTCCCGAGACCCTCCCCTGGCCGGGCCGGGCGAGGGGCACCCTGTCCAAGGGGAAGGAACGCACTGCACCCTACGGCTCCCTCCAGGTCTGGGGATAAGTGGTAACTTACACCGCTGGCCTCGGGTCCGCAGCATCCCTCCCTCTGAGGACTAAGCAGGCCCTGGCGGATTCACCTTGGCTCAGCTCCCTTACTGAAAAGGAGTGGTGTCACAGCCTCTGTGACCTATAAGGCACCGGAAAATGACAAATAAAACTGCCTTTGTGAAGGCACGTTGGAAACCAGACTACTGTTCACTGAGGGGATTATTTATTAAAACCATTGATGTCACTGACCGTGACCTGGAGCTGGGCTGCCGCCAGGAAAGCACTAACCCACAATCTCTGGAAAGCCGTAGGCCGGCTGGGAGCCCTGTTGGCTGCGCAGAAAACCATCCCAACAGGCAAATGGAATAAACAACTCTCCCCTCCATACTGCCAAGAAATAAACCAATGCCCTGGCTCTGCCAGCCCAGAGCAGATGGTCTGAAAAGTAGAAAAGAAGAAAAGACAGGAGCACAGGGCAAGACTAGATTGAGAAGACAGCCAATGGGGCAAATAAGAAATCAGATGGTGCCACGGCACTGAACCTCCTAGCATGTTAACACATTTCTACATCTTCACTTCAAACACCGATGACTTCTATCCTGCCTCTCCCAGGAACTCAGATCTAGATGAGGGTCAAGATTTTGTTGAAGAGAATCAAGTGTGGGTCTGGGGGGCTGATTCTTGGAGAGACACTTGCAGAAATTAGGAGAGACAAGTTTGTTTTAAAATCTGCCTCTCAGGAAAAAAATCAAAAGGGAAATCAAAAAATATCTTGAGACAAATGGAAATGGAAACACAACATACCAAAACTTAAACAGTTTTAAGAAGGAAGTGTACAGTGATAATGTTTATAGTGATTCTTTCTACATTAAGAAAAAAAAAAGATCTCAAACAAACAATATAACTTTATACCTCAAAGAACTAGAAAAACAAACCAAGCCAAAGTTAGTAAAAGGAAGAAAATAACAAAGATCATAGTGGAAATAAATAAAATAGAGACTAGAAAGACAATAAAAAAGATCAATAAAATTAAGAGTTGGTTTTTTGAAAGAAATAAAATTGACAAACTTTTAGCTAGACTATGAAAAAAGAGAAGATTCAAATAAAATCAGAAATGAAAGAGATGTTATAAAGAGATGTTACAACTAATAAGAAATGAAAGGATCAAAAGAGACTATTATGAACACCTATACACCAACAAACTGGATAACCTAGAATAAACGGATAAATTCCTAGAATCATACATCCAACCAAGACTGAATCATGAGGAAATAGGAAATCTAAACAGACCAATAATGAGTAAAGAGCTTGAATTGGTAACTAAAAGTCTTCCAATAAAGAAAAATCCAGGACAAGACAGCTTTACTAGTAAATTCTATCAGACATTTAAAGAAGAATTAATACCAATCCTTATCAAGTTTTTCTCAAATATAGAAGAAAAGGGAACACTTGCAAACTTGTTTATGAAGTTTGCATTACACTGATACCAAAACCAATAAGAATACCACAAGAAAAAAAAGTTCAGGCTAATATCCCTGATGAACACAGATGCAAAAATCCTCAACAAAATATTAGCAAACCAAAATGAACGTTAAAAAATCATGTTTAAGTGGGATTTATCCCTGGGATGCAAGGATGCTCCAACATCTGCAAATCAGTAATGTGATACACTACATTAACGGAATGAAAGATAAAAATCATATGGTCATCTCAATAGATGCAGAAAAAGCATTTGACAAATTCAACATCCTTTAAAATAAAAACTCTCAACAAATTAGATACAGAAAGAATGTACCTCAACATAATAAAGGCCATACATGACAAGTCCACAGTTATCATCATACTTAAAAGTGAAAAGCCAAAAGCTTTTCATCTAAGGTCAGGAAGAGACACAGTGCCCGCTCTCACTACTTCTATTCAGCATAGTACAGGAAGTCCCAATCAAAGCGAGAAAATTAGGCAATAAGAGGAACAAAAGCATCCAAATTAGAAAGAAGTAAAATTGTCTGTTTTCAGATGACATGCTGTCATATGCAGAAAATCTTCAAGACTCCAGGAAAAAAAAACCACCAAAAACAAAAAACCTGTTAAAACTGATAAATTCAGCAAAGTTGCAGGATACAAAAAACAAAAAAAAAAAACACAAAAATCAATTGTATTTCTACACACTAACAATGAACTATCCAAAAACATAAATTAAGAAACAATAACATTTACAATAACATCAAATAAAATAAAATACTTAGGGATAAATTTAAACAAAGATATGAAAGACTTGTACACTGAAAACTGTAAAACACTGGAAGAATCAGAAGACAACACTGATAATTGGAAAGATATCCCTTGTTCATGGACTGAAAGAAATAATATTTTTAAAATGTCCATACTACCCAAAGTGATCTACAGATTCAGTGCAATCCCTATAAAATTCCAATGGCATTTTCCCCAGAAATAGGAAAAAATTCTAAAATTTGTATAGAACCACAGGAGACCCCAATGTTGAGTAAGAGAAGCAAAGCTGGAGGCATCATACTTCCTGGTTTCTGACTATATTACAGAGCTATATTTATCAAAACAGTGTGGTATTGTTATAAAACCAGGCACATAATCAGTGGACCAGGATAAAGAGCCTAAAAACAAACCCACACATATATAGTCAACTAATTTTCAACAAAGACACCAAGAATACACAATGGGTAAAAAACAGTCTTCAATAAATTGTGTTGAGAAAAGTGTATCCACATGCAAAAGAACGAAACTGGACTCATCTTATGCCATGCACAAAAATCAACTCAAAATGGATAGAAGACTTAAACCTAAGACCTGAAATCATAAAACTTCTACAAGAAAACATAGGGAGTAAGCTCCTTGACATTGGTCTTTGGTAATGATGATTTTGATCTAACACCAAAAGCATAGGCAACAAAAGTAAAAATAAACAAGTGGGACTACAGCAAAGTAAAAAGTTTTTGCACAGCAAATGAAATGATAAAAAAAAGAAAAGACAACCTACAGAATAGGAGAAAATATTTACAAATCATATATCTGATAAGGGGTTAATAGCCAATATTTATTTTTTAAAAACCTTAGAATTCAACAGCAAGAAAAAAAAAATCTGATTAAACAATTGGCCTGAGACTTGAATAGATATTTTTCCAAAGAAGACACACAAATGGCCAACGGGTATATGAAAAGATGCTCAACATCACTAATCATCAGGGAAATGCAAATCAAAATCGCAATGAGCTATCATCTCACATGAATGTCCATTAAGAAACAGACAACAGGTAACAAATGTTGGTGAGGAGAAAAGGGGACAGTGTTCGTTGGAATGTAAATTGGTGCAAGCATTATGGAAAACAGTATGAAGTTTCCTCAAAAACTGCCCACTTCTGGGTATATAGCCAAAGGAAAAGAAATCGCTATCTAAAAGAGCTATCTGCCATGAAGAGAATTCCCATGTTCACAACAGCCAAGATACAGAAACAACCTAGGTGTCTGTCAACAGATGAATGTGATAAAGAAAAAGACAATGTTTATATTATATTGTTTATGATATATATAGCATAATATAATATATCCAGCCACAAAAAAAGGGAGGGAATCCTGCCATATGTAACATGGATGAATTTGGAGGACACTATGCTGACTGAAACAAGCCAGACAAAGACAAATAGTACGGTATAACTTACGGTATAAGAAGGAAGGGGACACCCTGGCTGGTGTGGCTCAGTGGATTGAGTGCTGACCTGTGAGCCACAGGGTTACCAGCTTGATTCCCAATCAGGGCACATGCCTGGGTTATGGGCCAGGTCCCCAGTTGGAGGCACGCAAGAGGCAACCACACATTGATGTTTCTCTCCCTCTCTTTCTCCTTCCCTTCCCTTCTCTCTAAAAATAAATTAATAAAATCTTAAAAAAAAAAAAAAAAAAGAAGGGGAGGGGGTGAGGGGAGAGGAAGAAGGAGGAGGAAGAGAAGAAAGTCAAACCTGTAGAACCAGGAAGTAGAAAAGTAGTTGCCAGGGGCTGGGGGTTGAGGAAATGGGGAGATGTTGGTCAAAGGGTATAAACACTCAGTTATAAATGAATAAGTTCTGAGGGTCTGATATATAACCTGGTACTAGAGTTAATAATACTGTATTATATACTTAAAGTTTGCTAAGAGAATGGATCTGAAGCAGTCTCACTAAAAACTAAAAAGTTAACTCTGTGAGGTGATGGGTGTGTTAATTGACTGTGGTAATCATTTCACAATGTATACATATATAAAATTATCACCCTCTAGAGTTTAAATATGTTGTAACTTTATTTGTCAGTTAGACCCCAATAATTCTGGGGGGGTGGAAGAAATAGAAAAAATAATTAAAGAAGAGACTGAGCTGCCTCTGACTTGCTGTGTGCCCTTGGGAGGGCTTCCTAACCTCTCTGTGCCTCCCTGACTTCATTGATATAATGGGACTCTCCCCTCCCCACTCCTCGGGCTCATCAAACAGGAAGGCCCCTGGCCTCCAGGGGTGCAGACAGACCTGTGGTTTAAGGCCCACACATAGGAAGCCCAGGCAGAACAGGTTGTTCCCTGCTCCCATCTGGGCCAGAATACCAGCTGAATACCAAACTGCATGAAGAGTGTGGCAGGAGTTGGTCACTGGCTCGTTTGAGGGACCGGCACAACCTGGTGTCTGGGAATCTGGTGTCTAGGAGCGTGACTGCTGCCTTGGGTTCAACTTCTGACAAGACAGTTTGGCCACGGCCCCGAGGCACCCACCCCACAGTGATGCCCAGGACTGTCAGGAACCAAGCAGTCTGGGCGGCGAGGGGTGGAGGCAGGAGAGTGGGCAGAGCGAACTGAGCTTCCATAAACAGGCCCTGCTCCTCAAGCCCTGCCTCCATTGTCACAGCCGGTAGAAAGACAAAGGAATTTATGAGAGAAACGACGGATCTCTGAGTTGGCAGTCAGTCCCACTCAGCCACTAGCTTCCTATGGGAACCTGGCCAAGTCCCTTCTCTGCTTCAGGACAAAAGTGTTAACATGTAATGAGGGTCCAGTAGGGGCCAGGACCATGCCACGTTCTTCACATTCATTCTCTCATCAAATCCTCACCCCAGACTCCATGAGCTAGGAACCTAGGGGCCAAGAGGTTAAGTATTTTCCCAAGGTCACACCGCTAGTATGAGGCTACATGGCCTCAAATGAAGGGCTAGGAGACCGGGAGTCCTGAGAACCCTTCTAGCTCACAGGGGCCCTGATTCTGCAAACCTTCCAGCGGGTTTGACAGCACGTGGCCCTCTCATCCTTTCCTTTGCCCTCCTCCTTATATCTCAGCACAAGAAAGTCCTGTCGACGCTGCCTCCAACACGTACTCCACATCCCTGGTCTCCCCACATCCCCCTCTGCAGTGAGTAAAATGTAAAGCAAATCATATCATCTCCCCCATAAAATTCTGCAAAGGCTTCCCGCTGCCAGTAGAGAAAATTCCCAGCCCTAAACCACGGGTCCTGAGAACCCACGTGATCTGCACTTGCCGGCACTCCAACTCCACCTTCCATCCCTCCCCATCACTCATGTCCTTCAGCCAAGTGGCATCCACACTGGTCCACACATGTGTCCAGCTCCCTTCTGCCTCAGCGGTTCCCTCTGCCTGGACCTCTGCTCCCTCTGAGCCCCGCCTGGTAGGCTCCTTTCCATTATTTCATTATCGTCCTCCCCACCTGAACCCCAGGCCCTCTCCCATCACCCTGTTTTCTTGTTCTCCGGCTTCCTTTTTCAGTGCCCACCTCTCCAGCAAAACAATTGCTCCACGAGGAACTGCGTGCCCTCCTCTCCGCACATGCCCAGTATTACAGCCCAGGATACACACAGCGGGTGCTCAGCATACTCGGGGCTGATTAATGCACCACAGGCCCACCTGGTTCCGGAAGATCAAGGCCAGCACGCCGCCACTGAGCTCGATTATGAGGCAAATCCCAAGGATGTACATAAACTGAAAAACAAAATTCAGAGATTCACCTTGAGGGGTAGCGGAAGCGCCATCTGATCCAAGGTCAAGTGCAACCAGGAGAATCATCTCCGTCAGAGCTCTGACTGCTGCTGGGCCTGTCGCCCCTTCCTCCTGTGAGGACACAGGATGTAAACAGACATTCTGAGGGAAAACCCATCTCTGGAGCCAATGGTCAGGAAGGGTGACTCAGCTGTCCAAGCCAGACTGTTATTGAGATTTGTCCCAAGGCTCCTCAGCAGGATCTAGATGGAAAAACACACCCTGCTTCCCCAGCTCCCACAGGAGAGCTGGTCCTCGCTCCGCCTACCCCAAAGCAGAGGGGACTGGCCTGGCTGAATGGGCGGGGAAGGGCAGCATTTCCAGCTGTGTGGGCAGAGCCCCTCAGAACTGGCTTCCCAGACCCCCAGAGTGGGCAAAGGGATGTCTGAGGCTTAGAGGATATGAACTCCATCCCTACCTTTATTGCAGAACAGGCATTGTCCAAACTGATGTCAGCAAGGTTTAGCCTCAGGCAGCCCTGAGGCCCTGCTTATAGAGGATTTTAGGGACTTCCCACATGAGGAAGAGAATGAGGTCAATCATACATGCGGGCGCCAAGCAAATGCATCTGCCCACCTGGTACCCCCAGCTTTGGGAAGCCATCATTTACCCCACAGTAAGGGAGGCAGGTGGAACTGATCTCACCCCCTGACCCCAGGGCAGACCCTTCAGAGTCCCGGAACTTTGGCTGGAGTTACCCAGACAGGTTCCCTGGGATCAAGAGCCACAAGGACTCTGTTGGCCTGAGGCTGCTGATGACCGCTGCAAAGAGAAAGTGAAGTCAATGCCAGGCACCCGGCTGGGAGCAAGAGAGACAGCCCAAGGGCTCTGTCTACATCTCTGGACCCTGTGAGGGTTCGCTGGTTTTATGAACTAAGAACTCACTACCAACGTTTTTGGTTTTGCTTGCTCTTGTTGGATTGAGTGTGGTTACTCCCAATTTCAACTGAGAGTCTAAACCAACACAGGGTGTAAGTAAGCAAGAAGAACTGCATCCAAATCAGCCTTTATAGTAGAAGTGGAGGTGGCCTGGGCATTCTTGGGCCAACATGGACAGATAGGCTCATCCAGGAAACCCTCCAGAAGAGCTGGCTCGAGGCAAGGACTGAAAAAACTGAGCTGCCTGAAGACCATGGGACAGTCTCCGTCTCCCCACCTCTTTCGAGGACTGCAAGGACCCCCCACACACCAGCCGACTCACCACATTAAGAAGGCACAGGTTGTCACGAAGGGAGGCCAGCACACCAATGAAGGACACGATGAACATGATGATTCCGAGGAGGATGAGGATGATGGCCGGGGCCAGAAAGGCGCTTTCGAGGGTTTTATATTTCTGCCGCTCGACCTCTGCATAGATCCCCACAGACAGGACCAGGGTCCCAATCAGCTGCAGCAAGCAAACAGGGCGTGAGCGATGAGAAGGACTAGAAGTCACTTGATTTTCCGCCAAAGAGTTTATCTGAGGGCTATTGTGCCTGCCACTGCGGGGCCTGCCCCAGATGACCGTAAGTGCAGGGAACCTGTTGGGGGCTGAATTATATTCCCCTAAAATTCCTATGCTGAAGCCCTAAGCCCAGTACCCCAGCATGTGACTGTATTAGGAAACAGAGCCTTTAAAGAGGGGATTAGGTTATAATGAAGTCAAGTGGGCAGTCCTTAACCCATTACAACTGTTGTCCTTGTAAGACAAGATTAGGACACAGACATACCCAACGGAAAGACCATGTGAAGACACAAGGAGGAGACAGCCACCTAGAAACCAAGGACAGAGGCCTCAGAAGAAACCAACTCTGCCAACGTCTTAATCTTAGACTTCCAGCCGTAGAACTGTGACAAAAAATTTCTATTGGTTAAGCCACCCAGTCTGTGGTACTTTCTTGTAGCAGCCCTTGCAAACTAATGTAGACCCTATTTGGAAATTTAGAGAAAAGTACTGGTGAGTCGGGGAAATGCCCATTAGAGGGTCAGAGAACCTGGGCCTGTGCACGGGCTGCCCCTGTTGCCTGGGGTGCTCTCCCTCCTGAAATCCACGTGGCTCACTCCCTCTCCCCCTTCCTGCCCGCGCTCAATTATCACCTGTGCGCAGTGAGGCCTCTCAGGCCGTCTTATTTTAAAAGTATCTTGCCTTCTGAAACTCCTGATCCCATTTCCCTCGTTCATTTTTCCCCCTTTGCACTTAACCAGCATTTAACATATGGCCTTTTTCCTTTTATTTTTTAATTGTTTGTCTTCTCCACAAGAATATGAGCTCCGTGCCAGGAGGGATTTTTTCAACTATTTCAGGCATCCCCAGCACCCAGCACATACAGTTCTGGCATTTAGGAAGTACAATCAGCATTTGCAATCAATGTCCGTTGAATGGATGTGAGCTGGGCTTCCCAACAAGAGCCCCCTTGGGTTTCGGGTCAATGCGGCCCACCCAGTCTCCTGCCTGTCCAAGGAGTCTGACCTCCTGGGCCACACATCCTGAGGGCGGGGGCAAATCGTTAGAGGCACTTCTCCACTGAGTGAAGGCAACGTGGCAACGAAAGCCATGGTGCTGTCGGCCACTGTCCCAGTAAAGGATGTAAGGATAACACAGACAAGACGATGGCAAGATATGCCATGAGCACAGACACCCTACAGTCAACATCCGAAACCCTGAGGAGGCTGTCCCTTCGGTGACTGGTCCACCCTGGCCCTAACCTGGCTATAGCATGCCCTCCAGGTAGATCCCGTCCACTTCCTTCTAAAGAGGGCCAAGACTGGCCTGGGCAAAGGGAAGTGCTGCTTCCCTTAAGGCTTAGGCTTTGACAAGTGACAAGGATGTCGAAAGTCAAACAGACCAAGCGTACTTAGAAACAGAGGGTTACCAGGAAGCCATGGCCCTCACCCTCAGGCCCAGCAGTTTGCTGTCATCCATAGCTAAGCACCACCCCCTTGGTTTGAAAAAATAATCCTGGATTCGGGGCCTCCACACCCCCCCGGGGTACCGAAGGCATTGATGAACTCGGAGGTAAGCCGCTGATTAACATGTTGTCCATATGAGGAAACCTGTAAGATGATGTCATCAAATTTACCCACCTGGATAAATTTTAAAATTTCTAAGGCAAGACACACAAACACAGAGCCCTACACAGGAAAATGGTGATCATAGGAAATAAAATCTACTTTTGACAGAGAAATAGCCAGAGACTATCTGGTCAGTTCATGCTCCAAAACCCAGAACATGGTGAAATCATTGTTCAAGGTCCACTTAAGCCCTGTGGGTCCTCTGAAAACAAGGGAAGCAGCTTAAAAAAGCTAAGTCCCCCTCTTCCAAACTACTGCACTTAGAAGGAATCACTCACTCATCCTAACCTTGAGCCAGACACAGAGCCTAGATATCCCTCCACCCCAAAGCTGAGGATTACAGTTGAAGAAGAACCCCACAGAGAAGTGAAGTCTTCAGAGCCCAGGTCGGGGAATGAATTAAATATGCGAGGACTAGGTGAACTTCAGGGCTGCAGAGGTGGGGTTTGATTTTCTATCTTGATGAAAAGTAATTCTGATGTTGTCACTGAACTAACAGCAGAACATATTAATATTTTCAGAACTGAATCGTACACTTTTGAGAGTTCTATGTTTCCTGTTGTTAAAAAAAAAAAAGTTCTTCTCGGGCGGGCGGCCATAGCTTTAGCCTGTCCCTCCCTCATCCCTACCCGCGTCCCCCTCGCTTTTGAGGGAAGGTATCCTGCCTTGGAAACCATCTCCAAAACACTGGAGCTGTCACTGGCCCCAATTCGGAGCAGAACTGCCCCCAGCCCTCTCCATAAGCGCAGTCAGTGGCTTCTTCTGTTTTTACAAGCTCCCCAGAGCCCCAGGGCCACTCCAGAACAGCCTTGCAGCAGGAAACAAAACTTCCTCGGACCCCGCTCCTGTTGCAAAGCATCGCATTTTCCTCATTAGTCAGCCTGGCCACATTTCCAGCCGTAGGAAAAGCTATCACAGCAAACGCAAACCCAGGCCTCCTGAATTCCCCACCACTGTGCGCCCAGCCATCCCAGGCCTGTTTCTCCTGGTCCACCCAGAGGCGCTGCCACCCCTGCCCTCCCAGAGGCCTGGCAGGCAACCCCCAAAGCGGCTCCCCACATAGTCAGGCTGATGTGGGCTCTTCAATCAAATGTTTCAGGGCAGTGGGCATGGGGAGAGGCCAGCATAACCCTTCCCAGAAACTGCAAGATTTCTAAATGATATTTACTTCTCTGATGACATCAGTTTATGTTTCCGTCTGAATATAAAATTAACTGTCAATGCCAGTGTGCAATCACATCCACTCTTCTCTGCTAATTATAGCCTTTTACCAGGCTGGCAGCCCCTCCAGCTCCAGCACAGGAAGCAAATGGACTATTTGTCAAGCAGGACAGCTTCAGCTAAACAGGGCTGTGGGCAAGGGGCACATGGCCATGCCCATCTGGGGCCAAAGTGGGAAAGAACATGCTGCTGGCAAACTACAGGCCAGGCCCAAAGCCCCAGGCTTTCCAAACCACATGGTGTCTTCAACGGGCTGCATAGGAGCCTTGCAGCCCAGCATGAAAGGGGCCTGAAAGTCCCCTCTGAGCCCTGCAGCCTGGGACCCACCTTCCTCCTCTGCAGGGAGAGGCCCAGCTCCATGCAGCTGCTGGGAAGCAGGAGGCCCTGTGAGGCATCCCAGGACCTGTGTCTCCTCCTTCAGGAGGCATCTGGTCTTTGGTCCCCTCCATTGACTGGCTCACTCCCAGCTGGGGCAAGTCTGTACTCAGAGGGGACCTGAACGGCCCCTTTTTACTACAAAAGGCACAAACCAGGCACCTACTCTGCTTCAGGCCTTGACAAGGGATCCCAGGGCTAGACATGGGGTAAGACTGGGGGAGGGGAGATTGAGAGAGGCTACAAATGACCTCTGTGGTCCAATGGATGGAATTCAGGGGGTCTTTCAACTGGGGATGGAAAAAGGGTCACACCTTTACTTCTGTTAACCTCTAAGTGATATGTTCCTGGCACAAAGAAGGTGAATAAACCCCTCAGTCTATGGGGAGCAAGCAACAATCCGGACTCTGGAGAGGTACAGAGGACTCTGGGAATTTGAACAAAAGTGAGGGGAAGGAAGGAATTGTCAGAAATCAGGATGGGCTTCCCGGAGGAGACGGTGGTTCCTGGAAGGCCCCAAGAACAGTTTCGTTCATTCTAAAACTATCTCATGGGGCACTCAAGGCTCCAGGGCTTTGTTGGGCCCGAACAAAGCTCCTTTCTGAGTTTCTAGCGTGAAGAGATGTGGGGAAGAGCTAAATTCCAAGGCCTGAGAGAGATTTTAAATAACACAGGACTAGCAGCATTCCTGCACCCAGCTGGAAAACCCTGGGTTTCACATCCATCAGCGCTTCTGCCCCAGGCCAATGCTGCCTGGCCCTGGGCCCAGCCCACCCTGCAGACTGCCTCCTACTCAGCGCACTCCACACAGCTCTTCTGTCCAGATCGGGGCTGGCAGGAGCAGTAGAGGCAAGATAAGAGACGGGAGTTGGCATTCTGAGCCTGGCATTTATTAGCTCAGTGGCCTTCGCCACGCCACTTCCCTCTTTGAGCCTCCTTTTTCACCTGTAGTACAGTAAGGCCTGCTGCCATTGATAGAATGATTATGCTGTACCAGCATCCCGCAAAGTGCTCGACTTGCCTCATCTCCCTTAACCTTCATACTCCCTCACACATCCCAGAAATGACGAGTCTCACTTTATAGACCAGGCTCAATGAGCACCATGAACCATGGGAGAGGCAGAGTCATCAGGATTCACAACGAAATCTTGTCTGTCTGTCCTGCCAGTAAGGCTTCCCGACCAGCCTTCTGCAAAGACCTGGGAGAGAACTGTTCTGAAAAGTCTTTGCAAACACAAAGGTGCCAACAGAATACTCTATGATGTTGCTAACATTCAATATGGTAGCCACTAGCCACATGCGACTAACAAGCTCTTAAAATGTGGCTTGTGTGTCTAAGGAACTAAATTTTTAATTTTATTTCATTTTAATTACTTTAAAGTTGACCATGTGTAGCTAGGGGTCATCACATTGGACAGCACAGATCTAACGTGTCTCACGTTGGGTGCTGTCTCTTACCACTCTCACATTGTTGCCTTCTGAAAGTTTTTATTTACTTTATTAATAAAAAAATCCTGTGCCCTAATCATCCTGCCACTAGCTAGAAATGGCTCAATTAATATTCACTGACTTCATTCAGGAGAAAACAATCTCAGAAAGCTCAGTCCCTGTTGTCCCACCCCTCCTGTCCCTAAAGCAGGACAAACCAGGTCCAGAAGGCGCCGACAGTGCCCCCAACCCAACCTAAACAGGGGCCATGTTGTCCCCTCCGGAGGGTGCCAGGCCCACCGGCAGGACTGCAGGGCAGCGTTCTAGGCTACGGAAGCCCTGAAGCTCAGTGCCATTGGCCTGGCCCCAGTCCCAGCGCAGGCAGCCTGAGCTTGAGGAACAGGGCGTCTTCCAACCCCAAATAAAGCCAGGCCTGGGGAAAGCAGCAGAGGCTGCCTCCTACTGCCAACAAAGAAGCTAGTCATTGGTCTTTGACACTGGTACTTTGCTGTCAACTCTGCATGACCCTGGACTTCTTTTTAAAAACTGGAGATCAAGTGCAGAGAAGTTGGTTAATTGCAATCCTTGATCCATTCTCTTGAGACAGCCTGCTTTGGTTTGTAATGTAATGAATGCCATTTATTAACAGGTCCTCTTGTCCCACTGACCTGCCATGACCCCACTGTCACACACTAAGGTTCCACATATGCCTAGGTTAGTTTCTGGCTCCCTACCTCTTCCATTGGTAAATCTACCTCTAAACAAGCTTCCATAGCACAGTGACTACTTTTAGAGCATATCTTGGCATCTAGTAAGCCAAGTCCCTTTTTCCTGTCTTCTTTGGAGGTGTCCTGGATAGTCTTGGACCTTGACTCTTCCTTATATGTTTTAGAATCATCCTCTCAAGTTCCATGAACATACCTGCAGAGGTTCGACTGCAGCCGCATGGAATCCGTAGACCCCTTTGGGACAGAACAGAACCAGGTCTTCTGCCCACCAGCACAGTTCATTGCTTCTTTGCTTATGTCTTCTTCATTATGATTTCTCTAATGAGAGTGCTCTCTACACTTCCCTCAAGCTTTTCTGTGGCTTCTAGGCGGAGCTAGGGAGAGACTTTGGGGAGTATTTCCCAGGCTCGCCTGAGCAGGCCCTCCAGCGAGGTCTGGGGGTGGAAAATGCGGCCTGTAGAAAAGAAGCAAAGTGGACACACCAGTCTGTTTTGCTCCCTTCCGATGACCAATGGTGACAGAAACTTGATTTAAAACACTCCCACATACTATCTGTTCTCCATATTGTGAAGCTCCTGAGAGGTCTATCTTGTCACTTTCTCTCTCGCTCTAGACAATCTTCCACATTCCTAAGGCAAAATGAAAAATAAAGACTCCCACACACACACAGCACATTCCAAGCTGTGAAAGACCTAAGCTGGGAACTTTGCAAGCCCCAGCTATTCAACCCAGCCAGGGCGAAGTGGACTATCTAACTGCGAACACCCACAAACATATGAAGCCCAGGAGGGGAGAGCTGCCCAAGCCTGGACTCTCCTTGGGAAGTTTGGGGGCAGGCAGGTGGGAAGGGTATAACGAATGACTGATAAGGCTATTCTGAAACAAGAGGCAGAGGAGTCACATCCTCCCGGGAAATCAGAGAAGGCCCATGGGAGCTGAGCCTTGAAGGGTGCGCAGTTAAACTCCACACCACTGGCCCCTCCATCAGCCCAGGGACTGGCCTAATATATCTGTGTTGCTGAAATGAATCTGAGAAATGATATTGCTTCACATGCCTGTCAGCCCAGAGAGGAAACGCTGGTGGTCCCATTCCACAACAGAGCCTTCCAAGGTTTAAGGATGAGAGTGACTCATGGTTACTCTGAAAACCAAGGAAATACCCAAGAGAAAAAGAGGAGTCAAGAGCAAATCACCTGTACCCAACATACTCCTCTCCCTTCCTGGGCCTTTCTCTTTCTGAACCAAGAATCAGAACCTGCCTCCCAGGGCTGTGGTTCTCATGGGATCTGGGTGATTATTTTCCCAGATCTCAGCCTTAGGTGGGCCCCAGGCCCACCCTCAAGCCAGGCTGACTCGTTAGCCAGAGGCCAATCAGAACAGAAGCCAGCGCTCCCTGGGATGCACCCAGGACATGTGGCTCTGGCGGTGGGGACTTCCTGCTCAGGCCACCACAGACAGCATCCTAGGCCTCGCGTTGCAGCTGTAGCTGAGAGGCTAGGAATGATGAATGCAGACTGGGATCCTGGCAAATGCGCTCAGGGACTCCAGAGATGAAGAGTTATGCAGGGCTGGCGTGGAGCTGCTTCCTGCTGGGGTGCACTCAGGAGCACGCCCCGGGCCAAACCACTGCCTAAAAAGAGCGCCACTGCTCATGGTTGCAAGCTGTTGGCAAGAGCAGGTAAGAGGGCCCAGGTATCCCATTTTGTTCCTTTAAAAAGAGACACAGGAGCACAGAGGTGACAAGGAGCTTTGTTCTAGACAATGGCTTCCGTTTCAGGTCCCAGCAGCCTTTCAGAGCCGAAGCCTGTCCCCCAGGAACTAAGCAGGCATCTCCCAGTCTTCCCCTGGCCTGCGTTTTTCCCAGAGATAATGTAGGAGTTACCCCATGGGACCCAAAGTGAGGACAAGAGGAGTTTCAGGAAAGGGTGGAGGAAGAGAGTGTCCCCCGTGATCTTACCTCTCCCTGGCCCTCTGCGCTGCTGGGAGAAGCCACTATAAAGGAGGGAGCCACCGAAAGGGAGCAAGCAGGCAGTAGAGGCCTGGGCCCCGGGGAAGGGAAGGGAGAGATGAAGGGACTTCCAGCAGGAGGCGCAGAAGGCAGTGATGCCTCACAGCCAAGGATGCTGTCTCCCAGGGGACACCTGCCCGAGCTGGACACACGTAAATTAAGGGCAGTCTCTATACGATTTTGGCAACAATAGGGCTTATTATCTCATGCCACTTGCTTTTCGATGTTAGATCTAGTTTTATATCTAAGAAAAAAAGAATCAAGTTGCCATATATATATCCATCCCTTGGTTTACTCCTTTCCCATTGCACAAAATCCCACATTTGAACTAAGCCATTTCTTTGCCCCTAAACTAGGGTTGGAAGGCAGAGGAGGCAATCAGATCACAGTGTCAGTGTCTGGCATGAACAAGGCCTCAAAGAATGTAAACTCTTCTTTGGAGACCACTCCAAAGGCTCATGACTCCACAGAGGCCAAAAGGCAAAGAAGAAAGGGGGCAGCATCCCGCATTGGAGGAGCACTGAGCGGAGGGGCGTGGGCTTTAATCCCAGCTCTGTCACTAGCTCCCATTCAACTTGAGCAAGTCACTTTCCCTCTCTGGGCCCCCGTTTCTCTGCTCCAAAAAGGAGGGAGGTAGCCAGGACAACACTTAGAGTCCCTTCACTGCTCCGGGACTCCAGAAAACTCCTGTCTGCACAGCTCCGCGCAGATCCCCAGCCATCAGCAGAGTGTGGGTGGCCCTGTGTTTTCCCTTCTCCCGAGTTCTCCATGCTTTCTGACCTGGTCCAGGGATGTCACACTTCTGCATCTGAAGGGCCCTACAAGGCACAGAGAAGCCCCTCTCAGCCCAGCCTCAACAGGGGTATGCGCCTTCAGCACTGCCTCCCACAGCAGCACTGGAAAGGAGACCCACAGTTTTTTGGAAATAATAACGTCAAAAGGGCTTAATAACCATCCTCCAAAGCTCAGCTCAAAGCCCTCCTTCCCCAGGAAGTCTCCCTGGATCATCCCAGCTACAGGAATCCCTCTCCACTTTCGATCACCTGTGAAGTCAGCAATGGGAAGCCCTCACTGGTACTGATATTTATAGTATTAACTATGCCCGTTGAACAGATAATTCCAGGCATTTGTTACCTACTGCATGCAGGGCATAGTGGCAGAGCCCAGCAACACACATACCATCTTTGACCTAAACAATTTCACAGGCTGCACACACTATGCAGATGCGTTAGTCCCAGAAATTCACAGGAAGTTTGGTGGCTCGGCTCCCAGACCACACTCTCCTGACAGAAGCCATATGGAAAGTGGCCGGGGCCCATGGCAGTTCACTGTGGTCTAATGAACCACAATGCCCCTGAGACAAGATGCCGAGCAAAAGGTCCTGGCACCGAGCAGGTGCTCAATAAATGTTCCTTCTCTTTCCCCAGTAAAGATGTAGTCCTGATGTAACACTGACATTTCAAGACTCAAATCAGATGCCACAAACCATTTCCCCTTTACGGGCACTTTGGTCCAAGGATAATTCAGGGAAAGAGGAGTCCCTATTCTGAATTCCAAGGCCACACACGCTGGTCCAACGTACATTTATTAAGTGCCTGTCGTGTACCAGGCACTGGGAGTAAAAAGGTAAGACCTAGTTCCAGCCCTGGAGGAGCTCAGTGTACTAAGAACACCTACACACCAATAAATGCAGCAGAAATGGAAACACTAGAGTAAAAGTTATTGAATGTGCAGAGAGGAGGAATTGCTAAACCATGGGCAAGACCAGTGAGATCAAGGAGGCTTCCTGGAGGAGGTGATGTTTAAACTGAATCCATTTAATGCATGTAAAGAAGAGGCAAAATTTCTGAAGTGGACAAGGGTTTTAGGGGCCCGTGACGGTATTCCGGGACAGCACTCCGGGACAGCAGGTCAGCATAGCTGGAGCCAAGGACAAGTACATGGGGTAGGTGGGTGGCCGGGGAGGCTCACAGAAGCCAGGCCACCAAGGCCTGGTCTCTCAGGTTAAATCAAAAAGTGTATTCAGTCATTTAACACCCCTTTATTGAGAGGTTAAGTTAGTTGTACTCAAAGTTTTTGGTCTTAGGACTCATTTTGATTCTTTTTTTTTTTTTAAAGGTTTTATTTATTTATTTTTAGAGAGAGGGGAAAGGAGGGAGAAACAGAGGGAGAGAAACATCGATGTGCGAGAGAAACATTGGTTACCCCCAACTGGGGACGGGGACCTGGCCCACAATCCAGGCACATTCCCTGACCCCTGACCAGGAGTGGAACCAGCGACCTTTGCTTTGTGGGACGACACCCACCCAACTGAGCCACACCAGGCAGGGCTCCTTCTGACTCTTAAAAAATTCTGAGGACCCTAGAACTTTTGTTTTTATGTATTATATCTACCAATTCCTTTATTTATTATATAAGACATTTAAAAAGATATATTGAAAATATGTAACTCATTTAGAAATAACCATAGATTTACATGTTAACATAAATAGCATCTTTTTTATTTAAAAAAAATTTTTAAAAAAACTTTAAAAAATTAGCATGGGCTTTATGTTTTTGCAGATTCAATATCTGGCTAATGAAAAGACAGCTGGATGCTCCTAGCCACTCCTCAATCAGTCTGCGCCTCTTCACCATCATACGCCCCTGAACACTCCACTGTACACTCCTGAGAGGGTGAGAGTGGGAAAGGCGGGTAACATCTTAGTGTTACTATGAAAACGGCTACGACTTCACAGATCCCCCACCCACCCTCCCAAGGACTCCTGGAGCACTTCGAGAGCAGCTGCTTCAGCAGGACGGTGGGGAGCAGCTACAGAGCGAATCAAACACAGGAGTCCCAGCTTTGGTGGAACTCATTTAGCTGGAGAAGAGACAAAAAAGGAAAATACACTGTATGTCATGGTTATAAAGAAATAAAACACAAAAGAAAACAAAACAAAACAGGAAAGGAAGCCAGGAAGGCTGTCATTTTAAATTACAAAGACCTTGGAACACATCCATGAGTTCAAGGAATAGCTGCTACAGGCGGACAGAGGCAGTGAGTGCAGACGAGGTGAGAAGCAGGGCAGGGCAGGGCAGATCAGGTGGAGCCTTACAAACCACTGGGAAGACTCTGGCTTTCGCTTTGAGTGCGTGGAAGGCCCTGCAAGTTTGCAGTGCAGTGATCTGATCTGACTTTGATTTCCCCAGGAGCTACTCTGCCTACTATATGGAGAACAGACTGGGGAACGTAGGCCAGGAGAGCAATCGGGAATCCACTGCAGTAACCCAGATTGGAGATGACATTGGCCCAGACGACAGCAGGCACAGAGGTGGCGCAAAGTGGGCAGACTCAATATATTTTGAATTTGAAATAGGGAAATCACTTGAATAATGTAAGCAGGGGAGTCACATGCTCGGATTTGCTTTCAAATGTTCTTTCGCCCAACAGAGTGTTCACACAGCTCCAATATCACCCCACAGCTTACTCATTTGTTATTGTGGGAAATGCACATTTACAATACAGAAGGCTGGCGGTCAAGTTTGGCATGGCCAGCAGTGAGGTGGCCGGACAGCACGTGTCTCCTCACGTGGTATTGTACACCTCCTGCTGCATCCCAAGGAAACTGGGAAGCAAATCCACAATGCTAACAATGTTCTGCAGATCAACAGAGCTGGAGGTGACAAAGGTATCAAAAGCTGCAAGGGTAGTCTAGACTAGGGATGACTAAAGAGACTCGTCACAGCCAAAACAATGTGTGAGCCTTGAGTACATTCTGGATTGGGTAAAACATCCCACAAAAGGCATCTAGGAAAACAACTGAGGAAATGTGGGTATGAGCTGCATAGATGATGCTCTATTGAATGGTGATTATTTTTCAGGACAAGAGCATCGGGGAGAACGCCCTTTCTGAAAAGTTGAATGCTAGGGTATCTAAGGGTGAGATCACAGTGGCTGCAGCTTCCTTTCAAATGGGCTGGCAAAAAAGAAATGTATTTATTGAGGGGCGGGGAGAGAAAGAGATTAAGACAGAATGTTAACAATCGGCAATTCAAAGGCACACAAGGTGATCTTTGAACTTGTCTTTCAGCTTTGCTGTGGTTTTAAATATATTTAAAAGAAGTGTCATTTCTACCATCTCAGCCTGATGAGGAACTGCTGGTTTGGTGCTCTCCATCTTGCAGAAGAGAAGGGGCCCCTCTAGCTCCATCCCAACCATACTCTAAGCATGGGAAGCAAGGGCCAAAGAGGCTCTGTCCCACTCATCCCTGGGCACACTGACTTCCCAAAAGCCTCCTACACACTGGTTGTCTGCAAACACAGCATCTATGATCAGGCAACGCCAGGGCATGCTGGGTCTCATAAGCAGAAGGTGGTAGCCGGCAGCCGGCAGCAGGCCCTGGGTCTCCCACCTCTTTAGAGCATCTCTCCTAGCGCCTGGCCCAGGGCACAGGGTGTGCAGCTGGTGATTACGGCTGGGCAGTCCTTAATCACCACACTCAGGGAGTCCCGCATCCAGCCAGCATCCAGCCACCAAGCAGCTCCCCTTCCAACGGGAGGAGGGCACATGCAGGGGTCTCCTCAGCTCCCCACTGCGTTCCAGGCCCAGCAAGCCTTTTCCTACTCGCTTCCTGAATTTCCCTAAGCAAGGAGAAGGCAAGGCCCCACGAGGTTTTCGTGGGTCAGACAAATGCAGACAAAGAACACAGAGCCACTTTCCCAGGATTCCAGAATGTTCAGGGTCTCAGAAGTCACCTCTCACATTTTTTGTTAACATGAGAGTCAGTGCAATACATGAGCTGTGTTGCTGGATCCTGATTTTATTTTTAATGCATTGTGGGTAACATTAGGGACAATTGAAGTTTTAATGGTCTTAGTATTTTCTTAGGCATGATAATGATATTGTGGTTATATCCAAGAATGTTTTGTTGGAGATGCATTCTGGGATATTTGGGGTGAACTGTCATGCTGTCTGCAACTTATTCTGACATGGCCAAGTGTTGAAGTTATTGATTCTGGTTGCTGGGCATATGGGAGTTCGCTGAGTCATTCTTTCATATTTTTTTTATGTTTTAAATTTTTTTACAATAAAAAAGTTGAGAAAACAAGTAAGATCCAAGTTCTATCTCTTCCACAAGGAGGTCTGTTTACAGGACCGAGTCTCCCCTTGGCCTGGGACGTCTCAGTGGCCACAGCCAGGGGTGGGCTCCCAAGGGCCCTGGGGCAGGAAGCCTCCCTGGCCTGGAACTAATGCCATGGCCAGATGTCCCACTGCTAACTCAGCTAAATACAGCCTGCGACAGGAACGTGCCTATCACACATCCAAGGGAGCTGCCTGGAAAACAGGACCTGAGGGCTTTAGGACATGTTCCTTCCTGTTGGGGTGGAGGCTTGGAAGAAGGGGGAGAGAAGGTCACTTGTCGCCTTAACCCCCTCCTCCACTTTAAGACGGGACAAGAGAAGACAAACCCGACAAATCAATATCATGAGCAAACCCTAGTGCTGAGAGTGAGAAGAGGTCAGGGCTGTGACAGACCCCTCCCCAGGGCTGGGCTGGTGTGACCAGCAAAGAGCACCGCCGCTGAGGCCCTCCCTCATCAGGAGCTGTGTGGCCTTGGACGGCCCGCTTGCTTCCGGAGTGTCCGCTGCCTCTGCTATTGAGCAGGAATGATAACGCCTGCCCAGTGGCCATTTGGAGGACCTCGAGAGATGGGGAAACTCCTTTGTAAACTGAAAGGTACTGTAACACATGAGAATCCCCATTCTTTCTTTAAAATCAGCAGATACGAAGACTGCCGAGTGCCTACACCTGACGGAGAGGTGCTGCTATTTTTCTTTAAAGAATTGACTTTTTTACTACAATAAATACGATCTTGACCTAAGCTAGTCAACACCTATGAAATCATTGATTTAAGGTACTATTTTAATATACATTCTATTTAATGCATACACATTAAACTTTTAAATGCTCTCCCAGGGAACACCTAAAATCATCCTGTGGATGTTGCTCTGGCCCAACCCCCTCATTCTGCAGCTGGGAGCCTGAGGCCAAGAGATAGGCTGCCACCCCTGTTAGGGTGGTCGGTGACACGGGCTGTGAAAGAAGCACGAAGAGAAGACAGTGCAGAGGATAAAGCTTGTATTCACTCTCTGAGAAAGGAGAGGAGCCTCGTATGGACCTTACCAAGGATGGGAGCACCAGCCAGGTACCCTGGGCGTAGATTTAACTCACTTAGACAGGGGGCTCGATAGAAGGCCCATGTGAGAGAGCCACCCTGCAGAGAGAGGGAAAGCACGTTTGAGAGAAGCCCGTTTGACCCACGGATGTGCTTACCCCGTGCCCTGAGGGTCGCCTTACCAATGCCCAGAGCACCAAACAAGCAGGAAGGACTGGGCCTCTTCAAACGTCAGGAGTGATCGGTGCCTGACTCACCAGGCCCCGTGTCCCAGGTGTCACCTGGGGACAGTCATGCAGGGTCACTGTGTCCAGAGTCTTACCTTCTGTCTCCGCATTGACAAAGCGCATTTTGAGGAAGGATTTATTCCACGGCTGACAGGTAGGTTTCCCCACACCGACGAGGGCGAGAGAAAGTATAATGGAAACAACTCCAGGTACCACCCAAACCATCAAAGAATGTCAGCAGAGAGAAATTAGGTGGAGGAAGGGGAACTGGGGCCTGCTGAGGCTTCTTTCTTCACAAATTTAAAACTTCCACAACCTTCACAAACCTTTCTGTAACTTTCACACACCTTCTTATCCCTTTAGAAATAACCATCTTTAGAATAAACCACTTTCAATCCCTGTCCTTCAAAATTGCATCTCCATGCTTTATGCCTTCTTAAGTAAAACTGTACAATTTCTTTCCAACTTAACTTGAACTTAACTTCGAGAAACCTCAGTTTCCAATAATGACCAAAAAGCAAGCAACCGGCATTCCCTAGGTTCACGGATGAACACATCTCATGACCATTGGAAACACAGGTTCCCCTACCGGCAAACACACCCTCACTTTCAAGAAACACACCTCCAATAAAGCACAAGCCATTTATCTACTGCTCCAAATTCACTCCACAGCCTCTTTGTAATAAAAAGCCAAAAGCGGGCCTGGCAATCTATGTTTCAGTGTTTCATGTTACTTCAAAATAACTAGACATGCAATAACTCTTATCAGAGTTTACCAATTTAGAAAGGAACAGCTGAAATAAATTAAATTGATTTGATCAGATATATCTAAGGTTTTCTCCTTTTTGATAAGGATTATCTTCCAAAATTTGTATTTTAAAAGATGGCCTGACAAGAATTCTTGAAAAAGGCCAGGTATTTGCATTTCAAAAATGTAGGTATGTAGGTAAAGAAAAGCAAGCTTCTCCTAGAAGGACTTTGGTTTCATCAGGCAAAGGGGCAGAAAAGCAGATTTGAGTTTAAAATGCCACTTTTTTCTCTGTGCTGAGGGGCAGGCCCAATTCTTCCCATGATATAGCAGCTCCCAGGTCTACAAGAGGAGAATATAGAGTGTTTTACAGTCTGGGAAGGGGGTGAGTGAGATTTTCTCTTCTAAGTACAGTTGTCATTGGATTTAAGGTACAGTCAGAGGATCTAGGATGATTTCATCTCAAGATCTTGAACCTAATTATATCTGCAAAGACCCTTTTTCCAAATAAGGTCACATTCATAGATTCTGGGGCATAAACATATCCATTGGGGGCGGCAGGGGGGTCACTATTCAACCCACTATGGAGCTCACTTGTCAGAATCAGAAGTCCCCATTCTTCCATTAACTGGTCACTAGCTCATCACTATTACGCCAACCAAGCTCATCCCACCTCTCTAAAACTCCGTTTCCCCACCACCTGCTGCACCTCTCCTACGGGGGCTAGGACTGCGGGCCCCCGACACGCGAGAGATTACGACCAGCTTCCCAAAATGATGCTGTGCATCAGCCATTCTCAAACTGGAGACATAACTAAAGGGAGGAAACTTACCACAGCTCACTTCCCAAGTGTGTGAATCCCTGACTCAAGACGCTCAAATCTACTTCTATAGAGACTTCTTCAAGTTCCAAAGTTAACTACAGATCACATAAAAGGATGTTTTAAAGGTAAACCAAAAGGAAAAACAATTCTAGAACCATGAGCTCCCCGCCCTTCCGCCCTCCACCAACATACACCCTCCAAGATACGTCCTGGTCGCCTGAAGAAGCCCAGCCTCCCACACTGCACGGCTGGTGGTCCCACACACCTCCACCAGCTCTCCCTGGGGGAGGTATGGGGGGCCACCAGCCGTGCACTCTCTGGGCCCCGCCAACCCCCTACCCCTGCACCCCCTCTTCATCCCCTGGCTGACATGCTCTCTCCCTTCCGGGCCCACTCCCTCGGTGGTGAGCCTCTCCAGAACGGGCACACCAACTTCCCAGCCCACAGAGACTGCCCAGATTGCTGGCAAGGCTGGGAACAAGATTCAGCTGGAGAGAGAGTCATCCTGGAAACCAGGCCGGTCCCATCCGAATTCCCTCACAGGCACCTCATGAGCTGCAGTTTCCACTCCAGCTGCACCATGGAATCACCAGGGGAAGTTTAAAAATTATAGCTGCCTAGGCCCCACCCCAGACCCACGGCATCTGAGGATGGGGTCAGGACATATGTATTTGTCAAATCCTCTGGGGTTAGGCACAATCAATGCCCACTGGGCTAGAAGGGGCTGTCTTTTGACATCAGGGAGTGACCCAGCCTCAGAATTGATGCAGCCTTAGAGCCCCACACTCCCCCACTCCAGGCAGGAGATGTCACCCCCACCTGTGACAGAGCGGGCTAGAGGCTAACCTCCACCCACTGCCGAGCCACCTCCGGGTCCACAGCAGCCAGCACACAATGGGTGTACAGGAACTGACCGCCTGACCTCAAGCACCTGTGCAGTCCCCCACAGCACCCAGCCCAGCCCAGCTCAGCCCCTTGGAACGGAAACAGCTTGGGGAGGCTGTGCCACTGGTCCAAGGCTACGCGCTGCATCCTGGGAAGGGCTCTCCTGCAGAAAGGGGGAGGACTCTGAGCCCTGACCAGGCCATTCTACACTCTGGGCAAATATTTACTTCCCTACAGGCCAAGATGCAAACGCCTTCACTGGTGGGAGAGCACCCTTTGGAATTAACTAAAATACAACAACAGGCACTGTTTCCACAGTAAACAACTTATCTGAGAAATGGATGCAAATGGTTGATCGTGCCAGTCACTCCCCCTCTCAAGTGCCCCTGTGAGTGTCTACGCAGCTCACAGGGTTGCTCTGAGGATCCATTGAGGTAAAAGCAAAGTATGGCCAGGCAAGCATAAGATGGCAGCTCCTCCAGCGCCCCACCCTGCGCCCCCACCGGCCGCCTCACCACAGCCAGCAGGCTAGTGACCAGCTCCTCCCAGCATCGGCACTTAAGCTTACCACACAAGCCACTCTGCTAAGAGAGACCTGAAGGCATCTCCCCATCCAAGCCTGGCCCTGTGGGAGGGGCAACAGTTACCCCCTTCCCACAGACAAGGAAACGGAGGCAGGGGGAGTTGCCCATGACTTGTCCCTGCTCACACAGCCAGTCAGACCTGCTGCTCACTCTACCGCTCCCTCTGTCTGAGATGCTCTCCACAGGCCTTTTCTATGCCTGGCTCCTCTCACTCCTTGAGCCTCAGCTGAGATGTCAGCTCCTCCTAAGGGCCTTCCTTGACCACCCACTCCCGTCTCATCCTACTTGCTCCCTAATTTCCGCTTTAGCACCTATTGCAACCTATTACAAGCTATGTTTATTTATTGGTTTGCCTGTCTTCCAAGGCCTGAACCAAGCCTTTCTTGTTCATAGTTGTTTCCCAGTAACTACCACAGTGCCTAGCATACACAGTAGGCATCAAGTAAGTATTTATTAACCAAATAAGCAAACAGACTATCCACACCCTGGAAAGAATGGCAGGTCAAGACTGGACTCCCCTGTCCTGACCGGTGTGGCTCACTTAGCTGGGCATTGTCCCGCAAACTGAAAGGTCGCCAGATAGACTCCTGGTCAGGGCACATGCTGGGTTGCAGATCCAGTCCACAGCCTGGGGTCAGGGCGCATACCAGCAACAGTGAATTGCTATTTCTCTCTCACATCGATGTTTCTCTCTCTCTCTCTCTTTCTCCCTCCTTCCCCTCTCCCTAAAAATAAATAAATAAAATCTTTAAAACAAAAAATACTGTACTCTCCTGCCTACCATTTAGGTGTCAATTCAAATCCACACAGGCCCAAAGGTGTCTCTTTGAAATCCCCGTGTCCGGGCTTACCCGGGAGATATCATCCCCTGTATGCGGAACAAGCTGGTACAGAAATTTCTTTATCAGCTCCTTATCTGGTTTACTGAGCCCCACCCCAGGCCAGCATTGTGAGTCGCCCAGAGAGAAGAGGCAGGTCATTAATTCAGCTTCTCAGGAACAAACAACGAAAGCAGCCAGGTCCCAATCCAGCCTTTCAACTTCAAACAATCTCTTCCTTCTGTGAGGGATCATGCACAGAAGCCTAGACTAAGGGCAAAGAAACTTTCTTGGGTCTCAGTTTGCTCACATGGAAGATGAGTGCATTGGAACATTCTCCAAACCTCTTCCTGGCCTGCCTGAGTCTCTGAACTTGTAAGACCTCACAGCCAGGCGGAGGGAGGGAATGACCTCGCTGCCCAAAGCCCAAGCCCAGGCCCTTCGTTCCAGATTTTCTCTGACAGCAATTTAGGCATGGCGACCACTTCTCCAGTATGAAGGCTCCCTCGCTTCCTGCTTGTTTCACTACTTTCTTTTTGAAATGCATACCTAGACCAAGAGGAAAATAGACTTGCCTAATGAATCAAGCACATTTTTCTAAATTTAAGGAAATAAAATATGTACACATAGGTACAAGGAGATGTCCTGATGGGTGTTTGCCAACATGTAACAGTGGTAACGTGGCAGATTTGAAGGTGACTGTTACTGTCTTCGCTGTACTTACCTGAACTGCTTGAAATTTCTTAAAACTATGTGCACATATTATTTTCTCAAAAACAATGAAGCTCTTTTCAAAAGTTAGAAATTCCTGCTGGAAACTGAATCTACTTTCTTTCCTGTCTGGCTTCATCTAGTGCTTAAGCTCAAGGCCAGGTACCTAGCTCCTTCCAGAAATGCTGTCCTCTCCCCGCCCCCCGAGTCCTGACACCAGGGAGGCGCTACTTCTCTCAGGACGTGGCTGGTAAAGGTCATGGCGGCCCAAAGAAGAAACTGGAGTCAGGCAACTTGGGTCCTGGTCTTAGTCTGTCATTAACTTGCCGTGGGGTCTCAAGTGACTTCCTGTTTCCAGAATTCTGTTTAATCCTCAATTAAATGAAAAGGTGACAGAGGTGCATTTAAGGGCCCTTCTCATTCTCAGTCTATGGCTCTGCAGCACCTAGAATAGAGAGGAAGGTAAGAAAAGAATGGATAACCCTTCTGTATCTAATATAGTATTTCTCATGTAGCAGGCATTGCTCTAAGCATTTCCTATATATTAATTCATGCAATGATCTCAGCAACTTTCAGGTAGATTTTTAATATCACTCCTTTTACAAATAGGGAAATCGAGGCACATGGAAGCTAATGCTTAAGTCACTCAACCTCTAAGTGCCAGAACTGGAATTGGAACCCAGGCAGCCTGGTCCAGAGTCCATACTCTCAACCATTAATAGAGAGGCGTAGCAAATCACAGGCCACGCTATGATAAGAGAGTCCATTGCTTGGACAAGGCAAAGAAAAGTTAATACTGTCTCTGACACTTATTACCTTCACTACTTACCCACATCCACTTCCTTTCCACTCACTTCCCTACATTTTTTTCTACCCAATATTACTAATATTCCTAAAACATACTAATGATAATGATGAGTCAGCATCTTACTAGTCAAAGCAACAGGCTTGGTGCTTTCTGGACAGCCAGTGTCTCTACAATCAGCCCTACTGACTTGGCAATCTCAAACCTCAGCAAACTCTAACACTGTTGACCATACACCCTGCTCAGCCTCTAATCCAGATGCTGCTATCTCAAATCCTTGCTTACAGGACACAGGTTGGGACTACACCACCCCATTGCAACAAGCCTTCCCGGAGCACCTACTGTGTGCCCAGCCCTGAGACCAGCATTTGGAAGAAGATATGAATGAGCTACACCGCTGACCTCCAGGAGCCCACAGTCCAGCAAGTAAAAACAGTCATGTAAACGGATCTCTAGAATATCCTGTGGTCAGTGCTAAAAATAGAGGTGTGTCCCCAGTGGGCTAAGGGCACATGTATCAGAATGATTCACCCTGCATGGTGGGAAGAGTTGGTTCCAAGTGCCCCTGGGTGAGTTCATTGCTTATGGAGACATCCTCAACAAGCCACTGGAAAGAGCAATGAACTGTGGGTGAGGACACCTGTGGGTTCATGCCAACTTTGCTGAGTGACCCTGAAATGTGTCCTTTCTGGACCCTGAGGTCCCCCTCTGAAAGCAACAGGGCCCCCCCTAAGTGTGGGGTAGGAGATCACTGTAAGCGCTTCAATGTCATACTCACATTGACTCATGGACTGAAAAGTTTTTACTTTTCAACTCCCTTCTGATCCTCTCCATCACATAAAGAAACAAATCTCAGTTCTGGTGCCAGTTTGTCCATAAGTATCTCAAACACTTGCCAACCTGCTTTTTGAACAAAGAGGGCAGGCCTTAACTTCACAGCCTATAGCATCCACAATATCTAGCTAGGATTTAATAATGTTTTGTTTTCCTTGTACTGTATTTATTGTAACCATTACCTGCTATGTTTGATGAGGGAATAGTGTTTTCCTATTGGTAACAGTGATGTAAGCCTTTTTTTAAGAACAAATTGAAGTTTAAAAAGTGAGTCAGTTTAAAGAAATATAGCTAATAATGTTACAGTTGGTAAAACCTCTATATGGAGGCAATTTAACAACATTTATCAACCTTGTAAGCACACACGCCAAGCGAGACAAAGCTGCCCCATGCTATTAGACATCCCAGTAGTGATTACCAGTGGAGGGAAGGGGAAGAAGTAGGAACATGGAAGGCTCTGGCTTCCACTGTCCACTCTGTTAGTTGTCCCAGGGGCTGATCATACAGGTGTGTCTACTTTTTAAAATTTTATCAAGTTGAATACACTTATGATCAGTACATTTCTGCTTATATATTATACATTCACATACCCTTTAACCCAGAAATTCCACTTCTGGAAATTACCCTGCAGACATGCACACATATGTGCAAAGCAGCACATTCAAAGATGCTCGCTGCCGCACTGTTTATAGTAACTAGAAACTGGAAACAACCTGAGTTCCCCAGCTGAGAACTGATTAAATAAATTTTGGCATAGCCTACAGTGATTTCTATGCAGCCATCAAACAGAATGAAGCAACCCTTAGCAGAGCTCCAAAATTTACATGGATTTAATCTAAATGAAAAGGTAAGGGTAGAACTACGTATAGTGTGCTACCTCATGTAGGCAAAAAAAAAAAAAAAAAAAGAAGAATATATGCATGCGTATGAGGGGGAACCCCCCAAAACAGAATTTATTTATTAAAAATTGTGTATTTATTTTTACATGTTTAAACCAGTCACTTTAAAAAAACTCTCCATTTGATGCAAAAACACTTATCAAAATGGTTTTTCCAATGCTCAAAACAGTTTTTGAACTCATCAATTTTGATGCTTTTTAGAGCTTCTGTTGTTTTTTGTTTCACCTCTTCCGCAGAGGCAAAATGTTTCCCTTTGAGGAGTTTTTTTCCATTAGGCGAACAAAGTCACTCAGGGAGAGACAAGGTGAATAGGGAGGATGGGGCATAGGGGTCATGCCATTTTTGGTCAAAAACTGCTGAACACTCAGCAAGTGTGCTAGTAAATCATGAAATGGGAAAACATGTTGAAAGAGTCTTCAAAAAAAATCACTGATCAGAGGCAGAGTTCAAAACACTGGTCATCAGGATGCTCACAGAAATGACTAAGTACAGCTGCAAAATAAAGGAAGAAGTAAAGACTATACAAAGTAAAATAAAGAAAAGTATACAGGGAACCCACAGTGAAGGGAACAAAACTGGGACTCAAATCAATGATTTGGAACACAAGGAAGAAACAAACAAACATTCAACCAGAACAGAATGAAGAAACAAGAATTCAAAAAAGTGAGGAGAGGCTTGAGAACCTCTGGGACAACTTTAAACGTTCCAACGTCTGAATCATAGGGGCGCCAGAAGGAGAAGAGGAAGAGCAAGAAATTGAAAACTCATTTGAGAAAAAAACTTCCCCAATCTGGCAAAGGAAATAGACATATAAGTCAAGGAAGCTCAGAGAATCCCAAACTAGTTGGACCCAAAGAGGAACACACCAAGACATATCATAATTAAATTACCCAAGATTAAAGATAAGGAGAGAATCTTAAAAGCAGCAAGAGAAAAGAAAAGAGTTACCTACAAAGGAATTCCCATAAGACTATCAGCTGATTTTTCAAAAGAAAGCTTACAGGCAAGAAGGGGCTGGAAAGAAGTATTCAAAGTCATGGAAAGCAAGGACCTATAGCCAAGATTACTTTATCCAGCAAAGCTATCATCTAGAATGAAAGGGCAGAGAAAGTGCTTCCTGGATAAGGTCAAGTTAAAGGAGTTCATCATCACCAAGCCCTTATTATATGAAATGTTAAAGGAACTTATCTAAGAAAAAGAAGATCAAAACTATGAACCGTAAAATGGCAAACTCACAACTATCAACAACTGAACTTAACAAAAACCAAAACAAAGTGAACACCTAGAACAGGAACAGAATCACAGAAATGGAGATCACATAGAGGGAGATCAGCAGGGAGAGGGAAGGGGGAAAATGGGGGTAAAGTACAGGGAATAAGAAACGTAATTGGTAGGTACAAATAGACAGAGGAGGTTAAGAATAGTATAGGAACTAGAAGAAGCCAAAGAACTTTTATGTATGACCCATGGACATGAACTAAAGCGGGGAGGGGAATGCTGGAGGGAATGGGGATACTGGGAAGAAGGGGATAAAGGTAAGAAAAAAATGCGACAACTATAATAGCATAATCCATAAAATAAACTTTAAATAAATAAATAAATGTTTACTCTTGTAGTGAAAAAAAAGGAACCAACACAGACTCACTGACTCAGACTCACTCCCCCTGAGTTCCAGAACCAGGGTAGCAGCTTAAAAGGTACCAGTGGAATACAGGGAGGGAGTTAATTGTCTGGCATCAATGCAAGAGCCGGGGGACAGCTTTCTCCCAGACAGAAAGGCAGGCAGAGGCCCACAGAGCCATAGATCCGGCAGGCGGGTGCCATTTCTGAGACTTCATCAACCTGGCTAACACTGCCCCACCCTCGAGATCCCCTGAAACTCTGTCTTACCCAACTATGGGCCCACTCAAACTGTTAACCATGACTTTTCCATATGATGGCTGGTCTTGGGTCATGCTTCACAACTTCCTAAATCCTGTCAAACTAGCATCAGCCAGCCTCGTTGAGACCCCAGCCCCCATGTCTCTTGCTAAATGGCCCCAGGTCCGGCATTGACAGCAGCCAGCCTAGATTCACAGCTTGGCCTCACCTGGGAACCTCCAAGCCCAGCACAAGAAGCAACCATCTCAGATTGCTTTATAGCTCATGCAGTGTGGCCCCAGGCAAAACACAGGTTGGGGCTGACCTTGGCCTATTCCACCCAGGAAACCCCAGAGCCTGAAACCCCAGAGCCTGTGCACCCAGTGGACAGCTACAGACCACATCAGTGGTCACAGCCAGTCCTTGCAGATGACTGGTCTGGGTAAACCCCTCCCATTGACCTACCAACAGCAATCAAAGCTCAACTACAAGAGGAAGATGTACTCAGCCCACACAAAGGGCAGACCTCAAGTACCCAGCATGAGTGATAGGGGAGTGCCACTGGACCCTGCAGGACACCTACTACATTGTCCATGCTACCAAGACAGAGAGTTATTGCAGCTCTACCTCATACATAGAAACAAACACAAGGAGGCTGCCAAAATGAGAAGACAAAGAAACATGGCCCAAATGAAAGAACAGATCAAAACTCAAGAAAAAGAACTAAATAAAAAGGAGATAAGCAATCTATCAGATGAAGAGTTCAAAACACTGGTTATAAGGATGCTCAAAGAACTTCGTGAGGACCTCAACAGCATAAAAAAGGCCCAGGAAGAAACAAAGGATTCACTAATTTAAATAAAGAACCATTTACAGAGAAACAACAGTAGGGTGGATGAAACTGAGAATAAATTAAATGATTTGGAACATAAGGAAACAAAAAACAACCAATCAGAACAACAAGAAAAAAATTTTTTAAAAAACAAGGATAGTGTAAGCAGCCTCTGGGACAACTTCAAGAGTTCCAACATTTGCATCATAGGGGTGTCAGAAGAAGAGAAAGAGCAAGAAATTAGAAATCTATGTGAAAAAATAATGAAAGAAAACTTCCCTAATTTGGTGAAGGAAATAGACATACAAGTCCAGAAAGCACAGAGTCCCAAACCAGGTGGATGCAAAGAGGTCCACTCCAAGACTAATCATAATTATAAGTCTAAAGGTTAAAGATAAAAAGGGAATCTTAAAAGCAGCAAGAGAAAAGCAGTTATTAACTACAGGGAAGTTCCCATAAAACTGTCACTGATTTCTCAAAAGAAATTTTGCAGGCTAGAGGGGTTTGGCAATAGATAGTCAAAGTTATGAAAAGTGGGGACCAACAGCCAAGATTATTCTACCCAACAAAGCTACCATTTATAATCAAAGGGTAGATAAAGAGCTTCCCAGACAAGAAAAAACTAAAGGAGTACATCATCACCAAACCATTATTATATGAAATGTTAAAGGGTCTTATTTAAGGAAAAGAAGATCAAAATTATGAACAACTGCAAAAAATTGCAAAAATACAAAATTATCAACAATTGAATCTAAAAAACAAATTAAGCAAACAAGAAAAACAGAGACAGAATCATGGATATGGAGAGCACTTTGATGGTTGCCAGATGGGAGGGGGGTGTGGGCGGATGGGTGAAGAGGTGAGTGGATTAAGAAGTAAAAATAGGTAGTTACAGAATAGCCATGGGGATATAAAGTACAGCATAGGAAATGGAGTAGCCAAAGAACTTACACGCATGACCCATGGACAAGAGCAATGCGGGGATTGCCTGAGAAAGTGGGTGGTGCCGGGGGGAGGGGAGGCAAAGGGGGAGAAATTGGGACAACTGTAAATGCATAATCAATAGAATATAATAAAAAATAAATGAAAAAATTTTTGTACAATATCTTTATTAGATGATAAGTTTTAAAGCAAAAAGTCTTACAGAAGGTGCATGGTTATAGTAAAAATTTATGGCCCCCTTCCAGACGTATAGACTAAAATGAAAGTGTTAGCACTTTGGACTCATAAAGTAAGTAACCGTTGGCACCGCTCCTCCTCCCGAGGGATAGCACCAGAGTTAATGGGCCTTCCTGTAATGATTTCCAATTAGCAGCAAACCCAGTCTTGGACAAATTACTTACACTGGACCTCCGCCCTGCAGTCAAACTCTGGCACCTGGAGCTGCCCTGGCAGAGTGACTGAGTATTTGGCATGGGTGGGGAGATTTTCAGCAGAAATACTTCCAGCAATGGGAAGTCAAGGACTTGGTAAGGCAAGCTCAGTTGGCTGGAGAGGGAGGATTCCAAGTTCTGAAGCTCCCCTCCCCCATCCCAAGAGTAAAAACAAAGCAAGGGCATTAAGATGGTCTTCTCTCTGGGCTGTGGCAGAAATGACAGAACAAGGCCTTGAAAATTCAGCTTAAGTTTAATGGTATAACTTTCTTTTATATAGCACTTGGTTTGCCCCCAGGTCACTCTTTCCCCATATCACTTATCCTAAAAACAGCCCAATGAGGTTTGGAGCACAGTATTAGTTATCCATTCTACAGATGGGAAAATAGAGGTACAAGAAGGTTAAAAGACTGGTCAGTGATTACATATGGAGAGAAGGGGTGAGGCCGGACACATACTCCCCACCTCTCGACTCCTAATCGTCCCTTATTTTCCCACCTCCCCACCCATCATTTTAGCCTTCCCTCTTTCAACTTTGACCTCCTGAGAGGAGAGCTCCTCAGACCAGACAAGCAAGGAGCAGGCAAAGAATCCCAGAATCAGAATCGAGGGGTCTATGAGGCTATCTAGCCCAACGGTTGTCAATCTTGGCTACCCACTAGAATTACCGGGAGAGCTTAAGTAAGTTAAATAAATACCTATGCCCAGGCATCTGTAGTGTTTTTAAAACCCTCTAGTGGACTCTGATACAACATTGGGAGACAACCACCAAATGAGAGCTCAAATCACCCCCACCCCAATCCCACATTCACCCCGCTGCCTCCCTGGAGTTTCCACCAACAGGTCTATGCTCCATCCTTTTTTCCCCCAAACGTACTGCTCATCTCTCTTCCACATTATGCAGTGTCCGAGACCGGGACTGGGAGCTGGGCTCGTCTAGCTTTCTAGATGGGTGAGCCACTTAACAGCACTCGATAGGCAAGTGACTTGCCCGAGACTGGAATCTGGATCTCTTGACCAGTAGGCAAGGTCACAACCGCAGAGGGGTCACAGGAAAAGCCAGGCCTGAGAGCAGATCTAGAATTTCCTGCTAATAGAATAGACCCAACAAAGGGCTGAGGAGGAGACCAGGAGTGTGTGGGGGTTTAGAGGGAATGGGTGTCGGTCACTCCTTTTCCCCTTCCTGGGAAAGTCTGCCCTGCGGCGTGCTAGGGGCAGGGGCCTATTCTACAGTGGCGGGACTGAGATTGGACTGTAGAACGGCATCCCTTTTTCTAGGTGAGGGTCAGCCTAGTCTGAAATATCCATGAAGGAATCCAGTCTCTTGGGACAGTTTACCAGGAGGACCCAGTTCCTCTGCCCACAATAATAAAAAAGGCTCATACTTCTTGAGCTCTTCACTGGTCTCTGTGCTAAGCACTGTTCTTGGCCTACTTCATTTAACCTCCACAACCATCCTAAAAGTTGAATATAATTACTGTCTCCGTTTGCAGATGAGGTAACTACGGGCTAGAGAGTTGAAGTAACTTCCCCAAGATCACTCAGCTAGAAAGTGGTATAGGCAGAATTTGAAGGCTGGTTCATGTCTTGCTACAGCCATCCTGCCCAGCACAGAAGAGGAGGTAAAGCCTAGTGGGCGCGGACAAAGTCACTTAAGTACCTAGGAGCAGCCGGAGACCTCCCCAGATGCCCAGCCGTCTGATGGAATCCTCCCAATCACTGCTCGGACGAGGCAGGCACGTACTCGTGATGCATCCTCCTTTCGCTCAATAGGAAACCAAGAGCAAAGGGGAAACATCTTGCTCAGGGGCATCAGCAAGTAAATAGTGCGGACGGCACCGGGTGTCCAGGGCCACGAAGCCTGACCACGTCTCCTCCATAGGCTGATAGAGAGGTAAACTCAGTAATACCCAGCAGTCCAGGTGGGCGCGGCCGTCGTGGGAACCAAGGCCTAGCTCACCAACTCAGCGGACGCTCAGCGAACTGCTGGTCAAGTGCACGTAGGTGAGCTAGGAGGTGCTCCTTCTTCGTAGCCAACTAACTAAAGCTCCCGACCAGGCTGCTGAAATTCAGGCTGAGCTAGGTCGCCAGACTGTCCCAGTTCCCAGGGAGAGTGGGACGAGGAGCCAAGCGTGCACTCCCCTGCCCTCCCAGGAGCCGACAAGTGCGGACCTAACCCCGGACTCGGCGTGGGGCTGTCGAGGGAGTGTGCCCCCCTCTCCATCCCAGACCCTACTAGGGTCACTCACCCAGAACACTGTAGAGTAAATGACGAGCGAGAACTTGAGCCAGAGGTAGGAGAAGCGCGCACAATAGCGCACCTGCTCCGCGTCCCCGCGGGGCATCCTGGGCACACAGGGAGCGGGGCTCCGGGGCTCCCTGGCTAGGTCCCTGGCAACGAGCAGCCCCACCTGCGGCTGCCTACGCGGCTGCCCGCCCCTCCGCCGCCGCTCGCTCGGGGACAGACGCCCTCAAGCCGCAATAACAGCCGGGGCCGGGACCAGCCAACCCCAGCGGCCAATGGGTGCGAGGCACCCGCCCAGCCTTTGGGAGGGGGCGGGATGGGGGCGGGGCTATGGCCCAGGACCTAGGGGAAGAGTTGGGAGCGCCGGGAAGCGGAGCGGAGGGGCCGAGGTTTTTTCAAAGGAGGTCTCTAACAACTCTGGAAACGCTTGTATTAATGGAGCGTGACACAATATGTACAGAGGAACGGTAGTGACAGATCGAGCGTGCCCAATCCAAGGTACATAGAAATGTACTTTCTCCACTATTATATCAAGAGGAAGAAGACTATGGGAAAAGGGCGCAACCTAACCACTAAGGTGCTAAAATGTGCACGATGTGAACAGAAATAAGGAAGTGCAGTAGCTCAGCCTGAGGAGGGTGGAGCGCTCATCTAGGAAGGTGCAGTGCAGCAGACCAGGGTGGGGCTCAGGGGGCCCCCCCGTAGAGCTGGGGTCCCAAGGTTCCTTTTGTAACAGACCCCGTTTACCCAACCAGTTTCCAGGTATCCGTTTCTCAGTGGCCAGGTGAAATCCCAGCCCTGCTCTTAGAGGCTTTCTTCTCTGGGAAGCCCACCTCCACGCCCATCTCAGGCCAGCTTAGCGTCCCCTTCCTTGCACACACTCAGCCCAGGTCTGACCCGGCCTCCTCCCCCCAGGCCTCTCTTCTCCCTGATGCCAGACCTGGCTGTGAGTTGTCTCCTGCAGCTAGATGGCCCCAGCTTGACAGCTCTCCTGGCTTCCCAGGCAACGTCAGCCTGGGGCTTGGGAGTCAGCCTTTGTTTGTGGCTTTGATAATTACATGTGTTGCCCAGAGGTCATGAGCTCAAGGCAGTACCGGGTGGGGTCCCTGGTGGTGACTGCAGGAATGGCACTCTCGTCCGGGTCCCTTGTCCTGGACAAGACAAGACTCCCAAACCTCCTGTATACAGACTCCCAAGAAGAGACAGACACTAGCCAGCCCAACACCAGGGCTCTGCCCTAGAAGGGAGAAAGTAAGATTGGGGGTGGGGAGGGAACAATGTTCTGCCCTGAAGGGTTAAAGGGAAGCCAAGTTCCTTGGTACAGAAGGAGCAGGCCCTGCAAGGATGTTTACTTTGGGTAGAGACAAGGAACCAGGCACTGCTCAGGTTACCTTCAGATGAATAACCAAGGTCCAAGACAACATCTTACCAGAGAATTAATAGTTGTCCTTTCTGTACCTTGAGGAGGAGGAAACTAATTCCTTATTGTTCTTTGGTGGACTAGCTTCCCTCACCCAGCTCTGCAGGGCTATTCCTAACCCACTCTTTGAGGTGCTGGCGTCCATCCCCTGGACGGCTAGCTCAGCACCTTGTCCTCTGAGGGACTAATCAGTCTCCCTGTCCCTGGGTTAGCCTCCCCGCCTGCACACACACATGTGAGCCCCTGTAAGATGCCCTGGGAAATGAAGCGGAGACACCCCTGCAGAGGGACCCTGGGGCTCTTTGGGGATGTCACAGCCTTGCCTGGGCTCCTAAGCTCCTTCATGGTCCCTCCTCACCCCCAACCTGAACTCCAAGTGCTGAGAGCTGCCCCCGCCCATTTTTGTAAACACTTGTAGACCTCAGAAGTGGCAACCTAGTTTCAACTTTTCTTTTTCCAGGAGCTCTGAGCTACGGGTCAGCAGGTCTAGTGTCAATCCTGGTTTTGCCATGAACTTTCTGTGAAACTGTTAAATTATGTGGCATAGATAGTGTTACATACAGGTGTGAGTGTGACCCTGGCTGCAGATTAGAACCACCTGGTGAGCTTTAACTGTGTCCTGATATCAGTCCTGATAGCCAAGCCCCACTCCAACCTAGAATCCCCACCTACTGGGGCCTGGGAATCAGTAGCCCTGTAAAGGTCAGGTACTTTCTGAAGTGCAGCCAGGACTGAGCATCCCTGGGGTAGAAGTGGTCATGAGGGTGAGGTGGTCAGCCAGCATTTTATCAGAAAGGCCCTCAGCAAGGTCCTTCAGCCTCTCTGGTAGTATGCTGATAAAGGTTTAATAACTATTTCCGTGGCGGAGGACCCTGTCACCATTTTCCATAGTGTAAATACTTCTACCATATCTGATATCAAATTACCAAATAGAAGTCAATGACCCTGGGAGTTAGAGAAAATACACAATCAGACGCAATCAGCACAGCAGCCTCTGAGTCTCTCCATGTCTCAATCCACCCACCCCCAAGCTTTACTGGTTAGCACAGAGAATGCCATAATGAATGTATCAGTGGAATTCACGGCTCATTAATTAGCATGGCAGGAATTAGAAATGAGCTCTCCTCTGGTGAAATTAGTAGTATTCAAGATATGTAGATTGTCTAAAATGGTTTGGGATCACCATCCATTCCTTGTTCAAAGTAAAAGAACCTTCCTTAGGGATTCAGCACCAGGCTGAATCCTTGAGGGGTTGTTGGGAAACACCCCACCTGGTTTCAGGGACTGTAGCCTCCCCAACAGGCGAGAGGGCCCCAAGGCTGGAAACAAATCAAGGAGGCCTTGGGAAAATAAGCCACTAAGAAGATGAAACCTGCCCCTTTGTATCCCCCTGATTGACCCTGTGATGGTCGCTTGTTGATGACAGGTAAGTTCTCTCATGAGGAGGGACAACCTAAGCCAGACATTGGCCAGTATGAGCAGCAGACAAGGACTTGGCGGACAAGGAGAAAGGGCAAAAAGGCCCGCACCCCTTGGCTCAGCTTCCAGGTAGCCAGAGTCCTCATTCTATCTGAGAGAAGTCTCCTTATCTCTTGGTGGCTCTGCCCCACCTGCCTGGCTCAGGCCTAAAACAATACTAAAGGCCCTAAACTGGATCCGGTGGTTCCCAGGGACAACCAGGCCTAGAAGAAAGTTCCTCTAAGCATGCTTTGTTCTTTCCTCAAAAGCTATGATAACCGGCTCAGACTGGGAAGGAGATTTACATTATTCATAGACCCTGACCTGAGGCAGATCTCCTATGATCCTTCAATTGTCTCTGCCTGTTTTCTGTAAACATTGCCTTTTGACATTGATTGATGAGCTTTACATCCAAACCCCTGTGCATATGGTTCTCAATAAAAGCCTTTGGACATGGGGGTTTGGGGCCTTCTCTTTCCTAGGGAGAACTCCTCTCCTGGCAAACAGAGAAGTGTTTGCAAAGACTTGTGTTTATTCCCCCCACCATGACAACCCCAGGACGGGCTCTGCGGGATTCAGAGCCCTGCTCCCTCCTCAGCTGGCTCTGAACAGTGACCCTCAGATCCAGGAGCCCCACACCCCACCATGGTGCTCCCCACAAAGTGTCGCTCCCCACAACAAGGGGTCCCATGTTTAGGTTATTCTGGTTGCCTGATGGGACCATCAGTCTAGCTGAATCCTGCCTCAAATGTTGCACCTTCCTTGAGTGTACCTTCCATGCAAGGTGGTCAAGCACCTAAAAGGACAGAGAGCTGGGCCTTCACTGACTCTACAGAACAGACTTTACAGAACAGGTTTTGTGGCTACTTTATAAATAAATGTTTGTTTTATAAATATTTGTATGGACGACAGAATTTGTTCTGAGATCTGTTTCCACGATAACCTGGCAGGGAGCTTGTAGGTAGAAATAAGTAACCCTTTTAGTGGCTACTACTGTTTATGGAAAAGTTTATGCATGACCAACTTGGCTTGCATAAGTCTGCATTGGGGCCACTGGGCAAGTGGCCGTATCTGGGCCTCTGTTTGCCCGTGTGTGAAACCATGAGGTTGGACTGTTTCTCTCTGAGCTCTAACAGTCCCAGCTAGAGTCCTCACAGTTGAGTCAGTCAGCAAGTGATACTGAGCTTCGCCTATGCCAGGCCCTGACCCTGGCTCTGGGCACACAGCTGTGAACAGCAGAGACAAGAGCACGTATTCTTCTCTGTTCAGGGAGTGCGGGGTTGCTGGGGACATGCAACACATATAAAACAAATACCTGAAAAGGGTAATCTCAGGCACTGATAGGTGCTAAAGATCTGGGAGAAGAGCTTCCAAGTGGAAGAAGCTCTACTTGGAAAGGCCATGAGAGAGGAAAAACTTGGAGGGGTCCCTGGGGCTCATGCAAGGGATCCAGGGAGAGTAGAAGGGGTCATGGTCGGGGGCATAGGCAGAAGCCTCATAGCTTCAGTAAATGGTGTAGTTTTATGTATTTGCAGCTTCAGTGAAAGAGTCACTGACAGGTTTTAAGCAGGGACCCGAGACAGAGTCTGATTTATGCTTCAGAAGGCTGCTGCATGGAGGGTGGGCAAGAGGGGGCTGCGGCTGGGGCGCGAGGGACGCTGGTTAGGGAGACGTTGCAGCAGTCCCAGAGCAAGGCGGCTGGGGCTTGGTCTAGGGACACAGCACTGGAAATGGTGACAAGAGGTTGCATTGGGGACATGTCTTGGAGACAGAGCCAACAGGGCTTATTGATAGATTGGGTATGGAATGTAAGGGAAAGAGAAATCAAGGATGATCCCACATGCTTTTATCTTGAGCTGCTAAGTAGATGCTGCTGTCATTTACACAGGTGAGGAAGATCAGGAAGAGAAGGGGTTAGTGGAGCTTGAGTCAAAAAATGACTTCGCCCCCTTACTCTTTCGAGATATCTTTTCAAAATCCAAGTGAATTTGACCAGGGAACTCAGATTGGATGATAAAAGTTTGAGAGCCATCAGATCAATTTAAACATCACATCACTTACATCAGATCACCTAGGGAGAAAATGTAACAAAAGGAGAGAAGACACGGCAGACCCTGGGGTCCTCCAACACGGAGAGAATGAGGGGCTGGCAAAGGACACAGACGCGGGCCAGCCGGTGCTGTAGAAGGATGATGAGGCCGGTGAAGTGACAGGACAGTCTGGAGAACAAAGGGCTTTGAGAAGTTAAAGGAGACCGTGACTGGTGCGGCTCAGTGGGCTGGGTGTCTTCCCAAAAACCGAAAAGACATCCGTTCCATTCCCAGTCAGGGCACATGCCTGAGCTGCAGGCCAGGTCCCAGGTTGGGGGCGTGCGAGAGGCAACTAATTAATGTTCCTCTCCCTCTCTTTCTCCCTCCCTTCCCCTCTCTCTAAAAATAAATAATTTTTTTTTTTAAGTTAAGAGATGTGCTATAGGACTTCGTGTCCTGGGCATTCCTCTTAATACACTGAGGCTTTAATTATGACCTGAGAGGTCAAGTGGGAGTACAAGAGAGAAATGAGCATCAGCTTTAAAGATGTGGGTCACTGATGACTTCGATAAGAGTCTCTCAGAGATGCAATGGAGACAAAAGCCGATGGAAGTGGATGGAAGAGAGAAAGGAAGGGGAAGAAATGGAGGAGGAAAGTACAGGTACCGCAGGAAATGCGCACTCCCAGGGAGGTGCAGGAAACCATCCCCATGGCAAGGAGTGCACAGGTGAAATTCTTCCCTACCCACCAAACCTCCTAGAAGACCAAATATGCAAGAGTTAGCCTCTAGGTTGAGGAATTTAAATGCCAGGAATTCTTTACAGCTTCTCCATTGTTAAAGAACAAAATTCAGATAAATCTGAAGATCCAATTGGCTTTATTAAGTGATTCCTAAACTAGGAGAAGTTGTACAAAATGGAAAAAGCTTTTTGTGCAAAAAGAGGCTGGGACTAAGAAGGTAAAAGAGCAGCTCGCTGTAGCCAGGACAACTCACAGGGGAGGCAGGGACTCTTATCAATCAGATTACCTCACTAGCGTGGATCCGGAAACTCCAGACTGATGGATTTAAAATTCCACTCCTGGAAGTGGCTAAACTCCAATTAGAATAGTTACTAAGTTTTAGCTTGGTGAGGTGGCTTAGCAAAAGTGATTCCATTCTGGCCTCTTGCTTCTTTTTTTAATAACAAGAGGTGGAATCTATTTCTCTACCTCTTAAATCTAGGTGAGCCCTTTGACTTGCTTTTACCGATAGAATGTGACCAAAGTGAATTTGTTTGAGTTCTAAGCCTAGGAATCAAGAGGGTTTACAGCTCCTGCTTCGGAACTCTGCTGCTTTGAGAACAAATCTGAGCTAGTCCGCTGAAGAGACCGCAGTGGTAGACCCAAGGTTCCTGGCTGACAGCCAACTACCAGACATTTGGGTGAAACCGTCTTAGACCATCCAGCCCCTCACCCCCAGCTGACTATATCTATGTGAATAAGCCCAGGCATGACGAGCTGAGCCCTGCCCAGATGTGCCCAACTAGAGAATCATGAAGGAACACGTCATTGTTGTTTTAAGACACAAAATTCTGGAGAGGTTATTATACTGCAAAAGCTAACCAGTATGGCCTTAGAGCCAGAAAACAAATAAAACCCATGAACTCAAATACTTATTCCCTTTGTTTCTTATCTTCCTCCAGTTCTTCCCCCAAAGTACCGCACTTTCGAGTCTATTTATTTAATTCTTAAGAAGAGACTTCAGTTGTCCTCCAGGTTTTTCTTGCCTCTGTTCAGTGCAATCCCCCGGCTGATTTTAGGCCACTTCTCCTTCCCATCCCATTTTAACTCTCAGTGATGTCCATTTACTCTCTACCAGTTATTCATTTAACATCACACACTGAGCTCTGGGCTTTCACATAATTACTTCTCCAATATCTCATAGCCCATGGAATCTGATGTGTGAATCCCACTGTACAAATGAGGAAACTGAAATTCAGAGAAGTAACTGACTTTTCTCCATGAGGAAATTCAAGCGCTTTGTGGTCCAGCAAACAATGTGCCTTCTACTCTCATGCAGTTATAGCTCCAGCTACGCTAGAATGAAACAATTTAACTATGGACTTTAGAAAGCAACTAGGAACAACACATGCAGCTCAAATATTGAGTTAATACTGGTTAGAGTTGAAACTTTACATGGAGTAGATTACTGCAAGAGATTACTTCCGTGAGATTTTAAGTGTTTTCTGTAAAAATTTTTTAAAAAGACCAATCAAGTATGGAAATGCTGCTGGATTTCTTTATATCTTTTAATGTGAGAATGGAAATTGTGTATCTTTAGGAGGAAAGGATACTCAGCCTTTCTCAGCTATATTTAACCATACAATTCTGTTTTCCCAGACACTAGCTACTGACATCTCAAAGAACTAGTATCCTGCAAAATGTCCTTTGGGAAATGCTACCTCATGGGACTGGTTCCTAATTCTTCTGGAGTTGAAAGTGACCTCCTCAAAGTTGTATGCTGTGTATTTAAGAAGAAAATAAAAAGCAACAGAGGTTATTTCTGTCTTGTGTTTGACTTTGCAAATTACAGAACTGTCTCTGCTATGATTGTAAGAAAACCATATCTGTCTGTGTCCATACTTCGTAGGGCCCTCCAAGGGGTCAGGAACACTTACTCCGAGGGGTAAGATGACTTTGGGGCCCAAAAAGATTCTGGGCAAGAGCCCCCAAGGAAAACCAAATGCTCATTACTCAGAGTAGCCTGGGTCACTCCAGTGGTTTTTCATCCCTAAAAAGCTGCCTCTAAAAGGCTTGCTCCTTCTAGCCCCTCTCCCTACTGCCCTTCACTTACCTCCGGGGAAAGCTGGCTGCCCCACGCCCCTCTCTTTGCATCCCATAGTCTTTCTCTTACCCTTGGCTGCTGGATACCCCTCTATCCAGCCCCCAAGCCCAGGACTGTTTCTGGGGCCTTCAGTACCTCGGGGACTTTCCGCCTCTTCCAGGCAAACAGGACTGAGTCAATCACCTGTCCTAAGAGGCCCATTGTGGTCTGCCCCTCCCCACCCCCTTCTTCTTGAGACATGATCCTGGACCAGCTGTGTAAACATGTCCTCCCATAGAGGTCAGCTGAGGCGCCCCTTCCCACTGTCCTGTGTCACAAGGCTGCGCCTGACCAGCTGTCTAGAGCAGATGCCCTTAGGAGCAGCTGTGGGCGTGCATGGTGCGTGGGGCTGGAGAAGAGATATGTTAATAACCTAACGGACTGCTCATGAGAACTATGACCGAATAACAAAACAGCCGTGCCATAGAGCGCTGCACAGCCACTGGAAGTGATGTGGGAAGGCACTGAGTCTCGTGGGAACTGATCTTCATACAACTGAGGCTGTGTCTGTTTAGGGAGGGCGCTGGGGCCTAAATCAGGTTCTTCTAGTTCTGAGACGTCAGCGAGGCTTTCTGGGCCTCCATTCCCAGGGAGGGGTTGGGGGACAGAGGAGAGGTGTTGCAGGAGAGTAAAACCTATGGAGGAACTGTTGTTGTCCTTTAGAAAGGAGACATCTGCCAAGTCCTGGGAGAAGTGCCCCCACCGGAGCTCAGAGGACCACCCTGGAAGGTCCTACATACAGGTCAGTTGGGCCAGGTTGGGGTCCCAGGGCCAGCAGTGAGGTCAGGAACTAACAGAGCCCAGTCGGCTCCTGCTTACTATGCCCCACGAGCCTTTTGGAAGGGAACAGGCCCTGAATGCACACTGCCCTCAAGTGATAGATGAATGCAGGAGTTGGGGGCAGCCCTGGGGGTCTTCAGCATTGGGGCGCTGGGATCCAGCTGAGGGGGAAACCAGGAGGCCTATTTCATGATATGACTGGGGAATGGAGAAGGCTACCCAATGGTAAGTTCAATATGATCATAGATTTTTCCCAAAATGTACTGCCTCTCCATGTATAGGGTGTGAGGTCTCGCTGACATGAAAGAGGGGCTCTGTTTTGAGAAGAAGGTGGGAGGAAATGAGAAATCAGCAGATGTCCAGTCCTTTCCTGTACAACTTCGTTTCCCAGCCTTGGTGTCTCCACAGTCTTTAGGACATTTTTCATTCCTCATCGAGCAACAGGGTCCTGCGGCCACATGTTCCTGAAGGCTGCATGAGGCTTGGCCATTGAGCACGTCACCTGCCGCTCTCCCAGAAACTCTGACTGACACAGATGGGAGCCTCGGCCCCAGACACGCAGACACCCGCCGTGTCCCTGCCTCACACCTGGCTCCCAGGGTGACTGGGAGAGAACACTCGCCGTGGTCCTGCCCTGGGACATCCTGTCTGCAACCCTCAGGAGGAGAAAGAGGTGCCCTGGTGAGATGTCTCCTTTCTCTTATCTGTTCTTTCTAGCATGATCAACCATTCTGGTTTGCCCACCGCTGAGGGTGGTTTGTGGCACATGGTATGTTCAGTTGTTTTTAATCTTCACTTGAGGATCTGTATACTGATTTTTAGAGAGGGGAAGGGGGTGGGGAGAGAGAGAGGGAATCACCCATTGGTTGCCTTGCTTCCTGCACACGCCCAGCCTGCCACCTAGGTATGTGCCCTGACCGGGAGTCAACTCCCTGACTTCTTGGTTAATGCTCCAACCAGCTGAACCACACTGGCCAGGGCAGTATGTCCAGGTTTAAAACTGGAACAGTTTCTAGAAACCATAACAGTTTGCCTGGGACTGAAGGGTTTCCCAGGATGTAGAACATTTTGTGCTGAACCCGGAAAGTCCCGTACAAAACCAGGACAAGCTGGTCACCCTGCTTCTTTCCAGCCTTCCCGCCATCTCACTGGTGCTCAGAGGGGAGCAGCCAGTGGTGAAAGAGTGTCAGGCCGGTGCCCTCGGAGGAAAAGTGAGAGGGGCAGGAGGGAGAACTCAGGCGGTAGGACCTGTGGCCTCGCCTCTCCGCAAGCTGCTATCGGGGAGGAGAAACTTATTAGAAGGAGATCCCTTGGGATAGAAGTGGACCCCATGGGACACGTTGAAGGAGAACTGAGCTCCCTGAAGCAGCACTGGGCTGGGAAACACGTTTGATTCTGTCAGGAAGGCGGGGGCAGGGGTCACATGCCAGCTCTACCACACGGAAGCCAGCTCTGAATGAGGACACTGGGAACACGGTTTACCCTCTCAGGACACCAGTGCCGTCTGCGAAACGGGACCCTTCAAAGTAAGCAAATGAAATTACCAAGCACTGTACCTAGAACAAAGCAGGGACTCAATAACCATGAGTCAGCTCTGCCAACAGCTGACACACTTCTGCCCAGTCTAACGGGATGAACCAGAACCACTGGCTGTGGAGCGGGGCAACCCCTCGGAGCCCACAGGACCGCCCCCTCTCCTCACAGCCCAGGTGCTGGCTCTGTGCCTGCCATCCGCCCTCCGATGACTTGTGTCCTCTGGCTTACTTTCTCCATCAAAACTTTTTACAGCCACCTATCCGTGCTGGTTAAGGAGGTGTTTGTATGCCCCATTACAAATGAGAAAAGGGAGAGGTGGGGTATTTCCCCCAGGCCACAGAGGGCGTTAGCAACAAACCAAGACTGGCAGTGGTGGTTCAGGAGGGCCAGGGCTGGGGGTCTTTAGACATCATTATGTCCAAGCCTCATGAATGGACACATTGCTCATGGTGTATATTCATATTTCATACCCTTTTCTACATGTGTACTATGTAGAAAGTTTGATAAAAGTCTTCTCATTTTAATTTGCATTTCCCTCAAGTATATTTTTACATATTGATTAGACATGCATAGTTCTACAAATTTCCTGTTTCATCCTTTGCACATTTTCCAGTAAGTCACAGATTAAGTGAAAGATGTCAAGGCTGACAGGCTGAGAAAATGCCATCCCCACCTCTTCTCCCCACAGGGGAGGGGCCCGTCCAGCTGAGGAGACTCCTGGCTGGTCTCCTAGCGCACTGACAGAGGAAGGGTCGTGGAGCCAGCCGCTAGCAGGGTTGGCTTTGTGGGGCTCAGCCGGGCATTCTGGGGAAGCACCCTGGGAACACGGGCTGACAGGGTGTTGAGCCAGGCCCGTGTGACTGATTGGCAGTGGCAGGGCTCCCAGGCATCACCTGCAGCTATAGTTTCACCTGTTACTCAGGAGGCAAGGGCAGTGGCCTGCAGAAGGCCGGGTGCTGCTGGGTGCTGCTGGGGGAGGAGGGAAGCCTCAGGCTCCCGGGGCAATCAGAGGGTGCCAGGAATGGGGGCTAGGAAACACAGAAGTCGGGCCTGGCCTCGATCCTATAGCGATTGAGGAAAGGATGGGAGGCTTTTAACACGCAGAAAACACCCATGGATCTGCTAGTCTATGCCAGGAAAAGTTTACAACCCACAGAGTCCTGCCACATGCTGGTCGCCGTGGGAGCCCAGCAGGCCTTAAGCATGGACATCACAGTTTGCAGTTCACAAAGCACTTGCACCTACATATTAAAACACTTAGCACCCCTCGATTTACTTGGACATGGGCCCCCTTCTCCACTAGATTTGCAGCACCATGAGGCCAAGACCATCTTACCACCGTGGTATCTGGGCGCCTGGTGGGGTGCTGGGCACAGGTAGCTGCTCCTCAAACACGGAAGCCCTTTGGCCATGAGGGCTGACTCTGCTTATGGTACATTTCCGACTGCAGACTTCAGTCCTTGTCTAGGCTTCCGCAAGAGGTCCAGTGACCCAGGTATTTGAAGAAAAACTTGCAGGATCACCAGGAGGATCAGTTCTCTTCTCTCTAACTTTCTGATGCCCTTCTACTTCCTGTATTTTCCCTCAGGCATTTCAACTTCCTCTTTCCTGTTTGCTGAGCAACACAGCTAAGCTTCAGCACCGACTTTCTGTCTTGCATACCCAAATCCCGCTCTGCCCTGCTCAGAAAAAACAAAAGGCCTTCCATTAGCAAAATATGATTTTCTGTTACTAACATGTGTTGACTGAACTATTTTTTTCTCTCCCATGGGGCATCAGAACAGCTTTGTGTGGAAATCAAGACAGGGAGCCTTCTTGTTTATTCATAAGGTTACTTAGTCTTGGAGTGTGTGCCCAGAGTCACACAGCCCCTTAGGATCTGTGCAGGGACTTGAACCTGGGTCTAGTTTCCTACTCCTACTCTGTCTCCTCAAGTTTCCCTCCTCAAACACTAGAGCAATGTTTGCTCATCGTCCCAGGCAACAGGCCTGACTATTTCATAATGGCTGCTGAGTAACCAGGCTAGTCCGGACTTCTGAGGGCTGGGGAGCGGGGCTCCCCACTGTGAGTTGAAGCTACTTTTTGGTACCGGGTAATTAAAGTCAGGTGGGAGTGAAGGGAGTTATGGTGAGTATACTTCTAATGAAAAAAGAAAAAAAGAAAAAAATCTAACCCCCCTCTAATTTTACGCCCTTCTGAAGCCAAATCAGCTGCCCCCAGAACATCCTCTAATTCAGCATTGCTCATACATTTTTTAATATTACCCAGAAATGTATTTTACATTGTAGCCAAATATACACACAAAGCACACAGCTGAGCAACAGTTGGCTGAAATAAACGCACCTTTACCACGTGATGCATGCTTGTATTTTCTATACTATCTCTTTTGTTTTAACACTAGTGACAACCCACTGTGTGACATCACTAACATAATTCAAGTTACTGATAGAATGCCTCCAGAGAAGGCTTACTAGACCTATTTTAGCAAATAAGAAAGTCACACCTGGATTTGCAATATTTGTTTGTACAATACCCAAGATATTAAACTAAAGCGGCACCTTTATAAACTTAAGTGAATCTGTAGCAGGGAATAAAAATTTATACTAGTCTGGTTTACCATGAAATGGGATTAAAATACAATGTACTAACAGACTCATAGAAGATTCATGTATTAAGTTTCCTTTATAAGATTTTGTTGACATCAGCAGTTGCAACTCCTGCTTAACCAAGGAATGACCTTGGCCACAAGAAATCGGGCAAGTGATTCATGTCAGAACTGCAGAAACGCTGTCTGCACCCCCTCTTCCTAGATATCGGCAGTAAAACTGCAGATGGAGCGATGAAACTACACGGTGATGCACGCAGGAGATAACACTGAAACATGAGGAAAGCTGAGAAACTTTCCAAGAACAGAGCTGAAAAACTGCACATGGCCACAAAATCCTTAGTTCCCCTCTTCCCACAGTTCCCCTACATAAACTAGCCAGGATGCCTGAGATGCTAAGATGGGCTTTGAGGCAGGAGACCTCCGTCTTCCAGGTGGCCATCATCTGAATAAAGCCACTTTCCTTTACATCAGCACCTGCCTCTCGAGGGTTGGCTTTAAAGTGGCAGGCAGCCGGACCTGCGTTCAGTTTTTGGCACCTGAGATGGGACAATGTGAGCCTCAGTAGGGCCCAGACAGCCCGGGCTGGGGTCCCAGCTGCTTGTGGCAGGCTGACCCCATGGCAGAGATTGCAGGAATTTCTGAGAGGCTGCTGCGAGTCCTCTATCTCGGGGACTCTCCCTGCTCTCCTCAAGGCAGCGGCCACCTTTAAGTGCTTTACTGATGAAAGGAAACAGGAGGCTGGGGAGTCGATGGACCCCAAACTGGGTGAAGTCTCTGGTGTGCACAGCCAGGAGCCCCCAGCCCTGCCATCTGGGTTCTTTGAACCATTTGGGATTTTGTAGGAATCAATAGGCACCACGTAGCAGCAGGCACGGATCAATGGCTAAGAAAGTTCCCAGTTCCCCGGTGTGGGATTTGGAGCACACTTTGATATTCTGGTTTACGGATTTCTGGGTTTTGAATATTGTTCTGTTTGAGAGCTCTCATCTGTCTGTTCTGTTTGGGACTCTGAAATGAAACTTCGGCTACATTTAGTCTCTGCTTGATTTCCTATCTTTTAAGGACTTGGCTTGCTCTTTGCTGTTTTGTTCACACAGGGAATCCTGTCTTTGTCATCTGGGTATTGTGGCATTTAAAATTTGTGAAAGTCATTCACACCAATGTCCCTGTCTCTCTTTTTAGAGGGTTTAGTTTGAAAGTACTCATTTGGTTGAGGTTTGTCTTTGCTTCAGATGTTGTTTTTGTTTCTGTTTTGAAATGGGCGGTTCAGTCTCAGTCCCCTCAGAGAACCCATTAGGTCGCATTTTAGCTGACTGGTCAGTTTACAGCCATAAGTCAATGCCTAATTAGAACTGTTTTGTCGAAGGTCTAGTAAATGGGATGAGATCACTTATGTGCAAGATTTTATGTTATTACATCGTAAGGATTCTGCTCAGAAATGATTTAAGTTGGTAGTTCAAAGAGAGGGAAAAGTTCTCACTTTCCTCTCAGACTGTGAACTCGGGAAGAAAAAAATGAAGAGATAGGTCTTTTAAAGACCCGGAGTCCTCCTCCTAAAGGTACGGGGGCTGTGGTGGTCCCAGGAACAATGCGGGAAATGAATGCAACGCCCAAATCCTGTGGAAACAGCAGGGGTGACTGCCCCACCTCAATGTAAAGGGAAAAAACGAGCATTTTTAAACTCAGGAGGCTAAAGCCAGCCTAGCCTGATATCTTCCCCATCTCTCCTTCAGTCTCCTTAAAACTGGCAAGGACAAACAAACAAACAAAAAAAAACACAAAAAAATCTTGCCTTCTCTACAATTACTAATAATACTGTTTATGTGTATGGTAAAAAATATAAGAACTATCTCAAATTTTTTTTTTCAGGATCATGTGGTCTAGAAAAATACTTGACATTAAAGCTGGTTTAAATTTAATTGATATCTTTTGAAGTTATTAACATAAAATATATTTGTTTTGCCTGGTTTGCATGAATAAGTTCATGTTATTTATCTCTTGACAAATTTGTCAAGAAAATAGCTTGAGTAATAATTGATTTTAAAATCTCATAAAGTTTTTAAGAACTAATGAGTAGATGTAACTAAAGAGAAAGATTTTTGATAAAGATTTCAGTAATATATACATTACTGTATATATACACATATACACATATATACAGTAATATATATACCTAAACAGATATATATGTGTATATACACACACACATATATACACAGTAATAGATATCTGTGTGTGTGTGTGTGTGTGTGTGTGTGTGTGTACACACATAAACTTAGTTTCCAAAGTCTCAGGTGACTTGGAACTTTGGAGTTTTGCTGGGTTAAATAGTGACAATTATTAAATATAAAGATATATTGAGCCCTGGCTGGTGTGGCTCAGTGAATTGAGTGCCAGCCTGTGAACTGAGAGGTTGTTGGTTCAACTCCTAGGCAGGGCACATGCCTGGGCTATAAGCCAGGTCCCTATTTGGGGGCATGTGAGAGGCAACTGATGAGATGTTACTTCCTCCCTTTCCCCTCTCTAAAAATAAATAAAATATTTTTAAAATAAATATATAAATAGGTATTTTGAAATAACAGGATACTAAAATATTAATTGATCTGAGTTTGCCTACTTTGACTTCTTACTGCAGAGAAGCTAGAAAATGGATTTGGGGTCAGTCCGGAGGCTGCGGCTGTGGAGGAACCATCTGAGAGCTGCAAAGATGTTGTCTGTGCGCGTCGCCGCGGCCGTGGCCCGTGCCCTCCCTCGGCGAGCCGGGCTGGTCTCCAAAAATGCTTTGGAGTCATCCTTCATTGCTGCAAGGACTCTCCATGCCTCTAACACTCGTGTTCAGAAGACTGGCACTGCTGAGATGTCCTCTATTCTTGAAGAGCGTATCCTTGGAGCTGATACCTCTGTTGACCTTGAAGAGACTGGGCATGTCTTAAGTATTGGTGATGGTATTGCCCGAGTACATGGGCTGAGGAATGTTCAAGCTCAAGAAATGGTAGAGTTTTCTTCAGGCTTAAAGGGTATGTCTCTGAACTTGGAACCCGACAATGTTGGTGTTGTCATGTTTGGAAATGATAATAAGGAAGGAGACATTGTGAAGCGAACAGGAGCCATCGTGGTTGTTCCTGTTGGTGAAGAGCTATTGGGTCATGTCGTAGATGCCCTTGGTGATGCCATTGATGGAAAGGGGCCAATTGGTTCCAAGACGCGTAGGCGAGTTGGCCTGACAGCCCCTGGGATCATTCCTCGAATCTCTGTGCGGGAACCGATGCAGACTGGCTTTAAGGCTGTGGATAGCTTGGCGCCCATTGGTCGTGGTCAGCGTGAGCTGATTATTGGTGACCGACAGACTGGCAAAACATCAATTGCTATTGACACAATCATTAACCAGAAACGTTTCAATGATGGAACTGATGAAAAGAAGAAGCTATACTGTATCTATGTTGCTATTGGTCAGAAGAGATCCACTGTTGCCCAGTTGGTGAAGAGACTTACAGATGCAGATGCCATGAAATACACCATTGTGGTTTCAGCTACTGCTTCTGATGCTGCCCCACTTCAGTACCTGGCTCCTTATTCTGGTTGTTCTATGGGAGAGTATTTCAGGGATAATGGCAAACATGCTTTGATCATCTATGACAACTTATCCAAACAGGCTGTTGCTTACCGTCAGATGTCTTTGCTGCTGCGCCGACCCCCTAGTCGTGAGGCCTATCCCGATGATGTGTTCTACCTACACTCCCGTCTGCTAGAGAGAGCAGCCAAAATGAATGATTCTTTTGGTGGCGGCTCCTTGACTGCTTTGCCAGTTATAGAAACACAAGCTGGTGATGTGTCTGCCTACATTCCAACGAATGTCATTTCCATCACTGACGGACAGATCTTCCTGGAAACAGAATTGTTTTACAAAGTTATTCGCCCTGCCATTAACGTTGGTTTGTCTGTATTCCATGTTGGATCTGCTGCCCAAACCAGGGCCATGAAGCAGGTGGCAGGTACCATGAAGCTGGAATTGGCTCAGTATCGTGAAGTTGCTGCTTTTGCTCAGTTTGGTTCTGATCTCGATGCTGCCACTCAACAACTCTTGAGTCGTGGTGTGCATCTGACTGAGTTGCTGAAGCAAGGACAGTGTTCTCCCATGGCTATTGAAGAACAAGTGGCTGTTATTTATGCTGGTGTACAGGGTTATCTTGATAAACTGGAGCCCAGTAAGATCACAAAGTTTGAGAATGCTTTCTTGTCTCATGTTGTCAGCCAACACCAAGCTCCGTTGGGCACTATCAGAGCTGACGGAAAAATTTCAGAACAGATGCAAAGCTGAAAGAGATTGTAACAAACTCCTTGGCTGGGTTTGAAGCTTAAACTCCTATGGATTCACGAGAAATACCAGTTTGATGTTGTCGTTGTTTCTTCTTGCAATCAGTTCCATTCGTAAAAGGATTACTCTCATACTCCAGATGTACAGAAATCACCTTAAAAATAAAGGTTCCATATGCTTGGTGAAAAAAAAAAGAAAGAAAGAAAATGGATTTGGATCTGTTAATGAATATATCTTGCACTTTATTTGAAGTATGTCTCTTGAAAATGTGAATGTGTTTGCCAATGGGGGGAAAACTGTTTCTAAAAGTTACAAAATGTATTCATAAATGTATCTCTCTAAAGAATGCTAATATCTTTTAGCTGTCACTAAAAAGTAAAGTTTCTAAGAATTTAGAATTCTAATTAAGTTGGACAGAAATTGTATAGTTTGATAATAGAAGGTATAAAGTATGAAAACATTTGTTAAAGAAAAAAAGAAAATAATTTGTTCTAAAGTTGATTATTCCTGAATGAATTTTAAAAAGCAAACTAAAATGGACTGTGTAAATTGCAGACTGTCTATACAAATTGAAGATTTATAAAGAGAGATCTTGAGAGAAATTATATAGTTAAGCCAAATAATGAATTTAATTAGGTAAATGAATCTAAATATCAAAAGTAAGCTAATGCAGAATTCATTGGGTTCTTTTCAGTCTATTAAAAGGGAAAAAGTTATCCTGTATTTGCCTAGAAAGCAAAGATTCTATATATTTTTAAAAAAATAGTTATGTGTTATATTGTGTTAATCAGATACTTGATTACTTAAAAACCCATATTCTTTATCATAAGAACTAAAGTCTTTCTGGCCTGTATTTATGTTTGATACTTTTATTGTCACTTTAGATAAATAATTTAATAGTTTCATAATGATATATAATATTTTGATTAAATATGTTTGACAACCTTCTCAGGGTTTAAATTTTAAGAGACTCTTTCTTGACATAAAATTGGCTTTGGGTCATTCCAATGGGTCCCTGGAATACTACGGGGATTTGTTCTTTCTCCTTATGAAGAAGAAATTTTGAACAAATTGGGCCTATTTAATATGTTTAAAGTACATGGGAAGTTCTGTCAAATAAAGAAAGAATAACTATGTTCTATTTGTATACACATATTATTAAAATGAATGTTCTAGAGATTATAAAAAAAATCTCCAAGAGTCTGCAAACTTCTGATATACTTTCATTTATAATTTTAAGTTACCTTAAAATGTTGTTACAAGAAAGCAAATTCCTTTGTCAATTGCATTATAATCAGATCTATAACCATGTCATTTTAAGGGGGCTTTTTGTCATTTAGAGACAATGACTGTTTTACTCTGATGCATTTACAAATATGTTACATCTTCAGAAAGATCCATGGAAAGGACTCTAACTTTCTAAATTACATATTTCTGAGAATAAATTTTCATATTATATTAATTGGATGAAGATTACTAGAACTCAATGGAATAACTGGATTTATAGAAATAATGGCAAAAATCAGCATAAACAAAAATTGATTATGGGGCAGAATGAACTGAATATGATTGTAGTTTTGTAACTTTTAAAAAAATGTATTGCTAATTTTTAAACTGTTTGTTTTTCAGACATAAAGAAACTTGTTTTTTCCCTAAAGCAAATTGGTAAATTATACTTTGATAAGCAATATTGATGCATTTATAATTTTCTCCCTGCTCGATCCCTCTGGAATTTGGAAACTCTTAATGAGTGAATAGTAATATTTCCATGGCAATATGTTTATTTTCATAAATCCAATAGGAATCTGATTTCTTCATAACAGAACACATAAAGCCAGTTTCCAACTATGTTTTCATTAAACAAGTCTTTGACTGGAAAGTCATGTCTGAGAGAGACATGCGTAGACTCTGGATGCCACCAGAAAACTTTAAAGAATGAAGATTGACTTTGAAGCCAGATAAAGCCCCTTGGAGAAATGGCCTGGTACCTTGCTTATTCATAAGGTTCATGGCAGTCTTTCCAGGTAGAAAATAGAGATTGCTTTCCTGGGAGATGGTAAGGAAGAACATCAAGACATTTTGAGGACCTCAAGAACTTGAAGGACTCATCCAAAGTTATAGGTATTGCAGGCAAACTTATGGCAACTGAGTGGCTTGGCTTCTTTGCCCTGCAGGGCTAACTAACTAAAGCTCAGTCTGGAAATTCCTTGTAAGATTCCAGCAAAGCACATTTAAGAGAACCTATATGATCAATTGTTATTACTGTTATGTTTATGCAAATAATTGGGCCAAATTGAAGCTGGACTTAGTGTAGTAAATGAATTGGTCTTGATTTGACTCTTTGATAAAAATGAGGATAATTTTAGGGCTAGAAATTGTGTTTCAGTAGACTCTATAATACACAGTTATGGATATTAAAACTCTAGTTCAGTTCATTGTCTTCAAAGCTTTATTGTTCACTTATGCACAGACAAGATCAGAGCAAGGACACTAGACCAGGTGCAGAAGATCACCAAAGTAGAAAGCCCGGGTGTCTAGTAACTGGCATGGGAAAGAGAAATAAATAAAAAGAGGCACACAGACAGATGGTGAAATGGAATGGTGACTCAGATGATAAACGAGGGGGCCTAGGGGCTCCTCTAAACACCTCCTGACCAATCATTATTTCCCCACTGGAGCCTTAGATAAAATTGACAGTGGGAAACAAATTGATTGACTTGTAGTAGATATGGGAGCCACGTACTCTGTATCAAACACTAAACGGGCTGAAAGAAACAAAACCCTGCAATACTCTTGGCCATAGGGGTAATGAGGCAATGCAGCAACAGGCCTCCCTCCAGCCTTTAGAATGCCAACTCAGAGATCTTAAGTTATCACACAGCTTCTTCTATTTGCCTAAAGGTCCCATCCCTCTCCTGGGAAGGGACTTGCTCTGTAAATTGCCCACCCAAGTAACCTTTTCTCCTGAAAGGCAGCAGCTTCACCTACAGGTCCCTCTGGAACATGCACTCCAACTCCAGATGCCTTTAACCTGTTCAGGGAGACCCAGAGAGAACTGTTCCCTCTGAGATCTACAAAAACTGTTTGAGCAGCTGCGACTCCAGGGAAAGCAATAAATATTCACCTAAATGGCCTGAGACATCCCCAGAAAAATCTCAGACAATGATAAATATTTCTTTAGATGTACTCTGTTATTCTGGTGGAGAAAAACTGAACATCAGCATGTACTTTAGAATCTCTCCAAGACTTTAATCACCATAGCCAATAAAATTGCCACCTTCCTTGCTAATATGCAGAAATCTCTGGACTCTCTAGTTAAATTGTCTTAAATAATTGAATTGCCTTAGACTACAAACCAGAAGAACAAGGAGGAGTTTGCATGACCATCAACTCCTGTTGTTGTACTTACATTGACACCTCAACTCAGGTGGAAGCAAGCACCACCAAAATCAGGCAATAGGCTACCTGGCTTCAACAAACATTGGACCATCACATCCCTCTCTTTGAGGGATATGGAGACTGGTTTGTGAGTCTATTTTCATGGATACCATAAGGACTCAAGTCCATATTAGGAGGAATTTAATTTAGGTTTAACCATTCTTTTCTTTATAATACTTGTCTTTATTGTTTTGAAGCTCTTTATAACTTGTTTCTCCCATGCCAGAAAAATTGTAGTGTCTGCTCAACAGGCACCTCTAAAAAAATATATCTGCTTTTAACTCACAAGATTTTGTTTTACAATAAGCTAAAGTTTTTCACTCCTCCAGAAGATTCAGAGGACATCAATATCTCCATAGATGTTGAGGAATAAATGACAGTGGGGAATTGTAACAGGGAATAAAAACTTATACTACACTGATTTACCATTAAATGGGATTAGAATAAAAAGTACTAACAGACCCATAGAAGATTTATGTATTAAAATTTTCCTTGTAAGTGCTGTATTTTGCCATGTATAATGCATACTTTTTGCCCAGTTTTAACATATATTTTATTGATTATGCTATTACAATTGTCCCATTTTTTTCTCTCCTTTATCCCCCCTCACCATGAACCTCTCTCCCTCCAGCATTCTCCCCCCACTTAGTTCATGTTCATGGGTCATACATATAAGTTCTTTGGCTTATCCATTTCCTTATACTATTCTTAAATTTCCCCTGTTTATTTTGTACCTACCAATTATGCTTCTTAATCCCTGTACCTTCTCCTCCATTCTCCACCTTCCCCCTCCCTGCTAATCTCCCTCTATGTGATCTCCATTTCTGTGATTCTGTTCCTGTTCTAGTCATTTGTTTAGTTTGTTTTGGTTTTTGTTTTCTTAAGTTCAGTTGTTGATTGTTGTGAGTTTGTTGTCATTTTACTGTTCATAGTTTTGATGGTCTTTTTCTTAGATACATGCCTTTAACATTTCATATAATGAGGGTTTTGTGATGGTGAACTTTAACTTTACCTTATCTGGGAAGTATTTTATCTGCCCTTCCATTCTAAATAATAGTTTTGCTGGATAGAGTAACCTTGGCTGTAGGTCCTTGCCTTTCATGACTTTGAATACTTCTTTCCAGCCCCTTCTTGCCTGTAAGCTTTCTTTTGATAAATCAGCTGATAGTCTTATGGGAACTCCTTTGTAGGTAATTCTCTTCTTTTCTCTTGCTGCTTTTAAGATTCTCTCCTTATCTTTAATTGGGTAATTTCTTTATGATGTGTCTTGGTGTGTGCCTCCTTGGTGTGGGTCCAACTTCTTTGGGACTCTCTGAACTTTCTTGATTTATATGTCTATTTCCTTTGCCATATCGGGGAATTTTTCCTTCATTATTTGTTCAAATGAGTTTTCAGTTTCTTGCTTATCCTCTTCTCCTTCCAGCACCCCTATGATTTGGATGTTGGTATGTTTAAAGTTGTCCCAAAGGTTCCTAAGCTTCTCCTTATTTTTTGGAATTCTTGTTTCTTCATTCTGTTCCAGTTAAGTGTTTATTTCTTCCTTCTGTTCCAGATCATTGATTTGAGTCCAAGTTTTCTTCCCCTCACTGTTTATTCCCTGTACATTTTTATTTCACTTTGTATAGCCTTCACTTCTTACTTTATTTTGTGGCCATACTCAATCATTTCTGTGAACATCTTGATTACCAGTGTTTTGAACTCTGTATCTGATAGGTTGGCTATCTCCTGATTGTTCTTTTTCTGGAGTTTTTATATGTTCTTTCACTTGGGCCATATTTCTCTGTCTCGGTGCGCCTGTTACATTGCAAGGGGCAAGCCTTAGGTATTTGGCAGGACTGGACAACCCACTTCATTGTGTCATGGTGTTGTGTGGGGGGGAGGGGTTGGAGAGGGAACAATACTGCTTGCTCAGCTCTAGCCCCTGCTTCAGTCACTTCCTCCACTTCACACAAGCAAATTGTGCCCTTCCAGGAGCTGCCCGGGTGCTGATTCCTGGATCTGTGGGCTTGTGTATGCTCTAGGACCCAGTGGGCCCCTCCAATTTAGTCTCCTATGAGATTGGCAGTTTCTTCTGCCAATGCAACAACCCACACAGGTTTTTACAGCTAGAGGGTTTTGTTTGTTTGTTTGTTTGAAAGATTTTGTTTATTTATCTTTAGAGAGAAGGGAAGGGAGGGAGGAGGGGAGGGAGGAGGGGAAGGAGAGAAACACTGGCCTGCAACCCAGGCATGTGTCCTGACTGCCCTGACTGGGAATTGAACCTACAACGTTTTTGTTCACAGGCCAGCATTCAATCAACCAAGCCATACCAGGCAGGACTACAGCTAGAGGTTTTGAGGCTTTATTTCCCTACGCTGGAACCCTTGATTGTGTGATCTGTCTCAATCCACAGTAGTTTCTCTGGATTTATCAGCACATAAATGTGGGACTGCCCAGTCTGCCAACCACTGCCTCGTCTGCCCAGTCCACCAGCAGCTGCCTTGCTGTGTGTCCTCTCCACCCCTGCAGCCTGTCGCCACCCTTCCTACCAGTCTGGATGAATGTTTCTTCTTTAACTCCTTCATTGTAGGACTTCCATACAGTTCGATTTTCTGGGAGTTCTGGTTGTTTATTGTTTTTAAATTGGCTGTTGACCTTCTTTTGGTTGTGCAAGGAAGCAAGGCACATCTACCTACACATCCATCTTGGCCAGAAGTTTTTTTGCCCAAATTTTTGAGGGAAAAATAAGGATGTGCATTATACTTGGGTAAAATGACTACATACCATGGGTATAATAATCCTGTGAATAATGCACACAAGAACATGGTGTATATTATATGTGGCAAAATATGGTGTTTTGTTGACAACAGCAGTTGCAGCTCCTACTTAACCAAGGAATGGCCCTGACCACAAGAAATTGGGCAAGTGACTCATGTCAGAACTAGCAGAAATGCTATCTGCACTCCCTGTTCCTAAATATCAGCAGTAAAACTGCAGATGGAGCAGTGAAACTACAGGATGCACACAGGAGATAACACTGAAACCACCCAAAAGCAGAGCTGAGAAACTGCACACAGACCAAAAATTCTTTAGTCCCTCCCTTCCCACGGTTCCCTTATTTCAACTAGCCAGGATGCCTGAGATGCTAAGATGGGCTTTGAAATAAGAGTTCCCCATCTTCCAGGTTGCTGGCACCTGAATAAAACCACTGTTTTTTATATCAACACCTGCCTCTCAAGTATTGATTTTTGAAGTGGTGGGCAGCCATACCTGCATTCAGTTATAAATCCTAAAATTTCCTTGACCAAGCATTGCATATCCGCTACCCCTTACCCTTGCCAGCTTACTCACTCGCTATGTAACATAACCAGGAAGCCTTGAAAGAGGAACAGAGACCACATAAAGCCCCTATATCTCCAGAGCAAGGGCAGGTTTGGAGTCTACTTCTAAACTAGAGTAGGAGGACCAGTGATAGGAGAGAAGGCACATCTTTTTTTTTTTTTTTTTTTTTTTGGACCAGGTAGAAGGAAATTGCTTGTTCCCAGGAGCAACCCCACCAATGGAACCCTAACTCTTGTTAAGGATGGGTTGTTTCTGCCAGCAGACTGTGAGGTCCTTGAAGTGCCTACCTCACCCAGCTGACCACCATGGACCTGAACTGATGGACTGATGGGTCCCAGCTGGCCAGTGAGCATCTGGGGACACATAGGATAGAGAGAAATGAAGGAGTGTCTGTATACTAGATCTTTCCTTTGCCAAAGGATCAGGAGAGCAGAAACTGCTGTGTCTTCCACCACTTACTGGTTTGGCCTAGCTCCAGAAATATCAACAGTATAAGGACTAAGGGGGGAAAAACCATGTGCAAGTAAAGAATAATCACACCTGTTTAAAAGGACTCAGCATCATAAGAGAGGAAGCCCTAGTTGAACACACAAAGTAGAACTAGCAGGAAAGACAGAAGGCGATTTTAAATAAAGGAAAAAAATGTTATGGAAACTGTGAAGAAGATGTAATTGTAGAAATACAAACAATTCTTGCAAAAAAGTATGTCTTTTAATGTAACAATTCAATGGAGGTCAGTGCTGAGAACTGAATCTATGGTCTAGAAGATAAAATGAGAGAAATATCTCACAATACAGAACAAAAACACAAAGAGGTGGAAATCAGAAGAGAAAGATAAGAGATGTGGGGACCAGATCCAAGATGAAGAAATGTGGCAAGTGCCATTGGCTGACTAACTCAACCCCATTCCCAACCTCCTCCTTCCTTCCCAGACTCCACAATGGAGGCTGAACATGTGAAATACACTTATTACCAGTTTCCTTTGTTATATGACATAGTTCTGGCCCATAACATAAGTGTCCAGAAAGATTATTTTTTTCTAATATGGAATGCATATGCAATTAGTACAGTACTTTTTTCTGCATTCTCCCTACCTTGAAGGCAAGCACTGTTCCTGGAGCTGCAGCAGCTATCCTGTGACCACAGGGAGAGGCCCAAGAAAATTAAAGAGATGTCAACACAGACCCTAGTGTTGCTGAACCAAAGCCAGCAACTCTACCTACCCATGGCCTTCTTGTTAAATAAGAAAAATAAGCATCTACTTATTCAAGTCATTCTTTATCGATGTTTCTGCTACTTACACCTGAAAACATTCCTAAGTAATATGAGAAGAAATAATTAATGAAATTATGAAAGAAAAGTTCCCCATGAAGAAAAAACTTGTTTCCAAACTGAAAAGACTCACCAAGTACATTTAAAACTCATACTCCTTTATACATATGGTATAAATTGGTAAATTCCTGAATTTCACTGAGAAATGAGAAAAAGCTACAATCTTCTGGTACAAAGAGCAAGTTCCTTAAAAGAGTATCAGACAAACATTAGATTTTTCATTTTTAGCTCCTGAATGTGGGAGACAGGGAAACATCAATAGATTATTGAGAAGAAATAACCATAATCTAAGAATCTTATCCTGCTAAGATTATCATTCACTTGAAAGACAAAAGAAAAATATTTTTGGACATGCAAATTTTCAGAGAAAATACTTGTACCTAGCCATGTCCCTATCCTACATAAATAGAATCTTCCAAGAAGTACACTAACCAAATGGCAATTTAAATCAGAAGAGAGATCTCAAGATGGAGGGAAGATAGAACACAATGGTAAGCAACAGATGTAGTTAAATCTAAATGGATCATGATAGCATGACTGGATATGTTTTATTAAATAAAATTTTAAGTGAGAACTTTTGGTATAGAAGATCTACATTAAAAATAGCTCAAGATTAAAAATGTTAAATGATCTCAGCAAAACCCAGGAATTTGGGTGGAGAGAAGATGGGGAAGACAAAGCTTTCTAGTTTTATTTATCCTGTAAAAGAGAGTGTAAGTAAAGTGTCTTATTAGAGGAGATGTAGTTATTTAATCTTTACGTATTAATAAAGAACTAAAGATTTCATTATGGCTATTAGAAATGCTATGGCAGGTATTCTAGAATTTTACCAATAAGCAAAAAGGAAAAAAGAAGAGAGAGAGAGAAAAGAACCACATTGCACAAAATAAAGTGTAAGTGTAAAATACAATGGAAGGGATAAAGTAGTTCACTTACAATGTTGAATGTGAATGGGTTCACACTCCTATCAAAAGATAGATCATTGGGTGCATTTAAAAAATCTAGCTATATGTTGTTAACATGAAACACACCAAAGAAGTGAAAGGAGAAATTTTAAGTAAAGGAATGAGCTAGGAGATACCAGGTACAGACAAACAAAAAGAAATTAAGAGTCCCAGCATTGATATCAATATGACATACAAGACCAGAGCATGAAATAGGATGAAGTAGTATATTATGGAACTTTAATATCTGTTGGATAGCTACAAACTTTCATGCACCAAACACAACAGCAGAAGTATATAAAGTAAAAATTCTTAGATTTTACAGACAAATTTAGTAAAAAAGATACAGTTTTCAATATTTCAATATACTGTTTTCAAAACTTGATAGATCAAGTAAGCAAATAATCTGATAAAAAAAGAATTGAGTAATATAATGAAGTTTAATTTAATAGAAATGTTTAGTATTTTTAATATCAGAAATACTGAATATAAGATTATCAGCTGAAGGAGATAGCCACAGACAGTAGATTTTTGGAAGTCTCGAACAGACTGCTTAAGATCAGACAAGGTCAACATCTGACATCATCAGAGGTCAACATCTGACATCATCAGAGGCAGATCCAGAAAGTAAAAACAACCATCTCCTACCATAAAAGTTCACACCACAAAGTCAGGAAATCAAGACAGATCAACTTAAGAATCAGAAGCAAAAGAGAAGAGTCTCACAAATAATGGGAAGACAAAGAAATATGCTCCACTCGAAGGGAAAGGAGGAATCTTCACAAAGAGAACTAAATGGAATAGAGGCAAGTAAACTATCAGATATTGAGTTCAAAACAACAGTTCTAAGGAACCTCAATGAGCTCAGTGAGCTCAGAGGGACTTACAAAAAACTACAGGGAAACTACAACGAACCTACTGCAAACTATATCAGCATGAAAAAGAACATAGAAGCTATCAATAAAAGACAAGAGGAAATGAAGAATACAATTTCTGAATTGAAAAACACAGTAGAAGGATTAAAAGCAGGCTAGATGAAGCAAAGGAGTGAATCAGTAAGCTGGAGGATAAGGTAGAAAAAAGGTCCCAGAAAGAGCAAGAAAATGAAAAAAGACTTAAGAAGAATGAAGAGGCATTGAGGGAAATGCAGGACAACCTGAAACATAATAATATCCTTATAATAGGGATACCAGAAGGAGAAGAAGAGGAGGAAATGATAGATAACCTGTTTGAAAAAGTCATGATGGAAAACTTCCCTAATTTGAGGAGAGAAAAGGTCACACAAGTCCAGGAAGCACAGAGGGTCCCATTCAAGAGGAACTCAATGAGGCCCACTCCAAGACACATCATCATTAAAATGGCAAATATCAAAGACAAAGGCAGAATCCTAAAGGCAGCAAGGGAGAAACAGGTAGTAACATATAAGGGAACCCTGGTGTGGCTAGCAGCTGACTTCTCAACAGAAACACTGCAAGCCAAAAAGGAATGGCCAAGAAATATTCCAGGTAACGAAAAGCAAAGGCCTGCAACCAAGACTGCTCTACCCAGCAAGGCTCTCCATTAAAATGGAAGGCAAAATAAGGAGTTTCCCAGATGAAAGAAGGCTAAAAGAATACACCTCCACCAAACCCGCAGTGCATAATATGCTAAAGGGACTGCCTTAAGATGAAGGAAAAGGGTCTATGAATACCCAGTTCCTTGCAGACTTGCCAATACTTGATATTACCAATATTTTTTAATATGTATTAATCTGATTGTGACAATGATGTGTTATTTTAATTGTTCCTTTATTATTTGTTTAATCTGTTTTTATATATTTCTTGCCTATTTCTATTATTTTTAAAAAAGCTTTTAAAAAATAAGTAAAGAATATACATCATTTTCATATGTCTCTGGAAAGTTTACCAAAGTTAGTCATGTATATGACCACAGTGGAAACTTTAATACAAAGCAGTGATTTCACAAAAAATGTGTACTAATATAGGCAAATAAAACTATAAATCAACAAGAAAATACTTGATTCCCCCAATTTTTTGACTCTTTGAAAATTATGAAACACTCTTCTAACTGTTAGATCAATGAGAAAATTGCAATTAAAATAAAATTTTCTAGAAAGTAATGAAATAAAACATACATCTAAACTTAGGAGTTATGGTAAAGCCATACTCAATAAAAGCATTATGGTTTTAAACATTTTTAATTTATAAGAGAATGAAAATGTTTGACTTCCTTCAGTTTAAGAAATTAGAAACAAAACCAGTCAAATATATCATCTCATTCAAAAAAAGTAAGAGGCAATAACTTAAATTTACAAATCAAGAAATAGTAATGTTATGTTTATAAGACATATGGACATAAATTCCAGGAAAACAGCTAAAAGAATTGAAATCAGTTGCATCTGGGGAACTAGAATTGGGTTAAGAAAGTATTACAGGGGACCATTTTTTATGGTTATATGTCTGATGTTATTAGTTGGCATCTTACACTATATAAGTATATTAGTTTGATAAAATTAAATTTAAAAATTTTTAAAGAGTGAATGGAGCCTTGGCTGGTGTGGCTTAGTGGATTGAGCCCCAGCCTATGAACGGAAAGGCCACTGGTTCAGTTCCCAGTCAGGACACATGCCTGGATTGCAGGCCAGGTCCCCAGTTGGGGGGCGAGGCAACTAATGTATTGATTTATCTCTCAACATTGATGTTTCTCTCTCTCTCTCTTTCTCTCTCCTTTCCATTCTCTCTAAAAGCAAATAAATAAAATCTCCAAAAAAAAGAAAAGAGTGAAAAGAAAGTGGATCTGGGCACTTTGACCCATCACTGATATGGTGAAAAGGGTTGAATCTGAATTCTGCCTCTACCGCTTACTCATAAGATTGTGATGAACTTAGCTTTTAAGTCGCAGCTGCTTCTTCTTTTGTAAAATGGGGCACTGACTTGTACAGCCACTGTAGGGGGGCCCAAGATGGGCTCCGGCTTCCTGCAACAGACCAGGTGTCCCCTCCCACTGCCTTTCTGGGCACAAACAGGACCCCCAACCACAGACACATGGAGATTTAACCTGGTCCATCTGCTCCTTGGTTTCACTTCCTGCTTAAAATTGTTTGGGTTTTGATTTTCCATGAACCATAAGTATTTTGTGTATTTTTCCATAATCTCAAGGTCCCTAGGCAGATATTAGCCATAGTTTGTGAATTCTGAGCAAAAAATAGGTTTAAAATATTGTTTTGAAAATGTTAAGAACAGACATCTCTACATCTACATCCACATTTAAAGAGAAAATGTATTTCTTTATGCTTCAGTCACTATAAACAGAAAAATTATAAAATTAGAAACCTGGGGCAAAATTCAAAATCACAAGAATGAGTAGCTCAGTTGGTTAGAGCTGTAATCCCTATATGCCAAGGTTGTGGGTTCAGTCCCCAGTCAGGGCACATACAAGAATCAACCAATTAATGCACATCCACAATGTTGTTTCTCTATCTCGCTTTTCCTTTTCATCTCTAAAATCAATCAATAAAAATAATAATGATAATAAAATTAAAAAAAACAATAAAATGTACCTCTCATGTTGTAAAAATTAGTTCCATTCATGTTTCCACACAACATGGAGCACAATCTTTCCTCTCAGTGGGAAAGGGGTGGTGTAAGTGGGGAAGGCGGGCATTTGAAAAAGCAGGAACAGTACAGCCCGGTGAGTGTGGAGATGGGGAGGGGCACTCGCTTGGATCTGTGTGTGTCCCAGGAAGGCTTCCAAGAGGCAGGCTGCGAGGTTAAAGAAAGACCTGTCAGTGTGAGAGGGTGTGGAAGAGGGTCTCAGGACAAGGGAAGAGTAGTTCCCATACTTGGCGGAAGGTGGAACCACCTGGGACCTTTAGAAAGCACCGAGGCCCGCCTCCCACCCCCATACATCCTGATTTAATTGGTGTGGGGTGCGATGTGGTTTCAGGGGTTTTCAAAGCTCCCCAGGAGATTCTAATGGGCAGCAAAGTTTGGGAACCACTGGCCTAGACCAGGGCTTCATGCAAGAATTGGAAAGAATGAAGAGAAAAAGAAGGGTTAAGATTTAAGATATAGCATGGACAGGAGTAGGTGATAGTGAGAAAGGAGTGAGGAAAAAAGACGTTGGTGGTGATTTGATGCCCAGGTTTCGGGCTTGGGTAATTGTGGGAGTGCTCCATTTCCTGCGATGCAGAACAGAGCAGGAGAAAGGGGTGTGTGGGGGAAGATCTGCTGATTAGAGATAATGCATGCTTATTACAGGAGATTTCGTTCAATAAATATTGTAGCAGCCCTGGCTGTGGTCATGGTCATCGTGGTCGACGTCATCATCATTCATCTTCATCACCATCAGATTGAGAGGCGGCTTAAACCCCTTGTGGTCCTGAGGAGTAAAGCAGTGAGGCCGCCCTCTAGTGTTGTCAACGGTATAGTACAGGCACTCAGGCAGCAGTAAGCACATGTGCAGCAGTCTGTACACATGCAGCAGGTGAATTGAGCACAGGTAGGAGCAGAGGGTGGAAGTGGGAGATTAAATATGAGTAATACATGGTCTCCCTCTTTTTTTTGAGGGATGTGGAGACTTGAGTGGTGGTGGAGTGAGGGGGGTGAGGGGCACCGCGAACCGGTCATGGGGTGGGTGAGGGGCATGAGGGGTATATGGTCTCCCTCTTAATGCTCAGGCCAGGATCTCCCAGGTGGGCCCCCTGATCAGCCGAACTGTAAGGGCCTCCTTTGGATGAGCTGCTGTCTCTGCAACGTGCTCACACTGTCGAGGAAACCTGAGCAGAGAAAAGGACGCTTCATGGGGAGTCTGAAGGCCTTAGCAGCTCTGCTAGCACTGGCTCGTGGCCTCCAGTGCGTGCCTTGTCTGGGCATCAGTGTCTTTACCAGAATTAGGCATGTGTCACCCAGGGCTAAGGCTGTGTCTGTGTTAACGACCACAACACAGACTTTGGGCAATGATCACAACAGCAAGTGGGCAAGGCTGACATCCTCTGCCCTCCAGAGAAAAGTCTAGGGGCAGCGCTTGTACTCTCCCGAAGGGCCTACCAAGTGCCAGTGAAGAACAGAGAGCAATGCCCTGGGAGGCTCCCAGGAGGAGGTGGCATTCCAACCTGGGCCCTGAAGGGATGAATAAATTATGTCTGTGTCAAAACGCCTCACCGTTGGGACATTCTGGAAAAGCTTATCATCAGAAACGCCACGCTCTGTGGTAAGATAAAAAAGGGGTGTGTGCTGCGGAGGCAGACCACGCTTTGACTATTGTCTCCTCCCACTGTGTGACCTTAGACAAGTTATTTAACCTTTATGAGCTTATAATCCCGTCTGAGAAATTGGGGTATAATAAATTAACAACAGCAAACATGTATTTAGCCCTATGTGCCAGGTACTATTCTAAGCAATTTACCTGTATAACTAATGTAACCCTCACAAGAAGCCTATGGGGTAGTACAACTAGCCCCATATTACCGACAAGAAAAATGAGACACAAAGAGGTTGTGTGACTTGTTCAATCACCACGCATATGGTTGGCACTCAGTAGCCACTGCTGTGACCGCAGCAAGGACAGGCACTCGATTGCACTGAAAGAGGGGCGCTCACCAGCAGTGCTCAGTCTCCTGGGGGGGCCCCAGCGACGGAGAGAATGTCAAGAGATAGGAGGTGACACTCTCCAACCAGCATCAAGCACAACGTATGATCATTTGTGATCACATCATGATACCCTAGGGTCCCTGGGACTTCCCCAAAAGGGACTTTGTGGGCAAGGAAGGGCAAGGGCTCTTCGAACTGGCTTCTCCCCGCCAGCCCCCAGGAGTGCCGTGGCGCCAAAACCCAGCCGGGTTTTAAAGAAGAAAGGTATTCCCTCTCCCAGCTTCCCAAGCGGCTCAGGGCAGTCATGGGACCTCCTCTGGCCAAGCAGATGTAAGGGATAAGAGGGACATATGCTGGCAGGGTCCTGGGAGACACTGTCCTCCCAGACAAAAGAGAGAAACCTGGCGGGAGGGACCTTTTCCTCCTGCCTGCTCCCTTCCTGGGATGGGAGTGCTGTCAGGTAAGAACAAGATATTAGGAGCTGTTAGAACCATGATATAAAAGGCCATAAAAAAATCAAAATTCTCATAGAAACTTTGATATTCTTCAACTGTTCAGCATGGAATCACCTATCTCCAGACTTCTTGTTACATGAGAAAAATAAGCACCTATTTATTTAAGTCACTGTTTCTTACAGCAAAAAAGTATCCCTAATATTACATCCAAATTGTTTCAGGGTGTCCATTCACTTATCCAATCATTCATTTATTTAATCAGTAAATACCATTGAGCATATACTATGAGCCAGGCATGGTGGAGGGAAGGGAGGCTGTGGCCATAATCAAGACACACATAATTTCTGGCCTCATGGATTTCTTAGCTTGGTAGGGAAAACACACTTTGACCAGATATGATAGATAGATCAGTGTGTTAGCAAGGAGGGAAGTGCAGGGATGCTGTCGGAGTATAGGACAAAGATAATTAACCTGGGCAAGCATCAAAACAGTTCTTGAAGGCTACTGTATTATTATTTAGCATTAAGCGCTATAATAGAGAGACCTCAAAATACAGTGCCTCAAATGAGGGAGAAGTTTTGTTCTGTTCTGTTTTGTTTTGTTTTTCCTTTTCATGTAACAGCCCTGGGCTCTGCCACCCATAACATGTGGCTTCCCTCTCTGGATGAAAGATAGCAGCTCTGCCCAGTAGGGAGCGGGGAGTGAAAGCAAAGGGCAACTCGGAAATAGATATATTTCTGGCCACATCCCATTGGCCATATCTTAATCATGTGGCCACATCTAACCTGGAAAGTAGCGGGTGTTGGAAACGTAGTCTTTAGCTAGGCAGCTAGGTGACAGCTAACACTTGGGGAGGTTCTGTTGCTAAAAGAAAGAAGGGCAAAGTGGTCCTGAGGGATAGGTAGCAGTCACACCTGGTGAAGGACTGGGCTATTTCCCTCTTAACCCCGAGACCAATGGGGAGTCATTGGAGGGTTTTAAGCAGGAAGTGCATGGTCACATCTGTGTTTTTAAAAGATTCCTATGTGAGGCCTGGCCAGGTAACTCAGATGGTTAGAACATTGTCCTAATATGCCAAGGTTGTGGGTTCAATCCCTGGTCGGGATCTTGAATACATACAGGAACCCATGAGTACATAAATAAGTGGGACAACAAATTGATGTTCGTCTCCTTCTCTCTCTTTCTCTCTCCCTCCCTCCCTCCCTCTCTCTCTCTTTCTCTCAAATCAATAAATTTAAAAAAAAAATTTTTTTTAGAAAGATCACTGTGGCAGAGGTAGAGGATGGGGTGGAGGGGACCCATATAATACAGGAATAGTATAGAGGCTGCTGAAGGAAATCTAACAATAATGGTGACCTGAACTCGGTGGAAATGGACAAAAGGGATTATGGGTCCAGGCACATATTTTGGCTGAGTGGAAATTTTTGTATAACAAGGAATAATAAGGACTTGATGGGATTCCATTGTGAGTTGAAAGCACATAACACCTTTATTCGACCCAATTTTCCATTGATCGGGGGTCTTCAGAACTCCCCTGCTTCATATGTCACTTTAGTGGAACTAAACTTGAGTAACCCAAGATGATACTGTGAGAGCAAGTCAGCTGTACTTTCCAGTGGAGCCAAGCCTGTAATGAGGTCAGGCTCTGCTTCCCTGCCAGGAAGTGGGTAGGGGAAAACATATTTTTCAAATAATTCCAAGTGGACCCCCCCCCCGCCCCCGACCAGGGTCAAGATCAATGGCCAAAAAGTCATGTGGCCCAAAGAGCACATGCTGGTGTATCCTCAAGGAAGTGGTACTTAAGGTGTCCTCAAAGAACAAGTATGATGACAAAGTCCCAGAAAGGACATCCAAGGCTCTCCCATCACCCCACACTCTCCCTTTTCGGCCTCGTCTCTGGAGCAAGAGATGGATATTCCAATCATTTTAATATGGAAACTTAGCTTTAGTTTTTTCTATCTTTCTTTGCACTCTTGAAGGATAGAATGCCTTTTTTTTTTAATTCCTAGGAAGATCTGATGATTAAAGTTGCCTGAGCCCATGAGGAAGGCAGAATTTTTTATTTTTATTTTTATTTAAAAAATTTTTTTGGTTGCTAGGGTTCTGGCCTTATCAAAGACATCGTGAGAAGGCACGAAGGATGGCGGGCTTTAGAGGAGTAGGCTGTGCTTTTCTAGAAGCAGAGCTTCCTTGAGAGGGTCGGGGGAGGAGAGAGGACTGACTGTGTGGCTGGGGAAATGAGCACTCAGTCGCTCTCCCTGGCGGGGCCTGGGAGGAGTGACCGTGATGGGGCCGGGGGGGGGGTGCTCTGGAAGGACGCATCTCTGGGGCCCAACCCCAGCTTAGCCCCCAGTCTCCAGGTCCCAGGCATGTCTCAGAAACGACAGTCCCCGGACCTCAAGGGCCCTGCAAAAGCGGGAAGAAGAGGCACCGGCACAGTGACCTGTGTGGATTAACAACCAGTAAAGGCCCCACCCCAGATGCCTTGCCACTGAATAGCCCCAGGTTGGTTTCCCTGCCAGTTCAACAAGATGGCGACCAGAAGCCAAGACTAATTTGATTTTTAGAGAATAAGGGAATGGGAGTTTCCTTGCACCCCGGGTCTGTGAACTGATATTTATACTTGCGACATCTCCTGTCCCTTTCCTGCAGGAACCCTGGGTGCCCACCAGCCTAGTCCAACCTTTCTGTCCCCTCCGCCATTACTTCCAGGAGCCATTCCAGTGGCAGTGCCACTCACCCCTCAAAACCCCAAACTCCTCTCTTTCCCTCCTCTAAAACTTGAAGCTCATGGTGTCAGCCGTTTGACACATGGGTATGGCAAGTTCTCTCTGCTACGCTGGGACGTGGCCCCCGGCTTGGCCAGAAGCTTTATGAAGGTAGAGATGTGACTTTTTTTCCTAACTCTGGGACAATCATTGGAGCACCTGCCCAGTCAACAGACCTGCTGCAGGGCCCAGGGCTTGCTCGGCCCTTCGTCAGCCCCCTTTCCACACCTCACCCACGCCGCAGAGCTTGTTGCCACGCCCGCCGGCACCCTGGGCAGACACCAAGTTCCCTCTGTCTGCACCCAGGCCGCCTCTGGATAACCCCCAGTGAGCCAGTCAGCATGGAGGTGTTGGGGTGCCTCCTCCTAGGACAAGCCTCGCCTACTTCCTCCTCTGCCTGCCATAAATAGGCAGATTTTGCTGGAGCCTGGTGTTGAGAAGTGAACTCATTTTGTGTTAAGAGCTTCTAAGCTCTGTGTACACCAGGACCGCAGCAAATGTAAACACTGGCGTCCTCTCTTTTCCAGCTAGATAAATGTCAGGCTTTCAGGGCAAAGCACTACCCCAGCACACTCCCTGTGTTTAAAAAAGGTGTCAGCTGCAGCCTTGCTCTGGGCAGAGGCCAGTTCTCTCCCTCAGCTGAAGTTCCAGATCCTGGGCCACTGATGCTCAGGCCAAGGGGCCAGCAGCCCAGAGCTCATCTCCTAAAGAGTCCAACCCGGAACCAGCCCTCCAGCTTACAGACAAAGCGGGGCTGCCCATGAGGAATAGTTTCTGGAATGCTCTGGAGACCTCAGTGTCTTCCAAAAGCCCCACTGCAGCCACGTGCTTTCAGTTTAAGCTTTAGATCCTGTGAAAGTAAGAATGCTACTCCCTTCACCCCTGACAGGATGATATTTTAAACTTTATTCATTATTTGTTATTCATTCATACATCTGATATTTATTGAGCATCTACTATGTGCCAATATGCCTGGCGTTATATTCTTCTGACCACTCAGAGTTGCCTAAAATCGGATCATTAGTGTTAGTCCCATTAGTTTAAGGCTTTCCTATCTATATATGTTAGATGTAAGTAGATACATAGCTGTATAATATATTTATAAGATTCCCTATCTCTCACCCCTGAGTTTTAGTTTAAATTTTATTCATTTTCAGTCAACCAACATTTATAGGACATTTATGATGCTCTGGCAACTCTCCTCAACACAGGACATAAACAAGACAAAGGCCAGGCCCTGAGGAGCTCCCATCCATGCTACAGGGAGGTGGCTTTGATGGGTCTCAGGGGAGAGGCAGCAGACAGACCAGGAGAGGTTGTGGAGGACAGAGAGGAGTGATCAGAAACGTGAGCCCCGCTCACTGACGATGGGACCTGGGCAAGCCCACTGTTCTCGGGGGCTTCCTCTCCTCTTCTCCAAATGAGGCACTAAATTGAGGCTCCTGGATCCTTGAATTTCATGGACCAATAAAATATTAAAAGCTTAACAGAGGGAACCATATGGGTCACCAGCTTTTTATTCCACTGAGTAATTTTAGAGAAACAGCAATTTTAGAGAAAGAAGAAAACCAGGCTAACTACCACCTGCCATCACCATTATTTCATGAAAGAAAGGGCATTTTAACTCAAAAAGCAAAAAAGGGTATAGTCTCAGAATGAAGACTGATCCTTCCAGCTGGATTTGTTTGGCTCAGTAAAAAGCTCACTGCATTGTCATTGTCCTCACTTTGCTCAATTGAAGTGAACTATGTAGCGATTAGATGACCCGCAGAACTTTCCAGCACTAAGGCCCATCTACGTGGGACTCACTGAGGTCTTGACCAAGTGCCCAAGCCCAGCCGCGCCCCCTTTCAGGCACTGTCCGAGAAGCACCCAGTCCTCGGCGTCCTGGAGATCCCGTTCTCTCCATCTACCTCCCCCATCCCTGCAGCTACTCCCACCTTCTCCTCAAAACTCCCGGAAAAAAAATTCCTCTCTCAACTCCAGTCTTCAGGCCTCCAGCCTGGGACCCATGAGAGTACAAATTAATGAGGAGCACGGGTGAGCTCACAACCTGCATACCAGGGAGGCTGCTGTTCAGCTGTGGTGGACGCTGACTTGGGCTCCCACACTCTCTACGGCAGGGCACGCCGGGAGTGCTCTAAGCAGACCGCATGCAGCCCTCGCTTCCTTCAGTCATTGTCTCAGCTGCAAAGAGCTGCCTCGTGCAAGACCACACCCCTCCTCGGGACAGCCTACACCCAGTGATGGATGTGGAAGTGTAAAGACCTGGCCACCTTGGCCCAACACAGGGCTACTCTAACGGGCCATTCTAGTCCAAAGGGATCCACAGGGTTGTCCAAGGCTGCTGTCTACCACAGGGCAGCTCAACTTCCTCCTCCACCCACTATTACTTCCTCCTCCCTTCCCCGAGTGCGGGTCCCTAATAAACATCCTGTCCTCTAAACTCTGAATCAAAGTCATTTCCTAGAGGTTCCCAACTAGCTAGTGGAGGGGACATCCCATACACGAACCTCAATGAGCAAATCAGAGGGTTCATGTACCCATAGGAGCTAAAAGAATTCAAATATTTTTTTTTTCATTTCACAAAGACTAGCCTTCAAGACCAATGTAAAGCGATGGACTCAGCAAGTCAACCCTGAGCAGCAAGGCTGATCAGGAACCTCTTTGTCCTGGATGGCCCCTCACCCTCTCCTCCCATGAAGTTACAAGCACCTAGTTGGAAAGCTGCAAGAACACATGGTTTAAGGAGGGGATAAAAACTCTTAGGTTTAATAGTTCCAAAACAGAATCCCCATTACATATATAATGGCAGAGGTGGAATGATGGGGCGATGGGGAATTTGTACTGCTGTGGACTTCTATGACTGGCGATACTCTTTCTAGTGTCACAGCCCTGCAGTGTGCTTGCACCTGAAGCCCAACAAATTCCAGCTTCCTGGGAACAGGAAGCAGAACAGCAAAGAGAGAAGGTTGTCTTGTGTTTACATCCTATTTCTACACGTTCTGCCTCTGAACCCTGGCCAGGAGAGCAGGAGACAGAAACAAGCCCCGAAGTTGAGTGGATGCTGCTGCTGTCACCAAAAGAGATCAAAGGCAGAGGCCCTTCAGCAAAGTACAGAAGTCCAAACAGAAGCTGGTGGCCTGCTTCATAGAGACATCAGGCCTCTGCCCCGTGGCCTGGCCAGGACTGGCGCCAGCCATGTCCAGTGCTGACTCTGGGAGGGCAGGAATCCCAAGAGCCCCACAGTAAACACACCAATGGGAGGAATAAGGGCCCAGGAAGCAGACCCACCCCAAGGCGTAGGGGCTGGACTCCCAAAAGACCAACCACATGCTTAGCACAGCAGGGCCGGCGATGCTAGTGAATGAGAACCCCCTCTGCTTTAATGAGGGGCACACTCTGCCCACCTTCAGGTCCCACACACCCACAGGTGTGCACAGCCACGCATGTATAATCACTCAGAAACAGTATTGCAGCTGCCCTCGGTGCCTGACACATGTGCACACAGTCAATGACCAAGAGCAGATTCCCGTGGACGAACCCAGAGCAGCTCCACCCAGCCTTTCTGGGGTTCACAGAAGAGGCAGTGAGCCTTATCCTTGTCTTGTGAGAGTGGTCCTCAAAGTGAGGTCCCTGAACCAGCATCATCAGCATCATTTAAGAACTAGTTAGAAGTACTTTCAGTTCTGCCTTCTCTGCAGAGCCCTGAGCTCTCTGGGTGGCCTCCTGTGGGCTACCCCTGTGCTAAGTAGACTTTACACACATCATCTCATTTAAAACTCACAAATACAGTAAGTCTTCATTTATCATTGTCGATAACTTCTGCAACTTCAAGCAAAACAATGTAAAATAAAACCAACTTTACCCTAAGCTAATTGATATAAACAAGAGTTAAGTTCCTGCAACACCTCATCAATGTTATGATGAAATGACATTGAATGAAACATTATTCAAGGACCTGTTGTATACCAAGGGACATACACAGGTTTTTCCTCCTCACCCCCCACCCCCACCCTCCGCCAGCAAGGAAAGCTGAAGCTCAATGCCCGGTGTCACTGAAACTGACTCACACCCACATTGGCTCCCAAGCACATACTCCTAATCACTTTCTAGATAGAGCCCCTGGCCCAGGCTGAATATAAACAGCGCACCAAACTGTGCCCTCCATGCCAGTCCCCACGCCTGCCGCCCCTTTTTCCCCTAGGTCTCTCCCTGCCTGGCAGCCAGTCCTAAATCTTTCCTCAAGAAACAAGGCTGGGTCATCCAAGCAGGGGTGGGACAAGGGGCGGGAGCCAAAGCCCCAACTCATGAGCAGGCACCACCTCTGCCAAGGCCCTCATTGGCCGGCACGGGAGAGCAGCGGGAAAGGAAGCAGCTCCGAGAGCTGGCAGCCCGGCCTGCACCCCAAAGCCTGGAGAGAAAGCCGGCTGCGCAGCTGACCTGTGGGATCCGAAGGCTGCTGCTGTGTGCTCCTCTGATCCAGAGTGGTTCCTGAACAGTATTAGGATGGACCTGGGTTTGAGTCCTGACTTGTCACGAATTTCCTGAGTGACCTGGGCTGTTGTTCACCTCCCTCCTTGGAATCTGTTTTTCCATTTCTGCAGCAAAGGGGTTGACTCATAATTTACAAGAATATCTCCTGCTTTGAAACCGAACTGGGTCTTGGATTCTAGATTTCCCTGTGACACTGGAGAAGTCTAGCCAGGACATGGGAATCTGAAATGCCAATGGCTCTGGAACCCACTCTCTGCTCAGCCTGACTCAGCTCTGTTTGTAACTTGGGAGTGACCCCTGCTTTCCCTGACGTACGTGGCTTTGCACCTACTCCTCTCTGCCGCATATACTCACGCCACAGAGGACTTCTCTTCTATAGCATATCCAGGCAGAGCAGCAGGGTGCAGAAGGAGCTGAGGAGCCAGACCCCTTGTCCCAAACCCAGAGGCAGCCATGGGGACCTGTGCTGATACCAACATCTCATCTGGTTTTGAGAGCAACACCACGGGTGTCACGACCTTCTCCATGCCCGGCTGGCAGCTGGCGCTGTGGGCTGCAGCCTACCTGATCCTCGTGCTGGTGGCCGTGACGGGCAACGCAACTGTCATCTGGATCATCCTGGCCCATCAGAGGATGCGCACAGTCACCAACTACTTCATTGTCAACCTGGCCGTGGCTGACCTCTGCATGGCTGCCTTCAACGCTGTCTTCAACTTCATCTACGCCAGCCACAACATCTGGTACTTTGGCCGCACCTTCTGCTATTTCCAGAACCTCTTCCCTGTCACCGCCATGTTTGTCAGCATCTACTCCATGGCCGCCATTGCAGCAGACAGGTAAGAGGCAGTGGGGGTTGAGAGAAGCTGGGAGGGAGCTGTCTCACTTTGCTGGGGCTCAGACAGGGCTGGTGACTTGCCCGAGGTTTCATAGCAAGTTCAGCGTGGAACCCAGGGAATTGCCTCCCAGTCTGATCATGATCCAAAACTATGCAAAACTCTGGAAGGCAGAGGATTATGGAACAGAAGCACGTAAGGTTAAGGTTAGACACAGGAAGAACTTTACACCCGATGGTTTTTCCAGGCTGTAGGACGAGTGGCAGTGTTTTAGGGACTTTTTGGGGTGTTCTTTCCTGGAGTTGATCTTTACTATGAGGTCTTTCTTTTACTACAAGGAAATTGCTTGCATGGTTTTTCTATGCCTAGATAGATTATATGAGAGGAAAATTTAATACTGCATGCAGTTACCATATAATTACACGGGGCCAGTTACTTTCCCAAGGCTGCTCTCACGGCTGCAGACCGTGACTTCTGCTGGGTGAGTCAGGGAGGGGTGGAGGAGTGATGGGTGAGCAAATATGGAACCCTCTCTTATACGTTTTTTTAATCCTCACCTGAGGACATTTTTTCATTGCTTTCAGAGAAAGGGGAAAGGAGAGGGGGAGGAGAGAAACTGATATGAGGGAGAAATATCAATTGGTGGCCCCCTCCTAAGCACCCCAACCAGTGTATGCTCCCTGGCCAGGTATCAAACCCGAGACCTTATGGTCTACGGGGTGGGACAATGCCCCAACCAACTGAGCCACACTGACCGGGGCTTGGATCCTTAAAATGCTGGTTGGGGCAGGCAGGTCCCTGTGTGAAGGTGGAAGGGGACTGTATGTCCCTGAGGGAGCATGGTTAAGACAGACAGTGAACAGAAAGAAACAGAGGGAAGACATCAGACATGTGTGAGAGGCAGAGCAGGAGCCTGGGACCCTGACAAGGCAGGATGGTTGGGTGAGGCTCACGGTCCCCCATCCCAACCCAACTACCTCAGCAACCTCTCACCGACAGCAGCTCACTTCTCTGCTCTCAGCTGCTTTATTAATAGAGTCTCCCTGAAGATTTCATTTGAGAAATTTATGTCCACTCATTAAAAACAAAAAAGATCCCTGACTGGGTGGCTCACTTAGTTGAGTGTTGTCCCGTATACCAAAAGGTTGTGGTTTCAATCCCCAGTCAGGACACATACCCGGGCTGCAGATTTGATCCCCAGTCGGGAAACATATGAGAGGCAACAGATCAGTTTTCTCTCTCATGTTGATGTCTATCTCTCTCTCTCTCTCTCAAATGAATAAATGTATCCACAGGTGAAAATTAAAAATAATAATAATAAAACATTTTAAATAATAAATAAAAACAAAAAGAAAGTTTAAAAACATTCATCTGGGCCAGAATTAGAACCTTCTAATTCTGCACCCAGGGAAACTGAGGCTGGAGAGATGGTCAGCGTCCCCTGAAGTCAGCCAGCAAGGCAAGGGTAGGGCCAGACGCCTGGAACCTGGACACACAACCCCCCTCCATCACCGCAAAGACACCTTAATACCCCCTGGATATACCCGAAAGTCCCACTAAGATTTCCTTCTCCTTTACTTAACAAATACCTGAGTGTGTCCTCCATTTCAAGCACTGGGGAATGTACACCAATGGGAAAAATTGTCCCAAAATCATAACCTCCTAAAACTTTCCGTTTTAAAGGAGGTGGGAGATGTGGGAATGGACCGTAGAGGGCAGGGTGGGAGCCAGAAGCCCCGGCAGCAGGCTGCTGAATAGTAATCCAGGTGAGAGAGGATGGTGGCTCAGGTCAGGGTGGTAATAGTGGAGACTTACCCGTTTATTTTTTCATTTATTCATATGTTCAGATACTGTGTACAGATACTGTTCTGGGCATTGAGGGAAAAAATCACAGGTAAAGATGCCTGCGCTGGTGAGAATTTAAGTAACAAACGCATGCATAAATATATATTGTATTTTGAGATCACCGGGGCTATGGCAAAGTACTAGGAAGAAGAAAGGGGGTCCGAGGCACGAGGGTGTGTGTGTTGGGGTGGGGGCAGGTTGTAGTGTTTGACACGGTGTCAGAATTCTCCTTATTTTGAGGGTGGGATTTGAGCAGACAGGAAAGAAGCGAGAGCGTGAGCCCCCTGGGCTCTGGGGAATGTTCCACGCAGAAGGCGCAGCAGCAGCAGCAAAGAGGCACGGCAGCCTGGTGTGTGTGAGGAGCAGCACGGAGGGGTCCCCACCCAGGCGGGGGGGGATGCTGCCAGCACAAGGTCGGTAGCTCACTGAACGCTGCAGACCTCAAGACGGGCGCCCCCCTGCTCAGGGCACAGGCTAAATAAAATGTGAGACCGTGTCCCTCTGTCCTGGCCTTGTCCCAAGGTTCAGATTAATCTCCGGGAGGATGACCCAGAGGTCATTGAGGGCCAAAGCCATTTCCAGTAAATTTAAAGGAAATAAATAATAGGAATAATCACACTCTCAAGCCCTGAGCCCCTGCTGCCTGCAGGCACTTTTCAGGCATCTCATTTGCTCTGCCCGACTACCCTAATGGCACAAATTTCTATCAACCCACTTCACAGAGGACGAAACAAAAACAGAACCCAAAGAGCTTAGGTTGTTTGCTTACGAGCCTATTTCTGGGAAGCAGTAGAGTCAGGATTCAAATCCAGATCAGCCTGAATCCAAAGCCTCAGACTTGCTCCTCTACCAATAGAAAAAGAAGAAAAGCTCTCCTTTCCCATCCCACCTCCTAGAACAGGAAGGACACCTAAGCCCACAGGTTGACCATCATCTACGAGGGCGTGGGGTGCTGAAGAATCTCGAGGGACATGGCCTACTTCTCTTGTCCTGCTAAGGTATTTGGCCCAGGGTCAGGCCACAGTCAAGGGAGAAGGTCAGTGTCACAGGGTGGGGATGGACGGGGTCAACAGCCATCTAGTGCTGGCACGCACAACCTGCAACCAAGGACTGTGGGCAGAAATGTGAGGGGTCTTAAATTTGGAGGGGTTCACAATTACAAATGCAGGCAGCACACCGCAGTTTGCTGGGACTCCAGCCGTGCCTGGGACTGTTACCAATAGATGTCACAGATGCTTCTGTTGTGCAGAAATTGCAAAGTAGTCCCTACACTCACCACTACTTCAAAATTTCCATAGTTTCCAGACCTGCTGCTAGATCTTGTTGTTTATTGGGTTGATAAAGAAGTAGATATATTACTATGTCGCAAATTCAATTTATATTTTAATGATGGTATTTCAGTATAATTGGTTATCTTTGTAGTCCTGGGTACTACACCTGCAGCTGGGGAAGAGCAGGGCTGCTCCATGCGCAGAGTGGGCCAGGGAAGGTATGGGAAGTAGTGACACAGGAGGCTGGGAAGTGTGCTGGCCCTGTGCAGAGGTCGCTGAATGCTGCGTTTTAAAGGGTGGACCTGGCATTTTCTGCTAAGGTAGCCATAGCCATACGAGGTCTATCTGGAAAAAGTCCAGCCATTGTTGATATAACTAGAATGGTTTATGCGACAGTGATGTAGCCTGCCAGCCAAGGAGAGTGGACTGGAATGCGCATGTGTGAACAATGATGACTTCACTGTACTAGTCAGTGGGGGTGGTAGACACCATTGAGTGAGCGTGTGTACTGTGTGGCCGTCGTATTCAAAAGAACTGAGCAAGTAAAGCAATGAATCTGCATCTAATTTTGCATTAAACTTGTACATTCCTCTGTGGAAACTATTCAGATGAGTCAGAAGTCTGCAGCTATGGGCAACTGGGGATTGGCAGTTTCATCACAACAAAGCGCCTCATGCATCACGTCTCGTGCAGAATGATTTGACATAATATCAAATCGCCCAGGTGACTCAGTCCCCCTGCACCCTACATTTGGTGCCCTGTGACTTCTGGCTTTTCCCAAAACTAAAATCACCTTTGAAAGGGAAGAGATTTCAGATTGTCAATGAGATTCAGGAGAATACAACAGGGCAGCTAATGGTGATTGGGAGAATTGTGTGAGGTCCCAATGTGCCTACTTTGAAAGGGACTGAGGTGTCATTGTCCTACATACAATGTTTCTTGTATCTTGTATCTTCTTCAATAAATGTCTATTTTTCATAGTACATGGATGGATACTTTCTGGACAGGCCTTGTCTATGCCTACGTTCTAATTAATTAAAAAATTTCAGTTCCTCACTCATATGGGCCACATGTGGTTAGTGGCTGTTGACTAGGACAGTGCATATATAGAGTGTCTTGACCATTACAGAAAGCTGGTGGGCAGTGTTGCTTTGGGCTTTGTTCAGGAGACTACTGGGCTCTGCTGAAGTTTCTAAACAGAAGAGGGACTGGCCTAGGGCTGAGGTGCTTGGCTGGGCTGAGCCAAGAGACAAATGTCCAGAGATGGACTTCCAACGGGGCCACACTGCTCTCTTGTGGCCATTTGAAAGCAAGTCCATATTCAGAGGAAAGTGCTATAGCGGGGGCCTAGCGCACTTCAGGCCACTAGGGTGCCATGTGGCTGTGGGAAGTCACCGGCCTAACTGGCTCTCCGCAGGTCACCAGCAGCAGTGTGGGGAATGGGGCCAGAGGGTGTGGGCCTGTAGTGGGGGAGAGAGTGGGGGAGAGGGTGGTCAGACGGGAGGGTGCCCACTGCTCATACCGCCCTTTGTTCACAGGTATATGGCCATTGTCCACCCCTTCCAGCCACGGCTGTCAGCCCCTGGCACCAGAGCGGTAATCGCTGGCATCTGGCTGGTGGCCCTGGCCCTCGCCTTCCCCCAGTGCTTCTACTCTACCATCATCATGGACCAGGGAGCCACCAAGTGTGTAGTGGCCTGGCCTGAAGACGATGGTGGCAAGATGCTCCTTTTGTAAGGCTGGGAAGGGGGTGGGGGAAGCATGGTGTGCATGTGCATGTACCTGACAATGTGTGTGCTTGTGTGCACAGGGTACTCACATGTGTCTGTGAGAGTACTTGGGATTATGTAGGTACGCATGTATGCTAAAAGTAATATCACTTACTAAGTATCAGGTTTGCTCTAAGAACATTACATATGAACTAATTTAATTCCCCTAACATTATGGGGTATGTAGTATTATTCTTCCCATTTTTCAGATGAAGCAACTGAGGCACTAAAAAACTAAGTAGTGTGCCCAAGACCACACACATAGTAAGTGGTGAAGCAAGGAGTTAAATACAAGCAGTCCTGCTTCACAGCCCAGTCTCCTTCCCACTCCGCCACTTAAATCAGGATGTGTGCATTCTTAAGTGAGGATACCGATGCTTGCACATGTGTATGTGATGCTACATGTGCAGGCATGCTGCACCCATTTGTGTCTGTGTGTGTATGTGTGTAAGTTTGTAGGTATGCTTACAGACATGCGTGTGCACACAGGTTCATGTTCAGGAATGTGTGTATAGGTGTGTGTTTTGTGGAGGGCACTGTAAATGCTTGGACCACAAGGGTCAGGATATTGATGCAGAAAGAGCAGGTGATGGAGCCTGGGGATGTTTTCAGGAGCATGCCCGGTACCTGCCTTGTGCAGAGGGGGGCGCTAAGGGCTCTGGGGTGGGGATGGGGTGAAAAGACTCACCGCGACCCAGCCACTGTGTGACCCTGGGTAAGTCCTTTCCCTTTCAGGGCCTCTATTTGCCTAGTTCTCATGGCATGGCTTCCTGATCCCCAACCATGGCATAGTTGATTAGTAGAGGACAAAGAATTGGTTGAGGTTTTGGAGTCATAGTTGGGGTAGAGAGCCCTGCTCTGTTCCTATTGACTGGAAGACCCTTCATAGTCACTTAACTTCTCTGACCCTTTGGCTCCTTCTCTCTCAAATGGAGGTTTTTAGTAAAAGAACCTTGCTCAAGAGCTGTTGTGAGCACAAACAAGAAAATGTACGTGAAGCCCTTAGCACCATGCCTATCACAGAACTGGAGACCCGGTATGTAGTAGTTTAAATAGGGAACATGAAAACAAACCTGAAGGTGGTAGATATAGTCCAACAAGGACCCAGCTGCCTCAAGCCAGAGGATATGCATGCTCTGAGGGCTGCCAGGTCACCATAGCAACACAGCCCCCATTCACATCTCCTTTAATGTCCCTCCCCCAAAGCCACCCGTACCTGGTCTCTGTCCTGAGCACCAGCCGGAAGAGGGCCACGCTGTGCCTTCAGTATGGGGGAAGGGGCCATTCCTCTGAGAAGCCTGTTCCTGGGGAGTGTTGAGTTTTGAAGGCAGGCCTTGCCCCGGTCTCGCCCTTAGCCTGTATCCTGCCTTCTCAGGACTCACTGCTCCAGAGCGGTGTCTTGTCGGGAAGCGATGCGGCTTCTGGCTCAGGGAGGGATAGAGAGCCGAATGTTTTGTAACTAGCCACTGGCAGGCAGTGTTTCTCCACCTTAATACAGGCTTCTTCTCCTTGTGCTGGGGACCAGTAAGAACCTAGGGTACTGAACACCAGCTCTCTGGGGATGGGTGGGCAACACACACACACACACACACACACACACACACACACACACACGATTCTGGAAAAAAATATTCCAAATATTCCGAATTGTTAATAGTGGTGGGGGTGGAAAAGTAATTTTACTTCCTCCTTTGTGCTTCATGGCCTTTTAAATTTTAAACAAATGTATTACTTGGTTAACATTTTCGTTCCCGTTTCTTGCTTTTCTTTTTTCTTTTTTTTTTTCTTTTTTTGGTACTTGTCTGTCACTTGGTCTGATGCAGGCTAACACTGGTGGTCCCTTTCGCAGCAGGGAAAGCCCCCTTTGGGCACCTGTGCTAGCGAATGTTGCCTTTATTTATTTATTTTCTTTAAATCAAACTAAGGCCTCAGGGTGGCTCGCCAGGGGAGACTCCAGGGCGGCTCAGGGGCGCCCGCGGGGCCCAGGAGACTGAGGAAGTCGCCGCAGACCGTCGGTGCCCTTGGCTCTCCCTCCAGGTACCATCTCATAGTGATCGCGCTCATCTACTTCCTGCCTCTCGTGGTGTTGTTCGTCGCCTACAGCGTCATCGGCTTCACGCTCTGGAGACGCACCGTCCCCGGGTACCACGCGCACGGCGCCAACACACAATACCTGCAGGCCAAGAAGAAGGTGGGCGCCGGAGGTGGGGCCGGGCGGGGTCATTCTTCGGGCTCCAGGCCAGCCCTCAAGGGGGCGCCGCAGGGCACAGGATCCGCTCGTAGCTTCCAGGGTCCCAAGTCCCTGGCCGGCGCCTGAATTTGTTCTCGGGCAAGCATACTTGCCCTTGGTTTTTGGCCAAATACAAAGTTAATGGAACTTTCCAAAATGTTATGAAAATCGTGGAATCCTAAAGCCCCGCAGAATTTCAAATACCTCGAAGAACCTCAGAATGACCGAATCTTAAAATCTTAGACTTTTTGAGTAATCAGAATGTTGAATTTAAGAAGCCCCACAGAACTACAGGAGGCACCTTGCTAGAATCACAGGAGAACTCTTCAAATGCTGGAATTGCAGACCTCAGAGATCATACAGACTATATCGTCTGTCTTGAATTTCCAGAAGTAGTGCCGGTGCCTCCCTCCTCCCTGCCATTTGGGGCCTCCAAAGATCCCGATACAGCGTTCAAAGCTTATCTTTGACTTGCCCACTTCCTGTTAGGAGAGGAGAGGTAATAGGTTAATCATATGTATCAGGTCAAAGTCTCAACTTCTCATCTACATCAGGAATTTTTCAGGGCAACTCAGGGAGGTGGTTGGATTTGGGACACCATTTTGGTGTCCCTCCTCATGGAGAGCTGGTCTCTGTTTGCCAGCCCTGGCTTGTCTTCCATCCCTCGTGAGGTACTGGGCTATGCTCAAGGGCACCTGCTGAAATCAGCCACGAGGAGGGAAATGTCAGCTGGGCCCTAGAAACAGGCAGGGGTCCTAGGTTGGAGCCCCACTACCTATGGGTAGAAGGGCTGTGGCAGGCACATCCCAGGGCAGGAGGTGGGGCTGGAAACCCATAGCTGGCGTATGGGCTCCCCGAAGGATGGGGTTAGGAGAGAGTGCTCATTCACGAGGGGTCCAGGATTCCTTTTAGAGGAAGTGGCCACTGAGTTAGGCTTTGAAGACTGAAGACTTCAGTGGAGGGGCAGCACTGTGGGCAGGGGGACCAGGCTGAGCAAAACCCCAGCATGGAGGGCTCAGGGGTGTCCAGGAGACTGAGGCCACAGAGGTGGACAGGACGTGCTTGTTGAGGGCTCCCCAGACTGGCAAGAGGGTCTCCTGCCCCTGCCGCCCCGCCGCACCCCTGGGAGGAATGGGGACTGGGGCCTGGGGCTTCCAGGCTGAGGAGTGACCTGAGCCTCTCCCGGACCAGTTTGTGAAGACCATGGTGCTCGTGGTGGTGACGTTTGCCGTCTGCTGGCTGCCCTACCACCTCTACTTCATCCTGGGCAACTTCCAGGAGGACATCTACTGCCACAAATTCATTCAGCAGGTCTACCTGGCGCTCTTCTGGCTGGCCATGAGCTCCACCATGTACAATCCCATCATCTACTGCTGCCTCAATCGCAGGTGAGCCCTCATCCCGGCCCCCTTCCTCAGCCCTCAGGGCCCCAAGGCCTGGCCCCATCTGGACCTCTCTGTGCAGCTTGAGCCTGTGCCCTTGTGCCTCCCACCCTCACAGGGGATTGCCATTCTTACAGTGAGGCCGCAGAACAGTCCTCCCTCTGGTGTGAGCCCCGCCTCCTCCCCAAAGCCCCGCCCCATTGCTCTTACCATTTGTCTACTCCTGCTCTGTCTTCTGAGGACTACATCCGGAACAAGGAGAAGAGAGAAGGTAGGGACAGAGAGACGGAGGGAGGGGGAGAGTCAGAGAGAGGCAGAAGGACAGACAGAGAGGGAGGAAGGAAGAAGCCGGGTAAAGGACTTCATCTGTCCTGACGCTATTTTTTAAGATTTTATTTCTTTATTTTTAGAGAAAGGGGAAAGAGAACAGCAATGCATGAGAGAAACATTCCCCCTTTTGCACGCACCCCACTGGGGCCGAACCCACAACCCTGGCAGATGCCCTGATCAGGAATCGAACTGGCAACCTTTTGCTTTGTGGGACAACACCCAACCAACTGCACCACACGGATCAGGGCTGTCCTGGCATTTTTAAGAGCTTCCTGCAACGAGGAAGAACCAAGGACTTGCCTTGGGCGAGAACAGTACCAATCCCAGCAGCATGAAGCACTCAGTCAGACGAGACCCAGAGCCACCCAGTCTGCTCCCTGGGAAGGTCACAGTGCATTTCCTGCCCTCAAGGGGCTCTCAGGGAAGTGACTTTGGCAGAGACAGCCAGGGAGGATGGAGCCAGGATCTCACACCTCCCAGACACCATCTGGTTCTCCCCACTTCGGTACTTCTGGGGAAGCAGAGTCCCAGAGAGGGGCTGGCATTTGTTCTGGGACACTTGGAGAGGTGAGAGGTGCTGGGCCAGGCAGAAACCCCAGCACCCAGGGCTTCCGCTTACAGAGCAGGCCATGCGGCCCCAGAAAACCCTGAAGGGAGGGTCAGGTCAAAGGCGATGAAAGGTGGACACCGAGTCCTGGCCTTACCAAGAGTGATATGGGCGGGATTGGCCCCGGGCCTCTTTGTTCATGTCTTCTATTGCCTCCCAGCCCGCATATCCAGGCCACTCATGCCACTGGTTGTTCGGACATCCTACCCACCCGGGGAAGGCCAGAAGGAAGTGAGAAAACTATAATTTTTTTTTTTTTTTTTTTAGTATTTAAAGGGTGCCAGAACCCTCCATTTTCTCCTGCCATGTAAGTAGTTAATAGAGAGAGGGAGGTGTTGCTCCCATTTTAGAGATGAGGAAACTGAGCCTCAGAAAGGAAGACTTTCCTAAACTCACACAGCAAGCAGTGGAGCCAGCATTCCCTGTGTATCCAAGGCCTGTACCCTTAGCCCACATCGCACATTTCCCCTGCAAGCAGCTGCAGGAGTGAGAACTTGGAGACAGGGACTGTCACATGAGGGAGGTGCCCCCCGCCCACAGTGTCTGTGTTGGTCATCCTCTGCGACTCAAGGACACAGTCCCTGGGAGGCGAGCAACACTGCAGGGCTCTACTTCTCCAGGAAACTCTCCAAGTTCCTGAAATAAGTTCTGGATCATTCCATATTTGATGACACTAGCTCTAGAGGGAGACAAGTGGCCATGTGTGCCCAGCACTGTCCCAGGCACTTGGGAGACACAAGTGAATAGAAACAACGCTCCTTTCCTCAGGAAGCTGACATCCTAGTGGGGGGGACAGTCAATAAGCAGACATAGTGAGTGCATGAGCCACGGAGTGTTTTAGGTGATAAGTCCTGCAGATAAAAGAAGAAAACGAAAGCCGGGTGAGAGAAGACAGGACAGGAAGGCTGGGGGAAGCAGCAGGCGGGGGCCACAGCCTTGCAGTGTGGCCAGGGTGGGCCTTACTGAGGAGCTTTTTGAACAAAGATTTGAGGAGTGAGTGGGCTCTGAGCCCGGGAGACACATGCTCCGACTTCCCTTTGGAAAGAATCAGTGCGGCCACCGTGCTGGGACCGGACTACAGCAAGGCAAGGGGAGAAGCAGGGCGATGATGCGGCTGCGGCACTAACCCAGGCGAGAGATGGTGGGTTTAGACCAGGGCGAGGAGAGGTCGGAATTGGCGTTATTGCTAAGGTAAAGCCAACGGAATTTGATGGAGGGAGGGTGGCCTGGGAGAGGAAATCAAGGATGACCCCCAAGTTCTTGGCCTGAATAACTGGAAGGACAAGGACGCCAGCTGTCAGGAGCTGAGATGAGGAGGGCTGTGAGGAGGGGCCTGGGCACAGCGATGGTTAGCCCGGGCTGGGCCGTGCTGACTGTGGGTGCGGGGGGCAGAGGCCACTAAGCTCCCACGATAAAGGCATCTGTTGGGCCACACCATGGAATCTCGCAGAGCTATGAGGCAAGGAGCTAGAGTGAGCACATGAATCACATGGCTCTCCTGGAACGTGGAGCCCTGCGGCCCCTGGGAACAGACAAGAGTTCTCCCCCTCTCGGCGGTTACGCAGGGTCTCATTTATTTCTCTTCCTCTCTGACCGGCCAGTGTTCCTCTGTTATTTCTGCTCCTCTTTGATTTCTTTTGCTCCCTGTCTGCTTCCTTTTACCTCAGTGATGCCAGGGGGAGAGCTGTTTATTTTTTAAGCAAATGTACCAAAACTTCACAGTTCCAAATGCACATTTCCTTTCAAAGCAGTCCCCTTAGGAGAGCATCCATATTCCACCGCACACTGCTAAAGCCCCAGGGTTTTGTTTGTTTTTTTTTTGACTTATATGAGTATTCCTTTAGAAGCCAATTAACAAGTCAAACAAGAAAATCTGTTGTTTCTATATAATTTGTACTTGCTTACTTTTTGTCTGTTGATAATATCAAGTGGTGTAATTCAGCTCAATATCCACTTTAATCACTGGACTTAGCTCCAGATTACTTCTGGCTGTTTCCAAAACATAGTCACTAAAGAATGTGTCTCAACTGGGACCCTGAACAACCGTAGGTGCTTGGGAGCGAGGCAGTGACTTTCCTAAAGGGGAGATGGGCTTCTGGGGGCGGGGGGCAGCCACACAAGAGCTCCTGTAACTTGTCCCCCTGACCTCCTGCTCAAGCTGACTCTCCATGGCCCAGGTTTCGCTCCGGATTCCGGATTGCTTTCCGGTGCTGCCCGTGGGTCACGCCCACCGAGGAGGATAAGATTGAGCTGACTCACACTCCATCCCTCTCCCGGAGGGTCAACAGGTGTCACACTAAAGAGACTTTATTCATGAATGGGGATGTGGCCTCATCTGAGGCTACTAATGGGCAGGCTCGGGGTCCCCAACATGGGGTGCCCACTGAATCCTAAAGCCTTGCACCTGGCTGCAGGGTGAGGCTTAGCACCGTCTGAGAAGTAGCAGGTCAGGAGACCAGATCTGAAAATTCAGCCCATGCCTCACCCTTCAATACATCGATGGAAAAAGATGGGTCCGGGAACTCTAAGTAGATGCTAACTTTAAGAGGGGCCAGCCTTCCCTCTCAGAAAGGGCTTCAGGAGAGCCAGGAAGAGAAGAAGACGACAGTGTAAGCTCAACTTATCTCATCCAGGAGTTGCAAGCTCAGATACCTTCCTGGGGCATACAACATAATGAGCAAATTGGATCCCGTATAAAAGAAAAACTGCAGTTATGATGCTAAAAGGCAACAGGCTTCCAATGTTGGGGTCATAGGGAGTGGTGGGAACGGTGGCAAACCAGAGGACATAGGCATCCGAAGGGGACAGTGACTGATCAGCTCTGAACAAATGTTGCCATGTCGTAATGGGGATCCACTCTTGCCCGATCTTCTAAGTCTTTCAAGCGAAGCCAGGAATCCAAATTTATGAGACTTCCAGACTTGTTATAGTTGGTTCGCATTTTTATAAATGTTGGGTAAACAAAACAAAACCCAGCTGTGGGCAGCACCCAACAGGACACTGATTCATCATCAGGTTCCAGACACAGCGAAGGGGCTTCTCTCCCTCGGCATCGAAATACTCATCCAGCCCAGTATTGATGGTGAAGCGTCCAAGGGACGGGGGAGAAAACAGTTAAAGGCAGCCTCCGCTGTGTTGGCTCAGACGATCCCTGTGACCCCCAGCTCCTCCTCCCAAAGGCACGGCTTGCTGTGCGGGTGACACCACCAGGCCAGGGACAGACTGAATGCTTAATGAACAGCAGCCATGGTTCTTGTTACGCCCATGACAGCTATTTTACAGGAATGGCTCCCGCGAGCCAGCAACACAACTCCCACCCTCATTTTCACAGCAAGGTGGTGGCAGGAAGAAACCACCAACTGTCCTGACTTCCAGAAAGCTCCAGGCCCGGCCCAAGGACACACCTCTCCCTGCCTGCCACCCCCCCCTCAACACCCCAGAAGAACCATGTAACACTAAATGAACATCAACAGAGTGTAATGTTTTGTGTTCTCCACAAAAATCACTGTGCCGTAAATAAAGGGAATCTGGTCTCACCAAACCAAGCGAGCATGCAATCAGTCCTGGGGGAGGCCACTTAGAGCTGTGGTCGTGTCTTGGGGGACTCTCATGGCACCTCAATCACAGGGCACCAGAATGCGGACTGATGTGGGATCCACCGGTGGGCTGTGGGGAGAACCCCAAACGGTGGGAGAGAGATGCAAGGGTCAGGGGAGGCCAGGTTCCTACAGAAGGGGGCAGGGGAGAGTGCAGCCATCTTGTTATCCCAGGCTGCCGCAAGGTTTCATCTATGTTAGGGCGGGGGAGTCTACGGCATCTGTTGTCTTACAGAGTTGGCAGAGAAGGTGACGAAGGGCAGGCTCTGCGCGGGGACGGCAGGGAGGCCAAAGTTGCACTTGCCTCTCATTAGGCTCTAACAGCTCCTGGAAGCCACGCTGACTTTTTCTTCGTGCCAACTGCAAATGAGGCCAGGCTGCCGGAGGACAGAAGACATCTCTTTACCTTAAAGGTGTTGGGGTGAGGGCTGCAGGAGCCTCTCCCCAGGATAGGACCCTGGGGCTCAGGTGCTGGGAGGCAAGGGGAGAGGTTAGGTCTGTGACACTCCGCAGGGACACCACAGAAGTCCTCAGAACGTCCAAAGGAAGGCTGGGGCTGAAGAACACAATCTTCGTCTCAGTTCTCTCCTTAACCCAGGAGGCCACAAAAGTCCCCAGGGTTTGGTTTTTGCTGTATCCCCAGATATCCCCCCGCCTCCCCAGCCATTAAGCATCACTCAGGTCTTTGAATTGGTACAAAGTTTACTAGGTCATACGACATGGCTCACAGAAGCGATGGGACATTCCAATGAGGGCACTATTTTGTTGATTGGTTCCTTTTAGGCAAATAGAGACAAGACACTTTGCCACAGGACTGCCTACCTCCCCCCCACAAGATAGAATGCAAGACAGTCACAACGTGGCTATGACCAGGTCCACAGACACACAATCCAGTGGCACTGACGTGCCCGGACGGGAACCTCGGGACGCCAGACAGCAGTAGGTGCTGGGACGGAAGGAAGGGGCGCGCGCCCCTGGGAGGAGCCCCGGCAGTGTCTGCTGGTGATAATACGTTTCACACAGGGGATTCATCCCCAAGGACGGGCTACGGACGCCCACAGGGCCTGTCAGATGGTGTGACTTTTCATCTCAGGCCAATAAATAACTGTTGGACGAATGCATAAATTAGAAATGGACGCCACGAAACTTCACACGTGGGGACCATATGGCCAGGTTGAAATCAAATCATGCAGAGTGGCAGGGCGGGTGAGGAGGGACCTCAAGGTGAGAGATATTATCAACAGCACACACTCTATTTTGTACCCTACGTTATGAGCCGTTAGTTGGCTTCTGTTTTCCTCCCTGCTGTGGCAGTGGCGGGCTCTGGTGCTGGCGTCTCCCAGCACAGCTTGCTGGAAGAACGGTGGGGCGCCGCTTGGAGAGAGAGGTGCTGGAAGGGCAGCGGGCTCGGGGTCCAGGCCTCTTAGCAGCTCGTCTCCTCCCGGAGCCGCACACCCACTGCCGTGATGAGGGCAGCGCCCTTGCCACTACCGTCTTCAGACAGGAGGAAGGACACATTACACTTTGGTGACAGTTCCTTCACGGTTTGGTGCATGATTCTGGAGAAGCTGAAAAAGACAAGAACAAAAAAGGTAAGTAGGGGAAGATGAGAGGCGACGTTAGACCCACCCGGAGATGCTCAAGGGCCCTAAGCAAAAGGAGGGCGAACAAGACAGGAAGGGGCTGCTTAGCAAGAGCTGTGGCTTACTGAGAACGGCAGGGAGGAAAATAGATTTACAGTCACGCCTATTATCACAATTTTCAGCTGAGAATCCAAAAACAAACTACTCTGTACAGTTTATAAGGGCCCGGGCATGAATAAGGCACTCAGACACACCTATCCTCAAAGGACACACCTTGAAGTGCCCAGGGGACCAAAAACCAAGAACAGCACGAAAGCCTGGGCGTGGGCGGCCGAGGCGGGCTGACGGGGGCCGGGGCTGGGTCATGTCAGCAGACCACATGGGCACGAACATCATCTCCCCAGAGCTGCAGCCTCTGAGACCCCCAGCCCATCATCACTAATACAAGCCAACAGCGGGCGGTCCCTGAGCGAAAGGTAATCTCTGAATGAGAGGGGACTCAAGGTTCCTGCGTTTTGTGCTGAAAACAAGACAGGACCAGGCTGAGAATGCTCAGGACAATGGGGCTCTTAGAGCTAATATGGATGCCCTCTGTCGAACACCTACCAGGGACCTTACACGTTATAGACATCATTTCCAGTCCTGCCAGTGGCTATTATCCCATGAGGAAGAGGAGACTTGGCAGAGATGGAGCAACTGAACCGAGCTTCCAAAGGGCGGCGCCAGGATTAAATCCCAGTGTGTACGGCTCCCCAGCCTAGCCCTAACCACACCTGTGTGCTGCCTCCAGTGAGGGAGAGGACAGCTATTAAGGTGGAGAGATGAGGTGAGAATGGAGCAAGGTATATGAGCCCATCCCCAGCCATGGCTGTGAGGTAAGGAAGGTAATGCCCATGATGAGTTGGGTAATGTTGCTTTAAAGTGGGGTGACAGCATGGCCTGGTGTACCTGTGATGGTCCTGGTAGGATTATTAACGGCATCGTCTTCACTGGTAAAAGTGCCCGAGAGTTTAGACAATAAATAATATGGTCACTCTATTCATAAGAGCCAAGATTTGGGACAATGCGGTGGATCAGAGAGCAGATGAGGCCATCCCTCCTCCCCGAGCATTGAGTGTTGGGCGCTTGAACAAAAGAAATTATTCCCCACCGCCCTCCCTGCTACAAACCCAGAGCCAAGACTACTCCTGCCTTCCCGGCTCTAATTTAGCAGGTGAAGAAGATACCGAGCCCTCCTCCGCCTTTCCTTCACTCCCTCTTGCCACTTCCCAAACAGCCTCCTGGCCAGGCTGCAGCCGGCCAGGCCGATGGGTGAGCCCACGCCCATCTCCACCTCCTTTCCTGCTCCCCACCTGGACTCTGCCTGACCTCAGTGGGGCCCAGGAGGAGCGGGGAGAAGGACATGTCACGACGCTGGTGTGAGCTGGCCAAGTAAAGCCACTTTGCCTCTCTCAGGGAAACTTCAGAGCAGCTCACTGCTTCATCCCAGATCAGACCCAAGTCCCCTGAGGAGTATTCCTGGTGGGAATTACATCCTCATGTCCCATAACCATCGAAGGAACGCTCCAGCCCAGGCAGCTCGGCCCATCCCAACCGGAAGCCCCACTCACTGCGGATGAAGCTTGTAGAGTGTTCCATCCACCCCCACGGTCACATTGAGATGGTCCAGCCCTCTGTTTTCCCGGATCTTATCCACCACGGCAGCCATGCCTGCACCACACAGCTGCGCGGCCCTCTTGGACACTACCCCGCACACGGTCTTGACTAGGATACTGTCGTCGCAGGTGCTATTCAGGCCCAGCTGCTGGAGGATGGCCCGGACCTGGAGCAGCGCTAACCGGTCACTGCAGGGGACAAAAGCCAGGAGGCGGAATGAAGCATGACCCACGAGAGCAGCCTGGGAGCCGACTCACTGTACTTATCCATGAATGGCTCATGGGGTATTTTTCCCTTCAAAGTAACATTGATTTGTTATTTTTAAAAATGATCCCCAAAGCATCACATGTTAAATTATAGAAAGTCTGGCAAATCTAGAAAAATAAATATTGGAAAATTAAAACTATCCCCCAGTCCCAACACTGGGGGAAATGCTATTAACATTTTAATATGTTTCCTTCCAATCTATTTTTTCTGAATATCATTAAACAATGTCTTTGTTCTTATGATATACAAAATGGCCTTGTCCTTTACATTTGGGTTTTTTATTGCTTTTTCCTACTTCATACATCTGAGCAATTTCCCCCTCCTTACCTAACAACAGGATTGAAAACAGTATTCCATTCAGGGGATGTACCACAACTTATTTAGCCAGTTTAGGGAAATTTAAGTTGTTTGTAACTTTCCGCTGTTATGAAGTAACATTCTGATAAAGTTTCCTTTAAATTAAAGTGTGCAACTTTAATTTTTCCCTTAGGACACATTTCTGGGTCAAAATGATATTGATACATATTGCCAAGTGCCTTTCAGAAAGTTGTCTCAATTTATTCTCTCTCCAGCAGAGAATCTGACTGTACTTGTTCCCAGGGGAAAGGATCACTTTTCAAAACATTTGACAATTTGGTAAGAATGGCATCATACCGTAGTTTAATCTGCATTCTTCTCTGTTAGTGAGGATGACCTTTTTTTTTTTTCCATTTGTTTATTGGCCATATGTACTATTACATTAGGGCTTTTATTCTCCTGGGATATTTTGTCTCATTCTCACTCCGTTGAAAGGGTTGTAGGCGACTGATGATGACGATGGCAACGGCAACAAGAGCAGCCGGCCTTGTTTGAGGACTGACTTTGTGACAGGTGCTTTATATACATCACCATATTTCCTCTTCATACCAACCAGCAACGTGTAATTACTCCCATCTTAAAGATGAAGAAACTGAGCCTGGGAGAAACTGAGTAACGCACTCACAGCACAGGGCTTAGGACCAGACCGCACCAAGCTCTCGCCAACTGTGTCACACTCTGCACCTCATCACATACAATGTCAATGTTTTCCTTAGTTTGTTGTTTGTAGCATAAGTTTGATTAATCGATCTGTTAAACTTATAGACGCTATTAGCAAAATTTGTTAATTTTCTTCTTTCCTTTTTTTAAAAGATTTTACTTCTTTTAGAGAGGGGGGGAGGTACGGAGAGAGGGAGAGAAACATCGATGTGTGAGAAACACTGACTGGCTGCCTCTTGCGCGCGCCCCAACCAGGCCCCAGACTGTAACCCAGGCATGTGACCGGACTAGGGACGGAACTGGCGACCTTTCAGTGTGCCCACCCAACTGAGTCACGCCAGCCAGGACTCAATTTTTCCTTTATGATTTCTTATATACTTCATTTTAACTTTCTGTCTCTGCCCCGCTCACATAGGTGGGGTCCCTGTTTGTACCATACACATGTAGTTAAATTTGATTATTATGTCTTGTTTATCTGTCCTATGTAGGTTTAATTATTAGACATTCTAAAAGAACCCAGAAGGGCGGAGGAAAGTTTCTTCACTGTCTTCGCGAGCCTGAAATGGAGTCAATAACCTAGTGACACACATGATTTTCGAACAAATCAATATCATGCCCCAACATAAAGGACAAATAAGAGGGAAGTAATTTATAATAAAATTATAGGAGGAAAAAAATCTCCTCACAAATGGCCAAAAGGTCCCCTAGGGTACCCGGTGACCCCCAGCCATGTGAGCCTCTCACAGGCCCCTGCAGGGAGGCCCCTCTCCACTCACCTCTCAATCTGAGAGAGAAACTTGGTCTGAAAGATGCCCCGAGTCTTCAGTGGTTCGGAGATCTGCCCCCGGAAGAGGAAGCCCTTCTTGGTGAAGTCAATCAAGATGTTGCGAACAATTTCACCCAGGTACATGCCACTGATCATCTTCTCAAACCTGAAACAGGAAGAGGGGGCTGGGCGTTTATGTGAACCTTTCAGTCTCGGGGTCACCCTGGGTGTCTTCCTGCCCCAATCCGCACCCCCGGCCCTGCGCTCCCAGCGGAGGCAGAGGGAGGCCAGGAGCGACCGAGGCCTCCTCTGATCCTTGCCGGGATCAGAAATGAAACTACCAACATGCATGTCTAAGTGCTGGTCCAGTTCCCTCCTCACCTAAGTTCTGGCCTTTCTCTGAGAAGTCCCATTCCAGCTCTCAGCACCAACATCACTTCTCCAGAGGCCTGCCTGCCTCCCCAGATCAGATGTTATCTACACGCCTCGGGCCCCCACACGCTGTCCCTTCCACTTCACGATGCACACAGGGCCCCTGCCTCTCATCAGCCCTGCAGCAGGAGCCCCGTGAAGAGGGACAACGTGGGTCTTGTTCAGCTTTGAGTCCCAGGGCCTAGCACCGCAAAGCACCAGACTGTCTGTCAAGTGCTCTATAAATATCTACAGAAAAAGCAAATGACCGGCCGAGTCTGAAAGGGACAAGACAACAAGAACGGGAAATTTCCTACTAGATTTTTGGAAGGTCCTGCAAACCCCGGAGTACTTGGTCAGGCCCCTGGCAGCGCCGATTAAGCAAAGCAGAACTGGAGGATGCTGGCGGCCACCGCGCTCCTGGGGGCCAAGTCGTGGGGTTTTTATGTCCTGCCTCCTTCACACTCGAGGTCCTCAAGAAATGACCAAGGCATTAAATGCCTCCATGACCCATGCCCAATCCCAGCGCCCCCAAGCAGGGAAGAGTCCACTGTAACCTGGATACTCCAGATTTCAGGTGGTTCACAGAAAAAACATGAAGTGGCACTATCATTACCAGTTCCCACCCAGCCCTTCCCAGTCCACCAAGGGGGCCGTCTCAGTTTGATGCTGACATGGCTTTCACCCCTTCCGACACCTGCTGATTCCTTTTTAACAAGGTCTTCGTTTAGAGCCTCTGGTAGGCAACAGTTACTAGAATTAAATAATGCTTTTTGCTATATTCATTTTATGACTGCCATCTATTGATGGTAATATTGGGTTTCCCGTTGTTTTCTCCTTCATTAAACTTAACACTATTTAGTTTTATTTAAATAAATACATTTACAGAAAAACTTTAACAACAGCATAGGTAGTATTTGGAAAAGGCAAAAATCTGGAGGGTGGCTGGAGAACAACTTATATTTGACAGGTACTCCCCAGCCCTTCTTTCTGCCCCTGGGGACACAACTTAGACCTACTCATCCTGAGGATGGCAGAGGATGATGGCCTGAATCCCAGGAGCTAGAGACAGGTCATTTGTCTCTGTGCTTGGCTGGGAAGAGTCCCTGAGACCCAAGCTGTAAAGCTCCAAACAGCCACTAGGTGGCGAAGGAAGTCCACTATGGGAAGGATGAATTGCGCTGAGCCTCCTGCCTCACCCCTGACCACATGGCCCAGCCCCCAGGGCCCCCACGGCCCCCACGCCTCTCCCTGCCGTGACACTCCTCCCCACCCCCACTGGCTTGTCCTTTGACATTTGCAGGTCAAGTGTGTTTTACTTCCACTAAACAGGACAAAAACTACTGACTAAGGGATTTCTATTACTTTGATGGGGAAGAAACAGAGTAAGGGGAAGGCTAGAATGCTCCAGGTTTGAACACGGTCACTGATGGAAGTGGTGTGGCCACCCCGACTCTGTCCCCAGAGGAGGCACCTGAAGAGGACATCAACCTGCAACCTGGGCCCTCTTGTACAATGCCAGGGGACCAACCCCTATTACTACTCCCCTGGGGCCTAAGCCAAGGTCAGGAGGAAACCCAAGGAAGGTACCAGCATCCCAGCCTCTGTGCAGACCCCATTCCTCCTACTAGAAACTTCTCTGACTGTTAACAGGCAGAACACCCTCCCAGTCCTGACCCCCTTCTATGCCTCCTCTGATAGGCAGCATTACCTCTGTTTCCCGGAGTTGAGAGAATATTCATCCACCACTCTGTCATAGTGTGTTCTGATATCATCCAAACACCCATTGTCCCCAAAAGCACCCCACTCCATGTTGATACACATTCGCCCATCATTCCCTTCCAGCATCTCCACGTTCTTCATTTCTTCCATGTAGCAGGCATTGGTGCCAGTCCCTGGAACACACAAGGTGGGAATTAATGGACATGCAATTAGGCCCGGGGCCTGGGATTCCAGGTAGTGGGTGTTTCTGAAATGAACAAAGTAATAGCTTCACTTCCCCAATGTTTTCCAGAAAAACCTCAGAATGTAAAAGGAGAGTCAGAGTTAAACCCTCCAGAGAGAAATTTTACTTTATACTAAGACATCAGTGCCAAGGGCCTCCTCTGTTTACCGGTCGAGGTAGAGCTGTATTTATTGTAATAGAAATGGTCTTACAACAAAGGGATGTACCTACAAAGGCGGACGGTTAGGCAACATTCAGATTGGAAGGATATTTCTCCCACTCCTGCTCCCTCTTCCTCTCTGTCTCCCTCTCTCTACACGCACACACATACTACATGGGGGGTGTGTATGCGCTGTCTACTATCATACCATGGGTGTCCACTTATCTTTTCTTGCTAAAGATGGTCATGGACTACGCCTGCTCAGTACACCCTCCCCTAAGTGTTCCAGAACGAAGCCCAGAGTTAGACACTGGAGGACATTGTTCTGAGCGTTTCAGGGGTGCCTTTTGAAAGTGATGATTCCTCACCATTTTGGTATCACAGACCTCTTTGAAAATCTGATGATTCTCAAAGGACCACTCTCCTGGGTGCACCACACACTGTGACCAATGGATTCCAGGGGCTCAGGAGCCTGATTCCCAACCCTGAACTGCCCCAGAGCAGGGCCGCTCTGACTGTGCCCCCCTGCCCGCCCCCCGCAAGAAGCAGGTGGGACCGCAAACTGTCTGTTCTCATCTGTGAGGAGTTCAGTATTGAAATCGAGTGGGAGAGATCTAAAACTTTCACGGCAGTTTTAATTGCCACGATATCCCAGCTTGTGGGTCACTGGTTTTGCCTCAGTGAGTAGCCTGGAAATTTAAAAACCAGCCAATTAACCAAGGAGTTCTGTAAGACAGTGTAAAACAGAAATGGAAGTGGGTACAAAAAAAGTCAAACATGAAAAACCGCACTTTTTGCCAATGGGAGTGCTGAGCAGCAGAGATCAATTAACAGGGAAGGAAAGTGTGGCTTGGCAAGCAGCTGGAGCTGTGGAGAGCCCCCCTCCACCCCCCCCCCCCCCTCCTCTCTGGTGCCAGAAGGAGCTAATTGGGCTTCCATGACCCTCCAGGCAGGAAGGTGAGGCCGGGCCTGGAATAAGAATGTGCTGTGTCACTCTGGCTTTGCATTTCACACCCAAGCCCATTCATAAGGCAAAGACGGGAGGGGCTGGGTGGAGAAACAAAGCTTTGCAAAAGAAAGAAGAAACAACAAATGAGCCTCAAAGCCAGGCCCCCAATAACCTTTCACCCGAGCTGCTTCCTAGTTTTCTGTATTTCCTGGGAGCCAAAAATGGTTTAACAAATGAAAAGGTCTTCCTGGCACCAGCAGGGCAGCCTGCTGCGGGGCTTTACCCCAGACGCTGCATGAAAGGTCCAGGCAGCACAGTGCACCCGTCCAAGTCGGGTCTGCAGATGTCGGCTAAGAAACGGGGCCTTTTCCCAGCATCCTCTGACACCAGGAGCAAGTTCAATTAGACAAATGGTTTTCTCACGGCCCAAATAAATATGCTTCAGGAATTTTGTGCTCATAAGGCCCAAGCCCCTAAAGTGCTTGGGTTATAAAGGAACAACGGCAAAGCCAAGAGATAACCCTTCTCAACCCACTTCAGTGGCTGAGACTGCTCACAAACAAGCAGTGGCCGCTAAAGGCAAAACAGCACCCAAAACTACTATCTAGATTTCCCAAGGTCAAAACAGGAGGAGAGCCCCTCTTCCTTCCCAGCGGCAGGCCTGGCAACACCAGCCCGAAGCCTCTCCATTCAAGCTCGAGAGCTGCCCTATAGGCCAGGCCAGCTGCAGGTACCCTCACGCCATCCACCTCGTCACTGAGTCACTTAAGACCTCATTCCTGGAAAGCTTTCTTCTTGACAGTCTGATCACAATCAAATGTGGGGGGTGGGGAGCCTCCCCGAGGGCTCTGTAGCCTTGGTCCAGGATATAACTCTGGAGGTGGTAAGGGGACAAAACTGACAGATACGCTGTCTCAGTTATACTGTCTCCCATAGAGGGCTGAGCCGCAGGTTCAAGGCCCCACAAAACAGGAAAACCCAGCCTTCCTTGCCCCAAGGAGATAGACCTTCTGGGACACCCACCTACGATGAGTCCAACCTCACAGGTGGGCTCCTCATAAGCACAAGTCATCATGGTGCCCACTGTGTCGTTGACTACAGCCACCACGTCCAGATCAAATTCCTTTGGAAAGAAAGAGACACAGCGTTAGCTCGTGGGGAGGGAGAGCACTGCCTGGCTTGAACTCCTCAGGGTCACTAGGCTGCGTTGCAGTCAGAAAGCCGCTGGTGCATCATCTGAAATGGTTTTCTTACCAGCCTGAAAAGGCAATTAAATGCTCCTTCACTGACTAAACCCCTACCATTAACGACATATCTAAAAGCTGAGGTCTAAAGAAAGGAAGTATTCTACCCACTTCATGGATGGTATCGAGTTCTAGAGAGGCAGCCTGGAGGGAACTGTGGAATGGATAAAAGACAAGGGACTTAGCCCAAAAGCTCTTATTCCTGGGAGTTTAAAGTGTTACAGCTTTTCAGAGGGCAAAATGAGAACACCAAATCTATTTCTCAGAATCTGTCTTTCAGAAATGGCCATGCAGGTACACAAAGGTACCTGCACAAGGATATTTACTGCATGACCTGCATGAGCCAGAAAGAACCACCCAAAAACAGACCCAAAGAAGTTACGTAAACCATGGTTCAGACAAACACGGGGATCCTGTACAGTCAAGAAAAAGAATGAGGTTGGTCTACATGTAGTGACATGAGAAGATGCCTGTTTCATATTAGATGAAAAAAGCAAGTTGTAAAATAGTACACACGGTAAGATTCCCATTTTTAAAAAATGGGTGTTGGTATATAAATGGAAGGTATGTTGAAAGAACACTAGCATTAAGAGTTGTGAGATGGGCCCTGGCTGGTGTGGCTCAGTGGACTGAGCGCTGGACTGAGAACCAAAGGATCGCCGGTTCGATTCCCAGCCAGGGCACATGCCTGGGTTGCGGGCCAGGTACCAAGTGGGAGGGCATGTGAGAGGCCACCACAAATGGATGTTTTTCTCCCTCTCTCCCTCCCTTCCCCTGTCTAAAAATATATAAATAAAATCTTAAAAACAACAACAAAAAAAGAGTTGTGAAATGGGCCCTGACTGATGTGGCTCACTTGGTTGGGCGTCATCCCATAAAGCGAAAGGTCAATGGTTTGATTTCTGGTCAGGGCATGTGCCTGGGTTGCAGATTTGGTCCCTAGTCAGGGCATATACAAGAGACAACCCCTAGATGTTTTTCTCCCTCTCTTTCTCTCTCCTTTCCCCTCTCTCTAAATTACATAAAATCTTGTTTAAAAAAAAGAGTTGTGAAGCGGGCAAAAATAGATCAGGTTTCTTTTCAATGATATGTTTGTTAGTTGTTGTCTAGCATACTCTTCTAGGTGCAACCAATCCCTCTTTCAAACCCATTCATTTCAGTCTTCTTGCCCATGTACATGCCTGCTCTTTTAAACTGGAAACATTTGAACTACTTTTTTTTTTTAACTTCTTACTGATTTCCCTAATTAATGAGTTAAATAAAATTTCTGGAATCTTTCATTTTATAATTTGCCCATGTTGCCCAGCCAAAGACCAACAGAAACAGAGCTGCAGTGGAACAAAGCTAGACTGCCGGCTGGTTGCAACCCTGGAGAACACATCCCTGCGGGCATCTCAGAAAGTGTTGGAAAGCACTCGTTAGAGGATGTGAGCCTGGGCTGGTGGTTTCAGGGGGGTTCAGCGGAGGGGGGCTTTGGTCTGGGTTGGATGCTGCCAGGACGCAGGGCACCTCTCAGAGCGCGTGCTGAGCTCTGCCGTGCCTAGGAAGCACTCTTATCCTTGTCTGGTTCCATCACAGTCAGGGAGCGGCTGTGAGGCTGTTTGTGACCAATGGGAGGACACCGTGGTCTGACTAGTGGTGCTGGGCTGTGCCCAGCTGTCAGGGACTGCTTTTCTCTTCTTCAGTCTGTAGGAGGGTTATGATTTTACCTTTTTAAACAAACTATCCTTTAACAACTTGAAACTGTTCACCTCTGTTTTACTGCTGACCGCTGGGGAAATTTTTTACCCAGGCCACATGCTTCTGGATCGTTTGAATTCTTTATGATCAGCAAGTATGATTTTTATAACCCAAAAGCACAGTAAAGATTTTTAAAAACACCTTTTTAATAATTACCTCTCTCCTTTTGATCGCCTCCCTTAGTAAGGTGGCTACGTCGTGCCCCACGCAGTCTGTTGCCTTAAACCCCTTCGTCCAGGTGATCAAGATTCCCTGCAACAGGAAAGGCACCAGTAATTAGCCCTGATGAGCAGAACACAAAATCCCATTCCATCCTGAGTCATCACAAACTTCCATCCCTTGCTGGGAATTGTGAGGCGATGCTGGAAAGGCTGAGGCACAAACTAATAAAATACTAGTGGTCCTCCGTAGGCCCAACCCCTCTTCACTATCCTCACAGCAGTCTGATTTATAACCCCCATTTCACAGATGGAGAAACTGAGGCATAGAAGGTTAATGGCGCTGCCCCAGATACAACTAAGTCCCCTGAAGAACAACAGTCTGCCAACAACCTAAGTAGAGAAATGGACATTTTTAGTTAGCACTATAACTACCTAAAGTAAAACTGAGGTTTGTTTGGACTGCAGTGATACAGGAGGCGGGTATGTACATGAACTGCAAAAAACAGCCTTATGTGGATCCAACTGCTGATGCCTAAACAGCCTTAAGGGGAAAACTGCCCCTAGTCGGCACTGAGACTTCATTAGCTGGCTTCCAGAGGCAGGCGGCTCCACCCAGCTTTCCTAATTCTGCCAACCATATGCCTCAAACCCCAGCCTAAGGCCAAGTGTGATGTAACACCACCTCCAGGGCCTCCTGCCTGGCCACACATCCACCTGTGACACGCAGAGGCACTGTGGCTCTTCCAGCAGGACAGGCTTGGTCTTGCCTCCGTGACTGCAAAAAGGTTCCCTCTGCACGGAATACTCCCCCACCCGCTGGCAGCCCCTGGAACAGTGCTGGGCGGCTGGTGCAGGGCTGGGTCCCCTAGACCGGGGGCTGCCTGAGGACAGACACCGTAACCTTCAGCTCACCCAGCTCTTAGCACTCAGCAAGTGCTCAAGTCCTGACCTGGGACCCTGTTTCATCCCATTTATTGAACAAACATTTATTTACTAAGTATTTCTTCTGATAGAATTCTGTGCTAGGGCATGTGGGGAACAAAGGTCCTCACTCAAGAAACATACAACAGAGCAGAAAAGAAAGACACAATCGTTAATAACTATAAAAGGTACTATAATCGAGCACCATTAGAAGGAACAGGGAACCCAGAAGAGACTGAGATTCTTTTTGTCTAGAGGACAAAGGCTTCCCAGCAAAGGTAAAAGGTTCAAATGATAAAAGAAGAGTCTTAGGATGTACTGAAGGGTGTGGCATAGAGCCTAGGTCAACCCACTGTGACATCTGAGCCATACCCACTAATGAGGGATGGCAATGAGGCTGGAGGAGGCCTCAAGAGCCAGCCCCCATGGCCGGGACGGTCAGTGCGGCCCAGGGTCTGACTCACCGCATCCAAGCTCGTCTGCTTGCAAGGAAACGAGAATGTGAAGCCCAGAGGCATCCTGGGGCCTTTGATCCCCATGTAGTCCAGGAAGTCGGAGATGCAGGAGACGATGTGGTCAAACAGCTTTAGGAGAGAAGAAGAGATTATGTGCGCTCTCTGGTTTCACACTTTTGGTGCACTTGTCCAAATGCCCACGTGTGCACACACAGACACGAACCCTGACACATGCAGAGCAAGTCTCTCTCTCTCTCTAGGACCTTCACAGCCCCTGAGCATCATAAGCCCAGCACTGGAAAGAACCTGACACTTTCCAGCCATGAGAACGTAGTTGCACAGCTGCAGGCATCACATGGCAGGTTTAGGGGACCATGATTGCCACCGTGGCCATGTGTGCGACGAATAGATACCACAGTGGTGCTAATGCAAAACCATCTCACCTCTTCCCCGGTGCCCTGCATGATTTCAATGGGAATGGCATAGATCTTGTTGTGCATTTCCACCGTTCTCTTTTTCCCACTACGGATTTTCACCAGCAGGACTCGGAAATTTGTTCCTCCAAGATCCAGGGCCAAGAAGTCACCATGCTCTGTCATAGTCAAGAACATAAAGAATGTCAAAAACAGCCCTGACTGGTGTGGTTCAGTTGGTTGGGCATCGTCCTGGAAAGCAAATGTCGCTGGTTCAATTCCTCATGCACACCCTGTGTCAGGCAGGGCACGTGCCCTGGGTTCCTAGTTCAGTCCCAGCTAGGGCATGTGCAAGAGGTAACGGGTCAATGTTTCTCTGCCTCTCTTTCCCCCTATCTTTCCCTCTCTAAAATAGATAAATAAAATGTTTTTTAAAAAAAGAATGCCAAAAACAGCTAGTGGCCTCATGGCAGCCAGTGACCCTAAGACTATAGACATTCAAAGGGTAAACCCATATTGAAAAAAGGAGAGAAGCTCCAAGTCTCTGCTCCAGCACACAGGTCGGACTCAGGGAGGGGTAGGCGCTAACTCGCCAACCACCACAACCTTTGAGACACACTGGAAGGACAAATGGCCCCATGGATGAACCACTTGCCACAACAAGCAAACAAACGTCACCAAGGGTTACTAAAAAGCTTGGCAACAACAACCTGATTATAGGGAGCGTCATACAAAAATTAACAACATACGTCCATGTGTAGAGCTTTTGCAAACATGGCTGCAATCATTCCCCTCCCGATCCCCATGCTTCTTTGCAAAGTGACTGCAGTTCTTCCCATCAAAAGGCGGAGTCTGTTTCTCCTCCCCTTGGATCTGGCCCGGCGTCTGACTTGCTTTGGCCGACAGTGTGGCAGAAGCAAAACTGAGCCAATCCCAGCCTAGGCCTCCCAGAGACTTTATAAACTCTTCCCTCTCCCTGTGGACCCTGCTGCTGACCATGTAAACAAGCCCAGCGACCCGCTGGAGGATGAGACGCATGGCCGGGTTCTCCTGCACCCCAGCGGATGCTCACCCACTGCTGAACACGTGAGGGAGGCCCCTCGACTGACCCACCAGTGACTACAGACACATGAATGAGTCCAGTAAAGTTCAGCCAAGCCTGCCCAGGTGAGCAATAATAAATTGCTCTAAACCTACACACACTTATGAGCAATAATAAATGGTGGTTGTTTTAAGGCACTAAGCTCAAGGGTGGTTTATAATGCAATAATACAAAGTAACTTATCCAAGGGAAATATTCCTATCACAAACATCCATTACTCCAAAGACCCACCAGAAAAGTCCTTTAGATCCCCACGGTGATCAGCTCCCATGACGCCCAGTAAGGTCAGCATTAAGGGCTGAACTCTGTTCTCCATTCTGCCTGGATATAAAAACCCCTATGCCCATCTGCCTCAAGCACACACTGTCAGGACTTAGGAGGGGTGCATGGGTGTTTATCCTTCCGCCAGTTTACCATGTTTGTAAGTGAACATCTCAGTGTTCTGGGGTTGGCAGCTTTCGCTCCTTTAAGAACACTAGCAGGGCTGTGGTTTGAGAGATGGCACTTGCCCAGGAGGTGCAACCAGGGTAAGTTAACTGCCCTGAGGCACACGTGGGCAAGTCAGTGGCAAAAATGGAAAAAGAGAGTCTGAGTGAGTGCCTAGCTCTTTCCAAAACCATGCAATCCCAGTGTAAATATATCCACTGGAGAAGCCAGCCTCCCTGTTGCCCTGCTGTGACTTGGTCATCGGTACGAGAAGAGGAGGGCATGTCGGCCCCCAGCAGGGGCCCTCACCAGTCCCGTCCGGAGTGCTCCGGACGAAGGAGGGCAGCATCTTGACGACAGCCTTGTCGTTTGTCTGCTTCCTCAGCCCCATGTCCATCTCAGTCCGCATCCTCTTCTTCACCTCCAGGAGCATGTCCCTGGTGAGGTGGAAGTGGGCCAGGGTCTCCTCTATCTGCCGGTGCTGCTCAGCCAGGCGGTAGGCCACCGCCGTCACCATGGCTGCCCCCTTGCCACTGCCGCTCTCTGACAGCAGGAAACGCACGTCGCAGTCAGGCACCAAGCGCCTCAGAATCTTGTGGAAACGCCGGGAATACCTGGGGGGAGAAGCCACCGCAGCTGGACTGAGCCACCTGTCGGGATCCTCCGGTACCCCTTTCTTTCTTTTTTTCACCTTAATTCCATTTTCTAAACTTGCCTTTCTCATTATATAAGTCACATACATCCACTCTAGAAAAGTTAACAAATGCAGACAAGTAAAAAAGAAAAACAAAATCGTCCACAGTCACACATAAAAAGAGAGGATTCTCATTATTACATGGGTATTGAATACAGAAATCAGGGTTCAGAAAGGATTTCGTCCTCCACCGTGACAAGGAGATAACAATCCAGCATAGTGCTCAAGAGCCCAGTGACCAAAAGTCAGATCAGGAGACATGGTGGGTGAGCTCCACCGCTTCCACACCAGACGAGCCTGCGCCCATTACTGAGCCTTGGAGTCAATGAGGATGATAGTGCCTGGCTGACCGTTGGGTGGCGGAACTAAACCAGGTCATTAGATGCTTTGATTAGTAACTGACACGGAAGCGAAAGGGCTTCACAAGGAATCACTCTTGCTTTTTATTTTTCCTAGGCCCTTTCCTCCTGCCCCCAAGAGTCCGGACACTTTTTAGTGGCCAGGAGAGGACTTTAGGATGGGACTCACCAAGACACAGACTGTCCTAGAGTCTGTGGTCTGTTGTGAGTATGGAAGGCCGCCTGCCAAAGGAAGCAGGGGAACCAGAACCCCAAAAACACTAGCACTCCAGGGGGTGGGATTAAAAATGACTTCTATTCTCCATGTAATTATTTGAATGATCTCAAGTTTCTATACTGAATATATGCCACTTCTGAAATAGGAAACACTTAACTGAAGTTTCTTTTTTTTTAAAATGTGATGTTGCAGATAAAGTTCTGGAGATGGCTGGTGTTAACAGTTGCACAAAAGCATGAATGTACTTACTACTACTGAACTGGACCCTCAAAAATGGTTAGGATAGTAAATTTTATATTATGTGTTTTGACCACAATTTAAAAAAAAACTTAAATGCAAAGTTGCATATCTCTAAGCTTTCTTTCTAAAACTTTGCCAAGAAATCCCCCCCAAAATGGCTCCTTTCGTTGTCAAGAATTTACAACTACTTAAAAAATGAAAAGAAATAAAATTATTACCCTGACAGATAATAATATCTAACTTGCTCAAAGCCTATCCCCTCAGCAACACAGAACTACTTCAGTGTAAGTCAGTGTTCATTAACTGTCACTAGAACTGGGTGCGAAGGTACAGTATCTACTTGCAAGGCCACTCTGCTCACATATTATATATCTAGTGGGAAATATATCTGAGATCCTGTACAAAATCATGTCATAGGCAGTTAGTGTTAAAGCTTAGTATACAAAGACTTAGAATTCACCTTTGGCCTTCTAAAAGGGTAAAGCCATGTTCTTAAGTGGCTAAAATAGGCTTTTGAAGCTAAGGCTAAGGCGATGGGGCCCTTATCATCAATGTGAACTGCTTACAACTTACACACTTTCTGGCTCTCAAATGCAAAGTATCACCAAGTTGCCCAAGTAAAAAGGTTAATGCCTGAGGGGACTTTCGCAAGAGCTTCTAAATGTGAGCACTCATCCATGACCCAAGCTCCCAAGCTACAATAAGGATAAAGGTCCCTGATGAGATAAGGACATGCAAGAGAACTGGAGATACAGACACATTCTACCCAGCATTCCTGGCAGCTACAGAAATCTCTAAAGAGGAGAGAGGACAGTGCTGTGCAGGAACACCAGTGAGATGCGGCTGAGGGCGGGATCCTTCTCATGTGGGCAACTCTGACCTTTCTGGCCAGAACTAGTATTGTCTTGTCTGCCAACACTGCTTCACTAGATGCAAAAGCCTGACCGCGGGAGAAGGTCCTTAGCCCAGATGGGTACTGAGTACCAATTATAGCAAAGGGCAGACTCACTGTGGGTGCGTCTTGTAAAGAGACCCGTCGACACCAACCGTGGTCCGCAGCCTGGGGACGCCCTTGTTATCTCGAAGGCGATTCAAGATGGCGCCCAGCGTTGCAGCCACCAGGTTGGCAGAGCGGAATGAGACGATGGTGCACACGTGCTGGACCGAAACACAGTCATCGTGAGACGGTTCCACTCCCAGGCGGGTCAGAATCTCTTTGGCATTGTGGAGGCCTTCCTTATTCCTGTGAAGTTAGAGGCCAATACTTGTGAGTTAAGGACCTCGTCAGGCAGTGTAAAGCACTGAGGTTCGAAGGTCCTAAAAGGGTGAACCCCGTTCACCATATGTGTATGACACGGTACGAAGACACAGTCAAACACCTGAAAAGAGCCTGAGAAAGGGTTTCCTCCATAAAGAAATAACCAGTAGGAGAAAGAAAAACTGAGTCCTATGCTGAGTTATGACGAGCACATGGAAAGAAGTAGCGACATGAGACCACATGGCCTCTGAACAGGTGGAGGAACAGTTGCTTGCACCCCAGCGCTCGGTGCTCATGCAGCCAAGGGGGCATCGCCTACTCTTCGAGTCTGAGTTCCCCTGGATGCTTACACATTCTTCCTTGGTGTTTTCCCGTCAGATTTTAATTTTCTGGATACGTGCTTTTTATATCCATTGTTGAATTCATTCCAAGATACTTTATAGTTTTGTTACTATTACAGGTGCTCTCTTTTAAAAATATATGTAGTCTTTTTTTTCTTTAATGTAACATAGTGATATAAGATGTTAACAATGGGAAAACTGCATGAGGGATTGTGGGACCACTCTGTACTATCCTTGCAACTTTTCTGTAAACCTAAAAATATTTTAAAATAAAAAGTTTATTTTAAACATATGTACGTATTTTCATTATTGCCAATATATTTAGAAATTTAATTGACTCTTGGATCTTCTCTCCAGACATCTTCCTAACCTCTCCTGTGATCCTATTCACTTGCCTGGATATGTTTTGGTGTTTCATACAGACAATTACCATTTGCAAATAATGACAGTTTTACCTACTCTTTTTTTATTCTTATGCCTGTAATATCTTTTCCTTTCTTTCTTTATTATTTTTTTAAACACTAGCTAAGACTTCAGGGCAATGCCAAAAAAAATGGTGATACTGTCTTGCTCATGATTTTAAGAGAATGTCCTGGGAGGATGTTTTTGGTAGGCATTTTGGAGATAGTCTGTATTGCAATACACAAGCTTTCTTGAGCTAGAATTCAAGTGGGTTTTTGTTTCTTGGTCATGAAAGAGCCAACCCCTGACACAGGCCAAGAGGAAGGCAGGCATTTCCTGGCTTTGTCAACAAGTCTGAAGACAAGCCATGAGCCTCCTGCTCCCCTCCCCTCCCAGGGGCTGATGGGGGCGGGGGAAGCGGGGACGCTTTGAGAAGACAGTTGGAAACTCGTTTGCATGCTCTGTGCTTACACTGTCTCTGCACCAATCACTCCCAAAGGTGCGTGATCCTAGGACACACACTAGTACATCATGTGACAGAAGAGCAGGTCCTGATAAACTCCCTTCCACTTCCATCTGCCCCCTAACCACAAAGGTTGCTGATGCTCATCTTCTCCCAGGACCAGAGCTCTGAAGCCACTGGCTCTCTCTGAATTTCAAGGACCACAGCAGGGGCCATGGGAAATGACCGCTTTGTATGGAGATGAAAGAGCACTTCTAGCATGAACCTGGCCCTTATTTTTCAGCAGGTGGCCCCCCCATGGGTACATGGAGTCTCCCGAATCAGGAATCACAAGCCAACACAAGGCAGGAGTCCTTCAGACTCGGAGATACCTAACTATGTCAAACTGCCACAGGATCAAGTTTACCTTCTTCCCTTTCAGGGTGAAGGCCTGAAAATAAGTCTCAACAGAGAAGTCTGAGCATCTTATGTTGAGGTCAAAAGGTAGCAGTCAGGTTGCTGGCTGGACTCTGTCCTTTTGTGTCTATCTGTCCTGTCTCATCTGCTAACCAGTGTTTCTTAGCTTGTGCCAAGGAACACTTCTTCTGCCTGTTAACCAAGGTAAACTGGGTTTTCTTTAATATGCTAATGATACTGTAAAACTCTAAGGGAGGGTAAATATGTAGTACTTCCCAATCCTATTGGCCACAGAGCCCTTTCTTCAGACAACACCTAATTATCTTGAGTCACTAGGGTTCCCTGGAGCCTAGTCTGGTGAAGGTCCTGATACCCCAGGGAGGAATTCCAAATCCAGCCCCTAGGCTCAGTCAGCTCCTTGTCCACTAGCAGAATGCTCTTTAATCTCACCCTGTGGTGGGGGAAAGGAGAGAAAAAGTGGGGGCAAAGTGAAGGACAAGAGACTGCTTCAGTAACTAAGTCATCCAGGAAGGATACGTTGCTAACCAGAACATTCTCTAATGAGCTGACACCAGGCACCTGCAGGGAGCCCGGCCCAGGATGGGACAGCAAAGAGAGGGAAGATGGACCCAGAAAGCCCTGGAGCTCTTGAGGGAGAAGCCCACCACACCAGGACTCAAGCAGTAACAAGGGACCTGTCGCTCTTCTGCCCCCAGGACCCTCCCAGAAAGCCTCAAGAGGTGGCACCTACTTTTCAATGGCTGACACATCACTGGTGTTGAACTTCCCTCTGGTGAGGAGCTCTGGGGTGATCCGCCCTTCAAATAAAAGGCCCTCCTTGGCCATCTTGACCAGGATCAGTCGAACCAGCTCCCCCAGGTACATGCCACTGACCATCTTCTCAAACCTGCAGGAGAAAAGCACCCGGGCATTTGTCAGATCCTTCCTACGTACCCACCAGTGGGGCAACTCACGGGGCATGGGACACACAGAAGGAGATGAGGCCTCACCCCTCGCAAGCTCCCAGCCTCGCGAGCAGGCAAGGCCAAGCGCTTGTGTGATGAAACAACAAGGGGACGGCAGGGGGTCATCCAGAGCCCACACCTCTCCCCAGGGTGGGCAACAGGACAGCACCCCAGGGGCAGGCAGGGAAGGCTGCCTGCAGTCGGGGAAAACAATAGGATCTAGAAATGAGCGGAATACAAAACTCTGTCTGCACTTTTTAAAGGGCTTTCGTGCCATCACTCCCTCAGGGAGGTCACCAAGTGCTGTGGGAAGGGGGTGGCCAGGGGGCATTCTTGCCATTTCCCAGGGCAGAAAGGTAATGTCTTCTCAGAGGGAATGCTGAGTAGAAGACGGGGCTGCAATGCAGCCATTCCCACGGGACCCCTGTCACAGATCACCTCACTGGCATTCACATTCTCCCTCTCCAGCCGAAAGGACCAAGATTTGCTTTGAGGAACCCATATGTTCCCCACTGACCTCACCCTCAACTCTAGGGGAGGCTTCTGAGTAGCTTAAAGCCGATCAGCACATCTCACTGCCCCGGTCACATTCAGCCACAGGCCAATCACAGGGCGAACCCGCCCTCTCGCCTCCCTGGGAGGTGTGGTGCGGGCCGTGGACTCTAAGAGCAGCAGTCATCGTGAGCCCAGTGCTGCAGGGGAGAGGCTGCCATAAACAGGGGCTCAATGCCACACCTGAGACAGACCCACGCCTGAGTCCTGGCTGGCCAGGGGCCAAGAGAAAGCCCCAAGTAGCACAGATCAAAGAGGCAGGTCCACATCCGGGCGGCCGGCCTGTCCTCCGAGGGCACCCAGCTGGCACGCCCACAGCTGGCTGTAGCACAGCAAAACAATCTGTTCCATTCAGAGGCAGACCCGGAAGCCAGGGATGCTACTGGGACCTGAGCACCGGGCCCTCCCTCATACGTCAACACAAGCACAGAGAAACACAGCTCTCCTTGTTCCTGCTCCTGACAGGACCAGACAGGAACGTCCCACCACGGCTGTGTTGAGGATCCCTGGCAGGAGAGAGCCTTTCTGAGACCGGCCTGCCCAGACATTCCCCCAAGTACCTACTGGAACAGCCTCTCAGCAACCCTGAGGCGGAATCTCAGAGCCTGCAGGAGCCAGACTGCAGACTCCACAACTGTGTCTCTCTACAAAGGAGTGACAGGTAATGCAAAGCTGACAGGCTTTTCCCTTTGTGATCACCCAGCTTTCTGCCCCTTTCATCGCCCACCCCAGATTTTATGTTAAGTGTCCCCTAAGCCATGCAGATGCCTAGTAAGGAAAGGTGGGTGGGACTCACAGCTGCTTTCCAGGGTTCAGAGACCCCCGGTCAATCTCGCGGTCAAACTCGGTGCGGATGTCTTCCAGGGATCCATCGTCCCCAAAGGCCCCCCACTCGGTGTTGATGCACATCCTCCCCTCGTCGCCTTCCACCAGGTCGATGTGCCTCAGCTCCTCCATGTAGCACGCGTTGGTGCCAGTGCCTCGGAGAGAGAGAGACGAGATCAGAAGCCGTGACCACACAAAGTCACAGAGAGGAGGCGGTGCCTTCTGGAAACACCGCCTGCAGGAAGGGATGAGGACAGGGGTGAAAATTACCAATGATGATGCCAACTTCACACTGCTGATCATCATAGCCACAGGTCATCATGGTCCCCACAGTATCATTCACCACAGCCACAATGTTGGCATCATAATCCTGAGGACAAATAACAGGGCATCACCATCCACTCAAACATGGGAGCAGAAATCACAGCCTCAAAGAGAGAGTGGTTTTCGTGGCCACCGTTGCTCCTGCAGGTGGTGCTGCTTCCATCACGGCTGGCACGCAAATTAACTGGATCAAGTGGATTGAATTATGGAAACTGCACAGTCCCCTTCATTGTCTGGCATAAAACTCTTTTCAGAGTGGCCCTGGCCAGTGCGGCTCCGTTGGTTGGAGCACTGTCCCTTAGACCAAAAGGTCGCAGGTTCGATTTCTGATCAGGGCACATACCCCAGTTGCAGGTCTGATCCCTGGTCAGGGCACATACAAGAAGGCAATTAATCGATGTTTCTCACTCTCCCTCTCTCTCTAAAAAAGCAATGAAAAAATGTCCTCGGGTGAGGATTTAAAAAAAAAAATTAAAAGATTGTTTTCAGAGTGGATTTTATACAGAGAGCCACAGCCCTCTGCAAATCACCCCACCACGTCCATGTGCTGACTGCCCCGGTTCCAGCCGCAGCAGGCTGCACCTGACCCCCTGGCTCCCTGCACCTACGTCCAGCCTTCCTCTGTCAGAAGGGGGCCATCCCCTCCCAAGGACGTGGCTCCTTTGGGCAGCACCTCCAAGAGCTCTGTTTCAACCACTCCCAACCTTCCGGACTGACTTACTCTTACTGCTCACTCAACTGCCTGGTCCTCCAAGACCTCTCATGTGGTGTCTCAGGCCATGCTAGTGCCCCATTCCTACCTCCAAAAGGGCCTCCGTGTGTTTTGGAACACACCTCTCTCCCCACACACCCCCCCACCTCCATGTGGCCAAGGCCTAGACAGAAGTTACCCCACGCTTTTTGATGGCTTTGTTAAGCAGCTTCACCACATCCGCTCCCTCCACTCCGCTGGCTTTAAATCGCTTTGTCCAGGTGATCAGAATGCCCTGCAAAGGAGAGCAGAGGGGCGGGGTTAGACAAAGAAGGATGGGAGGCCTTCAGAAGTCCCAGGCCCTTGGGGAGGACCAGGACAAAGCAGACGCCCAGAGGGACCAAGTCGCTGGATCTAGATCACACTGGGTAACAGGACCAGACTGTCCCATTTCCTGTTCATCCACCTACACGATGGATTTCTCTGGTGGCTGCCCTGGGAAAAGTCTCGCAGCTCACGCCAGAACACAGCAAGCAGCTGGACACTACAGGAGTGTCATGCGGCATGCGGATCCAACTGGATGCCAGCTGCTCAGCCAGACTTCATGTAAAAAGTGAACAGGGGAGACCCAGTAATTGCCTGATCAGCCTTTCCCACTTTGAAAACAAACCTCTCACCTCCACAGCCCCCAGGAAAGAAAGTCATAGCTAAATGAAATGAGAAAATGCTATGACAATTCTTGCCTAATAAGCTTCAAAGAAGCAGGTCCTGGAGATTTAAGGAAAATATGGCCTATATGTATATGATTTATGTCTCTTTCCCAACTTGGGAACTGAACCCCCACTTGAAAACAGCAACTCCAACATTTCTACAATGTGACCCATTTCTGTTTGTATATCAATGGAGAAACTTCAAGGAGGATTGACATCCATTGGCTATTCACTTGGGAATGTAAAAGGATAGAAGTTTTCTTTTTTGCTTTATCTCTTTATATTATTTCAGTAGTTTTATATATTGCTTTTGTATGTTTAAAACAATCAAAGATACTAGAGAAGAAAAGTAATTGCTATACTTGACTGTTTTTCTCTGACTGCAGAAAGTCGCTGTAAGTAATGTGGCAGGTTAGGAAGAGCTGCTGGCTCGCCCGTCGGCTGGGGGGTTGTGTGAGACCCGGGCATGGGGAGCTCACCCAGACAGCTGCCATGCTCACTGCGGGAGCTACACAGCCTGCAGGGTGCACGGGAATGGCAAGTTTGTGGTTCTTCGCTCAGCAACAGCCTGCAGCTAAACCCGGCATTCTACAAGCCCCTGGGCACTGTCTTCTTCCGCTCAACCCCCACCGAATACAGCAGATTCTGAGAACATGGTATTGTAGAAAGAACATGGGGCTGGAAATCGGGAGACCAGGTCCTATTCCCACAATTTCGCTCACTGTTTTGAGGGATGTTTCCCTAACTCCCCTGGGGTCACTTTGCAAATCGGTGGAATAAGGCAGCCAGTCGAGATTTAGACAATCCTGAAGGTCCCAGGCAGCCTGGAGGAGGGGGAACAAGCCCCCTGGGTGGGTAAGTAGAACCTGAGACCCTCCGGCTTCCTGGTAGGTGGTGCAGCCCAGTCTAGGAAGGCCCCCCCAGCTGAGGGTCAAGGCCTGCCGGCGGGGCCCCCACCTCTAGCTCCTTCTCTGCCCGCAGTGCCCCTCTGCCGGGCACATCTGCAGCAGCCTGTGAGGATCCTGTGGCCCCAGAGACATTCCCTCCCACTCCCGCAATGCCTTGGTCCCTGGAAGACTGTGCCTCCTGGGGGGCAGGCCAGACCATCTGCTCGGGGTCTCTCCTAGGACCTAGCTCAGCTCACACTGGGCAATAGCTGCCAAAGAATGAGCAACACGGAGTACAATGGCTTCATCCGCACCTCTCCCGGTGGGAAGGGGGCTGTCTCTGCCCAGGGAGTGTGACTGTCATGTCTCAGTTCTCAAAAGCCAAATGACACGTAGTGCCAACAACAGGCTTTGTGAAAGGTTTGGGAAGACACCTTGAAGGCCAAAGTGATCTGAATACCTTGGAGGTATAGCAATATCAGATAGAAAAAGAGAGAAAAGAGGAAATGGAAAATCTCAGAGGCCTTTAGATGTGTGGGGGATGGGGTTCCCCTGGGTGGGAGGTGCGGCCTGGAGTTCTGGTCCTAGATCTGCCTTTAATAAACCCTGTGACCTTGCTGAGGCACTTGGCCTACTGAACTCTCCGGCCCTTTCTTGCTCTGACATTGTTACTGCACAAATGATGCAAATGTAAGGGCCCCAGCGGCATGAGGCAGAGCCCAGGAGAGGGTGTTCGCCCCACTGAAAAGGAGGTACGGGGCTACTGCCCAGAAGTATGGGGGGCGCCTGTACCCAAATGTGACTCTTCTACAGAATGGGAACTGGTTACCCGCACAGGCTCTGCTGCTTCCTGCTCGGATGGCCTTGCGCAGGTTCCCAACTCCTCTGAGCCTCAATTTCCTCATCTGTGAAGTGGGGACCATAAGCACTTTGCTCACGGGGGTTGTTTGCAGGTTATGTGTGTTAACTGGGAAAGACACAATAGAACACCTGATGGACCCTCAATAATGCTAACTATCAGAGTTCCTATCATGGAGCGTTTGTTCACAGGCTGCTCTGTGTGTGTGTGTGTCTGTGTGTGTGTGGTTTTTCTGTCTCTCTACGTAGAAAAGGAACAAGGTGGCAACCCCTCGTCTTGTATCCCCACAGTGCTCTATGACACTGGCACATGGTATGTCGGAGTCCATCTGGGCTGAGCCGGTGGATGAACAAATGACAAACAAGGTGGGCAGGCGCAACAAGTCCCCAGAGGTCCGAGAGAGAATCGAGGCCCTTTGCGGGGAGGGAGCCTCAGACCAGCAGATGTTACAGAGAGGCGGCCCTCACCCGGGAGGCGGCGCCCTCACCAGGTGCGCTCCAACAGGGACGGCTTCCCGGTTCGCAAACACCACGGTCTTACAGCTCTGACCAAGGGCTTTCCAACCTCACTCCACCACTAAACCTGCTTTTTTTTTTCCTTCACTTGCTTGCATTTAATACATGGTTCTCTCTACCTGGTAGCCACAAATAACACAACTCACTTCCAAAGATACGTAAATAACTAAAGTAATTGAAAAAATAAATATAATATCGTCACCTTACATTAATTTCTACAAAGTTTCTTAAAAAAAATATAAGACACACTGGCCATCCCATAAACAAAAGGGAATAGCAGTCAAGAAAAGGGGTTCATTAGCTTTTCCACTCTGGGTCTTCTGTGGAGCCCGGTAATCCCAGAATGCCCTTACCTCATCTATTTTGGATTGTCGACAAGGGAAAGAAAATGTGAGTCCCACAGGTAATTTCTTGTCCTTGATTTTTCTTTTCTCCATGAAGTCTCCCAGGCACTCAGCGACATGATCAAAAAGCTGGAGGAAGCATGACGGAACAGTCAGGAGGGGAAAAAGCATTTCAGGAAAAACGTAAACGACACAGCACCCGGTGGCCCTGCTAGAAAAGCCACACTGAGTGTGAATGGGAGGGAATATCCCTGATCACTCCCTGTGGGCGGCCGCAGCTCAGGAAGCATTTCCCATCCTTCAAACAGAACTGGCCACTCAGCAGTCACTAATATGTATTATCAGGGGATTGGGGGTATTTTAAAATATTAAATATTAAATGTAGTTAATAATTTAAAATATTTAAAAATTTTAAAATAACAGAAATCAACCTCTTGCTCCACATCACACAGTCTCCATCAGCCACCCAGGTGAGGTGGCCGCCTGGCCCCTGCTCAGAAGTCATTATTCCATCTCCAGCTTTCCCAGATCTGTCTCTACCTCTATCTGCACATTCCAGAGGCCCCACAAGCAGTTCCACAGGTGGCTAGCCCTCCTGAATGAGTTAGCAATCTTCAGGCTACTTGTATTTTTACTTTTCCCTGAAGTATAATAGGCATACCCTCCCCCCCCAAAAAGAAGTGCACACATCCTAAGTGCAGAGTTGACTGGATTCTCACAGGCTGTACCCACCCGTGTCATCAGCACTCAGATCAAGAAACACAGTGCTATCAGCACAGACACCCCGCTCAAGTCCCCGCAGCCACAACCACTGCAGCCAACCCGGCAAGGGCAAACGCCAGCCACCCTGACTTCCAACACATTCAACTGGTTTTTCCTGTCTACTACACATAAATGGAATATCCTTGTGCACTCTTTGATGAATGTCTTCTTTCACTCTACACCATATGCATGGGAGACACCCACCTTGTTTTGTGTCTTTGCAGACTGTTCATTCTCACTGCTGCACAGTATTCCATGGGGTAGATATACCATAATTTATCTCGTGGACTGCAATTTAAGCTTGCCTGCCCCACAACTCATTGCCTGGGATAGGCATGCACCTATTAGGTCCTTCAAGGAGCCCCGAACACTGTTTCCCTAGCCTTCGAATGCACACTCTCAGAGATGGGAGGCTCACCTCGTTTGAGGCAATCTTTTTGGATCTACTACCTCTCCTCATCTCTAAAATGTCCCCAGAACCGACTATACTATTTCGTATGTGTTCTGACCAGAGGAGAGCTAAGTTGGACTAAGAACTTCCTCTTCCTTAGCCCTATGCCTCCACAGTCTAGTTACCACCCCCGACCCCCACCGTTTTCACATGGCTGTCACAGCACTGGCCCTCCCTTACGTATGGAATTACCACGACTGTGGAGCATCTTCAAGCCCAGAAGAAGGCAGTATTGGCAAGCAAGGTCAAGCCACACAAGTCACAGGAAGCAGACCCAGTCCTGCTCCCAGACAAGGCCATCTGCCTGAAGTCTATCCTTGCAGGGGTATCCTTGACTGGACGCCAGATGTCAGTATTCCCATCTTCGTCCCTGACCCAGCTCTGCAGTCTGACTTTTCTGCCAGGGTGAAGAAGAACCTGTCAATGTAGGAGCCTCTGCTGCTGAGTCACTATTAGTCAGGCTAAGCCTGCAGTGGGCAATACTGATCGAGGAAAGACACATGACCACCTGCCCTGGAGGGGTCCTGCTAAGCTCCCTGCGACCTATGTTTCTGAGGGACATAAACCCACTACTAAGTCAATGAGCACGCCCCACATCATACACACTCAGAAGCTCCAGGCTCCCCCTTGGCACTCAGGAGAGACAGCCAGGAGGAAGGAAGGAAGGTCGCTGGCAGGAAGTGACAGGGAGAACACAGGCTACAGAAGTGGATTTACATGAACGGGGTGCACTAACCAGCCCTGAGCCCAGCTAAACACAACCATCCTGAAGTGCTCTGTTAAGAAGGAAACGCAGTATTGTGGAATGTCCACAACCCAGGGGCTCCAGGTCACCGGAAGCTACCCTCAGGCAAACTCTGTCTGTGACCAGCTAGGGAAGGAAGTGACCCAGGCTCTCTGGATTCAAAATGTTATAGTCCAAAAAACATTAATTTTTCTTTTCTAACAACACACTAGTTATTTTAAAAGTTCCCACACACAGACTCGGTTCCTCTGATGATGGCAAACAATGACTAAAATAAAAACCTAACTATGTCTTATTCAACATCCCCAAATTAAAGGAGTGATGTTTTAAGATTACATTTATGTTTCCAAGATTATTAAAGCTTAAAATTGCACTGAAACGTGAGACACTGTGTGTGTGGTGTGTGTGGTGTGTGGTGTGTAAGAAAGGGGAGGATGAAGCCAATGGTTAACAGTTGGGCGTCTGGGTCAAGGGTGACATGGGAAGTCTTTGTGCTTATCTTAAAACTTTTCTGTAAGTTCAATATTATTTCAAATACAGTGTTTAAAAATCAATTAAGAATTCCCACACATTTCAGAAGATGAGAGCACGACCCCAAGGATAGAGCACTGTTCATAGTCTATGCTACTTCATGGGCAAAATGGGGCTCTTGGTTTTCCAGAATACTGTATACATCCATGAGAGATCTCACAAAAACGGACCACCCAGTACTTATTTCTAATTTCACATCAGACTTCTGGAAGAGAAGTTTCTGTTTCATCCCTAGTTTCCAATTGCGAACCCTCCCTCAGCCCCTGGACCTTCTTCCTTGCCCACAGCCCTCACATGTCCTCACCACCAAAAAAAAAATTTTTTTAATAAAAACAATCAAGTTCTATGTCAGTAAAACTATAACATCCGGACCCAGGCGGCCTGGGTTCAGATCCCAGCTCCATGACTTATGAGCTATGAGACCCAAAGGGCTGGTTACTTAACATCTGAGCCTAAATTTTCTCATCTGTGAAATAGGAATAATAATAAACCCACCCAAGAGAGTTGTTGTGATCATTAAATGAGTTAATCCATATAAAGTGTTTACATCAGTGCTTTACATATAACAAACGCTGTGGTATTTACTATAATAATACATCATTATAATTATTATCATCATCTTTTTTTCTTTGCAAAGGAACAGAGAAAAAAATAGAGCAGGAAATAAAGTGCTCCTGGGGCTGAGAAGATGAGGACAGAGGCTGGGAGAGACGAGGTCCCAGAGGCAGCCGTAAGAAGAAAGTCACTGTGAGAGTGAACGTAGTAAGGATGTGCCTGCAGGGGAGATATTCCCTTAATTTACAAACCCTGCCAACGCACACAGGAATGTCTGCAGCACAGAGGTGAAGGCAGCAGGCAGAGGTGGCTCAGCCCAAGGACCATGGGAATAGAGTGTGACAGGTCAGTGCTTGTTGCCACACGGAGAAGGCAGGATGCCACCCCAAGGCTGCTGGCCACCCGCAAGGAAGAGCAATGCAGAGACTGCTGGGCAGGATAAGGAGCCCTACCAGCTGGCAGTGCGCGTGCTCACGCTCTCGCTCGCGTGCGCGCGCTCTCTCTCTCTCTCTCTCTCTCTCTGAATGCGCTGGTTTCCATGGCCAGGAATGGAGGTGTAGGCAGGGAAACACTGGGCCACTGATGAGTGACACACCCACTTAAATGGCTGACTGAAGTGATTCATCTGTTCTAATGACAGCGTCAGTTTGAAAAGCTCTTAACCAACCCCCCAGAAGTAGGTTAAAGGCTGGGATTAGCTCTTTTCTTGGAAAGGCAGAGCATTTGCTCCAGGTCCCACTCAACAAAGTAGAGTCAAGAAGGGGTAACTAACTGCCGGGCATCATCTCAAAGGTTAGCCCAGGGCAAATGGGTTTTCTGGAGAACTTAGTCACGAACCTGGCTGTGAACACACCCTTCCTAAAGCAAATATTTGACAGTCTCTGAATACTCATCCTGGACACCTGCCACAACCCAGGAGGGGAACTATGAACTGGAGGAGCTAGGACCTCTACAGGAGTACAGGCTTACAAGACACAGATATGGCCGAAAACCTGAGCAGGGGCCATCTGAACCCTGTTCACAGGGCCCTCAGGGAGCTAGGAACACACCACTCACCGCAGCCAGACAGGCGGGAGAGGGGTGGAAGGGCCCTCCCCCTTGGCCAGCAAAGGCAGCGGGTGGGGCTCAGATACCAAGAGAGAGAGGAGGGGCCGGTAATTTTTCAATCAAAGCCCCACCCTATTTGCTATCATTGCTGACAACCAACGAATCACAGGAGGCTATTAAATCAGAAGGCCAGGATCCCTTGATTAGCCCTGGGGTTCCAAATGAAAATCCTGCTTCCCCACAGGTGACAGCCATGCCCTACAAGGCCTGGGCCTTGGGATGAGGTGAGTGAGAAGGCCAATGACTTAGAAGAGGAGTTTTGACCCAAGTGCTATGGCTAAACCTGTGCATAGGAAGGAACCCCATGGTCCTTAAGGAATGAATGCCTTTATCCAGCAGAGCTGCTCCCTCTCCACCCCCTTTCCCCTGTGAAAATCCTGCAGCCCCTCCCACCCACCAGTTTACCAAGGGGAACCATCTCTTCAGGAAGTCACACTCTTCCACCCAGGAGTCGTCCCCACTGCATCTCTGATGACTCCTTCCAGACCTCAGGATACCAGTGCTTTGGGATCTGTTCCTGGAGGGAGCAGGACCCACCTGGCTTCCACTGCCGTGCATGATGTTCTCCGGCGTGTCATATACCTCGGACTCCATGTGAACATTCTGGTTTTTCTCATGATTCACTTGCACCCGCAGAATTCGAAAGGAAGACCCACCAAGATCCAGGGCAATGAAATCTCCCTTTTCTGTTGAGGGAGACAACAGGTATTGCATCAGATTCAAGTTTTATGAGAAGGCCTCACACTGTAGCTTCTCCCAGCATCTGGCCATCCGCCTCCCCCTGCAGACAGCACTTCCAGCCAGGAAGCAGGAGTCATGTGAACCTCAGTGGTGCTCCCAGCCCACACCGGCGTCCCTAGGCAGACGCCTCCAAGCGGTCCGCTCTCGCTCCTCACAACAAGGACTGTAAGTACAGACCTAAGTACCAGGTCCTACCCCATCTTTCTAATTCCTTACCCTTTGTCAAAAACAGCACTGCTATCCATACATTAAAAATAAAAATAGCATTTCAACCCAGAGAAACCCTGCCTCTGAGGCCATCTCCTAACTTGGGTCCCCTCCATGTCTGCTCAGACACTGATTACGGCGAGGCCAGAACTCCATTTATTCCCCAGGGGATTTTTTTAAGTTGTGGTAAAATATACATAAAATTTACCATTGTCACCATTTTTAAGTGTCCAATTCAGTGGCACTAAGTACACTCCCAATGTTCTGCGATCATCACCACTATCTATTTCCAACCTTTTAAACTCTATAACCATTAAACGATAACTTCCCATTTCCCCTTCCACTAGGCCCTGCCTGGTAGTCTCTATTCTACTTTCTGTCTCTATGAATTTGCCTATTCTCAATATTTCATATAAGTGAAATCATACAATATTTGTCCTTTGGTAGCCAGCTTATTTCATTTCATATAAAATCTCAAAGGTTCAGGTAAAAAAGGTGGAGGAATTAAGCAAAAATAAAAATAAAATAAAATCTCAAAGCTTCACCCATGTTGTAGCGTGTATCAGTATTTCATTCCTTTTCGATGCTGAATGATACTTTATTGTATGGACATACCACATTTTATTTATTCATTCATCTGTTGGTGGACACTTGGGTTGTTTCCACCAAAGGATGTTTTAAACAGGAGTCCCTCTTAACCACATGAGAGTAAACTGGCCTGATACTGTTATATCCCTCAGGACCAATATGTGCGGGCAGCCTCCGCAGGAGAAGGGTGATAGGACTGTATGCCAAGACCACCATATAGCACCAAGGGCGGTGCCACAGGCAGGCTTCCAAACCATTAAGCTGCCATCAAACATTACCCTATTTCTCATTAGTTATCCCCAACATGTGCTCCCCCCCAAAAAATCAGTTAAAATCTGTTAATTTTACTTCTGATGCTAAGGTGACCTTCCCACTGTTCCAATGCATGTCATGCCGGGGGGACAGCCATTCCGCCCATGCTGGGCCCCAGTGGTCCACTAAGCCCTCAGTCCCAGAACAGCAAAGCCAGGTCCGCCTCGGACATCTTGTTTTCCTAGGGAATATCTTTATTATTACGTTTTTCATAACAGCATCATTGAGATATAATTCATACACCAACAATTCACCCATTTAAAGTGTACAATTCAATGGTGTTTAGTATGCAACCATTACTACAAACGAGTTTTAGAACATTTTCATCACCTCCAAAAGAAATCCTGTACCCTTAACTACCCTTTAACTATCACCTCCAGTCCCTTTTCTCCCACAGCCCTAAGTAACCATTAATCTATCTATTCTGTCTCCACTGATGTGCCTATTCTGGACATTTCATATAAATGGACTCACATAATATGTGGCCCTTTGTGACAAACTTCTTACACTTACCAAAATATAAAATATATCTTTTTTTAGGAAAATATTTTTAAAGTTCATCATATCATAGCATGTTATCAGTACTTCATTCTTCTTTATGGCCAAATAATATTCCGTTGGATGAATATACTTTATTTCATTTACCCATCCATCTGTTGATGGACATTTAGATTGTTTACACCTTTTGACTAGTATGATTAATGCTGCTATGAAAATTTGTGCAAAAGTTTTTGTGCAGACATTTATTTTTATTTCCCTTGGATATATAACCAGAAGTAGAACTGCTGTGTTAAATGTTTTCCAAAGCAGTTGCACCATTTACATTCCACCAGTAATACATGAAGATTCTACTTTCTTCACATCCTCAACACTTGATATTATCCATATTATTTTGATTCCTATTTCTCTGACAACTAGTGACAATGAGCACTCTTTCATGGTCTTATTGGCCATTCATATATGTTCTTTAGAGAAATGTCTATTCAGATCCCTGGTTTATTTTAAAAATTGGATTGTCTTTTCGGTGTTAAATTGTATCAGTTCTTTATGTTCTAGTTACAACTCCTTATCGGACATATGACTTCCAAATATTTTCTTTCATTCTATGAGTTGTCTTTTCACTTTCTTGATAGAGACTTTTAAAGCATAAAAGTTTTTAATTTTGATGAAGTACAATTTATTTTTTCTTTTGCTGTTTGTGTTTTTGGTGTCATTTTCTAAAAATCTATTGCCAATCCAAGGTCACAAAGATTCGTACCTATGCTTCCTTCTATTATAGCTTTAGCTCTTACATTTAGGCATATGATTCATTTAAAGTTATTTTTGTATATGATATGAGGTAGAGGTCCAACCTCATTCTTTTACATGTTGATAATTATCCCAGCATTATTTGATGAAAAGACTATCCTTTCCCTTATTTAATAGCCTGTCACCCTTGTCAAAAATCAAGTGACCATAGCCCTGATCAGTGTGACTCAGTTGGTTAGGTGCCATCCCACAAACTGAAAAGTCACCGGTTCGATTCCCAGTCAGGGCACATGCATGGGTTGCTATTTCAGTCCCCAGTTGGAGCACTTGCAAGGGGAAACCAATCCCTTTTTTCTTTCTCATATCGATGTTTGTCTCCCTTTCTTTCTCCCTCCCTTACCCTCTAAAAATAAATAAAATCCTTTTTAAAAAATCAGGTGACCATAAATATGTGGGTTTACTTCTGAACTCTCAATTCTTTTTTCTCCCCGTTTCACTGAGATATAATTGACATCCTGCACTATCAGTTCTGACCACTCACTGATCTGTATGCCTCTCCTTATGCCAGCACCACACTGTCCTGCCTATTGTTGCTTTATAGTAAATTCTGAAACGGGGAGGTAAATGTCCTCCAACTTTTTTCTTCTTTTTGAAGATTATTTTGGCTGCTCTAGATCACTTAAGCTCTTTTATTTTATTTTTAAGTAAGGACTGGCTAAAAAAAAAAAAAAAGCATTCTCTTTTATAAAGCCAGCACATCTTTGTATTTGATTTCACCAAGCTGTAAGCTCTGACAACTACTCTATTTCTGGAATTTAAAATGGCATTTCATACAGTAAGAGCTCAACAAATACTTGAACTAACAAGGGTGTAAAGGAATAAATAAACAAACCAAAGAGCTCTTACACTCATTATCACTGTTCTGATCCTCGCTCTCTCAAGTTTCTGGAGGGAAAGACAACTTAGGATTCTTTACACCTGCCTCTGACACCCAGGACAGCTCAATAAACACTTGGTAGCTGCTAGATCACAGGGGCTGGGGTTCCTCCATTCATTCCCTCACCCAGCTGTGGTGTGCCTGCAGTTGGTCATTAAGCATGAAGCTGGTATGCCCCAGATTGGTTGGGTTTTTTACTAAGCACTTTATTGAGAAACAATTTACATATCATACAATTCATCCATTTTAAAGTGTACAGTTTGAAGTGTCTTAGTATATATTTACAGAGTTATGCAACTATGACCACTAATTTTAGAAAATTTCCATCAACCCAAAAAAGAAACTCCATACCCATTTGCAGTCACACGCATTTCTTCCTAACCCCGTGTTATCCAACAACAACCACTAATCTACTGTTTTTCTTTACAGATTTCCCTATTCTGGACAATTCATATCAATAGACTCATACCATATGTGATCCATTGTGTCTGGCTTCTTTTGCCTACATTATTTTCAAGATTCATCTATGTTACAGCACAGATCTGTGCCTCATTCCTCGTTATGACTGAACTATATTCCACTGGATGATACTGCTGGTTTCCAATTGCTTCTATGGTCCCAATGAAAGAGATCAAGGGACAATGCTGGGAAGCAGGTGCCACAGATTTGTGGGAAATACTGCTACCAGGTTAAAAAACTGAGTTTGGTATGAGGTGGCCCCTCTCAGGAGGATGTATTACTAAAATATCAAAAACACTTTATATTACCATCTGCTGGCATTCATCGAGCCTCTCAACATTCCAGTCACTAAGTGCCTCACATGCATCATTTTCCTTTTAACCCTCTCGACCCTGTGAAGTACGTACCATTATGATCCCCATTCTGCAGATGTGCAAATACAGGCTGGGGGGGTTAGGTAACTTAGACAAGCACACAACCAGTAAGCGGCAGAGCCAGAATTCAAATCCAACACCCAAATTCATAAGCAATGGCTAACCCTGCCTCCTGGACAGACCACGGGGACAAGGATCCCAAGGATGGCACCTCAGGGACGACTACATTCCTCTCTGGGGGTCTTCAACCTCCACGACTCCTTGCAGCTTTTGGTTTTGTTTTGTTTTGTTCTTTAAATGAAGATAATTAAAACTCAGTCTGGTAAACAGCTATAAACCGCTTGTGTATAGGGAAATACTAGGCACAAAAGTAAGCACCACGCTAGGGTAAAATTATGAATGTTTTTGTTTCAGCATTTTAAAAATTAATTTCCTCTTTTAGTGTTTAAATACATATTGATTTCATATTTTACACTGGTTCTTCATCATAACTTGAAAATAAAATAGCATGGGAAACTTTCTGATTGGCAGTCTGGTCAAAAGTCTCATTTTTAGTTGACTCAAAAGCCCAAGTAAAAACAAGTTTCTTGTGCTCAAGTTCCAAGTGATGGAGACAGAATACCCGCTCAAAGGTGTCGGTGTTGACACAGCACGTAGGAGCTTTCAGCCCCTCGTGCAGGAAGCGGTCAGGTTTCAGGCAGTACCTTTACAGGACCCAGGCCAAATGTTTTTCAAGCAGGACTAGTGAAAATGACGTCAGCTGCCTATGATCCAGGAGGAGCCTGGCCTGAGGGTGCCTGCTGGCCCACACTTCCGCAGCTCTGCAGAGACCCCTGCCTCGTTGCCACCTCCTGCTTGTAGACGGCCCACCCGAGCACTCTGCTGCTCCTTTTTTTAACAAGCACAGGTCAGTGGAGTCCTAGGGAGTTAGAGCCAGAAAAGGCAACCAGAAAAGGCGGCCTTGAGATGTCAGGACACTGCTAAATACTGGACACTCCACACGCCGGGAAGTGGGAATGGATGATGGGCGGGGGCCTTTCCCTGAAGGCGGTTTACAAAGAAAGGGTCAGTGTCAAGCCCAGTGCAGATCCTGATCCTTCCCTGAGCAGTGACTCAGGCTCCGAGGTGTGTCTGTGCTAAAAGAAATGGCAGTTGGCACTTCTGTAAATCGCATTTGCAGCTCAGGAAACAGGGGATGCATAGTAACTCGCTTTCTCAGTTTATGGATTAGGAAGTTCCAACCAAACCAGCTGAATGACTTCCTCATGGTCACACCTGTGGCAAGACCAGGGTCCCTCCCTTTTCTTAGTCACTTGTATTCTCACAAACACTGTGACTCTCATTATTTTTTATGGGTCTATGTCCTATTTTCCACCATCGGCTTATATGCAACTTGAAAGAAGGAGCAATTTAACATGCTTACGTCCCTCCCCCAGTACTGAGTCCTGTACGCAGCAGGCCATCAGTAAAGGCCTGCTGCTAGTTCAGTGAGAACTGCCGGGGACAGATACATGGTCTGCTCCGCCCTATTCTCTGCCACGCAAATGACAACAAGGAGTGACTTCATGTAAGGGCAACAAGTTTTGTTGGCTGTCTAGCATCTTCTTTAGATAACCACCCTCCTGTTTTATGTTTGAGGTTGGGGGTGGGGCGGACCCCCCTGCTCTAGCTCCAGGGGACCAATGTGTGACCCAGGAGCATACAGAGTCACCCATCTTGGCCACTAGGATTGGTTGAGAATGGGCACATGACCCATGTCAGACAATCACCACCATCGCCAAGATGGTGGGATCGCCAGCTCTGAGGTGAGGCGCCTGCAAGGGCTGCCGGGGCCGTCTGCACCATGAGGGAGAGGTGGCCCCCGAAAGAAGCCAACAAAGAGACTGAAAGACAAGAGACAGGTGACTCCCTGGATACAGAAGCCAGCTTACAACTAGCTTTCCCAGTTACCTGAACCTAGAACTTTGACCTCTTTTGCTTATACAAATCGGAGTTAGATTTCTTTCAGCTACAACCAGAAAGCTCCCAAGTTCAATATCCTTCATTAGGGAAGGAGTCCCCCAAATACTTGCCCCCTTAACACAGGGGGTCTGCCATCCCCTTTTACTGCAGGTTGGTTCTCCAATTCAGAGCTGTGGTGTCCAGTCCACCCACTGCGGAGGCACCGGAGCTGCTGTCTGTGGGATTACCCCCATTTTGTAGGGCATCGGGGTGGGGTGACACAGCCTGTCTTTGCTTCCCCCTTTACCCGCCATGCCCTGATCACAATGTCACAGGGATGTCAGTGAATTCTGAAAAGCTCTTGAGTCTTTCCTCCAGGGTTAGACGATCACATTAGGCCTGACGGGTGGGGGTCTTCTCGCTGGCCCCATCGGTCGGAAAAGGCCGTCCCAAAGAATTCTTACAAAGTCAGTTATTAAATTACAGGAATGAAGAAGAGGACCATGGCCCCCTCCAACTCGTATGGTGGTTTGTAGTTTCCAAAGCACTATCACTTGGCCCTCCTGACAGCCTGAAGCAGGCAAGGTGAGGATCATCATGCCCATTTTACAGATGAGGAAAGGGAGGCTTAGAAAAGTGAAGGACTTCTACAAAGTCACACAGACAATGAGCAGCAAAGCCAGGGATTGGTCCCCTGTTCCAGGCTTTTGTTTATTTATTTTTCTCTTCATTTCAGCCTCTTTTTGCAGCAGTGGGTGTCCCTCCAATTTCCTCTTCAAATCTTTGGACCCAACTTTCCTTCCTACTGCTGGTGCCTCCTACTTGCGACTTCTTTCCACATGTCCCATTTCACCGCAGCCAGGAGAACCACTCCTCTAGAGAAGGCTCATTAAACAAAGGCATCTGAAGGGCTCCTGGCAACTCTCCACTTTCTAATGACAGCCATTATTACCAGCAAATGATAGAAAACAAACACGAGGACAGATGTCTCTCTTGAGTCCAGGCCTGCGCTGGAATAGAGGGCAAACAAAAACTCCACTTGCATGAAATGCCTACCTTTGCCATGCTCAGTGAATTAATTCTGCACATGAGATATGAAGGCGTTCCCTCCTGTCTGCAATCCAGATACTTGATGAGTTAGATCAAGACACTAGACATTCCCCTGTGACCCTAGACATTAGGAGACAGATGGAAAGAACTCTGAGATAATCCCACCATCTTCCCAGATAAGGAAACAGAAAAATATGTGACCAGCCCAAATGTTGTGGGAAAATAAAGGAAATATTTTCCTCCTTTTGGCTGGAAAGTAGTATTACATATTTAGGGGACTCAGAAAATTAACAGTGACCACAAATCAACTATTTTTAAACTTACTCTTTCAGATAGAGTGTGCTAGGAACCAAGAAGCAGAAACAAGGAACTACTCAACTCAATTTGCCTTCAAAAACTTACAATATAATTAGTAATAGTCTTAAGGATGAATGAGAAGAGGAAAAAAAAAAAAAGGAGAGGTTTTACAAATAAAATAGAGAGACCAGGATCTTCTGAGGGAGACTGGGAAGCTTTGAAAAGAGATGTCCGTTCAGCCCAGTCACCAGAGTAAAAGGCTTCAATATCTTCCTTCTCTTATTTATTCTCCATGTCTTTCCTATTCCAGAAAGGATATGCGGCAGCTAAAAGCCACTTTAGGGTTTAAAATTTTTAATGTGCAGATTACTGGAGAGCAATTAAAGAAAAAACACTACCCATAAAAAAATGTCCAAAGGTAAAAAAAAAATTAATAAACATGGGTTGATACATTTACAAAAACATCAGTGGATATTCAAAACTCTGAGTCCTGTCCACCAGGGTAAAGGTGAACAGGAAAAGAAAGGTTTGTTTCTCCCTTTGGCTTGGAAGTCACAGCACCACTTAAGGGGCAGGAACATCTCTCCCTGCGATAAACCCAGTTTATCCTTCAGTGGTTTGGGATTACCACCAATTCTATTGCCGACTAATTACAGAGTTGAAGCAGTAATTAACATTTCAAAAAAGGAACAGCATCACGGGTTTACTGTGAAGGAGACCGGCATTCTGACTCCTCCAGGGACCTTCTGGTTCTTGGTTGATAAAGTAACACAGGGGAGGTGACAGTGGAGGCATTTCTGACACACAGGGGCAGGGACGGGACTTGGGTCAGCATGCGAGGCTGTGGCATCAATGTGTCAGGGTGGGGCTGCAGAGGCCATTCCAAGAGGAGTGTGGGCTCCAGGGCACCTGAGCTGAACCCACCCATGAATGAACCCACCTGTGAAAATTAGGAACAGCCGCAAGGAAAAAGGCTACAGGGTGTGTTGTGGTTGCATTGCATCCCCCAAAAAGATATGTTGAAGTCCTCACCTTTGGCGCCTACAAGTGTGACCCTATGTGGAAAGAGAGCCTTTGCAGATGTAATCAAGTTAAGATGAGGTTGTTAGTGTGCATCTTAATCAGACTGTTATCCTTCCAAGAGGAAAGTGTCATGTGTAGACAGAGACACACAGAGAGAACACCATGTGATGACAGAGGCAAACAGTGCCAATCAATCAACACCCAGAGCAGAAGCGAAAAGAGGCAAGGAAGAGAATCTCGGGAGGAGCACGGCCCTGCTGACACCTTGATTTTGGACTTCGAGCTTCCAAAACTGTGAAACGGTCCATTTGTGCTGTTTAAAGCCACCAGTGTGTGGTCCCTTCTATGGCAGCCTCGGAAACTCGCGCAGGTGAAAGAAACAATCAGTGCGGCGAGGGAGGGCGAAGGAGGTGGGGGGTCACAGGGGAAGAGCACTGAGAGCAGGCCAGCAGACCAGGCCCCCTGCACAGGAGGGTGGGGCCTCGCACTTCAGACCTCTGGTTTCACCTCCTCCTCTTCCTCCTGCTCTGAACGGCGCTCTGCTCCTAAGAGGCCAGAGGCAGCCAGCCCTATCCACACTGGAGAAGACAGAGGCTCAAAGGACATCATGCGGCCCAGGCTCCTGGCTCCCGTTCCATAAACCCTAGGACCAGTGATCCCCAGCGTGGCATAATGCCACCTCTGCCATCACACCTAAGACAACACTGATTGTGAAACGCATCATTACGTTACATAAGAAAAAATCCTGCCAATAATAATAAGATGTGATTACTGTACAATACATTGCTGATTTCAGAGATATTCAAATAAAAAATTATCTCAAAAATAGATCAAATATGGGGGAAAAGATCCAACACGTTTGGGGAGAAGGCAGGTAAGCCAGGTTAAGCAGATCTTTTTCCTCTGGGCCTGTCACCGCCTATTTTGGTTGGTGTCTGTTATGAATCCCTTTGCGGGGGCTGCAGAAATGTTGATTTTCCCAATGAGTCTGAGTACTGAGCCTTGTTTTGAAGAGCGGCAGACGGGGGCAAGTGTACTAGTGTACTTGGATCACACCCTGAGACCCCCAACCTGGAAATGGTTTGGGAGAGAGGAAGGGAGAGCACCCCAGCTGACATCCAGCCCTAGGACGGGGAGCTGGCTGAAGCGGGGTCAGGAGGAAAGGGGTGTGTTAGCCCTAAGCAGTCACACAGAACCAGATACCCCAAAATCATCAGGTATCCTTCTGAGCTCTTCCAAGTAAAGTGGGGGCACGCCCACCCCTCTCCCCTCCCCTTCCTCTCCTCTCAGCTGGTAGCAGGCACAGACAGGCCTCTCCTACAGAACGCCAGGACTCCACTAGCTAATCCTGGCCGTGCATGCCATCCAGGGCTAGGAAAAGCAGGAGTGAACTACAAAACCCTGGGCACACCACAGTCCAGTCACTCTGGTGGCCAGAATTTCTTTGGTAGTTATTGCAACGTGAAACTGCTGGTAACAAAGACCTTAAAGAGAACCAAAGGATAGAAGTGAGGGAGATTTCAAATAGTCAAGAACCATCAGAAATACAAACACCAATGTGTGTGCATGAAGCAAAGCTCGCCGGTGGCCACAGAGCAAACAGAGCACATGCCCTTCCGTAGCATCTGAATCTTCCAGGACTTGTCAAAGCTGGCTGCGGGCACAGCAGGACTTTCTCACAAGCCCTGCCCTTGCCCACCTTTCATGCACACCAGCTGCAAGAGCTGCAGTTTCCCTGACATCCATTTTGCAGGCGGCATACCAGATGCCCCAAATCTCAGCTTTGCACAGGCCCCCAGAGCATGGAGTGAGGGCTGTACTCTTAGGGTGGATACTCACAATCTCAGGAAAAGCTTCTCTCCCTCTCTCCTGTGCAGGTGAACCCCAGCCTAGAGCACAGATCACAGCTCAGAGCAGATCCCTGCACAAGCTGGGGCAGGCACAGTACCCACCCCTGCAAACTACTACCTGCGGGTTGGCTGGACGGAACAGTCTCCACGCAGCAGGCCAGGCTGTGCCCTCTCAGCCTCCACTCTGTCACGCTCAGGGACTGAGCACCCCCAGCTCCCCACTATGGGGTATGGGCCACACAGACACACACCAATGGGATAATTGTTTTTTTCTTCAATTCTATCTCCCCTTACCATTCCTCTGCTTTGGGAGCTACCTTGATTCAGCATCTATAAAATCTGTTCAGATGAGGACTTGAATCTCCCATCTTGAGCCTGAGACCCACCTGGTCACTGGGATTGCTACTTTTTTTGTAGGAGGCCTTGATGCCCTGATGGGAAGATTCTCCTAAAATGAACTCTTCATTTGTTCTGAAGACATAAGCATCTCTAAGATCTTACACAGCATCTGTAAGGTCCATAAATACTACACTTTCTTTTCTTTTTTAAAAATAGTTTATTTATTTATTTACTTACTTACTTACTTATAGAGAGATGGGAAGGGAGGGAGAAAGAAAAGGAGAAACATTGATGTATGAGAGAAACATCAATTAGTTGCCTCTCGCATGTGCCCAGCCAGGGACCTGGCCCGCAACCCAGGCATATGCTCTGACTAGGAATTGAACCAGTATTCTTTCAGTTGGTGGGACAATGCCCAACCCACTAAGCCCCACTAGTCAGGGCAATATACTACGCTTTCATATCACAAGCCACTAGACAGGACAATAAGGGCAGGTCAGCCTTGTCCAACCACGGTATCCCTAGTGCCTGACACATGGTGGATGTTCAGTAGACCTATGTTGGATGGATGGATGGATGGATGGATGGGAGAACAGGTGGATGAAATGGTAAATGAATGAATGAGTAGATGAGTCAGTGAATAAATGAAGAAATGAATGAAAGTTGGAATGATGTTTTCACAGAGCATTCAGCCCTTAGAGCTGATCTTTGGATAAAAGACTCACCTGAACCATCAGGAATGGACCTTACAAACGTTGGCAACATCTTGACTGTGGCTGTCGGATTAAAATCCCGGGAAAGACCGTTCTTCATCTCCTTCTTGAAACGAGTCATTATATCTATCAGAGTTTCATCGGAGAGCCGCATGGCATAGAGATACTTGTCAATCTGGGGGAAGGATGAGAAGGAAGGAGAGTGAGGAGGGCCGCTGCAGTTCAGATTTGGCTACGGAAGGACAGGGCAGGTGAGGTTTCCACTTGCCTATGTCTATCCAGGCTCCAGCAGGCACTTGACCACCTATGTTGGCATGTCACAAGATGGGAAGTCATGCAAATGCCATCAACCATGTCACTCAGAGCACACTTGCAAATGCTCTGAGCCCTAATTCCTCCCCTGTAAAATGAACCAAATATCTCCAAGACATTTGGTTCATTTTACAAGACATCTGAAGCCTCAAATATTACATGGAAGCTGCCCTCTGATCCCCAAGGACATACCAGAGGCACCTTAAGCTTCCACACAACTCCTTCCCTCTATAACAAGTGGCTGGCTCATCCTCACATGAATGGCAGTGCTACAGAGGTTAAGAATGAGAGCTCCAGGGTCAGCAACCGGGGTTCAAATCCCAGCCCCATCACTTAACAGGTATGTAAATTTCAGCTTACTCAACTGAAAAACCAAGATGACTTATAGGACCTAACTCACAAAATGTTGTAAGATCAAATGAGATGGAAAAGCACTAAGGACACAAAGTGCTGGACAGACATCAGCTGACTAACACGAGACAGTGGGCTGATGGGTTTCCTTGGCTGTGATTTCTAGGTAGGTAGAAATAGCAGCTGAAGGGCTAGAACCCTTCGGAACATGGGACAACAGGACTAGAGCAGAGACTTTAACCTCATCATCCCTAGAAGGTATGGAGACAGCCCCCCAGGCTCCCGTGCCCATGTCCTACGGCTGATGTGATCACGCTTCCAAGTCATACGATGTATTGACCCAACCTGCTCCTCCTCCTGAGTCCCCCTTCTCCTCAAGGTTCCCAGGCTCCACCTCCGGCTCCCTGGGCTGTCCATTGGTTGTTCTTCCTTCATAGTATCTTCCTATTTATTCTCTCAAAAAGTATTTATTGGGCACATTCTATGCGCCTGGCTCTGGGCTAGATATCTGTCCTCATGGTGCCAGTCCACGTGTTCACCAGAAGTCATTTGGAGTCACCATTCATTCTTTTTACCATTTCTCAACTTAGGAAGCTCTGATAACCACATGTGTAGATTACTGATTTCTGGTCACTCACTCATTCACTGTAGTAGCCTTCCATCTGCAATCCCTCAATCTTCCAACTAATCCTCATACACCACTGCCACACTCGCCTTCTTAAACTGTAAACCTGGTCAATTCAGACCCCTGCTCAAAGCCTTGTCATGCCTCCCCATGTTTGAGGCACCTGTGCTCTGTAGGTGTAGCTCTACACCAAGCCTCCTCTACCTTTCCTGGTAAGTGCTGGGCTTTCCTACTACAATGCCCTTCCCTCTCTTCCCAGATACCCAAATCTCACCTACTCTCCCATGTTCAGATCAAATGTCATCTCCTCCTGCAGATGTCTGAGTCCAGCTAGAGATAACCCCTCCCTCAGCACTGATGTCACCCCAAGGTCTAGCCAGGGTCACAGCTTTCTGCACCTGCCACCTTGACAATGTCTGCTCCATTCGCCTCGAATGCCCAGGGCGTCGCATGCACCCTTGCATACAGAAGGCTCCTGGTGGATAGAGAGACAGATCTATGGCCCAGAGAGGCTGAAAAGACCCTGATGCCAATTTGCTTCTGAGAATGGAATTCCATGCTCACTTTTCAGGGTGGCTGGAAATGTCCTGACTCAAGGACACAGTCCTAGGTCATTTCTGCATATTTTGCTCCCAGGCCGCCTTCTTGCTTTGGTCTCCAAGCCTCGTGCTCCCCCAGGCCCTGCCTACTCCTGCCTCACTGACAACGAAGGCATTGGCCCAAGTCCCTCAGCATCCTGTGTTTAGAGACAATCCTGCCCCCACCGCCAATCTCTGCTACTTTTCCTTTCCCCTTAGTGGCAAAGCAAAGAAGAGCAATCAAAAACCAATGAGAACTGACGTAGAAAATGCCAGAATCACAACCCTATGGGGAAACATGCTCTGTTCTACCCCCAAGGTTGGCAGCACCGGATCAGCAGTCCTGGCCCCCACGGCACCCACTGTCTGCTGAGGGTGCAGTGGTCAAGATACAAGTGTGCCTGAGTGGCCACAGAAGCACTCGGGGGTCTACTGAGCACAAGCCAGAGAACAGTGCATCCAGGCACAAGCATGAGCATGTGTGAAGGTCAAAGGCAAGGGAAGGTGCTTTGTGCAATGAACAGAAATAAATTCCATATGGATCAAGGACACAGTGTTAAGTGAGACAAGTGAAAAGACTTTCAAGAGCTAAACCGTGCAGGGCTCTATAAGCCACATAAACAAATCTAGATTGACTCCAAAGCACGGCGGGGCTTGGTTAAATAACTCTAATGAGTATTCACAAATAAGATCTGTGTTTAGAAAATACCAGGCTGTGTACCGAGTAGAGAATGGGCAAGCGGGTGCAGGTCTTGCAAAATAGTCACAATGCTACTCTAGCACTTTGGACATGCTTCGACTGCCACACTCCTCACCCTATATATATTATGGTTATCTGTTTATTTACATTCCCATCTCCTCTGATAACGTGTGACTTCCCCAGGGGAAGGAAACATGTGGAACAGACCTTTGGAAGTCACCCAGTTGCCTGGTACAAAATAGAAATTCAATTAATGCTGGACGCTGGAATAATACTTTATCATTATGCCGTGATTTACAAATGATTTCACATCCAGTATGTCATTTAATCTTCAAAACGACCCTGTCAAGGAGACATTTTTAAGCCCCATTTTACCCTTATAGTCAACCCCATCCCACTACCCTGCGGAGGACAGGCCCAAAGTAAAGCTGCTGAGGCTTTCCAGTTGGACAGGGAGAAGCTTCTAGAAAAGGCAGGGCTCTCCATTACTCCACACGCACCCTGCCTCCTAACTCAAGGTGCAGCTCAGCACAAGGACACCGATCTGAAAACCCCAATGTTCTAGGGCAGCCACGCCAAACCCAGATAGAGCCTAGCAGGCAGGAGGCAGAGAAAAACCTGTCCCCCGAGGGTCTATGGAAGGAGGGCGTACCTCCCCTGCTTCAGGTTCATCAATTATCATCCCATGGCACAATCCCTCTCCAAAGAGATGTGGAAACCGGGGCCAAAAAGAGGGTACAAATTGAGGGAGAGGCGGCACCGAACTTGAGGCCTCCTGGATCTCGTGTGAATAAGGATAAGCTGAGGGGAGCCCTTTCCACTGGTCTGCAGGAGATCAGGAGGGGCCCCTCAATCAGCGGAGATGCTGGGGCTGGGGCTGCCCAGGCCCCCACTACTCTGCACACCTTGCTGAACGAGGGACTTCCTTCCCCTCATTCAGACCAGTCTCGGGCTGCCGCTGTCCACCTGGGAAGGGGGCCGAGAATGGGTGGTGGTAGAAGGAGGTAGAAAAGAAGAGCGTCAGGGAAACCACTCCTGCCTGTTCGCTCCGGATCACAGCGTGGCTGTGCCCTGTGAGAAACCCAGCAACAGAGCTGCTACTTCTCCTTACGGAAGGCGAGGCCAGAAGCCCAGGAAGGGTAAGAGGGCAGAGGATGTAGACCTTGAAAAGGACAACTTCTGGTCTTCAGAAGTTTGGCAAAGTTATGGTCCTTTCAACCTTCCTATTTTGGTTCCCTCTTCGCTGCGTCTCCAGATCTCTTCCTCTTCCCGCTCTGTTTCTCTCACTTCCACTTCCCCAGTCCTTCCTCTTCTCTTAGGATGCTCCCTCCAGCTGCTCTGGCCAAACATCGGTGCCCAAGCAATCCCTCCTGTGCCTCCAACCCCCAGCCCTACATTCTGGTGACCGGAGGGCACAGCACACAATCTCTTTTAGTGGTTTCAAGCTGCAAACTCCAGCCTTTGGAACACCTGTCACAAGATGGCTGCCATTGCACACGGGCATGCAGGACTCTGGGCGGGCTGGGAAGGATGTGGGGAGGTGCCAGGACCCCAGACACCACAGACCAAGCAGAGTCGTGCAGACTCTTGGCTGAGACTGAGGAGGACCCCGGTCCAGCCTCCAGGGTAGCTTTCACCCAAAGAGGGAAGAGCCCTTCTAAGGAGGGCGAGAGCCAGGTCGGCCGCACAGGGTGGGCAGTTTCGCCCAAATATTGGGTTGGCCAAAAAATTCATTCATTTTTTTGGTAAGAGGGCTCTAGTAGCACTTAGTTGTTTTTAATGTCATTCAAAACAATTTTGTTAGATTGCACTGTAACAGCTGTCATATCAGCATGCATTAAAAAGAACTTATCAAAATTGGTGAATTTTTGTGTAGCCATTTTAATATTGAAGATGGAAGAAAATACGCAACATTTTTTGGCATATTACGCTTTATTATTTCAAGAAAGGTAAAAACACAACTGAAACACCAAAAACAAAAACAAAAACAAAAAAGGTCTGTGCAATGTATGGAGAAGGTGCTGTGACTGATAGAACGTGTCAAAAGTGGTTTGTGGAACTTCATGCTGGAGATGTCTCACTGGACGATGCTCCAGAGTTGGGTGGACCAGCCGAAGTTGATAACGATCAAATAGAGACATTAATTGAGAACAATCAATGTTATACCGCATGGGAGATAGTCAACATACTCAAAATATCCAAATCAATAAAGTTATGGATGGAAATGAAAAACGTGTCTTTTATTTTAAGAAAAAAACTAAATAGACTCTTTGGCCAGCCCAATACTAGGAAGTACTTGTCCTGAATTGTCCTTCTTGTGGACCAAGGGAGCCTGGAAGCCCCAGAGGCTGGAATGCGGCGGAGGCAGCTCAGGAGATGTCAGAAGGGAGAACACAGCCTAGCCAAGTCCCTGGTCCAGAGCCGCCAGCTAATGAACAAACCCAGTGGCCATGCACTGTGCTAAACTCAACCTTGCTCAACCTTGGTGCCCCTTTTGCTCCCAAGAGAACACGCACAGGACATCAATTCAAGACCAGACATGCCCAAGTGAACAGGCCAGTCGTGGCAGGGGGTGTAACCACTGGTGACCTGGGCACTTTGCCTTACTGTGACAGGGGGCACAGCCATGGAAAATTTTCACTCCCTCTCTCGTCCTCTCCTGTGAGGATCAAGAGTAAAGCAGGGCAACAGGTGTGACTGAAGGTGCCCAGTGCAGGCCTTTAAAATGAACCTCGTGAAAAGGAAACCGGGGAGCTGGCAGTGAAGGGTTAAGAAGGACTCTTGCTTAAGGGCAGGGCAGAGGTTTCAACATGGGATTCACTTCTCATTCCTAGACTGACTCAGGAGAGAACAGGTCCTGGGTGACTGATATTATCTTAACAATAGCTCACATCTGCAGAGGGCTTTTTCATTTACACACAGGACTTTCACACATAGTAGCCCATTTGGATGTCACAGAAAGTGATGAGATGAGCTCACAGATGCCAGGTGCTGGGCATGAAACAGGGGCTTAATATTAGTTCCCTTTCTCCCAGCACAATGACCCAGTGAAGTAGGTAGGAAAGAGAGTGTTGATGTTTTATAGCAGAGGAGATTGAGACCCATGACTCACAAAAGGTCACATGGTTTGTAAATGACAGCTGGGTCTAGAATCCAGTCTTCTAACCTCTAATTTTGGGCTCGCCCTTACACTCATCTATTCTTTCTCAAGTGGTGGGAAGAACATGGAGCCCTGGGCAAAGAGAGCTGAGTTCAAATCCAAGATCTACCATTTATTAGCTATGTGACTTTGGACAAGCCATATATAACTTCTTTGAGTTTTACTTTCTTCACTTTTAAGATGAAGATAATAATACTTTCACCTCTGACAGCTTCTGGGAGAATTTTAATACTGTTCTAAGAACAAAGGAGGCATCAGATATCATTTCCCACCCTCCCATCTAAAAGAATGGGAGGCCACCTCCCTCCCTCCCCTGACTGACCGAGGTAAGTACATGTCCCTAACGCCTTCTACCTAAATACGCAGGAAATGCACTGGTTACCAAATGTTATGGAGCCCTTTTGTAGAAGAGAAAACTAAAGGTAGGTGGCACTATGCCTAAAACCATAGCAAATGAAAGATTCTGGCAGTCCTCTGAAACATTTGCGGTTTTATTAATTTTTAAAAACAACTAACAGTAAGTTATAGTGAGAACAGTAATACACATTTATTATTAAAGGATATCCAAACAATACATAAATGCATGAAAGTAAAAAGTATGAGTTCTTCCCCCCATATCCCAGGGATAGCCCTGCAAATAGCTTTATGTTCTAGGTCGGTTTTCCTACATAAACAAACACTTAGACATACAGAGCTTGGTTTATTTCACTTTTCAAAATTGGAATCATATCATAAACACTTTCTCTTTTGAAACCTTAACTCTGCCTTCTTATTTCCCCTGGGAACTGCTTCTAACAGCCATACTTAGATTTCCTCCAGACCCTGCCTGCTTCAGTGACGGTGCACAGGCGAAGCAACAGAGACACCTGCGTTTGACTCTGGCTTGTCATCCTGTAGGAACCTCAGTCTTCCCATCCACAATGTGGGTGTGTTTGTGACTTTGATCCATAAAGGCCTCTCTACTTTGCACAGCACTTTTACATCGTGGTCCTTGAGCTATCCTGTCCAGAGAAGTAGGGGAGGTGTCACCACTTCCAACACCCCAAGGAAAATCGGGGGCTGGAGAGGCTCTCCAACTGGCCAAGATGACTCACTGGTCAGCAAGGGAGCTGGAGTGGACATGGGTTCCCCGATGCCTGGTCCCATGCTCCTTCCTGTGCCTTTCTTGCTCAGCCCAGGGAAAGCCCTGGCCAGGGGCTTCCTGGAGCACGGAGATACGAGAATACTGGTGGCATTAATGCCACAGCTCTGTCCATGCCAGAAGCAGCATGGCTTTCCTGCATTGCAGAAAGCACACTACTGCCATTTGAGTTTTAGGAAGCCTTGTTCATCTCACACCAGCTACAAGTTGCCTGATCTGCTCATTTCCCCTTTTATGCAATCCGGAGAAGGAAGTACAAAAGCCATAGCGAGTCCAAAGATCCTAGCCCAACAAGACCCTCTGCTGTGGTGTGTGCCCCACCCCATCCTGTCCCTTGGCAGAGTCCCAACGCCTTTGCCTGCCTGCCTATGGCTACCTGGGCTGTGGGTGGTGGCCAGAGGAACCTAAGTTTCTGTCCTGCTCTTAGCTAGCTGGTCACAGGGGAGGGAGTCGGCCACAAAGGGAGGCATTTGGCTCTGTGGGTTCCCTGCAGGAAGCAGCTACTCCCAGCGCACGGCTGTCCTCCCTCAGGCAGCCCAAGCCTGACAGTGGTTCTTTACCCCCAAAGGACCTTCCTCACAGATTCAGTGTCCACTCTGCTTGCTCGGCCTGTGCATGGCCTCTCCACGCGCCGCTCTTCCGTCTCCCAAAGCCCATCTCCACACTCACCTCCTCCAAAGGGCATGCCATGATCCGCCCCCCCCAACAGCGGCTGCTCCCCTCCTCGGCATCCCCTCGGCCGTTGGTGTCGCTATGTAGGAATTAATTTCCCCTGGTGGATGCGTCGCCGAGTAGGAGTCTTTCGTGGGCCCTGAAGCAACACATGCATGGTCTGTGCCTACAGCTAGACCCCGAGTGCCAGGGGTGCGGGGACCATGCCTTCCAGGCCTTCTGTGTCCCCCTAAAGCCCTCAATGTGGCTTCTCGGCTGGGCTGGGTGGCTGTTCTGCTGGGCGGGAGGGCCCCTGGTGACGCCTAGCCCGGGAGCTCAGAAGGGTTTGCTGTCTCAGATAAGGCCGGAGGCTCCTCTTCCCTGAATGGCCCAGCCCTTCTCCAGCATCAGCCCCTCACTTTTGACCTGTGTGGGGCCAACGGCTTCCGACTGAGGGACACAGTGTTCCAGGCAGCCTCTAACCCCCCTTCTTCTCACAACGTCTGTATCTCAAGGCTGACGCCCTGAGGAACACAGAGCCCTCTGAGGATTCTCAGGCCTCTAGAGCCTCCCAGAGACTCTGCCGAATATCTGAAAGTCACCAGAGGAAATGTGGGAAAGCAAATTCCACTTTAGAGACTCCCCAGTGAAAGATGGGTGTACGAACATCACCAAAGCAAAAAGGGTCCCTCTAGCAAGTTAAAACAGTGTGAGGGTGGCTCCCTAACCCCAGTTTCTTTTTCAAGGCCCAGACACAGCTCTCAGTGGCTTCTTCATCATTTTATTTATGCCTCTGAACTGTTAGTTCTGTTTCACCATTAAGCACCCAGGGTTGCTGTACGACACTTTTACTCTCAAAAAACAAGGAGGAATAATGGGATTTGCACTCTTGATGCAGAAACTGAGGTCCCAGGAACCAAGATGTAACAGTTAGCTTGAACAGGCCGTGCTGGGCCCGTCAGCCTGCCCTGATCCGATCTGCAGGGTGGGTACTATTGACCCCATTTCACAGGAGGAACCTGTGGCCACACAGTCAAGCGAAAGATCCCGAGCACCCAGCAACCAGGGCAGCTCCAGCTTAAGACTCCGAACTCAGCGCTCCTTCCCTTATTCCAGACGGCACTAGCCAGGAGTACCACAGGAAGCCTTGAGGTCATGCCTAAGGTCCTCCCAGTGACCTTGGCACCCATTAACAGATGTTTCCTAGCTGGTGAGAGAAACCAAGATGCTGCCCAGGACGTCACCAAAGCTGTCATACTGAACTAGCTAAAAACAAAGGAGGCACCCGGTCCCTCAAGGGGAACGGAACAGCCCTGGAATGTGGCAGGGCAGGAACAACAGGCTTCATTCTGGGTGTTGTTGGCTGGGGCAGAGGGCCAGCCTCTAGGCTCCCAGTCCCCAACGTGGCAGGTACCAAGAAGGAAAGGAGATCCAAAGTGCGGACAGTTTTGCTTTCACTATGAGACAACGAGACCCTAACGCCACCAGCTGCATACCGTACTACAGGGGGATGGGATCTGGCTAGAAATCAAAAGACCTCAGGCCTCCTTTAGCTACAGCCCCCCTCTCTAGCCTTGAGCAACTCACTTCTTTCTCTGTTCTTCCATTACTAAACAGCAATAATAAAAACTACCCTCTCACCCTGGCTGGTGTGGTTCAGTAGATTGAGTGCCGGCCTGTGAACCAAAGGGTCGCTGGTTCAATTCCCAGTCAGGGCACATGCCTGGGTTGCAGGCCAGGTCACCAGTTGGGGACATGCAAGAGGCAACCACACACCAGTGTTTTTCTCCCTCTCTTCTCTCTACTTTTCCCTCTCTCTAAAAATAAATAAATAAAATCTTAAAAAACAACAACAACAACAAACAAAAAACTACCCTCTCGCCCTCACTTATGGCTAAGGAGCTCCATGGCAATGGCAATGGATTCCTCAGAACACAGGCTTTCCAGAAGCGCATGCTGGTCAAGGCAGAATTGGTCCCAGGATCACTGCCCCACTCGGGGCCCTGGCCACCTAACCTGTTATCCAGAAAATGGCACTCCCCCACCACGCCTCTCCAGGTGTGTTCGGGGTGAACCACCCTGGTACCATCCGGCATTTGTATAGTTCTGTACGCTCTCCAAGTGTTTCCACATCCATTCTCTAATTTGATAAATGGGCAGATAATAAGGCAGGACTCATTTACCCCATCTGACAAGTAAGTAAACTGAGGCACAGAAAGCTTGATGCAAACAACACTGCCCAAGCTTAAAGGATCCTTTGAGGTAATGGATTCCTGGCCTTACAGAAGAGGAAACTGAGGCCCCAGGACCCTGAGAACTCACTGCTTTAAAGGCAGAGCGCTTCTGTCCAAACTTCTGAGCCGTAAAATCCACTGTCTAGTAGCGTACTGTCCAATGGGGATACAACGGAAGCCACATGTGCAATTTTAAATTTTCTAGTAGACCCATTTTTAAAAACCAGGTGAAATTAATTTTTATTAACGTTTTATTTAACCCAGTATATCCAAAATAGTATTCCTATGTGTAATCAATATTTTAAAATTTACTAATGAGCTATTTTATATACCGTTTTGTCATACAAAGCCTTCAAAATCCTGTGTGTATTTTATATTTAACAGCACATCTCAAACCAGACTCTCATCATTCAAATGCTCAATGGCCACACGTGGCTCGTGGCTACAGTTCTGGACAGCATAGCTCTCTCTCATTCCAGTCACCCCATCATTACGGGGGCCTTGGGTGATGGCTTCTGCTGGGAGACCACCACGATGCACTCACTGCTTTGGAAGTCTGAAGCCCTGCCCCACAGTCCTCGTTCTGCAGGCACGGCGAGAGCTACCCACGAGGGTCCGCGCGACCTGTGTCCCCATCTCATCCCTACTGCTTTCTGGCCATCAAGATCATGTCAGTTCTACTTCCTGAAGCCCCACATGTCAGATGCAGGAAGAAATACCTACATCCAAGCTTACTGTAAGGACTTGACTAAATAAAGGATGTGAAAATACTTTGTAAAGGGAAGAGAGCTCTGCAAAGGTGAGGTGGTGTCTTCCTCACAATGATGGCCTGGTTCTCCTAGTCCACTCGCCCCATACACCTGAGAGGGTCCTGGAAGGCACCAGGGAACATCAGAGAAATGGATCAGATTGAATAAAGGCTGAAAGCAAACCCCATGCCTGTGTCAATCAAACAAGAAAATCAGCTGCTTACAGCACACCCAGACAGAGACTAGAGGAGAATGCTAGGAGTGAGCATTATAGAGAGTATTAGGCAGTCTACTTGCAGGTTAAGCAGTTCTCTCCCTGGAGGTCCTCTTTTAAATGCAAACAAGGATGGGGGGAGGTGATCAAATGGAAAGGGTAGAGGGAGAAATGTGAAAACCAGGAAAAATTCTAGCACTGCACTGGAAAAGACTTTTTCGGGCCAACTTCCTTCCCAAGTAGCAGGAGCTGGTCAACACCCCCGCAGCTGAGTGGCGGAGGGGTGGAGACTGACAGCCACGGACCAGGGTGCTGGGGTGGAGGAGGTTGGGGAGGAAGAGGAAGCGGGAGTCAGGGCCCCTAGTGGGTCCTGCACCAGCTCTGCCCCTCCCCCCAGCTCTGTCTCTCCTTAGATGCTTTTCCAAACAGCAAAATGAGCGAATGGGTTTCTGAGTCAGGAGCCCTGGTACCGTTCCTGTCACTACCCCTTATGAGTTGTGTGTTCAGGTTCACAAGTCACTTCACCACATGGGGGCCTCAGCTTTCTCGTTTCTAAAGGGAGACGATGGCGTCCTCAAGCTGGATAGAAGCAGGGCTCTCCCAGCAATTCCCATCCTACACAAACACCTGAGAAAACGAAAGCAGATGTCCACACAGAAAAAAATGTGTTCACAAATGTTTAAGCAGCATCATTCACAACAGCCTCAAGGCGGAAACAACACAAATGCCCATCAACTGACAAATGCATAAGCTAACTGTGGTATATCGATACAACTGAATATTATTCAGCAATAAAAAAGAACGGTGTGATGAGACATGCGACAGCATGGATGAACTCTGGAAACGTACTTAGTGACAGGAACCAGATACAAAGGCCACGTGTTGTATGATTCCATTTATATTAAATGTCCAGAAAAAGCAAATCTATTTTTAAAAAAGGGGAGGACGGGAGGGTTTGAGTAGACTAGTTGAGGCCAGGGGCTCGATGAAGGGAGGAATGGGGAGTGACTGCTTATTGGGGTTTCTTTTGGGGGTGATGAAAAAGTTCTGGAATTAGATGGTGGTAATGGTTGCACCATCTTGTGAGTGTACAAAAACCACTGAATTGTCCACTTTACAACGGCTGCATTTATGGTATATGAATTATATCTTGATTAAAATATAAAAGCAGGGCCTCTGCCATCGGACTCGGGTCTGAATGCTGCCTGGTTTTTCCGTGTGCTATGTGAGTCCTCATCCAAAAGTAGAGATCATAACAGTGCCCACCTCACAAGGGCGCTGTGGGGATGCGATGCCTGCAGCACACACCTCGCAGTCACTGTGACAAGTATTATATGTTGGCTCAGATTAGTGTTATTACTACTAATGATTAAATAAGGTCCATGATGGGGGAAAAAAACAGGCCCCCAGCAGACATTTAGTGCACCCTTTCCACTGAGGTACCCTCCAGGTCACAGTGTCTGCGAGCCTGTAATCAAGCTGGGAATCAGACGAATGTAATCTGGCATTTTCTGCCTAGCACATAAATGGACCTCTCCCTGGGCTTCTGTTTGCAAAGGGCTGAGCTGGAGACTTCACATTTCAGTTTCCTGTGCTGCGGGGGCACAGCCAGCCTCTCCTTTTATGGAGGACAGTCTGGGAGGCTGCTGGCTTGAGTTTTCTTTAGCAGAGCTGGGCATGCTTAAGGGACTGATAAGCCAGCCGGCGCTGCCCAGGTCGGATCCGCCCAGGAAGAAAGAGGGTGTGGGGGCAAAAGCACATGTGTGTGCTTTAATTCCCAGAAAATTTTTAACAGATTCATGCCAGATCACAAGGGGCCACGGAGAGTCCTCATACGCCTTTCTCTGCACCTACTCCCCCTCCTTGGCACAGTGCACACATGGCGGCGGCGGCCACCGCTCACAAGGAGACCTGTCGACTTCGTTCAGTAACACTTTGCCACGAGGGCTCTGCTCGATAACGTAAACTAAGAAATGGCTAACTTTAAACTAAGCTTGAATGTTGTAATAGGAAAGGAAGTAACTGAGAAGAAGCAGAGTTTTAAAAAATTCTCTAACATCTTTAAAGGTATGACTGTCCCAAGGGTTGGTGTGGAATAATAGGAACGTGTACAAAGTTCTGGTGGGAATGTGACCGCAGACGATGGCAACTTGGCAAAATATTGAAAGCTGGAAGACGCACACACCCCTCTACCTAGCAATTCCAACCCTAGATAAGCAGCCTAGAGCCTAGAGAAATGTGCAGGTGTACTGAAGATGTGGAAGAAACTGTGGCTTGAAAAATTAAAATCCCACCCTGGCCAGTAGCTCAGTTGGCTGGAGCCTCATCCCAATTTGCCAGGGTTGCAGGTTTGATCTGTGGTCAGGGCACACACAAGAATCAACCAGCGAGTGCACAGATAGGTGGAACAACAAATCGATGTCTGTCTGTCTGCCTCTCTCTCTCTTTCTCAAAATAAATCAATAAATTAATTAAAAAATAAATTAAAAGCCCAAAAGGCCACCAGAAGAACAGATACACTAATTATGGTGTATTTACACAATATAAGAGTATACAGCAGCTTAAATGGATGAAATAGAGCTATCTGGATCAACGTGGGAAAATCCCAAATATACACCGTTGAGCTAGCAAAAGCAAGCTGCAGAAGGATACATACAGTACAGCACCATTTACAAAAGGTTAAAATCATATAAAGTAACACTACATACTGCTTATAGATTCATGATATGTAATAAAGTATAAAAGCATGCATGGAAATGATAGACACCAAATTCAGGACAGAGGTCACCTCTGGATGGAGAAAGAAATGGGGCTGAATGAAGATGGGCGTAGGAGGGGCTTCCGTTGTGCCTGTGACGTAACCATCGTGTCTGTTATCTCCCAAACAAGGAGCGGATACACAGGTGTTGGTTATGTCAACCTCCATATTCTTCATACACCTCAACTATGCCATAATAAATAATTAATTCATGTGTATACATAGTAATACATATTCCAAAGTAAATCATTAAAATCAACAAAGGTGAGTCTTTCCAGAGGAAAGAAACAGAGGGAGCAAGAATAGCCCTCTGGATGCCATTTCAGATTTTCTTAAGCCCTTGAGAAAGTCACGTATCTCCTCTGGAACTCCAGCCCCTGTTTCTAAATGGGGAATGAAATCTCTGCCTTCTGCCTGCAGTGAAGGGAAGAGAGCTGCCCTGGGACGCATAGGGATAATGCTTCCGGTCCTGACACACGGACGTGCGTGCACACACACATACTCTGATAAGTTATCCATGAAGTATTTCGGGATGCTCAAACCATTAAAGAGAGAGAAAGAAAAAATCACATTTTGGTAACTATCCACTTGACTCTCCCTTACACAGCTTCTAAGTATTTTCTTTTATACATCTAGAGCCTGGCTTGACGCAATTTTAACCTAGTGATTTCCCACCCAAGAACTGACCACTGGCCCCTATCTGCCCTCCCAGCATTCTATGCTTTGCACTTAGCATAAGAGAGCAAAAAATTGACACTCCATGAGAACAGCAACCATTTCAACCAGGTTCATAGTTGTCCCCCAGCTAGCACAATACTCTGCACATAATAAAGGACTTAAACATTTTCTGAAGAAACTGTTGAATTCCCGGGATCGGATTTGGTTGTAAAAGTCCTCAAATCAACGAGCAGATGCCAGCAGGGCAGCCACGACCAACTGCTTCCTGGATGCAGAGGTGTATGGCTGCCTCTTCACCCAGTTACCTCCCCAAGGCATCCTCAGAGCTGACTCCAGCGCCTAATTCTATCAGGCAGGATTCCCTGACTGCAAACACACACGGACATGGTACTAGTTGTGCCAAATCAGTCTTTTTAGGAGAAAGCTGCCCATGCCTTCTCCAGCAAACAGCAGGAGCGTGGGAGGACAGCTCAGCATGGCCAGATGTGAAAGTCCCTCAGACCTACCCACTTTCTCAGTTTATTCCCTCACGACAGTCCCAAATTATCAAACCAAATGAGTGTTAGGGCTTCTCTTGGGGGAGAACTCCTAGTAACGTCCAAGGTATAGAGGGCAGGGATTATTATAAAATGAATGTTCACAAAGAAGTGAGAGTTCTTCCTGGATATTTGTATAACACCAGACCAAAAGGTGCATGAGACATTTTTCATAATTTTCTAACACTCATCTATCTCACCCCTGAGGAAAAATAGGCATTTTTTTAATGCTTGTTTTGCAGCTGGGACACACAGGTCTCTGAGAAAATAGACCTTGGGTAGCCTTTTAATTGCTAAGCATTCTCTCCTCCACCTTCCCTGGCCAAGCACTCTGAAGACTCCTAGATTCTGTCCTTTGGGGCTAATCACTCCTGCAAAGGGGACTGCTCATGGTCAGGGGAAGCCCACCCACAGAAAACCCACTGGCGTTTGCTCGGGAATTCTGACAATCCTGGAGAAAAGAAAGTCTAGTCTTTCTTTAGAGACCAAGTTGCTGACCTTGATGGATTCCTCTTCCTTTCCTAAACAGAGGACTATGCAATACTTCGCCCTCCTGCAGGCTCCTAATGGCAAACCAAGTGGAAGAAGCTGGTGAGATGAGAGGCACGTTAAAAGTTACTTGTAGGTCAAAGGACCCAGTCTCTAGCTGCAAAATTAGCAGATGTCTGGGATTCTGATGAATGGAATCTTTCACAAGCACACATGTGCCTCCTTTTCCTCCTAAAAGCACTAAAAGAGTGAAAGGAAAATATGCTTTGTGCTTAGTTCAGTCTAATGCCAGGACACCCTTTGCTCAGGACTCCATTAATCAATATTATGCAGACAGTCTATTAAAAAGGGCTCCATGCCAGGAAGCCAGACATTCAGCCTATTTCAAGCAAGGACAGATTTATGAAGTTGAATTACTGACATGTCTCATAGGCAATGGGGAGAGAAATAATACCCTTTTCGTGGTCACTTTTGTGTCCTGAGCCATCTCGTTGGCATCATCCCCATCTTCCCTCCTCCTACCCCTAAGGCCAGAGAGTGAGAAGAGGGAGAAGGGACAGGAGGGGATGCCAGAGCTGCCTCTGGAGCCCCGGAGGCTACCTAGGGTTGAAGGGCTGAATCATCATGGCTGCCCACGCTGGCAGATTTGTGGGGGGACTGTTCTTACGAGGCCCCCGTCAGGTTGTAGGTAGGACCCAGCTCCCACAGGAAGAGCAGGCCTTGGAGTCATGCGCCCCCACCCAGCTTTCCCCCACAGTCCGTGGTGGGTAGGGAGGGCTGGCCTCTAATAAGTCCTGAGCCATAAGAAAGCAGACACAGTCTGCCAGCATCTACACAGGTGGGAGTGAGGAAAGCTGACTAGGCCTTCGGAACAAGTGCCTGCCATGTGCTTAGGAGGGCCAGGCAGCTGCCCCAGGACCCCACCCAGATACGGCAGTGCCCACACTCCCACCATAGAAAGCAGCATAAAAAGTCCTCAGTGCAAGAAGGCCATCTTGTTTTTAAGACTATCCTTGACCAATAATATTATCTGGTATACGTTTTGGTCTCAAGACTCTCCTCCAGAAAGGTTCTGAGGCCAGAGGAGGGCAGGGAGGGAATGTCAGAATTCCAGTCTCAGAGAAGGAAGGGTGTGAAGATGGATTAACTCAGAAGCACAAACTCAGGTTTGTACAGGAGCCTCAGGGAAAGGGAGTAGAGGCTTCTGGGGCCACACTAAACAATGTGTGCTGGATAAAACAGGTCTCACTGAATGCAGTGCAAACCTCAATCCAACTCAGCCCTGGAGGCCACACAGGGGTGGTGGGTGCGGATGCCCTTGGCTTACAAGGTCACCTGAGTCCCTACTCCAGGGACCTGCTGTCTGGAGCTACAGAGGGCACCCAGGGAGGGAGAGCACAGAGAAATCACCCAGGCCTTAAATTCTCACTATGAAATAGGAAGAATATCACCAATAGACAGCTCATGAAATGCACATGTTGGCATGCACAGCTCCCTGAGCTCCGTGGCCAGGAGGCGGCTCCAGGGTGCTCCATAGGGTAAGCATGAGTGCCATGGTTTGACTACTCTAGAGTCACTGTCACTTACAGCCAGGAGGGACAGTGGCAGATTCCCAGGCCTGTCTCCTTACTACCCCACTCTGATCCCCACTCAGCACTAGATCCAGGATCTAAGCAGCATCTCCAGGGCCTTTGTCGCAGCACTTCCCCTTCAGCTGATTTCCAAAAGAGGCTGGTCAAGTTCCCAGTGAAAGGGCGGAGACCTGGGTCACACCCTGGCTCAGCCTGTAAGTGACTGTGTGACCTTGATGAGGTCACCCTCATCAGGCTCATTTCCTATTGTGGCCGAGGAAGAGGTTATCTTAGGTGGATAGGAAGAGACTGAACATTCTGCGGTTTGCAGAGCAGAAAACCCAGGCCAGTTGCTCCTGCCTCTCACCTGTAGGTAGCACTCCCTTGTTTGAACTCTAAAGTGAGGCTAACTTTGCTTGTCCATCCCAGCTTTCCCCAGCAATAATGTCACTCATTCAGGGCGTGAATGGGTCAGTAGGCTGTGCTAGGCCTACACTGATAAAATGGGCCTTCTCCTACAGCCTAGACTGTTTCTTTAAAAAGAATGTTTCTTGGTGGCAAAGCTGGCATACGGGTGGCATATACATCTTTAGGACCTGCGAGCAGACAGTATGTCTTAGATGTCAAAAGTAGCAACACCTGGAAGATGCAACCAGGTACAAGTGCACACATGTCACAGCACACACGCCAAAGCCTCCATCCAACTCAAGAGACCAGTCTCTTATTTGAGCTCCCTGTACTGGAAATTACAGCTTTAAGAGGGCGGTCACGTAGAGTAAAAAATTCCATTCAGACATGCCGCTCCAGTCCTGAGGCCTATGAGCAAAGTTTCCGGTGCCTTCCGAGCCTCTCCGCGTTCCGGGAAGACAGGCTGGCCACTCAGTCTCAGATTAAGGAGCAGCCGCAACAGCTGGGAGAGCCGGGCTGACAGCTTCTCCGAAGCACCCGATGCCTTCCGCCGGGAACCCCAAATACGGGATGCCTGGCCTCCAGCCAGCAACCCGGCCTGCTGCGCGCTCACCTCCCCAGCATCTCTGTGATCACTCCTCCGCCCACGGCGCTCAGACCCTCACAAATAGGCCACTTCCCCTCATAGCCAGTGGCCCCATTTGACATCCGCAACCCGTTTCAAGGACACTGCAGCAAGCAGTCCAGTCTCAAGGGTCTTCCCCCGCCCACGAACACACACACACACACACATACACGGAGATAATCCCTGGGAGAATCAAAGGGCGAAGCCTTTCGCCACCGCCCGCAGTCTAACCAATGCTGGCCTATGCAAGGCCGGGAGCGGGAGGATGAAGGCTGCGGCGGAAAGCGGATGCCGGAATGCAACGCCGCGGTCAGAGCGCTAGGAGGCCGCGCGGGCGGGGCTCACCTTTTTGACTTGGTCATCCTTCAGCTCAGTGAAGTAATACGCCAGGAGCTGCGCGGCGATCATGCTGGCGGTCGGGGGCGCGGGGAGGCAGGCGTGGGGCCGGCGTCTGTCCTCCGCAGCCTAGGCAAGCAGTGGTCCTCGGGCTGCTCCTCGGCGACTCCTCCTCCAACTCCCGCGGCTCCTCCCCCACGGCCCAGGGCAAGGCGGCGGCTCGCGCGCTCCCAGTCCGCGCTCCCGTCCCCAGGGAGGTTGACAGCCGCCAGCAGTCCCACCTCCTCGGTGCTTATTGGCTACCGTGCGCCTCTGCAGCGCCAGGCGGTAGCGTCCGGGCCAGGGCGGAGGTAGCGGGGGCTCAGCGGCCACTCCCTCCTGCGCCGGAAAGGGGGCGGGCGACGCTGCAAAATCCCCCCTTCCCGGCCAGGCATCTACCCGCACGTCCCCCACGTAGGAAGCCGGCGCGGGGGCGGGAGGTTCTCTCGTGCGCGCGTCGTCACGCGTGGCGGCAGTGTGGCCGGGCGGGATGCCGCGGAGAAGGGCAGGGCGTGGGGAAGGCAACTCCCGGCTCTGCCTGTGCGAGCGGCCGGAGGGCTTGTTGCGAGACGAAGCAGCCCAGTGAGGCGGTCCCTTTTCTGAAAATAGGGCTCGCCCCGGGGGTTGTGTGTTTGGGAAGACGCCTGGCAGGGTCTGGCAGAGGTAGGCGTGGAAAACAAGCAGGGCCTGTGTGGGCGGAAGCGGGAGCCCGGTAATTCGCCGTCCTGGCGCTCAGTCCCGCGCCAGCCGGTTCTCGTGGGCCCAAGTGGTCTAGCGCGCAGCCCCACCTGGGTCCCCACACGCCTGCCAGTGCTTCGGCACCTCCGGCCAGCCCGGCATAAACTCCGGCTTGTGGATTTCTACTGCCAAACCGAGAATTACTTGCCACACGCCCCCTCCACAGAGTTACCGGTTGCAAGCCCGAGGGTACAGGCCTGCTGGGCGGGACTTGGGCTGCAGGTCCCGGCCTGTCTCCCACCTCCAGGTCTCTGCTTCCTCTTGGGCACCCAGGCTCGCTGGGGTCAGGGGGACCGTTTAGGTGCCCCTCCTAGGTGCCACCTTTTTTACTTCCTCAGAGGAAGTTAGCTAGCGTCAAATGGGGGAGGGGAGATGCCGAATCAGGTGTTTATGCTGCTACTAGGATAGCAATCTTCTGATTCTTAGATTGCTTCTGTGTGTGGGACACCACCACGATTTTTGCTGCCTTAGAAGATGACATGCCATAAGCTCAAAATACAACGTGGTTACTACCCTGATTCAACAGACTAAAAATTCGACGCTCTGGGAGGCCATGTATCTTGTGGGACTTTATACAAGCAGGAAGCTGTAGATCCAGGATTAGACTTTGGGTCTATTTTCACAGCGGTGCTCACCCTTGGGGTTTGCAGTCTTCCCAGCTGTATGTGGCTCTCTGCCTGTATCACCCAACCATCCTGGGACCAAGACTGCACTATGTGGTGCCCTGAGATGGCTAGAGGTGGCTAGATGGTGCTCACTACCTCTACCCCAGGCTTGGATCCTGAGGGCCCTGGCCAAGCCTAGGAAAGATAAAGTGGGAACCAGGGTAGACGGCTCAGGTCCAGGACAGCCCTCCTCAGGACCTCAGAGGCTTGACCTCTGCCATCACGGACTAAAGAGGACTTTAGATGAGACCCTTGCGGCCAGATACCTCAAGGGGGTATTAACCCTCAAGAGAACTGAGCACCCCCCCTTCTTTATGACCCTGGCACCCTGAGTCACCTCTCTGAGCCTGCAACCTCATCCATAAGATGGGGACACTAATGCTCGCCACCCCACCTTGGTTGTGGAATACCACAAATGAAATACCCACTTATATATTTAATAAATGGTAGGTATTATCATATGATAGACTAGGGAGCTGATGAGGCATAAATTTCAGGGCTTCTCACTTGCATCCCTCCCAATCTTGGCCCCTTGAGAAGGCCTAGCAATTTTATGTTTGTAATTTCAAATTATTTTCCAAAGTGGCTCCCTGAAATTATTTAAGCTTTAAGCTCCACAAAACCTGGATTACCCCCTTGATAATATCATTAGAAGTCAGGAACAGAGAGGTTCTCTGGCATCCATCAAACACTTCAACTACCTACGTGACCAGAAAGCAAAATTGGGTGAGTGAGAACAATTTGGTTGTTCTTGAGTGCCATTCGAGTCCTGCAAATGTGATTCTGCCAGGCTCACAAGGCTGGAATCTCCTTGAGAATCAAGAACTGTGCTTTGCTACTTGCTCTTGTGGACAGAAAAAAAAGGGGGGGTGGGGTTGAGGGGTCTATGGAAAGTAACCTCACCTGGTGATTCGATGATAAGGTTCCAATAGGGCTGCTCCTGATGGGCAGTCACTCCCCAGGCCTATAGGTTCTTTAGTGAAATGTTTAAGCTGGCCCTACCCGTTGTTCTTGTGCATCTAGGTTAACTCACTTTTGAAATACCAAAAGTAATAACCCTGCATGGGGGTATTAACCCTCAAGAGAGCACATAATCTTACTATCCTCTAAACCAACCCCACCTTGCTTTCTCCAGTCCCCTCCTAAATTTTAAATGCATAAAAGAAACTAAAAACTGCTTTCTCTGGGAGCATTTTAGATTTTGCTCCCAGCATATGTTGTCAGTTTGACTCAAATAAATTCTTAAAAAATTTTTCTACAAGTTTGGATGTTTTTATGTAGACACTCTGCTCCCAAAGCCATACGGCCTGGCACTCAAGATGGAATGAGCCCAGCCCTGGCCAGGAAGCTCAGTTGGTTAGAGCATCATCCCCATAAGCCAAGGTTGCAGGTTCGATCAGAGCACATACAAGAAGTAACTAATGAATGCATAAATAAGTGGAACAACAAACCGATGTCTCCCCACTCCCTTTCATCTCTCTCTCAAATCAATAAATTTTTTTAAAAAATTGTTTTTAAGATGGAATGAGCCCAGCCTAGTCAGTAATCCAGAGCATACATACCCCTTAACCCAGCTCCCTGCTAGCATCACCATGGTGCCCCCATTACAACTGAGGTCTCTGAGCTGAGCCAGAATGAAGCTGACCCTCCCAATGACCAAGCTACCCTGACATGTTCTGTTTGCAGGCAGGGAGGCAGCCAAAGCTTTCTCCTGCCTGGCCTTTGAGAGAAAAATTACTCAAGGCAACTCATTCGTCCCCACCCCTTGCATGCAGCAAGGCCCCAAGGACTACCAGTATTTCCTAAGAAATATCTCCAGGCCTGACCCACTGCCTCCTTCCAACCCCTAGCACTCATCACCCTGTGCCAGAAATATTACAAGAGTCTTCTAGCCGCGCTTCCTGGTTCCTGGCTTCCCGCCATCCAAGTCACTGTGAGGTCCAAGCCACATTATTCCTTCTAAAAGCAGCCTAATCACATCATAACCCAACCCCAGATCCCTCAACGGTCCCCTCCTTCCTGATGGAGCCAATTTAAACATCTCTGCCTGGTGTCTGAGGCCTTCTGTAATCTGACTCCCCTCTTCCCCACTTATCTCTTCCTTCACTGCTGGTCACAGCAAGGCCACTTCCCGCTGTCCTCAGCTTCTACCATGTCCGTTCCATTTGAGCCCCTTCTCGTATATTCTTGCTCATCCTCCCTTCGCTCACCTCCACCTGACCAAGTGCCTGTCTTGCGTCGGCCCAGCTCACCCACTCTCCCCAAGAAGCCTTCCCTGATCACAACTACTCACCCTAGATTCCCAGGCCTCAGCACCACCACAGGACAAACTCGGACAGTAGTCAGAGTCCATACAGATCTAGACCAAGACTCCTCTTTACAGATGTGGAACTTGAGACACAGCCGGTGGGCCATCTTGCCAGGCTGTGGTGGAATTTGGAGCTGGGGCTCAAACCCAGTGCTGCTGCCCAGCCGGCGTTCTGTCCATCCTTCCCACCACCTCACTGCAGCCTGGGCCTCAGATAAGTAAAACTGAGTCACACCAAACTGCCTAATATCGTTGACTGTCTTCTTGGGAGCCAGCCTTATCTGGCCCAATCAGACATCTTCCTGAGGCCAAAGCCCATGCTGCACTGCTGTGTACCACATTGGGCTTAGAGCTGGGCCTGCGTGCCCTCTCTCACCTCATGCATTTTTTTTCTTATCTCATGCCTTTTTTGCTCTTAGACCTCAGCTAAGCCCCCTCGCTGATTACTCTCTGGGCCTTTAGGAAGACCAGCAAAGACCTCAACCATAGGAAATCTATTTTCATATGTCTACTTCCCTCACCTTCCAGATGGCCTTCCCTCTCCCTGAAGTCTCCTGAGTTTCTCTGTCCGTTTACTGTGCTTCCTCTTGCACAAGTTAAGGTAGGAGGGTGGGGTCAGACAATGCCAGGCTGTCACCCCGTAAAACATGCCTGCTGGTAAGAGGAGATGAGCTACAGCTAAGCCGGTGTACCCCTTCATGTCTGACCCATGGCACTAGGAATGCTCCTCCAGAAATTCTCTCCAGTGGATCAAAGCTGTACCCCCGCACCTGGGAGCACACTTGTAACAACAATGTTTATATAACATTGACAGTTTACAAAGAAGTTTCTCATTTATTCCCTCATTTCTCCTGATAACAAGCTGGTAAGGTTAGAAGGGCAAATAACATTATCCCCACTTAATCAGTCATTGAGGGTTATAGAGGTCACAGAGCTTGTTTAAAGTCTCAGAGAGAACGTGAAAAAAGAAAAATTGAGCCCAGGGCCCAACCACGGCTGCATCTTGGCATCTGACACAGGTTGGGGGCGGGGAGCATCATGCATAGCACATTCTGAAAAGATGCACCTGGAAGGGAGCCTGACCCTTCACTCGCATTACTTAGAGCCATGGTTTACAACGTGACTGCACAAAAAAATTAGTCTGGAGAGCTTTTACAGATACTGATACCCAGGCCCCAGCCCAGAGATGATGGCTGAATGGATCTGGGGCGTAATCCACACATCGCCTTTTAAAAGTTCCACAAGTGAGTCTCAGGTGCTGCCAGAAATGAGAACGACTGATCCTAACTTTCCACAGGAACATCTGGAGGAGATTTCTGAAGTGAATTGACCCATTCTGTTTCTAGCAGTCTCTCCCAGACAATGCTGAAGGTGTTTTTTCCAGGGTCTGAGCGGCTCTACAGACCTGGAGCACCCTGAGCTGAAAGTTCCTTTCGATGACGTTCTCATTAACGTTGCAGACATTTCTGTTTCCTGCATGAGAAGGCTGGCGAGAAGGCACAGGCGCCCAGCCCCTGGAGTTGCTGCGTTTGTAAAATGACATTTTCAGCTTGTCTCCTTTCCTCTTTCATTTGCCCAACGTTCTGCCTATTGACAACATCATAACAGAGGTTATAAACTGGCAACCACCAGGCGAAAACATGGTCTACAGCATATCTTATTTGACCGATCTTATGTTTCACAAATATGAACCAACACTTGAAAATTAAGAGATTTCACTTTAAAATAAAGATTTTTGGCATCTGAAGTCTAGCCACACAGACCCCAGTCATTGAGGCAACAATCAGCTAGAACTGAGGGCCCGCTGCCCCCTTCAGACGGGGCAGGGGTGCTGCAGCTTGCCCCAGGCCCCGCCCCACCCCCCGACCCCCCACCCCTCCCTGCACGTAAACGCACTGCTGACTGGCCCCTGTAGGCATTTACATTTTCAACGGATAACTGGAATTTGTGGGAAGAAGGCCTCAGATATTGGGGCTGGGATTAAGATGAATCAAGAGAGGGGCCTGGGTGTGCAAAATTTAAATCTTGCACCCAAATCTTGCACCCTAGGCATCTCTCTTGCTTCACCCAAGTCTCAGCCTTCTCAGGCCCCTGACTGTCTGCCTCTTGTTCATCCCTGACCTGTTCACCTGGCTAAGAAAGGTAACCTGACCCCCGAGACACCTTTCACAGCTCCTGTCCCAAGAAGGCTTCTACTCCCCTTTGAGGATGACGGTCTCTCAGGGGAGCCAAAGAAAGCCAGCCTGGCTCTGTCACTTCCTGGACATCTCATCCTCATTCCATTGCTTCTGAACCTGAGAAGCCTTCTGCACATGAAGCATAATGGCCTGGCCTGGCTGCTGGCTCAGTTGGTTAGGGCGTCATCCTGATATGCCAAGGTTTTGGGTTCAATGCCCGGTCAGAGCACATAACAGGAGCAACCAATGAATGTATAAATAAGTGAAACAAAAAATTGATGTTTCTATTTCTTCCTTCCTCTCTTTCTAAAATAAATTTAAAAAAAGAAGAAGAAGAAGAAGAAGAACGGCCTGGAGGAAGCAGGGTTAACTAGACGGCTGAGACCTGCCTGGCCTCAGCCCTGCTTCTTATCTCAGGCCCACGCCTTCCCCAAAGGAAGCCCATATCTTGTTGGAACAGAGCAATCTCAAATCACCCCGCTGGTTACCCTGAGTTTCCTGGGTAGCTCTCCCCAGTGCCCACACACAACCACCAATAAGGGGCCAACAATAGGTCCTTAGTCCTGCCCCTTAGAATCAACACCAAAATACAGAGGGAATTGCTCATGCCAGTGCCTAGGCAGGGTTCCTGCCGATGGGGTTTCACAATCTCGCATATTAAAGACACAAGCAAAAAACGAGGTACTGGCCTTCTGTTTTGCTATGAAAGGGTATTTTTTAAAGTTATAATTTCCCTCTCCTACCATCATAAGTTTCTAAAGAAAAAGAAGTTTTAAGCCAAAAAAGTCAAAAATAAGGGCTGCTTTTTAAACTAAATACATTTGGCTTTTTAATAATAACAGCTAGTGCTTAGGTAGAACTTACTACGTATCGGGTATTATTCTCAATTCTCACTTATATAAATAACTTATTTGACTCTCAGAACAATCCAAGGAGGTAGATACTAGTTATAGCTCCATTTTATAGATGGGAATACTGAGTCACAAGGAGGTTAAGTGACTTTTCCAAGGCTACTGAGTAGAAGAGTTGGGCTCCAGACCACCCTGCTGCTCTAACAGGGTGAAATATTCACTTTACCATATTGTCCTTATTTCTCTTATTCCACCCAGGCCCAATGCCACTTCAGTGACAGATTGGTTCAAGGACCCACGTTATGAAGCCTTTTCCCCAGGATACCAAATTGTACTTGGTTAGATTTGTAGCCACGGCACACATAGCCTGGCTCTGCAGGGCCCTCTTACAAAGGGCATTCTCAAACCAAGCGATGAGTGAGAAAGGTCCACAGGGTCCGACGGGCCGTAGGAAGGCAGGGAAGCAGCTGGCCCTCCCAGTGGGGTGGGTGGGGGCACCTGGCTGGCCGAATATGCCTTCCTCTCTCACTGTCCTCTGTGGGTCCATCCCGGCGTGCCCTTCGCAAAGAATCACTCTTGTCAAGAGCTCCAGGCGACTCTCTCTCCCAAGGTCCAGTCCCACGTTTCCAACTGCCTGTGATCATCAACTCATAGATATCCCGTAGGCTCCTGAGACTCGAGATGACTCCCCTCACAGTCATTTTCTTTATCTTAAACTTACTTTTTCCTCTCAATTCCCTGCCTGACCATTTAGTCACTCAACAAATATTTGTGAAGCCCCTAATCTGTCCTGCACTTCCTAGTCACTAGAAACGTGCTGGTGAGCAAGACAGAGTCCCTGCTCACAGGCTGGAGAACAGGGACAGAGATTAAACAAATCACAAATTAAATATATAGTAGATCAGGTGCCAGGATGAAAAATAAAGCACAGTGTAGCCCATCCAGCTATATCCTACAATTTCCATTTCCCCTCTGTCCTAACTAGTGAATCCTCCAATTTTTAGCTGAATTCAGACACCCCCACCACCATCCACACATAAAGACTACATTTTTAGCTTCCCCTGAAACTGGGTGTGGCCATGTGACCAAGTTCTGGCTAAAGAGAGGAGAGTGCCTTATGGTAATTTCCAGGAATCTTCCTGAGGACACGGCGATGGGGCAGCCCTCTTTGTCAGCCTTCCTTCCTCCTTCCTGCTGGCCGAAATACACGCACGGACTGGCTGGGGATCCAGAAACCATCCGGGATTATGAGCTAACCTCGGGAATGGCAGCCATACAAAGCAAAACAACAGAATAACACAGTCACCCCGTCACCTCCTGACTACCTCCAGATTTCTAGAACTTGAGAAAAAAATAAAATCCCAGTGAGTTATTCCAAGTGCTGTTTGGGAGTTTTGTGTTACCAGCAGCCAAATCTAATCCCCAGGTTGAACGCACTGAAGCATCATTTTGGTATAGATTGGGGAAGGCCTCCGAGGATGTGACATTTGGACAGAAAGCAGATAAAATGAGGGTGCATGCCGTGCCAGCGTCTGGGAAGAGTATTCCAGGCAGAACTGTCTCCCTGTCAACCGAGCTGGGAACCTGGACATCATCCTTGAGCTTTTTTCCCTCCCAAGCGTCCACATCTAACCTGTCACCAAACCCTGCTAAATCTACCTATAAATGTATCTCAGGAAAAACTAAAACTAACCAAACCTAAGAACTCTTTTGAGTCTATCCTCTGCTCCCCATTCGTTCTCCTAGAACAGGCCTACAGTGGTTTGAATGGCGCCCCTCCCCCACATATCTTCTAAACCCCACGACCTGTGAATGTGACCTAATTTGGAAAGGTCTTTGTGTATATAATTAAGTCAAGGATCTCAAGAGAAAATGAATCCGAATTACCGAATTACCGGTGAACCCTAAATCCATTGACCATCCTGATAAAAGGCAGAAGAGAAGACAGAGAGAGAAAAAGAATCCCATGTGAGAAGGGAGGCAGAGATTAGGGAGAGCCCTGCAGCCACACACCAAGGGTCATCTGGAGCCACCAGAAGTGGACAAAGCGAGGAAGGATTCTCCCCCAGAGCCCGTGGAGGGAGCAGGCTGTGCTGACACCTTGATTTTAGACTTGTGGCATCCAGAACTGTGAGACAATAGATTTCTGATATTTTAAACCACTAGGTATGTAGTTATTTGTTATTGCAGCCCTGAGAAAACCCATAACAACAGCAGCAACTCTGTCCTAGCCCCAGGCTATGGCACTTGGCTGTTCAGGAACCCCTCTGTTAAAAAGCATGTATCACAACAATATGAACCTTGGTACTCATCGGCTTTAGAACTTGTCAAACCCTGTACTCTTCTCATTTTGACGAGATGTTTCAGCACTCAGCACTTGCTCAGGACTCATCGAGCTTGCTCTGGACTCATTGCACTTGCTAGAACTTGTATGAGTCGTGACACTGCCCCGCAAGAGAAAATGTCTTATCGCTCACTCACTTGCCACCCTCCTCTCTCGATGAAGCAGAGGTCGAGGCATCAGTCTCACAGTAGCTCCAAACAGTGCAAAACCCCCACATACTCGTCACTACTGTCTTTTACTGTTGTACATTTTAAGTGCTAATCATGGGCCGCACAAAGGTTAAGAGTGATACTGCTAAGCCTAAAAAGTAGTTAGTAAGAACCAAGATCAGAGGGAAAAAAGAAGCCCTAGCTGGTGTGGCTCAGTGGATTGAGTGCTGGCCTGCAAACTGAAGAGTTACTGGTTCAATTCCCAGTCCGGAGTCATGCAAGAGGCAACCACACATTGATGTTTCTCTCTCTTTCTTCCTCCCTCTCTTCCCCTCTCTAAAAATAAATAAATAAAATCTTTTAAAAAAATTTTTTGAAAAAAGAGGTTGTAGTGAGTATGCGAGTGGTATAGGTGTGTGACTGATATTTCTCTTATGTTCAAGGTGCCTAGAACGACGATCTCGATGGTAGTGAGAAATAAGGAAGCAATTAAAGCAGCAAGTGTTCCTAAAGGTGTAAAGTCTGTGGCTAAGCAATGTTCACAGACATTGGAAGAAGTTGAAAAATTGTTTTACATCCGGATTAATGAAAGACAGCAGGTGACAGCATTTCTGAAGCAATAATATGCAAGAAAGCCAGGCAATTCCAGGCTGATCTGTTAAAAGACAAGCCTGGAACAAGCAGCGAGAGCACTGTAGTGTTTAAAGCCAGTCATGGATGGTTCGATAAATTTAAAAAGAGAACTGGCGTTCATAGTGTGGTGAAACCTGGAGAGGCTGCCAGTGCCAACAAAGAAGCTGCCGAAAGCCAAATCGCAGAGTTTAGGAAGTAAGTGGAGGCTGGGTTTTTTTTTTTTCCCCCAATAAGTGTTTAGCTGCGATGAGACTGGTTGGTCCTAGAAGAAAATGCCTAACAGAACCTACCTCACTCAAGAGGAGAAAGCATTGGCAGGTCCCAAGCCGATGAAGGACAGGCTACCTCTGTTGTTGTGCAGGAATGCTGGCGGGGTTTAAAGCTTAAGCCTCTACTAGTGTATCACATGGAAAACCGGCGAGTTTTCAAGAGAGAAAATGTGATAAAAAGCGAGTTAAGAGTGATGTGGAGAGCCAGTACTAAAGGTTGGGTGACGAGGCAGTTCTTTATAGAGTGGACGAACAAAGTTTTGGGCCCCAGTGTGAAAAAATATTTGCAGGCAGATGAAGAGTCTGAGGCCTTTGTTGATTATGGACAATGCTCCTGCTCATCCTCCAGGCTTGCAGGACGACTCACTAGAGGAGGTCAGTTTTGTAACCGTGAAGGGCTTGCCCCCTAACACAGCTCCTCTGCCCCAGCCCGTGGGCCAGCAGGTCATTTCCAACTTCAAAAAGCTCTCTATGGAGGTCCTCTTCCAGAGGTTGTTTTGAAGTAACCTCAGATACACGGTGACGCTCAAAGAGTTCTGGAAGGACCATTTTAATATCCTCTATTGTGCTACTTTTATAGATGAGGCCTGGCATGAAGTTTCTTACAAGACCATGAACTCTGCTTGGAAGAAATTGTGGCCAGAGCTATAACTCCAAGGGACTTTGAAGGCTGTGAGGATGGTCCCAGTAGCCCTGTAGTGGAGCATACTGTGTCTCTGGGGGCATCCATGGGCCTGAGCTCAATGATGAAGATATTGAAGAGCTAGTGGAGGAGCACAGAGCAGAGCTCAGCACTGAGGAGCGGCAGGAGCTTCAAAAGGAGCAGCAACAGACAGTGGCTGAAGAAATTTCTTCAGGTGAGGAGGAGAGAAGGGAGGAAGCGTCTACTATACCAAAGAAAGAAACGTGAGGTCAATGGGTTGAAGTTCAAAGCTTTGTGGAAAAATGTCACCCAGACAGAGCTCTGGCAAGCCAAAATATGGACCTGTTTAATAAATAGATGATGTCACACATTAGGAACATTTTGAAACACAGACAGAAACAAGTTTCTTTTGATAGGTTTTTAGTGAAACTCCCTAAATCTGAGTCTCCAACAGTGTTCAGTGAAGCCAAGAGACAGAAAACAGAAGAAACCCCTGAGAAATCCTCTGAAATTGTCTTGGAAGATGACTCCTCTTCCAGCAATTAACTCCTCTATCTCGCCACCATCCCATTATGCCAGGAACTCCTCTCAGTACAGATAAAGTGAAGTTAAATTTTATTTTATTTGTATGTAATTGATTGTTTTTTTTATCCATGTCTGTTTAGTTTTAAGGTTCTGTATTGCAAAATAAGCTCTTTACTTAATATCGGCCCAGTAAAATGTGAAAGTTCTGGAGGAACTTTCATGAATTATTTCTAATTCCGTTACTTCTTATGGGAAAAATTTGTTCAGTACTCATCAGTTTCAGAACTCATCATAAGTTCCAGAACAAATTGACGACAAGTACTGAGGTACCACTGTATATTTATTTATAGCAGTCAATGCGTACTACAGTACTAACATGTATGGTATAAAACATACCTAAAACATAGACATGAAAATGGATGAGACAAATGGGAGTGCAAAATGATACCATTACTTTGGAACTGTTTGACTGTGTCTAATGAAGTCCAATATACACTTACCTCAGGGCCTAGCTATTCCATTTCCGGGTATCTACCTGGGAGAAATTAAACCATGTGTCCATACAAAGACTTGTATACAAATGTTCAAAACTAGAAACAACCCAAATGTCAATGAACAGGTGAGTGGATAAATAAATTATAGTATAGCCATACATACTTTATACTTCTAGGCTATAAAAAAAAAAGGAATGCTTTCTTTGCGGGGGGGCGGGTAGGTAACAGTTTTATTGAAATATAATTCACATATGATAGAAATCACCCATTTAAAGTGTATAATTCAATGATTTTTAATATAATCCTGGAGTTGTGAGAACATCACCACAATCAATTTTAGAGCATTTTCATCATTCCAAAAAAGGAACCCTGTACCAATTAACTGTCACGTTCCAAACCCTCACATTCACCAGCCCTGGGCAACCACTATTCTACTTTTTGTCTCTACAGATTTGTTTATTCTGGATGTTTCATATAAATGGAATCATAAAATATATGATTTTTGGTGAGTGACTTTTACATTTAGCGTGGTGCTTTTAAGGTTTATCCATGTTGTAGTAGATATCAAACATCATTATTTTTTTATTTCTGAATAATATATTATTTGTTTATCCATTCATTAGTTGATGGACACTTGGTTATTTCCACTTTAGGGTTTACTAAGACTGCCATATAAAATACCACAGACTGGGTGGCCTAAACAACAGAAATTTTTTTTTCTCACAGTTCTGGGGGCTGAAAGTCCAAGATCCAGGTGTCAGGAGGTTTGGTTTCCTCTGAGGCCTATCTCCTAGGCTTGCAGGTGGCTGCCTTCTTCACATGGTCTTCTCTCTGAGTTCACATATCCCTGATGTCTCCTTGTATGTCCAAATTGTCTCTTCCTCGAAAGACACCCATCATACTGAATTACAGCTTACCCTGAAGATCTCACTTTAACTTAATTACAATTTTAAAGACCTAATCTCCAGATATGATTACATTCTAATGTACTAGGAGTTAAGACTTCATCGTATGAATTTTGGAGGGACACGATTCAGCCCATAACAGATGTCATATTAAGAAACCATTGCTAAATCCTTGGTCACAAAGACTCATACCAATGTTTTCCTCTAAGAGTTTTATAATTTTAGCTATTGCATTTAAGTCTTTAATCCATTTTGAATCAATTTTTGTATATGGTATGAGGTAGGGTTTCAATTTCATTCTTCTGCCTATGGATATCCAATTTGTTGAAGAGACTAACCTTTGAATTGAATTGCTTTGGAACTCTCAATTCTATTCCATTGTTATATAGGTCTATCCTTATGCCTATACCACATTGTCTTGATTACTATAGTTTTATAAGTTTTCAAAACAGGAAATGTGAGTTCTCCAACTTTCCTTTTCTTATTCAGTATGTTTGGCTATTCTGAGTCCCTTCTATTTCTATATGAATTTTAGTATTACCTTGTCAATTTCCGCAGGAAAGCCAGCAAAGATTTTGATAGGGATTGTTTTGAATCTGTAGATCAATTTGGGAAGTATTGCCATCTTAACAATATTAAATCTTTTAATCTATAATATGGGATGTCTTTCCATTTATATAGAGCTTTAATTTCTTTCACCAATGTTTTATAGTTTCAGAATATAAATGTCGCACTTTTACAATTATTCCTATTTTGTTCTTTCTGGTATTACTGTAAATAAATTTTTCTTAACTTCATTTTTGGATTGTTCATTGCAAAGGTAAAGACATACAAATGGTTTTTATATATTGATTTTGTATCCTGCAACCTTGCTGAACATGTTTATTAATTCTAATAATTTGAGGGGAGGTGTGAATACCTTAGGATTTTCTAGGAACAAGATCATGTAAGAATGAATGCTTGATTTATGTAACAATAGAAAAACATTAAAGCCAGGTACAAAAGAGCACATGCATGATTATATTTACATGAGGTAAGAACAGGAAAACTAAACTATGGTAGTAGAAGTCACAACAATTATAGCCTCAGGACAGTGGATGGGGAAGTAGTAACTAGAAAGAAGCGCGAGGAGATTTTTGGGGAGTGATGAAAATGTTCTGTGTCTTGAACTGGGTGATGGTTACACAGGTGTACACAGTCAACGATGGACCACATATACAACAGTAATCCCATAAGATTATAATGGAGCTAAAAATTCCTATCACCCAGGGACATTGTAGCCATCATAACATTGTAACACAACCCATCACTCATGTGTTTCTTGTGATGCTGGTGTAAACATGCCTATGGCACTGCCAATCTATAAAATCACATACAATTACAGTACTAGGCTATACCAGCTAAGTTTGTGTAAGTGCACACCATGATGTTCGCACAACAAAATCACATAATGGTGCATTTTTCACACTGTATCCATCATTCAATGGTGTAGACAAGTTCAAACTTATTAAGATGACACTTAGAACTTATGAATTGACTGCTAGAAAATTATACTGTAATAAAAGTAAAGAGATAACAATGCAATAAACTATTTTGCAATGTGGTGGGCTACAATAGTATCATTAGCTAATTATCTCAAAGCCTCTGTAGCATAGGGACTATCTCATCCTTAGCGGTACACTAAGTAAAGCCAGATTTCAAATAGCCTTGCTTGATTTTATTCTTTATTTTTTGACTTATTACATCCTATGTCTGATCAGATCTTTACTTTCTCTTCCCCTCAAGATGTGGCTGATGAGAGGCTTGTACCAGGGATTGAAAAGATGCCGGTGTTCTTATTTTCTCATGGTCTATTAGCTCCAGCCTACAGTTTCTATGCAGAGATCCTTCTAAGCCACTTGCTTATTTTGTGAAAGTCAGTTTAGTGATAGCCAGATAACATAACACATGAAACTACTTTAACCAGTTATAAAACAGTAATGCCTTTATTAAAAAAAAAAAAAAAAGAAAAAAATAAAAAGATAAACATGGCCCGGGGAAAAAGGAGGGGGCTGCTATCAGGTCCTCCTCATTGTGTGAGACCCTAGGTACAGGATGACGCAAGCAAGGCTACCAGTGTGGATGGGCCTGAAAACTGGGAACTGTGGAACCTGTAACACTTCCCTCGCACTCCAAGGTGGGTCATCTAGCACACACACTGCTCTGGAGCTCTCTCTACACTTATCCCCACTGCTCCCCGTCAGGTTTCCTGGGTGCCTTAAGCTCATGTTCCTTGTCACTGCCAGACAGAAAGCAGTTTAATCACAGGACTCCTCAGCCTAGAAGGTCCTATGTGCCCCGATGGATTCCGATAGATTCCTTACCTGGACATCCGATGCCGGCCCGTCCTGCCTTCCCCACCAGCACCACGCCCATCAGCCCCTCTAGGCTACTTTCCGTCCTTCGCAGGCGCTGCTTTTGCACTTGCTGCTCCCTCTGACCGGAATGGCCTTCCTGGCCTTGCAAATTCCTTTCTCTGCTTCAAGATCCTCTGCAAATCTCACCACCTCTATCCAACCTGCCTTATCTCCACAAGACAGGATCTCCACAAGATCCCTCCCTCCTCTGGTTCATCTCACATATCACCGTATACTGTAATTGTTTTTTCATGTTGAGTTTCACTTTTTAGCCCCAAGTCCTCAGATGCTAGAGATTGTGTCTTATTCATTTTTGAAAGAATGAGAACATAGCTGCTCAATCAGTGTAATAAGAAGTAGGGTAGAGGTGGCTATGAACCCAGATCTCCCCTTGGGCCTTACCTGGGACAAGGTAATGGACTCAGAGCAGGAGGAATTGAGAGTTTCTGCACTTTTTCCAGCAGACCAGCTCTTAACCACTATCTCACCACCTTTGCATGAAGCAACCCATCTCAGACCCACTCTATTGTAATTTTAAATGTGCCAACTAAGGGAATGGGAAGGAGGTTGGCAACCATCACCAATAGCGCAGAAACCTCCCTTAACGGGGACCCTATGGAATATGTCGATAGGACACATTTGAAACTTGTCCATGTCCAAATGCAGACGGATGAATGCCAAGTTTCTTGCATGCTTGATTCTGCACATTGGAAGTGAGAGGAGAGAGACCCTTCCGTTATTTCCCCTAGAGTCTGTCCCAGTGAGCATGCCATGCAACTCCAAAGCAGGAGGGCCCCGTGTTTAGCTCTGATACTTAGCATTTTGTTTCCAGGCAAGGGCTAAGAAGGGAGCCTAGTAACCAAGGCCCCCTCAAAAGGCACGTGCTCTGTGGGGTAGGCTGGACCCCTGGGAGCAGGTTCCAGGTAAGTGCTCTTCCTCGCCGTGGGACTGCCAGATGGCCTGGCTCACTAACACCGTGATCAGAATTCCCACACAGGATTGCCATACCACATCACTCTTTTACAGAAAATGTTATGGGGGAAATGGAAAGACCATTTAGGTTTCTTACCTTACTTTCAGAAAGATGGGGCCGGATTGATTTCTGACATCCTAGCTCCTTTAAGAAAGACAGGACAAGAAAACGTGTTACAAAGGCATCTTAGAATGTTTATTCTAAGCATACTGATGTTTATAACTAACGAATCATACTCAGGAAGCAAAAGTAAATATAAGTAACCTTGAAATAGCTAAGCAAAATCTAACATAATTAATGATTCTCTGGGTGAAATGCAGCAGAGCTCAGAAATGTCCAGTTCCTGAATTCATTCATGTGAACATTTATTAGGTGCTTACATATGTGCCAGGCACGGTTCTAGGAGGTGGAGGTTCAACGATGAAAAACAACAGTGACTCTGCTCTGAGGGGCTCACTGTCCACTAGAGGAGAGAGAATTATTGGTGCCTACACATCCCCAAGATGGCAGGACACAACGCTTCCCAGGTGAGCATGGAGGGAACAAGCCCACCAAGTGTTGACCAGCGCTCGGTGTAGGACGCGGTGAGTCAGCATTCTGTCCTTTGATCATGTCCTCACAGATGCGGAAGCCATTGACCATCAAGGGAGAGGCCCGTGTAAATTTCTTTTTGATGGCAGTGGCAGGGATAGGAAGGGTGTAGTACATTGTTTGCAAAAAAAGCCACAACAATTCTCCCTGTACCTACGTTCTCATACAGTCTTGAACCACAGTGAGCCTGAGATTGGCCATGGGAGTTGCTTTGGCAGAGGCTTGAAAAACACTGTGCTTGCCCGCTATTGCTGTTCTTGGGGGTTCTTGCAACCACCAACGCTGGTGGGTGAGAAAGGATGACAGAATGGCAGAGCCCACAAGACAATCCTGCTTTATAAGGAAGGAGACTGAGGTTTCTAAAAGGTTGCCTAGCAATGCGCAGATGTGCGAAGAATCCCTGTAAAAATCAGAGGTAAGCCACATATCCTCCCTGAAGGCCACGGGCCACCTTTTCAGTGCTTCCTGTTGCCCTGCCTCACATAGGGTGGGCGCTCAATAAATGTTTGTTGCTCATGAACTGAAAAGCCGGGCCTTCTTCTGAATGGGCCCTAAATCACAGAAGCTTTGTAGAAACCGTGGGCCTAGGGAAGCTAGGAAAGGCAGCCCAGACAGCCCGGGTGACCAGGACAATCTAGGCACGTTTTCCACATGCCCAAGGTCCACACAGTCTGAGCCTTACACCAATATCCCCTTAAAAATGAACTTCCTGTAAAAGGGTTCTAATGAAGCTTTGCAGGTACTGATAGGCCTGCATGAGAATTAAAAGTAAGGCAGCAGTGAAAATCACTACCTGGGCCTTGGAATAGCCAGGGAACCAAGGAGAAAGAAACTGAATGGACCATATAATTTTGGGCCCTTACTTGGACAAAGAGCAAGGATTCAATATCCAGAGCACAACATTTCTAAGCTGGCAACAACTCCAAATACAACTGTCTTTAGGAAGCTATGATTGGTGTAGTACGTCTCACCTTCAGCCTTGGCTTTGTTGTGGAGGTAGGAAGAGTTCAGATTTAGAATCAGAGACCTGAGTTTGTGCCCTGGATCTGCCACTGATCAGCTATGCAAACTTGGGCAAACAATTTAACTTCTCTAAGCCTCAGTCTCCCCACCTGTAAAATGGGATCGATACCTACTTTGCTGGGCCTTTGTGAGAGATAAAGGAGCCTGTGTAAAGTGGAGTGGCTGGCACAGAGTAATTGCTTGTTAAACGGCAACAGCTACGGTAAAGATCACGAATTTGTCGAGGCACAAGGCAATCAATTACTGCAACTTCCCAGGGCCACGTAAGGGGTCAAACCAATTTCCAACTCCTGGGTTTCCATCTTGTGTCTGAGACCCAAGAGCCTGTGTTCCTGTCTCTGGAACCCCAAGTACCAGCCCTAGACCCACAGGTTGACACTAACCTCTGACGCCAGTGCCCAAGGCTGCTGACTGCCACATGGCGCCTGTGACACTGGCTGCATTGTGCCACCTCTCCAAGCTCGGCCTGACCTGCTTTAAACTCTCAATGGCATTCTGCCCGGGACTGGCAGAGCCAGGCAGGGGCAGACAGGGGCACAGGAAGGGGGCAGTGGAGACCACGAGAGGTGGCAATGACATCTCAAACAAACCTCCTGGTTTGGAGGTGCTCTCCCTTTCCCAGGGCAGGCACAACTTTTCACCCCGGGGAATAAGGGAGAAGAGAAGGAAGAGGCACAGGAGGTCCAGGGGCCTGGGGGAATCTTCAGGTTAACGTATTTAGTGGCCTCCACTCTCCACTGCAAACCAAACCAGAGCTTTGAATTCTGCAAATGAAACTGAGACTGAGCTGCCATTTGGGCACTAGAAATGGGATGGAATTTCATTCTGTCAAAGCCATGTGCAGTAGGAAGGTTGCTACGTTGGGTGTGCAAAGCCTTTCTAAGAGAGGATGAAGGGGGCGTTTTTAAACCATCCTGGGGGACTGAGGGAAAGTCGCCTGCGGCTCTGGGTTTGCCCAGACGCCTCCCCCGCAGGTTACAGCCGCTGCTTGAGCTTGCAGTCCTCCGCCCGCCTTCCAATGCTAACTGGGAACTAATAGTCACACAAAGGCGGAGGCGGAGAACATCTTCACAAAGCAAACAGGCCAGGCCTCGGCCGCGATGGAGATGCTGCTCTGAGTTCTGTCCCAGAGCACTCCGCAAGTCCTAGCCCTGGGTTTTATCATTGACATAAGCCACACTGTACCCCAACCTCCCAAACTGGAAAAAGGGAGCAACCTGTAGTCCTTGCTCCAGATGGGCCATCGGCAGCCCAGGTTAATTTAAAATGAGCCAGCTACTCAGAAAAACAAAACTTGTCCTATAAACATTTCCCAGGGTTTGTTCAACATCCAGGGCAGACGCAAAGCTCTGCTTTCACATGGCAACATAAAACCTGGAAAGGGAAGGCTTCTCTTAGAAAAGGCCGCACTCCTGGGTTCAGCACACATTCGCGACTTCACGGCATAACCAGCTACAGAGTGATTAACCAAAGGGGTTATGGGAGTGATTCCTTGGTCAGGACCTACCTGGGCCGGGTGAGCGTCTTTACAGAGTTAGAGGCCTGATCTGAGGGGTTCCTGCCTTGTCCCATGACATGTCCCTGCCGTGCTCTTGGCCTGGGTTTCCCTAAAACAGACCCCAACATAACACCCAGCCGGAGAGGGTAGGCGGAGGGGGCCACGGCGCCTGTGACCAAACGAAGTCAGAGAAAAGCTAGGGGAGATCTTACGCATGCGCGCTGGCAGGCCTGCCCCATGGTTGGCCGACGCCTGCTGTCCCTGGGTCCTTCCTCCTCTTCTGCTCTCAGCAGCAGGGGCTGGGATGCCTGGAGAAAAGCAAAGTCCAGAGGAGGCAGTGTCAGGGGTTCGTCGGTCTCATCCGAATCCTCGCCAGTCGGGAGCCTAAACCCTGGACACTGAGGACCATGGGCAGAGTGGGGGTCCCTGTGTCCAGGAAAATCTGTAATCCCAAGTAAAATGCCCTAGGTTTCTGGCAGGATATTATTCTGGAAGAAATTCCTTGGACCCTGTCTGCAGGTGGTGCCTTATCACCAGCTACAGTCTCCTTGTTTAAGATGAGGTCTAAAAAGGGGTTGTGCTTTGGGGAGGAAATCAAATAGAAATGGAAATTAGGTGATTTGATTATGAATTCCTAACTGGGCAGGTTATGGTGGGTAGTCATGCCCCAGGCCTATAACTGCTTTAGTGGAAGGTTCTAAGCCAGCTTTATCCATTGTTCTTGTGCTTCTAAGTTAACACACCTTTGAAATACCAGAAGCAATAACCATGGGGGGAAGGGTATTAACCCTCAAGAGAGCACATAATCTTAACTATCCTGTAATCCAATCCTCATTTTGCTTTCTCCAATCTTCCAACATCCTCTCCCTCCTTAATTTCAAGTGCATAGAAGAAGCTCCAAAACTGTTATGCTTTGGAGCACTTGAGGTCTTGCTCCCTGGCATATGTCATCAGCTTAGCTCAGATAAACTCTTATTTAAAAAAAAAAAAAAAAAAAAAAAAATTTAAAGGAAGTTAGCCAAAACAGCTTGAAAAGGCCAAAATTTCAAAAGTGTGATTTTCACCACAATGTTGTTCTTTTCCCCTGTCTGAATGAAACAGGGTAAGAAGGATCTCTGGGTAAAAATTACTTTTCTAATTATAAAAGCAATGGAAACTCATCACCAAAATAGTTAGAAAATACAGGCAAGTAGTTTAAGAATTAAAATCACCTTTACTCCTATAGAAATAAATTCTATTAACATTTTGGTATATATTGTTCCTGATTTTTTTTCTCTGAAAAACTACATAGCAATAGCACACAAAAATAGAAATATGACCCTTTTTAAATCTACTTTTTAAAAATCCCTTTTTAAATCTATTTTTTTCCTCATAGGATAATATATTACCAAAATCTTTTCACGTCAATAAATATAGATCCCATTAATTTTATTGGTTACACTGGGTAGAGATTTTATAATTCATATATAGAAAGGTTAACTCGAGTCCCTATTCAATAAATGTCAGATTTAATAAGTCAAAATTCCTTACAATACTTTTAAGTCTCTACCAAATCCTGAGCAGCTTATAGATGTTATGTGATTTGCCTGACAATCAGCATGTTGCAGCAAATCCAAAAGCCTCCCTACTGTTGAAGGCCTTTTCAGCTCTAAGAGAGTAAGCCAAGACGCCAGCATTCTAACACTGGCGTAACCCGGGGCACCCGGCCACTGACACCGGCAGCTCAGGGCTGGCGAATTCTGCCAGAGTTGGTCTTGGCAGCCCACCTGTCACCCCTAACATCCCAAACCCTCCCTGGCCCAGTTCAAAGGCATAAAACGCCATTTGATTTAAAGCTCATACTTAAGTCCTTCATCCCAAGGGGTTCTGGGAGAGAGAAGACACAGAAGTTGGTTGTTTTGTATTCTTCAGAGGATTTACAAATACAGGTACTAGTCTTTTATTTACTTGATAATCACACACCCTCCTCAATTAGAGGAAAATCTCCCAGGGTGCAGGAACATAGTAGGGATGGATTGCTGCCTAGAAGTCAACATAAGTATTGAATGCAGCCTCCAGTGGCTTGGCTTGAAAGCCTATGCAGCCATGCAATAGCTTTGACTCTGAAAAAGTTACATAACACAACTGAACTCTAGTTTTCTCCATTGTAAAATGGGGATAATGACAGTAGTAAAAGAGCCACATAGGAATGTGAGGCGTGCATATGTAAACAGAAGATTGAGAACAGTGCTTGGAACCTAGTGGGTACTCAATATATGTTACTTAACAATTTTTGTTGATTGTTTAGCAATTTTACTGAAACTCAAAACAATTACGCAAGCAAAAGGGCCCTAAGTGCCATAGTGGCTTATAACTGGAGCATAGCCTATTCAGAGGTGGTTTAAAACAGTGCGTTCACAGGAGATCTCTGGTCAAAATGACAGAGTAGGTAAATGTGATACTTGCATTCTCCCACAACCACATCAAAATTACAACTAAACAACACAACGGCCATCATTCGTAACTGCTTAAACTCTAGCTGAACAGAACCTCTGTAATTAAGGATGCACAGAAGAAGCCATGGGGAGAATGGTAGGAGGGGTGGAGGCACAGAACAGGTTGGCCCCATACCCATGTGTGGTGATTGAAACTCAAGAGGGATATCTCAGTTGCGGAGGTACCCCATGAGGAGCAAGGGGTCCCAGCTTCATACCAGGCTTCCTTGCCCAGGGTTCCAGTGCCAGAAAGAGATCTCCCCATAACTTCTGGCTGTAAAAAACAGCCAAGTGGAAATTGTGGCTAAGTGAGAGGGAGGCTTCTGAAGTTCCAGGCAGTTCCTCTTAAAGGGCCCATGCATGGACTTACTTGGACTACTCCCTCTGAGCTCCAGCACCGGGGCAGCAGCTTGAAAGGCACCAGGGACATACTGAGAGGAACTAAATTGTCTGGCATCAAGGTAAGAACAGGGGGAAGCTTTCTCCCAAACACAAGTGCTGTCAAAGACTATCATTCCTTTTCTAAGCCCTCCCTGACACAGCCAGCAAGCAGGTGCCACATCTGAATCTCCACCAACCCAACACTGTTTACCCTACCTGGTGATTCCTTGAGACATCACCCTACCCAAGTTGTGGGTCCACCCAATCCATTTCCAGTGGCTTTTCCATAAAAATGGCTTGTCTTGGCTCATGCTACAGACTTTTCTATCAACAAGCAGCATCTGGCCTTGGTGTACCCCATACCTCTTGCTAAGTGGCCCAGGCCTGGCACTAATGGTAGCCAGCGTTGGTTCTCAGCTGGATCTCTCCTGGGCACCTCCAAGCCCAGCACAAGTAGCAGCCATCTACAGATTGCTTTGTAGCTCATGCCAGAGGCCCTAAGCAGGGCACAGACAGCAGTTGACCTTGGCCTGCAACTCCCAGTAGGCGCCAGAGCCAGAACACTGAATGGACAGTTTCAGACCACGCCAGAGCTCCACCCAACCACCTCCATGAGCAACACACTCAAGGGACGAACTCAGAAGGCACTGAACCCCGCTAAAATGAGACCTGCTCAGTAAGGTTGCACAGTAGATCCTTCATGGTGGTTGGGGCCAGTCTTCACAAGTGATTGGCCTGGGGGCAAATCCTTTCCACTGATATGCCAACAGCAGTCAAGGCTCCACTAAAACGTGGGAGTATGCACAACCCACACAGAGATAGGGGAGTATGCACCTGGAGTGACCAGATAGGGTGACAAGGAGGATATGCCACTGGGCCTACAGAACACCTACTACATAAGGCCACGCCTACCACGTCCAGAAGATATAACTGCTCCACCTAATACACAGAAACAAGCACAGGGAGGTGGCCAAACTGAGGAGACAAAGAAGTACGTCCCAAATGAAAGAACAGACCAAAACTCCAGGAAAAAAACAAAAAAACAACTAAACGAAATGAAGACAAGCAATCTACTAGACACAGAGTTCAAAACACTGGTTATAAGGATGCTCAGCGAACTTAGGAAAAGAGTAGATTAACTTAACGAGAACTTCAGCAAAGAGATAAGAAACATAAAAATAGAGATAGAAAACATTTAAAAAAAACGAACAGAAATGAAGAATGATATAACTGAAATGAAGAATACATTACAGGGAATCAACAGTAGAATAGATGAGTCGGAGGATCAAATCAGCAATTTGAAAGATAAGAAGAAGAAAACACCCAATAAAAACAGAAAAGAAAAAAAGAATCCTCTCCCAAATGAGGATAGTATAAGGAGCCTCTGGGACAACTTCAAGCATACCAACATTCACATCTTGGAGGTGTTGAAAGGAGAAGAGAGAGAGCAAGAAATTGACCTAAGAAAGGAAATAGGCATAAAAGTCCAGGAAGTCCAGAGAGCCCCAAATAAGATAAAATCAAAGAGGCCCAAAATACATTGCAATTAATTCTAAGGGTAAAAAACAAAGAGAGAATTTTAAAAACAGCAAGAGAAGAGCAGTTAGTTACCTACAATGGAGCTCCCATAAGACTATCAGCTGATTTCTCAACAGAAATTTTGCAGGCAAGAAGACTGGCATGAAATAATGATATATTCAAAGTGATGAAAAGCAAAAACCTATCATTAAGATTACTCTCACCAGAAAATATCATTTATTTTTTGAAAGTTATTTGTGTTTTTTATTTTTATCATGCATTATATAAAATCTTCTTATAACCTTGGGTTTTGAGAGAACTTTCTAAGCATGACACAGATATCAGAGCAAGGAGACTGCATAACTATTACCATATAATAATTTTAAAAGTCAGAAACAAATTAAAAGTCAAAAATACAAGGTTTGCCACACATACAACAAAGAGTTAGTATCAGTAATCTGTAAAAATCTTTTCTAATTAACAAGAAAAAGATATACATGTCAAAAGGAATCTTTTTTAAAAAAAAGAAGAAATAGAGGTAATTTGATAAGCATAAAATGATATTCAAACCATTAATAATCAAATCGAAACCTTTTATAGCTTGGCAAAATATGAAAGGTTGGGTTGTGGTGGGTGTGTTGAGATTAGCACAGTTATCATTTAGAATTGAAGGATGAATAAAGAGCTTCTCAGACAAAAAAAAAAAAAAAGCCAAATGAGTTCATCACTACCAAACCAATATTACAAGAAATGTTAAAGGGTCTTCTTTAAGAAGAATAAGGAAAAAAAGATAAAAATATGAATAATAAAATGGTAATAAATATATATCTATCAACAGTTATTTTAAATGCAAATGGTTAAATACTCCGATCAAAGGACATATGGTGAATAAATTGATAGCAAAACAAGTCCCTTACACATACTGTTGATAAGAGACTTACTTCAAATCTAAAGATATACACAGACTGAAATCAAAGAATAAAAAAAGATATTTCATGAACATGGAAACAAATAACCACAAAAATCTGGGCTAGCAATGCTTATATCAGATAAAATGGACTTTAAAATAAAGGCAATAATAAACAACAAAGAAGTACCCAGCAATTCCACTTCTGGGTATTTATCCAAAGAAACCCAAAACACTAAATCTTAAAGACAAATACATCCTTATGTTCATTGCAGCATTATTTACAATAACCAAAATAGGGAAGCAACCTAAGCATCCACCAATAGATGAATGAATGAAGAATATGTGGTACATATACACAACGGGATATTACTCAGTCATGAAAAAAGAATGAAACCTTGCCCTCTGCAAGAGCATGGGTGGATCTAAAGGGTGTTGTGCTGAGTGAAGTAAGTCAGACAGAGAAAGACAAATGCCGTATGATTTCACTTATATGTGGAATTTAAAATACAAAATTAATAAACAAGCAGAACAGAAATAGACTCATAGATAGAGAACATTTTCACAGTTGTCAGAGGGGACGAGGTTGGGGAAATGGGTGAAAAGGATAAAGGGATTAAGATGTACAAATTGGTAGTAACAGAATCATCATGGGGATGTAAAGTACAGCAGAGGGAATATAGCCAATAATATTGTAATAACTGTTTATGGAGTCAGTTGGCTACTAGATTTATAAAGGTAATCGTTTTAAGTTATGTAAATGTCTAATCACTGGGTTGTACACCTGAAACTAATACAGTATATCAACTGTAATTGAAAAACTAAAAATTTTTTAAATAAATAAATAATAAAACAGTGTGTCCAAAGGAAGTACTCAAAACAATTTGTTGGAGTGAGGGAAGACAGTATCAGAAGTTTTATTGATGACTTTTTAAATTCTCACCCTGTAAGTTTTTAGGCTCTTCTTTATAATCTACACATTATTTTAGTATATTATTAAATGTATATATTTTTGAGATATAATTCCCATCCCCAACAGAGTCATCTTTTAAAGTATGTATGTAATTCAGTGGTGTTTAATATATTAATAAGGTTGTGCAACCATCATCACTATCTAATTTCAAAACATTGTCATTACCCGCCCCCAAAAAAACCCTGTATCCATCCGTAGCCACTCCCCACTCACTGCTCCTATCCCCTAATCTACTTTCTCTATGGATTTGCTTATTCTGGGCATTTCATGTATCTGAAATCTTAATGTATATACATAATCTCAAAATAATAATGGGGAGTGTATCTGTAAAAATATCTTACTAGTAGAGTGAATGACCGAAAAGCTTGGGAGAGCCCTGGCTGGGAGTATAAAGCTTCTCGGTTTTGTCTCCATCTCTGCTCTGAGTTTGCTCTACAGGCACTGAGGAAGGTGGTGGCCTCCATCAACCTGTGCCTGTGAAATTCCAATAGCTGGCACAGTCCAAAGCAGAATGTGATCTAAACATAATATATATTTTGCTTTGTATTCATGATTTAACTTTGTTCTTTTAAAAAAGATGTTCTCCTAACGATGGTGGATAGTCTAACAGTTAAAACAGCAATGCAGCCTGGGACCTGGGTTCTAATCTTTACTCTGCCATTTAATGAACTTCTCTGAGCCTATGTTTTTGTCTTTTTTTTTTTTTGGTCTGCAAAATGGGGATCACAGTAGGTAAGAGCTAGTAATCTTTTCCCTTTTTGCATTAGAATTTGTCTTTAGGTTAACTCTCTAGTTCTGTTCCCCTGGTCATACATATTACTGGGCAATAATTCTCATGACAAAAATAATCCTTGATTGGTAGATTGCTTCTGTGTTGGAAGAACTGCAAATACTAGATGGATGTCACAGCTTTGGGTTTCCCTGAGTGAGGCTACTCTTGTCTCCTGCAGGGACCCTGAAAGGTGTCCCTGTGGAGATGTTACAAGAGATTTTGGCTCCTGTGGGGCAGGAAGCTTTAAAGCCAAGAGGAATCCTACATTTGCCCAGTGAGATCTTGTCTCTTCCCATCGGAGCTGCTGCCTGTGTGTGGACTGTTGCACAAACTTTCTTAGGAAAGAACAACTTGACATGGCCCGGTGCCATACTGTGGTTCCTGCCTTAGAACCTTGCAGTCTGGGGCCAAGTGTGGCCTGTGAAAGTCTTCGAATCTGGAGGTTTAGTGGAGTCTAGCAACACTTCTGATGTGTGTTGCAGATTAAGTAATACAGATTAAGAGCCTGGCATACAGTAAGTACTTCAAAAGTGACAATTGTAAGTACTAAATGAATAGCTATTTTGTTTTGTTTTTTCATTTGATAAAACTTTTCATGCATTTATCATTTGATTATTGGCAAGAGATGATTCTAACCCTGAGAAGCCCAGGTGAAGATATCAGGCTGCCAAATATAACCCCCTTGTAAAACATAAAAGAAAAAACCCAAAACCTCTATAATTCTCAGAGAAATTAAATAAATATTTATTTATTTGCCACTAACTGTATGCCAGTCTCAGTACTAAAAACTGAGTATGTTAGGAGCCTTATAGGGGATAAAATGAACATGATCCCTGCCATTGCAGAGTTTATAACAAAGAGCAATATTTTAACATTTTTTATGTATTGGCTTTTTAGTGAGAAAGAGGAAGGTAGAAAGAGACAGACAGAGAGACAGAGAAACGTCAATTTGTTGTTCCACTTATTTACACCTTTATTGGTTGTATTCATTGGTTGACTGAGGATCGAACCCACAACCTTGTCAGACAATCCAATCAACTAAGCTACCTGACCTGGGGACAAGAGCAATTATAGTGCATTGTGATGAGAGAAAAGTGGGGAACTGTATTTTGATTTATATATATCTGGGAATCCAGAAGGCTTTTCAAAGTAAGAACATCAGCATGGGCTCGTGGCCCAGAATCCCGGGTCGGATAAAGATTAGAGCCCCGGCACTGCCCTTCCTCCCTGCTCTCTGTAGGCATGGTGGTTTGCTGCAATCATGGGCATGCCTCTGCATCCATGCCCTTAGCTAGTTCCCACACACAATGGCCTGGGCTTGGCCAATGACTTGCTTTGGCCAACTAGACAACAGCAAACTTGTCACAAGAAAAAACTTTAAAAAGTGCTTATGCCTGGAGGCGGGGGGGTGCTTACTTTTTCTTGTTACTCTTAGGACCCCTGCCACCGCAGCTATGGGAAGAAGCCCCAGCTAGCCTACGGGAGGATGAGAGGTACAATGGGGCAGAAACAAGCCGTCTCAGCTGAGCATCCTAGGCTAGCCAGCCCCCAGCTGGCCAGGGAGCTGATTGAGATGCAGGAGGGAGCCCAACCGAGACCAGCCATGCCTGGCTCAGATATGCAGAACCGCTATATGCTGTGATTTATAATAAGAAATATGTATTTGTTCTTTGTCCCAGTTTCTTATACACGGCTCCTAAAACCCTTGTGATTTCCCAAGTGATAAGAGCAATGGGAGAATCTTTTGTTATAATATTATTGTATTATCATTGTTATATATTTATATGTATTATATTATTATTTTGTCCTCAAATATCTCCAGTTCCTGAAATAGCTCTGAGTGATAAAGGTGAAAGGAGTGTCTTCTTATTCATAACAAGCCTCTTTTCTTTCCTTTTCCTTTATCTTTTTCTTTTCCTTCCTTCCTCTCTTCTTCCCTCCCTCCCTCCCTCCCTTCCCCTTCCTTCCTTTTAGGTAAGATTGATATAAAACATTATAGAGGTTTCAGGTATACAACATCATAATTTGACATTGTATCCACTACAAAGTGATCACTCTCAAAAGTCTAGTACCATTCATCACCATATAATTGATCTCCTTCACTCGTTTTTTCCCCTCACTACTGTTTCCTGTTGTAACCACTAATATGTTCTCTATAAGTTTCTCCCTATTTTATTTCTCTAGTTTTTTAGATTCCACATATAAGTGAGATGATATGGTATTTGTCTTTATCCATCTGACTTATTTCACTTAGCATAATACTCTCAGGTTTCATCTATGTCATTAGCAATGGAAAAATTTCCTTATTTTTTTATGGCTGAATAGTGCGTGCGTGCGTGCATGCATGTGTGTGTGTGTGTGTGTGTGTGTGCATACAGGGTCTGTCCAGAAGGTATCCAGCCATGTACTATGAAAAATAGAGATATTTATTGGAAGAAGATACAAGATACAAGAAACATTGTGCATAGGACAATGATGCCTCAGTCCCCTTCAATGTAGGCACCTTAAGACCTCACACAGTTCTCCCAATTGTTATCAGCTGCCCCATTGTATTTTCCTGAATCTTATTGATGGTCGGAATTCTCTTCCCTTTCAAAGGTGATTTTAGCTTTGGGAAAAGCCACAAGTTGCAGGCCACCAAATCTGGGCTGTAGCGGGGCTGAGCCACCTGGGTGATTTGATGTTTCACCAAAAGACTCTGCACGGGATGTGATGTGTGACTAAGCACATTGTCATGATGAAGCCAGTCACCAGTTGCCCATAGCTGCGGCCATCTGAATCATCAGAATAGTTTCCACAGAGGAATGTTTAAGCTTAACACAAAATTTGATGTAGATTACTTGTTCATTCATTTTGAATGTGACAGCCAAACAGTACACATGTTAACGCAACAGTGTCTACTGTCCCCACTGGCTAATACAGTGAAGTCGGCATTGTTCACACATGCACATTACAGTCCACTCTCCTTGGCTACCAGATTACATCAATGCCATATAACACAAACCATTGTTGTTATATTAATAATGGCAGGACTTTTCTGGACAGACCTCGTGTGTGTGTGTGTGTGTGTGTGTGTGTGTGTGTGTGTGTGTTTTGTTTATCCATCGGTGGGGACTTATGTTGTTTCTGTATCTTGGCTATTGTAAATAATGCTGCAATGAACATAGGCGTGCATTGGTGCATATGTCTTTTTGAACTAATGTCTTTGTATTCTTTGGATAAATACCCAGAAGTGGAGTAGCTGGATTATATGGTAGTTCTTATTTTTTTCTGCAGCATCTCCAAACTGTTTTCACCAATTTATATTTCCACCTATAGTGTATGAGGGTTCCCTTTTATTCACATCTTCTCCATCCCTTGTTACGTCTTATTTTTTTGATATTAGCCATTCTAACAGGTATGAGGTGTTATCTCATTGTGGTTTTGATTTGCATTTCCCTAATAAGTAGTGATATTGAACACATCTTTTTATGGGCCTATAGGCCATCTGCATGTCTTGGTTGGAAAAATGTCTATTTAGGTCCTTTGCCCATTTTTTAATCAGATTGCTTGTTTTTTGTTGTTGTTGGGTTTATAAGTTCTTTGCATATGTGGACCCTTTGTCAATGAATGTATGATTTTCAAATATCTTCTCTCATCCAGTAGTTTGCTTATTCATTTTTATGATGTTTTCCTTCACTATACAGAAGCTTTTTAGTTTTCTGTAATCCTACTTGCTTACTTTTGCTTTTGTTTCCATGTCTTTAGAGTCAGATCCACAGCAATATCACTAAAATGGATGTCAAGGAGATTACCCCCTATGTTTTCTTTAGGAATTTTATGGTTTTTCTCTAGGAATTTTTATGGTTTCAGGTCTTATCTTGAAATCTTTAATCCATTTTGAGTTGGAGTTTTTTTGTATATGATTTAAGACAGTGGCTTAGATCATTCTTGTGTATGTGGCCGTCCAGTTTTTCCAACACCATTTAGTGGTGAGACTATCCTTTCTCCATTGTGTGTTCTTGGCTACTTTGTCATACATTAATTGTCCATATATTTGTGAGTTTAATTCTGGGCTCTTACTTGTGTCCCATTATCTGTGTGTCTGTTTTTATGCCAACATTACAGTGCCTTGATCACTACAGCTGTAGTATAGTTTGAAATCAGGGAGTGTGATACCTCAAGAGCTTTATTCAAGCTTTTACCAAGAGCTTTTATCAAGAGCTTGGAATTCTTTCCAAGATTGCTTTGGCTACTCTGGATCTTTTGTGTTTCTATACAAACTTTAAAATTATTTTTTCTAGTTCCATGAACAATGTCATTGGAATTTTGATAGGCATTACATTGAATTTGTATATTGCATTGAGTAGTATGGACATTTTAACAATATTAATTCTTCCAACCTATGAGCATGAAATAAATGTATTTCCATTTATTTGTGTCTTCTGCAATTTTTTTTCATCAGTGTCATATACTTTTCAGTATGGTCTTTCACCTTCTTGGTTAAATTTATTCCTGGGTATTTTATTCTTTTTTATGCAATTGTAAAAGAAAATGTCTTTTTAATTCCTCTTTCTGATATAATTCATTATCAGTGTATAGAAATGTTATAGATTTCTGTATATTGATTTTGTATCTTGCTACCTCAATAAATTCATTTATTAGTATTAACCTTTTTTTTGGTGGAGTCTTTAGGGATTTTTATATATAGGTATCATCATGTCATCTGCAAATAGTGAGAATTTTATACCTTCTTTTCCAATTTGGATTTCTTTTATTTCTTTTTCTTGCTTGCTTAATTGCTGTGGCTAAAACTGCCCTGGCTGAGTGGCTCAGTTGGTCGGAGCATCATTCCCCCATATACCAAAAAGACTGCATATTCAGTCTCCAGTCAGGGCACATACCTAGGCTGTGGGCTCGGTCCCGGTTGGGATGCCTATGGGAGACAACCCATCAACGTTTCTCCCCCCCGCCCCCGCCCCCTGTCTCTCTCCCTTCCTCTTTCTCTAAAATCAATAAACATATCCTCAGGTAAGAATTAATTAATTAATTAATTAAACTTCTAATACTATGTTGAATAAAAGTGGCAAGAGTGGGCAGCCTTGTCTTGTTCCTCTTCTTAGAGGGAAAGTTTTCAGCTTTTCACCATTGAGCATGATGTTAACTATGGGTCTGTCTTATATGATCTTTATTATGTTTAGGTACATTCCCTCTCTGCCTACTTTGTTGAGAGTTTTTACCATAAATGGATGTTGAATTTTGTCTCATGTTTGTTTGTTTTTTTGCATCTATTGAGATGATATGATTTTGCTAATCCTTTATTTCATCACAAGCCGCTTTCAACCACACCTCAGTTTATGTTAATGAAGATGAGGCCTGGTTGCTAGGTAATCGATCATGTGATTAGAGGGTTAAAAATTTCAGCATCTGCCCCCACCTCCAGAGAAGGGAGAGTGGCTGAAGGCTGAATTAATCACCTATGGCCAGTGATATGATCAACCGTGCCCCTGCAATGAAGCCTTCATAAAAACTCAAAAGAATGAGGTTCAGACAGCGTCCAGGTTGGTGAACACGTGGCTTTGCTGGGAGAGCGGCTCACCCAGAAGCTCCACCCACATTCCCATATATCTCGCCCTATGTATCTCTTCCATGTGACTGTTCTTGGGTTAAATCCTTTTCTAACTGGTAATCTAGTATGTAAACTATTTTCCTGAGTTCTGTGAACCACTCTAACAAATTAACCAAATGTGAGGAGGGGGTTGTGACAACCTCCGATCTGTAGCCGGTGGGCCAGAAACACAAGTGACAGCCTAGGCTAGTGGTTGGTATTTGAGGTGGGGGAGGGGCGGTTTTGTAGGACTGAGCCCTTAACCTATGGGGTTTGATGTTACCTCCAGATAGACAGTGCCAGAATTGAATTCCATTACAAGACACCCGGATGGTGCCTCCGAATTGCTTGGTGTGGGAAAGAAACCCGGTACATTTGGTGACCAGAAGGATTCAGAGTAGTGAGAAGGAGACACCTGGTGCAGTGTTTCTTCCTCCACCAGCACCCAGCTAAGCCCAAGAAAGATTGGTAACTGAGCCCCAGGGAGTTGGTCCCTGCCTTCCAGGAGCGAACTATAGTGGGAGAGCCCCAAACTAGAGGTCAGAGAGCTGGCTCTAGTTCCTGGGTCCACCACCTATTACCTAGGTGGTCTTTGGGAAGGTGGGAACCCCTCTGAGCCTCAGTGTCACCTGATAACAGTCGCTCTCCTGTATACCTTACAGGGTCATTGTGAAGATTCCACACACACAGCTACCTAGATCCCTCCAAGGGAGCTACTAGCATGATCTGAATGGAAGATGGCAGTAAAGAAACTGTGTTGCGCAATAACCATTAATTTTGCCACAGGATGAAAGAGTTACAGTCACAGAGCACTTCCTGGACATCAAATTTCTTACACATTTTCTCATGTGATCCTGGTAAACCAATACAAGGGGGATAATATAATTCTGTTTCAAAGATGAGGCTGCTGACATTCAGAGGAGTCCTGGAACTTGCCCAAGGTCACACCGCAGGACATGGGAGACACACGTGGGCTCAGACAGTAAGGACTCCAGCATCCACTTTCTTTCTACAGCACATGCTGCCTCTCCTCCAGAGTCTGTGTCACGTCATGCACGCCTCCTCAAGCCTCAGGCTCCAGAATGCTGGAGCGGGGTGAACTGTATGCTCCCCAGCTCCAGGCGCTGTGCAGGGAGAGCCTGCAGAAGCCCAGCTGCCCACTAGCATTCGAAGCAGTTCATCAACAAAGTCTACATGTATTCTTGCTTTCCTTCCTTGCACCCAAGCATGGAAGCTATGCCTAACATAGCTCTGGATCACCAACACAACCTTACAGAGGAAAAAAATGTTACATCTTTCCCACTGATCTTTACTTCTTAAAGTCCCCATGGATCTGTTGTATGACAGAGAGAAATGTTATCATCCCCTTCTTCCATAGCTCACTACCTATTGTTACCCAAGATACAGTAGTAAGAGGGGAAAAAGAGACCTCAGGACTAGCTCAATGCACTCAATTTGAGTCATTCAAAGCAGCTTTGCTTTATTGTCAAAAGACTGCTGTGCTGGCTGGTGTGGTTCAATGTATTGAGACCTGGTTGCCAGTTCGATTCCCAGTCAGGGCACATGCCTGGACTGTGGACCAGGTCCCCAGTAGGGGGTGCTTGGGAGGCAACCACACACTGATGTTTCTCTCCCTCGTTTTCTCCCTCCCTGCCCCTCTCTAAAAATAAATAAATAATTTAAAAAAAAAAGATTGCTTGGTTTAGAACTCATATGGAAATTGGCAGCATTTCCACTGGCCACCACGGTTGCGTTCTGCAAACATACCTTACTTCACGCTGGGAGCTGACATTCATCCACCCTCCCATCACCCTAGGAGACTGTGGGCCCCCGCTCTGGGACTTGCACAGATCTCTCTAGAACTCCGTCCTCAGAATATAAAGCATCTGTGCAAACCAAGTGTTGTCCCTCCCAAAAAACACTGGCACAGCCACTTCTTAACACAACTTCAAAATAGATGCTGCATTTTTGTGTAATTTATCTAACTTTAGGAATCCCGGTATCCCAGCATTTTAATAATAGAAATATCCATGATTCATTTGCATCTGCTAAGTGCTGGACTCCTTGTTTGTTTCCAGCTATGCTTTCTTTGTATGGATTTAGTGTCTTTTTCAAAGAGCATGCACTCTTTAATCAATTGATTTTCCATCTTTTCCTTAAGCAACCCACTTGGAAGTAATTATAGCTAGCATTTATTGAGTGCTTATTATTTAGTCAGGCACTGCTACAAATAATCAGGGCATTAATTCACAGGAACCCCTCATAAGCAATACATCCCATTTTACAGATAAGGAAACTGATGCTCAAAGTGGTCAAGTAACTTCCCCAGGTCATACAGCTGGTAAGCAGCAAAGCTGAAATGTGAAATAGGCTGACTCCAGCTCCTGCTCCCTCAACCACTCTACTACTGTTTCCCTCGAGAGCACAGCATCAATTCAGACACCGAGGTTAACAGAACAAATGAGTACTCAGGGGAAAGAGGCCTTTTACAACTTATCAAGCTGTTATGAATACCAGCACAGCATTTGCCTTAAAAAAAAAAAATCACTTCAAACAAAAAATCTAACTGGTGTGAGTTTTGGTCCAGTTACAGATCACTGTATAACCCTGGGAAAGTGTTTGCCCCTTGGTGGGCCTCATCAGCAAAGTAAGTGAATTTGAACTCCAGGGTCTCCCCTTTGAGACCATGAGACTTGGCTATCACTCTATTCATCATCGTATTTTACAGAGAAGGACAAGGAGCTACCTACGGCAAAAGGCCAGGGAGGGTCTGGCTCAGGAAGGAGTGATACCACCTTGGCTCAGCCACCCACTCACTTGCCTTGGGATGACTTGAGACACCTCTGCTGGCTCTTCACTTGGTCCCAATCTCATTTTTCCAAAAGGCCAACATATGGTGTCCTTGCAACATATGCTTGTCCAATTGTAGATTCTTGGCACAAAGCAGGTGTGGGTGGGTATCTTGAGTCTTTTCTTCCTTGGGAACAATGCTCTGAGTAATAGTTCTTTGGTTGGCTAGTTGGGGTCCTGAGAACAGAAAAAGACAAAAGATGCATTTGTCATAGTATCAAGAGCCACCAAAGGACTGGAAAGGGGGAAGCCTGCACTGGCATCCTGTAAAAAGAAAGGCATGGGCCTTAGGTTCCCAGTGAAGAGAATGTTACTGTGGCCTTGTTGGTGGGGGTGGAGCACTTATGGTTATGAAGTTCTTAGTTCTACTGGGACCTCAAAGACACCTTGAGTGTGTCGGGGATGGTGATGATGGTGACAAGGATAATAAAGATGATGACGACAATGGTAGCTCACGTCCACTGAGCCCTCACGACCTCCAGACACCATGCTTACAGACTCCTCGTGCATGGACCCCAGAAGTTTCCCCATAACATCAGGAGGTCGAAGCCACTTGCTTATGCCCAGGGAAGTCAAAGCCTAGAGAAGCTAAGTCATGTGCTCACAGGAAGGCAGAAGTAGCAGAGCTGGTTTTGAATTCGGCTCTGTCTCATCTTGTGGCTTTGGCTCTTTATTTTATGAGCACAGTAGCTCGGAGCTAGTAATACCAACTCAGGTTTTAAAGTCTGTGGAGAAATGAAATGTCCACGTTGGTAGAAAAAATAGAAGAGGTAAACCTCTGGTTGGTAGTAGAGCTGGGGTAGACCTGAAACAAAATTCCTGGTGAATGTCCCAGGCCACCTTCCTTCTTTCCCCCTGTGTGAGGGGCTTCCCTGTAGACAAAAACCCCTGATCTTCCACAATCCTGCAGGTAACACACCACTGTTCCCCCACTTAACCTCCTCATTTCTTTCCTACTGTTCTTAATCCTGCCCTTTGTGGAACTTGTAGTCTCGGGGAGAAAGATGAATTAAGTTACAAACTGTGAATTATGGGTGGTAACCATCATGAAGAAGTATAGGGAACCATGATTTCTAATTCTGGAGATTCATGGAAGGCTTCCTGGAGGAAATGACTTTGGATCTGAGACTCATTGGTCTGGGTCAGAGTTTTCTCTGGAGGCTCCTAAGGGACAGGTGAACCTCGATAAAAGAGAAGAGAAAGCAATGGAGAAGGACAATGTGCCCTAGTACTTACTAATCTGCTCCTTCCAGATTTGGGCCTTACTGAGTGAGAGTGGCCTGGTTTGGTCTGCATCTCCAGGGCAGTGGTACTCAAAGTACGGTCCCTGGCAGACCAGTGGCAGCAGCATTACCAGGAAGTTTGTTATAAATGCTTGTCGTCAGGCTCTAGACCTACTAAACTGAAAATTTCGGGACAGAGGCAACAATTTGTTTTTAATAAGTCCTCCTGGTCATTCTGTGACCTGCTAATGTTGAGAGCCATATTCCAATAGATGCCTCCAGTCATTGAGTTCACTCTCTAAAAGTATAGTAGTCCTGGTTCTCTCTTACTCTCTCCTGTTCTCCACATGGAAGGGAAATTCATAGATGGTATTCTGAGAGAAGGCCTGATAGGGGTCTGCAGCTGTAGAGAGCATAGGACAAGTTATTTGGTGAAGTGGGAAATAAAATACAGAAATTTTAGCAATTCAGAGATTAATTGCCCAGGGGATGAGACTCCAGGAGCTAAAAGCATATTCTCTGAGAACTGGAAAGGAGCTAGCACATCATATCCCCCTCCCACTCCCGACCCCATCTAAGACAAGACCCAGTAGGTGGTACCTCACCCTTCAAAGCAGAATTTTCCATTGTTGGCTGGTTATGTCTGAGACAAAATCTGCCTTCCTCTGACTTCCTTCCATTGGCCTTCCTTCTCTGAATTCTTACAGAGAAACCCTTCTCCTTACCCCCAGCCTCCCAAGGATGACAGTCCTGCTTATCTACGGTTCTTAGTGAAGAGACAATCAATGACCCACCAAAGTATAAGAGATGACGCTGGACTTAGAAATGTTTTCATTAAAGCAAGGTGAGTATGATCGAAACTTCAGGTACATGGGCCCTTCAGGTGGGCCTGCTGACATGAGGGTGGCTTTGCAGGTTGGCCCATATTCTGTAGACAGTTAAATAAAAGTCAAAAGGATCTGATCATAACTCTGACCCAAGCCATCCTAGCGCCCTGATTTCTCTCCCACGTGGTTTGTGTTAAACCCTGTCTTCACGATTTGACTAATGAGGAAGAAACTGTTTTCGACTGTGTATTTAAACTGTCAATGCTTACATAGGTATTAACTACTTCACAGCCCAGGACCCACTTCGTTGCTGGAGAAAATAGTCCTCAGAACATGTTTGTGTCATTCTGAGGTTTCTTGTCACACCCAGCCAACGGTATGGTCAGGCACATGTTCATTGAACCATTCTGCACATCTAATCCCAGCCTACCTTCATGTGGACACTACTCGATTTCTTCTTCAACTGAGAATATAAAGTCAACCCTAAACAATTTTACTCCAAAGAACATGCTAACAAAAGACCCAACGCAGAGAAAACAAAATGTGGTAGAGCATAAAAGAGCAGCTTAAATTCTGTTTCAACTTGTACTCTCACGCTCTCCAAACATCTTTCACAACAGGAAGAAGAGAGCAGAAGGCTGATCAGTCCATTTCAGAGACAGCCAGACTGACACACAGGAAGAAATACAACACAAAGACCTGCCTCTCTGCCCGGTCATCTCACCACCAATCAGTGTCCCCCTGGCAGAGACACCGCTATCTGGAAATGACATCGGCCCTTGAGTCATAATAGGGAATTTGTCAACCAAAACATAACGTCCAAAGAAACTTACTATGAAATGGGGTTGTGACACGTCTTGCTGTGAAGATGGTCTCTGGAGAGTCACATCAGGATAAAAGTTCACTCGACTGAGGCTGGAAGCATGGCTTCTCTATGCTCTTGATAACGTGAGACAGTAATGTGACCACATGCTCTTAAATGAGCTTTCCACCAGCAGAGAGAGAGTCCTCTGCCCACCACCTTGTAACAACTAGAGCCAAACTTCTGTTTCATTTTTACCAAAAAAAAAAAAAAAAAAGGCTCCATCCTACAACAGTCATTGAATTCAAGCCTCTTCAAGGAGGAAGCAAAAGCTTCCTAATCGCAAGCAAAAAAATGCCAGCTATGCACTCCCACGGGGCTCCAAGCCCCCGGAGGCGCAGGGCACCAGGGCTATCACAATACCCTCCCAGCTGCTCTACAATTCAATTCTCTTCTGTACAAAAACTCCAGACACAGTCCAACAGTTCAAATCCAAACTTCAATCCTGGACAGTCCACCCTGGTTTTGCCCCAGAAGCATTCCCTGACCTCCCAAGCAGACTCAGAAATCTAGGCACACTAGCTGCTAAGGCCCAGAGACTAATCACATAGCTCTAGTTCTGTTTGAGAGGAGACAGGAATGTCCGACTTGCTCCACTGAGTGCTGCCTCCTGCGTACCAGGCACAGGAGGGAAAGGGTGTGGGTGAGTGGTGGGAGGAGGGCGCAGGGCAGAGCTTATAGACAAAACACAGATTAAGACACAAGTACCCAAGATAAGTGAGCCAGGCAGCCAGAATATGAGCAGTAAGGCCTCCACAGTAGGTGCCTTAAGAGCCCGAGTGAAACAAGAAATCATGGAAATTTAAAGTCTTTAGAACTGGTGGTGAGGATGTGAATGTAGAAGCCAACCATTGCACTCACGGTCACAGTTAGAAGAAGAATGAATAAACTGAAAAAATTATATTTCTTTTTAGAGACATTGGAAAGCTATGAGTACAATGGAACTAAATTGCAAAACAGAAAGAACCCAAGGTGAGTGGAAACTGGGGACTGGGCCCCTTTCTGAGGGCGGCTGCTGAGCCTGGGCGCAGCCAGGCGAGCCAGGGCTGTCAGAGCGGAGGCCACCCTGCCCTGAGGGAGACTGAGGAACCAGCTGCTTCGCTGGGCCGAGCGGCAGAGCAGAGTCAGGAGGAGCCCAAGGGCACAGCCGCTCTTCCCCACCCACCAGAGCTCCCTCGCAGGATGTTTGCTCTGTGCTGAACAGTACAGGAGACTGGGGGCTAGACTGGAAATTCAGAGAAAGATTTCCTGAAATATTATTATGTTTGTGAAACAGAAGTCTGCTGGAAGGGAGGGCCTGTAATAAACACAAGACAGGCATCACTCTTAAGATACTTGAAACTAAAGGTAAACTCACGCAGCTCAGTATCAGAATGGATTGAAGAAATGAGTCCACCATCTTAGGTGCCCCGAGGGAGAAAAGGTTGTTCACTCCCTGGGAGGAAATATAATCTATTTCAGACTCCAGGACTATTAGACATAGTATACAAAGGTAGATAGATAGATAGACATAATACAAAGCAGTAGAAAAATATGATTCATAAGCAAGAGAAAAAATAGACAGTAAAAAAAGTCCTACAGGGCTTCTGGGTATTTATCTAGAAGAATCATTTCTGGGTACTTATATAAAAGAAACGTTTCTTCTAGATAAATCATTAGCTCAAAAAGTTATCTTCATCTCCATGTCACCGCAGCATTATTAACAATTGCCAATACATGGAAACGACCTGAGGGTCTATCAATGGATGAATGGATAAAGATAAGGTGGCATCTATATACAATGGAATATTACTCACCCCATAAAAAGAAGGAAATCCTGCCATCTGTGACAACATGAGGGTGTTATACTAAGCTAAATAAGTCAGACAGAGAAAGACAAATACTGTATCATTTCAATTATATGTGGAATCTAAAAAACAAAAAAAAGCCTGAATCACAGATACAGAGGACAGATTAGTAATTATCAGGGAGGCAGACAGGGGAGTTAAAAATATTAATAAAAGTAATGGATAAGTACGTGACTGGATATAAGACTAATGATATAAATCAATTGTGTCTATTTGCATCAGCAACCAAACAATTAAGAACTAAACATTTTTTAAAGGGCTTCATTTATAATCACAAAAAAACTATAAACTACTTGAGAATAAATCTAAGGAAAAAGGAGGGCAAGACCTACGCAGAAAATTACAACGCTCTTCAGAAAACATAAGAGCAGACCTACATCAATGGAGAGACATCCCATTTTAAAAGCTGGGAAGAAACAACATCTTAAAGAGATCATTCTCCCCAAACTGATCTACAGATGCAATGCAACGTCAGTACAATCACCAACAGGTGTTTTTGTTTTTGTGGAACTTAATTAGCTGGCATGTCATCAGTGGAGAAAGAGGGGACTATCTAAGAGACAGCTTGCAAAACTATCTATATGGAGAAGAAATGAAATTGTTTCTAACTCATACCATACTCATAAAAATCTTCTTCACTTAAACTAAAAACTAAATGTCAAAAAAAACTTTAAAAAGTTTAAAAAAAACTTTAATTTTTTTTAGAAGACAATACTATTAAAATTTTTCTGACCTTGAGGGTAAGGAAAGATTGGTTAAATAAGACACACACAAAATGCTAACTTTTTAAAAAAGAATGAGACTCTTGAAAATATTAAATATAGAACCATGTTAATCAAACCTTAAAGAAAATGAAAATACAAACTGTAAATGAAAAGATATTTGAAACACCTAAAACTGACAATGGACTAGATCCACAACACAGGGATGGGCAAAAGTAGGTTTATATTTGTGAGTACGGAAAACAGAGTTTATTTTTGTATTATTTATTAATTATTATATTTATTTATAACTGTAAATCTACTTTTGTGCAGTCCAGTATATAAGAAATTCTTACAAATCAATAAGAAAGAAACAACCAGCTCAGTTAAAAATGGGCAAAAGCCATGAATAAAGCATTTAACATAAGAGGGAAAACATTTGGTTAATAAACATATGATGAGATGTTAAATCTCAGATAACCATAAATTAAAACCACAATTATACATGACTACCCACCTATTAGAATGTCTAAAAATAAAATGACCAACTAATCCAAGTGTTTGCAAATATGTGGAGAAACTCAAACATTCCTATACTGTTAACATCAATATAAAACGGTTCAACAACTTTGAAAAACAGTTTTGCTTTTGTCTAAAAATTCAACCAAGAGACCTAGCTATTGTACTCCAAGGTATTTACCCAAGAGAAATGAAAGTATATGTCTATCCTGAGGCTAGTATATAACAGTCTTGCTTCTTAAATTACAAATAGCTGAAAACTAGAAACAACCCAAATATCCAATAGGTGAATGGATAAACTGTGGTGTGTCCATGCATTGGAATATTCAGCAATAAGAGGAATGAACTCTCTCTCTTTCCTCTCTCTCTTTCTCCACTGCCCCTTCTGTCTAAAATCAATAAGCATGTCCTTGGGTGAGGATTAAAAAAAATAGGTATACTGAGTGAAAGAAGCCAGGTCAAAAAAGCAAACCAACTGTATGCTTCCATTTATGTAAAAGTCTAGAAAATGCAAACTAAATTATATAGAAATAGAAAGCAAATCAATAGTTACCTGAGTATGGGGGAGGGAGTAAGGGGGGGAAGGAGGGATCACAAAAGGTCACAAGGAAACTTTTTACAGTGATGGATATGTTCAATATTTTGTTTGCGGTGATATCATCAAAATACATCAAATTATACACTTTAAATATGTACAATTTACTCTATGCCAAGGAATAAAGCTTCCTGTTGTTTGACTCTAACAGAATAATTCCTTTTGGAGAGAACATCCCTCTTTTTATTCAAACACCTCAATGGGCCTCTTTGGTTGGGAAAGGTGAGGTCTCAGGCTGGCATAAGAGTGGACTGATACCATAAGAGAGTCACTTGTTCTGTAAAATAAAGCAAGGGAGCCCTGGCTGGTATGGTTCAGGGGGTCACATGCCAGCCTGTGGGCCTGCGATCAAAAGGTTGCTGGTTTGAATCCCAATGAAGGCACACGCCTAGGTTGCAGACCAGGTCCCCAGCTGCAGATGTGTGAGAGCCAACTGATGGATGTTTCTTTCCCACACTGGTGTTTCTTTTCTTCTCATTCTCCTTCCCTTCTCCTCTCTTTAAAAATAAGTAAATAAGATCTTTTCTTTAAAAAAAAAAAAAAAGCAAGAGAAATTTTTTGTTTTATGGGAGTTGTCTAGAATTCAGAGAAGATAACAAAGAAGTCTCCAGAGAAAGTGGGAAGAATTCGTACAATGGCAGCAAGCAGAGTCCACGGAGAAAGATAGGCAGTGAAAAACTCCCTGGGGGAAGGATGGTCATAGAATTTTGTTATCCAACATTCATGTTTAAATTGTTTCCTATTCTGTGAAGTAGTCCCCTTCCACCATCCCCAAACCTTCAGTGAAGTCTGTTGTAGACGCTGGCCTTCAGTTAATGGTGTTATGAAGAATCAAAGAGGAAGAGACAGTTTCATACATCAACCAAAAGAGGGAGAGAGGCAGCAGCCACAGGACTTTTGAGGACAGTTGAGATAAGCAAGCTGGAGCAGGAATTAGAGTAACTGGAGGATGTGAGCATTCCTTTCAGGAATTGTCAGAATATTAAGCCTTTCTGCAGAATGTGGGATGGAGAAATGCTTCAAATTTTATTTGAGAATTAAAAGAAAGGGTTACTCCAGCGGCTGGCCAATTTGAGAACATCTAGTTGATCCTAGAACATACTTTGGGAAGGGCCACGCTAGGCCGCGCTAGATACCAAAGAGATGATTCAGTGGAAACCGGGCCATGTTCTGACTGTGATGTGAATGACACCCTTTGGAATTGTCCCTTGTGGTGTTAGTGCATCCCTGCTCTTTAGATGGATCCCCCCAACTATTCTCAGTGACTTACCTTTCTTTTTATCTCTCTTTCCTTCTCACATTTTTAAAAAATGAAGATTTTAAAAGTATTTTTCACTTTTCCCCCAGCTTCTTTCTTTCCTTGGCTGGGCCAGAAATGAATTAAACTCTTCCACCTTAATTGCCTCTCCTAGTTCACCCCACATATGAGCTATCAGATTCGTCTTTTATTATCCAATTTCTCCCAAGTCCCCTCCTTCTTCTAATAAAATATGGTTTACCAAAGGTTTCAACTGTGAAACAGCAAAAGAGGGACTATCAAGACAGTGGGGGTAGAGGGAAGTGGGTGTGGGAAATTAATTTCCCCCAATTGCCATTCATTAGCCAACTAAAGACAGACCAATGGGAATGAGGTCACTTATTCTGCAGAATCAGAGTCGTAGAGAAATTGTAGTTATTAAATCTATGTTCATCTGTTCTTTCTAGCCAAAAAGTTACAGGGAGAAAGTAACCACAGGACTAGAAAATGTAGATAAAGATACTCTTCCCAAGAGGAAAAGTCTGTGGGGTTCACACGAGGGTCATTTACCTTGTTGTGTGCTGTCGTTGCTGATCTTGCCTAGAAAACTCTGAAAAGTTAGCCCTCCATCACCCTGGATGTTTCAGGGGCGGACTTGTCCAAAGACAGCAAGCCAAAGACAGCAAGCCTCTCTGTAGTTCTGTTACGGTTCAAGGATTCTATGATGCCATCAATTAGTCAGAATGTGCAAAGTTGCCTGGATACCTTGGGTAAGAGACCATGGCTAGGTGACCTCCTCAGCTTGTCAAACATGTGCTGAAAGACCAGTTCGTGGAAGAACATGGTGGTGTGGCTACCTGAACCGGGGCCAGATCATCTGTCTAAGCAGATGGCAAAGGGAGAGACCCCCAGCAGAATTAGGGGAAAGAGGGACTGGGAGCTGGAAGTGTCTTATGAAGGAATGGGAGAACTGGAGAAAGATAACAAGAACAAGGTTTGGGCTTCACTAAGACAAAAATCTGATCATGAAGCATTTCCCCAAAGAGACATAACCTCAAAATACAAAAAGATAAATTTAATAAACCCATACAACATCTCCCCAGGGAGATATAATCCTAAAATACAACAAAGTTTATTTTGATTAATCTAGCACCCACCCACAGCAGTATCTCCATACATGTTTCTTGAATGTATAAAAAAATAATTTCCCAGAGACCTTAACTCCCTCATCTGTCCCCAGTTCCAGGGGGCCTCTTTCTCACTCTTTTAGAGTGTGGGACCATGTAATAGAGTCGCTGGAAGTATGCACTCAAGTGAAATTTGGATAATCTGTTAAAGGTATTGTAGAAGAAATATATGGAATCATATACTTCCCCCTGTTGGTAAGAAGTTTTCACGGAAGAGATGCTCTCAGCAACTTGTGACTCTCTGTGCCCCTTATTCCACCAGCAGAGCATGAAGTTACCAAGCAAGCCTCCCAGATGAAATAGTAACACCTCATGCAAAGATTCTTGGGAAATAAAATATTTTTTATTCACTTACTGGATTTCATATACCCAACAGTCCTTGAAACAAATACCAACAATAGCATCATAAACCACAAGTAAAATGAAAAACAGGTGCCCCAAAATACATCCCTCCCAATGACACACAAATATTGAGGAAAAAATCCTGCAGAGTGTCACACTACTACCCTTGAGCAAGATCAGCTTCCTGTAGGCTTCCTGGCAATCGGTCCTTCCTCATCCTGGGGCTGAATACTCCAAAGTCTTTGGAGTCAATGTGATAAGTTAAGGACACATTAGACTAGATCTCCAGTTTATGACAGGAGTCCCTCGTCCTCTCAAGGGTACCTCCGCGAGTAGAGGGCCCAATCTACTACAGCGAAGGCCGAAGCACAACCGCAGGAGCTCAGCCAGCCAGGCCACGGGGCAGATTGCACATACGTTGCCAAGTGCAGTGGCCACAAGACCCAAAGACGTTACAGAACTGACAGGCCAGCTGGCAACTGAAAAATTTGCTGAAAGGGTATCTCTTGAGCCTCATGCTTTAATTTTTACAAGCTGGTTCATCTTGAGCCTAAACATACCAAATAGAGATACAATGTACTGCCCTTGAAAACCAGTAACAAAAAGCTAAGAATGCCCAAGAACCTGGGGTTCTCCTTCGGCCACCAAGAAGGCAAAGTCAGCCAGAGCCTGCCTGCTGATTCCTGAGCAACTCATCTGCCGGAGGAAAGGTGTGTCAGAATCAAGGTGCGTTGGGCCCACCCGTGAGGGCTTCCTAGTTCTCCGGTGCCTGCTGTAGCCTCTTGGCCACAGCAGTGATCAGAGCGGCTCCCTTTCCGCTGCCGTCTTCTGAAAGCAGGAACGTCACATCACACCGAGGGGCAAGGGCTTTCACAGTTTCCTGCAATATCGTAGAAAAGCTATAAAAGAGAGGAAGAAAAGACCTTCATCAGCACTGACATATGGAATCAGCATATTTATAAATTATTTCAATCTAGTTTGTTGCTTCCAGTTTGCTTCTCGAAGCTCTAGAAGAGCTTACACAGTTTCTTAAATAGTTGTTTTAATATTACCTTTTATGGAGCAACTACTAATGCCAGAGAATATGCTAAATGTTTGACATGCAGAATATCAAACTGTAACAAATAGTGGTTTGAAAATAATTTTCGTTATCTTCACTACCTAAATAAATTGATGCTTCAAAGTTAAGAAATTTACCCAAATTTATACAACTAGACAGTTTATGAAGATTTGGACCAAGCCAATCTTCTTCCAAACCCCATCTTATTTGGTGCAAATTTTCCCCAAATTTTTATTTTCAAAATTTTCAAACTTACACAAGAGTTGAAAAAATACTTCAAGGAGTACCTCTATACCTTCTGCCTAAACTCAAGAAAGTTAAAATTTTGCCCTGTTTGCTTTACCCATCCATCCATTCATTCATCTCCCCTTCCATTAATTTCCCCCTAAAACACACAGTCTTAATCACACTTGGCCTCTCTCAGCGACCATTTGAGATATTAAATCCATTGGAATTAACATCCTGGGAGTCAGTTACCAGGCCAGCCTGTGGGGTCAAAGTGTGTTTACCAAAGGCCTGGGCATCTAGGCCGCAGATCCTGGGATCCTGGGTCACTGCCATGGTACAGATGGTGCTCATCTCTGAGGGCCAGCGTGCCAGAGCGGGTGCTGAACCCAACTCTAACACACAGCCAGTGGGTGACTCTGGCAACCACTGATGCTTCTTGGGGCTCTGCTGGCTAAGTGAGAGAACATCTGGAATACTGCTGGAGGCACAGGAAGGGTAATTAGCCCCAAACTCCCCAAGAGGGAGGAGAAAATGGCTTGGCAGTCACTGATCAGTTTATTTATTTTTCTTTCTTTCTTTTTTCCTCTCTCTCTCTTTCTCTCTTCCTTCTTCTTCTTCCTTCTTTCCTTCCTAAGTATACAATTCAGTGGTTTTTAATATATTCACAAAGTTGTGCAACCATCATCAATCTCTAATCCCAGAACAATTTTGTCATCCTAAAAAGGAAACCCATACCCATTATTAGTCATCCTCTATTCACACCAACCCTCAGAAGGGTCCAGCAATTGCTACACTTTCTATCTCTATAGATTTGTCTATTTTGGACACTTAATATAATGGGATCCTATAGGATGTAGCCTTTTGTGTCTGGTGTCTTTAACTTAACATAATGTTTTTCAAGGTTCATCAAAGTTGTAGCCTGTGTCAGTACTTTATTCTTTTTTATGGGTAGTATTCCATTGTATGGCTATCCTATATTTTTTTTTGTTTTTTTACCCATTCATCAGTTGATGGACATTTGGGTTGTTTCTCCTTTTGGCTATTATGAATAATGCTGCTATGAACATCACTAACAAGTATTTGCATGAACATGTTTTAAATTCTCTTGAGTACACCTAGGAATGAAACTGCTATATCATATGGTAACTTCATGTTTATCTTTTTTAGAAACTGCCAAACTGTGTTCCCATCAGCAGTACATCAGGGCTCCAATTTTATCACATCCTGATCAACACTTATTACTGTCAATCTTTTTCATTATAGCTATCCTAAGTGTGTGTGAAATAGTATTTCATGGTTTTGATTTGCATTTTCCTAGTGACTAATAACATTGAGCATCTTTCTGAGTGCTTATTGGCTATTCTTTGAAGAGATGTCTATTTAAATTGCTCATTTGTTAATCAGGTTATTTGCCTTTATTCTTGAGTTGTTTTAAGTGTTCTCTATATATTCTAAATATAAGTCCCCTCATCAGATATATGATTTGCAAATATTTTCTTCCACTCTTTCCTTTCACTTTCTATGGTGTATAAAAATTTTAGTCCTGGCTGGTGTGGCTCAATGGATTGCATGCCGGCCTGTGAACCGAAGAGGCACCAGTTCAATTCCCAGTCAGGCCACGTGCCTGGGCTGCAGGCCAAGTCCCCAGTAGGGGGAGTACAATAGGCAACCACACACTGATATTTCTCTCCCTCTCTTTCTCCTTCCCTTCCCCTCGCGCTAAAAATATATAAAATCTTTAAAAAAAAATTTTTAGATTTTGATGAAGTACAATTTATCTTTTCTTTTGTTGCTTATGCTTTTGATGTCATATTTTAGAACATTGCCTATTCCAAGGTCACAAAGATTTATGCCTATGTTTTCTTTTAAGAGTTTTATAGTTTTAGCTTTTAATTCAGGTCTTTTACCCATTTTGAGTTAATTTTTGTACGTGGTATGAGGTCAGAATCCAACTTCATTTTTTTGCATGTGGAAATCCAATTATAGCACCATTTGTTAAAAAGAATATTTTTTCCCCATTGAATGGCCTTGGTGTCCTTGTTGAAAATAAACTGACCATAAATATATGGGTTTATTCCTGGACTCTCAACCTCTATCCCAATGATCTGTATGTTTAATCTTAATGTCAGTACCACACTGTTTTGATTACTGTAACTTTAGAGTAAGTTTTCAAATAGAGAAGTATGAGTTCTTTAGTTGTGTTCTTCTTTGAAGATTGTCTTAACTAATTTGAATTCTTTGCATTTGCACATAAATGGTAGGATCAATTTGTTGATTTCTGCAAAGAAGTCTGTGGGGATTTTGATAGTGGTTATGTTTAATCTGAAGATCAATTTGGGAAGTATTGCTACCTTAATATGAAGTGTCCCAATCCATTAACATGAATGTCTTCCCATTTATTTAGGTCTTCTTTAATTTCTTCCAATGATACATTATGGTTTTTAATATACAAGTTTTGCATTTGTTTTGTGAAATATATTACTAAGTATTTTATCCATTTTAATGCTGTTGTAAATAAAATTATTCTCTTAAGTTTTACTTTTGGATTATATTGCTGATGCATAGTTGGTTTTTGTATATTAATCCTGTATTCTGAAACCCTACTGAACTTGTTTATTAGTTCCAATAATTCTGTGTGTGTGTGGATGACTTAGGATTTTGTATATACCAAATCATGTTATCTGTGAACAAAGACAGTTTTATTTTTGCCTTTCCAATATGGATGCCTTTTACCACCCTTTCTTGCCTCACATCCCTGGCTAGACTTACCCATGATTTTCCCCTTGCAGTCACACATTTCGGGTCTGGTTCTTACAAACCTCTCCTTGAATCAAGATTTGACTGAGAGACAAAAATCACACAACCATCTGGAGGCAGCATTAGAAGCAGTACAGTGTTGACCAGCAGTGGCGATAGTGGACATCCTTGTCTTATGCCTGATCTTAAGGGAAAAGCATCCAGTCTTTCACCGGTAAATATGATGTCAGCTGTGGACTTTTCATAGATGTTCTTTTTACCAGGTTGAGAAAGTTCCCTTATTCCTAGTTTGTTGAGTGCTTTGCATCTTCGAAGATGTTAAGATTTTACCAAATGCTTTGTCTGTACTTATTGAAATGATCATGTGGTTTTGTTCCTCAGTCGAGTCATGATTCAAGGGAGAGGCTTATAGGAGCCATAACAAAACTATGTGACCCCCAAGACAAAAACCAAGAGAAGATACCACTTCGTTATTTTGGACAGTAAGCTTCATAGGAAGCACTAAAGGTCAAGGATTACAAAAATATTTTCATGTATACATTTCCACATGATTGGAAATTTATATAAGCTTCTTAATACTTTTCCTCTTCACCAAAACAAAATGTAAAACTCTAAATGAAAATAAAAATTATAGCTTTCATCACTGAAGTTTTTGTGATGTTCCATGCATGCTACACAAACTGTATACCTTAATCCTCATAGCAATCTATGAGGCAGGTATGACTTTTGCCCTCATTTAACAGGGGTGAGAACCTGGCCCTAGGGCTCCCAGCTTCTAGGTGGTGGATCCAGAATTCACTCACATTGCCTGACAGGGCTCATAATCCTTCTGTCTACTTACTCTGAGCTAAGAAAATTATAACCAGCTCATACTTGACAATGCTCTGTATTATACAAAATATTCAGTTTCATTACCCCCCTGAGAGGTCAAGTGGGAATATGTTAATAATCATCACTTGTATTTCCTGAGCACTGAGTGAAGCACTTCACAGGTATTGACCCATGTAATCTTCATGTAGCTCTGTGAGGCAGAGGTTATTACAGTCCACTTTTTACAGAGGAGGAGGCTGGGGTTCAGAGGGGATGGCAAATACCCACACATCATACCACTAGGCAGCAGAGCCACCAGGGCTCAACCCTGTCTGTCAAATCCTACCAGGTCCACTTGGCCTCAGCACCCTCCCACCCCCGCCCTCTGCGGGCACTCACTGAGGGTGCAGCTTGTACAGGGTGCCGTCCACGCCTACAGTGATCTTCAGGTGCTCAAGCCCCTGGTCTTTCCTCCTTTTCTCCACGATGGCAGCCATGCCTGCGCCACAGAGCTGGGCAGCCCGACGGGACACAGCTCCACACACCTCCTTCACCACGATGCTGTCCTCACACGTGCTGTCCAGGCCAAGCTGCTGCAGGATCCTCCTCACCTGGAGCAGGGCCAGCCGATCGCTGCAGGCAAGCAGAGCAGGACATCAGGACCTGCTCTGGGGGCCCTGGAATCTGCCCCACATGGCTCACAGCCCCCCACCCCTAGATGTCCTAGAGGGAGGAAGAAAATGACCCAGACAATGGCTAAGTTGGAGCAGGATGCCACCCCCAGGAAGTCCCATCATCCTTAAAAAATAAAGGAGGAGAACCTCTTATGTTAGGCATGTTCAAATCTCTTATCTCACTAGGAGGTATTACTAGTTTCAGCAACCAACACGATGCGCATCAAGCATCCACTTTTCGGAAGAGGAATCTGAGGTTCAGAGTGCTGGAGACGCCCACAGAGACTAGAGAGCAGGGATTCAAACACACTGCTTTCCACACCAAATCTAGTCTCTCCACCGAACACACCAGCTTCCGGTACTCGGGTCCCCTTCAGCTGGCCAACTGTCCTTTTATAACTATTCTGATTTTGTGCTTTCTCTTCCCAACTAGACTACATGCTTTCTGAGGGTAAGACTGTAGTTTCAATAGTAACCAGCACAGGGCTGCGTACATTGAATGGGTAAATGAATGAGTGACTATACAATGTACAATCAGCACCTTAATAAATGGGAACCTGCTAGACTATGCAGAGAAGCACCCATTGTGGGGACCCATTAGCCTCGACTCTAGACCCTGCTTATCTCACAGTGAACTTACAGAGCTCTGACTCCTAAGCTAAACAACAGGAAGTTACAGCCTTGACTGTCTCATGTAATACCTAGGGGAGAAGAGTATTTTCAAGAGAGAACAACTGAGAAACGACCTCTGTGATTTTATAGCAGATTCAACAGGTAAGTGGGGGTGTAGTCAGGCAATAAAATCTTTTGTAGACCTTAAAGATGAGTTTGCATGAGAATATGTAATGCTATGAAAAATGCTCATAATGTATAAAGTGAAAAAATAAATTATAAAAATACTCTGTGCCATATGACCTTGGTATGTTTTTGTTTTTAAATAATGTTTGTCCTTGAACAAACAAAAAAAAGTAGAAGGAAATTTATATAGTTGCTGGTAGAATTACCAGTAATTCTTATTTTCTTTCCTTTGCTTATGAATGAGTAATATTTGTATAGGAAGAAAAAAGTGAGGTAGTATTAGTATGTATAAAATTACTTCCATAGTGTAGTCAACCTAGTTCTCTCATGTAAATTCCCTTACTCAATCCTCAGAGCAATCTTTGAGGTTAAGCAGCAGAGCAATTATTTTTTTATAAAGAAGGAAATCAGGGTCCAGAGAGGTGAAGCTACCTGCCTCAGGTAACACAGTACAACCGAGTTAAGTGGTAGAGATGAATCTTAAGCTCAGGCTCTGGGACTGAAAATCCAGGATCCTTCCCCTGAGAATCACCGTCCCACCCACTCACAACGTGTTTTGGAATGGGCCACAGTCAGCATAGCACCTACTATCTCCCCATTGGCACCAAAGGACTATTATCTTCTTTTATTCCATAAAGGCTTGCTTTCTTTTAATGCCTGTAGAAATAAAAGTATCCAACAGCAAACGGCTTTGGTGGCAGAGGCAAATATTTCTGGAGGCATACAGATCCTGACTTTCTTTGTCTAGGAACAACTTTGTATTCGAAAACCCAAGGCAAAATAAGTCAATCTGCTTATCTCTTGCACACAAGCAAGCAACTATTTCCCCCACACAAAAGAGAACCCCTCTGGTCACCAAAGGTGAGGACTTTTAACTTGAACTTTTGGATCTGGTGAGTTGAAGACCAGGCTCCCACCCCACCCCCACCCCAAAAAAGAATGCAGAATGTTTGCTAATCAATACTTCAGAAACAAAATCGCTGCTATTCCTGCTGCGGCTACTGATTCTACCACCATCTCCTTAAACAGCTGAGAACTCTGCAACAGTCCATCTGATTTCCCTCATTAAGTGCACTGTTTCTATTTATGACAAGTTTTCCTGCCCTGAGAGGTGGGGCTCAACTGGCTGAGCATCATCCCACAAAGAGTAAAGGTCACTGATTCAATTCCTGGTCAGGGCACACGCCTGGGTTGGAGGTTCAAACCCTGAGAGAGGCAGCCAACCAATGTTTCTCTCTCATACTGGTGTTTCTCTATCTCTCTTTCTCCCTCCCTCCTCTTCTCACTAAAAATAAATAAATAAAATCTTTTTTTTAAAAAAAGGAGTTTTCTTTTTTTCCCAAAATGATTTTTGGCTTCCTGGCACCTGACCATAAAGGCCAGGAGAATTAAATAAAGGAATGCAAATTGAGAAAAATTCCCAACACAAAAATTCTGATACCAGCCAGGGCTGGTAGGAAAAGCAGTGGAAATGATACATCTGTACATTGCCGGTGGCGTGGGATCTGGAGCTATCTTTTTAAAAAAGTGTGTCCATAGGGAAATACTTCTTTTAACCAAATGCTTCTACACCTAAGAAAATAATTCACAAGAAGCAAATGACTACGTGTACAAAAACAGTAATTATGGTGTTACTCAGAATTGTAGAAATCTATAAAGTACAATCTAGTCATCCTATATTAAAGGGGAAGTTGAATAAATTATAGTATAGCAACCTAATGCAATATGATGCAGCTATTTAAAATAATTACAACAAAGAATTGACCTGGGAAAGTTTCTACTTCTAGAAGTATCCCAGCAAATAAATGCAGAAGGAGTGATAGCATTAAATTATCACCATTTTACAATCGCCAGTGAAATCATAGACCTGGGCAGTGAGCATCAGTAACTGCTAACATCATGAATGAGAGACAGACAAACAACGCAGTACCCCTATGAAATATCCTTGTCTAAAATTCATCACTGGATCTAACCATGCGTCTGGGTCTAACTATAATTTTGCAGGAAATATAAGGGACAGAAGAAAATGCTAAATGCTGCAATCAGCAAAATCTTTAACATAGGAAACTTATAGGATAAAAGGAGAGTTTCTTTGTCAAATACATCATGAGGTAAAACAAGAGAGGGAGGGGAAGTTTATTAATTTAAAAATATTTTTAAAAACATATCAACCAAATCATCCCGATGGGTGTGGCTCAGTTGGTTGGGTGTTGTCCCGCAAAGCAGAAGGTCACCAGTTCGATTCCCAGTCCAGGCACATGCCTGGGTTGTAGGTTCAGCCCCCAGTCGGGTCGGGGCATCTACAAGAGGCAACCAGTCTCACATCGATGTTTCTGTCCCACTCTTTCTCCCTCCCTTCCCATCTCTCTAAAAATAAATAAATAAAATATTTTCAAAAACATATCAACCGAATGCAATGTATGGACCTTGTTTGGATACTGATGTAAATCGATGAACTGGAAAAACCATTATTTTTAGGAAAAACCAGTATTATTTGGGAAATGGGAAGACTGATGGGATATGTTGTGAGATTAACATTTATCATTAGCTATTTTGGGTGTGATGATGGTACACTGTGGGGTTTTAAGAACTCATATTTTAGAAATATACTTTGAAACATTTATAGAGGAACTGACATAATGTGTGATATTTGTTTCAAATTAATCCAGTTTGTGTGGGGGGGAAGCAGGAGTATGTAGATGAACCCCGTTTGGCCATGAGCTGATCAAAATGGCCATGAGCTGATCACCGTTGGAGATGGGTTCATTTTACTACTCCTTTCACTTTTGTACATCTTTCAAACTTTGCACAATATAAAATCAAATAAGAACCAAAATTGTAAATGAAAATTTGCATGAATAAACACCGAATAAACAATATACAGAATAATACGTGTAACGTGATTGCAACCATGAAAATGTTTACAAATATTCAAGAACCTGAAAGAGAATATAATATGCAAAAATAAAAACAGCTGCATTTAATAGTAAGCCTATGGGTGTTTTTTTAAAAATGACTTTTCTTTATATTATGGACCCCTTTTCTTTTCAGAAATAAAAAAGGATCATTTTCTGGCCTAAGCTAACTCCTGTGTAACAGTTTCAGGACCTCAGGCCCCAGGCAGGCTGCTGGCCCCCCAGCTGTGTGTACACCCTCGGGTTGTGGTCGCAATGCAGCTGGAGTAGGGGCAGCCCCAGGAGGCCACCCCTTGCCTGATCTTGGCCTTACTGTTTTATTTTCAAGTCTCAGATCTGCCTAACCCCGCACGACAGCAGCACGTCCGAGTTAGGGCCTCTCACACTGAGCAGCGGAGCTTGGTCACACACTACCTTTCAATCTGGGACAGGAACTTGGTTTCAAAGATGCCCCTGGTCCGGAGACGCTCTGAAATGTGCCCACGGAAGAGGAGACCCTGCTTCGTCAGGTCAATCAGGATCTGCCGCACAATCTCCCCCAGGTACATCCCACTGGTCATTTTCTCATATCTGTTTGGGGAAGAGGGATAAGGTTGGTGAGAGCAGGAAAATCAGTGTTGATGAATGGTTCCCAAAAGGCCACGGGTCGGGCTATGGAAGGCACACCATTGGCATCTGCCAGCTGCCGGGCTCGGAGTGTTTCAGAGCGAGCAGCAGGCCAAGAGAGATGCAGTGAGGTGGGAAAGCCAGCTTTGGAGCCATGTTGACCAGGAGCCATGTCCCTGCTCTGCCACATATTAGGGCCATGACCTGTGCAGGCACTAAGCTACCATCAATAAAACAGGGAACAAAACGCTGACCCTGCAAGACTGTTGGGAGGCAAGAATCTGGTATACAGTATGCACTGAGCAAAAGCTAGTTTCTCTCCTGGCCCCAGGGCCAATTGTCCTTGGCTTTGTATTACAAATCTGGTCTACCGGAGATTCTCGTAGCTTTATACTTGAAAAAAAAATCTGTCCCACCACAGATTCTGCATAAGAGAATACATTTAAACTGCCTGCACACAACAGGGGTGCTCAAAAACGTTATCTCCCTGTCCGCTCTCTATCAGGCTGTGAGCAACATGAGGGAAGGAGCAAGGGAAGGTGCGTTGTAGCCAACATGCACCGACCAGGCGCTCTGGACCGGTGTGGGTGACAGTTATCAGGTGTAATGATGCGGAGCTGGACCGCCACTGCCTGCAGGGTCGAGGGGAAACCTGGGTGCGCCTGAGGCCTGGGTGCTGGACTCGTGTGCTCGCTTCACTGTTCAGGCCCTAACATGAGATCAAGGTACCGAGATGAAACAGACAAATTACGGCAGCAAATTCACATGTGCTGTCCCCATAAATCCTCTCTCCAAAAATGTAAGCCTTCAGTGGATTCAGACACAAAATAAGTCAGAAGGGACTTGCCCCATGAGAAAAGCCATGATCTTCAGATGCCCCAACTTGGGATTCAGAGATAAATACATTTATCAGAGTTTTTCTTTTTGGAGCAATCCCTGGTCCAGCTGGGCTTACCACAATTCACCTGCCTTCCAGCTACAAAGACCAGTGCCAAAGGAAGCTGAGGACCCAGGAGGCCTTTTCTGCACAGTGTTCTCAGTCCAACCGTTACCAAGGCATCTGCGGCCCAGGCATCCGATCCCATTTCCTGTCTGCTCAACCTCTTCACCTGGCTATCGCCTGTCTCGGGAAATTCGCATTTCCATCATATATCACATATTAAGACACTGAGTTAGTTGTGACCTGGTAGTAAAACATGTACTCTTGGCACATTATAGAAAGTTTGCCGGCCCCTGCGCTAATGGAGAAGCCCAGGTTAATCACCAATTTCCAGCACGACAGCTGTCTCTATCTACTCCTTTCTCTCCTACTCAAGAAAGTACATGAGAATGCAAGTGAAAATGTACTCTACTTTTTTTACAAAAAGAACCATTTTCACTATTTTCAATATTTTCAGTATGATTAGTAATTGGAATATACCTCACAGGTAAATGGACTTTTTGACAGTTTCTGCTTCACTCCCAAAAATACCACTAGCCGCTATGGCATCTTATAGTAATTAGAAAAAGGCAACACTTCTCTATTATTATTGGAAATTTATCATAATATTTTGCTTTTGTTCAAATAAGACAGTATACTGACATCTGATAGTGCGTTGTAATAAATATGCAAAGCTACAGTGTCTATGATATGAAAATAGCACCTACCCCCCAGATCTGGTAAAGTTGTATATGCACAACCTGCAGAAATGTACACAACCACCTTCTCACCTCTGTTTGCCAGGATTCAAGGACCCCTCATCCACCTCCTTGTCATATTGGGTCCGAATGTCATCTATGCAGCCATTATCTCCAAATCCTCCCCACTCTGTGTTAATGCACATCTTCCCTTGGTCCCCTTCCACCATTTCTATGTTCCTCATCTCCTCCATGTAGCACACATTGCTGCCCGTTCCTAGGAGGAATCGTGAAGAGACTTTAGTCTTTGGAAGACACCACCAGGTCTTGGAGAGGCAGCGGAGTGCAGTGGATGGGCAGTTAGGCTTGGAGCCAGATCCAGCTGAGTGTGGACTGCAGCTTTACACTCATTGCTGAGTGACCTTAGACAAGTATCTCATCTTTCAGAGGTCCAGCTCCTTCATCTCTGAAAAGGAAATAATACCTACCTTATAGATTTGTTATTTTAAAAAGTGAGATGGTGTTAGTAAGTTTCCTCCACATAAAAAGTATTCAATAAATGGTGCTATCATCATCATCCTCACCGTTGTTAAGCTACAAGCACACAAAGTGAGCTTCCACATAGTCATAAAATTAGCAGTCAGAGCTGGAAGGGACCAGAGGAGTCATCTTGTCTTAGACAAGCAAATGCTTGGCATCTATAATGTTTGGCCACTCTTTTCTTCCTTGCCCATGACCTGGCCTCAGAACTGTCCTCAACACAACAGTCCAGGCAACTATTACATTTAATTAAACAAGTTTAATCTCTTTTCTCTCCTAGATCTAGCCCAACCCCTCCCATCCACGAGAAAAATTCAAGTCCAGACAGAATGAATAACCCACTCAAAGTCACAAAGTAGGTAGGGGTCAGAGTGAGATGAAGCCTCTTACCTGGCGTTGAAGACATCTGGATACATTTCCATCTTCTTTTTCCACCTACTACTCACCTCCAGGAACCCCAGACAACCAACTGAACAACCTTTTCAGATTGTCATTTCTTAACCTGTGGCGGTCGGTTGGAATGCCCTTCCTCCCCACCTCCACCTGTTCAACTCCCACCCTTTTCCCCAACTCTTAATGAAAGTCATCTCCCTGGAATCCAACCTAATCCTTAATCTCTCCCAAACTTCTCCCAAAGATGCTTAAAATGCCTATATCACCTCAGGCCATTCCCTTTTCCTCCCTTAGGTTTCTTTCCAACTCTTCTCCATCCTGTGCACCCCGAGAGCCAGCAAAGATCAAAGAAGAGAGGAAGTGTGCATTGGAGCCAGCCTCAGGCCAACATGACTCAACTGAGGTCTCCTTCCTCCCAGGATGACCAGCTCCAAGGCCCTACACTGAAAATCCCCTTTTTATATCATAGTCTTTCTTCAGCAGAAAGGATAACCTTGGCTTAAAACCCTTAATGAAGAAAACTAGTAGGTAAACATTTAGGAGTTAGAAAACCTGGAATCCCAATCTTAACCTCACCTCTGCCTTGAGCAAAGCCAGCTTCAGAACCTCTGCATAACAGAAGAATGGCCCCCCTGCCCCTCACTATGTCAGAATGGAACCTCCAAAAATTCAGACGGAGGTAAGTCAATGGGACATGTCTTACCTGCAATCAGGCCAATCTCACAATTAGGATCTTCATAGCCACAGGTCATCATGGTCCCCACAGTGTCATTCACAACTGCCACTATGTCCAGGTCAAACTCCTGCAAAAGAAGCATCTCTACTGTAGGTAGAATGTGCAAGCCAAATGGACTCAGGAGGGGCATATCAACCCATAGTGGAGGTAGGGTGTGAGAGACAGTGGTCAGAGTTAGAGGACTGGACACAGGATGCTAGAGCAGGGGCCTGGGGGAAGGGGCCAGGTCAGGCAGGAGCCTCAACATTGTATCATACGTTTCTCCTCTTGATGGCTTCCCTGAGCATGTCCACCATGTCTTCTCCTTCACAGTCAGTAGCCTTAAAGCCTTTTGTCCACTCAATAAGCATTGCCTGAAAGAAAGGAGGAGAAATTCATTTGAGCACTAGTTTTATGGGACCACTGCACAACCTCAACCTCTAGTAGGTAGTCAGATATGTGTGCTTTGACTGCTTGCATCTATGCAGCCTTAACGCTAGGCCCAGAGGCATTACAAAGGAGGATGCTCAGACATGGTCCACCGCTGAGTGAAATAATTACAGCAATTCGTACTCATCAATGGTCAGTTTGTGTTCCCAGGTCATGACTGTATAGAACAATGGCCTGGATCATAGCGATCCCACTGCTAATTTAGCCAAGGACAAATTAATATGTGATTAAAGATAAAGTTACAAAATGTTTATCAAAGTATTGTTCCACAGTAAAACACTAGAAGCATCCTATCACTCCAGCAAAATGGATCTGTCGTCTTGTACATCAATAGAGGAAATGTTATATAGCCATAAAAAATCAGGCTGTAAGAGAAGGTTGGATGTTAGAGAAAGCTGTTCACCATTCACTGTTAAGTAAACACATATTAAATAAATACAGATGGTGAATTATTCTGCTACTCTTTTTAAAATCTCTCTCTCTCTCTCTCTCTCTCTCTCTCTCTCTCTCCCCCCCCTGGCAAAAATTCTGAAACAGGCGGGTTGAGAGTGGTTTCTCTGGTTTCTCTGGGTGCAAGATTATGGGTACCTTTTAATCTGTCCTTTTTGTTTGTCTATATTTTCTGGTTTTCTTAAAAGTACCATGTATAATTTTTTATAATACTAAGAAAAAAGTATTTTTAATTTTTAAAGGGAAGCAAAGGCTATCCTGTTAGCCAGGAACAGCAGTTAGTCTAGCCTCAGACTCCATAGCCAGGGTGGGGGCGGAGGGGCAGTGAGGACAGATGGAGCTGTGCCATCGAGGCCAGGAGAACTCCTGGGACAGCAGAGGTGGCCAGCAGCTCTGACGGCAGTGTCCCCAGCCTTGTGGGCTGGGTGGCACCTCACCTGAGGCCCTCAATCCCAGTCTCCCCCCTTCTCTCCACAGTTCTTAGAAAGCTGGGCTCCCTTGCTCCTTTCCTGGTAGATATTGTAAAACATTAGAGATTTACTCCCAACTGAAAAATCTCTCTTATTAGTTGCAATTACACTAAAATGTTTTTTAAAAGTCTCTTTTTTCTCCCCAGCCACCCGTGGCTTTGCCCCACTGTTTTCCTCCTCCTTCTAAGCTGTGTCTTCATGAACCTGTCAGAGCTTCTGGGAGAGAGAGGCCCAGAGGCCCAGCGTTCTGGATCAAAAGGAGCAAATGTGCCCTGGAGCCCACTGATCATTAAGGACCATGGACAGCTGCACATGGGTCCACTGCCCTGCCCACCGTGCATTAATATTTAATGGCAGCTGTAATACAGGAATGCATTACCACTGTAAAAAAATTAAATTCTCCTTTAATTCCCCATCCCCCCAACCTGACAGCTAGCCTCTACTATCTGATATGAATCCTTCCAGATCTTTTTCTGTTTACATGTATTTTTTAAAAAACTCATATTGTGTATGGACTACTGAAATTTGTTTTTCTCACTCAGTAATGTATCTTCTAGACCTTCCCAGGTCAGCTAATATAGATTTGACACATTCCTTCACTGAGCAAAACATTCCTCAAGTATAATTACACAAAAATTTAAAAGTCCAAAAAACATAACTATAGATTAAATACTATTTTTATCTCTACTTTTCAAGTGAGTAAACCAAGATCCAGAAAGATCAAGTAACTTGCCCAAGGTCACGCAGCCAGTAAATGGAGAAGCCAAGATTCAAACCGAGACAATGAGCTTCCAGACCCAGGCGTGCTCTTAACTCTTGCACTCTGCCGTCCCCCAGTTAGGGAGGTAATATCTGTGAAGCTCTTAGAACAGTGTCTGACACCGAGCAAGCACTATAGTTGTGTTTGTTAAATAAAAACTAAATAATAAATTCCATATGATTGATATACTATAATTTACTTAGTCTCTTTCTATTGCCAGACATTTGGGTTATTTCTGATTTTTCATTACTAAAAAGCAGTGTTGTAGTGAACATCCTCATTCATTTCTCCTTGGGCACACGTTTAAGAAATGGAATCTTGAGAAGTGGGATCTTCTGGCCGTTAGCATTCTGGTATTTTTCACTCTGAGAAATCAGCCTTATATAACCAGATAATTCAGCCTTGTGAACCCCTCTCCCTCCATTCTCTGCGTGATTGGAGGGCAGTTTCAGGGGGAGGGGGCTGCTGATGCGTTTGCGTTCATGGCGTTCTCAGAGCCCTGGAGGGCTCCATTTCACTTCCGATTTTGCACCTCCCCATCTGATGAGCCCTGCATGCCTCAGGTTCCTCGTGAAATATGAAGTGGGATAGATAATATAGAGTGTAATGCATACAATCAGGACATTATTGCTTGGGTCTTTTTTTGTTTTGATTATATACATGTAGGTGTGTTGTACATTATAGACAAAAACCCAATAGTTCAAAAACACTGGCATCTAGAGCAGGCCTCCTCTGAGCCCCGGTCTCCAGCCAGTGTGCCAGGCTGGACCCTCCACCACCTTCTATAACTTGGCAACTTGGACAACTCACTAAACCTGTCTGTGCCTCCATTTTTCTCAGCTACAAAGTGGTGATTAAAAACTGTGTGTGTGTGTGTGTGTGTGTGTGTGTACAATGGAATATTATTCAGCCTTAAAAACAAAAGAAATTCTGACACATGCTACAACATGGATGAACCTTCAGGACATTATGCTAAGTAAAATAAGACAGATACCAAAAGGATATAGTATGATTCCACCTACAGAAGTAAAATTCATAGAGACAGAAAGTAGCAGGGTGGTTGCCAGAGGCTGGGTAGAGGGGTGAATGGGAAGCTAGTGTTGAACGGGTGTGAAGTTTCAGTTTGGGATGATGAAAAAGTTCAGAAGATGGATAATGATGATGGTTGCACAACAATGTGAATGTACCTAATACCACAACACCGTACACTTAAAAATAAAGTGTGTCCTGGCTGGGTAGCTCAGGTGGTTAGAGCATCGTTCCAACATGCCAAGGTCACGGGGTCAGTCTTCAGTCAGGATCAAACATGAATGGATAAATAAGTGGAAAAACCAATCCATGTTTCACTCTTTTTCTTTTTCTCTTCCTTCCTATCTCTCTCTAAAATCAATACATAAAATTTTAAAAAAATAAAGTGTTAAATGTTATCTATATTTTACCATTATCATTAAAAAATGATTAAAATACAGCAAAACAAAAACAGTGTATACCTCATGGAGACACTGAGTGAATTAAAATCTTAACAAATCTTTGCTATCATTCTTCTTATCACTGCCATGGGTGCCCTGGTTGACTTGCTGGGCTGGGCAGAGTTTTCCCCCTAAGCTCAGGAGTGGCGATCAGCTTTTATGCCTTGGTTGTCATGAGCCTGTCAGAGAGAGACAGAGCTCCACAGTCATGCACTGGTGAATGGTACTTTTACCCAAGAATTTCAAGAAAGACCTTGTGATACATGTTTCTAAATTATTATGAATAATGTATTAAAATTATTGTTCTTGATGTTCTTCAATGTCAGTTAGATAAGTGTCCAGGTGAAAAATTTCTTCTGAGAGTCTAATATTAGGACAGAAAAGCATTTCTTCTGATGCGCTGGTAAGCTTTTGCTCATCAGATGCTAAAAACCCTGCAGCGCACAGTGCTCCCCGTTTACGAGGGCTCCCCAGAGACACACGCAATAGCACTGCCTGAGTGTTACAATGGCCTTAACTGGTCATTGACTCTTTCTCCCTTTGCATTATGTGACCTGACCTCTTTTAACAGTGCTCTTATGTACATGTCCTTTTATTGTTTATTACCCTCAATTCTTTTGTGAAGTTCAATCTAAAAAATAATAATGAAAAATGCAACATAATAGAAAAGTTAAATGGTTAAAATTCTCAATCATGTTTCTCCGGCTACCCTGACCTAAGTCCCCTGAATAACACGAAGAGTGACTCAGAGGTACCTTGAGATTCCCCCAGCCAAGGAAGGAAGCCCCCGGGGCTGGCTGTGATGGGGGCGCTGTCTTACCTTATCAAGGCTTGTCTGCCTGCAGGGAAATGAGAACGTGAAGCCCAGAGGCAGCTGGGCTCCCTTGAGGCCCATGTAGTCCAGGAAGTCTGCGATGCACTGCACGATGTGGTCAAACAGCTACAGGGAGAGAGTGGCAGTCATACCAGGCTGGCAGTGACATAGGGTGGCAGGCTGGCACCTTGGAGCATAGAACCCTGACTTTTACCTCCTCGCCGGTGCCCTGCATGATCTCCAGAGGGATGGCGAAGATCTTGTGGTACATTCGTACTGACCTTCGCCCACTCCGGATCTTCACCAGGAGGACCCGGAAGTTGGTTCCCCCCAGATCCAGGGCGAGGAACTTTCCTCTCTCTGTGGAGAAAACAAGGGCTCCGTTCCACCACCATGCACAGAGCAGGGAGTCGTGTGGAGGAGTTGGGAGGAAGAGGAGACAAAAAAAAGGAGCAGACTCCGAGCCTGCCCCCGGGCTCAGGGGCCTGTGGAGCATGGAGGACACCGAGCACAGCGTCAGAGCCCTTGGAGGCGCTTGCAGCCTGTCTGAAGCCAGCCTGCTTCTTGGTGTCTGGTGATGGCCACCCATGATACTTATGCCCAAGGAGCCCTTGAGGGTGAATCAGGCCAGGCTGCCCTGACTCCCAGGGACTTCGAAAGGTGGTTCCATCCTGTCTGTGTCACCTAGAAGAATTGTCCATCCTCTTCCCAGGATTCCTACACCCCATCTGACTAATATGTAACCACATCAAGTTCATCCCTTAATACCACCCACGGCCTTTCACTTCTCCAGCATCGCAGAGCATCGGTCTGTTCTGCGAAGCCTTTCGTCCCGCTCTCTGCGCCACTCACTAGGCTATAGCTACACCAATCATCTTGCTATTCCTTGAATTTGCCAAAGACATCACTCTTTCCCTTATCCTGCTCTTTCTTCACAGCACCTGTCACTACATGGCATCATGTGGCATTTGTTTATTGTCTGCCAGCCCAAAAGAACAGGAGCTTCACAAGGGGTGGGACTGTGCTTTCCTCATTGTTCTACCTATCATGACTAGAACAGAGCCTGACATATAGTGGCTGCTTAATAAAACTTTGAGAGATGAAGGCATAAAGATAAAAGGGATGAAGGAATGAAAAATTGAACTGTATTTTTATTATTCTCAGTTACTCCCCACTGTAGACTCAAAGGATACTGGCTCTAGAAAAGATCTTTTTTTTTTCTGGGAGATCCCAAGTACAGCTGTGCAACCCTAAGTATGTCGTCTAACCTCCTGGGGTCTCAGTTTTGGCATCTATAAAATGAGAGTCATTCTCTCTTTATGTAACATGCAAAGTGACTATGAGGATGGAATGAAATTTTCAAAAACAAACTACAGGATATAAAGCATGAGTCAAAGGTCATTATTTCTGAGTGCAGTTCTTGAGGCTCAAAGAGGTGAAGTAACTAACTGACGAGCTGACTCCGCCGTTGAGTGGCTCCTCTCGGCTGAGCACAGGGGGCCAGGAGAAAGGTCGGGGTTGAAGTCAGGGGCAGAAAGCAATGAGAGGGAAGAGCAAGACAGGCAGAGAAGCTGGCAGGAAGGCACGCCAGACAACTCCAAGTGTCAAGATGGCAGCTCCTGGGGACAGCACCTGGGTCTTCTGTTTGCCGACAACATGGGGTACACTCCATGGTCTCAACTTCACAGACACACACACACCCCCTAACTGAAGCATTTTCATTGCAAATGCCTGGGAGCAACCATAGCAAATAGATTCAGATGGAGTACTGCCCTTCTACCCCACCCGCATTACAGACATGAATCCAAAGCTCTTAAGACCTAACTGGACTTAAGGAATTTATGGGAGTTCTCGGTGGCCCCTCAGGAACGAGAGCTGTGCATGGCCCACCTGTGCCATCGGGCATCCCGCAGACGTAGGTGGGCAGCATCTTGACTGTGGCCAGCAGGTGGGTGTCCCTCTTCAGCCCGTACTCGAGCTCAGCCCGCATCTTGTCCTGCACACCCACCAGTTGCTCTCGGGTCAGCTGGAACAGAGCTAGCACCTTGTCAATCTGCTTCCGCTGGGCCTGCACCCGGCAGGCCACCGCTGTCACCATGGCTGCCCCCTTGGTGCTGCCACTCTCCGACAGGAGGAAGCGGACGTCACAGTTCGGGACCAGTCTCCTCACCACCTTGTGCAGGCGTTTTGGGTATCTGAAGGCAGGGGTGATGGCAAAATACGTGATGCTCATAAAGGCCCGGGCCCAGCCAATGGGAACAGACACAGGGGTAGCAGTGGGATGGGGTCCTGGGGGGCTCCGCTGGGCCAGGACTCACTGGCTTAGTTGCTAGATGGTGCAGGGGCAGGGCGTGACCGGGGGAGCGACTGGGCAGCTGGGGCAGTGGAAAGGACACTTGGGAGGCTCAAAGAAGTGGCTATTTTACCACTGATATTTCAACTAACAGGGCATGTCCATGCGTAACGTATTGGCCAAATGCCTTCTCTACCCAAAGGGGAAGTGTCCTGTCCCCAGCTCTTTCCAGGAGTACCCACCTGACCTTCAGTATCACCTCTGTTAGCCAGAGACATTTTTGCACTGCTTCCGTCTGGGAAATTCTCATTTCCACATGTTTTCCTAGCAGTATCCTTCATGGGAACTTGGCAACCTCTGCCATCCCAACTTTTCCTTATCTATAACTAGGTGTATTTTTCCAATCTTACCACGCAGTAGGTAGTCAATTATAATGGGCAGATAGATGAACAGATGGATAGATGGGTGGCCAGATGGCTAAACACAGAAATGGATGGCCTTGCGAGTCAGGCAATTGGTGGCTATAGCAGAGTATTTCTTTAAGAATGATCCCCCAAAGCAACCCAGCCAGCTAGATGGATGCAGTCTCTGAATTCAGCCTTTGCCCTGAATTCTCAGAACCAACAGGAGATGCTGGGCTCCAGAGAAGCAGCTTGGCTTAAAGAGAGCATGGGAACTCTCTTCCAGGGGAGACACGTTTGTAGGGGTGTGGGCTGGCAGGCAGCACTCACTGAGGGTGTATCTTGTAGAGTGTGCCATCCACGCCCACGGTGGTCCGCAGCCGCGCCAGCTTCTTATTCTCCCGGAGGCGTGTCAGGATGGCTGCGAGGGCCGCCGCACAGAGATTGGCTGACCGGAAGGAGACGATGGTGCAGACATGCTGGACCGCAATGCAGTCGGCCTCTGAAGGCTCCAGGCCCAGATCTGAGAGGATCTCCCTCGTATTGGCAAGGCCTTCTTTATACCTGGCCAGAGGATAGGGGTGAGAGGCCTTTTTCCACCCCGTGGAAGTCCCCCTCGGAGAACCAGCTTTCTCCTTTCTCAGGACTGTGAAAATAAACAGGCTGGCACATAGTGATACAAGAAGAAGAAGAATATAAAAACCAACCATAGGAGCTACCATTTACTGAGCACTCACTATGTACCAGGCAGTTGTCTAAGGATTTGACATGTATGAACTCAATCCTCACAACAGTCCTGGGGGAAATTCTGTCATTACCATATTGTACAGAAGAGAGGCCTAAGGCACAGAGAGGGCAAGTAACTTGTCCACAGTCACACAGCTAGTAGGTACAAGGGCCAGGATTTCAACGCAGGCAATTAGATTACAGAGTCCACCCTTTTAACCACCTTGTACTATACTGCCCCTTTTGCTGAAACTCAGTCACTGCCAAGCTCTGCACAAATACAGACTCTGGGAGTCAGGTGTCATTGTGCTGAGCTCAGAATCTAAACTGATTACAAAGCTCAAGTCAAGAGCCAGGCTTTCTAAGCTGGAGGAAGAGGACTCTGAGTTGACTGGGGCTAGGCCCCATTGCAGGGACCTGTGTATGAGGCCTCAGGTCACCAAAGCCAAAGCCAGTCCCCAAGAGGACCAGGTAGAGAAGGCTCTGGCTGTAGCAGGAGTTCTTAACTTGGATTCCATGAATGGGCTTTAACGGGTCCAAAGATGTCCTGATATTATAAGTAAAATTGTATGCATATGCGTACATTTTGGTCTAGAACTTGAGTCAGATTCTCAAAGTGGCCTGTGACCCTAAAAACTTTATAAATCACCATTTTAGGAAGGCGGGAAGCAACAAAACATGAAGAGGGTATAGACCTCCATCAGCAGAATCCCAGGCCGATGAGACCAGCAAGAAGCCACATCTGAGACATGGCAGGCATTGCCCACCCACCTCAAGCTGTGACCAGATCTAAGACCATTCTGGTGAAAAAGGAAGACCCGGTCCTTTCTCCGGTCCATGTTCGTGAGAATGCCCCGCCTTGGCCGCCCACCCGGAACTAACCCTCTGCAGAATTGAGGGGGAGGGACCCAGTTAGCAACTTACTTCTCCATGGCAGCCACGTGCCGGGTCTCAATCGCGCCCTTGGTGTGGAGGCTGGAGGATTTCTTGCCACCAAACAGGAGGCCTGCCTTGGCCATCTTCAGCAAGATGAGCCTGACGAGTTCGCCTAGGTACAGGCCGCTGATCATCTTCTCAAACCTGCAATTTGGTGAACAGATCTGTGGCAGAAGCGCCTTTGGCTATGCAGCATCCTCTCCCACAGCCTGGAGCATGAGTGGTGGAAGGGTTGCTCCACAGGTCAGGAGGCCTCTGCCCCGTCCCGGCTTGGGACGCCTTCTCCTCACCTATAAAACGGGAGGACTAAACTAGAGGAGATCTAAGATTCTTTCCTGCTCACAAAGTGCTTGATTCCAAGAATATTTATCTTAAGCGCCCCTGGCCATGGGGGTCTCATTGTCATAGTAGGCATTAGGAATACCAGCTTTAGGGACTCAGGTACTTTCCCCAATCATGACACGACACATCCAAGTTTCAGGTGCTCCCAAGCTTCCGTCCAAGAGAGAAAGAAGCTGTGTCTGCGAGGCGGCCTTGGAGAGCCCCAGGGAGGTTGCACGGAAAGGCGGATGAAAGATCCCACCAGGCTGCCTCCACCTGGACTCTGACTCTGCATCCACCAAGCTTTTGCTTATCATTTCCAGGTAAACTATTTCCCAGGTAAACTATTAAATATCATTTTTATTCTCCAAATATAATAAGGTAGAAAATCAAGGACAACCTCTTTCCTAATCAACTTGACCTATTTCATTATTAAAAATCTTAGAACATCTCACACATTGTTGTTTCTCTCCCTCCCCTTCTTTCTAGAAGTAAATACATTTTTTAAAAAAATCTTTAAAGAAAGATCTTAGAACATGGCAGAAGCAAAAGACAAAAGAAATCCAGGTCGGCTTTGGGGGAGTGGAAATTATTTTAAGTGACATGGAGAGGGCAAGGATGACAAAGTCAAAAAAAGAATGGGCTCTGCCTCCTCGGGCCGGGCCTGCTCTGCATGGCCATCGAACAGGTTGTGCGCGGGGGAGCAGCACGTGCGAAGCAGAAATGTACCTTCCACGTGTGCATGTCTGTGTTTAAATGTTTTCTAGGAGGTACTTAAACTGCTGATTCACCACGACTTCTTGGAAAAACGGTGGATCCCACGGCTGGGGCTGGGAAAACACACAATGAACCTGGAGCATCTTACTGGGCCAGAAAAACAACACCGATGGAAACATGTCCAAAAAATGTAGGGACCAGCTTGAAGGGGACTCCACTGGCCAAATCTGAAAATTTTGATCAAAATAAATCATGATAGGAAGAGATTATAACCCACGAAATTTTTTTTAAATCCATGAGTCCATATTAGTAAAAATAGATAAATGGAAGGGATAAAAAGGCTCTTCCTTAGAGTAGAATAGCAACAAATAAACAGAGGAAATGATGGGTTTAGAAATTGACCTAAAAACAAAGTTAAAAAATAAAAATAAAATTTAAATATTTAAAAAAAGAAATTCATCGATGGATGCCAAAACTAGAAAATGGACGTGTAATGAAGAACAGGATACGTTCATCATCTCAAATATCTCTTCACCAGATACTTATTCATTGCAGAGGGAATAATAAAAAACCTATGGTGGAGACACCTGTTGCACATCCCCTTAACCAAGCAGTTCAAGTTGGCATCACCAGTAATGAAACAAACACGTGCCCCAGATACAAGGCACTGAAGAGGACACACATGCCACCTGTGGGATAGTCCCTGAAAAAATTCGTCACCTGAATCTAGTTGTGAGGAAGCATCAGACAAATCCAAATTGAGGGACATTCTGTAAAATAAGTGGCTTTGCATGCATCACGATCATGAAAAACAAAGAGATACCACAGAAGTGCTCAAGATTAAAGGAGGTAAAGAGACATGGCAGCAAAGCACAATGTGTGATCCTGGGTTGGAGTGAGGACCGGGACAACCATTTTCTTTTTCATAAAGGACATTAGTGGGTCAGCTGGTGAATTTTGAATAAGGTCTGTAAATCAGATATTAAACTATGTATTAATTCCCTAATTTTGATCATTATACTTTGGTAATGTTAGAGAATGTACTTGTTTCAGGTCATACACTCTGATGTATTGAGGAGTGAAGGGATATTATGTATGCAACTTAGTCTCAAATGGTTCAGAAAGATAATTTTATACAGACATATGTGTGTTTTATGTATCTATGTATTATTATATGTATATAGTCTATACAAACATACAGAGAGAGAGAATGTTACTATTTAGGAAATCTGAATGAAGGGGAATTTTGTATGATTTTCTCAACTTTTGTATAAATCTGAAATTTTTTTTTTCAATTTTTAATGTTTTTCCACTGAACACTTAATGAGTTGTGATAATGTGTGAGACAGTGTGTAGAAAGGAAAGACAAGTGACATGCAGAGCCTGCCTTCAGGAGCTCAGCATGCAGACAGAGCTGAGCCAGACCCCAGCGCATCTACCACAGGCGAGTGGGGTGAGGGCTGAGAAAGGGCCCGGGAGACCCGAGGCTGGGAAGGAATCGCACAGGTGATCAGGCCTCGGGCGGCACTGGTTTGTTCTGTGGCCACTCACACAGATGCACCCAGAGGGCAAGGCCCAAGTCACCTGGTTCATAGCTGTATGTCCCCTGCCTCACACACACACGCTCCAGAAATATGGATTGAATTAGAATTAGGTGATGACCAAAGCAAAATCACTCCATTTCCTTGGCTTCATTTCCTCATCTGCCCAATGCAATTAAAATACAAACCTTGCCTCCTAAACTCATTGTGATGGATAACTTGTTGCAACTAAAAAGCCTTCCAGGTGTAAAGTGTCCTGGGTGAGTAGGTATTTCCTGGGGCTGATGACCAGCTTATAGCACAAGGGTACTCACAACTGCTTCCCAGGGTTGAGAGAGCCGAGGTCCAGATCGCGGTCAAACTCCGTGCGGATGTCTTCCAGGGCCCCATCGTCCCCAAAGGCCCCCCACTCGGTGTTGATGCACATCCTCCCCTCGTCGCCTTCCACCAGGTCGATGTTGCTCATGTCCTCCATGTAGCACGCGTTGGAGCCGGTGCCTGAACAAGGGATCGAGGGAAGATGCAAAGACGGAAGGACTCCCCACTGGGCAAAAGCAGGGAGAACTCGAAACTGCCTGAGAGTTCTCTGAATATCGCACAAAGTGCTTTTGATCCACTCGCACACAGGGCCGGTTCTCGCTGAGGGGAGCAGCTTTGGCAAGCCCGGGGAGCTCATGAGGAATGAAGCTGACATGTCAAGTCCATACTTCTCGGCTGTTAATGGTTTGCTGTTATGACTGAAGCCAATTGTGAAGAAGTCCCTACTGAATATGTACGAAAGCTGACAAAGCACATTGAACAAAGAGGAGGATGAGTTAACCTAATCTTATTCTTTTTTTAATTGCCAACCCACGGTAATTTTCTTAAATCCTTTCCCTAAGCTACTTAATCTCTTCTCTATTTGATAGTGAAAATATTCTTTATTCATGACCTGCCACAAATTGTTCCTAGCATAGGCTACATCCTTATATTTGACAGTGATTAGTTATCACACGGGAAAGCAAAATTTCATTGTTCCAGCACAAAATCACTCCAAGGAAGTGCCTCAAACATTTGAGCACCAGGGAGTGACTGCAAATGGGCACCATCTGTTTGGCACCTATCAGGATGATGGAAATGTCCTAACATTAAATAGTGGCGATGGTTACAAAACTGTAAATTCACTAAAATTTACTGAACTGTATGTACACCTAAGATGAGAAAATTTGTATGCCTCAATAAAGCTGTTTCTTCATGAAAAATTAAGCGGAAAGCACCAATACCCTTCCCACAAGTATCTTCCCCTGGCTGATCTCTGGTCTGAGGATTTTAAGGCCAACATGAGAAATAAGAAATGCAGAGAGGTAAAATGTAATACATCATTTGGAAAAAGCTTTCTCGGGAAAGCGGGGACACTGTTTAGGCAGGGCACGCACGCGCAGACGTGGGCACTGTGTCGGGTTCCCTGACGGAGTCCCTAGGACAGACTCAGCGGCAGCCGCTGCACGCTGGGGCCGGCGTGAGCCCCCCCCTGAGGCTCCAGAAACAGGAAGGCAGGTCAAGCCCCTCCGGTGTAAGGATCCCACTCTTTGGGAAAGTCAGGCTGAGGGCAATGGGGTTAGAGGTGAAGAAACAGCAGTTCAGAAAACTTCTCCCAATAACAATAAAGGAATGAGGAGGGGGAAAGGGATATACAAGAACAGCCTTTAAATCCGCTCCATTTGGCTTTACGGGTCCCGCACACTGCCTTCCCACGGACCCCTCCGGCGGGGCCCCTCCCAGCTCAGACACCACCCACCGGACACCTCCACTGCACTGCCACCTCCCTGGTCCAGGCTGCCCCCACGTCTCACCTACACAGTGCAGTCGTCTCTTGGCTGGTCACCTTGCTTCCACTATTGCCCCAAATAGTCAATTCTGCACACAGCAGCCAAAATGAGCTTTTAAAAAATGCACGCCCCATTTATCCAACCCCCACCCAACGTCCTCCAGAGCCTTCCTGTCTCCCTTGGGGCAGAAGCCAAAGACCCTACAGTGACCATGTCTGTGACCTATGCAATCCCGTCCCCTCTCTAACCTGAATGCCCTGCCACTCTCAGCCTTCTCTTTGGCTCAGTCCGCCCTCAGCCTTTCTGGGCTCCTCGTTCTCGTCCCAGAGGCCATAGGTTCCCTCTTTCCTTTGCCAAGGGCTCGCCTCTTGATCTCCACTCTGCTCCCTCCTCCTCGCTGCTGAGGCGCCTGCTCAAATGGACCCTCTGAGAGTCCTGCCCTGACCACCCATCGTACTCACTCTCTGTCACCTCATCCTGCTTTGTTTGCTTTATCACAGTCGGCACTACCTGAAACTGTCTTATTTATTTAGGCCTTTTTTGCCTTCTACCCACTTCCCCACTAAAAGCTCCAGGAGCACAGGAACCTCTGAGTGTTAACTTACCACTGGGAACCCGGTGCAGAGCCAGGGCCTGCCACACCATAGGCACTTAGTAAATTCCGTACTTGTCGAATGAATGGATGGATGTGCGCACTCATTTTTCATCTTCTCCTAAGCAGAAAGCAGCAATACCCTTCCTACAATTTACTCAGAGTTTGCTGAAACTAAATCCTAAGCCAGCCCTGTTCTCCCATCCCCAAAAAGCAAGCCAAATTGAGTACCAATGATGATGCCAACTTCACAGTAGGGATCGTCATAGGCACACGTCATCATGGTTCCCACAGTGTCATTGACCAAGGCCAGGATATCCACATCGAGGTCCTGTTGGAACACAAGCCCCAGAGGGCATCAGTGGGAGGGAAGAGGGTATTATGTCTTCCCACAGAGAAATCAAAAGCAGTGATGGCGACTTGGTTGAGAAAATCACTAGATCATGCCTAGTGATCACTAGGCCTGCCTGAAAGAAGCCAGGCTTTTGTCAAGGTTCAGGGGTCTGGGCGGGGAAAAGAGCAGTTGGCGAGGGGAACCCTTGTCCCTGCTTTATGGCTGAAGGCCTCTGTGCAATGGAAACATGAGGGATGCCCACCGGACTCCAGCCCCAGTTTGAGGGGCCCTGAGGAAAGCATGTGTATCCTGGAAGCAAAGGTGTTTCCAGAAGACACTGACGTCCTCTCTGTGGGCAGGACCATGGTCTTCCCGCCTGGGCTCCCCATTCTGCCAAGTCGGCCTGGGCTATTGCACCGCTGTTCCCCGAGGTTTGGGAGACTATTTTAAAATAAAATGAAAACAACAAGAGAAAAACACGGACTACCAAAGAATACGATCGCAGCTTTGAAAAGAAAAACAAAAAAAAAAAAATGGAAGTGTATACATCAAAATAGTCCTCTTGCTGTCAGGGTAACAAATAATCTGGGTTTATTTGTGTACTCTTCGACTAGCAAGGAGTTGCTTTCAGATTATTATAAAATTTATTAAACAAATACAGATATTCAACTAATAGAGAATGGAAGTGGAATAGAGAACCAGACTGGAAAGAAAGGGATCTTTTAAGACTCCGAGAGGAGAGGTGGCGGTTGGAGCATTACACACAGCACAGGGTCTAACCGCGACCCGCACCCCCCTCCCCAGGGGCTGTGGCAGTTGGGGAGACCCCGGGGGAGTGCAGCCCACCTTTCAGCAGTAGCTGGGACAAGCTCCACATAGCAAGGCTCACCAGTGGGTTTATCCAAAGTGGCCTCATCGGTACCACAGGAGACCTTCCCTGAGACGGGCTCCTTTTCCCATCCTCCTCCCTCCCAACCCGCCGCCCCGGCCAGGCACAGGGTGAGACCCCGCCCTCAAGGAAACGGGGCTGCGACTGGCAGACCTCCCCAGGCTGAGGTGAACTCCTCACCTTATGGTTTTTCAGGGCTTTGGTTAGACAGCTCACTACATCTGTGCCCTGAACTCCCCGGGCCTTGAACTTCTTGGTCCATGAAAGCAGGACACCCTGAGGGAAGAATTCAGATCCAGTCTAAACAAAGAGGGCACTCAGTTCTGAAAATGAGCTGCGGGAATTTTGTTTAAAGTACAACCCCCTCTCTTCTCTTCTTTAAGCTGAATCACCCCAAGTCTTTTAATATTTCTTCAGAGGCCTTTTCTAATAATTTAAGCATCTTTATTATCCCCATCTGAGCAGTTTGACATGTTACACATAGTGGCAGAAAGGATAATTGCTAAAGAGTCAGAACACTTGGATTCACAAGACATCAGACAGCCATTTAACCTCTCTAGGGCTCAGTTTACTCATCTGTAAAATGGAAATGTCACTTCCCTGCCTCTGTCACAGGAATGCTCTGATGGAAATTCCTGGTGTGTGGTAGATACATGTCATGTGTGCAGAATGTATGGTTTGCCAGGTCTGCAAAACAGAACTCACATGGTGTTAGAACTCCCTCGGGAACTTCATTTCAACCACAGAAATGGTTCTCAATTTGCATTATCAGGTATTTGCTTAAAATTGGTATTTCCCAAGAGTTTCACATCTAAACTAGCGAACAATCAGAATTTTTCAGGCTGGACGAGTTCTTAGAGATTTAGAGCTGTGGAAGGCCGCACAGTCAAGAGTAGCTGAGCCCAAACTCACAGACACCCTGACCGCATCTTCCCAGTCCCATCCATTTAGTGATAACGACGCTGAGATTTATAGTCGCTCAAGGTCTCACAGGGAGTGACGGGCGGAGCTCAGCCGGAACGCTTGTCTCCGACTCCCCGCTTGAGACCAGGCTCTCCCCCTGCACCATAGCACCGCCTAGTGGTCACTCTCCCTACCTTCCGCCTTCACTGGCTACGGTAACATCCACGCTTCACCTTTGGTGTCCCTGCCAAAAAGGTCCTAGGGACAACAATGTGGAACCTGCTGGGGGCAGGATATATGGAGGAGGAAGGAATAAATGCGTGTGATATACTGTGACCAAAAAAAGCAGTGCATACAACTATATTTTTTAAAACTATATATAATAATAGGCCTGAAAACCCAATTCTAGTAGCAGGTATCTCTGAAGATGGGGATTACAGGTGATTTCTATTTTCTTCCTTAAAGTATTCAGTCTCTCTCTCCCTCTCCCTCTCTCTTTGTGTTTTTCCTATCTCGAACAAATATTACCATTTTTATCATTAGAAACACATACACACACACAGAAATTTCTCTTCAGCTAAGACTTTTCTGCTCTTTCATTAAAAAAAAAAAGACAAGATAAAGAAATTGATGTCTTCTCTTAATTTTCACGCCCTTACCTTCTTTAATCATTTTTTAGAGTCACAAAGAAGACCCCTGAGCCAGGCGCCTTTCACGAGGACGTCCCCTCCGTCCTCCTTCTGCACTTATTTGGCCAGTCCGACCACCTCCTCCAAGAGCCTGTATGTTAGTGCCGCAGAATCGACACCTGCTGCAAACCGCAGTTAGGTGGCTATGCCCGCACTCAGTTATTATTATTAACTCACTTCCTGCGTCTAAAGCTTTTCTTCCTAACTTTCAACTTCACTGATAGGAAGTTTGGGAGGAAATTTTATAAAATACAAGTAATTCAACTAGACTTTGATGAATATAAGCATTTCTCACTTTCTCGATATAATCAAGCGCCCTTCCCTAGTTTAAATGTTACTTGAAACTCCTTATTGGAATATGTCACAAAATGGGTCAAAATGCTTTCAGGCACCTGCTGATATTTGAATGAAATTCTAGAGCTGTGTCTTTCTGAAAAGGCAGTTCGATCAGGGGTTCGTGAGCTTGGGGTGAGTCACTTTGGCTGTGTGGCCTTGTAACCTCTCTGAGCTACAATCTTAAATATAAAAGTAGTGCAAGATACTGCATTAAAATCTGAGGTACATCATTATTATTTTTAGACGCTGTGGGCATTTGACTTAGATAAATGCCAAAATCCTGATGGGCAAACCATACATTCACCCTTAATTATCAAGAAAATAGGCAAGTTTGATTCTCAAAGTGAAATTAGCTCCCACAGAGCTTGAGAGTTTTCTTCGCCTCCCTGGGATCTCTGTTCCGGAATGCGAATAAGAGGTGTTGCCCTATAGGGTGAGTCCAGCCTCCAGGCCTGATTCCTGACTCCACCCTCTACTTCCTCTACTGACTCCAGGGCCTCTGCTCTTCCAGCCAGAAAGAGAAGACACCAGAGCGAAGCTCCGCCTGGCCTCTTCTAACATTCCCTGGAACCTTCCTCATACTACTTTCCCCCAAACCTTTCTTTAGAAAATAATGAAAAAGTAAACTTTAGTCCATCCCCTGAACGATAGATGATAGGAAGTTCTCATTTAATGGAATCAAGTAAATGATTGAGTACACCTTTCATTTGTCAGATAGTTATCAGACACCTCTGAAATACAAGATGTTGTGGGGGTGGAGAGGAAGAACAAAATAGAACCGCGCCTGCCCTCCCGAAGCATCCGTTGAGTTGGGAACAACCATCCTCATCCTGCAGCCCCCACTGACACACCAGGCACAGGGGTGGGCACTGCGGTGTTTTGTCTAAGTTTACCGTGGCCCAGCAGGTAAATATTATTAAGCAAGCTTTACAGATGAGAAAACAAGGGGCTCAAGAAGTTCAGTTCCCATAGCACCCAACCTTCCTGAACAATGAGTCAAAGCCAGGGCTGCGGGAGGTGAAGACTCATTTCCTTTCCACCATCCGATCCCGATCCCGATCCCCGTGAGTCAGGAGTATCAAACACATCCCCAGGCGGTCCTTGCTATGGAGGGGGTCCAGGAAATGGCTGTCAGCTGGGTGTCGTGATCAGGGGCCCCCACCCAGAGAGGCGTGACCTGGGAAGACCTGCCTCTTGATCATAACCCCCTGGCCTCAGAAAGCTTATTCTCTCCTTTATATGGACCCTTTTTTATTTTCATAGATTTATATAAAATTGGGTTTGACATCTCCCTGCTTACAAACTGAAAATCTGAGACACACAGAGATGAATTACTTAAGCTCTAGGCTGGCTAGTGGCACAGCTGAGACTGTGCAGCCCAGGTGTGGCATCTGCTCAACAACATTGTCACTCCAGTGACCCCACTTCGATCCTCCACCTAAGGGCTCACTGCAGAGGCAAGATTCCCTGAGCCTTCCCACTCTTGTTCTGGTCAAGCTGTCAGCCGGACCCCAGAGCAACAGCATCCTGATCACATGGACCCTGTTAGAAAGGCAAGTCCGGGGTCCCATGGATCCAGAAACCCAGTAGGGCCCAGCAATCCACATCTAACGAGCCCTCCAGGCGATTCCGATACCACCCAGGTCTGAGAACCACCGAGCGGAGGGGTGAGAACCATTCCCTGCCCCTGTGCTGTGTCTACGTGGAGCGTCAAATCCAGGCAGCCACGTTCACCAGTCCTCTGCCTCACATTCCCACATCATCATTTACAAGAAGAAAGGGAAAAAGAAAAAGCAAGGAAAGTCCCGCTGAGCCCTCCTGTTCCCGACCTGACTCCCACACGTTCTCCAGCCCCAAATGCGGAATCTTGCACAGCTTCCTCTTTCCCCAGCGCCGGCCTTACCTCTTCCAATTTAGTCTGTCTGCAGGGAAAAGAAAAGGTTAGGCCGAGGGGCAATTTCTTATGCGTCAACCCTTTGTTCTTCATGAAATCTGCCAGACAGTCAGCTACGTATTCAAACAGCTGCAGAGAAGAGAAAGCACAGGACAACGGACTGAAGTTTGGCCACTCAACAAGGTGATGCCAAGGCCTTCCCTCCACATCCCAGAGACCCTGCCCTGTACCTCTGAGCCGTTCCCTCGGATAATTTCATTGGGTGTCGGGTAGAACTGACTCTCCATCTGGACATTTTGTTTCCCATCTTCAGAGACTTGTACCTTTGAGATTCGAAACTTAGATCCTCCAAGATCCAAAGAAAGAAACTCTCCATTTTCTATTTAAAAAGCAAACAAACAAACAAAAAAGTTGTCATTTACTGAGGGTGTGCCATAGAGCAAGATCTACATTGGAAGTCGGCCATGTAAGAAATGTCCTTAAGCCTCACAACCACCCCACAGAGCCAGGTATCATTATGCACAACGGCTGAGACTCCAGAGGTGCAGCCATTGATCTGAGCCCCGCCCGCCCCGGGGAGGGGCAGAACTGGGGTGTGGCCCAAGTCTCTCGTGGCCCTGCCCCCAGAGCCGTGCTGCAGAATAACTGTGTTCCTGTGGAGGAGGCAAATGCGAACATGATGTAAGAGACGGGCCTTGAGGCTGGGGCCTTCTCTAGCAGTAGGAGGCCACAGCTGGGAAGGGAGAGCTGCCACTGCACCCGGGGGGCTGCAGACATGGAGGGAGGACACAGAGGGGGCAGTGCAGAGAGGAGACACCAGCCCCCTGCAAGCCTCTGTCTCCTGGGCAGAGGGACGGGGGCTGGAGGCGGGGACTAAATGATGGCTACGAAAGGGTCAAAGACGCTCAATATTTTGGGCCAGAGTCACTTCAAAACGAGAACATGTAACACCGCCCAGCCAAGCACAAGACGGATGCTGTTAATAAAAAGGGGAAATGATACACGTGCTGAGGCAAGGCCGCTCACCCTAACGGCTTCAGCTCAGGGTCCAGACAGCGCTCCTTCCCAGGACCCCGGCTGCTGTCTTCAGTGTCAGCCACAGAGATGCGATGAGAACTTAGGTGTGCAAACCCTTGAACCAACAAGCCTTTCCACAGAATTGTCCGTGCCTGAAAAGTGGCTACACATACGAAGCACGTGCCGTCCTATCTGCCCAAGGCACAGAGAAGTGAAACTCCCCACCCACAAATCCAGGGACCCTGGTGGTCTCGTTTGGTACCATGCGACCCCGGACACTGATGCATGGGTCTAAGGGGCTAGTTGGCCATTCAGATTCCAATCTTATGAAATAAAACACAGAGGGAAATTGCTGGTAGGAGGTAAAAGCTGAAGTAGAAGCCGTCCTGAAAACGGGAGGTCAACTGGGTAGCCGGGGTGGCCACAGGGACATAGGCTGAAACCATGGCGGAAAACTTTTGAGTCTCAGTCCCCTAAAGGTCTGAATGGACCACACTGTCCGCCCTCAGAGTCCCACGAGATCCTGTGGGTCTCCCTTCTCTGTTAGGTGTCCTTGTACAACAACCCTCTGTTCCTGGCAATCAAAGGGCTAGAGGCAGGCCCTGGGGGTGCTCCTCATACTTTAGTGTGTATGTGAGTCTCCCAAGAATTGTGTAAATCACAGAGATTGTGATTTATGGAGGAGATGTCCCCACGGCTGGCCAGTGGACCACTGTGAGAGTAGCAAAGGTTTAGAGCCCTCGTTTACAGACCCAGCCAGCTGAATCTTCTGTTTTTGTGGAGACGTCTGGAAAAACGAGATCCTTACCTCCCCAGATCACACCCAAAAGGAGCCTGATGGAGCCATTTATTATTCAGGGAGGGAATCCAAGAACCTGAGCAGATTTCATTAGTGCTCATCATGTACAAAGTGAGAGGTGCTTTCACAGACATTATCTCGTTGCCTAGGAAGTAGGGTAGAGCGCATAATCCACGTACAAATTTACGGAGCACGACTCTGTGCCAAGTTATGTGCCAGGCGCAAAGACGAAAGACTGTGGGCTCCGTCATCAAAAAAAACAGACACGTCCGTCAGTGAGTTCCATCCAGTAGGGCAAGGGCTCTGATGGTGGGAAACCAGGGGGCGGCCTCTCAATCAGGGCAGGAGTGGACAGCCCAGAGCGGGCGACGCAGAGCTGAGGGCTGCGGCAGGAGCGGCGGCCAGACTGGAGCCAAGGTCCCCGGGGAGGAAACCGCCTGAAGAAATGAGCTCACACTGAGCTGATGGGAGACACGACTGGGCTTTTGAGGAGGAAATGTGACAGAAATGAGCCTGGCAGGATCTAGAAAAACTGCCCTACCCCCAAGGAGTGTGGGCTTTACTCTAAAGGCGAGGGCAAGGGCAAGCCACAGAAAGATTTTAGGCAAGGGAGTGCCAAGATCTGGCTGAGATTTTGGGAAAACACCTCTGGCACCAACCAGTATAGACTGAAGGATTTTAATGAAAGAGGAGGCTCCTGCGCTGCTGTCCAGACTGGAAACGGTGTGTGAGACCTAGTACAGTGTTACCATGGACTCACTCACTCCCCGGCCAGCGGTGCCACTGTCACTAGGCAATCACCTTGCTCCACTCATGACTCAGGATGCTCCTTCGTGGAAACCACGTGGTGTGAGCTCTTCTGTGACTGACCCCGGAGAAAAGACTCATGGGCCCCGGGGGAGGGACAACCTGCCCAGAAGAAGTGGGACCACTGGGGCCTAGAGTCATTATTAAGATTATTATGACCTCCCATCACAAGGATGTAATGTATAGAATGGGGACTATAGTTAATAATACTGTACCGCATACTTGAAAGTTGCTAAGAGAGAAGATCTTAAAAGTTCTCATCACAAGAAAAATAAAATTTGTAACTGTGTGGTGATGGATATGAACTGGACTTGCTGTGGGGATCCTATCGCAATATATACAACTATTGAATAATAGTGCTGTACACTGGAAACTATATGTTAATTATAACTAAAACATAAAGAATAGTAACTTTTTTAAATGACCTCCCGAGAGGGTGAGACTTTCCAGACAACCCACCTACTGCAGGTGATGCTTCTGTGACCCTCCGGACTCAAGCGACAGCCAGGGTTCCCTCCCCCTCAGCCACTGCCAGGGTTTGTGCCTCTGCTCCTTCCCCACCCCCTAGTGCAGCCTCTCCCAAAGGCACACAATGGTTGCGTGTGTAAACCCTGGAGGTTCAGAATCTCCAGGGGGACAAGCCAGGGAAACTGCATGTTTAGTAAATCCCCCCAGGTGGTCTTATGCTCAGACAAGTCTGGGGACCCGTGTCCTAGTGCAGACCCCGGGGTTTACCCCTCAAGGCTCACCCTCCAGGAAGTCGAGGGGTCTGCCTGGAGGAAGAGGCCAAGAAGAGAGGCAGCTGGGGCCAGGCCTACAGAATCACAATCACCTTCCCAGTCAGGCGATGGGCACTTTACCAAGACTGACTGGTAAAGGAGAAGGCACAGTTGTTCATGACAACATGTTTAAGGCACTTTGTAAGAACGGTCAGGTGCAGCTCCCTGACTGAAACACTGGGAGGTAACTGAGGCTCAGACAGGTTATGTCCTTTCAGGGAGGCTCGGGTGAAAGAAGCAGACACTACGGAGTGGTTAGTAATCATGAAATTACACCACCAGCTCACAAGCGTTGCTGTGGACTTGGGACAACGTTTTGGAGATTTTAAAACAATCCTGCCACATAACCTCATCTGATCTCAACAGCCCCAAATTGGTAAGACAAACTGGCCACAGCCCTCTTACGGATAAGGACAGGGGTGCAGTGGCCCTGGGGCTTACCAGGGCTTCTGGGCTCAGGGACCCCACTGCAACAGGGCCACTAGTAAGGATTATTTAAGATTTATTGCGTGACAAGAGGCTCTGAGGAGACAGTGAAGAAAGCAGGTGGCATCTCTGGCCCGAGCAAGAGGGCGTTTCTCAACCTTGGTCAGTTTTACTTCCAAACCTTCCCTGAAGCAGCCAGGCCCAGGAAGGCCCTGGGGCCCGTAGCCTCCAGACCATCAAAGGCCACGTTCGGATGTGTCCGTGGACACACCTCTGCAGGAGCAGCCGCGGCACAGGAAGCCAGGAGGACTTTGCCCTGGTGCCTCCACACACACACCCCATGACTCAGGTGCCCCCCCCCTGAATCGCTGGATGACCCGTCAAGGGCCACAGCGCCCTCAGCACTCTCAGAGCAGTATCAGGAGCCGGGCAAGGCTTCAGAGCAGGCCTGTGTCTCTCTCCAAAGCTTATGTTCCCCCAGGGCGGTGCACTGCCCGCCCTACACATCCACCCACCTGCAAGGGAACAGGTCTTTCTCATCCCAGTTCCCGGGGGCCTCTCAAAAGGCAGGGCCAGACTACTTTGACCCAGGTATTGTCCCAAAGGGGCCCAGAACCCGGCCAATTTAATCACAGGCCCCTGAGAGCCCCCCAAACTTCAATCCCTGCTCCTTCAAGAGCCCCCAAGCCCCTGCCGGAGCTTGGACGGAGCACTGGGAGCCTGACACCGGGGAAGCCCGTTGGCAGTGCCGCAGCCCCACTCACCTGAGCCGTCTGGGATGGCCCTGACAAAGGTGGGCAGCATCTTCACTGAGGCTGTGGGGTTGGTGTCCTTCCCCAGGCCCCTCTGCATTTCAGCCTGGAACCGAGTCATGATGTCCAAAAGGGTCTCATCGGAGAGCCGCATGTGATACAGGAACCTGTCCACCTGGAAAGACACCAGGGTGACCAGGTTGCCTGCTGTAATTTCCCGCTGCTCTGAGGCAGCCGCATGGGGACAGCTGTGTGAGGCGGGTCCCTAAAGGTGCCTTGCCTGGCCCTCATCAGGCTGGGGACAAGGCAGGGACCTGGAAGAACAGAATGGAATGAAAGTCTGGGGGAGGTGGGATTTATTCTTCCACAAGGCAAGATTTGAAGAAGAAATGATCCCCCCGTTTTTCTGATAGGACAGGGAGGGGCAAAAACTAAGAAAGATTCGGCGTTTCTTAGTCGCAGTTCAGGGCCCCCACCATTGTCTCATTGCTTCTCCGCTGGAAAAGACTAGCTACAGCTGGAACCTTGAATTCCAACACATGGACCGCTTTCTTTGATCCAAGGATGACAATATATATTCAAACATGTTTCTCTTTGTTGATGGGCTGCTAGGAAGCTTAGATCTAAATAGTTTCCAACCACAATCTCTAAATGCTAGTCTTTTACATCACCATTTTGTTTAACTGAGATCATCCTAATTAAGATGAAGTTTAACTCCTAAAGCCAGCCCCAGTTGCTCTTGGAAAAGAGTGGACGCCACTCAAGTAACCAGGAATTGGGCCATAGGACACCTCAAAGTAGGGAAGTTATAAAAATCACTGTGGCCCTCCTCAGTCCTCTTGAAGGTCATAATGTCACATCGAGGATGGCAGAACAGCTTCCTCCCCCACGTTCATCCTTCAGTGGTAACCTGGGTTCCCAGGGCTCACGGGGATGTATTATTGACCAGGGCAGGCAAATGGACAGTAGCATTGGTGCCCTATATTGCCACCCCTATTTTGTATACTGAGTCACCTGCCTCTCCATCCAGGTCACAAGACTTGGCCCAGCACAGTTCTGGGCGAATTGCTCTCCCGCACTGTTACCTAAGGCTAAGAACACGTGCTGCAGTCCTCAAGTGACTTCATGCACGTCGCCCCACTGATTGCCACGGCATCCCTTTCAGGCAGCCAGGTAAGGCAAAAATGATTGCCCCTAATTGAGAGATAAGGACTCCAAGGTTCAGGCCACCGAGAGGCATCCAGAGCTCTCAGCAAGCGGCAGCCCTGGGACCGCAAGGCAGGCTCCATAGTTCTCACCATGTGGCCTGGTGTTGCTTCACAATTCTGTGCAGGACCCACAAGCCCAACAAATTATACCGAAAGCGCAGGGGCCACAGGACCTTCGTTATAGGACAGGTGCCCAACCATCAGCCAGGCCTAGAGGGCAGGCGTGCCAGCTCAGTCGGGGCCAACACGGACACCCCAGCCAGGGAAAGAGCCCACGGCTCCAGGAACTTGGGGGCCAAAGAGAGGCCAGAAAACCCTCAGAGAGCCATTAACAAAACAGGACAATTGGGCTTTCAGCATGTTTGAGAAGATAGGCCGGAACCAGGTCATGCTTCATTAAGGACTTCCGTTCACCCTGAGCCTGTTTATGACTAATTGGTTGGCACTGCCGTGCACATGGAGAAAACCAACGGAAGGGACGTGACCCAAGTAATTGGGGCTTGGGAAGGGTGGGATGCACTACACAAGAATGACGATTGCCCCCTTTATCACCCAAGGCCTCGCAGACAGTGCTCCTGAGCTTACTGCTCATTTTCGTTCAGGCCAGAGAACTTCCCTGGGAATCCACAAAATGTCATCCATCCCTTTCTATGCATAATAGTTTTGAGTCCCTGTGTGGGGTCATCTGCAAGCCACAGTTGAACAGCCATTCAGGGTATTGCTCCTGCTGTTCAGTAATTCAAGTTAGGGCAGAAAGAACGTCAACTTAGAAACCATTTCTTACTCTTTGTATCTTCCACAGCAGCCGGTACGGTAGTTAGAAGGGAAGAATGAAACATAGATTGGGGGAAGCTTTGTATTTTAAACTAAAATAGGTGATTTTGGGGCCTGTGTCACCAGGCACACATGTCGTAGACACCAAGGGAGGGTGTTTGTGTTGCAGAAACTAAGTCTACTTCCGGAGCAACTCACAAACCACATGTGGGTGCCTTGTAAACAAAAGAGCCAGCAAGCAGCACGAGTAACGTATGAAGAGCAGACTTTGAAGAGTAAACTCAGAGTTTACAGAATTACAGATGTGGGAACTGCAAGGGACTTCAATGTTCACTTAATCCAAAGGTCCCATATTAGGAATCAAGTCATAAAAGGGTTCAGCTCCTTGACCTCGTGCTTTCACTTCTGGGAACCCATCCTTAGGAGATAAACCCAAAGGTGGTGAATATTAAATACATACCAATATTTATCACAGCGATTTTTAACTATTAAGAAAAAATGTTTTTGAAAGTAGCCTGTGCAAAAAAAGGGGAAAGAAAGTTAGGGCTTATCCAGCTTGATTGAATATTAGGAAGATATTAAAATAATTATAAAGAAATGGAGAAATGTACTAAGTGGTTACAATAAAACAAGCAGTGAAGGACGCAAGTTCAGAATTGTATGTAACACCATGTAACTATAAACACACACACTGTGAGAAGACTACAAGGACTTCCACACAGCAGATGTAACTGTGGAGGGGTGGGATTAAAAGTAACATTTCCGCTTTTCGTAATATTGACTTTCTAAACTCTAAAAAGGACACTTTGAAAACCTAACCAGTCCTTCTCTTATGAGTGAACAATCTACAGGTCAGTGACCAGTTCCAGCTCAATGTTCTCAATAGGTCAAATACTGTCAATATATTGAGCTGGAAAGGAAGAGTTAATTTCTTTCTTTCTTCCCTCCCTCCCTTCATCCTTTGCTTCCTTCCTTCGTTTTATTTTGTTTTTATTTTAATATTGGTATAGGGAGTTTTAAAAAGAATTGTTCCAGGGCCTGAATAGTAACCCTAGCACGCAAGTAGGGCTCAGGATCTTGGCGATTCTAGAGGCAGGAGGCAGGAAGCACAGGAAGGAAGGAGGGGACAGGCGCAGAGGGGAGAGCGCCTGTGCCTTTTGGCCAGGTGTGTTTTCACCACCTGCAGTGAACAAGCCAGAGTTCTCAGATCCTGTGACTCATCCTGGCAACCCATAAATCAGCCTCCCCTACCACTCCAGATACCTGTGGAGTCACTTGCTTAAGGTGGCTACAAAGTGTTCCTGACTATCCCAACTCATTCTCGCAAGCTTTCTGGCCTGCCACAGGGAAAGGAACGGTCAATGCCAGACCTGGACAAAGGCTGACCCTGCAACCAGAAGAACCTGGCACAGATCCATGAAGGCTGCATTTCCTGTCAAAGGGGCCCCCAGAGCCTGCACCTGGGCTGGTGGACAACATACCTGCCTGATTTGGGGGTGTAACAAAAAGATTAACCAGCACAAAGGGGCCCAAGGACAGGAAACCAATTTGCAGAACCACTGGAGTCAAGGTTCCAAAGACTCCCCCTTGGGAGCTGGAGAGACACCATGCAGGTTCCACCTTTACTAAGCAGCTAAAATTGGAAAACGAATCTCAAGCAGTGCTGCATAGCACGGTTTCACCCCAAGAAGCCAGTAAAGGACTTTGTGAATCTAATCAACAGATGAAAATTAAGACAGGTTAAATCTGGTGGATTTATAATACTTTAAGATTTGCTATAACCTCCAACCCAAACTCTCTAAAGAATAGGATTTAGTGAGAGTTTATCCCACCAACCACACAAGAGCTGTGAGAGACCACGCTTCCTCTCTCTGTCTGCGGAGCCCAGAGGCATCAGGACACAAGAGAGAGAGCACAGGCGCAGGAGGCAGCAACTGTGGTTTAATCCACCGGCACCACCTTAAGCACCTGGGTGACCTTGGCTAAGTCCACCTGCTGGGAGGACTTCCTGGAGCTGGGGTGGCTTGAGTGGCCACAGCAGCAGCCCTTGCCAGGGCCCCTTGCAGATGGTCCCTGGGTGCGCCTTGGCAACTCTGAACCAGCCTCCCTGGAATGAATTTTGCAGGCAGGTTTCTTGGACAAAGTGGCACAATAATGTCCACAATTAACAGGAAACGGCACATACAAATAAGTATTTCAATTATTGCACATTAAAACTGACATCCCTCTTGGTGCCGTATTTTTATATATTCTTTCAAGCACATGAAAAATCCTGTAAATTACAATTCTCAACACTTTTCAAAATGACTCTCCTCTCCTTTAACCCTTTCCCCTCAAACATTCCTTACATAAAACAATCTAACCTGTTTCTGAAGATTTTCTCCTCATCCCCTTACTATCTGACATCTGCCAGGAAGCTCTGAGTAAAATTCAATGCTCAGGACGGTATGTAATATCCAGCCTGTGGGAGATCTACTTCCTCTTCCCACCCCAAGTTTTTTATTAGTCCTGTGCGCCAGGGTTTTTATTGATTGATTGCTTGATTGATTTTTAGAGAGAAAGGAGGGGATTAGGGGAGAGAGAGACATCAATTTATTGTTCTCCTTATTTATGCATTTATTGGTTGCTTCTTGTGTGTGCCCTGACCAGGGATCCAACCCACAACCCTGGCGTACTGGGACAACGTTCTAACCAACTGAACTACCTGGCCAGGGCACCTGTATGTTTTCTAAGAAGCTCTCTTAAATCCTTGTGGACGTAGGCGTGTGTCAATGAAAAATGAACCAGACATCTCTCAGCTTCCCAGGTCCTTACCTTCTTGATCTGATCCTCCTTCAGCTTGGTGAAGTAAAATGCCATCAAGTGTACCGCAAACATTTTTCCCAAGTTTGGCTTCTCCTGAGATAGTCAGAGAGATCTGTGCACTGTTTATTCCGTCTCCAGAGTACTGCCCAGGTCTAATTCAGGCTAGAGGCCTCTGGGGAACTAGGTGCTACAGATTAAATACTTCCAGGCTGCTTAGTTCAATGATTAAACTTCGCCCCCTCTCACTGGTCCCTCCCTCCAGCACACTTGCTTGTCTAATAGGACACTCAGGATGGCAGCTGAGGGTTGGTGAAGGGGAGGCAGGGGATCCAGTGTTTGACGCTTTGAGACTCCTGTCTCAAAATCTCGTTACTAAGCAACACCCTCAAGCCAGTGCTCCACCAACCCCACTCAGGCGAGGAAAATCTTCTGAGAAGTTGGGTGTTAAACAATACGTACTTTCAACTAGTTAAGCTGCCCCACAAATGTCCACTCCCACCCTTTTCTCTTGAGCCCTTTTCTCCTCAACCCAGCGGTATAACTAAACGGCTCCTTGCTCTACTGTGGCACTATCTTAATTAAGAGTAAACGTTGCCCCAGGTCAGGGAGAGTTCAAGAATGTTGGAAAAAAATCCCTTCATTTGTGATAGATCAGATCTCTTAGCTAATAGTCCATGGTAATGGAATATAATCAATTAAGGTTTATCGATTCACAATGGTAAGCGAAAAAAATCTTAACTTCAAAGGTAGTGACCCAGAAAAAAAAAATAACGCAAGAGAAAGAATGATCTAAGGTCAACCAGTATTCACTGGGAAGCTGCTACTGGAGAGAAAAATTGAAGTTACAGATGTGCAACGTCGCATGCCACTGAGCCACTTGTTCTCACCTGGTTATCTTAGTCATCATACTCAATAAGAGAAAGGCCCAGAAAGGGGCCCAAGTGTGGGCACAATAGACCTTGCACTCTTCCCCAGCCATCGGTCAGCTAACAAAATCAGTAACAACAACAGTGTTAATAGCAGCTAACATGGGTGGAGCACTTACTAGTCCCATTTTTTAGATGAGAAAACTGAGGCCCAGAAAGGTTAAGTGACTCCCTGAGAACTGCAAAGCTTGTAAATGCTACAGCAAGGACTCAAACTCAGGGGTTCAATATCAGCGCTCAGCTCTTAACTAATACAGGGTCTGTCACAAACAATGCCCCTTTTTAATTACAAAAATCTTTTATTACAAAATCATAAGCATGTAATTCTGTAACACAGCAACATCACACTCAAGCATACCATATAACATTTTTGGTGAAGTGTTCAAATTAAAACTATAAATTATTACACCCATATTATTACCCTACCGTCAGACTCAAGCAGGCCTTACTTCTGCCAGATCCTACACATAATACTGCCTCTACTCTTTCTCTTTGCAATAAATGCTCATTTGATAACTATTAGCAGCAGCAGCATTCTGCTGGGTTATCACCAAGAATTCCAAGTACTAGGAAAACTAAGTACAGACAGATCACTTCAACAGGGTCTTCCCGGTGAGGGAAAAAGGCAACTGAAGTAGGCAGAGACAAATGTATTTGAAAAAATAAATAAATTTAAAAAAAAAAACAACAAAAAAAAGGCAACTGAAGGGATTCTTGACCTTATTTCCCAAATACTGATAAAATGCTTCCTAAAATTAGCAACTGACCAGGCGTTAATGAAGACCAGCGGGGCACCTCCACCTCACTCCTACACCACCACTTAATAGAAGGGAAAAGAAGAAACATGCTTTCCAGGTCAGCTTAGCAGCCTCAACTTCATTTACTTTGCTACTGCATAACCTTATTAATCAAAATAATTACAACTAATTGCCTGGTAAGAGAACCTTCGACAGCTGTCCCTCAAAAAGCCACTGATTCTCCAATCAGCGCTCTCCCTATCCGTTATGCGGATGAGCCACTGTATGTCTTGCTTAAGCTTGCAGTGCTTGATTAAAGTTACTCTAGATACTTTTCTAGATTGATATCTGAGAAATAAATTGTTTCCCAGATTGAGAAACCCAATCCTTCTCAGTCTGTTTACTCCTCAGACTATGAACTCTCTTTTAATTCCTTTACCTTGTCTATAATACGAGCAAACAAAGGTTAACCTCCAGTTGTTGCAACTATCCTGTTCCCAAATGTGTGGAATTACTGGTATTCTGAAGCAGGCGCACTAAGCTTGAGTCTATACAGGCTGAGAAAAACATACCGGGGCAGGTCACCTTGTCCACAAGTGATAATGGTCCTTGCCTTAATTCCTCCATTGAAAAAGTAACATCTGTGGAGCAGTATGGCACCAACTGCCATTGATTTATTCAACACAGGGATAACAGGTACTGTGGCCAGAGGAAAAAAGGAAACAAAGCCATAGCCAAAGTCTCTGCAATCCCACAGCTGCTTGTGCGCGCCAGATAGGCAGCCTTTGGAATCTTAATGAGGCAACCACCACCAGAGGATTTCCACCAGTCATTCCTTTTTTCCTAAGCAGGTCAGCATCTATGTTACGTAGGTCTCAGTTCTCCTACTAAGTCAGAGAGCTTATGATTACAAAGATCACACGCATTTGGAGTTATCTAGCTCAGCCGTCTCACTTTATAGAATAAAGACAAAAATTATTCGTTTACCATTTCTTGTCTGGTTATTTCAGTCCAAACCTTGGAATTTTTCACCCATTTTAAAGCTCCACGTAGCTGTTCAAGGATATCAGGGTGTAGGCATATCCTGGATTTTGCCTAAGACCTATTTCATGGCTGGCACTGCCAAGGGACATTTTAGGTAAAGTGCATTACCCATCTGCCCCAAACCTTCCTGACAGGAAGGGAAATGCTCTCCCCTCTATACCCATCTGTGTCCATACAGCTCTCCTTTTGGCATGCAAGGTCTAAAGAAGATACAATACTTGCCTTCCTGTAAATACTGAGCACGGTAAGAGGACTAGAAGTCTAATACCATTTACCTATTTATTTAGTAAACACTTGTATAGTGTTTACTAGGTGTTCTACAGTATTAATTCCCACAGCAACAGTCATTCTATTTTACAAGTGGAGAAACTAAGGCCCAGAGCCCAACTGGTACCTGGTGGAAGAGGTATTTCTCTGAGGGCGGTGTAGCCCCAAAGCCCATGCGCCGTCCCTGTGCTACACAGGCTCTCACTGACCTGGAAGCAAAGCACAGGGGAAACACAGAGCTCAGCTGGGACACCCGGCCCGAAGTCGGTAGCACAATGGCAAGCGCACAGGCCCTGGGCTCCACTTCTGCTCTGCCCTCACTGAAAAAGGCATCTCCACGTTCACATCTGCAAAAGGTTCATAGCTACCTCAGTGGTCGCTGAGAATTAAAGTAATAAATGAGGTCACATAAGGGGAGGTGTGTGGCCGCCATGGGCACACAAAGAGCATCTCTCTAAGCCTTCACCTGGCTAGGGACCCCTTATTAAAACCGCTATTTCAACTCATCCCATTTGGACCCTTAGGATAAGAAAATGCACGCAGCCCTTTCAGTGTATTCAGTAAAACAACACCATAAACCATAAGGAGGTACCAGTTTCATTTACTGGAATTACAGGAACAGTTAGGAATTTTATAAGTATTTTATTCCTGGTACTAAAGAAAACAGAGCTTAAATTTGGTCCCATATTCGTTTTAATGACAAGTCCAAAGTTAAGTAAGTTGTCCATAATATAAATCAGTCTGACCTGCTGGTATCCCACTTGCTGCAAAAGGATGAGAAAGACAGCGTCAGAAAGCAAAGTTCCATAAAAGAAAGTCACTGTAGAAACATCCAAATCCTGCCAGAAGTGAGGGTTACTATGGTATCTCCATGGGAGCAATCACAAATGAAGCAGAAATGTTAACTTCGGCAAGTTTCAAAAGAATCCTACTGATCCTTTTTTATAGGTTTATTCCTGACCCAAGACAGGGAATGCTCATGAGGAAATCAATTGCACATAATTATTTTCCTTATCTCAACTCTATTGCACATTAAGAGCTGTACTGGTTAAATACGTATCAAGGAAAGACAAGTCATACAAGGAAATGTGCTTTTAAAAATTTTCAGAGTAGTTACAATTACACAAAACAGCAAACTTCTAAAAGCAACTGAGACTTATGATTAAAGGTGGCATAAACCCACTAAGACAGATAAATTAAATAGTAATAGATAAGACATAATTTTGGAAGACAGAAAACAGAGAAGTACTGCCTTAGCAGAGGAAAAACTGAAACCCAGGTGCCTGCAGAGTGATTCTGCTGAGAAATGAGCAATGGTATTTGTAACTCCAGAAGGCTCAGGAATTGGAGGCCCAGGTACCTCTGAAAAGTGGAAGACAACACACAGAACCAAAAACAGGAGACTATCTAAAAGTCTAAATAAGAGAGTGAGGCCCCAGGTGCGCCCCTCAACCTAGAGCAATGAGTGACCACCTCCCCCCCCACCCCCTATCCCTACATACAGGGAAGAGACTGTTTATTCTCTGGAGAGACTGAACCCAACAGCCTCTGGACTTGGGGCTATTAGGCACCACGGAAAGTGGGAGCGAGGCGCAAGATTGAAAAAAGGGCCACGAAGTGAAAACTTCAGGCTGAACACTGAGACCCCAAACCACTTTTTTTCTATCTGGTTCTTTCCAACAAACATCTATCTGTACACATCCCTTTCCTCCCTCACTGGGCGGCACTAGAGGATCCATTTTTCCTCTGGTGAAATTAAATGGTCTCAGAGGAAAATGTAAACACCTGATATGGAAAAGACAATTACAGAAACTGTAAACAGATCGGTGGTTGCCAGGGGTTTGAGGGAAAGGGGGAAGGTTGAATATGTGAAGCACAGGGGTTTTAGGGCAGCGAAACTATTCTGTATGATGCTGTAACAGTGAATACATGGCACATTTGCCAAAACCCACAGAACTTGATAGCACAAAGAATAAACTTCAGCGTGTGAATTAAAAAGACTTACTTAAGAGATCAGGGATGTAATACAGACTGAAAAAAGAACCTAACTGTATTATAAATGTATGAAATTGCCTCACTGAAGAGGATGGGAAGATGCTGACCTAATAATTTTGGAAATGTGTGGAGTCAGCAAGACTAAAGGCAAAAGGAACTATACGTAGTGCTGCACCCTGGTTGATAAAACTGTTCCCTCCAGAAATACGGCTTTACGAATCTGCAACCACTATGCATGTATACTGGAACTGAACAATTAAGTGAATGGAGGGTGGATGGTAGGAGGTAGGTTTTTCACTGTTTGAATGGAAAGTTATATAGAAGCAAAGGGAAAGGCTAGAATGATCTATATTAATGGATTAGAGTTGAGAACAACAGTATAAACTGATGGTTAGCTTAATATAAATGTACATGTATTATACATACAATATTTGTAGATATATATACATATAAATATATTCACATACATGTATTTCCTTGCTGTCAGCTGAGAAACCCTAGAGTCAATGACACCCAGTAGCAATAAGCACACCTAGTGCCCAGACCTTGGTTTCTAATACCACTCTTAAAATAGGGTGGGGGGGGGACTCAGAGAAATGGCTGATTCTAGAGCTGGGACAGGGTATATCTACAAGATCACCTTGAAGAATCTTATTCTCTTAGTGCCAGAAAGTATGGAAATGCTAAAACAAACAAAAACATTTTACAGAAATTAGTTTTGAGCAGTTTAAACTCAGCAGCTAATAAGAAATACTAGAGTTGTCTTGTTATAATACAAGATATGATGCATTAAGTTGTTAAGGGAAGAACAGTTTTAGCCTAGGAAAACAAGCAAGATCAACTAAAGTTTTAAGATGAAGACAAGATTTAGAGTTGAAAGAATATGTGAAAATACATGAGTTCTAATATTACTAAAAATTAAGTAACAGGAGGCAGAATTGATAATTCAGCTGAAAATCACTTACGTGGATTTGTACTGTAGCTAAGCAAAAAGTCATAGTATATGAACCAGGTGGTAATAAAATTAAATTACTGTGCAGAATTTCAGAGACCAAGTCAGGAGAGGTTTTTATTCCATCATGTAAAGGTAGAGACTCTTCTAATGTATGCTGGGATAGAACAATTAAGTGAACGGAGGGTGGATGGTAGGAGGTAGGTTTTTCACTGTTTGAGTGGGAAGTTATATACGAGCAAGGGGAAAGGCTAGAATGAGAATCTACTTTACCAAGAACTGAGGATCTTCAGCTGTTAGAATGCCAGCATTCTCGTAAGAAGCAACAAAATCCTTACCTTCTTTCTCCCTCAATGCCATACTACTTTATACCTCTAAATCCTATGAGTCCCTTTCTTTACAAGGGTGTTTCTGAATCTGTTCAGATGTAGACATTACATTGTTTGTTACTTCTCTTATTTTCAAAATGAGAAAGGAACCATCAATAATAATAAAGCCTATGAAACTAAAACTATTATAATAGAGAAAATGAAAATTTCAATAGGTTGGACAACAAAGTTACAGAAATTGCCTAGAAAGTAGTATAAAAGTCATGAGTATAATTTCTAAATATTGATTGAACAACAAAAAGGAATAAATAGCTATATCAAAATGCAAATAGAGAAAAGGAGTGACTTAAGAAAACTAAATCCTCACCTGGTGTAATTAAGAAATCAGTAGCTAAAGTCTTAAGGTGATGACTCAGGAGACAGTAGAAGATGCTTTAGTCGATAAGGTAAATACTAGAAAAAAATAGCAAGAGTTGGAAACGTTTGTCTCTGGTTTTTAAAAAGGTGCATATATTCCCTTGACAAAAATCAATTTTTAAAAAATAACAAGCTTATTTGGCTTATGTATATAGATTAGAGATAAATTAATGTGCAGAAGTGTGGATCATGGCAGAGGTCTTACTCAAAAGCGAGCTGTTTTGAATTTATATTATGCATTACTTTGAATACTTATATGCAGAGGAAATTTTAGATAGAATGTGATCAACATCCATTCACTTATCAATTTTAAAAGGATAACAGTCAGTGATAAACATGTTAACAAAATGTAAATGTAGCTAAAAAGAAAGTAAGGTGATTTAGGAACATTTTAAGTTACATAAGAAATTTTTGTAAAAAATAATTTCAAAGTCCTAACAAGTGCCTGGGAAAAAATTTTCCAGCAGGGATGATCAAGTTCACTGCACTTCAGATAGGTCAGGTAGGCGGTTCCAAGCAGTCACTAGATTACAAGCCTTTCTCAAGCCTCCATAAGTACCAGGGGCTTAGCAAGGGTATGGGGTGCGTAAGGAGCACATTATACTGAATCTGTGGATAGATTCTAAGAGTGTAGCCTTAAAGCACCAAGTCCAAAATCACCTCCTCTACCAAAATACGCCAAAATTAGCTTCATAAAGTCAGTCTTCAAAGGTTGGTCCTACTTCAAGAACTTTTTTTTTCTCCTCTGGCATTTTTTTGCCCGTAAAGACAGCTATTGTTTATAATTTCTGTGTGGAACTGTCCCACTATGTTAAGTGACAGACTTAGATAATGACAACTCAAAAGCATGTTATAAATACTACTCTCTGTTCCAGCTTATATATTTTTATATCTTTGAAATAGAAAAGTAAAAGAACCTGATTCATTTATCATGTGCTTGTCTTCTGGCAAACCACAGCTTTTCTTTATATTCTAGTAGGTTTGTTCTGAGTTGGACACACAAAGAATGACTGCACCTTAATTACAGACTCCCAGTTCCAAGCCCTAAGAGACTTTGGTGACTTGTGATGAGTTTTGTGTATTTGTGATTCACAATAGACATTTTTCAAAAGACCCAATTTCATTTTGTAGAATTACACTCATCCACAAATAGAATGTACAAAACATTACAAGTCTTTGGTTATTATTCCTAACCGGTTACATACTAACCACATTTTATTAAATTACCCAGATCTATACCAACAGAATTAAGGTCAGCCTCTAAGTCTCAGTCCATGCCCCAAGTTGAGATACAGCTGAATCCAAAATAACCCAAAGAGGGCTTCAAAACCTGTAAGGAAACTACAAGAGAGAATTGCTTTAGAAAGGTTGAGAACATGTCCTTAGTGAAACATGCCTGGGCCTCGGCTGTACCAGCCCTCATAGAAGAGTTAACGACAGGTCAAGCTAGTTGCAGAGAAGGAAGACCAGGTTGTTTTCATAGTGATCTTTTAAGCACTCTGCAGAGCCACTCCAACTATATTTTTCCCTTTTTGTTTCACCAGATTCCATCTTTCTTCAGTCTCCTCTTGCACCAAACCAGAGCTCACCCTCCCCCACCAAGGGAAAGGTAAAAGGCAAACTATTTATACTCTTTATATTTCAGTGTTCAAGCAGCCCTTGCTTTACAGCATCCCTCACCTCCACTCCTCCGGAGACTTCACTAACTTGCAAAGACTGCAAGTGTCTTGCTTAAGTGTCTTCTGTGAATTACCAACTCTGACTCTCAAAATGGAGAAAGTGGGAGAATTAACGCTCTAAATAATGTGCCTCATCACTTAAATACAATAAGACAAAATCCATTACACTGTTTGTTCATGGGTATTTCTTGATACCATCTGGACAAGAATGGACCGTGTCTGTTATGGTGTAAGTGATGGGGAAGGCAACTTCTAGAAGCCGAAGTTGTCCAATGAGGAGTATCTAAAAAAATATGCCCTTGTGGGTATTTCACTACTGTTTACCCACAAGCAAGGGAGAAATACAGTCAGTGCCACCTGTTCAGCCTTTACTTCCACAAAGGCAAAAGTCAGAAGAATAAAGACTGTCATCTCAATTAAAAGAAACATCTGAAATCAGAGCTATGAAAGCAGCAGCCAAAAACAGATGACTAACTTGGCAAACTGGCTGTTCCTTGACCCCATTTCAACCAACTCAGTTTAATTCCTGGTCTAAAGTCAGCCTGTTTAGCAGGTGCTCAAGAAATTAGCGGAGTTCTTAGAATGACCTAAGAGGTCAATTCACAGCCCAGAATGAATCAAACCTTCAGGTTCATTTATAAAAAACTTCCTGTATACCAGGCACTATGCTGAATGGCACCTCATCATATTTAACCCCCGGACCAACTCTAAGTAGGCATTACTGTTTGTCTTCAGATGCAGAGACCAATCCCCAGAGAGGACAGGTCACTGAGCTGGTACTGACGAGAGAAGCTGAACTCAGGTCTATCCAACTCCAAAGCCTATGACCTTAACCTCCTTTTAGCATATCTCCAAAAGGGCTGAAAACTTTGTGGGACAAGTAGAAGCCACCATGCACCAGACCAGTGGGAAGACCACCCACTCTATCTAAAATAGCCCAATGCTACCACTTGTCATTCTCTTCCCTTATTCCACTTTATCACAGCAGTTATTCTGAAATTACATCCTTTCATTTAACAAAGATTGATTGTGCTTCTACTATATTTCTAGGCATTGCACATACAGCAGTGAACTAGACAAACAACAATCTCTACCCTCACATTGCTGACATTATTTAACTTACTCCTTATGTCTCCATATCAAAATCTCCATATAACATATCTTGTTTACTGCATATTTCCAGCATCTAGAACAGCTTTTTTGGTATGTGGGTACAATAGACAGCAATGTTTGTCAAAGAATCCCATGCATGACATCCTCAGCAATGGTGTAGAAAACTGGTCAAACAATTCACCAAACTGATTTTATTACCACACGCAGTTCCTTACAGTGCATTGTTTTAACACTATACTACAAATGGCTATTGTATAAACCTTTAAATAAAATCTTTAAGCCATTTCATATTTTTAAAATATAGAAACAAACCCAGTTTACTCATCTTTAAGAGTTCATTTTTCTGGGCAAAAAGAAGACCCAGTAAGAGACAGCTACAACACTATAAAGCAGTAAATGCAGGTGAGGGGCGAGAAAGGATTTTAAAATAGGTTTTTATTTGAAAAATAAAATGAACCTAATCTGAATCAGGTCCCTTCTTCTTTCTTCTTGCCCCTTTTGAGTAAGTCCCAGATTCCGTTCTTTCCTTGCCATGCTCAGTTCGGTGCGTCAGCCACTCTTTTTCTAGCTGTCTCAGCATGTCTGCAGTGAGGAGTCCTTGCTGCACCAATCTGGAAGCCAGGGATTGCCCCGTGGCATGGGGGCTGGGTGGCTCAGCAGCTTTACTCCCTACAGTTTTGGCAGTGCGCATCCTTCTTGCTTGGCTCTTTAACGGTCCTGACAAATGAGACTGGCTCTCTGCTGGTAAGTTATCCAAGTTCAACAGCTTATGTGTCTCTGAAATTTTAATCAGTTTGGTGATGTTGTGTACACCATCTTGGATAATGCCGTCTAGTTCTTTCTGGAGGTCTCGAACAAGGCTGGCATCTGGAAACATATCTATAAACCGATAGCTGGGAAAAAGACATATTGTTTGTAGCAAAAGCTCTTATCACAGTCAATTTCAATCACAGAACTACATCTTGACACCAATTAATTCCACGTTTTGTTTTTGCAAAATCTGTCCAATGTTTTTGCTCACCTTTTATTTCTGCCCCAATACACCTGAGCAATATATCATTATGAGTTTGGGTCGTCACTCCTACCTTAAGTGATTCCAACATGCTCCCCTCAGTGGGACACGCCCCTCTGAGAATCACTGAGCTAGAGCAGTACAGCACGTCCTCAATATCACTTTGTCTAACACTGTTTCATTATAACATTGATGAGATGCCACAGGAACTTAACTCTTGTTTTTATCAACTACCCTATGGTAAAATTGGTTTTGTTATATGTCCTTTCTCTTAAAGTTGTGGACCCTATCAATATGCTAATTGAGGATTTTTAATGTAATCTCTCAAATGTTAATATATAAATGAATCACCTGGGGATCTTGTTAAAATGCAGAATTTGAATAAGTCTGATATTCTCTATTTCTAACAAGCTTCCAGGTGACAGCAATGCTTTTGGTCCAGGAACCACGCTTGGAGTAGCAAGGGTCTAGTGGACCTTCTCACCTACCTATCTTAAGTAGAATCAATAAGGACTCAAGTCATTTCTGGAATGGGGATAAACCAGGCTCAACTGCCCTTATGGACAATAAACATAATAGAGAGCACTTTCCAAATATGTGCCTAATTAAAGAGAGCAAAAGACCATTCATAAAACCTTTGATTTTCCCTATTATTTAGAAAAATGAGAGCACACAGAGGAAAAATTTGATACCTTAGCCACAGGTAAAGATCCAAAACATCATGAACAGCTTCAAGATCCATGAGGTCTTTAATATTCTTAGGTGGAAGTAAAGGCCATTTAATGTATCGGCGTAACCATGCAAATGTCAAGGGCTCGTTCCTGCTATACTGCCTGGCAAACTGAGAGAAACAGGAAAAAGAGTTGAAAGAATCAGAAGTCACTTCAGTCTGTGATTAGGTAAAAAAGAAAGCACAATAAAATGTTAGCTGTGACTGTGTTTCAATAGGCAGGCTGGTTTTCTTCCTTCTTTATACTTTTCTGTAGAACATTTAATATTTTATAAAGGTAATTTTTTTTTAAGTGAGGGAATGACTTCCTTTTTTTATAAAACCACTGTCCTCAGAGGCAATCAATGGGACGGAGCTCTTTTAGAGTTTGGTAGTAACAGAGAGAAAGGAAAAATCTCTAGATTTCACATTCTAATCTTTAAGTAGAACATATATGCTACTGTTAAACCGTCCTTATTCCTTAGTAAAATGCTTCTGCTTCATTAGAGTAGCTTGAAGAATGGAATAAACAGGGTCAAGGCTCAAGCTCCATCCAGGTCAGTTTGCAGCACTTAAGACTTTCTTCCATTAACTTCAGCCTTATGCTAGCTACTTCTAACAAATGCCAGTTATAAGAATCACATATATATATTTTCTTATCTTTAGAGTATGTTTATTAAATCTGAGAACAGTGAAACAAGGAAGGGCTTAGGACAGAAGAAGCAACAAAGAAGCAGCAACAGAAGAGCCTTGGAGACAGGCTCAGGGGCTTAGCCGGGGACAAGATGCTGCTGCCCAGCACTCCCCTGGGTGCAAATCTCGTGGGGATCCTTAGAATATGAGATGCAAGCCTGAGAAGGGAGGAGGGGGAAAGCAAAAGGCATGGGCGTGCTTCCGGGAGGGGGAGCACGTGTGAGAAACATATTTTCTAGATAAATACCTGGACGTGGAAGACCTTTAAGACATAATAAGGGAAAAAGAAAATAGCGGGTTGCAGAATAAATCGTTATAACATGTATGGAAAAACACACCCACACAACAAAACTAGAATTTCTACATGTGCCAGTATTTCTCGGTAGGCAAATGCAACTGAATAGTTCTGCAAGGAAACACACACGCTGGTAATAGTTATGTCACAGGACTAAATTGAGGTAGCCCAATTTATCCCATCTGTAATGTTTTACTTTTGTGCAGAGAAAGGAGTTGTGTATTATTTATGTAATTTAAAAACAATTTTAAAATAAATTTAGAAACAGAATTGCTAAAAGCTGAGCTAATATACAGAACATTAAGGTCCATATAAGAGATGGCAGCAAAAAAAAAACTGTGAGTCAGAAGGAGACTCAAAACGGAGGCCTTTGGGGTTAGTCCAGTGGTGGTGAGGGCACTTCAAGCAGAGCAACAGGGAGAGCAGGGGTCCAGAGAGGTGAGGACACGGCTTCCACTTGCCTTCCCTGGGCCCCTTGTTTTGGTGAAGCCTGTGCTCCTCAGAAATCAGCTATTTGCATCCCTACTTAAATGAGTTAAAAGAAAAGGGACCAGGTGATGGCCAGGTGGCTCCATTGGTTGGAGCACTGTCCCATGCATCAGAAGGTTGTGGGTTCGATCCCCAGCTGGGGCGCGTCTGGGAAGCAACCAATCAATGTTCCTCTCTCACACTGATTTCTCTCTCTCTCTCTCTCTCTCTCTCTTTACGATGTATAAACATAGCCTAGGGTGAGGATTAAAAAAAAAAAAAAATCAGCTACCTCTGTGTTAAAAAAAAAAAGAAAAAAAGGAAAGGAACTGGAACCCTGGCACCAAACTCATTCAAAACAGCAATCCCTGGCTCAGTGCCTTACGGTTAAGAAAACTGATTACTATTGGCACTACCAAACCCCTGGTCCCCCGCCCTTCCAAAAATACTACCCAACACCATTAACGAAAAAGTGTGCCGTCAGGCAAGGACCCCTCCTTTCCTTGAAAAAAACTGTATTTAATTATTTTTGTTTTCGTTTCTTCACAAAGGCTACTGTGTAAGCCCAAATACAAAGCAAGGGTTCTCCTTTCCCCAAAAAATTACTTGTAAGAAAAAGAGAATCACTTTCTATTTAAGTTCTTACACAGTATCTCATATTACAGGATATTCTCTGATTGTTTTGAGTAACACAGTACTGTTTGGGAGAAAAATACCTCAACCTGAAAAAACTCAAAATATCCTAAAGATAAAGGCTTACCTGTAACAGTGAAGAGCAGACAAAAGGCTGCTTCTTGTTGATAGGAGCTGTGCAGAAAACATACCTCACTCGCAGACTTAATGGAATATGCTGGATCAACTCTGCAGAAAATTTGAAATCATCCATATTGCAGACAAAGTACTGCCCATCAACTTGTGAAAAGTCTACAAAAATGTCCTGGGGGAGAAAAAGATATATTAAATTACTGGACTACCTAACTGGACATGAATAAAGTACTCAGATCTACAAAAGGAAAATCTTTTTAACTGATGACAGACTTCTAGAAAGGCATGCTCTATACACTGCCCTCTTGACCTAAAATAAAATACTCAGACAAAAGTCCCAGAAGATTTCAAAAGTTTTCACTTTCAACATAAACTTCATAAACAGCAGCTTCACAAAAACAGACTATCCATTCAAGGCTATGAGGTTACTAGTAATTACCTAACACATCAACATTTTATTTATGTTTTTATTTTTTTAATTCTTATTTATTTGAGAATTTTTATGAGTTTATTTCAGCCAAAACTGATGACAGCTGCAAGGAAGATCTCAAATCCTCCCATTTTTTATTTTTCAATTACAGTTTTCATCCAATATTCTATCAGTTTCAGGTGTACAACCCAGTGATTAGACATTTATATAACTTACATAGTGATCACCCCAGTAAAACTAATATCCATCTGACAGCATACACAGTTATTGTAATATTACTGACTACATGCCCTATGCTGTACTTTACATCCCTATAACTACCAATTTGTTCTTCTTAATCCCTTCATCTTTTTCACCCATTCCCTCCAAACCCCCTCCCATCTAGCAAACATCAAAATGTTCTCTGTATCTATGGGTCTGTTTCTGTTCTGCTTGTTCATTTTATTTTGATTTTTTGATTCCACATATAAGTGAAATAGTAACGCATTTGTCTTTCTTTGTCTTACTTCACTCAGCACAACACACCCTCTAGGTCCATCCATGTTGTTGCAGATGGCAAGATTTCGTTCTTTTTTATAGCTTACTTATATTTCATTGTATGTAACACCAGTCACCTATTGGTGGACACTTAGAATCAAAGGACAGATAAAAATCCTCCCAGACAAGAAAAAACTAAAGGAGTTCATCACCACCAAACCAGGATTACAAGAAATGTTGAAGGGTCAAAGAGGAGGAAGAGGAAAAGAGGAAGAAGAGGAATGATAAAAGTATAAATAATAAAATGGCAATAAATACATATCTATCAACAACTACTTTAAACGCAAATAAATTAAATGCTCCAATCAAAAGACACATGGTGACTAGATGGATAAGAAAACAAGACTCTTACATATGCTGTCTACAAGAGACTCACTTCAGATTGAAAGACACACACAGACTGAAAGGGATAGAAAAAGATATTTCATAATAATGGAAACGAACAAACAAAAAGCTGCGGTAGCGATACTTGTACCAAATAGACTTTAAAACAAAGGCTATAATGAGAGACAAAAAAGGACCCAGCAATTCCACTTTAGGATATTTATGTGAAGAAACCCAAAACACTAAGTTGAAAAGACAAGCATATTACATACATTGATTATAGAATTGTTTATAATAGCCAACATATCAACATCTTTAGAAAAGAAATTTAAAAGTGATTTTCCACTTACAATGAGATTAGAAAGTGTTGTATCAGGGAGATGGTAGGCAAACATTTCAATCTGTTCAGCGGTTGGATGAAGGCCAGCTGCCTTTAGTAAAAGATAAAGAACAACCATAAGCTCATTTTTAAAAAAAGAACAGGTTTTCCTAAGTTAATTCAAGATGAAGTCCTACATAAAAATTTGGGTGAAATGCTGAAAAGCATCACTTTCAATTTATTACCAATTAGGAAAGCTAATAAGATGATTTAGTAAAACTAACCAATTATACCTGCTGACTAATTAGTCAATCTTTTACTCACATTTTAGTTATGTTTCTAAAACCTATGATGGTCTAACAGAGTACCAAAATGCTTTCATTTTTGTTTCAGTTCTCTCCATTGAACAAAAATGAACAAGGAAAGCCCAGATGCTTCCACCAGGATATTAAAACTGACATGCAGCCCTGGCTGGTGTGGCTCATTGGGCTGAGTGCTGGCCTGTGAACCAAAGGGTCACTGGTTAATTCAAGATAAAGTCCTACAGAAGTTAATTTGATTCCCAGTCAGGGCACATGCCTGGGTTGCAGGCCAGGTCCCCAGTAGGGGGTACAAAAGAGGCAACCACACACTGATGTTTCTCCATCCCTTCCCCTCTCTCTAAATATAAATAAATAAAATCTTTAAAAAAAAAAAACAAACAAACCTGACACACATACGTACATAAGTACATGAAAAAATGTCTACACTGGAGGTCAGTTATCTCTTTAACTATATATTGCAGTGTTAAGAAATGCCTACAGGTTAAGTATAAGCCAGAAAAAAGAGAAAGAAAGGGGACAGGGAAGAGGAAAGGAGGGCGGTATGAGTCATGGTCAGAGGAAGAATATGAGCACAAGAAATGAGGTGCACAGGAGGGAAACGATATGTCATTCATTATCAACTGCACTCTTAACAAAAGCTACAGAAATTATTTCACCCTCAGCTTTCCTCCAGGAATTTTTCCTTGCATTATCTCATTTATATTCCCCCTTTACCTAGGGTCACTGAAAAACAAGAAGAGCCACATTTAGTAAATTTTCCAGGAACCTTTAAATTTTAACAGTTAGTTTGTTTGAAATATGTACACTTTTGCCTCATTAACTACACTAAACAAAATTTTAACTTTGTCCTTACTGGCTCCAAGAGGTACTGCTTAGTGCTGTTATTGTCCCTAACTCAAGGGTTTCTTCCTCATTCAAGCCTCTGGCAACTTTTCAGTCTGCTTACACGGCTGTGTGCCCACCTAAGGCAACTGTGCCCTTACCCCCACCTGCTGCTAGATTATTGGAAGAACTAAAGAAAAACCAGGTTCACTAAACTTGTTCAATCTGGATCTTTCACTTGCACACCATTCATGACCAAGGGATCTCTACTCCTCTCCAAAGCAATAAAGTAGGGCTTTCCTGACATAATTTCCATGGCATAAAATTTTCATTTTTTATTTTCAGGTGCCTGAGGCAAGAGTCTGGAAGAAGGGTGAAGAAGGGAATGACTGTCCTCCAGAGAGAAGTAATTAACATGGTACACTTTACCCTTATAGGATCCACAGGCCTATTCAAAATTTCCTTCAATAAACGGAGGTCTTCTCGATACATTGTTGTAACCTCTCCTTCTTTATATTTCGAACTGAATCTACCAGCTCTGCCAGCAATCTGCAAGGCTTGAGAAGTGGTGATTGGTTCTATTTCTCTTTCTCCCTTTTCATTGATACTGGGCTTTATAAGGGAATAAAAAATAATTCTTCTTATGCTCCTGAAATAGAAATAGAAGTGATCTCACAGATGAAAAACTCCTTATTCATTTGGGTCACTGCAGAAGTGCTTACTCGATCCTAGTTTAGGCCTATGTGCTATCTTGCCTGCTGTTTTCAAAATAAGTAAAAAGTTAGTTGGTAATTCTTTGTCTTCCCTTAAATGGTATATTTCAACAACCACGTAAATTTACTAAAATTCATCAATCTGTATTTTTGCAATAGGTGAACTATAAATAACATGTAAATTATACCTCAATAAGGCTACTGAAAATAACTTTTAAACAAATAAACCACATAAAGGGTTCTCAGGCTGCTTTTCAAAGTTGACTGCTATTGCCCTGGCTGGTGTGATCAGTTGGTTGGAGCATCGTCCCATAAACCAAAAGGCTGCAGGTTCACATGCCTCGGTTATGGGCTGTGTTCCCAGGTGGGGCACATATAAGAGGCAACCAATGTTTCTCTCTCAAACACGGATGATTCTCTCCCTCTCCATCTTTCCCCCCTCTCTAAATCAGTAGGAATGCTGTCTGGTGAGGATTTAAAAACAAAAGTTAGGTGCTATTAACAGCTTTGGATAGGTTTTTTGATTCATTCCCAAAGAGGAATAGCTAGGCTTAATGTTATTACCCCTATGGATAATGGCTAACCCTACATGCACAGTAGGCACTCACAATTTCTTGACTGAGAAACTAAAAATCAAGTAAGGTAATATAACCGGACAGCAGTGATAGGGAGCACCAAAGTACTAGTGCTATGTGATATTTTCTTTTCACTCCCTTAACAGGTGTAAGCGAGATACGTCACAGCTCTATACATAGGATAATACCCATTCTCCTAAATCAAAGTGTTGGGTAACTCTAATGCCAACTAGAAATTTTTTAATTGCCATCAAACCAACTGAACGTCCATAATTATTAAAAACAAATCACTTACAAATTAAGTCCCATGCCAATTGCATCTGTAGCAACCAGGATTTTGCAGGGATCATCAGGATCATTAAACTTTTTTGCTTGAGCAAGTTTGGTTCCTAAAATAAGAAGGTGATGTTAAATCAGTGTTCTCAATCTTTTACTGTATCACATAAGTATATCTTGGAAATCCTCACCTTATACTTCACATTTTTATGGATAAAACTCTTACTGTTTCAAACTTATTTCTTAGTATCCTCAAAGAGCCACTTATCCTTTATTTCCACGCCTTTAAATATCCCTATATATAGCAACACAATCCCACACCACACTAGACGTATCATTTCTGAGGACATGTAGTACCAAATTTCAGGACTACAATTTGAAGAATATTACCACGTTCACATTTTAATGACATTTTTATAAGAAAATGATCAGCTCAACATTTAAAATAGTCTAATAATAGCAGCAAATAGGAAGTGCTTGAAATAATTAAAATACTTCTAGCCCTACGAAGATGAACTAAAGAAACATTTTTATATGACCTATAACAAATTACTAATATATCAAGCATCTTAATTCAGTATTTTTTACAGTTTTCTATACATATCTCAACATGAATGGCAAAAATATTTCATATTCTGTCATGATGAAAGCCAGTAATTACCAGGAGGAAGACTGCCATATATAACAGCTGATTCCAATCCCCGAATTTCAATCTGTCGACTCACAAAATAAATATCATTCTTGCTAAAACAGACAATGCAGTCCCCAGGTCGAAGGTTGTCTAAAGATTCTAGTGCGTGATCCAACACACTGATGGGTGTAAGCCGCTTATAGTTTCGAACCTTTAATAAAGACATGATATTGTAACATAACACACCTAACTCAATTTCAATTTGCAAACATTCAAGAGTAGTTAAAAGCTGACAAGTTCCAACGTTTCTCAAGGAGAAATACAGAAAAACACTTTTTTAATATTATAATAAAATTACCATCAGTTCTCAATGCTAACTCTAAGTTAATAAAATGTTAGACAATGTTCCATCAATTTTCAAAGCACTTTCATATACACTTGATTTTCATGGCAACTTAGTAAGATAAGAAGGGTAATTCACTGTTATTTCCATTTTATAGAAGAGTAAACTAGAGCCCAGTAAAAGATTAGGTGTGAAGAGAATTTTTCCAGTTCTAGCCTTATATGGTTTTCCTAAGAACACAGAGCTAATAGTAGCAAAGCCAAGACTAAAACCCAGAATTTCTTCTATTACATTCCACCATCTCTCCCTGAAAGCTGAGCACAAAACTGAATGAACAAATTTTTAAATATTTCTTCCTCTTAGCACAGACCTCAGGTAAAGAAAATGAAAAGTAGGATTAAAAGAAAACCAGTTACTTCCTACTGCAAGAATTTGGGAAAGGGATACTAACTATCTCTAATAATTGGCTATATATATCTCAAAGGCCCCAACTGAGACTTTAAAAACCACAAACTTTTGCTGAGCCTGAAACCTCCAACACTCCTAATGTATTTAATTCTAAAGAGACCTGCTAAAACTCCAGAAGGTTTTGTCAAGAGAATATGAAGAGTCTCCTGTGCTTCTGGGAGACTTAGGGTGTGATGGACACTCTGTCAGAACTTCAAATATGAGGTTCAACCAAATATGTACGAGGAACTGAAGCTTTCTTCTTAGTGAAGTTCTGATTTTGCCACTCCCTGAGGCCTATAAAGCCACTGTCCAGATACTCTAACTATCTCAATGCCATCCTGAGAACCAAGCATAAAATCTAGTACCTCCACTTCCTCCCCAGTCGTGTACAAAAGCTCAGTAACCAGGTCAATAGCAGCAGCTTCGCCACACAAATGGACCTCATCAGCACACAGTCCTGTTGAATGCAAAATCACAATGAAAAAAAATTTTAAAGACATAAAATTAAATATGCAACACTTTACATAGCAAAGATATTTAGGTTTGTTACCTACTGCCTTACAATTTTACCAAATGTTTTCATAAATATTATCTCAGTTTCAAACCTCAAAACAACAAAGATGAACTCCATTTTTCTAGATCTCAAGGCTTTTAAATCAATTTGGCCAAGGTTCTGAGTCTACTAGAGGGCAATCCCAGCCAGGACTAGAACCTGGCATCTTATGATTACTCCTGAACATTAGTCCCATACTTGTGCTTTTCACATGAGCCTCCATGGAATCACTGATGCTGGTGGCTGGAGGGTAGAAGGAACTCCAGGCTCCTTACCCCTTAGCAGATCCATTTTCATCTATTTTACATTAAGGCTTCAATGAATACTCTTTGAAGAAAGAGTTCAGCTATTTGTTTTTAAATTTGAAAACACCTGCCCTACAACATGCAGATAAAAAATTCACTCCAAAATCAAGCAGTAGAAACATTTACTCATGTTCATGGACTTCAAGAATTCCACTTCCTGGAAGCTATCCTAAAGAAATAATAAAATAAATAAATAAAAAGCTCTGGCCAGAAAGATTTTTACTGCAGTATTACTAATAATAGGGGGAAATATTCAATTCTGAGGGAAAAACTATAGTACAGCTCCTCAATGGAGAATATTGTACCAATATTAGGATGTGGTACAAAAAAAGGTCTAAAAAAACAGAACTGAAAAAACCAAGATACAAAATTATACAGTCACAAAACTGGCGTGAAACACCAAAATCTTAATAGTGGTTGTTGTAAATATGACCGAGTTGAACATTTTAATTTTACTTAAATGGTTATGCTAATTTTGTAATAGTAAAAACGAACTTTTCATTGTTAAAATAATATTTGGAAAATACAACTAACATCTAGCTGACTTACTCGTTTGATTTATATCAGAGAGAAAGAACCTACCTGGCTCTGCTTGGCACTGCCAAGCAGATAAACGCATCTCAGTGCAATGTCACAAAGCACAGGTTTTACAGCATTGAGATCACTAACCTAGAAGTGCTCTGGTCCAGGCCCATCCTCTGGCTGGGTCTTTAATCATTTGAATTTCATCAATCACAGCCACTTCATCTTAAAATAAAAAGTTATCATGAGCACTATGAGCTACTTAAATAATGTAATAAACATCACAACGCCAAAATTCAAGCTTTCATCATCAGCAGAGTCATTATCATCGATCACTAAGCGCTTCTTTTCTGGCAGTCTTGTTCTAAGTGCTTTACAATTATAATTCCTTTACTACTCCCAACAAATGTAAGAGCAAAGTCATCATCATCTTCATTTTACAGAATAAAGAGAGACCCAGAGACATTAAGTCATTGGCCCAAAAACACAGTATGCGCAATTAAGTGTAAGAACAAAAAACTGAAATTCCAACCCAGGCCATCTGGCTCCACGGACCGGACTCTTACCCACTCTACTGCACTGCGTCCCAAATTAAGCAGGTTCATTTGGTCTGTTTCCTGCAATCTCAGGGGTGGCCTGGAGAAACTGCACTGTAAGCACTAACACACCTGCACAGCAGTAAAAGAAAAAAGTCTCTATGTTTCCAGGAACCGGGAGTAGATAGCCTTGCAGTGAATGAAGCGTCTCTACCACAGGAACCCAGGCAGGTGCAAGGAGCAGACAGCAGAGTGGAAGTGTGATTCCCTGAGCTCCAGCTACACTCATTCTTAGGATTTTAAACTCATCACTATGGTAAAAATTAGTGCCTCATTTTATTTTCTAACGCCAAAATCACTCCAACCACATTTTCTTTAAGTCACATAAATTATATTTTTATTTCCCTCCCAACATACCAAGGAGTAAAGAGCACATTAAATTTTTTAAAAAGTTAATATGTTCACAGTGACATTTAGGAAACTAAGTTAATTCTACACTGAAAAACAATTAGATTGAAAATTATTTATCACATCTGGGTATATACAAATAAAATTAGAAAAGACGAAGTAGAAGAGGGAATTCTGATTTATAAACTTCTATGCTGTCTGAATTTTTACCATGCACTACTTTTATAATGAATTAAAAAAAAACCTATCCATTTACTCAGAAAGTTAACATTAAAATAAAAAAAGCAACTACTAAATAGTACATAATGTGCTAATACATAATAGTACATAATATATAATCCCTATTTTATAATCTACACACCCACAATGGATATACAATACAAACATGAACAGAAAAAAAATCTGAAAACTATACACAACAGGGTTACACTTGTCGATTCTGAATGGGTAGGATTGGGAGATTATGTACTTTTTTTGCCTCTTTGCATTTATTTTTATTTTTTTATATGAAGATATAATTGCTTACGTAATAAGAAAAACTTGATTTTCTTTTCTTTTTTTTTAGTAGGCAGGGACAATTTAATGTGGGCATAAAGACGTTCATGTATCTCTCAAAGTCATTATAGCGCAGCGAGTGTTATAGCCTTATGGGGCCAGTGCGATACAGATACTCCAGGGAAGACTGAATATCCCAATAACACCCTATTTAAGGGGCCAGGGGCAAGGGAATACATTTTACCACAACTTCTGTCAAAACAAGTTAAGATCACAAATGAAAGAAGGCATCATTCTCATATGTTTTTCCCTCACAGCACTTAAATTACAGTAAGTTTTTAAAGACACTTGTAATTAACTCTATGCTCTGTGAGGGCACAGACGGTGTCTGTTTCATTTACTCGGCTTCCCTAAGAGAAAAATCACTTCCACAGAGTTTCTAAAAAACACTAATTTTCATTTAAAATATTCTCAGAATGACTTAAATGGTTCACTGCAGTGCTGTATATAATAGTGAAAGACTTTAAACAACTTAAATATCCTTTAATGGGGGAATGTATAATTCTTGTCATAAAAAGGAATATTATATAACACAGAGGAGGAACTGAATTGTCTGGCATCAGGGTGAGAGCTGGGGGGAGGGAGCAGCTTTCCCCCAAACAGAAGTGCTGGCAGAGGCCATTGTTCCTCTTCTGAGCCCTCTCCACACAGAGCTGGCAGGTGGCCTCCATATCTGAGTCTCCAACAACCTGGCCAGCCCTGTTTGCCCCAACATGGCGATTCCCTGAGACCCTGCCCCATCCAACTTGCAGGCCCACCCAAGCCTTCCCAGTGCCTTTTCCATACAAATGGCCTCTCTCTCCTCATGCTTCGGACTTTACTAAAATCTCTCAACCAAGCAGCATCTGGCCTCTGTATGCCCTGTACCTCTTAAGTGGCCCCAGGTCCAGCACTAGAGGCAACTAGCCTTGGCTTGCAGCTTGGTCTCTCCTGGGCACCTCCAAGCCCAGCACAAGTAGCAGCCATCTGCAGGTAGCTCTGTAGCTCGTACTGGCCACAGACAGGGCACAGGCAGTGGCTGTCCTTGTACCTGCTGGGAGGCCCCAAAGCCAGTGCACCTGGTGGACAGCTTCAGACCCTGCTGGATTACAACCCTACTACCTCCATGAGCGACACACTCAAGGGGCAAACTCAGCAAGCACCAGAGTCCACTGAAGCAAGTCCTGCACCAGAGGTTCGGTTCCTGCACAGCAGCTCCTCTGCTATAGTTGTGGCCAGTCCTCGCAGCCCATCAGCTTGGGGGGCCAATACCTCCCAGTGATGCCAACAGCAATCAGGGCTCAACTACAACAGGACAGTGCACTCAGCCCACACAGGGCTAACTTGGAGAGCCCAGTTCAGGTAACTGTGGAGGGTGTGTCCCTGGGCCCTACAGGATACCTACTATACAAGGCCTCTCTACCAGGTCCTGAGGACATAGCAGCTCTACCTAGTACAGAGAAGCAAACATAAGGAAGCAACCAAAACACAGAGACAAAGAAACAGTTCCCAAATCAAAGAAAAGGAGAAATCTCCAAAAAAAAAAAAAAATAAATAACTAAATGAAATGGAGACAAACCACCATATAGAGAGTTTAAAACACTGGTTATAAGGATGCTCAAGGAACTTAGTAAGAACTTTGACAGTACAAAAAAGGGCATAGAAACCATAAAAAACAACCAGTCAGAAATGAAGGATACACTAACTGAAATGGAGAATAAACTGAAAGCAATCAACAGTAGAATAGAGGAAGCAGAGAATCAAATCAGTGATCTGGAATGCAAGCAAGCGGAAAACACCCAATCACAGGAAAAAAAAAAAAAAAAGAATCCAAAGAGAAAAGAGGATAGTATAAGGAGCATCTGAGACTTCAACCATCCTAATACTCAGATCATGAGGGTGCTGGAAGGAGGAGAGAGCAAGAAATTGAAAACCTATTTGAAAAAATAATGACAGAAAACTTCCCTAACCTAGTGAAGGAAACAGACATACAGTCTACAAGGCACAAAGTCCCTAAGCAAGATGAACCCAAAGAGGCCTACACTAAGACATATCATAATTAAAACGCCAAAGACTAAAGAAAAAGAGATTCTTAAAAACAGCAAAAGCAGTTACCTACAAGGGAACTCCCATAAGACTATCAGCTGATTTCTTAAGATACTGTCCAGGCCAGAAGGAGCTGGCAAAAAGTAGTCAAAGTGATAAAAAGCAAGGACCTACAACCAAAATTAATCTATCCAGCAAAGCTGTCACTTAGAACTGAAGGGCAGATAAAGAGCATCCCAGGCAAGAAAAAGCTAAAGGAGTTCATCATCACCAAACCAGTGTTACAAGAAATATTAAAGGGTCTTCCTTATGAAGAAGAAAAAATATCAAAACTATAAGTAATAAACAGCAATAAAAAACAATAAAAGCTTACAATTAGCAGCAGCATGGAAGGACGTAGAGGATATTATGCTAAGTGAAATAAGTCAGAGAAAGAAATAACATACGACTTCACTTATATGTGGAAACTAAAGAATGATATAAATGAACAAACAAAACACAAACAGACTTATAGATAAAAGGAACACATTTATGGTTGGCAGGGGGGAGAGGGAGTAGGGGACTGGGTGAGAAAGGTGAAGGGACTGAGACATACATATTGGTAGATACAAAATAGTCATGGGGATGTAAAGTACAGCATAGGAAACATAGCTAATGATAGTGTACTAACTATGCATGGTGCCATTTGTGTACTGGAAATAATTGGGGGGAACACTTTGTCAAGTATATGATCGTCTAACCACTATGCTGTACCCCTGAAAGTAATATAAATTAATATTAAAAAAAAGAGGGGGAGAGAATTGAACTGAGGATTGGTACAGAGGTAACTTCATACCTGTTAACATACCTTTTAGGAGAAAAAGGGACAAGATTTTCAAAAGCAAGGATGACAGAAAGTTTTGGGCATTTATTGGTGACAGCAGATAATGAGTATTTGCTGCACGATTCTCTTGTCTCCATTTAAAATTTTCACAATAAAAAACATTTCATATGTTGATAAATATTTTAAAATAAAAAAATACTAAGTTTTAAAAAACGGTATGTACATACAAGGAGTCGTAACACTGCACATCTCAACAGTACAAGCAACATGGGCAGACTGCTTCCCATTTGGATCTACAGTCACGCGCTCTTCACCTGTTACCAAGTCACATAGCACACCCTAGATGACAAGGAAACAGAAAACAAAACCTGGAATTATCATCACCTTGAAAGCAAGAGTAAAAAGAAGTTTTGGATGTTTAACAGAATACTCTCCATTAGAATCAAGTTTGTCTAATAGCTGCCAACAAAATATTCTCAATCTTTTAAAAAATTTTTTCATAAATAAAAATAAAAGCTATTCTCTTACAAAACCTACGTAAACTTGGAAACATCAAGGCAGCTAACAAAAGCATGAAAAATTACAGGTAACAAAAGGCAGGTAACAAAAGCATGAAAAATTACAGCAATTTCACTTTTTAACTTTGTATGTTTCTGTATTATTTCAGTTTATTAAAATAAACATGGAATGCCTCTATATTCAAGAATACTATAAACAAAATTTAAGAATGTAAAGTCTTCCTAATATAATTCCTTAATGCGATGGTGTATCAGACTGATCAACCACCTTGGTTCACCCAGGACTGAGGGGTTCCCAAGGATGAAAACCTTTTAGTGCTACATCGGAAACTCCAGGCAACTGGGACAGCTAGCCTCGCTCACAGTGACCTGAAACTAATCATGAGTAAACATCCGACATCCCCAGACTGAATGATGGTTTACAACACAACTGACCTGTAGCAGTCTTCCAAAGTGTAAAGGTTATAAAAGACAAAGGAAGACAAAAAAAATTGTCTCAGATTAATGGAAACTAGAGACAGGACAACAAAAAAGTGCGAGACCATGGAGAGAATCTGGGGCTGGGGGGCGTGGTGGCAAGGGGTAAGGGAGGAGTGTGTTGTTGTTACTGGACAATTGGCAAAATCTGAATATAGGCTATGGATTAAATAATAGCAGTCTAACAATACTAAATGTCCTGCTTTAAATACCCTGTGGTTATGTGAAAGAAAATCTTTGTTCTTAGAAAATACTTCTTAAGTATTTATAAAGAGGCAATTATGAAAATTACATAAATTATTCAGAACGAAAAATAAAGAATGCAAATTACCTACCAAAACTGGTTAATCTCACATTATAGTCATAATAAAACAACCAAATTTTAGCCCTCTTAGTAAAAAACAATGCCTCAGACCACATGGCATTCAGTCCTTTTCAGGTTTGAAAACGTGGCTCCGGTCTACATTTTACTAACTACGATTAGTTCTAACTGATCGCACCAGAGGTCTAATTTAAAGGTAAATTAAACATCATAACAGAGTAGTGGTTAACTCTGAGGAGGCAAAGGAGGGAGTTCAGAGGGTTTTAACCATATCAACACTTCTTTAAAAAACAAGTATGGCACCCTAACTGGTGTGGCTCAGTGGACTGAGTGCCAGCCTGTAAACCAAAGGGTCACTGGTTCAATTCCCCACCAGGGCATATGCCTGAATTGCAGGCCAGGTCCCCAGTAGGAGGGCGCATGAGAGGCAACCATACATTGATCTTTCTCTCTCCCCCTCCCTTCCCCTCTCTCTAAAAAATAGATAAAATCTTTTTTTAAAAAACAAAAACAAAACACAAGTATGGCAAAATGTTAGAATGTGACCAAAACTGGATAGTAGGATCAGGCTGTGTTCTTCTCAGCCTGTCTCTGTATATGTGAACTATTCTGTAACACTATATTTCAGTCATTCTAATAAACACATTTTTTTCATATTTTAGTATCTCTGAAATCAGGATACAGCTTAACAAGTGATGGTGTGTCAGAGTTCAGTTGGCAGCACTTTTTCTGTCTCAGTCACACATAAAATAATGGTACAACTTACAACTGATGGCTTCTGAGGTACAAAGAAATATGGCAATTTTTGTTACTGGAAGGAATACTACATATGCACTCCATTCTTATCCTCACACACACACACACAAAATTAACAAGGAGCAAATATTTGGCAATACACTGACATCAGCATTACTCTTTTCAAAGATCTCATGTGCCAGTAATTTTAAAGGGCCACAATATACTCCAGATTTTGCTGACAAGTATTTCTGGATCGCATGATAAGTCTTTCCACTGTTTGTGGGGCCTGAATGGAATATTATCTTCCGCCGTATGGCTCTGGCTTCTGGGTACCTGAAAGATAAGTAGGTAAACAGCTTAATTTTATTAATTTCAAAATCCACTTCAGCAAAGTTCTCAATTTAAAAAATTCCACTGCAACATCCTCTTAACCTTCACAAGATAATAACTTTAAAAACCTTAATCTTTAAAAAACTTAATTAAATGATGAGTTTCATATTCACACTAAAATAATGTCTTTCTAAGACTGACATTTACTAACTAGAGGACAGAAAAATCCAAGGGCAAATTAATTTCCTGGGTATCTTTGCCACTGTACAAATTCTTTTTCCTCAGTAGTTACTTAAGTTTAAACTTCTAATAGCTGCACAGATACATTCACATCACTTCTATAGCTCTAAACACCTTATAAGCAAGTATTCCCAGGCTTCTGAATTTCAATATATTCAGTATAATGATGACTGAGTCTTCTGCTTCTGGCCATGGTGCGATCCTACCATAAACAAGTACAGAACTGGACAAAATATATGCAGCAGCTGCCTAGGGACATGCACAACAGGCAATGCAGGAATATAGCCCTGGAAGAAGGAACACTTGAGATAAGACCTCCTGCACCCCAGCTGGGCACAGGGAGTGGAACCCAAGTAAAAGTATGATAGTCCCACTGAGCTGAGCAGCACAGATCAAGTTCAGAGTTGCTGAAGCAACTGTAATGTGAAAGACAGAGTGTGGAAGAAAAGAAAGGGTGCAGTGGAGGGGGAGCCTTGAAGTCTGTGTGGGAGTTCCCTGTGGGTGCCTGGCCAAGGGCTGGGCTGAATATGCGCAGAGCCTAGCAGAGCTTGCTAAGAGTCTGAGCAGGAAGGTCTCAATGAGGTGGCAAAGTGCTAGGAGACACTGGAGATTAGCCCTGGTGCTTGGGAGGGCGCTCATTAACACCCAGGCATTCAGCTGAGACTCAGAAATGCACACCTGAATTCTAAGGACCACACCTTAAAGTAAGAGCTACTCTAGCTCTGCAGTAATAAAACCTAAAACCAAGCTGGATCAGGATAAAGGGGAGACACCAGTTAATTGCCTGCCAGAATTAACTGCCTCTTTTTCTAGGGAAAAACAACACAATCTAGTCTCCTTATGATTTATCATCCAGCATACAATAAAAATAAAAAATAACAACCATTACTCTCCCAAAATTAGAAACTGAAAATTTCAAATCCACAAATGAAGGAACTAACCAATTAGGTGGTATTCTTAAGTCACTGATTTTACGTAGATCATCCTTACATTCCAACACAGGAAATATCTGCTTTGCATGTCTCAAGAAAAATGGAAATAAATCATCCACATGAGCTGGAAAATAAAACACTGCATTAACAGGTGCAATCTGCATGCCATCCATAACTACACTTAGTGACACCTTTTTTCTTAATGAGCTAAGTTTGAGGGACAGCGTCAGGACAAAAAGAAAAACCCTGGAGCAAGGAACTCTGCCCTTTCCAAGACCCTGCTTTCTCTTACATGTTCTTCAAATTTCATTTGTATTTTCTAGGAAAACAGAAAAATGGCTGCCAAGCACCACATTCCACTCTTCCAGCGCAAGCAGGTAAAGATCAGCATGGTAAAAGTTACATTAGCCCTGGCTGGTGTGGCTCAGTAAATGAGAACTGGCCTGGGAACTAAAGGGTTACCGGTTCGATTCCCAGTCAGGGCACGCACCCGAGTTGCAGGCCAGGTCCCCAGGAGGGGGTGTGTGAGAGGCAACCACAATCGATATTTCTCTCCTTCACCTCCCTTTCCCCCCATCTAAAAATAAATAAAATCTTTTTTAAAAAACGTTAAATTAAAAAAATAAAGAACCTAGAAATATACATTAGAGAGAACCTGTGGTTACTGAAGAAAAATGCAGGTGTAAACATTTTTCAAACTAGAGAGACCACTGAAAGACAAAACATGAAGTGACCTGATTTCTCAGCAAGAAGTCTCCACACCTTAGAGGCTCTGAGGAGGGTGAGGTCTTGTCCCATTCATCTTTGTATACAGGTTCTATCTACCTCAGTGCCTGGCACAGGTTAGGGTCTAATAATCAAATACATTGAAAATATATAACCAAAACCAAGCTGCCTACAGGGAACAATATAATGATGTTCTCACTTTTTTTTTCCTTATGGCAAGAACTTTGTCCTGATACGAGGGAGGAAGAAGCCAGTAGCAGAAACAGATGGAATCTGCTATGCATTAATTCCATCTTGTGTAAAAGTTCTTTTCACTGTGGTTATTAACACATAGTGAAGAGCAGACGGTTGATAGAGTAAATCTACCTCCAGTCTAAGACACATGGGTGATTTAATAACTAGCTCAGGGACCTTGTATAAAAGCAAAAGGACCTAGACAGTCTCCTAGGCAAGCACTGAATTACTAACAGAGAATGTTAAAAAGGCCTATTCTAAACAAACCCTGACTAGAGAAATAAACATGAAGGGAGGAAACAGAATGTATATTCAACAGGATTTATAAAAATCTCTATAAACACTTGCCTGCACTGAAGCAAATATCATTCAAAATAATGTGAATGTCCACATCCAGGGAATGAGACTGCATGATGTAATTTCTAAAGCTTATGAAAGCTTGGTGGAAGAGACGAGCTGCAGGAAATACAAAATCAAAGTAGGCAGGGCTTAGTTTTCATTTCATTTCTCATTTTAAAAAGTAAATATGCACATCACACCTAATTAATCAAAACATCTTTTTTTAAAAATTTATCAGATGTGAGCTAAAACTGAAATCCTAGCACAACACGAAGGAAAGCTGAACACACAGCTCCTTTGCTATATGAATGGTTCACCAGGTATGTCTTGTTAACCTGCTCAGACAGAAGCAAAGGTCAAGAACAACCTCCAGGTCACATCTATGTTCTTATGTCCAGGCCACACAAGGTACTACACAGTACTGACAAAGCTATAATCTAAAAAGCAATGAAATATCTCTAATGGGATGTTATTAGCATTACCATCGAGTCCATAATCGGCACTCAGTTTCTGAATTTCTTTCCTCTTGTAAAACTTGTCTAGGATCTTCTTTACTTCATCTGGAAGAAAGATGTCAAAATTTATAGCTTGTTTAACACTTGTTTTCCAAATACAGAAATGCCCAAAAAGCAAATGAAACTTGAAGTCCTAACACTCAAGGCAGAAGTCTACTGAGTGCTGCAAAAACTTAGTTTATTTGATCACAAGCTCTTTATGATTTAGTAGTGAGATGGAGTGCCTAGAAAAACTATAAAGTCAAAAAACACAATGTTCCTGTTATAATACAGAGGAATAAGCAAGATGCTACAGGATTAGACATTGCCATCAGGCTTTTAGATAACCATGCTTTATTTTGTTTACTTACAACCAGTATCGACGGCTAACAGTACGCAGCTAAAAGCTATCTAGAATGACAACCAAAACTGCAAGGACCAAACCATTATGCTTTTATGCAAATAACTAAAGGAGCCAGGGATGATCTTTAGTTGAAGAAGATGATTTTTGGGAGAACAGATTATACTTCTTTTGTTCTAGATGGCATAACTAAAGTCTGTGGGAAGTAAGGGATGCAGATTTCAGTGGAATTTATACATGAGCTTCCTAACAATTAGAACAGTGAAAAGGGGCTGCCTCACAAAAGTGCCAGCTCCTTGTCACTGGAAGTACTCAAACAAGGCTTAAATGGCTGTATCTCAAAAGGGATGGCAGAGAAATTACTGTACTATAGGAGTGGCTGAATTAGATGCCTGAAGTAACATGCCACTATGAATCAATATTTTTAATATTCTTATAAAATATTTTAAATTAATCAAGCTGAGGTTGTACTGCCATTAAACATGTCAAAATACTATTGCTTTATTCTGTAGAGACAAACATTTTAGATCCAGCCACACACACTGCATTCCTGGGGCTGTGGTAGACAGACATAAAGCAGAGCAAGGAGGACAGGCCAGGCAGGAAAGATCACGAGAGTGCAAAGCACCGGGTGCCTAGCAACAGGCAAAACTGGGAAAACAGCCCTGGCTCTGTTAGCTGGTGCACTGTCCCATACACCAATAGGTTGCAGGTTTGATCCCCAGTGGGGGCGCGTAAGGAGGCAACTGATCGATGTTGCTCCCTCACATCAATGTTGCTCTCTCCTCTCCCCTTCTCTCTCTATAATCAATAAATATATCCACGGGTGAGGATTTAAACCAACCAACCAACCAACCAACCAACCAACAAAACAATGGAAAACAAGGACCCCAGCTCCAGGGTGACCTTTCCTCCCTAGCATATCTGGTCATGTGGATTAGATGCCCTGACCTTTCATACTGCTGGTCATATGGCTCAAACCTTTTCCTGCCCTTTCCCCCCTGGAATGTTACTAGTCTTTCAGTAGACCCCTTTGGAGGAGGAACTAGGGGCTGAAGAGTGGCCTCATGTGACTCCCATTCGGGTCCTTGCAGGACTTCTCCCTTAAGCATTAACCCCTGGGGAATATCTGTGTTTCAGATCCAAGCCCAGAAAAGCAGTAAAACCAGACAAGCCAAGCCACAGCTGATATCAGGACCAGCTGCACTGATTAATAACCCCCTGCCCTGGCACTGACCAATCAGTGGAGACCATGACCAAGACCCTGAAAGGAGACACCTGCAAAGCTAACACTCTACTGATATCCTCCTCTGGGACCACCCCTAAAATCCCCACCCTTAAAAACCCTTAGGACGGAAGACCCAGTGCTGCTCTCTCTAGGGAGCACGCCCTCGCCTTTCCCCACGCCCTTACCTCAGGAGCATCTTCCTCGCCCTTCTCTCTCCTAAGCTCCAAGAGCCCTTCTCTTGCCTCTGTAGCTTGTTGCCTGAGCTCATTTCTTCTACAGCTCACTTCTACCTCTGTGACTTTCTAAATAACTTTTCTCTAATAGTTTGAGACTTGGCTCTGAATTCTTTCTTAGCCAGAACTCAAGTAAAGAAGTTGCTGAACCAAGTTCCGGTCTGACTCCATCAGCCTAATACCTGGTGCCCTTTTGCTGTCAAACAGAAAGGCAGGCCAAAATTGAAGACAGAACCTTTGCCCATGATACACAGAAAGGCCAAGTAGCCTACATAGTTCAACCTCTCAACTGCATCTTCACAGAGCCACGATACTCCCAACACTCACTGAAGAAATTAAGCCTGAATAAATCGTCCACTAACAAAAATTTGTTCTGCAAAATGAAGGAATTTCAAAATGGTTTAGCCACGGTATTTGCCCATTAAATGTGATACATACATCTCTTTTATCACAGGCTGTTATCCTAATATTTCTGGGTTTCTGTTACTTTGTACCCAGTGGGGGTAAGGCAGGATAGAAAGAAGTTAGGCAAAGATCCAGACAAGTGGAGTGAGGAAGCAGGAGCCAACACCTTCTCACCAGAGCCCCCACCTCTGGGCATGATCAAAGGGAAACAATTAATGGCAAGGAACCCTGTGGTGGTGGCAAGGTCCCTTCCCAGCCAGAAGGTGGAGTCAGGATTAGGCACCACAAAGCTTGGAGACAACCCGTCTACCCTTGCAAACACATAAAATCCCAAGAACTAACTGCCCTGCACTCAACTCACTCTCCAGTTGGACACGCACTTTTCGCTTCTTCCACAGCAGAGCCCACGATCTGGCCTCTTTCCTGGGCGAGTCAAGGACCTGGAGGCTGCCTGACATGCTAAAGGTCCTGGACCGTGCAGGGCAGGGCCAGCCCGCAGCACCAAGGCGGCCCTGTAACAGGGGTAACAGTTTCTTGGCAGCAACAGTGGAAAACTCAGTGACAAATAAAAGACTAGAATATAGCACATGCAATTGCTTGGGGAAACTCTGCTGACCTATAAACTCAATATAAACAGAAGACATCAAATCTGTTTAAAATAATCAATTTCCTGTAACTAACACTCCAGTGTTATGCAAGAATGATCCTTCGCTCAATGTAAAATGCTTTAAAAAAATAAGCTTTCTCTTCCTATGTGAAAGAAACTAGTGGGAAAGACCACATATTGTATTACATGAAATGGACAACAGAAACAGGGTAGATTAGCTTGCCTGGGCAGAGGGCAGTGGGGATAGGGGAATGGGAAGTGATTGCTACTGCGTAGATTTCTCTTGGGAGTAAAGAAAATGTTCTAAAATTAAATTATGGTGAGAGTTGTGCAACCCTGCAAATATACCATTTAATTATCCATTTTAAAAGATAAACTTCATGGTACATAAATATTTTAAAGCTGTTTTTAAAAAACGAATATTACCCACACAAAAAAATGTGAGGGTTCTCTGTGTCGATACTTTATTGAAAAGGATTTTCTAAAATCTGCTATCAGTTTTTAAAAAATAACTACAAAAACATTACCACAATGGAAATAGCACTGAAAAAAATGTTAATCATCTACAGAAGTATATGGAAACACAGTTTTGTTTTTCATAAAAATTAAGCTTTAACTGTTTCATTCTTCTTAACACAACGATCTGATTTTATTTATTTATTTTTTACTTCTCATTAAAATTAACAGTGATTAAAGGATACATTCTCTGGATTTCAGCCACAGTAGAAATGACAGTCGCTACAACTTTAAACTAGATAATAGAGTTTCTTCCAGCTACCTGCAATGAGAGCTTGAGACTTAATGAGACTACATTGGAATTCAAAACTACACTTGCTAAAATTAAAAGATCCACTATAAACTCTATTCTGCACTGAGTTTTAAATGATTACATATTCTTTAAAAGAGAAAACAGAGTGTTCAAGACAATCCATCAGAATAAGTTCTCTTTTAAAATATAACTGTACCTCCAAGAGTCTTTACACAAAATTAATGGTCCACTTTTACTCCACTTACATCCTGATGGGGAACAGAGTAGCTATTTACTGTAAGTCTAGGACTACTTAAACCTTATGATTTACACATTTTGTTAAAATGTCTTAATTCACTTGTTTCACTGTATTAATAATTAACTAGAATCCCATCTCAACACATGGTCACTTGAGGATTGGAGTAGTAGATTGGAATGAATGCAATTCAACCTCTTCATAATAGAATTAAAAAGGCTAAAGCCACAGTGGAAACAGGTGGAGAGAAGTTATCAGAATAGGTTAGAGAATCTCTAGAATCCAAAAAGTAAAGGCAGATTCAATCCTGAAGAAACTGTATCAAAGACAACTTAGTAGTGGCATCATTTCCCACCCCTTTAACATTACAACTAGTTTTACTACCCTAGTTACAGTGTTAATGGGATAGAAAATACAAAAGTTTAACACAGACAATAAAGACACTTAAACTGTGGCTGCTCTGCCTGTGGAGTAGCCTTCTCTCTGTCCCACTGCCGCGCTAAGAAACTCTTCCATTTAAAAAAAAAAAAAAAGACACTGAAATTGTTAAAAATTTTCTCTTTCCCTGGTTCAGTCAATTCAAATGGAGACTGCAGCCAAGAAATCAAGAAAAGACACTCAGAAGCGCAATAATAAAAGAATTAGGAAAGACCACCAAGAGCAAAAATGTTTCATTACATACCACGGCTAAGGTCATCCACACCCTCATTCCCAACTACTATGTACAGATGTGAAAGGTGGACAGTGAAGAGAGCTGAGAGACAATATTTAATTCATTTGAAACATGGTGTTGAAAGTGAGCTCTATGCATACCCTGGACCACTAGAAAGAGAAGCAAATTACACCTGATACATCGCTGGAGACAAAAATGACAAAACTGAAGCTGTCTTACTTTGGGCACATCATGAAAAGGCAGGGTTCTCTGGAAGAGACTACGATGCTGGGAAAAATAAACAGCAGCAGAAAAGGGAGAAGACTCAATATGAAATGGAGTGACTTCATAAAAGAAGCCATAGGCATGAATCGACAGGAGCTAATAAGCAGGCCTGTTGAGGACAGGACATGGTGGACAGCACTCATTCATGGAGTCACTAGGACTCAGAGCCGACTCAACAGCACGTTACACACATTAATACTGGTGCCACTGAAACAAAAAAGAAAAAAAAATTTAACTGCAAAAAATATATATACTCATGTCATTGAGTATTAAGCTACACAGAATATGGTTCTAGTAGTGGTAGCAATTCATGCTGAACCTTTTACATCATCACAAAGGGAATTATAAAAAGCTGTAGCAGATCTGATAAAACTGCCACTATTGCAGCAGATGGCGAGCTGCATTAGGCCAAATGCCTCTGACCTTCCTGCACCTTGCTCAGGTGAAGGGATGACAGCAGCATGAAGGCTGAGGAGCCTCAGCTATGCCCTACACCCCCAAGTGTGTCTGTTCCTGATAAACTTACATCAAATGACAGTAACTTCATTAGGCTCTTTCATAAGGTTCCTCTTGCGACTTACAGCATGATTCTCATCCAGGAAGCTAAATGGACTCTAGTCAGAAATGTGTCGCCTAATAGACTATACAGGGCCTGTCTCCATAATCTTGACCCCTTCCCTTAGCATTACACCCTAGCTCTGTATTTCGTAAGTGCTATGTCAGAAAATATCAGTCCAGTTGTTTTGCCAAGGAAGCTTCCCCAAAACTTCCAGTTCATGCTCCAAATGGTACGTGAGCGGCTTCAACTTTCTTGCCACAGCTCTACAAACAAGTTCCGAACTGCATCTACCCATCTACCAATACTAGAATCTATGAGGAAATGACTGCAACCTGCCTCAATTAATCTGCTACCTTCCCTAGGAGTCCCAACTGCTAATAAAATCCACCATGAATATTTTTTGTTGCTGCCACCTATAAACATGCAGGGATCAATCAAGAATCAGAAGATCGTGCTCTGAAAGTGCATCTGTCACCCAAGGTCAGCCAGGGCTCACCAGGCTGAACTTGATGCCTGGGTGCTACCTTCCTCCTTCACTGCTCCACTTGAACCTTCCAAAGCTCCCAGCTTTGTTAACTTGCCCGGAAAGAAGAGGGCTACTCTGCCATGGAAGTAGTTACCTGTAATTCATTGCCAGAACTTCTAAACACTTAAAAATACGTAAGAGTGCCCAAAAGACTTAAAAACCCTGCTTTTAGCAGAGCCAGCTGGTTATGAGTAGAAAGATGTATGAGAAATTTTATACCAGCTATTAAAAGCCTAAAGAAAGAGAGACTTGGCGGGGGGGGGGGCGCTATTTATAAAATAACCTAAAAATACATAATTTTGTTCCATCCTCCCATTAACCTATATTATGTGGACAGGGTAAGTTATTTTGGGCTCCTAGGGTAAATCGTTTTCCCAGTTTCCATACATCACATTCTACTGCAAGCTGACAGCCCGACAACTTTTAATTCCATTTTTACCATAACAAATGTTTAGTTAGTACAAATACTAGTTTACATTCATTCATCCCTTGACACTTTTCAAAGTGCTATGCCAAACACATTATGATGATTTTCACAATCCAGAGATGTAAGCAGAGAAATTATCCTTATTTTACAAATTAGGAAATGCAGAAAAGGTAAGTAAATTCTAAATCAGGCAAGTTACTTCCTGTATCACAATTATGCACAATCGTTCTGTTTACAGTCAGTCAATCTACATCCACATGGCTAAATGTGTCACAGACAACCAGGAGACATATATAAATGTGTGTGCGTGTGTGTATCACATACTGTGTGGTTAGAACAGTGTTGGCACATAGCAGGCATTCAATAAGTGTTTGTTGGGGATAAAGGCAATGTCAACCTCATAAGGGTTATTAGGAAGATTAAATGAGTCACCTGCTTAGAATGGTATCTGTCTAGCAAACACTCGATATAAGCCATTGCTATTTTTAAAAAAAAGAAAAAAATGAAAGAACCACAGGGATATTCCAGGCAGAGGGAGTAACACCTGTAAGAGGCCCTGGAGCAAAAGTACACAGTTTATCAAAATGACTAAACCATGGAGGGGGTGTGCAATGAAGCTGGAGAGGTGCCCAGGCCCAGATCAGGCAGGGCCTTCCAAGTCTGTATTAGTGATTGAGAACCATTTTAAACTGGAGACAATGGAAACACATTAAACATTTTTTGCAGGGGAACAACATGATTAGATTCTTTTTAACAGAACATGTTGACTGCAGGTAAAGAATGGAGTAGAGATCAAAGATGTTCAAGGAGACATGTAAAGGCTATTTTAACAGTCCCAACCAAAAGACAGAACCTGGTTATTCAGACTAGGTTGGTTGCAATGGAGAAGGAGGGAAGTAAATTAACTCAATAAATATTTATGAGGTAAAATCAACAAGACTTGTCAACCGTACATTCTGATTGTTAGATGTATGGGGTGAGATATGGGAAGAACCAAGACGACCAGGTTTCTGACCAGAGCACCTGGAGAAGCAGCAAGTTGAGGAGAAGATAAGTTGTCTTGGACATGTGACTGTCAAGTGCATGTAAGAAATCCAAGTGAAGATACCTGGTAGGCAGCTAAATATACAGGTACGGGGAAATGAGAGTGGTCCAGGGAAAAGACCAAGATCTAAAAGGAATACTGACTTGGGGAGAAAGAATGAACCACCCTAGGGAGAGCACAGAGTAAGATGGCAAGGTAACAAAAAGACAGAGCCTTGGAGTATACCAACTTTTGGGTGAAGAGCAAGCAACTGATTGAGAAGTGACACCTTCTTGTCTCAATCTCTATGTGAAAATCTGATAGCTTTATCGTGTGGCTATACAGAATTGGAGTACTTCATTGTTCTCTGCAGCCTCTCTTGCAATGTTTAAAAAAATCATTGTAGTAAGTTCAACGTCTAAGTCAATCCTAGCCAAAGGAAATGAAAAATCACCCAGTGCTCACTGTCTCAAGGAGGTAGGTAAGAATTCTCCACCGGAAGAAAACCTGGTGCTGATAATCTGTCTTCATTCTATCTCCTTACTGGAAGAATCAAAGACATTTACACTTTCAGGTAAAGTGGAATAGTTACACAAAATAAGTATTTTTATATACTTAAATCTAGTAAATTTACCTAACACAAATCACTTATTCCTTAAAAAATAATAAAAATGGGAAAACGGTTTTTTAAAATATATTTAGTTTCAGTTTTGCAAGGTGAAAAAGTTCCAGAGATGTGCTTCACGACAATGTGAATATACTCAACACTGCTGAACTGTACCCTTAAAAAAGGTTAAGATGGTAAAATTTGTCACAACTTTAAAATAAATAATAAATAGTAATATAAATACTTATGTTATGAAAAGTACCAAAGTAATGTAGCCCTCAACTCCAAGTAAAATGAAAGGGCTTAACAGTGGCCTGGAAGAGCTAGTTAAAAGAATAACATATACCTCGAGAGACCCACCACATTTTTAGTGAAAGTATTGTACTTCTGTCCTGAAAAACAAGATCTCACCCATAGCATGTTGCATTCTATATTTTAAAGTTACACTAGGAGACAGAATGTTGCTTTTTGAAACGAAATGCCTAGAGTTCCTGGAGAGCTAGTGCTCTGTGACGCTATAGCATTCCCTCATTCTCCCAGAGCTTCATTTGGCTGGAGAAACCTGTCTCACCTCCCCAGGCATCCAGCCGTATAATCTAAAACTCCGCTTGTAAACATTTACACGCCTCCCCGTCAAATCCACCCAAAGTTACTTTGAGGGACAACGCCCACTTTCACTTGCTGATGCTCAGCGATTGCTCTCTCTCTTGGAGGCCCTATGATGACGGTGTCTACCACCTTCGGTCAAGACACTCTTATCATCTTCTACCTTGTATTACAGCTGGTTATCCATATATCTTTCCTCTCCATGACACACTAACTTTTTGAGCGAGAGAGATCTGGATTTGAGCCTCGTTCCTCTTGGCAACCACCACACAGCCCAATACAGTCTGGCTTGCGTAGGCGCCTAGTCAATGACAATGAATACTGAAAGAAGTCCTCCTCTGGCTTTTCACTAGCCCACTCCCTTGATCCTTCTCGGAGGCAATAATTCTGGGCAGCGAGGGAGGAACAACAAAGGATACAAGAGAAATCAGTCGAAAAACTAACGACTTAAAAAAGGTGAATCACCCCACCACAAGACAGCGTAAACTATTGAGAGGAGAGTGAAACGGAAAAGGCCACTTCTGGGCCAGCATATTAAAGGATCAATCGGATACAGGCCCAAGCCCTGAGAAGCTCAAAAACTACTAGGGAGGCAGACTGCTCGAGAGGACCTCCGGTCTCCAGGGGAAGGGGGATGCAGCTTTCTCATGGCCGCCTAGCCGGCACCACACCGCCACCCCCGCTAGCTCCTGCACTCACTCTTGTCCAGGGGTCGGGTTAGCTCAGCTCCGACGTCGCCATCTGCGTTGGGACCCTGAGGTTTCACAGTCAGTGGCACAAACAAGGATGTGTCCGGGGCTTTGGAACCTCCAGAGGAAGAGGAGGAGGAGGAGGCAACAGCGGGAACGCGCCCCAGAGCTCCAGGAAAGGGCCCAACGTGGGCACGAAGAGCAGAGCAAACGACTGCCCGGTGGCCAGCGCGGTGCCCCGCCCGGAGCCGAGCCCACAACAGGGTACACCGCGGGAAGGACATTTAGACCGCAGGGCCCAAAGAGACTGACTGCAGCAACACGGGGACACGGCGGTGGGCATGACGCATCCAGCAGCGCCAACACTCCGGAAAGACCGGACCGAGCAAAGAGGCTGCCCAGGAAAATGCCCTACCAAAAAGAAAAGGTGCCTGCCATGAGGTTGCTCAAAAGGGCGAAGAAATATTTAGCGATGAAAACCAGAAAATATTGGTTCTTGTTATCTCTTTTTCTTTAGATATTGGGATCCTCCTTTCTCTAAAAAAACAAACAAACAAAACCAAAATAATCAGGCACCTTTGGGAATGTCACAGATGTGAGGAGGGGCCTGCGAAGCGTGTCACGTGACGCAAGCAGGCCAGGTCTGTGGGCGAGGGTGTAGAAACACGTGGGCAAGTGCGCGTGGACGGCGCCGTGAGCAGTGCCCGGGGAAATTGGTGGAGAAGTAAATACCTGTCCTGTGAGTGTGACTTGCCCTCTGAAACGCTAAAAACATTTTTCCGGAGGTTTCTTGGAGTATTAGCTTTTGTTTTCTGATAGCGTAGCACTAAAGAACATAACCTAATCTGCCCTACAGCAGCGTTGCGAAGGTATTTCATTGATCTATAGTTTCTGAGGTAACCCACTTCTATGGCACGTGTGTAAGTACTTGCACTTTGATGTGAGCAGTTTGTGTGCATCACCGAAGTAGCCGATATGTCGTAATCTCATAGCAAAAACATGCTCTCTGCACCCTGCCAGTTTAGTGTCATTTGCATTGGTTGGATACTGTCATACATGGCTGCAACCTATTCAAAATACGCTGTTAGATTTTCCACTTCTAGTTATACTTAAAACATTACGATTTTGCAGCTGGAAGGAATGTGTCATGTAGTAAGTAATAGTGTCAAATAGGATTCCAATAATATTCAATAATTTGCTATGTGCCTTTGATTCACAGAATCCTTTAATTTTTAATTACCATTTAGTCCATTTATATCCCCCTCCCTACAGAATACTTTTTAAACATCAGGTTTACAAGAGTAATTTTATTACACTTGGGCCCATGTATTGGGTTGGCTAAAAAAGTCCGTGTGGTTTTTTCCATAAAATAAAAGACACATTTTTCGTTTTCACCAGTAACTTTATTGGTTTGGATATTTTGAGTATGTAAGCTATCTCCTGCTCTTGGCTTCTGGTGGGTAGAGGCTGGGGTGCTGCTAAGCATCTTCCAATGCATGAGACAGCCCCACAGCAAAGAATTATTTGGTCAAAATGTCAACAGTACCAAGAAACTTTGCAACACTTGACACGATCGATCAGTCACAGCCCCTTCTCCATACACTGCACAAATATTTTTTTGCTTTTCAGTTGCATTTTTACCTTTCTTGAATAAAGTATAATACGCCAAAAATGTTGTGTATTTTCTTCCATCTTTAATATTAAAATACCTGCACAAAAACTCACCAATTTTGGTCTTTTTTAAACACGGTATCACAGCTAGCGTGATAGTAGCATATTTGTCACAATACAGTCTAACAAAATTGTTTCTAATAAAGTTAAAGACAACTGAGCATTACTAAAGCTGTCATATGTATGGAAAAATTAAACGAACTTTTTGGCCAACCAGTATTTTTCTAAATGACACCTTTAATTTTATAATCACTAGGAAAATTAGGCTCATCCATTTATTCAGATAGTGAGTGTGTATGACGAGCACAAAGTATACCAAACAAAACAGGCTGAGCCCTCAAGAGACTTAAAATCCACCTTGGCCCATCTGGCTCACTTGGGTAAACTGAAAGGTTATGGGTTCAATTCTCAGTCAGGGCCCATGCCTGGGTTGCTGGTTCAGCCCCTGTACGGGAGGCGGCTGGCTAGTCGATGTTTCTCACCTTGATGATCATAGTTTCTCTCCCTCCTTTCCCCTCTCTCTCCAAAAAGGAAAGAAAAAGAGTTAAAATCCATTGAATTTACCTCTTTTAAAAGTGGAGGTGTGCACAGCATGCCTTGGCTGCACAGCAAACGGACATCACTTTGACTTGGAGATGATGTCAAGGCAAAGTGGCCGGGAGAGCCTTAGCTGGAGTGTAGGAAGGAGGGTAGGTGCTGAGGGTGTTTTGTAATACGGAATTTAAACTATCCTCGAATAGCCACTATGAGATTTTAGATAGGGGAGTGACATAAGAATTACGCTCATAGGAGACCCCAAGCCTAAAAAAGGATGAATTATACATATTTAATGATTCATTTTCCTCACTATACCTTTATCTGGTTTGAAACTTAAAATATGTTACATTGCAATCCAGGCTAGTATAAACCTCTGGAGATTTCCTTTATGTATACGATGTTGAACAGATTCAGCTGAATATAAAAGGAACATAATTATATATAAGACCACTGACTCACATAGTAATTAGAATTGAACATTCCAATTACTTGATCCATACTGAAGGGTTCCAGTATATGCCACTGTGGCATAAAAGTTTTGAGAAAGTATTTGAGTTCCTGAAATCCCTATCTGCCTAAAAGCAGACCCTCCCAAAAGAACTCAATTGTCATAAATCTCAGGGAGCAACCAGGAAACGCAGTACCAGATGGAAGTCGGCATCATACTTACACAAGTTTTGTCACAAAACTATTATATCTACCATCTATTCTCCTAAGAACCCATATATTTTTCCTAAAAGTCCTTTGCTTTTTCCCTATGTGTCCATTCCCCGCCCAAATTCCCCTATTAAGTAATTTTTAAGTGTTTTTCACCCCATCATTCCCCTATCAATGAAATGATACTTAGGCCCCAAATTCTAACAACCCCTTTAAGTCACATTTTGTGAACTCCTTACACACTCAATTAAATCTGTTTTTTCTCTCACTAATCTGTCTTTTGTCAGTTTAATTAGCAGGCTCCCAAACAGAAGAGGCAGAGAAAAAGGTTTTCCCCCACAATTCAAAACAATGAAAATTCTTCACTAGTGAGAAAAAGTATTTAAATGGTCCAGGGGTGAACAACCTTTTGATGTCTCTGGGTCACACTGGAAAAAGAGTGTGTCTTCTGCCATACATTAAATACACAAACACTAACAAAACTGATGAGCAAAAAAAAGGTTTTAAGTAAATTCACAATTTTGTGTTGGGTTGCATTCATAGCCATTCTGGGCCGTACGCAGCTCATGGGCTACAGGTTGGACACCCCTTAATGGTTCTCAACCCTAGGTAGCTTTTTTCAGTGCTTATGTCCCTGAAATTCTGATTTTACTGGTTTGGGTAGGACCTGGCCATGATTATATTCAAAAACTGCTATAGTGATTTAAATGTGTGGCCAGGTTTGGGAACCACTAGATTAGATGTCTTACCATATAAAGACACATACTTCTTTTCCAGTTCACTTAAGGTTAACTGGCCAACTTTTTGCTCAATTCACCAAATACTAAATTTAAATTTTTATTTTTCAAACTGGGTATGTAACAAAGCCTCAAAGTGAATAAGCATCCTATTTTGGACAGTGTTTTAAGCCACCTAATTCAAAGCACTGTATAGCTATTTAAAACTGAAACTGACAGTATTTATAAAGATTGTCACAATTATAGCTTCCTGAACTGTTGAGCAGTCCTGACCTCCATGATAAATCAACAATGAGAAGAGATCTGAGAGTAGATTTTTGTGATTAGGCAGACAGACAGGAGCAGAGCAACGATAGGCCAGTACAGAAGGTCACCAGGGCAGAAAGCCCCAGGTGCGTAGCAACTGGGAAAACAAGGACCTCACCCCCAGGGTAATCTTTCCTCCCCTGTCATATTGCTGGTCATGTGGTTTAGTCCCCTCCCCCTCCCCTCATATTTCTGATTATGTGGTTTGCACCCTCCCCTGACCTGTTCCTCCCCTGGCATGTCATGCAGTAAACCCCCTTGGAGGAAGAACAAGGGGCTGAAGAATGGCCTCATGGGACTCCCATGCTGGCCCTTGCATGACTACTCCATTAAGCATTAAACCCTAAGGATAACATGTACGCTTCAGTTGTGTTGCAGCTCCCAGCCCACAAGAGCAGCAAAACAAGCCAAGCCAAGCCATGACTAACATCAGGACGAGATGCATGGACTGATGTCCTCCTGGCACCAACTGGTAGAGACCATAACCCTAAAAAGACACACCTGGAAAGCAGATGAAATTCATTTGGGATCTTCTGAGACCTCCAAATAAATACCCTCAAGATTGAGGACCTAGTGAGGCTCTCTCAGGTCTTTCTCTACCATCCCCAAGGTGTACTTTTCTTACCTTTTTCTCCTAAGCTCCAAGGGCCCTTCTTTTGCCTCTGTAATTTGTTTCCTAAGCATTTCTTTTATAACTCACTTTCTCTACCCCTGTGGCTTTCTAAACTTTCTTTTATAACTAGAGTCTTGGCTCTAAATTCTTAGCCAGAAATCAAGTACTGGTTAAGGTACTGGTGAACCAAGGGCCAGTCTGACTCCAGCAGTCCAACACCTGGTACCATTTTCACTGCCATTTTAATCATTAAAATGGCAAGCTCAGTATGTTTCAAACTTTGTTACTGTATTACAATTATCCTAATTTTTCCTCCTTTGCCCTCCTCCACACAGCTCCCCCCCACACCCTCCCACTCTCACAATCTGTACACTGTTGTCCATGTCCATGGGTCATTCATACATGTTTTTTGGTCCCTTCTTTCCGTCATTCTCCTCCCCTCTCCCCTCTAGCAGCTGTCAGCCTGTTCCATGTTTCCATGTCTCTGGTTCTACTTTGCATGTTAGTTTAGTTTGTTCTTGAGATTACTCTTGTGAGATCATATGGTATTTGTCTTTCACTGACTGGCTCACGTCACTTGGCATATCCTCCAGTTCCATCCGTGCTGTCACAAAAGGCAGTTCTTTCTGCTATATAGTATTCCATTGTGTAAATGTACCAGTTTTTTGATCCACTCATTTACTGTTGTGCACTTAACTTGTTGCCAGCACGTGGCTACTATACATAGCACTGCTGTGAACATAGGGATGCTTAAGTTCTTTAGAATTGGTGTTTCAGATCCTTAAGATACATTCCCAGTGGTGGTATTGCTGGGTCATAAAGCAGTTCCATTTTTAATTTTTTTAGGAAATTCCATACTGTGTTCCACAGTGGCTACACCAGTTTGCATTCTCACCAGCAGTGCACTAGCATTTTTTCCTCACATCCTCACCAACACTTGATTAATAATGGCCATTCTGACAGGTGTGAGGTGGTTTCTGATTGTGCTTTTAATTTGCATCTCTCTGCTAGCTAGTGATGTTGAACTCACTTTTCATATCTTTGGGTCATCTGTATATCCTCCTTGAAGGTGTCTGTTCAGCTCTTTTGCCCATTTTTTAATTGGATTGACTGTCTGCCTGGTGTCGAGTCATTTGAGTTCTCATATATTTTGGAGTACCGTTGTCTGATATATCGTTGGCAAATACGTTCTCCCATATGGTCAGTTGCTTTTTCATTTTGCTGATGTTTTCTGTAGCCATGCAGCAGCTTTTTAATTTGATGTAGTCCCATTTGTTTATTTTCCTCTTTGTTTCCCTTGCCCTAGGAGATATATTGGCAAAAATATTGCTGTGTGGCATATCTGAATTTTTACTGCCTGTTTTCCGCTGGGACTTTTATGTTGTCATGACTTATAATACTTTTATCCATTTTGAGTTTATTCTAGTGTATGGTGTAAGTTGGTAGTCTAGTTTCATTTTTTTTGCATGTACCAGTCCAACACCATTTATTGAAGAGACTATTTTTACTCTGTTGTATGTTTGTGCCCTTTGTCAAGTATTAACTGACCATAGACACATGGGTTTCTCTCTCAAATTCTTTATTATACATCATGGTCTCACAGCTGGAGGCTGGATAAATACAATTGGTTTTCAAATTTTCTTTATTTTCTAGATTACTACATGCAAGTGACCATGAAAATATTTGGCATTTTTAAATTGAAACTCTGAACAGGCACTTACATGAAAGGAAAACATTACCATTCACAGATAACCACATGTAAAATAGATGCTCCAGCGCATGGTACATGGAACCTCTTGTCAGTAAAGAAGTTGGGTTACTGACCATTTTATCAAAGTGCCATAGTAGTAAAACAAATTTAAAGAAATATAATTGGGGTTACTTAGCTTACTCATAAAGTAAGGTTAACTGACAAGACTTGCACTGAAGTGTATAAAAAATATTGGTACAAAAACCAGTGGACCATAAGTGGAAGTAGTTTCACACAACAGGCTTCGTGTTTTAGTTCCTACACCCCACATTTAGTGTATTTGAGATCAGACCTTACACACATGACTGCAGCCTTTTTTTGCAGACTTTGAACAAATGACTTGAATTTAGTATTAAAATTTAAACAGAATTGGTTAAATTTATAAAATGAGTTTTAACAAGCCAAAGTTCCAATTTAACAAACATATTATCCAGATGTGGATAACTACATGCTTATTAACAGGTCCACCTCGACCACCCCCATCATCCTCAAATTCTCCCCTGAAAAGGGAAGAGAATATTTGTGAAAATTATTATATTTGCTTGTATGTAATAAAAAGATTCCTTAAATTAAAAACAATTTCAAAGTATTAATGGAAAAATTATGTAGTTTTAACAAATTCTAAAATGCCAACATAGAGTCAACTCCACATTGCAGAAAACATACAGTGGACCTGCTGGATAGTAATAGCCAAATAGGTACTTAACATGGCCAAAAAAATAAAAGTAAAAAAAGGCTGCAGTGACATGCTACATAATCCCTTGGGGGAAAAAATTAATATTCTAACCACAGAAGGTTACAAAGAGAATAAAATTCAAGAAGCTATGGAATGGTAGACCAGAAGAACCTACAGTGAAACATTTCATATGCATTTCTCAAATATATTCATAAAAACATAAATGTATGCAAAAATATTGAGATGCCATGGTTTAAATCTCTGTGGGATTTAAGGGCCACTCAGGTTTTCTAATTTTATTTGAACACAAAATAATTTTGCTTGTAGAGAATAAGAAGTAATCACTAGCATAAGAAGTGGATTTATAAGCAACATTATGAAGAAAAAGCAAAATTACAAATACCAGCTGACTCATATGAAAATGTTTATACTGAGGCACATGAGTGCGTATTATCAAATCAAAGTGTGCAAGTTAAAAAAAGAAGAAAACCGGCAGCTTAAGAAAATTCCAGTGTTTCAAAGAAAGCACTTTTTTTAAATGTATGTACATGAAGAATATTTAGTTATATCATAAAATAAATGCAGCACTGTAAGATAAAGGAAGACTATTATACATGGACTTTTGGTGTTTCCCCCTACATGCAGCAACCATCTTTAACCTGCCGAACTTAATCTCAATGCTTATAAGTTTTTTGTTTTTCTTTCTCCTATTCAGTTCACATTTCAGGCTGTTCAGCAGATGCCTGTGATTCTGGTGATTCAAATCGCTGGTGGAAGTTTGTTCTCTGTTTCCTCAGTTTTTCAGGAGCTTTTCTCCATAAAATGATCTCCTAGTTACCAAAAAAACACAAAAAACACCAAGGTATCAAAAATTAATGTTCTTATATTATTTATACCTTAAATTCTCACATTGAAAATACTGCCACCTCAATTTTAACTAAAACAAAATGAAATTCTTCTCTACTAAAGCCCCAACTAACCCACTTTCTTCCAATTCTAATCCTGGAATGCCCTTTCTGCCAATTCGGTTTCCCTCCACAAGCACGCATGCGCACAACCACCACCACCAATCCAATCTGGCACAAAATTCTAGCTGTTACTTATTTAAAGACTAAATCTGTCATTTGGTTTGCTGTTCTACTGCCCTTATACAAGTTCAAGCCCTTGCCACTTCAATCTTAGGTACTGAAATACCTTCCTGGTAGATAACTGCCTGGCTTGCCTGAGGCCCCCTTTTAATCCATCCTTCCTATCACTACCAGATTAAAACACTGCTTGATTGCTCTTCCTTAGTTCTCAATGCATACAGGATAACCTCCCAGCAGGCGTTCAGGGCACTCCAAAATCCTTATCCAAGGTACCAGTATCACTCACTCCCTTCCCTCCTTGGAACCCCCACCCCTCACCAGCCAAACTGAGTTACTCTGTGTCTCCAACACACTCCTAATAAGCTTGCCCTACATCTTCCCTTATATACATACTCTTTTAACACTCTGTTCCTCAGCTGATCTAAAGTTGACCCTAACCAATCAATCCTGAGATCCCTTCTGAATTCCTAAAATTATCTGCTTCATAAAGTCATCACAGGTTTGTGTTTTTTTTTAACATATCAGAATTTAAACATCCAAATGAATGTCCATAGGAAGCAGTATACTTATTCAATAAGGCTGTAATACATAATTTATTTGGAAATGTAAACTTCCTTTTTTAAAGTTATAAATTACCTATGTTTAACTACACAGAATATGGTAGTATTAATGGATGATTTTATCTTCTAAATTACGGTCAAACTACTAAATTTTCTGTCATTTAACATATATAATTTTTTTTCCACAATGTGAGAACTCTGAAGACAATCCATACTTACACAAGGTAGTTTTTGTATTCTTCATAGTACTCAGCACAGAATAATTTCTAATTAGTTTTGAACACTCAACTGACATTCAAATACTTATTAATCTGGTTCAGAATACCAAAAACAAAAAAGCCATCATTCTAATTACAATCTTCATCAAAATTCACCGAAGGCATTGATTTTGAAATGAGAACAAGTTTTAGGGTAAACATTTTATATAGATATATTTTTGGTTCATCTCATTGACAATTATAATAGAATAAGGAAAAAAGTGAAACACCCAAATCCATCAAACTAATTCAGTAATTAAAAAAAGTGTTAATGGAAATTCATATTTGTTGATGATAAAAGATATTCAAAATACTATTGAGTGAAAGAGTAAAGAACCACATGCATTATGTGACCTAAAAACACACACAATGTTGTCTGGAAAATTAATCACAATGAAGGTGGAATTTTCGATGACTTTTACTTCAGTTTGTTCATTGCCTGATTTATTTTTCTTTGTCTTTCCTTTTTTTTTTTTAAACAGCAGGTATTATTTTTATAAAAATATGTTCAAGAGAAAAATAAAAACCCTGCTAAATTGTAGCCCATTCTGGAGTCATGCAGAATGACTGGGAGATCTATCACCACACAATTCCATTCATACCTACTTCCTTATCATACTCTCAGTGTTTTCACTTATTAGTAACCCCCCTTGTTCAATACAATAAAGCTTAGAAAATTGAGTTTGTTCAGGTGTTTTTAGAATTTTCATTGAACAAAATAGAAGCTTGGGTGGCATGATACCTGCTGCTTGAAGTACCTTCTGTCTTCTTCATCAACAAGGACTAGATTCAAAAAGTACCTTACTGAAAATTTTTTGTTCACATCTCTCATTGTTGGAGTTGGGTCATATCCTGCTAAAAATAGTCTTATTGGAATTGATTCACCTGAAAGAAAAGCAATTTCATTGAATTCTGAAAGACTTAAATATAGTCACTAATCATTATACAGAAGATATTTAGTGCTTCAGTTCCTCATGAGCAGGGAGTGTAACTAAAACCTTAAAATAGTGTTTCTCAGCCTTGGCACTATTAAAATTTTGAGCTTGTTAATTCTTTGTTGTGGGTAAGGTCCTGGCACTGTAAGAGGTTTAGCATCTTCCCTGGTCTCTACCCTCTGTATGCCAGTAGCATTCCCCAAGTGTAAAAATCAAAAAACGTCTCCAGGCATTGCCAAATGCCCGGGGGGTAGAGTGAGTGTGGGGGTCCAAATTGCCCCTAGATGAGAACCACTGTCCTTGAGCCAGAATGCCTGGATTCTAATCCCAGCTCTATCACTTACTGGCTATGTGATCTTGACCATGTCATTTAAGTTTTTCAAGTTCCTCATCTGTGAAATGGAGACTACCAGTAACACTCATCTTGTAGAGAATTTGTAAGGACTGCATGGGTTAACACTAGATGTAAAAAGCTTAGAATACTGCCAGTAGACAAGTGCTTCTTTAGTAGTTTTATTATTTTCTCCTTTCATGAAGTTCACTGTAATTTCTAATGTGTATAAATTCTTGAATATTAATAATACATCCAAAACAACAAACGTGCAGGATGATGACAGTTTTTCATTACCAAAAAGGTTGTCATTCAGATTCTCATTGTTTCTGATTTCCTAAGGGTAATTATTTGCATATTCCATTTGAAATCTTTTTATATAACATTTTTCTTGTGCATATCTATTTCCTGAGATACACGACCCATCACTTTACATAAAAAACTGTGGCTGCTGGAATTTTACAAAGTAATATTGCATATCTTAAGAGTACACACATGGATCCTGGAGTCAGAAAGGCCTGGGCTCAAACTCCAACTCTGTAATCATTAGCTACTGAAGGAAACCAGAATATATCACCACAAAATATGCCTCAGACATAAAAATTATTTTGAGCTAAAGGCAACTAAGGAGCAGCTAAAGCAGAAAAAGCTGCCCCTTTTCTGTCGTAAGGTGGGACATAAATTCTCCTTTTACTGGTGACAAGACTAGCCCAGGGATGGCACCAGAGGAATCTGCAAACAAACCTTACTCCATTAGTTCCCTCCCTTGTGTTTACTTTCCCAGTTTGCCACCCATAGAAGGCCAAAACTCCTTTTTTTTTTTTTGGTCTAGTTATTTCTCTCCAAATTTATTCTTTTGAAGATGCTATATAAGGTAAAATTCTAAGCCACCGCTTTGAGTTACTTTTTTTTGTTGAGATTTCTCCTGCAAGATGTCCACTGCATGCATTAAAGAAACACTGTTCTCCTCTTATTAATCTTGTTTAAACAGTCCCAGGTGAAAATCTAAGATGGGTAAAAGAAAAATTCTGCCTCCCCTACACTGTATCTCCTTTAACAGGTTTTTTAACCTCTTTGTATCTTGGTTTCATCTTTAAAATAAGGGATACCACCACCCAACTTAAACGGTGGTAGGGAACTCCAGAGCACCTGAGAGTAACTGGCACTCAAAATGATAGTTACTTTTTGAAGTAATTACTAACAATAACAAAAAGACAAAGACACAAATTTAAAATGATAAATAATGGCTTCACTATTTTACACTCTGAAGATTATCTAGTAATGGAACTGTTTATTTTCTTGGGGGCTATAAGGACTCTGGAATCTCAAAGGAATTAATGCTCACCTATACTGCATCTTATGTTCAGCAAGAATAAAAAAGATTTACATAACAGAAGACAATCAAAATATTTTAAGTTCAGAACTAGAGAAGGGATACATTATCTTCTAAATTTAAACTGAGTAAAAAAAAAAAAATCAAACCTAATTTCAGACTAGGAAATACAGTCTTCTCAGTATACATACAAAGATGATTTTCAAAAGCCATCTCTTGTAGGAATTGTTTTCAAAATTCACAAATATTCTCACACTGCATAAATACTGTCAAACAAATCGCCACGAACACTGCTATTTGCACTATCTAGAATTCAAAAAAAAGAAGTGAAAAATGTGTTACCTTTGACTGGTGCACCATCCATTATTTCATATTTAGCAATGGTTTCTGTTTCTGTTGTGGTGCTGGGTCCTAGTGTAATAATGTAAATGATATTAATTTAAATATTTCCAGAATATAATTTCCAGTCTTAATACTTTTACCCGATTTTCCTCCCACATTATTTTAGTACTATTTTTCCATTTTGTGAAAATGTTAATCATTCTTTTCTATTTCATTATCTACACGTAATATACTTAACACTCACTGAATGTTTCACTCCCTTCCTCCCAAAGATTATTTGCAATGACAGAACCTTCTTCACAGAGTTCCTTCTAGTTACCAAATTGGAAACTAGCAATACACATCAGAACCAACCATTGACTTGCTAGTTTTCTCTGCAACACCCACACTGTCTTCTCTTGCAGTTAAAGTTAACTTTAACATAAAGTAAATATTTGATTGACATATAGTTCTTTTAAATTTGGGGATTCACCCTCTAAAAAATTATTGAAATCAGACATTTATAGGGGAAAAAGTATGGAACGCTTCACAAGTTTGTCATCTTTGCACAGAAGCCATGTTAATCTTCTCTGTATTGTTCCAATTTTAGTATATGTACTGCCAAAGTGAGTACCAGACATTTTTTAAAAAGTCGATATGGTAAGTGAAAAAAGTATATCAAAACATATGGTAATGATCCCAATGTTGTAAAGACTGAAGTCTATTCTAAATTGTAAGTACAGATTTAAAATTTTTCTAGAATCAAACAATTTTTATACTCAGAAAAAAAGATTTCAATAAACAAGTTTTTAAAAACAACATATGGGAACCTGAGGTTTGGTTTTAATATCTTTAAATCACTTGAACTTTTATTAGCAAGTGAAATACAGAGATTAGGAAATCAGAGATGTTTGTAATTATTACTACCAATTATAAATTCTCAAGAAATGCTGCCTAAAATTACTTTTCAGCAAAAACAAAAGCAAAGCTAAGGGGACAAACTAAATCTATAGACTAATTAAAATTTTAAAAAGCAGTTTATAGCCCTGGCTGGGTGGCTCAGTTGGTTGGAGCATCATCCCATACACTGAAAGGCTGCAGGTTCAGTGCCCAGTCAGGATATGTATGGGAGGCAACTGATCAATGTTTCTCTGTTTCTTTCTCTTTCTAAAATCAATAAACACATCCCCAATAAGGATTTGGGGCGGGGGGCGGGGGAAGGCAGTTTATGAACCAATACATGATTTGGGGGCAACTGGTCAGCCATCTGGAAAGAGTAAGGTTGGATCCATACCTCTTATCTTACTTACATCAGGACAAATTCAAAATGATTTAAACAAAATTCCCAAACTATAATGTATTATTTTAGTAGACTCAAGCAAAGAATATTATTCTTAGAACCTCAATGTGAAAAAGGACTTTGTAATTCTGGCACAAAATCCAGAGTCCATAAGAGGAAAAACTAATAAAAACTACATAAATATCAAGAACCACAAAAGAAAAACCATGGCGGGGGGCGGGGGGGAATTGTGTTGTTTTAACAGAAAAAGGGATTGATTTCTCTTAGTTTCTACAAATAAAAGCCTAATAATCCAATAAAAGTGGGGCAAAGGATATGAATAGACGATTTACAGAAAAGATATGCAAATAGCTTTTACACACAGGAAGAGATGCTCACCCTCACTCAGAATGAAAAAACTAGAATCAAACTACTATGGGGAACTTCTTCCCTCTACCCAACATATCAGCTAAAAGTTTTATAACCCTGTGCTTGTGAGAACAGAGAAAAAGATGCCCTCTTCCACATTCATTGCTGTTAGGTGAAAATTATTACAAACCCTAAAGAGGACACACTGGTATTATGTATCAAAATTTAAAATGAAGGTACCCTTTGAAACAGCAATTCAACTTGCGCGCACACACACACACACACACACACACACAGCAAAATGTCATTATTAACTGAAGCACTTTTTGTAATAACAAGACTTCTGGAAACAACCTGTATGTCCACTGATGTAAGTGTGGTTAAATTCTACTACATACACAAAACAAGAGTACTATTAAAAAAAAGATAAGTGTTCTTTCTTACATACTGATACGAAAAGATCCATAAGATTTCTAAGTGAAAAAGCAAATTTGATTGTCAGTAGCCACTTAACTAGAGATACTTGTACATCTGTGCATAAATCTCTAGACGGTTTTTTATTTAATGAAGTTTTGTTTTTCAAAATGTACAGCTGGTGGGACCTTTTGTTCATGCATCTTCACCAGCAGCTGGGACATCCCCACCTTTGGTGTTTCTGGTGTAAATTCCTTGAGCTCCGTGCTTTGAAAGTAGTTGAGCAAGTCCTTTACTAAGGAGCTTCCTAAAGGGCTGCCCTGGCCAAGGAGCTGAGGATCTTTGTGTCTCTGACAAAACTTATAAGGAGCTGGAAGTTCCCTTGTAGTTGGGAACTTCCTTACAGAGTTTGTTATATGTTGCTTTGTCAAACAAAGACTAGGTTATTGAGCGTCTCCTGAACTTTGCCTTTGGACCACTTCTTTTTGGCTGTGCCCCCAGACTTATTCACTGGGTCTTTGTCTTCCTTGGCTGACTTTCTGGCATCCTCCTTCTTGTCATCCTAAGGCAGCATAGCCTAACCCAAAGAGCAGCTGCTACTACTGCTGCCTCAATAACATATGAGACAAAAAGGAAGTATAGAGGATTTTAAAACTTATATTACATATGAGCTGGAGTACAGAAATAGGACACTTTTTACTGTATAATGTCTTACACTTTATTCTGAACCAAGTGAATTTATTATCTATAGTAGTTCTCTCCCCTTATCTGTGATTTCAATTACCTATAGTCAATCATGGTCCAAAAATATTAACTGGAAAATTCCAGAAACAAAGAATTCATAAGTTTTAAATTGCTTGCTGTTCTGTGTAGCGTGATGAAATCTCGTGCCGTCCCACTCCATTCTGTCTGAGGTGTGAATCATCCTTTTGTCCAGTGTATCCATGCTGTATAAGCTGCCTGCTCCTCACATAGTGGCCATCTCAGTTATCAGATCTACTGTTAGTGTCGTGGTGCTCATATTTAAGTAACCTTACATCATTCACCTCACTTCGTCTCATCACATAGGCATTGTATTACCTCACATGATCACAAGAAGGGTGAGTACAGTACTATAAGATATTTTGAAAGAGGCCCTGGCTGGTGTGGGTCAGTGGATTGAGTGCCAGCCTGTGAACCAAAGGGTCATCAGTTCAATTCCCAGTCAGGGCACATGCCTGGGTTGCAGACCAGGTACACAGTAGAAGCAATCACACATTGATGTTTCTCCCCCTCTCTTTCTCCCTTCCCCTCTCTAAGGATAAATAAATAAAATCTTTTTTTAAAGATATTTTAAACGAGAATGAGACCACATTCACTTAACTTTTATTACAGTATATTGTTTAACTGTTCTATTTTATTATTATTATTAACCTCTTACTGCACCTAATTTATAAATTAAACTTTACCAAAGGTTTGTATATATAGAAAAAAACAAAGTATATATAGAGTTCAATACTATCCATAGTTTCAGGCATCCACTCTGGGTCTTAAAATGCATCCTCCCAATATACACAGAACTACTGTATTCAAAAATCAATTTTTAAAAATACATAAATGAGTAACTTACTGCCAGTAATATTAAGTACCAAAGTTAGTATCCAATGTGAATATTTATGTTTAAATAATATTTTAAGATTTTAAAATTTCAACTAAAACAGGAATTTTCATTCAAATATTCTTTCAACTTACCAATTCCTGTGATCTCTTTTTTGATCAGTTGTAATTCCATATGTTGGATTTTTATTCTTACTAATAGGAAGTAAATCTTTCCAACAATCACATCCTTTAAATGATACCTGTGGGGAAAGAATATATCTCACTTACTAAATAGTTAAAAAACAAAAAGAGTGAAATATGCCCTAAAGGCTTTATTAAACATCTAGAGTAATAACTAAGAATACCATTTTGACTATTCATGTTGTTTAATGTTCCTTTTTTTTCAAAAAAGTATTAATCAATTTGCAGTATGCACTGCTTAATGACAGGGATACATTTTAAGAAAGGCAATCATTAGGCAATCTTGTTGTTGTGTGAACATCATAGGGTGCACACTTACACAAAACTAGATGGTATAGCCTACTATAAATTTAGGCTTATGTTATACCACTGTTGCATATGTGGTGTGCTGTTGAATGAGATGTCGTTATGCAGTGCATGACTGTACTATAAAAATAAGGAATCAAACCTATAAGTATACCTCAGAAGGAAAAACTAGCCTGACTGTTAGTCCTTACTCAGAGGTTAACTTAGTTTCCAAAGAACTTAAGCATGGAAAATTAAGATTCTTACGCCTGAAATATTCATTTGGTATATGAAGTTGTTCCTGAACAATAAAAACTCTACATAAGAGTTTAGTATCATTACACCAAGTGCTGAAATAGTGTAGCTAACAAATCACCTGGCCTCAAAAGAGAGACTTCCCAGTTGAGTCTGTTGCTGTAATATCTAATACTCAAAGACCTTTTCCAAGTAACTTGAAATGAAGTGGTAATAAAACTGGGAATTCCCACAATACTCAGAAGCCTTCTCCCAAGTTTGGATCTCAAAATTATATCCCAGGAGTTGAATGATACAATTATGTCAGTATGAAGGGAGGTTCCCAGTGACAAGTTTTTAAGTCCTAAACTATCTAATAATTTTATCAATGATATATTGGGTTGGACAAAAAGTTCATTTAGTTTTCTCGATACAATGGCTGTAGTAGTGCTTAGCTGTCTTTAACTTCATTTGAAACAATTTTGTTAAACTGTATTGTGACAGCTGTCATATCAGCAGACATGTAAAAAACACTTACCAAATTGGAGAATTTTTGTGCAGCTGTTTTAATACTGAAGATAGAAGAAGATACGCAACATTTTCAGTATATTATGCTTTATTATTTCAAGAAAGGTGAAAACAACTGAAATGCAAAAATAAGATTCTTGCAGTGTATGGAGAAGGTGCTGTGACTGATCGATCGTGTCAAAAGTGGTTTGCAAAGTTTCGTGGTACTATTGACATTTTAGCCAAATAATTCTTTGCTGTGGGGCTGTCTCATGCACTGGAAGATGTTTAGCAGCACCCCAGCCTCTACCCACTAGAAGCCAGTAGCGAGAGATAGCTGACATACTCAAAATATCCAAATAAATGAAGTTACTGGTGAAAATGAAAAGAGTCTTTTATTTTATGGAAAAAAACTAAATAGACTTTTTGGCTGACCCAATAATTTCAGACTCCAAAGGCGTGTATACATTTTCAGTGACATAAACTAAGGAGTGACAACTAATAAAAATCACGTAACAGAAGCGTGCACAGGAAAGGGGATAAAACTGTATACATCCATTTCTTCAACAAATAAACTTTAATGAAGAAAAATAGCAAGAAAAACCTAGAAATGAGATTTAGAGTCAAACCACCAAATGCAGTATGTTTGGATGCACTGAATCTGAACAAATCTTTACTGATTTGAACAAACCATGTATGAAACAATATAGGGAAATATGAACACTGACTAGATATGTGAAGATATTAAGGAAGTATTAATATTTTTATATATAATAGTATAGTCATATTAAAAATGATATGTAATTTTTATAAATGAAATTTATGTCTGGAATTGGCTGCTACATAATTTATGGGGAGTGTAGGGCTGAAAACAGACCAAACAAATCTGGAGCTAGGCAATGTGTATATGAGGATTCATTATAATGTTCATATACTTTGGTACATGTTTGAAATTTTCCATAATGAAGTTTAAAACTAAAGAAAGAGTGAGCCCATTTCTGTAAAAATACAACATATATAAAGATACATACCTCCCCCTCCCACATGGAAAGACATATAAGAAAATTAATAGTTAAATGGTGAAGGTGAAAATATGTGATATTTTTACTTCCTTTGATTCTCCCACATTATCAAATTTTAAATAATTAAAATATATTTGTCAGGGAAAAGACAGTATTTTTAATTAGTTTTAAAAAGATGACTAGGCTAACGTGACATCAGGCCAGTAAAATAAATTTTTATGGACATAAGGGATTAGCTCCCTTCTGAGATGATAAGATGCTCTACAAAAAATGACCAAGCAGAGTCATATCAGGAATAGAATATGAAAGACACTTGCACTGAGTCGGAAGCCAGAACAAACTTCTGAAGTTTCTTTCAGTGCAGAGATCCTGCTGGTCTGTTAAATCACATTAATGTCAACTCTACCCTCAGTTTACCAATTTTCAAAAACCTGAAAAGCTTACTTCTTAATTTTCTCTGAACATTTAAGTTATCTGTTTGTGAAAGGTACTTACTTTGACTTATTATATTCAAACTCTATGTGTAGACAATCTTCAATGCCCACTTCCATCTTAATAGAGTTGTTAACATCAGGGTAGGTAGCAAGCTGGTGAACAATAAGATCATATTCTTTTACCAAGTCTGTCAGTCTTCTTACTATTGTCACTTTAAGAAAATACCTACAAAGTTAATGGAAATACCAAGTTAAATCTCCTGTGATAAATTTAAGTGTTTTAAAAAATCAAACATTAACTATTTAACTCAGCTTTCTCATTATAGAACTCTTTTGGAATCAACTTACTTCATTTACTTCATGAAGGAGTTCTGATTTTAAATAAATGCCCCTACCATGGGAAAAAAATTCAATTTCAAGAATAGTGTGCATACCTTTTAGATAAATTTGGAATGCTATCATCAGCCCACCGGAGGAAATCTCTCTAGATCACTCTTTAATCATATAATAAATGATAAATGGGCTCTGTTGAGAAACTAATGGATTTAGAGAGTAATTCCACTTACACAACAAATAAAGTATAAGGGACAATTCATACAAAGGAAATATATGACTACAACTTCTCATAACAGGGTTCCCTAAATCTATAATGATAGAAGGCTCTTACTACCTCAAACTGGCATTAGCTAGACAAAACAAAACATTTGACAGAATTTTTAAAACTCTTAAGTCTTCCAGTCCAGAATTATAACAGAAGTTCTAATGAAGACATTCCATAATAACCATTTTCCAGTTTTGACTCTATGTACAGTTTCTAATACACCTTATTCATACCTCAATCGGACATTGGCACCGATGTAAGATTCATATGGCTTTTCAACTTGCATAAATTCAAAATCATAACTTCTGCTCTGGGTCAGTTCTCCAGGTAAGGCTAGTTCTTTCACTAGGTTTACAAATTCATGAGTATTACTCTTGTCATTGAAAAGTTCTAAGAAATTTTAAAAAGCAAAAAGACCAATTATATTTAATATCATTTCATTAAAACCCAAACTTCTACCTCTAAAGCAAATAAAAATGAATTAACTCCTTTAATGTAGTTAGTGTTTGCCCAATATGAAGCTGTTTTTAAAAGACACTTTTCCAGCAATTATTTGAACCTCCTCCCTTCAAGGCAAAAAGGATTTTATTCCTTTGTTTTAGTTAGGCAAATATATTACTTTGATAAAACTATATATAGCAAAGTCTAAAATCAACTATCAACTACTGTAATTTGGCCCTCAAGCATAATCTCATCTAGAGTAGACATATAAACAAACATGTACCCTTTCCAATTTTTTTAATTAATTTTTTCAAATACATTTGTCTCTGCCTACCCCCCACCACTTTCCCTTGCCCCCGCCCTCGCTTCCTCAACTCTTCCCCTTGGGTTTTGTCCATGAGTCCTTGCTATATGTTCCTTGACTTTCCCCTTCCCTTCCCTTCCTTTTGATACTTCAAGAATGCACAATAAAACTTAGAAAGCTAGATTTAAAACTAGCTATGTATACAGTATTATAAAAGACCAATTTTTTTCTTTTCTGAATCTGCAGTACCGAAAGATTTATACTGTTCAACTCCTGCAAAATCTAAAATGTCTCTGAATATATGTATGGAAATGTACACAAGTTGATCTAAGTCAAGAAGAAATTATGCCTTTCCTTTTCACACGAAAGTTTCTGTTGACAGATGAATGGCTACAGGCACATACTAGGTTAGGAAGACAAATGACATGGGTAATTAGAAAGTGACAGATGAAGGTAACACATAATTGTGAGTAAAGCTGGTGAAAAAAATGTAGGCAGATGGAAATATCAGTGAGTCAACTAATTTACCTGAATTATTTTTTAAGGCTGGCTAACTCCCTTCATTTTTTGTAATTAATTTTAGTAATAAAAAGCAGGATGAGTCAGGTATCATTAAATGCAATTAAGACACAATTGAATGTTTATAAAATAAATCCTTTTATTATGCAAAATCAATTCCTTCCACAAAGCTAAGCTCTAATTCAATTATTTAAGTGCTAAATCCAACCCTCTAGTTATCAAAGAAAACAAAAGTAATACTATTTTACAACTCACCAATTTGACCTACAAATTCAATTCTAATTCCTTGGTGTTCTAGCCTCTTTCCAGGTTGCTTAAAGGCTAGGTTTACCTGCCAAAACATGAAATTTTAAGAGATGTTAATCCTTTGAGTGGGCCTACCAACTGATTCCTTCCAGATGAATGCAATGTGTAAGTATTTTAGGTATTTGTTTTTTGAAGTTTGAGACACCACCACATACCTAAATCATGATGACCTTCATAGCACCAGCGAACGTATAACTTACTCATATATAATCACTAATGAACCTATTACTTACATGTACACTTAAAGCTTTGTTAGGAAGGAATCTTTCTTCTAGCTGGAGAACTATAAAGACTCAATAAAAAAAAAGTGGGGGAGGGGACTTTCAACTATTCAAATATAAGTTTTCTGGTCAAATAATTTAACAATCCTACAGCAACAGCATTTTAATGTAAGGTAAATCACTAATTCTAAGAATTGACCTAAAAGAACTGAAAAACTGAAAGTTTTTTGTAACCAAGACTGTATTGTTATGATTCCTAACCTTAAAAGCAATGCTTATTGCCCTGAGTCTGCTACTCATCCTAAAAACAGAATGTTTAAAGATTTAAATTTTAAATTTTGAATATGATTTATCTTACATACTTATAAGGCAAAACATACAATCTCAAAATCCCTGAATTCATATCTGCCAAATGAAAACTCTAAATTTATAAATTTTTTACCTTGACAAAGTATGTGTAAAGTACATACATATTAAAAATAAAATTCCAGCCCTGGCTGATGTGACTCAGTGGACTGAGCGCCAGCCTGTGAACCAAAAGGTCGTTAGTTTGTTTCCCGATCAGGGCATACACCTGGCTGTGGGCCAGATCCCCAAGCTAGGTGCGTGCGAGAAGCAGCTGATCAAGTGTTTCTTTCACACATCAATGTTTCTCTCCATTTTTCTCTCCCTTCCCCTCCAAAAATAAATAAAATCTTTTTTAAGAATTCCAAATGTTTAAGGATAGCTAACAAAAAAAGCATTATTCTTTACTATAAAAAATATGGGTAATGTGACTGTTGAAACCTTTTCCTTCCAACAATATTTCTCAAAAGATAATGGAAATCAAAGACCAATAAAAAAAGAGGTCCAATTATTTCTGTTACAAACTATATAAATTAATCACTCTTCTGTATCTTCCATATTTGTAACCAGGGTAAGTTAGTTACTTGCCTTCCAAATTAGTATCTCAAAAAAATAAGTAAATAATTAAATTGTGGTACATCATATAATGGAACATTATTAAAATTTTAAAATATAGTCAAAGATTTTTTTAATGATGTGGGAAGATGTGCATGGTATGTTACATGAAGGAAGCATGGTCAAACTGTATACAACTATCATGCCAATTATATCTTTTTTTAAACTACAGTAAAGAAATACTCTTCACAACAGTTACTGCTGGAATGTATGATTAGGAGTAATTTTGTTTTCCTCTTTATAGTTCTCAAGGGTTTTTTTTCCAATATTATGCAGATAATACTTTCAAAGTCAGAAAAATACTTATTTTAAGGAAAAAAGGTAGTACTTAAATATGCTTCACAGGCACTAGCACGTTAAATTTCAAGTTTGAACCACAAATAAAACAAGCATAACTCTCAGCTCTTTCATACGCCACACAGTAATTAAAGCTATTCTCTAATTTGTACTAATAAAGCACATAGAAAAAGGTATACTTCAAACAACGTCTATCTGGTAACAGTTTATAGTAATATCCTTGAACATGGCTGTATTTGTTATTTTTAAAATTTACAGTTTTTAAAATAACACTTTGAAACCACAAAAGGTAGAAATGCAAAGTTGTTCCGTTTTCCCACCAAACTGCTTACATGCTGAATTTTGCTTGATTCCCACTGATGTTAAAATATAATTGTTTTTAGGCCTAATTCAAACTATTCTGGAATCTTAAGAATCCTAGAATAGGAAGGAATAATTAAGTATATTTATTTAAAAGCTATTCTGCAAAGGAGAACAGAAAAATGAATAAAATTATGATGATGAACTGGTAAAGAATTTTAACACCAACTCAGTCACACTTTTGTAACTTTCATAATTTCAAACTGACAGAAAAGTTGCAAAAACTGCACAAGGAAATCCCACGTAACTTTTATTCAGACCCATCAGATGTTTATATTTTGTCCCATATGCTCTATCATCCTATTTATACACATGTATAAATACATACATGACTTATTTTCACAACTGAGAATAAACTGGAGACATCATGCCCCTCTACTTCTAAACACTTTACGTATACCTGCTAAGGAAAGGGACTTTCTCTTACATAATCATAGCACGATTATCAAAATCAGGAAAGTTAACATTCCATAGTCTATATTCCATCAACTGTCCCAATAATGTACTCTATATTCTTTTTTCCTCCTGTCAAGGTTCCAATCCAGGATCACACATTACATATCATTATTTTTCTTTGGACTCCTTTAAACTAGGACATTCCTCAGTCATTGCCTCTCTTGACCTTCATGTTTTTAAGTATACAGATCATTTACTTTGTAAAATGTCTCTCAATTTAGGTTTGTTTGATGTTTTATCACAATTAGACACAATTTTGCATTTTCGGCAAGACCACCACAGAAGTGGTATCTTATTAGGAAGCACATGATACCAGTCTGTTCTCATATTGGTGATGTTCACTTAGATAACTTGGTCAAAGTGACCCTTCAGGTTTCTCCAGTTTAAAGTTACTATTTTTCCTTTTGCTATTAATAAGTAATTACAGTAGAGAAACTTGAGACTATGTATATATGGTTAAAAAGCCATGAAAACAGCTCTAACAAGCCAATCTCAAAGCTCATTCTTCAGCCTATAATATGCTACAGATGTCTCATATAATGCTGTCTTCAGGATCTGTTTAAGGGGTGAAATTCATCTATACTGTACTTAAAACAAACACATATCAATATATTACATGCCAATTATAGGGTCATTTACAGCGGCCACCAAGATATCTGTACATTATTGTTGCTTGGAGATTGTGGTTATCTAAGGTTAGCTTCCAACCGCTGCTAGAAGAACATGGTCAATATCATGTTGACATGAGATACTACAATAATTATTCCTTGCTTGAAGACCTAAACTATAAACTTCTATATTCTCAGATCTTGTTCACTTTTGCCATAAAGAACAGATGCAGAGTTCACTGTAAGTGGCTAGGTCCTGGTACCATCACTTCAAGACAATTTAGACATCACCACTGCCACTTTACCACCCTCCTGAACCCTGGGATTCTAGGATATAGTAAGAGATATCCCATACTGACACAAAATTCAATGAACAGTTTGTCAAAAAGGAAAAAAAGAAATCCTTCTTATTCTCTTCCTTCAAAGGGCATGGCTGAACCCAAGAGCTGGTTTTCACAATTCAAAAAGAAAAAAAATCTACTTCAATAATTAATCACAGTTAGGAAAACTCAAATTATTCAGAAGGTACAGTAAAACAGCCCAGCTGTTCTAGACTTTAGGAAGATCTGTCACATGAGCAAAAGCAGTGAATATTTTAACTATGGATAAAAAGCTGGGTAGCTTTTTAAAATTTCCATTCATCTTGTGATAATCTAAATATTTTTAATTGTCTTAAGGAATGCCTCAAAAACTCTCCAAAACATTTTTGGAAAATGGCAATTAAATTTAAATGTAAAATGTATATCCTACAACAGTCCCAACACAATTCAATGTGGAAAGAATATTCTTTTCAACAAACAGTGCTGGAACAATAAGTATCAACATAGAAAAGAATGAACTTGGACCGATACCTCATACCATATATAAATATTAACTCAAAATGGATTAAAAACCTAAATGTACAAGCTACAATTACAAAAGTCTTAGAAGGAAAGATAGGTGTAAATCTTCATTATCTTGGATAGGCAATACTTTCTCAGATGACACCAAAAGCACAAGCAGCAAAAAAATAAAATTAAATAAACAGGATTTCATCAAAATTTAGAACTTTAGTGCTTCAAAAGACACTATCTAGAAAATAAAAAAGACAACTCACAGAATGAGAGAAAATGTTTGTAAAACATAACTGATAAAGGACTTGTATCCAGATTATATAAAGAACTTTTACAACTCAACAATAAAGACACCTTTCCAGCAGTGACGACCTCCCCACAACATGCCTCTCACTAAGGATCTCCCTTCATTCATCTCCGGAAGAGAAAAACAGGACACAAGAAGTGCATGATGCAGAGCCCCAATTCCTACTTCAATGGATGCAAAATACCCAGGATGCTATAAAATCACCACTGACTTTAGCCAACAACAAAACAGTAGTTTTGTGTGTTGACTGCTCACCTGTCCTCTGTCAGCGTACAGGAGGAAACGCAAGGTTTAGAGAAGGATGCTCCTTCAGAAAGAGGTGGCACTAAAGGCACATGAATCAAGCTGAGTGGGGAAACATCCCAATAAACACATTTTGAATACATAAATAATAAATAACAAAAAGGACAAATAATGGGGAAAAAAGTCAGAGAATAGGAATAGACTCTTCTCTAAAGAAGATTACTAATGACAACAAGAAAACAAAAAGCTCCTCAATATAATTAGTCATTAGGGAAATGCAAATCAAAACAATAAAGATCCCACTGCATACCGACCAAGATGGCCATAATAAAAAATACAATCGTAAGTATTGTCAAGAATGTGAAGAAACTGGAAACCACATACTTGCTTAAGAGAATGTAAAGTGGTGCGACTGCTTTGGGAAAATTTGGCAGTTCCTCTAAAAGTTAAACACGAAGTTAACATATGGCCCACAATTAGGCTCCTGAGTGTAATTCAAGAGAAATGAAAACATATATTCACACAAAACTTGTTCACAAACGTGCATTATTCATAAAAGCCAGAAAGTAAAAATCCAAATATTCTCAACTGATGAATGAAAAAAGGAAATATATCCATATATCATGTGATTATATATTAGAATTTTCATTCTGCCATGAAAATGTTTTGATACATGCTACAACATGAACGAATCTTGAAAACATTATGCTAAATGAAATAAGGCAGGCAAAAAGGACAAATGTTGTATGACCACTTACATGAAATGTTTAGAACAGGCAAACTTATAGAAAAACAAAGTGGACTGGAGGTATCCAGGGTCTGAGAGAAAAGAGAAATGGTAGTTATCACTTAATGAGAACGAAGCTTTGTTTGGATTCATAAACTAATGTTGACAACAGTGGTGATGGTTGTACAAAACTGAATATAATTAATGCCACTGAATTGTACATTTAAAAAGTGGTAGAAATGGCAAATTTTATTTTTATATATATTTTTACCAAAATTTTTAAAAAAGATACAAATCTTGAAAACATCATACTAAGTAAAAGGAGCCAGATACACATACTTTATTTTATTTACACAAAATGTCAAAGGTAGACAAATCATAGTGAAAGCAGATTTGTACCTTAGTGGTTCATAGGTATCTTTATTCACTTGGGCTGTAACAAAATACTATAGACTGGGGCTTATAAATAACAAAAATTCTTGATCACAGTTCTGAAGGCTGGGAAGTCCAAGATCAAGTCACCCGCAGATTGGGTGTCTGGTAAGAGTTTGCCTCTGGTTCATAGACAGCAGCCTTCTTGCCATGTCCTCACATGGCAGAAAGTACACAGGTTTTCTTGGGAGTCTCTTTTATAAGGGCACTAATCCCATTCACAAAGACTCTGCCATCATGACCTAATTACCTCCCGAAGTCCCTGCTTCTAAATACCATCACATTGGTTATTAGGTTTCAACCATGAATCTTCCAAGAATGCAAACATTCAGCTTATGGCACCAAAAAAGTGGTTGCTAATGGTATGGTGTTTTTTTGGAATGATGACAATGTTATGGAATTAAATAGTGGTGATGGTTGCACAACTCTGCAAATCTGGTAAAAATCACTGAATTACACACTTCAATAGTGTGGATTCTGCAGTATGTGAATTATAACTCAGGAAGGCTATTTTTTAAAAAAGAAAATTTCTATGTCACAGATCAATGGAACAGAACAGAGAGGTTGGAGTAGACCCACACAATCTCTGATTTATGACAAAGGTGATATTGCAGTGCAGTGGAGGGAAGAATGGCTTTTAAAAAATCTTTATTTTTCTTCCATTACCATTTAGTCCCCTTACAGGCCCCTTCCCTCAGCAATCACCACACTGTTGACTATGTCCATGCGTCCTTTTTCCTTTTTGCTCACTCTCTCTACTCCCTAACCCCTGCCATTAGCTGTCATCCGCTCTGCATCTATGAGTCTTTGTTTTGTTAGTTCAGTTTGTTAGATTCCACATACAAGTGAAATCATATGGCATTTGTCTTTCTCTAATTGGCTTATTTCACTTAGCATAATGTTCTTCAGGTCCATCTACACTGTCACAGAGGGTAAAATTTTCTTCTTTATTACAGCCAAGTAGAATTCCATTGTGTAAATGTCCCATAGTTGTTTTATCCACTCATCTATTGATGGACACTTGGGCTGCTTCCATATCTTGGCAATTTTAAGTAATGCTGCAGTGAACACAGGTGTGCTTATGTTATTTTGAATTAGTGTTTTGGGTTTCTTTGGATATACTCCCAAAAGTGGAATCGCTGGGTCAAAAGGCAGATCCGTTTTTAATTTTCTGAGGTATTTCCATGCTGCTTTCTATAGTGGCTGCACCAATCTGCATTCCCACCAACAGTGCAAAGGGGTTCCCCTTTTTCCACATCCTCGCCAGTACTTGTTTGTTGATTTATTGATGATGGCCATTCTGACAAGTGTGAGACAGTAGCTTTTTCAATAGATGTCCTGGGTTAGTTAGATATGCACACTTACAAAAAAAAAAACAAAACAAAACACAAAACAACAACAACTAGCCTTGGCTCCTAATATCAAACTGAGGATCTAAATGTAAAACAATTCACAGGAGAAATTAACTTCATGTCTGTAAGGTAGACAAAGATTCCTTAAATAGGACACAAAAAGCCCTAACAGAAAGGAAACAGCCCTGACTGATGGTGGCTCAGTGGGTAAGGCATCGTCCCACACTCAGAAGGGTTGCAGGTTCGATTCCTGTTCAGGGCACATCCTGGGTTGTGGGCCAGCTGCCCAGTTGGAGGCATGCAATGCAAAATCGCCAATCAATGTTTTACTCACACATTGATGTTTCTTCTCTTTTTCTCCCACCCTCCCTCCAAAAAATAAGTAAATAAAATCTATTTTTTAAAGGAAACATAACATCTGTAATGTATTAAAATTAAGAACTGTTCAGCAAAAGATACCATTAATATAGTGAAAAGTTAAGCCAGTTAAAAATTGGAGAAGATATTTACAATACATATAAAGGACTCTATAATGAGAAACATAAAAAACTCATCAAAACACATACCAAAAACACCCTAAATATTAGTCGAAAAATGAGCCAAAAAATTCCTGAATAAGTGCTTCACAAAAGATATCAAATGGCCAATAAATATATAAAAAGTTGCATAACTTCATTAGATGTCAGTAAAAAAACAAAACACCATTTAACAATAAAGAAAATGAGAAGCTAAGAAGACAAGCCATAGATGGGGGAAAAATACTTGCAAAAGACACATCTGATAAAGGACTGTTACCCAAAATTTACCCAATTAAAAATTAGGCAAATGATTTGAATAGGCATGTCACCAAAGATACACATTTGGCAAATATATAAAAAGATGCTAAACATCATATTATTAGCGAATTATAAACAACGATGATATGCTACTACACACCTATTAGGTAAACTCTAAAATGCTGACAGCACTGTACTCTGGCAAGGATACAGAGCAACAGAAACTCTCATTCATTACTGGTAGAAATGCAAAATGGTAGCCGTACTTTGGAAGACAGTTTGGCAGTTTCTTATAGAGTTAAAAACAGACTTAACATATGATACAGCAAGTACACTTGTAGGTGTTTATCCAAATGAGTTGAAAACTTATGTCCTTATAAAAGCCTGCATAAAGATGTCTACAGCAGCTATATTCGTAATTGTCAAAACATGGAAGCAACCAAGATGTCCCTCAGTTGGTGACTGGATAAACTATAGTACATCCAGAAAATGAAGTATTATTCAACACTAAAAAGATATGAGCTATCAAGCCATGAAAAGACACAGATGAAATGAATGCATATTATTAAGTAAAATAAGACAATCTGAAAAGGCTACATATGGTGATTTCAACTACATGACATTCTGGAAAAAGCAAAACTATGGTGATAATAAAAAGATCAGTGGTCTGCAGGCAAGGGAGAGATGAATAAGCAGAACAAAGAGGATTTTTTGGGCAATGTATGATATTATAATGGATATATGCTATACATTTGTCCAAAACCACAGAGAGAACACCAAGAGTGAACCCCCTCAGGTAAACTATGGACTCTGGGTGATTATGATGCGCCAGTGTAGGTTCATCCTTGGTAAAAAATACACCATTCTGGGGAGTGACGTGATGTGTGGGGAGGCTATGCAGTGTAGGAGTAGGGACTACATGGGAAATCTCTGTATCGCCCTCTCAATTTAAATGTAAACCTAAAACTGATCTAAAAAAATTTAAGTCTTCTTAAAAATCTGAAAAGAAAAGGTGTGCTTTACAGAAGCTCACATCAGAAATATCATTTAAAAAAATTATTCTTGTTTGGGTGGGATGTCAGACCTCCTAGGTCTCCAAGATTATATCTAATATATGAAGTATTTTCATGCAGAGAATCCTACAATGTAAAGTCAAGTTTGGAAACCAATAATGATTCAGTCCAACCTTAACAATTTACAAGTGAGATCCAGAAAGTTAAATGACTGTCCAGAGTTACCTACTAAAACAGTAGTTAAGTCAAGGCTAGGCCTCCCAACTCTATACCCAGACATTTCAGCAAGCCCAGACTAGTGTGGTAAGACATGTTCCTAATGACCCATGCTGGGTCAGAGATAACCAATGCTTTTCTTCTTTTTCTGTTAAGCTTTCTTTTCAAAGTGCTCATAAATCGTATTTAATAACCTGTTCCAGAAGTATGACAGGAATCAATCTTAACAAGTTACAAGAATTGCAAAAAAGAAAAACAGAAAACTAGATGTCACATACCCCTGATGAAAAAAAAACACACACCATCACCTGTATTCTTGCCAAAAGAATCAAAATTGAGTCTGATCAAGCCTCTGGATCCAGCTGCCAATTAACAGGCAACAACTACATCATGAGAATGCCGTCAGAGAGAACTCTACAGTTCAAACAGCTCAGGTTCTTCAACAGATAAATTATAAGGAAAAGAAAGGCATGAAGAGGGAACCTGAGATTAAAAGAGATTTAAATGCCATATCAATTTTTTTTTAAAGGAGCAAGACTAAACAATTAAGAAAAACAATTTATTATTTTAAAAGTTGGCATAGTGGTTACTTTTGAGGGGAAGGGGCTGTGTTTGGGATGAAACATATGGGATAGCTGGCAAAGTTCTTCTTGACTTGAATGACGATTATAAGAAAATACTTGTATGCTTTATAATAATGTGTTTTGTGTGGTATTTTTATGTATTTTATTTCACAATAAAAAGGTTAAAAATGAAAACAACTCAGGTGAATAAATCAGAATACAGATATAATACCCTTTGAACAAAATATTTACCAGTAAGTGGTTTATCATTTTTTTAAATGTACTCTATAATTATTGATTAGGCCTACACAGAATCCCTAGCAATTCAAAAAATTTAACTTGAATTTATTTTTTAAAGCTATTTTTTAAAAACCATACTGAGGTAGCTGTTATTTCCTTAAATATTCCCTTCTTCCTTTATTTATTCCATAAACATCAGCCTAATTGGCCTAAATGACAGAAGAGTACTTTAAACCAAATACGGAATGTTCCCTACTAGACTTAAACAAGTCACAAACATTCAGTGAGAGCCTATTATATAAATAAATTATACTTTATGGAGAATACAGAAGCACACACTGATTCCCTGACTTTAAAAAGCTTTTAACCAAGCAGTAGAGATATTTATTTACGTGTCATATTTATAAATTAAATATCTGAGATATTAACAGATTCAATCTCTCCTTTGAAAGACTGGATTGGTACTAGATTGGTATCCCTACCTCTCCAACCCTACCATATTAATGTCTTCTTTTCTATAGACCAAAAACTATTTTATTTACTCTTTCATTTGACATGTTCCATCCTTTTGATAATTTTGTCTGCTCTTTTTCAAGCCTCTTCTCTTCCTCTCTTTTTAAAGGAGTGCCAGGGAAGTAAAGTTGAAAACCTAAACCTTTATTTCAGATATAATGTTAAGTCAGCAATAGAATTTGTCAAAGGACCAGAAGAGCCAATGCAGTAAAATGGTTAAAAAACCTAAGTTAAACCTATCCATAATAGTAACCAAAAAAATACTAATAAGGATAATATCATTGTACCTATCACAAAGCAAAGATTAAAAAGTCATCGTATTCAATGCTCCTTTGGGTGAAACAAGTCATTATAATGGACATGTGATTTGATGCAAATTTTCCAGATTAACATATGTCAGTACCCTTCAAATGTTCATGTCTTCTGGTCCAAAAACTCACTTCCAGGAATAATTTCTATCAATTGTATTCTACAGAAATTTGGAGAAAAATTTACATATATAGACGTCTGTATTACAATTGTGACAGATTATACAAACCATCTGAAAAATAAAAACTACTTAAATATCCAATAATAGGGAAAAAGTATGCTTAATATACTCTATACAAACATTAATTAATGCAGAGTCTAGGAAGAAGCATACCAGGTTTTAACAGTGAATTCTTTCCATGATGGGATTATAGACAGTTATTTTCCAAACTGTCTAATATGTGTCTATATTACTTTAACAAGCAGGGAAGAAAAACTCTCATATGTTACATTAGAAAAAATATTTCAAATGTGTTATGGCTTCATTTTGTCTATGGTATCACCATTCCTGAGTATCACAGACTAATGAATATTGATCATATTCCCTAAAATATAAGAACTTTATACATCACTTGATAAGGAAAAGGAGAGAAAGTGAAACCTTATAGAAGGTATCATAAATGTATCTAATCATGTAGAGATACATTCCAAATGTACTTAAGTCCTTTACAGGGTACCAAGAAATGAGAGATACCATGGCAGTAGTACAGAAAGATAAGCTACAAAGAATGAGAAAGAAACTTTTAGAAGAGTATACTAGAGAATTATCCTTAATCTCTATAACTCAACCTCATGTTACAGGAGAAATAAACTGCATGGATTGCAGCTCCACTGGAGAAACTATCTGAGGCAGATAGTCACAAATACACAAAATTTTGCACACAATTAAATTTAGACTCTGCCCCTGTAACCCTTCCAGTTTAAGAATCTTTCCTATAGTCCTGACCTGTGTGGCTAAGTTGCTTGAGCATCATCCTGCAAAGCAAAAGGTTGCCAGTTCGATTCCTGGTCAGAGCATATGCCTGTTGCTGCAATGTTTGTCACATCAATGTTTCTTTCCCTCTCTTTCTCCCTCCCTTCCCCTCTCTCTAAAAATAAATAAATAAAATCTTTTTAAAAAAGAATCTTTCTTGTAAATGTTCTAATGAATCAAGAATTTTAGCTGACCTTCTGAAAAAAGAATTCCATCTCCAATAAAAATCATTCAAATTTCACAGACCACTTTGATGACTAATTCTAGCATCCTACAAACATGTGCTTTACCTTTCCTGAAACAGATTCCCCATCGTAGAAAAGATAGTGTTTTTCTACTTTGCCATCTTCGGTTTTCATCTCCGCCATTTTCCTGGTCTCCCCATCATTAAGGACAACATCGATTTCACAAATGGGACCAAAAAAGCCACCAAGAAAACTCTGAAATACAAGAAAAATGCTCTAATGATATTTTGTCAGCCACTGTTTTGTAATTCAAATTTAATTACCTATGACCTACAGTTAAAGAAACTGCAAATCTGTGGATTCATAGGAAGTAAGAACTTAAATTTAATACAAATATGTAATACAGTTAATACTGTACACTTAGGATATATTCGTTATTATTTTCAATAAAAAACAAAAACTAAACAAATTAAAACATGCTATAATTTCAATCATTTCCAAAGGTAACTACTATAAATATCATTTTTGCTGTGTATAATGCACACCCACGTTTCGGTGCGCATTATACACGGTATTATTACACCCATGGTATGTATTCATTATATCTATGTATAATGTGCATCCTTATTTTCCCTCAAAAATTTGAGCAAAAGTGCATTATTATACACCACAAAATATAGTAAGCAAATACATATAACAAATAAAAAATTCTTAACATCTGGATTTAAAAAGTTACCTTTAGTTATACTCATATAAGTTTCATTCATCACAGAAGAACTCCTAAATCCAAATTGCTTGTACAAATTTAAATGAATTATTACAATGTACTACTTCTTGTAAAATCTACTGCTATATAAGTCTGAACAAGATGTGTAAGCCCCTGGAATAAAACGTACTCTAATGGGCCCTGGCTACTGCAGCTCAGTGGACTGAGTGTGGGCCTGCAAACCAAAGGGTCTCCAGTTCAGTTCTCAGTAAGGGCACAAGCCTGGACTGCGGGCCAGGTCTCTGGTACAGGGTGTGTGAGAAGCAACCACACACTGATGTTTTTTTCCCCTCTCTTTCTCCTTCCCTTCTCCTCTCTCTAAAAATAAATAAATAAAATCCTTCAAGAAAAAGAAAACACTCTAATGGGAGGGAGTAATTAAATTTGTTAATTTTACAAAGAAAACGTATAAGCCTTTTTCTGTAAACCCTGAAAATGATAGACCTATGAGACAAACTGCTTATGAATGCCAAAGCATATTAGTAATACAAAACCCATTAATAATTCCAATATCAGATACAGTTGTGAGTTAGTTTTATCACTAACAAAAGCTAATTTTCTAGTATTTTAAAAAATGTACAGCCCTGACAGGCATCGCTCAGTTGATCGGGTGTCATCCAGCAAAGCAAAAGTTTACCGGCTGAATTCCCAGTCAGGTCACATACATGGGTTACGGCCTGGTCCCAGGTCGGGGTACATGCGAGAGGCAACTGATCAATGTTTCTCTCGCACAGTGATGTTTCTCTCCCTCTCTCTCCCCCTCCTTCCCTTCTCTATAAAAATAAATAAAACAAGAATTTACAGAGAACAGTCTCTTACCCTGTTATCCATTATCCCTACTTACTCTGCCTTAACAACCACAGTGATCTCTTAAAAACATAAACTGATCATCCTATTTAAAATCCTTCAATGTGCTGGTGATAGTATAAATTGGAACACCTGTTTACAAAATAGTTGGCATTATCTGTTAAAATTAAAGATAAACATATCCCATGACCCAGCAATTACACCGCTTAAGTATCTACTCAAAGACATACAGCTGAACTTTTTTTTTTATTAAAAAATTTTATTTATTTATTTTTAGGGAAGGGAAGGAAGAAAGAGAGGGAGAGAAACATCAATGTATGGTTGCATCTTGTATGCTCCCTACTGGGAACCTGGCCTGCAACCTAGGCATATTCCCTACACTGGGATTCGAACCCGCAACCCTATGGTTCACAGGCCGGCCCTCAATCCACTGAGCCACACCAAGGGCAGAACTTCGAATTTGAAGGCTGATATTAAAAGATCAAGTAATCAAAAATAAATATTACAATTGCCACTAATTAAAATGTAAAAGACTTGTTTTATAAAACTTGACAATTAACTAACATGATTACAATTAAAGTCTTATTTTGACACAATACATAAAAATTTAAAATTCCCATTTAAAATGTGTAAAAACTGTCATCTTTTATTATTTTCTGTGTCCATTAAATATTTCATACCTAAAAACTAAGAGTAGACTTAATTTTCAACACAATCAACATATTGGGTTGGCCAAAAAGTTTGGTTTTTTCTATAAGATGGCTCTAGCAGCGCTTAGTTGCTTTTAACTTCATTCAAAACAATTTTGTTAGATTATATTGTGCAGTTGTCATATCAGCTTATATATTTTTTAAAAAACTTACCAAAATTGGTGAATTTTTGTGTAGCTATTTTAATATTGAAGATGGAAGAAAATAAGTGACATTTTCAGGATATTATGCTTTATTATTTCAAGAAAGGTAAAAACGCAACTGAAATGCAAAAAAAGATCTGTGCAGTGTATGGAGAAGGTGCTGTGACTGATGGAAAGTGTTAAACTCGATTTGTGAAGTTTTGTGCTGGAGATTTCCAGCTGGATGATGCTCCACAATCAGGTAGACCAGCTGAAGATGACAGCTATCAAATTGAGACATTAACAGAAAACAATCGTTATATCATGCAGGAGGTAGCTGACATACTCAAAATATCCAAATCAATAAAGTTATTGGTGAAAAATGAAAAATGTGTATTTTATTTTACGGAAAAAAACCATATGGGCTTTTGGGCCAACCCAATAGTAAGACTGGGAGAGATTTAAAAACCTCATATTGTATATGCAAAATAGTACCATCTTGAGAAACAACTATAATGCTTTAACAAGGTTTAGTTAATGACACTTTGAGAATTTAGCACTGGGTTAACATCCAGTTTTTTACACTAGGATGTATCAAAAATGAATTAGTCTTACTAAAAGCCTCCAAAAATTGTGAATGTCTTATATTTAACAAGTAGACAACAGAGAAGAAAAAATATCTGAGAGAAAAGTTTGTCTTTGTTTTCCTTCTAAAGGAGTTGAATGGAAAAATTCTTTACCCCAAGTCTGTCTTTGAAGTTTTTATTTCAAGATGTGCATCTTCTCTCATCTCAAACAAAAAGTCATAAAATTAAAAATTTTTCATTATTCACAAATTAAATACTTCTCATGTGTAAAGAGGAAAGAAAATACAGAATTGTTAGGATGGTGAAGACTTGAAGAAGGGAATAAAAATTATAAATAGGTTTAGGATGCATTAACAAAGATTTTTGCTGAAATTACAGAGGGCAGTTTTGAGATCTTTAAAGTGAAAGACTACTCAGTTTTTCTCGAAAAGATATCTTCAAGTAAGCATTTAGAATACAAGATTTTCAGGAGCAATACTTAGTAGCCTTTAAATAACTAGACTGCAGTATATAACTATTAAAAACATTGTAACAATTGTTTTACAGTTATCTAACCATGGCTTAAATCTCCTACCACTGCCTTTAGGTTAATTTAAGATTGTTCATATTACTTTTTAAATCCAATACTGAGTATTACCATTTAGCAAAATTACATGTAGCTACATTAAAAGGCAAACTTTTTAGCTCTCACTGAAGAAATTTCACTAGGTCCAGTGGATGTAAAGACATGCAACTCAAGGTGAGTGAAGGGAGGCTCTCAAAATTTACTCACTTAGCCCATGCACAGCAATGAAACAGCAAATTTTCATACATATATTAGAAGTGTGCACATTTCGAGGTTATAAAGCCTTAGAATTTAGTTTGACGACTAACTTGAAAATAAAATTGTTCATGAACATGATTCAAAAACTTATTAGAAGTAACGATTTTAAATGCAAGCAAACAAGAGGAAGGCCTTTTAAAGTTTTCTTTGCAAACTTTATTCAACTGAAGACTTCCCTAACTCCTGACTAGGCAAGGTCCCTCAACACTTCCTTCTTAGTATTTATCACACAACCGCAATTTCCACGTTAAACAAATAAATATGCAAATATGTATCTCACTCTAGGTTGTAAACTACAAGAACAATAGCTGTTTCAGTCTTGCTGGGGGCGTCTCGACATACCTAAGCAATTATTTGTTGTATGAAAGGGAAAGAGGCTCCAAGTTTAAGAATGAACATGTCTGTCTTTTCTTATATTTATTCAAAGTAACTTTTAAAAATAAATCTAGCTTGGTCTTAAGCCAAAAGTATCATGCAGCTTATTGAAGTGGTGAGCTTCGGGAAAGCAGGTTGTATAAGGGGCGCACACAGCAGACACTCAACACATGCCTGTTAAAGGAAACGAATAAACGAATACTACCATAAAATGAGCCAAATGAAATCGAATCCAGAGATTGCCAGCACACACAAGGTTAAACGCCATCGTGCCCACGCTTCTGATTCCCACAGTGTTTATAGAACAGTCTTCCTTCCCTCTATTCCCTAGGCCATTTCAACATCCCAAAGCGTTAAGTTCCTACAAATAGCTTGGGGAAGGAAATGAGAACCAGTGCTTAAACCAGCGGGCACGAAACTTGGTCCTTTGAGTTAAAAACGCCCCCTATTCCAAAGTCCTTTTCTTTATTCTCTTTCATTCTACAAGTGTCAACATCAGACGTTAACTGGAGCCAGAACTCTCAGAATGTCACCATACTCAGGTTAAAGAAATAAATAAATCACGGAGTTTATCAAGCTAGAGACACCCTGAAAGAAAGTGACCACGTCCTCTTCCCCCGAGTCCGGAACTGGGTGACTCACGCGTCGCCCCACGTTAAAGAAACCGAAGCTGCCCGGGAAGAGCGGAGGGACTGGCTACCTTGGAACGGGAGGCGGCGGCGAGCCCCCGCAGAGGCGGGGTCCGAGTAACCAACCAGGGCCCCCGCAGCCGATCGAGGAACTCGGGCAAAGTCTCCGACATTGCCAGGATAGCGCGTCGCCTCCCGCAGGTGCTAGGGCCTGGCCGAGAGCGGGAAGAGACGGCGCCGTCCGCACTTCCCTGACCTCGCCAGGCCCGCCCGACAGGCCTAACCGGCCCCGCTAGTCTGGCCCGCCTGCCGCTCCCCACGGCCCCTTCCGCGACGCCGGGACCGCCGTTGGCCGTCCCGCCGCGCGCTCCGGAGCTAGGGCTGGAGGCAGACGAACGGGTCGCCGCGAACTTACCATTGTCAGAGCCGCGCCGCCGCGTACCCCTAGCTTCACTCTTTTCCTCAGAACTCCCAGCCCCCGCGCTGTCACGTGACCTCGGGCCGCCGACCGCACGTGACCTCTGCCTGCCTTCTCTCCCCTCCTCCCGTACCGGCCTTCTCTAGGCCTCTCGCCCCGCCTTACTGGCCAGCCTGGTAGTGCTAGAGGGCCGCTTGGAGGCGGGGCCTCGTGCTCTACCCTGCGGCGGAGGGGGTGAGGCACTGGGATGTCGTAAAGTGGGAGGGGCCTGTGCTGTCGTAGGCCCCCAGGTCCTCCTCCTGCTCCTTTCCGTGACGTGACGGCCGGTTGCTGGCTGGCTTCTTCGCTCTAGTAGCTTCCTCTTTCCAGTCTGAGTCGCTAGGAAAGGAGGGAGGTGGGGAGGGTTCGTTCCCGAGGCGCTGTCCGCGGATGGTTTACTGGCCCCCGAGGGGAAAGGAAGGTGTTACTCCAGGTCGTGCTTCCTTAGGCCTCGCCACAGACGTGCTGTCTTTAATGCAGAGATGACGCATCCCTCCACCTTTCTCGAACTCTACCTAGATACCTCTCTCGCTGAGAACTGGGTTTTGAGAACCTGTTAGCTTTGTTGCTTCTGAGGAAACGACCAATTGAAAAAATGGTGGGGTTATCACACACGTTGCTTCCTAAAGTACGTGGACCACGAATGATCCACCCCGAGGTACAGGGCTCTCAGATCGATTGCACTGCCTTGCCATTCCGTGTGGGGGAAAAGCCTTCCCAAAAAGTCCGATGACTCTCCTAAGGAGTACTCTGGCTTTAACCTCATCCCACTCACTCCAGTGTAAGGCTGGAGGACCTGCAGGTGATGGAATACTGTTTTAGGATTTCAAAACAGTTTTACCACCACAGTGCATTCTACACAACAAAAGCGCGGGAGTATAGGGGGAGAGTCTGAATACACCATAATAATACATCGTAGCAAAATCAAGTTTGTGAAGCAGGGCCATAAAGCAAGTCTCAAATTTAAGAGGCTTGAAATTAGAGTATGTCACTAACCACAATAGAATTAAACTAGAAATAACAAAAAGCCAGAAAACCCACAAATATTTGGAAACTAAGCAACAAAACTCTAAACCTCTGTCAAAGAAGACGTAAGTGGAACTTTAAAAATAGGGTCAACTAGCCCTAGCCTGGTTTGCTTGCTTGCTTGCTTGCTTGGAGCATCCTCCCAGTGTTCCAGAGTCCTGTGTTCCATCCCCATTGGGGCACACAGGAACCAACTAAAGTGCAACAGTGGGGTTCATGTTTCTCTCCCCTTCCTCTCTCTAAAAATCAAAATTTTTTTTAATATCTGAAAAATAGTTTCAACTAAATGATAGTGAAAATACAACATAAGAATTTATAGGATGCAGCTGAAGTAGTTTTAAGAGGGAGACCCATAGCTTAAAATGCATGTGTTTGTGAAGAAAAAAGATTTAATAATCAGTGATCTAAATTCACATGAGGAGGCTTTTAGAAAGCATATTAGCATGTGGAGGGAGCAGGGGTTATATGGGAACTCTATTGTTCCTGCTCAGTTTCCCTGAGAACTTAAAACGGCTCTAAAAATAAGGCCTATTAAAAAATTAAAAGCCTTCACCTACATGCTCAAATGATCTTCAATAAAGGTGCCATGATGATTCAATAGGGAAAGAACAGTCTCTTCAACAGTGTTGGGAAAACTGGATATCCACATGCAAAAGAATGAATTTGGACCCTTCTCTTACATCTTACATGAAAGTAACTCAAAATCGATTAAAGACCCAAACATAAGACCTAAAACTATAAATCTAGAAGAAAACATGGGGAAAGCCTTCATGACATTGGACTTGGCAATGATTTATTTATTACGAGACCAAAAACACAGGCAAGAGTACCAAAGATGGGACCAATGGAAATACATCAAATTTTTGTGCGTCAAAGGATTAACAGTGAAAAGGTAACCTATGGAATAGCATATAATATTTGTAAAGCATGTATCTGATAAGGTATCCAGAATATATAAAGAACTTCTATAACTCAATAGCAAAATATCAAATAACCTGATGAAACAAAGGACTTGAATAGACATTTCCCCAAAGATATAAAAATGTCTAACAAACACCTGAGAAAATTCTCAACATCACTAATCATCAGAGAATGCACACAAAAACCACAAGGTATCACCTCATATCCATTAGGATGGTTAGTATTAAAAAAGATAGGTGTGAGTGAGGATGTGGAGAAATTGGAACCCTTATGCATGGTTGGTAAGATTGCAAAATGGGGCAGCCTATATGGAAAACTGTATGAAGGTTCTTCAAAAAATTGATAATGTAACTACTGTATGATCCAGCAATCCCACTTCTGTATATATCTCGAAAAAATTGACAGGAGGATCTCAATATTTATAGCATGTACGAACACTTGAGTTCATTTACCATCACCAAAGAGTAGAAACAACCCAAATGTTAATGGACAGATGAATGGAATATCATTCTATCTAAAAAGGAAGAAAATCATGTCACATGCTATAACATGGACAAACCTTGAGGACATCATGCTAAGTGAAATAAGCAGTCACAAATGAGGTAGCTAAAGTAGTCAGATTAATAGAAACAGAAAGTAGAATGGTCGTTACCAAAGATACGGGGTAGGAGGAAAGGGGAATTGTTGTTCAATGGGTATAGAGTTTCAGATTTGCAAGATGAAAAAATTCTGGAGATCTGTTTCACAACAATGTGAACATACTTAATGCTTCTCTGCACTTAAAAATGGTTAAGATGGGCCTTGACCAATGTGTGTGGTTCAGTACGTTAAGGCACTGTCCTGCAAAGCAAAATGTTGCTGGTTCAATTCCCAGTCAGGGCACATGCCTGGGTTTTGGGTTCAGTCCCCAGTCAGGACATGTGCAAGGGGCAACCAATCAATGGTTCTCTCTCACATCAATATTTCTCCCCTTCTCTTTTTCCCTCTCTTCCCCTCTCTTGAAAAATAAATAATATCTTTAAAAAATGGTTAAGACGGGGAATTTTATGTTATGCATTTTTTTTACCACAACAAAAAGAAAATAAGAAGAGTAGAAGGAAAGAAAAATGAAGATAAGACAGAAGTCAATAGAATAGAAAATAGGCAAACACAGAAGATGAAGAAACCCAAAAGTCGGTTCTTTGAGGAGGTTAAATAATTAATAAGCCCCTAGCAATTGAGAAAATAAGGGAAAAACCACAAATTAACAATATTAGGAATGAAAAAGAGGACATCACTTAAGATCCTACAGACATCAAAAGAATAATAGGGAATATATAAACAACTTCTATGCCTCTAAGTTTGACAACTTAGGGGAAATAAACAAATTCCATAAAACACAACTTTCTGAAATGAACGTAAGAGAAAATGGAACTTCGGAACAGTCCTACATCAGTTAAACTGAACCTTCCCACCCCCAAACATTTCTAGGCCATAGAGGTCACTGGTGAGTTCTACCAAAATGTCAGGAAGAAATAATACCAGGATTTTTTTTTAATTAAAAAAAAATTTTAATATATTGATTATGCTATTACAGTTGCCCCAATTTTCTCCCTTTGACCCCCTCCACCCAGTACCCACATTCCCTCCAGCAATCCCTCCCCCTTAGTTTGTGTCCATGGATCATTCATACAAGTTCTTTGGTTACTCCTTTTCCTATACTGTTCTTAACATCCCTCTGTCTATTTTGTACCCACCAATTTGTACCTCTTAATTCCTGCACCTTTTCCTATGATCTCCATAGCTATGATTCTGTTCTTGCTCTGCTTGTTTGCTAAGTTTGTTATTTGGATTCAGTTATTGGTAGTTGTGAATTTATTGCCATTTTAATATTCATAGTTTTGATCTTCTTTTTCTTGTATAATTCCCTTTAGCATTTCATATAATAATAGTTTGGTGATGATGAACTTCTTTAGTTTTACCTTGTCTGGAAAGCACTTTACCTGCCCTTCAATGTGAAATGATAGCTTTGCTGGATAAAGTAATCTGGGTTGTAGGTCCTCACTTTTTATCACTTTAAATACTTCTTTCCAGTCTCTTCTAGCCTGCAAACTTTCTTTTGAGAAATCATCTGACAGTCCTATGGTAACTCCTTTGTAAGTAACTCTCTGCTTTTCTTTTGCTGCTTTTAAGATTCTCTCTTTCCCTTTAACCTTTGGCATTTTAATTGTGTCTTGGTGTGCTTCTCTTTGGGACCATCTTGTTTGGTGTTCTCTGTGCTTCCTGGACTTGCATGTCTATTCCTTCACCAAATTAGGGAAGATTTCTTTCATTATTTTTTTCAAATAAGTTTTCAATTTCTTGCTCTCCCTCTTCTCCTCTGGCACCCCTATGATTCAGATGTACTTACATTTAAAGATATCCCAGAGGCTCCTTAGCCTATCCTTGTTTGTTTTTTTTTATAATTCTTTTTTTCTTCTTGCTGTTCTGTTTGAATGACTTTTTCTTCCTTATGTTCCAAATCATTAATTTGATTCTCAGCTTCATCCCCTCCACTGTTGGTTCCCTGTAGATTTTTCTTTATTTCACTTAATGTAACCTTCATTTCTGCCTCTGTCTTTTTTACGCAGTTGAAGTACCCGGTGAGTTCCTAGAGCCAGAGTCTTGAACTCTGCATCTGACAGGTTTCTTATCTCCATTTTGTTTATTTCTTTCTCTGGAGTTTTGTTCTGTATTTTCATTTAGGCCATATTTCTTTGTCTCCTCATTTTGGCAGCCTCCCTGTGTTTGTTTTTGTGCATTAGGTAGAGCTGCTTTGACTCCCTATCTTAGTAGCATGGCCAATTGTAGAAAAGTGCACTTGTAAATTGTATGGGGCTGAGCCTTAGGTAATCTCCAGGATAGGTCAACCCACTCTGTGGCTCTGTGTGGGGGAGGCCTTGGAGAGGGCACAATGCCGCTGCCTGGTCTCTGGAGTTTTGCCCGGGAGGAAGCTGTCTCCAGGCACTTGCCCTGTTTCCAGTCTCTTCAGTTTCTTCCCACATGCCATTTCCAGCTGTTGTCCTCGTGCTGAATCCCAGAGCGGGGTGGTCTGAATGAGTCCGGAGTCCATTGTAGGCCTTTTAAGAGGAGTCTCTTGAGAATCTTGTAGTTTCTTTCACTACCCCAATCCCTATTGGTTTGTACAGCAAGAAGTTCTGGAGAGATCCTCCTGGCTCTGGAACCCTGGACTGGGTGGTCTAGTCTGGGACTGGGATCCCTCACTCCCAAGCTATCCCTCCTGATTTTTATCCACCACAAGTGGGTGTGGGATGGCCTGTTCTACATCTCTGCACGTCTCTCCGAACCTTTCCACGCCTCTTCACCCGCTGCACCTCTCTGTGTCTCTCCGTGCATGTCTCCACCTGTCCTATGCATCTGGATGAATGTGGCTTCTTTAAATCCTTGGTTGTCAGACTTCCATACAACTTGATTGTCTGACAGTTCTAGGTAATATTTATTTTGTAATCAAATTGTAATTTTGCTGTAGTTGTGCAATGAGGCGAGTTGTGTTTACCTATGCCTCCATCTTAACCATAAGTTAATACCAAGTTTTCTACACAAACTTTCATAGAGAATATAGGAAGAGAGAACACAACTCCTTTATAAGGTCAGCATAATCCTGATACCAAAATTTGACAAGGACATTACAGGAAAGAAAATTGCATCTCAATATCCTTCATAAACTTAGCTGCAAAAATTCTAAGCAAAGTCTATTTCACAGAAATTTCTGTGAAAATGGTGATCCGTGATTGGCCTTACATTGTGATTAAATGTGCTCCTTTGTGTATCTGTAAAATCCCTATTTAGTAGAGTGAGGCAACATCTTAATACAAGTTTTAAAATTTATTTCTATTATTGCTGATGGTCAGGTCAGCATTATAATATATAGATAAAATGTGAAATGAAACATATACAAGCCTTTTTATCTAAGACTGTAAAGAAAAAAGGATAAACTAAAGGAGAAAGATGTTTTGTGTTTCCCACTTCTTAGATTGTGTTCATTATAGCAGTCTCAATTGAGAAACTGAGAGTATTTCCTGGAGCCAGACATTTGCATTCATGAATCCTCACATACGTTAATTAAACATATTTATTGAGTGCTCACTAAATACCAGGTGTTGTACACTGTGTTTATGGAGCCAGGTAGCAAAAATAAGAATAATGAGGTTCTTGCCCTTAAGGAGCTTACATTTTAGTGTAGGAAATGGTTAGGAGACAGTAATTACATATTTTAAATTTAAAAAAAGCACTGAAAAGAAATAAACATGGTGACATAATGGACTGAAAAGAGCTATTTTTAGATAGGTAGTAGGAAAGTGGCATTTAAACTGATATCTGAAAGGATAAGTCACCTATCAGAAGCACTGAAGGAAGAAAGTCCATTCCAAGCAGAAAGAGCAGCTAATGCAAAGGTCCTGAACTAGGAAAAGGCTTGATTCTTTCCAGGAATGGAAAGATAATGTAACTGAAGCCTATTGAATAACAGGGACAGTTAAGTAACACAGGATGAGGTGCAGTTAGAGAACAACTGAGTTTGAGGAAATCCACAGATAATTGCTCTCTTACTTATCTCCAGAACCAGGAGGATTATTGGGTCAGCATTTCAAAACAACACATTATGATTTTGCCTGTGTACCTCCTTATAACCGTGAAGAGAACTGTTGTCTTCCATCCTCATTCCAACAGAGCACTCTGTTTATTCCCTTTGAGTATAAGCTATCTTCCTACCAGACTTAGAGAAGAGGCAAAAAGCTGCAGTCTCATCCCACACCTACCTCTCTAATCAACCACAACACCTAAAAGTCAGTAAAACCACAATAAATATTTTGTTTTTATTTTTAATTACAACTGTAGATGTAATTGGAGATCAACTAGTTTAACTTTTATATTTTATTAGAATTAGGGCCAAGTGACTGATTAATGTAGAATGCTAATGTTTAACTCCCAGTACAGAATCATTTTTAACTTTTTCATACTGCCCACTGGACATTAGTAAATAACACCAACAATTACCAACCTTTTTCATTTCATAGCACACATAAACTAAATTGCTAAACCTCTGCAGCACAAACAAAAAAACATTTTTGCCCGTCTGACAAAAAGATAGGTATAATTTTACTGACTTACAAAAAAAAGTAATAACCTACATTTTTTGCTCCAAAGTGACTCCAAAGTGGAAAAAAAATCAGATGCCTATAATTGTATATGAGGATTTCTGTTTCCAAAAATTATGCAGTCAGACATAACCTTATTAGGCAACATGACCAATGAGATGCAACTCTATTATATGACCTATATACTTAAGGTTCAAGGCAGGGCATTCATACCAGACGGCTACCATTGTGTTGGCTTTTGTCGTTTTTTAAATTTGACAATCTAAGTGAAAAGAGGTCAGTGCTCCTGGCTAAATAGTCAGATATTGCATGTTTTAAAAATTCTTGTGACATGCCAGTGTGCCCACGGTAGCACAATGGTTAAAAATCGTTGAATCAGACTATAGTAAAAGCACATTTAATAAGCCAGATAAATTTGGATAAAGTCCAGTGATTTCTAAAAACTATTTAAAAGTTGTTTTATGTATTAGTATATTATTCATAGCTGTAGTGACACTGGTATTGTTGTCATTCAAACTGTGAGAAGAAAACAGTAAAAACAATGCAAGTCTTCGTGAAATAAGACATTATAAATTAAAGAAGAAGTTTTTTTTTTTTCATTTAGAAGATTCACTTATTACCTTGACAGCTATTCTGGTTCCTACCTACTCTAGTCTGGGGGCTTAAATTTCAACACATCAAAGAGAATAAATAAAAGTGGCAGCAGTGAAGAAACACTGGTAAAGCCAAGTGTAAATAAGAGCTGGCAAACATTTCACCAGGGGCCAATTTTTACCAATTATTTATTCTACTGATCAAAACCCAATAATTGTGCTACTGTAATAGATGCAAGGAACAACAGAATTATTAAGTGAATTAACTACCTATCTACTTATTTTTTTTATTTGGCGAGCCAGAAAGCTAAAGCTAGGTTGTGAGAAGTACAGTGTTTTCCCAGGCAAGGACAATGGCATTTCTAAATTTTCCCTTTGTAAAAAAAGAATTAAGGAGAAAATGTGATTAACTAATGAGTGTTTACTTTCACAAACAAAAGTACAAGGTTTAGGTTAAAAAATATTAGCTGAGAATATAATTTGAGCCTCTATTTACCAGAAACCAGTTAGGAGAAAAATAGCCATTCTTTCAAATTCATGAAGACTAAAAAGTCAGATTAATAATTGTGAGAATGTCAAGGAGTAACTATTTGCAGAGTTGACAACCAGAGCTAAGAATAAAGAATCAAATAAAAAATATGACAAAAAATAAAGAAAAGAAGAAAATCTAATTTAAAGCATGTCAACATGTAGAAAAACACTTTTTTTCTCTTAACCTCCCAGACCAAATAGAATATAGTCTGCTTAAAATCTTCAGCCAGTGCTGCTGTAATCATGATAAATATTCTTATTTCCTTTTTTGAGTTACCATTGTAAATGCCAAATGTATCTTTCACAAGATAAAATGTCTGTCCAGAAAGTATCCGGCCATGTAACGTGAAAAATAGAGGCATTTATTGGAGAAGGCACAAGACAAGAAACGTTGTACATAGGACAATGATGCCTCAGTCCCCTTCAAATTAGACACCTGGGACCTCACACAGTTCTCCCAGTCACTATGAGCTGCCCTGTTGTATTTTCCTGAATTTCATTGACCGTCTGAAATCTCTTCCCTTTCAAAGGTGATTTTAATTTTGGGAAAAGCCAGAAGTTACAGGACACCAAATCTGGGCTGTAGGTGGGACTAGGTCACCTCAGTGATTTGATGTTTCATCAAAAACCTCTACAGGAGATGTGATGAGTGAGTAGGCATGTTGTTGTGATGAAGCTGCCAAATTACCACTTGCCCATAGCTGCGGCCTTCTGAATCATCTAAATAGTTTCTGTGGAGGAATGTTCAAGCTTAATGCAAAATTTGATGCAGATTCATTGCTCTACTGGCTCAGTCATTTTGAATGTGACGGCCACACAGTACACATGCTCACTCAGAGGTGTCTATTGCCCCTGCTAACTAGTACAGTGAAGTCATCATTGTTTCTGTATGCACGTTCCAGTCCACTCTCCTTGGCTGGCAGGTTACATCGATGTCACACAAAGCATTCTAGTTATATTAACAATGGCTGGACTTTTTCCAGACAGACTTTGTACAGTTCTTTTCTTAAATGTACTCATACTTAATATTTTATCTCATTGGTCCCCTTTTCTTTTTTATTGATATATAATTTATGTATGTAAAGATATAATTTACATCTCATAAATGTGTAAATCTTAAGTGCCCAGTTTGATCAGTTTTGACAAATGCATACATTCATTTAATCCATACCTCCATCAAATTGTAGAATGTAGCCATCAACCCCAAAAAACTTTCTTATATCCTCTCATTCAATCCCATTTCCTGGAAACAACCGCTATTTTTATTTTTTTCAATATTAGTTAGCTTTGAGTGTTCTCTAGTGGCATGGTGATGGAATCATGCGAGTACTCTTTTGTGTCTCACTTCATTTGCGAAGCATAATGATTTTGAAATTCATTTACATTATTCTATATATTAGCATTTTTCCTCTTTTATGGCTTAGTAGTATTCCATTGTATGAATAGATGACCGAATATTTGTCCTTTTCCTGTTAATGAACATCTGATTTGTAAATAAAGTGCTATTAACATTTATGTACAAGTTCTTTTTGTAAATATAACTAAAGTGGAATTGCGGGGTAGGGTAGGTATATATTTAATTTTCTAAGAAACTACCACACATAATTTTCCAAGTGGGTTGTGCCATTTTTACCCTCCCATCAGCAATATATGAACGTTTAGTATCTCCACATGTTTGCCAACATTTGGTGTTGTCAATGTTTTCAATATTAGCCATTTTTTATGGGTTTGTGGTTATCTCACTGTGGTTTTAATTTGCATTTCCTTGATAATTAGTGATATCAAGCAGTTTTTCATGTGCTTATATGCCATTAGGATACCTCCCTTTTGAAGTGTCTGTTAAGAGTTTTGCTAATATTTTATTGGGACGTTTGACTTCTTATTATTGAGTTATAGTTTATTAAATATATTGATTATTTTTATTATTAAATATCTGTATCAGATGCATTAATTGCAAATATTTTCTCCCAGTCTCCAGCCTGCCTATTTATTTTCTTAATAACACTTTTGGATGGCCCAAGAATTTGGCTTTTCCATCTAGGTATGTGATCCATCTCAAATTAAATTTTGAAAATAATGCGAAGTAGGATTTGAACAATATAAACAATAAAGTAGCAATAAATACATTTCTAGTCAACAATTGAATCTGAAAAACAAAATAAGCAAACAGAACAGAAACAGAATCATAGATACAGAGGACATTTTAATGGTTGACAGATGGGAGGGGAGCCAGGGGGACAGGTGAAAAAGGTGAAGGGATTAAGAAATATAAATTGGTAGTTACAGGATAATCATGGGGATGTAAAGTATAGCACAGGGAATAGAGCAGCCAAAGAACATATATGCATGACCCATGGACATGGGCAACAGTGTGGGGATTGCCTGAGGGAGTGGTAGGAGGGCTGGGTGGAGGGGGATGGGGAGCAGAATTTGGGACAACTGTAATAGCACAAGCAATAAAATATAATTTAAAAAAAGAAATAAAATAATGTGAAGTAGGGTCTGAGGGCTTATTTGTATCCACATGGTATTAGCACTATTTGTTGAAAATAATTTACTATTCCCATTAAGTTTTTCAGTGCCTTTGTCAAAAATCTATTGACTATATAATTATGGATCTATTTCTGTACTTTTTATTTTGCTTCATTGTTCCTTTCGTCTATCTTTATGCAATATACATTGTCTTGATTACTATAGCTTTATAATAGTAAGCCTTGAAGTAAGGAAGTACAGTTACAGCGACTTAGTTCTTTTTCAAGAATATATTTGTTGTTCTCAGTTCTTTATATTTACACATAAATTTTTGAATCATTAAGTTACTTCTGTCAAAAAAAGCTGCTGTGATTTTTATTGGGATTGAGTTGAATTTATTGCTCAATTTAGGGACATTAACATCTTAACAGTATGAAGCTTTCTGATCCATGAACATGCTATATTTCTCTGTTTATTTAGGTCTTTCATTTCTCTCATCAGTGTTTTGTAGTTTTCAGTGTAGAGGTCCTTTTGCTCCTTGTTTAAAATTTACCCCTAAGCATTTATTTCTTAGATTTTGACACTATTGTATTAAGTGGAATTTAAAAGTTTATTTTCCAGTTGCTCAATACTTGTGTGTATGTATATGTGTGTATGATTTTCTATATTGACTTTGTATCTTGCAATCTTGCTAAATTTCTTTGATAATTTCTTCCCATCTCTTTCCTCTGTCTTTCTGGATTGCCAGTCATATTTGATTTATGACAATGAGATGCTTTTTGGATTGATTGTATCATTTTCTTACTTTTTCTTCTCTATTTTCTATCTATCTGTCTTTTTGTTTTCCTTTCTAGGTAATGTTCCCCAATTCTAAATTTCAACCCTTATAATTATTTTTTATTATTGTGTTATGGTAGCCAGCTACTAGGGTGGCACCCAATGATTCATACCTCTGTATAGCCCCTTCTCAAATTCTACTATGGGTGGTCTATGCAACTAGCAGAATAAGGTAGAAGTGATTGTGTGTGACTTCCAAGGCTGCTTGTGACACTTGCTCGTTCTTGGATCACTCACCTTCCAAGGGGTCCACAGCCATGAGATGTAGCTCAGTGGAAAGGCCCACATAAGGAGGAACTGAGGCTTCTTATGGACAGTTAGCACTATCTGCCAAGCATGTGAGCGAGCCATCTTGGAAAGCTGACCCTCCCACCCCAGTCATCTGCAGGAGACTGCTGTCCCAGGTAACATCCTAACTGCAATCTCATGAGAGACCCCCTAACTGGAACCCTAGAGACAATGAAATAATAAATGTTTATTGTTGTTTTAAGCCACTAAATTTGAAGTCATTTATTCCACAGCAATAGACAACTAATAGATGCTTTGATATTTTTAATTTCCAAGAGTTCTTTCTCCTTTCTCTGAAAGTCCTATTTTATTAGCATTTTATCCTTTTGAAGATAAACAAAACATCCAGTAATCAACATATAAACATTTACAAATGTAGATTTGTGCATAAATCACTGATGTAATTTCCTCTGCAACCAATCACATGTCAAGGAGCTGAATGATTACGATAGTAAAATTCCTAGTTCCTATGGACCAGCAAAAAATTATAAACCACACAATACCTTTATAAGGTGCAAACACAACTGATAAGACTTTAGTCCAAAAATAATCATGGTTTAATGCAGTGGTTCTCCAGAGGGAAGGATATTTCTCCCCAATGTATATTTGGCAATGTTTGGGGACATTTTTGATTATCAGGTCTGGGTGAATGCTGCTGAAATCAGAGATGTTCATTCCTCTTTAAAGCCTGAGCTATGGGTTTCCAAGATTTGTGTGTTTCTTCTTAAATAGCATAACTGCAGTCAAGTTATCATGTAGGATAGATCACCTAGATTCACCTCATTCCTACCATCAATAAATCAACAAACAACAAGCATTGGTGAGAATGTGGAGAAAAGGGAACCTTAGTGCACTGTTGGTGGGAATACAGATGGTGCAGCCACTGTAGGAAACAGTATGAAGTTTCCTCAAAAAGTTAAAACTGGAACTGCCTTTTGACCCAGTGATTCCACTTCTGCGAATATACTCTAGGAATACTAAGACACGAATTCAAAAGAATACATACACCCCTATGTTCGTAGCAGCATTATTTTTAATAGCCAAAATCTGGAAACATCCCCAGTTCCCATCAGTAGATGAGTGGATAGAAAAGCCTGTGGTACATTTACACGATGGAATATTAAACAGCTGTAAAAAAGAAGCGGATCTTACCTTTTGCAACAGTATGGATGAACCTGGAGATTATTATGCTAAAAGAAATAAGCCAGGCAGAGAAAGAAAAATACCGTATGATCTCACTTATATGCAGAATCTAATGAACAAAAGAGAAACAAAGGCATAGATACATGAATCAGACTGACAGCTGTAAGAGTGGAGAGGGGACTGGAGGGAAGAAAGTGAAGGGATCAGCCGAAGAACATATATGCATAGCCCATAGACAGTGTGGTGATGGCCAGAGGGAACGGGGTTTGGGGGCTGTGTGGAAGGGGGCAAAGGGAGGGGAAATGGGGACATCTGTCATAGTGTCGATAATAAAAATAAAGTTAAAAAAACATGTAGGATAGAAAAGCTGTTCAATATCACCTACTTTCATATCACTATTATGAGGGTCCAATTCCTTTCAATTTATTACATATGAGTTAACACTGCTCCTCATAATCTCCTATTACCAAATCTAGAAAAATAACTTTGGTGATCAAAGCAGATACACAGTACAGCCCCTGCAAAGTACTATTTTTAAAAGAGAAGGACATTTCTATGACGATAAAAGATATCCCCCGTAAGTCTTAGTGCAATTTTAAGCTTTGGCACTTGTAGAAGTATAAACACTACAAACCCACAAGACATCACCTGAAAATTCCAATTTCTCTCAAACCTATTCAGTCCTGCAAGTTCCAAATATTAAGCTTTTAAAACAAAAAAAGTTTAATATCTAAATTTGCTTTTTTTGTTTGTTTGTTTGTTTCAGCCAGTTGGTGCTGAAACAAAAAAGTTCAGTGACCTATAATTATGGCAAATAATTAACAAATAGAACCTGAGAGGTAAAAGACTAAGAATTAGAAAGAACCCATCTGCATGGACTATTTCCCCTATGTGCCTGAAAAATTCACGTTTCTCTATCTACCTTCTTTTGCGCCAAGCAAGACTAACGTACTACATTCACTGTCAGTCAATCCTTGTTAGACTCTCAAGCTCAAGGATAAAGGCTGTCTGGCATCTTTGTTTCTCTCTGTAGCCCACTCACCTCATAAAGTACCTGGTACATAGAATCTTTAAAATAGCCTTATGACACACATTTTAATGATTAGAATTTTTAGAGGTTTAGTATGTACCAGGCACTGAGCTAATTATATCTCTTACATTGTTTCACTTAATCTTCACCACAACCCAATGGGCAAATATTGTTAAACTACATACAGATAGTGATCATAGCCTGTGTTTACTGATGACTTGCTCATTGAGATTGCTCCAAGCACTTTACATACATTAATTTATTTAATCTTCTCAGCAAACTTATAAGATAGGCATTATCATTATGTTCATTTTAAAGAGGAGAAAACTGAGGCACAGAGAGGTTAAATTACTCATCTAAGGGTACCTAGTTGGGAGAAAAGACAAATTCATACCTAGAATATATGTTTGTTCCTATTAGAACAAATATCTGGCCCTTTCAGGATGAAAGGACCTTAACAGGCAACTTGCCACCAAGGTCTTCTCAAAAGATGGTGTCACATCAGTAGGTCAGCAATGAACTTTGTTGCTAGCATATGGGTCATTTGTCAACATCAGTAGCTAGATCAGCCTTGGTTAGCGGGAGCCCATTCATAGCCTCCTTTCTGCCATAATGGCTACCCTTCCATGCATTCATGGGGCTAGCATTATCGTGGCCCATGACAGAGGCTGGCTGACATCGGCTCAAGTCATTGTGTCTAGCTGATTGTTTAGAGCCTCTTCAGTGACGGATGCTTTTTGATGGGTATTATTATTTGATCAAGATTTTCACACTTTGTCACCTTCTCTAATTGATCTATTCCCATGCCCTTACCCTAGACTTCTTAGTCCCCACTCTTCCAATCTTTCTATTTTAGGCCCCTGACCAACTGACCAAAACATTCACCACTACCCATAAAACTAAGTTTTCTAACGTTGGGTTACTTCTCTTTCCATGCAGAGTAAATGACCAGGTACACCTTCCAAAGCTCTGCACATTGGGAGGATTTCCTCTCATAGCTGTTTCTAAGGCCATTCTTGATTGTCATTGCCATCCACTTTTGACTTGCACCCATATGCCAGGCCAATCCATCTGTGAACCAAGCTTGACTTATTCCTACTCTGTCATTTGGTCATAAGGAACACACGCACACCCCCCTCCACCATATGGTCATAGATGTGAACTGAAGGAGGAGATGTCAGGACATCCCTGGTACATGACATGGGGGATCTGGTCACACGCTCACGATCCTGAGTGGGCCTGTGTGATATTTTGTGAGATGTTCAGCCAGTCTGGGCCTCTATGTATTATTTCATGACAGAGGGTAAAAGAGTTTTACCTGGCACAGGGAATAGACTGTAAATATATATTGATGTCCTATCCAAGAGAACATAAACTGATTCTCCTTTTGACAAGGATGGAAAAGATAGCATTTGCCAGCTCAAGGCTTGCCTACCACATACCTGAAAATGTGCAACCCTGCTCTAGCTAAAGTGCTACATCTGGCATAGCTGCTGCAGTTAAAACCACTACTTGGCTGAATTTGTGATAGTCCAGTGTCATCCTCCAGGATTCACCTGGGTTTTGCAAGACCCAGACTAATGAATTAAATCGAGATACACTGGAGACTAGCATCCCTGCACTCTTTAGGTTTCTAAAGGTACTACTCATCTCTGGCATTCCTCCCAGGATGAAATGTTTTTTATTTATTAGTGGATGTTGGGGGAGTAGTGGTAGAAGTTTTCACTTGGTCTCCCTCATCACAGTAGCTCCTCTCACACAGGTCAAGAAAGCAATGTGGAAGTTATGCTAACTACCATGTTCACGCTAATTATAATGTGGGTACTGGAAAAATGACCATTGTGATCGGCATCTGAATTGGAGAGCAGTCTATGGGACTGAGCTCATAATCTGTGGAACCTGATGCTACCTCTAGGTAAATAGTTCAGAATTGAGTTAGATTGTAAGACACTCAGCTGGTGTGGGAGATTTGCTGGTTGGTGTGGGGTGTCCTACCCTCTTCAAAACACATTGGAATTCGATGCAGAACTCTTTCCAACTATATCACCTCTAGAGATGTCCTCTCCATAACTCTTGGCCCACCAGACTCTCCTGAATTTCATTCTAACCTTGCTACTCACTATGATAATTGTACCACCTGGCTTTTATTATATTAGGACCTTATCATTTCCACTGCTATTAGTAAGTCCATTCTGTAACATCTCTACCACCAACCCTGCCCTTCGGAGGAGAGTTACCACTGGTAGCTCAGAGATGGTGTCTCTCTCACCAGCATATTCTTCATTGTTTTGCCTTCCTGAAGAATGAAGTCATCTCGAGGGCTTTCAAGGCTTAGTCTGTTCATTCTAGCGTGTTCACTTCCTTAAACCTTTAACCCTTTCTTCCACTGCCTGCCATGGCAGTTCTAGCATTTCTACTTTACTTAAGAGAGACTATTACTCTCTCCAAACTTCTAAGAGCCGTTCTAGCAGCATGTCAACACCTTCCCCTGGGATTCTGGCAGGAGTGTTAAAACCTGTATCCCAGAAGAGTAGTTCCATATTGGTGTTGCGCAGACACTTTATTTCTCCAATATGACTTTTTCTCCTTTCTCCCCTTTTGACTCAGTGCCTCACTCAGCACTCTAACTCACCTGTTTCCTTCTCCCTTGCATGTCCACTCCCTTAATCATTAAGCCCTCAGGACAATGAGCTCCCAGTGGCATCAGATAATCTTAGGAACAAGGCCTCAGTTCTATTGACCAGAGACAGGGTTTCAATCAAGACTGAAGACAGTGTCTAGGTTCTGGTTGTGTTTCAGCTCCAGACTCAGAAAGGCAATGAAAGCAGATGAAGCGACGCCATGGCTGACATCAGGGCCAGATGCAGTGACCAACACCCTCGTACCCCAGCGCTGACCGGTCAGCAGACCCCATGACCCTGACCACAATTAATGATTTTCCCCCCAAATACCCCATCCCTTTGGAGCCATCAGGGAGCCAGGTCTTGGAGCATTAGCTCATCTGTGACTCCAAACATGGACCAATCCTCAGCTAATAAACCCTTACTGCCTTTGCTGCAAGTTCCTGTGTGTGTCTAATTGGGCTTTGATGCATCCTGGAAAACAATCACCTTTAGTCCAGTAATATTGGTAAACACCCCCTTATTCAACTTTATGTTTTATCTCCTTCCCTTGATCTAGCACACTTAGATTTAAGTCGCATAAGACACTCTCCTTGCTCCTGAAGTACATGACAGTTAGGTCCTGCAGAACCTTCAGAATGTATTACCTTTCCTCCTTAGCAGGTCCAACACTTAGCTGTTGGTTTATACTGTAACAAGTTATTGATCTAGTGGCTAGGAGGGAAGGTGCAGACAGACCTTGAGGGTCCTGAAGGGCAGAAGTCTCTTAATCACCTTCAAGCCAGAGGAAATCATTAGTTCTAAAGAGTGGTCCCCTGCAGAGTCAGAGGGTTTGAGGAAATCGGGAAATTTAAAATCTGAATGTACCAACCCCAATGTCCTGATCTCTCAGGGCCCCATTTTTTTTCCAATCAGGGCCCTGCCCTTATATAATCGACTTGATTAGGTTGACAATTAAACATTTTTGAACTCTGATATTCTTATGATTACATCCTGGACCTGGTCCTCAGGTTTCTCTGCCCTTCTACTGCAGAAGATTTTCTTAATACGCTGCCAAGGAGGCCCACTAGTTTTCCCATTTAACCTTTAATTAATCATCCTTGGCTTTTCACTGTCTATTTTAAAAGCATTGATTGCCTCCAGCAATAGCTATCTAATACAATTGTTTTTATAATTCCTACTTCCCCATATTTCCTAAGTCCATGATACATCACCCCCTGGTACACTTCCTTCCACAGGTATACCATCCCAGTTATTCCTCAGTGAAAGTTTTAGCAATTGCAATGCTATTTTGTGCCTGTGCTGCATCTATGGCCAGAGTGGGGTCCTCACTGACAGCCAGGCAGCAGGTTATTGAGCTCCAAAATCCCATTTTATCACCTCCTTTCTATCTGCCCTGGCACCAGTCGTCACAGGTTGGATTCCCCCTGCAGTAAATTCTGTGATGAAAAGGAGCACGCAGGAAGTCTAAGGGAGCGTAGCTATGAGGGGAATGGAAGGAAGCAAGACTAAGGAAGAAACTGAGCTGCAAAGCAGTCCCAACAAAGCCGCAGCAGACCCCTCAGGGAGCTCCAAATCTGTGACAGCCCTTTTGAATTGCCCTCAAGTTCAGGGGAAGAGCCTCACATTCACATGCCTACAGCAACCAGTCACTGAGTACAGGCTGCCCTAAGAAAAAGGTGTGGCCTTGGACAGGTGGCTTTCTTCAGCAGAGATTAATTTAAGCTCTCAGTTCTGAATAGATCTGGACAGTTCAGAACAGGATCCATGACTATGAGAGCAACAAGCTTTACTGAACTGGGAGAACAGAAATGGGAATCGCCTTTCAAGACGAGAAAGTGCTTGGACAAGAATAACCCTCTTGCTATAGTATGATTGTTTTCTTCATCTATTTAATAGGATTTGATTCTAGTTACAAAGTTTGATCTCACAATAAAAAAATTTAGATATTTTGTTAATGACTTTCATTTTGGTAATAAAATATTTGAACAAAAGTCATTATTATCCTGTGCTTAGAACAAAAAATTGCAGACAGCTTAACCCTTTGATTTTACTCATGCTTTAATAGAATAACATTTGAAAATACACAGATATCCAGGAAAAAGGTAAAGCAGTGCGAGGTATTGAGAGCAAAACTGAGCTTTAATTGGGCCTAAGTTTGTCACTGTAACAACAACCATACTTTTAAACAAACCACGTCCAGCAGCTCTGCCAATGCATCCAGTGGAAATGTTAGAGCTGTACACTTTACACTGTAAAACATGTCAGATATCCACCCTATAAATTCACTGTCTCATCTTTTTTTTTTCATTAAAAAAAGGACATATCTATAATTCACAATCAGTCAGGTGAAGACTTAGGTATGAAATACTGCCTGACAATTTGTTTCTCAAACTGATTTTTTAAAAAGAAAAACAGTGCAATTTATTCTTTAAAGCAACTTTGTAGACATTCGGAACCTAGTTAATTTCATAGTGATGTTGGTTGAATATGATATAAAGAAATGCAAGTACTTTTCTAGGAAAATAGTCTAGATAAAGGAGACTTTAATAATCCACGAGATAAGAATGATAAGACTTCTTTTCTAGGCAGATGATAAAAAGTAAATAAGTCAGGTGTTTTAAAATTTCTATAAAACTTTTTATCCCAAAAGTAATCTTTTTACTATGGTACACAAAATATACTGAATGCATTGCCTGGTGTCAAGGTGGGAAACCCTCTTATTTATATAATAAAATTATCTTCTAGTCCATCCTGACCCAAGTCCTGGTCGTCTGAGGACACAGACTTAAAGTCATCATAAAAAGCATCGTTTCTATCTACTGGTTGGTATTCATGATCCATTCCAGTCAGGGCGTCACTTCCAGATCCTGAGCCAGAGCCAGAGCCAGAATAGTCCTCAGAAAGAGGGAAGACATCATTCAAGTTCTGGGTTCTCGTCATTCTGCAGTAAGACAGAAAAATGAAGGAAAAAAACACACAGTAAAATTGGAGATATATGGAAGGTAATTGAATACATTTTTCCAGCTAAGAAAATAAATGCAGCCACCCAGTTAATCAAATTAAAAGTTTAAAATTTCCCAGTTATTTAATGCTTTAAAACAAAAAAGAAGTTAGACCTTTTCACGTGTTTGCCTATACTTATTTTACGTAATCTACTGCATTTATCAATTCCGCATCTATCCATTGTAAATTCATATAAGCAATGCTAATTTTCTTATCACTAGCAGAGCAATCCTATATTTGGAATTTACTTAAGGGACCCTTTATTCAAAATAAAGAGACCCTTTTTTCCATTTTCTCCCACTAAAGAAAGAACAAACAAGTCAACCCAGACTGATATCATCATTTTCTAATTTAAAATTTCTGCAAAACTTCTGATAATTCACAGTGCTTCACCAAAGCCCACTTGTCAGAAATTTGTTACAAGTTAAGGATTATATTTGCCACTATATTAACACTCAGTTTCCTCTAAAAAAAAAAATAAGTGCATTCTTTCAACTGGGTTTTGTGTGGTGGTTAGAAGTCCACTCAGACAGAAAGCTCAGAGCAATGGTGCCACCTCTCAGTGGCAGAAGGCAGCAGCTAAGTTCAGAGACAAATGTTGAGTTTCAGAGCTTATGGGCCATTTTCTCCATGAAAATAATAAACCACAAACAATGCCACAGAGTAGAGTTTCCTTCATGCAGGCATTCAGTAAATATTTACTGAATATCTGATCTCTGTTCTGAATGCCTGGGATAGAATGGGGACCAGCAGATGAGATCCCTATTCAAGAAACCTATAATTTAGTGGGGAAGGCAGAAAATAAAAAGTGAATAAATCAGGAAAGCATCAGGAGGTGCTAAATACTCTGCAGAAAAATGAAATATCTCAATGCAATAGAGGGTGAAATATCTCAATGCAAAAACTAGGTGACTAGTTTATACTGTGGGGTCAGGGAAAGGGGGTCACAGCTGGAAACATCGATTTGGTAGTTATTCACATAACACACACACACACACACACACTATTAAGATACGTGGAACAGGATGAGGTCCTCTGAAGAAGGCATGCAGATAAAGAGGCCCAGGACAGAGCCAGGGCCACACCCACATATCAGAGCAGAGGAGGAAAGAACAGCCAGGGACATGGAAGGAAACGCAAGGTAAGATGGGGCCACTCAAGCTCAGAGAAGAAAGCATTTCAAAGGAGGGGTGATCAGCTTGTTTCTAAAGGTATTTAAGAAGTCAAGTAAGCTAAACATAGAGAAGTAACAAGTGGCTCTGTCAGGAGTCACTGTGATCTTAACCAGCCCACTGGGTGGAGGAGACCCAAGCAGGTGGGGTTAAGGAGAGGAGGGGGAGACAGCAAGCCCAGCCTGCCCTTTCAGGAGGAGCTGCTGGGAAGAGGAGCGGAGAGTAGGGCGATAGCGAGAGAGGATGCAGAGTCAAGGAAGGGATTTTATCTGAATGTAGGAGATAGGAGAGACTGCACGCTGAAGGGAGGAAGGTGCCAGGTTCAGAGGGGTAATTGCAGAATTGAAGTTCTGGATGTGTGGGGACAGTATACCCGGCACAGGAGGAGTGGCTTCAGAAGCTGCCACAGCCAGAGTCCAATCAGGGAACATATCTAACTATTTAACACAGAGAACTGCTTACACCTGTGATGGAAGAGAAGCGAAGCCAAGTGAGGGACAGTGAGGAAACCCAGAAATAAGCAAGAAAACACTTCCCTGCCTGGGTGAGATGTTCAATGGAAGGAGGTGGTGTTACTTGAGCCCAGGGACTAAGGGCATCGGGTGGGAACTAGAGCCATGGATGAGACACAGCCCCGCCAGGGGAGCCAGCCAGGGTAGGGGGTGAGATGGAGAAGCGGCAGCATCCCCCTCTGCCTCCCACGCTCTCCAGTCTCCTTTCCATGCTCCCCGTTTGGCCAAACTCAGCCACAGCTCTGGCAGCTTGAGAAACGCAGACCACAGATCAGCCCTCACCTCCCCACCCCACCCCAATACAGAGCAGAGAAGGGGAGGGACAAGATGGCCTACACAGAAGTAAGGACTGTTCATTCCTGCGACTGGAGTGTCAGAGTGAGAAGGGAAGTTACCGGTTGTGATCACTGAGGAAAAATCATTGAGATTCGAGGAGAGAAGAAATGGAGTGAAATGGTTGTTTTGGGGAACTTGGGTTATTCCCCTAACATTTTAGATTTAAACAAATCACTATTGAAACCTATAATTTAAAATAATGGAGGATCCTGTAAGATCTGTTCAAGGTTAATGCCATGGGCTTAAAGTACAGGGGCAGGACTGCAGAGCTTCATTTGGAGGACGGCGGCAGTGGAAGCTCTTACGCAGTGAGTACAGTGATGAAGATGGTCACCGGGACCTCCGAGGTCACGATGGACCTACTGGGTTTGCGAGTGATGAGCTACCTGGCTTTGAGGAAAGTAATTTTTTAGCTTTAACTGTGAGGATTAAAACTTTTATGATGATCCTTTGAATAATTCATTTTTGCTCTGTGTTATGTAATTTTGATATCCATTGAAATAATGGATGCTAATGCAATTCACTTTTTTGTTACTTATGAGTTCCTACTGAACTTTTTTTGCAAGTATAAAGTGGGTTTTATTTGATCAAGAAGAGAGGTTCGGTTTTCTTTTTGTAAGTCATGGCCATTTATTTTTCCTTTCCCTAATTTCTTCGTTTTTTCAAATCACCTCTCTCTAATTCCAGAACATTTTTATCACTGCCCCCCTCCAAGAACCCAATACTTGTTAGCAACTGAATTGCTCTTTATCCCTCCCTTCCCCCTAGCCCCTGACAACCGCTAATCTATTTTCTGCCTCTATGGATTTGTCCATTCTAGACCATTTTCTATAAATGGAATTATATAATATGTGGCTTTTTGTGTCTGGTTTCTTTCACTTTGAGTAATGTTTTCAGGATTCATCCATTCATATCAGTACTTATCTCTTTTTATGATTAAATAATATTATAATTTAGGATATACACATTTTATTTATCCATTAAATTGATGAGATTTTATTAGATTTTAGTATTTATTGTATTCAATTTACACAAATAAAATAATATCCGATCATTTTCAAACCTATTGGTGAAAACTATTTTCACCAATTTTCACAAATTTTTCACTCAATTTTTGTTTCTCCCACAATGGAGACTTTGCAAAAGAATACCTGAACTGTGTATTCTTACACACCTCATCTACCAGTGAATATAGTACAGTTTTACCATGTATTGTGCAGAGAAAACCAAACCATCAAAGCAAAAACCTGAAGAAACACTCTAGATGCCCCTCCTGCTTCCATGCCAAGATCATAACAGAGATTGGTAAAAGTAAAAGTAGAGCAAGTCCACTTACTGAAAAGGGTCAGTCCTTGGAGGGAGTATTCTGTTGGATTCACCTGGAGGTAAGTCGAACATCGGTCCCTTTTCATCAATGCAGTTTGCAGAATTACTGTCGGGATTACAGCGAACCCACTGGTACCTGGCTCTCTGCACAGGTAAACCTGCCCAAACAAGCAACCCACGTGGTTAATAAGCATCCCTTATATAACTTCTAATCTCACTGTCCCTAAGAAATGTTTAATAAATAGATTCTAAATTTGGTAGAAGGTAAGATGTAGACAGGTTTTATGACCATTAATACAGCAGGAGCACACACTGTATGCCAGCCTTTTATATATATTATTTGTCCATCTCACAACACCCTTACAAAGTAGCCCAGAGCTGAAGGTTAGAATAGGCGTTGCCAATCAGCTGCCTGGAGTAAAGTCCCAGCTCTGCTACTGATGACCTGAGAAACTCTCACTTCCCTGAGCCCTCACTGTAAAATGAAGATACCAATAGTGTCTCTTTTTCATACGCTGGTCACAAAAATTAAATCAGAAATGCATGGAAAAGACCTTAACATAGTGCCAGGCACACAGTAAACACTTGATAATATTAATATGTTCACACTATTATATCCATTTTGCACAAAGGAAAACTGAGGCCACACAGGTGCTAAGTAGAGGACCTGGGATTCAAACCTGTCCCTGACCCCTAAGCGTGTCTGTTCTTATAGAGATGAGTGAAATCATGCTCAGAAAGGTTAAGGAACATACCGTGTACCCGACATATTATAGAACCCTAGTTCTTTAGGGCAATATAGTGTTCTTTGTAATGAAAAGTAGCCAAAAACTTGGCCTATTTTTTTGCCCTCCAATCTAGTCAGAGATTTCAAAAGAACAAGACTCCTCTTCACAGTCAGGTTGGAATACCCTAGTCTATCATAGCTTCTTTTGAGTTTAATATCTGTGCAAAAGGCTCCACATCTGGTGTTTTGAGATTATAGAGGAGATCCTTAATTAGTTCATTGAATTCTTCATTCCTCAACTTAGCAAGGATGGTGGTAAGAAGTACTTCACCCTTCAAGGGCTTCATCTCCTCCCCACCCCAAGCACATGCATTATTCACACAAGTGCAACTAATAATCACCTAGCAAGAAGGGGTGTGTCTAAAATCCTTTTTCTAATTATAGTTGACATAAAATTCTTGAAAAGCAGGAAAGGTGGTTTTAAAGGCCAGCACATTGTTGTCCTGTACAGATCAAAATGTAAATGAAACAACTATTTAAGGAAAAAAAAAAAAAAGACAGTGCTATGGACAATCACTGCAGCATGTTTTATGGTAGGAAAGACTGGAAAATTAAATGTTAAATAAATTAAGGTACAGTCTACAATACTATACAGTTATAAAAAGAATGAAGCAGCTCTCTGGGTACAGATATACAAAAATCTCCAAGGTATATTTTTAAGTAAACAAAAAAAAAAAAGTAAGAAACACTATGCATTGTATGTTACCACTTCCCAGTGTTTGTGTTTTTAAGAATATATTTACATATATGCTTACAAGCAGGGAACACCTCTGAAAAGATATACTGCCGACTGATTGCCTTTGTGGAGGGAATTGGTGGCTGGAAGACTGTGGAAGGAAGACATTGAGTTCACTGCATCTTCTTGTGAACCTTTTGATTTTTGAGCCAATATGTTTGCACTGTCCAAAACCGTTTTGTTTTTTTTTTTAACAGCTTCATTAAGATGGAACTGACATACAATTAGCTGTATATATTTAAAGTGTGCAATTTAATATTTTGACATACAAGGTCTGTCCAGAAGAATCCAGCCATGTAGTATGAAAAATAGAGACATTTATTAAAGCAGATTCAAGATACAAGAAATATGTGCATGGGACAATGATGCCTCAGTCCCCTTCAAAGTAGGCACCTTAGGACCTCACACAGTTCTCCCAATTGTTATAAGCTGCCCCGTCATATCTTCCTTACTCTTATCACCAGTCTGAAATCTCTTCCCTTTCAAAGGTGATTTTAATTTTGGGAAAAGCCAGAAGTTGCAGGGCACCAAATCTGGTCTGTAGAGAGGCTGAAAAAAAGCAGACTACCACTCTGTATGTTTTGATGTTTCACCAAAAAACTGTATACGAGATATGATGTGTGAGTAGGCATGTTGTTGTAATGAAGCTGCCAATCACCAGTTGCCCATAGCTGCGGCCTTCTGAATCATCTGAATTGTTTCTGCAGAGGAATGTTCAAGCTTAACGCAAAATTTGACGCAGATTTGTTGCTCTATCGGCTCAGTCCTTTTGAATGCATTGGCCACACAGTAAACATGCTCACTCAATGGCGTCTACTGCCCCCACTGACTAGTAGGTGAAGTTGTCACTGTTCATGCATACACATTTCAGTCCACTCTCCTTGGCTGCCAGGTTGCATCGATGTCATGCAAACTGTTCTCATTATATTAACAGTGGCTGGACTTTTTCCGGACAGACCTCGTCTATGTGTACTCCTGTGGAGCCATCACTGCAATCAGGAGTACAGACGTATCCAACACACCCCAAAGCTTCCTTAGGCCCTTTGTAATCTTGCCCTTCTTCCTCGCTCCTCATGATTCCAGCTCTCCACCCCCTAACCATTAATCCTCTGTCTGTCATTGTACATTAGTTTGTATTGTCTAGAATTTTATATGAATGGACTCACACAGCAACTTGTCAAAGGGTTTCGTGACTTTGTTTTAACTCAGGGACTAGTAAAGAAGGGTCTCTACCTTTTATAGTACTCTCCCGGAAATGGAGTCTACTTAGAGATTCCTTACATCTCAACTACTTTTGTTGCAATTTTAAAAAATAACATGTTAGAAAAAAATATGTGTTTATTATAGAGAACTTTGAAAAATGTAGCAAATGAAAGGGAAAATTACCACTTATCTCATTATCCACCTCTCCAGAGATCATGGATTTTGGGGTTTTGCTTTTCTTTCCCCTCAGTATCTGTATTTCTAAGAGAGTATGCATAAGTTATATCCCATTCTCTTCTGACAGCAACTATCAGGGATTGAAAAGTGGAGCTTCTTCTGAGGTCTAGTTCACATTACATCTCAATGGGATGGCCAAGAACTTGTTCTCAAAAGACTGCAGAACCACTGAACTTTTCCAAAATATCCTCGTCCCTCATTATGTTCCTTTTCCTCATGACTATTATCTCTATCCTCAACTTTTTTCTAGCTAGTATTTATGATTAATTTCATAAATACAACATTGCCAAGTTATCATTTAGATATACATGATACATGTTTATATGTGTCTATAGAGAAATGTGTAATAGATAAAATATAAAAAATACATGAAACTGTTCACTTCAGTATTATTCAAAATAGAGAAATAACTAAGTAATCAAAACAATGGAAAGTACTCAAATAAATTATGGTGCATTCATATGAGAGAATGTTAACCAAATGGTAAAAAAGTAGTTGGTTATGGAAAAAGACTATGTAATATCATAGGAAAATCTTTTAAAATGAGTGAAAAAAAGCAGACTACCACTCTGTATGCATAATAGTTACTGTAACTACATGAACATATATGAAAGGAAGTGGGAGAAAATTCACAAAAATAAGTAATGGTAGACTGGTGATTTTTTCTCACTTATTGTCTAAATTGTTATAATAAACATTTCTTTAAAAATAGAAACAAAAGCAAGATTCTAATGTAGAAAAAGGTAAATAGTCTCCTCTTTCTTTCCATCCTTCCTTCCTTCGGAATCACTATTCCATCGCAATCTCCCCCATGGTTCCTGAACACAATGTCTGGTCTGGGACAGCTAGCCTTTTAAAATGAATTAGCTCTGTCACTGCCTGGGGGCTGAGGATAAGGTAGCAAGAAGGCATCACAATGTCTGCCCCTTACCAGCTGTGACCTTGACCAACTTACTTAACCACCCTGTATTTCAATTGCCTCATCTATAAAATGGGGACAGAAGTCGATCTAATAATGAGATATAAATATTAAGTTTTTAGGATAGCACCATGGTCAGAATTCTTTAAGAGCTAGTTTCTCTGGTTAGGAGACCAAAGACCTATCTCTGATAGAGAACAGCTTGTGGAGAGACCAGAATTTAAATTATCGTTCCACCATTTTCATGCCTCTGTCTGATTCTCAATTTTTCATCTTTCAAGTGTGAATAATAGCATCCCAAAGAGTTCCTGTTTAAGCAAGATAAAAATTTGTGAAACATGTAGCACAAGCATAAGGTAGGTATTTAATACATCTTACCTCTTTCTTTCTCCTCTGATTCTTTCCTGAAGCAGGCTAAATTTGGAATCTAATTACTACTTAGAAGCCTAACCTTGTAGGTGGCAGGGCAGCAACATTGCCACCAGCAGAGGGCACTATATTCACACCCTATGTTTCTAGACCAGCTAATCTCAACTGGTGCTGGCAAGAATTTTAAAACATGCAATCAATACCTGACTATTTAGTCAGGGGCAATGACCTCTTTTCCCTTAGATTGTCAAATTAAAAAAATATGACAACAGCCAACACAACAATGGCTGTCACGTGTGAGTGAATGAAAATTATACCTATTTTTTGTCAGATTGGCATAAAATTTTTTTTGGAGTGCCACAGAATTTTAGTAGTTAGTTTATGTGTGCCATGAAATGAAAAAGGTTGCAAATCACTGGTCTAGACCAACACTGTCCCATAGAAAGACAGGATGAAACCACGTATCGAATTTTCAATGTTACAGCAGCCATATTTTAAAAAGGAAAAAGAAACAAAAGAAATTCACTTTAATACATTTTATTTAAACTAACATATACAAATTTTGTTATTTAGCATAATCAATATAAAAGTTATTGTAGGTTTTTGACACTCTGTTTTTCATACTAAGACTTCAGAGCTGGTGTATATTATGCACTTAAAGCACGTCTCAATTTGGACTTGCCTCCATTATACACATTTGAAGTGCTCAGTAGTCACAAGCGGCTCATGACTACCATTTCGGACAGAGTAGGTCCAGGCAGTCTCCTCTATGTGTGGCTGATGCACCGGATATCAAGTCAAAGAACTATTTGCAGAGATAGAATGTTAAACAGAAAAGTAAATCTCGTACTTTATGAGGAAGAATCCAGGTGACTGACCACATCTTTTCTCTGGTATAACAAATAAAACATTGATAAATTAATTTTTTAAAATCTAAAATACAAAATTTTCCCGAGTTCAGAGTCTCAGCTTTTAAAATTTATAAAGGGGGTTTCTTTTGGGGAGTGACAAAATGTTCTGAAATCAACTATGGTGATGGTTGCGTGTATCTGTGAATACACTAAAAATCATTGAATTGTACACTTTAAGTGGGTGAATTGTATGGCATGTGAACTCTATTTCAATAAACCTGTTTTAAAATTTATAAAGAAATTAAAGGTAGAAGTCACCCCCTACTCCAAAAGTTTATCTGATTTGGGACTGATGCTTGTAAATCTGCACTAAAATAAAGGACATGGTCACAGACACATAGTTGTGGACCTACCTATCTGAGGGGGTGGGTGGGATGTGGAAATTCAACAGTTCCAGCCTCTGATGCTGTGGGGGTATCTTGACTCTCTCTTGCTTAACAGAAATATTTTGTGACTACCATATTTTAAAAAATAAAAGGGAGTGTGCTCATGAACAAAAAGATTGATTATCTTCCTGAAAGGCCCCACTTACTGGATCTGATGGTTGATTTTGTTGATTTTGTTGTGGATTCTGGAGCAGAGAATAGTTTCTATTTAGAACCCTTTTCCCTCATTACCCACCGGCCCTCTTCTCTCTTCTCTCTCTGCCACTTGTCCTGCTTCACCAAAATACTTTCCATAAATAAACATTACCAGAGCACATAACTCACCCCAGTAAGCTCTCTGCATCTTTTTATATTGTGGCACCAATTTTCCCCTAACATCATCAAGATTTACTAATTTCCTGTTCGTAATAGGGACTCGTTGCAGGTGTGTTAGAGAAACCTCAGCATAAACTGCCACGAGAGGAGGGGAAAAAAGAAGATTTTGATGCACTGTTTGGCAGCACCCAAACAGACCTTACAATCTAAGCTGGAGTTACTTCCTACTGACAGTCAGTTGTACAATAAGGAGAAGAGTCCCCACCCTTGAATTGTTTCACAAGCTATATAAAGTATCAAGTTAACTTTCAATTTCTAGTCAAAACCAGATTTTTGTTTCAAATAAAGAAAACCTCTATTTTACCAGGAAGATAGCCAGACTCCAGTAGAAAGTTAACTGACCTTGAAATCAGACAAGCTCTGCCATTACTTGGTTGTAATGGGCCTTGGGCAAGTCTCATAAATTATTTGCAAAAGGTTGATGTAAAGACCAAATGAGATGATGAGTGTATGATGCAGTTTTCTCCTCTCTAAATTGGTATTAGTTCCTCATCACAGGGAATGTGATGATCATTTACCAGAGAATGGATATGAAAATCCACCACAATCAAACAGCAGCACACATGGGTGGAATCAGTAGCATTACTGTGATCTAGGAGACAGTGTGGAGTGGAAACATGCTCCGGCCCTGACCCTCTTGACCACACATGCTCATGGATTTTCCCATTTCTCTCTTTATGAGCATCTTCAAAAGAGAGAAGCAATAAAAGGATTTAGGATTCACAGGCCTTATCAATAATCGATCCCCTGGAGCTCTCTACATTAAGTTGATCAGCCACCAGTGCTCTCAATGGTCTCCCACACATTGCCAAGCTTCCATTGCTTTGTCTCTGTAGACAGTTTTATACCGTGTCCTTACTTGGGTTTGACTTGTAGTAACTGATAAGGGCTGAACTGTGTCCCCTAATTCGTATGTTGAAGTCCTAACTCCCAGTACCTCAGAATGGGACTGTATTTGGAGATAGGGCCTTAAAAGAAGTCATTAAAGTAAAATGAGGTCATATGGATGGGCCCTAATCCAATATGACTGGTGTCCGTATAAGAAGAGGTGATTGGGACACAGATGTACAGAGGAAAGATCATGTAAAAACACAGAGAGAAGACAGCCAGCTATCAGCCAAGGAGAGAGGTTTCAGAATGAAATTCATCTTGATCTCAGACTTCTAGCCTCTAAAACTAAAGGGAAATAAATTTCTTTTGCTTAAGTCATTAGTCTGTGGTACTTTGTTACGGCAGCCCTAGCAAACTAATACAGTAACCTAAGATGTTTTGAATTTGTTCAGTAAGTAAGCGAAAGCCTAGTAAATTTGATCAGTTCAGTCAAACCAATGGGTTAAGTAAAAAAACTTTAAAGGTGGGGAAAGATTGTTGTTGAATCATATCAGGCACCATGTGGCTGTACAGCGACATAGTGATGTGGCCCTTTGCATTGCAGCTTTGAGCTGCTGTCACTCACACACGCTGTGTGGGCGGGCATCTAGTTCCCTTCTTATTCGGAAGTGGACACAAACCTTTAAATCCGAGGGTTCTTTGGAAACACCCTAATTTTTCTGGCCATTCCTGCTCTCTTTTTTTGGTTTCTTTTCCTACCAATAGCTAAACCTACCTAGGTGATGGCATAAATGCTAGTATATTATACAATTAGAATGGTTTCTTTCTTGTTTCACTTTGTTTTGATGACTACCTACTACATAGGAACAGTTTAGTTTTAATTCTAGTTTTACCTATTGAATCTTAGTGGGGAATGTGACATTTCTGGGAAATATGGACGATGCAAAAACTTATACAGTTCTGGGCAGGGTAGACCCAGCGCCACTGGTCACTCTAATCTGTGCAACAGACATGCGTCTCTCTGCTCTGGATCTTGGGAGGATACATGGGATTATTCCATCCAGCTAAAGATATTCCCTAAAAGATCCAAGGAAAGCCTGTTCCCTACAATTAACAATATTTATACTTTAAAAAATAAATAGATTATTGGAAAAGTTTCAGCAACATTTCTTGCCGTTTGTTCTTCAATAATTGCATAACAAGAAAAAATTATTTTAGAAATTTGCAATACGTAATTAATGTATCTGAGGTCATCTGTACGATTTCACTTCTGCAAGAAGTAAAAACCAAACAACTAGAAGTTACTTCTAAGAAACAAATCCGGGACATGTGTGTCACCGTGACTCAATATTTCCTTTACGATTTAAGGAAACTTAATGTTTTTCTAATATAAATTCTCCCATCTATTTATCAAGCCATGACCTTCTTCCTTATTTAAACAGGATCTTCTATTTACCAAAAGAGCAGACATTGTATATTTCTTAGAAACTGATCTTTTTTGTTTTCTTATTTATTCAAGATTTTAAGTTGTTTCAGTCTGACTAACCAACCCTAAATGACAGAGAAACCTAACAAGGAATTTCCCAATGTGATGTTTCTCTGAGCAAACAACAGCACAAATACTAAAATTCTTTGGTCTCTCTTCAAAATCTGAGAGGATTTTAATAAATTATGCCTAACCGTAATTGAATTTTCACTAAGAATCAAGTTAAAAAAGAAGAAAAAATACACACAGTCAAACTTACCCTGATTATAACACTGAAGAAAATAAATATACTTAGGTTTTCCACTTCCTTTTACATTCACTATAAATAGTCCTTATAAATGACTATTAATTTTAAGTTAATTGATATATTACATTTCTAGGTGACTTTTTTTTTTTTTACTTTATATTTCCAATGACTGGCCTTAGAAAGATTTTACACTGAACATATTCCCTGTGCAGGATTTGAAAAGAAAGAAAAACCTAAAAAGGTAATATGGGTATTTGAAAAGCTTTTGGAAAACCTTTCTGATGTGAAAGGATCTATTGATTTTTATTAAGCTTTCCTTTGCCTCTTAATACAAGGTGTATTAATGGGATACAAGTATATCAATATATATAACTACTTTTTGTGATATACAGGGAACTCTTCTCTACAGTTTAGGTATTAATTAAAAAGACACTCCCTAGTTTCTTGTCTTGATTTTGCTGAGGATTAGTATGATTTCAGTAAGCAAACTTTTTTTTATTTTTTTTTTAGTGTTTTTTTAAATTTCTTTTTCTTGCAACAATGACAGTGCACGTTTTCAATAATACAGGAAGGTCCAGATAAAAGTAGTAACTTAAAGATCTTGCTGTACTTAAAAAAATGATCATGTAGTCCTTTCAATATTTGAACTGCTAGGTAATGATGTCTATAGGGTCATCTTTTTTATCTCATAGAAATAAATAGAACACTTTAAATGTGTAAACATTTTAGATAATGTTACTATAAATGTCTGTTTTAACATAATTTAAGTTGTAGCTATGTCATGGGAAATATTTAAAAGGTAATTTATATTCACAGTGACTATACTGTGCTTTTTAAAGTTTGTATACAACAGATGTACATGTTTGGTTTGGCAGAAGCTACTATTGTAATTTTTTGGCATTTTGTTCATAAAGAATTTTTTGAAGGAATGGTAACTTCTCAGGAATGGTGAATAAACACATTTTTACATTTTAAAAACTAAAAAAAAATTTACTCTGATTAAAAACTAGCATATCCTAGTGTTACAATAATTATGACACCACTGTAATGCATTAGAACTTGGGACAGATATAGACACTCAGGAGTAGGTAGATGCCCCAAAGCCTCAGAGGTGCCATCTCCTCAAAACAATGGGTCATTATTCCTCTCTGAGCTTTTAAGAATTTATAAACCATACATTTTCATCCAAAGTCAAGTAGTGCATTTCAATCATTGTAAGAGTTTATAAGGCTGCATCTGCCTGAGAGTTTAATTTTTCTTGATATCAAACTTAACCAAACTCATACGAAGAAGTTCAATCACCACAAATACTTCTTTTCCTATTTTTCGGCAGTGTAATACATTCTGTACCTGAAAGTGAATATAATCATTTGTGTGGACCCCAGCGCTTACAAAGGAGATTATAGGGGACCACAGTCCTGGGGCTTACCTTGAACTGAAGAACCCAAAACCAGGATAAGGGCGAGAGCCAGAGCCAGGGCCAGCCGGCTGCACGGGAGAAGCACAAGCATCGTGACCAGCTCACTTCAGCTCTTCCGCCTGCACGTCAACCCCACGATTAGGAAATGTAGCAGGGTGCTCTCTGCCCCTTTTAGAAAGGGCTCTAAAACCTCAGACCCTGCCCAGAACACACGTCACGATTTCCTGAACAAATAGAGATCCACCAAAAAAAAAAAACAAAACCCAGAAAGATTAAAAAAAATAAAGCCGCAAAATAACTATTCATACCCATTATGAAACTGCACTACTCTCCCCAGGCCTAGGTTTTCAAAAGCTTTGTTGTTTGCCATTTGCCTATCAGAAATTTTTTTTTCCCACTGAAACAGTAGAATCAGCATTCAGTACAGTTTGTTTTTTCTTTCTTCAGGTAACAGTCTAAACAGGAAATTGCTAGCATTGGCGTCCACTGCACAGTTGATGAGATAAGGGAACTAGGTACCGCTTTTTTTTTTTTATCACTGAATACTTTCCATATAAAATATTCTTAATTTTCTTTTTCTTCAGGAGTAGCATAACTCACTGAGTCAAACTCAAGAAGTGAAGCTTCAAAGCTGAGTTCTAATCTACAAGAAAGTGTTGTCAGATTTCAAATAATCAGTTCCTTCTTCTTGGGCTCAGCTTCTCCTGTTGAATCACAGGCTCTTCCTCTAGCTCAAGAATACAGTATTTTCTGTTACAAAGAACTGGGTAAAACAAATATGATTTTGCATTCTTACACTCCTTCACACCAAGTACTTCTTATGATTTGATGCCATTTAAACTTTCCTCTTTTCCCCTGGTAAAAAATTTCAACTTGAGGTTTGGATCTTCTGGCCTAGAATGAGCCAAAAATCAGAAACAAGAGGAGGCTGTCCTCAGTGAGCTACTGGACCTCAGAAAACACACAATCCATTGCCCCTGTAAATGAGGCAAAAGCATTTTCCCAGGTCCCAGGGATGGTGTGCAGACTTTGGTGGACTGAGGAGCACCAGGTACAGATAAACACAACAGTCTATCACAAGTTCTTGCCCTTGGGGCACGTGCTTTTTCCTCACTCCTGTTCAAGATTCAGCCAAGCTCCCTTTCCATGCCCCCACTTGCCACCTCATCCTCACTCTGGCCTGTCCTTTGACAGGAGGGAGGAGTTTCCCTTCTCTTGGCTTCGGCTTCCTGCTGATTCCTTTACCATTTCCTGCTAAGGACAGGCCTCAGCGTCTAATCGCTGAGGGGCTGTGGTGCAAGTCCACAGGGTTATGAAGAATGCACATTTGACCCTCCTCCAGCTGGAAGAGTGTCCAGGAGCCCCTTTGAGTGCAGTAACCAACCCCAAACTCCCAAGCCCAGTGAATTTCCCACCATGGAATATTGCTTTATGCTTAAAAGAACAGCCCTCATGTTTGCTCCCTTTTAATCTTATCCCCCACTTTAAAACCCTGGCACCAAAACCATAATCCCTGTCAATAACTTCAATTAATTCCCTGCAAAATGTCAGAGCTGATTAGAACTTGTGCTTAAAATGGTATTTTTGGAGTCTTTTTCCATTTGGGTACTTCATTTTTTTTCCTTCTCTGGGTTGTGATTTTTTTTTTTTTTTTAAATTTTTGCAGCGTTTATAAGCATTTGCTCCTCCGCCAGTACACTGACAAGCAAGTTTGTTTTTTTCAAACAGCCTTCCTCCAGTTTCCTTTCCCTGGTTCTCTTCAAGCTGTAGACGAATGGAACAGATGCCAGCAGTGGCCAGAAACCTGGTTCAGAGCTTGTCTCCCTCACTTCCCAGCTGAGACATGCTGGGCCACCTACGCTTTACATCCCATCATCCTAGGTCTAATGATGCGGTGGGGAACCTGCGGAGGATGCCCACGAAAGCTCCTGGCACACACTGCAAGGGTCGCATGGGCAGTGCTCTTCTGGGCTGGGTACCTTCTTCTCGCCCAAAGTTTCCTCCATTAACCAAAGAGGACCCCTATCTTTCTCTAAACCTTAGCCCCTACAATAAGCATATTTTCCATAATTTCAAGACATATTCTATCCCAGGCTTAATCCTTTATTTACCAGGCAACTTAAGTGTGCCATAATTTACACCCCATTAATTTGCTTGTAAAGTGGATATCTTTATTTCTTTACAATTACCCTGTAACAGCACACTGATCAGTTCCTTGTATAAGAGCGTAATTTACCCCCTCTACCCCCAAACCATGTAAACATCACTTGTTAGTAGATACTGGCTTCAGAATGGTCTTTTTCTTTTTTAAAATATTTTATTTATTTATTTTTAGAGAGAGGAGAAGAGAGGGAGAAACTTTGATGAGTGCAAAAGATACATCTATTGGTTGCCTCTCACAAACCCCAACTGGGGACCTGGCCCGCAACGCAGACACGTGCCCTGACTGGGAATTGAACCGGCAACCTTTTAGTTTGTAGGCCAGCACTCAGTCCACTGAGCCACACCAGCTGGAACAAGATGGCCTTTTTAAAAGAAGGATCTGTCTGGAGCTCTTGAACCTTCTCAGCCTCACAACTCAGCAGAACACTTTTCAGAGGAACTGAGGGTGTGAGATAATGTTGGTGCACGAAACTACTCTGAGGAATGCGTCCAAGGCTCACTCGTTTTTTAAAGCTCCAAGTTAAAGATTCTGCCACTCAGCAGCCTCTGGAATGTGAAGACTGGAAAGGTCTTGACTGTGACTTGGGCACTGTCCCAAAAAGGCAAACAGCAAATAGATCCTGTACCAAATCTGTATATCCCTGAAGCCTTAAAGGATGATGCATGCAAACATTTTTTATTTCTAGAACTTGGAGTGACCTTAGAAATCATCTACTTCACCCACTCAGATGGGAAATATTCAAGTCCAGAAAGGTACGTGACTTACCATTGGTTACACAGCTGGTGAGAGGCAAAACCGGGTCTAGAAGTCAAGTTACCTGATTCAAAGGCCAATGACACATGAAGAATGATGAGAAAACAAGACTAAGATTTATAAATCATCAGAGTTATTCCTTTTAGTCATTTTACTTTTTAGGGGTCCATACCAAAGTATTTCTATTTGGAATGATAAAATGGCTGGTATTTGCTTTTGAATAATTCATTCTGAGGAAGGGGGATAAGAGAGGTATGAAAGCGGACACTTAATTGCCGAAGCTGAGCAATGGATAGATGGAAGTTCATGATATTAGTCTCCCTGCTTTAATATATGTTTGAGAATTTCCATAGTAAAACACTTTTTAAAAATCAACCTTTTAAAAGGGTACCTTTATCTTATTTGATGTCCATATAAATACAAAAACATCTAACCATAAAAGGGACCTTGCAGGGAAAAAACTGTTTTCTTCCAAAAAGTGACTCCTTTATTCATGGGTCTCATCACCTTTGAGTTCCCCATTCTTTCACTTCTACTCTCGTTCTTATCTCCTCTCCTTTAGTGGATGGAGACACTGTGACCAAGACAGAAAAGCATCCTGACCCTTCTGGCTCAAGGGAGCCGGCACCATTGTGTCCTTAGTCCCGTCACTGAGTATCAGCGGACGGGCGCTCACAGGATGGGTGCCGTGGAAGAGGACACAGGCCCCTGAGCATCCCCGGCTGAGCCAGTGGCTCCTTCCCTGGCTCCTCCCTCCTCACAACGGTGGCCACACATCCAGTTTGCCAAAAGCAGGATCCCCCTCTTGTTGAAGGCTTCCACGGCCCTAGTCCAGAAGCCTCCCCAGGCGATGCCAAGTACATAAAAGTTTGGGAATTTCACTGTTTTAATCTTGGATTGGGAGTGGGGAAGGAAAAGAGCTCCTCTGCCATATTTTGGGTCTACAGTCTTACAAGAAGAAAAACTAGGGACGTACAACACATAGGAAATCTCTGTACCTTCTGCTCAATTTTGTTATAAACCTAAAACTGCCATAAAAATGAATTTTTTTAAAAAAAATAAAAGACAGAACGCTTCTCAAATGCTACCGTAAGTCTAGCAGAATATGACATTCCAATTCCAAAATTATAGGTCTTTGAAAAACCAAAAGTTGCAATGGAAGAGCCACATGCTGAATGTTGTTGATGTAAATAACTGGGAACATGGGGCTGTGTTACTTCTCTTGGGAATATTTTCACAGGGGTCAAAAACATTGGAAACAAATCTCAAGGAAAATTTTAGACATGAGAGAACAGGAGTAGACATGTAGGTTAGGGAGAATCAAACCCTTTGAAAGTAAATCACAAAAGGAGGTCTTTATTTGACTTCTTTAGTCTTACCTTTTTTCTAAGACATACTATCTATCAATATTACTCTAAATTATTTTTTACATCTTTAGTAAATTATATTTTTAAATGTTTCAATCACAGTTTACACTCATTATTTTGCATTAATTGCAGGTGTACATTGTGGCTAGACAATCATATACTTTACAAAGTGTTCTCCCTGATATTTCCAGTACCCAACTGGTACCATATATAGTTACTACAATAGTATTGACTACTGCCATAAATATTTTCAGATTTAAATATGCTGTATATATTTTCAAATTTAAAAATTAATAATGCTTACTGTGGAAAAGTGGGCACTTGGGGAGTGTCAAGAGAAGACTTTGAAGACAAATCCTCATCACCTTCCATCGAGAGCTTACTGCTGCCATAGCCTGCCTTTGGTGATTCAAAGTGACACATACTGCTTGCTAGCACACTGGGTTCCTTCTCATCTCCTCTTATTGCTTTTATTTTATACCTTACCCCCTGGCAGTGCCTGGCCCCACAAATGTCCCCAGAACTAACTAGGTTGTTGATTCCAGCCAACTGTAACCCATCCATCAATTCATCATCTCCGCAGATAGGCAAACTGCCCAAGTGTCCAAACTCAGTGATGCTATTTCTTAGGTTTCACAACCAACGGCACTCCTACTTCCCAAAACACATACTAAAATTCCACTCATATAGTTGCAGTTACACTTAAAGTTATTGGTCACTAAGGAAGAGAAAAATTCTCACCCCTTAATTTGTAACCACAGAGCATCAACTACGTCTGCAATGGCTCTGTCAGTTTCAAGACTCCAAGGCTGACCACAGTTATCAGTTAAGCTGCTACACTTTAGCTGCTTCTTATTCTTTGTCAGGCTCTAGGCTCTTTTTCATGGTCTTGGTCACAAACATGAAAAATGTACAGAACCATTTGGTCACAGTTACTACATTGAGGTAGTGAAAACTTTTCTCATGGGAAATCCTACTTTTTAATCCAACTCTCCCTACCCCAAAGAATAAAAGGAACTGCCCATCCTCCATATAAAAAGGTAGTATCTACCACTAGAATCAGTTGCATTATAATAGAGTATTGGAACAATGCTCTAACCAAGTGAACTATCTGGCCAGGGCTGTAACTGTTGATTGCCCCAAAGTTAGCAGTGGTGTTTTCTAGACAGTAGGATAACAAATGTTTCTTCTTCATTTTTTCCAGACTATGACAAATTTATAGAACAAAATTACATATGTTAATAATCAAGAAAAAAGAACTCAATAAAAATATTTTGATTGTTGACAAAATTTAACTTAAAAAATCATTATTAATGGAAAGCATTCTTTGGATAACCTCCCTTTGGGCACAGTGAGACTAAGGAAGTTGGGTCAGTTCCTAAGTGCTTGCTTAGGAACTGCCTGATAAAAGTAATTTTCCTTAAGGCAATGTAGCTAGGAATACTACAGATTGGAAAAATGTAGTAATCCGGGAAGGCTGAAGGGAAAGAACGTTTGTGTCGTATGCAGATCGTCCCATCTTATCACCGATGAAATAAGAATAGAATTTCTTTTCACATTTTAGAGTATTCATGAGATAACACTAATGGCATATGGGTGTAAAAGAGGTCTCTTCAAGACCTGGGAAATAGGGAAATGAGACCCCCTTCAAACAAAATCATAATGATGAATTGGAGGAAAGATGTGCAAATTCACCCTAAAACAACAGCATGAGAAGAGGAAGAAAAGTGAGAAACTCCTGTCCTCAAAATCAAGCCAGCCTTCTCCAAGGCACACTCTACCATATTTTTTTTAAGGTTTTATTTACTTATTTTTAGAGAGAGGGGGAGGGAGGGAGAAAAAGAGGGAGAGAAACCTCAGTGTGCAACAGAAACATCAACGGGCAGCCTCCTACACTCTCCCAACTGGGGACCTGGCTGTGCAACCCAGGCACGTGCGCTGACCAGGAATTGAATCAGTGACTTTTTGGCTTATGGGAGAACACCCAACCCTCTGAGCCACACCAGTCAGGGTGGCACATCCTACTTTAAAGGCCAAACTGAAATCTCCTTGAATAGGAACAAAAGGCATTTCCCTAGAAGGAAACAGGTGGCCTCTCCTTCTCCTGGGCTGCTGAGAATGGATCAGCAGGCAAGTCTGAAAATTCCTATTGTAAGAAACTCCTCACGTAGTTTCCAGATTCACATTTATTCACTTAGGAAAATACATACCCATGGTGCCCAGGATGGTACCATCTCCTCCTCTCATAGTTTCTGCCTTTAGTTAATGAAGTTCCTATTAAAGCTAAGTGACTTGTGTTCAAAGGGCTCATGAAAGGTCTGAACCCTGTGGAATCAGCTCTGCATGGCTTTCCTATCACTACTGCTCTTCAACAATGTCACTTCTCAAGGATTTCAAAAAGCTCTCAGAAAGGCATTCTGCTTCCCATCCTAATCTCTGTCTCAACGACCTTAGTCACAGCTGATACTCAATGAAGGTATTATCCCAACATTTGCATCTTATTAAGGATGACAATCATTAATGAATTGTTTTCAGAATTTAATCTTCAAGAGAAAGTGGAGATGGAGGTTGGGGTTAGTGAGGAGGGAGGAAAAGACCGTTAGGGACACACAAGCATTTACCCAATAGATCTCAGTTCAAAACCACACTCTTGGAGTTGTAGGTCTTGCATCAAGATCTTCCTTGTTTCATACAACCAGAAGACCCCCTTCCCCATCTCATGGGCCTTTCTGGTTACCATGGTAATGATTGGGAGAGTCAGAGCCCAGCCTGACTAGCTCACCCAAGCTAAGAGCCATCATCTTGTCATTAATAACTTCACCATCCAACATGGCAGTCACATGTGGCTATTGCACTTGAAATGCTGTTAGCCTGACATAAACGTAATGTATGTGTAATATATACATTGGATTTCAAAGCTGGAGTAAGGAAACAAAGAACGTAAAATCTCATTAACAATGTTTATATTGAATATATGTTGAAATGATAATATGTGGGCTATATGACGCCAACAACATTATTAAAATTAATTTCACCTGCTTCGTTTTATTTTTTAAATGTGGCTACTAGAACATTTCAAGTCACATATGGCAGTCTATACTCATGACCTGCATTATCTTTCTATTGGACAGTGTTAGTTTAGGAAATGATGACTCCTTTACAATTGAGGAAACCCTTGGTTAGAAGAAGAAAGAGGCATAACTTGAAAGTGTGTTTGCACTGCAGATGTCCTCCAAATGGGCAGCCCTCGGTGAAAACCCCTCAGACATTGGCTAGGAAAAACCCATGTCACCAAAGGCAAAAAGCACCCACTGGTGGCTCTTTCACTAGGACATAGGTACCATTCTAAGGACTTCCTGTGTAATAATTCACTTCATCTTCATAACTGCCTTATGAAGTTACACCTATTACACAGATGAGGAAACTGAGGCACAGAGAGGCATGCATGCACGTGGGATTTGATTTTCGGTGGGTGACGTGACTTCTGACCCCGACCCTTACCAATTCTGTGACCCCTCACATGAGCTTTCCTTTGTGGATGAACTTTCCTGGAGGGGATGGAGGAGGTTATTTGTCAATCCTGTTTCCCCAACCAGCCCATCCTACCTCTCTCCTGGCACTAAAAACTCCAAACAGTCTTCTCTGTAGGGTAAGCCCTTCCCTAGAATCACAGGACCGTGAATCCTAGAGCTTGGGCAAAACGAAGTCTGACAATGTTGTGCTTTCAAATCCCTCCTTTCAGCAACTCAGTGGATTGTGAGAATGCAGTTTTGCATTTCTCACCCCAACAGCCTAAAGGCTAGGAAACTTTGCCAGGTTTTAATTTTTTTTATTTGTCAAAGACCGTTTTTTCACCTTTTACATAACACTTCCCAAACGTTCCTGAACTGACCGTTGGCTGCTTGCGGATGTTCTGAAGCTCAGCTAAGAAAACACCCTCAAGGAGGGAAGAGGGGCCCTCCGAGCAAGTTCCCACAAGGGGAAGACAGTTAAATGCTGGTGAGAGGAAGCCTTTTGCCTCTTTCACCAACTGGTAATTCTTTTTCTGACCAAAGGCCATGCTCTTACCCTTCTTTTCCTCAGAAACCACAGAAATTATATGGTTTTACTTTTGCTTTTATAAAGTCTCAATAATAAGAGTAAAATAAGTTATTCGCCTCACAAAGATGCTGCAATCGCTATCTTATTTGTGACGTTATTAGTATTACTATTATTACTACTATTATTATTACAAAGTGCACTCAGGACTGGCAGGCAGGAGTTTACAACATGACCAGATGTGGCCTATCTTCTTTTACAAATGCGACCACTGAGGCCCAGGGAATATGTGGCTTACTCAAAGCCGTATCTTAGTTGTGAAAGGGCCTGGATCAGAGCTGATTTCAGTTAGCCCAGAGGTTTGGGCACAACCTGGTCTGCAGGGTTGGGCAAATAACCCCACACAACAGGTCAGCCACACAATGCAATTAGCCTAGGCAGGCAAGCCTTCCTTCTTCCCTCGCGCTGACCTTTCTCAGGCTCCTTATCTTTCGGGGCCCCTTCCTGATGTTTGTGTTGGACCTTGTTCCTCTGAGGCTTTAACTAGTCCAGCCTCCTGAAACTCACTATTTCCAAATTCCCACAAGGCTAAATCCTCACCTATTTCAAGTCTTGACTCAAATCTGACCTTCTTGAGGAGACCTTGATCTCCACTTAATACTACGGTCTACCCCGACACACCCTGCGCCCCAGACCCCTTCCTTCTCCTTGTGCTACAGCACTGATCAATTCGCTGTCTGCCTTCACCTCTAGAATGTAAGCTAATTTCCTGATGTACCCCAAGTGTGCAGAAAAACGCTCGTCACGGTGGTCGTAGATGGTGGAAATGGAAATTGTTCAAAGTTGTTCTTGATGCTCACCAGCTTGGGTTGCAAGAACCTCGGGGAGAGGATGGTGTCCCTGCCACAGGCCTGTGATGCAGTGCCCAGCACAGGGCCAGGCCCTCCGGTTCAAAGTCAGTTCTACTCTGCATAACATGTCAGGGGAAGAGGTCTTAGGGATAACTTGTTCTCCCTACTTTACACTTTGATTTCATTTCTAAATGATCTGGAATATGAAAATAAATTAAGCCATTGTAAAACAAAATTCTGAGTGAAGCAGAGGACCCCAATGTGGCTTGCTTTGAACTCTGTGCGACACTGTCCAGAGCATAACCAGTCTAAGGAGAGAGCCTGGACAACTCAGGGCCGGGGCAGGAAGCCAGCCAGCCAGGCCCCTCTTGCTTCAGAAAAGAACAGGCTCAGAGAGATTTTAGGAAATCATAAGACTGTTTTCAAGCAAGTGAAAGAATGTGCTGATCAGCAGTGTTCCGTCTCTACAGGTGACAGAACAAGTGAAAATATGCTTATTTCTGAGTAGAACAGAGTTTGGTGAGATTTAGAAAGAATGTCTTCTTCCTTAGAAGAAGATGAAAAACCAGCAGAATATCACCAGGGGAAATTAGAGATGTCCAACTCTGGGGCAAAATATCTTTTGATTTTAAAAAAGCAAGCAAAGAAAGCTCTGACGTTTGATAGGACAATGATGCCCCTTTTCCCAGTTCTCATGGATTCTAAACACAGGGTCATACAGCGGTAAGCAAATGAAGTGGTTCGGAGCTGAGGCTTAGACGGAAACTGCTTGGGTTCAAACCTGCCACTTCCTAGTTGGGGTGCCAGGCAAGTTATTTAACCACTTGTGCCTCAGGTTTTTATCTTTTAAATGGGTGATAATCACACCAACCTCCTAGGAACATCTGGGATCAAACAAGCACAGCACATCCGTGTGAAGACCTGACAGGTGGCAATAAAGAACAAAGCCAGGCACCAGGTCAGTACCCAGTAAGTGCTCCTACCATTCAGCTGCGGTCAAGTTAGAAGTCCTTAAAGGTATATGTCATTTCCCAAACGTAGACAGCTGCAATAGGGATCAAAGGGCAATTCTAGTTGAGACAGAAGCTACAAGGAGACATAATAGATCTGGGAACTGGAGGATGCGCAGTTTGGAGGAAGATGGCTACAAGAGGATGGACAATTGGGAGGTAAGGAAGGAAAATAAGCAGGAGCAAAACCTTCCTAAGAAATCTTAAACCCATCTTCTTTGATCTTGAAGGAGGAGGGCCCTACTATGTGCCAGGCAGGGTATGGGTGGGGGGTGAAACCCTCACACAACTCTACCAGGTCGGCCTAACCATCCCCAACACACACATTCATCTCTATTAACAAGGCCAGGTGTAATTATAACAGTAACTGTTCACTTGTAAAGTATGAGCAGGCAGGGCTCTAGGCACTTTTCACACATTAACACATTTAATCCCTCACAGTGCACTGAGGACTGTACTGCAAAGGAAGCTGAGGATAGAGTTTAATCAGCTGAGGCGGAGCTCCAGGAGTGCAGAGCAAAGGGGACCTTCCCAGCCCAAGGTGGGCTTCCATCAGGGAAAGAGCCCAGACTCAGGCCCTGCCAATCCTGTCACCAGGCAGCTGCCGGAGTTGGCCTGTTACGACACAAATCAGAACACCTCACGCCCCTCCAGCCCTGAAGCCAAGCACAATTCCTCCCTAGCAGAAATTTTGATTTAAGACCCCTACTCCTGGCCTCAGAATCTTGGGAGGAGTTTCTCTGATAGGATCCATCGGCAGCATTTCCTATTCTGTGGCACATGTGTGAAGCAGAGATAGAGGGAAACCCACAATGTGTGTGCGAGGCAAGACCCCACAGAGGTCCAAGTCCTGGAGATAACAGGCCTTACAGACGCCTGGCCTATTGATTTAGTCACCCAAGGAGGATAATCATTACCTCAGGATAACCACAAAGATGAGGTTAGGCTCACCCCCCACCCGCACTGCCCTTTGCATGCAAGCGGAGACAGGAAGCAAGGCCACTCCCTGTCTGGGCCCATTGTCCTCTGGATGTCCTGCTCCTGGCTATCCCAACACTTTCCTCACTCTGGCTCGTCTCCAGACCGCTCTGGTGCCATGATACTATCATGGGATCTCCATGAGGGCCATATGTGCCTGGCACACAGCAGGCTGTACTAGCTTTGTGGACCAGACATAGTTGGACCCAACACTTACCATATACAGCGTAGGGGTTGAGAACACAATTGACAGGAGCAGTCTGTGTTCTCATTTCTGCTCTGCCATCTGCTAGCTGATGCCTTGGGGAGCCTTTACCCTTCCTGTACTCTGGTGTACATTTGTTAATATGGGATAATACTACCTCCTTTGCAAGGATGCAATGAGCATTAAGAGAGCCCTCTAGTAGAAAGCGCTATTAATTAGCATTACTATATTTAGCTGCACGATACTGGGCAAATCACATTTCTGAGCCATGGTTTTGTTCTTGTAAAGTAGGGATATTATCTGCCTCACAAAGTTATCAAGAAGACTGAAAGAGAGACTATTGTATGGAGAGGACTTAGTGCACATCTTGGAAAGCAATGGGTAAGGAGTCAACCATTCACTGTGTTTCATTCCATTCTTTCAGGTCTTGCTAGTTGAGTGACCAACTGGCTGGATATGTGAATTAACATTAGTAGTGCAGGTACACACTCTTGAAAAGACAGAATTGCTCTGAGCCTCCCTTGCTGAGGACATATCCTGACCAGCTCCCACATACAGCTTCTCCCAACTTGTTTCTGTGCTTAGTCTCCCTCAGAGTTGAGTCACCTGTGCAGAAATGGTCCAGAGAGGCTCCCTTTCCAGATCTGTGCCTGAGCAGGAGCCTTCAAAACCCTACTCTCAAGGAGGAACTAGCAGAGTTATTTCAGACACAGGGTTTAATGAGGGAGTACTCAGAGGCGGGACCTGTACCAGTTAGCAAATGCCAAACCCAATCGAGGCACCCCACCTGCTGCTTGTCCACAAGCCAAGTCCTTCCATGCGCAGGCAGAAAGGCCCTGGCGAACCTGGCAGAGTGCTGGATCTATGCACCGGGACCCCAGGAAGGGGAAGGTGGCGGTGAATGTCCTCTCCCAGCTCCAAAGGGGTCCATGCTTGGAGCAAGAGGGAGATCGACCTGCAGTTATCAAAGCCCAGTTCTAGGCCAAAAGGGATGTCAGTTAAGGGGCAGCTTCTCCCTGAGTGTGGCCTTTTTCACCCTTGCTGGGCTCTGAACCCAGAACTGGGTTCCATGTGCACAAAGGGCTTTCACTTCCTTTTATATTTTATTTACACACAAAAAAGCTTAGAGGTAAAAACTAAATTAAATTATTTGGTTATACATTTACTAAACCACTTTAATTGAAAAGAACTAACTTATATACTATTAAGACAAGAGAGCACAGTACTTAAACTTTTCCTTTGGTTGGTGGTTTGTGGATCAGATATGATTCTTTTCCCAAGGCCTTGTATCTCTTGATCAAAATACCACAGATATCTCCAAAATAGACCCAAACCTTTGGCAGAGGCTCCACATTGAGCCATTGTTCTGCAGGTATTAAGTATTTACTATGCACTAGGCGTGGGACTGGGCGAGATGCAGGAACAACATGGACCTGCCCATGAAGAGCTTCATCTCTCCAGGACAAGCAAAGGACCTCACCCGCTCGAGTCCTGGTTATGTCTATCATGGAACAGTGTTGTGGAGGTTGGGCTTTTATCTCATATTGATGACATAAAGTTAAAATTTAAGGAAAATCTTGAATAGTCCCTCCCTGTAACCTCACTGCTTTAGCACAATGATTTCCATTTGCCTTTTCCTCTTGTCCCAAACTACAACATATACAACGTGCTTTCAAAAAGCAGTGGCGATCACAGCATACTTACCAGATAATATTTTCCCACCATTTACATTTTTATATATTCCTGCCTAATCTTCATGATTGGTTTTTCGAGAGGCTACCTGCTATTCTATTCTGGTTCCTGTACCAGAATTACAGATTACTTCCCCATTGCTGGACCTTCACTTTCGTGTGTGTGTGTGTGTGAGTGTGTGTTATGGAAAATAGTTGTGTTCATCGACTCAACGCTGACTTTGGAGCACCACCCAGGGCCTGTGCTAAGAACGCCAGGGGCCCAAGGGAGGACCAACCGACTTGGGTCACGATAAAGATCAAGGTCCCATTGGCCCTTGAAGTCCCAAGGAACATCAGCAAACCATTTCAGTAAAATGAAAGGAGACCTTGGAAGACATACAAAGTGAATTACACTAAAAAGCCCCAGGAAAAGGGACTGAAGTCTGAGGGGCCCGAAATAATTCTCCATTTTCAAAATGACTGAAGTAAAGTGTTGGAAGAAGTCCCAGCTCCCAAGTTTCAGCAGAGCTGAAACTACCTCCACACAAAGTTGTATTTCTAAATGGCAACTCTTCTGAGTTCATTGGTAACTGAGGGAAATCCCCCTCCTTTCAGAATGTACTCCCTAACCCTACTGACCAGCCAGGAAATCCCAGGCTCCCCTCCTGCCCATGGGAGAGTGAGGAGCCCTGTGTTCAGGATGGCAGAGCTACTGCGCGGGCTGGCCTCTCTGGGCCTTCTTTCTCCTCTCCAGTTCTCACTCCAAGCAGGGTGGGAAAGGAGCCTAGGAGGGCAATGGTGGCTTGGATTTCCTCATTGACTAAGCTTTCTGCTGCTTCCTTAGAAATAAAAGAATGCACATTCACTTACTCTACCCTACCAGGACTGTCTCTCCTGTAAAACCCCATTCTCTTGTAAAACCCCTATCTCAGCTGCCAGAAACTGACATAGAATTTTTTTAAAAAATGAAAAAGTTCACAGCCCAGCTGGAAACTCCAGGCCTCAGGCAGCCTCCAGCAAGTTGATGAGTTTGTGGGCTCTCTTTCTTCCTCTACACTCTAAGGCCCCACGGGACCAGCTGTGCACTCAGTGGTATGGTAGGAGGGATGGTTACTGGTCAGATTTGCCCTTCTATAAGCTTTCATGCAGCAGAATTCTTTACCATTTTCCCCTCCAGGGCTAGCTTCCCTTGGGGACTTGGCAGAGCCCTTACGCCGTAGGATTACACTACGTTGCGAATGGCTCTGCCCCTTGAGCTCTGAGGGCAGGCGCAGGTCTCACGATGACAACTTGATCAATACCCTGGAATCAGTGAATCAGGAGCCCTCTCTGGAAGCTTCATCCCCTCCCTGTCTTTATTAAATAGGGGATCCAGGACAAGTCACACCCAGATCCAGGCAGGTCCAGGTGATGGGAGGGCAGCAGGACCCTCTTCTCTAGTACAGGGCTGCATACTAACTCCACTAGGAAATTTCCCTGACTTCAAAACATTTCAGAAAATGAAATCTCCCACCAGACTCAGCTAAAAGGAGAGGGTTCCCCAATGGTAGGTGCTGAGTAGGTGCTGAATAAATGCATGTCTTTTTCTTGGCAAACCGCAGGAAGTGAGGATAAGGAACATCTGCAGAGATTCTGCAAACCACAGCCAGAAACAGCCTATCAGAGGAGAAGCCCAGGAACGCTAGCACTTGGTTCTCAAACTTGGCCAAACGCTGGGGAGCTACAGCTTTAAGAAACCCTGATGTTAGAGGAATGAGCGACTGAAGCAAAGTCAAATGGCCATGGCAGAATCTAGGTGATGAGTATTTGGCTATTCAGGGTAGAATTCTTTGAATTTTGCTATATATTTGAACATTTTCATGATGCAGTGTTGGGGGGAAAAATCCTAATGCCTGGTCCCACCCCAGAGATGGATCGAATTGGTGCAGCCTGTGCGTGAAGAGTTGAAAGAGCTCCGAAGTGATTCTACTATAGGCAGCCAAGCTTGAATCCCCTTGCTCTGATATGGGCCAAGTATGGTTCAGACCAGCAAAATCAGCATTACCTGGAAAATTATTAGAAAGTGAATTTTGGGGTCCCAACTCAGACTGATAGAATCAGACATCCTGGGAGTAGACCCAACAATTGGTATTTAACAAACAAATGCCTTCTGTGCACGCTAGCTCAAGGGGTTCCCAAACGTGGCTGAGGGATTGGGGTGAGGGGAGTAAACAAGCCCTGATGGGTGTGGCCTTGTCCCACAAAGTGAAGGATCTCTGGTTAGATTCCCGATCAGGGCACATACCTGGGTTGGGAGTTGGGTCCCGATCAATGTTTCTCTCTCACATTGATGTTTCTCTCCCTTTTTTTCTCCCTGCCTCCCCCTCTTTCTAAAAATAAATAAACAAAATCTTTTTTTAATAAATAAGTAAACAAGATCCAGAACCAGCCTCAGACCTCCTAAGTTAGGCCCTAGGAGAGTATACACTCATACCTTGGTACTAGTCAACTTCAGACGTTGTCAAACCCAGTACCGGTTGCATTCTGATGAGAAAAAAAGGTTTCGGCACTTGTCACTTCCTTGGGACTTTTCACACTTGCTAGGACTTGTATAAGTCATAAGACTGCCCCGCAAGAGAACATTTCTTATAGGAAAAATTCCTTCGGTACGCTCCAGTTTCAGCCCTTGTCAGGAGTTCCTTCAGGAGTTCCTTCAGGAGTTCCGGAACAAGTTAACGACGAGTACCGAGGTACCACTGTATGCTTTTTTGTAAGTTCCCTGGTGATTCTGATGTTAACCAAGGTTTGGACCCAGCCCCTCCTCGTGCCGGACTGGAGCTGAGCAGCTCAGAGGGCTGGGCCATGGCCAAGGCTCACAGAGTCCCAGAGGAGGAGGTGATTAAGACTCAGTCTCCTGGCTCCTTGCTCCACAGCTCTCCACACTCCCTGTGCTTGCTCAGCTGGTCTTGTCGGAGCCCTGGCTTACAGCTCCCTTACTGTAGCCTCCTACTTCTCAAACCTGGCTGTACATTGGGATCACCTGGAGCTTTAAAACATCCAGAAAGCTTTCTCTGAAATAAGTAGGGTGCAAGAAGCCTCCTCTGGTATCATTCCGTCTGTACTACAACCCCCTCTCTCTGGCCTGCACCCAGCTTCTAACCAGTAGGTGAGAAAGGAATTCTGTAGCTGCCTAATAATTGCTAATTTTGCTCAACCTACTGTATGAACCAGCTGCATTGGTTGAACCCAAGTATAAGAAGTAGAGCTAGCCTTCCGCTCTGCCATCAGCTTGCCCCGGACCCCCGTGTCATTCCCTTGGTTCCGTGGAGTCACCAAGGGGCCTGGAGAAGTCATTAAAAGGGGTGACTGGCATGGAATTCCTCACCTTCTTGTCTAAAAAGACTCAGTAAATAGTGTTGCCAAAATTGACTGGGAAAGAGAGCAGGAGAGAAAACGAGTCAGGAGAAGGGCTAGAAACTCTGCAGGAGGAGAAGTTCCTCAGAGTAAGTACAGGGCAGGAGGCTCAACATTAACACAGGAAAAGGGCCCTGCCTGATTCAGGAGCAATGAAGGGTATCCACTGCCCTAAAGCAATCCAATGGGACATGGGACATTCCCTCCTCCTAAGTTTGTCACCAAGTACCAGGGCAAGGAGCTAACAGGGTGGTGGGGATCAAAATGGGACAGGGTCCCCATTTTACAGGTGAGGAATCCGAGGCTCAGAAAATGAAGCCTGTTGTCCTAAGTGATACGCCAGGTGCAGAGACAGCCAGCTCTGTCTCCAAAGACCCGGCCCTTTCAGCCTCTAAGTAGCCAGGCTAAGACCAGATTCCAAGACCAGTGCTCTTTCCTAATAGCCATTGTGGGGTAATGCAGGAAGTCCCCAGAGTTCCCAAAGAAAGTCACAGCCAAAAGCCCTTCTCACAATAGGGGCTTTGACAGTGAAACCTCCACGTTTGCAGTCCCCAGCCCCCAGCCTCTAGCCCCCCACGCACTCTTCACCGCTAAGCCTTCCAGCCTTGAGCCTGACTCTTCCTTTCTCAACAGTTCCCAGGCCTTGGTCTGGGTATTTCTGGACCAATATGACTGAGGTCTAAAACACAAGGACTGGCCTGGTGATTTTTTTTAACAGAATTTATGGTGTCCCAAACCAAACCACCCCCCAGGAAAATCACTAGTCTATGCCAGGAAAAGGCAGGAAAGTTTGGACTTCTAGTCACTCACCTCTCTCTGGCTCCTGTCTTTGTCCCTGTTGGAGTTGTGCTACCAAGGACTGAAACTGAGCAGGAGGTTGGGTTTCTTACCACCCCTCAAAGTCAGGGAAAACTTGAGTCTTTTACATACAATGGGACCATCTTCAGGTCAGCTGACAGTCTGGTCCAACAGAGGGCTCAGAGATTGTTTCTCAAGGCCTGCCCAACCCAAAAAGCACAGATGTGCAACCAGCCCGGGAGATCATGCTGAAGGGGCAGGGCAGCCAGCGATGAGGCAATGAGAATCCAAGGTCCTCAGTCCTTTTTGGGCAAGGGTTAACGTCTTACTTTTGTGACTTGGTAAAAAGAACACTGAAATTAAATGGAGGAGGTGGTTTTACCTGTCAATCCATTAATCTATTTATTCATTCTTTATTTATTCATTAATTCACTCATTCAATAGAGAGTTTGGGGGGCATCTGCTATGAGCCTGGCACTGCTATTTACAAGGAGAACAGTAACATAACACCCCAAGGAGTTCAGTTATGATTTTCTCAAAGGAGTTCATGCCCCTCAAAATGTTCTTAACTCCTAAGGCTATTACAAATACCCATAAGACATTGATGAATCCTCTTCTCAGACAAATAACAGTAACCACCCTGGCTGGTATAGCGAAGTGGATTGAGTGCCAGCCTGTGAACCAAAAGATCACTGGTTTGATTCCCAGTCAGGACACATGCCTGGGTTGTGGGCCCAGGTCCCTGGTTAGGGGTGTGTAAGAGACAGAAAACTGATGTTTCTCTCTCTCTCTTCCCTTCTCTCTGAAAATAAATAAATAAAATCTTTTTTTTTTAAAGAAAAATGACAGTAACCATAAAATTATACACATAATGATAGAGGTTTTGATAAATCCTCCAAGTTAGACCACCCCGTTTTCTATCTAGGACCATCTAACAATTCTTCTGGACACATTCTTTCCCTACTGTAGGCCTCACTGTAGTGTCTCTACGTGTAACATGAATTTTATAGACCCCCTTGCCCAGATAGTCCCTGACGTACTCTCAAATCTCAGAGATCAGTCGTTTCAGAAGCTCCCCCTGCCCCCAGTTTTCAGAGAACTGGCCAGCCGAAGAGAGATTAGGAGAAAAGCAGATAGGACCTTGGACATTCTCGAGGGCAAACAGAAGGTGGAAGGCATAAAGCATTGTCCTTAACAGAGAGAGAGGGGAAGAATTCTGGGTCTCAGCACAAGGTGCAGACAGATCCCCTCTAGGGCAAAGGTTGCCTCGATAATGCAGTGATAAGCCCCTCTGGGAAGCTTAGCTTTGGTGACACCCAGAACCTACCCCTTCCATGAGAGGAATTCCCAGAAGGTCATCCAATTTATCTGTGCAGTCAAATAAATAAGTATTGAGGAAGGCTCCAAGGATACCAGGTAAATGACCGAGAAGAGGTCTCTGACCTTATCAGATTCTTTGTTTAGGGTAAACTGCAGGCCACTCACACGTAAAACAAGCAAGAGCATTCTAAGTAGTCATAAAGCAAGAAGAAAATAGAACGAGTAGTGGGATAATTAGGGGCTGGGGCTGCTTTGCATAGGGTCCACAGAAAATGTGAAGTTTGAGGTTAGAATGACAACAACTGGCCAGTCAGGAGAAGGGAGAAGGTCTTTCCTGGCAGAGGGAACAGCAAGAGAAAAGGTCCTGAGGTGGAAAGCGAAGCAGTGAGGGGAAAGGGCAGGCTCTGGTGTCTGAGAGGCAGCGGGGTTACACCATGTGGAAGGTTTTCCAGAGAAGAAAGAATAAATGACTTTAAATCCCTAGGGGCTGTCCCCTCCCTTTACCTCTTTGACCTCATTTCTTCCCTCTCTCCCCACAGCCACACTGACCTCCTAGCTTTTCCCCAAAGGGGACCACTTCAGGCCAGTCACCTTGAGTCCTTTGCAATGGCTCTTCCCTCTTCCTAGAACACTTCCCCCCAGATATCCACATGGCTCACCCCCTCATCTGTCAATCTTTTCTCAAATGATACCATCTCAATGAGGCCTTCCCCACCTCCAAATTTGTAATCTCAACTCCTCAACCAGCACTACCTCCCTCCTCTGCTGTATTTCTCTCCAGAGTACTTACTATTTTCTAACACATCAAACAATTTGCATATTCGTTTGTTTACTGTCCCACTCTGCTGGACTGTTAGTTCCCTAAGAGCAGGTGTTTCACTGTGCTTTGTTCACTGCCGATCCCCAGTACCCCAAACAGTGCCCAACACTAGAAGGTGTTCAGTAAATATTCCAGGGATGAATGAAGCGCTCGAGCGGCAATTACAGTAGTTCAGACAAAAAAATAATGGTGGCTTTAAAAAGGATGATGGCAGAATGGATGGAGGCAAAGGGCAGGGAGAATTCTGGAATTTTAGACCAAGCAAGTCTAGAGCCGGCTGGTCCTCTGCCCAAGTGCTCTGCACTGTGCCCCACACATTAGGCCTGTGGAGGCACAGACACAGGGATCCCAGTCTCAAACCTGCGTGTCTCCTCCGTCCTTCTTGCCTTTCTTTTTAGTATCAACATCTGAACAAGATCATGGGCCCAAAAAAATCCTTATTGTTGAGACTAAGTCCAGACCCCCAAAATCCCCTACAAAATGTAAATAAGTAGCCAACCTAAATTTATGTAGAACTTAGTAGATTGTTTTCACTTTCATTCTGTTTTTTTAGATATAATTTACGTACCATAATATTCACCCTTTTAAAGTATACAAATCAGTGGGGGGTTTTAGTGTATTAGTAATCATCACCACTGGTATCTAATTCCAAAACTTTTGGATCACTCCAAACAGAAACCCTGTACCCATTAGTAGTCATTCCTGTAAGATATCTCACAATGGCATGTTAATTATTTAAAATTAAAATCACTTGAGAAGCAGCAGGAGCAGAAGGAGCTCTCTGACTCTCCTCTGTCTCTCTAAATTCAGGACATAAATCTCCACGTGATAGGTGCCCTCTCTGCTCCTGAAGGCTGAGAGACAACTCTGTCACAAGGGTTACAAAACCCGGAGATGACAAAGTCAGTATAAACTGAGCTGGCAGCTCCTTTACCAATTTACCACCCAAGCCCAAACCTTGCTTACAGTCCTTGCTAATGAGGACTAACTTTCTTAGCTCTGTCAATTTCTCACAAATTTATTGTTTCTTTATCTAAAAAATATTAAAAGGTGCCCAGCCTGATCATTTCTTTCAGCCTCATTTTACGACCTGAATATTATGCTGTGATTCTCCTGTGTGCACATATTAACTTGGTTTTTCTCTTGTTAACCTAGTTTTGTGTCAATTTTATTATTTTGTACATAGTCCAGCCATAAGAACTAAGAAAGGGTAGGGGGCAGTTCTGCCCCTCCCCAGCACTCCCCATTCCTCCCTGCACCCCGCCTGACAAACACTGATCTACATTCTGCCTCCACAGACTTGTCTATTCTGGAGACTTCCTGTAAATTGAATCATACAGTATATGGTCTTTTGTGACTGGCTTATTTACTTAGCGGAATATTTTTAAGGTTTAATCATGTGGTACATGTTATCAATACTTTGTTCCTTTTTGTGCCCAGTGATATTCCACCATATGGACATACCCCATTTTGTTTACCCATTCATCCATTGATGGACATTTGGGTTGTTTCCATGTTTTGGCTTTCATAGTAACAGTGTTATGAATATTTACATGCAATCTTTTTGTGAACATATACTGTATTTTCAGTTCTCTTGGGTGAATGCCCCGGAGTAGAATTGCTAAGTCATATGGTAACTCTACATTGAATTTTGTGAGGAATTGCCAGACTGTTTTCTAAAGTTTCACCTCTGCTATCTTCCTCACTTTGCTGATGAGGAACTGAGGTGAGGAGGAAACTGAGGTGGGGAGGAAGTGAGAAGATTTGCTCACATTCACGAGTTTTTGAAGGCGGACCGTGGGGCACTAATGGGCTTGCTCCTGAAAAGGAATCCTCTGGTTCCCTCCAATGCTGTTTGTCCATTTTTTAAACTTTCAAGTGACTTCTGTGTGCTAGGTGTTAGGATGACCTTTGAGATCAAGAAAAATATAATCTTTGTCCCCTCAGAGGCACTGTCTAGTGGGGAAAACAGACAATAAGCAATGATTACAATTTTGATGAGTATAATGGTGGTCTACAAGAGTAGCCATAGTGTAACCTATCCTGTCCTTTGTGTAGTAAGAGTTTGGGCTTGGGGCCAGCCTGCTCAGGTTCAAATCCCTGTTCCCCATGTACTAGCTGTGGGATCACCTGGGCAAGCTCCCTAACTCCCTCCCTATATCTCTATTCCTCATATGGAAAACAGGCAGAGCAGTAATACCTAATCTGAGGGACATAAGGTGGATTTGATGCATCAAAATCTTTAAATCACTTAAAACCTGGCCCAGGTGAGCCCCAGATAAATACTAGCTGCTGAGGTTGCCCTTATACTACACGTTAGCCATCATTCAGGGGTGTGTCCTGGTCCCTCTGACTTGCACTGTTTCCCACCGCATTCCCCCACCACTGTCCCTACACACCGCTCTGGCCAGATTTAAGCTGAATCCCCACAGTGCTCCGTTCCAGCATCTGCTGTTCAGCTCATCTGACCTGAAGCTCCGGTTAGAATTCCTGAACACCAGTCTCCTTGTTGTACAGAGAATGTTTTTTTATCTATTTATCTCTTCTTCTTTTATTTATTTATTTTTAGAGAGAGGGGAAGGGAGGGAGAAAGAGAGGGACAGAAACATCAACGTGTGGTGGCCTCTCATGCGCCCCTCATGGGGAACCTGGCCCGCAACCCAGGCATGTGTCCTGATTGGGGATCAAACTGGCGACTCTTTGCTTCGCAGTCCGGTGCTCAATCCCCTGAGCCACACCAGCCAAAGCTATTTATCTTTTCTTCTTAACTAGATTGTGAGTTCCTTGAAGCCAGACTTTCTCACTCTTACACTGCTAAAAAAAAAAAAAAAAAAAAAAAAAAAAATTTGGCAAGAAAAACAGGGAGCAGAGTACAGAATGGGTAGTAGGGCCACAGGCTCTGGAACCAGGCACACCTGGGTCTCAAGTCCCGCTCCACCACCTACAGCCACCCAACCTGGGCAGGTTGCTGAGATTTCAGAGCTTCCTTTCTCACCTGTGCAATGTAGGTAGGAGCAGCTGCCTCTTAGAGCCATAGCGGGATCTGCAGTGAGCTCAGCAGCCTGCTCATGCAGGGTACACACCCATAGCCCAGGGTTTCCACCAGCCTCGCCCTGGCCATGCTGCAGAGGAACGGGAGCCCTCCCTGGGCCGCACGCCCAGCAGAGGCAGCCAAGCACAGGAAGTACACAAGGTCAAAAATGAGCTCTCAGAGATGTCCTTTGATCACTATCGTGTACATTGATTGGGTCGAATCGAACAGAATTTGCTGTTTGGGCTTTTTTCCTCTGCTAATCTCATAGATGCTTCCTTTGTTATTTTTATTAAACAAAACAGGAACAGAAAGCATTCATTTAGCTGTACATCCAGTGAGCTATGAAGAAATGCAGAGATTGTGTAATTCCCAAACTGTCCTGCCGCATCATCAGCCCACTAGTCTGAGAAATACTCTAACTCCTGAACTATACTCTGTCCCTAAGAAGTATCCTGGGTAACACTTAAGAGTTATGACAGAAGATATTAAAAAATTCTTCCCACTCAGCGAGGCAAAAGTGATCACACATTGGTAGTGCATGTCCCATATTTAATCTTCAGAAGTTTGTGAGGAATAATAAATAACGTCTTTGCCTTTGAAAGGTGCCTTTTCTTCAAGTGGGCTTTATTAAGGATGAGCTGCTTATTTCTATCAAAAGCAGTCACAGAATTTTTCTATTGCATTGATAGAGAATCCAAAAATAAAAATAAAAGCCGTATATACATATAAAGTGGCTTTCCAATTGCTTTCTATTGCAATTCTGAGAGGCAGCGGCTACGTAGAGGGAGGGTTATTGTCCCTGCAAGTCTCACCCTGACACCCGAACTCGCTGAGGCGCCAAAAAGAGGCCTTGGCAGCTCCTGCTTCCTGTTCGTTTTGTATTCAGAGGCACTTAAAAACCAGGAGAATTTTACCCAAAAGGAGCCCCCAAATATAATTCTAAGTTCAGAAAAATCTCACTCATTTTGGCAAGGATGGAGCTGAAATTTACTCTTATTAGGGTAAGTGAATTGTGTGTTAATGATTTAAGAAAATGTAAGAGAACAAATTCTGCTAAGACCCCACTTTAGTCAAGGGACATGCTAATCATAAACCGCTCTTATCTAGAGTCCTTTTTCAAATATTCTCTAAGACAAAATTTTCATCAATTAGTTTTAAATTTGATTTTAAAATCATAGATGGAAGGCATACAGCATAGGGAATATAGTCAATAATATTGTAATAACTATGTAAGGTGCTAGGTGGGTACTGGAAATATCAAGGGGACCACTTTATAAAGTATATAATTATCCAACCACTATGATGTACACCTGAAACTAATACAAAATAATATTATATGTAAACTATAATTGAAAAATAAAATAAAATAAATAATAGGTTGGTGGTGACTAAACTTGGGCAATACAGAAGAAAAGGAGAGAAAACAGAGAAGAGGAATGAATTGGCCCATGCTAAACTGATATTTAACAGACACAAATCAGACCTTGGAGAGTGAAAGCTGGGGAGAGTAACTAAATCCACACACTCCCTTACCTGTACCACAGAGCCCTGCCCACACCAGGCTTCCCAGGGCTTTGCCGCAGACCCTTTGTAACAACAAAGTTTCTGAACCACTAGCCAGGACACACAACTGAAGGGAAATAGCATGTCTGAAATGAACACTGACTCAGAAAATCCAGCTCTCTTGCAACCCAACCTCAGACACCTACAGCCTGAATTATCCTCGGGAGGGATTCAGAGCATTAGAAGCACACTCCCCACCCTTTCCTCCTTGTTTTTAGGTGGAGGCAGTGGGAGAATGAATGTGGGTGATCCTCTACTTATTTCCAGTAGGTTCCTTTTGACACTAGCAGCCCCTTCACCATTGCCAAGAGGTGTCTGGGGAGAGGAGTCTGTCCTGGGCAGCCCCGCTCACGCTGAGAAGACACCATTTTCAGGCACCCCAGGCATGAAAGCCTTCAGCCTGCCTTCCTTTCAGATTTCAGCATAGTGGACAGTGTGTAGTGGCTGTGGTTTAGTTCTTGTTAAAATCCTGAAACCCTTCTCTGCTTGAGGAGAGAGTCTTGGATACAGAAGAAGTTAGACCTTTGTACCTCCCCCAGGTCATGACTCAGGGAGAAAATCCAGTGGTCTCCTGCAGTGGAATCAAGAATTCAGAGGAAGAGTGAGAGCTGGGGAGAACTAGATGCCTTACCACCTTTGGTACACAGGGGATCCTGTGTTTATTTCTACCAATCAGGTTTCCCGGTATGGTATAGAACCGGAAATGTGGCCTGCCCTTCAACCCACTTCCTCCTTCCCATAGGAGATGGTGACAGGAAGGGGAAAGGGCAACAGACTAAGCCAGCAGGGACCTGGGGGCCTGGCCCTACCCCTAGCTGTGCAGCGGGTCACGGGGAATTCACTCCATGTCTGTAGCTTGCTTTCTTTCTCCTCCAAACACGGGGTTTCCACACTTTGGGTGAGGACTTCTGGAATGGGGCACAGTATGCAAATGATACACATGCGTTCTTCTGGGAAGAAGTGCCAGTGCTTTTCGCCAGGGGCTGAAAGAGTTCCCCGACCTCCTGTGGATAAAAGGTCATGACTGAGGACCCTGTCCTCTGACTCTGGGTGGCATGGTGGCCATTTCCTGGGCTTGCCATTTGACAGGACTTTCTGCTGGTTCTCAGCTCAGTGACCTTCCACTCACAGCTCAGACATCACCAGAGATTTCTGACCCCCCTCTGGGACTCCTGCCACTCACAACCGTGATTCTTTTTATTTAACCAAGTCTTGTTTGGGCCGTGGAACCAAGAGGTCGAGTTCCCCCTGGTGACACCACCACTTCTCACAGGGCACATGTTCCCCGGGGCAGGGGGAGAACAGACCCTAAGGACACTGTTGCAAGCTGGGCAGTTGACACTCAGCCTCTTCTCTATCCAAGACCTTCCTCCTCAAGCATAGAAAATGTTCCGGAACTTAACAAGAACCAAACCACAGTGACCTGGTGACACAGAGTGTTCACCCTCCCTGAAATATACAAGGAAAGTAGGACAAAGTCTTTTGCATCCACGCTTCCTGGAAATGATGTGTTTTCTGTATGAGCTCAGCAGCCAGGAAGTGGACCCAGGCTCCTCCAGCTCCTCCCTGTGCCTCTGCTTCTTGGTTTTTCCACTAGACAGCTGTGGGCCCACTGAGCAACCCAAGACAGCCCGGGAATGGGTGTGAGAATGTGGAAGCATCATGTGTCATTAACCTATTTGTTTCTCATTTGCTCTACATACCTATACCCACCCTCAGCGCCAAATCTTTATACAGTTGTGATCTCTTCCTACTCTAAGCTCTTGGCTCCGATACCTTCGCCAGGCAGTGAGTTCCCGATGGCAGGGACTGTGTCTAGGTCAGGATCCCATGGCCCGGCATCTGCGACACTGAAGAAGGGCTCTAAAGGAGCACCTGAAGAAATCCCTGGGACATCCGTTTCTTTGGTCTGGCTGGTGTACCAATCACAGGGACGGGCGGAAAGGTGAGAAGGCAGCAAGGAACCAGAGGTCCACAGGGGCTCAGGGAATTGTCACTCCCCTCCAGCACAAGCTCTTGTTTTCCATCCTCTGGGTTACCCTACCCCAGGGGGCTGACGTGACAGGAAGGAAAGCCCCAGCTGGTCACCAATGGCAGGGAGGATGAAAGGGCACTTTTGCCAAGAGATGGGAAATGGGGTGAGTGAGCCACCAGAGGCACCTATCCCAAGGGACAGTCAGGTAGCTCTAACCATGAATGATGTGACCTTTGCCCGAAGGCCACACAGGACAAGAGAGCGAGCCTTCTCTGAAGGTGCATCTTCACCTGGGCCCCGACCGCTTTGGCCATCTGGGGAAGCCTGCAGACCGCTCCTCAGACTGCTGTTTTAAATACATATAAGATACATAGAATTTCAATGAAAACAATCATCCTTTACACTAGAAGTCAAAATATTTTTACAAGGTTAGTATAGTGATATACGTGCATCTTTATGAATGCACTAAATAACAAAATCTGGGAACAAATCTTTACTTACCTTAATTTTGAAATAGGGATGAACTCAAAATGATATTTCAGGGTAATCCACAAGAATCATAAAATGATACGAAAAATATCTGTGATTTCTATGGGTGACAAAGTCACAAGCACTACTGTGGTTTGACACCCACATTCATAGTGGAAGAAAATGCTTGATTTCAGTTAGTGGTTAGTGAAAATTAAGGTGTAATTTATTCCCCCTCAAGTTCACAGACTCCTCTGAAGTCCATCTGTGGAGCTGCAGAGTTAAGAATCCTTACCCTGGACCCTTCCCCAGTCACGAGACAATAGCAGGATTCCTAGGGCAGTGGTTCTCATTGGCCACACACAAGAATCACCTGGTGAGGTGACGCCAGCCCCACCTAAATGGAATCCCTGAGGATGTCCTGGGTTCCACCCTGGCATCCAGTGTTTGGGGTTTTTTTTTAACTCCCCAAGGGATTTTAGCTTCTACCATGTAGCCAGGGTGAAGAGCCACCGGCTAGAGGGACAGAACCAAGGAAAGTGAGCCTCACTGAGTTAGAGGGCCAAGCACAGTCACAAGAGCAAGCCTGAGCTCTCCTCGCGAGACTGGAGTCCGAGCATCACGGCCCATTTACCAAGCCCACACCTATGGGGGGCTGATCCCAGGCTGGGCCTGGCACTAGGCACAGAGGATACCACAGAGGGTGGCCGTCCTCAACACACACTCCTTCTGGCCTTGGGCTGGTGGTGCTCTTTTCTGGGTAGGACCCTCCCTCCAAGCTATCACACCCCACGCAGTTGTACCTACTCTTTTCCAAGCCCCACACCATGGTCCATCTACAGCCTCTCCCAGCATAACTCACCCACAGGCAACAGCCTTGAAGAACTCCAGGGATACCATTTACATTGGGTGCTATGAAAATGGTGCCCCCTGGAGTTGTGCAAAGAGGGAACTGCCCATCCCTGATTAGAATGTAAACTCCTTGAGGGCAGTCTGCATCCAGCTCTACTTCCCGATGCCTCTCTGCTTCTAGCACCGACTCTGGCACACCCTGCAAGTATTGTAAAGAATTCCCTTCTGTTCTCTACATTTTAGTCCCCTTGTAGAAGAAGGTGTAGGGGAGTAATCATTCTGGACTCTTCTATTCTTCACAACCCATTCACTTGTTTATTCATTTCAATCCACAAATATTTGAGTGCCTACTCTCTGCTAGGCACTGTTCTAGGTGCTTGAACTATATCAATGAAGAAAAGGTACAAAGCTTTGCCCCCATGGAGTTCACAATTTAGCAGGATGGGGATGGGGGGTGAGCGAGACACTGACACATCATGCCTAAGGAAGTTGTACAGCGTGCTGGGGGAAATGAATACAGAAAAGAGGTCAAGTGGTCGGAAGTGAGATGCACTATTTTACATAATGTGATCAGGGGCACTCATTTGAGAAGGTGACATCTGAGTGAAGACTTGAAGGAGGTGAAGAAGTGAGCCAGATGGCGATCTCATCCATGCAGGGGCCTGGAGGCCACTTGCCTTCTTCCGGAAGAAAATAGAGGCCAGCCTGAAACCATGGAGGGACACAGTGAAAAGTCTCAGGCCTGTCCCTGTGGGAAACAAGGAAAAAATGGAAGAAGGACTTCCATTTTGAACTTCAGTATCAAGCAAAGAAAATTCAGCTCTTACTATCTGGAAAAGACAACGTGAGAATGGCATTGGACTGAGAGCCAGGGATAACCAGCCTCCACCCAGCTAAACAATGGGGGAAGTGGGGCTGGAGGAAGTGAAACTCATGAGCCAGAGGCCTTGGAAGGTTCCCCCAACCCAAGCACAGCAGCTCTGGGCAGACAGCCGGATGCCCAGCCCCCGGCCCACACCTTCCCACTGTCCTGTCCTGGCTCTGGCACCTTTGGTGGGCCACCCATATCACCTGCCCTCTCCCTATGTTCCTTGAACCCAGCAAGCACAGTCCTATTTCAGGGGCTTTGCATTTGCACTTGCTTCTACCCTAGATCTCTGCCAACAGATATTTTTGCCATTCACTGTCACCTTAGTCCTGTTCTCAAGTTTTGCCTCAGTGGTTTTACTTGCCCATCCTGTACTTTAAAAATAGCTTACCACCTTTATCACCTTGTTCCTCTCTGTCCCCTACCCTGATTACCACAATATAATATCATATTATATATCAATGCACTGGTCTGCCTCAGGGCAGTAGAATGTGAGCTGCATGGGGCCAAAGACTGTGTCATATTCATCACTGTGTAGACGAAAATGGGCTACATATTAAACCTGACAAGCTCAGGGGAGACTGCATGGTGGCCTTACAAACTCTGTGATCTAAGGTAACCACATAGTATGGTCTGCAATGAAAACTTTCTAACTAAAAGCAGGTCATGTCACATCTTAGGCTAGAATCTTCCCTAACAAAAGTCAATCTTTACCTTGAATGAGCCTGTCTATTGTCTTTTTGCATCTATGATAACACACCTTAGGAATGTCAAGATAATTTCCTTTTTTTTTTTTTTTTGGAACCCTCAAAGCACAAGCAGAACACCAGAGAGGAGACCATGAATCCCCTCGTTGTTGTTGTTATCATGTTAGTTGTTGACTGTTAACTATCCTGGACCCACCTATGTGAAAGAAGTATGTGTCTATCATTTTATATTTTATCCTATCCCAGAGGTACCCCCTTCCCACTTTGCTTTCTGCCACCTCCCTAATTTAGCACCAATGGATTTCATGTAACTCCCTTATGCCACTTCTTTTGATTGTAATGTATAAAATAAGATGTGAAAACTACCGTTTTCCAGAGCATTTCCTCAGTCTGTTGAAGTTTTTCTTCCTGGCAATTGTCACCAGTTTGACTCAAACTCATAAAAATTCTTATAGGTTTGGGCATTTCTTATGGCCCTAATCCAATTGTCTTTTTTTTTTAATGGTAGTAGTATTAAGCTGTGGCTTAGTATAGGCCCTGGGACTTGCCCATGGTGCTCTTTATGTACAAAGTCCGGATGTTCTGCCAGTTCTTTTTGAGAAGTGACACCAGGAAACTGACAGCTAAGTGGACGTTGTACACAGCTCATCATCCGTCATCTTCACATGGCCAACAGTCACTGCCAGACACATCACCTTCCTTATCTGGAACTTAATTGTGGATTTCACCTCATTGACTTTGGCCACCATGCTCTCGTTGTGGATCAACAAGGAAGGGAACTTGCCAGCCTTATTCAGACCTGGGCCCAGGATTCATGGGATCTGCTTGATCAGCAACTCTGAAGCCAAAAAGGCATCATACTTCTTGGCCAGCATCTTGAGCAGTGTTCTCATTCTTGTTGGGTTTCTTCAGCACCTCAGCATCCATGTGTGGGATGTCCAGGGCCTTGGTCTCATCACAGCACTGCTGGTCTCCCAGAACACACATGGAGAATTTGGGGTGGGGAGTGTACTCAAGCCTGATGGTGCCCAAGAAGCGTTTGTCCTTCTCTAAGGGTCATAGTTCTTCAAGCTGATCTGCAGCTCCACCCAGCTTGCCGGTTCCCGTGCAGGACTTCCTGCTCCACCTTGGAGAAGACATCACGGGAGACTGCTGCTTGCAATTCCTCGCATCGCAAAAACCGGAAAAGAGCTCCAATTGCCTTTATAAGGAGAAAATATTTGGACACAAGGGGAAGAAGATGTGAGACAGAAGGAGAAGGCCATATGACCATGGTGGCAGGGATTGGAGTGATGCATCTACAAGCCAAGGATGGCAGACCCCCACCGGAAGCTAGGGAAAGAGAAAGGATCTTCTGCAGCCTTCAAACGGACCGTGGCACTACCGACACCTGATTTCTGACTTCTAGTCTCCAGAACTGTGAAAAAAAACTTCTGTCTTAAGCCAGCCAGCTTTATTAGGGCAGCTCTAGGAACTCATGCTCCAATGTTATCTGGAACTCCAGTCTCATAAGTGGCCAAAAATGGGTCACCTCATTTACTGGGCGCCCATCCACGGAGGGCCCCAGATGCAGGAGACATGTCCCTGCCCTCAAGGAGCTAGTGCGGAACATATGATTTACAGCTTGTTTACAGCTTGCAAAGATTTCCCTGCCCGTTTTCAAAACTGCATCTTCCAGAAAGAGGAAGTGATGGACCTGCAGTGAAGCAAGCTGGCATTGTGAAAGCAAATGCTGACTGAGAGGAAAGGGCCTCAAGTCCCAGCCCACAGGATGTCATCACAGAGCAGTACCAACCGATGCGAACATAATGCCAGTCACGTATGCCATCACAAATGTTCTAATTACATTAAAAAAAAGAAACAGGTAAAATTAATTTTAATAAAATATTATATTTAACCCCAAATATCCAAATTATCTTTTCATATATTATAATCCATATAAAAATTATTGAGGTAATTTTATTCTTCTTTTATACTAAGTCTTCGAAATCCAGATACACACAGCACAGAGCAATTCAGACCAGCCGTGTTCCAAGTGCTCCGTGGTCACGTGTGGCTGGAGGATGTCGCACTAGACAACGCAGTCATGGAGGCCTTCAGACACACTAGCTGTGCTTAACATAGGTCCATGGACCTCTAGGGCTTCATCAATGCGCTTTGGGAAGTCTATTAATTTTCCTGAGACTGTGGGCTAAAATTCAAGTCCACCTGCTCTTTCCTCAGGAGAGCGTTGATACTTTTACTAGATTTTCAGAGTCTTGGCTCTTCCAAGGGGTTAAGAACCCCTGCAGTGGTTACAGACTTATAGGCTGAAGATGGAGCCCAGCTCCTTCCTTTTACAGTCCAGGAGTCTGTGGACAGAGAAGGGTGGTACCTTATTCAAGGGACCACATTGCTTTGTGACACAGTTTGGACCAAAAGCCAAGGCTCTGTTAGTCCACCCACAACCTCCCCCACAGCTCCTGTCCCCAGCTCTGTGGGCAGCTGAGGTTCTCATTGTGACATCAGTAATGGGGAGGGTATGGTAGTGGGAACTGAAGTCAGCAAGCAGCAGTTTCCACAGCTTCTTGCACCTACAAGTGTGACCCATTCTTCTGCACTTTCATCTCATACAAATTTCCACAGAAAGAACAACTTCCTCTTCTTTTTTTCTTTTTTGTTCTTGTCACATCTTCCTCATCAAGAGCCTAGCATCTGTAAGTTTCCACCTTGCCATTCAGAGAGAGGCTCCCAGGAGAAACCCATCATCCCCCCAACCCAGGGTGGACCTACAGTGAAGGCTCCTTTATAACGGGAGTCCCCAAATCTGGCTGGTCCTCAGAATCACCTGGGGAAGGGGGTGCGGGGTGGGAGGGGCTCAGACTCATTGCACCTGAATCTCTGGGAAAAGGGCCCAGGAATCCTCTATTGACAGGTGATTCTGTTTGTGTTTGCCTTTAGATTTGTTTCTTTTTCCTAAGGGATGGCATGGCAGAGTGAGAGCTGAACTTTGCTGTCACTTGAATTTTGAGGTTGGCTTCCTGTCACTTTCTAGCTCTGAGACTTTGGGGAATTTTTGTTCTATCTTCTCCGAGTCTCCATTTCCTTTCCTGCAGAACAGAGACAACGTGAGATTAAATCACCCACAGCTATTAAGAGTCCTGCTTTCATTCCTTGCAGATTCCAGCCTCCTGGTCCTCATCCTTGTCTCCCCCTCAACCAACTGACTCCCCATTCTCTCCCATGTAACTGGGAAGTTTCTTTCAAGAATGTGGTCTAGTGGCTTGAAGAAGAACCAGGTGTTTCGGACACCAGCATATTAAGAGTGAAGACACTTCCCTGAATTCCTACCAAGATGCCAAAATAAAGATAACCATAGTTATTTTCCCCCAAAGGATGGAAAAAGAATATTTCTGAAACAAATTTCTTCTGAGTTCCCAAAGCCTTAGTTACCTGCACTTCCTCTTTGACCTCTTTACTGGGAGCTGGAAGCCTGGGTTCTTAGACAGGGCCTAGTGTAGGGGCCTTGTACAAAAGGAGTGTTCAATAACGCTTTGCTGATTGCTGAATTTGATAAGCCCTCCAAAGGGTGAAAGTGGAAATTCAAATTAACTTAGGGCCTAGTCTAAATTATGTCAGCCTGAGACCTTCATGACTTGTGTTTAGGTCAAGTCCCATTGAACCTGAAGTTGCAAGAGAGGAAACAAGAGTTTCTACAAAACAGCTTAACCACAGTGTGCACATATCTTGTTTGTTATCTGCAGTGATGCTTTTGGTTTCAGATGCAGAGACCTATTGCAAGATTAGTTCGCTGGTCCAGGAACTATATCTTTGCTATTAGATCAGCTGGGGACAACAAGGGACAGACTTCTACTCAGGGTTGGGACCTCTGTCACTTTCAGAAAAACTTTTTCAAAAATGGGCTTCTTTTCAGCAAAATGAATCACAAAGTCAAGGTGAAAGCACATTGAGAAGGAATAAATCTTGCTCAGGGTGTGTTTTCCTGAGTCATTAACTTGTTTTATTTCATGAAAACATTGTTGAATTGTGTGAATAAATCCAGTTTCCTTTTTCTCATTGGTTGCTAGAAAGCTGAGTGAATCCTGTGACCCTCAAAAATGAGAATGTCCATTTCTGTATTAGTCTCTTCACTGGCTCCTTTTATGTTTGTATCTTCACTTTGTCTCTGTTTTTGCCATCAACCTGCTGAAATTTGTCTTAAGTCCTGTTTAGAATACGGAGCTGGGTAAGAGAAGGGAAAAATTTGTCCTTGCCCTTGAGGAAGCAAGAATAGGTAAGTAAGGAGATAAGTAACAAAAATGGAAGTCAATACTTCCATTTTTAGCACTTTATGCAAGGCAGTATGGTATATATCATCCTGAGGCAGGCGATAGTCAGGAAGGAGGAAACTCCAGAGGTGCCCCAGGGCTAAGATAAAGAACATGGATAAAGGGCGGAGGCCCTGTCCTAAGCCTGGCAGTTTCTGCATCTGGAAAAGCATTAAATCCTAGTTCATCAGGACTGCATCTGTACAGAAGATGCCATGTGACCCCTACTTCATTATAATAAATTAGCATTGTGGGACCCTCTTCCCAGTAGCCAATCAAGGAAATCTTGGGAGGCCCACCCTGAGGAATAAAAGCCCTCTAGCCCCTGAGTTCGGGGCCGCTGCTGTTAGGCTCTTCTCTGCTCCACTCTGCTCAGAGTTGGCCTGCTCCCATGTTCTGTGTGGCTTAATAAATCTGCTTTTTCTCGCTTTCTGCTATAAACTCCGTGTGTTCGGTTCAATTTTTTGTCCACGATCACCAAGAACCTGGTTACCTGTGCCCACCTCTGACAGTTTGTGGTGAGCCAGCCTGGAGTAGACACCGCAGTGGTAAGCCCCCTTTCCTGAGTGGGCTGCCACCCAAGGATGCCCCTTCCCATCGCCATTTATTCTGTTTTGGTGAGTCTGATGTTCTCTGATGGAGGGTCGGCCACTAAATTGTGGGCACGGGTCGGGCAGTTAAAAGCTACAAGGGCGCCCACCGCTTGAAGACACCCGCGATAGGATAACCTGGGTGCGGAACGGGGTTAGCCTTAGTCCCCGCCAGGTGCAAGAAAATGTCCCCACCCCGGTCAGACACACTGAAAACTGTAAGACACCACCCCACCCTGCGGCCGCTCCCTCATAGGCATAGTTTGACCTTCTATATGGGATATCGGTCACCACCTTGTCTGCGCCAAGATTCCCTTTTGCAGTCTCCTCATCGGGTCCACAGAGTCTTTTACGGTTGTCCTCCCCGGTTGATTTTGGCCTTTATACCTGCACTCATACTCCACTTGCCTTTTTGTTTAGGTAGGGTTGCTGCTGTCTTTGTACCCAGAATGTTACCGAATATTAGACCTGCTTGGGGAAGGGGACTACTCGTTCAAGGGTTTGTGTAGGTTTCGGGTAGTGAATGCTGCTGTTGGCTTTCAGAGTCCCTTTGGGACATTTACCAACGTACAGCCCTGTCCTCCCCGCACTTTGCCCCGTTAGGCCAGATGGGCCGGTCTGGGGTGCCTTCCTTCAGAGTAAGGGGAGTGTATGTCCAGAGCCCAGCTGTAACAGGGCACAGCCAGGGCTCCTACCCGCCCCCGCCAAAGGGTATTTTGTAATGGAATCCAGAGATTGGGGTGTCCAAGAAAAATATATTATCCCCACCCCAGGGTGGGCCGCCATGGGGGATGGGAGCCTGGAGCAGGGCCATTGAGAAGTCAGTTTGCATGTCAATACCAGGATAGCTTCGCTCCTCCTTTGCAAAGAAGATTATTTGGCATATCACCAAAGCTAATCAGGAAGGTTTGAAAGACTTACAGAATGTGACCCAGAGAGAAAGAGGAGAGACAGGGGCCTGCAGGAGAGACAAAGGGACACAGACTCTGGGGAACAGTGTGAAGACCAGGCGGGAAGAAAGAGGGGAGAAAGGACTCTTGCTAGTGGACCATGAGCAGGTGCCACATGGTTATGGATTAAGAGCTGGAGATCGCGGCGACGCGGTAGATGGTGCTGAGACCCCTGAGAGGCCTGCCTAGCCGAGCCCCGGACTTCCGTTCTTTTTCTTATGAAGGACGGTACCGCTGACTGGTCTGACTGGCCTGACTGGGCAAAGGGGTGAAGGCAGGACGGTGTGTGTGCTGGTGGTTGTTTTGAAGGGATTTTGAGGTTTAAGGGTGACATTTAGCCATTAATCAAACCTGTATAACTTTTGAATAAATAGTTCCTTTCCTTTTCACCAAACTCTGCCATTCAGAGCCATAATTCCAAGGGCGGGGGGCAAAGGACCCATAACCGAGGGGTCCCGGGTGAGGAGGGTGTTGTTGTTTTGGTAATAGCATCGGCGCATGCCCCCCCCCCCCATGGGTCCTTTTGTTCAGTAACACTAAGATTATAGATGAAGTCTCCAAAGATACCGCTGATGCTCTAGCTGGACTATCAAGATCGGTAGACTCACTGGCAAACGTAGTCATGGTTAGTCACCTTGCCCTTGACTATCTTCTAGCAGAACAAGGTGGGGAATGTGCTGTTATCAATAAAACCTGCTGCACCTATGTAAATAATTCTGGAATGGTTGAAACTAACATAAGGAAAATTTATGAGCAGGCAGAGTGACTACACAGATACAACCAAAAGGACCAAGGAACTAGGGATACATTGACCTCCTGGCTCCCTAGTTTAACATGGCTACTACCACTCCTATGTCCCTTAATTTTGCTGATCTTATTACTTTTAGGCCCTTGTTTGTTTAATTTACTTGTTAAGTTTGTATCTTCTAGTCTTAAGCAGTTCCACATCAAATTGATGATGCTCCAGGGTTCCCAAACACTCCCTGAGAATGATGTTGAAGCTGACCAACATACAGTGTCCATGATGGCCTCAGGAGTTCCTCTTCAACCTCTAGGTAGAATAGGGTGAGAGTTTCATGGTTCTCAATAGACAGGGACTACTGCCCCATATAAGCCGGAAGAAGTTACAGAAGAATGATCTTTGCCCTTCGACAACCCCTAAAAGATTTTTGAGAACCATGTCTCTCAAGGGGAAAGTTGAGGCAGGAGGTAGTCAGGAAGGAGGAAACTCCAGAGGTGCCCCAGGGCTAAGATAAAGAACATGGATAAAGGGCGGAGGCCCTGTCCTAAGCCTGGCAGTTTCTGCATCTGGAAAAGCATTAAATCCTAGTTCACCAGGACTGCATCTGTACAGAAGATGCCATGTGACCCCTACTTCATTATAATAAATTAGCATTGTGGGACCCTCTTCCCAGTAGCCAATCAAGGAAATCTTGGGAGGCCCACCCTGAGGAATAAAAGCCCTCTAGCCCCTGAGTTCGGGGCCGCTGCTGTTAGGCTCTTCTCTGCTCCACTCTGCTCAGAGTTGGCCTGCTCCCATGTTCTGTGTGGCTTAATAAATCTGCTTTTTCTCACTTTCTGCTATAAACTCCGTGTGTTCGGTTCAATTTTTGTCTGCAATCACCAAGAACCTGCTTACCTGTGACCATCTGTGACAATCTCACTAAATTCTCCAGAAGTCTCACCAGGTAAGTACAGAACTGTTTTTCCTCAAATTGAAACTGGAATAGTCAGTGTTTGTGCTGTCTGTCACTACAAGAACCAATAAGCAGAGACAAGAATCCTCACAGGCACTTTATTCAGATACCAGTGATCTGAGAAGACGGTGATCTATGTAATCTCAAAACCCATCATAACATCTCAAGCCAAACTTTTTTATAAGGAGAAAGAAAGGGTAGATAAGGGGTTTGGAAAAAGGTTAATCAGACAAGATTTGCAGTCCTGTAACAATTTTCCTAGTATTTATTTATCTGCTGATCAATAGGTGTTTATCCGAGTCACTTCCCTCCCTGGAACACGATAGCTCAGAAACCATCTCTATGGCTTCCAGACTCCCTGAGGCACAAAGTTTGAGTTATTTGTAGACCTCTTAGAGTCAGTAGGTCATGCATTCCAGTTCCTGGAATAACAGTTTTCCACATGCATTAATCACCTAAGCCTATCAACTATGACTGAAGCTAAAATCTTTAACTCTTGAGTTTCCCTATCAAAATTAGTTTTATAGATGGGGAAAGAATCAAGAAAGGTTAAGTCATGAGGCCAAGATCACACAGCTGCTGAATAGTATGGCTGGGACCCAAGCCCTAGTGCGAGTGATAACAGATCTTGGGCTCAGAGGCATAATATTTACAATCAAATGTTGGGGCAAATAGTAAAGGTGCTGTAGTGGTTTTCATAGGGAGTCTGCGGAGATAACTTCTGGCTAGCCTGCTCTAAAAAATGCCAATGTCTTTGACTCAGAGAACATTATTATTAGGTTCATAGTGCCTTGACTGTAATAACAAATAGCTAAGAAAGTAAAGAGCCTGAGGGTCCCAATGCTACTGCTCCCAACTTCCCCTCTAACGCAGGCTTCAGGGAGGACACATTGACTACACACCCTTGAGGGCAAGGACTGTGTCTCATTGTTAACACTGCAGATGAAGACAGCTGTACTCAAACCCACAGAATTGTATTGTGATCACGTACATAACACCCACAGACACATTCAGACCCCACAGATTCCCCGCAGATAGGGGCGTCCGTCTTTTCCATTATAGCATTGCTTACGGCAGTGGTCTACAGTTTTTCAAATTTCAATGAAAAGGAAAACAATAGTAAGCTAGCTACTTTATATACAGAAATAACAAAAACAGGTCTGTGTCCAGAGTACATTAGAAGGTTCGGGACCCTGAGTAGGCAGTTCATACTAAGATCGCTGGGGCATTACTTTCTACCAGTGCTGATGTGGAATTGGTAAGAACTGGGGTCAGCCCTGAGGTGCGTGGACCCCCCCCCCCAAAAAAAATGGTGCTGTAATCACAAATTCCTAACTGGACAGGTCATGTCCAGTGGGTAGTCATGTCTCAGACCTATAACTTCCTTAGTGAGAGGTTTTAAGCAAGTCTTGTCCATTGTTCTGATGCATCTACATTAACATACCTTTGAAATATAGGAAGTAACACCTCTCCAAGGCATAACCATTCTCAAGAGGGCACATAATCTTGTTAACTATCCTGTTATCCAATCCTCACCCTGCTTTCTCCTACATTCATGTAATCTTCCTTAAATTCTCATCTTTAATTCCAAGAGCATAAAGGAAATTATATAACTATCCTTCTGCAGAGCATTTCAAATCTAGCTTCTGGGCATTGCCATCAGTTTTGGCTCAAATAAACTCTCATAAAAATTCTCCACAGCCCTGGCCAGGTAGCTCAGTTGGTTGGAGTGTCATCCAGATACACCAAGGTTGTAGGTTTGATCCCTGGACAGAGCACAATATAAGAATCAACCAATAAATGCATAAATAAATGGAACAACAAATTAATGTCTGTCTCTCTCTAAAATATAAATAAATAAAAATTCTCCATAGGTTTGGATGTTCAAGCCCAGCAAGACTTAAGACTTAATTTAAAAGTAGTTTCAGCCTCTTCCAGAAATGGAATTTTAAACCAGTCTGGAATATCCTGGTTATTCTGCCGGATAAGACCCCTGCCATCCTCCCCACAAAAAGTCTCCTGGCCTGAAAACAATCCTTTCTTTTCCCTTTCTACTAACTTTCTAGTCCCACCCATCTTCTGCCTATAAAAAGCCTTCTAATGTTACAATTGGTTTATTTTTAAAAATTGTCTAACTCAATTGTGGGAGCAAATCCAAAATCTGTAGAGAAGGCAGCAGGCTGGAAAACCACAGGAGTTGATGTTGTGGGCTTGGTTCAAGGGCAGTATGGAAATAGAATTCCTTCCTCCTGGGAGATGACAGTCTTTTCCTTTTAAAGGCCTGCAATATTATGGGAGGTAATCTGCTTTATTCAAAGTCTACTGACTTAAATGTTAATCTCATCTGCAATGAACTGATTGTGTCTTCCCAGAAGTCACAGGATGAAACCTTAATGTGTGATGGTATTAGCAGGTGGGGCTTTTGGGAGATAATTAGATCATGAGAGTGGACCCCTCATGAATGGGCCTAGTTTCCTTATAAGAGGCCAGAAAGCTAGCTTATTCTTTCCACCATGTGAAGACAGAGTCAGAAGGTGGCTATCTGCAACCCGGAAAAGGGTTCTCACCAGAACCCAACCTAGCTGACATCCTGACCTCAGACCACCAGCATCCATAAATGTGAGCAATAAATTTCTACTGTTTTTAAGCCTCTATGGTACTTTGTTATAGCAGCCTAGACATACTAAGACATCTAAAAAATACCTTCCCAACAGTATCTAGACTGTAGTTTGACCCAATAACTGGATGCATAGGCAAGCTGACACATAAAATTAACCATCTTGAGCACCTAACTAGCTTTGTAACTTGGGCCTCAGCAATGATACTTGCTTCATAAAGTTGTTGGGAGGGTCAAATAGGGTGCACACATGAGTGCTTTGCACAGTGTCTGGCACATGGTGAGTAGGGTCAGGTCAAAGTGGGGTCCCCTGGCAGCAAGGTATGAAGGGGACAGGTCTGTGGACTTCCATACAAGTGTCAGTGGCAGCTGAACCACTTTACCAAAATGGGAAATGCATTCTGCCAACTCAGAGCTGCATGGGAGCAAAGACACGTCCTTATGACCTATTCCTTCTGGGAATAGAGAAGCCACAGTTGTCAGCTGCCTCTCTAGATGGCCTGACCATGGGGTCTTTTGAGCTTTACCCTGAGGGCAGTGATGCTAACAATGCACCAGCTGAAGGGAGACCATATCCTATCCCAAGGGCCAGCCCAGTGACCTGTCTCTGTGTCTTTTGGCACACTACAAGAAGGGTCGGGCCATCAGATACATCCATTCAAGAAAGGTGAGGAGATCCAAGATGGTGGAGGAATGAGTGGAAGTTACGCTAACCTCCTCCCAGGACTAATCTGAAATTACAACTAAATTGTGGAGAAATCATCTGGAATAAACAACTGAACAATAGCAGGAGAGAAGCCTCATAACCACGGACAGAGAAACAACCACTTCACCACAACATGACTGGTACAGAGTGGAGAGGAGACACAAGAGGGTTGACTGGGCTCCCGGGGGTGACAACTAAAGTGCCGGAGCAGTATTTCAGCGGCTGGTGGGGGGCATTCCCCCTGAGAAGTGTGGGGTCTAAACCCCAACTGGGCTCCCCAGCCTGAGCCTGAAAAGTACACAGATAACATCCAGCTGTGAAAAGTGGCAGGGTTTCTCTCTGCCAGAGATGGAGGGCTGGAGACGCAGAGAGCTGTTTAAAGGGACCAACACATAAATTTTCATATGCAGCCACTTATCCTGGACTCTGGCAAAAGGGGAGGGACTGGGTAGGCTAGAGGAGAGATGGGATGGTGGCTTTGGGGAGAGAACTGAGAGAGCAACTGCCAGGATCCCAGTGCTGAGTCATCCCCCATATTGCAGGAGCTATCTTGCTCAGGAAGACCACTCCATTTGGAGTGGCATCAACCTGAAGGAAAGCTATAGCCCCACCCCCAGGAGGGATTCTGCCCTGCCCTGTGGTGCTTAAGCTTGACTGCTGAGTACAGAGTGACTATATTAACAACTGAAGGAGCCAGCTGCAGATAGTAAGTCTCTGCTAGCTTCAAACAGGCTGCCTAAGGCCAATCTGGCTGGGACACCACCTGACATCACCAGAGGCGGATCCAGAAAGAAAAACAGTGGTAAATACTAGATGCTACTGAGACAAAATCCACTGTAGTCTTCTCCATGATTTGTGATATTTTCTTTCCTGTACAGTGTTTTAACATTCATTTCTTGTCCTTCAAGTTTCTGCATATTAAGTCACTAGATTTTATGTTATAGCTTATTTCAATTCTCATATTTTGCTCCTTTCTCTTGCCCCATTTTACCTTCTTCTTTCCTCTTCTTATTTTCATTTTAAAATTTGCTTTCTCTCTTGCTACAACTTGTCCCCATTCTGCATTCTTATTATTTCTCCACCGTCAGCCTCTCAAAACCAATTTTTTTGTCAATGGTCATCTCACATTCTTTTTCCTTTCTTAAAATACCCACGTTCTCTCTCCATCTTTATTAATCTTTGCACATTGGTTGTGAAGAGGGTAGTTGTTATTGCATTTTTTCAATTTTATCTCTAGATCTTCACTATTTTTGTATTCAAATCTGAAATTTTACCATTCCCCTCTCCTACTTCATTCTGCATTCATCCTACCTGTTCCTTCTTTCATTTCAAATTTTAATTTTTTCTTATCTTTGCCTGTTTTTTCCTTTTCTTTCCTTTTTTTCTTTAATCATGCCCTTTCTTTTTTATTGTCTCAAATTTTAATTTTTCCCTGCCTTAGCCTGGTTTTCATTTCTCACTCTTAATATTCCATCTCCCTCTATCCTCCTAAAATCACTTCCCATTCCTGTAGACATCTCTTAAGCTTTTCTTTCTCTTTTCTCTCTTATTCCCATCCCTCCTATGTTAATCTTAGCTCATTTGTTGTTGACAGTGCTGTGGTAGATCTTTTTCTTCAATTTGGTTCCCATTTTTAAAATTATTTATTTACTTTTTTTCTTTCTCTTACTTTATTTTTAAATTTCTGTTTAAACCTAATACTATACGCTTCCCTTCTCCTACTCTATTCTGCCTTCTTCATACCTTTTTTTATTTATAATGTAAATTTTACTTTCTCTCTTCACATTGCCCTGATTCCCTACTCTTGTTAGTGCTCCTCCCTCTTACCCTCTCAAAGTCATTTTTCTTTCAGTTAGTCATCCCATATTCACTTCTCCTTTCTTATAATAGTCTTAATCTCTTTACACCCTTATTAATACTGGTTCATTTGCTGTTGATAGTGGGATTGTGGGTGGGAGTAGTTTTTGCTGGTGGGGTTTGTTTCCTGGGCTCTGCGGTTTTGTTCTGGCAGCATGTGCACAACAGCATACAAGAAGTAGTGGGTGGACTGACCCTCAGTCAGCCAGCTGGAGGGAAGGACCCACCAAAAAATGACCAAACAGTCAAAATCCAATTACATCCAGACAGCTAACATAAATGATATAGAGGGTATCCCAAGAGCATCAAGATCAGGAGATCAAGGAGATTGCACCACTGAATCCCACAGGTCTCCTTCCATAGAAGTTCACACCACAAAGACAGAGAATCAAAGCAGAAACAAACAAGAAGAGCCTCCTCCAAAATGGGGAGATGAAGAAACAACCCCCAGTCGAAAGGAAAGGAGGGATCCCCAGAAAGAGTGTTAAATGAAATAGAAGCAAGTAAACTATCGGACACTTAGTTCATAACAATGGTTATAAGGAAGCTCAATGAACTCTGTGAGAATTACAAAAAACTACATGGAAGCTACAAGGAACTTACTGCAAACTACATCAGCATGAAAAAGGACATAGAAACTATCAATAAGAACCAGGAGGAAATGAAGAATACTATTTCTGAATTGAAGAACACAGTAGAAGGAATTAAAATCAGGTTAGATGAAGCAGAAGATCAAATCAGTGAGCTGGAGGACAAGGTAGAAAAAAGCTCTCAGAGCGAGAAAAGGAAAAAATATTAAAAAACAATGAAGAGGGATTTAAGGGAGCTGCAGGACAACATGAAACATAACAATATCCGTACAATTGGGATGACAGGAGAAAAGGAGGAGCAAAGGATAGAAAGCCTGTTTGAAAAAGTAATGATAAGAAACTTCCCAAATTTGATGAGATAAAAATTCACAAAAGTCCAGCAAGCACAGGGGGTCCCAATCAAGATGGACCCAAAGAGGCCCACTCCAAGACACATCATAATTAAAATGGCAAAATTCAAAGACAAAGAGAGAATCTTAAAGGCAGCAAGGGAGAAACAGGGAGTAACATACAAGGGAGCTCTGATAAGGCTAGCTGCTGATTTCTCAACAGAAGCACTACAAGCCAGAAGGGAATGGCAAAAAGATATTCCAAGTAATGAAAAGAAAAAGCCTGCAACCAAGACTGCTCTACTCATCAAGGCTCTCATTTAAAATGAAAGACGAAAGAAGGAGTTTCTCAGACAAAAGAAGGCTAAAAGAATACACCTTCACCAAACAAACATTGCAAGACATGCTAAAGGGCCTGCTTTAAGAAGGTGAAGAAAAAGAATAAGAGAGAGAGGAACACAGGTACAAAGGGGTAAAATGTCAATGGAAAAGTACCTATCAATAATAACCTTAAATGTAAATGAATTAAATGCTCCAATCAAAAGACATAGGGTAGCTGAATGGACTATATTACAAGGCCACTGTAATCAAAACAGTCTGGTACTGGCATAAGAACAGACACATAGATCAATGGAACAGAATAGAGAGTCCAGAAATAAGTCCTCAATTAATATTCAATTAAAGCTCATTTAATATTCAACAAAGTGGGCAGGAGCATAAAATAAAGTAAAAATAGCCTCTTCAACAAATGCTTATTGGGAGATCTGGACAGGTACATGAAAAAAATTGAAATTAGACCACCAACTTATACCATACACAAAAATAAACTCAAGATGGATAAAAGACTTAAATATAAGTTGCAACACCATAAAAGTCCTAGAGGAGAACATAGGCAAGAAAGTTTCATATATTCCATACAGCAATATTTTCACTGATATGTCCCCTAGAGCAAGGGATAGAAAGGAAAGAATAAACAAATGGGACTATATCAAGTTAAAAACCTTCTGCATGGCTAAAGAAAACATTAGCAAAATGAAAAAGGAACCAACTGTCTGGGAAAACATATTTCCCAATGACACCTCAGACAAAGGTTTGATCTCCAAATTATATAAAGAACTCACACAACTCCACACCAGGAAGACAAACAATCCAATTAAAAAATGGGCAAAGGACCTTAACAGACACTTCTCTAAGAAGGACATACAGAAGGCGTATAGACGTGTGAAAGGATGCTCAACATCACTGGCTGTCAGAGAGAGGCAAATTAAAACCACAATGAGATATCACTTCACACTAGACAGAATGGCCACCATAAACAAATCAACAAACAACAAGTACTGGCAAGTTTGTGGAGAAATGGGAAACCTAGTACCCTGTTAGTGGGAATGCAGACTGGTGAAGCCACTATGGAAAACAGTATGGAATTTCCTCAAAAACCTAAAAATGGAACTGCCTTTTGACCCAGCAATTCCACTGCTGGGATTATGCCTTAAGAATCCTGAAACACCAAGTCAAAAGAAGCTATGCACCCCGATGTTCATAGCAGCATTATTTATAATAATCAAGTGATGGAAACAGCCCAAGTGCCCATCAGTACATGAGTGGATCAAAAAAGTGTGGTACATTTACACAATGAAATACTATGCAGCAGAAAGAAAGAAGGAACTCCTATCTTTTGCAACAGCATGGATGGAACTGGAGAGCATTATGCTAATTAAAAGAAACCAGGTGGTAAAAGACAGACACCATATGCTCTCACCTGTAAGTAGAACCAAATCAATAAAACAAACAAGGAAGTAAAATAGAACCAGAGATATGGAAATAAAGAACAAATTAACAGTGACCAGAGGGGAAAGGGAGGGGGATAATAAGGTAAAAAATGGGAAGGGTCAGGAAAAATGTATAAAGGACCCATGGACAAAGAAAATGGGGTCTGGGGGAGGATTGAATGTTGGGGGGTGGGCAGGGCAGGGGACAGCAATGGGGGGAAAATGGGGACAACTGTAATTGAACAACAATAAAAATTGTTTTTAATCTTTTAATAAAATAAGACAAAAATGGAACTTCCTTAAAAGGAAGGAATGAAGGAAGGGAAGGAGGGAGAGATGGAAGGAAGGAAGGAAGAAAGAATCGCCATGAGGCCCTCTAGAGGGAGTTCACCTTGCATGATAAAGTTTTATTTTTTGCATGTTAAAGTTAAATCTAAAAATACACAGCTTATAACAGAAGTACATATAAAAGGGAATTATTTCCCAAAAAATTAAAGTCCAAGTGAAGCTAGGAAAATTCCTTGTCAAGTGGAATAGGGAAACAGACAGACAGCTGAACACAATGGCCAAGCGGTTTACAGCCAACTGATGGTCACCGGGGCGGGAGGCCTCCAGTGCTTGGCAGGGGGCAAAACTCAGAAAACTAGGACCTCACCCCAGAGTAACCTCTCCCTAGAGATAACATCTAGGCCTCGGTTGTATTTCAGCTGCAGGGTCAACTGTAATGACAGAAGACCCCCTCCTCTGTCACTGGCCAATCAGAGGAGACCATGCCCTGAAAAGGCACACCTGGAAAACTGATGAGTATTCTGCTGAAACCCTCTCCTGAGACCTCCCCTAAGATCCCCCGCTGCAAGGGAGAGGTAAGAGCCTTGAGACAAAGGCCCAGCAACCACATTCTTCCTCTGGGGAGCAGCCCATGACAATCCCTTTCCGTCCTTCCCTCGCTTCTTTCCCCACAGGCAATGGGCAGCTGGCAGCTTGTCCCAGGCTAATCCCCTGAACCTGTCCCTAAAGCCCCCTTTTCTCTGACCTCCCAGTGAACTAAGGCAGCCCAGCCCAGGCTCTGCTGTTGCTTCTTCTATGCTAAGTCCTTCCTTGTTCCACTGTCCCCAGCTTTAATGAGTGTATCCTCCTAGTCACCTGGACTCATGTTATGAATTCTTTTCTACATGAAGTCAAGAACCCACACACCACAGCTGGCCCTAGGTGGACCCACTCAGAACCAGGCTTTGTCCAGTAACACAAGGACTAGATGACCCAGATCTCCACTGTCCAGTAGTTATCAGCCATTGACACTGCCCTAAGATGCCTAAAATAAAATTGAAAATTAATAAAGAATGACTTTGTTGAAATCATACTGACCTTAAAAGTGTCCATTCCAGGCTTGGTGGACAAATTATGGGGACACATAGCTGCTGCCTCCAAGACAATGGCCTGCATGCACACCCTGGGAAAGAGCACTGGGCCAAGGGGAGGGGGCGGGGGGGGCCCCATCCTCTGCACTCCCTGCACATCCAGGCAGGACGGATGCAGATTATCCTGCAACTCCTTTTTATTCTTTGGTAAGAGTTAAGGACTGGAGTGTCAATTACCTTCTAGTATAAATTCTACCTTCAGGAATCACATGAAAACACAGCTTCCCTCCCTTCCACTGCCTGAAATAAGACAACTCATGGGCAAAGTAATAACCTATATAAATGAGCAAGTAAGTGCAGTGACACCCAAAGGACCTGAGCATAGTGAAGGCCCCCCTCTCACTCCTGCTTGTCCAGACATTAAGCCCAGGTTCCAATGTAAAAGGTGGGTGCCTCAACCAAAGCTTCAGGAGGGATCCCCTTGTTGATTAAAGCCAATGGTCCTGGAGGAAACTGACATTGCCGCTCAGGACAACTAGCATCAGAGCCATTCCTCCCTCGCCACAGCCCAGAATGCTCTGTCCTTTCTTCTCTGGTTCATTTCCACTTCTACCCCTTAGCGCTGGATTTCCTCCAGAGTGTATTCAACCACCGCCACAAACATCACCTTGCGCCTGGCACTGTTCTCAGAGCTGGGCTCCACCACACGGTTCCTGCCCTCACACAGGTGGCACTTGTGGCCTTTACATTTTCTGTTTCCTTCTGTGAATCAGCCACTCACAAATCATGAACTCAAGCTCGGAGCTGCCTCCAGGACTCCAGTCTGGCTGGTCCACCTGGGTGGCCATCACCAACTCAGACACCCCATGACTCACTGAATTTCTCTTACCAGCCTCCTCTTGCGCTTCACATACCCATTCCTGCCAATGGCACCACTACTTACCAGTCACCCCAGCCCAAAACTTCAGTGGCAATAGAAATGGGTCACATTTATTGAGTGATGAATATGTTCCATGCACATTGTTATCTAATTTAACCCTCACCCCAAAGCAATAAGGTGAGCTCAGATGAGAAAAGGGAAGCTTAGAAACGTTAATTTGCTCAAGGTCACACAGCCACAAAACCGGAACTCAAATCCAGGTCTATTTCCAATGAGCAGCAGGGATTTTTGTTTGTTTGTTTGTTTTCCCTAGTGTGTCCAAAAATCCTTGGGGATCCCTAAGAACTTTTCAGGGGTCTGTGAGGTCAAAACTAGTTCCACAATAATATTGAGGTTAATTGCCTTTTTAACTCTCTTTCTCTTCCAAGGTTACTGTGGGTTTTCAGAAGCTACGTGATATATGGTATCACAATAGACTGAATGCAGAAACAGTAAGAATTCAGCAACCTGTCTTTCTCATTAGCTGGACATCAAAGAGATTTGAAAAAAATGTAATATAATGCCATTCTTCTTACTACATTTTTCATTTTGGCAAATATAGTTATTATCATAAAATATGTTAACATGGAATGGGTTTATTGTCATTTAGATTTTTCTTAGTTTTAATATCTAATATGGTAGACATCAATGGATATAACCCATGGCAACAAGATTCAACAATTTCAAAAAGCATCAGATGGCCCTGGCTAGTGTGGCTCAGTGGATTGAGTGCTGGCCTGCAGACCAAAGGGTCACCGGTTTGATTCCCAGTCAGGGCACAAGCCTGGGTTGCAAGCCAGGTCCCCAGTTGGGGGTGCGTGAGAGGCAACCATACAATGGTGTTTCTCTCCCTTTCTCCCTCCATCCTCCTCTCTCTAAAAATAAATAAAATCTTTAAAATATATATATATATATATTCTATTTTTTAAAAAAGCATAAAATGGTCTTGTGGTAGACAGGTAGACAGACAGGAGCAGAGCAAGGACGATGGGCCAGGTACAGAAGGTCACTAGGGTGGAAAGCCCCAGGTGCCCAGCAAAACTGGGAAAACAAGGACTTGGTCCCCAGGGTGGCCTTTCCTCCCTTAGCACATTGCTAATCATGCAGTTTGAACCCCTGACCTTTCCTACCTAAAAATAACATTTAGGACTCAGTCGCGTTTCAGCTCCAGGCCCAGAAAAGCAGCAAAGCCAGGCCAGTGATGCCATAGCTGACATCCGGACCAGATACATTGACTAATGATCCCCTGTCCTGGCACCGACCAATCAGTGGAGACCAAGACCCTGAAAGGACATACTTGGAAAGGACACATCTGGAAAGCTGATGATCATTCTATTAAGATCCTACCCCTGGGAACTCCCCTAAAATCCCTGCCCTTAAAAGCCCTTAGGATGGAGGTCCTAGCAGGCTCTCCCTCCCAGGAGCACACCTGCCCTTGTCTTTTCCCTCCCCATCACCTTCTTCTTCCCCCCAGGCATTTCCTTGCCTCCTTTTTTCTCCTAAGCTCCAAGGGTTCTTCTTCTGCAACTTGTTTCGGAGCCCATTTCTTATACCACTCAATTCTTCTACCTCTGTTACTTTCTAAACAAATTTTCCCAATTAACACAGTATGGTAGGCAGAATACTGATCCCCTGCCCCCTCTCCCCAAGATGTCCATATTCTACTCATCCTAATCCCTAGAACCTGGGACTGTTACTTTACGTGACAAAGGGAACTTAAAGATGCAGATGGTATTAATGTTGCTAATCAGATGACCCTAAAATAGGACTTCCCTGGATTACCTAGGTGGGATCAATGTAATCACAGGAGTCCTTATAAATGGAAGCAGGAGGCAAAAGAAAAGATCAGGGAGGGTTATGTGATATGAGAAGGACCCGAATCGTCTTTGCTGGCTTTCAAGATGGAGGAAGGGGCCACAAGCCAAGGAATGCAGAAAGCATCTAGAAACTAGAAAAGGTAAAGAAACAGATTCTCATCTAGAGTCTCCAGAAAGGAGTGCAGCCTTGCCAACACCTTAGTTTTAGCCCAGCAAGACCCGTGTCAGACTTTTAACCTGTAGAACTGTGAGATAATAAATTTGTGTAGTTTTAAGCCACCAAGTATGTGGTAGTTTGTTACAGTTTAGTTTACATAATGCAATTGCGCTGTATTTTACCAGTTGTTTCCTAAGAATGCCCCATTAAATCACAGGCACTGACTACACCTGCCCACAAGCAGGTCCTTCATGGACCACTCTGTCCGGCCTAAGCCTGTCTTTCCAGCCTCATGTTACCGTAAGTGCTTCTTTCAAGATCTTCTTCATTCACAGTTATTCTTCTCATTCTCCTCTCTGGGCCTTTGGCATTAAAATGACTCAACCCCACCCTGGCCAGGTGACTCAGTTGATTGGAGTGTCGTCCCATGCACCAAAATGTTGCAGGTTCGATCCCCAGTCAGGGCACGTACCTAGGTTGCAGTTTGATCCCTGTGTGGGGTGCCGACGGAGGCAACTGACTGATGTTTGTCGCTCACACCTATGTTTCTCTCTCTCACTCTCCCTTCCCCTCTCCCTAAAAATCAGTAAAAACATATCCTGGGTGCAGATTGAAAAAACATTGAAAAAATACTGGCCCAACCCCCCTTTCCACCTCTTCCGCCCCAGGTTCCGCCACGCTCTTGCTTCTGCCCAACGTAACCTACCGTCCCTTCAGGGCTTAGCTCTAGTCCCACCTCCCCCAGGTAACCTTCATCCTTAGCCTCCACACACACTCATTTGGGCGTGGACCACTCCTGCCTGTGCTGTTCCTGTTTCAGATGTGTGTGGACACGCGTCTTGCCTGGGCTGCAGGTTCTCGAGGGCCCCTCCCGCCCAGGCTGTGGATCTCAGCATCGCCATGACCTCTTCCAGAAAGGAGAAAACAGGCTCTGAGAGGGTAAGCGATACCTTCTTGGCCTTCAGTCCACAGATCGTCCCAGCTTTCCCTGGCGCCTCCACGCCCCCACTCGAGAGTTGTTGCACACGTGGTTGCTTGACTGTTTCCTCAACCAGGCTGTATTACTGCTGTCTCCATAGCCAGCCATCTCTGCCTGCATGTAGCACGGCTTCCTGCCCTCACTGCCCCAAACCCGTCTTTGAGCCAAATCTATAGTTACAAAGGTTTGTATGAGCAGAACAAAGATTGTCTCCCAGGCCCAGCTCAATAAAATGGCGTGTGTGTACCCTTCTTTTCCTACTCTCCTTTCCAGCTTCAGGGAGGTATGTGATGGGAACTTGATTTGTTGTGGAGTGACCTGTGGTTCCCGGCGACCCCTGCAACATTGAACTGACCAGAAAAACAAAGCAAATGTTAAGCGATGTGAGCGGGCGAGATCCGTGCTCTTTTCTTCTCTGAGCCTTGGTTTTCTTATCTGTAAATTAAGGAGCCTGGGCCATTATGCCCACCCTCTCTGGTTACTCAGAAAAATGCAAATTAAAATAACAATGAGATACCATTTTCACCCACCAGGTAAGCAAAAAGTTTTAAAAAGCTACATGTCTTAAAATGAAAATTATGCACACCTTAGAGGTCAGGATGGAGGGTCCCGTGGGGGTGCGGACTGATCCAAAGGGAGTAGGAAGTGGGCTCCTCAGGAGCCGGCCAGGCTCTGTTTCCTGCTGTGGGTGCCAAGTCGCACTTGTGCGTTCTATTTGTGAGAGTCATGAAACTGTACATTTGTGATGCATGCTGTTTCTGGTCTCCAAAAGAAAAATTAAAATAATATATGCATGCCCTGTCATCCAATAATTCCACTTTTAGAAATCTGTCCTGTAAAAATACAAGCATCAATATGTAAGGATTTGTTCACAAGCCTATTTCTTGGTTTGTAGTCACATGAAAATTTAAAATAACTTGACTGTTCATCATAGGAAACAGGTGAATAAACAGGGTATATCCATGCTATGGAATCAGAAGCAGCTTATAAAAAAAAACATTATATCAATCTGTATTGAGCTGGAGGAAAGTTTATGACAAATTATTAAGTCGGGCTAAAAAGTTGCAGAGTAAGCTGTGTAAGAAGATTCCATTTTTGTAAAAGAACAAACTGGAAGGAACCAGTATTCAGATGTATTTGAGCACAGATAAAATTATAGAAGAGCGCCCATCACACGGTTCACTTTGGTCTGTTCCCTCAGGAGCGCAAGGCTGGAGGAGAATGATGGGAAACTTCTGTTTCTACGTTCTGGACAAGGGGCCCGGCCCTGAGCAGGTCCGCCTCAGGCCAGCTAGAGTGTGTGTGGGTTCTTGACGTCATGTAAGAGAAAGTTCACAGCACGTGTCCAGGTGACTAGGACAATACAGTTATTAAAGCTGGGACAGTCAAACAAGGAGGGGCTTAGCATAAAGGAAACAACAGCAGAGGCTGGCCTGGGCTGCCTTGGCTCACTGGGAAGTTGGAGAAAAGGGGGCTTTGGGGACAGGTTCAGGGGATTAGCCGGGGACAAGAGGTCAGGTGCCCATTGCCTTAGTATTTAGGACACATGTCCCTGTGGGGAAAGAAATGGGAGAAGAAGGAAAAGGAAATGGCATGGGCTGAACACCAAAGGAAGAGTGTGGTTGCTGAGTCCTTCGCCTTGAGGCTTTTATCTCTCTCCTGCAGGCAGGAATCTTAGGGGAGGTCTCAGAGGAAGGTTTCAGCAGAATGCTCAACAGTTTTCCAGGCGTGTCCTTACAGGGCCATGGTGTCCTCTGATTGGCCAGTGACAGGGCAGGGGGACTTTAGTCACTGCAGTTGGTTCTGGTGTTTCCCACCCGGTTTTGCTGCTTTTCTGGGACTGGAGCTGAAATAGAGCTGAGGCCGAAATGTTCTCTCCAGGAAGGAAAGGTCAGAGGAAGAGAGGTTACCCCGGGGGTAGGGTCCTTGTTTTCCCAGTTTTGCCCCTGCCACGCCTTCCACCCTGGTGACCATCAGTTGGCTGTAAATTGCTCGGCCATTGTGTTCCGCTCTGTCTGAAGTTTCCCTATTCTACTTGCCAAGAAATTTTCTTAACTTCTTACTACCCTGTCTCATCTGTACGTGACTCATTATAACAAGCATATACTTACTTTTTAATTTAAAATTTTAATAAACCAAGAAAAAGCAAGATAGGGGATCCAGGAAAGAGTGGCTACCCCCTGGGAGAGCAGCGGAGGGCTGTCCCAGGATGATGACTGATCTAGAGAAAGGTCCGTGTGGACAGAGCAGGAGGGAGAGGGGCTCCTGGAGGGAGGTCTTTCGGGGAAAGGGAGGAATACATGACTGACAGTGAGTCTGACAATCAGAAACTAAAGGCAAACACTGAGGCGGGTGTTGGGGTGGCAGGGGAGGCAGTTAGAAACTCTAAGAAGAACATAAATTGGTGCAAGGAAAGAATATAATCATAGTATATCTTACTTAATTCTACAGTGGCAATATTTACATAGTCATTGTAATATAGAGTTCATTCATTATATACTTTTAGAAACCCACAGACAAAAAAACAAGAACTTGATTATGACAGAGTAAAATGTATACATAATAGAATGTATATTTCTCCACAATATCAATGTATAAATGAAAAGATGGATGATTTGTGAGGTTGAAGAAAGGAAAGGTAAAAGGGAACTAATTGCTTTACCTTAGTGAATGGTCAATAAATATATGCATATATATTTACATATATGTTTATTATATATTTACCTATGTATGTACATATATACCTGTTCATAAAATATTATTTTACATAACATAATGTAACCAAAAACAAAGTTAATATTGGGAGCTACGTTGAAAGAGGTGAGGAGGGGATGGTAAGTGAGCTAAATCCTCTACTATCATTGTAAGAAGTCAATAAATAATCTTTTAAATTGATAATTTAAGAAATAGTGATATGGCCCTGGCTGATGTGGCTCAGTGGACTGAGCATCAGCCTGCAAACCAAAGGGTCGCTGGTTTGATTCCCAGTCAGGGCACATGCTTGGGTTGCAGGCCAGGTCCCCAGTGTGGGGCGCTCAAGAGGCAACCACACGCTGATGTTTCTTTCCCTCTCTTCCCCTCTCTAAAAACAAATAACAAAACATTTTTTTAAAAAGAAATAGTGATATGACCCCATTATCACATATTCAGGTAACCACCAAAAGAGAGTTAAACAGGCTCCATCCTAGGAGTGGCTGAGGGGGGTGTATCTGGAAGGATAGTACTCAGGGCTGCTACTTCTCATTTTAAACTCTTTGAAACTATTTTTTTAAATAATAGTATATTTTTTTCAGTTATAGTTGACATACATTCATTATTATATTAGTTTCAGGTATGCACCCCAGTGATTAGATACTACATAACTTAGTGATCATCCCAATCTCATACACATCTGACACCATACACAGTTAGAATATTATTGACTATATTCTCTATGCTGTACTTTTTGTTGCCATGACTATTCCGTAACAACCAATTTGTTCTTAATCCCTTTACACTTTTCCCCCACCCTCCCAACCCACTTCCCATATGGCAGCCGTCAAAATGTTCCCTGTATCTATGAGTCTGTTTCTGTTCTGCTTGTTCATTTTGTTTTTAAGATTTAATTGTTGATAGATATGTATATAGTGACATTCTTTTGTTGATATTTTTTATCTTTTTTTATTCTTAAGGAAGACTCTAACATCTTGTAATACTGGTTTGGTGGTGATGAACTCCTTTGGCTTCTCTTTTCCAGGAAGTTCTTTTATCTGTCCTTCAATTCTAAATGATAGATAGCCTTGCTGTGCAGACTTATCTTGGTTATAGGTCCTTGCTTTTCATCACTTTGAATATTTCATGCCAATCCCTTCTGGCTTGCAAAGTTTCTTTTGAAAAATCAGCTGATAATCTTACGGGAGCTCCTTTGTAGGTTACTATTTGCTTTTAAGATTCTTGAAGTAACTTTTGAAAAATGGAAATAAATGCAGTTTTGTGTATGAGTGTAAGCAACATACAACAAAATCTAATTTGTAGATAAGTGAACTAAAAAGATTAAGAACTTTATACTGATAATAACCAATATCTTTAAGAATGGATGAGTTTGCTTCTGGGAGCCTAGAGAGACTAAAAACCTAGGTGAGAATCCTAAGGATCATCATATTTAAGTGATGGATTTTAAAAGCTCTTAAAGGAAACACAAGAAATGGCTGGCAAGGTGAGGGAAAGTGCAGTGTTGTGAAAGAATAAGGAAACGTTTCAAGAAGGGAGCCTCAGTCTGTTAAATGCCATGCTATTGTTAGGTAGGATAGATAGCAAACCAAGGCAAGGAGCAGGAGGGAGACATGTCTCACCCACTAACTCAGCAGCCTGAGCCTGGTCTATGATTTTGCCGGGCGTTCCAACCTCACAGGAAACACCATGCTAACACGGGAGGAGGGCAGTCCTTGAAATTCTATGTATCCTTTCCACTGTCTGGGAAAGAAAGCCTTTGAAACTGTGCTTTCATCCCAAGATCTGAAAGGCCAGATAGGGCCCACAGTGCTCAAAGGAAGAATCCCATTGACATCTTTGGGTATTCACGCCCTTCCCAAAGCTGATACCACCTTTACCTGTCAATCAATATGTAACTTCTTCATTCTCATCCCTCCAACTACATAAGCCCTCAGAACAAATGACTCTCTCTCCGGCTGCCTGGCCTCAGGCCCCCCGGGCTCTTGCCACTCCTGCCCTTGCCACCCCTGTTCTTGGCTGTCTCCCTGACCCACGGCCCGTTCTCTTCCATGAGAACAGATCACCAATAAATCCTTTTTGCACCTAATAGACTTGCTGATCTGTAATTCTTTACTGCGTTGGCAAGAACTGGGTTTCTCCTATAATGCTATCAAGAGGTCAGGAATGATGACTGAAAAGTTTCCATTAGGTTTACCGGTTTGGAGGTCCCTGGACTTCTGGTCAATGACCCAAGTCCATCATATGTTGAATGCATATATATTGGTTTATTGGACTACGCTCAGTATGTGTATATAGAGGTATCTTGGACTGCCTGGCTATAGAAATAGGAGGGAAGGGTTGCATTTTTCTGCTTCAGAGGTCCAAGCTCTTATCTACCTGGCACGTGACCCTCTTACCCTCCAAATGTAGATGGTATTAAATGTAGATCCAAGTTACAAACATATGTTTCTGTCTTGCAGTTTGCAGATTTCCCTAAGACACTCTGCCTACTATAGGATAAAGAATTGTATCCCCATAAGAAGGTACTCGATTTTCATTTTAATCAGACATCACCAGAACACAGCCTTTTTTGGAGTGTGAGAGTGGGGGAATCTGAATATTTACTCCACCCCAAATTTGTCAGATCCTGAGAGATAGTGCTGACTTTGCATGCTGAGTAGTTAACACCAGGTCACTGGGACAACCATATGGGTATTTCCATTCAAATGCCCCAAGAGTTTCTGCTTGCTGAGTCTGTGTTCCTCATCAAACAACCTCCTTCCTTTTCCTGGCCTCCCTTGAGGCATTCTAGGGTATTCTGCAGGGGTCATTAGGGAGTCCCTAGCTTTCATCTAGACGGCTTCTCCTTGGGTCCTGAGAGACTTAATGCTGTGCTTACCAGTCTCAGCCCCACACTGGCATGTACCCAGCAGAATTCTCCTCCTGGTACAGGAGGAAGTCTTTAAAGAACTAGGAGGAAAGACTTGCAGCTCTTTGGCTACCTAAAACCGCTGGGAATGTTCATTTTTGTCCCTCTGTCTCCGGGCTGGGTTCTCGTTAGAAACCAAAGGCACAGAATAACTTTCTGGTTCAGGATGCTACTCCCTATAAAAGATGCTCCAATGTGCTCCAGCTCTGGCATCCTTCTTGTAATTCTAAGAGCAGAGGTTCTTGCACTTAATGTACATAAGAATCACATGTGGTACTACTAAAATGTAGATTCCTGGACCTCAACCCCAGAGTTTCTTATTAGTTCTGGGCTAGATCATGGGAGTCTGCATTTTAACAAGTACTTCTACGTGATCCTGATGCAGGTCATCCTGGGACTTGACTCTAGAAAACAATTCCCTAAACCTATTATTGAAAATATGATCTTAGGTATAATGCTCAATAACATTAGCTTTTATAACTACATTGTATATAAGGTATAAAGAAACTCTAAAAGTAAACCAGAAAAGGCAAGAGTTGGCAAAACAATGCCTACGGGCCAAATCTGGCCTGCCACTTGTTTTCATGAGTAAACCACCTGTTTTCATGAGTAAAGTTCTTTCTTTTTTTAAAGAAAAGATTTTATTTATTTATTTTTAGAGAGGGAGAAGGGAGGGAGAGGGGGAGAGAAACATTGATGTGTGAGAAAAACATTGATTGGTTGGCTCTTATGTGTCCCCAGCTGGGGACCTGGCCTGCAGCCCAGGAACGTGGCTCAACTGGGAATCAAACCAACGACCCTTTGGTCTGCAAGCTGGCACTCAATCCACTGAGCCACACCAGCCAGGGCAGTAAAGGTCTTTTTTTTAAAAAAAAAAATGTTTATTTATTGATTTGAGAGAGAGAAAAACATTAATTTGTTGTTCCACTTATTTATGCATTCATTGGTTGCATCTTATATGTACCCTGACCAGAGGAATCAAACCCGCAACTTTGGCATATCAGGACAAAACTCTAACCAAGTAAGCTACTCTGCCAGGTCTCTTGTTTAAAGTTTTGTTAGAACATAGGCATGTTCATTCATTTATACATTGCCTACAGCTGCTTTCACAACCACATTGAATAGCTGCAAGACTGGTAGGGCCTGAAAAGTCTAAAATATTTACCATCTGGCCCTTTATAGAAAGTGTGCCAACCCCAAGTATCAGAAGATATTTAATTGGCCAAAACTAATATCATTTGAACTGTGGATATGTGTATTTTCTAATCACAAACAAAAATATATATTTATCAAGCCCATTCACATGACTCAGGGAGAAGTTGACAGCTTTGGTTCAAATTGTAATCCGAGGAGCAGAGATGAACGAGATGTAGATAACCTAGAAGAGTCCACTGAGTTACAGGCAACTGCAACACCTTTCCCAGAGGAACTGCAAGGGAAGAGGAAAAGTCTCTCCTTTGTCCAGTGTGGTTCCCCAAAAATAATAATGAGATTGGCATTTAAACAAATGTTATTAATAACTAGGGTTCCCCCCAAAAGATAATCTATACCGTAAGACCCTAAAATTCACATACATACAAATTTCATTGTTTTTCTCAGACAACTGCTCAGGTATTATGTAGTTTTCTAAGTAGGCATTCAATATATACTTATTGAATACATGAATAAATGAAGTGAATGAATGAATGATGCATTTAAGCCTATTAGCTGTCTAAATCTAGCAAAATGAAGAAGAAAATTGCAAAGGAATTTTATGTCAAAAATCATTTTTTTAAGCCCTGATTGGTGAGGTTCAATGGGCTGGGCATTGTCTTGCAAACTGAGGGGTCGCCAGTTTGATTTCTGATCAGGGCACATGCGTGGGTTGTGGGCCAGGTCCCCAGCTTGGGGCGTGCGAGAGGCAAATGATCTCACGCACGGATGTTTCTCTCCCCCTCTCTGTCCCTCTCTTCCCTTCTCCCTAAACATAAATAAATAAAATATTTTTAAAAGTTATTTCTTATTAGCTCAATATTTAGTCTTGCCCTAATAATTGGTTTCAGGGGTAAGGAAAAGAGGAACAAAAGGTTATTTGAAATCTATGGTTGTGGTAGGTCATTTATTCTAATACAAATTCCATCATGATGCTACACTTCTAAAGGTTCTGGGCCTATATATTTCATGTGAGATTTTACAAAATTAGCCCAGAATAACAACCAACTGTGTAAGGGAGAGCCTCTATTACTCTTTAGTGACTCTCTAATAATAGGGATAAAAAAAAAAGATGACACGGCTTTGTCAGAGTTCAAGCAAATGAAACAATATGTATTTTTAAAATTTTTATGAGAGATTATTTAGGCCATACTGATGGCATATGCCAGGGAGCAAGATCTCAAATGCTCCAAAACATATTAAAAGAATCCAGTGTTGCCAAGAAACTTGATATATTCCATGATAAACTAACAATTAAAGACATGCCATTGCCATGACTCCAGATTGAACCAAAATCAGTGTGTACTAAGTAATAGAGGGATTCAAGTTTTCCTTTGGACGTGAGACCTAGACCAGCCACCGCTGTTTTAAGTTTCCTACTTTGAACATCTATTCTGCGCAGTGCCCAACACAGAACAGGTTAGGGTACCAGTTCTCAAAGGGTTCTGGGGAACCTCCAAGTGGGCAGGTGATCCCAATGAAACTATTTTAATAATCAGAAGACATTACCTTTTTCAACCTCACTCTCTCATGAGTGCAGTGCAGTGGAGTTTTCCAAGGCTACATGACATGTTATACCAGTTATGAAAATCAACCTCTTTCCTATTAAGCCAAACTTTAAAGATATTTACAAAAAATGTAGAATATGCCACTTTTTTTTTTGGAAAATAATTGTTTATAAATGATTCTGTTTAAGTCCAATGAGTTTATTGTTGTCATTTGAACATAAATTGTTAAAATTTTCTTAATTTGAATTTCAAATAGGGTAAATATAAAGATATAACCTATATAAATAAACGCTCTTTGGCATTCTCAATTTTAATTTTTAAATTTATTCCTTTGAGAGAGCAAGGGAGAGAAAGAGTAAAACAGATTTGTTGTTCCACTTACTTACGTGTTCATTGGTTGATTCTTGTACGTGCCATGATCAGGGATCGAACCCACAAACTTGGCATATCAGAACAGCGCTCTAACCGAGTTGCCCCACTAGGGTGGCATCCTCAATTGTAAGTACAAAGGAGCTTTGAGATCAAAATGTCTGACAACTGCTAAAATCTAGATAAGCAATGAATTCTCAGAGGGCAGCTGTCTTTGGGAAGCTGTGCTCAGGGGAAGCAGTTTGTGGAATAGGCTAAAGGAGTACAGTGCAAGATTGCAAACCAGCCAACGAGATTTTCTACTGTAACTAAAGATAAAATCTTAAAATGTGAAGTCACTACAAACAGTAAATGACAAACAGCAGAGTATGTTGATGGGTATTAGGTAAAGAATGGTTTTAAGACCAGTGCCTGTTATACTTGAATTTTATCTTTTGAATTCAACTTTAAAAAAAATTTTATTGTTTAAATACATTTGTCTCCATTTCCCCGCCACCACTTTCCCCTGTGAATTCACCTTGATAACACTGTTGGAAAGAAGAAAAGCTAACATGATTTTAGAGGCTGTGACTTACAGATCATATTCTCAGAGCTTAGCACAATGGCTAGCACAGAAGAAGAGCTCAGTAAGTTATTTGTTAAAACAAATGAATGACTATATAAGCGAAGTCACTAAGTTGAATGAGGTTGGTAGCAAAATCACTCTATCAGGAAAGGCTTATAATGATAGTAACTGGGATGCAGAGCCGTTATCACCATACCCAAGAAATTGCTTTCTCCTTTGCCACCTCTTGATCCTCTTTCCTTTTAAAGTCTGATGAAGGGATATTAGCAATCATTTTTTCTCAAGCATCCGAACTCAGTATGACCTGCCCTGGTCAGTGGCTCAGTTCGTTGTGCATCGACCCAAGAGGTTGTGAGTTCGATCCCCAGTCAGGGCACATCCCTAGGTTGTGGGTTTGATCTCTATTTGGGGCACGTACAGGAGACAACTGATGGATGTTTCTCTCTCCCTTCCTCTCTCTCTAAAAAAGATCAATAAACATGTCCTTGGGTAAGGATTAAAAAAATCAAACTCATTCTATGAGCTAACCAGAACTCTTAACTTTTAACCCCACCATCTCCCTCATAAAAACATGCTTCTCCTACGTATTTCAACATGTTCTTGATTTTTCCCCCCTCATGGTCTACATGTAATTTTTTAGCATGTCCTGTGATTCTACTTCCAAAGTACAACCTGTATTTATTCACTTCTGTCAATCCCTATTCTATCACCCTAGACCAACTCTCTTGGATTAATCTTAATTGAACCTAGCTTGTCTTCCAGCTTCCCCGCTGGCACCAACCCCGCCCCCTACAAGCTAGTCTCCCGCAGGAGCTGGAGTGGTTTCCTAAAAGTGCCAATCAGATCATGCCACTCTCCTCTTAACAGTTCTTAACAATGAAGCTTCCCAGTGTACCTAGAATAAAATCCGAACTCCTCTCCCTTACCTACAAAGTCTCCTGATCTGGGCTCCTTACCCCTACCCCTGCCCCACTCCCTCCCACTCCCCATCACCTTCGGCGCCAGCCACACTGGCCTTTTCCATCTTCTAAAATGCCCAGTGCCAAGCCAGCCAATGAGTCTGCTTACCTGAAAGTGTTTCTGCAGAAATTGAGAGAAAGTTGGCAATAGTAAAACCATGTTAGGAGCCTTAAAGACCTTGAAATCATTAAGGTCCTGAAAATAACTGTAGGAAAAATAAATAAATAAAATGCCCAACGCCTTCCAAAGCTTGAGGGTCTAGCATTCTCTGGAATACTCCACCAAGGAACCTTTACTTTGTTGCCTTTTTTTCCCCAACGGGCTCTCAGCTCAATGTCAACTCCCACCTTTTCAGAGCACTGGAGCTAAAGAAGACCCCCTTCTCATAAATGTTGACCGTTATCTCTCTGGTTCCTTTCTGAATAACACTCATAACCTGAAATTATCTTGCCTACTGTTTACTTTCTCCAGGAAAGCAGGACCTTGTTTATCTTGCTCATTACTCCACACTTAGAAATATGAGAACAGTGCCTGACCCATGGTAGACATTTAATAAATACTAAATATTGAAGGCATTACACATTGTTACTACACTAAAAGGTTTTTTTCTTGGCAGATCGACCTCAAAGAAAAAGTAAGGTGTTTATCACACATATATAAAGGTTACAGAATCTTAGGGGTGACCTAGTTCTAAGTTTTCTGAGCAAATTAATAAGCAAGTCAACATACATATATTCTCTGTATCACTTTTTACAACTGATCTTAATTTTTGCACTGGAAAGGGACTCCATTTCAATTCTGCGTGTCTTAAAATGACTAAGATATATTGACAATGTTATGTCCTGGCTAGTGTGGCTCAGTGGATTGAGCACCAGCCTATGAACCAAAGGGTCACCAGTTCTATTCCCTGACAGGGCACCTGCCTAGGTTGCGGGCCAGGTCCCCAGGTGGGGTGAGCAAGAGGCAGCCAATTGATGTTTCTCTCACACATCGATGTTTCTCCCCCTCTCTTTCTCCCTTCCTTCTCCTCCCTCTAAAAATAAGTAAAATCTTAAAAAACAAACAAACAATGTTATTATGAAGTACATATCCTTTTCCAACAGTTCTTAAAGATTTATAAAATATACCAGGCTCCTCTGATGAGAAACAACAGCCAATTAATATTTTTCTGGCACATGGTAGTATCTCAATATTTATTCAATAAATGAGATGTAAATGTTTCAACCTGTGCAATGTTACTGAAGAAATATTCTTCTCTGGCTTCAAATTATGGAAATACCTCCAAAGTATCAAATACTGATTCTTGCCCTGGGTGGTGCGGCTTGGTGGATTGGGCGACAGCCTGCGAATTGAAAGGTTGTCAGTTCGATTCCCAGTCACGGCACACACCTGGGTTGTGGGCCAGGTCCTCAGCTGGGACCATGTGAAAGGCAACTGATATATGTTTCTCTCCCTCTTTCTCCCTCCCTCGCCCTCTCTCTAAATAATAATAATAATAATAATAATAATAATAACAACAACAAATCAATTCTTAGGAGAAAATAAGAGTAAATGAATGCTTTTATTAGTGAAACAAGTCATTTTATTATATTTCCAACAAGGCATTTTTCCTCCTATAAATGAGACAAACTACAATACTTTACAACAACATAACTTAGTTTTTTAATATTTTCAAAGAGAAAAGATTTCTTTGGGAATTTAGGAAAGTAAATACTTTGGAAAAAATAACTACAGGAAGTTACTTTTTCCATTTTAATATAACAGGCTTGTCTACCAGGTATGTTACTCAGCAATTTTCCTCTTAGAGAATCTCTCAAGTACTAGACAACAAAGCACCTATCTTTAGAAAATGAGTCAGGAAAGGTTTATATTTAAATAGGAAACAAGCAATTTAAAATGCCAATCACATGTCACTTTAACAAGGCAATTTACATAATTTGGTGTTAACTTATTATCTTTATGTTAAGGTCCTAGTAGAGACTCAGTTGGTCTGACTATATATCAAGTTCAAACTGTACTCATCTGGCTACAAAAGTATCACGATGGAATTGGGCCCATTTCAGTAAGGGAAAAAAATCTCTTCAATATTGCACGTGTCCTTTCCTTAAAAATGAGGATTATTAGGTCAGGGCCATCTTGGTTCTGAATCTCTCCATTTTTGTTGGAAGAAGACTCACCATCTCTTTACTAAGTTCTAGCTCAACTTCTATTTCCTGCGCAGCCTCAGGGTGCTTTTCACAGTAATCAACAATGAATTTGTAATGTTCCAACGATGTTGCCAAATTTTCTAGTTCTTTCTTGGGATCTGAAGTGATGATTCTGCCATAAAGACGGGCAACTCGAAACTTAGCTAACATGGCAGGACGAAGAACATCTTCCCCTATATGCTCGGGAAATACTTTATTTGGGTCTCTCAGGGAGTCTAGGAAGAGCTGGTAGTACTTCAATGCTGATTTATTAAGATTATTTATTTTTTTTATGATGTGTGAATCAGGATCCCTCAGCTTGTCGGCAATGGCCACCTTCAAATCCATCATATCATAGTAAGCATGAGCAATTTCAAACTGAATCTGTCTGTTGACCAACAGATAATACTGTGGATTCAGGTCCACAATTAGGGGCTCTAGCATGGCTATCCTACGTTTATGCATCTTGCATCGTCTCTCCATGTCAGTTTCAAAGAATGCAAGCACCTTAAACAGAGCACTGTGGTCCTGGACAACTTCAATATGGTCAGTGACATAACCGTCAATCTGAAAGAACTCTTTTGCCTCAGAGACATAGTGCTGACCCAGTAAGAAAAGTTCTCTGGCTTCTTCAAAATCTAAAGGTCTCAAATAGCTCACTTTCTCTTCTACTGCAGAGATTGCGTCACAGAGTTCACCGGTTCCAAACTGCACAGCTTTTTTCCTAACGCTTTCTTCTTCATCTAGTTCTTTTTTCCTTAAAGCTCTAAGTTCAGATTGTTTATCAAGATCAAGCTCTCCTATATTGTCCTGAAAGAAAAAATAACTACGGTTAAGTTGGACACTAACCTCCTGCTGTCAAATAATATTAAAGCAACTGAAAAGTAAAAAAAATAAACCCTCTTATTTCCTAGCCTGGTTTAGGGAGATATGACAATCTTAAACATTCTTTTAAAACTTCTTTCCTCTAATTATATTCCAATTATATTAAAAATACAAGAAACTAGGAAGAAGTATTTAAATAGATAAACCACTTACATACTTTATTCCTCTTTAGGGATCTCAAATTAAATACATATGAAATAACATTAAAAATGTGAAACATTATTACATGTAATACATTATTATTAACATTAAAGTAAAACTGCAATATAAATCCTAAAAATATTTCAAACATGCCATTGACATTAATGATATGATGTTTATGCTATAAGTTATTTAGTGAAATATATTTCAGAGAAATGCACCAGGTCTTTTAAAGACACCAAAGTGAAGCTAAGAGTTAAATCTCCCTTTGTAGTTAAAGTTCTCTCTCCTGCCTCCTGGGACAAAAAAAACACACATAATTTGAAGTTACAGTTGTATATAAAGACATATATATGTATATAGATGTAGATATAGGTATAGGTATAGGTATAGGTATAGACATAGACACAGACACAGACATAGATATAGATATAGATAGCTAGGATGGTTAAGAAATAGAGTAAGTTCATCCTCCTCTTCCTGGCAAATAAAATTAATCATCAGATCCCTTAATGCTCAGCCTCAAGAGCTTTTCTTTTTCTCTCCTGATTTTGTCTCTTTAGACCTACACTGTTCTAAAAAAGAGCCATGTGTGAATGACTACCACTTGAAATGTGGTGGGTCCAAACTGAGATGTGGGCTGTGTAAAATAATACATATACAATTTCCAAGAAGTATTTTTTATCCTCACCTGAGGACATGCTTATTGATTTTAGAGACAGGGGAGGGAGGGAAAGAGAGAAGGAGAGAAACACCGATGTGAGACAGAAACACCGATTAACTGCCTCAAGTATGCGCCACAACTGGGAACCAAACCTGCTACCCAGACATGTTCCCTGACCAGGAATTGAACTCATGACCCTCTGCTCCACAAGACAACGTTCCAACCGAGCCACACCAGCCAGGGCTCACAGAAATTTTTGTATGAATGAAGTTCCAATTGGAATCTCTTAATTTTTAAATATTGATAATATATAGAAATGACAGTATTTGTTGATGTTCTGGGTTAAAAATATAATTAAAATTAATTTCATCTGCTTCTCTTTTTCCTTTTCTAATGTGGCCACTAGAAAATTAAAAATTACATCTGTAGCTGGTATTCTGTTTCTGTTGGATAGCGCTGCTCTAAACAGGTGATTCCAGCCACACCCATGGCTGCAGTTGCCACTCATGGGATGATGACTCACAAGTCTACAGCTGCAGCCCAGGCCTCTTCTCAAGCTCCAGACCCAGAACTACAGCTCCCTTGATGACATCTCCTCTCAGAAGATTCAGAGGCATCTCATCCTCAATATGCACACCCCTACTCTTCTTCAGCAAACAGGTTCCTGTTCTAGTGTTTCTTTAGGGAAGAACACCTCATCAATGGGGACAGCCAGCAACCTAGGAACCATCCTTGAGAAGTCCCTCTCCTCTCCATTTACTCCACACTTCCAATCTATCACCAAGTCTTTAATGTTTTGCTTCCTAAATACCTCTTGAATCCAATCTTTTTTCTTCTTCACATCTCACCTGGACGGCTACAGTGGTCTTCCATCTACCTCATCTCCCTCATCCACTCTTACTTCCCCTCAATTCACTCTCCATTCTGCTACCTAAGCAATTATTCCAAAAACCCTTCAAGGCTTCCATTCCTTGAAGGCCCTGCATGCTCTGGGCCCTTTCTAACTCTCTTTGATCACATGCTCCCTCACTCTCTTCCAGCCTCACAGACCTTTGCTCCATCCTTTCTAATACTATGTTCCTTATACCCTAGAACTTTAAACCACACTGCTTCAGCTCCTGGGAATGGTGCTCCCTCTTTTCTCCAGTCTAGGTAGTTCCTACGCAGTCCCAGAGCTTCCATCAAATGTTCCTTTCTCCTATTATGTCTTCTCATACCGTGTGTCTCTGTGGAACTTATCAAAGCTGCACTCTTACATGAGGTCAAAAACCAGGGTTTTTTTGTTCATTAGAGTATAATGACTAGCAGAGAGCTGGTATAAACATTTAATTAAATAAATCTGTGTATGTTTAAGTGTAATTGAAGAAGCCTTTTGAAATAAACAAATGATCAAATGATGAAGTTAACGTAACAAAAAAGGTCAGATGAAGGAAAACCTGAGTAATTTTTGCAGCATGGCAATTATCTGGGCTTAATGTAGTCAGGTGATAGGTTCTAGTGCCTAGTCTGGAAAACATCAACTAACTGAAGGGTAAGAGTTAAACCACATGAACTTTGCTTGACACAATAAACTCCAACGTAGGCCATAAGTCTCTAAATATTGTTTACTTACTTGCTTCCTGGCTGCTTATTTTGAGAAGAAACCTGACAGCTCTTCCTGGCTCCAACTTCTCTAAATATAAAACTCCCTAGTTCTTTTCCCTACTTTCCTTACCCTTCATCTCTAAAATGCTGTCATCTTCATAAGAACTATGCTCCTGGGGTTTTATGGGGGTTTTTTTGTTTAGTAGTTTTACAATGTTCTGTATTATTTCCTGGTAAAAATTAATGCATTTTATTGAATACAAATAGAAAAAATAAAGCATAACAGCTCCTTCAGGAAAGTCTATGTATCTACACTTAGTATATTGCATCCAAATGATTTCTTTTCTTTCCTCTTTAGTAGTTAGAAACTAGGATTTAAAATGGATCAGTAATAATAATGATGGTGATGGTTAACATTTATTGAGAACTTGGTATGTCTCGGGCACTTTTCTGAGACAAACACACACGCACAAATTTAACTCTCCTAACAACACTATTAATACACACTACTATTACCAGGAGGAAACTGAGGCACAAAGAGATTGAGGAGGTTGCCAAGAACACATAACTACAAACTGGCAAGGCTTTTTCCAGATATATTTATACTTATCGTTATAAAAATATGTATTTACAGGATGGGACAAAAGTAGGTTTAAAGCTTTGAGTATGCAAAACAGAATTTATTCTTATATTTTTATTTATTAATTATCGTATCATTTTCCATACAAACAACTGTAAACCTACTTCTGCCCCACCCTGTATATACTGCATGAAGTATTTAAAGATTAGTAGAATTATTTCCTGCCCTTAAGTTGCATATAGTCTAGAAAGAGGTAAAGGAACATGAATAGGGATAATACAAAGGAGAATTTAAGTGACTTAGGCAGGGATTAGAAAAGTTCTATGGAGTTTAAAGGAAGGAAACAACTGTAGGCAGTGAAGAACTACGCATTTAATAATTATTTATTGAGAATCTATTGTACCTGGAGATGATATAATATAAATATGACACAGACCCCATTTCTCAGGAAATTATATTCTATCCAAAGAAAGTCTTCAGGCCCTGGCTGGTGTGACTCATCGGACTGAGTGCCAGGCTGTGAATGGAAGTCACCGGTTTGATTCCTAGTCAGGGCATGTGTCTGGGTTGTGGGCCAGGTCCCTGGTTGGGGGAGTGCAAGAGGCAACTGATGGATGTTTCTCTCACACATTGATGTTTTGTTTCCCTCCCTCTCTTTTTCCCTTCCTTCCCCTCTCTCTAAAAATAAATAAATAAATAATATTTTTTAAAAAGATCAAAGAAAAGTCTTCAAGGAAGAAGTGGTATTTGAGATAGGCCTTAAATGATAAGATTTTAAAAGGTATAGATGACGAGAGTAAGAAATGTTTATGAGAGCATTCTGCCTGTCTTTCATAATAAACATGCAGTGAGCCCAATAAGTATAATTCCAGCTTTAAGCTTTCATCTATGTCCTGTTCATTTAACACAGTCAAGGCAGCTTTTGACTGCATTACCTGCATTGAAAGTTGGGCATTCTGCATGAGCGTCAAACAGTATTTGATCCAGCATCTTGCTATTTCCCCCTTTCTTTGATGGTAAAGCTCTGGCACATCTCCTTCAGCTTCAGTAGCTAAAATTACAAATATGATTTGTCTAAGTTAATGGTCACAATTGTAATTTTCATTGTGTACTGTACATCATTCTTTTTTATATCACTTTTTCCTATTATAAAAGTAACAGATCCTCACTGAAGTACTGGGAGAAAAAACCCAGCTGCAAATCCCTACTACACAGAGGCACTTACTAATATTATTTTTGCATATTTCTTTCTAGTTTTTTCTTATGTATTATCTGTAGGTGAAGACTAAGATCATGATATATATTCAGTTTTAAATATAGCTTTTTCTTTCTATATTATACCACTAACACTTTACCTGTATCATTATCAATCTTTTAACATCATTTTTAAGCATAGCATGATATACAATTAAATAAATATGCCATATTTTATCCATTTTTCTAATACTGGGCATGTGTTGTTTCCAATTTCTTCTATCACAAACAACTCTAAACATGAAGATTTCTGTGCATAAATCTGTCTGGATTTTGGTTTATTTCCTTAGGACAGATTCCTACAAGTGGAGTTCACTGGGTCAGAGTTTACATCATTTTAAATGCTCTTGATACATACCGTCAAATTATTTTCAACAAATACTCTAACCAACAATATATCAAGCTACTCAATAGAAGCATTTTGAAAAGGTTGGACACTGTCATTTTTTTAACCTTACTATTTTGAAGAGTAAAAACACAATGACATCTTACTAGTGATTTAGTTTTTATTAATTTTGGGGCGGACAAGTGCGTCTTATGTTTCAACCAATCTACAATTAATTCAATGTAATAAATTAAGGGAGGAAAAAACAACTACAGTGAACCCTTGAACAACATGGGTTTGAACAGCATGAGTCCACTTATATGTCAATTTCTTTCAGTGACTATATTGGAAAAATTTTTGAAGTTTGTGACAATTCAAAAACACCTGCAGACAAATCACATAGTCTAGAAATATCAAAAAAAAAATTAAGAAAAAGGTATGTCATGAATGCATAAACTATATGTACATAGTAGTCTATTTTACCACGTACTACCATAAAATATACACAAACCTATTATACAAAGTTAAAATTTATCAAAACTTATGCACAAACACAAACCATACATGGTACCACCTGCAGTTGAAAGAAATGTAAACAAACATAAAGAGGCAGCATTAAATCACAACTGTAAATTATGATTTTAACTAAATTAACTGTAATGCATACTGTACTACTATAATAATTTCATAGCCATCTCCTCTTACTATTGCTGTGAGCTCAAGTGTTGCGAGTGTCTGCTCAAAACACTATGTAAATGCTAATCATCTCTGAGCAGTTCCATCTCTCCACCCAATTGCATACTGGAGTTTCTTTAATTCCTTAGTTGTCAGACTTCCATTCAATTTGATTTCATAGTTGCTAGACTTCAATTCAGCTCAATTTCTGACATTCCTGAGTGATGGTTTTTCTATACTTTAGTTGTAATTTTGACATGGTTGTACACAGAGGCAAGCCATGTCTGCCTCCACTGCCATCTTGACTAGGAGTCCTGTGTATTTATTCTTATATTTTGAAACTTCAGTCACCCTCAAAGTACTCCCCGTTTGATGCAATATATCTATTGAGACTTTTTTCCACTGCTCAAAACAGTGTTTGAACTTGGTGATTTTGATGCCCTTTAGTGCTTCTGCTTTTTTTGTTTCAGCTCTTCCAGATCAGCAAAACATTTCTTTGAGGACTTTTTTTCATCCGGGGAAACAAACAAACAAACAAACAAAAACAACAAAACACGCCACTCTGGGGGAGATCAGGCGAACGGGAAAGGTGGGGCACAGGGTCATGCTGTTTTTGGTCAAAACTGCTGAATACGCAGTGCAGTGGAGGCAGGTGTGCTTGTAAGTCACCCATCATGAAAAGGGCAAACAGGTTGAAAAAGTCTTCAAAAAAACTTCACTGAAACCAAATGCAGCCTCTCACAACAATGCCAGCTGGTACACTGATAAGATGGATTCCTAGAACATTCACCTAACGGGGGAAAACTTTTAAAAGGGGCCCACACTCCAGAAGATGACTCTGGTTTTTTGGGCCCCCCCATATATATGTACCTATTATAAAATTTAAACTACTCTTATGCTTTGGGGATATTATTAAGTAAAATAAGGGTTACTTGAGCACAAGCACTGTGACACCACAGGAGTTGCTCTAGGTGACTACTAAGTGACTAATGGCAAGTAGTATATACACAGCATGGACAAAGGGATAGAGCAGAACAGCATGAGATATCATCACATTGCTCAGAATGGCATGCAATTTAAAACTTATGAATCATTTCTGCAATTTTCCATTTAATATTTCCAGACCATCATTGACCTAAGGGAACTGAAACCACAGAAAGCAAAACGACAGAAAAGGGGATATTACTGTATATATTTTTGGTTGGAATACTACAAAAAGGATGTACCCAAATATCCAATTTTTTAATTATAGTGTTTTAGTCTTAAAAATTACAGTTAACATTTATATTTGAGCAAATCGAAACCACAATGAGATATCACCTCACAGTAGTTAGATTGGCTAGTATGAAAAAGTCAAGAAATAAGAGTTGGCAAGGAAGTGAAGAAAAGGAAACCCTTGTGTACTTTTGGTGAGAATATAAATTGATACAGCCACTGTGGAAAACAGTATGGAGGTTTCTCAAAAAATAAACATAAAGCTACCTTATGACCCAGAGATTCCACTTCCGGGTGTATATCTGAAGGAAGGGAAAACACTACCCTGAAAAGATATCTGCACCCCTATGTTCATTGCAGCATTATTTACAATAGCTGAGATACAGAAGCAACCTAAGTAGCAGTCGACGGATAAATGGATAATGAAATTGTATATAAACAATGGAATATTACTTAGAAGGAAGTCATTTTTAGAGAAAGGTACAAAATCCATTAGCAATAATTCAGTCATGGGATTTTAACATATAGCATAACTGTATTGCATATTTGAAAGCTGCTAAGAGAGTAAATCTTAAAAGTCTTCAAGAAAAAACTTTTTGTGACTGTATGGTGACAGATGTTCACTAGACTTATTTTGGTGATTATTTCACAATATGCAAATACCAAATTGTGCTGTAGATCTGAAGCTAGTGCAATGTTATATGCCAGCCTATACCTCAATTAAAAAAAAACTTTCCAAGATGACAGCATACCCAGAAATGGATTGCCTCTTTGCACAACCACAACTAAAATATAGAACCACCATCACTCAGAACCTTCAGAAATCGAGTTGAATGAAGTCTGACAACCATGGAATTAAAGAAACCACATCCATCTAAACTGGTAGGAGGGGCACAGAGGTGGAACAGCCTAGTCCCTCACACACATGTGGTGGATAAAAATTCGGAAGGGATAACTCAGGAGTGAGGAGTCCCAGACCCACACTGGGGCCCCCTGGCCAGGGTTCCAGTGCCAGAAAGATAAGTCCCCACAACTTCTGGCTGCAAAAACCAGCGGGGACTGAGTTGATGGAAGAAACTGCTGGAGCCACAAGCAGCTCCTCTTAAAGAACCCACACACAGACTCACCTATGTAGACTCACTCACTCCCTCTGAGCTCCAGCACCAGGGTAGCAGCTTGAAAGGCACCAATGGTATATAGGGAGGAACTGAAGCGTCTGGCATCAAGGTGAGCAGAGGCCATTATCCCTTTTCTAAACCTTCCCCTCACAGAGCTAGCAGGTTGGTGTCATATCTGAGACTCCATCAACCTTGCTAAAATACTGTTTGACCCTCTTGGAGATCCCCAGAGATTCAGCCCCACCCAACTTACAGGCCCACCCAAGGTGCTTTGCCCGTAAGAAAGGCTCGTCTCAGTTCCTATCAACTGAAATAAATCCTATCAAACAAGCAACAGCTGGCCTCATTTGGCCTCAGTGAGCCCCAGCAGCAGCTAGATTAGATTCACAGCTTGGCTTCACTGGGGAATCTCCAAGCCCAGCGCAATTCACAGCCATCTCAGATTGCTTTACAGCTCAGACAGGGTAGGGTGCCCCAGGCAAAACACAGGTGCGGGCTGACCTTGGCCTGCATCACCTGGGAAACCCCAAGGCCAGTACACTTAGTGGACAGCTACAGACCACGTTGAGCACCTGCCCCCTGAACACCTGATCCTCCATGGACAGTGGACGCTGGTGGTCAGTAGTCACAGCCAGTCCTTGAAGCTGACTGGCCTGGGTAAATCCCTCCCATTGATCTGGAAAACAGCAACCAAACTCAACTACAAGAGGAGGGTGTACTCAGCCCACATGAAGGGCACACCTTGAGTACACAGCTTGGGTGATTGGGGAGGCTATACCATTGGACCCTACAGGGCACCTACTAACATTAGGCCATACAACCAAGACAAATAGTCAAAGCAGCTCTATCTAATACATAGAAACAAAGACAAGGAGGCTGCCAAAACGGGGAGACAAAGAAACATGGCCCAAATGAAAGAACAGATCAAAGCTCCAGAAAAAGCTAAATGAAATGGAGATAAGCAATCAATCAGATGCAGAGTTCAAAACACCAATTAAAAGGATGCTCAAGGAACTTAGTGAGGACCTCAATAACATAAAAAAGACCCAGGCAGAAAAAAGGATATACTAACTGAAATAAAGAACAATTTACAGGGAAACAACAGTAGTATATGAAGCTGAGAATCAACTCAATGATTTGGAACATAAGGAAGCAAAGAACAACCATGCAGAACAAGAAGAAAAAAGAATCTAAAACAGACTTCTGGCCAAGATGGAGGCATAGGTAGATACACTTTGCAACCTTACACAACCAAAAGAAGGACAACAACAAATTTAAAAACAAAAAACAACCAGAACTGCCAGAAAATAAACTGTATGGAAGTTTGACAACCAAGGAATTAAAGAAGAAAGATTCATCTGGACTGGTAGGCGGGGTGGAGACAGGCAGCGGGGATGGAGAGGACACACAGCAAGGCAGTGGCTGGAGGACTGGGCAGGGGAGATGGCAGCTGGCGGTCCCAGCATTTGCATGATAAGCCAGAAGGAACAACAGGGGAGTGAGACAGACCTCGCAACCCAGGATTCCAGCTTGGGAAAAGAAAGCCTCAAAACCTCTGGCTGTAAAAACCAGTGGGGGTTGCAGCAGCAAGAGAAACTCCCTGCCTCACAGGAATGTTCACTGGAGAGACCCAAAGGATCATAGAACATACCAAACCCACCCACTCGGGAATCAGCACCAGAAGGGCCCAATTTGCTTGTGGGTAGTAGGGTAACTGACTGAAAGCCAACAGAGAGCCAAGAAAGTGTCATTGTTCTCTCTCTGACCCCTCGCCCACAGACAGCGCCACAATGCAGTGATGTGGGTTGCCCTGCCCTGTCAAATACCTAAGGCTCCACCCCTTACAAGGAAACAGGTGCACCAAGAAAAAGAAATATGGCCCAACTGACAGAAATATGGCCCAAAAAACAGAACTAAGTGACGAGGAGATAAACTATCACATGCAGAGTTTAAAACACTAGTAATAAGGTTGCTCACAGAACTGGTTGAGTATGGTCACAAAGTGGAAGAAAAAGTAAAGTGAAACAGAACAAAATGAAATAAACAGCAAAGTAAAATAAAGAAAAATATACAGAGAACCAACAGTAAAGGGAAGGGAACCAGGACTCAAATCAACCATTTGGAGCAGAAGGAAGAAATAAACATTCAACCAGAACAGAATAAAGAAACAAGAATTCAAAAAAATGAGGAGAGGCTTAGGAACCTCTGGGACAACTTTATAAATATTCCAACATCTGAATCATGGGGCAACAGAAGGAGAGGAGGAAGAGCAAGAAATTGAAAACTTATCTGAAAAACTAATGAAGGAAAACTTCCCCAATCTGGCAAAGCAAATAGACTTCCAGGAGATCCAGGAAGCTCAGAGAGTCCCAAAGAAGTTGGGCCCAAGGAAGCACACACCAAGGCACATCATAATTACATCACTCAAGATTAAATATAAGAAAAGAATCTTAAAAATAGCAAGAGAAAAGGAGACAGTTACCTACAAAGGAGTGCCATAAGACAATCAGCTGATTTCTCAAAAGAAATCTTGCAGGCAAGAAGGGGCTGGAAAGAAGTATTCAAAGTCATGATAGGCAGGGACTTACATCCGAGATTACTCTATCCAGCAAAGCTGTCATTTAGAACGGAAGGGCAGATAAAGTGCTTCCTAGAAAAGATAAAGTTAAAGGAGCTCATCATCACCAAGCCCTAAGTCTATGAAATGTTAAAGGGGCTTATCTTAGAAAAGGAAGATCAAAATTATTAACAGTAAAATGACAACAAACTCACAATTATCAACAACTGAATCTAAAACAACAACAAACTAAGCAAACAACTAGAACAGGAAGAGAATCACAGAAATGGAGGTCACACGGAGGGTTATCAGTGGGGGGCGGGGTAGAGGGCAGAGAATGGGGGGGAAGTTACGGGGTATAAGAAGCATAAATGGTAGGTGCAAAATAGGCAGGGAACTTTAAGAAATGTATAGGAGATGGAGAAGCCAAAGAACTTATACGTATGACCCATGGACATGAACTAATGGGGGGGAATGCTGGTGGGAGAGGGGTGCAGGGCAGAGGGGAATAAAGGGGAAAAAAAACAATGGGACAATTGTAGTCGCATAATCAATACAATATACTTAAAAAAAAAAAAAGAATCCAAAAAAAATGAGGATAGTATAAGCAGCCTCTGGGACAACTTCAAGAGGTCCACCATTCACATCATAAGGGTGCCAGAAGGGGAAGAGAAAGAGCAAGAAATTGGAAATCTATCTTAAAGAATAGTGAAAGGAAACTTCCCTAATTTGGTGAAGGAAACAGACATGCACGTCCTGGAAGCATAGAGAGTCCCAATTACGATGCATGCAACGAGGCCCACTCCAAGATATACCATAATTAAAGTGTCAAAGGTTAAAGATAAGAGAGACTCTCAAAAGCAGCAAGAGAAAAGAAGTTAGTTTCCAGATGGGAGGGGGTAGGGGGAGAGCGGGTGAAGAGGTGAGGGGATTAAGAAGTACAAATAGACAGTTACAGAATAGCCATGGGGATGTAAAGCACAGTATAGGAAATGGAGTAGCCAAAGAATTTATACGCCTGACCCATGGGCATGAACAATGGTGGGGGGATTGCCTAAGGGATTAGGGGGCACTGACTGGAGGGAGTAAAGGGGGAAAAATCAGGACAACTGTAATATCATAATCAATAAAATATAATTTTTTAAATACACAACTTTTAATAAATAAATTTCGGTTTTTGGGGGTTCTCCCCAAAAGAACGTAGTGTATCTGGGTTCAGTACTATCCAGCTTCAGGTACCCGCCAGGGTTCTTGGGACACAGCCCCTGCAGGTAAGTGGTTACTACTGAACTCTGGGTTTTTACTAAGAAAACATCAAATTAACAACTGATAGAATTTCTATAAAATGGTTGCCTATATTTTTAAAAAATGTCTATGTGATAAATGAGAAAGAGGCTGAGGAATGTTGCAGATTAAAAAAGAGTAAAAAGGAGTGACAACTAAATGTAATATGCAATCTTGAACTGGATATTCTAGTACTAGACAGGAACTGTTATAAAGGACATTATGAGGACAATTAATGAAACAGAGATACACATTATAGATAAAAGAACTATAGTGTTTCCTGTTCTATGATTACATAAGAAAACATTCCTATTCTTAGGAAATACACATTAAAGTAATTAGGGTTAAAGGAGCTTAATGTATATAATTTTTTCTCAAGTGGTTCAGAAAGAAAAATAAAATATGACTTCAAATGAGCCAAATATTATAAATTAATGAATTTAGAAGGGCATATGGTAGGTAGTTTTGTTTTATTCTTGAGTTTTCTAGTTTAAAAATATTTCAAATAAAGTTTTTAAAAAGCTATATATAATAAAACATATACACATAAACTTACTGTCTTCTGTGGTTGGATTCTTTCCAGTTTGACCAAAAATGACATTAGCAGCTGATAAACAGTGCCTGGCCTCCATAAAGCACAGCTGTTAAGGAAATAAACAAGAGTAAATGCAACTGTCCTGCAGCCTTATTTGCAATTTATATTGCATAATGTCTTTTGATATGGGAAGAGCTATTAAAATCAGGTAAAAACCACTAAGGAGATGCTAGAAAGATGCTGAACATTAAGAAGGTATATTAAATACAGGTCAAAAAGCTACACCAAAGAAGTACAATGCCCCCAAACTCTTCATAATCCAAACTGCCTAGAAGACAGCTGCTGATTGAAAGTTAGCTCTCCTCAGGTAATCAGTAAGTATACAACAATAGCTATCACCATAGACTCAAAGTGCCTCAGACAGCCTTTAGGTTTAGTTCAAATAGCCAAAGTTCCATGCATGATAAATTCTTAGATCATTTACACTATGTCAAAAGACTTAAATATTTAACTGTTTTAGGTTTAGAGATCCCTTTTATATTCTACCATTCAAAGGCAAAAAGACTCAATTTTGATAGGAAGAGAGTCCTGTCTTCTAAAATCTTTGTAATTTATAATGGGGCTTCCCACCAAGTTTTGAAGTCACAGATAAACTATGAAACTGCTTCACCAACACACTTGGAAGACTTCATAATTCAAATCTGGGCGCAGTAAACTTCTCAAATGTTTGAAGATCTTGTTAATATAAACACTTCGCATTTATCATGTAAGTCACAGGACCACCCAGCAGAAGTACAAAGTTAAAGTCCAACTTTTAGTTGGAAGCCACCCTCATTAAATATGTCTACTTCATATTAGATATTACCGATTTTGCTAAGAATATTTTTAATGGTTAATTATGACTTTAAAATCTCAGCATTAAATGTAGCTTTCCATTATGGCAAATTCAGAAGCCATCTTGAGAATAATTGGGGACTGACCATCTGTAGTATTAGCCCAGCAACATCTGCAGATCAAAGAGTTGGCATTAAACCTCGAAAAACCAAAAGTTACAGTTTACAGAAACAGCTTTAATTGTCCCTCTGCAATTCCTTGCCCATCATTATCACTTCAGCTTTTTCCAGACTGGCTCCCTGTGAGCAACCACTACTAGAACAGTGCCATTGTATCCTCTAGGTGGCTGGTAAATGTGGGACTTTAGCATTTGCCAGGTAGGGACTCAGCAAGTAGCAAAACCTCATCACTGGAACCAGATGAAGATGAGGATGATATAAATGACAATTGCTTTTTTAAAAACATGGTTCGAATGTCTCTTTTTGCAATACAGCTTAGCTAGTTGTAACAAAACTTTATAAAACATCTTGGTTAAAAAAAATAAAAGCACAGGGTAGAGGAAGTCTGATGAAAATTACTGCATGCTCCACATAAGCAATGCTTAACAACTTTAAATGTTAAATTACACTTTAAATTTATATCTAGATATGTAAGTATTAACATCAATGTTGTTTTAAGGGTTAATTAAAATCACAATGAACATGTAATTTTAAAGTTGCTAAACAAAACAAATAAGGGGCCTCCAGAAGCTATAAAAATGGTGCCACAAGCAGAGGCACAAGATAACACTTTTGGATGATGGCCACAATGAAATGGATGCACGAGTTAGATTTCACTGAATGCTCTGATATATGCAGTAGCATTACTTACACGCTTGATCTTAGACCAAAGTCCTAGAGGCGATGCTGCAGTCACCACAGCCCTTTCTCTCCTGCTAATAGCTTTTCTGAATGAAATTCTGTGGGACAATACTTTAAACATAGGGAGCATTTACAGAACCAGCACTAACAAAAATTTTAGAAAGGCTAAAGGCCCAGTAAGGATACTGTAACAGGTAAGCAGAGAAATCTAAGAAGGAACTCTGATAAGCAAAAAATTACCAACACTTCACAAAGGCTTGTGAATCAGAAATACAAATAAAAGTAATTTCTATTGCTGAGATATCTGATTGAGAAAATCTAGCTGGGAAAGGTGGCTTAAAAGTGTTTCAGCATTAAAAACTCTAAATAAGTCAATTAAGAGTATACCAAACATGATTCTGAATAATTCCGATAAACAACTAAAAAGCTCAAACTTGTCCCTGTGTAATACTCCAGAGACATATATATCGATAATAAAGACCAGGAACTCTGGAACTGAGCAGAGAGATTTTCAACATAAAAAAAATTACTATAAAGGAATTAATTCTAAAGAATAACTGAAATGCATCACATGCTTTTATCAAAGCCCACATTTAACAGTCAACTTCCTCAGACAAATTCTTGTAACTACCAGATTACCACCGCCTAAAGATAAAGTTATATCTACAAGATAAAATCTGTACTTAAAGGTAACATCTCACTGAAATGAATTGAGACAGCATGCTTATATTGAGATAGCATGCTTACATCAAAAAAGAATTGGTTTTAGGTAACATGTAATCTTAGAGACTAGAAACATGTAAGACAATGATAAAACTCAGTATTTTAAGATCCAACAGATTAATGCAACAAAAGCTAGAAAATTTTAGTACACTGGCAAATTGGGATGCACTTTCCTGTCTAGTTTACATCATAAAATATAAGCTACCTATTTTTAAAAGATGATATATTCAAAATACTATTTGGTCTATATTTCACATATTCTGTCAGTGACTTTGTTAGGTAATTTCAAGAAGCTTACCTTATTGATGTAAAATTGTGACAAGGTAGCAGCGTTAATAGCCCACTCTATAGGATGGTAGGCATTGTGCTCAAGCTGGCGTTTCAAAGTACTGTGGCAATAATGAGCAGCCTTCTCAAACATTTCCATGTGCTGGTAGACTTGAGCCAGGTAATATAGGTTATGAGTATAAACCTTCTCAAATCTATGAAGAAAAAAACCCACATTTGCATAATGGTTTACAATGTATACAGAACATTCACATATATTTACCTTGATCCTCTCACCAACTCTTGAATTGGGTATGGCCACTATCTACTTGACAGATAAGAAACTGAGCCTTAGATCTGAACAGGGTCACATATTAGTAAATGGCAAATGAAGGTCTTAATCTGTATCAGAATCTACATTCTAGAACCTTTAAGAGTGTCTTTTAAGAGAAAACATGCTTTTTTGAACAATCATCTACACTATGTAGAAATACCTGTGAGGGCTGATTTCTATACCTACTCACCTTTTTGATCTCTCTTGTTCAGTAAGTTTCTCTTCTTCAGGGAGAAAATGCTCAGTAGGATCAAGAGGAGGACTCCCAACCTACAGTTAGAAAAACAAAACTAAAATTTTACTCTAAACACCAAGCGCCCTCTTCTGGAGAAACTGGAGAAATCAAAATTTTTAATAGCCCAATATAGTTTTTACTAGTTCATTTCATGTTACCCAAGAAGTAATTTTCTTAATTATAAAATACAAAAGAGTCAAAGAAATAAAAGGAGATTTCATACAAACACACACTTCACAAGATTTTAACTGCTGTTTCAGGTGAACTTCAAATACACTAAAAAAAAAGAAAACTTTGCTTTTTTAAGTATTTAAAATCTTAAGTCTGTATGGTGAAAAAAAAGTTCTTTTAAAAATCTACATAAGCATGACAAATAGGAAAAAATGTATCCTTAGAGTAATATTGTTCTAAACTGACCACTAATGAAAAATCAAAGTTTTAAATAATTTTTCTAGTATTTTTTACCTCGAGGAAACAAGTATATATATTACCCTATTTCAATAGAGGATCATTAAAACCAGTGAGTCTATTGCTTATTGTCTCGTGCTTCTATTTCCTCATCTATTAAATAAGAATAATAAGAGTATCTAACTCATAAGGATACTACAAGGAATTAATGAGTTAATATGTGTATCTCAAGTCTTCCAAAAGAATAGTACTTAGCCTCTGCCTCATTCTACTTTTTTGAGAACAGTCCCATCTACAAACCCAGCCTTGCTTTAAACCAAATTCACTAACCACCAAATAGCATCAATGCTTCCCATTTAAAAAAACAAACAAACAAAAAGAAAAAACGGTGACCTTGTATTCTAGATGCAAACATAAAAGCATCACAACTTGGGCTCCTAGAATTCACAGAAAGTAAAAATGACAATGACAGGAAGCAAGGCCCAAGGCAAACACAAGAGATGAGTAATTCTTCAAAGACCTCCTCAACAATTTTGAGGGCTATTTATTTAGTATGCTTACCCCTGGCTTGATGAGGGGAATTAATCTATGTTTTATCTTACATACATACTTCACTGTTATGACTACCATACTTTGTGACACAGTTAAATCAATCTCCTAACTAAAACAGTATAAAAGTGCACAGAGTTTTGCTATGTGTTTTACGTTTTGTTATAAATACTATTTTTAATGAGATATTATAGGTATTTGATATATACACATTTTAATTTAATAAGTTCATGAATTAAGAGTGAGAGCCTAAAATCGTAAAAAGAGACTAACATCTCAATTTGGCTTTGTGGTGTTCTGCTCTCTTCGGTACTTTAGGAGTAAAGTGGTAACACCAAGGTAGAAAAGCCATGACTTAAAACTCTCCAATCTGGGGATATATTCCTCAGGGAAAAAAATGAGTGTTAAGGGCCTATAAACACATGTTCTATATGTACATTCTAAAATTTCTTGTGGGTGTAATTAACATGTTGATTTGCTCCAATCTTTATCCTCCAGGGGCAGCTAGTTATAGGTAGAGACGATATTTTATTGATACTTGATTGTCCAGCATATTTGCATAGTACCTGGCACATACTAAAAACAATAAACATTTAATGAACTAAACTGACAAAGCAAATAGGAGCACTCAGGCTGTGCATTCTGCTTACAGCATATTCCTTCTATCTGCTATCATCATTTGATATACACTGTTCTTAAAGGTGCACCTTGGTCTTGTATTTTACACTAAGTCCAATTGCTATGAGAGGACGCATAGTGGTTTAAAGTATGGGTTCTGGAGTCAGATCCTGCAAGTTGGAATGCCAGCTTCACCGTTCACTGGTGTGTGGAGGCAAGTCACTTAATCTCTTGTGCTGTTTCCTGATCTCTAAAATAAGGATAACAAAAGTATCTGCCTCATAAATTGACATGAGGATTAAATGAGTTAAAATCTGTAAATCACTTATAACAGTGCCTGCCAAGTACAGCTATTAGGTGGTGACCTACACAGTTCTATAGAGAGGTCCCTATGTACGCTCAAGAGTCATATACTAAAATTATCAGTGAGAAATTCTTAACATCCATTCTTGACTAGTTTCAATCAAATCTTAAAATTTATCTGACATGCAACATACCTCTTTCATATACTGATTATATAGTGCTTCTGATGATTCTAGGTAAGCTTGTGCTGTTTGAATTTCTTCTCTTTCAGACCACAAGATACCTAGGTTATTCTGGAAAATTAAAAAAAAAAATGACAATATAAACTTCTAATTACAGTAACTTTCATAGTTTCAAAGTCAATATTTACCTATCAAATAGTACCAGCCCTGATGTAGTGGTACGCAGCTGCAGATGGATTCCTAATGACCCCTGCCTACTGATATTTGTGACCTTGTATAATCTTTTCCCCTTAAGTATGGCTGGATTTAGTGATTTGCTTTTTTTTTTCTTTTTAAAGATTTTATTTATTGCACTGGTGTGGCTCACTGGGTTGGGCATGACTCAAAAACCAAAAGGTTGCTTGTTTGCTGGTTCGATTCCTGGTCAGGGCACATGCCTGGGTTGTGCTCCAGGGCTCAGGTTGGGGGCGTTGTGAGAGGCAACGGGTGGATGTTTCTCTTCCTCTTTTTCTTCCTCCCTTCTCCTCTCTCTAAAAAATAAATAAAATCTTTAAAAAATATATTTTATTTTTAAAATATTTCTAAAAATATTTACAAAATCTTTTAAGATTTTATATTTTAGAAGGAGGAGAAGGGAGGGAGAAAGACAGGGAGACAAACATCCATGTGAGAGAGAAACATCAATCAGTTGCAACTGCGGACTGAGTCCACAACCCACACATGGGCCCGGCCCAGGAATTGATCTGGTGACCCTTCACTTTGGAGAATGACAATCAACCAACTGAGCCACATGGGTCAGGGCATGGCTTGCTTTTAACAAACAAAATATGGCAGAAATGATAGGACGTCTCTTCCAAGACTAGGTTACAGAACACTGTGGTTCCATCTTGCGTGCTCTCTCTCCTGTTCTGTCTGTGGGAAGCTAACAGCCACATTATGAGTCACCTGGTATACAGATTCATGTGGCAAGAAACAGGCAAGTCAACTGAGGCCCTCAAACCAACCACCTGTAAGGAACTGAATGCTGCCAACAATCCCGAGAGAGCTTGAGAGATCCTCCCCGATTTGAGCTTTCAAGAGCATCCCCAAAAGGACAACAATCTGATGAGAAACCTTTAACCAGAGGCCTCCAGCTATGCCTTGCCCAGATGCCTGATGTAATAAAAGTTTTTTTTCAAGATGCTAAATTTGGGGTGAAATTTTACATAGCAATAGATAATACACACAGACATAAAGAGGAGCCAGAAACATGTTTTCAAATATCTACATCTCCAGAGACCTCTTAAAAAGGAAACATTCTCAAGAGTTACTGATTCAAAACCTGAAGAAATGGACATCAACTCTCAAATTCCTATTATTCAAATTATGTTATGAAAACTCTGAAGATGCTATATACCTTTATTCATCAGTTAGGTTGGATTCCTAAAGTTTACCATTTCAAACAATAAAACATATGCTTATATTTTCCGGAGTTCTTCAAATTATATAGCTTTCTAATTGTATACAGTCAACTAAAAATGCTTCATTTGTATTGTCTTTTCTTGTATTGATCACTACTTTTTGATTTCCATAGCACCAATTTCCTTCTGCTACCATGAAGGTGTTAAGATTTGGGGTTATATGCTAAATAACATTTTTAAAACCAAGCCAGTTTGTCCCCCGCCATGACTCTTTACCAGGCCCTGCACAGAGCAAATCAAGCCTGCTTAGAGGGTCCGAACTCAAGACTGCATGCCCAGCTCCTCTTCAGGAAGTAAAGTTAAACTGCCTCCCACTCCTTGGGACAGTCCTTTAGGCACAAGGAAACTTCTGAGGCTGGGTTTCTGCAATCTTTTTTTTTTTTTTTTTTAACTTCCCTAGGGAAGAGAACAGTATAAATCAAATTTTTAATGCAGATTGTTAACCTGGGGTCTAGACGCACAAGGTACCCATGAATAGAATTCAGAGTCTATGAACGTGGATGGGAAAACATTAGAATTTATTTTCATTATGTCCTACTAAAATTTAGCATCTTTTAATTATGAATGCAGGAAACAAAATACAACAATATTTAGTACCTGAGATTTCTGTGACCTATAGAAGTGGAACATTTTTCATATTACAATTAGCTATATTGCAAAATACTTACTTATATTCATTATACTTTAATATTATAGACTTTTGCCCTGGCTGGTGTGGTTCAGTGGGTTGAGTGCCAGCCTGCAAACTGAAAGGTCGCTGGTTCAGTTACCAGCAGGGTCAATTCCCTGGGTTGCAGGTGAGGTCCCTGGTTGCGGGCATGCAAGAGGCTGCCCACTGATGTCTCTCACATCAGTGTTTCTCTCCTTCTTTCTCTCTCCTTCCCCTCTCTCTAAAAATAAATTTTTAAAATCTTAAAAAAAAATTTAGACATTAGATACATCATTAAATATTCTTAACATTAATAAAGCAGCATATATATTACTATATCATTTCTTTCAAATATATTTTTGTAACTCCTGTATTACTGGTTCCTTTTATAATCCTTTAATTTTATCTTATATATTTAAAATCATTACCCTGTTATAATAAATATAGGCTCCACTAGACTGCAAAAGGGGGCATATGGCACAAAAAATGGTTATAAACCCTACAGATTGAAGATGAGCATTTCACTGCAACAAAGACCTCTACTCTGGCTTTGCATTATCTATTCTGTAATTTTTTAATGTGACGATTGACCCTCATGCCTAGGACTACAGATCGTAGTGATAATTTACTGAGAGACTGGGCAGTTTTCTCCTCTATATTGCTTATGAAGTCCTTTGCAGGATGCTGGGGAAGCCTGAGGGCCCACTACTAACTTACAAATTATTCTGCCCACCTAGCCTCAAATACAATTTACTTTAACATTACTTTTCTGATCTTAGACATGGATCCACAACTACCTTTTCTCATTCCCTAGCTCAATTTATTTTTTCTTGAAATATTCCATTTGGCCACAACACCAGCAAGCCCATCCCCAGCATACTGTACCTAGCCTAGGCAGTCTACAGATTTACCTAGTACCAGGAACTGGTTAGCCACAATTGCTCTATTCTGATGGGCTGGTGATGCACTTAGCCTGCTAGATCCCAAGTAGGCTGTGCCACAGAAAGCAACAACTTTGGTGTGTGATAAATCTTAAACCAAGTAGAAACCTACAAATAACTAAAGTTGTTTATACAACTTTAACTTATTTTGATCTTATTTTAACTTATTTTGAACCATAACTTATTGAGATCTTGAAGGTAAGGACCACGCAAGGGATCTAGAATTGATTTTTCAAAAATATAGGGTTTGTGTTTTAAGTGTTCACGCCACAGAGATAAGTGGTATTGACATTCTACATGAATTGTTTTTTAAATATAATATAAATCGCCCTGGCTGGTGTGGCTCAGTGGAATGAGTGCTGGCCTGTGAGCCTTGGAGTCGCCAGTTCAATTCCCGGTCTGGTCAGGGCACATGCCTTGGTTGTAGGCCAGGTTCCCAGTGGGGGACACACAAGAGACAACCACACATTGATGTTCCTCTCCATCTCCTTCTCCTTCCCTTCCTCTCTAAAAATACATAAAATCTTTTTAAAAAAATAAAATATAAATCCTACAATACTACACCAGAAAAACACTGTACCATTCACACTGAGCATCATCATGTCCTTGCCCTCAAGATACCACACTAGTGCCCTGGCTAGTGTGACTCAGTGGATTGGGCACCAGCCTGCAAACCAAAAGGTTGCCAATTTGATTCCCAGTCAGGGCACATGCCTGGATTGTGGACCAGGTCCCCAGTGGAATGTGCGTGAAGGGCAACAGCACAGTGATGTTTCTCTCCCTCTCTTCTTCCCTTCCCCTCTCTAGAAAATAAATAAAATCAAATCTTAAAAATTAAAAAAAAGATACCACACTAGGTAGGGGAAAAGTTAAATATAAAATAAAAACAGCTAAAAAAGTACTATTACTGGTGAATTCTACCAATTATGTAAGGAAGAAATAATACTAACTCTACACAAATCCTTCTAGAAAAGTGAAGAGGAAAGAACAGTTCCCATCTCATACTAAATCAAAGATATAAGAAAACTACAAGCTGATATCCTTCATGAACACATATACAAAAAATATTATCAAATTTTAGCAAATTGACTCCAACAGCAGCCCCGGTTGGTGTGGCTTAGATTGAGTGCTGGCCTACAAACTAAAGCATCGCCGGTTCGATTCCCTGTCAGGGCACATGCCTGGGTTGCAGGCCAGATCCCCAGGAGGTAACCTACACAGTGATGTTTCTCCCCCTCTTTCTCTTCCTTCCCCTCTCTCTAAAAATAAAGAAAATCTTTAAAAAAAAAAAAATTGAATCCAACATTGTATAGAGAAGTAATACTTTACTGAAGTTTTACTTGGTTAAAAACTCCAAATGGAGTTTATCACAGGAACAGAAGGTTGGTTTAATATTGGAAAGTCAATGAAATTCACCATATTAAAAGAGTAAAAAATAAAAAAAAATGATCATCTCAGATGCAGCAAAAAAATGATGATGAATCAAAGAAGTGTGACCAAATGAAGAGTATGCACTATGATTTCATTATGAAATTCTAGAAAATGTGGGGGAGGAGGGTAAGAGAGCGAGCGAGAAAAGAGGGAGAGGAGGAGGAATTATAAAGGAATACAAGAAAACTTTTAGCAGTGATATTTTCATTACCTTGACTGCAATGATTGCTTCATGGGTATATGCATATGTCAAAATTCATCAAATTGTATACTTTAGATATGTGCAGTTTTATCATATGTCAAATTTACCTCAATAAAACCATAAACCCACACAAAAGGTGCTCCTTGGACATATATATCCAGGGGGAAGGGAGATAATTGATCAATATGCTAATTTGTTAGGGAATTTTACTACAGTGTTGTACCACAGTTGTAAGTTTCTACTCAAGATGATAATGCAAGTGTATACTGCTGACAGCAAAAATTAGAAGAAAAATCATTCCTAAGACTCTAAAAACCTGGTAAGGATAAGAGGGTACAGTCCCTTTCGATAATCTAATGTGGGTCCAGATTTCGTATATCTATAGTTTGCCAGGAAGAAGACACCAGATTGTAAAAAGCAGTCAAAATATCATAAATTCCCACAAAGTGGTACTTTCAAACTTTTTCGTACACACATGTAGTCTTTTACCAAAACATAATCATTCTACATAATTCCAAACATGCCTTATAGTCATCCCTCTCCCTCTTAAGATTGATATTTTTGGTCAACAAATATATTATTTTTAATGGCTACATGCTGTTCCTCTGTATCAACGATTCTCAACCTTTTTCATCTCATGGCACGTATAAACTAATTACTAAATTTCTGCAGCACACTAAATATACATTCAAGTTTTTGCTGATTTAACAAAAAAATTGTTCTATTTGTATTTGTAGTCATACCGGATGGCTACTCTGTTGACTGTTGTCATTTTTCTATATGACAATCTAAGGGAAAAGAGGTCAGTCAGTACCTCTGACTAAACAGTCAGGTATTGCATGCTTTAAAAATTCTTGCAGAACACTAATTGAAATCACTGTTCTATATGAATGTATCAGTATTTACTTAACCATTTCTACTGATAATTACTTTTTTAAATTAACAATGCTGTGATGAACATCCATGCTAACATACCTTTGCATTTGAATCCCAATATTATTTTATAATATTGATGTGGAATTTTTAAGACAAAGTCTTAACTCAAGAGTTCTGATACTGCGAGGGTGGGGGGGGGCATATAAGGGGACTAAATGGTAATGGAAAAAAATAAAATAAATAAATAAATAAAATTAAGAGAAAAAAAGAGTTCTGATACCTACTGATATCTAGAAAGTTTGATAAATTTATATTTCCACCAGCAATCATGCAAATGGTTAAATTCATTTTATCAGTCTCTCCAGCAATGAATGTAAGTCCATATCTTTAATAATCTTTCCCAATCTGATATAATTTTTCTATTTCATTCTTTTAGTTTGCTTTATTACTAGTGAGGTCAAATCTCTCATCATGTATAGCAAATATTAAATGTAATAAAATGCTCTGGTGTGGTAATGCCACTGGAATAAACAGATCAACTAAATAATGGGGCTAAAAAACAGACTAGCACAAACAGAATCTAACTAAATAACTACTGCTGTACTGTTTTAGTACCTGGTGGGCGAGTTTTAGTGCATTACTTTCCATATTTTTATATTCACTTTTCTTTATTCTTTCAGATAAACATACTAATTTTGTCAAGTTCCAAGAAAAAAATCTATTCTAATTTGAGCAGGAACTGCATCATGGCCAAAAATAAATGTCAGGATAACGATACTATTATGTTTAATTTTTGCCACCTTGGAACATGGTATATCTCTCCTTTTAAGATCAGCAGCTCCACTCGAGCTGGTGTGGCTCACTGGATCGAGTGTCGGCCTCCAAACCAAAGAATTGCCGGTTCAATTCCCAATTGGGGCACATGCCTGGGTTGTGGGCCAGGTCTCTAGTAGGGGGCACACAAGACACAGCCACACACTGGTGTTTCTCTCCCTCTCTTTCTCCCCCCTTTCTTCCTCCCTTCCCCTCTATAAATAAAATTTTTTAAAACAGATTATCAGTTCTATCACCCTTAATACTGCTATTGTGAATGCAATTTCTAAAAATAATATTTCCAACAAGTTATTGCTTATATAAAGGAATACTACTGATATATTTACCTTATATCCTCCTGCTTTATTGAAATGATAATTCTAATCATTTCTCTGTTGATGACTTCAGGTTCTTTAGGTACAGAAAGATCACACATGCAAATGGTTTTTATTTTTATAAATTATTTTATTTTTCCAAAATAACTCTTACTTGCTCTCTACATTATTACAAGGACCAGAATGTCTCTAATCAACCACCCTTCAGAAAAGGCTGGCTGTTTGAAATATTGTACTTCACTGAAGGTAAGATGTCAAAATTTGTAAGACACACAATTATTTTATGTATCAAAAATAAAATATTGCCAAGTAAATTATAACACAAAATCAATCAGCTATAAAGGCACAATGATTTCAAAGATATTAAAATATGAAAGAATGTGCGTATTATAATTAATAAAATACAATAAACAGTGGCGATTCTATACTACACTAAGAAAAGTTTCTATTTTTGATAATGAATTTTTTATTTATTTACTTTTAAATATTTTATTTCTCTACCTTCGGAGATGGGAAGGGAAGGAGAAAGAGAGGGAGAGAAACATCCATGTGTGAGATACATCCGTCAGTTGCCAGCACCTGACACACAAGCCAGGGATGTGTCCTGACCAGGAACAGGATCAAGCGACACTTTGGTTTGCAGGAAGGCACTCAATCCACCAGGCCACACAGCCAGGACATGATATTGAAGTCATTTTTTTAAATGTTTAAGCCCTGGCTGGTGTGGCTCGGTGGATTGAGCATTGGCCTGCTAACCAGGGGTCACGTGTTCAATTCCCAGTCAGGGCACATGCCTGGGTTGTGGGCCAGGTCCCCAGTACAGGGCGTGTGAGAGGCAACCACACACTGATGTTTCTCTCCCTCTCTTTCTCCCTCCCTTCCCCTCTGCCTAAAAATAAATAAAATCTTAAAAAAAAAAAAAAAATCTTAGGCAGCCACGCTGTTAAAGAAAATTTCAAATAACTGAGGTTTTGTTTGAATTCAACATCTTAATAGATTTCATTAGATCATTCATCTATTCAACAAATTTTTAGAATGGCCTACAAGGTGCCTGGTACTAAGGTTACAAATAGTGAGCAAAAAGAACTATAGTTCCTGTTACTATGTAGCTCTTAACTTTATTGGGCCATGATCATGAAATATGACCTCTACAGTTTCCTTTTTAATTTTGAGGGTTTTGAGGCCTACTTACCATATGATTTTGGTAAATGTTGAGTACCTGGTACATACAAGTTCATATATATTTGCACTCTGAAATGTTATGTTCCTGATGAAAATGTCAGATTTTTTTAGTAAACCAGGTACCATATAAATGGGAAACAAAGTGATACAAGAAATAAGATTTCATAGGTAGGAGGGAGCGATCAACTCGGAACGATCCAAATAAAGGTATTAAAAGTATGGGGTGAATCGTAAGATGAGTTTTAAAGAATGGGCTTATCTGGGGAACGAACAAATGAATATGGCAATAAGAGAAACTTAAGATTTCAAATATTTTGTTTTAAATTAAGAATGTACTCATGCCATTCTTTGTAATTTCCTTGAGATCTTAAATTAAAATTACTTTGATTTTTCCTAACAGAATGAACAGCATTATGACTAGTGAAGAAGAGTTGGAAAAGGCATATGGGATTGTAGGAGGGTTTCGGGAAAACAATGGCTTCGAGCACGACTAAACGAAGCAGCAAGTGATGTTGAAGTGGGAGATGCGGGTGGAGAGGGAGTTGGAAGACGCTTATCCCAAAGCTTCAAAAACGTGGGACAAATTGTGCCTTATAACACTTGCCTTTGGCCTTGGCAAGAGTCGGGGCCCCTCTCCAGCCCCTCGCCTCTGGCCGATTGCAGCAGGCCGGGCCCGCTCTCACCTGCGCCTGGATGTACAGAGAGACGCAGTCTTGCGACAACTGGTATTTGCGCAGCAGCCTCAGGCATTTCACCAGATGCTCCTCCCCGGCAGACAGCTCCTCCGTGTCGATGAGGTTCACCCCGAGATGGAACTCAATAACCGCCAGCCTCACTGCCCGCTGGGCGATGGGTCCCTCGACCTCGACCACCTCAGCCGGCGGCCCCAGGGCGTGAGGCCCCGCGCCCAAGCCCTCCTCGGCCTGAGGCAGCTCATCCTCATCCTCCGGCGCGGGGCCCAGCAGCGCTTTGACCTCTTCCAGCAGAACTCGGGCGCCGTATTTGGACTTGTAAGGTTCCTTCTCGGGGTTTTTATGCAATTCTACCCGAGACAGGGCCAGCGCGGCCTGGAATTTCTCACGAATCTCGGCCCACGAAGTATTCGCCATAACAGACTCCGCAGCTCAGGCTTCCTTTAATGTTTCCAATCGGGACTCCCGCCTTCCTCCTGCTTTGCGACACTTCACTTACGGCCCCGATAGGCCCGGGCACTGCAAAGTTGTAACCAATGAAGCCCGCCCAGGACACCGCAATATGCTCGGCAGAGACCAATGGAAAGGCGTAGTGATTACCTGAGCAACCGCTGTCACGGACACGAGGCTGTCGAGGGAGGCCCCCACCTGCACCGCCGCCCTCTGCTTTGGTTAATTCACGTCTCCCTTTACCCGCTGAAGTTCTATCTATACAAAACTACCGGCTGAGTTAATATAACATATGGAAAAATTGCTTACAAACATATCCACTCTTGTTAATTGATATAAGCTGAAAGGCATAGTTCTTTTGACAGTGTAGAACTCAGCCCATCACGATAAAAGTGTAAAAGGATTCCATATTATTAACACAGTGGAACAACGTTTCTCAAACAATTCGTTCAGGAAGACTGTTCCAAGAAGCATCTTGTTGGAAAACCGAATCTCCTTTATCACCTGAGTAACGAACGGTGACTGATCATATAAATATCAGCAAGAAATGATTTTCGGGTGGAGAAGAAATTTTGTTTGACCACCGAGACATTTTTTTTCGTGAGCAACTTGGGGTAGAACCGAATTGTTCTCTTCAGGCTGTTGAGTGAAAGGTATGGATGTAAAAAGCATTCCATGATAAATATTTTCACTTCAACTCTGAAATGCGAGTTGTAAAGATGTACACAACTTCCCAAAGTAACACAGGAGTTAAATCCCGGAGTCGTGACTAGCCACCTCAGGTTCGACTTTTTCCATTACATACCTTCATAAATTAACAAGTCAGTTATGGGGAGGGCTGGGGTAGGGGTTGGAGAAGGTTCTACCTATTTATCACCTACTTACCTATTTACCTATTTATCGTAAGGTATTGAGATACACAAAAGAGCACTGATTTTGGAAGCTCAGATCTGCTACTCAAGTTAACTTCTCTAAGCTTCAGGTGTCATATAGTAAAACATAAGTGATAATATATTATCTCTACAGAATTACTCAAAGGAATAAAAGAAATGAAATGTCTTTCCCTTAAAAATGTTAGTATTTTTCAGGATTCCATCCTAACTTTTGTCCCTGCGATCTTAATGCATTTCTACAATTTCCATTACATATGTTGCTCAATTCCAAAATTCGGTTTCCAAGCCATGGATGGTTTCCAAGAAAGCAACAAGATCTGACTTATAGGATTATTCAGAAAACTGAAAAGGGGACAAGGGAAGAAGCAGGGAGACTGGTAAGGAAACTACTGTAATAAACATACTAGATGCTCAGTATATATCTTTTCATGAATAGGAAAGTGATTGACACAGTTAATAATGGCAGCTAATTTCTTACTATGAGCTAGATAACATTCTGTATGTTAAAATCATCTAATCCTTAGAACTCTGTGAGATACTATTATTATTCCTTTTCTGTAGATAAGGAATTGTGATCCAGAGATAATTTATCAAAAGTCACACACAATAAGTAGGCAGTTTTGCTCCAGAGCACACACTTTTTAATTATGCTATACATTCTTGTAGTAATAGCTCAATAAACCACTGTGACACGGTGTTGACCTCTAAAGATACAGCTGGAAGAACAGCCAGATGAAAACTAAAATATTTTAGGAAATATTTTAGGAAAAATCCTTACCCAGACACACCTAATAAAGACATCAGACTAGGACACTTGACATGGAAGAGTTCTAGCTGACATTTGGGGAACATATTTCTTCTCTTGGTCTTTTTTTTATACCAGTATTTTGAAAGATGAGCATTCCCTGTGAGATGTTATAAAGCAGCCCCTGTGGAATTTGTCCAATGAGTGGTATAAACTACAGTGACCTGAGACCTAGCTCATGGAAGATAACCATTAGCAGAAACAAAAGTATTGGGTTAGCCAAAAAGTTCTTTTGGTTTTCTCTGTACCATGGCTCTAAGCAGTGCTTAGTTGTTTTTTAACTTCATTCAAAACAATTGTTAGATTGTATTGTGACAGCTGTTGTATCAGGGGCATTTAAAAAAAATCAAAATTGGTGAATTTTTGTGCAGCCATTTTAATATTGAAGATGGAAAAATATATACAATATTTTTGGCATATTTTGCTTTATTATTTCAAGAAAGGTAAAAGTGCAACTGGAATGCAAAAAAAGATTTTTGTAGTGTATGGAGAAGGTGCTGTGACTGATAGAACACGTCAAAAATGGTTAGCAAAGTTTCTTGGTACTATTGACATTGTGACCAAATAATTCTTTGCTGCGGGACTACCTTATGCACTGGAAGATGTTTAGCAGCATCCTTGGCCTCTACCTACTAGAAGCCAAGAGCAGGAGACAGCCGACATACTCAAAATATCCAAACCAATGAAGTTATTGGTGAAAATGAAAAATGTCTTTTTATTTCATGGAAAAACTAAATGGACTTTTTTGGCCAACCCATTATAAGGCACATTGTGATGGAAGGGAGTTAACTTGTTTGGTTGGAGCACAACTGTTATCACGTATGTTCATTCCAGTAAAAATAACACACTAATAAGAGCACTAATTTCTTCATCTTTTACACCAGGGAACCAACTTAATGGAAAATTCATTAAAAGAAGGGTGACACTCATGTGTAGTATATAATATTGATCTGAAAGTGCCAGAAAATGCAATTGCAAATTCTTTTGAACAAAGTAAGTGGTCAATTATTGGGAAGATGGGAAAATTATCATTAATTACAGATGTTATGATTGTCTTCCTGAAAATGCAAAGTAATACTGAACACAAAAGAAGTAAAAGTTTAGTAAGTAGGCCAGTCATAAATAAATGTATAAAAATCAACAACTTTTTATTGGAGGAAAGATACAATGAAGTAAAATATCCTTTTCATGATAGCAACAAAAATCTAGCATTAAGGTATTTAATGAGCTAAATAAAAATAATGAGAATGTAAGCCGTAAGTCTTATTTCCCAGATGTAGGCCCTAAACAGCATTACTTATTATAAGGAAACATGTTTCCTTCAAGACCATTCTGGTTTTGGGACAGGATGAACCTGCGTATTTTGTCAAACCAGAAATCAAAGAAACTATCAAAACCTAGGAGGGTCAGGTCTACAGGACTGAGAAAGTGCCATCTTAAAAAGAGGCTCTTGCTGTTCAAAGAGGGGACAATTTGAGCATGAATAACTGCAATAGGTTAAAGTATATTACATATGTTAAAATCTACAAATTTTTTATCAGCTGTAACAATGAAAAACAAATGGCCTGGCTCCTTCAAAAACTAAACTGCAAAAAAAGAATTCCCCTTTGACAGGGAAATTTGTCCATACAGAATACTGTAAAAAACTATACTTGCACTTACCTTTTGACCAGACTGTCCCACTTCTAGGAATCTACTCTGAAAATACATTTCCAACAGTATGAAATACAGACACAAGATCCCTCACTGCAGCGTTGTTTGTAACTGCAAAATATAGAAAACCACCCTGGCCAGCATGGCTCAGTTGGTTGGAGCGTCGTCTGTCCAGTAACCGAAAGGTTCAATTCCTGTTCAGGACACATGATCAGGTTACAGACTCCATCCCCTATTTGGGGCTCACACAGCAGGAGGTGGCAGATGGGTGTTTCCCTCCCATCAGTGTTTCTCTCATTCTCTTCCCCTCTTTCTCGAATGAGAATAAACCTTTAAAAAAATATATTGGAAGCCTATGTGCTCTTACGTAAGAAATAAGAAAATGATTGAATAAACTATGGTATACCCATTCCACATAATGGAGTATGGTGCAGATGTAAAACAAATAAAAAAAGAGTAAAGTTTCTATGAATGAATATGGACTGATTTCCAGGATATTCTGTTAAGGTAAAAAAGCAAAATGCAAAAAACCAAATGCAAAGCAGTATCTATAGAATGACACCCTTCATTTCAATATCCAGTTTTGATAACTGTACTATAGTTATATATTGTTTTGATAATGTACTAGTTATTACATAAAATATTAACATTGGTGGACTAAGTGGAGAGTATACAAAACTCTACTATTTGTGTAATATTTCTGTAGCTCTAAAATTATTTCAAAATAAAAATTAAAGTATCTTTTTAAAAAATAGAAGCAGTAACAAGTTCTTGGAATAGACTCCCAATTCTCTGCAGTTCTAATGGAAACATAACTTAATAAAAATGCTTTTAGTTACCTTTCAAGAGACTTGTCTCATAAAGTACAGCATAGGGAATACAGTCAATATTGTAATAACTATGTATGGTGCTAGGTGGGTACTAGACTTACCAGGGGTATACTTTGTAAATTACATAAATGTCTAACCACTGTACTGTACTCTCAAAACTGTACATATTGAATGTCAACTATAATTGAAGATTTAAAGTAAAAAATTAAAGACAATACTTAAAAACATGACAAAAAGATGAATAAATGATGTGGAATTACTAGTCACCTGCTCGGGAAGGTGAAATAAAACTAGATCCCTACTTGATCATTACACTAAATCCCAAATGAATTAAAAATTGAAATATAATCAAGAGTTCTAGAAGAAAATGAAATTTTTTATATTTCTTAAAGACTTTATTTATTTTTAGAGAGGGGAAGGGACGAAGAGGAAGAGGGAAACATTGACCAGCCGCAACCCAGGCATGTGCCCTAACTAGGAATCAAATCAGTGACCCTTTTCGTTTGCAGGCTAATGCTCAATCCACTATGCCACACCAGCCAGGGCTGGGTAAACTTTGTGTAACCTTGTAGGTGGGGAATACTTTCCTAGGCATAAGACAGCCATAAAAAATGAAAGATAGTTACAACTGCATAAAAACTAAAATTTTGTCAAAATATACCAAAGACTAAAAAATTTCTAAGTACTTGCTACATTACACATTTACTACTAATAAACAAAAAACTTATGAAGAGGTAGACCCCAGCAGAAAAAGAGATACAGGGTAATTTTCATTTATTTACTTATTTTTTAGAGAAGGAAACATTGACTTGTTGTTCCACTAATATCCAGTCATTGGTTGATCCTTGTATGTACCCTGTCTAGGGATCAAACCCGAAACCTTGGCATTTTGGGACAATGATCTAATCAACTGAGCTACCCAGCCAGGGCCATTATTTATTTTTAAAATAAAAATTTCAAGCTATTTTCAACTTTAGGAATAAAGTCACCAAAAACATAACAAGTACTAATACTTTTATTATGGCATAAAGCAGTATTTTATACAGTAACTCAATTTTATAGTAAAAAGATTTTATGTACAATTGTAAAGAAAACACTGTACAGATAAATTCAATGTAAAAAATGGGTTGTATTTTAGATCATAAATTGGAAAATAATTTTCTCTATAGAATATAGTGAAAATGATAGCATTTCTCAGGCTAGCCCAAACAAGCCCACTTCAACCAAGCAGTAGCTTAATTATACATTTATAAGTATGGTTTGAATTCTGGGATCCAAGTAACTTTAGCTTCATTTATTGAAACAGCCATAGCTCTGCTTTCCTCAAAATTAAGCTGCGTAAAGTGAAATATCCAATAATCTTCCCCTTACTTTTGATTTAGGCCTGATTATTTTTCTTTAGGCTAATCTACATAAAGGTTTTATTGAAGGACAGGTATTGTTTTCTTTTATTACGTGCTACGTAAGGTACCCATTTGTATCCAAACTCAAATGTTTTGCTGATTATAAAAGTGTGCTTAGTACTTGAGCAAAACCAGAATCTAACAAACTGTAATCGACAAGGTACATGAGTTCTCTGTCATCAAACACCTTCCCCGAAATCCCCATGGCTTAATAGGGAGCCACAAGGAACAGGAAGAAAAGTGGTAACATTGACAAATGGATCAAGGAATAAAAATTAAGAGAATTTCTGAAAACAGAGAAACACCACTCAGGATTCAAAGGTGGAACTGAAGTCCCAATAGGAAGAGGACATTGCCTCAAGAATCAGGACGGAGTTGCTATCTGAGCCCCTTATAGCAAGGTGATCAAGTAAGAGGCAGTTAAGAGATAAAGACACAACCAAGTGAGAGAAACCAGGTCCCACCAAGATTTCAGTTAGTTAAATAAAAATGGGACATGCCATGTAGTTTAACTTCTCCCATCATAGTTTATTCCCTGAGATTCCCAGTAGAGAAATTTCTAGAAATTAAGGCGAGAAGACAATGGCTCTTTTAAGCTCCTGGACCATGCAGAAAGTTTCCCAGAGAAGTAAAATTTGAGAACTCAGAGATTTATCTGGCCAGAGCCTGTATCAAGTTCTTCAGTTCCCTCAAAACAACAGCTTAAAATAAGACATAGCTTGTCTTAAAAAAAAAAGGAAAAAAAGTTTCCTATGTAGCTAAAACCTCTCAACGGAACAGCAGTCTAATAGATTCCCATAATCCAGATCATTTTACCTAAAAATTTCAGTTTGCCCTTTAGATGTTAACCTCTGGCAACATTAATGATTCATTAAGTCTTCACCATTAAAAGAATGTTTTATCATGCATCTTCACTTGTTTTCTCTTTGCTCTCAAAAGATACTTCCTTCTTGCATATGAAAAGTATTTTCAGTGGGTTTTTTTTGTTTTTTTGTTTTTTGTGAGTCCAACAATGCAAATCTCTGTCCCCTAACTCCCCTAATTCCCTCCTGGTAAATAATATTATCTTCCAATAGGAAGTGGAATACATTATCGTTATGCCCCATTTATCCAGTCTCCTTACGAAGAAAGTTATGGGGCCATCCTATACATTTGGAATCCCTTAAATATACTTGCTTTATATTAAAATATTTTGTTATAGATATATAAAATTTGTGAATTCACTGAAGCACAAATCACCTTATACTGGGAAGCTAAAAATGTATCAAAATGCACATAACAATGGCTAATGCACATGTCTCCTACCAAATGCATCATGATCCTCCAAATTTAAAGCATATATTCGCATAAACTTTATTACAGCCAAGCTAAGTTTGAAATCTTGCTTCAAAACATTGCTCAGTATTAACTGTCAGAAGATGTGTTACAGGATCACATGAGGAATTGTTAGGCAGGTGGCTGAGGAATGCCAATTACAGAACAAAGTGCTTCTCCAGAGATTGTTGCATCCCTCATAGGTATTTGGGGAAGAACACTATCAAGTATAAAGACAGGTCAACTTAAAAGTATAGGCATTACATGTTTAACTTATAAGCCATAAAAAAATGCATTAGAATAAAAACGTAATGAATTCATATCTCTTTTCAAAAGGAAAGCCTGACACAGAAGTAGCAATAAAGCTAATAAATGACAATCATCAGATGAAATAATTTGGAAGCAGCCTGTCCCTAAAATAGATGGGCCTGGACAAGTGGTTAGGAAGGAAACACAATGTGCTTTTAACGATTTGTGAAAAAAAGTGTTCAGTTTCCTGTTGCCAAACAAAGTTCTGTTTTACTATATAAATTTTCTACTTTAATTACTGACCAAATGCTTTACTAAAACTCCGTTTCTGGCCTCTGTTTTGGAATCTGTTATTCCTGTTGCCACCTCCTGATCGCTGTCCTCTGAAGTTTCTATTTCCTTCCCGCTGTCCCCTGAAGCTTCTGCGTCCTTCCCGCTGCCCTCTGTGACCCCGACTGCCTTCCCGCTGGCCCCTGAAGTTGCAGTATCCGTCCCGCGGTCCTTCCAGCTCTGGTTGCTCTGTAGCCACAGAGAGTTGCCAGCGCCGTGAATCATGCCATTTTTCCTGTTGAGAGATGATTTTGTTTTTACCTCTTTGATTTTAATTGAATTTGGTTTAAAACGGCAAGAGAAAGACATCATTTTTACCCTTTCTCAAAGAGGAAAAACCAGACTGATAACTTCAGTGCTTAAAAAGTCACTGGTCAAAAATATTAACCTTCATGACCCAAAAGCCAGAGTCACTGAAGTGTGGAAAAGTAAGTATCACTGTAAGAAGTACCATCATAATCTATCATCATCACAGTATCATTTATTCTATTACTATAGGATAGCTAAAGCTGTCAGGTGGTAAAACATAAATATACCATGTACAAACACATTTCTCACAGCAGTACTGAATAGAAAAACATACAGAGACTAAACCTGTTTATATAAACCCCATATAACATATATGGGAGAAAAAGACTAGACATGGTTCACAACTCTACAGAAGGAAAACCAGGCAGGCTAAAGAAGAAAAAAAATACCAGACTAAAACATTAGGAGAAAAAGATACTAAAATTCTTAATTGTCTTTTAGTAAAGGGACTAGAGCTGCTGTTTCCTGTTCTATTATTCTATATTTTAAATAATGAACATTCTACAATTCAGATATGTTAACTTCAAACTCCAAGAGAAATACCTGTATTTCTGTTACTGCTGCAGTAGGGACATCAAAGCAAACACCCTAGAAATAAAAACAAATACAAGTTAATCCAGCCTTTGACTAGAATTATAAAATGCACATTAAATGATACTCTAAATAACCAGGTATTATGTTTTTTCTAAAAAACGGTATAAAAAAAGAAATACTACATTTCACATTAAGATATTTTAAAATTACATAATTAGCAAATGCTGTTTATAAGTAGTCTCTATTATTTTGTCATCAATAATTTACTCAAACACCTCTTATTTCTTTCATTTCCATTTTTGTTTGCTCTCTTTCTAACTTTTCATATTTCTTATTACTAAGATATAATAATGGAAAGCAAAACTGTGGACAAACATGTAGCTAAGAAATTTTAAATGTATGAAAAAATATTAAATGCATAAGGTTAGAAGTACTAGACTTTTTTCTTGTAAGTGCCCATTAGAAATGAACCCATGGAAAGTAATAAATTTGTGATTTCTGAGTCAAAAAAGTAGTATTCATTTCAGGTAAACTTCAGACCAAGGCTGATACATTGTACTTCCCAAAAGTGTAACAGCAAAAAGCTAAAGGTGTAAGACAAAAGAACTCACAAACTATTTAGAACTGACTTAGAGACCATTCTTGGCTATCACATTGTGCTCATCCTCAAGTAACTATTAGCTACATTTATGGCTGAGGAAACAGAAGACTGAAGGGGTCAACTGATCTGTCTAAGGGCCCATAGCTGATAGCATAGGTTTTAAAATTCTGGTCAGTATAGCTCCAAAACCTATGGTCTAAAAGCAATAAAATACACTGCAATTCATTAGCAAGAGTGTCAACTGGTGACACTAAAAGCCAAAAACAATCTCCTATGGTTAATTTTCTGGTTTTTTGTAATTCAGCTTCCTATGAAAAAGTTTTCTAAAAAGTCAAATACAGGACACTATCTTTGATAATAAGCAGAGACTTCATCTCCAGTTAAAGAATTCCTTCTGCTTTTTGGTCTCCACATATACTACATTCAAGTTACCCCTCCAATTGACATGGGCACCCCTCTCTCCATTGGTTGTCTTTCATCACAGTATTTTACGAGGAACACCACTTTTACCCACCAGTTTCCCCAATTACAACCACGGGTGGCGCCACGTACTGATTCATTTTGTCATCTGTAGGAATCTTCACTTACATGGTTACTAAGTATTCAATGCTGGGACTCACTGGGGTATAGAGATAACTAGACAACAGTCTTTGCCCTTGAATAGGTTATAGTGTGCTTGACGCTCTCGGTCAGCAAGCACAGCAAGTAAGCTTTACCTGAATAAAAGTATGCCCTGGGGAACTCCGCAGTACAGATAAAGATGTCCCCAACTCTGCTGTATGGCCAGGAAAGCTTCACAGGGAGACTTAGGGCCAGGCCAAGCCATAAAACACACCATGAAGGAAGTATCATACACATTGGTTCAACAAGCACTTAGGATGAAAGAAAGCACAGTGTCCTTGGCATTGCGGTGCTAGTCATGCCATTAACCAGGAACAGGACTCAGAAGAAAGAACATCAATTTTGGAAGGCAAGATTTTAAAACAGGAATTTGAGTTAAAGACTATGAACTCAATTTTGAATGCTTGTTTTAGGTGGCTTAATAAACCCCATCTTAGTGGAGATGTCAGGGAAGCAGCTGCATCTTCACATCCAGTACTGGCCGCAGATGGTTTAGGCTGGAGACCTAGATGGGGTAGTTGTCAATGACTAAGTGGAACTGAGAGTCATGGGTGATACTACCCAGAGAAAAGAAAAAGATGCACCATCCCCATAGAACAGGGAGAAACTACCATACAGTGTCATATTGCCTGCATAAACCTACCGAGCTACAATGCAAGGTCACAAAAGAGGTCCCAGCCTTCCTTACCTGCTTTCCTTTAAGAAAGACCATTCCCTTCGCTTTGGAATCAATCTCTTCACCCAGTTGCTCTTTAAGTTCTTTCCAAGCATAACTAATGTTAGGCATTTCAATTGAGCACTTCAAGATCATGGTCACAAAGCCCTATAGAAGAAACGGGAACAAAATTCCAGTCTCAAAAACAACTGAAAAACAACTGCTCTCGTGTTTCCAAAATACTTCTGGAAAAGTTCTCCCTAAAAGGATATTCCACCGCACACACCATACAAGTAAGTACAAGAAAAACTGAAGAACTCTGAATGAGACTGGCGGACTGTGCCAATGTCAGTCAATAATCTAGTTGTGATATTACACAGTTTTGTAAACTGTTACCATGGAGGGGAAACGGGCAAAGTGTACAGGGATCTCACTACATTTTATCTCTCACAACAAAATGTGAACCTATCATCTCAAAATAAAAGCATACACCTTCTAAACTTTCTAGGTATGCTGAATGAATTATATTTGTACGTGTGCATATATTTTAAACTTTAAAACTTGAGATGTAATTCACATAACCACAAAATTCACCATTTTCAAGTGTACCATTCAGGGGTTTTTAGTATGTTCACAAAGTCTGCAACCATCAAGACTATCTAAAATCCCAGAACATTTCATCACCCTAAATAGAATCCCCATGCCCATTAGCAGTCACTGCCATTTTCGCCCTTTTCTGGTACACTGGCAACCACTAATATACTTTATGTCTCCATGGATTTGTTTATACATGGATTGGAGAGAGAAAAACATCGATTTGTTGTGCTACTTACTTATGCTTTCGTTGGATGATTCTTTTATGTGCCCTGACCAGGGATCAAACCTGCAACCGTGGTGTATTGGGACAACACTCTAACCAACTGAGGTACCTGGCCAAGACCGAAACATCAAAAATGGGATAGGGACCCTTACCACATCTGAGTTGATCAAGGAGCGCTGGTCTACAGATGTGGCACCTGAAATATGGGCCAGAGCTGCCGCGAGGGCTTCCACAGCCCCCTTCTCCTCTATCAGTTTCTCAGCGGATTGCTTAAAGTGACTAATAGCAGTGGGAGGAACAGAATCCAAAAGCCTATGGTTTGATTGAGAATATATTTGTTAGGACAAGGGCAGCAGAAGTAGACAGATTTCATTTTCAAGAAAACAACAACATCTCAAGATAAATCAGTGCTAATATCCAGCATTTCTTTTGAACATGAACTCCCCCTGTAGATTTTTTAAAAATAAGTATGTCACACATTTATAAGTAATTGTGGAAAGCACTCTAAAAATGATGCTCAGACTCTGGTCCTAAGCAGGGGATATCTGGAAAACAAGACAGTTTTGGTTTTCATGCCAATCCCACTTACCCCCAGGAATATATACTGAACAGCTGGGATGCTAAACAAATGTCCTTCAATTTGTAGGACAATCCCACACAATAAAAAATTTCTTGCCCTCAATGACAGAAGCACTTCCAATAACAAACACTGTTAATCTATCCTATCTAAATATTTACTATAACTAAAATAATTAATTCTTATTCCTACCAGGTGGAGACTGGATTAATGAAGACTTGGAATATAATCTGTGATCCAATCTAATTAGTCTCCAGATGGGAAGCACCTACACCATACATAAGATATATTTCCTTAAACTGCTTAAGACAAACCAAACTATTTTTTTCCCCTCAGCCAAGGACATTTTTCTTATTGCTTTTTAGAGAGAGAAAGGAGACAGGGAAACATCAATACAAAAAACACTGACCAGGGTTTACACAAACCTGCACCTAAACTGGGGACTGAACCTGTAATTTAGGCATGTGCCCTGTGCAGGAATTGAACCCTAACCCCTTCAGTTATGGACAACGCTCCAACCACCTGAGCCACAGTAGCCAGGGCAAACCAAATCATTAAACAATGGTTTCCACCAATGAACAGGATTTGGCACAGATGAGTAGAAAAAGGATTTCTATTTTACATAATTTTGTTTCAGCACATCTGAGTTTTTATAACAACAGGATTATAAATTGTTAAAAATAATGAATAAGGCCCTGGTTGGTGTGGCTCAGTGGACTGAGTGCTGACCTGTGGACCTACAAGTTGCCCATTATTCCTGGTCAGGGCACATGCCTGGGTTGCAGGCCAGGTCCCCAGTAGGGGGCATGTGAGAGGCAACCAATAGATATTTCTCTCTCTCATCAATGTTTCTCTCCCTCTTTCTCCATCGTTCCCCCTCTTTCTGAAAATAAAGTATTTTTTAAAATAATGAATAAAGAAAATTTATTTTCAAAGGCTCGATCTCATTACTGCGCACAGACATGCAGCAAAGAGAGCAAGCACTAAAACAGACTACAGCAGTGGTAGGAAACATACCTGATGGCATCTTTGCTGGAAGCTTTTATTATCTCTGTTGCAGAAGGAACACCTATTCGTTTAAATTTAATTCCCTACAAGAAAATGAATCATAGTTCAATGTACAACGAGGTCATTAACTGTTTCCATTGAGCTTAGTAATTTTTTTATATTTACCAAAAAGTTATTATTTATTTGTAAGATAAACTTTTGAGAATGGTTTTAGATTTATAGAGAGTTCCTATATACCATACATCAAGTTTTCTTACTGTTATTACTGTGTTATGTTTGTCATTACTAAGAAACCCAACTGCTCCTGTACTATTAACTGAACTCCAGATTTCATCTGAATTTTACTAGTTTTTCTACTAATATCCCTTCTCTGTTCCAACAGCCCATCCAGGATGCTACGTTACATCGACTGATCATGTCTTCTTGGTCTCCTCTAATCTGTGACAGTCTGTCTTTCCTTGTTTTTTATGACCTGGGCAGTTTTAAGGAGTCCTGGTCAGATACTTTGTAGACTGTCCCTCAATTTGGCTGTCTGTCTTTACATGCTTAGACTAGGGTCATGGGTTTTGGGGAAGAAGACCAGAGGTCAATGCCACCTCAGAATTCCTAACAGGGGTACATGCTTATCACTGATGATCGCCCAGCCAGGCAGCGTCTGCCTGCTTTCTGCACTGTCAAGTCTCCCCTGCCTCACCATTCCTACTAGTCTCTGGAAGTCAGTCACTAAGTGCAGTCTGCTCAACAAGGAGGGGAATGAAACTCCACCTCCTGAAGACTAAGTACCTAGAATTTCCTTACAGGAGAATTCCTATAACTCCCTCATCTATGCTTAAGTATTTCTGATGTGTTCATGTTATCATTGAGAACTGCCTTTCTAACATAAAACACCCTTTATGATTGTAAATATGAAAACAAAAGCACTGCTTTCAAATGCAAAATTGTTTCAAAATGGGTTTTATATTATAGAACAATATATAAAACATGTATCTAACAACAAGCTTTCAGTCATGGTCACATGCTGGAAATGATAATTTCAAGTTAATAAAAATTAAATAAAGAAACCAAAGACAGACTTTAGAACTCAACATCTGCTGAATAAGGCTAAGAAAATAGTTTTACCGCTTTTTGCTCCACTTGTGCTAACTGATATTCTTCCTTGTGCTGATAGAAGCAGATGCAAATCCCAGTCCTTCCAGCTCTACCCGTTCGCCCAGAACGATGAATGTAAGACTCCACGTCCTATTAAAGTAAAATTTGAGTGACATGAACAAAAGGAGACAAAGACCCGAGCAGTCTACACAGAGTGGTGGTAATATGCAGGGGTGTGAGGGGAAGTTCTTGAACATTTTGATTTAAATGATGGTATTGTGACAATTTTCCAAAACCTCTAGAAAGATGGTCCCTAGGCCTGTAGGCAAATCTACACAAAGCATCGTCTAAACAGTGCCATCCAAAAGAACCACAATATGTCATTTCAATCTATAATTTCTTATAACCACATTAAAAAGAAATAAAAAAGGTTAATTTTATTATTTAACTCAACATACTAAAACTTTTATCACTTCAATATGTTATCTATTTAAAACGATGTATCAAATGAGGTATTTTGCATTCTTTTTTCATGTCATCAAAATCCAGTGTATATAATAGAAAGTTTAAAATAAAAGACATTTCAATGAGTGTTTTCTGTTTCTGGTACACATCAATTCAGACTAGCTGCATTTCAAGTGTTCAACAGCTACACGTGGCTGTGGCTGTCATATAGGACAGATAGGTGTGCAGGTTCATTTAAACAATGTCTGTGCCACACAGGGGACTTCCTTTATTAAGAATTGGTGATTTCAGTGTTGTATGAAAGGAGAGAAGGTTAGCACTCCCCTTGACAAGGATGGAAGAGGCCCTCGGGCCTAACAACACACATACGGTTAAGGCATTGCCACCACTGATTTCGTAGCATCTAACCACTGTTTTTAAGAAACCAACAAAGACAAGAGGAAAGGAGGGAGGGGTGGGCGGGGGGCGGGGGAAGGAAGGGAAGGGGCAAGTCAAGGAACATATAGCAAGGACTCATGGACAAAGTCAAAGTGGGGAAGGATTGAGGGTGGGAGAGGGAGGGGGGCAGGGGAAAGCGGAGACAAATGTATTTGGAAAAATAAATAAATAAATATAAAAAAAAGAATTGATGATTTCATAGTTAACAGGTATTTTTTTCCATCAATGTAAACAACATTTAATCCCAATAGGTTTGCCAATTTGGGGAAAAGTTATAGGGTATTCACACTTGAAGTGATACAAACAGCCTCCTTCAGACCAACTTTTATTTATGAGAAAAGTACTGTCCACACCACATGAACTATGCTTCAGGGCCCTCCCTGAGAGGTTCCCTTCCCATCTCCCACAAACCCTAGCAGTTTTAACCACAAAAGCTGTTACCTACAGGCCTTTTCTCCCTTCTCTCTCTCGCCGGCCTCCTGAGTTTATCCCTCCTACCTCCACCCCATCTAAGTCATACCCATGTTCAAAGTCCAGTTCGAAAGTGCACTACCTCCACAAAGGCTTCCAGGGCTCACCCTCTAACCAGAAATTATCTCTCCAACCTCTGACATGTGATCACACTTGCACTCAACTGCCAGGTCTGAGGGGAGGGCCTCACAATAAATTTTAAAACCATCCCAGCACTCAACAAACCGCTATTATTAATCACATGAAAGTAAACAATGCAACTTCCATTTTGCATTGTTTCTTCCAAAAGAAACAACAAAACACTTACCTTTGGTGGAGAACTTTGTACAACCAGATCAACCTCAGGGATGTCTAACCCTCGCGCAGCAACGTTGGTTGCAACCAAAACTCCAAAATCACCATTTCTAAAACCTTTCAGGGTGATTTCCCTTTGCTTCTGTGGAATGTCTCCATGTAATGACTGGGCATCCTGCCAAAGAAATAAACTAGCTTAAAAATAGCAGATCCAACAATAGGGGTACTTCACCAAAGAGGCCTATAGAAGACATTTATATCTTGGTGATACTTCTGTTGAAAATATTACCAAGGGGAAGGAAAATATGTGTGTTCCATGGACAAGCCTCAAACCTATTTCCAATCCTTGGTCATTATTAAATCAACTATTCCCAACTATACTTACAAGGTACACAGAACACCAGATAAATGATCAAATCTCGCCCTGGCTGGGTAGCTCAGTTGGTTGAAGTATGAACCTGATGTACCAAGGTTGCAGATTTGATCCCCAGTCAGGCCATGGACAAGAAGCAACCAATAAATCATAAATAAATGGAACAACAAATCAATGTTTTGCTCTCAAACCAACCAATCAATCAATAAGCAATACTCTAAAAAAAAAGTTGCCCAGGCCACATAGCTCAGTTGGTTAGAGCATCATCCCAATATGCCAAGGTTGCAAATTCAATCCCTAGTCAGGGCACATATGAGAATCAACCAATAAATAGATAAATCAGTGGAACAACAAATCAATGTTTCTTTCTCTCTCCCTCCCCCTTGCTCTTTTAAAAATCAACAGAAAAAAATTTTTTTTAATTGTTTCAATGGTTATGATGGTCGAACTTATTTTTTAAAAAAATGATCAAATCTATGTTGCTGATATAACCTTGGGTTTGAGTCACCTTTTCCTCATCTCTGAAATGAGACTGACAGATTAGGTGAGCTCTAACATGTATACTTTATCAATTAAAAGATGCTTTCTCCCTCCCCTGACCAGGAAGCTCAGTTGGTTAGTGTCATCCCGATGTGCCAAGGTTGCGGGTTCGACACCTGATCAGGGCACATACAAGAGTCAACCAATGAATGAATATAGAAGTGGAACAACAAATCAATGTTTCTCTCTTTCAAAAAATCAACAAATAGGGGGGAGGCAGAGACAAATGTATTTAAAAATAAAGAAAGAAAGAAAAAAAAATCAACAAATAAAATTAAAAAAAAAAAAAAGATGCTTCCTCCTTCAAGGAAAGGGAGAGGAAGGACCCACCAGCTTTATGGACCCATTCTGAGACAATTCCTGGGCTTCTTTCTTCGTTTCACAGAAGATGATGGTGCGCCCATGAAAACCACTGTACACTCGGATCACATCCCCAATAACTGCTGCTCTCTGGGTCCAGTGGCACTTGATAGCCAGATGCTTAAAAGAGAGGGGAGTAAAAGATCAATTTCACAAAGCTCCACTAGAACCCGGTATGACTTGCTCGCCACTAATGATACTACAAGTAGTTGTTTAAGGTGGCCTAGAGCAGACTACACTACCAACGTTTAGCGAAAAAAATAAACCATGAAAGCAGAGAGCCTTTTCCCTTTCTCCAAAGGGCATGTGACTTCTTTATTTTTCTGACCTAATCATGAAAATATAGGAAAAGAAAGATCATTCAGATTCCTACAGGAAACCAAAGAACTGACAAGAGAAAAGTTTCTGGATGTTTTGTCCTTTCATCCTCTTAAAAATGCAATCAGGCCCTAGCCAGGTGGCTCAGTTGGTTGGAGCATCGTCCTGTATACCAAAAAGGTTGCAGGTTCAATCCTTGTCCGGGCACATGCAGGAGGCAACTGATCGATGTTCCTCTCTCACAATGATGTTTTCTCGCGCTCTCTCAAATCAATAAGCACATCCTCAGGTGAGGATGTTTTTAAAAATGCAATCAGTAGTCAGTTAGTACATGTCTACTTTGTGGGTGCAATGAATTTGTGTAGGTACCACACCCTAAGATGAAAAACTACTTGAACACAAAGCACCAGATTCCTCCACCGCCCTCTAGTGTTTAATGTCTAGGGGTAATTTCTGTTTAGATAATTTAGACAGATTGAGGTTTCAAAAGATTCTGAAATCAGGCTAAAAGATGACAAAATTTAGAAAATACAGATATCATATACCAATCAAACAGAAATATATCTTTACTTCCCATGGATTTAGTATTTACACAGAAATTTGCCAGTCTTAAAACTATCAGAGAAAAAAAAAAGACATATAATTTATTACAAATTCCAGCAACTAAATAAATCATTTACCTCCACAGTTATTGCAGTTTTCTGAGTCTTTTTACCAATCAGGTCCACCTGTTCATATGTAGATTTCATGTATTTCTTAGCAACATTAAATACCCAATGAGGGCAAGTTGCAGAAAAGAGCAGTGTCTGGGGATTGTCTTCTGAATCTTTTGGGGGAAAAAAGTTAGTATGAATAACCCAAACAAACCTACAGAGTATTCCACCTCACCCAATTCTTCCTGAGTCTGTTAACACTCTACAGCAACTACTAGGTCAAGCTAGGCACTGAAACACAAAAATGAAAAACAGAGGTCCCCAAAAGGCAAAGAAATACTGCCTAAATAATTTATGTAAAAGACCCTTAAAACAGCAAAAGCTTTAAACTTACTTTGTTTTCTGACCATTGGCCTTTATGAACCACAAGGGAAATCTGTCCATTATAACAAATCCTACCAAGTGGAAAACACCAATTCATTCCACTTTCATATACTTCAAATGGCCGTATAAGCTGGTAGAGCCCGTTTAGGGAGCAACTTGACAATGTATATTGAGGAGTATGAACCTTTCAACTCAGTAGTTTCTTTTCTGAAAATCTATCCTAAAGAACTAATTCCAAATACGGTGGTATGAAAGGAAGCTATATGCACAGTAATGTCTCTGCCTGTGAGCAGAATTATTTATATTACTTAAAAATTGAAACATTTAGGTGGAATTAAATCACGGCACAACCACTTCATGGACTATTATGCCAAGTTTTAATATGCTCAGTAAAGTTACGTTAATACACACACATATTTACACACAATAGCACAAAGCCAGGAAGAAATATACAAAAGTCAAGTACACCAAACTGGTAGGTATGAAATTTTCCTCTTTCTCACATTTCCCACATTTGTGATAAATCATGATTTATTTTTAATTCAAGTTTTCCTGAATAAAATAAGTCACTTCCCAACAATCTAAAGCTTCGTTTACCCCTTAGAAAACTACTTAATCACCACCCTTCTGATCCCTTTTATCAATTCCCTGAACTTGGGAGTTTACCTTTCTTGTATGCCACACTTAAAATCTCTTCCACTTGGTCAGCAAACCCCATATCCAACATCTGGTCAACTTCATCCAAGACAACATGCTTAAGTTTGGTGAGATCTAGCTTGCCATTCTGCAGGTGGTCTTTGATACGACCTGGCGTCCCAACCAGGATGTCAATCCCATTCCGCATACGTTCAACTATAAAGAACACAATGATAAGATATGCTGCGTTTTTAAGTCCTTTATAGGCTGGGTACCAATTAAAAAATTTTATTCTAAAATATTCTAAACTACAAGATAATATGCTATGCTTTGAAGAGAAAGATACCGAGATACTCCTTAATCTAGTGGGAAAAACCTGTAAGAAGTGACAGTCCAGTGCATTATGTGACATAACAGAAAAATGTGCCAGTGGGGGATGGTAGCAGCAGGAAAGAAACAATTTCCTTAGCTCGTGCAAGGTATCAAGGTTCTCTCAAAGTGAGAGTAAGAATTTTTTGTTGTTAAGATTTTATTTATTTTTAGAGAGAGGACGGGAGGTAGTGAGAGAGGGAGAGAAACAGCAACGTTGGAGAGACACATTAACTGGTTGCCTCTTGCACGCCCCCAACTGGGGACCTGGCCCGCAACCCAGGCATGCGCCCTGCCAGGGAATCAACCGGTAACCTCTTGGTTCACAGGCCAGCGCTCAGTCCACTGAGCCACAGCAGCCAGAGCAGGAAGCTTAAAGCCAAAGAAACTTTTTATGAGGTTAAAATTTAGGGAGGATGAGACAAGCTAGAAGGGTAAGTATTTCAAGAAGATATAGAGACATTAAGGGAAAAAAGGAGTTCAATATAACTGGGAGGAGATGGTAATAATGCAGCTTTTTATGGAGCTGCTGCTGCAGTCTAGGGATCTAGGCACTCTACACACATCACCCAATTCAATCCTCACAATACACTGCAGGGTGAGGTTAGTAACATTATTTTAGACATAAGCAAACTAAAGTACAGAAAAATCAAGCAGCTTGAACTTTAAATCACACAGCTACTCTGTGAGAAGTCTAGATTCAAACCCAGGTCTTTCTGATACCAAAGCCTACTGGTTCCACCAAAGCTGAAAAGAACTAAGCCTTCTGTGCCAATGCTAAGACTTTTTTAATTCCTTGAATTCTTTCCTGAATTATCTATCTGCTCTGCATAATAAAGCTTTAAGGTCTTGAAGTGGAAGTAATTCAATACCACAGCCAGGGCTGCAAGGTTTGGTCCTTGGGCTGAGGGAAAAGAAAGCCTGCATATAACAAAAAATAATCAAGGATGCAAGATGCAGAGACCCAAGGTCCTTGACAAATAAAATGAGTAACCTTGAATTCTAACTTTCTAGTTCCAAGGGTCCTTGAGTACAGTAAGATACCTTTGCAGCCTTCAGATAAACACAGGTAGCACTAAAGTCCTAAGAATGGACTTGCCACATCATCATGCAGGGCATCAAGTTATTGACCATCTTTAAACAATAATAACAAAGAAAACCACCAAATGACTAGACCTGGTAAAGCCAAATGTCAAAGCTGGATACACCAAGGGCATCCAACAACCAATGGCCTTTTCCTTCCCCCACTTTTGGATTTACTTACTTTGACCTCCATAAGGAGTTCCGCCATAAAAACAAGCCACTGCCAACTTTTTGGTGATGTCACTGAAGTCTTTGCTTACTTGATTTGCCAATTCCCTTGTGGGTGCAAGAACCAGTACCTGGGGGGGAAAAAAAACAAAACAAAACTGAATTCATAGCATGATGTGTTTTTTAACACATTTGGTATTCACCAGAAGGTCCACCTCATCCTAACAAGTATTTTCAAAACACCTATTATGTGCTTTGTATGTGGAAGGATCATAAATTATAGTTCTTAACAAATCTACACAGAAGATTATGATCTTACCAATCAGAAGAAAAATAGGTATCCAAAGGTATGGTGCTCCATGAGGGTTGGCTGGAGGAACTGGGGAAAGTTTCATGGTGCTACTAGTACTTAAAGAACAGCATATCAAGAAAGGAACCACCTGAGCAAAGCGTAATGCTGCTGATTAACATTAGCTAATATTTGTGGTTTTACCGTGTCTCAGGTTCTGCTAAATGCTTAATATGCATTATTCTCATTTAATTCTCACAAGTTATTCATCTAAAATATCTACAACTGTATCATACAATTGCACTGTGATACCTACAATAAATACACAAAGAGATTTCTAAAACCAAAGGCTAAGAAGAGGCCAAGCCTGGATTTAAATTCAGAGTCCAGCTCCAAAACCTGAGGTCTGAACCTCTCCACCACAATCAATCTGAAACAGAATGGGAATCAGACAAGGAAGACAGGACCAACATGACAACAGGCTTTGAATCCCGCAGCCGTCTGAGTTTGATCCAACTGGACATAAAACACAAAATCACTACCGATCCTCTAGTCATGTGACAACGTGACACAAATATGATTTAAGAAGAACCTAATACACTCACCCAACAGATATTTACTGATTATCTACTATGCACTAGATGGTATTCTAAGTGCCAGAATAACTCATTTACTGCTGTATTTGTTAACAGCAGTAAACAAATAAACTACTGAGGCAGGGCATGGACACAAAAAGCCAGTAAACAAGTGAGGTGGAGCAAGGAATTCAGGTACGAGAACCCCCAGCCAACATGATAAAGCACATTTCAGTGAGAGGAGGCGGCCTGGCCTCTCCTTCTATTCATGCATCTCTACTAAAAGCAAAAATGGTAACGACACTTGACCAAACCTGCAAGCCCCGGGGACGCATAATAGTTTGAAAGGAACTTGATGAGCATTAATAAATAATACAGGTGACCACAACCATGGGATGGATTACAATATTTAAATATACAGAATTTGTGGCCAACACTGCAAATACCCAAAAAAGGCTTTAAGGAGAACCCTATAAAAAAAACAGTAGGGTTTGTAAACAATGCCCAAGAGAGGTTTTCTCCTGTGTGGCTTTGGAGGCCCTGAGGTTGGCGTTAAAGCTATGAGTTACCTGAGGAGCACGGCCTCTCTTCCGGTCTTGCAGTTCTCCCAGAAGCTTCTCAATCAAAGGGATAGCAAAGGAGAATGTCTTCCCAGTTCCTGTCCGTGCCTGTGCAATTAAATCTTTTCCACTATACACATGGTGAAATGTCTTTGCTTGTATAGGAAACAGGAAGGTCACCCCACGGGCTGTGAACAAAGTAACCGTGTTATGGGCCATAATGGGGAAGAAATTCTACCTTCTCATCAACATCTACAAAGTCAGGTTCAAATATATTCTGGTAGTGAAGAATCTACTTGACTGAAAAATATCAACACATTTTAAAGCACCAAATTGCAGTAAGCATCTACTATTTTAAGAGATTAAGTTGTTTGTCATGAAATCTCATCCACAGGTCAGTATAAGCCTGAAAATCAGCTTTCAGTCCAAGCCCAGACTGTGCCATACCTGGTTCAGAAAATACCTAACTGAGCATCTGTAAGCACCTAGCTCATTCACAAGCACACTGCTAAGATGAATTCTAAGCCAGGCTGGTATGACTAAGCTCGGGACACCTCAAGAAGTGGAAGAGCCCTGACCAGGTAGCTCAGTTGGTTAGTGACGTCCTAACACACCGGGGTTTTGGGTTTGATCCCCCGTCAGGGCACGTACAAGAATCAACAAATGAATGCATAAATAAGTGAAGCAAGAAATCAATATCTTTCTTTCTCTAAAATCAGTAAGTAAAAAAAATTTAAAATAACTGGAAGAGGATAAGAAAAGAAAATATTAACAAGGCATCAGCTATTTAACTGCAGCAGCACTATCAGTCTGCTTCTAAATATACATATTGTATTGAATAAATTTTAACCACCTGTTTAAGAGTCAACAAAGGCCATCCACAAATATAGTCCTATGTTGAATATACGGCCGTACTTCATTCTATGGCTGCATGTAAGAACACATCCTGCCCTGACTGGCGTAGCTCAGAGGGCCGGGGGTCATCCCACAGAAAGGTTGCACTTCGCTTCTCAGTCAGGGCAGGTGCCTGGGTTGCAGGCTTGGTCCCAGTTGGGGGCGCATGTGAGGCAGCCCGATTGATGTTTCTCTCCCTCTTTCTCCCTCCCTTCCCCTTTCTAAAAATAAATAAATAAAATCTTAAAAGGGCAGGGGACTAAGTGGTAATGGAAAAAAAGATACAATAAAGATTTTTTGAAATCTTAAAAAAAAAAAAAACATATCCTAGTTCATCTCAACAAAAACAGCAGAGTGCTTACAAATAATATGTTCTAATTTATACAATATTTCTAAGAATATTACCTTTGAGAAGTTTAATCGTCTCTTCAGATATGGGGAAATTAGAGAAAGCTCCTTCTTTTTGTTCCACAGGTATCTCCTGGCAAGTTAAGGGCCACAGAAAGAAATCAGTAATTTTACCCCTACAGGTTAATAATAGAAGACTTCTGAAAAAGAAACTGAAGAACCTATTCTAAAATACCTATTCTCAATCAGCCAAAAAGACATAAAATTCTTGGTAGATACATTAAGATCTAAAAAAGGAAATAACCTATAAGACCCTAAAAGAAAAATCTGTAGCAAATATATACTATACACACACTATACATGGCTAGTGAAGGCAGAATCAGTCTCAATTAAGAACTATTCGATTGCTATTCCAAACAAATATACTGTTGCACAGGTCATTAGCCCTTTTCCAAGCAACATCTCCCATATACGTCCACAGAAAATAAGGAGCAAACAGTGACATTACTTGTTAGTAAAAAATCTGAACACCCAACTAAACATTTCCATGATGCATAATGCAACCATTAAGATTTTTAAAAAAGATTTAATATTCTTATTTAACAATAAATAAAATCATTAAAATAAATTAAATATTTAATGAAAGTAGGGGAAGCCCTGGCCGGGTGGCTCAGCTAGTTGGAGTGTCGTCCCGTGCACCAAAGGTTGTGGGTTCGATCCCTGGTAGGACACCTAAAGGAGGCAACGAACTGATGTTTCTCTCTCCCACTGGTATCTCTCTCCCCCATTCCTCTCTCTCTAAAATTAATAAACAAACATGTCTTCAGGTAAGAATTAAAAGAAAAAAATTAAAGTGTGGGAAATGCATATAAAAAAAATGGAAAACTCAGGATACAAGATTGCATATAATATCATCCTAATCTGACCCAAAAAAAATTCCATATATAAAAAGGAAGTACCAAAATTCAGTAGGTTACCTCTGTACCCGAAAATGTTTATTTTTTTTTTTTTAATTTTTTTTTTAATTTTATGTGCCCCAGGCATGAACCAGCTCTGGCCACCAACACAGGCAACAAGCTAGGATGAACTAAGGACTGTACAACTGCTTTGCCCCTGACTGATATAAGAGCAACACCACTCATCAGGTGTGTCCTTGCCCATTGCCAAGGGGTTCCCAAAAATGTTTAATATTCACCGAATTACTACATGCAGAAATTTTAGGGAGTCTTTTTTAACTTTAATTTTTGGGGGGAGGGGCTTTTTAAAAATAAATTTCTACATTTCCTAATTTCTCTGAATCACGTATTTTTTAGAATTGAAAAAAATTCTTAAATGTTGATCATGACCTACATCAAACACAAAATTGTTTATTAGAATTAGGATTTTTCTTTGCTGAGTTTTTGAAAGCTGCCAGAATTAGCTTCCAAGTAGACAGATTTAATCATCTGGTTCAACTCAAGTTAGTAAATGGCCTAAACAAAGAAACTTAGTGGTCCTACTTAATTGTAATTTATTGGTGAAACCCCTCAGCAGAAGCTGGGGTCTATTTGCATGACTATATCCTTTCTGTTGATTTCTGACTTGCGAATAAGCTGACCTTGTCCGGAGAGAAGATTTTTCCCAAACTTAAACAGATCTGTTTATTCGCAAAGTAGGCATGCAAAGGACCCCATTAAGAGCTGACAAATCAAATTTCCTCCCTTGAGTAAACAACATGTAGCAATTACCTACTTATTTATCTGAAATGACAATGATGACATTCTACATATCTAACCTTTACCTGTTCCAACTCACTGTTACTTTCTTCACTGGCAGCTTCGTTTGAATTAGAGTCAGGTCCAGAATCAGAGAATCCATTCTTTAGTTTGGAGCTTTTCTCCCCAATTTCTCCATTCATTTCCTTTTCTTTCTTCATCTTCTTGGGCTTAGGAGCACCTACTTCTTCTTCAGAAGGCTCCTCATTTTTTTTAACTTTTTTGGTTTTAGAAGAGACATCTTTCTTTTCCATGGGCTCTTTGGGTTTTTTTACACTTTTGGTTTTAGGAGAAATCACATCATCTTGAGAGGGCTCCTCTTTATTTTTTCCCTTTTTGGATTTAGGAGAATTCATGTCAACCTCAGAAGGCCCTGCTTTCTTTTTAACTTTTTTAGCTTTCGGGGAAATAACTTCTTCCTTTTCTTCTGGTGCCTCTTCAGTCTTATTAGATTTTGGCTTCTCTTTTCTACCTTTCTAAAAAAAAAAAAAAAAAAAATCAATAAAGAAAATACAAACACTGAACAAAGCATCTGATAAATTTGTATAATACACCAATTCTGGATTACTTCAAGATCACACAATTTGGGGGCATTTTTCAACATTTGTACTTTCATCTTGCAATAAGGCAAAACTCAAACAACATGCTTTTTAGTACTATTTCTTAGCTATATAGAGACAAATATATATCAACAATTCCATTAGCTTAGAAGAGAATGCCTCTTGTTAACTATTCAACTCATGTTTGTCAAACAAGTATACTACAATCTTCACAAAGGATTTGTGGTGGCTCATGGAATGTTCCAACAGGCTCTAAACTAAAAACACTACAGCAAGTGATCAAGTACAGTTTAATTGTGGTAAGCAAAATAAGACCATATATGTCCACGGATGGAAGATGTTAGGCAGACTTCTAGAATTCCTGTACAGGCAAAACAAGGATTCATAATATGTCGTGATTATCTCACAAGTGCAAATGAATTTACAGAGACACTTCCTGAATCAAAAAGCTATAAAAACTCACAATCGAGCAACACACATATAAAAAGATGGATCTACCCTGGCTAGTGTGGCTCAGTGGAATGAGTGCCTGCCTGCTAACCGAAAAGGTCACTGGTTCGATTCCCAGTCAGGACACATGCCTGGGTTGTGGGCCAGGTCCCCAGCTGGGGGGGTGTGAGAGATACATTGATCTCTCGCACACTGATGTTTCTCTCCTCTTTCTCTCTCCCTACCCCTCTCTCTGAAAAATAAAATCTTTTAAAAAACATAAATAAAATGAATCTAATTTAAAAAAGAAAGGGGGACAGTGAAGCACAAATTACAAGGACATGGAATAAGTGAAACCTCAAAACCAAAGCAGACTATGGTTCCTACCAGAAATGTCTGACCTCCAACTTTTCATATTACTGAAAGTTTAATTAATATTACTGAAAACAATTAGACAGGTGTTGTAGCCTGTTAAAACCTCTCTGACAGAGCTCCAGCACAATCCCAGAAGGACAGAGACTATTACATTGAGCTGAAATCTGCCTCCCTAAAACTTCAAGCCTGGCGTCTCCTTTCAAATCATGCATCAGGGTAACTTCTCCCACGTGACCAACCATCAGACATTTGAAAAATAACCTCATCTCCCTTTTCCCACATGACTTCAGCTCTTTCATAACCTGGTTTGACCAAATAAGAGTGGATTTTCCATCCAGGTGGTCTCCTTCGTAATACAATGAAGTTTGGTCCTGTCCCTACTAATCCGAGCACCTCACAACTGAACACGTTCACTGATGCAGAGCAGGTAAAGACAGTGAAGTGTCTTGCCCTCCTGCGAAGACAAGTCCATGGTCCCTCGGCTTCCTACAAAGCCAAAATGTTGCTGTTGTAAAACCTCCCCATATCAAAAAGACCCAGAAACAGCAAGGAAAGAAAAGTCATATACAACACAAATTCAGGGACAATTTTTGTTCCCACTGACCTTATCTCAGAACAGACTCAGTCACAGTTAAATCACTACTTAAAGAAGCAACAACAAGGAGGCAGACAGCTGTCAAGGTAACACGACTACTGCACTCTGCTGGTTTATCTCAAAAATATGGTATACAGTTAGCACCACACAAAGCTTTACAGTTCAACGGGTAATCTGGTCAATAAACATTAGGAGGAACTGAGTCACTTCATTTTCTAAGGGCTGCTTACGGAAAACTATACCTCTCCTAATAGTATAAAAATGTCACTGCTTACGCCTCCCATGTGTGCAGTAAAGTTTAAAACGTCAGTCCCTACCTTGATTTGACTTCAAATTCCCCGCTCCGCGCACGCACTCGCCGAGAATTAGGTTTAAGCTTGAGCCAGAACGTGGGGCCTAACTGAACATGCAACTCTGTGCACCTGCTGTGGGGTACCCAGACTCCAGGACCACGTGGGACACCTGGCCCTCCCTTCAGTTCCGATGTCTCCGGGTCCCGGCTTGGGAGCTCACGGAGCGCGGCGACGCGCCCACCGCCCGCGAGGGAAACTACTCCCAGACGCCCCGTCGCCGAGACCCACGCGGATCCCCGGACAGGCCGGGCCCGGGCCTTTTAGCGCCCCGGCTTCTCGTCCTGCCTTGCCCCAGGAACCTTCGCCCTCGGTGGTACCTTCTCATTTTGTTTTCGCGGTGTCTCTACTTTTCCCATGGCTCCGTCTGATTCCAAATCGGGGTCACTAAGGAGTTTCCCTGGCATCGTTCAGGACGAGCTGTGCCGGCCGGCCGATCTCAACCACCGCGTGGAGAGGAAAAGAAAGACCTAACCCTTTGGGGCGCACCACCCAGCTTTCGTCACTTCCGGTAGCAAAGTATTTCGCCCGGAAAAGGAAACCCCAGGGAGGCGGAGCCACACGTGATAGTTCTTTGGCACCAGCTGTTCACAGTTCCTGGCCTTGGTGAATTGAGTGCTCGGCCCGTGAACTACAGGGTATCTACGGTAGGATAGTACTGGAAGAAGCCATGAAGGTTGGCTTTATATTCAAACACTGGCCAGATTCTTGCTCGCCCCGGCCCGATAAATAGACTTGTAGTTGTTTTTGAGTGGCGCCTCTTCTGTACTTTAGGTCAGCGGTCTCCAACCTTTTTGGCACCACAAACCGGTTCGCTCGCTCATCCGCCGATAGCATCCTGCTGTGTGGCCCGGTTCCTAACAGGCCATGGACCGGTACAGGTCCGCAGCCGGAGGGTTGGGGACCCCTGCTTTATGTTATCACGAACAGGTTCGCGATACAAATATTCTTGATGATTTTGTCCACTCTAAAAAGAATAGCCCAGACTCACAAGCCTGATGAAAAACTAGAATTCAGTAGGGTCTGGTCGTTTATGCACGCACGCAACAAACTTCCTAAGCTTCCTCTGAAGAGCTAGTAATCCAAAGAATTGGGAGCCAGTTCATCATAAAATCATTTCAAGGAATGGGTTGAGGCCCTGGCAGTGTAGCTGTATTGGTTAGAGCGTCCTCCCAATACACCAAGGTTGTGGGCTCATCCCAGGTCAGGGCACATCAAAGAATCAACCAATGAATGCATAAGTGAGTGGAACAGCAAACTGATGTTCCTCTCCCTTTCTCTCTCTAAAATCAATAAATACGTTTCTTAAAAATGGGTTGAAATCATGGCTGGCTTTGGAAACTGGCACCGTTTGCTTTGATTTTGGACACATTACCTGAGTTTCTCCAGCATGAAATGGGTAAAGCAAAACCTACTTCATGGTTTGAGAAAATTAAGATAATGAATGAAAAGGTGTTGGTAGTGCCTGGCACCTAGGGGACGATACCTGAAAGCTATTAAAACTCATAGCAGTGTCAAGGTGTTTAGAAAATTCAAAATGTAATCATTTTATGACAAAAGAAAATGCTGCAAGTTTTATTTCTGTATTTCATAAGACTAATTTAACTGCACATTTTAAAAATGACAGTTTAGTCCTGGCTGGTGTGGCTCAGTGAATTGAGTGCCAGTCTGCAAACCCCAAGGTCGGCAGTTCAGTTCCCAGTCAGAGCACAAGCCTGGGTTGCTGGCCAGGTCCCTGGATGGGGATGATAGGGTATGAGGGTGCGAGAGGCAACCGATCCATGTATCTTTCACACATAGATGTTGCTCTCCCTCTTTTTTTAAATTTTTAAATTACTTTTTTTAATATTTATTTTGTCCAACATCTCCCTCTTTCCTCCTTTCTTTACTTCTAAAAATAAAATCTTTAAAATGACAGTTTAAAGAAAAAATTTCATGTTTCACATAAATTATTATTTGACATTTCAGTCTCAAATTTTTAACAGATAAATTAGTGTAACTTATACTCTGTGATATCCTTGAGCCAGGAGCCTTGATTTATCCATTTTTGTATCAAGATTTCAGACAGTGCCTGGTACATAGTAGCTTGTCACAAAATGTTGATTGATCATTAAAATGGCATTGTGCCACCCTGACTGGTGTGGCTCAGTGTATTGAGTCTTGTCCTGCAAACCAAAAGATTGCCAGTTGGATTTCCAGACAGGGCACATGTTTGGGTTGCGGGTTTGGTCCCGTTGCGACATGTGCAAAAGACAGCTGATCAAAATTTCTCTTTTCTCACTGATGATGATTTTCTTTCTCCCTATCTCTCTAAAAAATAAATAAAATCTTTTTTAAAGAATGGCATTGTGGAGGAGAGGAGGAGAACCCCTTGAAATAAATTGTAGCTGTATGCCCATGCAGAAAAGCAATTCGATCATCCTGGACTGCAATCAACCAACAGACTAACAAAATGCTTAATATCTGGGATTTCGGGATTGTACTGCAGACTTTAGAGGATGTAAGTAAGGGACCACTGCCTGCCCCAAGTTGATAAACCACAGTCTGGTTGATAAACCACAAAACTATGTGATACTGCTACGAATAGTATAAGGACATTTTTATTATCAACAGATACTCAACAAGAGAGTGAGCCCAGAACACTACTAAAGGAAAAATTTTGTCAAGGCTTATGAAGTAAGTTCCTTTGTAATATACCTGCACATTGGCACAAGGCCAAAATTATAAGAGGAAACATGCGGAAGGCCCTTGTTGGCTCAAAGGTGGCCAAATTACTGTATTGAATCTAGTCTTCAGTATAAAATTTAGTAACAAGGTGAGTTTTATATACATTTGATAGGAAATGTGAAATCCTGCCTGAATATTGACTGCACCAGACTAGCTTCCCCTGATGTAGATGATATATAATATTTTCATAAAATTAAGGGGAGAATTTGTTGCAAAAAGTATGTATACATACATGTACACACACAGTCAATTCACATCTATACAACAAAATATTTGCGCTAATTACCTCTGAGTGATGTGATGATTATGGGTGGTGTTTATTCCATTCATTTTCTTTTTCTTTTTTTCAAATTTTCAACAATGGACATGTATTACTAATATAAAAAGAAGAATGTGGCTTTAAAAACTTACTAAGCACAACCCCAAAATACATGAAACAAAAACATTGTGAGAGGAGGCTCTCAGAAATTCACATCTAAATGTGAACTCATTATAGTGGGGATGGTGACAGAAGATTTGACTTTGGGTAGTGAATATACAATTCAATATACAGATGATGTATTATAGAATTGTACACCCAAGCCCTGACTGATGTGGCTCAGTGGATTGAGCACTGGCCTGCAAATCTAAAGGCTGCTGGTTTGAGTCCCAGTCAGGGCACATGGCTGGGTTGCAGGCCAGGTCCCCAACTGGGGGCATGCGAGAGGCAATCAGTTGATTTGTCTCTCACACATCCATGTTTCTCTCCCTCTTTTTCTCCCTCCTCTACCCTCTCTCTAAAAATAAATAAATAAAATCTTTAAAAACAAAAATAATTGTATACCTGAAGCCTATATAATTTTATTAACCAATGTCACCCCAATAAATTCAATAAAAATGAAAAGCCCTGGCTGGGTAGTTCAGTCAGTCAGAGCAGGGGTCCCCAACCCCAGGGCCACAGACTGGTACCGACCAGTGGCCTGTTAGGAACCTGGTCACAGAGCAGGAGGCGAGTGGCGGGCAAACTGGTGAGTGAGTGAAGCTTCATTTGTCTTTACAGTCATTCTCCATCATTCATGTTACCACCTGAGCTCCACCTCCTATTAGATCATCAAAGGCACTAGGTAGGGCATGAACCCTACTGTGAACTGTGCATAGGAGGGATCTAGGTTGAGTACTTCTTAGGAGAATCCAATGCCTGATGATCTGAGGTAGGGCTGAGGTACTGGGGAGCATCTGCAAATACAGATTATCATTAGCAGAGAGGTTTGACTGCCCAGAGATCATAATAAATCATAAACTCACATCGAAATCCTATCAGTAAGTCGCAAGTGACAATTAAGCTGCATCTGGTGGCAGACTATTAAGCCATCTCTCCCCTTTCCATGGACCCCCGTGCATGGAAAAATCGTCTTCCACAAAACAGTCCCTGGTGCAAAAAGGTTGGGGACCACTGAGTTAAGAGTGTCATCCCCATATGCCAAGGTCACAGCTTCCATCCCCAGTCAGTGCACATATAAGAAACAACCAATGAATAAATAAGTGGAACAACAAATCGATGTTTCTCTCTCACTCTCTACAATTTTAAAAAAGAAAATTAAAATGAATAAACGTGAATTCGTTATTCAAATATCTGATGCTGAAGGTAATAAAACATTATTAATTCAAAAACTGAAGAACAAAGCAACTGATTCAAGTTCATATAGCTGGCCAGAGTACCAAACTGGAGGTTTTAAATGGCCAAAAAGTGGTACCATGAAGTGCTGGGCTCCATGAGGAAGGAGCAGAGTAAAGGTAAGGGGCAGAATGCGACCCAAAGCTGAGATTTTGGTGAGGAATTTGCCCTGCCTCCTCCTCATTCCAGAAGACATGGAAAGTTATTATTAAATCTTTTTAGGACCCGCTTCACTTTCCTTATTTATAGGGATGCCGGCCTTTAGCAAGAGGACCCCTTAAATCCATGTCCACCCTGCTGGCATTTACCTACATGCTTATCTTTTTCATTTTCTTTCCTGAAACACTTCAGTGGCCAAAACAAGGCCTATGAAGCATTCCAAGATAGGACTGTTGCTGTGTTCTCATTACTGCTTTCCTCATAGTGAAGATCCCAGCAATAAGAGCTATTTATTGTTCATTATATTAGATCATGTCATTTAGTAGCTATTGTGTCTTCGCCCATTTTCCCATTCCTTTTACCTCACTTAATTCATGTGCAATCATCACATCCAAAATCTTTTTGTGGGCCTAGGTGCCCTTGTGCAGAGCTCTCAAATCATTCCATTTGGTCATTGCCATGAACTTAAATTTGTGTGTCCAATTATGTCACTAGATTCTGAGCTCCTGAGGGCAGAGACTCGGCACTACTTACTCACTTTTGTATACCAAACATAGTGCTTGGGATGTTATACATACAATTGGGCATTCTGACTCATGTATTAGTACCTATGCACCTAGAAATAGAGATCCTATTTCTTCTTGGGTATAAATCCAGAGCTCACAATTATTCAGATCAGATCCAACTGAGGTTTTTGCCCCCCCAGCATAGGTTATCTGGAGCCCTGTTCCCCTTAATCAAAATTTCCTCCTTTCTCAGTCCAGCACTGAGAGTCCTTCCCTACACTTGGGCTTAACTGAAATCTGGCTCTTCCTGAAAAATACTCCCCTGGCAGCTTTCTCATGTATACGGCTATACTGCTTATTCCTTCACATTCCATGCACCCTGCCTGCTGTGTCAATGTCCTCTTCTGCAAACTATTACTCCTTCACTTTCATGTAAATACACTTGTCTCTGAAGTTTTTTGAAGTTTTATCACCCTATATCCCTCCTAATTCAGGTAATTTAACAACCTCCATTATTCATTATATTTGGCTACCTGGCTTCTCCCTTCCTCACGTCTGGTTTGTCTTCATTCTAGACTTCTTTGCCCATTAAAAATATCCGTTTAAGGCATGGCTTGCCAGTTCTTTGACCACCTCAACTGAAATAACTTTTGCCCCCAACAGGCCTACTATCACATGCTGCTCCTGTCTTCCCACCTGCTCTCCTCTTGAAATCTCAAATTCAGAATCCCTGACTCTCCTGCAGTTCCTCGACCCTTTTACAGTCTCCATTGTCAACCCCATCTTCACTTCAATCCCTAGGCAGGCTAGACTCTATGGATCATTACTCAGGTCACTTTGGCTGAGTCCTTAACATTAAAAAAAATTTTTAATTGATTTTTAGAGACAGAGAGAAAAACATCAATTTGTTTTTCCTTTTTTATGCATTTGGTTGTATATGCCCTGATCAGGGCTCAAACCTGCAACCTTGGCATATCGGGATGGTATGCTCTAACCAACTGAGCTACCTTGCCAGGGGAAGTCCTTTTTCATTTTGTCATACTTTCAGCTCACAGAGCAAAACCCCAATCCTGGATCAGTCAACTGTCTCCCATGTCCCTTCCTGTAACAGAATGTTGAGTGTTGCTACAGGAAATCGTACGATCACTCTAACTGCTGCCACTACAAATTCAGGCTCCAATCTCAACTAGACCCTCAAAGCTAACTGTAACCCTCAGTTTGCCTGATGAATTCTCCATCTTGTTCTAGTTAATACTTCAGCGTTTCTCCACTTTCCTCAGACCTCCTAGCCTAGTACTTCCCTCTTCACCTTCAGTAATGATGATGCAAGAAAAAAAATAGAAGACATGAAGTAGGCACTCCCTTAATTTTTTACCTTAATACCTTAAAACTCATGTACATGATAATCATTTTCTTCCTGATGTGCTTAAAATGTTACAGATGTGCTTCTACTATCTAAGGCTAAAATCTCATGTGTGTTTGATCTCATTCCACAGGGTCTTCGCGGGGACTTTGATCCATCATATATTTTCTCTTCCTCCTTCCTTTCTAGCTACTGCCCATATTAATATTTCAATATACTCAAACCTCCTCATCCCAAACACCACAACCCCTAAGACACACAATTCTCACTGTGATCTCATATCCTTTCTCCTATGTCCAGCTTTCCTCTTCCCCATTCACAGCCAAATTTCTTCAAGACATGTTCATCTTTGTTGTCCCGACTTATTTCCTATTTCCTGCTGAACCCACTGCTAAATGGATTCTACTCTCATCAGTATATTAATATGGTCTTTCTTCATGTCAGATATCTTTTTTGCCAAGACCAATGGGCACTTCAGGCTTATCTATTGGTTTCTTTGAAAGACTCAACACTTCTGGGCGTTCTGCCCTCTTCTGCTTAACCCTTAATGGGATCCCCTTCCCTCTGCTACTCAGTAATTATATTGATGTGCCTCTGAGTTCACTGCACCTGAATTCAGAATCCCTCACTGACCTTCAGTGCCTTGGCCCTTCTACAGTCTCCATTATCAACCCCATCTTCACTTCAATCCCTAGGCAGCCTAGACTCTATGGACCATTACTCTGGTCACTTTGGCTGAGTCCTTAACATTTAAAAAATTAAGTTGATTTTTAGAGAGCAATCCAATTTTCAATTTTTGCCTACAAAGCCTCTCCCTTCTCAGTCCTATACGTTCCTGGATAATCTCATCTATGACCTTAATAATAATGACCATTTTTGTTTATTATTCCTAAATCTTTAGAACAGATTTCTCTCCCGCTTCAGAACTATAAATCCAACTGTTTATCTCCTCTTACATATCTCATGTGTACTCAATATTAAATCTAATCCTGAACTAATCATATTCCCACTCCCTCAACAGCTTTTCTTGCTTAGTTCTAGTAGCTTATCTCAGTGACAAAAACCTAGGTTTACATTCAGCCTCTCTCATTTTCCAATTCAAATCACTTAAGTCCTAACAATTTTACCTTCTAAAAACTTCTGAAGTCTTTGTTTCCCAATGCCCACTGTGACTTCTTAGCACAGTGGTTAAGAGTGTTGATTCAGAAGCCAGACTTCCCTTGGTCCAAATCCTCACTCCACTGTGTGTCATCCAATTGTGTGGCTCTGGACTATCGACAGCCTCTCAAGGACCTCAGTTCTCAAGATTCAAAACATGTTACCTATCAGTAGTGAAGACTGCCATCACCTCTATCTTGAATTACTCCAACACAATGACTTTCAATCTTTTTCATCTCACAGCAATTATAAATAATTACTAAAATTCTGCAGTACATTAAAAATATATTTTTTGCCAATCTGACAAAAACAGGTATAATTTTGATTTACAAAAAATAATGAGTAATTACCTACCCTTTTTTGCTCCAAAGTGACTTTTTAAAAAATCAGGTTCCTATATTGTGTATATAAGGATTTCTGGTATAAGAATTAACCAATCAGATGCAACCTCATTATGCCATGTGACCAATAAAGTGCAATTCTATTATATGACCTATATATTTATGGTTCAAGATGGCATTCACACCAGACGGATCTTGTGATAGCTGCCATTTTTTAATTTGACAATCTAAGGGAAAAAGAGGTCAGTGCCACTGACTAGGCAGGTACTGCATGTTTTTAAAAATTCTTGCAACACACCAGTTGAAAATTGCTGCTCTAACAAGATCTTAAGAGGTCTCCTGAGCCCCAGCTAGGTAACTCAGTTGGTTAGAACATCATCCCAATACACTGAGGTTGCGGGTTCAATCCCTAGTCAGGACACAGACAAGAATCAACCAATAAATGCATAGAACAAGAAATTGTTGTTTCTCTCCATGACCCCCTTCCTCTCTCTAAAATCCATGAAAAAAAAAAAAGAAGAAAAAAGGGCCTCCTGGCCTCCAGTCTACCCTTTCTGCAATCCAATCTTCTCAGTGCAGCCAGTGATCTTTCTAAAACACCAATCTCATCATGTTAATTATTACTTAAATCTTTTTAAGGGTTCCCACTGTCTTCCAGGGAATGTTTGAACTCTTTAATAATGCACACAACATTTTCTTTTTCTCCCAAGAAGAATCAGATAGGAGCAATCAGTATTGCAAGTCCTGCTGAAGCAGAAAGGCTAATCACAAGTCATGCAAACTCCAATCATGTTATAATCTGCCTTTCAAAAGGTGGAACAGGTAGGATTATCCTACCTGACTACTGCACGCAAGCTTTTAAAATCTGGTCCCTCTAAGTTATTAATTACTTATCGCTCCTTTTCTGTCCTCTGCTTGTCACAGGCAAACCATACTGAACTAATTATAGGTCCTCAGACTTACCATACTCTTCTTTGCCTCTGGGTTTCTGCATATGCTGTTCTCTCTGCCTACAAAGCCTCTCCCCTCTAAACTCCTCTTCTCACCATTCACATACACCTGGCTAGATGAACTGATATTTTTGCTTTACTTCTTCTTTTGAGCATCACTTCTGAAAGCCTTCCTAACTCCTGAGACTGGTCAGGCACACCCCAACCATGTCTTTAGCTTTCGCACCCAACTTCACCTTAGCTAGGTATTACCTTCATCTTAGGAGTTGGGTGTTAATCTCATTCATAATGGCCTGTCTTTAGAATGTAAGTTCATTGAGGACAGTGACCATGCCTTGTCACCTCTATATCCCTAGTGATTGCTATAGTGATGAGCACATGGTAGACAGTCCAACCAATATCTGTTGAATAAATTATTGAATGTGCACTCTTTGCACATCCTTTTAATTACCTACACCTAGAATTTTTTTTTACACCTAGAATTTAAAATGCTATACCCAACTAATGATGTCACCAGTTTATATGGCCCTTTAATGTGGAAGGGATCTCGTTATATCCTATGAAAGGAATAATCTAAATACAGATACACATTTTGTAAAATACAAGTAAACTTAAGTAAGATTAACTCGACTGCCATGTTTTATAAAAAGTTTAAAAGATTACATTCAGGAAAATTCTAACACATAGTGAAAAGAGACAATAAAAGGAGGTATTTTTATTCAAAGGTGTAACTGGATAAGTAGATTTGTTTACATCCATTCTTGTGAAATACTTTTTAAAAAAATACAACCAACTTCTTTGCAGATAGCAGACACATACCTCAACTACGATGATCTAATTTTTGGTGAATAATGTACATGATTAGGCAGAAACAGGTAAGCTCACACTGGTAATTATCAAATTCTCAGTCAAAACTCCGTTTGTGGCCCCCACTTCTTGAGCGATTTCTATTCCCACTTCGTCTTCTACCATCTTGTCGACTTGCTGACCGACTCCCCTGTCGACTCTGTCTGCCTGACCGGCCACCAGATCGACCACCTGACCGACCTGACCGGCCCGACCGGCCACTTGACCAGCCACTCCTCTGTCTGGAATTAGTTGATGTGTTTCCATCATAATATTCTTCAATTTCAGGTAACTTGGATGGCACTGAGAGTATCCAGTCTGAATCATGCCACTCTGCCTGTTAAGAGGAATTTGCAGGATTAATATAAATACAGAACAGAAACTATAAGCAAGCACATGAATACCGGACACTTTTTTCATACCTATTCTCTATTATCTAAAGGCCATTAAATTCAAGGTATATGGAACAAAATTTAAAACCAAGGAAAAAACCCACTGAAAGCACATTCACTAAGGTTTCTAAGTTTCAATCTTGGGTGAAACTCTCAGGTCTATTTTGAGACTCTCAATTCATATTCAATTTATACATTCTAGGGTATAAGGGGGATAAATGGTAATGAAAGAAAAATACAATAAAAAATAAACTATTAAAAATTGTATACATTCTAAAAGAGAGCACTGATTTCTCTGTATAAAACAAATAAGCTATTAATAAGTAGTGCCTGGCTTTCAGCAGGTACATTGGCAGAAGCAAGGAGTGAGAGCTGATAATGGAGCTTAAAACCTGTAAACACCAGCTGGGGACTAAAAAAAATGTAGCTATTGGAAACAATTTGGTATTGGGATAAACAACTCAACATAGACAAATCAGCAGCTCATTAGAGCATCACTGTGGTATATCCTGCAACCCTAACTGTTCTTCATTGTGACCATGAGTTGCCAAGCTAAGTTAATATTAAAATACCTTTCTGGTAAGAGTGAGCAGAGGCAAACACCCACATACACTATTGGTGGCAGTATTTGACCAAAGCCTTAAAAATGTGCAAACCATGTGGCTATGCAGTCATCTTTAAAAATTCATCTTAAAAAGGCCTGACCAGTGTGGCTCAATTGGTTGGGTGTCATCCCACAAAGCAAAAGGTTGCAGGTTCAATTCCTAGTTGCGGGTTCTGTCCCCAGTCAGGGCGTATGTGAGAAGCAGCCAACCAATGTTTCTATCACATTGATGTTTCTCTCTCTACCTCTACCTCCTTCCCTTCCCCTCTCTAAAAATAAATAAATAAAATCTTAAAAACTTTCATCTTAAAGAGATTAAACATGGCAATGTATAAAGAGTTAGCAATAATAACTTCCAGTGCTGACCTGCTTATAACAGTGGATTAGTGAAAATAATCTAAATGTCAGAAAATAGGACATTAAGGAAAGATAGACACCCATAAGGCCAAATGTCAGGGAGCCATTAAAAATAAGTAACTATACAGTTGACACAGAAATATATTCACAGTATGTTCTGAATTTTTAAAAAGACTTAAAAAACAGAACAATCCCCCTTGTTTCAAATTATGTAGATAAATATGCACAGGAATACAACAGACAAATTCTACACTGTAGGAACCTGGTGGACAATCTTTCTTCAACAGATAAAAGATAAGGAAGTTTTTCAAAGAGAGAGAGAAAAGAGGGAGAACCTATAGATTAAAAGAGACTTAAGAAACATCAAATTATAATGTATGAACTTTACAGACCTCATATTAAAAACTACTTAAGAGACAATGGGAAATAAAGTGTCCTCAACATTTTAAGTATATGGAAATATTTGTGGTTGAAATGATAGAATACCTAGCAGTTGATTCAAAAGTATAATACAGGAGAGTGCGGAAGTGGGTGGAAGTGGACATGAAGAGCTGATAACTGCTGCGGCTGAAGGACGGGTACATAAGAATTTTTATGCAGTTCTATTTTTTCTATGTTTGAAATCAGTTGTTAAAATGTTTTACCTATGACACAGGGTGGGTTTTTTATACTAAGGAATTGTTAAATGACTTAGGCATGATAATGATGTTGTGACTATGTTCTTAATTCCTATCTTATAGAGAAACATGCTCAACTCTTTAACAGATAAAAAATTTTAAATACCTGTAACCTTTCAGATTCAGTTGTGGGAACATCAAAGCAAACACCCTAAAGGCAAAATGAAAACGTTTTTATTTAGATGCATGAGTTCATTTTTTTTTTTTTACTACTAATATGCTAACACTCGCTGGTAATCTTTTTATTCAATACAAAGGGAAAAAAAAAGATTAGGTGTGTTCCATGATTGCTTATAGGATTAAAATAGCTAATATACAATAATGCATGACAGAGAGTGGCTGCTTATTGTATTTACTAAACTTATAAAGTAACTAAATGCAATATCTAACAAGAATCTCCTACTACTAAGAATCCAGAGTTTTTGAAGATACCCTAATGTCATTCCATGTCCCTGATAAAATGATCTAATGAAGTTATTTAAAAATTAAGTGCCAGAAAGTTTTGCTCCTAAAGAGTTATAGTGCTTAGCAGATAAAGAGGGGATATAATACAAGATGTTTCCTCTTTGGTTTTGATTGCCAGTTAAGTTGAAGGTTAACTTAATACTCAAGTACAGCAACTAGCTTAGCCTTAAGGATCTTGTTATATTTCCCCTCCTCTCCACATTTTTCCTGACTATATAAAATATACATTTGTCTCATACTTGCCACAAATCTTTTTGAGTGTAAATAATATTAAATTCCGACATAATTATTTTCAATAACCAATCAAGTTATTAAATTCTAAGCTAAAATGAACCTCTGTAGTAAAATTAGGTGAATATATGTAATATCTTTTCTCAAAACCATTAGAAGACCTCTGTCACTAAGATTACAGATTATTTTAACTTTGCTATTTCATAAATGTATTAAAATACTTAGTTTACTTCATTACGCTCATTAACAACCAATAGCAGGCCACTCAAAAATCAATACTGTATATTCCCTAAATAACAGAAGTTAGTTGTTGCAATCATAAGTTATTGGGTTGGCCAAAAAGTCTATTATGTCTTTCCCATATGATGGCTCTAGTAGTGCTTAGTTGTCTTTAACTTTATTTGAAACAATGTTGTTAGATTACATTGTGAGAGCTGTTATATCAGCATGCATTTAAAAAAACATCAAAATTGGTGAATTTTTGTGCAGCCATTTTAATACTGAAGATGGAAGAAGATATGCAACATTTTTGGCATATTATGCTTTATTATTTCAAGAAAGGTAAAAACCCAACTAAGACTTCTGGTCAAGATGGAGGTGTAGGTAGACATGCTTCGCCTCCTCGTGCAACCATAGAAAGAACTACAACCAGATCTCAAAACTAGTAACACCCAGAACCATCAGAAAATCAAGCTATATGGAAATCTGATAACCAAGGATTTAAAGAAGATACATTCGTCCAGACAGGTAAGAGGGACAGAGTCGCAGAGATAGGCAGAGAGGTGGTATGGAGTAGAAAGGCTTTGGTAGCAGCAGCGGCAGAATGGATGGGAGGGTATCTTGAAGAGAGTGATCCCAGCCCCAGGCCAGACAGCACAGCTCAGGGTTCCAGCACAGGGAAGACAGATCCCCATTACCTCAGGCTATAAAAGCCAGTGGACGGTTAAGGCAGCAGAAGAAACTGCCCGATTTTCGCTGTTTAAAGGACCAGCATGGTCTTACAATGTATGCAAACCCACCCATTTTGGGATTCGTCGCTGGTGCAGCAGCTGGAAGGGTGCCAGTTGCACTCAGGAAAAGGGTGAAGTGACTGGAAATGGGGCAAGTGCTGGGTGAACTGCCAGAAGCCAAGCGGGGGCACTGTCCTCTCTTGGAACCCTCTTAACAGCCACAGAGAAGTGAGGAGGATTGCCCTGCCCTGGTGATTACCTAAGGCTCTGCCCCAAACAATTTACAGGTGCCTTTCTACACAGGCCATGCTACTAAGACAGGGAGTAAAATCAGCTCTACTGAATACACAGAAACAAACACAGGGAGGCTGCCAAGTTGAGGAGACAGGGAAGAATGGCCTAAATGGAAGAACAGAACAAAACCCCAGAAAAAGAACTAAGTGAAAAGGGGACAGACAGCCTATCAGATGCAGAGCACAAAACACTGGTTATCAGGATGCTCAGAGAACTCCGAGTACAGCAAAAAAATAAGGGAAGAAATTAAGTTCACATTAAGTGAAATAAAGAATAATCCACAGGAAACCAACAGAGAAGGGAAGTAAGCTGGGATTCAAACCAACGATTTGGAACAGAAGGAAGAGATAAACATTCAACCAGAACAAAAAGAAGAAACAAGAATCCAAAAAAATGAGGATAGGCTGAGGAACCTCAGGGACATCTCCAAAGGTGTCATCACCCAAATCATTGGGATGCCAGAAGGAGAAGAGGAAGAGGAAGAAATTGAAAACTCATTTGAAAAAGTAATGAAAAATTTTCCTAATTTGGCAAAGGAAATAGACATACAAGTCCAGGAAGTAGACAGAGTCCCAAACAAGTTGGACCCAAAGAGAACCACACCAAGACACATCATAATTAAAATGCCGAAGATAAAGAGAGAATCAAGCAGCAAGGGAAAAGCAGAGAGTTACCTACAAAGGAGATCCCATAAGACTATCAGCGGATTTCTCAAAAGAAACTTTGCAGGCAAGAAGGGACTGGCAAGAAGTATTCAAAGTGATGAAAAACAAGAACCTATAACCTAGATTACTCTATCCAGCAAAGCTATCATTTAGAATGGAAGGGCAGATAAAGTGCTCCCCAGAGAAGGTATAGCTAAAGGAGTTCATCATCACCAAGCCATTATTACATGAAATGTTAAAGGGGGGGTTACCAGGTGGAGGGGGGAAATGGAGAAATTGGAACAACTGTAATAGTATTATCAATAAAATGTACTTAAAAAAACACAACTGAAATGCAAAAAATGATTTGTGCAGTGTTGGAGAAGGTGCTGTGTCTGATTGAACATGTCTACAGTGGTTTGTGAAGTTTCTTGGTACTACTGACATTTTGGCCAAATAATTCTTTGCTGTGGGGCTATCTTATGCACTTAAAGATGTTTAGCAGCACCCTTGGCCTCTACTCACTAGAATCCAATAGCAGGAGGTAGCTGACATACTCAAAATATCCAAATCAATAAAGTTATTGATGAAAATGAAAAATGTGTCTTTATTTTACAGAAATAATCTAATGGGCTTTTTGGCCAACCTAACACTTAGTCTTACAGAATAAATACATACACTACATAATAAATATATAAGAGCAGAAACTTAAATAACTTGGATAATCGATAGTCAAACTAAGTAGAACAACTTAGTTTTATACAGTAATGGGTTACTTAAATAACTCCCCAAAAATTTACAACTGGAAACAAACTAACATATGGAGAAAACAATATTACTCATCCCATTTTAGACTTAAGAAAGAAAGAAAGAAGACCAAAATCTGCTCATCTTTGTAAACATTTACAGTAGTTTATTAAAAAGCTTTTACTTGTCTAGAAAAGCCTACCATATTTCCTTTTAGGAGGCACATTCTGGTAATTTGGGACACAGCATTACTACTCAGCTTTCTGTTAAGTTCTTTCCAAGCACAGCTAACATCCTGTATTTCTTCTGGGCTTTCCAGAGTTACGGTCACAAACCCCTTAAGGAATAAAAGTCACATTATGTTTGGGGAAAAAAGCAGCAGTAGCAGCAATGAAGTTCTAATTCTATTGCCCTTCATGAAAAACATGCCAACTTATGAGCCAACAATGTAACATGACTGCTAAAAAAATAACTTCTTTAAAACTATATCAATAGAAGGTGAATGTTTATAGATCACTGAAAGTACCATTTAAAAAAATTTTTATTCATTTTAGAGAGAGAAATATGGAATTTTATTGTTCCACTTCCTAATACATTCATCAGTTGATTCTTAAATGTGCCCTGACCAGGGACTGAACATGCAACCTTGGTGCTTCAGGACATTGCTCTAACCAATCGAGTTACCCAGCCAGGGCAAAAGTACCACTCTTTTATGCATTGTTGTAAAGACTATATTTATTTCTAACCACCATGCTTTAAGAGATTAGAGGATCAGAGGAAAAGAGAGGTAGTGAAGAATTAAGGAAGGCACTTCTGAAAGAGTCCAAGTTAGCTTAGAGTGGAAAAACAAGAGGACATAAACCTCTTCAAACTTTTTAGTGATTATTATATAAGCAAAAATTACTTGTTCTGTAAAACTTCACTGTACAGGAACAAGATCAGTGTGAAGAAGATATATGGAGGTATTCATTTAACAAATATTTTGGTGCCTTCTTATGTATGTTCCGGAGACTCTACTAGATGCTAGAGATTCAACAGCAAATAGTCCTTCCTTTCATGGAGGTTATATTCTAGTGTATGGGGGAGGGGGATGGAGGTGGTGGAGTGGGGTAGACGGTAAACAAATAAGAAAATATATAGAATGTCAGTTTAAGCATCGTGAAGAAAAGAAAAGCAGAGAAAGGGAACGGAGAGTAAACAAAGAGATAAACTATTTTAGGATGATCAGGAAAGACCTCTCTGATGTCGTCTGTGATGATATTTGAGGAGAGACCAGAATGAAGTGAAGGACAAGACATGTGGTTATTAAAAGGAAAGAACATTTGGAACAGTGCAAGTACGTACAATGGCCTTGTGTAGGAGCAGGTTTGTATTTGAGTAACAGCAAGCAGGTTAGGGTAGCTGAAACAAGCAAGGGGAGAGTGACAAGAGATGAGACCAAAGACGTAGCAAGGGGAAGACGTCCTGTAGGACATGCATAGTAAAGATTTTGGATTTTATTTAAACCATAAAGAAATTTCAAACCACTAACACTCTAAGATACTCTAGAGTCTTATCTAGACAACATAGACTCTTCACACACCCACAAAAAAAATCAATAAAAAAGATGGGCAAACAGTCCCAAATTAAAAGAAAGACATTAATAACCAAATATAACATAAACTTTAATTGGATCCTAATTTTTATAAAAGATGTATATGGGGAGAAGGAGAGGAAGAGAGAGGGGAAGGGAGGGATAGAGTTGGACATTAAGTCACTCTCAGCCCTGGCTGGGTAGCTCAATTGGTTAGAGTACCTCCAATACATCAAGGTTGTGGGTTTGATCGCCAGTCAGGGAACAGACAAGAATCGACCAATTAAAAAGAGAGAGAGAGAGAGAGAGAGAGAGAGAGAATGAATCAACCAATGAATACATAAATAAGTGGGACAACAAATAGATGTTTCTCTCTCTCTCTCTCTCCCCCTCCTCCTTCTTGCTCTAAAATCAGTTTTTAAAAAATATTTTTAATTAAAAAAATTAAAAACTAAGTTATCTCATTAAATAAAAATTCCTATTAAAAAAAAAGTCACTCTCAGCAAAATGACATTTGTCTAAACCATTAACACCTGCCAAGTGGAAACCATCAGATGACCCAGCTGTACTCATTTATGCTACACTACATAGGTCATACGCAGTTACCTCTCCTGTTCCTTTTGTTCCCCTCTCCCACCAACTCTCTCTCACAATCTCTCTCTGACTCTCTCTCCATCCAGACATCAGAGACCTCTTTTTCTGATGGGGCCCCTCACCCAGTGATTCCCCTCACTTATACCACAGTGAGTAATACATCTTTGAACTACTTGTAAGCAATGGCTGTGGTGTGGTTTGACATCTGACACTGACATGGCAGGGGACCAGGTCAGATGATGTTACACACACACACACACACCCCCTCCACATATACAGGCAATCCTTACTTTGCATGGTGCTGTTAACTTCACAGTTTATATCTTGATTGGTATGGTTCCAAGGCAACTTAAAAAATGAAGAATAGGTTTTGGTTTGTAAGTTCCAGTAAACACAGAGCTGTGCAAAGTGAAGGTTTCCTGTATTTCTCTCCAGATACACAGATAGCTATGATTCAATTTTAATCTTTATTTCAAGCACATGCAATTTTCTCACAGATTTCTACCTTATCAGAGGTGATCAAAGATCGTGGTTCAAAATTTGATGCACCAGAGATATGGGCTAATGCTGCAGCCAATGCATCCACTGCCCCTTTCTCTTCTATCAGTTTCTGAGCTGATGGTCGGAAAAAATCAACAGCAGCATAAGAAACAGAAGCCAGAGACCTATGGTTTAAAAATAGCAAATTTTCTTGGTCAAGGCAATGGAAAATATTTGAAGAGAATGAATGGGAAAAGAAAGAGCAACATTTTTATATTTCAATATAACTAAGTATCTGCTGGTAAAACTGGTGATTAAATTTTCTGATATTTGAACTAGAAGAGCTTAAAGATGAATAGCCTAATACAAAAGAAAAATTATTCAGGCAAGGTCAGAAAGCATACCTGATGGCATCCATGCTTTTAGATTTAACTAAATCCATTGTAGAAGGAACACCTACACGTTTAAAAGTAATTCCCTGAAAATGAAAGAATTACATTAAAGAAAAATGGAAGTCTTTACAATTAATTCCTAAATTAATATAGTTTGTTGAATTTCCAGTTCTTGGACTTAGAGATTTCCAAGCCCTAGCAGATCAAAACATCTGCTTTGTCTAATGAATCACCAATTACAAAATCTAGAAAGAAAAAAGATTTTTTTTTGAATTGCCCCTTAGTTAGAAACATGGAATTTCATTTGCAAAATAAAGCTGATTCAAAAAAGAGAAAATAATGCCGTTTAACACTATCAATTTTTTTCTTATTACCCTATCTCATTTTACAAAGTACATGAAAAAGTATATAAAAGCATACCATAAAAATAAAAAATGTGAAATACCACACAAAATCCATACCACAAAAAAAGTGTAATTTCTTACAGAAACTGGCTATTGTACCATTACTCTATATAATCTTCACTGCTACACCAAGACAATATGACAGTCACCATTACAATGCTGGACACTAAGAGTTACTGAAATCACAATGAACCTCTGATTTTAGTATCAAGGGAGAAATTCAGGGGAAAAGTGAGAAAGTCAGCTCTTCTCTCTTCACAATAAAAGCTATATTAAAACAAAGTCTTGCAGCTAATATAAATGTAGCTTTCCACATGCCTCACATCCAAATGCAGTTTAAACTGAGAATAAAGATCTATTTGTGAGAACAAATAATACAAAGAACTCTTTTTTAAGGCATCACTTAGATAATAAGCCTGAAATAATTTAACTCTACTTACTGCTTTTTGTTCCACGTATCTTAGTTGACCTCTTTCTCTTGGTTGATAAAAGCATATGCAAATCCCTGTCCGGCCAGCTCTACCTGTGCGTCCAGAGCGATGAATATAGGACTCAACATCCTAAAAATATAAGAGGAAATATTTTATAAAAAATCTATCAAGTTGCAGTCATTCCAGCATCCAAATAATTATGCTAATAACAAAACTAATGCTACCAGTAATAATATTATTTCAGTCCTATTGCTTTTTTCAACATTCCAAAGAATTCCTATGCAGAATTTGGGACAAAGGGGATATGATTTAAAACCTTGGTATATACCTCATCCCAGGACTCTGTATATGGCAACTTTTTATAATCCCCTTGCACGAATGTATGCTTCAAATCCAAGTAATGAAGTTAGTATTTGCAAAAGGCAACAGATTCTTATCAATTTAAATACCACAGTGACCAAAAAAAAAAGGCTACAAGCAAGAACATTTAACATTTTTCATATCCAGACCAGTATCTTGTAAATAAAATGGAAATTATACAGCTGTTCCTATTTCCCGCAAATCAAATCTCATCTCCTACCTGTGGAGGAGAACTCTGAATCACCAGGTCAACCTCAGGAATGTCCAAACCACGGGCAGCCACATTGGTTGCAACCAAAACTTTAAAACTACCTTCTCTGAAGCCTTTCAGTGTAATTTCTCTTTGTGACTGTGCAATGTCCCCATGTAAACACTGGGCATTCTATTGGAAAAAGGGGAGAAGTAGGTATACAGCTCAAATTAAAATTGATAGCACCCTAACACCACACATTGTGTTCTTTTTTAAATCTTATTTTCTGATAATTATAATACATACTTATTGTTCAAAAAAATCAAACATTACAAAAAAGCTTCCCTTAAAATCAGTCTCCTAGTAATTCACTGCTAGCAGTCTGGTGAATATTACTCCAGATATTTTTTTTCCCAGATTTTTTTTTAAAATACACGCACACACATACTTCTCATGTATACTGTAAGTTTATGTATTTACTTAAATCATCTTAGCCATTTCCCTACATCTATAACACTACTTAATTTTTAAACACCATATATATATATATATATATATATGATTTCTTTATATGGATGCAGTATCATTTCTTTTAGCAATATCCTAGTGATGAACATTTGGGTCATAGCCATATCTTCACCTTCAGAAACAATACTACAGTGAACAATACTGTACTTATATATCTGGACACCTCACTGTATTTCAATACAATACATAATCTAGATGATGAATTTCTGAGTTGAAAATTATAAACATTTAACAAACAAGGTTATACCCATTTACTCTTCAAAATTCTGAGGATTTATTTCCTCATACCCTACCTACCCTGTATATTATGAATCATACTTCTTGTGACTCTAATTAGGCAAAAATGATCTCTCAATGTTATTTCAATTTACATTTCTATAAGTTTTACTAAAGTTGAACCTATTTATACTATTTATATTAATTTATCTACCAGTTGGCTGCAAATAATTTTCCCAGTATTATAAACTAGTATTCTGAGCCACTATTAAAATTTAAAAGCTTTAACAATGATTTAACCCCAACAGTGTCTAAACCTTAGTATTTAAGCTTAATGCATTCATGAGTTAATTCACTGAGTACTTACTATGCACCAGACACTATGCCAAGTTCTGAGACAGACATAAAGGAACAGTCCAGGAACAGACAAGTTTGCAGGCATTTTCAATACAGTGTGACATGTGCTATATAACCAAGTGCAGGATGCTATAGAAATACCAAACAGGGAAACCTAATTCAATCTTACTGGAGAAGAAGGCAGCACTGAAGCTAAGATATGACACATATCAAGGAAATAGTAGTCAGGTAAAAGCGGGAGCAGGAGGCCAGAGAGCTCCAGGCAGAAAAAATATACATGGTGTGTCTGGGGAACTACAAATATTTGAGTATTGCTAAAGCACAGAGTGAAAAGGTGAGAGATGAGGCTGAAAGGAATACGAATTTTATCCTGAGGACAATATGGAACAATTGAATGTTTGTACAGATTATCATTAACATATTTGCATTGCAGAAGGAACACTTCAGCGACAGTGTATAGAATGTATTTGAAAAGGTCAAAGCAAAAGCTAGGGGAACCTAGGCAGCAGGCTCTTATGGAAAATCAAAAGAGAAACCGTTTTTGCTGTGCATAATGTGCTGATTTTTTGCCCAGATTTTTGAGGGAAAAATAAGAATGTGCATTATACATAGGTAGTACAAATTCCGTATCTACATAATGTTTTTAATTCTTTTATTTATGTGTATGCATTAAAAGGGTGATTCTAGGTGGCGCTTGACCCCACAGAGCAACATCTCAGACATGTTGAAAAAGATGTTCTTATCCCTAAAATAATGAGGGAAAAGGCACTAGAGAGATGTTCGGAACAAGTTCAAGGAGATACACGAGATTGGAAGTGGCAAAGCCTGGAACCAGAGCAGCCAGAAGGTCATAAGGAAGGACTGGAATAATTCAGGAGAGTTGGTGTACCTGATTTTAACAATTGTTGTAAGGAATCTGGAATCCTTATGGTAGTAAAATGCCAGAAAGAAAATTCTGCATTAAAAGAATGTCTAACCTCTCATTACAATGATCCTGCCTTTTATGAAGAATGCAAAATGGAATACCTGAAGGAGGGAAGAATTCAGAAAAACTGGGCTTCCTGCCAAGAAAAGGATACAGAAGCTTCCAACAAGCATGTGGGCAAACATTCAAATGATACTCAAACTCTATTCCTGGAAATCACAATTACCAAAAAATGATGGATTCAAGGAAATATTTGCTTTATTCTGAATTATGGAAATATTAATCTTATCTGAAATAAAGATTTTTTTTTAAACGTATAATTCTAGAAAACAATAATGATATCTGTATGCAAAGTAGTACCCTGGAATACAATAATTGGTTTTGTTTCTAAATATAAGTAACTAAAAAATTGAATTAAAAAATTTGGGCTGAAAGTTTGGGCCAAAAACGTGGGTGCACATTATACATGGCAAAATACAGTATCCCTGGCCTCCCCAAGGCAGTGACAATGACCATCTATTCACTCAACAAATATTTAGTAATATACAGCAGCTTGGGCACTATGAGTAAAATGGCTAACAAAAATGTAAGGCTGCCTTGGTCATCATGGTCTTTATTCTCTGGTGGGGAACATTAATCAAATGATTAGGCACACAAATAAATTTAGCTAATAAGTCTAACAGATGATTCACAGGTCTTAGAGCCAAAGACCACTTCATTGATAACAGGAAACCTGACCTAGTTTGGAGCAAGGAAAAGGTCCCTGAAAGGAGGTTCTCTGGACTGGTATCTGAAGGATGAGTAGGAGTTGCTAGCCAAGAGCCCTGTGGTGACAGAAAATATGGCATATATGGAGAGAGAGCAGAAATTAGGAAAAAATGTAATAATAAGATGAGGGCGGAAAGGTAAGTAGAAGATAGGGTATAAATGAATTCAAGAACTATTAGTAGATGAAACTGGGAGGACTTGGTTAAGGGAGTGAAAATGAGTACATGGGAAATAAACATTATACATGACTCCTAAATTTTGAGTTTCTACAGTAATAGTAAGAGAGAACCCCAAAATACACTTTGTAGTTCACTAGATGGCAAATAGTAAGAAAGAAAAGTCAAGGGTGAGCCCTGGCCGGTGCTCAGTGGACTGAGCACTGGACTGCGAAGCAAAGGGTCGCTGGTTCCATTCCTAGTCAGGGAACAATGCCTGGGTTCTAGGCCAGGTCCCCCACATGAGGTACATGAGAGGCAACCACACACTGATGTTTCTCTCCTTCTCTTTCTCCCTCTTTTCCCTTCTCTCTAAAAATAAATAAAATCTTTAAAAAAAAAAAAGTCAAGGGTGATACGTTTCTGGCTTATGGATAGATCTATCATTCAATAGTAAGGAATATTGGAAAGAGAGCAGTTATGAATATAGAAGAGAATGAATTCAATTTTAGGTACATAATAGACTGGGGTGTCTGTAGCCAGTATAATAAACACAGCTCTGGATACTAGAGACAGAACTAACCTGGAAAAAGATTTGGACATCATCAGCTTATAGACAATATTACAGGAGTAATCTGATACATGCATCTATACATATAGCTATACTTCTGTATTTCTATACTTACTGACTGCTTGCTATACATATTGTGCTAAACAATCCTTAAATGATTTTATTTAAATCTTAAAAGTGTAAAAAAATATTTTTAATACCACTTTTAAAAAAGGGAACATGCCCCTGGGAGGTGTGGCTCAGTGGACTGAGCGCCAGCCTGTAAACCAGGGGGTTGCCTGTTCAATTCCTAGCCAGGGCTAGTGCCTGGGTTGCGGGCCAGGTCCCCCAGTGGGGGGGGGGGGGGGGTGGGCCATGCCAAAGGCAGTCATGCATTGATGTTCTCCCTCCCTTCCCCTCTCTAAAAATAAATAAATAAAATCTTTAAAAAAAAAAGGAAACATGCGCACAAACATATAAAGTGACTTGCTCAAGGTTACACAGCTAGTAAGTTACACAACTGGGATTTAAACCCTGATCTGTTTGACTCTGAAGTCTGTGTTATTAATCACTATGCTCAGGAAGAATATTTTGACTGAGAAGAAACAAGTACAGAGGTTAGAAACGTGAGGAATGCCAGTATATAAATCACAGCAAGAATGCAGAAAGACCTTAACAAAACTGGGAAAGATTAGCCACAGGGACAAAACCCTGTATGACATCATGGAACCAAAGTTAAATGAGTTTTTTCCTTACTCATAATAAAAAAAAAAAAATCACTTAAAAAAAGATTTTATTTATTTTTAGAGAGGAGGATGGAGGGAGAAAGAGAGGGAGAAAAACATCAATGTGTGGTTGCCTCTCAAGTGCCCCCTACTGGGGACTTGGCCAGCAACATAGGCATGTGCCCTGCCTGGGAGTTGAACCAGTGACCCTTTGCTTTGCAGGCTGGCTGCTGAATCCACTGAGCCACACCAGCCAGGGAAAAATACCACTTAATTATTTAGTTCTAAAAATTACTTGTAAATGTTTTAAGGAAGGAAGCATTATTTTATTTTTTAAAAAGCCATAAGCAAACATCGTTTAAGTTGAACAGTTCTTCATAGTGGATTTTTTAAATTCACTTTTAAAAATCTGATACAACACTAATTTTTCACTTGATAACTAGTCCTAAGTGGGACATAATACAGTCATGGTATTAGTGATGGTTACCAGGTCTCCAATTTATGAATAAATTATTGACCAAAAGTTTGTCCTCATGTGTATATGCGCACACGTGTGCATGTGTGTGTAATTGTTTAGAATTCAGAAGACATTTTTCTGGTGAAAAGTGACTCAAAAATTAATTTAAATTTTTAAAATAAAAATATAAAAACTAATCCTTAAGCTCCTTCAGTAGTCCATAAAATTTTGAATCACCCATTATGATATGCTACTACTACTTTTTATCTACATAGCAAACCAATGGAGGAAAAACCTGCATTATTCTCAACCACAGAAAATGATTATCATCCAGTAAGAGGGGATCGCACCCAACCTTTGCAACAAGGTAATTCCTCCCTAAAAGATAAAGCAATAGTTTCTGCAAGACAGCTGCTGCTGAGTGTTCTTAAGCAATAACAGGGAAGGTAAGTCAACTATGCTCCAACACTATTCAGCATCTCTCTCTTTACACTGGATACAAACCTAAAACTATACGATTACTTTAATTAAATACACTGGGAAAGATGGTGAGAGTGTAGCCTTTGAATTGCCAGTTTCCACATAAAAACAAAGAGAGCTAAAAGGATAACAAAATTAAAAATCCACAGACAACATCTATGACAAAACTAAGTGACAAGGTATTTTAATGATTTCCAAAATATGAGCAGATAAGGATAACACCTAGAAATGTGCTAGTCCTAAGAACAGATACTCCTTTGAGCATAACAGGCCAATTTGAGACTAACAGCTGAGACTAGGAAAGAGTTTTTACCTATTCAAGGGTGACTGTGAGGAGCCAGAGGTAAGGTCTGAAAGAGGCTGGAGTAGCCTGGACCCCCCCATAAGGAAAAAGCCAATGCTTCCTTGCCAGGACAGGGCCCCACACTGAGGAGAAACTGTTGGAAACTGCTGCAGAATCCAAACTGAGGATGCCAGAGATTACAGAAGCAAACGAGAGAGAAAGAAAGAGGGAGAGAAAAGGAGGGAGTGTGAGGGGAAGAGAGAAGGAGGGAGGGAGGGCGGGCGGGAGGAGGGGGGGAGGGGTGGGAGAGAGAGAGAGAGAGAGAGAGAAAGAAAATCCAGATAAAAGCAAGGGAAAAGACAGCCAGAACTGAGAAAGTGGGAGACCTTTTCTTTTTAAACTCCTAATTACAATACAATTTATAGACCAAATTCTTAAACACTAACAAAAATAACAGAAACAGCAGCTCTAGAGCTGTGAAGTAGAAAACATACACCTGCCCATCTAAAATTCAGAAAGATTAATTTCATCTAAAAACGGATCAGAAAAGATAACGGTTAAATTCCAAGAAGTTAACTGGGAGTGGGGGTGGGGGAAGAGTAAGCAGACCAGTATCACCACAAATAATGAAAGCGCTCTAGAAAGGCATGTACACAACACAGATGAAAAGTATAGCCTATTTCTGAATGAGCTAACATTTTCAAAAAATGATATACGAAAGAACAAGAAATACCAAAACGAGAAGAACTGAGGTAAAATGACTCAAGTCACAGCAGAAAATAAAGATAAACACTTTACACAAATGAAGACTATACTGGAAGAAATACAAGATTGAGTAAGCATAATAAATAATACCTTAAAAATGGTAAGTTTTGAAAACTTAAGAAAAAAATGAAAAGGATTTGAGATAAAGTGAAGGATAGAGAAAAGAAGAGCCAACATACTTATAAGGAGAGTCTGTAAAGAAAAACCTCAAAGCAATCAAACTAAGTATCAAAAAATTATAATTCAAGAAAATTTTGCTGAAATAAAAAACATATATATTTAATACTAGAAATTGCACGTGTTCACTGTGTACCCAGAAAAAAATGACCAACACCATCGAAATATACTCTAGTATAAATATTTTTATTTTTTTTAAAGATTTTATTTATTCATTTCTAGAGAGAGGGAAAGGGAAGAAGACAAACAGGTAGAGAAACATTGATGTGAGAGAGAAAACATCTTGACCAGTTGCCTCACACATGCCCCCAACCAGGGACCTGGCCCACAATCCAGGCATGTGCCCTGACCAGGCTCGCAGGCTGGCACTCAATCCACTGAGCCACACCAGCCAGGGCAACTGTTGATTTTTTTAAAAAAGGACACGGTCTTTTGTGCTCAGGCAAAAGACTGAAATCACTTATAAGGAAAAAAAAAAAATCAGACTGGCATCAGACTTTTTATGGTATGATTTATTCCAAAAACAATTAAAAAAAAATAAGATAATGAAGGAAAGAGCGCTGGCTGGCTGGTGTGGCTCAATAGATTGAACGCTGGCCTGCGAACCAAAGGGTCACCAGTTTGTTTCCCAGCTAGGGCACATGCCTGGGTGTGGGCCAAGTTCCCCGTAGAGGGTGTGCGAGAGGCAACCACACACTGACATTTCTCTCCCTCTTTTTCTTCCTCCCTTCCCCTTCCTCTAAAAATAAATAAAAATCTTTAAAAAAAGAAATAACAAAGGAAAGAAAATGTGAACCCAGAATTTTATATCCAGTCAAATGATTTTCAGGTATAAAGCTACAATCGAACTATTGGTAACAGGCAAATGATTTTCAGGTATAAAGCTACAATCGAACTATTGGTAACAGTGTGCGAGAGGCAACCACACACTGACATTTCTCTCCCTCTTTTTCTTCCTCCCTTCCCCTCCCTCTAAAAATAAATAAAAATCTTTAAAAAAAGAAATAACAAAGGAAAGAAAATGTGAACCCAGAATTTTATATCCAGTCAAATGATTTTCAGGTATAAAGCTACAATCGAACTATTGGTAACAGGCAATGTTGTTTCCATGAGTCTTTCCTCAGGAATATACTAGATAACAAGTCACAGACAAAAAAATGAATAAAGAGAATCAAAGAGACATAAAGACCGATGGCATTATAATCAATGGATGTTAAATTAACATCACAAAAAGTGAAAGAACTAGACATTATACACTCCAAATGGAAGTATACCACCTATAAAATAGTTTTGCTCTAAATAAGGAAAAAAAGCCTGAATTTTCAGGAAATACAGAAGACAGAGGAACACCACATGGAAATATCACATGGAAGCAACAGTCTATCAGGCATGTCCAACCTTTTGGTGTCTCTGGGCCACACTGGAAGAAGAGTTCTCTTGGGTAACACATTAAATACACTGTGACAAGTGATCAAAAAAAAAAAAACAAAAAAAAAACCTCATAATGTTTTAAGTAAATTTACGATTTTGTGCTGGGCCGCACTCATAGCCATCCACAGCCAGATGCGGCCTACAGGCACAGGTTGGACACTCCTGCCTAGATGATAAAAACTTGGCTTCTTAAACAACAGTGAAAAACTACAAGAAAAAAAATAGGATGAATTAATATATTAAAGAGATTTAATGAAATCACACAATGTAAGAATCTTATTTGGATCCAGATTCAAGAAAAATACTGTAAGACAGGGCAAAGCATTTATGAGGCAACTGAGAATCTGAACACTCATTAGTATTTCAAGGTATTAATGACTGTTAATTGTTTAAATAACAGCATTGTGGGTTTAAAAAAATAATCCTTTTCCTTTAGAGACACATATCCAAATATTTACAGACATATGTTATCTGGGGTTTGCATCAAAATAATTTAGGAGCGGGAAGTGAGTAGAATTTGGATGAAATAAAGATAATTATTGCAGCTACAGGATGAATGTATAGGGGTTCATTACACTGCCTACTTTTGTATGTCTGAAATTTTCTCCAATAAAAATTTAAAAGAAAAAAAGACATGGACTTAATATTCTGATTCATTCACCCATTCAATAAGTATTTGTGATTTGTTTTGTAACATAACTCTAAAGTATTACCACTCTTACTCATAGAAATTCACTATGTTCCAATCTCTTTATTTTCAAGATCACATTTGCAAAATCTTAACAAACCTGATGAAAATGAGTAGAATTCTATCCTGACTTAACAGATCATAAGAGGCTGGCTACAACTTCTTTCTGAATTAGACTCAATTCTACAAATGACTATTGAACCTGGGCCACAAAGGACAATATAAGTTTTTATTGAGTGATCCATCCCTATAATCTCAATTAGAGAAACCATGAAAAAAGACTTACCTGTTTTATGTGTGGATTCATGGCCATTTCAGTTACATTCTTTTTGGTCTCACAGAAAATAATAGCCCTCCCTTCAGACCCACTGTAGACTTGAAGGACATCTCCAATAACTGCTGGCCTCTGAGACCAATGGCATTGGATGGCCAAATGCTTTGAGGAAACAAAATGCCAAATATTTATTTCATTAAAACTAGTAAAAATGATTTCTCTTCTACAGTTTTTTATATCTGTTAAAGAACTGGCCTTCCTGGGAGACAATTAAAACAATGATTCTGCCTAACTCCATTTAAAAACAATATACAAATGGCTATCAATAGGTAAAAGGATAAACAAATTTAGTATATTTATACAGTGGTACACTATTGCATAATTAAAAGGAACCAACTAAAAGAAAGGAGAGGGAGGGAGGGAGGGAAGAGAAAAAGAGGGAGAGAGAGAGAAAAAGAGAGACCAACTACTGACATATGCAACATTATGGATGAATCTCAAAACATATACTGGGTGAATGAAGCCCTGAAAAAAAGAGTACACATAATATTTCACTTATATGAAGTTCTAAAACAGGCAATACTAGTCTATGGTAGGAAAAAAATCAGAACAGTGGCTGCTTAAGTATGAAGGATTGAGAGGGCAGAAGCAGGAGGGAACTTTCTGCAATGATGATAATATTCTATACTTTGACAAGGGTTTGAGATACACACATGTATGAACTAGTCAAAACTAAGCAAGTGTACCTTTAGAATTTTGAATTTTTTGGCCCTGGCTAGTGTGGCTCAGTGGATTGAGTGCCAGCCTGTGAACCAAAAGGCTGCCAATTTGATTCCCAGTCCGGGCACATGACTGGATTGTAGGCCAGGTGTCCAGTAGGGGGTGTGCGAAAGGCACCCACACACTGATGCTTCTCTCGCTTTCTCCCTCCCTTCCCCTCACTCTAAAAATAAATAAAATCTTTAAAAAATAAAAAAATAAAATTTTGCATATTTTGTATGTAAATCGCTATCTTTAACCACTATAAATATTATATGAACAAACCTGAAATATATCACACTAAGTGACAGGAGTTAAACACAAAAAAGTCACATAATATATGATTATATTTCTATGAAATAATCCAAATGGGTAAATCCATAAAGACAAAAAGTAGATTGGTGCTAGTTGCTAGGGAAGGAGAAAGCAACTACTAAATGGTTACAGGTTTCCTTTTGGGATGATGAAATGTTTTGGGAATTAAAGAGATGGTTGTACAACATTGTTAATGTACTAAATGATATTGAACTGTACACTTTACAGGTTTAAATTCAGTTATTAGAATTTTACCTCAGTAAAAACTTTGTAAATATTGATATCTAGTTAAAGATATGCATGTTAAAATACTTACAGGGAAGTACACTGATTTCAGCAATTTGAAATGCATCAAGAAATAAAATGGACATAGGGATGGGTAGGTATGTGATAAAGCAAATATAGTAAAATGTTGACAGCCTCCATCCAGAGCATATATGGGTGTTCATTGTGAAATTCTATTTTTGTTGCGGAAATGTTCATGTTAAAACACTTACACTGTCTGTACATTTTAAATGTGCATTTTAACATATATCTCAAAATTGTCTTAAAAATGTACATAAATTATTAAACGCCTGGAAAACAGAGAAAAGCATATGGAAGAAAACTAAGAATCATGTTTACCATCTACAAGTCTTGCTTCCCTAGCTCTCAAAAAAACAAACAAAAAAACACGGTATCTGATCAAGCCTAACCATTAATAATCTAACCATTAACTCACAGGAAAACGAAGGCAGAGGAGCATGTTAAAGAACACCAAGAGTTGCAAATCAGTAAAATTGAGACTGTGGGAAACTTGTAAGACAACCGACTGATTCTTTTCAACAAAATATTATAAGGAAGAACATGTACAGAAAAATCTACAGGTTATAAATGCTTTAAGACAATAAACCAGTATAATATAAGGATCTTATCTGGATCCAGATTCAAACAAACTACTTAAAAAAAAAAAAGGACTTGTAGGGTAATGTGGACACTGGATATTTAATGATATTAAAGAATTATTGTCTTCTGTGGTAATAACTTTGTGGCTTTCTGGTTTTTTTAAGAATCCTTATCCTTTAAAAAAAATATTAAATTACATGAAGATAATATGGTAAGTAGGTTGCTTTATTTTTTTTTTTTTTTTTAAGATTTTTACTTATTTTTAGAGAGAGGGGAAGGGAGGGAGAAAGAGAGAGAGAGAGAGGCATTGATTGGTTGCCTCACACACATTCCCAAGTGGGGACCTGGCCTGCAACCCAGGAACGTGCCCTCACTGGGCAGCAGCCTTTCAGTTTGTAGGCTAGTGCTCAATCCACTGAGCCACACCAGCCAGGGCAGTAGGCTGCTTTAAATAGTGATGAAGAAAGGCTGTATGGAGGTATAAAAAAGATCATTCTTAAAGCCTGGTGATAGGTACATCAAATCCCTTATACTATTCAATGTTTGTGTATGTTTGAAAACATCTTTCCGGCTCAGTTAATTGAGTGCCGGCCTGTGAATCAAAGGGTCTCTGGTTCGATTCCCAGCCAGGGCACATGCCTGGGCTGTGGGCCAGGTTCCTAGTAGGGCACGCCTGAGAGGCAACCACGCATTGACGTTTCTCTCCCTCCCTCTCTTTCTCCTTCCCTTCCTCTCTAACAACAACAACAAAAAATCTTTAAAAAGAGAATCACTTAATATAAAAAATAAATGTTTTCACTGATACATTTTACTTTCTTATTGTAAAACTATCAGCCATTACAAAATATACAAAGCTTCCTCTGACCATCCTATATTTAAAAAGTTCTCCTTCATAGAATTATTAAGTTGATGTTTATCCTTCCAATCTATCTCTGTACATTTATATAAATACCTAAAAAATCTAGCATTTTTGTGTTTTTTTTAAAATAGTACAATTCTGTACATATCATTTTGTAATTTAGTTTGTATCACTCAAATCCATTCTTTCTAACCATTACATTGTATTTACAGATTATACTATTGTTCATTTAGCCTATATTTATCTGCATCCACATATATGTAGATCTAGTAAATGGAAAAGTTATATATATGATACATACCTATCATAAATATTGCAAATACTACCTTTAATATATTTTTAAAAACATTATTATTGGTTTAAATTTTCATGGAGTCAAAAGTATCAATTTTTTCTCTATAATATATTCTTTTGACTTTCTTTTTAAAAAAGCCTTCCCTTTCTGGAAATCAAGTAACTGTTCATCCACATGGGCTTTAAAGGATTTTATGCTTAATTTTCAAAAATCTTTTGAAAGTTTTTTCATACAGAATATGAGATGAGGACATAACTTTTTTCACCTAGGCTTTAACAAATTATCCCAGCACCATTCTTTCTGTATTGATACAGATCGCCTCCTGTGTCACATTCTACATTATAATCTGTCTCGGCTACTTGTTTATCTCCTGGAGTTTGCCTCTTCACACGTCTTCTCCCTACGTATTCTATTCTGCTCTTCAGCTTCAGACTACAGAATTACATAAGTATCTTATTGACTAAGGGCAAAAAAAACATGGATTGACGTGGTACCCAAAACTTAAGTTTAGCTTCAACAAATTTCAAAATACCAACTAAATATTAAAATCTATCATTCTGGAAAGCTACTTACTTCCACAGTAGTTGCAGCCTTTTGAGTCATTTTTCCAACAAGGTCAACCTGTTCATATCTGGATTTCATGTATTTTTTTGCAACTTTGTATACCCACTGTGGGCAAGTTGCAGAAAAAAGCAAAGTTTGAGGATTGTCTTCAGAATCTGAAACAAAAAGAATTCAAATGCTTTTTTAATATACCATGACGTACTCAGCTCTTAAAAATCCCTCCCAAACTTCAAAAAAATAGTGAAAATTTCAAAACATGAATTTTGAATATACAATCTTCATTGTAATTATTAAAACTTCCAACTTTCAACTTTCAAAACTGAGGAAAAATATAAAGAAAACTGACCCCAGAAGGAAGGTGAGAATTAAGAAGGAACAATGAGCAAAAACATCAATAAAATGAATTAGTAATCTAACTACTGACAATAAAAAATAATGGAAGAAAGCAAAAAAAGCTTGAGAAATAGTTATTTAAAATATTCTATTGTATTTTCTTGTTCATGAAAAGAAGAGATACCAAATAACTTCAGTTTTGTTAGAACACTGGGGACAACGTAGTAAAAATTACTAAATAAAAATTTCTTAAGTTTTCAGGTAAGAGAATAATTGTTAATATGCTTATTTTGAATTAGGATATACCAGTTTTGTAGGACTCATGGATGATATCTTCAACTTGTTCAGCAAAACCTAAATCTAACATTTGATCCACTTCATCAAGCACAACATGGCGCAGTTTAGAAAGATCTAATCGGCCACTCTGCAGATGGTCTTTGATACGACCCGGGGTCCCAACCAAGATGTCAATACCATTTCGAATGTGATTAACTGTGAGAAGAGAGAAATATCAGCAATATGTAAATCAACTATATATTTTCCTATTATTTCTTTAGATTTTTAAAGCAGCAAATAGATCTTTGTGCTATTATCATATAAATTTACTCACTTTGGCTTTGATATGATGTTCCACCATAAAAACATGCTACACTGAGTTTCCTAGTTATATCTTTGAAGTCTTTGGCTACTTGGTTTGCCAGTTCCCTTGTAGGAGCCAAAACAAGTACCTGAAAAAGAGGTTTAAAAAAACAAAAAGATAACTTTTCTAGAGATGTCTAAATTCAAATTGAGAAGACTTTTTATAAGGTACATTTAAAACTAGGAATCTCAACATTAATGTCCTGGTACTTAAAGACAACGCAAGTAACAAGAACAATACCTCATATTTATTATATCCTCCCTTACCTTCTTTCTTTTCAAAACTCACTTTCTCAATGAGCTGCCTAACCCTCTTTTCATATTCTCATGCCCCAGTTTCTCCTTAGCATTTATACCATATAAAATATTTACATTTTACGTATTTCCTTATTGTCTCTCACCCACTAAAATTTAAGGTCCTAGGAAGGCAAGGATTTATGTCCATTTAAATTATTGCATGCCATGTTCTTCAAACAGTACCTGGCACAGAACAGATACTCAAAAAATACTTGTTGAATGAATGAATGTTCACCATGTGCCAGGCTCTAGTGCTTTTCATGAATTACCTAATTTAACCCTCACAAAAACCCTGTGAGGTAGATTATCCCAATTTTACAAATGAGGAACCTGAGTCTTAAAGAAGAATCTTGCCCAAGATCAAACAGCTAGAAGTAGTAGAGCTGGAATTCCCAGTAATGTCCTTTCAGCATAAAAGCTTTTTAAGGCAGTGCTGAGACTATGTCCTATTTCTAGTACTTGCAATTTTTCACTTAATTCACCTGAGAAGCAGAATTCTCTGAAAAAGATTTGCCCTGTTGGCCAACCTGATCCAAGATAATTATGACTTAATTACATTCATATGTTTGCTATTTTCATACTACAATACCATTTAATAGTCTCAAAGAGCAAATTACTTTTAGTCACATATCTTTTCAAATTACGATGCTGATTTTTCTTCTTCACATTTTTAAAAAGATTTTATTTTTAGAGAGAGGGAAAAGAAAGGAGAAAGAGGAGAGAAACATGCTGTACAAGAAATATATCAGCTGGATGCCTCTCGCTCATCCCCAACCAGGAACCTGGCCCACAATCCACGCATGTGCCTGGACTGGGAATCTAACCAGTGGCCTTTTGGTTCTCTGGCCAGCGCTCAACCCACTGAGCCATACCAGCTAGGGCTCTTCTTAATTTTTATGAATCTTAAAATAAACACAGATTCTAAAAACGTCAAATTTTAAGCTAAAATCTCACTAGGTCTTCTCTGTTCTTGACTACTAATACATTAAGACAGATCTCCATTACCCCAATAACATAGGGACCAGCAATATCATTTCTATAATCTCTTCTTAAAGTCAACCAGTAAAAAAATATTGGTAATTTTCTGAGTGACCAAATAAATGAATACCTCTTTAGCAAATTCACTGCGTAAAAGCACAGGTCATAACTGAAAAAGGGAAGAGAATGCTCACTAGATATACTAACTGTAAATACTCCTAAAATTAGATATGCTGACTTCATAATAATTATATAGTTATCAAAGATATCTATGGGTCCATAAACATTACATTTATATGCAGTAACTACTTCACTTTAGCTTTACTTGAGATTTTATATTTAAAGATTTTATTTATTTATTTTTTAGAGAGAGGGGAAGAAAGGGAGAAAGAGGAAACATGGGTGTGAGAGAGAAACATCAAAAGGCTGGCTGCACCTCACTCATGCCCCAACCGATTGGGGCCAAACACCAACCCAGGCACGTGATCCAACAGGAATAAAACTGGCAACCTTTCGATTTGAGGGAATTTGCCCAACTTAATGAGCCACACCAGTCAGGGTAAGATATTTTTGTTTGTTTAAAAAAAAAAAAAATCAACAAATTTTTGCTTTAGGACTCAAATTTTTACTTTATGCCACGGGGCTAACTTTCTTTTCTGGGGGTACTTGAACTTAAAACCAGTACACTCTTTCTTTCCCTTTTCATTACAGTAATGTTTAAACCTTTTACTCCCTATAATGGTTACCTTTGGTGAGCGGCTTTTTTTAATTGTCTCTTGATTTCTTTGGAGTCTTTCAATCAAGGGAATGGCAAAAGAGAATGTCTTTCCTGTTCCTGTCCGTGCTTGAGCAATTAAATCTTTTCCTTCATATACAGGACCAAAGGTCTTAACTTGAATAGGAAAGAGATATGTTACCCCTCGACCTGTAAAATGAGATTTCATTGAAATATTTATTTAAGACTAAAATTAGGAAAAAATATATTTCTTTGAAAATGATAATCCTGCTTCCTCAACATCTGCCTAAAGATATACAATCTAGTGACATTTACAGTTATTCCTACCCCAAAGAGGAATTATTTTTTTTAAATGGTCTAAACTTTTGACAAATATGTATGATTCCTTAGATTTAAAAACTGACCTGAATACCAAAAAGGATGATGTAGAAATAACTGCAATTAAAGAAGAGCTATTTATGCTTTCTATATTCTCCTTTCAGTCAGAAAATCTAGTTTTTAGATTTAGATTTTCAATTGCATATCCATTAAAATTCATAGTACCTTTCAGAAGCTTTATAGTTTCTTCAGAAATAGGGAAATTAGAGAAGGCTCCTTCTTTCTGTTCACGTGTTAGAGTCTGTCAAAATGAAATCAAAGTTCTAATATAGTTCATATTTGACTAGGCATTTAGAATCTTTTATTCATTTACTGTTTTTAGTTTTACTAAATAAGCTAACATATCAACTTCAGCTAGTACTTGCAAAACTGTATAGATTAACTTACAAAATAAATTTGCAGGAAATTCTTTTAATTTCAAAAGTATCCCTTTAAATATTGTAGCAAGTCTACTTAATACATTTTCCCATAATACATTTAAAAATAATTAATTTACACATAAAACTCCCTTTAGAAATACATCTACTACATAAATCAAAATATAGTTCCATTTAATTAAGGTATTATAAAAGAGCTATTTAATAACCTAAATCACATTCACAAACAATATTATGAGGATTAATACCAGCAGTGAAACAGCCCTAAATGAAATTACACAAAAAGAACGTAAATTGTTTCCAAAAATAAAAGTTAAAAAGATATTCTATTAAAAAAAAGTCTATAGCTCTAAAAAGCATTTTTTAGGTCACAAATACAAAGAAAAGCTCCCATAAGCTTGAAAATTTTTTTAACACATATACAGGTTGGCATAACATTATCATTTAACAGTTATTAAAAATTCTGTGTACCAGCCAATGTGTATATAAAACAAAGGCAATATATCTACCCACAAACTTCATTATTGGTGTGTTTAAAGAAAGTAGTTCCAGAACCACACACAATAGCAATTTTCAAATAGGGACTCAGATAAAAGACATTAATAGCAAAATCAAATTGTAAGCCATTAAGCAAACCCCAGTGCTGTCATCTTTTTAAGACTAAAAGAATATTACAAAAGTAATACATTTTCACTGTAGAAATTTTAGAAACCATATATAAACAAAAGGAAAGAAAAAAAATTATCTACATCTGATCAGCTAAAGCCACATTTGAAACACTCTCCCAACCCTCACTTTATGCACATACACATTTTTAAAGTAAAAATAATACTGTATCTACTGTTTTGTAGTCTGCTTTTTTCATTTAGTAAGAGACACTGAATGCCTTTCTAACATTCTTCTATGACCTTTAGGATAGATGTATGCTACTGCATTGATACAACACATTTTATTAAGCCAAATGCCTACCACCAGACAGGATGTTTCCATTTTTGGCCATTATCAACAATGTCACTGTGATAAAAGAACTTATTCATACATTTCTGCACGCCTCATTTTTATCTCCTTAGAAAGAGAAATTTCTAGAAGTAGAATTCCTGAATCCTAACATGATCTAAATAAAATTATAAACAGGTAAGCCTATTATAATACAGAACATTGTATCAGGCAAAATCCCAAAAGAGCAAAGCAACTTTTAGAGTTCTCTACCAGCAATACAGATTTGTAGGGCCTTATTTAGATCAACTCTTCAACATAATTGCTTCCTGACCAATAGTAAATTCACAAATATAAAAACACCATACTGTAAGGCAAGGATTCAACATCTTTTCCCAAAGCTCCCCAAAGATTACACATTAAATTAAGCTTGAATGTATTTAAATTATCAACAACTAGCAGATATTAAAAATATAAATTATTAATTACCAAGAATTATTAAGAATATCAAAGTTGTTTCTTCCTGAGGACGTAAATTATTTACTAAGAATTTGTAATACCTAGAAAAATCTATGAACTCTGCAAAAACAAATTGAATAAATTCTGTGCAAGAAAATATCTACTCTAATAGGAACTGGGCAAAAGCAACAAAGATTCTATACTAAACAAGTTTTCTACAATTCCCCCAAAATACCCAGGAGAACAGATTTCTTCAGATCATTTTTGTTTCATTCTGGTTTTTAAAATGCAACCTTAAGATTATTACAGAGACAAAGATCATTTAAAGTTTCTATTGTTATAAAAGCAAAAAAAGCAGAAGGCAAAATACACAAAGTCATGACATATCACAAAGTCATATATACCTTGTTTAAGGAAGTCAGAAGTCAGTTCATGAGTACTGGAAGGGACCAAAAAAACCATAAGTGCAAGTAGGTGACCACCAATAAGCAATTTGGAAAAAATGTTTAAGAACTCAAATGTATAAGAAAGGTTTAAATCTGACCATCCCCTACCGCCACCCCCAAGAAAAGGCAATACCTTAAAAAAAACAAGGGACAAAGGAAAAAAGGCTCAGTTTTCAGCTGTAGAGACTCCAGGTTCCAAATAAGAATACAGGATACTAAGGAGGAAATATTATAAAATCAATTCTAAATAGTCTAAACAATCAAATTAACCTGTATTTCAAGGATAATGTCAAATGCAAAACAAAAAGTAGCCATACCTCCTCTAGTTTATTATCATTTGATTTATGAGAAGAACTATCTAAGGAAGACACTCGCTTTGACTTTTTTTCATATTCATCAATATCTCCATTTGACAGGTCTTTTCTTCTTGACTTATGAGATTTAGAAAATTCATTTGAAAGTCTATTATATCCTTCTTCAGCGTCTCCATTTAGCTTCTCTTTCATTTTAGCTTTTTTGGACTTGGGAGCATCCAGGTCATCTGCAACACCGTTTTCTCTCGTTTCTGATTTCTCATCTGAGTCATAATGGTGCCTTGACTTCCTTCTATCACTCTGTGGAAAAACCAAAGCAGCAATGACAAGAGAGTCACGGCTCTCCTCTAAGAGAATTTAGAGCATGACTCCCCAAACAGCAAAGCTCAATCTACGGTTCTCTTGAAAAATCAAATAGAAATCAAAACTGGTTTCTAATGTCAAGCCTTAGCCTCATTTATTGCTTTCTCTCTCATCTCTTACATTCTCAAGACTTTGCTTCTACCCCCTCTCTAATCCCATCATTAGATTTAAAGGAAATTAAAATAATGCTTTTCAGAAAAAGAATGAGAACCCAAGATTTATAAATTAAAAAACAAACAAAAACTTCAACTATCTCCAAGAGAAAAAAGTATTAATATTTATTGAGTACCTACCCAGCATTGTGTAATGTGTTTTCGGCTTATCTTGTTTAAATCTTCATAACAACCCTATAGGGGAAGTACAGGTCCATAATCCCTTATCCGAAATTCCGATATCCATAAAGCTCTGAAAACCGAAAGTTTTTTTGTAACTTATTTGGAGACAAAACCTTACCTGACCTGAACTCATTTGGTGGCAAAATTTGACTTGAACTAATATGAGATTATCTATAATCCTTACTTATTATACTTAGTATAAATATTTATATTTAATAGTAAGGCGTTTGATTATAGGTTGGGGGCCCCAAAACCCTACTGGCCTGTTAACCTTCTAAAAATCCCAAGAATTCTGAATTCCAAAACACATCTAGCCCCAGGGATTTTGGATAAGGGATAGCGAACCTGTATCACCTTTGCCATTTTAAAGAGGAGGAAACAGAAATTCTTAGAAGTAACCTGCCAAAGACTCACATGTTAAATTTCCTGCAAGTGGAAGTGCCAGAAATCAAGACCCATCTGACTTGAAAGCCATGATCTTTTTACATCATGCTTCCTCTCTGAACACTGATAAATAACAGGTTAATGAAAAAATAAACCAAATAAAATGATATAATTCATGTAAAACTCCAACTATTATACTCCCGTGGAAGAACAAGTATTTTAGAAATCCTGGAGGGTTTTTAAAAGTTTCACAAATTTTAGATAACTCTTCTTTTTCAAAGGACTATTCTGCAAATTTAGTTTTAAAACACCAGACTAGTGGCCAGTGTTTTACTATCTACAGACAACAAGAAAAGATTTGAAAAGTTAGCATTTCAGAATTGCTTGCTCAAATGTTCAAAATAAATTAGTACTAATTAGTGTTAGTAAAAGCTACTACCACCAAAAATTTCACCACGATTTACACAATTTTTACAGAATATTTTCACATACAATTTTCTCATCCATAAAACAGGAGTTTCAGTGAAAACTGAGTTAACGTGTGAAAATGCTTTGTAAACATAAAGCTTGAAATTAACTGAAGGTATACATTTATATGTTATAGCATTTGATCTTTAGTTAACTGAACTAGCCCATATCTTCCCAAATCAATAGCTTCTATAGAAATATAAGGTTATTTACAGAGCCAGCTTTGGAGTTTGAATTGCTCCTGGCCCAAGTACTTCAGGGAAATGAAGCAAGATAAAGTGAGACCTCTAGGTCCAAGTCCAGCAGTATCACAAAGTGATAAAATACATTTTTCCACATCTAATCCACAGTGGTTGACACTCTCCACTTCCTTGGCCTCCACAACACTCTATTCCCTCCTTATCCTCTTACCTCTACCTTCAGTGGTTCCTCTCCCTCCTCTTTCTGTGGATGTTCCTTAAGTCTGTTCTCTATGGGTACTTTCATACCATTTTCATGGCTTCAACATACACTGCCAGGCTACCTTCTTTACTTGTACTCAAATTCTGGGAAGCTAAGGCCCAGCTCCATAGCTCAACATACCCAAAACCAAAGTTATCTTCAATTTTTTCTGAGTACTCTATAATCTGTTACCAAATCGTATAGCCCCAGGGAGCAGAATCTTATCACCTTCCCACCTTATAACGAAGGTAAAACTGCCATTCCAGCCAAGCAGTTTAATTGTACTAAAATATACACAACAAAGAATTTACCATTTTAACCATTTTAAACTGTACAGTTTTGCAACAAGTACTTCTAGAGAATGTACAACCTGAAAGCCATCAGTTTACAAGAATATAGTGAATTGTAATAATGGAGAAATGTATGGTCATTTCCCTCAAGAATCTTTGGGAAATATCTGGGAAAGACAGACACAGGAAGAATGAGCTATCTATACAAGGAGGTGCTTAATAAATGTCAATTGAATGATAAAGATACCACTGGAACAAGACTTCAAAAGCGAAAGAGATTACATGTACACACTGAAGTGGTTAGAACATACACTAAACCTTAACAGATGGATAGGATTTGAAATGCAAAAAGAGAAACAACTATTTCAGGAGAAGAGAAAATTAAAACAACTGCTAGATGATTCCACTTACATGAGGTATCTAGAATAATCAAATTCATAGAGACAGAAAGTAGAATGGTGGTTGCCAGGGGCTGCGGAGGCAAAGGGAAGTTGGTGTCTAATGGGCACAGAGTTTCAGTTTGAGAGGATAAAAAAATCCTGAAGATAAACGGTGGTGATGACTGCTGAGCAATATGCATGTACTTAATGCTGCCAAACTATAGAGTTTGAATCCTTACCTGAGGACATGTGTATTCATTTGAGAAAGAGAGGAAGCGGGGGCGGGGGACGGGGAGGAGAGACAGAAACAAGGATCAGTTGCCTCAAGTACATGCTGCCACGGGGATCAAATGTCAGTCTAGGTCTGTGCCAACCTAGAATGAAACCGCAAACCTTTGGTGTACTAGACAATGCTCCAACCAAATGAACCACCCAGTCGGGGCAAAACTGTAGTTAAAAATAGTTAAAATAGTAAATGTTATGTTTTGTATATTTTAGTACCAAAAACAAAAACCAAAAACAACTGGCCTGACAGGAGAGCTTAATTGCTTAGAGTGTGGTCCTGATAAGACAAGGTTGCTGATTGGATCCCAGGTCAAGCCATATACACGTATCAACCAATGAATACACAACTAAGTGGAATAACAAACTGATGTTTCTCTTTCTCTTGCAAATCAATAAATAAAAATTTATTTAAAAAAAAATAGCCCTGGCTTGTTGTGGCTCAGTGGATTGAGCACCTGCCTGCAAACAAGTAAATCGTCAGTTCGATCCCCAGTCAGGGCACATGCCTGGGTTGGGGGCCAGGTCTCCAGTTGGGAGGCATGTGAGAGGCAACCTATTGATGTATCTATTGCACATCAACTTCTCTCTCCCTTCCTTTCTCAAAAAATACATAAATAAAACCTTAAAAAATAGATTTTAAGAAACTGCTTGGCTGGACTGGCAAGTTTACCTTGTGATAAGGTTTTGCTCTCTAGGGCTATACAGAATATTTCCATTCTTTTGTCAAATGTCAGCCCTCAAATAACGCCTCATTACCCTTCTCAGCTTTTTTTATCCAGGAGTCATTCTTTGGAGGGGCTGGATAAAGGGGGAAGACTCTACAACTCTACAGGTTCCTTAAGAGCAAGGATTTAAATTCCTTGATGCACGGAATCTGGCACGGAGTCTGGCACAAAGTAGACTCAATAAATACTTGTGAACTGAATCAAAATACTAACATAAAATCTATTAATACAACCCCCACGATCTCCATCACAGCCAAATCCTGGCAATATTGCCTGTGATACTCTTGCTTAAGCCTCTAGAGACTAGTTACAGAGGTTTGTAAACCTAAGTTCGCATTCCCCAAGATTCTCGCACACAGGTCAGGGTGATGAAGTAACACATTCAAAGCAATCAGTTTTCTTAAACATTTCCTAAGACGGCCAACAAGAATCAAATGACAGGCCTCACTACTTAAGGAAGAAAGAACAGATTACGTGTCGATGGAAGCTTGACTCTGCCCATCTCGTAGGCACCGACGGATAAAGAGCTGAAAACCAAAGCGCAGTGCCGCCCTTCTTCAGTCTGCGGGCGTGGAGGTAGGAACGGTCCTGGAACGAGGATTGCGCAAGGGAAGGCCCTCGGATGCTGTGGCCCGGTAGTGACAGGCTATCAGGGACAACTCCCCTCCCCACCCTAGCCGGCGCAGCCCAAAAGGAGGCGCGGCCCATCCTCAGCGCACCTTTTGCCTCTCCTTTTGGCTTTCGGTCTCCTCCAAGGGTGCCTCCAGCTCCATAATGTCCCCCCAGAGGAGTTTTCCAGGCATCATCGGTAGCCGCCGCCTCCCTCTGGGCACGGTGGCCACAACCACCTACAGCTAGCGACAGCGTGAAAGGAAGCGGGGGCAGGGCGGCCGCCCGGTCAAAGCCATGCGTCACTTCCGGGACACGCACCGCAAGGCGGGGGCAGGGAGGAAGTAATCCCGGATGCTGTCGATTTAAATTCTTTCTTTGAGTCACAATCTCCAACCAATGAGTGTCAGAGAGCTTGATTGGCCTACCCTTGTTCTAAAGTGATTGGCTTCTAGAAGTAAAAACCTGGCCAATCTCCATAAAGGACACGAGAAGTGATTAGCATAAAATGGTTGTGGGGAAGAGGGGTTCCTCTCTTCCCCAGTCGCCCACCCTCGAATATTTCTCCTCGGCACCGCGGAGACGCTTCGGGGCTTCCCAACATTAAGTGCGGGGACTAGAAAGCTCCTCAACGGCTGCGAAGAGGGATCCCCGCGCTGGTGGGCTGGCACGTGAAAAGCCCACTGCTGGGCCAATGGGTAGCGTCGCGTGCCGCCCGCCATTCGGCGCCGGAAGCTGCAAGCCTCCGCCCCGCCTTTTGAGGGTGAAGCGTAAGAGTCCAACGGCTTCGCGCGAGGCCTGGGGTCCTACGTTGGTTAAAAGGGGCTAGGTGGCCCTGAAGCGAAGGCCAGGGCTGGACAATGGTCCCTCAAGTGTTAGGTTTTTTTGTCATGAAATTGGTTCTTGGTTCATTACAGGTCCTTCCACATTCCCCACTTAAAACTGAGGAATTTAACCCCCCCAGAAAGGGATTTACTCATCTGAAGGGATACAGTTAGTGGCCGTCAAGACTAGAGAACTCGTCTGGACCCGAGATCAGTGAGTTGTCTGCCGCACCAACCTTTGGGTTTCTTAGCAAAGCATTTTGGGGAAGATTGCTCTCATACAATATAGAGGAAGTAATAAGTAGGAAAAATCTGGAGAAACTTGGAGAAAAAACAAGCCTAAATATCTTAAGCACATTATGTATTTGCAGTGAAAAAAAGGATTTTATTTTACTGGTGAGGATTAACTATCCCTGAATTACATACAATCTTATACAAAACTGGAAAACTTTTGACAATACAAAGGGTTCATTCCTTAGCATACACCTTTTCTTACATCACCTATGCTAGCTGGTTGGCTTTCTTTTCAGAGCCATTTCTTTTATCTTTTCAAGCCAGCTACACTTGAATGGAGAACAAGAAACCAAATGCAGATGCAGGTGCAGCACAAACCACTTGAGCATGTCCAGCCTTGTAACCTGAACATCAAGCTTCTGTCTTAACAAAATTACAAATTGCTACATGTCATGGAGTTTAGGGGTTGGTCCTGAGTAGCTGAAACCACAAATGTGTACACATTGTGTTGTACTGATTGTCATGGGCCTTCTGCATGATTATAAATGGCCAGAAATAAAGTCAAGGGCTCTTCCCTTATGGATTCAGTACTGTGAACCAAAGGAGTGTTCAACTGATTGTGGAATAACGCATCTCTCCGTCAGGGGTGTCCATCCTTTTGGCGTCTTTGCACTGCACTGGAAGAAGAGTTGTCCTGAGCCACACATTAAATACATTGTGACATGCAATCACAAAGAAAACCTCAATGTTTTAAGTAAATTTACGATTTTGTGTCAGGCCACACTCACAGCCATCCTGGGCTAAATGCGGCCTGCGGGCCACTGGCTGGACACCCCTGTGGGCCTAGATTATGAGAATAGCTATGCATTTCTAAATCTGCTTTTTTTCTAAGTCCTTTTGTCCCACTCCTTCACACCCACCCCCAATTCTACCATGGTGAAGTTCACAGCCCTACACATGGTAAAGTTCATAGCCCTACACAGAGGAACACAGAGTGGATATGGTTAAGAATGTCACACATACAAGATTGGATCAAAAGGAACAGGTGTTAATATGTTGTGGTTGAAGAGCAAATACAGAAAACTTTTTAGCTCTCCAAGACTATTTCTGGCATTCATTTTTATGTCAAAGGTCATGACCCAGACATGTTCCCTGACCGGGAATTGAACCAGTGACTCTTCAGTTCACAGGCCAGTGCTCAATCCACTGAGCCACAACAGCCAGGGTAGCATTAGAGCTTTTTGACTGTAACTGCCATCTTCCAGTGATTTATCAAAATCACAAACTCAAAGGGAAAGAGGAGAGGCACCCACTATATGTCCTCTAAGACTTTTAGAAATATGGAGGTACTCCTTTGGCCACATACACTGTGAATCTACATGAAAGGTGATATTGTAGCATCAAGGGGATGAGCACTGTTCAAAAAGGAATGCCCCACAATTGTTGCCATGGCAAAACTGGAAGAGTCTACAATGTCACCCAGCATGCAACAAGGCAAGAATCTTCCCAGAAGAATTAATGTACATATTGAGCATATTAAGTAGTCTAAAAGCCGAGATAATTCCTCAAACATGTGAAGAAAAATGACCGGAGAAGGAAGGAAGCCAAAGAGAAAGGTACCTAGGGTCAACTGAAGAGTCAGCCTGCTCCACCCAAAGCAGCACACTTTGTGAGAACGAATAGAAAGGAATCTGAACTGCTGGAACCCATTCCATATGAATTCATGCCCTGATAAGTGTGAAAAATAAATAACCAACCTCTGTACTGATAAGAAAGCTTTGGAGACTACTTTCAACATATTTAGCACATGTATACTTATGTATGTATCTAGCTACTAATTCAAGCTAGTTGAAAAGAGTTTTCTATTTGGAGGAAGTTCTGTTTCTTTAGACAGTTACCATATTTTGCTATGTATAATGTGCTTCCATGTATAATGTGCACCCACGTTTTTGGCCCAAACTTTCAGGAAAAAATCTCTCATTTTAATGTTTTAATTCAATTTTTATTTATTTATATTTATATATTTTTTGTATTATAAAGGAATTTTAGCATTTTTAACATTATGGTACAAGAAATTTTATGTAACAATTACAAAACTCAAAAACAGATACAAGGCATTTCAGGTACTACCCATGTATAACACACATCTTTATTTTTCCCTCAAAAATTTAGGCAAAAGTGTGCATCATACACAGCAAAATACGGTACTTTACACATATTTTGAATCAGGTGGTGGGCACAGTCACATCATTTACCCCAGAAGAGGGCACCATTACCCAAGAAATGGAAATTGGTACTGCTTAAAGAGGGAACAAGCTTCTAAGGTTTCAAATAGGAGGATTTGTAGAGACCAACAAAATGGTCATTAGTTTCTTTTTGATACCCCAATTGTGGTTTCATGAATCTCATGCCTCTCTTCTCCACTCCCTTTAGTCACTAGTCTATCTTCCCTACTTCCCAAAAACCTTCTGAGGATGACTCTTCAAAAAGTAGTGGTTCCCAACGTTTTCACTACCGCAGCTCTTTCCATTGTTCTTATCTCACGGACCTGAAATTTTGAAATTTTGTATGCTAAACTTCATTTAGTAATAACTGATTCATAATCATCCTTCTAATCTATAAATAAGATACAAATGCTGTATTTTACAATGTCAACCAGCATGTGATATTGTTGTGTTACTAAGCTGGTATCGAGCCACTGACAAACATTTTAATTAGCAAAGAGTTAGGCAAAGGAAATGTACCATTTCTACTAGGATTGTTGAAATATTGAAAATAACTTAACACTACAAATTGGTAGTTACAAAATAGTCATGGGGATGTGAAATAGACAGCATAGGGAATTATCAATAGTACTGTAATAACTATGTATGGTGCCAGGTGGCTGCTGGAAGTATCAAGGGGAACACTTTGTAAAGTAGATGACTGTCTAACCACTATGCTGTACACCTGAAACTAATACAAAATAATAGTGAATGTAAACTCTAATTGAAAAATAAATTTAAAAAATAGCTTACAGAGGCCAGCTACTCTCTGAAGATTCCTAGGAGTGAGAGTTCCAAGATTAAGAGGGCAAACAGGATCTCACATTGTGTGAACGTCTACAATAAGTCCCTGCTTTGTATATTTTATTTTATTGATAGCATAAAATAGTAAATGAAAACTTGTTAGCCAAAAGCATAACTTCCCCAGGCATATCTAGATTTTCTTTTTTATAGGTAAGTTCAATTATTATTCGTATCCCGTTACTCCGTAGCAGCCAAGAATACGGAGAGTGTGTGCACCCATATCTAATGCTTTTGATCTTCTTGATATCTTCCTGCCTGCAGCCATCTGGATCAGTGGCAGGGTGACAGTTGCTCCTAGTATGATGTCTGGGGCCTTGAAGCCTGAGTAGGTTAGATTGGATCTTCTTGCCGGATAATTTGCTACAGTTGCCAGGTTTGGGAACGTTCGCAGAGTTATTTCACTGTAACGGGGTGACACATTGCCCCATCTCAGTCGAAGTACTGGGCGAGGGTCTTCCTTCCAATGTTGGTTTTCTCCCCAAAGATCTCAATTTCGTTGAGCACTGGGGAGAGAGCTAGTGATCCATCCATGCATTGCTCCAAGAACATTTTGATTGTGTAGTAAATTGTCATTTGTGCTGCACTTGCAACAAATCTAATCTGGTCCACTAGGTAGCTCCTTGCCTGGAGATTCAAATTCACCATCTAATGCTACAAAAACAAATGACCCAACCCACTGCTGACCATTGAGTCAATCAATAGCTGGACCCCTATTACAGTTAAGCAGAAGGTTAGCTTCCCCCCATGGCCTGGGCCTTGCAACCTTACCATTAATGTCTTGAACCGCTTCTTAACCTGAAGACTATTAGCTTCAATCTTGTCACTGGATCTGATGTCAGCACCAATATGAGATCACAGCAATGCCTCATGATGGAAGATATTTTAAGGGATAAGAACTTTCCCTTTCAGTTTTTCCTTTGAGGTTGGATCCATAAAGAGCCTTTGTTTCAAGTCTACCTTTGAGTGGAGCCACAAAGTATGATTCTTTCGATACCCCTGCAGCTATAAAATTCTCACGTATTCCAACAAACAGGAAACAGAGGAATATGAGCCTGCCTGTTGCAGGGCAGAACAGTGATCTTTGAGATGCTTCGCATTGATTTGGTTGCTCTCTTGATGTCTTCAACCTCTCGTATACCAGGGTGTGGTTCGTCCAAGTCAGTGGGGTAGCCTTGCAAGCTGCTTGCCTTTGGGCAGTTCACAGAGAGGGTCCATTGACACAACCACAGCATCATCCACAGTGGCTAACTGATCTGAACATGTGTAATTGGTTATGTTTCCTATCTAGATTTTGACTGACAATACCTTCTGTTACCTTTAACTACATGGAATCTCTAAATGGAGGAACTCCAGACAACCTGGCAGAAACAGGGGACCTGTATAGTAGTCCACGTATTTACCTATCACACAAGTTTTGTGAATATATAGAATTATACACACATATATTTATAACAATATTAGGTGGCTGCTGCATTGAGCACTTTCAATAGATTATCTTCAAATCTTACAACAATCTGTAACATAAATATCATTACTCTCTTTTACAAACGAGAAGACTGAATCAGAGAAATCTGGTGACTTTTTCCATCACACAGTTACCAAGTATCAGAATTGAGATTCAAACTTGTCTTTCTCCTAAGCTCAGGTCATCATGCTGCTTCAAGAGACCAGTTTTCTCATTAGAGGATAGACAATAATGGGGAAGAGAAATCAAGAACTAAATTTCCACATATAAAAATTAATATTGGAGGAAAATGCAAGTCATCTATTTTAGAGAATAGTCTCCCAAAAAACAATTTAATAACACATACACCCATCTTTAATATCTGTGGTCATATGTTTTATTTAATGAAGGGAAGTTTATTGGTTTCATAACAGGTCCCATTTAATACATTTAGAATGTCATAATGCATCCAGTGGCAAAATTAGATGGCTTTCATTGATCCCTAGATGTGGCTAAAGCCACAAAAAAAACTGGATTTCTCATTCTACTAAGGAGCTTGTTCAGATCCAAAAATCAAAGATAGGACAGAGTTGTTGGTGCTCCTTTTTCCAAAGGTTGGCAGGGGTAGGTGCAGGAATGGAGAACTGAAAGCAACACTCAAGAATCTTAGGTGAGTTCAGTATTTCACTGAATCTTTTTCCTTTTTCTTTTTAATTGAGATATATTTGACATATACCCTCACTGAAGCACCAAAACTTACCATTGAAAAGAATCTTCAAAATCATCTAGTTCAGCCATCCTGCTAAACTAAGTACTGGAAATACCTCTGCAATGTCAGTCCATGGATCACCAAGACTCTACTTGAGTGCCCTAAATAATGGGACATTCATTCATTTACAAAACTGTTTAATTCATCTACAGGAAGTTTTGACTAATGGGACATTCTTCTGATTGAGCTAAATCTCCTAACTTCCATCCACTGATGCCAATTCTGAGCTACAAGACCCCCTAAACAATGCCTCTACCCCACAATGTTTTTCTACCCAGATTACCCTTCTTGGTACTTTGTCTAGGGTTTCCTTGTGGAGATTGCTAATCTTCTTGGATAGGATGGCCAGGGCCACTAAAACCAACAGTCAATACTGAGTGGTCAAGCTCTGCAAAACAAAGTTGTATATCTGATTCCCCCTGCTCTGCATTCCCACCAGGCTTGGCGACAGTGCTCCACAGTGCTGAGCTTCATCTGACCTTCATTGCTCCAAGGCTAGAGTTGGAAAGGCACTCTCCAATTACTCAATTATCTTTGAGGCCTAAGGCCTTGACAACCTTTAGAAACCTCTTAAAAGAAACATCCCTCAACCATAAGTCATCATTACATCACTACAAAACCTGTCTTAACTGTTTCACCTTCCCCAAACCCAAGAGAACTGATCATTCCACTGCTTGGTCTGAAAAGGTCTGCCGGAAAAAATTCTGGCAAAGCTATGTAAGTCTTACCATGAGTGGAAATGGATCAAATGGCTTCTCTTCTCTAAACCTCTAATTCAGAGCCTCCCTTTTACTCACAAGCCATTTGCAACCATTTTGCTTTCCTTCTATCTCCACACCATCTGAAAACATACTGGCTTCCCACTGCCATCCTACAGAGAGAGCCTCAAATGTGCAGAGGAACCAGAGAAATAGTAGAGCCAGATGTTTACTGCCACAGGTAGCCAGGACATTGCCAGACAGTCACAATGTGGAGCCATTTGTTCATGTTCAAGCTGGTCACAGAGAAGATCCTTGGCAGTAATGATAGAAGGAATTTTTATTGCAAAGTACCCAAACACATCTATGTAAATTCTTTCTGATAACAATAAAAGACTTCAGTTGTAAACAAGTATCTTTGCAACCCTAAAACACTATTTTCTGGATTTTTGTGTTGAAATCTGGTGAGATCCACTTACCCACTTAACATAAGAACCCAGTATTAGTGTGGGCAGAGCAATTACTGGGTAGTAAGTTGGCATCCTATGTATTTGAGAAACCAATGAAAATTCAAGGTAATTACATTTCATTGGAAGCGGACAAAGAAGTCCATGGGTTTTGTTTTGTTTTTTTATTGCAAACAAACAAATTCAGAGTAGAATAAGCTTCAAAAAGCTTTAAAAATGTCAAAAAAGGAAAAAAGCCAGTAACTATAATAAAATGTGCAATGAGATTAATAAAATACACACTTGGCTTTGGAGAATTCTTGTATACTCAGTTGATTAAAACATCCGATATGATGCTGTACATTTTCACAGAAAAAGAGTTTCCAAAAGAAATATAAAATTAAACATTTATAACTGGAGTTAGTTGTAGTAAGGAACTGGATGTGAGTTTTTGACTGTTCTTTGTGCCTTCCAAGTTCTGCAGGAAATTCTGTCTTCTTTTTAGTCCATCCAGAATGGCTGAATTATTAGATGCCAGACTCTGTGTCCTAAAAATATTAAAAATAGAATTAAAATTCAGCCCCTTCAAAAGGGGTTGAATTTCTTGGTAGCAGAACATTTACTAATGCTAAAGTGCATTTATCAAGTAAGTTAACTTTTAAAAATCTAATATAGTACTCTACATTTTATTTTTTTAATTTTAATATAGTCCAATTAAACTATTTTTTAAAAGATTTTATTTATTTCTTTTTTGAGAGAGTGGAAGGGAAAAAAAAAGAGAAAGAGAGAAACATCCATGTGCAAGAGATACCTGGATTGGTATCTCTGCACGCCCCCAACTCAGGACCTGGCTTGCAACCAGGCATGTGCCCTCATGGGAGTTTAAACAGCGACCTTTCAGTTCACAGGCCAGCACACAGTCCACTGAGCCATACCAGCCAGGGCACTCTACATTTTAAATGCTTCACAAGAGCACCTCAATTATTTGACAGCTGCTTTCTAAGAAGTTCGTATTTTCTCAACATCTGTTCTCAGAGCCAATATCAAGTATATTCTAGTCAGATATAAGTTCCTACCCTGGCTGGGTCACTCAGTTAATTAAAGCATCACCCCAATATGCCAAGGTCGTGGGTTCAATCCCCAGTCATGTCACATATAAGAATCAACCAATGGATGCATAAATAAGTGGAATAACAAATTGATGTTTCTACCTCTCTCCCTCTCTCGCTAAAAATCAATCAATAAAAGAAAAGGAAATAACTTCCTGAAAAACTCTTCTATACAACTGAGTAAGCAATATAATCCTGTATAATTTATTTTTTTTGAGAAGTCATATGGAAGAGAAGGGCTACTGACTACAATATTTTTCATACTGAAATTGTTCCTTTCCTTGGAGCTGTAAGCTATGTTAGTCCCTTATTTAACACATCTGCCTTGGGGCAGTTTGCTTTTGACATTTCCCTTTTTCCACTTTGCCTCCTCTTTAAGATATGTCCACTACATTAAGATGTGTCTCAAAAGTGTGTCCTCCAGACCTGACTGGTGTGGCTCAGTGGACTGGGCGTCATCCCGCAAACCAAAAAGTTGCCGGTTCAATTCCGGTTAGGGTGTGTGAGAGGCAAACGATCTATGTTTCTTTCCTCTCTTTCTCCCTCACTTCCTCTCTATCGAAAAATAAATAAAACCTTTGAAAAAAATGTGTCCTCCAATAAGTCTCCCATGCAGTCCATCACTCTTAATTTCACATCTGTTTGGCAATTATGAAGAGTTTTATGCTGTGTTCTTGAATTCAATTTGTCTGTTTATTGTTTGTTGGTCTCAACTAAATTAAGTTGTAAGCTTCCTACAGGTAGCCACAATATCTTGTTCATCTCTGTCCCTCCAATCCTTATAACAATATGGCACATACTTGATGTTCAAATGCTATCTCCCCTCCCTTTTTTTCTACATGTCTTTAAAGACTATAGTGGTAAGTTTTTTAAAAACCCATAAGTAACTTTTAAGAAATTAAATTTCTTAAGACTTCACAAATTTAAATTCTCAATTACATGTCAAGAAGTAATTTCCCTTATCTGTTTTGGGTTTGTTTTTTATTTTGTTTAGCTTTTGACAAAGAGAAAAACAGAGAACCCATGGCTTATTCATTAAAACCACCATTGGCTACTTCAGAGACAGTATGTTTTGTTAACTTAAAGACTCAATATAAATCAAGCAATGCAGTGTTTCAAGCAGAAAAGATCTATTCCCCAATAAACAAGTAAAAATGTTTTTAAAAATGCAGACTTCTATATATTTAGTCTGTTATAAATAATCAGAAATGTCTGCAAATATATGTAAAAACATTCACTGCAGATTTATTATAGAAAAAAACTGGAATAATCAAAACATCAAAGGAAGGGAAATAATGGTTATATATATCTAATGGAGTCTGCATAATGGAATATAAGCAGCCATTAAAAAGAATGAGTTGGGTCTATATGTATTGATTGAAGGATAGCCATGACAGGTGAAAAAACAAAGCCACAGCTCTATGATTTGTTGTTAAAAATAATTATATTTACAAATGCATAGAAAAAAGTCTAAAAGAGTATATACCAAACTATTAACATTTAGATCACCTTTATGGGATAGAAATAGAAAAGGTTGATACCAAACTATTGAATGGAGACTTCCAGTTTCACTTTACATTTTTGTATTAGTCTACTCTTTCAAAAAGAGACACACAATATTTTAAAGATTTTTATTTACTCTTAGAGAGAGGGAAAAGGAAGGGAAAAGAGAGGGAGAGAAACATTAATGTGAGAGAGAAACATCAATCTATTATTGCCTCTCATACACACCTCAACTGGGGACTGACCCCACAACCCTGGCACGTACCCTGACTGGGAATCAAACCAGCGACGCTTCGCTTTGCAGAAGGACATCAAACTAAGTGAGCCATACCAGTTAGGACAAGTGGTACACAGTATGTTTATATAATGAAAAAGCTATAAAGATATATGCCAAATTTTAATATGACATTTTAGAAAACTATTTGATAACATGGGAGGAATGTTCATGATATACTATTAATTGGGAAAAAGCAACATGCAAAATAGTAACTACACTATAAGTCCAAAAGAAAAAATATATAGATCAATACATACAGACTGAAGCATTATAAATATTCTAAATATAAAAGAACCTTTTAAAGTATCTAGATAATAGGGTGATTATAGGTATTTTTAAAAATACTTTTCAGTACTTCACAAATATTCTATTTTATAATCTGAACAGTGTTATTCAAACAAACTGGCCTGGAAAATATTAGTGAAAAGTAGCCATATCTCTTTTTCAACCTGTACAGAACCAGGAATATAAGTGAAAACTTCCAACCCTCAGTTCAGGCAGTGCTTGGTTTATAGCAGTTCGTTCCTATTTTTAGAAATAATTCAAGATTTAGTAGTAGTGGCACAGTCAAATTTTGGCTCACATTAAAAATGAATTATATCAGCCCTGGCTGGTGTGGCTCAGTTGGATGGAGTGCCTTCCTATAAACCAACAGTCCATGGGTTTGACTCCCAGTCAGGCCACATGCCTAGGTTGCAGGTTCAGTCCGCAATCCTCAAGTCCAGTCCCTGGACAAGAGGCAACCAGTCAATGTTTCTCTGTCACATCAATGTTTTTCTTCTTTTCTCCCTCACTCCCTTCTCCTCTCTCTGAAATTGGTATGCATGTCCTTGGGTGAAGATTTTTAAGAAATGAACTATATCTTACTATATAAGAGATTTCATTGTAATTTTATACAATTTTTTTGGTAACATAAAGGCTGGCTGAATTGTACCATTATAAAGAGTTTACTCAGGAGTATCCCACTAGGTGACTCAATACTCCCTTGATTTTAATAATTGCTGTGGGATAGTGGCTAATCACTTTTATGTGCACTTACCGTGGAGAATCTATTCCACTATCTCCTGCCATGCTATGATTTTCTGTTCCTTCCAAATGATTGTGTTCACGTTGGATATCCTGAGCCATGACTGGCATATGTGAAGTGCTGAAAAGTTCTAACTTTTGTGTGAACTGTTTTCGCATTTCCTGAGTACTCTGAGTCCAGCTAGCTGGTAGCTTTCCTGTGTCACCAACAGAGTCTTGTGGGGTTTCAGCCTCAGAGTTGGCTTTCCTTGCGCTGTAGTAATCAAATATACTTCCATCAGCAGACATGGAGGCCTGTGTACATTTAGCAACACTGGGTTGCTCTTCATAGTTAAAACTGGGCTGGGTCCCTGAATTGAGGCCACAGCTTTCAGCAGAGAGATTAGGCTTTTGGCTTTCGCTCGGGTTAGTGAGCAGCACAGAAGGTTTGTAACATTCGTTTCCTTTAAGCACCTGAGGCTCAAAACTCTGTATTTTGCTGTGGTTGTACTCAGTCAGAGATCTTTCAGTCACCTTTTGTTTTCCTAAATGATTCCATTTGCTTCCCCCAGTGACAGAATACTGAATGTGGCCAGGCAGCATCTGACACAAATCATCATTCTCAGAAAAGTCATCCTCATCTAAATACAATGAACTGCAGGCACCATCATCATCTTCCACTTTATTTTGATACAAGGCTTGGTCATCATCAGAAAGCACTTCATTTTCTAGACTCACAGTCTCTGCTTCTTGCACAAATCCCTTTCTCATTGGTGTTTCCTCTGAGTCTCTGTCTTTTCTCTCAGATTGTCTCAAATGGTTCACACCAAGTGGACAGTCCAAAAGACCAAGATTTTGGAACTGGTGTGTTGTTTTATCAACTAATCTGTAAGCAGAGGATGCTTGGTCTAAAGAGAAGGAAGCTGGTGATGGAAGGATATTCTGTGTTTCTTTTTCTTCCCCTAATGTGTCAAAATGAGAATAACTTTTCCTCAAGACTTCAAGGGTTACCTTGTTTTCTCTACCATATACATCATATGTCAACATGCTTTCCCTAAAGGAATAGCATTGACTATCATTTTGCAAATCACTACACTGAGAGTAATTTAGGAGGTGATCTCTAAAGTCATCATTGATAGCTTTCACAGTAGAGTTATTCATATAAATGGGTTCTGCCCTCAGTTTATCATTACATTGTTCAGCATATGGTTGTTTGGCCTCCCTCTCAAAGATTCGTGAGGAATCTAAAGATCTTGACCTTTGGAAAGACTTTCCCTTTGGTCTAATCTGACTGGGTTTCAGATCACTGGTCTTCTGGATGTTGTCCCTTTTGGTTATTGGGCTCCTTCGGTGAGACAAACCCTGGAAAGGATTACTGATACGTTTTTTGTAAATCAAATGGGAACCTAGCTCTGATGGGTTCTCACCAAGTGGTTTCTGAACTACTGCTTCATTTGGGCTTTTAACTCTGCGGGCGGGCTGTGTAGCAGGGAGCTTGGGGTGTTTCTCCTGTCTAATGCTTGCTGGCTGAGGCTCACTTCCCTGACTCCTGACTTTGTGTCTGTCCCTATGAGAATGGCCCCGCCTTCGAGGCTTTGCAGACCGGCCCTGCCTCTTCTTAACTCCCTCCCTTGAAGGATACTTATGCCTGACTGTCAGCATATCAGTGGAAGTGCCCTGGCTATTATATTTTTTCTGTTCTTCATATTTTTGCATTAGAACAGTATGTTTGATTAAGTTGTCAACAGTCAGAATGGGATTAATTCGTTTGATTATCTCATGTTCAACGTCTCGCGGGATATTGTCCAAGTTATCTTCATCTCGGACAGGCCATTCTTCTGGTGGGAATTGGGCAGAGAAACTCCTGTGTTCTGTTCTGGACTTCTCCTTTCTGGATATACTGCGCCTGAAGAGGCTAAAACCAAACTTCTTGCCTTTTTCTCTATCTTTTGTGCATGGTAAAGGTTTGGTGCTCTCAGAGACGTGATTCTCCTCAGACATGGAAATTGCTCGATTCTGTACCAGAGATTTGGATGCCCCAGGACCTTTCTGGCCTTTTCTAGTCACTTCTGGAGCAGCTGGTGGTTCTCGTAGATCCTGAGTACACACATCAGGGAAACACTGGCAAGACTGGCAATGGGAAATGGCATTTTCTTTGGCTAACTCCGCAAACTCTGCACAGCTCTCCATGCTCACCAGGTATGTGATGCAAGTTGGCATCACATGTCTTTCCTCTGATCGGATTCTCTTATTTTCTTGGGGGGTTGTATTTGTGATGAAGTAAGTCTGAGGAGTAACTATGAAATATCCTTCTCCAGTGTGATAAATCTTCCTTTCTTTAATCAGAGTTCCCAGAGTGGTATAGAGAATATCTTGTGATGGAACTGCAATGCCTAAAACAAAAGCATTTTACACTGTTAGATTTTGGATAAGAAACATTTTCATGAGTAAAATCAGTAACACAGAAATGACCACACATTTGCTTGATTAACCTATAACTAATTATAAAAACAATTAATATATGCAATTAAAATGCCAAAGAAGCATTAACAAGCATCATTTAATTGAGTAATAGAAATATAATTTGGTCCACACAAAGACATAAGGCTAGGGTAATAGTTAAAAAGAGAAAAACAATCTGAGTTCACTCAAATAGAACACTAAGTTATACAGTCCGTTATAAATTTAAATTTTGCCTAAGGGAAGCATTTGGAAGAGCAAACATGGGAGATTTTGAAAAGCAGTCTCAGCCCTAACTGGTGTGACTCAGTTCGTTGGGCATTGCCCCACAAACCAAAAGGTCACTGGTTTAATTCCTGGTTGAGGGCACATGCCTAGCTTGCAGGCCAGGTCCCCGGCTGGGGGCGAGTGAAAGGCAAGCAATGGACTTTTCTCTCTCACATTGGTGTTTCCCTCCCCCTTTCTCTCTTTCCCTCGTTCCCTCTCTCTGAAAATAAGCAAGTAAGTAAATAAATAAATTCTTCAAAAAAAGAAAAGTAAAGTAAAAACAGCCTCATAGCTTAAACCTTAGGAATCTGAAGAGAAAATGAAAACCAGTTCATGCTTGGGTGAGGGCAAACTATCTTAAGATCTGGATTATGGAGGTGTATCAAACTGGGAAGGCAACTAATAATTTTAAAAGACATTTCCTTTTCCAAATATCAGGGTTAAAAATTATATTTATATTGTGAAAAGAATGTTCAAAATGTTCGTGTAAGTGTAATACTGGAAGAAAATACATCAGTATGTTAACCTTGGTTTCTTTTGGGTGGTAATAATGTAAGTTGTTACTTTCCTATATTTTCTACATTTTTCTATAATAAGCATATTCATTTTAAAATGAGGAAAATAAAAAATGCTCTCCTACATTCACACACTGGGATATCATGCAGCTATGAAAAAAAAATAAGATCAGCCCTGGCTGGTGTGGCTCAGTGGACTGAGCGCCAGCCTGCAAACTGAAAGGATGCCAGTTCAATTCCCAGTCAGGGCACATGCCTGGGTTGCAGGCCAGATCCCCAGAAGGGGGTATGGGATAGTGTTAGAAGGGAGGCAACTGATAGCCATTTGGTGTTTCTCTCATTCTCTTCCTCCCTTCCCCTCTCTCTAAAAATAAACAAACTAAAATATTTTTTAAAATGAGGTCAATATATACTGATAGAGAAAGATCTCCAAAATTAGTTTGTAAGTTAAAAAAAGAAAGGTGCAAAGAGCATGTATGGAATGATCCAATTTATGTTACGCAAAAAAGAATACATATACTAGAATATAATTTATGAAAGTATACATAAGAAAGTGTAGACAAAAGAAATCACTGCCTCTGGGCCTGGCTGGCATGGCTCAGTGGATTGAGCACTGGCTTGCGAACTAAGAGGTTGCTGGTTCAAGTCCCAGTCAGAGCACATGTCTGGGTTGTGGGCCAGGCCCCCAGTTAGGGGTGAGCAAGAGGCAATAGATCCATGCATTTCTCACACATTGATGTTTCTCTCCCTTTCTCTTTCTCTTCTCACTAAAAGTAAGTAAATAAAACCTTTTAAAAAATGGGTATCACCCAATTTGTGTTTAAGATGATTTATAAATAGAAACCACCAAGCACATGCAATGAACTAATAGAGGAAAACTTGTTACTCTACCTGGGTAATGTTTCATCAAATGCTCCAACAGTGATTCCTGTGTTACTACAATCTGAGCAGCATTCATGTCAGATATAACACAGCAAAGAACTTCAGCCAAAGGTATAAACTGTGATTGAGCTATTGGATTCATTTGCACTGGAAAGACATCACCTAAATTGGAGATTAAAAAGAAACAAAAAAAGAAAGGTGATGAATTTGATAAAATGTAAAATATTTGGAATTAGTGAATCAAGAATATTTACAAAGACTGAATAGCAGGTGGAATTGCTATTCTTTCCTCAGTAGTCAGAATCTGTTAACATGACATGCATAAGAATAGAAACTGTAGAAGTAAAAGGTTTACATTATAGTCCCTACTTTTAAGAAGTTTGTAGTATTTATTAGTACAAAGAAAAGTTTCCGTACGAAAGGCACAAAGTGTTATCATAGTTCAGGTCAGACAAATACTTATATGACAATTCACATATTTCATATTTCAGCACTTTTTGCCCTGGCCGGGTAGCTCAGTTGGTTAGAGCATCATCCTGATACACCAAGGTTGTGGGTTCGATCCCCAGTCAGGACACATAGAGGAATCAACCAATGAATGCATAAATAAGTGGAACAACAAATCTATGTTTCTTTCTCTCTCCTTTCCTCTCTCTTTCTGTAAAAATCAGTTAATAATTTTTTAAAATCATTTTTCAGCCCTGGCTGGTGTGGCTCACTTGGTTGGAGCGTTGTCCTATAAACTGAAGGGCCGGGGGTTCCAGTCCCAGTCTGGGCACATGCCTAGGTTGTGGGTCCAGTCTCTGGTTGGAGCAAGTACCAGACACAGCTGATCAATATTTCTCTCTCACATTGATGTTTCTCTCTCTCTCTCACTCTCTCTCTCTCTCTTCCCCCCTCCCTTCCCCTCTCTCTAAAATCAATAAGCATGTCCCCGGGTGAGAAGAAAAAAGAAAAAAGCATTTTTCAGCCCTGATTGGTATAGCTCAGTTGGTTGCAGTGTTGTCTGGTAGACCAAAGGGTCACGGGTTTGATTAAGAGTTAGGGCACATACCTAGGCTGGGGGTCCAATCCCCACGTAGGGGTGAGTAGAAGAGGGCAACCAACCGATGTTTTTCCCTCCCTCCCTCTCTCTTCCCCCACTTCCCTTCTCTCTAAAAGCAATGAAAAAATTTCCTCAGGTGAGGACAAAAATTAATTTAAAAAGATTTTTTTTTTTCTATTAGTTATCTGAGACAGGCCACAATGGGATTCTTTCTTTAAAATATATAAAGGCAGAGGCGGGTGGCAGCAGCGCTGGTGCACTCCTCCGGGGACCTCCCTTTAGGGGGCAAGGACGTGGATCTCTGTACCTCTATTCCTCCCCTCTGAGCCTTCCCTTCCTGCCATGTCCCAGAGCCCCATCTCTCAGGGCAATAGCTAGGGCTGCGGGACTTTCAGTTGGGGAAAATGACTACAGCTAAAGCAGGGAAAACACCGATTCAGGTATTACACTAATACCAGCGAATACCACATAAAGACCAAGGAGATCCTGATTAATGAATGTGAAAGATCCCATGTGCAAGTACGCATGCCCACTTTCACATTCAGAGCAACCACTGGTGACATAACCTGCACAGGTGAAGGTACAAGTAAGAAGCTGGGGAAATACAGATCCGAAGAGGCTGCTATAAGCATTTTTAAAGCCAATTAAAGTATTTGCATTGCAGTTCCTGACCCCTTAATGCCTGACCCTTCCAAGCAACCTAAGAACCAGCTTAACCCTATTGGTTCATTACAGGAACTAGCTATTTATCATGCCTGGAGGCTTCCTGAATATACCCGTTTCCAGACGGGAGGACCTGTTCATAAGAGAGAATATACCACAAAGTGCAGGCTACAGTCATTTATGGAAACTGGAAAGGGGGCATCAGAAAAACAAGCCAAGAGAAATACTGCTGAGAAGTTTCTTGCCAAACTCAGTAATATGTCTCCAGAGAACCACATTACTTTTACAAATGTAGTAGGACATTCTTTTTTAAAAAAATAATTTATTTATTTTTATTTTTAGAGAGAGGGAAGGAAGGGAGGGAAATATTGATGTGAGAAACATTGATCAGTGACCCCTGTACGCACTGTGACTGGGGACAACCCTGCAGCTGAGACATGTGTCCCAATTGGGAATCAACTGTCAACCTTCACTTCTCAGAACAACACCCAACCAATGAAGCCACACCAATCAGGGCAGTACAGCATTCATTAGGATGTACTTGGCATTCATTGAGGAATTCTCCTGGTGAAAAGACCAATCTACTCAAAAGCAGCCTCTTCAGTATTCCGAACACAGATTACATCTAAATGCTTCAGGAAATTACCAAGGAACATGGTTTTAACATAACATATTTGGCTATAGAAGAACTAAGAGCCAACACAGTGTCAGTGTCTCGCTGAACTGCCCACCCGTCCCACCGCTGTGGCGGCTCTGGGATCTCCTGTGGCAGTGCACAAAATGCCATTCACAGTGCTTTGCAGTATTTAAAGATAATAGCAGAAAGAGAGGGAACTTGGAGCAACTTAGAAAGCCCTTCAGCAGCACATATACAGTTCCTCTTTCACCCCTTCCCAAGTAAAACATTTACTGTAATATTTGAGATTGTGTGTTGTTCATAAATCTCATAGATTCCATCAATACTACACATTTAATTATGTATTAGTTGTCATTAAACTCTTTTTAATGGCTTCAACTTTTTATTGGTATATTGTATTTATAAATTTTGTACCATAGACAGAGTGTAGCACCCATTTGACAATACCGCATACAAGGAAGAAACTTCATGACTATTGATGATGATGATGATGATGATGATGATGGTGGTGGTGGTGGTGGTGGTGGTGGTGGTGGTGGTGATGAAATAAAACTGCTAACAGCAGCCAAAAAATAAAATATATAAAGCCACAGAAAGCTCAAATAATTGTCCCAAGGCCTAAAAGCAAGTAATGTGACAGAAACCAGTCTTCTGACACCTAATCCAGTATTTTCATCATTCCATACTCTTCCTGTTTGGAATGATTAAGAAGACTTGATTGAACTCTCTTTGCCATATCTACTGCGAGGATGAAGACCATCCTCAGCAGTAAAACTGCCAACATTCGAGAAAATGTCGACATCACTCTGAAGGGACACACAGTAACTGTGAAGGGCCCCACAGGCATCCAGGGAAGGGACTCCAAACACATCAATGTGGAACTCAGACTCCTTGGAAAGAAAAAGAGGCTGTGGATTGACAAATGGTGAAACAGAAAGGAAATGCCCAACGTTTGCACTATCTGCAGTCATGTACAGAACACACTCAAAGGTGTAAGTTACCCTGGGCTTCCGTTACAAGATGAGGTCTGTGCACATTCACAACGTCACTGTTCAGGAGAACCGGTTCTCTTGGGGAAATCAGAAATTTCTTGGGCAGTAAATACATCTGTGGGATTTGGATAAGGTTAGGTATTGCTTGTTCAGTATCTGAAGCCCAGAAAGATGAGTTGGTTCTTGAAGGAAATGACATCAAACTTGTATCAAATTCAGCTGTTTTGATTCAGCAAGCCACAACAGTTAAAAACAAGCATATCAGAAAAATTTTGGATGGTATCTGCTTCTGAAAAAGGAACAGTTCAGCAGGCCAATGAATAAGATCTAAGTTGTCCAGCTATAGAAAGAGCAAGATGCCAGATGATTCCTCAGGCATATTTATGATATTTTTAAAATGCAATAAAAGCCATGAATTGGGGAAAAGAGAAAAAGAAGACTTTAAACAGGAAAGGCACCCTGGCTGGTGTGGCTCAGTGGATTGAGTGCTGGCCTGCAAACCAAAGGGTCAATGGTTTGATTCCTAGTCAGTGCACATGCCTGGGTTGCAGGCCAGATTCCCAGTTGCATGAGAGGCAACCACACATTAATGATTCTCTCCCTCTCTTTCCCCTTCCCTTTCCCTTTCTCTAAAGATAAATAAGATCTTTTTTAAAAGTCATTTTTCTCTAAGTTCCATGACAATAATTAATCACAAGTTATTTTTAAAAAATTAAAAGGAAAGAGCAAAAGTGTTTTTCAGTTAGCAAGAAGACATGGAGCAAAACCATGGAAGGAGGAAAACACAAAGTATTTAAGAGCATGGATAGAGTTATCCTTGGTTAGACACAGTTTAAGGGTTGTATTTGAACAAAATGGAAGATAAAGCTGGAAATGTAAGCTAGACTATATTGCCTTTCCTCCTTGCCAACTTACTGTATGTTCTCCTTAACTTACCATTGCTCACGTTGAGTTTTAGATTCTGCTGGACATCCAAGGGAACCCCTCAATTAATTGGAAAGAAAAGTCTGGACTCAGGAAAGAAAGTTGGGAACCAACTAATAGAGATGAGATTTGAAGCTAAGGAGTAGAATTAACTCCTTAATAGAAGAGTGAAGAAGAGAGCCAAGGAACACTTAATTAATCTACATTTAAGAGACAGTAGAAATAGTAACCCACAAAAGAGAGAAACCACAGTAATGACGGTAGGAGGGAGGGAACCAAAAATATGAGGGGAAAAAAACACTTCACAATGAGTAGCAAAACACTATTCTGTTTAAAAGAGATCTAAATGATTGAGGAGCGAAAAGGGCCATGAGATATTTTTGCTTGAAAGGTGACAATGGGGACTTTCAAGAGAACCACTTCCATAGAAAAAAAACACACATTAAATTCATGTTGAATTTAATAATTATAATATTATTATTATAATATTATTATTATAATAAGAATAAGAATAAGAATAATAGGAATAAGTGAAGTAAATGAATTTCTTTCTGGGGCAGGGTTTCTCAACATTTTGGGCCAGATATAGGGTGACCAACTATTCCACTATGCCCAAGATTGAGAGATTTCCTGGGACATAGGATTTTCAGTGCTATACCTGAGAAGGTCGAAAGCAAACAGTTCAACCTAGCCGGATAATTATTTTGTTGTGCAGGGTTGTCCTGTGCATTGTAGGCTGTTTAGTAGCACCCTTGGCCTCTACCCATTAGGTGTCAGTAGTATCTCCCACGTTTGCAGCAACCAAAAATGTCTGCATTGCCAAATGTCCGGGGGATTAAAGGCACAGGTAAAAGGAGGACTATCTCAGAAATGAGGAAGATATTACTTCATCTGAGACTTGAGGGAAGAACACAAGGGTGGCAGAAGACTGGAAATGAATTGAGGCACAGAAGGAAAAAAATTAGCACAGCAAGGTCATCTGATCTCTGTGAAGTTAGATGGGGAGAGAGTGGATAGAGACGGGATGAGGAAAGACGGGAATGACAACGTGGAGGGTGGAAAGGAAGTTTGTTGAGGTGTTCTTGGAGTGTATTAGGAAAATTTAAAAACCAATATGAAGACTATGAAGGAGCCCTGAGTCTCAAGGTAATTTAAGTGTGGTGAGAGCCAGAGAGGCCAGCAATGCCTCCTCCAAAAGTTGAACGTTCATATGTGAATCACCTTGTGCGGAAGTGCAGATTTTGATTGGGAAGGTCTGAAGCAGAACCTGTGATTCTGCATCTCTAACAGCCTCCCAGATGATGTCCATTCTTTGTAGTGGTCGGGATTACGGCGTTAAAGACAGCAATGTTAAAGCAGCTAACCATTCAACAAATACGTGCAGCCCTGGGACTACAGGGGGAGTGAAGTGTAGCCAGAAGGACGCTAAAGAGCTGAGGAAACTTGGCCATACATAGTCCGTAGGGACAGTTCAGAAGCCAGTACATTTCACTGGTCACTGACGGGGAGGGAAGGTGGTGAGGACTGGCGAGGTGGAAAGGGTTGCAGCCAAAACTGGTGAGCAGCCCATAATACCTAGTGTATCTACACTAAAATAAAGGACTTCCTTAAGGAAACTGATAAGTAGTTTGCTGTTATACCTCACACTGGTCTGCTTTCTTGTTTACTTAAGCTTGTCTCTCTGGCAGGCTGGGGCACCTTAGCCTTGAAAGGTCACAACACAAGACAGAATTACTGCTTTGACAGCCCAAGGAAGGCTCTCCTCTGGCTGTGCTCCTGGCTATCCCGATGGATTCTGGGACGCCAGGAAGAATGGCTAATCAATTAACTAGCACTTCAAAGGACAGGGATGGGAGATGCTGCTCTGAACCTGTCCAAGTGGGATGGTAATTGCCTTAAACTCGAAATCCTCCTAGAAACTCTACTTCTAAGTTAAGGGCAATGAGCCTCTTTCCTTAACTTTATTTCCTTTTTTCTCCTCCGTATCTGAGATTGACTTTCTTCTTTCACCTCCCTCCTCAACCAGACGAAACATAAAACTAAATTACAATTTCAAATATTTGTATACTTCTTTAACATAATTTTATGTGCTTATTTAAAATAAGTGACTCTAAACTTTTATATATCTCCCTTCCTCGTCTCCCAAAAAGCTGTGCCTTTTTTCTTGTATGTGATCTTAAATTGATTGCCTGCCCCCACTTCCTGTAGATGAGAAGTCCTTAATTCAAACAGGAGGGGGGAAAGGTCTCCTCTCTTAGAAAGATATGGCCTAAAAAGTACTGAAGTAGAGGCCAAAACCTATTCAGAAGGCCCTCTTGTTTAATCACACAATGCACTTTCAAGCCTCACCTCACCACTACCCTAACCCTAGTCACTTTGAACTTTGAGATGGTGGTAGGGGGAGGAAATACCAGTGGCAGCTCTTTTCTGTGCAAATGAAACAAGGAAGTTGTTACTGGGGTCCATTATTTGGGTCTCTACTATGCCGTTGGGCTAGACCTGAAACAGCCCATTTTCCAGTTCAATCCTTAAACTTGGTCCTCTTTTTGTAGGAAAACTTATAGTCAAAATAGATTTTCATGGGGCTAGGGGGAGGGGCGCATGGAATGTTCCTATAGATTTCTTTGCAACCTCCTGTATATCTATAATTATTTCAAAATTAAAGTTACAAAGTAGATTTTTTCAGAATACACTATATTTGGTTGACAAGCAGAAATGTATGAGATACAGAACTTTTTTCTTCCATTTTTAAAATTCCAAACAACTTCTTAAAAAGAACCCCAACATTGCTTGCCAAATCCAAAGGCACTCTCAGAAATTGTATTAATAATCCCTACCGGTGTGGGGAATGTGCATTTTTTTAACTTTTATGTATTTTTTATTTTTAAATTATTTTAATTAAAGTTGACATTCAATGTTAGTTTCAGGTGTCATCATAGGGATTCAACATTTATATACCTTATGAAGTGATCGCTGCAAGCGTAAACAAATCTACTACCAACTAGAAAAACAAATTACCTTTTTTCTCCTTAAAATTAATACAACTGTAAGTCAGCTGCATTTTAGAGAGCATGCTAAATCACATTTAACCTCTGCTTTGGAGCTCCCTTCTAGACAAGGCTTAGAAGTTTCTCAGTACATTTCCTTCACAGCCGTTGCTAAGATACGTCTTCAGGTGCATAAATCAAGAGTTTCTTGTGCAGAGAAGCAGAGTGAACCCTGACATGTGAACATCTGTGACGGATGCAGGAATCATTTTCAAGCTACAGCCAATGTGTTTCAGCTACTTCTGCATTTCTTGGGATTTTGGAATACAATAACTAAAATACAAAATTTAACTTTTTGTGTATGAGATTCCACTTTCAGAACTCACAATCGGAGAAGGCCAGCCCTGTGGCTTCACCCTCAACTACTTTTGATAATTGAAGAGCACCCTTAAGTTCAGGCCTGCTGTGGACCCCTGACCCCTGAGAAGGAACAGGGATCAGAAGGCTGGGAGAGGCTGTGGGGCAGAGTAAACAGTTTACCGCAATGCTCTCTGTTTACACAGTCTTGTACTCCTGGGTTTTACGGAAATGGGAAAAGTGTTTAGGCTGAAAGACTGGTTTCACAAAAAATATCAACAAAGCACAACCATACAGATATTTGCCTGCTACATTTAATGACACCTTTTCTGCAAAGAACACTTTTTTAACTTACTGATACCTTGCTGCACTTCCAAAGGATTTAGTTGGTATATAAAGTTTGTTTAAATTTCTAAGTTGTGATAAGGCAAGTTATGAGTTTTAAAACAATTACCCTTTATAAGTCTACTTTTGGGGAGAAAAAATGGTGCCAGGCAAATTGAATGTATGCAGCGTATAGATGCCCAGTCAACAAATGAATATATAGAACTCTTAACTATCAAAAGTTTTGACACCCAGTAAATTCCAGGGCAAGCCCTTTATAGCTTGGGATCCTAAAACTGTGAGTAGAGTCAGCCTCTTCCGTGATGAACATAAATTCATGTAACCCAAGGCAACCTGCTCCCTGGTGCCTAACGACAGTGGCCTAGAAAGCCCCTGGCCAACAGGAGCAGAAACCTGGAAAAATGTGGCTTGATCCTGAAGCTGGCAACAATAGTTCCTTAATAATCTGGTGCAGTCGGAAGATCTCATCAAAATTCTGAGGAAAGGGAGGTGTTTCTTTATGTCAGGACACAAAGGCCCCTCCATATGCCTCAAGTGGAAGCCTCTAAGCAGCCTCTACCCATCCTGGCTATTTTCTAGCTGCAAAGAAAAGGGGCTGAAAGAGCCATTTCCTGGCTAGTTCGTGAGGAGTGAAAACTCATGCCCCAAGGTAAAATAGCAAGAAGTACATTCGTGACAAATAAGGACACAGCAAGGCTGCCTTTCACCAGACCCAGGGAAAACAGCTGAAGCAGACCAAGCAGACCCTCCCCAAGCTGTGGTACTGGCGCAATCTTCAACCAGGCATTCTGGACTCCGAAATCAGCCAGTTACAGATCATCGGTTGGAAACTTTAGTAAAACAAAAGCAAGCCTAAACTCTTCACCCTCATAAATGGGAAGCACTGGTGTCAGCATAGTGGCTTGTCCCGCAAGGTCATTTTCCTCAGGGTTGGTTGGGGCGAGCAGCACAAGCCAACACAAGAGTAAAGCAATACCGGGGTACAAACATCTCTCCACATCTTAAAGGTGACTGATAATCAATTAGTTTAAGGCAAGGTTTTGTATCATGACCGTTTTAGAGGCAACAGTTGGATGCAAAGAAGACATGTGACCTCAGGTATCCAAGTGAGAGAGGCAGAGCCCAAATCAATTTACAGTCAGCCTGGCCCAGTCCTGTGTTTGCTTTGTCCACTGAGAAAACCCTTGAAGTAAAGAGTCTTTATCAAAATTGAGTGTTTCTTTTTTTTCCCAAATGATTTGTACAAGGCTATTTATTGCTGTATTTTTATTGTCATTAGAGCAAAAGACTAAAGGAAAAAATAAAACATCTGTTTACAGAGACGGGACTGGTGAAGTGAGCAATGGCAAAAACAGTGGTGCGCTGCAGAGGGATAAAACATAATGAGAACCCTGACTGGTGTGGCTCAGCCGGTTGGGCGTCGTGGCACAAAGTGAAAGGCTGCTGATTAAGTTCCCAGTCAGGGCACATGCCTGGGTTGCGGGTCTGGTCCCCAGTCGGGACATGTACAAGAAGCAACTCATCGGTTTCTCTCTCACATCGATGTTTCTCTCCCTCTCTTTCTCCTTCCCCGCTTCCCCTCTCTCTAAAAATAAATAAATAAAATCTTTTTAAAAATAATGAGAATGATTTCTGTATGATATCCAATATCTGCCTAGTTTGGGTCACCCTCTAGTTCTCCCAAGTACTGAAAATATTTTTTAAAAATATTTTATGTACAGGTTTTATAACTCTTATCTGCTGGAGTACTGGTTCAACTGTAAGATGCAAAGAAGGTTATTGTCAATATATCTTTGGGACACATTCCTGAGACTGCATGTCAAAGGAAAATGAATATGAGATTTCAATAGATTTATTTTAGTTATTATAATTACCTGTTTGATCTTTAATTAAAGTTTGTCTCTTCCCTAAACTGTAAATTCCATATAAACAAAAATACTTTTTTTTCCTCAACACATTCATTCCGGTATCGGGCACATAGTTGGCACTATTGCTATGAAATTGTTATTAAAAGAATGAGGTTTTGCCCTGGCCAGGTAGCTCAGCTGGTTAAAGCGTAGGCCCAATACACAAGGTTGTGGGTTCAATCCCTGGTCAGGATACAATGAATGCACAAAGTGGAATAACGAATCAATCTCTCTGCCCCCCACCTTCCTCCCTCCATTCCTTCCTCTCTCTCTCTCTCTAAAATCAATAAGTAAAAAAATGAAAAAAATAAGAATGAGGTTTTGTTAGTGTAGGTAGTTTGTTAGGTATTAACGAAGGAGGAGAAAACTGGCTAAGCCTGATTAAGTTGGGAAATGACAGCTTTGCAAACACTCCAGGGAACCAGAAGGCAGGAAAGACTGACTTTTCCATCACAACAACCTGCCTGTTCCCTTGGAAAAAGGAGGTAGGGGGAACAGGGTGGTAGTTCCTTTACTGAGTAGAGGGGTAGTAGGAGCCAAAATGATGACCATAAGGGGAGGAGACTACCCTAGGAAAACCTGGGAAAAGATTGGATAGGATAAGGGCACGAACCCCAGAAGATCCAGCAAAGGGACTGAATAAGGGGAGGGCACTAGCACAGACCCAAGGAAAGCCAGGAAAGAGACTGGATAGTTTGAAAGAAAGCCAGCCCCTTCTCAAACCCAAGGTAATATAATTAAAACTAAGCAAAGGCCCATCTGGGGGTGGCCGCCATGGGGGCCAGAGTGCAGCGTGGGTCGCTTGCCCAGGTGCCATCAAGCCTTGGCAGATGTGCATATGAGGAAATGAAGCACAGAGAAGTTAAGTAACTTGTGCAAGGTCACACAGCTAAGAATTTTGATGCCAGGGAAACAGAGACTGAGCAGGACTACTGGAGCCCCGGGTGCAGGAGCAGGGCAGTGAGGGCATTGAAACGCTGGGCCCTGACCCTGATGGGCCTGGTGGGCGCAAGTGTGGGCCTGCGGCTCTGGAAACTGGACTTCGTCCTCAGTGAGACGAAGCTAAACCACCTGGTCAGGGTGAGACATTGGGCATGGTATATCAATCAGGCTGTACTTTTGCACTCTAATAAATCTTGCCACTATCATTCAAATCCTGCTTTTCCTGTGACATTGCAAGAACCTATTTCCAGACTAGCATTCCTCTGGTAACAGTTTTGTTATAGTAGAAAGTATAAGAAGAATAGTTGTTATATTTTTGTATCCAGCTTATCACAAATAATTTTTTAAAGATTATATTTATCTTTAGAGAGAGAGGGAGAGAAACATTGATGTGTGGTTGCCTCTCACACGCCCTGCACTGGGCACCTGGCCTGCAACCCAGACATGTGCCTTGACTGGGTATTGAACCGGAGACCCTTTGGTTCTCAGGCTGGCACTCAATCCACAGAGCCACACCAGCCAGGGCACACATAATTTTTATATTACCAATAAAGGAGTCGGTTTTACATTTTACATTTCAGTCTATGATTAAATTGGTTTAAATTTTGTAAAAACTGAATGGTAAACGAGCTTTTTTTTTTTTTTTTTTTTTTGCGCAAATACTGTCCATTTGTTGCAGCATCATTTGTTGAAAGATTCTCCTTTTGTCATTTAAGTACTTTGGTACTTTAGAATTTCTTGCCCTCGTACACTACCTCAGAAGGGGAAGGCCTTCTTGGCTGCTATTCATCAAGGGAGCTGCACCAGATTCTGGCTACTGGGCTCCCGCAAAGGGAGGTGGGAGCAGATTAGAGTCATGTGAGGAGAGACTGGAGTTTGTGGCTCTGAGGAGAAAGCTGAAGGGACTGCTGCCAGGATCCCTGAGCTGAGTTCTTTTCCACACTGCAGCGGCCATCTTTCATTGAGTGTGTTTCTTTTGATATCTGATACTCCTGTTAAATATCAGGGACAAAATTAGTTTTATATAAAAACTTTACCTTGAAGGGAAAGTAATATTTACATTTTATCTTATATTTACATTTATCTTATATTTTAAAGCACCTAAACAAATTCCAAAAGGCCTCCTCATGAAAACTAAATTCTGACATTTTAATTTGGGGTTCTTGCATTTGATTTTAAGGTCCATAAGAGACTGTGTTACCAACTATGCAAAACAGGAGAGTTCTTTGCAAATTTGTAAAGCATTCACATCAGAACTTTTTTGTGTCATACTAAAACATGAATTTGCCATGAAATTAAATTCTAGGCAAAGCTAATCCTTTACTTGTTTCATATTCAAAACAAACTTTTCTCTAGTGTAAAAATATTTAGTCCCTATCCAAATGTGGTTGTGAACTCTGTGCTAGGCAGTCTGCCAAAAATTCATGCAATATTGACCTTCAAACAGTTAAAACTGAGCTACTCAAACTCTGCTAATTACCCGGACCCATGAAATCTGAGACCATCTTTTTTGGGCGCCTGTATTGAATCACACTGTGGGAAAGGTATCTTCTACGTGCATTAGAGATGACAATAGAGCATGAATAAAACAGCCTGCAGATACGCTCAAGTTTAATAAAAAAGGATGGCTTGTTCTAAGTAATCCAAGAAGCTTCCCTGATTTTAAACTGTACTTTTATCCAATACAGAATTTCCAAATTTCTTTAACATTAAAAGTAATCCTGACCTTTTAAAAAATGAAAGTATTTTGTAACAACGTGCATCTCATCAGAGATAAGATGCTGTGTGAAAATTTCTATTGCTTTAAATAATTAGATCTATTGTGTTATAACTTTAAATGGGTTCAGAAAATCAAACAAAATGGGAACAAAAGGAAAGGTTTCAGGCCAGCAAAACCAAGCCCCTCTCCCTGTGGCCCTTTTATTTTAGTAAAATAAAAGAATGCAAACACTTTCCTCCACATTTAGAAACAAAAGAGTACCAAGCCTCAGAAACTGGCTGTAGTCTAAGAGTAGTAGGTTTATCTACCACGGCAGCTGAAATTCTTTCTCAAACATGATGATGTTTATTTTGGACTCCTAGACAAATGGTTCCCTTTCTGGGAAATGCCCTCCATCGAAAAGCTAAAGGCTTCCCTCAGAAGGCTGGGTTGTCCAACAGCAGGAGTCCTTAGTGCTATCTTCTTTAATAACCATCAAGTGATATATCCATTAATCAGTTGAGTTGCAGAGGCCTTGGGCCACTTCTGAACTGGAGACACCGTGATTCGGTTGTCAGGAAAGCCATAGAGGAGGCCCCACCTCAGGGTGCCCTTTGAGCCTCTAGCAGCCTTCCCCCAGGACCACCACCCTCACTGTGGACAGAGATACAGGGACTACAGGCTGGGAGGGAAGGATATGGGTGACTCAACCCCTTTGGTTTTTTAAAAACACTAAAACTCATTCACATTCAGCCCCAAAGTCCTTCAGGCCCCAGGGTGCCCTTTCCCTTCACGGCTTCCACATTGGATATGTTAATGACTTACCAAAGTGTGTTATGTTTTCTAAGGCTATCAAAATAAATTAACATAAATGTAGCCAGCAGCTTTAAACAACACAAATTTATTATCTCACTGTCCATAGGTGAGAGATCTGGTGGGCTCCTCTGCTCTTAGTCTCACGGCCTATGCTGTAGCTGGAGGCTCCACGCTCTATTAGATCTATTGGTTTATAACTTTAAATGGGTTCAGAAAATCAAACAAAATGCTCATTCCATGCTCATTCAGGTTTCTGGCAGAATTCAGTTCCTTGTGGTCAGAGGTCAGAGGTCCTTGTCCCCTTGATGGTTGTCATAGGGGAGCCTCTTCTCAGCAAACTTAAAGCCACATACATTGTTTATCATGTTGCCCTCTTACTCTTCAAAGATAGCATCTTCTTCATGCTCAGATTAGCTCTTCCCATTCTTTAGTTGCTTCGCTTCTGCTTTCAGCCAGAGAAAGTTCTCTGCCTTTAAGGACTCATGTGATGAGACTGGGGCTACCCAATCTCCCTAGAGTGTATAATCTGATTACATCTGCCAAGTCCCCTTTGCCACCTAAGGTAATATATTCACCCACAGGTTCCAGGGATTCAGATGTGGACATCTTTGGGGGGCCATTCTGCCTACCACACCAGGAATAAGGGTTGGGGGCAAGGAGTAGCCGTGGAAACAAGCACAAATTATAAACTGCCGCAGTCCCTGTATCTCCCTAAAATTGGATGTGCAGGAAACCATCCTTTCTTTGCCCTCCAGGCAAACCTGGGGTTGATTTAAGATGAACCTTCTCCCCCAAGAACCTTCTTTGGAGGCCACAAAGGCAATGACAGTGACAGGCAGCCCTCACCTCTTCAGAGTCATGGTGGTGAATATAAAATACCACTGTACAACTCTTCCCATAAGCAGCCTGAGGTGACCTCTGAAAATGGTTCACTATTCACCTGACCCAGAAAACCCCACAAAACCGTGCAAATCAGGACATTCAAATCCCCGTGTTCACTTTAAGAACACTCATGAAACCGCCCAGACCATCAAGGGTCTGCATATCCAAAAAGCCACCAAGTAGCTGAAAGATGTCACTTTTGATGTGTACCATTCTGTAGTTACAATGGTGGAGTTGGTATGTGTGCCCAGGCCAAACAGTTGGGTGGGCCACCTGGTGGGTGGCCCAAAAACAGTGCTGAGTGTTTGCTGCACGTGCTTAAAAATGCAGAGCAATGCCGAACTTAAGGGTTTAGATGCAGATTCTCGGGTCACTGAGCACGCCCAGGTGAACAAAGCTCCCGAGATGCAGCCCAGAACTTACAGAGCCCAAGAGCCCGTGGGCGGATTAACCCATCCATGAGCTCTCCCTGCCACACGGGGGTGACCCTTCTGAAAAAGAGCAGGTTGTTCCTAACCCAGAGGAGGAGGCTGTACAGAAGAAAAAGATATCCCAGAAGAAACGAAAGAAACAAACAAACAAAAAACCCCTTATGGCCCAGAAGTAAATTCAGCATAAAATAAATGCTAATAAAGTAAAAATAACAACAACAAAAACAGTGTATAAAACTGGGGGAAATTTTTAGCCCAAGGTTGTTGTTTTAATAAAGATAAATAAAAGTTCCCTGCAAGGAAGAAGCTGTCCTTTATATACACATAGTCTTACATTACAAATGAGCATTACACTGGAGGTCAAGTAATCTGATAGGGGTTCTAATCCAGAGCTATGTGGCTCTGAGTAAGCCACCTCTCTGGGTCCCAGTTTCCTTGTCTAGAAATGTGGGATTGAGCTAGATCAGCATTTCCTAAAATGTGTTTGTGGAAAATTTATTCTCTGAAATGCTCTGCAAGAAAAAGCAAGGTCGAATGTTTGAGAAATACTGCTTGAAGTCAGAGTGGCTTTGTTAAAGGCTCTGAGAACTGTAATAGACAACCTAAGTTTAACCCAATGTTTCCCCGTCATATTTGGCAACAATCCCTTTTTTGCAATACCTATTATTGCTGTGACTTCTTCTTTTAAACTGGCCTCCCCCCGAATAATCTGTACTTTCTCATCTCAGCATCCTTGTCCTTATTTCCTCCAGCTAATGCACTCTTTCCCACACCGAAGTGTTTAAAAATTCTCTCGTGAAGACTGGCTCAAATGCTGACTGGTCTCCCATGAATTATTCTCTGATCCCATCAAATATGGATATATTCTCCTTCCTACATGGATCAATTAAGAAAAACTAAACAAATGGTTGCTATAGTGCAGCATTAAGCACTCAAAAAATACTGATAAATTGCTCAGAGCATCATCCCGATACATCAAGGTTGTGGGTTTGATTCCTTGTCAGGGCACATACAAGAGTCAAAATGAATGCATAAATAAATGGAGCAACAAATCTATGTTTCTCTCTCTCTCTCCCTCTCTCTCTCTCGTATCAATATATATATAAAATTTTTCTTAAACAGTGATATGAGGAGCACAATCCTTCATTCCTTATTCAGCAAATATTTACTGAGTAACTATCATATGCCAGTTCCTGGGAATACAACAGCGAACAGGACACCACTCTGGCCCTCAAGGGGCTCCAGTTCTGGTGGAAGAGCCGTGCTCTGAGGCAATCACGACTCAACATGCGGGTGAGAATTGGTAAGACTGGGACTCAGCATTCCTCAGTCCCCTCCCGAATGCCATTTTCAGAAGAGTGTGGATGTTTGGGGAGGACGATCAAAAGGAAGAAGAGTCCGATTTGTCCCTGTGAGGCCCTGGGGTACCTAAGCATCGGATAATAGAGGGAGCCCTGGAATTCGTCAGGCAGACCTGGACCCAAATCCTCCACTTCTGCTTCCAGACTGTGTGCCTCCTGAGTAGTCATTAATGACCATAACTGTCCAATAGGACTAACAATATCTGGCTCAAAGGTAATGGTGGGAAGACATCCAAAAGTACCTGGAATAACATTTGACACACAGTTTTTCTTTCAATACTGGCAATCTTTAACTTTTCTTCTCAAAACAGGGATATTAAATTTGACATCCTTTGTTCCATGTCATTATTAGTACTTCAAGTGTCTCTTGTAAGGCAGTGGTTCTGCGCATGGACGGATTTCTTAGCCAATTCTGACTTTTCCCAACTCCCATAGCCTAACTGACCAGTCACCAGTCCTGACCATGACAGGGAGAAAACCTGGAAAAAGACAATTTATGTTGGTAAAGCCTACTGCTAGTCCTGTTTTGTTCTATTTGGTAATATTTTACTGTGACCCTTGTGGCAGATATTGTAGGACTGGCACATCCAATACACATTCCCAATCACCGTTTTCCTTGCCTCCCTCTAGTGTGGAGGTAGGAGAGCATGTTACCCGACTTCCCAGCTTCACTTTAGAAAAGAAAAGAACACACACACAACTTTTTTCTAAAGATTTTTTAAAAATATTTTATTTATTTTTAGAGAGAGTGGAAGGGAGGGAGAAAGAGAGGGAGAGAAACATCACTTGGTTACCTCCTGCAAGCCCCGCATTGGGGACACTGAATTGGCAACCTTTTGGTTGGCAGGCCAGTGCTCAATCCACTGAGCCACCAGCCAGGGCCCAGCCTCACTTTAAACTAGTGGAATCACTGTGGTCAATGAGATAAAGGCAGCTGGCTGCACTATCAGGAGAGGCCTCTCAAGGAAAAGGCCTTTCCTTCATCTTTTACCCTTAACATTCTTGATTCTTTCTTCGCAACCATCTTGCGACTGTAGGTTGACAAGCATGATTTCAAAAGAACACCTACTAAGGAAGGCAAAGCAGAACGACAGAAAGAGCCCAAGTGTCTGAAAGCCTTGCTGAGCCGCTGTGCTGGCCCCAGGCTAACTACCTCCAAACTTCTTGTCAGGAGACAAATATATCCCTTATCTGTTCATGCCACAATAAAACAAAACTCTAACCAAAATACTTCGGCAAAGATATCTGACATTTACTTCCTCTTCATATTTTCTGCTGTGGGCAAAAATCTTTGTCTTAATAAGACAAAGCTTCTGGATTTTATACCAGCCAGTGCTTTTGGTTTTGCACCTTAATGGATGTGAAGCTACAATGACATACTGATGAGTATTTACAGAAAAGATGTCAGACTTGACATGATAAAGCTCCTGCTGTTTTATCATGTCAAGTCTGAGACATGCCTTGAAAAAAATGAGATGCAGAAGCATTAGCCAGTATTGCTGATTTGTAACTGCTCAGGGAAATTTGTACTAAAAAGGCTCAGTAGGCACTCTTGATGAGGAAAGCTTTCCTTTCTGCATGTAGAAATCAGAGGGGAAGATAAGAAGTGTCACAGCTGTACAGCCCGCTCTCCAAATGGGTATCTACAGTTACAGCCCTGAGAACAGGATGCCTTTCAATCTCTCCCGAAAGGAAGTCTTGTGAAATGGAGCCAAAAGTCAGTATCACCATTGACATCAATGTAAGATTAACTCAGGATTTAAAGGGACAAATAATGAATAACCCCACTTATATTTCAGGGGCAGGGAATCCCTCCTGCCATTTGTTGAAGAAAGGGGCATTTGGTCCTGAAAGAGCCTGGATCTGTCCAGGTCCCAGGTCTCCATGGGTGGGTCCTGCGTGGCGGCAGACTGAGCCCAGCAATGGCCTCCTGCACCAACAACGGGAGGACTCCATGAAGAGACAAGCTGGGAGAGAGCTCTACGTTATTACATCATGAGATCAACAGGCTTAATGCTGCCTTTTACCCCAGACTATACACACACATATGTACATATTTTACCAAAAGCATCACCAAAACTGCAACCTTGCCTGCTCCTCTCTTACTGACAAAGGTGGGGGTTGGTGACCTAGAATGTTGAACAGGGTCTTCCCCAGAATCCATGCCCAGGGATGCCCCCTCAGCAACGCTGTGTGGCCCACTCAGCCACCCTGCCTCCCACGCCTGAACCGCTCTTGCACCAATCTGGAAAGCATCACTGGGTTTTTGCATCAATGGTCCCTTTCACGTCTCCCAGACGGTCTGCTATGCTCCAGCTGCTTTCGAGTTGATTACAGACTCTTTTGGCCTCCTGAAATATTAACTTTTAAAAGATAAAAGCCACTCTGGGGATACAATTCACATAAGTATAGTTTTACTGAGAAGCCCTTCTAGGCTGTTAGAAAATTTAAAGACAAACTTTTCAGTGCTAAGATGGTGAATTCCCTTTTCCTCAGCAAAGAAGGCTTCATGTTGAATCTGGGCAGATGTGACTGTGCCTCAGCAGGACTTCAGTGTATTTCCACAAGGTCATTGCCTTAGAAATGAAATGTAAAGTTCTCCACCCTGAGAAATCTTAAAAGAAGTTGTAGGTCTTGCTTAATATCAATGGCTCTGGTTTCTACATGTGAGGGTTGTCTGATCACTGCTTTTAGAAGCCGACCACCTACTTACTTCACACTAAGCCATCCATGACTGTAACTCTGACCCAAGGCAGCCAGATGGTTTCTCAGATTACACTGTAGTAGAAAGGAGGTGGGGTTGTGCGTATCATGTTGTGTGTCCAGGCAGAAACCACAAGGGTCCACCTGCAGGGGTCATCTCACCTCTCCCTTTGGCTTCCACACACACATGGCTCCCCAACCCCTCCAAAAACAAATGCACATACTCTGTTCCTCACTCTCTTGGGTTTCAACCCAGGGAAGGGGCTCCAACATATCTTCTAAGTACACTTGCTTCCTGGTTTTTTGCTTCTCTGACACCCTCTTTTCTGTCAAAGACTGACACTTTCCATTTCTCATGAAATATCCCCCCTCCCAAGTGTTGTACGGCCAGTAAGTACTCCTGCTTACTTCACCAATCCTCCCACCCAAGCCACCCCCGCTTCCCACTGCCACCTTAGGCTTTACGCCTGGCAGCCCAATCATGATGCCTCAACTCAGATGTAGGAGTGTAAAACCAAAAAGCCAAATTGCCTGGAGCAACCCAGACTCTGCTGGGTCATGGAAGTCATGCATCCATTCTGCTTCCAATGTGGCCCAATGGAGCAAACGGTTAGCAAGAAAAACAGAATGTTTGACTTTGAAGAGTTGGGGCTTTCTGATAAATGTTGCTGAAATCTTACCCTGGCCAGTGTGACTCAGTTGACTGGAGTGTCCACACACCGAAAGGGCATGGGTTTGATTGTCAGTCAGGGCACATACCTAGGTTGTGGGTTTGAGCCCAGTCAGGGTGCATCCAAGAGGCAACCGATCAATGCTTCTCTCTCTCTCTTAAAATCAATGAACATGTCCTTGCGTGAGGCTGAAATCTTGGGATCCTCAGCTAAGTTAATTTACAACTACACCATGTAAAAAAACAATATAAATGGAGCCCAATAGTTACAGCAGTGAGGATGGTGAGATCCTGTTTGCCACATCCTCTGCTGGGAGAGACAGACGACCCTGAGGCTGGTTAGCAGGATTTGAAGCATATCCATGGGAACCAGCAGCAGATCTGTTGGAAGGGTTGGGAAGTTTGTTAGCCAGGTATCAGGAGAGAAGCTTAGAAAATGCAGCCCAAATGGCACTTTTGTATTCTTTTCTCTCCTTCAGATGGCCTAGCAATTCTTACAGATGGTATGTAGGTGGGACAAGAGAAGCTTACGTTTTTCTCTCCTATAGGTAAGAGGAGAGAACGTTAATAAGTTCCCACAGCCAGAGCAAGTCGAGGAGAATTGCAGAGGTAAGCTGCTCAATGCCACAGGGCAGTGTCCAGATTGCTACACTGGGGACACTTCTCTGCTCCCCTCTGATCTTTAGTTTCCTTTCTACCCAAGCTGGTCTTCCTGTTTCAGGACACACTTCGCTAGTCCCTTTACACAGGTGGAAACAAGGGACTAGGTGGGAGATTTTGAATGTCAATCACTCTTTTGGACACTAGAGAAGGGACATGGCATAGATGGAGATGCTGAGGAGGGTAGAGAGAAACCTTTGTGAGCAAGCAGAAAGAGTTCTGGAGCCTTCTCACAGAAGCCAAGGATGGAGAGGGAAAGGAGAGGGCTTTTCAAAAACACCACCCTGCAGTCTGCATTTTGCCTCACTTATGGGGAGGAAACAGCTTCTCCTTGCAGCTGTGATTTTTATCCCTGTAAATGCTAACTTGAACTGCTAGGAGTTTGTGTAAAACTTCGCAGTGGAGAAAAAAGGGCTTTTAAATGGCTTTGCATTGTTTTTTGTCCTACTACATCAGAATGTATGGCAGAAACTGATTTGAATGTCATATGCTTATCGCAAGTGCTGTGATGGTTGTCTTGACCAGGAAAAGCTACAAAGATAAGTGTTAATGGGGCTCCCTTGCTTTTTGCCACCTGTGGGCAAAATGAATGCCTCTTAACCCTGAGGTTCTAGCAAAGAGGAGAAAACGGTTGGCTTCCTGCCATCAAATTGGAAGCCTGAAATCATCTTGGCCTCAGAGTGTGGGAGACAGGACAAGTGCAGAATTCTTGCTATGAGGTTTGCCTTTGGAAAGCAGGGTGCCACGGGGGCACGAGAAGGGAGGCAGTTTCCAGGCATGGTTACTAAACGTGTGCCTTTTGGAAAAGCAACCTTTTACACTTACCAATGAGCTCTTGTGGAAATCATATGTGCCCATTTGTGGAATGGGTCCACTCAACTCTACGACTGAGCGGTAGAAAGTGATTTGGAAAGGAGCTTTAAAAAATCCTTGCAAGAAAGGGGCTGTCAGCTAGGCAGCAGTTTAGGTTTGCATGAGAAAGGGGCAGCTATCCCCTTCCACTGCCCCAAGCAGGGAAAAGCCGCTGGGCTGGAGATTTGGGGGAAATCAGAGGGAGTCCTAGATTCACAAAGTTTCCTTCACTCACGCCTCTTGGCTTAACAAAACAGAAAACAGTTGTGGATGCCCTGCTCTGCCAGCGGAACTTCAGAATTCTGCCCTGACCGTGCTCCTAACCACGATGATGCATCTTTCTCTCTCTCCCCTAACAATAGTCCCAGATTGGCTTGCCTGGAAAGGGTTTCAGGAGGTTTAGATTTAAGTCTGTTTGAATTGTGTGAAAAATGTTGTAAGAGGTTTTTTGTCTCCCTTGCACCCAACCCTTCTGGAAGAAAGATCTGGGTGAGAGGAGAGGATGATGGAAAAACAGTGAGAAGTCATAGCAATGAGACACACTGATCGTGTAACAATGGAAGGAAAGCAAAAGGCGAAGCCCCAGGGATAGGAAAGCTTTAGACTGAAAAGGTGTAGGGGAAGGTGGGGGAGGAGTTAATGACCTCTGTTTATCAGAATCTGGTCCTGGAGCCCCCCTCGGAATGCTCCTGCGGGGCTCTGTGCCCGGTTCCGAATTGCCTTCCTTGCTGCTGTGAGCACTCCAAATTCAAGCTGACCTCAGAGCATGCTCTCGCTGCCTGACAGCTGACCACAGACAGGAGAGGACGGTCCCACTTCGTGCATTTTCCACACAGACCACATCCAAGTGTCATCCACACCTCGTCCACACCTCGGAAACAGATGAACTGGTATCCTAAGTAAGGAGGATTGCTTGAAACTACCTGCAGGTAGGCCCTCTGAAAACAAGAATTGAACTGACCTGAATTACTTAGGATGAAGTAGGAAGCCCCAAATCTTATCAACGGGTGGGGGGCAGGAGGCCACATCAGGGATTCTGTCCACTTGTGCTGCCTAAATGATGCATAGTCCCACTTGGGGGCCACAACAATTGTAAACTTTGTTCCCTGGGGTTCATGTGTGGCTTTTGGAGCCATGTTCATGAAAGGCAGGCATTAACTATGGTGAAAACACTGACTTACAACTAGAGGTGTTATCAGAAACTTTCTGCCCTGACTGGTGTGGCTCAGTGGATTGAGCGCTGGCCTGCAAACCAAAGAGTCACTGGTTGGATTCCCAGTCAGGGCACATGCCTTGGGTTGTGGGCCAGGTCCTCAGTAGGGAGCGCTCAAGAGGCAACCACACTAATGTTTCCCTCTCCCTCTCTTTCTCCCTTCCTTCCCCTCTCTAAAAATAAAATTTTTAAAAATTTTTGAAAAGAAGAGAACTTTCAAGTGTTTTAGGAAACACCCCGCATAGGCCAAGTAGCCCTCAGCAATGAATTGTGTGAACATCTACAATGCGAGTTATTCCATTAGAAAGGGGGGATAAATTTATTCCTTACATTAGCTGATGTGATGCATGACCCTATTTCAGGCTTAAAGGCATTCAGGTTAGCTTCAACTTAGTAGGATAAGGTATATGACAGAATTTGCTATACACTTCTTTCTTGCAGGCCGTGGCAAAGTCTGTGCAAAGTATTAATATATCCAGCTGGGCCTGGATATATACTTTGGGCAAGGTAGACAAGGGTAATACAGAAACCTGAGTGAGCCACCAGGCATTCGAAGGTAGCCCTTTATGGTAAATGAAATTTGTTCAACTGACTAAAACCAGCAGGAGCCTTGGAGTCTAAGACTAAGACCGATACAGCGGGACTGACCTCATCCTGCCCTGGGAGCGCTGCCGGCAATAGCTGGGCAAGTGCTACTTAAAACAAATCCAGTGGATTTAGTTCTAGTTCCTGCTCATCAGATTTAAAAAACAAACAAACAAACAAACAAAAACAGTGGAGTGGCGCATTATGGAAAATTTTTCCAGAGAAAACTAAGGAGAAAAAGAGGTGGAACTGTGGGGTAGAGAGAAAATTGTTTTGTGTTTCTGCACAGTTGGAGTTTTCTAAATAAATCTGAAAACTTGGGATCCTGGGCTAAGAGCAAGTCTTGGAAAATTAATTTGCAACTGTATACATAGGGCACTCCAGATAGATTTACCCAACTCTGGAGGAATATGTTTATATTTCAGGGGAAAATGAGGCCCAGGACCTTGGGTACATCTCTCCGTCAAAAGGCTGAAGCTTATCTGACCCCTGGAGAGATGTGTTTACATTGCAAAGGCTAGAGAAGCCAGAATGCTTTCCATCCCGACTCCAAGTAGCAGAGGTTTTTCTCCTTTCTGGAAAAGGAGAGGCAGCTGCTGTGTATAAGCAGAGAAAAATCAATTTTTCTCAATCGCATGCCTATGGAATGTTCCGCCATTTTGTGTGGGAGGTTTTTCCAACTGCTTCTCATGGTGCCACCCCGGGACTAATGTAGTTATGTGAGTAATAACTAAGCTGGTTAGTGTGAGAACTACGTGGACCACCTCCTAGCAGAACGAAGCTGGTGGATACTATAAAAAAACAACCACTCAAAGTCTGGAAACTGTTCTAAGGGCATACACCAAATGAGGAAATACTTATTCAAGAAAATCCAGTGAAATAAGCCAGCCAGAGAAGGACAAATACCATATGATTTCACTCATATGTTGAATCTAATGAACAAATTGAACCAACAAGCAAAACAGAGACAAACCCAAAGACAGAGCAGGATGACAGCTAAGGGGTGGGGTCGGGGGTGAAGGGATCAAGCAAAAAGGAAAGACACATGGACGTGGACAACAGTGTGGTGATGGTGGGCGGAAGGAGGGTTTAAGGGGGATAAGTGATAATGGGAAAAATACAATAAAAATAAATTAAAAATATGCAAAAAAACCCCAAACAAAACAAAAACAACAACAACAAAAAATACCCTGACCCCCAAAAAGAAAAGAAAATCTAGTAAAACTTGGTGAGGACAATGAGTCTATGGCAATCAAGCCACCACACACTTCATCTTACCCTTCCCCCCAACTCCAACTCAGTTTGATGAAAGCTCCACTCCAGGTGAACATGGCCAAGAATCCAGGGCTCCCTCTCCCCAGTTCCCGGTCAAGGTTTACCATGTCTCCCTCGGAGAGGCAGACTGCTGCATTTTCCATCCCCTCCAACTCCAAACTGAAGAGGCTACATTTAAATTCAGGCAGTGCATGGCCAGTAACCTGGGAGTTCTCTTCCTCTACCCAGTCCCTACCCACCTAGTCCCAGCTCCGCCCCAGGAGCATCAGGCCAAGAATACTGGATCTCAACCACCTTCACCCCGGCCCATTCATAGCACATAGGTTCCATTCTGGCAGAGCAGCTGCAAAACTATAGGCTACCATTGTGCACAGCACCAGCGCAGTGGCTCAGTTTGCCCTGGGGGAGAGGTAGTCCATAAGAAAGAGTTCTAAAACACTCCCCAGCCCTGACAGGTGTGGCTCAGTGGATTGAGTGCTGCCCTGCAAACCAAAAGGTTGCTGGTTCAATTCTTGGTCAGTGCACAAACCTGGGTTGTGGGTGAGGTCCCCATTTGGAGGTGTGTGAAGGCAACCAATCAACCAACTGATCTTTCTCTCACTCACTGATGTCTCTCTCCCTCTTTTTCTCCCTCCCTTCCCCTCCCTGTGAAAATAAATAAAATATTTAAAAATACACACAACACTTCCCAAAGGAACTGACTTTATTTGAAAAAGCGTGCAGGAAAGTTCAAGCCTAAGGGTACTCCAGAAAAAATAGCTCCTTTTAAGAACAATTAGCTAAACTATAGACCAGTTCATGCACCAGAGAGAACCAGAAAAAGGTACTGCTAAGGAGAACACACCTGGGGTCAGATAAAACCTCAAAGACTGACCTCAAAAATGATCCCTGCCATTGAATCAGACTGCTGAACAAGTCTGACCGAAACAGAGTACCACTGAAAACAACAGCACAATCAGCTAGAAATTATTAGAGCCTCATAGGCGTGGTACAATACCAAATGAAGCAGACATTTTAACAAAAAGTCAAAGAGAGCCCTGCTAAAAACCACTGTCCTCCCAGGGTGACTGTGTGCAAGACCTAGGCTGCATTCTCTGAAGAAAAACACCAAAGGCTTCATGCTGCTGGGAAAACAGACTTCACTAAAGTAGCCTAGTCAAGTTACAAAAGCAAACAAATACAAGTCCCAGAGAGGGGAAAGAGAAATCTGTCCCCAGAGTTGCTAAAATATATATTACCTAAAAGGTCCAGTTTTCAACATCACAACACAGGCAAAGAACAAGAAACCTGTGACACATACGCAGGGGGAAAGTAGGACACAGAAATTGCCTGTGAGAGGCACCATATCAGATTTAAAGTAGCCATTATTATATGTTCTAAGAACTAAAGAAAACCATGCTTTAAAAAGCACAGAAAAGTGTGAAGACAGTGTCTCACCAAACAGAGAATATCAATAAAGAGAAATTATAAAAACAAAATGAGCCCTGGCTGGTGAGGCTTAGTGGATTGAGCACTGGCCTGCAAATCAAAGGGTCACCGGTTTGATTCCCAGTCAGGGCACAGGCCTGGGTTGCGGATCAGGTCTCCAGGAGGGGGCATGATAGAGGCAACCACACATGGATGTTTCTCTCTTTCTCCCTCCCTTCCCTTCTCTAAAAATAAATAAATAAAATCTTTTAAAAAATGAAAATTCTGGACTTGAAAAGTACAATAACCGAAATTAAAAATCCATTAGAGGGGTTCAACATTAGATTTGCACTGTCAGAAGCATCAGTGAACCTGAAGATAGATCAAGAGAGAATACAAAAGCAATCCAAAGAACAAAGAACTTTTCACTGACACAATTGGAGGATGACTGTATTAGAAATTGACTCCCATGGTTCTTTAAAATTAAATTTTTAGGTATATTTCACTGATTATGCTATTACAGTTGTCCCATTTTTTTCTCCCCTGTATTCTCCTCCACCCTGCACCCCCTCCTACCAGCATTCCCCCGCCTCAGTTCATGTCCATGGATTGTACATATAATTCTTTGGTTTCTCCATTTCCTATACTATTATTAACCTCCACCTGCCTATTTTGTACATACCATTTATGCTTCTTATTCCTTGTCCCATGGTTCTCTAATCAGGGAACATCCAAACTTCCTACAATGTTGAGGCTCCTCTTTCTCCCACTCTTTTTGCAAAATGGAGTTGAATGTGACTGTGTGGAGACCTGTTTCCCCTTATCAAATCTGGAAAGATATTTGGGCTTTGTCCCAGCTCCTGGCACAGAGCTCTTAAAACCCTTGGAATTTCCTGAGTGATAAAGGTGACTGGTGGGCCGCCAGGGAGCCTCACGATGGGCACAGATTGCCAGAAAGACCAAGACTTAATTAGAAGCTTGGAACTTTCAGCCCCACTTCCTAACTTCTGGGGACGGGTGAGGAGCTGGACATTGCACTGATCACCAATGGCCAATAATTTAATAAATCATGTCTTTGTCATGAAACATCCATAAAAACTAAACAATGAAGTTGGGAGAGTTTCTGGGTTGATGAATATATCAAGGTGCTGGAAAGGGCACGGAAGCGCTGAACCCTTCTCCCCTTTCTTGCTCTATGCATCCCTCCCATTTGTCTGTTTCCGAGTCGTATCCTTTATAATAAACTGGTAACAGTAAGTAAAGCGCTTTTCTGAGTTCTGTGAGTTGTTCTAGCAAATTATTGAACCTGAGGGGAGTGGCCGTGGGAATTCACGACTTTGTAGACAAGTTGGAAAGAAGTGTCAGCAACCGGAGGACCCAATACTTTCTTTTTTCTCGAGTGTCATTTATTAGAAAATACAATTCCAGAGAAAATAGTGGGTACAATACACAGTCCTCTTTAAATCAGGGGCACAGAGGGTCAAAATAAAAAGAACTACAGGCAAAAGCTGGTAGTGCATCCATGGTCCATTCATCAGGAGAAGTCCACTCCTGTCTTCCACTTCCCTAGGCCCTCCCCACAGCAGCCAGTTTCATCCTTGGCATTTTTAATTTAAAAGAAAAGTTTCAACTTCCTTGCTGCCTATGGCTTCAATGAATGGAACTTCTTTGTCCAGTTATGGAATGAATCAGCAAAAGGCGGAATTTCTGATCCTTGGAGCTGGGAAGGAGGCTGAGGAAGGACAGACAGTAACTCCATTCCCCAGACAAGGCACATCCAGAGAATTTTAAGTTTAAAACATTAATATCAAACTCAAAGTCTCCCTCTTTTTTTCCAAGGAAGATATGCTTTAAAGAAAGTGCAAGAGTGAATTTCAAATCCAAGTGGCAGGAAATGAGGAGTATTAAGAGATAAGAGACCTAGTCTTTCCCTCTCAGCTCCAAGGGATCAATCACAGCTCCAGGCCAGCCTCCTTGCAAGAAAGGAAAACCGCTGGGGGGGATGGGAGGGGGAGAAAAAACAAGTTTTAGCGGGACTCCAAGTCCCTTTCCTTCAGGTAAGGCATCCCTTTGGCTCCAAACTAAATAGGTTTATGGCCCCATAGAATGAGGGGAATTCTTATTAAAAAATATGTGACAGAAGTGCAGTTCATGAGAGAAGCAACACAATAGGAGTGACGGGTTATGGGAAAGCTTTCCCAGGGCTACCCAGCAGGCAGCCACATTGGCATCTGCGGCCTAGAGCCCCTTCCCAGGGCCCTGATGCCTGTGCGTGAAACAAAACCAAGAGCCAGGGCAGCATTTTGTCCCACAGAGAAAAATGAGGAAAGAGATCTATGGGGGAGCAGCCCAGCGTATTCACTGGGACCAGATGTCCCCAGAAGGGCGAGAGAATGGAAGTATAGGAGCCATATTCAGGGCGAGTCCTACCAAAGCAGGAGAAGATAAAAGGAAGAACCCCTGAAAAAGCACAGGTCCCTGAATACAAGGAGGACCCAATACTTTCAACTGGCCTCTGAAGTAGGGAGTCTTGTGGGACTGAACCTTAAACCTGTGAGTTTGATGCTAACTCCAGGTAGCTCGTGTTAGAATTGAATTGTAGGGCACCTAGCTGGCATCTGCAGAGAATGAGAGAATTAGTGGGCAAATTAGAGCATTCACCCTTCCTGTTTTCCCCTCATTCTCTATGCCTCCGCCCTGTGTAATTAAGGCTGGCGCCCCCATCAGTGACGTTCCTGTTGCCACAACCCCCATACTCCAAGAGGCCTGGCGAGCCCACACAGAAGTCTAAGTGTAAACAAACAAGATGTCACAGAATCTCAGCTACTGACAGAGTGTCAACTTGAAAATTAGTGTGTAACAGTGTTCACTTCCAAGGAAACTTGCAAACAACCCCCACACCCTCCCCAGGGGTTACCTTCTAGTTGAGGGGAGTTTTAAAGTTAGTGTCTTAGAAACCCTAGTCCACTGTTTCCTAAAATCAACCATTTGGGTCACCTTTGGGATTTAGGGCATATCTACATATACCTTTGTCTTCAAATCGATTGTTTTAAAATCATTACCGAGAAAACTTTATGTCCCTACTTCAAGTGGAAAATCAGTACCATGTGCTATAATAGAAGGTATACCTTAGTTCATTTTAAAATATTAACATTTAAATGTATACCTGAATCAACTTGTGTACCACACCAATGTTTATACACAGAACACATTGGGAAACAATGGCCCACTCTATTGTGTGGGATGAAAGAGTAAGAAAAGAAATAGAAGGCACTGTCTTGTGAAATGCCCTGGGTTTGACAATCAGGCTTCCTTCTGAGAACACTGTCTTCAACTTTCTTTCTTTGTAAAGGCGCATCAAGTAACCACTAACGTCCACAGTGCTTTGATTCAGTCAGAACACTAAAAAGAAGTTATTTTTACTACCAAGGGTTTCAACAAGTAAATGTAACTATGGGCAACTGCAGGGCTAGACAACTAAGCCCAGTTTAAAAAACACATATCGCCCTGGGCTTTCTGAAAAGCATCATCACCCAATGTTATTGCTCTCCAGAGGTGGCCCATTTTATGTGACCCACAATTACCATGTAAAGGGCACACCATTCCTTTATTCCCTTTCTTAGGGTTGTGGAGAGAAACAGATTCTGGCAAAGGTGGGGTTGAAAACAAAACACAAAGGAAACACCAAAACTGTTCCTTGCATATCATTTTTTTTTTACCTCTATCCAGTTAGAATCCAAATTTGGAACAGGGATGAAAGAACGCTCATGAAAAGAATTCGAGGGTCAAACACACATGCCTTGTCCTGCTGACACCATTTTCAATTTTTCAAAAGATAATTTTTATTTACTCTAAATTACAAATAATATGCACTGGACCATTCCATATTTTTAGAAAAATACTGATTTATAAGTTAAACAATAGGAAGAGGCAGGAATTATTGGCTTATGAAAATCATCCAGCAATTCAGTACATTACTGTATGTAACACATCTGCAGACTGAGGGTAAAGTCCACACAATCAGGGGCTGGCCATTTAGAGGAGGAGCTAGGACTGGAATTCAGGTCTCACAGCCTCACAGGCCAATAATGCCTGGTTGAATATGAAAAAGCAAAGCAAGGGCCACATTAATCTAGTCTTAATAAAGATTAAAGTTGTTTCTATGTCACCTGGCATCGAGATGGCCAAAGTACACACTCTGAGTGATAGAAGGAGGCCTCCAGGACAGTCTGAGGTGTCAGACGGGGTACTCTGCCTGGCTGGCACCCCATGAGGTCCACAATAATAAAGAACTGCTAACATTGATGAAGAGTTTACTGTTGCTGGGCACTCTTTTTAGAACTTTACCTATATATTTCATGTGATCCTCCAACAACCCAATGCAGTTTTATTGTCTAAGTTTTACAGAGGGGAAGCAGGGACATGAAGAGTTAAGTCAATTGCCTACCGTCTCAGTAGCCAACAGGACTTGAAGCCAGGTGGTCTAAATCCAGAGCTGGTGCTCTTCACTACTGATATTTACTGAGCACTATGCTCTAAAATCCCTCTTCCCCCTTCTTAAATATCAGCCCTGACCACCACAGTCCCCTCAATAGCCCATCAGCGGGGGGAAAGGCCTTGTGGACCACTGGAGCTGAGATGGAAGGCAGCCAGTGAGGCTGGGCTCGGCCTGACCTGCCTGAGGTCTGGCCGGAATTATCACCCTCAGTCACGGTCAGCCAGCATGGGAGAGGGGCAGGCTCCTTGCCTCTGACCTGATGGAGGTGAAACGAAATAGGACGGATATGCTTTCCAGTGTGGTGGGAATGCCCCTCGGCCATGCCCACGGGGCAAGGAGACCCAGCATCCCTCACTGTGCCCTGCCTGGAAGCCAGGTCAGAGCTGGCCTAGCCTGGTTCTTGATCAACAACTAAAAAAAGGCCGTAATCAATTCCAGGCAGGGTGCAGGCAGGGGGAGATAAACCTTGAAAATCCATCTACTTCCAATCTACAAGCCCACGCCCTACCTGGCAAAACATACTCCCTGACACCCCAAGCCACCACCATGAACATGTACCTGCAGATGCTCTTAAAACTTAAGCCTGGGATCATATTTTGTTGCCTTTCAAAATATCTTCCCCCTCAGTGGATATGGATTTTCTAATTCTTCCCATGGGATTTGCTCCTCTTTGATCCTCTGAGTCTCTCTGCCTCCTAAGAACTTAAGCTGACCTTCTGAGGGTTCCCTTTTGTCTGCTTCCTCATGCATCTGCATTGCTTACTCCTTGGTATCTGGAAGGCATTTGGTTTCACAGAAGGCTTTCGAGGACTGCAGAAGTCAAAGACCAAAATTTACATTTGTAATGCACAGTCAAAAACAAAAAAGATTAAATAGATCTACTGTGTACCTACATCAGAAGACTCAATATTTAGATGTGAAGTCTCCTGAAATTGATCTATAGCTTTACACAATCCTAATAAAAATCCTAAAGATTAGCTTCCTTTGTAAATTAACAAATTGATTCTAAAGTTTATAAAGAAAAGCAAAGGATCTATGATTGCCAAAACAAAAAGAAACAAAGTTAGAGGTCTTACAATACCTGATTTAAAAATTTCCTATAGCTACCGTAACCAAGACAGCGCAGTAATGGTGAAAAGATAGGTATATGGATCAAAGAAAGAGAATAGAGTCCAGAAATAGACCAACATTTACAGTCAATTGATATTCGACAAACAGCCAAGGTTGCCCAATAAAGAAAAGGACAGTCTCTTTAACAAATGGTTCCTACAAAATTTGACACATACCTTCAAAAAAATGAACGTAGGCCCACAACTTGCACCATATACAAAAATTTACATGAAATGCATCATATCTCTAAATATAAACCTAAGAGTATAAATTATTTTTAAGATAACATAGGAAAAGAATATTTGCGATCTTGATGAGATGAAGAATTCTTGGTACACAACAAACACAAATGATAAAGAAGAAACTGATAAATTAGACTTCATTAAAAATTAAAACTCGACTCCGCCCTTCGGCGCGGCCAGGGCGGGCACGCTAAAGAAGACTGCTGGCCTTGTGGGGATGGCGGTATGTGAGAGTCCGCACAAGAGGCTAAGAATATCGTACACAAAAATTTTTGATGTTCTTGAGCAAATCCCTAAAAATGCAGCATTTAGAAAGCAGACAGAACAGATTACAAATGAGAAGCTGGATATGGTTAAAGTGGAACCAGATGTTAAAAAATTAGAAGACCAGCTTCAGGGTGGCTAAATAGAAGAGGTGATTCTTCAGGCTGAAAAAGAACTAAGTCAGGGGAGGAAAATGATTCAATGGAAACCATGGGAGCCCTTAGTGGAAGAGCCTCCTGCCAACCAACGGAAATGGCCAGTGTGATCATCATCAAATGACCTGTGTGTTGAAGGGAAACTGATGTAATTAAATATTTGTTAGATCAAAAATATTTCCATATTATTGACATCTAATAAGAAAAGTGACAAAGAACATACTTAGGAGACTTGTTAAAACTGATAATTATGGTAATACGGACTTATGAATCAGTTCTTGTTAAAGCATTCACTAAAATTATTTCAAAGATGGTATTTTATAAAATAGAGACTCTGTAAGATTTGAAAATTAACTGGAAAAATTTCTATATGTTTCAATGCACAGGCCCTATATTTGATAGATGAAATATTTTTAGTAGCATCTCTAACACATTTGATTTTTTTCTATTCTGAAGAAACCAGAAAGAAATTTATGATTGCTTAAACAAAATGTATAGGTAGGTCACTGTTTGAAGTGAGTAAGAGAAAAACCATTAAATTACAATTCATTGTAAAAAAAAAAAAAAAAAAGTAAAACTATTGTTTGCAAGCCACTGGTAAAAATAATAATAATTATGAAAAGACAAACCACTGGGAGAAAACATTGGTAAAACACATATCTGCTAATGGACTTGTATCTAAAATATACGAAGTCCTGTAATTCAATAAGAAGGAAAGACAACTTTTAAAAATGGAGAAAAAAGCCCTCACCAGTGTGGCTCAGTTGGTTGGGCAGCATCCTGTAAACTGTAAGGTCACAGGTTTGATTCCTGATCAGAGCACATGCTCAGGTTGCAGGTTAAGCACCAGTCAGGGTGCTTATGGGAAGCAACCAATCGATGCTTTTCTCTCTCTCCCCATCCTTCCCCTTCTCCTCTCTCTAAAATCAATAAGTATGTCCTCCAGTGAGGGTTAAAAATAAATAGAGAAAAGACTGTAACACACACTTCAAAGAAGATACAAATGGTAAATAAGCACATGAAAAGAGGTTCTACTCAGTAGGCATTAGGGAAATACAAATTAAAACCACAGTGATACCCCGCTGGGCGTGGCTCAGTTGATTGGGTATCACCCTTGCAAAGGGAGAGGTCACAGGTACGATTCCTGATCAGGGCACATGCTTGGGGTGTGAGTTTGTTCCCCAGTTAGGTTGTGTGCAGGAGGCAACTGATTGATGTATCTCTCACACTGATGTTTCTCTCCCTCTTTCTCCCTTCTTTCCCCTCTCTCTAAAAATAAAGAAGTAAAATATTTTTTAAAAACATAATATAATACCACTATCCACCTATTAGAACAGCTAAAAGAATAAAATAAAATAACAAATGCTTAACTGGAATACTCATACACTGCTGGTGGGAATACAAAATGGATCAGTCCTTTGGAAAACAGTCCTTTCATCCCATACTTAGGTATTTACCCAAGAGAAATAAAAAACTTATGTCCACACCAAGACCTGTTAGTGTTTCCTGCAGCTTTATTGATAATCACCAAAATCAGTAAGCAACCTAAATGTCCATCAACTAGGTGAATGGATGAACATGTTGTGGACTGTCTCCATAATTGGATACCACTCAGCAACAAAAGGAATGAATTACTGACACACACAGTGATGAATCTCAGAAGCATTATCCAAAGTGAAAGACACCAGACATAAAAGATGACATATTATGTGACTCATTTATGACATTCCAGAAAAGGCAAAACTATAGGTAGGGAAATCAGTAGTAGCCAAGGGTCAGGAATGGAAGGCTAGGATTGATTACAAAGAGTCACTAGGAAATTTTTAGGGTGGTGAAAATATTCTATATCTTAATTGTGGTGGTAGTGAAACTACTGTTCACAATTGTCAAAATTCAGACCTGTGTATCTAAAAAATATAAAATTTTCTGTATGAAAATTCTATCTCACTAATCCCTCCAAAGAGAAGCCAAATATTTCATTTCAAAAATATAATTTATAGCCCTGTGTGGCGTGTCTCAGCTGGTTGGTTATCATCCTGCAAAGTGAAGAGTCATCCATTCAATCCAGTCAGATCCCCAGTCAGGACACCTGCTTGGGTTGCACGTTTGGTGTGGTCTGTCGGGCACGTACCAGGAGCAACCAATTGATGTTTCTCTCCCTCTCTTTCTCCCTCGCTTCTCCTCTCTCTAAAAACAAATAAACAAAATCTTTAAATATATATAGATGTAATTTATAAGTAATTGCACTTATGTAAGACTAATCAGCCATGGAAAAATGGAAAAATCTGTGTTGGGAGACCCTTACATCAAATGAACACAGTTATGACTGATGATTTCAGACTTGGGGGGCACAAAAAATATTTTGACTTAAAAAGAATTTTACAAGGGACTTCCTGATTCTTAATTAACTCTTAAAGAAATGGTGCAGAGTTTTGCATCAACAAGAGGGGAATCTTTTGCACACATTTCCCCCCAAAGGATAAATTTTTTAAGTCAATTATCAATTATTACAAATGATCTTGGGCAAGCAGTTTCTGTTGTTTCGCCTGTAAAAAGTTACCTGATCTAAAGAGTTATCTGCATTGTAAAAGCTTAAAGTCTAATTTCCTTACTGGCACAATTTAGCTGAACCTCCAGGAGGCCTTTGAAAACCCTCTGATCTATGAAACTTGTGAATTCAAAGAAAGTCAAACTCAACCCCTTCCTGTCACCTCCATAGTTTGTGTGTGCGTGTGCGTGTGCGTGTGTGTGTGTCTGTGTGTTGGAGCAGGGCAAGCATGGCAATTGTCATTTAGATGTCGAGGGCTGCAGGATCAGAGTGCTGGGAAAACTCTGCCCCAGGTCACATGATTAACACTCTTCAAACAACGCAGACGCTGCCCACTGCTCCCCAGAGCCCAGCCCCACCCCGCATCCTCCCACACACTTGTCTGCCTGGAGGAGAGGCACTTTGACAGTTTTTACTTTGTCTCTCTCCATCCCATCATCTCAGATGCTCTGAGATTGTGGCCCTCTGTTGGGCAGGCCTCTGGGTCCAATCTATGTGCTGGCCAACTCCTTCCAAAGGAAGATGCTCCATAGGAACCCACAGTTTCCCAAGAATGCCTCAAACATCTGCCTCAGGAGTTAGGCAAGTGGGGTTTCCATGGTAGAGTAAGTGTAAGGCACTAGATTTTTCTCCTGCCTCCTGGATATAGACGATCAGCACACCAAGGTCTCCCAGGAGTCTTTACAGTAATGAAACCTGTTTAAAAGTGATTTCCAAACTCAATTAGCTAGGAAACTTTCTTTCATGTAATACCTATTTACATGCCATGGAGCTAGTGTTTCTACACACACTTAGATCAGTGCTATTAACTTGCTTGCATTTATATTTTTCCTTTTTTAAAATAACATTTTTTGAAACTTTTTGTTTCTAAGGAAAAAGATTCATGCAATATGCTAGCATTTATGTAAAAATGGGGAAGGTATTTCTATACATATTGATTGTAGATGTATAAACTACCTCTGGAATGATTTGGGGGACTAACTGATCACTGTAGCTGTTTCTAGAAGTGGGAAATGCATGGCTGGGGGCAGAGGAAAGTGAGACTTTTTACTGTGTACCCTTTTGTATCATATGAATATGTTACCTAGCAATCCATTAAATTAAAATCAGATTAAAATAATAGGTACTGCCCTGGCCGGGTAGCTCAGTTGGTTAGAGCACCGTTCTGATGTACCACACAGTTGTGGGTTCAATCCCAGGTCAGGGCACATACAAGAAGCAATCAATGAATGCATAAATCTGTGAAACAACAAATTGATGTGTCTGTCTCTCTTCCTTCCACTCTCTCAAATCAATGAAAAAAGCAAAATGAAATAAAACAGGTACTAAAAAAAGTGATATTTTAAAAAATATAAAAGCATTCACAAGTGCATGTGCATACACACACATGCACACATACCAGCCATAAGCAACACCAGAGATTACATAACCACTCTTAGTATTTGGTGTTGTACTTCAGTTTCACTTGTCTATTTTTGCTTTTGTTGCCTCTGATTTTGGTGTCACATTCAAGAAATCATTGCCAAGACCTATGCCATTAGTGTTTCTGCTATTTTTTTTTTTTAGAAGTTTTACAGTTTCAGGTCTTACATTAAGCCTTTAATCCATTTTGAGTTGATTTCTTTGTATGGTGTAAGGCAAGGGCCCAATTTCATTCTTTTGTATGTGGATATATCCAGGTTTCCCAGTACCATTTGTTGAAATTATCCTTTCGCCACAGTGTATTCTTGACACTCTTATCAAAAATCAGTTGACTGAATATGTGTGGGTTTATTTCTGGACTTTCTATTCTGCTGCATTGGTGTGTATATGTCTGCCTCCATGCCAGTATCATACTGTTTTAATTATTGTAGCATTGTAACATATTAAAATTAGAAAGTGCAATGCCTTCAGCTTTATTTTTCTTGCTCAAGACTGTTTTGGGTATTCAGGTTCTTTTGTGATCCCGTATGAATGTTGTTTTATTTTTCTGCTTCTGTAAAAAAAATGCCATTGAGATTTTGATATGGATTGCATTAAATCTGTAGATCATTTTGGGCAGCATAAACATTTAAAAAATATCAAGTATTTTAATCTATAAACATAAGATAAAATCACTTTAATTAAATTAACACAATAAAGGCCATATATGAAAAGCCCACAGCTAACATAGTAATCAAGGGGGAAATGCTGAAAGCTTTTCATCTAAGATCAATAATAAAACAAGGATACCCATTCTCACCACTTCTATTCAATATAGTCTTGAAAGTCCTGGCCAGAACAATTAGGCAAGAAAAAGAAATAAAAGGCATACAAATTTAAAAAGAAGAAGTAAATTTATCTATTTGCAGATGACATGATCATATATATAGAAAACACTAAAAACTCCACAAAAAAAGCTATTATAACCAATCAACAAATAAAGTTGCAGGACACAAAATCAACATTCCAAAACCAGTGGCATTTCTATACACTAACAGAAACTATCCAAAAAGGAAACTAAGAAAAAAAATCCCATTTACAATAGCATCAAAAAGAATAAAATCCTTTGGAATACAGTTAAGGAAATGAAAGACTTGTACACTGAAAGCTATAAAGCATTGATGAGAGATAAAGCAGACACAATAAGTAAATGGACAGATATCTTGGTGCCTGTACTTTGTACTTTTCAAAGTGTTTTCACAGATAGTATCTCATCAAGCCTGATGCCAACTCTATGTAGAAAGGGCAGATAAATGCTCACCAAAAGACAAGGAAACCAAGGCCCCAAGAGGTGTGGATGAGAAGCTGATCACTCAGCTGATCAGTGACAGAGGATTCAATCTGCCCAGCCCATGGTGTCTTTCTAAGGTCTTACTCAGATGACAGACCACCACTTAGTGAGAACCGATGGCAGAAAATACAATAGATCCACAGGGGTTATATAACCCCTCAAAGGCACCTCCACTGCAGGCAACAACCTCGATGGAAGATAATGCAACATAAGGCTGGGAATACAGGGTGGGGCAAAAGTAGGTTTGCAGTTGTTCGCATGGAAAGTAATACCATAATTAATAAATAACAATACAATAATAAACTGTTTCACGTACTTCACTGTATACCTACTTTTGCCCTACCCTGTTTTTACCATGTATCATGTTACACATTATTATAAATGTAATCACATACACAGATGTGCACTCTACTACATAATACCCTTCGGTGGCCTCAGGCTCAAACCCATACCCCTTAGTATAGCAGCCAAGGCCTGTCACAGGCCAGTCCCTCTCCAGGCCCTCATGTCACTGCCTACCTCCCCCTCCACGCATTGGCTGTGCTCAACTGCTCTGGTTCCCTGTGTGGGCAATGACCGGGGACACATATCTTCCCTCTCTGTTCAGTATGTACGTCTTGCCCTGGCTGGGTAGCTTAGTTGGTTACAGCACTGTCCTGATACACCGAAGTTGCAGGTTTGATCCCCCATCTGATCCCCAGTCAGGGCCCAAGAATCAACCAATGAAAGTATAGACAAGGGAACAACAAATTAGTGTTTTCCTTTCTCTCTCTCCCTTCCTCTCTCTCTAAAAATCAAGTTCAAATGTTAATTAATTAACAAAAAATTTTAAATGTACTTCTCATCAAATTAACATCTATTCATTCTTTGTTTAGGCATCACTTCCACCAGGGAGTCTTTCCTGAAAACAGGTGTGTGTGTACACATGCAAACACACAATCTTGGTCAGCTGTGCTTCTACTGCTCCCTATAACTCTGTTATTTATTCGTCCATCTGACCCCTAGACTATGAGCTCCTTGAGGTCAGGACATGAGCCCTTTCCCTCTTTGTATCGACCAGGGCAGGACCAGGCACACAGTAAATGCTCAATGCTTACCTAACAAATGTGAGAGCAAGGGAGGCACAGGATGATGTTGTTGCTCCGACAGATGCTTTGAAAAGGGGAACAGTATTAGAGAATCAAAGTGTCCGGGTAGGAGTAAGGGGAAAGTACAACTTCCCTGCTTGTGGAAAATATCTTAAGCGACTTTAGTGTGAGCTTTCATCTCTTCTTCTCTTGACCTCCTGACACAGGCAACCAGAAGGCTGATCTAGCCACAGGCTGCCGCTAAGCCAGGAGTAGGGACGCCTTTGCCAGTCAACAGAGCCAAAGTGAGCAGTTAAGGTGTTCACAGCTTAAGACTCAGAGGTTCAGAGAAGTGAGCTAACTGACCTGAATGCTCCAAGCAACTTAGCAACAGGGCTAGTTCTACACTTGAGCACTGGAATTCCAGTTCAGGGCTCTTTCCGCAGCACAAGGCACCCTTTGGGATCTGAGCTAAGGCACAGGACAAAAGAGGGCTGTGTTCTTGACCAACACCAAGGAGTCTAGGATATAACAGGAAGGACAGGACAAAAGGATAGAGGTCTTGAACGTAAGCATGTGCCAGACTAGCAATAATTAGCACAGACCCCAGAGGAGATGGCCTATCTAGAGAACAAGAACTCAGAGACATATTTTCTATCTCCTCCATGCTGGAGATACCATGTGTTTATTTTCCTGACTTTGACTCTGGACAGGGCACAGGCTGAGGATTCTTGGGTACCTTATTTTCAAAACAACCTGCAAAGTAGCTATTACATTCTCATTTGTACCATGAAGACAATAGAGCTGAGAAGTTTTAAGTAACTAGCTCAAGGTCACATAGTGAGTAAGTGGTGGGGTAGACATTAGAACCCAAGTTTTCTCCATTAACCAGAGTGGTTCTGGGTGATGTGAAAACTTTAAACTCTAGCTGTTAGAGTCTTAAAGTCTCAGTTTGCCATCTGCAATTGAAAATAATTTTGCATTGGTGTTCTTCAGTAGTAACAATGCACATGAGATTCACAAGGGTATTTCGAAGGTTCAATGCATGGTACAATGAGAGAAGGAAGATGAACATGTTTAAAAACAAACAAAAGCATGGAGGTGACCAACAAACTTTCTAGGACATTAACCTCTCAGTCAACAGCAGAGGAAAGAATGAAAATGTCTAAAGCGCAAGAATGAACCATGGTGGAGTAGCTAAGTTGGTTGGAATGTTGTCTCAATGTGTCATGGTTGCGGGTTCAATCCTCAGTCAGGGCACATGCAGGAATCAACCAATGAATGCATAAATAAGTGAAACAAGTTGATGTTTGTTTCTCTCTCTCTCTTTCTCTCTCTCTCTCTCTCAAAAAATATTTTGCTAAAACTCAAGAATGACTCAATAATTTGCTTTTCCTTGAAGAGCAACAGACACGTAAGTACACCAGTGACAAGAACCTCTATTAATGGCAGGCACAGGGGAAACCAAGGAGCACCCAACTCAGGCACCCAGCAGAGGGAATGGCATGCCAAAACAACCTATGTGAGAGCCCAGATTGCTAAGAGGACAGCACCCACATTTGATGGAAGGGAAAATGTGATGGTCAGTCTTACATGTCAGCCTGAATAAGCTACAGCCTTGTTTTTCAAACACTAACCCAGGCATTGCTGTGAATTTACTTTATAGATGTGATTATTAAGGGAGTTTATTCTACATAATCTCTATGTTTCAATCAATTGAAAGACCTTAGGAGCAGAACTGAAGAGCACTTATGAGTAGCAGCTTTGGCTTGTGCCTGAGATTTCCAGTTACACCTTCATGATGGCCAGACCTACAGATTTCAGACTTGCCTTGCTAGCCCCCATGGTCACACAGAGTCAATTCCTGGTAATCTATCTCTCACTGCTTCTGTTTCTCTGATTGAACCTTGACTGATACAGGAAGGCAGGCACCTTTTAGAAGGTGGAGAGAAAGGGGAGGCTTAGGGTGGAAATGGATTGGAGAACTTTGCAGTACATGTTAAAGGCTCTGGGCTTTTCCTGAAAGACAAAGGGGAGCAGCAGATGGGATCTGAGTAAATGAAGAGCAGAATTAAACCTGTCTTCTAGAGTGTCATGTCTGTCTACCTATAGGATGGAGAGTGAACCAGAGTGTATAGGGTCACACAGGAGATGGCACCACAAAAAGGGAGGAAGCTGGAGCCATAAGTCACATAGGAAATGGTGAGATCTTGGGTGGACAAAAACCCAGCAGTGGAAATGGAGAAAAGGGATGGATCTGAGAGACACTGATGACTGAGTCTCAAGGAACCTGGTGACCTACAGGCCTGGGGCAGGAGAAATAGGGTGGAGTAATCCAAGTTGATTTTCAGGTTAATGGTTCTCTTTATCCCACTGAACCTCAGTATTACATGGCAGCAGCTAGAGATTCTCATCAACTCCCCAGGTGCTACCCACAGATCATCCAGCTTGGTAACAACAATATGCCTACCAGAGACCCTGTTGTGAGCCCTTTGGCTCTTTCAAACTGAACCATTCAACTGCCCCTGCACAGAATAAGGTAAAATGCAACATCTGGCAGAACAAAGCCAGAAAAATATGGCTCGAAAGATTGTGTGTGGGAAGGAGGGAGGTCAGAGCAGGGGCATGGTCAGAGCAGCTGTTTCTGCCATTTTCTGGGCCTTGGGGTAGACGAGAGGCCTGGTGGGAATCTGATAGCCTCTCAGGGAGTGTGAGCGCTGGTGGAAACCACCAGAGCCTTTACAGGAACCCTGGGAGGACTGGCAGTGAATAGAGCGGAAGGCAAGAAACCCAAGCAACACCAGTCAAATCAAAGCCTTCATTCTGTCTCCTGTCTGCAAAATGGGCAGAATTTTTCAGGCTCACCACCTAACAGAAGAAAAGGAATAATCAAGCGAGAAAAGATGGGGGAAAAACCAAGATCTGTCTGAGAGAAGGAAGAGGTGGAACACAAGCATCTGTTCTTGATGACTGTCCAAATGATCTTGTCATGACCAGGAGTTTCTCTATGACCTAGACAGTGCTCATCAACAGAATGACATTTTAGAAGAGGAGAAAAGACAGGAATTAAAAACATTCATTACTGGGGTTTTACTTCCAGTAATGGTGAACAAGATCCTACTAAACCAACTCTTTTGCCAGTAACAACTATAACTCTAGACAAAATATAAAAACCTTTACCTGAAGGTACTACAAAGCAACCAAAACCAAGTAGAAACTGTACGGGAGGTCCTTCTGGGAAGAAATGGCACTGGATAACTTCCCCATTTTTTACAGCTCTTCACCTAAAGGCAGGCTCCATTAGAAGCCAGGCCAGGAGGCTAAAATTTTGGTAGAAACCCACAGTCTTAATAACTTAAAGAATCTAAGGACACAGTTTGGAGTGGCTACAACAGTAGGAAAGGGATGTTGGAAAAGACTGAGTCACAGATATGAAACCCCAAATTTTGCATAAAAACTCAGCCTGACTTTACGGCTGAAATATGAACTACACAAGCAAGGTCACAAGGAGCCTACCATAAGGGAGTTTAGCTGCCATTTACTGCAAAGGAAATAGTGTTTGGAGTCTAGCCAAATGAAGTACTTTATAAAATAAACAACAACAAAAAAAGCACTATATAAAGAACCATAAAACCCGGAGTCCCTATAACACATCACTCATAATGACAGAGATATAATCCACAGTACTAGACAATATAGAAACAGAAAAATACGACCTATTCAAAGAAAAGGCAATCAGTGAGAGTGACTGACTAACCCTGAGATGACCGAGATGTTAGAATTGTATTTTAAAGAAAATGATATAGCTATGCTGAAAGATAAAATAAAAAATATGCTAGTAATAAACAAATTGGAAATATCATCAGAAATTTTAAGATATTTATTTAAAGATAACCAAATGGAATCTACCCAAAAATAAAAATATATGTCCACATAAAGACTTGCACAGAGATATTCACAGCAGCATTATTCATAGAGGCCAGAAAGTGGAAATAACCCACATAAGCAACCACTGATAAATGGATAAACAAAATGTTCTATATCCACACAACAGATTATGACTCAGCCATAAAAACAAATGAAGTTCTAATACATGATACAACACAGATAAACCTTGAAAACATTATGCCAAATGAAAGAAACCAAGCACAAAAGAAACACATATTGTGATTCCATTTAAATGAAATACCTAGAACAGGCAAATTCATAGAGACAGAATAGAAGACAGCTTAGTGGTTGACAGGAGTTGTGGAGGGGAGCAGAGAGAGATTGCTAGTTCTGGAATTAGATAAGGGTGATGGTTGCACAACATTGTGAATATCCCAAAACCCACTGAATTATGTACTTTAAAATGGTAAATGTTATGCAATGTGAATTATATTTCAATTTTTTAAAAGATAAAGTAAAAAAATTATGGGAAACTGGGTGATGAATATAGAACTCTGTAGTATCTTTGTGATTTTTCTGTAAATCTAAAATTATTCCAAAATACAGTTTATTTGAAAATAATACCATTTATAATAGCATCTAAAACATAAAGTTCTTAGGCATAAAAACTTAACAAAAGATATTCAAGGCCGGTACACTAAAAAGTACATTAAGGACACTCAAACAGAGAGATATACCATGTTCATGAAATGTTAAGATGTCAATTCTCACCAAATTAGGGTGACCAATTCTCCCAGTTTGCCTGGGACTAAGAGGCTCCCAAGATGGCAAGACTATCATTTCTAAAACGAGGGCAGTCTCAGGCAAACCAGGATGAGTTTCTCATCTAATTTGATATTGATCTACTGTTTTAATACAATCCCAAGCAAAATTCCAGCTGGATTATTTTTAAAGAAACTGACAAGCTGATTCTAAAATGTATATGGAAAAACAAAGAACTTAGAGTAATCAAAACAATTTTTAGGAAGAACAAGGTTAGAAGACTCACAGTATCTGATTTTAAGTCTTACTATAAAGTGCAATAGGACAGTATGGTATTGGTGAAAAGATAGGCTCAAGGTCAATGGAAATAGACCTGACATAGTCAACTGACTTTCAATAAAATTGCAAAGGCAATTTAGTAATAAAGGCTAGTTTTTTCAACAAACTGTCCTCGAATGATTAGACACTTATATGCCAAAAAAAACCAAAACCAAAAACAAAATGACATTGCCCCAAGAGACAAAAATAAATGGGAATTGAAAAAAAACAAAAACGAAAACAAAAACCTAACTCAACCTATACCTCATATCATTCACAAACATTAACTCAAAATGGATCACAGACCAAATGTAAAACCATAAAACTTCTAGAAGAAAACACAGAAGACAGTTATTGGGTTAGGCAAAATTTTTTTACAGAAGCAGCAAAAAGTACAACCCATAAAGGAGAAAAAAGATAAATTAGATAATGAAAATTTAAAACTCCTCTCCAACAGATACCATTGTAAAACTAAATAAACAAGCCATAGGCTAGAATGTAGTCACAAAGCCTATTTCTAACAAAGGACTGGTATTTAGGATACATAAAGAACTCCTACAATTTGGAATAATTAAATAACAAACAATAAATATTAGTAATAAGACAAACAATCCAACAAAAAAGCAAAAGATTTGAACAAACATTTCACAATGGAAATTGATAAGCACATGAAAAAAATGTTCAATCCTGGCCAGGCAGCTTAGTTGCTTAGAGCGTCATCCTGATAGGCTGAGGTTGTGAGTTCAAAACTCTGTCAGAGCGCACATAAGAATGAACCAATGCATGCATAAATACACTGAACAATAAATCAATATTTCCCTCTCTCCAAAATCAATTTAAAAAACAAAAACAAAATTAAACATAACCTACTCAGTGAGTTCTGCTAGGTAAGAACTCAATAAAAATAGAAGCATAAAAAAACTTGTACATTAATATTCACAGAAGCTATATTCATAATAGCCATAAACTGGAAATTTCCCAGGTGTTCATCTAAGGGAAAATGGATAAACTGTGGTATATTCATAAAATGGAATTCTACTCAGCAATAAAAAGGAACAAACAGTAAAATAAGAAAGATGAATTTCAGGAATATGAAGCTGAGTAAAAGAATCCTCACACAAAAGAGTACATACTAATGATTCCATTTACATGAAGTTATTGAATGGGCAAATTTTATGGTTTAAAAAAATCAGAAGAGCGGTTACTTACGAGGGTGGGAGCAGAGGTGACTGGGAAGGGGCAAAAGGGAACTTTCTGGGGTAATGATAGTGTTCTAAATCCTGTTAGAAGTTTGGGTTATACTCATTTATTTTATATATATATATATATATATATATATATATATATATATTTAATTTTATTTATTTATTTTTTGAGAGAGGGGGAGGGAGGGAGAAAGAGAGGAGAGATATATCAATGTGAGAGAGCTATATTGATCGGTTGCTTCTCATGTGTCCCCCACTGGGGACTTGGCACGCAACCCAGGCATGTGCCCTGACAAGGAATTGAACCAGTGACCTTTCGGTTCTCAGGCCAGCACTCAATCCGCTGAGCCACACCAGCCAGGGCTATTTATACATTTGAAAAATGCACCAAATGCTACAGCTATGATTTGTACATTTCACTAAATTTCACCTTAAAAATTCCACTGACTACTAAAATCTACAAGATGTCCTACTCATTCAAGGCAGGACCTCAGAAACAAGACAGAATAGGAGCTGGACCACTCCCTCTCCTCACCATCTCTACATACTCCCCTAAATCACAGAATAAGTCAGACAACATTTCAGATGTTTGATACCATCAGGCACCCATACCCTTGAGCTGATCCTCTCCCACACCAGATCCCAGAATAGATTCTGAAATCAGCCATTTTTAACTAGCATAAATTAGTGACTGGTCTCTACTCTTCAAGGGTACTTGCAATTTTGCCTTGATATATCTCTCTGTGCTCAGAGATGTTTCAGGAAACAGGTAGGAGGGACTTGAAGAGAGGTGGGAAGATTCTCACATTAGTTCTCCTTCACCAGCTTGACCTGCCTGATCTGTAGTCTCCACCCCTCTTCCCCAAAAGCACACAGCAGGAAACTCTGGCCTAACTAAATCAGAGGCAGAACCTGCAGTGCCCACACATGTCAATGTGGGCTGGAGAAACTATGAACCAGTCAGCTTCCAGAACATAGGTTCCTACTTAGTTATCCTCTCTTTTTATTTTTGTGATCCTTACCCAAGGACATTTGTTTCATTGCCTATAGAGAAAGAGGAAGAGAGGAAGGGGGAATGAGGAGAGAGGGAGGAGAGAGGGAGAAAGAGAGAGAGAGAGAATGTGAGAGAGAAATATCAATTGGCTGCGTCTTGCATGCGCCCCGACCAGGGACTGGACCCACAACCCAGGTGTGTGTCTTGACTGGGAATCAAACCAACTGAGTCACACAGGCCCGGGCCAGCTATCCCATCTTGAAATGAATGTGAAAGAAACAAACTGATTCCATGTTCTCTTTGAGAACATGCAACCCTGAATGAAAGATATTTAAAAACACAGAAATAATGAATTAATGAAACACAGGAAGACACAATCAATAAAGCAAATAATTTTAAAAGTGCCATAGGCATTCTTATTCAATGAGAAAAGATGGAAGGTCACGTTGGGCATGAAAGGGTAGATACCTCAGCTATAAATTTCAGAAGAAGGGAACAAACTTATTTGGCCAAGTGGCCTTCCCTCCCCTACCCCAGGAAGCCATCATCAATCTTTCACTTACTTAGTAGGTATGGACCCAGAATAACAACTGATTCACCCAAACAAATACAGGTGTCCTCCACCCCTACCACCTGCAGTGGCTCAGCTAGGTCAACAGACGTGTCTCCCTCCCGCTTCTAGAGCTCACCCCTTTCATCTGCTAATGTCATTTGCTAATTTAAAAGAAAGGAAAAGGAAAGAAAGAAAAAACACTTGACTAGAGCACAAAAGAACAGTTAGCTTCATGTTATCATGCTAAAAACCCTATGTTGTACCTGAAACTAACAAAAAATAATATTGAATGTCAACTGTAATTGAAAAATAAAATAATAAAAAGAAAAGCTCTTATGTCCTTCTGTTTAGGAAAATGCTCTCGGCCTGGGAAATATTTTCTCACCAGAGGGAAGGTGAAGTACAGAAAGTGAAGCGGGAAAGAAAAGGCACAAAACCTGGAGAAAACAAACTCCTACAGACCTCAGAATCAGGTCTACATCTGGGGCTTAGGTCACTTCTGTCTGTTTGGCCAAGGCACTCAGTCATCATATTTTATGAGGTCCCACGAGCCTCAGGTCCAGAAGGACCCATGGGAGCACAGTGGGTCTATAAAGCTCATGGCCATACCTCGTTCCCTGCCAGCATTTTGTCTCAGCTGACTGGCAATATCCCTATGCCCAGATACTTTTATGTAGGAGTAAGTAAGCCTTAAAAAAAAAAAAAAAATACAGCAAAGAGACCAAATTGATCTAACCAAACTGATCTTTTGTGTCTTTTTCTAGTATTCTGCTGGTTCCCACGAAATAACAAGAATGGTGCGAAACCTGCAATAAAGCACAGCTGCCCTTCCCTTGCCTCCCTGGAAGCCCATTTTAGCTTCTGGAAACCAATGTTGCCAGATTCAGGAAAGCAAGCAGACTGAAACTCCCACGTTATTCCTCGCAAGGCAGTTCCTCCGGCCTTCGCCACCTTCTGGGGCTCTAAGATGGCCCAAGAGCTGCCCTGATGCCTTCTCACCTCGGATCTGACACAAGGACCCCACGTTAGATTAGTAATTAGCCATTCTGTCCAAAAAACCTCCTCCCATGTGAATCCATTGACCTGCATCAAGTAAGATCTTTCCCCATTTTGCTCCTCAAAATGTCCCAACAGGTCGTTTTGCACAATTCCAGCTAATTGTCTGAATTCTTATCTGGACTCTGTTAAAAACCTCAAAATCATTTCTGCCAAGACACCCAAGTCAGGGATGATGAACCAGCAGAAAGTCCACTGTACTGCATACTCCATAGAATGCAGCGTCCACTGCATCCCTGGTTATGCAACGAAGTAGTATTACCTACTAGTTTGGTCAATCAGAGCATCTGGTGATGTGTTCACTTTGTCCACTGCATCTTTCAGATGGCAGCAAACAGGGCAAACCCAGGAACCAGCATTCACCACTGCTCACTGGACTCCAGATAGTGACATCATGGCTGCCTCTGGCTTAGCACAAGCCCTCTCTATTTCACCCTCCAATCAAGACCCCAACTCCACCTATCCCCTTTCTTCAATACAGTCTATGCTTATCCTTCAAAAGGGGGTGGGGGAACCAGAGAATGCAACTGCTAATTCAAACCAGAAAAACCGAGGACACAGAACTGAAAAGAGTTTTTCATCCAGCCTGTCTGAAACACCCCTTTCCCTGTGAGAATGTTGGCTTTCAGAGCCAAAAACCTATTTTCTTCACTCACTCCAGCAAGTAAAAGGAGATGAAATGTTATGTGGCTTTGCAAATGAGCGCTTTTTTTGCTCTTAAGGGAAGAAAAAGGGTGTGTGTTGGGGTGAGGTAGTGGGGAGATACCAGACAGAATGGTAATACGTGGAGGAGGTGACAAGCCAAGGTTTAACCTCACTGACCTGGGATGTGGAGACATCATCTCTGAGCAGATGATGTACAACATCAAGTGCCTCTTACCCCTGGGGGCTAAAACAAATGTTTTTTATTCGCTGCTCCTCCTCTGAGGAGGAGGATTTATGGACTGAGAGCGGGTTCCTTGGTAGGAGTCAAAATTCAGGGCTGGAACAACTGGTGACTTGTCAACAGCACACCATCAAATCGTTGTCACAAGCCCACATAAATGCAGACAGACAGAACCAGGCTGTTACGGGGAGCTGACAGCCCGCCCGAGTTTAGTGGCCGGTGCCAGAGAACATTCATTCAGAGGTGCAGTGGTTTAGTTTCTCAAATGAGAAGCTATTCTACACAGGCAAAAATCTGCTGTCTGTCTTCAAACAAATGGGCTCTCTGAAAAGACTGGAAAGGAGGAATTCTATTTAGCCGATGGGATGTGTCCAGAGAGCCATTTGTCAATTTTTTTACCGAAGCAGTTAACAACCCCAAACCTTCTGCTAGGCCCTGGTCCAAGACCAGCACACCACCCAGTACAGCAGTGTATGAAAATCAAAGACTTTGCTCCAAGTCTGTAATAAATAAAGTAAGTAAACAAATAAATAAATAAAACCTGGCATCCAGTTCAGAATCGGTAGATTCTGGTCAACCCCTAATGCTCCCCCATGGGACAAAGACTGAGGCCCCTATCTCCTGACCGAACCTCTGGCACAGTCTTTCTCCCCAAAGCATCACTCTCCTAAGTAGAAGTTCCTTCGGCCAGGAGCCTGTGAGCTCCACTGGCTGAAAGGTTTAAGGAATGGAGGCCTCCTGGAGCTGGCCCAGGGCAGCAGCCAGACGTATCTTGGGGGCCAGAGCGTCAGTGTCCCAGCTGAAGGGAATGCCTTGGAAGGACAGCCCTCCACCAGCCACCGTCCTGTTTCCTCAATCCCTCATACCCCGCCCCCCACCCCGCTCCCTCAGAGTTAAGCCGGGAGTTACCCGCGCCCCGGTAACCAGGGCTCGGTCTCCACATCGCCTCTCCTAGCCCCGCACTTACCCACTGCCCTGATGCGGAAGCCGCGGGGCGGGCGCAGCGCCCGGCGGCACCAGGCGTCGCGCAGCACCTGCAGGCTGGCGGGAGGCGCGTGCACCAGCAGCACCCCCCGGCGCAGCCAGCCCTGGAAGGTCAGCCGCGAGGCGGCGCGCGCCAGCCGCGAGTTCCAGAAGCAGCGCACGTTGGCGCGGCGAAAGGCGCAAAACACCGCGCGCCCGCCCGGGTCTTCCGCGACCCCCGCCGTCTTCGGCGCCTCCAACCTGCACAGCATCAACGCCAGCGAACCCGGAGCCAACTGCACGGGCCGGGCCATGCTGTGAGGGCGGTCGTAGCCTGCAGCCTAGCGCATCGGCTAGCGGGCGGGCGCGGCGGGCGCGACGGCCGCGGCTGGCGCGCAGCACTGGTGGCAGAGGCGTCGCACGCCTGGCGGGCGGGATCGGCTTACTGCGCGCGGCGCCGGCTGTCCAGAAACCGGACTCGAGGGGGCGGGGTCAGCGGTGCTCCGCGAGGCCGGTGGTGGGGCGGGACGTGCGTCCCTGTGGCTGGCCGCTGCCCTCACCCGCGAGGCGCCCGATAAAGGTTTCCAAGTGCCCAGTTACCAGGTCACTCTCCACACCCCAGCCAAGGTTCTGCCCGTCCCGCCCCGGGCGACTGCCTTTACTTCCCAGCTCCCCGGCAGCCCAGAACTCCCCTTGTTCCCATGGGCCCGCACTGGGGACTGTTCCAAGTACTAGGGGAGCCCCTCAGCCCCTGGAGAGCCGCCTCCCACCGCGGCGCTGCGGCACGGCCAGGCGTCCCCAAAACCGCGAAGATCAGGGTGGCCGCTGTCTCCCTGGCTTTGTAGTCGGTCCCAAGTGAGAGAGGTCTCGAGGGACGGACAGCCTGGCAATGTCATGAACCTCGCTTGGACCGGGAGTCAGAAACCCAGGTTGAGCCTCCCTCAGCTCCTAACCTGTTTAGGCATTTTACTTCCCCTCTGCCTGAGCTTCAGCTGACTGTCCTATACAATCTGGAGTTGAGGCTCTAGTCTAAGGACCTTTTCATCCAACTTTCTAAGACTCTAGGATCTGAACCCGCCCCTGGGACATTGGTGATAAGGGAAGTAAAGTGTTCCAGAGGTGCCGTGGGCTGAATCTGGAGATACTTACGATCTGTCAGAGCACTGTAGCCTCGGAGCAATGAGGGACAATTCAGACCCACTGAGTGAAGGCTCCTCGAGGAGGAACAGGAAAAGGAGAGGAAAGGCATTACTGCTATAGAAAGAGGCCGTATAAGAGAGAACAGAGGTGCTTGGCAAGATGGGAGCCTCATTCCAGACCCCCTACTCCCTCCCTAATCATCAATAATAACTATAGTAATCTGAGATAACTGTACCTGGTCCCTAGTAAGTCATTATCACAAATAAATGATAAATGATGTTGAATAACACTCATTAGCATTTATTGAATACTGTATACTGGGGCATTAATGTCACAACTCTGTATTAACTTCTATTAGCATCTGTGATTTACAGGTGAGAAAACTGCAGCTAGGTTAGATTAAGATGTGTTTCCCAGTCACAGAGACAGTAAGAAATGGAGTCAGACAACTGCCAAGTCCAGGTTCCCCCTGACAAATAAAGATGACAAATTTTCCAATTCAAAGAAGTGTGCAAGCCTGAGAGAACATTCTCACATCTAAATTCTGACTCATGGATGGATGGATGGATACAGCACAGAGCCCAAATGAACTAAACTATGTCTGTATAATCCATAGGGAGAATAAAAAGATCCTTCTCAGAATTTGTCTCATGAGTAACTCTGACTTTGAACTCCATAGGGTCCATAGAGTAGCATCCAGTGTAGTATCTTTTCCATAATAATTATGACAATGATGATTCCCATTTACTCTCAGCTTACTCTCTGCTTAGGGTTTTACATGTATGATCTAATATTATTCTCAAAATTAACCCTCTGAAAGGGAAAATATTATTAAGCTCCATCTTTCACAAGAAAAACAAAAGTTTAGAAAGTTGAGGCACAAAGCTAATAGATGGTGAAGCAGAGATCCCAATATCTCCTTGGCCACCCACCTGGCTGGAGAGGGAGGCCGGAAGACCATCATCCTGACTCATTGGACCTGTCTGGTGTGAAGAGTCATCCTGGACTTGATTCTGTCACCCAGGAATTTTAACTGGAAATACACAGAGACAGGCCTTTGATAGCAGAGCCTGTTGCTGCAAGGAGGCCCCAAATATGAAGTTTCCCAACTATGAAGTTTCATGGCCTGAAATTATGAGATAGAGAACTGTCTTAAACTGTGGCAACTTCTGTTCAGATGTGTGAAATTTCTTGTTTTATTTAAGCTGGTCCAATTAACAAAGAAGAGGAGGAGAAAAAAATTTAAACTGTACAGCCAAATATATATCCACTCATTTTCCCCAAGGAGCAGCTACCCATCCACCCCTAAATACTCCCTGGCCAGGTAGCTCAGTTGGTTAGAGCATCATCCTGATACACCAAGGTTGTGGGTTTGATCCTCGTCAGTGCACATGAAAGAATCAACCAGTGAATGCATAAATAAATGGAGCAACAAATCAATGTTTCTCTATCTCTCCTTTTGTTCCTCTCTCTAAAAATCAATAAGTAAAAAAAAAAGGTATTTTTTTAAAAAAAAGGTATGCACATATATTCATGTACTGTAGCTGGAAAATCTATAGAAGGGAAAGGGTACATTAGAAGCTAATGACAACAGTGGTTACCTCTAGAGAAAGGAACAGGGAACAGGGTAAAGAGAAGCTTTCTTTCACTGTGTATTAATTACCATGTGTAAATATTTGTTCAACAAATAGTTACAGAAATACATATCAGGACATTAAGATATCATCTCTGGTCATTTTGACAAATGGGAATTTTAACAACTGTCAGCCTTATTCCCTCAGGAGTAAATAATTGCTAACAATTTACTTCACTCTTCTCCTCCCCTACTTCCAGATGATCCTTCTCTTGTCCACCTTATCATGCCTGAAATTCCTGCCCAGATAATCCCACTGTAGGAAGAGCATGTCTCCAAAGTCACTGTTAAGGCGCATACAATGCCTCTCCTGTTACCACATTTTTGTGCAGATTCTTTTAGCTCATCCAATTTGCTGTTGATTTCAAAAGTGCAGTGGCCCTTCATGGGACAGGACACAGGATCTGTAAAGAGCTTTTGGGCTTCAGCACCACTGAAGAAGATTAACGTGGCTTGTGCTAGAGGAAGGAACGGGAAGATGGTGTCATAACTGAATTGCAGAAGTGACACCAGTGGGAAGTATCTCTCCCAAGAGTCGCTCACATGGAGGATACTTGCTGATACCTTTGGAGACTAGACCAAGGGATCGGCCTTGAGAACAACAGTGAAAGGATCTCTGAGGCAACACCAAAAAGACCATTGTGAGGGCCTCTCTGAGCCAACACAGAGTTTGGAGCTTGGTAATCAGAGGAGGTAAAGGAGCAGCCCTTGACATCAGTGCTGTGTGGCAGTATGTACCAGGGTAACTATAATGAGCATCCTGGGAAAAGACCAGGCCCCTTGCCCCATTTTCTGCATACCAATGTTGTGTGTGTGTGTGTGTGTGTGTGTGTGTGTGTTTAGTTTTTGTTTTTGTTTTTTGACAACTGCAAGGAGTAGAATCCCCAAAACATGGTTAAGAGTCAAACTTTAACCAACTCTGACAAATGGAACTTGGCATTTGCTTTTATTTGGTTTAGAAAACTGGGCCTTGAAAAAGAAGAAATTCACACTTGCTGTATTATAATTGCTATAGAAGGTAAACTGGATTGTTTGATGCTTACATATGCCTGGTGTCTGTCCTAAGCAGAGTGTTCAATGCTCTTCACACCCTGACTCCAGCCTGTCTTTCTAGCTTCATCTTCATTTCCATTCCTGACCTCCTTCTCTAACCCACACCAAGGATCTTGTGATCCAGCAACTCAAAATTACACACCTTCCCAAGCAGATGCTCCCACATCTTTGTTCACACTATTCCATCTGCCTAGGAGGCCTTTTCTCTTTCTACCAGGTGGTATCCTACAAAGCCCAGCTTATAAAGCCTGTGACACATCCAGAAAGATTCCATCTGTTCTTGGAGCACATTGTTAACACATGTGTTAGGAGCTATAATATTTATTTACCAGTTCCATCAGGCAACCGGAGAGAACATAAGGGCCAGGCCCCTGCCTGATTCATCTCTGTGACCCAACACATAGCCCAGTGTCTGGGCTATAGATTCATTCCACCTAAATCAAATCTAATTTAACTAGTGATTCTTCCAGGATAACCATGCTCTTGCTGCTTTCTCAGTGGTCTGCTGTCACTATGCACAAACACACTTCTGGTTTCAGGGTAAATCACAGGAAGACATGGTTGTCCAACAGTCAATGCTCAGGGCAAAGTCTCAAGGACAGGTACACCCAGGACTCACACACCCAGGCACCTGGATTTCGGTGACTTGTCTGGAGTCTGTTTACAACACACATGTTATACTGAGGATGATGTTTGGATTAATCCCCTTAAAATTTTTTCCACATCAGATTCATCAGGCTAAAGCTCCTACATCTTAATTTAGAAAAATCAAGTCTTGACACTTAAGGCTGACTTGGAAAGCATTTCCTATTTGGATTCTCTTTATTATGATCGTTTCCACTTCTACAGCACCTTTCTCCCCTTTACCAGGAAAACAAAAGGGTAGAGGGCTCTGGAGACTGGAGACTCTTGTTTCTATTTCTCAAATGAAAATGTGAGATTTTGCTAAGCAACTGTGCGGACTCAAAGGGCAGAGAAAAGGAAGTGGGGACAGGAGGACATTTAATGCCATTTCTTTAAAAAAAATTACTTTATTTATTCTGCTTACCTTAAGTAAGACTCCAGACCACACTAGCTTTATCTGTAAAATAGGAGTGAAAATACTTGGCCCACCTGAAGGATTCCTTAGGGTCCCTTCCAGGGTCAGGATTCTACAGCTCTGCATTCATACCCAAAGACAGAAACCTAACTTATTTGAAAAAGTCATTGAGTCCAATGTGGTATTAAGAGATGCAAAATCAGAGCCTGAGAGCTAGGTATCCCCAGAGCTGATTCTGATTTGCCTTTAAACAGTTCATTTCTTTATCTTTCCACTAGTGGCAAGAGGCCAACAAAGAAAATAGTATTGGAGAAAAACAGGTTCTTAGCTTGGAACACTAAAAGGCTAACAGTATCAGGAACCCCATGGTTTTGATGCGCCAAGTGTTAAAGAAAAAAATTATTCTTCCCTAACCAGCAAGACTCAGTTGGTTGAGCATCATCCTGCAAAGCGAAAGTTTGCCAATTTGATTCCCAGTCAGGGCACGTGCCCAGGTTGCAGGCCAGTCCCCATTTGGGAAGTGTACCAGAGGTAACCAATAGATGGGTTTTTTCCCCACATCGATGTTTCTCTCCTTCTCTCTCTCTCCCTCCCCTTCTCACTAAAAAAAATAAATAAGTAAAATCATTTTTAAAAAAGAAAAGAAAAAACTATTCTGACATTTGTTAAAACCATAAAGACGACTTTATTAAAAATTATTGCAAAGTTTAGATAGCAGACAGCTATGAAGCAAAGACAGCAAAAAAGCCGGGGATTTTTGCCAAAGAGCAGGATGAGGGATTTGGTGGATAGAAAATTCCTAATGGAAGACCTTAAGGGTAGTATTCTTGCTAACTTGTCCTAACAGAAATCTTGCTAATGGCAGGTCAAGGATTTATACATCAAAAGTGCATGTTGAACTGATTAGATATCAAGGGTGAGGGATTTCAACTAAACTGACTTAGTAGAATTTTTGCTAAGACTGGCTGGGCAGGCAGAGGACAGGATGGGGCCCGAAGTCAAAGCCTCATAGGAACCTGACCAAAGTATGGTCAAGACGAGTCTTTGTCAGGAGCCAGTAAGAACTTCTTGTCACTCTGCCCCTCCCCACTCCATTAAAGAACTAAGACCTAAAAAAAAAAAACACATTTAAATCTTCCATGGGTCGGAGGAAGGTAAGAGGGGATAGAGGGGATAAACAGTAATGGAGGAAGACTTGGCTTTGGGTGGCGCACACACAATATAGGGTACAGATGATGTGTTGTGGAATTGTGCACCTGAAACCTATATAATTTTGCTAACCAGGGTCACTCCAATAAATTCAATAAAAAGGAAAAATAAATATATGACACATCCCATAACCCTATTTTTGTTTGGGAAGTAGGGAACTGGAATAATTATCATTATATTAACAGAAATTATATCTAGATGGTAGAATTACAAGCAATTTTATTTGAGTTTTTTCTATACTTTCCAAAAATTGTATAATAAAAAAAGCCCCAATACCTTTTGGTTTAAAAGAAGTTAAGGCAGCTGACTCTGCTACACTGGACTCTTCAAAGCCTATAGGCTTTCTAACGAAAATGAGGAGATTCAATCACTCTACCTCCCCATTAAACTGAGGGTCAGAGGGCAGATCTCAGAGCTGGAAAAAATTACTTCCGGAAAGAAAACTGGAGCACCAGCCTGTTACAAAGGCTTGCAACTAAGTGCCCTGGAGCCAGAGCAAGTCAGCAAAATTCTTACTATTTGAAACATGGAAAATCAGATTAACTCTTTCCTGACAGCCTCCCCTCCCTGCCCCCACCCCTATTCCCCCCAAAAGAATAAAGTATGAAGGTCTGAGGCAAGGTGCCAAAACCAGTTCCAGGATTTTAAAGGAGAAACCACTTCTCTTCAGTTTTATAACAGCCAAGGGTGTAAAGCTAGGCCTCATATCCCACTATTTACATGCAAATCAGATCTAAAAAAATGAAGCTGGCCCAGGTCCAGGTACTCAGATCTCAAAGGAGCTCTGTTTCCAGAAGGCCCTGCCTTCTAGCTACAAGTCTCTCCTCTGCTTTCTTATGGAGGGAGAGAAGAAGAGATGCTAAGGCATCTCATTCACACACTGAAGTTCTCAGAGATTGGGAAACAAACTGTTGCTTCCCCTCTTCTCACAATCTACCTGTTACCACCTGTTCAAGCTTCTTAACAGCAGGAATCCAGGATTACCTTTTATTCAACCACATATGCGCTCTAGAAGATCCCACAGAGCACTGCTCAAGAGCAAAAAAATGGCTCTCTGAACAAGATGGTAAAGAACAAAAGTGTAATAGGGGCGCACTAGCCCTTCAAGTTAGTGCCCATCAACACTGGTTTAGTACTAAACAGATGTAGTTCATTCAGCATTTTACAGAGGATCCAAATAAAATAGGAGACTTTGTTTAAGTAATTATCACACAACAATAATAAATACTTACTGAGCCTGCTAAATTTCAGGTACCACTTTGGGTAGTAAAGAGGAAGACTGAACCTATAACCAGGACAAAACTCTTAAGCAACTGAGCCACCTGGCCAGGGCCAAGCTAGTGTTTTTAAAAATATCATAGTCTTCATAACAAATTCATGACAAGAAAACAAAGCAGGGGAGGAGATAAAACCTAAAAGAAACTGAGAGACATGTCAACCAATGGATTGGAAAGTGTGGACCTTATCTGGATCCCAATTTGAAGAAACCAAATGCAAAACAATTTATTAGAAATTGAATGCTCACTGGACATTTGATATAAACAACAAAAGGAAAAACAAAGGAATGCATGAAATATGATTTATGAAAAAATAAATATGCTCTTTCTTATTTATTTATTAAAGTATATTTTATTGATTGTTCTTATTGTTGTCCCAATTTTTCCCCCTTTGCATCCCTCCCCCTGGTACCCCACTTCCCTATAGAAATCCCCTCACTTAGTTCACATCCATGGGTTGTACATATAAGTTCTTTGGCTTCTCTATCTCCTATACTGTTCTTAACATGCCCCTGTCTATTTTGCACCTGCCAATTATGTTTTTTAATTCCTGCATCTTTTCCCCCATTCCCTTCCTTCCCTTACCTGGCTGATAACACTCCAAATGATCTCCATATCTATGATTCTGTCCCCATTCTGGTTGTTTGCTTAGTTTACTTTTTATTTTTATTTTTTAGATTCAGTTATTGATAGTTGTGAATTTGTTGACTTTTGAACATTCACAGTTTTGATCTCTTTTTCTTATATAAGTCTCTTTCACATTTCATAATAATGGCTCAGTGATGATGAACTCCTTTCATTCATCACCTTGTCTGAGAAGTACTTTATCTGCCCTTCCATTCTAAATGATAGGTTTGCTAAGTAGAGCAATCTTGGCTGTAGGTCCTTGTTTTTCATCATTTTGAATACTTCTTGCCAGTCCCTTGTTGCCTGCAAAGTTTCTTTTGAGAAATCAGCTGATAGTCTTATGGGTACTCCTTTGGAGGTAACTCTCTGCTTTTCTCGTGTTGCTTTTAAGATTCTCTCTGTATCTTTAACCTTTGGCATTTTAATTATGATGTGTCTTGGGGTGGGCGTCTTTACATGCCTCTTGTTTGGGACTCTCTGTGCTTCCTGAACTTGTATTTCCTTCACCAAATTAGGGAAGTTTTCTTTCATTATTTTTCAAATAAGTTTTCAATTTCTTGCTCTTCCCCTTCTCCTTCTGGCATCTCTATGATTCAGACATTGGCACATTTGGAGGTGTCCCAGAGTCTTCTTATACTATCCTACTTTTTGAAAAATTCTTGTTTCTTCTCTCTGTTCCAGTTGAATGTTTATTTCTTCCTTACATTCCAGATTGTTGATTTGAATCCCAGTTTCCTTCCCTTTACTGTTGGTTCTCTGTAGATTTTTCTTCATTTCACTTAATATAACCTTCATTTCTTCTGGGTCTTTTTTATGCTGTTGAAGTACCCAGTGAGTTCCTGGAGCATCCTGATAACCAGTGTTTTGAACGCTCCATCTGATAGGTTGCTTATCTCCATTTGGTTTAGTTTTGTTCTTTTTCTGGAGTTCTGTTCTGATCTTTCATTTGTGCCATATTTCTTTGTCTCCTCAACTTGGCAGCCTCCCTGTGTTTGTTTCTGTGTAAGAGGTAGAGCTGCTTTGACTCCCTGTCTTAGTGGTGTGGCCTATTGTTGAAAAGGCACCTGTAAATTGTGTGGGACAGAGCCTTAGGTAATTGCCAGGGTAGGGCAACTGTTTCACCACTTTGTGGCTCTGTGTAGAGGGAGGGCTCAGAGAGGGGACTCCACTGCTTGGCTTCTGAAGGTTTGCCCAGTGCCCACTCCATTTCCAGCCACTTCACCCATTCCTCATATACAACTGGCGCCATTCTGGCTGCTGTCCTGGCGTTGAATCCCAAAGTGGGTGGGTTTGCATACATTTTAAGACCTTGTTGGCCCTTTAAGCAGAATTTCCTGAAAATCCAGCAGTTTCTTCTGCCACCCCAACCCCCACTCATTTTTACAACCCAAAGTTTTGGGAATTTATCATCCTTGTGCTAGAACCCTGGTCTATGTGGGCTGGCCTGGGGCTAGGGTTGCTTACTCCCAAGGTATCCCTGATTTTTATCCACCAAATGTGATTGTGGGACCACTTCTGCCCATTCCACTGATGCTTCTGCCTCTCTGCACCACACTGTGCCTTTCCATCCATCTTTGTGTTTCTGCCCCTCCTACCCATCTGGATGAATGTAGCTTCTTAAATCCTTGGTTGTTCGACTTCCATACAGTTCAATTTTCTGGCAATTCTGGGTGTTGTTTTGAAATTTAGTTGTAATTCTTTTTGTGGTGGCATGAGGAGGCAAAGACACCTCTATCTTGACCGGAAGTTCACATATGCTCTTAAAATACTTCCACTTTGCTCCCTCATCATCTGCCCTCTTCCCAACTCTCCCACAGAATGCCTCCACCTTTTAAAAAAATATATCAGTATGTTAGATAAGTTGGTAATTTTCTTTTCTGCTCTTCAGTAAAAATAATTACTAACCCTCAGTCATCTCCTCTTATAATAAGGTACATCTAGTTAGCAGAATCTTTATAAAATATACTTGCCAAAAACACAAAAACATTAATATTTTAAAATAATATCTTTGAAGGAGAGAAATGTCTGGTTTTCAATAAACTCTGGCTTCATACTCTCCCTACAAACAAAAACAAAAATGAACAAACAAATAAAAACAACCAGGAGAGAAAAATAACAGCCCTGGAAAACAGAAGTGTTATGAGCCTTCAAATAGAGTTAGGAAACTAAAATTTTGGTTTCTATCAGAGTTGTGACATTGTTCCTCATATTGGGCCAAAATCCACACTGAGAATATTAAAATGTGTTTCCTTTTTTAAAATTTATTTTCATTTTAAAAAGTATGTATTTTATTGATTATGCTCTTACAGTTGTCCCATTTTTTCCTCCCCTTTATTTCCCTCCACCCTGCACCAGCATTCCCCTCCCTGCTTTAGTTCATGTGCATGGGTCATGCATATAAGTTCTTTGGCTTCTCCACTTCCTATACTATTCTTAACCTCCCCCTGTCTATTTTGTATCTACCATTTATGCTTCTTATTCCCTGTACCTTTTTCCTCCTTTTCTTCTCTCCCCCTCCCTGCTGATAACTTTCCATGTGATCTCCATTTCCGTGATTCTGTTCCTGTTCAGCTTCTTTGCTTAGTTTGTTTTTGGTTTTGGTTTTGTTTTTAGGTTTTGTGTTGATAGTTGTGAGTTTGTTGTCATTTTACTGTGCATAATTCCTTATCTTCTTCTTTTTCTTAGGTAAGTCCCTTTAACATTTCATATAATAAGAGCTTGGTGATGATGAGCTTCTTTAACTTGACCTTACCTGGGAAGCACTTTATCTGCCCTTCCATGCTCAATGATAGATAGCTTCGCTGGGTACAGTAATCTTGGATGTAGGTCCTTCCTTGCCTTTCATGACTTTGACTACTTCTTTCCAGCCCCTTCTTGCCTGCAAGGGTTCTTTTGAGAAATCAGCTGATAGTCTTATGGGAACTCCTTTGTAGGTAACTATCTCCTTTCGTCTTGCTGTTTTTAACATTCTCTCCTTATCTTTCATCTTGGGTAATGTAATTATGATGTGCCTTGGTGTGTGCTTCCTTGGGTCCAACTTCTTGGGACTCTCTGAGCTTCCTGGATCTCCTGGAAGTCTACTTTCTTGGCCAGATTGGGGAAGTTCTCCTTCATTATTTTTTCAAATAAGTTTTCAATTTCTGGCTCTTCCTCTTCTCCCTTCTGGAACCCCTATGATTCAGGTGTTGGAACATTTAAAGTTGTCCTGGATGTGCCTAAGCCTCTCATTTGTTTGAATTCTTGTTTTTTCATTCTGTTCTGGTTGAATGTTTATTTCTTCCTTCTGCTCCAAATCATTGAGTCCCAGTTTCCTTCCCTTCACTGATGGTTCCCTGTATATATTTATTTATTTCATTTTGCAAAGCCTTCAATTCTTTTCCCTCCATTTTGTGACATAGTCAACCATTTCTGCGAGCATCCTGATTACCAGTTTTTTAAACTGTGCATCTGTTTGCCTCTTTTCATAGCTTAGTTATATTTTTTTCTGGAGTTTTGACCTTTTTTTTCATTTGGACCATATTTCTTTGTCTCAGTTCACCTGTTATGTTGTAAGGGGTGGAGCCGTAGGTGTACACCAGAGAGGGACAACCCACTTTGCTGGGGTACGGGTACAAGGGGAAGCATTTTAAGCTGTAAAAGATGACACTTAAGTAGTTACTGCTAGTAGTACAAAACAGGAGTGGCTCTGACCCTGCAGCTTAGACTTTCAACTGTTATTTTAAGAAGTTTAATAGTTTTACAGTCAAGATAAGCATGATTAGCCCTGGCTGGGTAGCTCAGTTGGTTGGAGTGTCATCCTGAGTGCATTCCATCCCCAGTCAGAGCACATAAAAAATCAACCAATGGCCCTGGTTAGTGCGTCTCAGTGGACTGTTGGCCTGCAAACCGAGATGTCGCAGGTTTGATTCTTGGTTAAGGCACATGTTTGGGTTGAGGGCCAGGTCCACAGCTGGGGGCGTGCAAGAAGCCATGGATAGATGTTTCTCTGCCTTTCTTTCTCCCTGCCTTCCCCTCTTTCTAAAACTAAATAAGTAAAGTCTTTTAAAAAAATCAACCAATGAATGCATAAATAAGTGTAACAACAAATTAATGCTTCTCTTCCTAAAATTAAAAAAAAATTTTTTTAAATATAAGCGCCATTAAATCATAGCTGGCATGAATCAGCATTAAGTGTAGAATAAAGCTGGAATTTGGATTCTCTTTAATTTTTTATTGTAATAATATCTGTTGTCATGTGTAGGTCAATCCATCCTTTCCTGTTTGGCCTGACTAAACCCTTTATACCATCTATTAGTTTCCTATCTCATACCTACACCATGACATTTCAATCTTCCAATGTAAGTTGTCCAGAATAACCACCGGAAAATCTACCCAGTTGTCACTCTGGATATAGGTACATTAACAGCATAACTGCTCATTCTCTCAATAATTGTAACAGAAATATATTTGTGACTTCATAATCCTGTGCAATGGACTCAATGACTTTTTTCAAAACCTTTTGTCCTATTCAGACAAAAAAGGGTCAGCTCCCAGAAAACAGGAACTCATCTGCTATTTATTAAAAAATATCTATTACAAATCCTTAATAATTTAAAACAAGAGTCCTGCTGAACCAATGTTGAATGCCGAAGAAAGGAAGAAGCTTGTGCACCACAGCTCTGACCTTGGCGTGATTTTTTATGGTGATCTGAAGACTAATGGAGACCCAGGCAACCAAGTCAAACATGACCAAGACTTAAAACAGAAACAACTGTTAAAGAATTAGCTTTACAATGGTAGAATCTTCATTTTATTCCAAATTCCAGTTCAAATGGTGATGGTTGGTTGGCTGGTTCTCTTCTGGAAACAGTAGCTCAAAGGTTAAACATTCAATTCCTGAGAATGCCTCCTGAGTGTCAAAAGCCTGGGATAAATAACAGCTGGGTTTGGAAAATGGCCTAAGGGTAGCCAAGGCTACAAGAGTACTCTCTGCTGTAAGGAAGAATGGGTTAATATAGGCTTTAATTATTTATGTTATAGTCAGAAATGGCAAGTGGTCTTTGTGTGGCCAGGAACTGGCTTTCAACAGGTCTAGTTAGCTGAAAAACAAAGTAAATGGACATTAAATATTTATTCTTCATACTGTATTAGAGGTAGATTCTGCTCTTTACCTGCCTGAAGACATAAAGGCTTGAGGTAACCAGTGAGCTGCATTTAGAAGTGCAAACTTTTTTTTAAATGGAAAATAGTGTGTATTTTCTGAAATAACTGTCTCATTACAAATATTTTAAGGGAGTGAAATATGCATATAGGCACGAGTATGTGAACCTGAGTGGTGAACTGATAAAACACTAGTCATATGAGTTAAAATAATTCCAAGATAACAAGGTTAGAAAACAATGTCATTTGACTTTTAGTTATACAAGAAAACATAAGATGGCAACTGGGATTCAAATTCCTTTGTTTTACCACTGGTGCTTATATCGAGGATTTACTTGGTGTCCCTTAGGATGAATTAAGTTCAGTCCATATCCTTCATAAGGATTCACGTCTCTCAGATATGTATTTTCCAAATGCATCATCACTGCCACTGTGAAACTCTTGGGGCATCAGCTTCTAGCTGAATCTTCTGATTTTGATGGTTTCTTGTCTCAACCCACAGTAAGAGTCCCTGGTCTCTGGCATAGGTGGGGGCACAGTGTGCCCGAGACACCCGGGGAGAGACTGGGGAAGGAGGCCCTGGGGAGAGAACTGAGCAGCCAGCGGGATCTCGGTGCTGACTCGTCCACCATGCACCAGAAGCCATCCTGCTCAGACAGAGACCCAGAAGTGCAAACTTTTAAAATGACTGGGAAGCCATGTTCAACCAGCAAGTGAATCTAAGGTCTTACCAAGCCCAGATGGTGTGCAATGTTGAACCCCTCTCCATTTATCTGGGGACCACGACAGAGTAACTTGATTTTTTGGATTGTGTTTTCTCACTTTTAGAATGGGGAAAATAAGATAACCAATGTTTTTTTCTTCCTGAAACACAGACTAACTGCCCTATCAATTTTCCAAACTCTAACATGACCCTCGCAAAGGAGAATTTGTCATAGTAAACTAACCCCAAGACTAACTTATCTTTTTGGTTTACCTGTAATTGGAAAACTTAGTGATCATGAACTGGAGCATAAAAATTCCTCATATTTTGTTTCTTTAGATATGTTTTCAAAAAGTTAACAGCTTCTTGAAGATCACATTTAAAATTGTTGCCTGTGCTTTACAAAATTTCATTTACCTGAACTGCTAGAGCAACAGTACAGTATCATCTATTGTTGCATGCATATGTAACGAAAGGTGAAATCTGCACCTGACTTAGCTCAGAGAATTTTTAGGGCAAAGGCCATGAAAACACAAATAAGTGCTAATTTTCAAGTCTTTGGCCCTGGCTGGTGTGGCTTAGTGCACTGAGCACTGGCCTGTGAACCAAAGGGTCGCCAGTTCCACTCCCAGTCAGGATACACGCCTGGGCTGAGGGCCAGGTCCCCAGTGTAGGGTGTACGAGAGGCAACCACACATTGATGTTTCCCTCTCTCTCTCTCCCCCCCTTCTCTTCTATAAATAAATAAATAAATAAATAAATTTCTTTTTAAAAAACAAAGTCTTTGGAGAAAGTTAAAATTTTGAAGTTAAATTAACCTAGGACAAACCTTATTCAGAGAGGTGCTCTCTTAACCACGTGTTACAATATTGACGCTGTAGTAGTGCAATAGGGAGAAAAATTAAAGTGATTACATAGCATTCTTTGATGTCAGATCCAGGGCACATGGATTCCAAAAACTGGTAAATTGGAAAACTATCTGCTCTCAAGACACTGTAAAACAATATCAAGTGCCAACTACTTAAAAGATAATTGAGACAACTAAACCTAGACTTCATAATGTTTTTATTTTTTTAAAGTTTTTTTTAAAAGATTATATATTTTTAGAGAGGCAAAGGGATGGAGAGAGTAAAACATCAATGTGAAAGAGAACATCCATCAGTTGCTTCTCAAAGGTACCCCAACTGGGGAACCAAACCTGTAACCCAGGCATGTGCCCTGACTGGGGATTGAACCTGTGACCTTTCGCTTTGTGGGACTATACCCACCTGAGCCACACCTGTCAGGGTGACTCCGTAATATTTTTAAAATTTAAATACCTTAGTAAAGCATAAATGTTTTCAATGTGAGAAACTGAAAATGTGAGGGGGAAAATTTCAATGAGGGTTAAGCCAAAAACTATAGTTACTCAAGGGATGCCCACGGTGATTTTTGTCACCATTAGGAGGACATTCTCCTGACAGGTTCACACACTTTACATGGACAAAATGTCAACACATTCAGGTATGTGCACCAATCGGAATCGAACCAGAGATCTTTCAGTTTGTGGGACACTGCCTAACCCACTGAGTCACCAGTCACGGCTGCTTGCTGGTCTTGAGTTTACTTGAAGTTTGTGGACAATTACAGTTTTCTACCTCTGGGTTTGTTTCTTAAAGTGATCTTTATCTGCAAGCTGCTGGGGGCTCTCAAGCAGCCAAGAGCTAAAACATAACCAAGTTCTAAAACTGAAGGAGCAGAAGGCTTAGCTTTTGAATGGCAAGGTCCTTATTTTATTCCAAATCCGAATTCACTCTGAATTTGATTTCATACAACTTGAAATTACACTGGCTCTAACAAAACATTAAATATATTAGAATGCCTTTTTTTTTTTTTTTTTTTTAAGATTTTCCTTTTATTTTCAGAGAGAGGGGAGGGCGAAAAACATCAATCAGTTGCCTCTTACACACTCCCAACTGGGGACCTGGCCTGCAACCCAGGCATGTGCCCTGACTAGAAATCATACAGGCGATCTTTTGGTTCACATGCTGAAACTCAATCCACTGAGCCACACCAGCCAGGGCAGAACGCTTAGATGTTTTTGACTAGTAAGTATCTGTAAAACCACCTGAGGTTAAGCCTGCATTTCAGCACTGCCTAGCTATATGTATCAGGTTATCTCTAAACTGCAAATTTACGCTCAGTTTTGAGCTGATCCAAGCTGTATGCCATTTTAGAAGTGTTCATCACACCAATGTCTAAGGTGCATTACTTTCATTGTCCTAAATATGGTATAAACTCAAATGCTACTACCCTCACAGGGCTCTGGTCTTCAATCAAAATTGGTATAGATCAGCCTCTCTTTTTGCTCCTGGCCCTCCGCCTAAGTTGTTTGCTTAACTTGGGGCCTACCTCTGAATCCTGCCTCTGTGGTTGGGGTCCTGACAGTCTGCAAAATCCTCTCTTTAGGGGCTGGCCTGTCTTCACGGCCCTACCACTGACTGAGGTCTAATTCAAACTAATCAACTCCCTGGAACTCAGATTATAATCTGCCTGAGTTTTAGTAACACTGACACAGCCTAGAGGACTACTGTCTCCTCACCTTTTACTCTCTCCACCCACCAGATTAGACCTTTGGGACACTGAAGTCAGCTTGTACACAGTATTTGGGACTATTGGCCACCCCTGGGTATGGCCTAGGGGAGAAACATAGTTAGGATGACCCCCCACACATCACTAGTCCCATATTCTACATACTCTAGTTCCCTAACTCAATGGAGCAACAGTTTAGAAACATATCTAACTTACCCCTATTAAGTTTCCCTCACCATTACCTTGCCCAATCAGAGCGATTTCTCTATGAGGGCCTAACTAGTCATGGAAGCTCCCCTTTTGCCTCAAGGAGAGAACACAAACTTCTTCAGTTAAGGCTTCCAAGGATGAAGTCACTGCCTTGAAGATTAGTCCCTTTAAGATTCAGGAAGATGACTAACCCTTGGCTGGAGACACACAGACAACCTGGAGTTAAAATGAAAGCCTTTGCTCACAACTCACATATTTTCAAGAGATCCTCCCTTACTGCATGTTATCTGCCTAATCCTTGCCCTCTAATTTTCTTGACCTCCCCACTGTCAAAAGGCTTTGTTGTCTATTGTTTACTTCATCTCCTGCTGATCATCTCAATCGGTTTTCTTCCTTCTCAGCCCAGCAATCTACTCTGGTGTTCTTGCCCAAGCCTGCTGATAGGACCCCTCACCATTTACCCGCTCTCCCAAGGAAGCACTTGCCAACCTTCACCAACGATTATGTCTGAGCACACTACTCGTCACTTACCTGACAGTGGAAACCATGTTAACTACACACAGGCACTCGACATTAGATAGTGCTCAGAATTTGATACCTCATAAAGGAAGTGCACAGCGATGTCAGGTTGAGGGTGAGAAGTAAAAACAAACAAAAAACCCTAAAACTGCTTTTTCTCAGCCTAATTTAGTTGCCCGAGCAGTTACGACCCTCCCCATGAAGAAACTATTTTAAAGTAGCTTTTCAAAGTGACTATCCTACAGGTTCCTAGACTTGCTTTCATTAAACAAGTAATAGCTTATACTTAAATATTACTTAATGTAGTAATTTATCCCTAAAGAAAAAGCCCAAGTTGCTCAGAATATTCCCAAGGAAACGGCTGCTTTTCTTGGAGGTTTTTTGGTGTGTTTTTGTTTTTTTTTTAAATCACTTATCAAGGAGGGAATTACCTGCTGTTAGTTCAAAGGTTCTCTAAGTTAGTTAACCTAGAACAGCAGCAGCAGTCAGGACCTGGAACTTGTTAGAAATGTAAATTCTTGGGCTCTACCCAACTTCCAATCAGAGATTCTGGTGCCCAGTCAGTAGTTTAACAAGCCTTCCAGGTGATTCTGATTCTGATGCATGCTAATTTAAGAACCACTGCCTCAGCTTAGGCATAATGATCACATTCAGACTCCATCATTAATGGGGATGAAGTAAGAAGCTGACTCAGTGACTTAACTACTTTATCTATGACATAATATGTCCTCTATACACATAAGAAAAACTAAGTATATAATTTATAGTCAAAAGTACTTTGTGACTTAATCTTCACTTGTGTACAAACCTGAGGTTTGTTTTTAAAGTAGTGAACACCAAAAGCAGGTCAACAATGCCCATAAAGTGACTAAAAGTAGACAATAATCAGTTTGCCTTAGGCACTCCTGGTTTACATTTGGTGTCCTTATATAATTATTCTTGGCACCATCCTCTTCTCTCAAAAGGTTCCCAGTTTAGACAAACTATGGCTGAAAGAGCACTCACTTTATTAATAAAAAATAAAGCAGTGAAATGTGTTAATGATTCCTGAAAAATTCTTATCATTCCACTAAGCTTCATTTAACAAAAACAATTTGTAAGAATATTCTTAAATATTTACTTTAATTAACTTCAAAACAGTCTGAATACAAAATTGTGGTGGAACAAATTTCTTTCCTGGAACCCACAGACATGGCAACTACGCTGCAGTTAAACCAGGACATTTGTTGAACACTGTTATGTCCTACAGAGGAGCCTTCTATGGTCCCTCTAATTACTGTGTTCACTTCAGTCCTTTGTCTAAAATCAATACATGCTTTTGTACCTACTTCACATCACTAGGAGCACATTTTTGGGGAGGTTGGCCAAAGAGTCTGTATGGTTTTTTCCGTAAAACAAAAGACATTTTTCATTTTCACCAATAACTTCATTGATTTGGGTATTTTGAGTATGTCAGCCACCTCCCAGGTGGCAGTGTAAGGCTGACTGTTCTCAACTAATGTATCAATTTGACTGCTATCTATTTCAACTGGTCTACCACACCGTGAATGTTGTCCAGTGAGAAATCTCAAGCTCAAAACTTTGCAAACCACTTCTGATACGATCGATCAGTCACAGCACCTTTTCCATACACTACACAAATCTTTGTTTCAGCTGCAATTTTACCTTCTTGAAATAATAAAGCATAATATGTCAAAAATGTTGCATATTTTTTCCACCTTCAATATTAAAATGGCCACACAAAAATTCACCAATTTTGATGTTCTTTTTAAAAAAATCCATGCTGATATGACGGCTGCCACATTACAATCTAACAAAATTGCTTCAAATGAAATTAAGAAACCTAAGCACTACTAGAACCATCTTATGGAAAAACCCAAATGAACTTCTTAGCCAACCTCATACACGGCTTCTGACAATGCAAACCCGTCCCAGGTTCTCTCCGATCCACAATGCTCCCTCAGAGTTAACCTGTGGACATGCAAGGGTCTGATTCGGGTAAGAGCATTCTGGGCTTTGAAAAGGCCCTATCGAAGGAAGTAGGGAAGGAAGTGTTCCTTCTACACTATGTATATGACCATCAAGGTTCATGAGGGCCCTTTAGTATCATGTCAAATCTTAGAAATGACTCTTGAGCCCCAACCATAGTATTTTTTATGAATCCTAGTCAGTAAAGATCTAAGTAGCTAAGGGAATTCAGGCTCTGAGTAGCCTCTCAAGGGTCAGTTATCACATGGATCAGAGAGAACTCACAAAGACTGGCCTGGACCCCAGCAAGCCACTGAAGATACTATTCCTTTCCTGATGAAATTGTCAACAATTTTATTTAGATACCTAAAGAGGGTATCTTTACTGTTTGCTATATACAAGTAGCATTACCTGTTTTCACCAAATTCTTTTGTGCCTTGTGGGCATGGATACCCATGGACAGACTCCATAATACATCTACAAGTTTTGTCCATGTTCTAATAAGCAAACTCATCCATATTTAACACATTCCAAATTCCTTTCTTTAGCAGAAAATTATATTTCTAAATGTTTTTTCTTTTGCTTTTTTCATAAATATACCTTCTTAAGAGAAAGAGTCACCACCTCTGTATTAAGGCACGACACAATTATACTGTCATTGTGGCAGAAATCTCTGCTGTTCCTTCCCTTGATCTTGGCTAAAACTGTGCTCCACAGGAGTAAGGCACTTGATACTTGTTCTTCAACTGAAGATAAAGAAGGTGCCTGACACCTGAGACTCCTAGGATTGTCATGGTCTTTGGTCCTTGTCCAAGTTCGTAAGTCTCTACTGCTGCTGAAAATGGACACTAAAATTTGTCAAAAATACAAAAGGACAACTTCAAGTGTCATTCCTCCTGAGTCTACCTTTGGCAAAATATCTCCAAGGCTTTCACCCTTAGCAAACACACATTTACATATCCTGGCCACTCTACAAAACTAAAGAAAAAATACCCAGGGGTACACAACTGATGGAATGTTCTCTGCAAGTCTTGCACCTGTGCAGGGGCCAAGGCGCAATTATACGATAACACCTTCAGTGTTACTCTAAGCTCTCAGGGTACAAGGAGAAGGCGGATGAAAAGGGCATCAGCTAATCTCTCCCACCTACTCTAGTCCACCCAGTTCAGAGTTTTTACATGTTTCTTCTGTTTTACAATTATATTGAGACAATGTTTTCCAAAGAACTGAAGACTAAATTTAGATTTCACCCTACTAAAACACATGAGAGGGAAAATGGTAAAAACTCCTGTGACTGCAGAATTCCCTGAAACATAATTTGTTCAATTTCTTAATATACATTCAATTATATAAAAATATTCTATAAACCTATGAAATTTGTCATCCAAATCAGATGTTACTAGAATAATACCAAAATCACCTCTGAGATTTTCCAAGTTTATTAAGTGTCAGTGAGTAGTTAATTCTGACTCTCTGATCAGCTTCCCCCTTTACCATTTCTAGAATTTTGTTTATGGAATGTATTTCAAATATTCTGAAATAGTATCTTGTAACAATTCTTTGGATTGCATTCAAAATTTTTATTTGTTTTTGCCTTGATGACTATTTTCAGAGGGTTAGGCCTAATCTTTTGCTTCTCCAAAATATGTTGGGATTATTTCTAGTAATCCACGCAGTCCCACTGTCTCTTGTGATGGTTCATTATCAATTTCCCAACAGAAATAGAAGTTCTCTCATCTATTAGGACAGCTAATACCCAAGAACCAGCACTCTTCTGCCACCTGAATTTTATAATGGGATTAAGACCCATACTTTCTTCATCAGTAAAACTATCCATTCATTCAAGGTTTTAGGATTGTTAGGATAGATAAAAGGCAAGGGCACCTCAAATCATCTTAAAGGGGCACACAAACTTAAGCCAGTTGGAGAAGAATCCTATAGTCTCTGAATAAACTCTGATTCATAAGCCAATTATTAGTCACCTGTAATTCCAAGAAGTAACGGGTTGTGGTTAGGAGATCAGACCAGGTAAAATATTTAAAAGTATGTGTTGGATTATTACTGAACATTTTGAGAGGAGTGAAGAGTATACATAAGCAAAGTCTTAGTGTCACTGTAATTCTCTTTAAAAAGTATTTTTTGTGTTGTTACAATTCTGAAGAGTAATTTTCTAGGACTTAAGCAAAATTCAGAAATACTAAATAACTAAAATTTCAATTGTCTTACAATGACTGAACCAAGTACTAGAAATTCAAAAACAGGCACTGACAACATAAAAATGATGGGAAAATAAAATTAAATCTTATAAACTACTTTGTTATATGATTAATTTTTTGACTTGGTTAATGGTAAATGAGAGAATAAACTGCAGCTGGAGAACAACTGCATTTTACTTCTGAATATTCAAAACAATTTAAAAAGGCAAAAAACAGGTTCTCTTTACCTCATTTTCTCTAAGACCAAATTTTCTATATGTAACTTGCTTTTTTTCCTAGCTTAGAAATTTATCTCCAAGAAATAATATAATGGAAAGATTTATGGTTTTTCTCCATTCTCCCAGTATTATTCTGATTTAACTAACTCTGGGAAAAATAAGTCTGACAGGTGGGCTTTACAATTATTTTTCTCATTTACTGCAATAAAAACATACTCAAAGTTAACTATATTCTTTGCTGTATTTTAGTTAAAAGTTTACCTCCAAGATTTTAGTTAAAAGTTTATCTCCAGATAAACTTAACGTTTCATCTTACTTTAAAGATTGTTTCATCTTAAAGGAGAAAATAATTGCAAATTATGGATCAATCTGTAATCTGACTTTAGAGAAGTTCAACAAACCATAAGACCAGAAAACAGCAACTTAAAAACATACCACTTAACCCAATACTACTTTAAGTCAGTTTCTCAACCTGAGTACTACTGACATTTTGGACTAGATATAATTCTTTGTTGTAGGGGTCTGTCCTACAACAGGCAACGCGGGGTGTTTAGCAACATCCTTCACCTCTACCAACTACATGCCAATAGCACTCACTCAGTAGTGACAAGCAGAACTGTCTCAAGACATTGCTAAATGTCCTCTGGGGACAAGTTCACCACCTGTTGAGAATCACTATTTAACAGTATATCACACCTTCTACCCCTTTGGCTCAACAGCTAATCAACTCTTATGTGTCCCGTGAAATTCTGAAGGAAGTACACAGACTAATAAAAATATTATTTTTAATTAAACAAGGCTTAACTTAAGGCATCATACTGACATCTACTGGTTTGGTACTAAACTGTACACTTGATATATACTGCAAAACCCCCCTCAAAATTAGAATATAGATATTATTCTTAGAAAATAGAACAATTCATTGAAAGCAGTAACATTAACATCAGAATTATTAGTTCTACTTAAAGCCTCAAATATATAGTATCAATGGTAATTGTCAATGCTTTCTTAGTTTTTGATGACTGTCCTTTGGGTGAACTGAATTTTTAATGAATGTTTTCATGACATTCATAACATTTGCAAAACTTAAGCAGCATGCTATTTTATGATTTATACTGAAATTTTAAAATAGAAAAAAAATTTAAACCCTAATAATAAATAAATAAAATTGCAACAATTTTCTAGGTGTTTTAATAAAAGACATTTGGTAATTAAATACTGTCAATTAAATAGATGAACTTTATTGGGGTTAAAACTATAACAAAGTTCATCCTAAAACATTTTGCAATGCAAAATTATTTCACTCAAGGAGTGTTTAATAATTTGAATGCCAGGAATTACAAGCAATTTTCAAAAGCAGAGACTCTCACATTCATAAAACTTTATACATCATTTGAACTAACAGACATTTATACTACTAAAATCAAACATGCATCACTTTCAAACATCTTGTATCATGATTTTTTTTATATTACATTATTTAACAGCATTCCTCATCACTACATGTATCATCATACACTTGCACCATTCTCCTTGGATTTCTGATCTTTATCGTCACTCTTCACATTATCCTATAAAATACAGACAAGGAAAAGTGTATTTTATTAAACTCTCTTAAATGTAACTTTAAAAATAAACATCAGTAAACAGAGATACCCCATTTTACTATAGATGGAAAATTGACCCTGGGAGCAACTATGAAAGAAATATTTCAATTCAAAGCAGTATGACTTCTAGTATTTGAGAAAGCCATCTGAACCCTGAGAAATTAAGAGGTGCTCAGGAACAAGAGTAATGAAATCCTTGTATTGTAAATTTTTCTTCCACTTATTCTGAAAGAGAAAAGACTGTGGAAGATCTCTCAATTATTGGGATTAGTTTACAATGGCATTGAGTTACTAGATTCTTTTCTAGTAACAAAGAATACTAATAAATTGATATGAGAGTGCCAAAGAGTTTCTCAACTCTGTCCAATAGTAAATGGGTTTCAAAAAGAAGTGAATGGTGCCCTAGCCAGGTGGACTCAGTTGGTTGGAGCATCATTCCATAAACCAAAAGGCTGCAGGTTTGATCCCGTCGGGGTGCATATGGGATTGCGTGTGGGACAGGAGGCAACCAGTTGACGTTTACATCTCACACTGATGTTTCTCTCTTGCCCTCTCCCTCCCTCTCTCAAATCAATATACAAAATATCCTTGGATAAGGATTAAAAAAAAAAAAAAAAAGACTGCTCTTTAAAAAAAAAAAAAAGCCTTTACATATAAACCATGTTGATATCCCAATTAAATTCCAGGAAAATATAGTATTTTTCAAATTGCTTTGGAACAACCTGATGAAGGGAGAATAAAACAATTATTTGCCCCTGGAAAAACCACTATGAGGTTAATAACATTAAAATTGCCAGAAGTAGATTTAAAAATTAAAATAAATTATGAAAATGTTGAAAGAAATTATGAAATGTACAAAACTGCTAACCTTTTTGAGAACAGTGTGGATTTCATCCATTACTGTGGATAAGTTTCTGATTGTCTTATTCAGTTGGTTTTCAAATTGCAAATTCATGTTTTCTGAAATCTTTAGGTTTTCTTGTAACTGACTAAGGTCCTTTTTAACTTCTCTGAGTTCACCAGAGAGACTTTTGTTGGAATTCTCCAAATTTAATATGGTTTTTTCATCTTCATCTGTTTTAAAAAAGCATATATATATAATTCCTTAGAATGGCCATGAATGTCAATTTCAGCAGTTACAAAGCACATTGCAATACTCACTTAAGTTTTACCTACGTATTACTTCTAAATCCAGGTTCCATTTTTAGATGATTATATAGACTAGGTAGAGTAGCAGAAACTGGTCAAAACTAAGATGATTAAAAGGATGAGACAGAACATTAAAAACCTGGGAATACACATGAAGATCTAAGATTAATTCTTATGGAGCTAAGCAATTTCTAACCTTTCACAGAAATGGTCAAAAGTAAAGTTACATAACTATGCCTATATGTACAGATATGTATAAATGCACACACATATGTATCCCAACAGGGTGTAAAAAATTACTGATATATCCAATTCTGTTCCTTACCAGTTTTTTCTTCTAGTAACTGCAGCTTCTGCTCTACTTCAGCTCTTACTTTTTCACTCTTTTCCAATTTTTGCAACAGGCTTCCTACATCTACCATTGCACCATTGTACACAATAAGGCCAACATTTTCTTCCATGTCCTTGGATTCCTGTTTTACTGTTGGTGTTGGAAGTAACAATCTGTTTCCTAGGACATAAAATAAAATATACCACACTTTATTTTTCTTTAACTGAAAACACAATTATATAACGGCACAATCTTAAAATACTATACTCAAACCTAGCATATCTTCTTGCAATGCTTCAGACTCCTCATGGTTTTCTTCATCTTTTGAGGTATCTGTTAATTTCCGGTAAAAGCAAGATTCACGGAGTACTACTTTATTAAGAAGCTTCTTCACCTGTTATACAAGTTAAACAATGAAAATAAGTTTTTGACTCCCTTAGAAAAAATACTATGTTCTAATTTTCACATATAATGAACATCGATGGCATCTGTTTTCTCAGGTATCCACTCCCACCTCAATTAGAGCACTTAATCTTTGAACCACCTTCCCTATAAACCTAAAATCTCAATTATGATTTGAAACAATTTTTGTTAAAAAAAGTCTAACACCAATATAAACACTAACACAAAGGAGATTTACAAAGATGTTTACTATAGCATAGTTTGTACAAGGATGTTTATTATGGCCTAGGTTACAATTCTAAAAAATGGAAAACCAGCCAGCAACTGGGACTAGTTAAGGCAATCATGATACATCTGTACCACGTAATACTAAGTCATAAAAAAATAATGAAGTGGGTCTCTATTTTCAGGGCAGAATACCCATGATACACTGTTAAATGAAAAAAGTTGTCTATCAATATGTATCAAATGATTTCAGTCATACTGGATGGGCACTAGAGAGGGGGGGAACTTTCAACTTTTTTACTTTATACATTTCAGAAATGTTTAACTGTAGTCCTATAATATTTAGTACATATATACTGTATTGCTTTATTTCAAAAAGTCAAAGAGATTAAAAAGATAGTACTTAGAAATGCTTTTCATTTTATATATTCACAAGGTTACCTGAGCCCGAGAAAGATGTAGTCCAAGAGTATAAAGTATTTCTTCCAAATCCTTTTCAAGAAGGTAACCACAATGGCTTTGATCAAAATAAACAAATGCCATTAACAGATCCCTGTTAATTGTGATCATCTGAGTCTTTTCTTTTTCCTAAAGAAAATGTAGAAGTATAGCATATATTTCTTACCTCTGAAAAGTGAGAAATTGAGATTGTGTATGTATAATAGCAAAAACTGGAAAAAACCTTTACCTCATCTTAGCTTAAATAAGTTGATCTGGTTTACTTGTATAGGAGAAAGGAACAGGACATTCTGGTTATCTGACATAACCACAAATACCAAAGAATTTTGCTCTACGTGGTAATAGATACATTAAGGACCAATAAACTTGCTGACTATGTTATGTTTAATAAGAAGTCTGTATTATGTAAGAAATGGAATTATCACATTATAAAGAATACAGTAAACAATACCTTATCTTTAGAGGGCCTCTCCTTGCAGTACCTGTTGATATCTCTTTTGTCATCTCGTTTGTTTATTTCTTCTTCATCCCGATCTATAAAATAACAGCAGCAGCAAAAAACTCATTAATACAGATTTTCAACTACAACAGAGACCAAAAATACTTTTCCATTACTGATCAGTTTCAAAACACATTAGCAAATGGGATGGTGATCACACAATATATAGATGACGTATTATAGAACTGTATCCCTGAAATCTGTAATTTTATTAACCAATGTCATCCCAATAAATTAAATTAAAAAAGTCATTAGCAAATAAATATATGAATAAAAATAGTTTGGATTTTGTAAGAAACAATTATAAAAAATAGGAAGAGGAAGAAATTTATAGAGAATAGTGGGAAGAAAAAAACTTGACTTTATTGAACCAGACAGAAAAACTTATTAATTCTATAAACATCTAGATGACACAGTTCAAAATGTGAATTTTATACATAAAATTGAAAACTATTTTTACAAATTTAAATAAAACTATATTTTCTAAAAGCCAAAAACAGCCAACATCGTAAAACTGATTTCAGCTAAATCATTGCAAAATAACATTACATGTGAGGTATTGAGATGTTCTTACGATAATTAAGGCTTAATAGCGTTAACATCCAGATGTTCCAGGTGTGCTAACATATGATTCCCATGACAGAAAGTGAAAACTTAGATAAGTTCTTCATTAAAAAAAAAAAATTACTAAGGCAAATCTGTAACTGTGGAAGATATGACTTGCAATCTGTACTCTATTAGTCTTAATAAAATTCAAATACCAAAAAGTGTACCTGAACAGTTTACACAAGTCATGACCATAATTTGTTTTATTAAAGATTTTATTTATTTATTTTTAGAGAGAGGGGAAGGGAAGGAGAGAGGGAGAGAAACATCAGTTTGTGGCTGCCTCTCGCACACCCCCTACTAGGGACGTGGCTGGCAACCCAGACGTATTCCAACTGGGAATTGAACCGGTGACCCTTTAGCTCACAGGCCAGCACTCAATCCACTGAGCCACACCAGCCAGTACTGAAACAAATTCTTTCTTCATAGTCCTCAGAAGGAACCAACCCCAGTAACTCCTTGATCTCAGACTTCTAGCCAACAGAACAGAGACAATGAATTCCTATTGTTTAAGCAACCCAGTCTGTGTGGAATGTAGGATAATAAAAATTACACATCTTGCCCTGGCTGGTGTGGCTCAGTGGACTGAGAGTGCCAGCCTGAGAACCAAAGGGTCACCAATTCAATTCCCAGTCTAAGGCATGTGCCTGGGCTGTGAACCAGGTCTCCGGTAGAGGGTGTGCGAGTGGCAACCACACATTGATGTTTCTCTCCCTCTCTTCCTCCATTCCCCTCTAAATAAAATCTTAAAAAAAAGAAAATACACGTCTTGATTCTCTTATCTAAAAATAAAACCACTAAATATAAACAGGTTTTTCTCAATAAAGAATAGTGTTTCTATTCTAAAAAATTAAAATTACAGATTTCAATGATAGTCACTAAATTAAAAAAAGTAAAATAATAAGTAAAATTTGAATCATACCATCTTCTTCATCCTCAGCTTCTTCTGCTTCCATTGGATCATATTCATCTTGATTATTATCTTCTTCAGTTTCATCATCATCTTTAGAATCATCTTTTCTTTTATCTTCTTTCTGTAATTTAAAATACCTTAAAATTAATAAACAAGACCTTTTACCAAATACTGACTTAACTTTTCCCCCAAAATTTTAAATCCACTAAATTTACTTGAAATGGAATCACATTATAAATTTCTTATAACAATAATACACTTTAAGAATAAACTGCCATTCGGCCCTGGCTGGTGTGGCTCAGTGGACTGAGTGCCAGCCTACAAACCAAGGGGTTGCTCATTTCGATTCCCAGTCAGGGCACATACCTGGGCTGTGGGCCAGGTCCCCAGTAGGGGGCACACGAGAGGCAACCACACACTGATGTTTCTCTTTCTCCCTTCAACTTCGCCTAAATATAAGTAAAATCTTTTTTTTTAAAAGAATAAACTACTATAAAATTAGTTATAGATGTTTATATAGGCTTAATTCAAACATTTAAATTTCTAATACACTAAAACCTTTTAGTTTTGCCTTTGTATTTCCCGATTCTGATGGAATTCATTATCATTCGTGCACTCTAAAAGACTAATTGAAAGCTTCTGATTACAGACCTTTCTTTCATCTCTATCTTCTTTTTTATCTTTATCATCGCCTGATTTTCTCAGCTTGGGCTTTGGCTCATCAATTTCATCATCTCTCTCTTCTTTTTTATCTTTTCTCTCATCTTTTTTGCTTTTCTTTTCCTTTTCTTTTTTGTCCTCTTTCTCAGGGAGAGATAGTAATGATTTGTATATTCGGACACCAAAGTCTCTTTGAAGCATTTCATTGAAAAGTTCTGCAAACAATGAAACCTACAAAAGGACAGACAACTTTAACAAAAATATTGACAAAGACACAGCAGCAATTTATCAAATAACTTTCAATGAAAGAATTTCTACTACCATATGCAATTAATCTTCATGATAAATGTATTTTATTCATTAACTCAACAAGTTTTAAAGAAATGCCTACTGTGTACCAGTGACTGTGACAGGTATTGGGGATATAGTGTGAAGGAGGGAGATAAAAATCCCAACTCACATGAACTAACGATAAGTGGGGTAAAGTATGAATGATCAAATCAACATCAAATTTTAAGAAAAACAAGCAGGATTAATCCATAGGGAGTAAGAAGACTGCAATCAGAGAAGGAATCTCTGGTCAGGTGACATTTTGAAAACGGACTTGCAGATGGTAGAGGAATGCCATATATAGGTACTATTAAGAGCACACCAGGCAGGGAAAATCAATTCAAAATTCTGAGTAGGTGATGGGATTAATAAGTAAAAAAGGCAGTTACAGAATAACCATAGGGATGTAAAGTACAATATAGGAAGTGGAGTAGACAAAGAATTTATACCATGACCCATGAACATGAACAATGATGAGGGGACTGCCTGAGGGAGTGGGGGGTGTTGGGTGGCAAAAGGGAAAAACTGGGACTGTAACAGCATCAATAAAATATAATTTAAAAGAAACCAATCAGGAAACAAGATGACCAACCTCTCCTAAAATAAATCCTGAGTAGGAACCATGTATTACTACTATTTGAGGATCTATGTGTAATGACCTTTAACATACTCGCAAACTTTCTAAGGTTAATTATTTTCAACAGATTAATTTGAAATTTTAAATATGTAATCTTTGGCAATCTGTTCAGTATATTTGGAAAAACACTTTATCAGACTATTTTCTTGATCACAAAGAGTAAATACAATGTATTCAAGTTACAACTGATCTAATAATTGATTTTTCTTTAAATTCATGCTGTCTTTACATAATTAAAAACCTCTATTATCAGTAAAATGACCATTAGAGATGTTGAAAATTCTACTTTCTCTTAACCATTAATGTAAACTCAACAAAATCTCCCTCTGGGTAAGTAAATAGCAAGAAGCACCCTGGCTGGTGTGGATCAGTGGACTGAGAGCCAGCCTACAGACTGAAAGATTGCCTGTTCAATTCTCGGTCAGGGCACATGCCTGGGTTGCGGGCCAGGTCCCCAGATGGGGGTATGTGAAAGGCAACCGATCAATGTATCTCTCATGCACTGATGTATCAATCTTTCCCTCTCTTTCTCCTCCCCCTGCCCTCTATAAACAAATAAACAGCAAGAAGCATATATTTTCCTTAATTTTCTACAACCCAGAAATAAAAAGCAATAATTAAAATGTGTGAGATTAGAAGCCTGGAAAAGTAAAATTAGAAGAGCAGAATCCTTCATAGCTTTTCAACTACAAGCATTGAAAGACATACATACATCTAGCATTACTATTAAATCAGCCAAAGATTTATAATTTTAGTGATATATGGTTACAGAAAAATTTCCTTTAAATTCACCTAAGAACTTGACTTCTGCACTCAACAGGTTAAAAGGAAACTAACAGGCGGTAGGTTGGGGCGTGGGGCGTATGTTAGATAGGGAGGAAAAAAAAAAAATTAAGGATCACTTTGTTAGCACAGAACTGTTTCAGAAATTGCTGTTTCTACCAGAGTAGCATTAATTTGAGATCCCCTTACAGCACTTGTAAGATATACAATATATACTTTATAAGCAGTAGGTAATGTCAAAGACTTTTTTTCTTATTTTTCGAGTGACTACAACATGGTAGGCACTACTATGAATTAAATTTATGGCAACTAGTGATAAAAATAAAATCATATAGTAAATAATGTTTAAGGATACTGGCTTATTTAATGCATTACCATTAATACATTAAAAATAATAAATATTTTAGCCCTGGCTGGTGTCTCAGTGGACTGAGTGCTGGCCTGCAAACCAAAGGGTCGCCAGTTAAAATTCCCAGTCTAGGGCACATGGCTGGGTTGCAGACCAGGTGTCCAGGAGGGGGTGTGCGAAAAGCAACCACACATGGATGTTTCTCTCCCTCTCTTCCCCTCTCTAAAAAATAATAAAATTTTAAAGAAAAATAATAACTATTTTAATATCTGTAACATTTTATAGCAATGCCAACATGCATGCACTTCATATATTCTAACTGCCTCAGTAATCTTCTACAAAGGGAGGCCAAAAAAAAAAAAAAATTAGAATTATCTTCTAGTTGTTGGGCCCCTTGTAGCACAGGCTTCCTGGGCTAGGTGAGTGTTCTAGGAACCCATCTGTATCAGTGTTCCGGCAGGTGGTGGTGTGAGAGGCTGCATTCAGCTTCAGTGAATTGTTTTTGAAAACTCTTTCAGCATGTTTGCCCATCTCAAGATGGGTGATTTACGAGCGCACCTGCCCACACTGTGCTGAGTGTTCAGCAGTTTTTGACCAAAAAAGGCATGACCTCAGTGCCCCACCCTCCCTAGTCACTGTATCTCACCCCAAACAACTTTTTTTTTTTGTTTTCCTGGATGAAAAAAAAGTCCTTAAAGGGATACATTTTGCCAATGTGGAAGAGGTGAAACAAAAAAACAGACGAAGCACTACAAGACCTCAAAATCGAGGAGTTCAAAAACCATTTTGAGCAGTGGGAAAAACATCCTGATAGATGTATTGCATCAAATGCAGAGTACTTTGAAGGTGACTGAAGTTTAAACATGTAAGAATAAATACACAATGTTTTATAAACAAATTCCGGATTTTTTGCCCCCTCCCCCCACCCCATATATGTTTGCAAATATTTCTAGCCTAAGCACTTTATTTCATTTTTGTCTTACCACTTGGTGGATAATGACCTCTTTGGTCAAATAAGAATGACTGATTTTTCTAATATAATTTATACACTAAAACAGTGTGAGATGTTGGTAAGGTACAATAATTGAACACAATTATAATTTTGTCGAAGCTATTACAAAGATTAGTATTTTGGGATACTTTACATTGTTTTATTTAAAAAAAAATGAAGCAATTGCCCTGGCTGGTGTGGCTCAGTGGACTGAGTGCCAACATACCAAGGGGTCTGCGAACCAAGGGGTCGCTGGTTCCATTCCCAGTCTAGGGCACATGCCTGGGTTGCCGGCCAGGTCCCCAGTAGGGCGTGTGCGAGTGGCAACCACACATTGATGTTTCTCTCCCTCTTTCTCCCTGCCTTCCCCTCTTTCTAAAAATAAGTAAATAAAATCTTAAAAAAAAAAAGAAGCAAACATTTATTTAGGGATAAACATCTTTAACTGTTTTTAAAAACTACATTAAGCTCTATGTTGTAAAGCAAGTCTGATATAATGGTACAAAGAAATAGATTCATGTTGAAACGATGCATAATTATTTTCTTACACCTCAATCAATCACAAGTTAAATTTTCAATCCCATTAATTGGTATTTTAATTCTAGAATAAGTTATAAAGTACTACCTCATTTCCGAGACAGGCAATTAGACATATCACACATATTTCCTGATATCCTGATGAGAGAATATACAACTACCTATGAAATAGTCTTAGGAAAAAAACCATTAAACCAGAACATAAGACTTATAACCAACTATCAATTAACAGGAAATACAGAGTCCAGCAGAACATTTAAACCATATCATAGGAATGCAATCAGCAAAAGTTAAGTTTGTAGAAAAATCATGTTTCCCCCCCAAAATAATAAACTGCAAGGAAAAAACCAAAAACCAGAAGCAATAAAAAAGGCCCCTGAATTACCCAAATTGCATGGCCCTTATGTGGATCCTAAGTCAAACTTAAAACAGTACCTCAAATGAATGTTCTTTATTATCTTCTAATCTGTAGTCCAAAAGTACGCTCAAAGACATGATGCTACAATCAAACTTGCCACTTTTTGCAGCCCAATTTGGATGTACAATAATGGCCGGTTCATCAGGCAAAATATATCTTCTTTCCCTACGCTGGCGTTCCATTTCCTCTTGACGTTTTCTTTCTTCTTCCTACATGTTAGAAATTTTAAGTAAAGTTAAACTTCCATGCACAATATAGAAGTTGACCCTTGAACAACATGGTTTAAACTACTCAGCTTCACCCTATATGTGAATTTTTTCAGTAAATACCTCTAATGTTTTTGATCTGTGGCTGTGAGTCTGCGGATGTGGAGGGCCGACTGGATGCACTGGTTTAAACCATTTTATTTAAGAAACTAGAGCACTTATGGATTTTGGTATCCACAGTGGTTCCTAGAACCAAGTGACTCCCACAGATATTGAGGGTAGCAATTTTTTGGAAAGTCAAAAGTTGTGTGCAGATTTTTGACTGAGCAGGGGTTGGCGCCCTTAGCCCCATCATTGTTCAAGGGTCAACTGTAATCTAATCTATACTGTGTAAAGAAAAAATTCCCTGATTCCTTTACCAACAATAAGGGCTGGGAAGGAAAGTTCAAATTTACCGAAGAGGATAGCTTTATTCTAATTTTCTTTCTTTGGATTTCTCAGCGTAAGAAATTCCTTTTAAAGAGAAGGGAGTAATACCTGTATCAGAGTTATATAAATTAGGGGATTTGGGAAAAATACTCGTGTTAGCACAGTTCCTGGATCTTCCTCCATCTCCACATGAAAAAGGAATAGAATAATCTAGACACCCAAACCAAAATCCGTTCACATTCACTGCAAACCAAGGTAACAAGGTATCTCTATATACCCCAATGTACAAGTGCATGGGAAAAAGCCACAGAACTAAAGATCTATGACTGGTGTCTGCATGTGGGGAAAGCAGAAGGACATAATGGAGTTGTCTGATGGATCTCAGAACAGGAAAACCACAAAATAGTCAATGGGAAAGAAAAAGAGTCAGTGGGCATTCACTGGAAAGTGCAGCAGGTCAATAAAGGACAGCAACTGAAACGAGGCAATATTCTAGTTCCAACAATAGTGAGGACAAGGAGTCCATATTAAGATCTGATATGGTTTAGAAACTTCTAGCCCTATGAACTTGCAAGGCTGATTTACCAGGACATCCTTCCAGCACAGGGTCTTACACTGAGGGAAACATCTGGGATTTGAACCAACAGTGAGCAGGACAGGAACACAGAGACATGGAAAGAGGACAAAAGTGATAGAGAACAGAGAAATCTCAGAAAGCCACCATATTATTTGACAGAACAAGAAAACAATAGAACATACAGTTCTGTGAAGTTGTAAAAGCTATCTGAAGCAACTCCCTTATGATAAAATTTTAAGCAAAGTAAATTCACATAGATATGAGCAATAGGAAAAGTATTGAGGTCAAATTTGATACAAAGTTAGTATTTTTAAAAAAGAGAAAAAGGAGAACAATTATATCCGTAGAGGCAATGAAAGTGGGTTAGAAAGACATGGCCACAAGATGGATAGAAACATTAACTTACTACATTAAAGTGTGCTAAGACATAAAGAAACTGTTACGAGACATGAAAAGAACATAAGAATTCAAAAATAAAAAAAACAAGGTGACAGCATTCAAGAAATAGTTTCAGAAATTTAAGAATAAAACTAGGAGGAATACAAAAGCAAATAAACTCAAGAGATAAACTTAAAGAGAAAAGGGAACTTGCTTTTTCATAGCAGCATTATTCACAATAGCCAAGAGATGAAAACAACCCCATGTCCATCAACAGATGAATGAACAAACAAAATGAGGAATATATACATACAATGGAACATTTTTCATTCTTAAAAAGAAGTTCTGATATATGCTACAGCATGGCTGAACCCTGAACACATTACACTACGTGAGAGATGCCAGACACAAAAAGATATCTACTGTACAATTTCACTTATATCAAGTATCTAATACAGGCAAATTCAGAGACAGAAAGTATCAGAATAGAGGTTACCAGAGATGGGGCAAGGGGTTGGAGAGTTATTACTGTATGATATAACAGTAATTTTTATTTATGTATACTTTACCACAAATGTTAAAGAGAAACTTCCTGGAAAAAATCAGAAATTATGTACTGAAAGAGCACACAATGCATCTGAAGTTGTTAATCCAGAATGACCAATAATGAAACACATTTCTAATAAAATGACCAATTTGTATATCTAGGCAAAATGGCAAGTGACTGTATCAGAAAGCAAATTGTATTATCATAACTTTTTGACAGCAAAACTTTCTCAGGAGTAACATATGTAATATAGTTAAGAAAAATAAACGTGAGCCAAAGATTTTATATTCAGCAAAACCGACTTTCAAGCACAAAGGGTATAGTCAAACTGTTGTCAACATACAGTAACTTAAACATTGCTACCATGAGCTCTGAGTAATTTACTACAGGTGAGCTTCAGAGACAATGACAAAAGGACTAGTGGTGAGCATCAAATATTTAGCCTGTAGAACCAAGGTCAAAGGGGAATTAAAAGACAAGATAGTATGCAATGCTACATACTTGGACAATGTAGTACAACATAAAAACAAAAAGGAGAAAATAGGAATAGAAAATGCAAAAATATTTTTAAACTAACCTCAGCAATAATATTTATGGCGGTATCATTAGTATTGTGTCTGAATATATCCCCACCCACTGGCAAAAAAAAGGGATAATTTGAGCTTCAGTAGGAGTAAGAAACACAAAGACCTGAAATCCTTTCAAAAACAGGTATTTAAAAAACAAACATATATACATTTGAAGATGACAGGGAACCTAATTCATTCATTATCTTGAAAACCAGACAAATATTGCTTGTTTCATTCAGCGGCACATATATTAAAATTAGAATGATAGAAATGACTACCATGGTCCCTGTACAAGGATGAAAAAATAAGGAAACACTGATTCTGCCTTCTACCACAGACCCTTTGTAACTGTTCATTTCTCATCCTCGGATTCAACTGACTCTGAATCAAAAATATTCGAGAAGCCCTGGCCAAGTAGCTCAGTTGGTTAGAGCATTGTCCTGATACTCCAATGTTGCAGGTTTGCTCTCTGGTCAGGGCACATACAGGAAAGCAACCAGTGAATGCATAAACAAGTGGAATAACAAATCAACGTATCTCTCTACCCCCTTCCCCAAATCAATAAATTAAAAAAAAAAACATAAGAGAAAAGCAAAGTAGGTTAAAAAGCAAAGCTGAAATTTTCCATACTCCAAGCATTACAACAAACCCGCTCAAATGAAGTGATGTATAGGCATACCTTCCTGTAGACTATTTGCAAATATAGGTTATATGTAAGTATTAAGCCATTTTATATAAAGGACTTGAGCATCCATGGATTTTGGTATCCATGGGATCTTGGAACCAATCCTCCAGGGATACTGAGAGGATGTGTATTAATTTTAAAACTGTATCAGGGGGTAATCAAACAGATAAGGGGAATATGTGAAAATAAAATGCTAGGAATTACAGTATCACCATTTTCAACTCAATTTTTCCTATCCTGACAGTTCAGTTCTAAAAGCAATTCATTTAAACAAAGCAGGTGTCTATACAAGGGATGTATGCTGGCAAGAAGGGACAGCTATCATGACCCAGGGCAGATGAGTTCCCCAGTTTCCAGGCAATAAAACCCAAATGGAGCCAGGAGGGCGTCCACACAGAGAAACACCACAGGGTAGGGAGTCAGACCAAAGTAGAGTAAGGTAAGGATTATATTTAAATAACTTAATATATACCTCTTTATCATCTTCAGATTTTCTATCATCCTCCTCTTCATCTTCTTTTTCAGATTTCTCTAATTCCTTTTGTTCTTCTTTTTGCTCTTCTACTTTAAGCTGTTTCGTCAATCGGGCTATTAACTGGGATTTTAACCCTTTGGAACTAAGGGCTCGACTTTCTAATTCTTTTCGCAGATCATTTACCTAAATTATACAGATCATAAAAACACAGGAAAAGAAAATGGGATATTGAAATAGAGAATAAATTATGCATTTCTCTCCTGTGCTTTTTAAAATAAAATTTTGGTGAAAGGGATACTTAAACGGCTCATAAAATGTTTATAAAAATGCAAACTTATTACAACATTTTTGAAAAATAATTCACAACATGTATTAAGCTCCTTAAAAAGAGTTAATGTTCTCTAACCCAGTAGTTCTAATTCCTAGGATTTTACCCTCAGGAAATAACCTAAACATTGGAAAACAAACACACAAAACCCTTATACATTCCTTCCAATAGTCTCCTCTCTTAAAAAGTAAAGAATCTAAATATTCAAGAAAAGAGTAATAGCTAAAAAACAACAATGTATCAACTAGGTGGAACAGTATACAACATTTAAAAATAATTACATGGAAAACAATATTAATTGAAAAGAATAAGACAACAATTTTGTATACATGATTAGACTTAACCAACCCATCAATCACAAAGCTTATACTCAGAAAAAAAAGAATGGAAGAAAATGCATAAGCTCAAGTGAGTGTGTTTGAGTGACAGGCTCAAATAACTTTTTCTATTTTTTACATATGTACCAATTTTTAAAATAGGTGTGCATTACACTTATAATAAAAATAAATGTAAGTTTTAAAGTAAGAAACATAATAGCATGCCATTAATTTGACAAAAATGTCCTGGGAGTAGGGTTTAATCTATTTGCCTGTATTTTGTGAATCTACAGAACTATATGTGGGTTAAAAAGCAAATTTCACAATAAAGAAGGAAACTGTTTTGGGAAGTGTCTTTTTTATGTATGTTTCGACAAATAAATCAACTTTTATGTGTCAATTAACAAGCTGCAAAAGTTAAGTAATGATCAGCCTCTAATCTTCTGATCTATGCAGAATGTATGTATGCAGAATCCATGGATCTACATTCACATCGTAAGCCCAAAGATGCAAAACTGCAGGACAATAATAGGCCCAGAGACACTGGGGAGCAAAAAAAAACAAAACCAAAGCAAACAGAACTGGTATAGGCAGTACAGGTTAACCAGATTTTTTCAAAAGAGGCTCCTATATTATATCTTTCCCAGTTCAGCATTCAGGGTGGGGCAAAAGTAGGTTTACCATTGTGAACATCTGAATCACGAAGTTTTTTCTTATATTAATTATTGTATCTTTTTTACAAATTTTAAAACTGTTTTTGAAAGTATATTTTATTGATTATGCTATTACCAGTAGTCTCAATTTTCCCTCCTTTTCCCCTCCACCTGGTACCCCCTTTCCCTATGGCGATCCCCCCTTAGTTCATGTCCATGAGTCATGCATATAAATGCTTTGGCTTCTACATTGCCTATACTGTTCTTAACATGCCTCTATTTTATACCTACCCAGTTATGCTTCTAAATTTCTATACCTTTACCCCCATTCTCCCCCTTCCCTGTCCCCACTGATAACCCTCGTGTGATCTCCATTTCTGTGATTCTATCTGTTCTAGTTGTTTGCTTTGTTTTTTTTAGAATCAGTTATTGATAGTTACGAGTTTGTTGTCATTTTAACGTTCATAGTTTTGATCTTCTTCCTCTTCTTAAGACCCTTTAACATTTCATATAAGGGCTTGGTGATGATGAACTCCTTTAGTTTAACCTTGTCTGGGAAGCACTTTATCTGTTCATCAATTCTAAATGATAGCACTGCTAGACAGTAATCTAGGTTGTAGGTTCTAGCTTTTCATCATTTTGAATACTTCTTGCCAGTCCCTTCTTGCCTGCAAAGTTTCATTTGAAAAATCAGCTGAAAGCCTCATGGGAACTCCCCTGTAGGTTAACTTTCTGCCTTGCTCTTGCTGCTTTGGAGGTTCTCTTTCACCTTTGGCATTTTAATTATGATGTGTCTTGGTGTGGTCCTCTTTGGGTCCATCTTGTTTGGGACTATGTGCTTCCTGGACTTGTATGTCTATTTCCTTCACCAAATTAGGGAAGTTCTCTTTCATTATTTTTTCAGGTCAGTCTTCAATTTCTTGCTCTTCCTCTTCTGGTATCCCTGTGATTCAGACGTTGGCCCTTTTGGAGATGTCCCAGTCTTAAACTCTCCTTGTTTCTTTGAATTCTTGTTTCTCTTGTTCCGGTTGATTGTTTATTTCTTCCTTATGGTCCAAATCATTGATTTGAATCCCAGCTTCCTTCCCTTCACTGCTGGCTTCCTGTGGATTTTTATTTCCCTTAGTATAGCCTTCATTTCTTTCCTTAAGCTTTTGCCATATTCAATGAAATCTTTCAGCATTCTAACCACCAGTGTTTTTAACTCTGCATCTGATAGGTTGGCTATCTCCATTTTGTTTAGGTTTTTTTCTGAGCTTCTGTTCTTTTCCTTCATTTGGGCCATTATGTCTTTTGTCTCATTTGGCAGCCTCCCTATGTCTGTGTACTAGGTAGGGCCTCTTTGATTTCCTGTCTTAGCACACCTGTTATATTGTATAGGGTGGAGCCTTGGGTGGTGGGGGGAGCAACCTGCTTCTTGGCTCTGTGGCTCCGTGTTGTGGGTAGGGGTCTTAGTGGGGCCAATGCCACTGCTAGCTGACTTCTGGGGGCTTGTCTGATACTCGCCCCTTTTACAGTCACTTAACCCACTTCCTGTACATGACTGGCACCCCTCCATCTGTTGCCTTTGTTGTGGTTCTCAGGGTAGGTGTTTGCGTATGTTCCGGGCTCTCCTGAGACACCGGCAGCTTCTGCTGTTCCAACCCCCACTGGGTTTACAGACAGAAGTTATGTGGCTTTATTTTTCCTGGCACTGGAACCCTGGGCTGAGTGGTCTGGCTTGGGGCTGGGATTGCTCACTCACAAGGTGTCTACAATTTTTATCCACCACATGTGAATGTGGAACTGCCCATTCCTCTTGCCGCTGCCACACAGCATCCTCTCCACCCCTCCTACCCGTCTGGGTGAATATAGCTTCTTTAAATCCTTGGTTGTAGGATTTCCATGCAGTTCTGGGTGATTTCCTGACAGTTTGGGTGTGTTTTGTTTTTTTTTTAAGTTAGCTGTGTTCCTTCTTATGGTTGTGCAATGAGGTGAAGCATGTCTACCTATGCCTCCATCTTGACCAGAAGTTCCCTTTTTAAATTTTGTTAAAAAATGTATAGATTTTAGAGAGGGGGGGGGAAGGGAGAGAAACACCGACTTGTTGCTCCACCCATCTACACATTCATTAGGTTCACTCCTGCAAGTGCCCTGACCGGGAATCAAACCCTCAACCTTCGCATATAGGAACAATGCTCTAACCAACTGACCTACCTGGTCAGGGTTAATTATTTTATTATCATATTTTCCATACGACCAACTGTAAACCTACTTTTACCTCACCCTGTACATCAATCAACTTTTTACTTTTAAATTTTATTTTAAAAACTGGATCTTTTTCCTATTTTTCCTCTTCCCTTCTCCTTGTTGAGTACAGACATTCTGCTTTCTACATCAGAAATTCTGTTTTCTACATTGGCTGAACTGATTTACGAAGTCTCCTTTTACTTAATTTTGATATCCATATAAATACAATATAGAATATATAAAATCCGACTTGATATTTAACAGCTTTTGTCTGAAAGCAAACAAACAGCTGCACACCATCCCATTTTCTATTCCTGCTTGGAGATTTCAAACTAAATACTACCTCTTTCAAAGTTACCTTCATTGTCTTTGGATCAAGTTTAGACCAATGGGTAGGAGTAGAAATTTCTTTAGCTTCGCCATCATCTTTCTCTTCTTCATCCTGATATACAAAGTTAAGAACCTAATTACTATTCTGAAACCTTAAAATAAAGGTAATTTATTTTTAAAAGTCTGTTGCTGATCTGTGCAAGGTCACAAATGTTTCAGATTATCTTCTCCTAAAGTTATTTAGGCAAGTCCACGTACATACATTCTACCACTTTTAATTGACCACAAAGACACTCATCAGCCAATCAAAGCCAGATCTGTGAAACACAAAAGGGTGATAAATTACAACACAAAGGATATCAGGGATGCACAAACACTGCCGGTCTCCACTAACCACACAGTGTGTGATCTTGCCCCAATTTTCAAGCCACCCAAAGTTAAGACTGATTTAGTCAGACCTTTCAAATGTACCAAAGACGATGCCACATAGCCTCAGACAAATCTCTCAGACTTGTGGTTGTCCAATTTCAAATATCCATGACTAGAACTGATGACCGTGAAAGAGAAAATTTTTTAAATTTTAGAAAATGGCAAAATGTTTAAAATGGCTTAATACTGAATCCTGCTCAACAACTGGTCCCAGATTCCAGCAACTACACCTATGATAAAAACAAAATTCTGTGCAATTTAAGCACAACTTATTTTCCTTTGTCTCAGCATTCTTAAAGTTAGCATAATAAACAGATTTTTTTTTTTAAGAGAAAAGAACATACAACTATACTGCTGAAAGCTGGATTACCAGTCGCTGTTACCAGTTATGTTCCTCCGTGTGTGTTTGTTATGTAGTGTGTGGTGTGCATTTGTGCCTGTGTTCCTGTGCCTGTGAGAAGCGAAAATAGAAAAAGGGATTAGCGTTCAGTGCCTGTTCTCCATCAGCCTCCTTGCGTTCACCCTGAAGCTTCTCGACCAGCTGCTGCTTGTATCCTCGGGAGAGGGTTTCCCACTCTGAGCGGGTGGGAAGGCAATGCCAAACATCCGGGAAAAATAAAACCACTGTCTCCACATGAGCTGGAACTGTACGCCCCTTGTGGGTCTCCTCAGGGCGATGGTAGCGAATCTCTGCAAAACGGTACCTGTTGCAAGGGAAGAAGCATGTTGGAAAAAAAATTCTAAAATACATTTTAAAGACCCTAGTTCACTTGTAGCACATCAAGTAAAGAAATTTTGCTGCAAGAACTTGAGGTTGGTCTAAAGAAAAAAAAATTATAGAAGCCATAGTTCCTCTTTTGGTAAATTTGTACAATATTTATAGTTAAAAGAAGAATATGTTCCCCAAGGCATTTTCAAGTTTGATCATAGAGCTACCCATAGTTTAGAGAATACCTGAAGAAGCTGGATAGCTGTTCAGATTTCGTGTGCTAAAAAAAAAATTCTCAATTAAGTCACAAGAAATATACTGAAATATACAGGACAAATAAGCCTCAAGAGAAAATATGGCTGAGCAAAAATAATCAGCAACTATATCATTTTATAACAAAAGAATTATAATGAAATGAAGTTCTCTCTTGACGATCTTCTCCAGCTATGCATGAAATGAAAAATATTTTCAACATACATCCAACTTCCGAAGTACAGCATAACAAACATTTAAATTTTCAGTTTATTTTTATTAGTTCTTAATCCTTTTCCCTCCAAACATTTTTGGCACCAAATAAACTTGCTACAAATGTGGGTTTTTTTCCTTTGAGATTACCTGCATAATCAAGGTTGCTTAAATATGGGGTGGGGGGGTGAAGGCTGATAGACAAGGTCATCTACATAAACTATTAGAAAAACACTTCTAATCAAGAAATGAATTGGTACTTACCATTGTGTGCATACACTTAGATCAATGCCTGTCAGAGCCTTACAACAACGAATAGCAGTCTTAATCAACACAGAGGGGTCTTTTTCTGGGTCTGGTCCATCCAACGAAGGAGACCAGTGGCCTCCAATGGCCATGGCTTCATCCTTGCCTTTCATGCCCACTAAAAACTAATTCAAAACAAAGAATCATTTACATATATTATGCAACTTGTCAAATTACACATAAAATACTTGGAAAGGAAAGGTACAAACCTTTCCAATACCATTTTTACTACCTCTGGTAACTGTCAGTCAAGGAAGAGTTCAGTTCATCGTGTTCCACACTGCATTTCAGCAATGGAATAGGATTTACACATCATAACTCATCCTTCTAAAATATTTCTTCAGATAAAGGGTTCTTTTAAAGAAACAAGCTATGTAATTCACACTTTAAAAAGCATCCAAAGATACACTAAATCCATTATCACTGGAATTTTTTTTTAATTGTTGTGCAAGCACGGTTGTCTCCATTTTCCCATCACCACTTCCCCCCACCCCACCCCACCCACCCTCACTGGAATTTTTCTATACTACAAATAAAATAACATCGAAAGGACAGTTAAAGTAGTGACATACGAATAAGTTATAGCCATAATCTGCAGTGAGAAAAACATCTACATCATTCTGAGAGTGTCGATACTAAATATTATTAAACTAACAAGATTAAAAAGACAGTGCTTTTAATTTTATACATATACAGTTAGAACCAAGCAAAGTAAATATACACCTAAAGTTAATGTTTCATTTTACCTTAACAAGTCTAGCAGGATGTTGAAATCCATCTCGAAGTTCTTGTGGGTCTTCAGCTAGAGCACATGACTTATGATACAAATCTTCCATACTAGGGCTAGCCATCAGCATTACCTATTATAGTCAAATAATTCAATCCTGTCAAAAGTCTAATGTAAAAACATGAGAAGCACTACTAATTATCCTTACATATTACATACCAGAACTTTTTTTATAAAAATGGAAAATAAAATGCTACAGCAGAAATGGTATCAGATACCTTATAAATGATATGGTTTTAACTTTTCAAGAGATGTCTTTTGATGTTTTAAAATAGCAGAAAACTATTGACTATAGCAGCATACTAAATGTTACCCTGCAGACTAACATACAGTACATTCACCCACCATTATACTTTATCTGGGCCTAGCCAAAGTGCTAGAATATTCCAAAAAGCTCATTACGTCAACTTCATCTTCACATTTTTATGAGGTTCCAAGTGTTAAAAACAAGCAAACATAATTTTACGGTTTAAGAGGAAAGGCAAAGAGAAGTTACATTAAATTACTTATATAACCAAAAGAGATTCAGGCTGACAAGAAAACATAGGTATTCAGATCTTAAACTACTCTCTGAAGATTAGCCCCACATACAGTCTTAATATGACCAACTGCTCAGAAATTCTAGCTGTGTATCACAGAATACAAACCTTTGCACTGTATAAGTGGTCAGCATCTGGAGGATCAAGAATGGCCATATTTTTTTCTAAGGACTCTACTTCTCTGTGCATTACATAGAAATTGCAGTAATTTCCCAGCTGAAATGGTCTTGACAAAGGGAAAGCATCCACCCATGTAAACTGAGCATCAAAAAAGTCACTAGGTATATATAAATTCTGATAACGGCGCCTTAGTTCCATCATGTCACAACTAGGACTGAAAAACAGACATAAGTAGTGAATATATAGCCTTAATACCAAAGATTATGCAAACACTAACTCAATTCTGAAGCTAAACAAACCTTTACGGCTAAAAGCCAACGCCAAATGGTCAATAATTAATGAGCTATGGACGTGCAGAAAGGCATGTGAAAATCTTTTTAAAACTGCTTACTTACAGCTTTGAATAAATAACATAACCAAATGTTACCTTTATTTCTTTACTTTTTGTGTGTAGCTAAAATTCATTAGAGAAGACCCTCTGAAATAACTTCAACCCCAGCTCCAGAGAAGATCTGAACAAAAGCAGTTCTGCCTCAGTTGAAACTGCACACTTTTAAGAAAATTATATTCACGTAGAATGAATATAAAGAAGGGATAAGAGTGGTACCAAATTAGTATTAGTGTTCCTCAACCAGTTTTATACAGAGTAGAAAAAAATACAGCTTTTATTCTATGGTAAGATCCTAGGTAAAGAATATGTGCATTCAAAATTAAAATTCACATGAAAGCAAAATCCAGATGTTTTCTGGATTATCCACACTACAATACCTCTCTGTGTTAATGATTAAGATCCATACCTGATTGTTTTATTATGGAAAGAAAGGATAAGTTTCTTGCCTTTTAAATCTGGCACAATGATTTTTTTTTTAAAAGGATCATTTCCTTTTTCCTAAGAAGCAGAGCTTTTAAAGGAAAGAAACTCAAAAGTAAATCAATCTGGTAAAAAGCAAAGAGATTTCTGTTAAAAGCATAATGAAAAGTGGAAAATGCAATTTGTAAAATGAAAAGATAACTACATTATCTTTTTAAAGGACAACTAAAACCAAGGGGATAAAATGTGAACATATTTATAGAGATTTTTTCCTTTGAAGCCTAAAAATAAGAAATATAGAATGACAATCTTGCTTGTCAGTTATGATTACTAATATAATTATATTTATTTGATAAAATTCTGCTGTCAAAATAATGAAAATGTGAAAAACAAGTACTTGAGTTTTCTTTTTGTTTTAAGTGCTGCAAACAGAAAGTACGTGTAATAGCTTCCTAGCTTCCCATCACTAGAATTTTTGAAGTTGTAGCTTACCCCATAGGAGTAAAATCTATATAAAACAAGAGATAAGAAATACAAATAAATCATTTCTTGGCATACAGTCTCTTATAAATCATATCACTATATGAAAATCTTGATTTCCATTACCTATAAGAGGTATGAAAACTTTAAAACCATTTTTATTTGTAATGGGTTCATTTGATGTTCTTGGGAATTCACTTAAAAGTGATGAAGTAAAACTGTAAAGGTCTAAATTAAAAGGAAATAGACAGCTGTCCATAATCAACTCTTCCCAGATGAATTTAAAGCAGAGCTGCATTATTTAATATCTTTAAGACTGGAGAAGTGGTTTTGATTCCAAGAAATTTTTCTTAAATATACAGACTAGATATTCTTAAGTATACAAGTAAACGGGGATAACAAGAAAATTAGTATAAATTAAAAGTAGTTGCTGACTTGACCACAAGCAAGAGTAAATGAACACCAACTACACAGGAATTAAGCAGTTATCGAGCAATTTTTTTTTTGCCATTGAGTAGCATAAATAAAATACACTGGTTTACTCAATCTATAACTGAAAATGTAAAAATTTTAACTTTTGATAGTCCTATATTATGAATATTATTTATCACACTTTGTTGAACTACAGCAATACCCTCTCAGGACACCAAAGTGCATAGTTATTTGTTCCTATGTGAAACAGCTTTAAATGTTGCTTTTAGTAATTCATTTTTATTTTACTGTCAATTTGTTTTTTCTGTTAATTTTTCTTATACAGAATTGCCAGTCCCAGGGCCTTTACTAATGCTTCCTTTCCCTAAGAGTAAATCAGTCAATTACCCATTTGCCTTTCTGTGACTTACAATTTTGCAGCTATTACTGAGTACCTACAATTGCCACACATTGTTGCTTTAGATACATGAACTCAATCTCACAGTAATTCTGCTAGTTTAAATTTTTTGTTTCCATTTTGCAGGTGAAGCACAAAAATTACCTGCCCATTACTTGATTCCAAAGTCTGAAAAATGTATTTATGTTTACATATACATGTGTGTATGTTTCTATTATACTACACTGAAACATTTAATTTACTGCTGTATTATTATATGATACACAATGAACTCTGCACAAACTTAATAAAGTTATCAATAAATTTGGATCTTAAATGATCCTAACTTTAAGGAATAATTTCATCACAGAGGGGCTGCCTTTTTCAATAGCTGATATCTTTGATGAGTACATGAAACTAATGCAATCCTTGCTAAGAACTGCTACTCAAGTTGTATTTTTGCTCTTACATAAATTAAGAGCACTAAATGTCAGGAAATAAAACTTGCAAGAAAAATATCTCTCTATATAACACATTCTACCAAGTTATACAAAATTACAAACCTAATAATTTAATAAGACAATGGGGGGAAAATAACTTACCAATCTAAAGAAAACTTGGAAAACTGAACTGTGTAACGTGGAACAACACGACGAACTCTCCGAGGTGATCGTTCTCTCTCTCTCCGAGGAGATCTCTCCCGGGAACGTTTTCTCTGAGGAGATCTTTCTCTGGATCTACGTCTTTCTCTCTCCCTTTCACGACTTTAAAACAGTTTTCTAAAATTACTAATTTTTCTGGCATTATCCAAAAGTTCTTTCATGAAATAATAATAGGTAATATAAGCAAGATTTGACAGTATACTTTTTAAAATATTTTTTAAAACCTGTGATAAAATGGGCCCTGGCTGGGTTGCTCAGGTGGAGAGCATTGTCCCCATACACCAAGGTTGTAGGTTTGATCCTCAGTGAGGGTACATACAAGAGTCAACCAATGAATGCGTAAATAAATGGAACCAATTGTTGTCTCTCCCATCTCTCTCTCTCTTTCCTCCTTGCCCTCTCTCTAATATCAGTAAATAAATTTTAAAAATTTAAATTGTGGTAAAATATATATAACAAACTTACCATTTTAATAATTTTTAAGTGGCATTAAGTGCATCACACTGTGTAATCATTACCACCATCGAAAGCATACTCTGAAAAACATACCTTCGATCATCTTTTCTGTTAGGCACTTGATCCCCTCTGTCATTCCTTCCTGAAAATCTGGATGGTGGATCTAATCTTCGTGCTGGTTGTGGCTGTGAAACTATACGAACAGGAGGCTGCAATAAACCAGCTTTAAAAGATACAGAAAAAAAATTTTATTTATGTAAGCAAAGTGCAAAAGCATTACCTGGTTATATTTTATAAATAGAGCCTAATATTTTAGATTCTGTGGCCCATGAATAGTAGAGACCATTCGATATATTTGCATACTTTTTTACAACCTTTTAAAAACCCAAGAACTATATAACGATTTAAAAACAAAAACAAAAAAATAAATAAAGAGAATATAACCCTTTGTGCTACAGATTAAGAACCTACCGAAGTGATGTGGTATTGTCTAAAGACACATGGTATTTTAGGAATGCAATGAAAGGCAGGTCATGAGACTTTGTACCCTATGCTCTGTCCACTGGGCAAAGCATGCCCCAACACAGAAGAGTGTTCACTTTATAACATGGCAAGGTCACCTGTTTGACCTTGTTCAATATGATCAACATATACAGCAACTGGAGGAAGTGCAACATTAATAATAAAACAATGCAACTTGCTTGCCCCAGGGTGGAAAAAAAATAAAAATGCAAAAACTATTTTTAGTTCAGCAACCATATTAAACCACACCATGGACCAAATACAAGGGCGGCAGTTTGTCAACCCCTGACCTATTGACATTAAACCAAAGGCTGCTATTCAACAAGATGTCAAAGTGTCATCCAGAGATTATCTATATAGAGGAAAAAAAAAACAAAACCCTCTTAGACTAATGGTTACCACTTTGACAAACTAATCAAATTTAGCATCAATAATAGTGGAAGTATCTGATAACATGTGCCTCCTAGTATGATGCAATACGAATTACAAAACATCACCTATAAAGCCTTTAGACTTAACCTGGAGTTTACAGTTTATATGGCAGGTTGAGGAACAAGGTAAAATATCACAAGGAATCAAGACAAATCCATAATACGATACTCCAAAACAATCCACAAGTCAACTAACCCAATTTCTTCCAAAAGTCAAGGTAATAAAAACAAAGAAAGTAGGAAGCTATCCTAGAATAAAAAAGACTTAAAGAAACATAACCAAATGCAATGCATGAAACTTGGCTTTCTGTTAGGAAACAAAAAACAGCCTTAAGAGATATTCAGGAGACAACTGGAGAGATCTGAATATAAAGAGGACATTTAAATGCTTTTTCTTAGAAGTGGTAATTTTAGGAAACACTGTTTAAAGTATATGGGAGTGATATGTCATAATGTCTGGTAATTACATCAAACATTTAAACTAATAGCATGTATATTTTTTATATATGCAGACAGAGCACATTGGTGAAATGTTAATTTTCAGGGCCATAAGTATACTGGTGATCATGACACTGTTCTTTCAATGTTTTTATATACTTTAAAATTTTAATAAAGAATTTGGGGGACGAAAAAGGCAGCTAACCTATGAATATTTCTTATGTTAAGTAATACTATACCAGCTAAAGATTAATGGGCTGGTACTGCTGATGGAATCCTAGTTGCCAATGGAGATTCCCCTACCCTTCTGCCAAGTGAATGTGAGCACAATACACTGATCCTTTCTTTCTATTTTTTCCACCATACTCTTACTGCTCCTGTCAATCACCTACCAAACTCATGGAATACATCATCACAACCAGAAACACTGCTTCCTTGAGCCCTGCCATAGAAGCCTTATCTCTTCTTGAGACAGTGACAGAGAAAAAATAATAATATTCAAGTCCCAATATTCACAACTGAAAACAAATCCTCTTAGGAAAAAAAAGATGAGAAAAAATAATCAGAAATTATAGAATTAAAGGTCAGATACACAGAAGAACCAAGTAGTCTGGAAACAGGCTGGCATTGCCTAGGAAGTTGAATACAGATAAACCCTGAGACCTTACAATTCCACCAGAAGATACATGCCCTAGGGAAACCTGTGCACAATGCCCCTGACAAATATATTTGAACATTCATAGCAGCAGCTTCAGAAACCAAAAACCAGAAACAATCTAAATGTTTACCAAAGAATAAATTGTACAATATTTCTACAATGGAATATTATACAATAAGGAAAATCAAGAAATTAGCAACAGGGAACAAGTAGTATGAAAAACTTGAAAACAATGTTGAACAAAAAAATTCTTACATAAATGATTATATAAATAGAATCACAGATTATGTAGAATTCAAAAATGAAACTAAACTGCATTATAAGGATGTATATTTAGATGATAAAACCATTAAAAAAGAAGAGTTAACTGGCAAAGTGTTATTTTTTTTACCCAAGTTGTGATTTACACAAGCATTCACTCATAACTTATACTGTTATGTTTTTATCAGTTTGCTCTAGGTATATCATAATTGACAATAAAAAAGAAAGTGCTGCAATTACGTTTTTTAAAAATACCAATTAAGCACGCTTCTATTAAGCCAAGACTATCATTTTTAACATTGTTTTGATAAGAAAATGTCCGGAGTTTCAAATAATCAATTTGGAAAAGAGAATTTAAAACACAGCTCATTTACTTCATGCATTACAATTCAACGAGGAACTTAGCGTGCTGTCACCAGGCTCTACATGTACATAAAATGTTACATTTATAAGAAAAAAGTCTCAAAAACATTTTCTTCCATTACAGATAAGATACCAACAGGGGGACAGGGATTAATAGTTCTGAATTTAAATTAACAAAGAGCATGTCTCTGAATAAGAGCAATAAAATAAAAATGTTTCCAAATAGCTATAAAAATAGAAGTAGTATACACAATATACTTAACCTTCCTTTCAAGCACTGTGGCAGTCCCTGCCTTTTTGTAATTAAAGTATACTCTCATTATTTTAACAATACTCCTATTATTTTAACAAAGAAAGTTATGTATTAGTCTGAAACATAAAAAGCAAAGATACATTATATGTTATACCTTTCTGTTGCGGCTGCTGTAATAAAGGCTGTGGCTGAGTCTGCAGTAGTGGAGTAATGGAAGCTGCTGAAATCTGTGCCTGCAGCAGTGACTGAGGCTGGGGCTGAGCCTGAACACCAAAGGTCGTTTGTGGTGCAATTGGCTGAAGTACAGCAGGAGGAGTCTTCAGTAAAGGTTGGGTTTGAGACTGATTCTTTAAAAAATAAATAAATAAAATTTAAAAAAAGAAAGAAAAATCTTGTGAATTGAAAGACTCAGTCACCTAATTTCAATATACCAAACTCACTATTTTATATACCTGATTTGGTAGTGTTTGAATTCTCTGTGCATTCCATTTAAAAGGCATATTGGGATTATATGTAGCTTCAACCAATACTCTGTCACCCACTTGCGGGGCTTTCCCTTTGACAGCACTGAAAAAGAATTAAGTTCAATATAAACATATTTAAAAGAGATTTCTCAAAAAAAAAAAAAAAAAGAAGATTTATATACATGGTATTTTAAAGTAAATAATTGCTAACCCCCAAAAATTCAATAAAAAATATAAAATAAAATAAACTATACCTGATTTGGAAGCTTAACAACCTCTTTTAAAAAGTGGATAATCTTCCTAGACTTACTCCATTTCAAAACTGATGTTTCCACTTCCACATCTCTAAACACAGCATTTGAAGAGGAAGAAATAATTTTCCATCCCAATTTCTCCTAATATTGTGTCCCTCCCTCTACAACACTATAATTTTATAACTCAAGATTAAGATTTTCTCTGAGCTTTGGAAAGATGAGAGAAATGCACATAAGATGAAAAACAGGAGACCCACTTTCAGAAAAAGCGTACAGTAATTAAATCTAATTTCCTAAGTATTTTTAAGGAAGGTCATTAGAAATGTATTTGAAATATCTAAGGAAATTCACATTTCCTGTATCCTCCACAACACTTAAAAGGTACTATTTTGGGTTTGTTAGTGTATTTATCATTCAGTCCTATTTATTAATATTTCAATTTTAAAATGTTTTTAGCATATATAGTCAAACACAAGTTTACAAGGCACATGACTGCCCTGACTGGTGTGGTTCAGTGGGCTGAGTGTCATCCTACAAGGTGAAAGGTCGCCAGTTAGATTCTGGTCAGGGCACATACCTGTGTGGTGGGCCCATGCCAGGCCGGGGTGCATGCATGAGGCAGCTAACGAATGTTTCTCTCAAACATCAATGTTTCTCTCTCTCTCCTTCTCCCTTCCCCTCTCTCTAAAAATAGTCTTTTTATTTTTTTAATTAAAAGAAAAAAAGCATGACTATTTCAATTCCTAATCTAACTGTATGTCTGCCCGTGAAAAGTCAGAAATGGTAATTCACTCCTAAAAAACATTTATAAAGAATTCATCATTAAACAAGCCGAATGATTAAAACAGAGTATTATAGCTAAACCACAATCCTATGACACAATTAAGCAGGTGCCTTATCAATATACTTAATGTTAAATACAACAAGGCATCTGCCAATACCTAATGAAATTTACCTAAGCTGAAAGAATACATCTTCATCCACAAATCCAAACGTATCATGTAGTTTTGTAACCACCCCTGTAAAAACACGCTGTTTCTGAGGTTGAGTTTGTTGCTGACTGGACCTTGGTGTTGGATATGATACAGTTATCTGTGCTGCAGGCTGAGGAGTAGACAGGCTAAGACTTGTAGGCAGTGCAACAGCTGGCTATAAAACAAAATCAACATCAAATTAAGGTAATGATGTGAAATAGTCTAGAAATTAAAATAACTACTTAGAACAAACTCAAAATGCTAAAAATAACTGATTTAAAGTTAGAAAATACACATATATATGTACACCTTCAGATGAGAATCAAGTCAAAAAAATTATGGTATTTTTTTACCTATTTCATCAAGTTCTCTCAGATCAATGTTTTCACAGGCTGTTCCAGGAAAAAGATACCATACTACATTTAAAAAATAGTGCATATTTTAGCTCTCTCTTAGAAATTAAAAATCCATAGTGGCATAACGAAGACTCAGGCAAGTTCTATAAGTGAAATAAGCCAGGCAGATAAAAGACTAATATGTATGAACTCACTTAAGTGGAATCTAAAAAAAAACAAAGAACTCAAAGAAACAGAACCAAATGGTGGCTGCCAGAGGAGTGTGGGAGGGTGGGGTAAATGTGTGGTGGACAAAAAGGACAAACTTCCAGTTACAAGATAAATAATTTCTGAGGATACAATGTCCAGTATGATGACAACAGTTGATAATACTGTATCATATATTTGAAAGTTGCTAAGAGAGTTCTCAAGTTCTTAGCAGAAGAAAAAAAATTTTAACTACGTGAGGTAATATATTTAAAACTAAAGTGGTAATAATCATTTTATAATATATACATATAGCAAATCATGTTGTATCTTTAATACAATGTTTTGTGTCAATTACCTCTCAAACGGAAAAAAATTTAACTCATTGCTCTTTTCTGGCACAATCAAGCATGGATAACATCTTACTGATTAAAACTTCTGTACATAAATAGGAATAAAATCAAAATAAGGGAAAGGAACAATCATCGGAGTCTTCAAGTCAAACCACGGAATTTGCTTTACACCTGCTCAATAAAGCAAGTCTCCAAGCTCTATAATTAAAAAAAAATATAAAGGGCAAGTCCTATATACATACAATTAATGAACTCAGGATTTCTGAAGCTATGATCACAAAACCATTTTCTCATGTAATTTCTTTAACATCCTAATACATTAAAGGTTTATAGGCACACTTTGGGAAATTGCTATTAAAAGAAAAGACAAACTTTTACAGCTTTTCTACTGTTTGGAAATCCTATTAGAGACTGAAAATATAAAATACATGTTAGTTGATTTTAGTTAATAGAAAAAAGGAAGTGAGGTTGATTTCTCATTTGAAGTGTACATTAAAAAAATAACAGATTCAAGACTAAAAAGGTATGAAAAGTTGTACAGTAAAAAGCTTCTCTCCTATTCTCATTCCTCAGCCACTCAGTTCTCTAACCATGGGGGCAATATATATTAGAGATCCTGCTTCTTTCTGAACAGTTGCATAGTATTTCATGCTAAATTCATACCAGGGGTCAGTAAACCATGGCCCATGTGCCAAATTCAGCACACAGCTTCCGATTTTTGTACAGCATATAACCCAAGGATAGTTTTTACACTCTTTAAGGAGTGTAAAAAAGAAAAAAAATGCAAGAGATTCTAAGTGGCCCAGAATAACCAAAGTAGCACTATATATCGAAAGTTCAAAAACTTTTTAATGTTGCTAAAAATTAAGTTGACAATATAACAGTTACATCACCTAAGATCAATCTTGAAAAGATATATAAGATGTTCAAAAAAATTTCCTCAATATTAGTTCAAAGAAAATATAAAAGCCAAAATCAGGATTAAGTTTAAAATAAGACCTCATATTATTCAAACTAGATCACAGGTCAATCTACAATCAAAAACTATAAAAAACAAAAATATGCTTTCCATTTTTATTTAACATACTGCTAAACTAGTATGTGAATACAAAAAATACACATCTGTAAACCCTGAAAGAAAAACTTTGGTCTACTCTTCATTCATACATCCAAAAGAAACAGTCAAACTAACCTGTGTTAAAAGGGTCTGCTGAGGTTGCTGTAACTGAAAATAGAAAACAGAAACAAAAACAGGAACAAAAAAAGAAAAAAGATCAATCAAAATTTTCATATATGCTTTCTTCATATAAGAAAAAATTCCTCTTAAACGGGCACTTTTAATTAAGAAATATGCAAAAAGTAACAGGTCAATAAGTATAAGGTTTTGTACAGCTATTTCTAACAACTCTAGACCTGATACATCAACTGTTTCAGTAACAGAAAAAACTAATCTTTTTTGTTACTTTATAGAAATAACACACACACACAAAAAACCCCCAAGTCAAGTCCCTAATGGGGAAGATTTCTGATTCTGCCACACATTAATTACCATGGTACAGAAATGATTCAGTATCATCAATATGCTACTTGTATCAAATACATCACTGGCTATCCAATTCATACATATACCCCTAAAATGAGCCCTCCTGATGATCTGGTGTGGCAATGCATGCAGATGATAAAGACCATACTCTCTGACATATAATTTTTCCAGTAAGAGCTTAGTGTAACATTACCAGAAAGTAAAAGGTATTGGTATGAAGAGGGAAATTTTAAAATTCTGGAAGAAACTTGAGCTGGGCTAAAACAACCTATATGAAGTTCTAATTCAAAACACTCAGTTTATGTGGATTAAAGGTTAAATCTATCAAATTACTGCCCTGGCCAGGTGGCTCAGTTTGTTGGGAGCATCGTCCCATGTACCAAAAGGTTGTTGAGGGTTTGATACCCAGTCAGGGCACATACCTAGGTTGCAGTTCAATCCCTAGTCTGGGCATGTATGGGAGGTAACGGATTGATGTTTCTCTCTCTCACTCCCTTCCTCTCTATCTCTAAAATCAATAAACATATGCTTGAGTGAGGATTAAAATAAATAAAATTTATCATTTTCTGTAAGTCAAAAATGAATGATATTCTGTTTTTCTTCAGTAAGAAAATTTTTGTTTTTTGTATTTTTTAAAGAATACTCAGTAAGAGCTTTTTAATTTTTTAGGGATCAGGGAGAAAAGATAATGTTTCATTTTTATTTACTAAGACACAATCTATTCAAATTGTTGTAAAGATAGTTTAAGAGACAAAAGGTTCTTTATCACCATAAAATAGTACATTAAAGGACCGGAGAAGTTCCAAACAAAAAGGCTATATTAATTTTAATAGTTTTTCATCAGTTCTTTCAGTCCCATGTAATTAATTCTTGTTTTGTTTGATCTTGGGTTGCTTTTATGAACCCACCAGCTTCCTCCATTAGTTCTAGAAAGCCTTACTCAGTCCAGTGGTAAAACCTTGAAGTTATTTCCAAAGTGTTGAGTTCAGTTCAGGGCAGCTCCCCTGTTCTGTTAATTAAACTTTGGGACATTGAAACACAGGCTAGGGGAGATGGTTGGGTAGAAAGCATTAATCTATTCATTTACCTCACAGCCTACAAAAATTAAAAAAAAAAAAAAAACAAAACCTTGAAGTTATTTAAGCAATGTAATTCAGAGTGTGTACTCCAGTGACTGTCGTCGTCCTTCGCACAAGTCTCTGAAACAGTTCAGTGTTGAAGATGAAGCATTTCACCTAATTCCAAGAGCTTTCAGGAAAGCGTCAGAGTAAAATAGTAACTTTGCTGGCTTCGTTAGAGGTCCAGAGATCTCACTATAGGCTTCTGAGTCAATAAAACTTGTTTTTAAATTCATTCATCTAAACAGAGTATTTTCCTTTTTATTAAAAAAACAAACAAACAAGTAATGCCTTTTTTAAAGGCAAGGTCATTTTAAGTATTGACATTTTCATATGACTCAATCTAACATATAATCTTTAGTAACATATTAACAGTACTAAAATAGGGCTAGCAATATTTTGAAAACAAGATAGTCAACTTTAACATCAATCTCTTGTCATTTTTTAGAAGCTTACAGCAATGATTGGTAGGATGTTGTAATCCTCAGGGAAAATATAATGCTTCTGAAACCCCAAATACTTCAGCCAAGGATGAAACTGTGGCATGGATCTAGGGATGAGAACTTCCAGATGAAGAAGGCTGTTTCTCCAGAGTGACTTCAGATCCAAGTTTCGGTCTCTCTTTATTGTCTGCCCTTTTTCTCTCCTGAAGCTTCTTAAAGACACTGAGAAGGAATGAAACTATCTCTCAACCCTGGAAAAGCCTAGAATGTGTCCTTAGAACCTATCCAGGTTTCTGCAGAGAAAACACTTTTCCTTGACAAACTTCTCCTTAGGTTCAATTTTTGTTACCTCCTCCTATCATCACAGATATAAGACCCTGAGGAACATGATTAGAGTATGAACCTAGGGAAAAGGGACCAAAGAAACTTACTTTTAGCTTAAGATAGGAGTTTCCAAATTGGGAGCAGGGTGGGAACTATAAGGATAGGTTCCTCTTATTTTCAACAGCTCTGTTTTAGTATTTTGTTTATTGGGTTTCAAGATATAACAACATTAGGAAAAACGGAGACGGTTGTATTGTTTAAAAAATAAAGGCTGGAAAAAAATAGGTAAGTTTTCTTTTTCACATGTAAGCACAGTAGGACTACAGGTTCCAGGCGGGAGAACTGTGCCAAAGGCGCAGAAATAGAGTATTTCTGGACTGTCCTCTGCATGTTTTCTTAGAAACATGGACAAACACTGGCTAACTGAAGATCTGGATTTCTAGAACATGTCTCCTCTCTTCCTTTTCCTTGAAGACATTCCTTTTTTACCTACCTCCTTTTCCCAATCCCCCAAAATTCAAATCCCATGTCAAGATGGCTGACAGAAATAAATTGTACATGATTAAATTTGAAACACATAATTTTACAAATCAGTTTTTAACATGGAAGACATAACTGACCTGTTGTTGCACACTATACAAGGCCTGCTGAGGTTGTGTATATTGCTAGAAAAAAAGATATTTTCAAAGAAAAATATGTATATTAGTTTTATACATTCTCAAAAAAACAATATAAATACAAAAATACAAATTATAACCAGAATTACACTAAAAAGACATTATGGAACAGCTCAATGTCATCTAAAATAAACAAAATAGTGAATATAGCTCTGGGATCCATCAAGAACTGAATTTTTTTCAAATAATGAAGGTATAAGAACTGTCCAATTTAAGAGTTTGACTATGCAATTATATTCCCTTTATATGTCCTGGGCATATGTAATTTTTATCTCCAGGAAAAAACAAAGCATACTAAACACCCACAACTATTCATTCTTTAAAAAGTGAAGGTGCCTACCTTTGCTACACAGATTTGACAGTTTTCTATGTCACATATAAAACCTATTAAAGATTCACCTGTTGCAATGCAGCTGCTGCAGCTGCGGCTTGTTGCTGCAATGCTGCAGTTTGAGTTAACTGATAGTTTGCTGGGGTTTGCGTGGTAAGGCCTGCTGCCGCCAGTGCAGTTTGCTGTGTATAAATGGTAGGCGATGCTCCAAGGAGTGATGGCTGCTGAACACCCAATGCAGCTAAAATGAGATTAAAAGGGGGGTGAGCGGGGGGAGAAATCAAGATTATTTGGATCCTTTCCAGAAACTTTCCACAAGGGTTTAGTTAGGCGTTACGGTCTGTCATGATTTAGTAAAAAACCTAGAGAAAATTTTAATTTTGCTGAATTTAATTTATTAATGTCCCACCTCAGATCTCAATAGCTTTGTATTAAATGTTCACGTCATGATAAATATAACATTAATCTACAAAATTAAACTACAGAATGAACCTAACCAACCTTACCTAAACCAAGAGGCTAAAGTACCATGAAGAAGTATTCTTAGAAAAAACAAAAACAAAAACTATACTGCTTGGTAGGGGGAAAAGTATTTTTAGGAAGACCAAAAAATAAATTATTTTACTATAAAATTACTGTTTTATCTTCAAGCAGATAAGAATCGTATATTAAGGGCTATGTTGCTGGAAGTTATCCACCCTTAAACCTTCCCACTGAACAAACTATTCACATGTATTTCTATTTTGCATTAAAAAATGTAAAACCAGGTAACAGACAAAAGCAACACTTTAAAAGTACAGAAAGTTTTTCATTTTAGTGCACTGTTATATTGAGCAATGAGATAAAATTAACCATACAGTGACTGTAAATGATTATTTGCATAACAATAACTGGAGGTCTCAGAATGACACATTTAAGTACTTAATGTTTAATGGGGGGATGGCGGTGGGTGGACACCAAAATACCAGTATTTATAAAAAACTGTGTATTTATTCTTACTTGTTTAAACTTCAGTCACCTTCCAAGTACTCTCCATTTCAACCAATAAACCTATTAAGACTTTTTTCCATGCTCAAAACAGTTTTTAAACTCTTCTATTTTGATGCCTCTAAGTACTTCTGCCATTGTTTGTTTCAACACTTCCAGATCAGCAAACCCTTTCCCTTTGAGGACTTTTTATCATCCAAGGAAACAAAAAGGGTGCTCAGGGTGAGATCCAGTGAGTAGAGAAGGTGATGCAGAGTGAGAGGGCCTTGCCTTTTTTTGGTCAAAAAGTGCTGACTGCTCAGCTCGGTGTGAGTAGGTGCAGCTTGTAAATCACCCATTGAGAAATGAGCAAACACCTTGAATTTTCAAAAAAAAAAAAAAAAAAAAAAATTGCACTGAATAAGAATGCAGTCTCTCACAACAATACCAGCTGGTAACACTGATCCGCATGGGTTCCTAGAACACATGGGTTCCTAGAACACTCGCCTAGCAGAGGATGCCTGCATTACAAGGGGCCCCCCCTCATATGCTTAGGGCTAAAAGCTGAAGAGAACACAAGAAAAGATTTTACTTGGTGCTTTTACGCAACTCCATTAAATGCAGAAAAGCAATTTAAAATTGCAATCTAGTACTGCATTTCAAACTTTATCTACTGAACAACCACTAGCTCCCCTGGACACTAAAGCCTGAAAAAAGGGGTTCAAAAATCTGAGAAACAGTGAATTAAAAAGGCACATATTTTTACTTCAGGATTTTCCAGAACCTTTAAATATGTCACTAAGAATTATAAATCTCAAAGAGGTTACCATAAAAGCAGTTTTTCCCAAAGGAACACTCCCTTTTCCAATATATCTTGCTTGTATCTAAGAATAATTTGAAAAATAGCTGCTCTATAACTGTCAGTTAATAACCCTATAGAAAGAACAGTATTATGCTTTCAGAACAGAGAACACTAATGAACTAAACAAAGCACCTTAGTCTAATATATCCCAGAAAAATTTTTAGGAGTGTGAAATTCATCATCCATCAGTTGTTTAAGAGTACAGATTAATTTCACTTAAAAATAAAACAAACCAACAACAAAATAAGGCAAAACCAGGAAACAAACAAATCCCAGAAATCATGTTTGGGATTCCTGCAAATTACAAATTATTCCCTTCAAAAACACTATTCAAAATTTGAAAGGGAGGAAAAGGACAGAGATACTAAGGTGGGGGGGGGGCCTTCTAAATGCCCCATATAGTGCTAAATCCTTACCACATTAATCTCTTCTCTTTTGTTTTTAAAGTAAGTCAGATGCCATAGATGAGCACAAAGGAAAAACAGGAGTAACTAAATGAATTTAAGTAGAAGTGGGGAATATCTTAACACCAATGTATGTTCAAAATGAGAATTAAAAAAAGGTACCGAAATCTAGGGCACAGATTCTAACTAATGGGTCTTGCCAACCTTCTGAATTTGTATGCAAAATTTCGGACCAGAAATTCCAAAGCTGTCAACAAATTTTCAAAGGTTAAGAACCACTCTTCTAGGATAAGAGAAGCAATATTCTCATGTAATCACCAAACAGGGAAAGACTAGGAAAAACTACTGGTATTTTAAGTTCTAAGCATCTCCTTCACTCACCTGAGCTTTGACCTCAGCTCTGCTATTTCACTGCACTGGTAACAATTTCTAGAACTTGGGAAAGCATTGATAGTTGCCACAGTAGAAGTATCTCAGAAAGTCTATTCTTTTCCCATAGCCTTTCTAGGTGTCCTGGACTCTGGCAGCATGCAGCAGCCCAGCATTAAGTATAAGTGGGACAGTCGATACCAAACACATCTCTTTTCTACTGTTGCCAGTCAATGCAATTAGAAACTACAAAACAGATTAATTGGTAATTAAGAATTCAACTGCTAGGAGAAATTTACAGGGAGGAAATTTACATTTTAGTACTTGTCTGACAACACTAATTCAAATTGTGTGAAATCACTGAGCACATGGTTGTGGCTTTTATATATATGTAATATAGCTCTTTTAAAATCATTTACATTTGAGATTTTAATCTCAATAAAGTATATATTTCATTAATATTTATTAATGCTTTTTGTGAATATCTGAACTATTCTTGCATATATGTATATACCATTCTATACTCTTCCTGTGAATTACTACAACAAAATTCTGCAAGATGATTCTTTAACTTGCAAAGTACAAAGTTATTAATCTCTGATTTAATCTTTCTATATAAGTGGATGAATACTTGTCAGCTGGGTATCTTTTCCAATTATCCATATTGGAACAGCCTGTTCATTTATCCAATTCAATATGATTGCTGAAGGTCTCCTGACTCATCTGAAATATGCTTATCACTGTGTATCAATACTTCCACAAACAAACCTATGAAACAAGCCCTACATAACCAGAGGATACCATGTAAATATGTAAACTTAAGGACTAAGTTTTGTTAAATCTTCAAGGACAAATGTAAAATATATTATTTTCTAAAATGTAAAATCAGGCCCTGACTGGTGTGGCTCAGTGGGTTGGGCATCGTCTCTGTAAATCGAGAGGTCACTAGTTTGGTTTCTGGTCGGGGTACATGACTGCACTGTAGGCATGTGAGAGGCAACCAATCTGTTTCTCTTGCACATCTTTGTTCCTGTCCTTTCCCCTCTCTCTAACCTAAGTAAATAAATAAAATCTTAAAATAAAAGAGGAACTTGCCCCTTGTCTATTATCCCTTGGTCTTATCGAACTTACTAACTTTACAATCCTTCTTACCTTTATACCTCAGGGCTTTATCTTTACTAAGATAAGTCATCCTTTTTATAAAATAAATACGATTGAAAATGCCAAACTGACCTAAGAAACTTCATTTTTTTACTTTAGCAAAACTATTTAAAGCACTGGTCGAGTAATGCTTTATCCTTTGAAATTTCCATGTATCAATGTAAGTCCTTAAAAGCAATCTTATGTTAAGAGAGAAAAACAACATGAAGATATGGGGGGCTCTCTATATAATTTGCAAACTTACTTTTAACCCAGGTTTTAAATGAAGTGAACAAGTCTTCTAAATGGCATATTCTACTCAATACTCTCCATAAGAAATGATCTTCAAAGATTAGATTTCACACAAATACACAATCTTTTTTAAGGTTTATTTTATTCTCATTCAAGGGAGAAGGGAAAGGAGAGAAACAATGATGTGAGAAATGCCAATTGGTTGCCTTCTGGACGTGCCCCCAATGGGAGACTGAGGCCACAACCTGGGCATGTGCCCTGACAAGGAACCAAACCAGTGACCTCTTGGTTACAGAAGGATGCTGTAACCACCTGAGCCATGCCAGGCAAAGCCAAAATCTTTTTTTTTCTTTTCTTTTTTTAATGTATTGAGTTTAGAGAGAGTAAAGGAGGGAGAGAAACATTGATTTGTTCCTCCACCCACATATTCATTGGTAGCTCTTGTATGCCTCCTGATGGGAAATGAGGCCCACAACCGTTGGCACATCAGTAGGGGGCTCTTATCATCTGAGCTACCCAACCAGGGCTCAAATACAAAACCTCTGATGTTCCTATGCGCAGATAATTCTTACAATCAGACAACTCAATGGTCAATCCACTGCATAGCTTTCAAGGTTCTACTCCAAGTCCACAATGTACCCAATGACTGGAAATACTCAACAGCTTTTAAAAATAAGAAATTAAGGCATTAAGAATAAAATAGTAAGAGGGTCAAAAGGCATAAACTTCTAGTTATAAAATAAGTCATGGGGATGTTAAAAAAAGAAATTAAGGCACAAATAGTATTTTAAATATATTCTAGGTGTTGTAATCTTCCATAACTGCATTGTTCAATACACCAGCTGGCAGCCTTATGTAGCTATTTCAATTTGTGAAAATTAAAAAAATTAGATATTCAGTTCCTCAGTCACACCAACTAAATTTCTAGTGCTTAATAGCCACATGTGGCCAGTGGCTACCATGTTAGACAATGAAGACATAAAATATATCTATTATCACAGAAAGTTCTTCTAAGTGAACAAAAGACTTAACTAAATCAGTTATATGATTTAATTAAGGATTCTTATAGTCTCTATAAAGATCACTATACTAGCTCTTCCATTCTTTCGAAGTTCCACCAAAATGATGACTAGGGATTCTGGCCACATTCTCTTCTAGCTACTATTCAAGTACTTGTTGGTCAGTCCTTCCAGGCAGTTCAAGATACCTAAAGTCATGATTTCTTCTATCCTTAATTGTGTCTGGTATTTATCTACTTTTTTACCCCATTTCTTTCAAGGACTCTTGCATCATGGAATGTTAATACTCACACTTTCAATGTTGTTTCCAACACATTTTCAGCTTTATCAAAATCATTTTCCAGATCATAAAGCACAGAGTGCAAGAGAAGCCACAACTGCATAAACATGAGTTGCACACTCAACTCAAGATACAGAGATGGGGCCTAGATGGTTTGTAGTTTGGTATGTTAATGCAGCTCTCACTGAATGACAGCAGAGCTCAGACATACTCAGAGGATGAGGAAAAAATATATTAATAATGAGCCTTAATAGATTTTACACACATTTTTGCTCCTAAAAAAATGCTTGAGACAATCAGCTATTACATAGCACTAATAATGGGTTAAATACCCACACAAGGAGCAATCCCCCTTGTCTACCAACTGAGTTGGAAACATCCAACTCTATCAATTGAAAACTAATGTAAGTAAAGTATACAAGGTACGTTAGCTATTATTTCTTTGAAAAGACCATGAATCTTGGAATTTAAGAATCTGATCTTCTGATTCAAGAGACTGGCTTTAAAAAAAAAAAAAAGATTTTTTATTTATTTTTAGAGAGAGGAGGAGGGAGGGAAAATGAGAGGGAGAGAAACACCAACAAGTTGCCTCTTGCACACTCTCAACAGGGGACCTGGCCCACAACCCAGACACAGTCCCTGACTGGGAATCGAACTGGTGACTTGGTTTGCAGAACAAGGTCCGATCCATTGAGCCACATCACTCAGGGCAAGAGATTAGGTTTTAAAAGATGACCATTAGGCCAGAATGAAGAAGAAGAAAAAATGGAGTCATGTTTAAATCACTTATATTGGTAATAGCTTCAGTCACCTGTGTTGTGTTAAAAGCACCACATAGACTCCTAAACTAGTTCATTTTCCTCTATAAGCCACAATGCAGTCAACTTACAAATCGTCAAAAAAAAAAAAAAAAAAAAAAAAAGAGGTAAGAAAATAGGTCTGAGTCTGCTAAATCCATCCCCACACTTTCTTTACTTATTTTAAAAAAGATTTACTTTTTTGGGGGGGGGGGCAAGAACCATCGATTGGTTACCTCCTGCAAGCCCCCAACTGGGGCCTAGCCTGCAACTCAGGCATGTGCCCTAACCAGGAACCAAACTGGCAACCTTACAGTTTGCAGGACAGCACCCAACCCACTGAGCTACACCAGTCAGGGCCATCCCCACACTTTAATAATATTGTTGCAATTATTCATATATACATGAAAATGTTCTGAGTCAAATATACTAAAAATATCCCATGCCAATACAATTAATCTAAGGGCTATTTTAAATTCAATCAGTGATTCTTTGACTAGCTCTCTCAATGTCTCTTTACACAACAGAACTGTTAAAACTTTCAAACCTGAAAGCTCTGGTCCCAAATATGACTGCCAGTGAATTCATACCACAACACTTCAGCTACAAGATGAAAACACAGGATAAATATTAAGAACATGTATTTCAGCGTGAGAAGTTAAGGCCAAGAAAGTCAGAAGACCTTAAATACCATCCCAAGGAGTTTGACCTGTATTCTAAAAGTCCTTAAAGGTATTTCTGCAGATGAATTAAGAGAATAAGCGATACAATGAACCACATTTCTGAGGTCCTAACATTGATTCTCTTGTGACCTATAAGATCTAAATAAATTTATTCACCTTCCTTCATCTGTTAAAGTACAGAGTTTAGACAGACTCTATAGCTCAGGCCTGACCCAGCTTTGAAAATTTGTGATTTAGATAGAAATTATGCTTTAGGAATATCACAAATGACAGGTATAATTAAGCTGCAGGAGAAAGAAAAAGCATATCCAGTAAGCTAAGAGAAGCAAGCAAATAAAAGCAGTTAGAACTAAAAAAAAGGATAAGAAATATAGAGCATCCCCACCAAGTGACAGTTGGGAAAAGAGCTTCCTGACTTAAGTGAAGGATCTGTGGAAAGCACTATGGATTAAGATACAAAGATTTCGGAAACATATGGAAGGCCCTGAAATTTAAATGAGACTTTGGCATACAAGATTTAAGCAAGAAAAAGCTGCTACTGATGCAGATATCCGAATGTGAAGTGCAGAGGGCCTAAATGTAAAATGGAGGAGTATACTGAAGGCATTTTCAAAGGGGAAAAGGACAGTTAAAAGAAAATTAAAGGCAACAGATGATGACACCTAGGAATTACTCTTTAAATGAAAAGGCTCAGTATTAAAATTAATCAGAAACAATTCAAATACCAATCCTCAATTTTACAACAGGTTTCAGCAATAAACTGATAGGGCGCATGCTTTTACTAAAGTTTTTATTACTTTAAATGTCAACTTTGTGAATGCACTGAAATTTTCAAATCACTTATCTGAGAATTTTTAGTAAAAATGCAAAATAATCTTGCTAGAAAACAGAATAAAAAAGCCATTAACTAAACAAAACCATGTTAAGTAATATATAAAAAAGGAAATCATGATAATTTTTATGTATTACTCTCAAGAAAAAATGTCAGAAATACAGGCACAAAGATTAAAATGTTTCACTGGAGTTGAATTATTCAGTTAACCTTTTTCTGTTGCATGATCATTTGATTTATGACAGTGGTCTCTGATACTAATATATCTGGCATATTTCAATAGGCGCTTATTGTTTAGTACAGTAAAACTGGCACTTGAACTAATTACCTTAAGTCATTTTTATGTCAGTTAAAATTTTTTCTCAAAAGTTTATACTTGAGTTCTCTTGAGATGAAGTATAAATAAGACATTTTAATTGCTTCAAAAGTGATAAAATTTAACTTCAGCAATTTGCTTGGCCCTGAGAATTAGCTCTAATAAAATGAAATAATGATTAGTTACAAAGGTTTTAAAATAAAGGCAAGACATGGCTGGTGTGGCTCAGTGGATTGAGCTCTGGCCTGCGAACCAAAGGGCTGCCTGTTTGATTCCCGGGGTAGGGCACCTGCCTGGGTTGCAGGCCAGGTCCTCAGCAGGGGGCACGCAAGATGCAACCACACATTGATGTTTCTCTCCTTCTCTTTTTCCCTTCCCCTCTCTAAAAATAAATAAATAAAATCTTAAAAATAACATAACATAACATAACATAACAGCAAGACAGTATCAACCCAACCCTGGCTGGGTGGCTCAGTTGCTTAGAGTGTTGACCCATTATGCCAAGGTTGCCAGTTCAGTCCCTGGTCAGAACACATACAAGAATCAACCAATGAACACATAAATAAGTGAAAGAACAAATCGATGTTTCTCTCTTCCTTCCTCTCTAAAATATGAATATGTATATGTATATATGTGTGTTTGTGTGTATATATTTCAGCCCAAAATACAGCACCTAGAAATTAAATACTTTAATAAAAACAAAATCACTACGGAGTGCCATTTAGAAAATTATTACAGGATTTTTATAGAAGAGCTAAGCAGAGATGCTAAAAAAACATTTGCCTACTTACTGAAGTCATTATACATCAATAAAATTTTAGAATTTGAAAACCTCTATCAAGTATAGTTCCAAGAAAACCCGTAAATAATTTCCTACAGCACAAATACAAGCCCTGTTTACACAAATACCATTATTTACATTTGGACTCTCCATTGCCAAATATAAAAAGGGAGATGTATATTTACTACTGACTTTGACAAATTTTATAAACCTCTGGTGTCTCCTTTGCTCAGCCTTAAAATAAATATAAGAGTATAACATACATTTAAGTAATTACAATACAAATACTAAGAATTATAGACAGTAGAATTAAAACATAATAGCTATTTTACTGGAATAACATAGGTATGAACTTAAAACAAATTATATATAGAAGCAGCCAGGTAAAACAAGCTCAGTTTACCAAAATACCAGTACATAGTACTTGCTTCTTGGCACAGAGTAGTTGCTAATGATTTCTGTTTCATGAAAACTAAATCAATACCATTATTTAACATAAAGGAGAAACACTTGAATCTGAAATATAATCTGTAACTACATTTCATATTACTTTCAGTTGCATACAGAACTAACTACTGATCATTCACCATCCCCCAATCAAGAATTAAAACAGCTCTGGCTAGTGTGGCTCAGTGGAGTGAGTGCCCACCTGTAACTGATTCCACTTCCAGTCAGGGCACATACCTGGGTTGCGGGCCAGGCCCCCAGTGGAGGGCATGCAAGAGCCAACCAACTGATGTGTCTCTAGCACATCAATGTTTCTCTCCCTCTCTTCCTTCCTCCCTTTCCCTCCCTCTCTCTAAAAATAATTTTCAAATCTTAAAAAAAAAAAAATTAAAACAAAAACCCTTCAATTATCCAGAGAAACATCACCTACATAACTAGTCGTAACCAACAAATTTTAGAACACCCAAGTTAGAAGATCACAGAATCTCAACGGTTGACCTCAAATTACAAAATAAATATTTTAAGTAAAATGCAGCAAAGAACTAGTATCAAATATGTAATAAATAAAAACATATTCAAATTAACAATAGCTGCAACTTATCTGGGTTCTCAAAGTAACTCAATTTTTCATTGTGTATAATCTTATTTAAGATTCAAATCTTCAATCAAGAAATGGTAAAAAAAAGTTCTTCCTAAGAGCAATGGGAAGAACCTTATTGAAACAAACATTTTCAATGACATTTTTGTTGACTTTATTTTGAAAATGTAAATATTCATTTGCTCCTTTTATATCTTTTTCCTTTGCTTGATAAATTCTTTAGTTAGTTTCCAACTCTAAACAACTGAAAACCAGTCATGTATAATTTTTCATAAAGTATAAATTTTTGAGACATTTATTTTTAAATACAACTGATCCTTGAACACAAGTCTGAACTGTGATCTACTTATACGGGCATTTTTCCAATACGTATGTACAGTATTTTAAGTGTATTTCCTCTTCATTATGCTTTCAACATTCTTTTCTCTAGATTATTTTTAATATAAGAACACTATTTGTAATACATATACAAAATGTGTTAACTGTTTGTGTATCAGTAAGGCTGCAAGTCAACAGCTGGCTATTAGTAAAGTTTAAGTTTTGGGGGAGTCAAAAGTAATAGAGGGATTTTCCACTGGGGGTGGGGAGGATTCCATACCTCTGATCATTCCCTTGTTCAAGGGTAAACTGTGTAACTGCTGAATACTGACACCATAACATGTCAAATGATTTTCGTAAACTCTGATGAATGAGTGACTAACCTCTAACATAACTAAATCAATTAAAAGTCAATCAATTTAAGGTTTGAAAAACTATAAAACTTCCAAACTGATGTGTAAAACAATTTTGTTGCGTTTTTTTTTCTTTTGCTAGTTGACTCATGAATGTTTAAAGGAGCTTCCCACACAAAATTAAAAGATACAGCATTTGGGAACCTTTCACACAGGATTATGCACAGCCTAATTCACAGTTGTATCATGCCGCTGCTCCCCACCCCCCCTTTTGCAGGGCATGTGTTCAGTAGCCTGACCTGGTTGAGATACCGCAGTGGCTGTAAACTGAGTAGCCCACGGTGGATTCTTCTGTCCTCCAAACTGAGCCATGATGAAAGCCGGGGGGGAAACCTTCGCGTGTTTTTCTTCTATAGCAGCGATCTATTAAGAAAGGATCTACATTTTAAAGTTCAACCAAACTATAAATATCACAAAAGAAAGGTTTTAATTTGTCAAGGACATCCTGACAAATTGATGTATAAAGATCTAAGTAGAGATCTAAGTATAAATTTAAAAGGGAATATGGGTGTCCAATATGCAGCAAGAGTTTTTACATGAGGTAGTGCATCAAAAGCATACTTTAATATATGACATTAGAGTTAGACTTACAAAAAAGGCACTTCTTTCTGGGACTACAAACTGTCACATTTAAACAGAAGACCATCTGCTGTTATCTTCCCAATTCTTAACATTAGGAAGTGCACAGCTTTATGTTCAAAGGATATACAGCCTGCATGTCTTCTTTAACGATCATTTGGGGATTCAAACTAGTGGGGCTTCCAATAACAAATTGGAAGACACCGAGTATAGGTAAAGAATATCACTTCGGTTAACACACGACTACATACTTTCTCAAACAGGTAAAAAACGGGGGGGTCTCTTTTCTCTCCTCTCCCTCGAGGGGAAAGACAGTTGAAATAACGGATGCCCTTTAAAGAAGCATCGCGAAGACCTCTCCCCTCCAAAATACAAGCCAGAAAAGGCGAAGATCTCAGCCGGCGCGCTCCCTCCATCCCCCGCGACTCCGAGGGGCCGGAGTTCTGCCATCCATCTTCCTCCAGCTCCAGCTCCAGCTCCTCGCGGGTCTTAGACCAAGGAAGGCGGGATACTCCGTCCCACGAGACTGGGCGAAGGGCCAACAGAAGAATACTTAGAGCCCTGGTCCCCTGAAACCCTGGGCCGGACCAGTAAAGACTCCATCTCTCCCCAAACCCACGGCATTCCGAGTGGCCCCAACGTCCCGGGGGCCAGGAGGCCAAAACCGCAGTGGCTCGGGAGCTAGGGACGGCAGTCGACAGTCCCTCCGGGCCCGCCAAACCGAAGCTGAGGGGCGCTGGGGGAACACCTCAGCGGCCGCGGGGAACAGCGAGGGATGGGGGAGGGGCCGGGCGCGCAGGGCCTGCTCCGACCCGCACAAAAGGGACTATGTCCCTCCCGCCTCAGTCCCACGAGAACCCCACCGTCGCCAGCCTGTAGACGCCGTGCTACCGAAACGTTCGCTCCTGGACCTTCCGTGGATCAATACGACGTTAAGAACCCCAGCTCCGCCGCCGCCGCCGCTTGAACGAAGAGGACTAGACCTTCACCTGAATCGGGTCCCGGCTAACACCGAAGCCATTTCAAACCCATCAGCCTCAGGCGCATGCGCCAACTTCCCCCTCTTCCTCCACGCCTCGCCCCAGCTACCCAGCTCTCCGGGGAGCGGCACTTACGGGTTTACGTTGTACGTGCGCGCTCCTCAGGCCGCCTTCAAAACGGCTAGAGTTACTGCGTGCCTACGAGGAGATACGTTGGCCTTACCCAACAATGATCCGGGGCTGCGTCTAGGCGCAAGCACTGTGGGAAAGGCCTTCCTAGGGAGGGGAAGGGGCGGGGGGAAACCCTTGCTCACGTGATCTCGTAAGCCCGCCGCCATTTTGTGTCCCCTCCCCTTTTTTCTTAGTGCAAGTACTTGATAGAATGGATGTGTGCTGTGTCTCCCTCTTTTTAAAAATTGAGATAAAATTCATTTAACGTGTAATTCACGTTTAAGCATTTTATATTGTACAATTGAGTGGCTTTTAGTATGTTGATAAGATTGTGCAACTATGATAAGTATGTTAAAAGAAACCCGGGAATAACAATTTGCAGTTTCTGTTAACACATTTGAAATTGAGAGAATGTATATGGAGGTGGGAGAAAGCAAAGTGGGGATTGGATTATAGAATATTTAAGATTATGTGCTCTCTTAAAGGTTAATACCGCTTTCTAGGGGTATTGCGTCTGGTTTTTCAAAGGTGCAGAACAATTGGCACAGCTGGCTTAAAATTTATCACTAAAGGAGTTACAAGCCTGGGACATGATTACTCATCATAACCCTCCCCAGACAGGAATTTATGATCAGATCACCCTGTGAGGTATCTTTCAATGGAACCCCTTTTTTAATCCACAGGGATTACACCAGTTCCCGTTCCCATGAACAATATATCACATCCTCCTCCATTATTTTTTAAAATTATTATTATAATTATTTTAGTGGGTATGGAATGATTTTGATTAGCATTTCTCTAATGGCTAATAATGTTGAGAAGATTTTGGATCACTTGTATATCTTCCTTGGAGAAATGTCTGCTCAAGCCCCTTGATTTCCCCTACCCCACTTCTTGGCAATTTTTTTCTAGAAAAATATATATAACAAAATTTATAATTTTAACCATTTTTAAAGTGAACAATTTAGTGGCATTAGTTAAATTCACAGCATTGTACAATCATCACTTTACCTGATTATAATTGGGTTGTTTGTTGATTGTTGAGTGATGAAAGTCTAGATCTGCATGCTAGTTCCTCATCTCAGATATGATTTGCAAATATTTTTTCTTTATGTGGGTTTTCTTTTCACTTTCACAACAGTGTCTTTTCATGCACAAAATTAACAGATTTTCCTTTTTTAAAAGATTTTATTTATTTTTAGAAAGACAGGAAGGGAGGGAGAGTGGGAGAGAAACATCACGTAAGAGAGCAGCATTGATGGGTTAGCTTTTCCCATGCCCCTAACCAGGGCTCTGGCCCACAATGACATGAGCCTTAACCAGGAATTAACTGGTCACCTTTTGGTCTATGGAAGGACACCCAATCCACTGAGCCATACCAGTCAGGGCCTGACTTTTCTTTTTTTAAAAATATTTTATTTACTTTTAGAGACAGGGAGTGGAATATCGACATGTGAGAGATACACTGATCATTTGCTTCTTGCATGCCCCCACCTGGAGTCCTGGCCCACAACCCAGGCATGTGCCCCAACAGGGAATTGAACAGGTTTTCAGGTCTGCACTCAATCCACTGAGCCACACCAGCCAGGGCATGATTTTTCTTGAAGATGAACTTAACTGTTGCTTCCCTTCTTGATGTTATACCTAAGAACATATTGCCAAATCCAAGTTCATAAAGATTTACCTCTATGTTTTCTTCTTTTTTTTTCCTATGTTTTCTTCTAAGAGTTGTGTAGTTTTGCTTCACATTTAAATCATTAATCCAGTTTAAATTAATTTTTGTATATAGTGTGAGTTGAGTCCAGTTCATCCTTTTGCATGTGGATACCCAGTTGTCCCAGAACCATTTGGTGAAAAGTGTATTCTTTCCCCACTTATAGTCTCAGCACCTTTGTCAAAAATCAATTGCCTGTATATAAATGGGTTTATTTCTGGACTCTAAATTCTGTTACATTGATCTGTGTCTGTCATCATGCCAGTACCACATTCTTTATAATTTCTGTAGCTTCGTAGAAAGTCTTGAGAAGTGAGAGCCTTTCACGTTTGTTGTTCTTTTTCAAGATTGTTTAGGCTTTTCAGGGTTTCCTGCAATTCCATACAAATTTTAGGATCAGATTGTTCAGTTCTGTAAAAATGGCAGTTGAAATTTTAATAGGGAGAGCTTCAAATCTCTAGATCAATTTGTGGAGTATTTCCATTTTAACAATATTGAGTATCCATTCCATAAATGTGGATGTCTTTCCATTTATTTAAGTCTTCTTTTATTTCTTTCAATGTTTCATAAGTTTCAGAGTTCAATTTTTGTACCTCTGTTAAATTTATTTGCCAACTACTTTATTCTTTTTAATGGTAAACAGAATTGTTTTCTTAATACCACTTTTAGATTATTTGTTACTAGTGTAAAGGAATATAATTGATTTTAGTTTGTTGGTATTTTGCAACTTTGTTGAATTAGATTATTAGCTCTCATAGTTTGGGGGGGTGTATTTTTTAGAATTTTCTTTATGTAAGATCATGTCACATGTGATCTGTTAATTGATATGGTTTTCCTTCTTTCTTTCCAATTTGAATGCTTTTTACTTCTCTTTCCTGCCTAATTACCCTGGGTAGAACTTCCAATCCAATGTTGAGAAATGGTGAGATCATCCTTGTCTTGTTCCTGATTTTAAAAGGAAAGCTTCAGCCTTTCACCATTAATATGACTTTAGCTGTGGATTTTTCAGAGATGCCCCCTATGAGATTAAGAAGGTTCTCTGCTATTCCTAGTTTGTTAATTGTTTTCATCATTAAGGGGTTTGGTTATTGTCAAATGGTTTTTCCTTATCAATTGAGATTATCATGTGGATTATTCCTTTATTGTATTAAAACAGTATATTACATTGCTTGAGCTTTGTATCTTTATTTATCCTTGCATTTCTGGGATAAATTCCACTTAGTTATGGTATATAATCCTTTTAACATGCAGCTGGATTTGGTTTAATAGTATTTTGTTTAGAATTTTTTGTATTGTATTTTTTGTATAGAATTTTTGTATATATACGTATATAGTGGCCTGTAGTTTTCTTGATGTTTATGACTAGTTTTGGTATCTGATAAATACCTGGTTCATAGAGTAAGTTAGGAAGTGTTCCTTCCTCCTCTCTTAAAAGTGTATGAAAGGAATTGGTGTTAAATCTTTAAAAATATTTGATTAAATTAATCAGGGAAGCTACTTTGTAATGGAGTTTTATTTTTTCTTAGTTGATAGTATTTTAATTACAGATTAAAAATTTTACTTGTTATACTTCTATTCAGATTATAATATTTCCATAGATACTTGGAAAGTTCATATATTATACATGTTTAAATGTGGCTCCAGATGTAGTAAAATGGAAGGAACTAATTTAAATAACCATTTTCAAAATGTCTGTGACTAGAAAGAGAAAGGAACTGTCCTAAGTAAGTGGGTTGAAGCACAGTTTTTTGTTTGTTTTATGATGCCAGGGTTTAGACTTTCCTAAAATACTGATAAGGAGGATCCAGTGTTGAGAGTGAAGTTAGAGGAGAAAGAAGGAATAAGTTTTTCCTGAAGATATAAGACTCCTGAGGAGATTAGATGGTATAGAAGCCAGAGAATACACATGGAAGGATTAGCTTTTAATTGGAGGAAGGACATTTTTTTTTTTCCATTGTACTAATTGGAAGCAGGGGATGGGTAAAGATGGAGGTAGATTTATAAGGTACAGGTGGGAAAAGGAGAGGATTTTCAGTCTGTGATTTCTACTTCTCTGAAAAAAAAAAGGCAGTCAACATTTGAGAACAAATATGGTTCAAAGGTGTACACAGATTGAATGGATTAAACAAACAGTGTTGCAGGCTCTGTTTTCCTAAAATATATTTTATTGACTATGCTATTACAGTTGCCCCAATTTTTCTCCCTTTACCCCCATCTGCCACGTACCCTCATACCTTCCAGCAATAACCCTGTTAGTTCATGTCCATGGGTCATGCATGTAAATTCTTTGGCTTTTCCCTTTCCTATTCTATTCTTAACACCCCCCTGTCTATTTTGTACCTATTATTTATGCTTCCCATTCCCTGTACCTTTTCCCCCATCTCCCCCTTCCCCCTTCCAGCTGATAACCCTCCAAGTAATCTCCATGTCTGTGATACCGTTCCTGTTCTGGTTGTTTGCTTAGGTTTTTTTTGTTGTTGTTGTTTTTTAAGATTTAATTGTTGATAGTTGTGAATTTGTTGCCTTTTCAATTTTCATAGTTTTGATATCCTTTTTTCTTTAATAAATCCCTTTAACATTTCTTGTAATAATGGCTTGGTGGTGATGAACTCCTTTAGCTTTTATTTGTCTGGGAAGCACTTTATCTGTCTTTCAATTCTAAATGTTAACTTTGCTGGATAGAGTAATCTAGGTTGTAGGGTCTTGCTTTTCATCACTTTGAATACTTCTTGACTGCAAAGTTTATTTTGAGAAATCACCTGATAGTTTTAGGGTACTCCTTTAAAGATAACTCTCTGCTTTTCTCTTGCTGCTTTTAAGATTCTCTCTGTCTCTTTAACCTTTGACATTTTAATTATGATGAGTCTTGGTGCGTTCCTCTTTGCATCTGTCTTGTTTGGGACTCTCTGTGCTTCTTAGAATTGTATGTCTATTTCCTTTACCAAATTAGGGAAGTTTTCTTTCATTATTTTTTCAATTAAGTTCAATTTCTTGCTCTTTCTCTTCTCCTTCAGGCATCCCTATGATTCAGACATTGACACATTTGGAGATGTCCCAAAGTCGTCTTAAAAGATCCTACTTTTTTTTTTTTTTTTTTTAATTCTTGTTTCTTCGTTCTGTTCTAGTTGAATGTTTATTTCTTCTTTATGTTCCAAATCATTTATTTGAATCCCAGTTTCATCCTCTCTACTGTTGGTTCATTGTAGATTTTTCTTTATTTCACTTAGCGTATCCTTCCTTTCTTCCTTTATGTCGTTGCCATACTCAAAGAATTCTTTGAGCATCCTAATCACCAGTGTTTTGAACTCTGAATCTGATAGGTTGGCTATCTCCCTTTCACTTATTTTTCTGGAGTTTTGTTGTGTTCTTTCATTTGAGCCATATTTCTTTGTCTCTTCAATTTGACAGCCTCCCTGTGTTTATTTCTGTGTAATAGGTAGAGCTGCTTTGACTCCCTGTCTCAGTGGTATAGAAGGGGCACCTGTAAATTGTGTGGGGTGGAGTCTTAGGTAATCGCCAGGGCAGGGCATATGCTTCACTGCTCTCTGGCTTTATGTGGGGGAATGGCTCAGAAAGTAGACAATGCCACTGCCTGGCTTGTGGAGGTTTGCCCGGCACTTGTCCTGTTCCCAGTCACTTCACTTACTCCCCATATTTGACTGGTGCTGAATCCCAGAAGGGGTGGGTCTGCATTTGTTCTCAGTCCATGTAGGCCCTTTGAGGCGAGTCTCCTAAAAATCCAGCAGTTTCTCCCACCGCCCCAAATCACTGGTTTTTATAGCCAGAAGTCATGGGTTTCTCTTCTTGCACTGGAACCCTGGTCTATGCAATCTGGCCTGAGGCTGGTATCTCTTGATCCTGCAGTATCCCTCCCAATTTTTATCCATGACACTTAAATGAGGGACTACCCATTCTGCTGCTGTCACCTCTCCATGGCACAAGACGCCTCCACTCCAGCCTGTGTGGATGAATGTGTTTTCTCTAAATCCTTGGTTGTCATACTTCCATACAGCTTGATTTTCTGGTGCTTCTGACTGTTAATTTGTTTTGATATCTAGTTGTAATTCTTTCTATGGTTGCATGAGAGGCAAAGCATGTTTACCTATGTCTCCATCTTGACCTGAAGTGCAGGCTCTGTTGATACTGATAATTGTGACTATGTGACTATGAGAGTTGGGATTTTGCCAGCATGCCAGGGAATCTTTGGATAATCCAACCTTGGTAAATAAACAAGTATTCTTGGCCATGTGCCATGTGACTGTGATTTTTTTTCACCTATTAACATGGAATCAACATGTTGTCTCTAGGACTTCTAGAAAAGATGGTGGTGAAGGTAAATGTGGTGCTTGAACCCTCCCACAACCACATCCAAATTACAACTAAACTACAAAACAACTATCTTTCACATCTACCTGAAACCTAGCTGAATGGAAGTCCTAGAACTAGGCACGTAAAAAAGAGCCCACTTTGCCCTGGCCAGGCAGTTCAGTTGGTTAGAGCATTGTCCCCATCCACCAAGGTCAGGTTTGGTCAGGGCACACACAAGAATCAACCAATGAATGCACATATATGTGGAAAAACAAATAGCTCTCTCTGTCTCTCTCTCAAATCAATACATTTAAAAAATAATTATAAAAAGATGAAGAAGCCACATTGAGGCTGCTAGGAGGGATAGAGATCCTTAACAGGATAGGATGGTCCTACATTGATATGCGGTGGATAAAAATCAGGAGGGGTATCTCAGTTGCAGACGTCCCCTTGAGGAGTAAGGGGTCCCTACACCAGACTCTCCAGCCCAGGGTTCCAGTTGTAAAAGCCAGGAAGAATTGTGGGTGAGTGGGATACAGGTTTTCTCGAGTCCCACACATTCCTTTTAAAAGACCCATGCATAGACATACACGGACTTATTTCTTTTTTTTTTTTCCCCATGAGAATTTATTATTTTAGGAATTGAGCCTGAGCCCCTAAGAGTACAAAAAACAAAAAGAAAACTAACAATATATTTTTAAAAATAATAGTTATGCAAATAACTCTTTTGGCTAACACTAAGCAACTGAAAAAAAGGGAGATTTTCCTGAGACTAATTAGTAAACAATTTCTCTTGACCCAAACTTCAAAATACAAGCCTCTAATTATAGAATATGACATAGTTTTCATTTTGAACATAGCTGATATAAGGCAACTTTTAAACAGTAAACATTTGGTTAAAGTTGCCTCAAACTTAGGAAAAGACTAACAAGTAACCATGGTAACAAAGAGCTACCAGAACCAGTTTTAATTGTGTTTAATCAATCAGTGAGCACGGGCCTCATTCACCAATCAATGTAGACCACTTCCTTCTGAAAGGAAGCCAGTCAGAGACAACCTTATTTAAATAAACATGCCTCAGAGTGCCAACCAATCAACACCCATCTCACCAGAATAACCATGCTGCTTCAGAGGATGTCAACCCACTTATGCCTCTGAAAGTCCACTAGTCCTTAAATCCCTCTTGACATGGACTTATTTCATCTGAGCTCCAACACTGGGGCAGCAGCTTGAAGGGAAGCAAGAACATACAGTGAAAAATGAATTGTCTGGTATCAGGATGAGCGCTGGGGGGGTGGGGGCAGGTGGGCAGCTTTTGTGCCAGGCAAAAGTTCTGGCAGAGGCCATTTTTCCTCTACTGAGTTTTCCTGCCCCCCTTCCCACAGAGCCAAGAGGGTGGCACTATGTCTGAGTCTCCATCAACCTGGATCACATTGTTTGCCCTCCTCTGGTTGCTCCCTGACACCCTGCCCCACCAAACTGCATGCTCACCCAAGCTGTTTCCAATAGCTTTGCTATATGAATGACTTGTATTGCTCATGTTTAATACTTTCTTAAAATCTTTCAAACAAGCAGCCTCTGGCTTCTTTGAACCCTGTACCTCTTGTTAAGTGGTCCCAGGCCCGGCACTAGCAGGTTAGCCTCACCTGGGCACCTCTAAACCCAGTACAAGTAGCAGCCATTAGCAGATCACTTTGTAGCTCATGCTGGGTGACCCAGGCAGAACACAGGTGTTGGCTGACTTTGGCCTGCACCTTGCTGGAGGCCCCAGAGACAGTGCACCCAATGGACTCCTTCAAAAAAATACCTTTCACAAGTGACACACACAAGGAGAAGACTCAGTGGGCACCAGAGCCCCACAAAAAAGTCCTTTTCTGTGGGATGGACACCTGCACAACTGATACTCCAAAGTGGTTGGAGTTCCTGGGCCAGTGGTTGCAGCCAGTCCTTGCAGCTGATTGACTTGGGGTCAATCTTTTCCACTCATGTGCCAACAGCAATCAAGGCTCAACTACAACAGGAGGGTGTACACAGATTATATGGGGTATAAAGGAAGGTGGCACACGTGGAATGACCAACTTAGGTGATCAGGGAGGCTGTGCCACTGGACCCTACAAAACATCTACTACATAAGGCCACATTACCAAGCCTGAGAGACATAGCAGCTCTACCTGATACAAATAAACAAACACAAGGGAGGCTGCCAAAATGAGGAGACAGAAACATGGCCCAAATGAAAGAACAGAACAAAACTCCAGAAAAAGAACTAAACAAAATGGAGACAAGCAATCTATCACACGCAGAGTTCAAAACACTGGTTGTAAGGTTCTTTGAGATCCTTAGCAACAGCATAAAAAGGGACATAGAAACTATAAAAAAAGAATGAGTCAGGAAGATGGCAGCGTAGGCATACATGGCTTGCATCTTCACACAACTACATCAAAATTCCAACTAAAATATAGAACAACCATCACTCAGAACCATCAGAAATCTAACTGAGTGGAATTAAAGGAACCACATCCACTCAGAATGGTACGAGAGGTACAGACATGGAATGGGCTGGTCCCACACCCAGATGTGGTGGACAAAAATTTGGGGGAGGTATCTTGAGAGCGAGGAGTCCCAGACCCACATCAGGAACTCCGGCACAGGGTTCCAGTGCCAGGAAACTAAGTCCCGAGAGCATCTTGCTGCAAAAAGCAGCAGGGACCAAGTTGGTGGAAGAAACTGCTGGAGTAGCAAGCAGTTCCACTTAAAGAACCCATACACAGACTCACTTACTCAGACTCACTCCCTCTGAGCTCCAGCATCAGGATGGCAGCTTGAAAGACACCCAGTAGCATATTGGGAGAGACTGAAGTGTCTAGCATCAGGGCGAGCAAAGGCCATTGTCCCTTTTCTGAGCCCGCCCCACAGAAAGTCACAGAGCTGGCAAGACGGTGCTGTATCTGAGACTCCATCAGCCTGGCTAACACTGTTCAACCTGCCTTAGAGATCCCTAGAGACTCTGCCCCACCAAAGTCACAGGCCCACCCAAGTAGCTTTTCCTTATGAATGGCTGGTCTTGGCTCCTACTGCACAACTTCCTGAATCCTCTCAAATAAGCAACAGCTGGCCTTAGTGATCCCCAGGCCCTGCACTAGCAGTAGCCAGACTAGATTCACATTTTGGCTTGCCTGGGAATCTCCACGCCCAGCACAAGTAGTATCTCAGATTGCTTTATAGCTCATACAGGGTGGTCCTAGGAAAAACAAGTAGGGGCTGATTTTGGCCTGGATCACCCGGAAAACTCCAGGGCCAGAACACCCAGTGGACAACTACAGACCACGTTGGTGCACCACCACACTGCTCCAGCACAGCTGATCCTCCACAGAGTGTGGTCACAACCAATCCTTGCAGCTGACTGGCCTCAGTAAATCCCTCCAATTGATCTGCCAACAGCAACCAAGTCTCAACTACAAGAGGAAGGTGTACTCAGTCCACACGAAGGAGGAAGTGCATCGAGTACCAAGCTTGGGTGATAGGGGAGGCTGTGCCACTGGACCCTAAGGGGCACCTACTACATGAGACCACAGTATCAAGACACAGAGTCAAAGCATCTCTACTTAATATGTAGAAAGAAACACAGGGGGCTGCCAAAACAAGGAGACAAAGAAAAATGGCTCAAATGAAAGAACAGATCAAAACTCCAGAAAAAGAGGTAAATGCAACGGAGAGAAGCAATCTATCAAATGCAGAGTTCAAAACACTAGTTATAAGGATGCTCAAGGAACTCAGTGAGGACCTCAGCAGCATAAAAAAGATGGTCAGAAAAGAAGAATACAGTAATTGAAATAAAGAACAATTTAAAGTGAAATAACAGTACAGCGGATGAAGCCAAGAATCAAATCAGTGATTTGCAATGTAAGAAAACAAAAAACAAACATTCAGAACAAGAAACAAAAAAAGATTTGAAAAAAAAAGAAAAATATAAGTAGCCTCTAGGACAACTTCAAAAGGTCCATCATTTGCATCACCAGGGGTGCAAGAAGGAGAAAAAAAAAGAGCAAAAAGTTGGAAATATAGTGGAAAATATAATGAAAGAAAACTTCCCTAATTTGTTAAAGGAAATAGATATGCACATCCAGGAAGCACAGAGAGTCCCAAACAAGGTGGAAACAAAGAGGCCCTGTCCAAGACCCATCACAGTTAAAATGCCAAAGCTTAAAGATAAAGAGAGAATCTTAAAAGCAGCAAGGGATAAGAAGCTAGTTACCTACAGGGGAGCTCCCATAAGAATGTCAGCTGATTTCTTAAAAGAAACTTTGCAGGCTAGGAGGGATTGGCAAGAAATATTCAAAGTCATGTAAAGCAGGGACATACAGCCAAGATGCTCTATCCAGCAAAGCTGTCATTTACAATTGAAGCATAGATAAAGAGCTTCCCAGTGAGGAAAAACTAAAGGAATTCATCATCACTGAACCATTGTTATTAGAAGGTTAAAGGGACTTATTTCAGAAAAAGATCAAAACTATGAACAATAAAATGGCCAAAAAAAAATCTATCCACATTTCAATGTAAAAAACAAACTAAACAAACAAGAAAAACAAAAACAGAATCATAGAGAGAGCATTTTGATAGTGCCAGATGGAAGGGGGGTGTGGGTGAGTGGGTGACGAGGTGAGGGGATTAATAAGTAAAAATGGGTAGTTACAGAATAGCCATGGGGATGTAAAGTACAGCATAGGAAATGGAGTAGTGTAAGAACTTGTATGCATGACCCATGGTCATGAACAATGGTGGGGGCAACTGGCTAAGGGGGGGGGGTGCTGAATGGAGGGCAAGGGGGAAAAATAAGCACAATTTTAATAGCATAATCAATAACATATAATTTTACAGCATCTGCTTCTGGTTCTCGGGCTGAATTGGTAGCAAGGGGAACCTGAGCGAGCTGAGGCTTAATGGCGGGGCCTTGCCAGAAATGGATAGCGGATTCCTTATGATGACTACCCAGCGGTTTTCCTGCCTGCCTATGAGAATCCCCCAGCATGGATTCCTCCTCACGAGAGGGTGTACCACCCAGACTACAACAATGAATTGACCCAGTTTCTGCCCCAAACCGTCACAATGAAGGAACCCCCCTGGAGTTCCTGGTGATCCCTGACTCTGATGCACATCGAGCTGGACTTCAGGAAGGGGACCAAGTCCTGGCTGTAAATTATGTGGGTTTTCAAGACATTGAGCATAGCAAGGCTGTGGCGATCCTGAAGACAGCCTGGGAAATCAGCATGTGTGTCCGCTTCTTTCCCTACAGCTATCATCGCCAAAAAAGAGAGGACTGTACACTAGAGAGTTGCAACCCACAGCCCTCCATATGGAATCTTCTAGGACAAGCTGGCCAGGCCTCAGGGACGTCACATACACTCTCACACAGTCTCATACACTTTGGAGACTCCAGTGGGACTCTGTTTTTCCTCCTCTCCCTCCTATTCTCCAAAAAGTAAAACATGATGCTGAAAAAAGAAGTAAAAACTAAAAAAATAATAATTTTAAAAAAGAATCTATCATAAATGAAGAATAAAGTAACTGAAATTAAAAATAATTTACAAAGAACAAACAGTTGAGTAGACAAAACTGAGAATCAAATCAGTGATTTGGAATATAAGGAAGAAAAAACCACCCCATTGGAACAGGAAAAAGGGAAAAGAATCCAAAGAAATGAAGGAGCTTCTGGGACAACTTTAAGTGTCCCAACATTAGTGGTGGTGGAAGGAGAAGGTGGCGAACAAGAAATTTAAAACCTATTTGAAAAAATAATGACAGCAAACTTACCTAACTTGGTGAAGTAAGTAGACATATGAATTCAGGAAGTCCAGAAAGTCCCAAACAAGGTGAACCCAAAGCTAAATGTTAAAGACAAAATTTTAAAAGCAGCAAGAGAAAAGTAGTTAGTTACCTATTAGAAAATTTCCATAAGACTATCAGCTGACTTCTCAAAAGAAGCCTTGCAGGCCAGAGGGAGTGGCAAGAAATAGTCAAAGTCATGAAAAGCAAGGACCTACAACCAAGGTTACTCTAACCAGCATTGCTATCATTTAGAATCAAAGGCAGAAAAAGAGCTTTCCAGACAAGAAAAAAATAAAGGAGATCGTCACCACCAAACCAGTATTAAATGATATGTTAAAGGGTCTTCTTTAAGAATAAGAAGGAAAGCCCTGGCTAGTGTGGCTCAGTGGACAGGAGTGCCAGCCTGAGAACCAAAGGGTCACTGGTTAGATTCCAAGTCAGGGCACATGCTTGGATTGCCAGCCAGGGCCAGGACCCCAGTAGGGGGCATGCGAGAGGCAACCACACATTGATGTTTCTCACCCTTTCTTTGTCTCTCCCTTCCTCTCTCTCTAAAAATAAATAAATACAATCTTAAAAGAATAAGCAAAAGATAAAAATATAAATAATAAAATAGCAATAAATACATATTTATCAACAACTGAATGTGAATAAACAAAACAAACAAGTAAAACAGACTAAAAAAATACAAAAAACATTTCGATAACTGCCAAATTGGAGCAGACTTGGGGAGGTGGGTGTAAAGGGTGAAAGGATTAAGAATGTTGCTGTTACAAAATAGTCACAGGAATGTAAATTATAGCATAAGAAATATAGTCAGTAATAGTCCAACAATTATCTATGGTGTCAGATGGGTATGAGACTTACCAGGATGATCACTTAGTAAGTTATATAATGTCTAATTGCTGGGGTGTACATCTGAAACTAATATAATACTGTATATAAACTATAATTGAAAAATAAAAAATGATTACACAACTCAACTAAAAAATAGGTCTTTAGGTGAGCAAGGCTATTCCATCTTCATGAAATAATTTATATACAATAACCAAGGAATGAAAAAAAGGTATCATTTTCTCAGACTTCATATTCTGCACTAAGTCCTGAACATTTTGGCATATTAACTACTTTGTATTATTACTCTATTAAAGAATGGGGAAATTCCACCACTCATTATCAGTCCTGGGCATAAAAGACAGAGGCCATAACAAAGTGGAGAGGTAGTGACCAAATCATCACCTGATATGGAGCAGAGATGTGTAGAGAGAAGTAGAGGTTAAAGGCTTGAACTATAAAACCTGACTACCTGGGTTCAAATATGGTTCCCCTTCAAAATATCATTTAAGTTCTTTGTGTCTATTTCTTGACTGAGAATTACATGACTATTAAACATGTAATGGTTTATAGGGAAGCACTTGGAATAGTGTTGGCATAAAGTATTATAATCTTTATTCCATTTCTACTCAGATACATGAAAGGAACATGTCAAAGAAAGCAATCTCATCGTTGGAAGGCTGGGAAACTGGTGTGGATAACATCCAATTATTGCTTAAGGTTACTTTAGTGGAAAGTAAACAATCTTGGTATCATCTTGGGATTCTCAGAATCTTTAAAAAAAAAGGAAAAGAAGTCTTAAGTTGGATGAACTTCAAAAGCTAAATGAAATAGCTTAACTGTTCTATTTTCATAACACTCTGTGAAAGGCAAAAACTAAATGAAAGAAATCTGATCAGTCATTACCAGGGGCAACCATGGGGGGAGTCAACTGAGTAAAAAGGATATGAGGGAACTTAGGAGGTCTGATGGGAATATGCTGTAATCTGAGCCATCCAATACAGGAGAAACTAACCAAGTATGGCTATTGGACACTTCATATGTGACTAATGCAACCAAGGAACTAAACTTTTAATTTTATTTAATTTTAAGTAGTCAAAATGTAGACTTAAAAATAAGAAGTGATTTAGTTTTGGAAAACTTTTAAGTATGTTTGGAATAACTGGGTATATGTATCTACTTTTTTAATTATAAATTTCATGAAACAGTTCAAGTATTTCATATAAAAATTTAACATCTGAATTAACATGTATTATAAATATAAAATACACACTAAATTTCAAAGACTTATTACAAAAAAAAATCTCATCAATTCACTCCATAGTAAAATGATACCATTTTGGATACACTGAGTTAAATAAAAGTGCTATTAAAATTAATTTCACTTGTTTCATTTTTAAATTACAAATGTTAACTCTCATTAGATTTCTAATAGACAATGCTATTCTACATCTTGGTTGTCTTGGTGGTTACATGACTGTATACATTTATCAAAACTGATAGCATTCAAAACAAACACCATATGATCTCACTCATATGTGGAATCTAATGAACAAAATATAGTGATGAACAAAATAAAACACAAAAGCATGGGTACATGGAACAGACCGACAGATCTCTGAGGGGAGGGACGACTAGAAGAGATTAGCCAAAGGACATATGTGCATAGCCCATGGATACTGACAACAATGTGAAGGTGGGTGGAAATGGGTGGAACCAGGCAAAGGAAGGGAAATGGCTATCATCTGTAATAATGTCAACAATAAAACAATTCCCTGGCTGGTGTGGCTCAGTGGATTGGGTGCCGGCCTGCAAACCAAGGGGTTGCCAGTTTGATTCTCAGTCATGGCACATACCTGGGTTGCAGACTGGGTTCCCAGTGGGGGCGTGCGGGAGGCGGCCACACCTTGCTGTTTCTCTCCCTCTCTCTCTCTCCCTCCCTTCCCCTCTCTGTAAAAATAAATAAAATCTTTAAAAAATAATAAAAAAAACTAACAAAAAATATCTCATAGCATTTAGGTAAAGGGCAGATTTTACTATATGTAAATTATACCCCTATAAATATAACTTAAAAAATTCTAAATAAAAGGCTTTTGTTGAAACATGCCACTAAATAATGTCTGTCTCTGAAGTTCTAGTTAGGTGACCACATTTTAATATGTAAAAATGTTGAGAAATGGAGAGAAACAGATCTGAAAATCTGATGACATAGAATTGCTGAATTTATTAACCTGAAATCACTTATCTCTGGATTTTTCTTTTGTTTGTTTAAAGATTTTATTTATTTTTAGAGGAGGAGGGAGAAACAGAGAAACATCAGTGTGTGGTTGCCTCTCACATGTCCCCTACTGGGGACCTGGCTCACAACCCAGGCATGTGCCTGACTGGGAATCAAACTGGAGACTCCTTGGTTTGTAGGCTGGCACTCAATCCACCGAAGCGCACCAGCCACAGCTATCTCTGGATTTCTTGCTATGTCAGAAAATACATTGTTCATTGTTTAAGCCATTTTTGGTTGTACCCAGGATCATCGTATGTATAAACAATAAGCAACAGAGGTAGAAAGGTCATTTTTTTCCCGTTTTTGTACTTTTTGAATTTTATACCAAATGATGACTTATTAAATTTTTAAAAATGAAGGTCCATTCCCTTTAATCCAGCATTTTAGTGTTTATCATAGTAAAAAGTTAAAAAAAAAAAAAAACCAAAATGCTCAGTAATAGGATAAAATCATGGGACATTAATATGCTTGAACACTATGTAGGCATTAAAAATGCTGACATTTGAGCTGATACAGGAACTACATACAGGAAGGAGCTAGTAGCCATATGAGGATCTGAAGGTAGAATCAGGCAGCAGGTACAAAGGCTTTGAGTCAGAGAAGAGTTTGGTCTGTTCAGGGAACTACAGAATTCAGGGTGGCTGGAGCATGGTAAACCAGATCAGAGAGGTAGGCAAGAGCCAGGTCACCTACAGCTTTGCAGACTAAGTAGTTTGGTGTCATATTAAGCATCGTGGGAAGACATTGGCATGTTTTAAGGAGGGAACAGCAAGATCCTCGATCTGTTTTTAAAAGATTACTCTGGCTGTTGTCGAGAGAGCATTAAGATAAAGGATCTAGAAATCATATCACTGGAAGAACATTGAAGAAACTGTATTTGGACAGATTATTTAAAAAATGATAGCTGTATGGTGGATATTTAGTTAGGATATTCATTGAGCTATTTAATGAGAGTAAAATAATAGAAAAGAACACATTTTTCTCATGTAAAAAACAAAGTTGATAAGTAGACCAGGGGAGTTGGTCACCCAGGGACCCAAATTCGTGCTCCTTCTTTTTTTTAAGTTTTCATTCATTCATTCATTTTTTGAGAGAGAGGAGAAGGGAGGGAGAAAGAGAGGGAGAGAAACATCTATGTGCAAGAGAAATGTTGGGTTTGCCTCTCTCACGCCCCCACCTAGGGACCAGGCCTGCAACCAAGGCTTGTGCCTTGACAGGGAATTGAATCAGCAAACTTTTTGGTTTTGGTAGGACGATGCCCAATCCAGAGCCACACCAGGCAGGGCCCGAGTTCTTCTGTTACATCCTAGAGTCTGCCCATGTCTGTATAATCAGGCTAACTCATGTCTCCCTTGTAACCCGTCAGGAAGGAGGTGGAAAATGTAGTCTGTACCTGCTCACCTCAACTTGGGGAGGAGATGGGGCAGAAGGATACAGTTGCTCCTGGTAGTAGGACTACCAAGATATTACAGTATTGGAATTTGGTTTCAAATTAGATGAATTGAGAGTAACTTCATATTCTGTGGCATTTGCTGTAATATCACTAAAAGCCTATTGTCAATATTTTTTCACCTCAGGTTTTATTTTAAAATTTTTATTTATTTATTTTAGAGAGCAGGGAAGGGAGGGAGAAAGAGAGGAAGAGAAACATTAATGTGCAAGAGAAACTTCGAAGGGATGCCTCTCACATGCCCCTATCCAGAGACCTGGCTGGCAACCCAAGGCATGTTCCCTGAACAAGAATTGAACCAGCGACCTTTCATTTGCAGAACAATGCCCAACCCACTGAGATACACCAGTCAGTGCCACTTTGGGTTTTAATAAATACTTTAGCATTACTGTGTTCAGAATTAAGTTTATTAAAATAATGATAAACCCAAGGGAGGGCATGAATCAGTCTAGACCCAAGCTGATTAACACCTCTGCCAGTTACTGGAGTTGTAAACATAAGTGCTTAAGCTTCAGAACTGATCTATAAAATGGGGTTACTAAGAGCCCATACTTACTATCACCACTGTGAGAATTAAAATAAAATAAAATAAAATAAAATGCAAGGTTTCTGGGATATAATAAGGATTCTATAAATGTTGCCATCTTGATTTTGTGAACACAATCTATACATTTGGTCATCTTCAAATATTAAATTCTAAAAAATATTTTGTTGAGGAAAGAAAAATTAGACTACCAGGTGCAAAATAGAAGTATAAAATTTATTTAAAACCACCCACAAAGTTTTGTATAATCAGGAATGATACAATTTGCAATAATTTTCTTAAAAACTCATGACAAAGATTTAAAATATAATTTCAATTACAGTATTTATTTAGCCTTCTCCTTTAGAACAATTTTAAAAAAGAAACTTTATGCTCTAAATAAATGAGACACAAGGAAAATATAATAGACAATTCCACAACTATCTTAACATGTATGTTTCAATACTAATACATTTCAATGCATTTTGCTACATAAACATGAAATCATGTACAACTGCTGCGCACCAAAATTTAGCTTAATTCAATCTTTCAAGTAACATGCAATTTCAACTCACAAGTCTTCAAGTACTACTAGTAAGTGTTCCCTTGTATGCAGAGCACTACATGTTGATCCTGAATTGAAATAATCATAATTAGATTATCTTTTTCCCTTTTACATGATGAAGTGCTTTTTCTTTAAACTGTTTCCTCCATATGTTAAGAACCAAAAATGGATATTTGTGGTTTTAAAATCTTTTCCTTACTATTGTATAGGATATTTAATACAGTAGGACAGCAGTAGGTAAAAATAAGTCCCCCAAAGCAAAAAATTAAAGGTACAAAATAAATAGTAAATACACTCCAAAGAGAAAAAGTCACCTAGAGACAGGACTATTAACTAGTGAAATTAATATTTCTCTATCGGGAATTTAGTACTATTCTATTTCACCGTGGTTTAGGATCTGTGAATTTTACTCCCACTAATGTTAAGCACTTAGTCTTCTCCTTTGAACCAAGTGTTTGATATGCACACAAATCTACTGGTAGGTCATCATATAGCATAAAAGAAAATGAAGAAACTGGAAATTAACGCTTTTCTTTCAAGTACTTTTACGAGTTTCTCTTTAGGGAACACTTCATGATTTCTTAGTAACCCGAAGATGACCATCCACCCATATGTCATAATGCAAAAGCTACCCTTCATTTTTACTATAAAACCATTCCTGAAAAAATATTTCTCTTGAAGCACCTATCACATTGTTATTTCATAAAAATTAAAAAAAATATGACCGTACATAGCAATAAAAAATATTTAATCTTTTTTTAAAGAGTTGTTTTTGTAAAGTCCTATGTAGTCAGTCATTTTGTAATATCACAAACAGGCATTTGTTGGGATAGGCAGTTATTAAACTGAGCCACCAAAAGTGGAATTTGACTATTCAGGGCAGTTTGGCTGGTTTTTTCATTAGTAACCCATAATGTACTGATGGAATAGCCAAAATATCTTACCTGTTTTTACCAATGGAGCACTTACTAAACATTTTACAAATACATCTCATTTTTCTTAACTCTCTGGGAAAAGGTATGTTTAACCTTGAATCAAGAGATTGTATGTAGCTAAAAACAAAATGGAACAAAAGGCCAAAACAAAACAGATTCAAATAAGTGGGAGACAGTACTATCTTTTAGAAATGCCTACAATTTTACATTTTTACCATGAGGCCTGGGAACTAGAATAGTTAGTTAACCCAGTACAATCCTTCAAGAAACCTGCATTGCAATAAAACAAATACATTAAACTTTGATTATGAGTTGCTGACTTTAGTCTTTTAAAAATATTTTTAAAAGAGTTATTACTTAGGGGATTTTTCTCTATTTAAGGAGTACAAGGTCTTTCTTTATAAAAAAAAAGTGTTTTTATAGGGAAAAATAAAACTTAATCTAAGCCCTAATGCGGGAGACCTTAATAATGCACAAGAAAATAGTTGGCTAAATAATGGAGCTATCCCCTCAGACTCTCTCATGCCGCACATCCACAGGGCTTTCTCACCCTTTGGTGTGGACTGTGGGGCCACCATGGTTCTGCTGCAGGGGAGGAGGGGTGAGGAGAGACAGTTCCTGCTGCAGGGACCTGGGAGCACTGAGCTGGAGGAACTTACAGTGCAGGTGACCCAGGTCTACAATGTGTGGCTCAAGATGCAGTGCATCTACTCAGAAATGGAAGAATGGGAAGAACATGGCGTGTTTGTCTCTCCTAATGTGCAACGATGGACTGATGACTGAAATTAGGGAGTGAATTGGGTGAAAAGTGTGTACCCAGGGGAGATGCAGTATTTAAATAGGATGACATTGGATGAAGGAATGGGCACGCTCCAAATGAAAAAATGAGGCATGTTTTAAAGGGGACTGTAGAAGAAGCCAAAGCAATATCTAAGCATCTAAGAAACAAGCGGGAGCCAGAGTCTCTGTCACCATGGAGATGGTGAAAGACGACCTGGGCCAGCTCCAAGGGACAATGATGATTGTTTATCCCACGGGCTTGCCACCATACGACCCCATCTGGATGGAATTTGAAAACAAAGAAGACTTGTGGGGCAAGCAGGACTCAATTTCATTGAGGATTAGAAACACAACTGTGGTGGGCCACCAAGGAGTCAAGAACACAGAAGCTTTCAGACTACAGCGGCAGAAGTGAAAAAATAAAACAAAAAATTATCATCAAGATTCAGCAAAAGGGACAAGGAGCTCCAGCCCTAAAACCTACTGTTAAAAGTGAGAGGCAGAAACAGCTGATGCTGTATTATCACAGAGGAGAGGAGGAACTCAAGAAATTGGAAAAAGATGACAATGCCTGTTTAAGTTCTCCACAGACGGACGATTTTCATGGAGTGATAGATGTAAAGTGGAGACCAAGATGAAGTTCACCCATTGACGAAGCTTCAAAAAATTTGCTTACCTCTGTTTAGTCAAAATAACAATAACTAAAAAGGATACTCACAATCCTCTATAAAAGATTTTGAAATTTCTAGTTTCCCTTTTAGTTTAAATTTTTACAATAAAGTCATTAAAAGTTGTAGAACTAAAACATATCCTGAAAAAAAAATCTGCCTACAATATTTTTATTTCAGGACTACTTGTATCTGAGATTCTTTGACAAAACACTAAATATGTAATTACTTAGAAAACATAAATGGTAGAAACAAAACACTTTAGAAACATGTTTTTCATACAAGTAGGCTTTATATTATTTTTATATCCAGTCTGACAAAATTTTTAATTGATAACACTAAGTCATAGTTTAAGGTGCAGAAATGCATTTAGCAGTCTGCACGTAGTTTTAGTATGGATGGGCTGACTTGCTGTGTGACTTGGAGCAAGCCATTAGCTGTTCTTGCTAACTCACAGGTTCCACACCAGGAAGATAGGACATAATAAAGCAGTTTGATACCTTAAAACATTATAAAGTACAAATATGAATTATAATTTTCTAACTATAATATTTGTTTTCAAAATGGTTACTCATTTTGAGCTGCCATGTTTTCAGAGAAAACTGGTATAGAGTGGGGAGAAGAAACATTTAAAGTATTTTTTGGTGTTGAGCTGGTAACCCAGAGGTTGCTGATAAAAACAGATTCTCCCTCATTTCTGCCCCTTAACTTCCCCCACTGCATTTGAAAGAGTTTCTAATGACTGACGTTTCCCATCTTTCAGGATTCTTTAATTATTAACACATGTCACCCCAATAAATTCAATAAAGTTTAAAAATAAAAATAAAATATAAAAAGAACTCTTCAAATTACTTTCAGTTTACTTTTTAATCTTTCTTATCCAGATTATAGAATAATTCCTATTATTGCCAACAACCAAATTCCAAAGGGGAAAATTTACATTAGAAAATAAGTACCATTCACAAAATTGGGCTGGGAGATAAAGAGAAAAACATATCCACCAAAAAGAAATACTGTCTCTTCTGTACATCAGATCCATTACTAAGAAAGTCAGTGGTCAGACAATTGGTAAGATGCATTATGTGAAAATAAGAAACCCATATTGAAGCAGTGGTAGAATATTTAACTTCTAATGCAACTTTTTGTAAAATATGCCCACACTAGTAAATAAGTCTAGAGTCAAACATTTTTGGGATTGGTAAAGAGAACATCTGATGTTAACCTGTGGTCTTGTGATCATATCTGTTCTTAAAAACTGATTTTGCCTCTAACTAAAAAGCACTGAATAAAAGCTCTTGATTCCTTTTGCTATTATTCCAAAAAAGATTTCAGAAACATTTCAAAAGACAGGAAAAGACGAATGACCAAAACCCATGCTATTCTTAAAATGAACCATGTGCATTTGTGTAACGGACTTGGAAAATGGGGGACAGAGAAAAGGGAAGCAATAGCTTTAAAGAAAATCAGAAGGATACATACCGTAAAAAAAGATTTAAAGTATATTTAGTGGCACTGCACCTTCAATAAAATGAGAAAAAAATAACCACAAACAGAGTTTCTGGTCAGTTTATAAGTTTACATCTAGCCAAATGAAAAAACCAAATTACTTTCCAATGTTGTTTCTCCTAAAATGCAAATGTTTCTGACAGCTGAAAGATTTTGTTCTGCTGAGCAAGACAAGAGAAAATGTCGTTCCTAACAGCAGGCAGGGACAAAATTTCTATTTTTTAGGAAAAGCTATGTCTGTGGTATTAATCAAGGGTTTCCAAGGTTGCATTGAGACATGGATGGGATAAATCATCTAATATGTTTAACATCTGAAAACATTCTTACCTTAGACTAAGTTTTGCTAAAATTTAGGGGACACCTATGGCTACCAAACTAGAAAATATCTTGTGACCGAGGCAGCATGATGGATATCACAGTAAGAATGGGAAGAGTTACCCTGAAGAGAGGAATGATATGTTGGACTTTTAAAGCTAGAAATACTAAAAATCGCAGACTACCACAAAAGAAATGCACTGTAGGGCCCTTAAAAAAGTGAAAATTGAGAATGGCAAAAAAAAAAAAAAAAAAAAAAGATACCTTTGGATTACGTGAAGGAATAAAAATGCATGCTTTTTGAAGCAACCAAAGGTATTTGACCAGGTACCTAAGAAGCAGGGACTGAGAAAAACTCATCTAGCTACTGGAATGCAGAGAATTAAAGTTTGTAGAGTTCAACGTGGACAAAAAGAGTGATGTCATGGATCCAGGCCAGTTTCACCATCTCCAAAATTAACAGAGGAACTTAATCTCTACATTATAAAGAGAAAAGCAAAAAGATGCCAATTATTCTCAATACATTCTAAGAAAATACACACATTCAGCTTCTGATAAAGAACACACTGATTCTTTCTCAATTGCATTCCAGAGCCATGAGTGGCATCATTTCCTAAACCTGTTAGATGACAACTCAATAAAGAGCAAAATCTGATTTGGATAAATCCAGACTCTTTCAGGAATTAGGGCACTGATTCTATCACTTGGTTAAGGGTGACATACTACTGATGTTGAGGTTACAAGTTCAGTACACTTACGGGCAAGTTTAGTAGCTGTGCACAATAAGACAGTTTTCTAATATGTAGACAGCCACATCAAAATAGACTATGCAGGGACTTACTTGTGAGGCCAAGTAGACAAGACACATGGATAGACTGTACAACTATGGCTAGGTAGTATATACAATAGAAATATACTTCTCCCAATTATTTCAACCATTCAATTTTTTTTTAATAACTCCTCATATATGCCTAATACTTGTTCCAGGGAGGAATTAAAGCCTGTACTGTGCCGATACTTGGTATTTATTGGAATAGCAAACAAGACTATTGCCATACTTTGTAGGATGTCTTAACAGGCTAATTTAATAGGTAAATGTCAGCTAAATTTTCCATACAAGGTCCAAGAAGCTGTGAAGGGAGAGGAATCTTGATCCAAGTTCACTTAATGTCTTTCTCTGAACCTCTCAAAAAAAAAAAAAAAAAAAACCCAAAGCCATTTTATTTTTGACTTGTATCAAAATAAGGTTATTTCCCATTAATAAAATACCTTACAGGTGGATCAAATCAAGTGTGTTTTCCTTCGGTCATTTTAACCACAAAGTAACCTTTATTTGACTCTTTAAATTCTAATTACAAAAAACTGACATTTAAATCTGTTCTTTGGGGCCCAGTGATTGAACTTTATGATATCTAAGGTGTCTTCCAGTGCTGTGGGAGGCCACTACTATATAGCCTTATTTCACAATTCTTGTCATAAATTTCTACAAAAGATCAAAATTCACAATTGTACTAAAACTAAAAATAAAAAAAAGATTTCCATGCATTAAAATGTTGTGAAATAGAAGGTAGCTATATATTATTAAAGATCACATACAGCTACTGATTTACTTGGCACATTCAAAACAAATGCTGTGCCTACTATAGGTAGATGTTGTCATGCAATGTCAAAACTTTGTCCCAGATAAAAAATTTCAATATGATGTTTAAAGAAGACTAAACTTAAATACTTTGAGGTTATTTTCACACATGCTATTGTGAAATAAATGATAATCAGTAGGAATCCATGAAGTATTAACATTAGAAAGTAGGTTACTTCATATGAATTAAGTCAGTATCTCATTTACACAAGGGTATGCATTCAATTAAGTATGTATTGGGGTTATGTCTTAAGTAAATTGCTTATGGATCTAATCTAGTAAAATTCTATATTTAACAAATGAAATCATTTTATCCACATGCAGATTGCATAAAGATGTTGGAAGGTTATTTAAGATGCAAACATTTTGCTAATATGTTGCAAAAATTAACCTACAGCTATACACTTTCAGTTAGGGTCACTTTCCAATAATAAATAATAGTTCAGCAATTTTCAGCTTTTTTCATCTTATGTCACATATAAACTAATTACTAAAATTCTGCGGCACACCAAAATATATATTTTTGCCAATGTGACAAAAAGTAGGTATAATTTTGATTCATTCACACCAGATGGCTATTGTTGTGTTGGCTGCTATTTTTTAATTAGATAAGTTAAGGGAAAAGAGGTCAGGTATTAAATGTTTTAAAAATTCTTGCTGTGGCACACCAGTTGAAAATCGCTGATATATTTCAATTAGGTTTACGGCATGATATATTTGGTACTTTGTGGATGAGTTGGAAAGAGGATCTGAGAGGCTGACACGCACAAGAAAAATTTCAATGATAGCCTAGGAGCCATTAGAAATGGGAGTTTGAAAGGCAGCATATTTTGTAGGCTTCTACAAAGGGCAGGAGTTATTCATCATGGTTAATTTTGTAACATATTATGAACAGGTTGGGCTAACCTGGGAGTCATGTATCAATGAATTCAGTTATCATACCATGAACAAAGGCAGAAGATTGAAAACCCAATTTGACTGCTACAAAAAAAGGTAAAACAAAAGTGATCATTACAGTAAAATAGAGGTATAGAAATAATGTTAGATGACCAGTTTTCTGAGTGAAAATGTCATTTCAAACAAATTTATTTCCTTGCTTCATGAAAAAGAGCATTCTAACAGCAGTGTAGCCAGCATACAATCACAATGCTGCAGAACATTAAATAAGCACGGGCTATTAAGAAATTACAGGGCACACAATGGGACGGTAAACTGTTAAACTTATGAAAGAGTCCAACAATGTAGGAATCATGTGTGATTCCCATCATGGGGTTATCAGCTGAACAGGCCACTGATGGTGCTAATTACAATTGAGTGGATACATTTTCAGTTGAGATTAGATATTTTCATGTACTTGTTTTGGTTAACTGCAACTAATTTAAAAAATCCCAACATTCCCTATGTCGACATTGGTGCTTCAAGTTTACATTGTTTAGGACCTTATTTAAAGTTAGTGACCAGATCTGAATCGCTGCAGATGAATCACATAGGTTGTTTTGAAGGAAATGTGCTACTTTTCTGAAAAATATGTGTAAGAGTATTTTCTAAGATCTTAATTCTTCAAGTTTACTGTCACAGGTGGTGATTTAAAAAAAAGCTAACACTTAAATTTTGCAGACATTCAATACGTGTTGAGTGGAAGAATGGATAGATGGGTGGATGGATAAAGGATCTTAAAGCTTTATCCATTAAATATGGTGAGAAAATAATTTCTAGTGGGAGCTAAGGCCTAAAACTAAAACGAAGTATCACAAGGGTGTATTCTTGATAGTCTAATACTAGTAAATATCTTATTTAAGCAGCTGAAACAATGAACAATCACTTATTTATATACTTATATGTATAAGAAACCTTAGGCTCACAAAAATATACATGTTTTAAAACAGAAATCTAAGGCACACAAAATACTAAAACAAGTCAATGAATTACCCTATTTCACATATTCAAAAGCAGAAATCTACTTGTACAAGATGATGGTCTATCAATGAACACCTTGTTATTTACAATCCCTTCATATTCCTTTACTTTGATTAGTCAAAGCTTGAAACTAATACTTTGCACCATATATTATTTTAATATGTTATAATTTGTTTTTCTTTAGAGAGCTTGCTGGAACTGTTTGCTTTTGCACCAAAATTGTGAGTGTTAGCGGTTGTGGGCTTCCTATGGCATTTCCAGGGGAGAAGCACCATTAGGTTTTCCATACTCCCAAGGAATCTGAGACTTTAAATGTTATAGCACCTCTGCATTTTAACAGAATCAAGTATTTCATTGTAATTTCTCCTTGTTCTAAATGTTTGCTTTGGGCAATCCCTTTTGTTTTGCTATAAATCAATAAAGTAACAAAAAATAATGGGAGGACTAATATAAATGGAATGCCTATTTTCCTGTTACATAGAACATAGGCAATTATCACAGAAGATGAGTTATCATTTTCCCAAAACTAGTATGCTTAAACTAATTTGGATTAGCTTTTATGAATAGAACTATATGTATAGTACCATTCTTACTGTTTTTGGGGGGTGAGTGATGATAATAAGTAATTTATTTTCAAAATATTTCTATATAAATTTTATTCTTATTCTGTACCAGAATGACTTTCAGAACAAATAAGGCAATTTGGGATAAGAAGGATTCTTACAACTTAATTTTTGTATTTTATCACCTTGAAACTTTAGAAGCATTTGACTCTCCTAATTCCTACTATATCCCATCTCCTTTTGGAAACACCTCTCATGGATTATATTAAGAAAGCTACAGTGAAAGTAAACTTGGGCCAATGTTGCTTAATAAATCAGAAGAGACCATTACTACTTAGTTCCCAAGAAAATGTGAATCAATATTGGTGATATGCTTTCAAATTCCAATTTTAGAAAAATTAACAATTTTTGCATGATCTATTTTATGTAAGTAGCTAATATTTGCATGAGAAAAACACATTAAAAACACAAACCATATACATGATTAGAATACATATTGCAGTTAATAAGATGGAACTCTACACAGCAAGAATAAATGATTTCTCTTGTATGCAAATATGCACAAACAATAGACAATAGGATTCTTATACTATACTATTTCAAGTTACTTTTAAAAATAGAAAGTGCTTTTAAAATATATATTTACACTTTACGAACAGCCTCCAACCATTACTAACAATAATGAATTATTTTATACAGGAGAGATAACTTTAAGAGATAAAATATTTCATTGGTTTATTTCAAAGGAATATGCCTATTTTCTAGCAATGATTGGAAGATGTTGGAACAATGGCACCATGAAATAATAATTCAGCTTATTTTTAACTGTGTTGATGTGGTTAAGCACCAGGAGCTGTGTAGAGTTAATACTGTGTATCTTGATTTTACATCATAGCACATTGCCTGTTAAAATCCTCTAAAACTGACTCTTGTTTCATAGTAAACAGACTTAATTTAAAGCACCAAACTGAGTGATTCTATCAAGGTTAACACCTAACCAAAACATTTCTTTATGTATTTAAAACTATAAAACTTTTATTTTCGCTTAAAATGTGCACCTTCTACCAATTGTCAAAATATAGTCACAGTTAAGAGATACCCACCCTTTTTTTTTTCACCTTAGCCTTCAAATGGGTGAGATGAAGATAGAGTAAACGACAACATGACTTTCTTTTAACAGCACCTTGAAAAAATACACTGCACTAGCAAAGGCATTAAAAAGAGGAGAAAAGCCTTCAGACCCAATGGTTATAGGGCCCTGCAACATGTGTGAGAGCATAAGGGGACACAGTGACAACATTGTCATGGGTTAATGTTAACGCTTTATGAGAAGGAATTTGGTTCAATTCATTAACTTCAGAGGACAGTTGAGGACCCTCATTAGCTGCCAGATCTTTCTGCTCTGAGGACTTAATTTTCTTATTCTTAGCTTCTTTAGCTTCAAACTTAATCTTGTTTAGTTCAAAACCATGTTGGGGCTTATTCAGGTTTTTGTGCTGGTAGAAGACAAGGGACAGGCGCGTAGGGTGATTCCGGTTTGGGTGTTCGACAGGAGTTGTGGCATGAAGCTCTCGCCGGGCACACTCAATCAAAACCGAGCCGTGAGCAGGTGCTATTGCCACCCCACCAATATTGGCATCCAAGAAGATGTGCTCACTATCTGACCAATACTCATCAATGTGGGGCAATTTCTCCTCAGCGGGTGACAGGGGGTCATCTGATAGGGGGTCATCTGATAGAGGCTCATCCGCTTCAGAATGCTGCTCATCTTCTTCCACCAGAGAGGAAGCAAGTTCAGGAGGAGAGGTGATGAGTGGGAGCTGCTGGTTTGGCTGATTAGAAGGTAGCTGCTCAGATGGACCAGTGGGAGGCTCAGAATAAGCCCCGGAATCTGACATGGGAGTAGACAAGGTGGGAAGAGGACTCACCTCATGAGGCTGTGCAACTCCAGTGCCTTCCCCAGCAGCAGCACTAGCACCACTGTGTCCTGCAGAAGGCATCGTGCAGTGAGGATTGGTACTTCTTTCTGAAAACCCGCACGAAACTGACGCATTGCTTTTAAAAGATGTGGTGGTCGAAGCAGTCTTCGGGGGCCAAGAGAAACCTGGAGACAAGCTCGCCTCTCTCGCTGGGTGAGGAATGGATGGGGTCAGTGAGTAGGTTTTAATGTTGTCTGAACCTTTGAAGATAAAATTGGGTTCAGCTTCACTTTTTGTTTCAGGTTGCAAGGTCTCCGTTTTATTCCCTAAACAGAGAAAAGGATACCAAATGTGAAGGTAAGTACAAGCTACTTTTGGTAATCGCTGATTTTAAAGAGTATTTTTAAAGAGTACAAAGAATAAAAAAAAAAACACTGGTGATGGCAATGTTGGCCAGTTTTGTTCTATTTTCTTTAAGTCAAACACACATGCGTACATTAAAAATGGGATGTAGTTGGTAGCTTTTTCACCCAACAATTTTCCTTAAAGAATTTCTTTACTTCTAAATAATCATAAATAAATAAACAGATTTCACCAGAAGGATGCCACTGTATAAAATAGTAAGATACTACAAATGACCTAATTGGCTATGAAGTAAATATTAAATACATTAGAATATAATGCAGGTGATAATATGATGACATATTTAACTACACAAGGATGTGTTTAGATAGATTTTACATATTGCATAATCTCATTTTTAGAAAAGTAAAAGTAATAGTTTATAAGTATTTTGGGGCAAGGAAAGCCTCCTAACTGGCAAAGTTTGTTATTAGTGAAGGGAAGTCAGAGAGAAAAATGTTAGTTGAAAATAAGTGATTTGTAACCCTTAAAAACACATGCCTTTAACCTTGTTTCTTTCCGTAAGTACTGTAGAACATTGTTATCACACCGTTCAGTGTGGGTAACTGCTCTGACATACCCACACAAACATTACATGAAATGAAAATACTCTTGCTGACGACATTCTCTGTTTTGAAGTTTCAAAAACATTTTGGAAGTGCAAAAACAGTGAATTTTAGGACTGATAAAATAGAAAAAGTAAAGTGGCTATGTTTTAAAATAATTAACAACATAATAGCAAACATCTCATTCAGGAGATCTGCAATTTTCCTCCTAGGTGATACAACCTAGACACACATTGGTTCTCATTTCTAGAGAAGAACTTATACCTAGGACCCAAAGAGGGTATGTCAAAAGACTCCAGCTAGTATCTATTGCGACACCTATTATTATGGAGATTAAGTTGTCAACAAATATAAATCATAGGAAGGAATGTTTAAAATAGTGATTCATGGAGTTGAATAAAATTTGTAAAAGAAAGATTATATGGATAAGATTATATAGGGATCAAAAGGTTATATGCGAAATATTGTACATGTGGTTACTAATAAGGTATATACTATTTAAAAACTACATGTAAAGATGTTATTGGGGAATGATATGATTGTTATTTACAAGTAGCATGTAACCAGTTATGTGAATCTTAAAATAAGATTTAAATATTGCCCACAAAATGAAACTACAGGCAAAAAGGAATGATAATTCTCTCTGCCTTCCCTCTTCACTATCTCTTCATGGAATTTTTTCCATCACTATATAAATGTCTGCACTGTCATTTCTCTCATCTCAAAAAAATAAAAAATAGAACAAAAACAAAAACAAAAGACAACCTCTCTTACAAATATAAAGATCAAAGAAGTTAAGGAATACCCTCTAACTCTAAGTTTGAATATCAGTATAAATTCATGGTGTATTTTTTCCTTTAGGTTCCTTGGAGAAATGGCCGATTTTAGATATGGGGCGGGATTACATAAGATGAGCCTGGAACATCTTGTCAGAAAAGATGTTATCAAAGATAATTGGGGTCATGACAAAAAAAAATTCAGAAGGCAGCGTGGTGGGTTTCTACTGACTAAAGATGGGACAATTTGAGAATTGTTTTCAAAAAGCATTTTCAAACTTAGTTGGAGGAAAAAAACCCTATTTAAATGCAATGTAATAGAAACTTTTTTTTTAAACCCACAAGATCAAAATGATAGTAAATTTTTAAAAAATTGACCACAGTAGAAGATGCTTGGGAATTGACTTGCATTCTGAAAACTGACAAATAACAACAAATAGCTAAGCATCTATTCTGATTTCCCTATATGAACTATTCTTGAGAATCAACAAGTATTGATAAGGGCAATACTTCTTTTTAAAAGAAGATGAACCAACAAATGAAAAATTAATAATAGATGTTATTCCTCCTAATGAAATAAACAATACAGAATATAAATGTATCTAAAATCATTAGGTAAAAAGCTGATAGGGAACAATATAATCAGTGAATTAGGATGGTAACACTTGACTCATGAATCAGGCTTAACATCAAAAAAAGATATACCATCAGACACTATGCATATCTGGATGTGAAGAAACAAAAATGTAAGAATTACAGATGGTGCTCTTGCCATATTAATTTTCAAAGAAAAACACTGAAGTTGAATTTGTCTCTACAGGACAACATTTTCTACTATAATGAAAAAAGAAAAAAGAGAAAAAGAGGAAAAAAGTAAGCCTTAAATTAAAAAAAAAAGGTACAGGAGATATATCAACTAAATATAATGTGTGACCTTTCTTGGTCACCATTTGGTTACTGATTTACACCAACCAAATGTAAAAAACAAAAAAAGCAACCAAGAGACAAAGGAAACAATTTGAACACTGATCAGTATTAAGGCATTCTTTGATTTTTATGGTTTGTTTTAGGTATTGTGGTTATAAAAATGCCTTACCTTTTAGTGATACATACTGAAGAATCAATGGTTAATGGGGTATGACTTCTGCAATTCATTATAAAAAAAATTTTAAGAGGTGGGGTCTGGGTATGCGTACAGGTGAAATTAAAATGCCTATATATTGAAAAATTTTAAAACTGGGAGCATATGAGGGACATGGGGTTCATTATATAATTCATTCCCTTTATACATTAAAAAAAAATTCTACTTAAGGAAACTCAACTGTATAACCTTCACTTCATTCAATTCATCTTCATTATAGCCAACTTACAAGAATTTCTCCTAATTTTTTTTCTATAAATCTACTTCATTCTCACCCCACTCTACTGAAATGAAATCGGCTCTAGCAGGACCTCTAATAATAACCTTCAAATCTAACGGTGAAATAATTTCAGTCTTCATCTCAGTTGACATACGAGCAGCAGCATTTGACATAGTTAACTACTCCCTCCTTGAAACACTACACTCTTGTGGTTTCATTCCTACCTCACCAGACAGACATACCACATCTCTCTTGCTGGTTCTTCCTCATCTCTGAAGTATCTACAGATTAACTATTCTCAGGATTTGTCCTTGATTAAACTTCTTTTCTATCTCCTTTAGTTTCTCTGTGATTTCATGCATTCTCATGGCTTGAAATACTATCTCTACAAAATTGACTTCCTAAATTATACCTCCAGCTTGACCTTATCTCAGAACTATATTCTTCTTCAACTGCTCATCTAATATGTTAGACTCAAATGTCTGACAGAAGTAAGCTGATCTCCCTCTATATCTTTCCAATTCTTTTTTTCTCTCCCCATTCCTCATGACATGTTGATAGTTTCTCCAGGCCAATAACATCAGGGTAAACAGTGATACATTTTTTGGTCCACACTCCAAATTTAACCTATCAGAAATCCCATTCACTCGTATCTTCAAACCATATACAGAATCAGACATTTCTCATATCCTTATTAGCCACTCTCATCCAAACTGCATCATCTCATCTCTCTCCTGGGTGGTTAGGATAGCATCTTTATGATCATTGTCCTTTTCTAGTCCCTGCCCCACTTGAGTCTAGTTTTAACCCAGGAACCAGAATGTTAGGCTTGAGTCACATCATCACGCTTTTCTATCCTGAAATCTCCAGGAAACTTCCTCTCACTGGCAATAAAGAGCAAAGTCTATACAGCAATCTAGAAAACCTGAGATGAACTGCTCAGATCCCCTCCTACAGCTCTGATCTCATCTCCAGCTCGTCTCATTTCACACTCGCTCCAGCCACGCTGGCCTCCGTGCTTCCATCAAGTATTCAAGGGAAGTTCCTGCCTCTTGACTTTTATATTTGCCATTTTCTCTGACTGGAATGCTCTCTCTCCAGATAAATGCACTGCAGATTCTCATTTCCTGCAGGACTTTACACAAATGCCTCACTCTTTGTGAATCCTTCTGACAACCCTATCTAAATGAAATTCTTTTACAGCACCATCTCCCCTCTTTTTTATGGCTATGTTTCCAATACCCAGCACACTTCAAAGTGGTGCTCAGTAGTATTTGTTGAGTAGGTTACTTAAATTGATGCTAAAGGTGATCAAGGAAGACTTCAAGAAAGTGATGTTATTTTATGTATGCTAAGGAGTCTACGTCTTCAGAATAGATGAGGACCAAGAAAAGTGTTGTTTTTTTTTTAACATTAACAGAAGAAAATATTATGAAATACACATGGGTCACTGTTTTTGTTGACTTTTGGTTTTGTTAAAGATATTGAAATATATTTGGTGTGTTATATATAGTCTGAACTCTAAACAAGCTATATTAAAAACAAATGACATGTCAGAACAATTAGCTTCCTAAATTGATTAATTGATATCTGACATAAAGACTTTCTTCCTATAATTGCCTCATTCCTAACAGCAGCGGAGATAAAGGAGAGGAAAAATACAGGGCAAAGGAAACTCCAAACTTCTGCCAAGACAATTTGTGCACAGAAAATTAGCACAGTGTATAGACCTCACCTAAAAGCAACAGTGATGAAGCCTTACTGTTGTTTGTCGTCGAATTATTCTTTCGCTTAATTCGAGGAATGAATTTCTTCTCCACAACCCTTATCTTATGTGCGAGGACCTCTGTCATCATTGCTGCTCTTTTCTTCCCAGAACGAGGAACTGGCTGAGTAAAACGTGTCCTTTTTTTAGGGCGGGGCGTGAGGACCTCGATGGCCCCAGATTTGATCTTGGCTTCCATTCCTTCCCTTGAGCCAAATTCATCTGTGTCTGAAAGTTTATAAAGGGGTAGCACATGCAGCTGCTCATCTTGAGGAATAACACCCAAAGAACGGTTATCTTCTCGTGTTAAAGTACAAACCTGATAGGAAGAAAACATGAAATGGAAAATATAGGTCCTGAACATTCATCATAATTATTTCTACCTTCTTATTGTTGCCATAATGCAAAGGAACTGTATTCTTGTTCTATTTTTAATTGGTTACTACTAGCATATTAATTTTGAATAAAGGTCTTCTATATTAAAGCCACTGAATGCTATTCAATTCTAGCAACTAATTTATTGTTTGTAAGCAGACCATTATAATTTTGAGTTGATTTTTAAAGTAAATAATAGTGTATATTTTATGTATTTTATAGTATTTTAAATATTAGGCCTTCTTTACATTATTCCATCTTAACTGCCTAAGTTGAGTAACAGTTAGTGAACTATTCACTACCTTCATATTAAATATTAACTACTGAGAAGATATTATTTGAGTCTATAAACACCTTATTTCTTAATATTTGAATGTCACATTCCTTGGGGTAGAGGGAGCTTAATTATGGAATTTTCTAATTTGCTGTGTTTTCCTCTAGGATATTTTCACATTTATCTGTAAGTGAAATTTATAGATAATTTTCTCTACCTTTTTTCCAGGATGATTTTTTCAAAAGATTTTATTTATTTATTTTTAGAGAGGGCAAGAGAGGGAGAGAGGGAGAGAAACATTGATGGTTGCCTCTTTGCATGCCTCCAACTGGGGACCTGACCTGAAACCCAGACATGTGCCCTGACTGGGAACTGAACTGGTGATCCTTAGCTTTGCGGAATGACGACCAACCCACTGAGCAATGCGGGTCAGGGCCAGGGTGAGTTTATTTCTTCAATAAATAAATTGGCAGGTATTAATGAAGCAAAAGAAGAATCACAAAAGATTTCCTTTTCTAGTGGAATTTATATATTCGACTTGTTTTAAAGAAATAGCTAAAGTATTTCATATCTTGATAAATTTTCTCTTTCTGTTCCATTTTGCTTCTATTATAGTTAGGATCATATCAATAACTTTACCTGACATTATTTAGGACATTAATTAGGACAAATTAAGAAAATTCTGTCTTTTATATAACCTAACTCTTGGTCCTTGTCCTTTATTTTATTCATTGTAGAGAAATGAAAATACAGAAAATTCCTGACCTTTATGCCTAATAATATTCTTCATATGCTACTATTTTTATAATTTTCAAGTGTTATTAAAGATCCATTAAAAGCACAGCCAGTGGTTTCATTATTTTTTATTGAAAACATTTTCCTAGAGTTAAAAACTCTTTCTAAGATGGCAGAGATGTTATAAAACCAGAAATAAATTCAATTGTCAGATTTGATTTCCAAGATTGCTCAGATTGGATGGATACAAATGATAAAGTCAAATAGGCTGAAAGTTTTAAAAATCTTACTCTTTTCTCAGTGTTGATGGTTACATTTACCAGCATGTCTTGAAATATCAAACTCTTGAGTTCAATATTTTAAAATTTAATAGCTTAAAAATTTGAATCTTTCACTAGTAAAAATTTACTTCAATCTCTTTGTCCACAGGAATATTAAGAAGGGGACAAGGACTAGACATGAGGAATATAATTAGAAAATTAGGGAAAGGGGGTAGAAGAAAAGGTGACAGTAGAATTTTAAGAATTCAGGTGTTTGAAGATGGGGAAATTTGGAATTAGGTCAGGTCTAGGTGTGAGGCTCATAGCATAAATAATGAAAGCAGTGGAGAAGAGCAAGTGCTGAATAATAACATGAAAAGCACAAGAAAAGAGCAACCAAAAGTTGGTTTCTCATTTAGTTTGACTGTGAACCTAATACAGCCTCATCACAGATATTCCGGAATGAGGCAATTCAGGTAAAATGTACTAGCCAAGTGATGATGATAAGCCACTCTCTGGCTCAGAGTCATCTGGAGAGATGACTGTCCAGATAAAAATTCCAACATTTGGAAATAACACCGGTCTCAAATACTATAGTCATAATCAGTGCAGAGGAATGATATGCAAAAACTTATTTTGTCTCCTTAGTATATCACTGACAGACTTCACAGGACAGTGATGAATCCGATTGTGCATTCCAAATCAGTTAAGCCTGTAGCTCTGTCTTATACTGGGCCAACCAAACATATTGGCATATCACAAAAACAGAAGCAATTATTTTCCATTAATCTGTTTTACAAGGTTAGAAGAAAATAATTACTTGAAGCAAACTCCTTTCCCTCACACCAAAGGACTATTGCAAGATTTTACCCTGGATATTTTACCAAATTTAAGTATCTCTTGATTGACTTCACACTACAAGCCTGTGATTCTTTTCATGGCTATAAACACTAGATGCACAGATAAATGCAAATATTCTAATATTTTTTTAAATGTTCATGAAACTTTATACACACTAACATTAAGAACCAACGTGCATTAAAGAGATGATAGATTAATTTGGCACAGTTCCCTCATAAAAACGTTGAAGTATAGATGGCAAAAAAAAAAAAAAAAGAAGAAGAAGAAGAAGCATTAAGTTACTTAACTTCCTGGCTATCAGTTTGATGGCATAGAATTGTTGCTTTGAATAATCACATAATTTCTACGTACCAGCACACATACCGTAATTAAATATATAAGTCAATATATATGTTGAAGGCTAGTTCTAGAGGAAATTTTTTTACATAGAATTTTATTTAATTTTAGAGAGGGGAATTGAGGGAGAAAGAGAAACATCTACATGTGAGAGAACAATGGTCAGTTGTATCCCACACGCCCAGGGCCTGGCCAGCAATCCAGGCGTCTGCACTAACCAGGAATCGAAACAGTAAGCCTCGTTTGCTGGACAACGACCCACCCAATGAGCCATACCAGTCAGGGTGCTTCTGTAACATTTTTGGAAGTACTTCAATAATAATTTATATTAACAATATACATATATATATGAACAAAACATACAATATGATTTGTTACAAGTCATATTTAAGGACCTCGGCCTAAGCCTAAGCACACAGAAATGGAACTTTCAGAATCAAAAGCCAGACAGGTACATACCACGGTGCTTCCGTTATTCATGTTGTGAATGTCCCTGTGGGGATGGGCACAGAAGTCTAGGCAAGCAGTGACCCCAGAGAAAGGACGACCTTCTTTGCTGCCAAGCCGACATTCTCGAGCGACATGTTCATATTCCACCTTAAAAAAAAAAAAAAAGCATTACACACAGTTTAAGAGACAGAAAGAATCAATTTCAGTAAAGAGTAAAAACCACTTCATGACAAAATTCTAAAGTTACTTACAGTTTGTAATTTGAGAGATTTCAGAAACTAGTGTATTATTGCAATGACTGTGTAGTTTTAGTGACATTCAAGTAAAGAGTTTGAGAATACATGGGTAAAATGATAATTACTATGACTGAAGGCAGAGTAAGAACATTAATACCCACTGGTTATATACATCAATAAGTACAGTAGCCTAAATCATGCCATTAGGAAGAAAGACTAATGCAGTGCATTAATCATATATGCAGAGTTTTCAATGTGTATGAAAAGTAAATATATATACATATTTATGAAACAGTACAGAAAGTAAATTTATAAAATTTTTAAATGAAAAGCTGGAATTTAACAGAGCATGTTATTCATAATACAAATAGATTTAAAAATATTAAATATTTTTATTTTTAAATAAAATTTAAAATTTTTATTTTTTTATTAAAAAAAGATTAAAAAATAGGAACCTGTACTTATGTTTATAATTGAAATTTTTTTTTGCAAAAACCAATGCATAGTAGAATAACAAATTGATTTTCCTTTCCCTCTCTAAAAAAATTTAAAAAATCAACAAAAAACAACTATAGTTATTCTCTAATTTGTCAGATACATGATTTGTAAATATTTCCTCCCATCCTATAGTTATCTTTTAAACAATTCACCCCCTCCCACAATTTTAGTGAGATATCACTGACATATATCATGTAGTTTAAGGTGTTCAATAGATGTATGTATTGCAAAATGATTATTACAATAAGGTTAGTTGACATTTCAATCCTTTTGTGTAGTAGTAACATTTAAGATCTCTTGATTGTCCACTGCTAGTGTATAGAGGTACAATGATCTTTGCATATTGATCTTTCATCCAGAAACCTTCCTGAACTCAATAATTAGTTCTAATTGTGTATATGTGTACGTGCCTCAGTATTTTCAACATACAGGATCATACTACTGGCAACTATTGTTAGTTTGTTGAGTGTTTTTATTAGGAAAGATTGAGTGCTCCCTGCTTTTTCTACATCCATAGAAGTGTCATGTAGTTTTTGTCCTTTGTTACACTAATACGGTATATTACTAAATATTGGTTAATTTTCATGTGTTGAACTAATCACACATTCCCGTTTTTATAAGTTTTATTTTTAGAAGTAATCATAATTCTGTCATGAGTTTTTAATTCATTTAACAACAGTACTTTAAAAAATACTGGATAGAATTTTAAAGCTGTTTAATTAAAATAAATGTACTTCAAAGTTCAAATTGGAAAGGTTTTCTGTAACAGTAATTTTGTTTACATAGGAATTTCAACCATGGCTAAGAATACCATAAAGTCCCAAAACGTACCTGGTTCTGGTAAGCAACTGGAGCATACTGCTTATAAATTGGAGCTAATTGTGTGGCCAAACTCTGTAAATTTTCTTCAAGGTTTTTTTCCTATAGGAAAAGACAGTCCATAAAAGTTGTTTCACAATGACATGTAAGGTGAATTTAAGGTTATGAAAATGATATGTAATTGATGCACAATTCATACTTACCCTGATAAAAGAGCTACCATAGAAAATAGCATGGGTTATTTTTAAAGAAAATATATACAATTAGTGATTGTTAGGCTTAAATTTAGTCTTTTAAAACTAAAATTCTATGTTATAAGTTAATTAGAAATCTAAATGGTGTTAGTAGTAAGTTGCAAAACTGTTCATGCTGCTAAAAATGAGAACTGTATTTTATGTATTTACTCAATGATACTAGGCACTTTAAGTAAATAAAGACAAAGTTGCTGCTGGCACAGGGAGACGTCCAAGCAAAGAATTCTGACACAGTGCAAGAACTTTCTATAACAGAGATAGGAGAACAATGCACAGAAGGTGCACAGCATGTATCAGATCCTGTGCTAAGAGCTTCAAATGTAGTAAGTAGGCAACCAGTGTTGTCTTTTCTACACCATCAAGTCTACAAATTGAGGAAGATTCTGTGGGACTGTGAGGAACCTTAACATTAAAATCTGGATTGCTAATCCCAGCCAGGTAGCTCCGTTAGTTGGAATATTGTCCCAATAAGCCAAGGTTGCTGGTTCAACGCCTGGTTAGGGCACATACAAATATCAACCAATGAATGCACAAATAAGTGGAACAACAAATTGATGTCTCTCTCTCTACTTTCCTCTCTCTCTAAAATCAGTAAAGAATTTTTTTCTTAAAAGAATCTGGATTGCTACTAATATTATTGTAGAAACATAGGCTTCTTCAAAGGAACAGGGTTATGACAAGAATGTTCAAAATGTTACATCACTGATGGCAGTACAAGGTATGAGGCAGAGAAGAAAGATTTTGAAAACAATAGTTGAAAGACCATTGTGATAGTTTTTCAGAGATAATTATAATCCTAAATCAAGTCAAGGACTTGGTAAAAATGATCGGTCACATCAAAGGAAGACAATTGAAGGGGACCAAAGAACAAGAATGAAGGAGGAACTTAAGAAGTTTTGAGCCTCCTGTCTCATTTGAAATTTGGTGGATACCAACCAAGAACACAGAAAGAAGACTTTCATACAGGTCAGATCACCTCTGATACACGTTAGATTATTATAAAAGCCAAAGCCATACAGCAATGTAAACCTAAGAAGTTAATTCTTGACTGCTTCTAACAAGCCTCAGTGGTGGCAACTGTAAAGAATCAGTGATAATTCTTTGGGTTTCATACTGATGTATGTTGATGCTTCCATTGAAAATGACATTTATGTGCATAGGGTCTATATCTAAATTACTCTATTCCTTTTGTCTGTGTATTTCATTATCTGTTACTTAATATAGTTTAATAAATACAGTGAGGAAAGTTAGGATCCTACTCTAAAAAGACATCCCGTCTATACAAACATTAATTATTTTATTTATTTGGGGAAAACTTTAGAATTATGACTTAAATACCTGTTAAGAAAGATTTTTACTGTTTCATAACACTTGAAATACTGGGTGGCATGGTTTAATTGTGTTTTTCTGCAAGTAAAATATTATCAAATATCCAGTGTCACAAATCAGACTGTCATCTTATAAAAAATTACATTTATTGAGTGGAATTGTTGGGGGAAAAAGGGAGGCAAATAGAAACAAATTAAGCAAAGATTGTAGAGCTGATGACTGGAATCATTTTATGAATGTAAAGTTCGTTTATATTATAAAAATATTGACTTTCTAATTGCTTCTTTAGAATAAATGTATATTTCAGATATAAACGCTTCTTACCAGATCTTTACCTGTTGGGGCTCAAGCCAACATCCCTCTACTCTTCTCACCCTATAGGTGATCTCAGGGATCATCAAATCCACATCCATGGCTACAATTACCACCTGGACCACAGATTACCCCAGACTTTTTATTGAAAATCTGAGCTTCAGATTTTTATTCACCTGATAATCCCCATTTGGAATTCCCAAAGGGAATCTCCAACACATTGTTAAAAAACTGAATTCATAATTTCTCCTCTACCAACCTGGCACTATTTCAGTGTACCCTTTTGTCAAGGAACAGCACCACTATCTAATTTTTAAAAATCTTCCCAGACCAACCACTGCTCATCATTTCCTCTCTCACAACCATAATCCAAGCTACTATTATCCCTTTGCTGGACTATTTTCTTGCTAGCTCATTTTGCTAAACCCACTCTTGGCCAACTGCAATCCATTATTCAAAAGGCAGCCATAGAGAACTCTTTAAAAGACAAGTGTAATTATATTACTCTCCTCCTTAACACCCTTCAATGATCTTCCAAAATCCTGACAAGGCTTACAAGGACACTGCATGCGCCTCACTCTCCTTTGACTACTGAGCTTCATACTAGCCTCCTCTCAGTTCCTGGAATGATCAATGCTTTATCCCGTATCGTAAGCACTATGTAAATGTTAATCATTATGAATAATAACTATGAGCAAAAGCTGATCTGACATTTATTAATTATATAATAGTATCACTATAGAATAAAAATTTAAGTCATGTCAGTATTAGTAATATATTTACATGTTAACAGTTTCATCATGTAATATTTGGAAAGAAAACACAATGGGTTAATTTTAAGGGCGAACTGACATCACATTATCAAGTGTTCTGACCTTTGAACATAGCGGCTTTCCATTATCAGGTGTTTTATATGTCCTTTACTGATTTTTTGTACTTTTCTCCCTAAAGGTCTAACCCATTTCTTGTTAGACTTCCATGGTATAGTATAACACATTATCTGCAAATGATACTTCTCTCTCTCAAGTCTTTTTCTTGTTTTATTGCAATAGGTGGAAACTCCAGAAAATGCTAAATAATTTTAATTACCAGTTTAAAGGGATCATTATCTATTTAATTCTAAGCTTTTTCAAAAGATGTTATATTTGTTGTATTATGGATATAGTTGGATTGATTCCTGTTGTTTTATTTTCTTTTCTATTTATCCTGTATCCCAATGATTTTGTAAATGGATTGCTCGCTTTTAAATTTTCCCCCACAACTAGTTCAAAGTTATAAATTCTATTTCTATTCATCTAAAAAAAATTTTAAACATGCACTTTATTAAAGATGTTTTTCTGACTAGAGCAGTGTTTTCCAAGCTGTGGGTCATGACTAATTAGTTGGCCAAAAAATCTGTTCAGTAGGTCACAACTAGTATTTCAAAAAGAAATGAAATTTTATAAAAAATATTATACTGCATCCTAGAGATCCTTAACAATGACTATATTGGATATTAACTTTTAATTTTTTAAATTTTTTCTTTGTTACATATATTAAGGCTAAGTCTTCTATCCTGATAGTTTTGTTTAAATTATTTACTTCTATGTATCTGTAGAGTGGTATGTAATAGAAAATATTTTTACTCTCGGTCACAGCTCAAAGTTTGAAAAACACTGATCTTAGGGTTAATCAGTATCTAAGTTCTTCCCACTCCAAACAAAGCATAAAACATCACCACACTTAGTTCTTGTAGGTGCCCCACCCCCTCCCACTACCTACCCACCCTTGAGTTGTTAAGAGAATGGAATTATACTTATAGGTTGTTATTTTTAATTTAAAATGTAAGTACTCAACTTATTTAAACTTAACAGTAAGGTTGACTAATTTCTTTGCTCACCATGGCCTCGTGTCCCGGACAGATTGCTTCCGGTCTCATATATCTTCTTTCTGGATTACGTCCTTTAGTAATTCTTTCATAGTAGCTCTGTGGGTAGTAAACTTTCTGAGTCTTTGAAATGTTTGCAAATGGCTTTATTTATTCTTCCTACTTAGGCTGGGTATAAAATTCTAGATTCTTTTAGCAATAATTCTCTCTGGGGTGAGGGGAGAAGGAGGAAGGAGCCAGGGACAATTGGAATTTGGGTTAATAAAGACTTCACCTAGTGTATGTAGAATTTTAATCTATTTACATAAGTATATATTTTTACTGTTTTGTCACTACTTTTTAATATTTAATTTTTTACTATTTAAAAACATTGTAAAGAAATGCACTTATACATTCACTGTATAAATTAAAAGGTTAAAAGAAACACTTACATGTAAGGGAGAGCTTGGATCAATTCTAAATCTTCTAGGGCTTGGGCTTCTACCAAATTTGCAGCCATTGAAATACATACTCCATGAACAGCCAAAAGAGAATGAAGCTCCACAAGTCTCTGGATCAATTCCTTGACATGTACAGGTACGACTGTAAGATGGTAATTGCAAGGGAATGAACTGATAAAACAGGCCAATACTTCAGACAGAACATTTCAGGACCATGTAACTTTTGAAGTATAGATGGCTACTAAACTGATTTTAACACATCTCTTTTAAGGCTTATTATATCTAAAGTACTGTTAATAACAAAACTAACTGTATGTGAATAGAACTAATTTTTTAACTACAATGTTTGTTGAAGACTGTAAAAATTCAAATAAATGATATTAAAAGGTAGAGATCAGAAATACTCATAACCTTGTTTGATTTGAAGATGGTCTCAGGAGGGAACAGAGAGGGCTTGGATTTTATATCCTAGATCTCCTCCCTATCAGAAATAAAAACTACAGCATCTCATGATCTATTTAGGCTTTATTTAGCTCCTCCTTCTATAAAATGACATTGATGCAATCCTCTGAGGCGGAAAAGGATAGTATATATTGTATGTGAGATCACTTCATCAATCTTAAGGAAAGCCTTTATGAATGTCACAACAGAAAAAACAGAAAGCCTGTTTCATTTGGTAACTTGGTAATTTTATCACTGTGGAGCATTTCTGAAGCCTTAAAATAAATTCTACAGTAAGGATGACAATGATTGGAATACACATACAAAGATATGAAACCAAGTAATATACACTCAGTGGTTCCTATTTGCATAATGCTTGAAACTTGCAATAGTATATACGTAGCACTTATGCAATGCCTTAAGAGTACAAACAACATGGAAACTAGACATCTGAAAGTGAGTACTCCACAGAGTATGCAGATAATCAAATTATAATGTTGTACACTTGAAATTTATGTTATTAGCCAAAGTTACCTCAATAAAAAAAAATACATTTTAAAAATATATGAAAAACTATAAAAATTTCAATCAAAACTGTTAGTATTTTTAAATTGTGAACATCATGAAAAAGCCCAATATAACACTGAATATAAAAAGAAAGCATACTAAAAGGATCATTCAAGAGTCTATGAAGAAAAATAAAAGAGGAGGAATGGTTCAAATATTCTCACCTCCTCTAAATCTTCTTACAAGGATGAAGTATGTTTTAAAGGGGCAAGATATTGCAATGACTTGATAAGGGAAAAAAATGGGATGCAAATGGGATAAAAGGAATTAATTTGAAATTGCAGAGGAAATTAAAGTTGCCAAACAGAAAACTTATTTATTTAAAACATCATGGAAATAATACATGGGAAGCAGAGAAAAATACATTTAAACTATTGACAGTTATTTAAAAGTTAAACACACAGGAACTTGAAAGACTGCAAGTTCTAAAAGGGCTTGTACAAAATATCTGAAACAGTCGACAACACTGAAATGGGAAAAATTGACTTATATGCCCTAATATTATGGATCCAGTATACTTTTCTTGCCAATAATTCCTGAACTGAATCAAATCAGGCAAAACAATCAGGCAAACCAAAATTGAGCAACAATCTACAAAATAAATTATTTTTTCCCTTTAAAACTGTCAATGCTGTGAAAGACGAAGAACTGAGATTAAAGGATTAGGAGACTAAAACACAAAACAATTTATTCCATCCACTGTAGAGTGAGGGAAAATTACTATAAAAAATAATATTGGGAAACAGGTAATATTTGACTATGAACTATAAATTAGATAAGTTTATCTAATTTAAAAAATCAAAGTTAAATTTTCTGATTTTGATCATTATCCTGAGGTTATATAAGAGAACATCTTAGGAAATACCCTCTGATGTATTATTTAGAGGAAAAATGCATAAAGTATGCAACTAGCTCAAAAAAAATCTTAAAAAGTATTAATAAAAATAATATATTAATTTGTGTTTATGTGTGCCTATGTGTATGAAGACACACATAAACTCTTAACAATTACATAAGGGCTATATAAGTGATCCCTAAGGCATTCTTGGATATTTTCTATAAAAAATGCTAGATCTACATTGGGTAAAACAGAATTACTGAATTCTTGAAAATATTAAGTAAGACAATATATGTTTATCCTTTATAGCAGTGTCTTCATATAAGAAGTTATTTTTACTTTGTACCCAACATAACAAAATAATTAGACATTAATGCCCTGTTCAGGTGGCTCAGCCGACTGGAACATTGTCCCTTACACCAAAAGATCCCTGGTGGAGGTACATATAGAAGGCAACAAATTGACATTTCTTGCTCCACCTCTCCATTTCCCCTTGTCCATCACTAAATATATCCTCATGTGAGGATTTAAAACAAAAAATCACATTGATGTTTTCCTAATATTGAAAAAAAAAACAAACAAAAAACAAAGATGTACACAGGTCCTGACTGGATAGCTCAGTTAGTCAGAGTGTCTTTCAGATAGCCAAGATGGGGGTTCTAACCCTGGTCGGGGCACATACAAGAATCAACCAATGAATGCATAAATTAGGGGAACAAAAATCAATGTTTCCCTCTCTCTTCCTCTCTCTCTAAAATCAATAAAAAAAAATGCACACATAGTTGTTGCCATTGAAAAGGTAAAAAAAATAATTAAATAAATATATTTAAGTATAAATGAATGTTTTGGTACATGTACAAATCTTACATGAGGATTAGAAGAAATGACATTATATTTTTTATAGCTTCTATAATGACATTTCTTTTTTTTTAAAAAAAGAGCCCTATTTGAGGAAAACTACATAAACTACTCTTGAAGGACACACAAGTAAACTTAATATCATAAAGATGTCCATTTATAATTTAATGCAATCCCATGAGAAATATCATTAGATTTATCTTAAAACTATAATACAATTTATTATGAAGTTTATTTGGAAGCATGAAGAAAAAGAGAATTAAGAAAGAAAGCCTTGAAAAGGAGTAAAAATGGTGAGGCGCTATCAAATATTAAAATATATTATGAAGCCTCTATAATTTAAGAAATGTGGCACTCAGTATCTGAAAAGGCAGGACAAAGATACAGTATTCAAATACAGTTAAGTAGCATTTGAAATCAAGAAGAAAAGTAGTACTTTTAGAAAGTAGTGTTGGGATAAATGGAAAAAAAAAGATAGAAATTAATCTCCTCTTCCTACCATCACATAGCATAAATTTTAAATGCATGAGAGATTTGTGCTTTAAAATATATATGATTTCAATGTTTTAAAAGAAAACATGGGCGAATTACTCTATAAGTTCAGAGATAAAAAAGGTCCTTGAACACCGTTCAATATTGAGACCCAAGTACAGTTAAAGATAGGTTTAAAAAAAAGAAAGCTTTAGCAAAATATGACACTACAAAATTAAAAAAGACAAGTGGTAAACTGTTAAAACCATTCACTATTTATATCGCAAAGAGTTTACAGCCCCAATATATAAAAGTAGATTTCTGTAAAGTGGACAATCCTTTAGAAATATGGGCTGGAATAATTATCAGATGGTTGATGAAAAAAACAAACAAAAAAGGGCAAATAGCTCTTAACAATATGAAAAAATTTTTTCACTCATAATATGAAAAATGCAAAATCAAATATAAACTGATGTAATTTATCACCTATTAAATGGGTAAAAACTCAAGTTTGACAACATATTCATTGGCAAAACCATAGGAAAACAGATACCCTCTGACATGCCTAGAGGAAACGCAGAGTGGTACCACTCGCGGTGGAGGCTTTTTCTTTATGGAAAAAATGCTCTCCTCCGGATTCTTGGGGTGAGTGGGATAAGATATCAAAGAAAGAAGCAGTAAAAGAACATTCTAATGGTAAAGATCCTAAAATGGTCTTAACTCACAATGAAATCATGTCTCTTAAAAGAAATGGTCACTCTTCTTAGTTGCACAGTATTTAAAATCTTGTACTTAATTAACAATTCAACATTATAAATAGAGGTCTGAGTGTTAAAACAGTACAAAACAGATATGATTACTTTTCATTGAGAGTGCATCTTCGGTCTGTGGGATGACCATTGTATGACTTTAGGTTTTCGGTAAGCTCCGTATACAATCTGTCTGCCATGGGAAGAGGAATGCCATCCCATACCATGATGAGCACCACCATCACGGCTGTGGGACAGTGGTGGCCTGTCCGCTGCCGAACCAAACAGAGAACTTTCTCTTCATCGCTGCTCCTTCTTAAAACCTGCAGAAGCAGAATGCATTCGTTTATGGAAAACAGGAAACCTAAAGTCAAATACAATGTGTATTGCTTTTAGAGCTCTGTGATACTGCATTTTATCTTTTAAAATTACAACATCCCAAAGGGTTGAAGCCTATAGGACCTTTCGTTAGTTTCCTCTTCAGAACTCACCGCAGTTTCCCAGGTTACTTGACTAACAAACAACAGGCAGAACAGAAATCTGTGGTATGTGGTTATTATTTGTAAAAGCAGGCCAAAACAGCCTGTGTTTATTTCACTGCTGAAACAGTTTTCTAAAAGAGGTAACTGAGGATCCTGTGGAAAAGAGCCTAACTGCTTTTACACAAATGTCCCAACAGGACAAATCTAGCTAGATGAAAATAACCAAGGGTTTCCAACATTAAAAATAAACCTGAACAATCAAATTTTAACATTTGAGGAAAGTTATGGACCTTCTCCTTGAGTGAATGGTTTCCTAAATAGAATAATTATTATTTAAAGGAATGTTTCCAATCTCCTTTCCACACCATCACTAGGAGTTACCATACCCATTTCATCATAAGATTAAAGTGACCAGCTGACATGGTGAACGTAAAACAAAACAATCCATTTTGAGTATTTATCCATTTAACATTCGTTATATCATATTCATAGGGTGCTGAAAAGACTACAAAAGTATTTAAAATACTGCTCAGTGGTCCTAGTGTTATAAAAAAAAATCACACAAGAATGTTGGCACAACATGAAATCATCCACCTCTGTTTAAAACTCCCTCCATGTATTACAAATTTACACGGGAGACTGACCGCATTAATCAGTATGTAATAGATAACGGATAAAACTGTCCAGCCCTGTGACCAAAATGGAGCAAACAATAGCATAACATTCCACTTTTTTTTGCTAAAATATTATCTAAACTTGAGGCGAAAATTCTTAAGGTGTTAAGTTACCCAATATCACTATCTTCTGTCACTCTAGATGGTTAACAACCGTTGCGACCATGACATACCTTGAGTAGAGTTGGTTTTAGGACCTTTCCCCTAAACACAATTATTTCTATTAAAATTTTTTTCTATATTTATATGTCCTTTATAGGCAAATAAGAATATATTTGCTTTAAAAAAAAAAGCTTAAATACAGAATGACAAATATTGTACCAAACAAAATTATAAAAGATAATTTTCAAGTTGTCAGGACTACAGCAAAGTGTATTGATCCATTCTTTGTATGGAAAATGCTATTTATTCATCCATCGTATTTGTGCTTTTGCCAGAATTTTTTCAAATTTCCTTCAGAGAACAATAGAAAATTAAGCAAATGAGTATCTAAATTCAGATCTAAGTTCAATAAATTGCTTAAGTGTTACTATGACATGGATATTCATGTCTACTCAAACCTCACACCTTAAGTCCTAAATTCCAATGTGATTGTAAACATTACAAGGTGGGGTCTTTGGGAGGTGATTATGTCACAGGTGGATTTCTTACAAGAGTGGGATTAGTGTGTGTGTTTTTTTAAAGATGTTATTTACTTATTTTTAGACAGAGGAGAAGGGAGGGAGAAGGACAAGGAAACACACCAATGTGTGATTGCCTCTCATGTGCACCCCCCCACCCCCGCTCCACCGGTGACCTGGCCTGTGACCCAGACATGTGCCCTGACTGGGAGTTGAACCAGCATTCAATCCACTTAGCCACACCAGCCAGGGTGGGATTAGTGTTATTATACGAAGAGACCCCATAGAGCTTCTAAGCCAGCTTCTTAGCAGAGCTTCAACCATGTGAAGACAAAGAGAAGAGAGTCCTCACTCAACTATGCTGGCACCCTGATCTCAGACTTCCAAACACATAACTGTGACAAATAAATTTTTGTTGTTTCTAAGCCACTCAGTTGGTGTTTTTGGGTTTTTCTTTTTTTTTTTCCCTTACAGTCTGAACTGAGTAAAAGATCTGTAAAAGACCTCTGACGCTCTGGCTGGTGTGGCTTGGTGGATTGAGCCCCAGGCTGTGAACAAAAAGGTCGCCAGTTCAATTCCCAATCACGGCACATGCCTAGGTTCTAGGCCAGGTCCCCACTGGGGGTGTGCAAGAAGCAACCAATCAATCGCTGTGTCTCTGGCTCATTGAAGTTCCTCTCCCACCTTCACCTGTCTCTAAAAAACAAATAAAATATTAAAAAAAGAGATCTCTGAAAACTGTATGTTTATTGGAAGAAATTAAAGAAGATTTAAATAAATGGAGAGAGATAAGTAAATGGATGTTCATAGAATAATCTTTATTATAATGATGTGAATTTTCCCCAAAGTGATTTCTACATTTGATGCAATCCCAATCAAAATGTTATCAGTTTGTTTTGGTTAGTGATAATTCACAATCTTGTTTATATAAAAATGCAGAGGACAAACGATGGCAGCACAGATAAACACAGCTCAACTCCTTGCACAACTACATCAAAATGACAACAAAATTATAGAACAACCATTACCCAGAGCTGTCAAAAATCAAGTTGAATGGAAGTCTGACAACTATGGAATTAAAGAAAACATATTGATCCAGGCTGGTAGGAAGGATGGAGATGCGAAATGGACTGGTCCCACATCCACATCCACGTGTGGTAGAAAAAATTTGGGAGGGATATCTCAGGAGTAAGGAGTCCCAGCCCCACACCAGGGCCGCCAGCCCAGAGTTCCAGCGCCAGGAATCTTCTGGCTGCAAAAACCAGCGGGGATTGAGTTGGTGAAAGAAAATACTGAAGTCCCAAGCAGCTCCCCTTAAAGAACCCCCACATGGACTTATTTAGACACAAGCCCTCTAAGCTCCAGCACTAGTGTAGCAGCTTGAAAGGTACCAAAGGCTTAAACGGAGGAACAAAAGAGTCTGGAATCAAGACAAGAGATGGGGATAGCTTTCTCCTAGGAAGAAAGGCGGGAAGAGGCCACTGTCCTTTTCTGAAGCCTGCCCCCACAGAGCCACAGAGCCACAGAGCCAGCTGGTAGGTGCCAAATATGAGACTCCATTAACCTGACTAAAACTATCTGCCCCACCCTGGAGATCCCTAGGAATCTGTACCACTCAACTTACAGCTGTTAACAGTGGCTTTTTCATATGAATGGCTATTCTTAGCTCATTCTTCACAACTTCCTAAATCCTCTCAAACAAACAACAGCTGGCCTCACTGAGCCCCCACACCCATACCTCTTGGTAAGTGGCCCCAGGCTTGGCACTAGCAGCAGCCAACCTATATTCACAGATTGGCTTTGCCTGGTAATCTCCAAGCCCAGCACAAGTAGCAATCATCTCAGATTGTTTTGTAGCTCAGGCAGGTTGCCCCCAGGAAAAACACAGGTGGGGCTGATTTTGGCCTGCACCACCTGGGAAACCCCAAGTCTTATGCACTCTCTGGACAGCTACAAACCACACTGAAGCACTGCCACCCTGACCCTATACGGCTGATCCTCCACGGAGTGTGAAGGTTGGTGGTCAGCGGTCACAGACAGTCCTTGCAGCTGACTGGCCTGGGTAAATCCCTCTTATTGACCTGCCAATAGCAACCAAGGCTCAACTATAAGAGAAGGGTGTAGTCAGCCCACACAGAGGCTGCACCTCTAGTACGCACCTTGGGTGATAGGGGAGGCTATGCCACTGGACCCTTCAGGACATCTACTACATTAGGACATGTTATCAAGACAAGGAGTCAGTCATAGCAGCTCTACCTAATACATAGAAATTAACACAGAGAGGCTAACAAAATGAGGGGACCCCCCCTAAAAAAAAGATCCAAATGAGAAAACAGATCAAAACTCCAGAAAAAGAGCTAAATGAAATGGAGAGAATCAATCTAGCAAATGCAGAGTTCAAAACACTGGTTATAAGGATGCTCAAGGAACTTAGTGAGGACTTCAGCATCATAAAAAAAGATCCTGTAAGAAATGAAGGATACACTAATTGAATTAAGTACAATTTAAAAGGAAATAACAGTAGAGTGGATAAAACCAAGAATCAAATCAATGATTTGGAATGTAAGGAAGCAACCAATCAGAACAACAACAAAAATAATCCAAAAATCAAGGATGATGTAAGCAGCCTCTGGGACAATTTCAAGGGTTCTATCATTTGCATCATAGGGTTGCCAGATGGAGAAGAGAAAGAACAAGAAATTGGAAATCTAGTTGAAAAAATTATGAAAGAAAACTTCCCTAATTTGTTAAAAAGAAATAGACATGAAGGTACTAAAAGAACAGAGAATCACAAACAAGTTGGACCCAAAGAGGAACACACCAAGGCACATTATAATTAAAATGCCAAAGGTTAAAGATAAAGAAAGAACCTTAAAAGCAGCAAGAGAAAAGAAGTCAGTTAACTACAGGGGAGTTCCCATAAAACTGCCAACTGATTTCTCAAGAGAAACTTTGCAGTATGGAAGGGATTGGCAGGAAATATTCTAAGTCATGAATGGCAGGGATCTAGAGCCAAGATTGCTGTATCCAGCAAAGCTATCATTTATAATCGAAGGGCAGATAAAGAGCTTCCTTTACAAGAAAAAACTAAAAACGTTCATCATCACTAAACCATTATTATATGAAATTTTAAAAGGACCTATTTAAGAAAAAGAAGATCCAGACTGTGAACAGAAAATGGCAAAAATACAAATCTATGAACAATTGGATCTAAAAAACTAACTAAGCAAACTAGAGAAACAGAGAATGATCGTGGATATAGAGAGCATTTTGACTGTTACCAGATGGGAAGGGGAATGGGTGAATGGGCGAAGGGGTTAAGAAGTACAAATAGGTAGTAACAGAACAACCATGGGGATATAAAGTACAGTATAGGAAATGGACCTTACATGGATGACCCACGGGCATGAACAATGGTTGGAGGACTGCCTGAGGGAATGGGGTTACTAGGTGGAGGTAGGGGTAAAGAAGGAAAAATCAGGACATCTCTAATAGCATAATCAATAAAACACAACTCAGAAATACTCTGCATCTGTTATTTCACTCTATCTTTAAAATTATTTGAATAAGAGAGTTCTGGGTAGATATTGTGATGTCTAATCTTATCTTCCTCCTATTGATTTCTAGAGACATAAACAGCAAGAGCAAATATCAGGGAAAAAATACTGCTGCAATTAAATTTGCAGGGAGAAATAAAGACCTTATGCTCTCTTTGGTCTTATGCAACTTTGAAAAGTAGCTTATAATTAACAAAATTTTAGAAAAGCATAGTTTGAGCTCCAATTTGAAGAGAAGCAGTAAATCTCTTCGTAGAAAAGTCTTTTATTCTACAAAGAAGAAAACTTTCAAAATTCATGGAACCAATTAATGAAAGAATCAACCTATTAAAGCATAAATAAGTCGACTAACAAGTCAGTGTTATTTCTCTATCTCTCACAAATCAATAAATTAGCTCCGACTGGTGTGGTTTAGTGGGTTAAGCATTGTCTTGAGCACTGAAATGTTGTCAGTTTGATTCCTGGTCAGGCACATTCGGGCCAAAGTCCCCAGTTGGAGGAGTGTGAGGGCAACCAATCAATGTTTCGCACATGGATGTTTCCCTCTCTCTTTTCCTCCCTTCCCCTCCATCTAAAAATAAATAAAACCTTATAAAAATAAAATAAATTTGGAAAATGTCAATGAAGAATATTAGAAATTCTCTGTAGTATTCTTGCAACTTTTTAGTAAATCTGAAATTATTTTTAAAAAATGTTAAGAAAAGCTACAGGCAGATCTTTGGATGGAAAGTACCAACTCATATGATTTGAAAAACAGGCCTCTGTCAGAAAAGATGTAAGAAGAGCAAAGTATTTGTCTTTGTGTAACCTGAGGATAAACAATGGGGGAATTTATATATAGGGGAAAAAATCTATTTTCAGTTAAATTCAATCTGTGGAATAATGAACATTCAATGTATATTAAGGTGGAGACAACCTCCTAAGTAAATTGATGTGAATTACTAAAGTATGTGAACTTAGATAAAGCAATTAGCAGCCTAGTCCAAACTATTATCTAGATTAGGGAGATGTCATTTTGTCTGATTATGATATATTGAGAATTGTTTGTAATTACCTGTAAAGCTGATTAAATAACAGTGCAAGTGTAATTATAGAAACACAAAATTGAGTGTATATTATTAATAATAGGGAAATATTAGGAATGGAGTTTTCTATCATAATATTGTTTGTTGGGGGGAATACATTAGCCACATACCCCCATCAACAGTTTCGTTTTCCAATTTCCATTACCTATGGACAACATCAGTCTAAAAATATTAAATAGAAAATTCCAGAAATCAACAATGCAAAAATTTTAAATTGCACACCATTTTGAGAGGCATGATAAAGTCTCAGGCTCTCCGGCTTAATCCAGCTTGGATTGTGGATCATCCCCTTGTCCAGCATTTTCAAGCTATCAAAGTTCCCCACCCATCAAGTCACTGGGTATCTATCTCAGTTATTGCAATGTTTATGTTCAAGTAACCCTTATTTTATGTAATAATGGCCCCCCAAAAAACAAGAGAAGAGTTGCTAGCAATTCAGATATGCTAAAGAGGAACCCTAAAGGGCTCCCCTTAAGTAAAGGAATGTATAGTAATATATAGGGGGAAATACAGTATAAAACCGGATCAATACTGTCTGCAGTTTCAGATGTCCACTAAGGAGGTCTTAGATCGTATCCCTCATGGATAAGAGGGAAGGGTTGTGTAAGACATTTGTAAGGCTTTTGTATGAATAAGGGTACAAAATGAAGCCAGACTCTCTGTGAGGAGAATGGGAAGGCTTTGTGGAGGAGGTCCTTCTCAAAGGACTAAAAAGAGTTTGCAATCAAAGAAAAGATAATATAAAGGTAATTCTAAGATTTTTGGAAAATAAGTCCTATGAGGCATGCATGTTATTTAAGGAAGAATTCCACCCATTGTATTGTTACCATATGGCTTCTGTGATTATAAACCTCCCCTTTAAAACCTATTATATATAGTTGGTTCTAATTCTGGTATCTCTGACATAAAGATAATACTTGCTTTGTTTTCAAAGTAAAGTTCAAGGGTCAACCTGACCCTCAGTTTCAAATGTTATCCTTAGTTTCCTCCCTGCTGCTCCTACATTCCCTTTTCAAGCAGGGAAGTCCTTGGATTTCATAGTGACTATAGCGGGTCGGTGACTGCTTAAGGGGTGGTGACGAATAAGCTCACCCAAGAAGGCATATTACAGACTGGCTGACTGAAAAGGCCAAGGAGTGATGTGGGAAAGCTATGTTGCTGTAGACCAGCAAAGAAAGAACTTCCCAGAAGAGAGAATATATACAAATAGTTTTAACACCAGAAGGAAAATTATGAGAACCCTGAATTTTCTTTAGCACTTAAGCTATTGGTGAACCTTGGGATAGCACTTTACGTGAAGGGGTGGAAATAAAAGACAAGGGAAAAATTTCCTAGCATTTCTATGATGGAGTCCCCTTATCCTGGGTCACAAATTATTCTGCTTCAACAGCCTATATATGAAAAACTCTGAAAAGTATACTGTAAACTACTTCTGGTAGCCTGGTCTGGATTGGACAACCCATTTAAATTCCCCACGAGAGCTCTAAAGGCAGGTTACTCCATCCTTTGGCAGGAGGGTAATCATGTATTTCTTGACCTGGGTGGTGATTACATGGGTATGTTCTCTTTGTAAAGCTTCACTGAGCCGAACATTTATGACTTGTGTACTTTTCTTTGTGTATATTATGGTAGAAATTCCCTTAAAAATGAACGAAGCTAACATAAAAGTAGTTCTAAGGGTACGTTAGTAGACAATAGGCTTACGTGAAGAAAAATGTTTTATAACAAAAACAGGCCATGAAAAATGTAAGTCAGTTTAACATCAACTGACAGCATCAACTTCATGGCTTTTGTCTAATCGTTATCACTGAAGCATAAAATGGTTTTTCTCACATCAGCAAGATTCCACAGCCACTAAACCAAACAAGTAAACCAGGACACCGGCCACTCCCCTTATTACACTGATATGGTAACATACAACAGGTGCCAAATTTAGGCCCAGAAAAAAGCAGCCCCTTGGTCCAGGCCAAAGACAAGGAAGACAGCCATTAGGCAGAACCTTGGAGCAAAGGAAACAAAACAGGAACATCTTTGAAAATTACATTGTATAAATCCAGGCAGATGATTTGAAACTTTTTGGATACTTTGGCTTCATTTACACCTCCCCCAAAATTCTGGTCTAACACCTGACCAGGGCAGGCTAAAACATATTCACCTGTATATACTCCTACAGAAAGGAACCATCAGCTGGTGCTGGTGTGAACTGCTCTGGCATAGGGCAGCCTGTTTGAATTCTCCTTCCTACTCCTACTATTGCTCAAAAGGCTCCACTTGGGAGAGGAGAGTTAATAGGGCATAATGTATCCAAGAAACTATATCTCCCTTTCCACCAAAATCTGAGTAACAAGATAACTAGACCCTGACAATTACAAGAAAGATTTCCAGAAAAATAATAAAACAATGTTAAGAGTAAGAGCAAAACAATGTGAGAAAGGCTCAGCAAGTTGTGGTGCCCAGTCAGAATTTGCTGTAAGGCATTTTGTGCATGACCATTTAAAAAGAGAATCAAGCCCTGGCAGGCTAGCTCACTTGGTTAGAGTGTTGTCCAGACATGTCAAAGTTGCAGATTTGATCCCTGGTCAGGGCATTCAAGAATCAACCAGTGAATGAGTAAATAAGTGGAACAACAAATCTATCTCTTCCCCCTCCCCTGCTGTCTTCTCTCTCTCTCTCTCTCCAATCAATAAATAAAAATAAATATAAAGAGAAACAATAAATCTCTCCATCAAGAAAAAAAGGCAGTGCAGTGCAATAAAAAATAGAAAATAATTCAATCACTATTAACAAAAATAAGTCTGCACACAGAGAGGAAAAATGTACATAAAAATCACACAATGTTTGATTTAAGTTAGTATAATATTAAATACATAGCAAACATACACTATGCAAGATGAAAAGTAAATTTGGGGCAATGTAATCTACTAGTTGAATATTTATTAGATTCCTTAGTTTAAAATAATTGATCTTAATTTCCTCTTACCCCTTTTTTACTTCATTCCTGCATAAAGCATCCATATGTAAGACTAATTGCTCTGGTGTTCAAAATAATCTGCATCTGAAGTCCTAAAAACTGTTTATATTATTGATAAATCTAATCTTTTCATGCTTTTTCACTTCTACCAAAAGTTCAAGTTTGGAGTGAACAATTTTAGTAGACTATTACTTCTAATACTCAAAAGTTTTTATGCCTCAGAAAAAAAGCTAATAGCGAATACCATAGCAATACTCTTTCAGGATACCAATTCAAATTTAAAACATTCTAAAATATTCTTATTGAAGTTCCATATTCACTCACTCATCAAAAACTTATTAAATATTGGCTATGTTATGGGGATTAGTTTAGGCACTAACAAACAATATAAGTATTTTAAATGATAATTTAGAGAGTCTGTAGAGAGTAAATTTTGATTAACATTATGATTTTTCTAACATATGTAATCATTTGAGACCCATTTCATTCTTTTTCACAGACATACAGAAACAATTTTTGGTTTTGATATCAAGTTTATACTTTTGAATTGCCATTAGTAGAGACCAAAACGTCCAGTAAGTTGCTTAGCAACTGTGCTTCATTTCGTTCCTTATGTTTTATATGTGAAAACTGCTAGATATGTATCACTATATCAAAATATTCTATTTAATCTGAATATTGCAAAAAGGAAAATAAGTAAGTAATTTTGCTACAGTTGCTGCATGGAAAATGCTAAATACTCTACCTTTTACCTATGGACCCTTGAAGAAGAGTTGAACCAAAAGACAAATATAACAAAAAGCTGTCACCAAAATCTTTAAGCTCCAGACTTCATACATATTTCCATAAAAAAAATAGAAGTGTAAACCAAAATTCTTTAAGTGTAATTACTGTTAATACATTAGAGGAGGTTTGAAAAAAAAGGAACAATCACCCAAAACTTAATCCAACTACCTTGTTCTTTTACATTTACATTTCATGAACTGTTCTGTTAATATAGTCTATAAAAAACAATGTTAAAACTTAATAGCATTATTTTGTAAGTGACGATTCACAAATTCAAGGATTTCCTCTTTAAAGAAGCTAGGCCTAAGGTAGATAGATTAGATGTAGTAGGTATGAGACACATTGAATAGGACTAAGATAGAAATATTTTACCAGGCCAATGTAGTGTCCTTCACATGTTGATATTTAGTGAAGAATACATATATAGCCAGTGTCCAAGATGTCCCCAGTGATCACCACCATCTGGTTTATATGCCCTTGAATAGTCCCCTCCTATACTGAATAGGGCTTATGTGTGTAGCAACTTCCAAGGCAAATGTCACAAAAGACATGGTGGCGTCCTCCATATTATCTTTTGATTGAATCCCTCTGGGAGAAAACCAAGCTGCCAGGACATGAGAAAGCACTGTAAGATATCTTTTAAGGGAGTCAGGCCTCTAGCAAATAGCCATCAAGGAACTAAGGGCTTCTGAACATGACAGGGAGGTGGGGCCTCCAGTCACATCCCAGGCTCCCCAAATTTTCTAATGACTACAACTTCATGAGAGACCTTTCAGCAGCACCCTGCTAAGCAACTCTCAGATTCCTGACCCATAAAAACTCTGTGAGATAATAAATGTTTGTTGCTTAAAGCTACTAAATTTTGGAGTATCTTGTTCAGCAGCAACAGATAAGACAAGTTTTATCAATTACCTCCTTAGAATGCTCTTTTTAAATCACAAATCAGTAGAAAACACATCCCTAATTAAAATAGGTCAAAGGCTTCATGTCGTTTGTAAACTAAAACCCAAACTCCTCACAATGACCTATGAAAACAATTCATGCTCTGGTTTCTACCTACCTTTTTACCCTCACCTAATTCCATTCTCTACCACCTCAACTTCATGAGGCCTCTTAGATTACGAAAGAATGTACTCTCTTCCAGGACCTTTGCTCAGGAATGCTCTTCCCTACAATCTTGGAGGTATTCTTTGCAAACTCAGTTCCTTTTTATCACTCACATATCAGCTTAAATGTCCCTTTCCCAGAACGGCCTTCCCTGAGGATCCATTCATCATGAGAAAACCCTGAAAGGTTCCCAGTAAAGAAAGGAACAAGATACGGAGGCCATATTTAAAGCAATATAAAATCGGAGTTAGTCTGGTAGACTAAGTATATTAAATGAAAGAAATTAAAAGTATAAAATTTGGAAAGGAAAATGCATTACATGATTGTACCTCTCAGATACACAAAAAGAATAAATTGGAAAACAAGAAATATGTAAACCCTATGGGGACAAAACTTTAAAAGACCCTGAAGGACAACAGGCATTGGCAAATGTAAAGGCATAATAGGCAGGACAAGAAGACTAAACATCAAAAAAATACAAATTCACCAAATTCTCTGTGTAACATGATCCCAATAGAAATACCAAAACATACCTAAAATACCAATAAGATGATTATAAACTCATATGGAAAAATAAACAAAGCAATAATAGTCAAGAAATTTCTGAAAATTTAAAAGGAGGAATTAGTTCTATCGCATATCAAAATATATTATAAAACCTAAGTAATTAGAGAAATTTGATGTTGATACAGGAGAGACGTAACACTGGTGTAACAGAATAAGAAATCTCCTAATACAAACAAATATAAATCGATAAGGGAAAAGATGGACAAGATAACTACATAGTCAACTGGAAAAATATAAGTTGTTAACTAACAATCCATGCACAAAATGAATAAAATAGTGAAATGTTGGAAAAAATGAAGTCATTAAATACTACAAAAAGAAAATGGGAGAATTATTTATAATGTAGAAGTGGTAAAGATTTTTTAAAATTAAGATACGATAAACTAAAGCCATAGAAGAAAAGATGAAACAACTTTTTCATCTTTTAAACTTCATTTGAATAACATGGATATTAGAATGACAACTGAGGAAATATATTTGCAACTTTTATCACAAATGGTCAGTTTCCTAAAGGAGTCCCTTTAAAATCAATGGAAGACTAATGGGGTGTCTATATATTATTTCTTACTTTAAAATATTTTCAATCAGCCCAGGCTGGAGTGGTTTAGTGGACTGAGCGCTGGCCTGTGAACCAAAGGGTCGCTGGTTTGATTCCCAGTCAGGGCACATGTCTGGGTTGTGGGCCAGGTCCCTGGTAGGGGGCATGTGAGAGGCAACCAGTTATTGATGTTTCTCTCCCTTTTTTTCTCCCTCCGTTCCCCTCTCTCTAAAAATAAATAAATAAAATCTTTTTTAAAATAATAAAATAAAATATTTTCAATCAACTGTGTTACTTTTTTTTTTTTGTAAAAAAGTGAATAAAATAAAATGAATACCACTCCAGCTACTATTTGAACTTGGATTCACCAAAACTCTTTACTTGTGGAGGTTGACCTGTATGAGTGAGTGTTTTGTGGAAATTGAGAGAGGTACTCAACTTTCATAGCTGAGCTGAAAATAGTGTGAACATCAGTGCATAGCAGGACAAGAAGCTGATCCACACAAACTGAGGAAATGATAGTTCACAGCCATCAACCCCTAGCCCCAACCCAACCATTCACAGAAATTTTAGGGGAAGTTTTAGACTTGTAGGGGAGCATTTTAGGTAATATTATTTAGTTATTAAAAGCAAAAAGTGACTCCAGCAAACATGTATGTTACTAGAGAATAATTTGAATGTTAGGCACCAAGCCTAGTTCTCAAAGTGTGTTTGTGATGGCTGATGTGACTCTTGGCCAGTTTCTTCCCATCTACACAGTGAAATGACTGGGAGAACTTAAGATTTATCCATTGTAACAATTGAAGGCAAGTATCTTAGTTCAGACTAAGGAAAGCGAGTCCCAAGTAACAGGTTTCTAACAATTAAAAAACAAAACAAAACAAAACAAAACAAAAACCTCTCTCATGATAGAGAAGTCCAGACTTAGCAAGACCCAGGGGTGGTAGGTCAGCTTCATTGGTATCATCAGACAATCAGGCTTCTAACTTTTTCTCACCATCCTAGTCCAAATATGCCACTATCAAGTCACTTTGTGGTTCCAAATGGCTATTGGATCTCAAGCCATTAAATCCACATCCTATAAATGTTGAGGGAAAGGAGATACACACAAGAGTACGTCCTCTATGATTCTTGTTATATGGAGTTAATTTTTTTAATTTTCTTTACAATGATACAAGTCAACATAGTAGTTATCTTTATATGGAGTTATTGGCTGGAAGGGGACACAAAGAAGCCTGCTGGGACGCTAGAATGACACACATCAGCATCTGGGCAGTGTTATACATATGAAGAACCCCTCAGTATGTACACTTCAGATTTTTACACTTTACCAAATGTAAGATAACTAACTAAATAAGGCATATCTCAGTTCTTTGAGTATATCTGTATTTTACCAAGATGCTTTCACCTACAAAAGTTGAAAAGTAACCAAATCACAGTCTGCTGGAGTAGGTAAGGATGTGGCAATTATCTTACTTTAGGAATACTTGGGCTCAAAGCCTATCTCCAGTGTGCATTTACTGTTTTCTCTCTGAAAGGAGTATAACAATAATGGCTTTTTCCTTTTCCGCATTCACAATACAGTCCCTCTGTGAGGATTTGAGGCAAATGTCATGTTCTTAACATAGTGCCTGATATGTAATATACGGTAGTAGTAATTTTTATTATTTATTATTATTATAATAATCATTAACCAATGAGAGCATAGGGATCTTAAGTGATTCTATGGTCAAGAATTTCCAAATAAACTGGTTAATATCCTTATGAATGTGAATATCCTACTGAGAATATACATTTGACCATGAACAGTTTTTTGACTGAGAACTCCCTAAAGAAGCTGAATCCAGTTCTTACTATTTATAGCTCTACATTTTCACAAAACTCAAAGGAGTCATAGGAACAATTTTGGGAATGTTGTAAAAAATTCAGTTTTGTTTTCAATATTATACGATCCTCATTAAGATGGCCCTTTGAAAACTGAATTGGAAAGAATTTCAAAATACACTATTTGATAAAAGTAAGATATAAAAGTAGTATGCATAGGTTAGTACCATTTATTTGTGTTATATAATTATAAATGCATTGAATGATTTCCAAAAGTACACAAGAAACTGGTAAAAGTGGTGACCTTGGGAAGACAAAGATCTTTGGGTAACAACTGGGAAGGGCTATATACTTTTGTTCATTTAATATAAAAAGCCCAGGCCAAGATAGATAGCTTTCTTATTATTTCCCTGGGAATAATGGAACTAAATATTTTTCTAGTCCATATTTTCATGGAAAAGAATTAATTGATTTTCTTCATAAATAAATTTTATAAATAATGTATTTTATTATTTTCATATATTTTAATGTATTTTATTAATACATTATTTATTTATTTTATATGAGGAACAATCCATTTTGAAAAATGCAGAATACAAAATACTTACCCACTTAGCAATGGGGCACCCATGAGAGCTTTTCCCTTCTTTTCCGGTATACACTACTATTTCTATCCTTACTGCGCTTCCTTTTTGCCCATACCTGAGTACAAAACACAGTGAAAAAATAATAATTGCAATACACACTTTTAACATCTTAATGTGCATAAGATACATATTTACAGAAGTACAGAAACCAAACATTCCCCATAACTTATTTTTGTTAAAAATTTAGATTTCTGTGGCAGATATTTTGTTATCTAGTTGTTTACTTCTCCTTTAAGATCACTCTTTTAAAATAGCCTGGCTCCAAGATAGATAAAAAGAATGTGTACGGTATTAACAGAGGTCATTTGAACTATTCTACCATTATTATACAACAATATAAAAATGAATATTTTTAAATTTAACAGAGACAGCCTTGCTTTGTGAGTGTCTTGCTGAGTGCCCAATGGCTCATGTGGTACGTGATTCAGCAGGGACACCAGGAAACTATTCCTTTCCTGGGCCCTAAGAAACATTCAACTCATACTCCTGAAGAGTCTCCATTCACCTCATACTTGTTCCCAGAGATAATTTCTCTGCATTGAGTCTGGACCACAATAATGAATGACTTTAACAGGGAAGAATTTTTTTCCTCACCTATTCTCCATGATTTCCCTGACAGCAGCAACACTTGGTCCTGCCCCAAGGTGTGTATAATATGGGCCTTTTTCTTTTTGTATAACTCGATCTGTGGAAGGAATAAGATTATTAGACCCAAAGTTTACAGAACTGTATAGGGGCAAGGAAGAGCTATTTTTACTATTTTTTTTCCATTCAGAACAATGAATCTTGACAAGGTTTTGGTAAGCTTTCATAATTTAAGTCTAGGGCAGCAGGACCTAAAATTTATCTTCTTCCTGTTCCTTTCTGCCCCTGAAAATCAGAGAGGTGAAAATTTTTTACAATGCGGGTCATATTTATTCTTTTATCTCCTGCTTTAAAAAACCTATTAATAGTTACAGTACAAAATTAAAATTTATCCAAGAGCAATATATTTTAAAAGCATGGGGTCAGAATCCTATTAATTGAGCCCAACAGTTGCACTGCTAAAAATTTATTCTACTCTTTGCTCACACAATTATATATTTATAAGACAAATGTACATGAGAATGTTTCTAATTACAAATATTTGAAATATCAAAAAAAAAGAGAGAGAGAAACACCCTTAACATCTGTCAATAAGTCATAGTTAAATTAGGACATGTTTATATACTGGAAGACATTGAAGCTATTAAAACAATGATATTTACAAACATTGAAAAAAATCTAAGAAATTTGTAAACATTTTTTATTTTTAATTTTTTTCAATTACAGTTGACATTCAGTATTATTTTGTGTTAGTTTCAGGTGTACTAAAAAAATTTAAGAATTCTTAAGGTAAAAAAGGAAATTGCAAAAACAGTATGTTTTAAAAGACTTATACTTTGTAAAATTTGAAACAAAATTAAAATCAGTATAATATTGCCCTGGCTGGTGTTGCTCAATGGACTGGGTGCTAGCCTATGAACTGGAAGGTCACAGGTTTGATTCCCAGTCAAAACACATGCCTAGGCTGCGGGCCAAGTCCCCAGTCCAGGGTGTATGAGAAGCAACGGATCGATGTTTCTCTTGCACATGTTTCTCTCCCTCTCTCTCCTTCCCTTCCCCTCTCTCTAAAAATAAATAAATAAAATCTTTTTAACAATCAGTATAATGTTAATTCATATGGAAAAACTGTAACAGGTTTTGTGTTTAGAGACTGAGACTCTAAACACAAAGTAGAAAGGTGTTTGCATCATAGTTCTGTACCAGTTGAATTTTAATTTTTGTGAATGTGAATTACATATAACTTAGAAAACAGTATTTCTTAACTTGGTCTCTTAAGAGTCAGATCTAACTTGAATCACTGTGGAATACACTTCTGGCCATGGTGTATCCACCTACACAAAAGGTCATTATTGAACCATTTTGATTGGACATCAAATATAACGGGGAATTAAGTTCTGTAGGTCTTTAAGCAAGATATATTGAGTAGACTTTAACTTACTACTGGTGATCTAGAACCGTGGTTCTTAACCGGGTGATTTTTGCTGAGGGGACATTTGACAGTATTTTTGGTTGTGAGGCCTGGGGCGGCGGGGGGGGGCGCCAGGGGGGCATGCGCGCATGTGTGTGTGTGCATGTGTGTGTGTGTAGAGGCCAGGGATGCCACTAAGCAGCCTGCAATGCATAAGACAATCTCCCTACAATAAAGAATTATTCCACCTAAAATGCTGATAGTAGTAAATCTGAGGAACTCTGATCTAGAGGCTAATTATCCTTATTTAGCTAGAACATAATACCTCCATGGAAATTCTTCACCCTTAGATGTAATGGTCCCACTTGGGATGATTTCTGAGTGAACCTGTTTTTTGTTTTCTTCTTTAAGTTCCTATTCCATAGAATGAGCACAATAATCTCACATGTAATGATTACAGAAAAACACTTCTGTGTCCACTGCAGGTACTCAATAGCTTTGAATGACTGGCTGCTGAATTCCTACAATGTGACAAGTTACTATGTGTAAGGAAAGGATCTTAGGACTAGACAATCATTCTATTGCAACTATGCATACAGTATAAGCAGGCTGCCTTAGGTATATAAATTTTAGTGGCATTTTAAATTAGAGATGTTTTTTCCATTCATAATGATATTCAGAAAATCATTTTTACTTTTTTACTTCAGATTTTTGAAGCAACAGATGGTGAAAGTTACAAACATAGGCTCTGGAGTTGGGATTCCCTGCCTCTGAATTGCAGCTTAGTTGTTTACTACTGAAAAGTTCTCTGTGACTCAGTTTCCTCATTTGTAAAATGGGGTCAATAAGACTTTTCTTTGTAAGATTGTTGCAAACACAAGGCAAGGGCATGGCACAGTATCAGACTTGCAATACATGACCTGGAATGGGTGCCATTATCATTATTACACTCTTCTGTCCTTGATCCCAGAACCTCTCATTCTCCCAATTCAATGCTGCTCAGACAGCCCTGTGCGAGCTGTCAGACCGAGCTGTCACACAGGAGCCTATCCTCGGTGCCTGGCACAAGGGAGGCTGTCAAAACGGCGTGTTGAATGGTGAGTGTAGAAATGGAAGGATTCATTTCATAATATCAATTGTACTTTAGATAATCAAGAAGTAAAAGTCTTCGTTATACTTCATAATTTTTTCTACAGTGGCTAAAAAATATTCAGAATAATATATTTAATCCTTCCAAACAATCCTTTAACTACCCAATTTGGAATAAACTACCTGTTTCTAATAATAGCCTGGGTCTGTGATTTGGGGCCTATTTTAAGAAAAACCATTATCATTAAACTTATCTGGGTTCAAAATAGATTATTTTACAAATTCTGTCCTGTCACAAGTTGCATAAAAGCAGGAATAATGGGCTTCAAGCAGCCTAACAAACTTTATTGACACAATCTCTTTAATCTCCATACTTTCTAGCTAAACTCAAGTAAATACATTTCTTCTCATATTTGAGCACTTACATGAAACTTGACCATAGGCACACTTAAAATGAACAGGCTTAACATTAAGCTTGCATGTTTCACATACTGAGCAAATTTCTCATAAGACCTGCCTGAAAATCTTTACTCCAGCAGGTAAAAATCTACAGGGCTTTTAAAACACTGATAAAACTACTAATTGTTAGTTCCTAAATATTCTCTTTCAGTGACTCCTAAGGCATAAAATATAAAAACACATTATTTAGAAATTGGTCCATGATGCAGCTGTTCACACAAATCTATTTATTATTGTTGTTTGAAATAGTAAATCAATTATTCATTTAACAATTTAACATTTAAAAACTCCAAAAGGTTTGCAAATTCTTCAACTAGCCAGAATTATAAATGTTTTAATATGTAGGCACACCCTTTATATTGCAGATCATAAAAGCACTAGGCACTGAAAAAGAAATAAACCAATTCTAGTTCCCGGCTGAGGTATCAATTGCACAGATACTTTCTATGGTTATTTGTTAAGTTGTACATATATTTTACATTTTCTGTATGCATGTTATATCTAACAATAAAAATATTTTTAAGCAAGTGCTTACAGGTTAAAATTCTTTTGAATATGGGAAGAATAAATAATAAAGTATTGAAAGAATTTACTCTCACAACAATAAACTGGAGAGACATTAAGCCTCGAGAGAAATTCGGCGAATTTTCCACTTGAGAAACTTTCATAATTTTGAGTTGAATTTCCAACTTATCTGAGCAGAATCAATAAAGGTCCCATGGGAAAATGAGTATAGAATTATGTAGTCCATCTTAGCTAGAATATGAGTTGGGCAAAAATGCCATATGTGTAATACGAACCCAAACTTGATTTGGTCATGACATAAGGCAGTTCATGCAGGTAATGAAGAAACACACACACCATACACATGCACTTACCAAGACAGTTGCAGGTTGGCAATTCAGAATCTTTCGTTGTGGATACCAGGTTTTTTGTAGGATTAGTAAAGAAGTTCATGGCATAATCATTAAAACTCTTCTGTGCATTGTCTGCAGGGGAAAATTCTGATGCTCCAACACTAGATAAACAGATGTCCTCTTCACTTTTGGTAGAAACCACTGCAATTCCACCTGAACATACTACATTTACATTCCTGAGAATTTGTGCTGGGTCCAATAAGGGGGTCACATTAGAGATCCCAGGCAATGTTGGCAGTTTCTGATGCATGAGTTGGTCTTTAACATCTTGCTGGAACTGTGTTTGGTCATTTTCAGCCATCATATTAGCACACGTAGTTGGAGAGGAGGGTTGGAGTAAAGGATGAGCTTTCTGATTGACATTCACTATTGGCTGTACCTGAGAATTATAAACTTTTTCTGTAAACGCCTGTCCACTGGATTCTGTTTGAAACTGGGGAATAGGGAGAGAATCCAATGGATCAACCTTCATCATTTTTTCCTGTTTTAATTCAGGATAATATCGTTCAAATTTTATCTGAGCAAGTGGAGGAAATAATTTTTTGTGTTCTAATGCTGAACTTGTTTGAGTCAGTGGTTTCCATTCTTTGGTCACAGGAGGAATTTTTCCCAACAGAATAGGAAAATCATGTGGACAAAATTGACCAAATCTTTGAAATTTAGATGCCATCCAAATGTCATGCAACTTACTATATTCATGTGACAACTGTTCCTGCTTCTTCTGGTCATTTTCTTGATAACTTAGCACTGCAGGCTTCTTTTTCCGCCTATCTCTTGATGGGGTAGGTTTAGTCTTTTTCTGGGTTGTGTTCTTTTGCTTTGTTAATGATGAGCTATGATTATTTTGTATACTGGAAGGTGGTTTCTGTTGTATTGTGCCCCTCTCCTGACTGTATTTTTGCTGTGCATTATACTCAACAGGGTTTGTTGTACTTTCAATATTATTTTCATCTGGTTTTATGTCATTGTATTTAATTATTGATGCAAGTTGTGTTAACTGTGTTGCAACATCTTCCTCTATTTTGCTATGAACTGTATCTTGACGTAATGGATCATCCTTTGAGTCCGACGTTTTACTGCTGTCCTGTGACTGGTTGCAGTACCCCAATTTATTACTTGTTGGTGGCAACTGATGCAAATTCTTGGAACAACTATCAAGATTAATTCTACTTGGAGCAACATTTTTATTGGTTTCAGTTACAGATGAATTTGAATTTGGTGTAAAAAGAGATATTGAATTTTTCACTTTTGAATCTTCCTGTAACTTTGTGGATGCCTGGTTAGTAGCTGAGCTGTTGTGCAACTTGGAAACAATATTTTGGCCATTGAACAGCACCGTGCTACATGCACTTTGCTTTTCCAAAGATGGACAGTGGTGAAGGTTTTGAGGCTCCCCTTGTAAATTTGGTTCTTGGAGGTCTTTTTTTACAGAATGGAGGATAGCTTTACAGTTATTAAGCAGACTAGCTGTACTCTGCTCTGTTTCTTTATCCTTCTCTAACTTTGATGGTGAGGAATTTTCTGAAGGGGCTTCTGAAAGCTGAGTCAAAGCTTCTATAGCAACCACTTGCTCTAGCGTTAATCTCCTGTCTTTTATTAGGGATAGAAGACTTGGTTGAATTGGAGGTTCAAGTTTTGGTTCTTTTCTTGGTAAATTTTCTAGATATTTTGATTGATCACTTTCATTGGGTGTACCGGTATGACTGTTTAAGTTGAAGTTTGTAGGATCTGGAAAAGTCTTGGAGTTAGAGTCAGGCTTCTGGAAGACTGAAACATCACTTCTCCCCTTCAGATGATCACAGCTTGCATTAGTAGCAATGGAGCTCATGGCATTGTTATGGTTTGCAGTGTCTTTCAGGAGTTTATAGGAATTGTTTTCAAATGCCTTGCCAAATTCTTCAATGTTGAATTTTTTAAAAGACACACTTGTTTCAGTTGGTAAATAGTGTACATATTTAATGCCATTTCTTACAGTTTGTGCAAACAATTTTTGAGGTTCAAGGAATTCAGTAAGTAGGACTTTTTTCCTGTCATCTTCAGAGGTTTTCAATTTTTCAGCTTCTGTCACAGTTGCCTTAAACTCTCCTTTGACTTGATCAGTTAAATGTGATTTCTTGTTCTGTGTCCACTTCTCCACTTCAATACCTGTCATACCTTCTTCATTTTTAGTTACATTTTCAGGGGGATGTGGGTTCAATTCCAATCTTTTTTCTTCCCCCTGACCACATCTACTGTATTCCATGGATTCTGACTTGGGGCCATTTACTGGTTTGTTGTTAAAATCTGCCTGTAAAACAAACACAGAAAATATTCATATTATCCATTTAAATTTTTGAATAAGATTCATAGGGATTTTAAAATTTAAGAGAAATTAAATGCAAAGCCCTAGAGTATATATTATTGCTTTTACATGTTCAGAGAAATCATAAAATACCAATAAGAGGTGTGTAGAGAGAAAGGAAAAAAAATAGAAACTATCATAATTGCATGACTGTTAGTCAATAACTGGGTATATTTGGTATGTTATTCCAAATAAATTTTAAAAATAATTTTAAATTGGTTTTCCATTCAATGGCAATTGAATGGGCAATTTCCATGCAATGGGCAATATTAATTATTTTAATGCAAAGTGTACTGAAGTAAAACATACACAAAGAAAATGTAAAGTCGTAAGTACATAGCTTGTTGAATTTTCACAAAATGAACACCTGTGTGCCTAGATTCCAACCAAGACTCCCATCCTGTCATCACTCCACTGCAAAAGGGTACCCAGTGCTTTGACATCTATCATTGGTTTCTTTCGCTTATTTTTGAATTTTATACAACTGACTTCCTTTCACTCAAAATCATATTTGTGAGATTCACCCATGTTGTTAAGTATATGAGCAATGCATTAATTCTACAATGTACTTATCTATCTTGCTGTATGTAGATGGACATTTCAGTTATTTCTAGTTTTTGGCTATTATATTTATATGCCTATACTAGTTTTAAATATGCCTATGTTATTTATTTATTTTTAGAGAGGGGAAGGAAGGGAGAAAGAGAGAGAAACATCAGTGTGAGAGAGAAACACCAATCAGTTGCCTTTCACATGCCCCCAACTGGGAACCTAGCCAGCAACCCAGGCATGTGCCCTAACGAGGAATCGAACCTGCAACCTCTCGCTTTGCAGGATGATCCACAATCCGCTGAAACATACCAGTCAGGGCACACCTATACTTTTGCTATTACTGTTATCTTTTGGTGAACATATACATATACATTGAGCGGAGTGAAAATGCTGGATCATAGAGTGTGTGAATATGCCTATACATCTTCAGCTTTAGTAGGTAGAGCAAAAAAAATTTTTAAGTGGTTATCAATACACACTCCCACCAGTAATTGACAGGTCCAATTGTACTACGTTACTATGAACAATTAGTATTTCCTGCCTTTTCATTTTGGCCATTCTGGTGAGTTGGTAGCCATATAATCCTTTTTAAAAAATTGTTAGATCAGATTCCCATAAAATTCGATGTCACCATTTAAAATTGTACATTTCAGTGGTTTTTAATATATTCACAATGTTGTACAAAACCCAACTCTAATTACAGAACTCTTTCATCATCCTAAGAGAAACCTTCCTTGTACCCATTAAGCAATCACTCTCTACTCTCTGCTTTTATTCTTATTTTTTGAAACCTTGAAACAGCTCATCCAAAATTATACCACAAGAATTGAGAGAGTAGGCACATTTCCACTAATGACAGGAGCAATTAGAAACATAACTTCTATACTACACTACTAACATTTAAACATGGCAATGGATGTTCTAGTCAATGCCAACGAGATAAATATCAAAAATTAGTAGACTTCTTGTTGAATGAAGATGATATAACTGACTCCCACGAAAAACCAACAGTATTCACTAAAAGAATGTATCAGAATTCAGAAGGGGAACACTTATTTTTAGAATATAATATATGTAAGTATTAGCCAATTGTATAATATAGCATTAAACAATGTTAGTACAAATACACTTTATCTAATTTCTTGACTGGGGTACAGGTTACACAGCTATTTTCAGTTTATTAAAACTTATCCAAATATAATTATCACATACACATTTTTATCTATGTATATTACATTTCACTAGCTTTTAAAAAATAAATGTATAATGGCCAATTTTTAAAAGCATATACCAATTGTATAAAATATTAACATATAAAGCAATAATTTTTTAACATACAGGGTAGATAAATTAACATACTAGACTCAAGAATATTAGATAATTTATTATTCAAATGTTCATTTCTAAGCAATGAAGAGAGTCTCATTTTCTTAATAATGACAAGAGGGAAGTTTATCCCTATCACATATCATGCAACAAAAATTCCAGATATATTAATTTAAATATAAAAAGATGTATGAAGAAAATTCAGAATGTAGGTAAAAATCTTCCAAGGCAACCATATAAAGTGAGAGACATAAAGGAAAAGATAGCTAGCTAATATCAACAATTTTATTTTTTCTTCTACTTTTGTCCATTCAATCAAGTATCCAGCTTATACAGACACCATAATATAATGTTTATCAAATTGCTGATCACAATTCATAAATCCAAATATCAATTTAGTGCCTTGTGGCAAGTTATTTTTAATAGAATAGAAAAAAATGAGTACACTATATTTAGTGAAGATAACTACCATGTAAATCTTTCATGTATGTGTTTAGATGTATCTGTGCACCAAATCATGATGTAAAATGCATGCCTGATCAGGACACATATAAGAATCAACCAGTGAATGAATAAATAAGTGAAACAACATATCAATATGTGCGTGTCTCTCCTCCATCAATAAACTATTAAAAAATACATAAAAAAATATAAAATCGCCCTTTTTCCAAGCACAATTCTATAATTTTTAACAAATGCACACAGTTGTGCAGCCACTAGCACAATCAACATACTGAACATCAGCATCAAACAAAAGGTTATTACATGTCTCCTTCAATGTCAATTTAAGAGTTTCTATTCTCCATGTAAAAGAGTGCCAACAAATTAATTTAAAAAAAGGAAAATTACTCAATATAATAGTGAGTAAAGAATGGGAATATGCAATTCACTTAAGTGGAAATTGAAAGGACCAAAACCTATTTGACTTTACTAGAAGACAAGCAAATCATTTTTTCACCTATCCAAAATGCAAAAATAAAAAAGCAGAAATGTATTCAAGCAAATTATAATGCAACATAACATTTATACTGGAGAAAGTATGAATAAATTCTTAGTATATTCCTATTTTCAAATAATATGCAGCCATTACTCTATTTATCAGTTCAGTGATTGGATGGCAAGATACCCACCATATACCAACCCAAGTAAACAAAGCTCAGGTGTGATGTTATTTTCATTTAAATATACAAATATATGTCTAGCACTACAAAAAGTCAGATTGATAAACCTACAATGTTCATAGCACTTACCACGATGAAACAGTTGTTTTTTTCTTAAATTGATGCTTGAAATATTATAGATATACATATCCAAGTACACTGGAACTTTGACGTATACATTCCTTTACAGAAAAGATCCTGAGGTTTTTTAAGATTTATGTGCCAAAATCATAAGACATTCTCATTAATTAATGAGATTAATTAAAAATAACTGACCTTTATTATTTAGCTACATCTCATATGGCCTCTTAAAAACGCAGGTCTCTAATTACATGAAAACATGCTCTACACACTGCCAAATACTAAACCTAGACTTTAAGAAAAAAATTTAACAGATTACATTTTATTAGAGGATAATAAGATATTCTCTGTTCTGTATCCTCATAAATCAGCCCTGAACTCTTGCAAATACGTCCCATTAACTTTAATAGTGTGTGTGTATATGTGCATGAGCACTAACAAAATGGCTACTCTTGTTATTACTGCTCATAGTGGAACTGAAGTTTTCATAGTGAAACTTGCCATTCATTGTGAAACTGAGTGCCAGAGTAAACACTATTGGGGGAAAAAATCCACGTTCCAGCCATGTCAAAAATGAACTGAGAAAACATGAATTGTACGGTATGTGAAATGTATCTTAAGAAAGCTGTTACTGCCTCCCCACAGAAGTGAATCAGCACAGATGAATGAAAAAAGCAGTTGTAAAAATAGGTTAACAGCCCTTACTACAAAGGACCCAGTGCAGCGCTCTCTCCAGCAGCCCACACATTGCTCCTCTAGGCGTGTCCCTTCGCTGTTACTCTCCTTCACGCCAAGGCCCTTCCTTTCCCTCTACCTCGTTTCTTGAACCCCAGCAGCCCAACTCACTCTTCTCCCCTGTGACTTTCTAAACAAACATTTGCTTGTATCTGAAAAAAAAGAGATAACACCATCTTATTTAAAAATATATCTAAATAATGTATAAATGTGTATCTTTAATAAAAGTGTTGTAAAGAAAAGAAACCAACCTAATTGCTACCTCTGGTTAATCTTGAACACTAAGATGGGGAAGAGAGGAGAGCAATCCTGAGGAATTATGTTACCTAGGAGATGGTACTACGTGTTTCCTTTTTATAAGGGATCATATAAATAGTGATGGGGAATAGATGAGATAACATGACTATAATGAGGTCGAGTGACCTAACAATTCAAGAATGTTAGCTGGTTTACAGTACATTCACATTCAACCCTCTCTACGACCGTGAGTTGTGCTGTGGAAGGGTGCTCAACTTAAAGAAAAAGGCAAATTAAAAAGAAACTAGAATAATATTTTTTACTTATCATAATAAACATCAAAAAGTTTGGCTACCTAGGCCCTACAGTTAACACTGGTTGGATTGAAAAATGGTGCAGCCCCTATGGAGGGCAATCTGGCATTAATTATCAAAATTATAAAAATGCATGAGTGTGGAAGTATAAGAGGTTATAAGACGGATAAATGGTAATGAAAAAAATATAATTGATATGAACTATTAAAAAAATTACAAACATAACCTATCCTTTGATATAACACTTTTACTTTTGGGAATGTATTCTAGTTATACCTGTACATAATTGCATATGTTTTGACAGCTTTGTATGTTTTAACAATTAACGGAAAATATCAAAATGCCCATCTATACGCTAATCCAGTTGTGACGCAATTACATAATACCTTGTAGCTATAAGAATGGAAGAAAATTCCATTGTTAATAGGCAGGGTGTCCAGAAAATATTGTAAAAAATGATGTAGAACCTATATATGGAATGTTTGTTTTTGTATAATAAGTATAGGGAGCCCTGGGGCTGGTGTGGTTCAGTGGATTGAAAGCCAGCCTAGGAACCAAAAGGCTGCCAGTTAGAATAAGGGTTAGGGTTAGGGTTAGGGTCAAAGCTAGGGTATCAACCCACAAAGTGAGAGGCTGCAGTTTCGATTCCAGGTAAGGACACATGCCTGGGTTGCTGACCAGGTACCCCTGTTTGGAGCATGCATAAAGCAACTAATCAAGGTTTCTCTTGCACATTGACATTTCTCTCCCTCTCTTCCCATCTCTAAAAAATAAATCTTTAAAAAAAATTTTAAATCATGGAAAAATTATACATACATATATAATATATATATTCATATTTGTATACAGAATCTCAGAAAGCATACAAAAGAAACCAATACAAGTGGGTGGGTAGGAAGAAGTTAGAAACAATACTTAACATTAAGGAAATGGAAAAGGCTACAGAAACATTAGACCTAGATCTGACTAAATAGTGTTTGGATATTTTGATGTTTTTCTTTAACATTAAGCCAAAATTGATGAAGCTCTTTGTGGGAAGATTTCTAGGGTATATTAAGAGGGAAAAAAAGCTAAATGCAGTTCATGTAGTATCAAATTACAAACAGAGTAGAGCATAGAAGAAGGGATGCAAAACACACACACACACACACACACACACACACTTGCTAGTTTGAAATATTTCAGGAAGGCTATGTACAACTGTCAACATTTGCCTCATAGATACTGTACTCAGTGGTGTGCTGATAAATGTTTAACAATCAGCCTGGGAAGTGAGGTGGGGGGATCCCTGTCCTGTAGTGTTGGCCAATTTTTGTGGTGTAAATATACCTACCATGGTGGATTGTAAACTATCGATGTGACCGACCACCTGTGCAAAAGTTGGTTAGAAATGTGCACAATCAGTGAACTGGAATCCAGCTACTACCTGAAATAGGCTCCTCTAACTACATTATAATTCTTTTTAAACTGCAGATTTTCTTGGCATATTATCTGCTTAGATACAGCGTATTCCCAAACATCCATCTTGAATCTCAAAATATTTAACATCTAGTATCTCTAAAGAGAAGCCAATTCTCTGAAGGAAATGTTTTCAGACTATTGGAAAGTGGCTTTTTTACATCTCCAGTTCCCATGTACACTCTAGGAACACCAAACTCATGCCATCTGCATACTTTTGTATTTTTTCCTGTCCTCTGTGCCCCATCCCCATCTTTTTTCCCACTCCCATCCTCTACTATGCCCCGAAGAGTTCAAGAGTACAGTTTAAAAGACAGTGAGTAATTCAAAGTCCCCTAGTTCTCTGTCTTCTCTTGCCTCGTCTTAGACTTATAGGTCGCTCAGGGTTCCTCCTGCCCATTCTGAACCGATGGGAATATTGAACTCAGATCAGATCTGGATCCAATAGTTCCCAAGCTCCCTCCATTTTCTCATTTCTCTGCATTCCCATCACCATGATACTCTTATACCACTCCAGAAGGAGCTAAAATGGCATCGAGCAAAGAGGTATTTTATTCTGAAATGATTTTGCCCTGTGGACAGATCTCATTGTAGCCTCTCCCAACACGCACTTACATTCCATACGTGCTGCATTTCCTGTCTCAAGAAACAGGTGCTCTGATCACAAGGAAAAATAAAGCCTTTCAAAACATGTTCACAGACAAGGTCCAACAAGACTATGACCTTTACATCAGTGTTTCTCAATCTGCTTTTTTCTTTCACTCCTATCCCAGTCTTTTAAAATATTTTCCCGCTAATAGTTTTCCCCATGAAATTTTCATACAGCAGATATAGTATTTGTTTATGTACTGTGGCCCCCTTATAATACCTAAGATTGTTTCACAAACCCCCAACAAGAAACAATTTTTATCCATTTGAGAAAAAAACAATTTCAAAAAGTAACATGTATAACACAAAAGAGCAGCCCACAAAGTGTTCATGCCTACTCAGAAGTGACACCTTCAGATCTATGTTCTCAGCCTGAAAACTGAGTGCTTGAAAAACTATTAGGTAGAACCACTGGTGTGTCCATTAACGTTGGCTTAATCTTTAAGGTGACACAATTGCCCTGACTGGTGGAGCTCAGCGGGCTGGGCATCATCCCACAAATGGAAAGGTTGCTGGTTCAGTTCCAGGTCAGGGCACGTGCCCGGGTTGCAGGTGTGCAAGAGGCAGCTGATCGATGTTTCTCTCTCACATTGATATATTTCTCCCTCTTTCTCCCACCCTTTCCCTCTCTCTAAAAATAATAAAATCTTTTAAATAATGACATAATCATGCCCGATATGATGTTTAGATCTCTCCCAATACTGTATTTTACCTCCCACATCCCAGAACAAGAAGCATGGAGGAAAGCCCCTGCTTTGTGACCAACCACAGTGCAATGTTCACCACAATAGCTTGCTAATAAAACCAAATTTACCTCAACAGGAGAGATGAACCAGTTGCTCACCAAGGATCTACCTAAAGAGATTCTAAAATAAAATTTTAACACACACTCGAAAAAATTCCGCCTTCAAGGGGGACCTGCAAAACAGCTACCTTGTTTTCCTAGAAATTGTCTACTCCAGAATTCTAGTCGTTAAATTCTCTTTTTCCTCTTTTTAGGCATAAAAAAGAAGTCATGTAGTCTACTAAGTTTTGTAGCCCTGATAGTCTTTGAGGTTTGCCAATGATTTCTGTTTCTCCAGTTGCCTACAGCCACCTGGCAAGGGGTTCAAAGGCCATAGAAAAGCAGGACCTGATTGGCATGAAGTAGGGAGAAGGGGTGTCTAAGGGGCTGGGTCAGTACTCTTTCCCACCTGTGCTAACTTCGTGCCATAAGGCCTCAGGTCTTTGTCCAGCCTGGGCCTAACAGAAGCCATGACAGAGATTTCAGAAGTTTCCCGTTTCTCCACAGCAGATCCAGATTTCTTTTTCTATTCTAATTTTTAAACCCCTATCTTAAACAAAACCTCCACTCTCGTTTGGCCAAAGCATCTTACAACCCAAGTAAAATTTTTAACTTGGGGTGGAGAAAAAAAGGAGGGGACTATAAGTTAGTAGGGGGAAGAACCACTTCTAATTAATCAAAACACATAAATTAAAGGTTGGTTCCAACTGTGTGGAAAGCACGGCTGACCTGAGAGCAAAACCTCTCTGGTCAGAGGTGTCCTTGTCTTTGGACCTTTTTCTCTGGAGTTTTGAAACACTGCAGAGTAAGCCCAGCCAAAAAGAAAAAACCTTTCTGACCCCAAATCTGGCTCAAGCTATCTATCATCCTATTGAATTCCCCCCTCACTCAGATATCTTAAATGTCTACCCTCCTGGGGTTACGAGTTTGCAGTTGCCAAATTCAAATCATTCCCTAAATATCATAGATTTAATCTGTTCTTTTATAGATCCTCAAGATTGTCGTGTGAATGTCTGTGAGCTCCGTCTGTCCTGGATCTTCATTCTCACATGTCATCATCCCTCCCCCTTGATAGGTGTGTCCCCAAGCCTACCCCTTAAAGGATTCTAAATTGAAACCCACTGCCTTGTCATGAATGATCCTATTCATGCTTAAAGTTAATAACCAGCTCTGGAGTTCAGTATATAATTCCTTATACTTTTTGTGTACCTTAATTGTTTCATGTTTTTTTTAAAGAATATGTGTTGCCCTGACTGGTTTGACCCAATGGGTTGGGCGGCGTCCCGCAAACTGAAGGGTCGAAGGGTCACTGGTTCAATGACCAGTTGGGGCACATGCCTGAGTTGTAGGCCAGGTCCCCTGCTGGGGGACATGCGAGGGAAAACTGATGTATCTCTCTCACTCCATGTTTCTCTCCTCCTTTTTCTCCCTTCTGTCCTCTCTCTCTCTAAAAATAAGTAAAATCTTAAAAAAAAAAAAAAAAAAGAACATGGGCTTTACTGGCATCAGAAAACTTTGGCTACTTGCTCAGCTCCATATTTTACCAAGCATGTGGCCTAGAGCAAGTCCTTACTCTGTGAAACCTCTTTGCGCCAGTTTCCTTAAGATAAATCAGGAGTAGTAATAGCACTTACTGAACAGGTTTCCTGTAATGATAAATGAAACCATGTATTTACATATATTATTGGACTTTAATATGTGTGGAAAAGAATCATCAGGTAAAAATACATGTTAGGTAGCTTCTTTCTACCTGTCCAGCATATCACGAAAACCTAGTCATTCCATGCTCAAATCCACAATTAAGAAAAGAATATTTATTAATAGCTATTATTTTTGTACTGAGTATCTACTACTTGCCAGACATCATTATGACCACTTTATAGGAACTATCTCTTTAACTACTGAGATTAGTAGCATCAATATCTCCATTTTTTGGTAAGAAATTTTCTGATAAGTTTTGAGAAAGGTTAGTCAATATCAAATCAATTCTCTCAGTGCCAGGACTCAAATCAGAGGTATAATAATATCCTAATTTTAACCCCAAGGCAGTGGTCTACAAATAATAATTTGAGGAAGAAGTAAGTAATAACATTATAATAAAGTCCATTAGTTACTAATATTTACTGAACTAAGATTACCATAGATGCTTAGAATGTACAAAAACAACACAATTCCTATGGTAGTTTCTTTTCTCTGATTGTGGGAATTATTGTCTTTACGAACCCAATGACCTGTTTTTATTTATTTGTTTGTGATTTGTAGCAACTCAGTATTGTTATTAAAAATATTTTCGCTTCATGTCAAATTCAGTATATGCACACTGCCTGGGTTTACACAAAGTTATTAAGGAAAGTGGATAAAATTAGAACCAAATTTAAAATCTACTTCTTGAACATGTGGTCAGAAGTCACTATACATTTTCCCTCCAAATGTTCGTTGGACTTTAACACACCTAACTTCTGGATAGCCTTGATATGTTTCATCTTTTTCCTCAAAAACTTCAATTTCATATAATTAGGAGACTGCAATTCAGTGAAAATTTACTGGTGTTAAATAATACCCCTGTATGAATTGCCTCATTAATAAAAAAAAAATTAGAAGAAAAAACAAATTGTAGATTGTCTAATACAATCAGAGAAGATTCAATCACACTAGCTTTACAAATGTGGTTTATGTGCACTTATACCATCAAGGCACATGATAGAGAGCAAGCTCTAAATATGTGAGGGTTGTTTTTTTTTTCCTTAAATGACATTTAAGTACTCAAAGATTTCAGAGCATTTGTTCCATGACAAATCCTGTTTATCATGCCAACATGTCTGGAATGCTGCCTCATCATGATCAAAGATAATATTCAAGGAACTTGCCTCACCTAACTCCATCCAGCAGGCAATAGATAACTAGTTCACTCACAATCCTGCAAAACATCAAGTAGGTTTGGACTTTCAGGTACCTTCCATATTGCCCACTGGCCTTGGGTTAGTTACTAGTCTGTTCCAGTTTTCCCCGTCTAGCCTTTCAAAAACATAAGCTCCAAGAACACTGAATATTTTATTCAGCACTTAGCTGGTAGTGATATGCACATAAGTATGTACACATTCATAAATGAAACAGAGTATTCTAGCAACAAAGTTTAAAGACATAAATTTTTTCCTTCTAGCTCCTTCCCCACAGGATACATAATTGCCTTCAGCCTACACCTATTTGCTGATGACTCCCACAGTAGGACAAGATCTTAATGGGGGACTCAAACTTGGAAAAATTTTTTGTTTCAGGTAATAACTAATAAGCTTAGTAATAAGTGCATGTAAAAGCTATTGTTTCAGAAACTGAAGGTAAGACCCACCCTGACTCCAGGAGACCAAAAGCAGTTCCACCTTTGTGCCACAGGACTGCAAGCCATCAAGATGGTATCTGAGCCATTGTACTCCAGAGCGAGGCGCCAACCACCACAACCCGCAGCTCAAGACACAGATAAAGACCACCGCCCAGGGCACAGATGAAAGAATGCTGCAGCTTTTATCTGATTACCTTTTTCCCTGAATTCCAAACCCCTTACCTACACTTTTCTTCTCCTTACAAAAAGGGTCAGTTTAAAATGGAATTTAAGATGGTCTATTAGGGTACTAACCTGCCAGCTTCTCACATGGGTGGCCATTTGAATAAAGTGCCCATAAAGATTCAATCCCTGTCTCTGCTTCTTGGGTCTGGTAGGTGACAGGCAGCACGAACCCCGGCTTTCCCAGTTTCAATCCTTCTCTTAAACTTCAAATTCAGTCATCCGCCAACTGGACATCTTCTCTAGGCAATTAAAACTCAGCCATGTCCAAAAGTTAACTAGTTACTACTTCTCCAAACCTGTTTTAACCCCAATACCTACCTAGTAACCCCTAAGTCTTCTGAGGTGCTTCATACATGCAAGAACCAAATTCTGCCTCCGACTTCAGCAGAGTCTTCTGAAAACCTCCCATTCATCCTGCATTCTCTATTCCTATGGCTTCTTCCTTAGTGCATTCATTCAACAAATATTTATAGATACCATAACAAGCTGTAGGCATGGTTAACAGGCAAGAAAAGGTACCAGCTCTTATGGAGAACACATTCTAATGGTTGTTAAAAGTAAAAAGAATCTGATGAAATAAATTTTAACATATTTCTATTTAAGCCACCATGATGAAAATATTATTTCAATATGTAATTAATATAAAAAAGTATCTGAGATATTTTACTTTTTAAGTAAAGTCTGTAAAATTCAATGTATATTTCACACATAATAGATCTCAGTTCAAGCTAAATTTTGGATGGTAACCATGTAAAAGGCAGTGATACCAAATCAAATTTGTATTTAATTTAAAAATATTCCATTTTACTTTAGTTTTAAAATTTAAATTAATTAAACTAAAATCACAAAGTCATTTTCTAGTTGCACTACCCACATTTCAAGTATTAAACAATGCAGTTATTTAAGGTGTTCTTTTTAAATGCGGATCTCATTGCTCTAAGTATTCCATACTGCACCTGGCTAAACATCAACATCACTTTAGGCAGGTTTTGGAAAATCAAGATTCTATACTAACCCATACCTAGGTCTCAAGGTAAAAATTCTATAAAGTTTCAAAGAGCAGCCTGGTAAGGAAACCTGGGAATCATTAATCCCCAGAGCAAAATCACATTTTTTAGTCTATCAAGCAGGTCCTCCAGTTCCTAGCCTTGGCCAAATTGCACAGAATGTCTCTTGCAATAATAGTATTCCCACACCAGCCTTGCTTCCCCTAGGCTAATTTAAGCAGCCAGTTTGGTCTCAAGAAGCAACTTGAACAAAGAATGGCTTTTGGTCGTTCAACTGCCCCCAAAATACCGAGAACGAAAAGGAAGGTAACCTGTGGAACCCAGTGTTTCTTAACAATCACCCAGGTGGTAGAATCAAGCATTTCTTATCCCCCAGCCTCCCTCAGATAAAACTGAACATTTCTTCCTTTACTATCTCTGCACAGATACTCATCCTATCAATGGACTGCACTTTGTTTGCAATGTTGTCTCCTCATCCTGGACTTTGGTCTTAGTGGTTGTCTTCTAGATTCAAATGTGTGTTTTATTTTGGGGACAAATGAGCAAATCTAAGTATAGACTAGGTATTAGACAATATTAGGGAATTATAATAATGGTGTTATGATTGTGTAGAATGGTCTTGATTGTCTTATTAAGAGACAAAAAACTTAAATGATGATAACTTACAGCTCTCCTAGGGTCCATATACATGAAAAAAAAGACAACTATTAAATTAAGATCACAGGTATAGTTGTGTTCATTGCATTATTCTCTCAACTTGTTTCATGTTTGAAAATTTTCATTTAAAAAGTTGATGGTTTATCTTAGGGATAAAAAATTAATAAACACGTACATTAAAAAAAACAACACCACAGGTCACCCTGACCGGTGTGGCTCAGTTTGTTGGGTGTCATCATCCCGCGCATAGGAGAGGCAACCAACAGGTTTCTCTCCCATTGATGTTTCTCTCCCTCTCTTTCTCCCTCCATTGCCCTTTCTCTAAAAATAAAAACATAAAATCTTTTTTTTTTTTAAAGAAGAAACACAGGTCTTACGTGGTGAATTAATCTGGAGAAATTTCCCAACTCTGTTGTATCCATTTCTAAATCTTATTTTAGAATAAAGTAATAGAGTCCTATCCTTCCTAAGTGTTAATTTTTCCAATACTTGCTTTCAGGTGTCTCTTTGGTAAGGATTGGTTAGGAAAGTTATGTTAAATGAATTATTATTTTCTTGCTTCCTGCAAAACAGTCTGCAGGACCTAGTATCACTGACTCTGTAGCCCACAACAAGCCCTCCCCTTAACCAGAGCTTTGGTCTTTTTTTTTTTAATTTGTTTTATTTTATAATCTAACTCCTTTTAATGCATCACTCAATCATGGGAAATCAGGAAGAGAAATCAAGATAAGCACTAACAGGCAGTCATGAAGCAAAGATGCACTACACACCAATGCAATACCATGATGGATTTAGTCCTTTTTCCTCCTTTATTTCCACGGATAACTACAATGATGGAAATTTCTCCTTATCTTTCCCTTTTTAATTAAAAGTAAGACTTTAAAAATATTTCTAGAGTTAGAGTTTTCTTTAATAAAAAAGGAATAAAAATATATACAAGAATGTTTATGGAAGGTTTGTTTGTGCTTCATTGTAACAGCAAATGTTTCAATATTATACAGGATTAGGCAATTAAAATAGAGAATAAATGTCTGGAACAATGGAATTCTAAGTAGCCATTAAAATATCATGTAATGAATTGACAAAAGGTACCTGAAAAGTTGCTAATTATCATTAATCATCAAAAAATGCTAATCAAAACCATAATGAGATATTATCTTAAAGAGGTAGCAGCATTATTCTCAATAGCTGAGGTAAGAAAACCTAAGTGCCACAGAAAAATGGGTTAAAATGTGATATATAATGGAATATTATTCAGCTTTAAAAAAAAAGAAATCTTTTCATTTGCAACAAGATGAATGCACCTAATGAGCATTGTGATAAGTAAAATATATCAGACAAAGATAAATATTGCATGGTTTCACCTATATGTTCAATCTAAAAAAATAAATATAAATCAAACTCATAGAACCAGAGAGTAGAAAAGTGATTGCTAGGTGAGTGAGGGAAAGAGGGAGAGGTAAGTAACATGGTGCATACAAACTTTCAATTATAAGATGAAAAAAGTCTGGGGATATAATATATATATATAACATGGTGACAATATGGTTGGTAACATTGTACTGTATAATTGAAATTTGCTAAAAGAGTAGAATTTAAATGTTCTTTAAAAAAAGAAAGGTAAATATGTAAGGTGATGGATGTTAATTAACTCAATGATGAGAATCCTTTACAATGTACACATACACACATAACAAATCACAAATGTCACATATAGAAGTACATTTTATTTTTGTTTGCATTTCTCTGGAATATTGTTGCCCATTCTTTGCATTTTAATTCCTTTTGCTTTAGGGCTGTCCCTGTAAATAACTGTATGTAATTTAGGACAACATAATATTTAATTTAGATTTTGTTTTAGTTACACAATCTGAGGCATTTCTTTTAGATGTTGACTATTTCATAGACATTTATCAAAATAATAAATGTTTGGTGCTGGCAGCTTTTTGGTAATGGGTCATTTTTCTTTTTTATTCTCTTTTCCTATTAATTTAAAAGACAGTCTATTTTAAATTTACTACTGATTCCCTTTATGTCTTTAAGTAGTATTCTTAAAACAATATTTCTCAATCATAATGGAGAGTCACAAATACTGATCCAAAAAGAAGTAAAATATGAAAAGAACCAAGCTGCAAAGAAGATAGCACAATCTAATTTTTTATAAAATAATAAATGTTAGTGTAGTCATAGGAATATAAAGCAATGTATGTTATTTAGTATGGGGTTAGTTACTTTCACTTTTGGTATCATAAATTCTGTAATGTTTAATTAATTTGTATAATGAGCTCAAATACTTGTATAATAATCATGATTATTTTTTATCAGAATAAAAGGCAAAAGTTTTCATGCAAAAGGAAAAATGTTTTAACTACATGCTCATCACTGAATCTCCTAGGAATTTATCCTTAAGAACTATATTATGGCTTCGGTCAAAGATGGCAGCATAGGAAGACCCCGAACTCACCACCTCCTAGCAACACATCAAATCTACACCTACAGACAGCACTTCCTCCTGAAAAGAACTGAGGGCTGACTGAGAGAGAAACAGAGAGAGAGACCACAGAGAAACAGGTCTCCCCGCAGCTTGCTCCAGCCCCAGCTTCCAGCAGTCAGGCTTGCCCCAGGGGTTCCCCTCCGTACTTCCCTCAGCTTGCAGAGCCCAAGGTACAGCTCCAGCCCACTGTGGCTTGCCCCCAGGACTTCCTGCAGACCACGCTGCTTTAGCTACAGGACCAGGGGCTCACCTGTGGGAATTCCTACAGCTCACACCTGCTCCAGCTTCAGCTCTAGGCTCCAGCATGCACCGTCCCCACTCAGCAACAGGCCCAGGCTTGCCCCTCCCCACTCCCTGTGGCCCACACAAGCCCTAGCTTCAGCTCGCCTACCAAAGACACCCAGGTCACAAAGGGACAGCTACTACACAAGGTCATGCCTTTAAGACCAGAAGAGGTTGCTGTTTCACCTAATACATGTAAACAAGCATAGAGAGACAGCCAAAATGAGGAAGCAGAGATATTTCCAAAATGAACGACCAGAACAAAACCCCAGAAAAAGAACTAAATGAAACAGACACAAGCAATCTACCAGATAAAAAGTTCAAAACACTGGTTATAAGATGCTCACGCATCTCGGTGAGAACTTTAACAAAGAAATAGGAAACAAAAAAGGAAATAGAAAACATAAAAAAGAACCAACCAGAAATTAAGACTACATTAGATGGAATCAATAGCAGATTAGATGAAGCAGAGAATCCAATTAGTGATTTGGAAGACAAGGTATTCAAAAACCCCCAGTTGGAACAACAAAAAGAAAAAGGAATTTTTAAAAATTAGTATAGTTTAAGGGACCTATGTCAGCACAACCAACATTTGAATCATAGGGGTTGCAGGAGAGAGAGAAAAAGAACAGAAAACCTATTTAAGGAACTAATGGCTCAAAACTCCCCCAACCTGGTAAAGGAAACAAACATCCAGTTTCAGGAAGCACAGAAGAGTCTCAGACAACATGAAAGCAAAGAGGCCCAAACCAAGACACGTCATAACGAAATGCCAAAAATTAAATCAAAAAGGATTTTTTTAACTTCAAAGCTGGAAACAAACAGAAGCAAATCAACTTACCTATAAACCAAGTGGGTAACAACTATATTAAAGTAACATGGAAAAGAAAGAATGCACGTATTTTACAATACTTTCACACTTCTCTCAGTCTAAAGATACAAGGACCAAATCAAGCTATAAAGAAAACGTAAATGACTTAATATGTTAGTAGGCTTATTGTTAACAATAGTGTGGGTATAGTAATTCTAAAACAAGTTTATGTGTATTGCAGAATTGAGCAAAGCCATATACATATTTACTTTTTAATTTTTAAAGTAGATTTTATGCATTTACTTTTAGAGAGAGGGAGGGGAAAAGAAAGAGGGAGAGAAATATCAAGATGAGAGAGAAACTTTAACCAGTTGCTTCTCAAACGCCCCCAACCGGGGACCTGGCCCACAAACCCAGGCATGTGCCCTGACCACAACTGAACCAACTTTTTGCTTCTCGGGACGACGCCCAACCTACAGAACCACACCAGTCAGGGCACATATATACTTTTAAAAGAGATTTATTTATTTATTTACTTACTTACTTAGTAACTTATTTATTTTCAGAGAGAGGGGAAGGGAGAAAAAGAGGAGAGAAACATCAATGTGCAAGAGAAATTTTAATCAGTTGCCCCTTGCATGCCCCCAACCAGGGACCTGGCCCACAACCCACGCATGTGCCCTGACTAGGAATCGAACCAATGGCCTTTCAGTTCACAGGCCAGTGCTCAGTCCACTGAGCCACACCAGCCAGGTCAGGGCTATATACATCTTTTTAAAGTTAAAGTTGTTTTCTTTATTTTTTTCATCACCATTTATCCTCCCATACCCTCTTCCATCTCTATGCACCCCCCCCACCCCACCGCAATCACCACACTGGTGTGTGTCCATGAGTTCCCTTTTTTTTCTTATTTCTCAGTCCCTCCACCTCCTCAGCTTTCCCCCCAGCCACCCCAGGCTGTTAGCCTACTCTCTATCTATGAGTCTGTCTCTATTTTCCTTGCTCAGTTTATATTGATTTTTCAGGGAACCAAGCTTCACATGGTGAGACAAAGGAGCTACAAATACAAAATGGTGAAAGCAAAGAATGATATGAAATGGCGATTTTCACCAGCCTGTCCACTGAAAAGGCATGAGCAATGATAACCTTAGTGATATAAGCATAGTTAGCTTCCAGATGTCATGTTCTAATATCATTCCCCACTAAAAAGAACCAGAAGTCTTTAGCAAAATGGCTGAGTCCAGGGCTGGAGCTCAGGAGAATAAGCCTGGACCATCTTATGCCCAAAAAATGACAGGCACAGAAGCCAGCTAGAAGGGGCTCCCACTAACCAAACCTGGGACAATCTGAGCAATAAAATAACTAAGAACAGTAATGAATTATAACTCACTGAATAAAATAAGAATACCTGGATCCATATTGACAGAAGTAAAAAAAATTAAGTTAGTAAAATATTTACTAATAAATATAGAAGTGATAGAATTTTTAAAAAATCACTATCAGGTTGGAATGTCATCCCGTACACCAAAAAGTTGCAGGTTTGACTCCAGTCAGGACACAAACCAAGGCTGCAGGTTTAGTTCCTGGTTGGGGCACATGCGAGAGGCAACTGATGGGCGTTTGCCCATGCACGCGTGCGTGCGCGCCTCTCTCTCTCTCCCTTCTTCTCTCTCAAGTCAATAAATATATCCCCAGGTGAGGGTTAAAAAAAAAAAAAAAATCACTGTCTGGCAACCATTACAGTAATTTGATTCAGGCAAGAGCCATCAAGGTACTATAAGGAAAAAAATATTCACAAAACTTTAAATAATCTCCCCACAAGTCAGTTCCTTATTATAAAGGGGGAAATATAACTATGGTAGAGACACTAGGAGGGCATGTCGAGTACTTGGTGATAAAAGTTAACAGAGTCACAATCACCTGTAACATGATAGGATCAACTGAAGAACACAGCATCACTTCTGGGATATTCCTACTACCAATGTATAAACCTGAGTCTAATGAAGTATCTACACAAACCCAAATGGAGGGACATTTTACAAATAACTGGCCCCATCTCTTCAAAATGTCAAAGTTGAGAGGACAAAGACTAAGAAGACTGGTCCAGAAGAAGAAAAGCTGAAGAGCCATGACAACTGAAATGCAACAGGTGATCTTGGATTAGACACTGGACCTGAAAAATTCTTAACTACAAAGGATAAGTAGGCCAATGGGGGAAATCTAGATAAGGCCTGTTGGTTGGATTTAAAAAAAAAAAAGCAACTATATTATTAAGGATGCATACGGAAGCGGTAAAACTTTATATAGAAGAGCAAGGAAATGATTATTGTTACTTCAGGAAAGAAATTTCCTCTTGGGGGCCGGGAGGACAATGAGATAGCACAGGGGTGTCCACAGATGTCTGCAGTGCTGGCAGGGTTCTATTTCTTAACCATTTCACTGGTGGGTCAGATTGTATTTGTAATAATTCTGAACTATACAAATGTCTTACACAAAACTCTTATTTAAGTATTAGAAGTTTAAAGAAGTTTAAAAAGAATATGGCAAACACAATTGTAGCATGATGCCAGTTTGTACATGTCCTTGCATTCAATAAAAATGGTCTGAAAAAAATATAGGGAAACTATTAATACTAGGTCTATCTGGGTGAGGCAGGGGAAGTAAACTGTCCACTATAAAAAATTTTACAAATAAAGAAAGAGATAATAAGTGTCTACAATGGTATCTGCTTGGAGTCACACATTAGTTGAAATAAAACACCAACACATATGTAGCTGCCTTTGTTTCATGATTTTCCTGGTACACATAAAAATATGCAAGATAAAAATGAAAGTATTATATTGAATTAAAAAATTGATTAAAGGTGTTAAGTCACTGCAAACATACAGAAGAGGGCACTATACTTTCCCACACTGAGGAATGTCTGAGTGTTATAAGAAGACAATTTCAAATCTGGGACTATATTACTTTTTAATTCCTCATGAACATTTTAAGTATCATGGAATATAAAGCCAATGAAGGAAAAGGAAGACAAGAATAAAAACAGAAATCAGAAAGAAGAAACAAGATTCTGAATTCCACAGTTCCCATTGTCATTATACAACAATATAGGGGGAAAAAATCACCAAATTATAATATTATACAACTGAGCATGGGAGAGACTAACATAGCTGTAAGGCTTTTAATAAAAACCAACAAAAATAACACCTAAAAATGGTTTTCTAATCTGTGAATGCTGAGAGTTTTCAGCTATGGCTTGAATTTTTCTCACTTCTCTTTTATGAATTACAGAAGTTGCAGCCTGACCCTAGAATCCCTCTGTTCTGCGCCTCTCTGAAAAGTTGCCAGGTAGACTCATGTGGCCTATTTCTAACCTATTTTGATGCTTGCTAACAAATGAGATGGCAGCCATGGAATCTGAGTTTTGAGAACACAAGGCTCAGACATGAAGAAGCCTGAGCAGATGTTAATACATTTGAACAATAATAATGAAGCAGTTCCTACAAGGCCTATTGATATTTTACTTGCAAACTGATCTGAATAAATCAGTGTGAGAAAAAATAGAGGGACTAAAGGGTGGATTAAACATGGCACACGCAGGACCCTTGCCAAGGGTGAGCAGTACTGGGTAGCAGAGATTCAAGCAACATCCAAAACCTACTAACTCTAACGATTATTTGTAAAACACAGAAATGAGAAATTTGGGGACCCATAATAAATGAGACCAATGCTACAAACCACTAAAAGGAGATAAAATTTCAGTGACATTCTAAAAGAACAAAAATATGTAGTGATCATTTCACAGTACATACATATATCAGATCATGCATGTTCTATACCCTAAATTTACAGCATGATCGTATATATCAATTATATCCTAAGTAACACTATGAAAAAAAATACATTTTAAAAATGTTTCAATAAGCCCTGGCTGGTATGGCTCAGTGAATTTAAGTGCCAGCCTGTGAAATGAAAGGTCATTGGTTCAATTCCTGGCCAGGGTACATGCCTGGGTTCCAGGCCAGGTCCCTGGTTGGGGGCATATAAGAGACAAACGATCCACCTTTCTCTTGCACATCTATGTTTCCCTCCCTTCCACAGTTTCTAAAAAACAAATAAATAAAATCTAAAAAAATATTTAAAAAATGAAAATTTTAAAAAGTTTCAATAAAAATACTTTGCTATTTTTGGTGTATGAAAATAAAGTTTAAAACATAAAAAAATTTTGTCAAAACTATTATATAGCTTCATTGCTAACTTTTCAGGAATAATGGAAATAAAAACAAGTATAAAATTCAATTTTAAAAATGAAGATTTTAGGGGGAAAATAAATCAAGGCTGAAATTGTAAGGATAAATGGCGAAAAGAAAGTGAAGCAGAAGTAGGCAAAAAATCATAAAGCAATGTACATGGTACTAGAAAACAACACAATTATATCAGCAAATGCAACAATCTCCTTTGCACATCCCAAGAAAAAGTCACCTAGAGCTAAACTTATACATCATTATGTTTAGTTTTAAGAAGTAAGAGCCCAGCTATCTGAAACTGGTACAATCTGTCGGGTCTGGCATTTTTGGATTATTTGCATTTAAACTGCATATACCTTAACAGCTAGCTTTACCAATCATGACTCAGACTCACCAGAGGCTAAACAATGCTCTGATATAAAACCCTTCCTATACAAGCTTCATAGCTAAGTTATGAAGTGGCCATCTGTGTTTTCTGCGTAAGCTGCTGAGAGAATCTCAAGGTTAAAAAAGACCTTCAAAAGCATTGAGTCCATCTACTGCCATCAAGGCATGAACTATCTCTGCATTACCCATATTGAAAGTGATTCATCAACCTTTCCTTAGGTACCGAAAGTAACAAGAATCTCACAACCTCCAAGCAATCTAGTATTGCTGTATCTTCCTACCCCTCACCCATCAGTCCTATTTTTATCCTTGGAACTAACATGACAAGTCTTCCTCTACCCTTCAATTATCTATCAGTGATGGGTTATAGCCCACAAAAGAATAGAAACAGCTGTGAATCCAAACTGATACAATAAATAATTAAGAATAGGAGAAGAGGGGCTGTATCTACTTATAGTAGAATTCCCATTAGTAGATAGAGAGAAATGGTAGAAATAGAAAATGACCATTTGGTAAACACCACATTAATAATTATTGGAAGTAAAAATAATAATAATTATTGCAAGAATTGTCTATGTATGCTAAACTTGGTGGGTAAAATATGATGAAAACAGGGTATTTACATAGTGTCCAGGTATTGCTCCATAAAGTACTTGTTAATCACAAAGGAAAACAATCATTTTATAGACAAGAATCCAGCAGATACTTACGGCAAGTGATCAAGGTTAATTAGGTTATAGACTTGACATGATACACTGAGAAGGGCATATTGCTTCTGTGGATTCTTGCCAGACATGCATACCTTAAATTTATCATAAGGGAGCATCAAACGAACTCAACTTAAGACAGTCTACAAAACAGCTGACCAGGATTCTTCAAAAGTGCCAGTGCTGCCCTGGCTGGGCAGCTCAGTTGGTTAGAACATTGTCCCAATACAAGTCAGGACACATATAAGAGCCAACCCATGAATGCATAAATAAGTGAAACAACAAATTGATGTTCTCTCTCTTTCTCACTCTATTATCAATAATAAACAAATTTTTATAGGCATTTTTAAAAAGTCCAAATGTCATGAAAGATTATTGAAACGCTGAAGAGTGGCTGCATTTTGGAAACTAAGGAGACATCGCAGCTAAATGTGATGAGGGATCCTAAATGGAATCCTACGCCACAACCCCCCACCCAAAGAATTTTAGTGGGAAAATTGGTCAAATTTGAATTAGAATAGTAATTAGTATAGCTTCAATGCTAATGTCCTGATTTTGATTGTGGTACAACAGTTATGTAGAATGTTAATATTTCAGGAGTTAGGTTAACTGTATATGTAAATTCTTTGCATTAGTTTTGGAATATTTTTATAAGTTATAATTAAAATGATACCCAAATAAAAAGTTATATATATCATGGCCTAGAGCCCATTCCCTTTTCCCAGAGGCCCTTCCCCCGCTCCAAGCCTTAACTGGAACTTTCGCACCAAAGGAATGGTTTTCACAATGTTCAGTGTGCTGCTCATTTTCTCTTTTTTTATTTTATATTATTTTATTTTTCAATTACAGTTTACATTCAATATGATTCTGTATTAGTTTCAGGTGTACAGCAATAGTGGTTAGTCAATCAATACTCTATAAAGTGATCCCCCCGATACTTCCAGCACCCACCTGGCACCACACGTAGTTATGACAGGATTCTTGACTGTGTTCCCTGTGCGGTACTCTGTTCACTATGCTCTTTAATTATAATGTTAGGATTTGTGGTTTTTATTTTAATTACAATTTTTAAAAATTCTATTACATTCATTTTACAGGAAAAAAAGAAAACAGCAGATACATATTAGGAAAACCAGAGGAAAAACTCCAAGTCATCTAATCAGGCAAAACTAGAATATAGTCTACCACACGCCTTTTTATGTACATAAATACATTATATTTGGTTCATTGTAGTTTTAAAACAAAAATGAGATCAACACCATATGTCATTTTGTAATCTATTTTTTCACTTGAAAATACACTGTTAAATCTCTCTTCCTTTATTTAGACTGTAGTAGGCACACATAAAATACTTTCAAGACTCTACCCAAACTGCTCTCCAGATAGTACCAACTTAGTTTCTCAGAGCACTTAATACTGTCTTATTTTAATTCAAATATCCCAACTTACTAAATTTGTTCTTTTACTTTTCCAAATTCATATGGAAAAAAAATAATGTATGTTTTCCAAATTATTATAGAATGTATGTTTTTCAAATTTAAATAGGGACTGACTATTTAAAAATTGTTTATTCTTTTGTGAAGTTGACCACTTAGAAACAGGCTTAGTAAGCTTTTTCCTTTATTTAAATTTCCAGGCACCTATTTTATTCTTGATGACATCATAAACATCACTGATGTTATTTATGCTCTTATTTCCAAGTACTGTCAATATTATGGGATGTTAATTATGTTAATTACAAAGCTGAACTTCTCTTCAGACCAACTAGGAGATTTTGTACACTATTCTTAAACATCCTGAAATTCAATTCCTCCTCTTTATGGTCTATCATCCATTAATCCAAAGATTAAAGGCAAATGGTAAAACTACAAGACAGATATTATTTCCTCTATATGGTTACTAAAATTCACCACCAAACCCTAGAACAATATAATAAATAAATAAGAGCAATAAAACCCACCCCACATCACTTGTAAATTTTATTATTTTCAATACTGTTATTACAGGCTCAATATTACATCACAAGCATAGATTATATGACATTTTTCAAAATGTGTGTTCACTGAAGTATGTTTACTTTAATACCAATTATAATGAAGAAAAGCTAGAAACCAATTAATTCTCCTGAACAATACTATTGTTCCAAAAATTTACTGCAGTTTAATGATGTTACTATTTTTACATAAGATATATAGTATTCAAAAATAAATTAAAGCAGTTATTGTACAACCATATGATAGGTAACAGTTAACAAGAATGTAGCTTACACTAGAATGACTAAATGAAAAACTTTCAAACCAAATGTTGAAGATGTGGAGCAACTGAAATTCTCATAACACTAGTGAAGTTATAAAATAGTACTCCACTTTGGAAAACTGTCAGGTTCTTTTTTCCTTAAAGACTTTATTTATTTATTTTTAGAGAGAGGAGAAGGGAGGGAGAAAGAGAGGGAGAGAAACATCAATGTGTGGTTGCCTCTCACGTGCCCCCTACTGGGGACCTGGCCTGCAACCAACACATGTGCCTTGACTGGGAATTAAACCAGTGACCCTTTGGTTTGCAGGCTGGCACTCAGTCCACTGAGCCACACCAGTCAGGGTGAACATTGTCAGATTCTTAAAATATTAAACATATACCTACTCTATGACCCAGCGATTTAATTCCTATTTATAAAAGAGAAATGAAAATGCATGCCCATTAAAAAAAAAAAACCAACAATAACAACAACCTTGTATAAGAATGTTCATAGCAGCTTTATTTATAATAGCCAAGAACTGGAAACAATCCTTACATCTCCTTGACAGAATGGATAAACAAAGTGTTGCATATTCTTACAATAGAATACTACTCAGCAATAAAAAGGAACAAAGGACTGACATACACAACAACATAAAACTAAAAAATGTGATGAACTCTGACTCCTGGCCCAGATGGAGGCATAGGTACATACACTTTGCTTCTTTGCACAAACAAAAGGACAAAAACCAATTTAAGGACAAAAACCAATTTAAAAACAAAAACAACGAAAACTGCCAGAAAACTGAACTGTATGTAAGTCCAACAACCAAGGAGTTAAAGAAGAAACATTCATCCAGACTGGTAGGAGGGGTGGAGATGGGAAGCAAGGGTGCAGAGGACGGCAAGATGGCAGCTCATGGACCAGCTGGTCCCAGATTTGTACGCAGATAAATGGGGAGAAACAACAGGGGAGCTAAACAGACTGTGCAACCCAGGTTTCCAGTGCAGGAAACTACAGCCTCAAAACCTTTGGTTGTACAAACCTGTGGGAGTTGCAGTGGTAGGAGAAACTCCCAGTCTCTCAGGAGAGTCCACTGGAGGGATCCACAGGGTCCTAGAACATACACAAACCCCCCTACCTAGGAATCAGCACCAGAAGAGCCCGATTTGCTTGTGGGTTGCCCTGACCTGGTGAATATCTAAGTCTCCACCCTTTGAAACGTAACAGGTATGCCAAGACAAAGAAGTATGACCCAAATGAAAGGACAGACCAAAACTCCAGAAAAAGAACAAAGCAACGAGGAGATAGCCAACCTATCACACGCAGAGTTCAAAACACTGGTATATCAGGATGCTCACAGAAAAAGAGTAAAGCCACAAAATAAAGGATGAAGGAAAGGCAATATGAAGTGAAATGAAGAAAAATATATCAGGAATCAACAATGAAGGGAAGGAAACCAGGACTCAAATCAATGATTGGGAGCAGAAGGAAGAGATAACATTCAACCAGAAGAGAATGAAGAAACAAGAGTTCAAAAAAAGTGAGGAGAGGATTAGGAACCTCTGGGAAAACTTTAAACGTTCCGACATCTGAATCATAGGAGTGCCAGAAGGTGAAGAGCAAAAGCAAGAAACTGAAAACTAATTTATAAAAATAATGAAGGAGAACTTCCCCAGTCTGGCAAAGGAAATAGACTTCAGGAGATCCAGGAAGCTCACATAGTCCCAAAGATGTTGGACCCAAGGAAGCACACACCAAGGCACATCATAATTAAGTTATCCAAGATTAAAGATAGAGAATCTTAAAAGTAACGAGAGAAAAGGAGACAATTACTTACAAAGGAGTTCCCATAAGACTATCAACTGATTTCTCAAAAGAAACCTTGGAGGCAAGAAGGGGCTGGCAAGAAGTATTCAAAGTCATGAAAGACAAGGACCTACATCCAAGATTACTCTATCCAGCAAAGATATAATTTAGAATAGAAGGGCAGATAAAGTGCTTCCCAGATAAGCTAAAGTTAAAGGAGTTCATCATCACCAAGGCCTTACTATGTGAAATGTTAAAGGGACTTATCTAAGAAAAAGAAGATCAAAAACGATGAACAGTAAAATGACAACAAACTCCAAACTATTAAGAAATGACCCTAAATAAAAAACAAAAACAAACTAAGCAAACTAGAACAGGAAGAGAATTATAGAAATGGAGATCAGAAGGGGGCGGGGCATATGGGGGAAAAGGTACAGGGAATAAACAGAATAAATAGTAGGTACAAAATAGGAAGGGGAGGTTAAGAATAGTGTAGGAAATGGAAGCCAAAGAACTTATATATGCGACCCATGCACATGAACTAAGGCGGCGGGGGGGCGGGGGGGATGCTGGAGAGATGGGGGGTGCAGCATGGATGGGGATAAAGGGGAGGGAAAAAATGGGACAACTGTAATAGTATAATCAATAAAATATACTTTTTAAAAAAACATGATGAGTTCCAAGATAATTCACTGGGAAAATAATAATCTTTTCAACAAATAGTATTGGGAAAACTGGATATCCATATGCAAAAGAATGGAGTTGGATCCTACATCACACCTTCTATAAAAATTACCTCAAAATGAAGGCCCTAAAATAAAAGCTCAACCATAAGTCTCTTTGAAGAAAAGATAGATGTAAATCTTTGTAAACTTGGGTTTTTAGATGCCACCAAAAGTGCAAGCTATCAAAGAAAAAGACAGATAAACTAAACATCATCAAAATTAAAACTTGGCCCTGGCCAGATGGCTTAGTTGGTTGGAGAGTGATCCCCTAGAGTTCAGTTCCTGGTTCCAGGAAGCAACCAATCAATGTTCCTTACATTGATGCCCTTCTCTCTCTCTCTGTCTCTCTCTCTCAAAATCAATAAACATATCCTCTGGTGAAAGTTAATTTAAAGATTAAAAAAGTTTGTGTTTCAAAGGACACATCAAGAAAGTGAAAAGAGAACACATAGAATGGGAGAAAGTATTTGTAAATCATACAATTGAGAAAGGACTAGTGGTAGAATACATAAAGTACTACTACAAGTCAGTAATAAAATGTCAACCCAAATAGAAAATGAATAGACCATTCTCCAAGGATATACAAGTGGCCAATAGGTACATAGGTATATCTGACCATGTGAGATACTGCTTTACCTACCCGCAAGGAGGGTTAAAATAAGAAAGACCATAAAAAGTGTTGGCCAGAATGTAGAAAAATTCTCTCTCACATTGTTAGTGAGAATTTAAAATAATGCAGCTACTTTAGAAAAGTTTGTCAATCCCTACAAAAGTTGGACACACCCCTGGCCACTGTGGCTTAGTTGGTTGGAGTGTCATCCCGTGTGAACCCGAAGGTCATGGGTTTGATTCCCAGTCAGGGAACATGCCTAGGTTGCAATATTGGTGCCTGCTGGGCGGGGGCAGGGTGTGAGCGGCGAGCAATCTCTCTCTCACTTTCTTGAACTGGTAAGCATGTCTTCAGGTGAGTGAAAGCCAGAATTTTTAAAAAATATATTCTATATAAAATTCCATATGTAAAAATTTATAGCAAAGGCAATGTATTCTACAGTTATAGAAGTAAGATCATTAGTTGCTTGGAGGGGGAGAAGACTGACTAGGAAGAGGCACAAGGGAGCTTGCTAGGGTGACAGAAATGAAGGGTGTCTTCCTATACATTTATCAAAACTGGTTGAATGATATATTTAAAATCTGAGTATTTCACTGTATATAAAATGTTTCAAAAAATAATCACTAAACTCACTAAAAAAAGTGAGTTGATACATCTGTATGTACACACATAACCTATGTAATTACAGATACACTTGTACATAAATAGACTATTGAAAGAATATCCACTAAAGTTTTAAGTACCTCAGATGTGAGAGAACGGAAGTTGAAAGAGTAACTATATAGGAGTATACAGGAGAACTTTTACCTCTTCTTCATACATTTGTATGAAGTTCAAGATTGGCTTTTTTAAAATTTAAAACTTGTTAAATGAGTTTATTGGATTTGTTTTTAAATCATATTTATGCTTGCATTTTCTTCCTTAACAAAACTAATTTTGACTACACTTTGATGTTTCCCTCACATTGCTCATTGTACATAGGACTGTAGTATACTTTCCCTGCACTTATGATCAGTTACAAATTTCACCCAAAGGTAATTTTGTGAGTTTTGTTTCTTTTATTTATCCTAAAAGATATTTAATTTAATTTGTTACTTATCAGATTCATAAACAAATCTTTTTCTTTTGAAGCTGCTTGGTCCTAAATTAAGGAAGTAATTTCTTACTGATTTTATTCCATTTTACTTTGTCTCTATTGAGTTTCTCTGAGTTGGGCTTCTTTCTTTTGTGTTAAATTCTTGGCAACAGTGGGTTGTGTAGAAGATAAAAGCCAAAAAGGACAAGACAAAGAAGGAATGAAGTCTATGCCACATTCCCTTGGAATTCAATGCTTAGTTAGCCTCATTATCTTAATTATCTGCTTTTTCTTTCAACATCCAAGTATTATACTCACATTTTACCATATAGTAACCTGAGTCCAACTTTCTCAACCAAAGTTAACCATTTTGCTGTATTGTGCAACAGGATATTAAATAGAGCCATAGAAATTATTTCATTATTACTTGAAAAGTTTTATTCATTTAATCTTTGAAACTTAAGACATAGGCCATTTCTATGCAAAATAAAGTCAAGGTGCCTTAAAGGTAACAAAACAACACAGAAAATTTAAGTTAAAGTGGAGTCCATCATAGCATATCATTCAGGTAAGAATCATTAATGGATACTAAAAATCAAGAAGTAACAGAAGTTATATTAAGTAGCTTCATAAAAGATACTTAAATACAAAATGAAAAAGTACTGCAGAATCTTGGCAGATACCACCTTAACAAAGTGATCAATGTTAAAATCATATTAATGGAACAAATTGACAGGATGTACCTCTAGATATGATTCACTAAAAAAACACAAACTTGTTTCTATGGCATTCTTTTTGACATCATGTCTGCAACTTACTCTCAAAGAATTCAGGAGGAAGATCTATTTAGAGAGACAGAGATGAAGCACACAAGATAAAATGTTAACATTTGGGTAAATTGGGTGAGTGGTATATGACAATACCATGTACTACTCTTATATGGCTTTTCTATTGTTTAAAATTGTAGTTTCTTTTAAAAAAATTTTAATGAAGCCCTGAAGAAATAAGTAGAAAGGTATTTTCTCATTTCACAGTTGACCATATTATACTGCTTGACCAATAAATCTGGCTACATTTTTTAACTGAGTCAAAATAATAAAACACATTGTTTATATTGTCTTTTTTTTCTGACTATGGGCAGCACATAACTTAATCTTCACAGACATTAATTTTAATTTTTCAATGAAAAGTTTCCCTAGACATTATAATCAGGCCTTATATAACTGTATTATGTGTCATAATGCAAAGTATCTTAGAAAATGTGGTCCAGGAAACTTAGCTTCCTGATGGTCCTAACTTGGTTTAGTGAATTGATCAAATATCAAAGACTTTAAACAAACCCTGGAAAGCTGGATTAAATTTTTGATAAAATGTTCTAACCTGCAGTGCAGCTTTTTCTAAAATTTTTTAATGAGTGGTTTGAGAGAGAGAGGGAAACAGCAACTTGTTCTTCCACTTATTTATGCATTCATTGGTTGTTTCGTGTACATGCCCTGACTGGGTATCAAATCTACAACCTTGGTGTATTGGGACAACACTCTAACCAACTAGGCTACCCAACACTTCTACCAGGGCTGCACCTCGCTATTTTATACCATCCATTAACTGAGGGCATAAACTATATTTCATGGGTGGAATGACAAAATAAACATTTTGAAATATGTTTAGGTTCTAATTATTTTAATCAGCAAATAACCTTCAGAGTTTTATAGGGCCCATCAAAACACTTACTTTAAGCCAACAATACTTTTATGTTTCCCCATAGCTCTATAAACACCACTTATTTCATCTTTTTTTCATTTCTTTATTTCAGTGAGGCAATAATTAAGGTATCCTGTTCTCTTCCATGCCCTACTACCAACTGGTGTATGTAGCAGATAGTTGGATTTGAGTCTATTCAACTACATTTTTTTTTTTCAGTCTCCTAACCTCCTCCAACTCTGAATTTAGGATTCAATCCAGGAAGCAAAGGGCAATCCCCAAACAAAAACCCCAACAACTAAATGTGGATTTGACAATCTACCTGAAACCTGAAATTTTACTATTACTCAGATTTCTTGATCTTCAAATGAAAAGATTTTACAAAAACATAATAAAAAACAAGTAGTGTTCAAAAACATCAGTCAAGAAACAGACACACACACAATGGTGGAAAGACCAGGTAACAGGAGACCAAAAAGTATGACAACCAAATTCAAGACATAATCTAAGATTGTTCTGGATGCTAGATGAAGAGGAAAACAGCTAGAAGGGATTTTTTGGACGGGTGGGAGTAGAAGGAAGAACAATTGAAAAGACTTTTAAATTGAGAGTGTCTTAGGTTAGATTAGGTTTAATCAATGTAAGATTTCTACAATGCGATAACTGCACTGTGCTTACACAGAATATTCTTTTCTTAGGAAGGGTATGCTGAAGTTGTTACAGTTAAAATGTCATGTGGTCCAACAAAAAAATAAAAAGTATGTAAAAAAAATATATATATATATATAGAGATGTTTAAGGTGTTTTTTCAACTTCTCTGTAGGTTTTTTCAAATAGTAAGAAAAAAAAAAAGGCAAATTAAATGTGTCCTGATATATGTCCTGGTTTCCAAAGCAATTTATTACCGAGACTATTCAAGGCTAGCCTGATGATTTAAGAAAGTATATAAGGTTTCCTTGTATACTCAGATGTCATTATAGTAATTTATACATTCGAGACCTAACTGACTAAAGTTAGGCCATGACATGTATTAATTCAATTATTCATTAAATTGACATTTATTAAGTTATATGCACAAGATATTGACATTAAGATACTATGCAGAACAAAGGTGAATGTTCTTCTCAACTGCAAAGTATTACAACCTAGTTACAGAGTAATGAAAACAACTTAAATCTAAACACATTATTATTTTACAAAGGATTTTATATTAACAATCATAACAAAAACATTAATGATGAAAATGATAGATACCATTAATTGAACATCTACTATAAATGGAATAAAGTCAGTAAATTAAAAATTATGTATCCTGACTGGGGTAGCTCAGTTGGTTAGAGCATCATTCTGATACACCAAGGATATGGGTTCAATCCCCAGTTAAGGGCACATACAAGAAGCAACTAATAAACGCATAATTAAGTGGAGCAGCAAACCGCTCTTTCTCTCTCTCCCCAAAAATTAATAAATTAAAATTTTTTAAATTATGTAATCTACCAAACAACCCTGTGGATTAATTATTGTTCTTCTTTTACAGATAATGAAAATAGAGCTCAAAAAGTTCAGTTAAATTTCTTTAAGTCATGGTTAGTTAATAGAAGAAGCAAGGCATAAAGCCAGAACTGTGTGACATTAAAGGTCATGCACCTTCCTTTGGGTACTGCTGATATCACAAAGAGACACACACAGTTAAAATTAAAACATGAAAAGTAATCAAAGCACTGTAATATCAAAATTTAAGTGTTCAGAAATTTTCATATAATTTTCCAGAGGAAATTTATATCTAAAGTAACTTTAAATTTATTTCAAGAATTGAAATACTCAGTTTTTAGATGAATTATTTTCCTTTTCTAAACTAGAATGGACAAGATAGTAAGTGAAAACATTTCTAAGATAGTAAAAAAACCTTCAGATACTTACGATTTTTTTTGAGAATTTTCTTATGTGATTCTTATCTTGAAAATCATGGTTAAGGTATAAAAACATTACTGTATCTTGTATCCTGTTTCAAATGTGTTCATCCCAATCTATTGTTATCTTTGTGAGCTCTAGAATGCAAACTAACCATCAGTTGTGAAACTTTTTTCACCCTGGTGATATTCTAGTCTTTATGAATACACTAATATACATTTTCTGAAAGCTTCACTTAATATTTTTAGTAATATATATTATACCGAAAAATATAATAACTAATTGAAATAATAATATAACTAATTACTGTCCTATGTACTTTACATTTACTTTTTTAAAGATTTTATATATTTATTTATTTATTTTAGAGAGAAGAGGAGGGAAGGAGAAAAAGAGGGAGAGAAACATCAGTGTCGAAGAGAAACACCAATAGGTCATCTCTCCTATGCCCCCAACCAGGGACCTGGTCTGCAATCCAGGCATGATCCCTGACTGGGAATTAAACAGGTGGCCTCTCAGTTAGCAAGATGATGCCCAACCCACTGGGCTAGACCCATCAGGGTGCACTTTACATGTAATGAATTCATTTAACTCCATAACAACCCCATGATCTTATGTGGCTGTGTGTGTATGTATACTACATTTAAAATTCACACAACTTAACACTTAAAATAAATAATTTAGTTATTTAAAACTAAGTTCCTAAAATAAGCTGATTGTTTAACATCTGGTTCCTTAGGAGCATGAAAAGAATCTATGCTTTAATCAAATTTGTATGACATCACTAAATTTTAAACGTAGTTGATAAAACTGTAGCATCTCTTACCTTAAAATAAGCCACACACTGAAAGACCTATTTTCCATTCAAAAAGGACTCAAGGAGTTAGTATTTAAAACTATAATGCAAATTAAAACCACAATGAGATATCTATCACCTCATACCAGTCAGAATGTCTATCATCAATAAGTCAACAAACAACAACTTCTAGCGAGAAGGTGGAAGAAGGGGAACCCTTTTGCACTGCTGGTGGGAATGCAGACTGGTGCAGTTGCTGTGGAAAGCGGTATGGGGTTACCTCAAAAAATTAAAAATGGAACTGCCTTATAACCCAGCGATTCCACTTCTGGGAATTTATCCAAAGAAACCCAAAACATTAATTTGAAAGAAAATAAGCACCTCAATATTCACTGCAGTATTATTTACAATTGCCAAGACTTAGAAGCAGCAGGAACATTTTCCACAATGGAATACTGCTCAGCCATTAAAAAGAAGAAAATTTTACCCTTTGCAACAGCACGGATGGACTCGGAGAACATTATGCGAAGTGCAATAAGCCACTCAAACAAAGACAAATACCATATGATTTCACTCATATGTAGACCCTAATGAACAAACTGAACTAACAAGCAAAATAGAGACAGACTCATAGATGGAGAGCAGCCGTGACAGCTCTGGGGACTGGGGGTTTGGGGGTAGAGGGATTGAGCAAAACAGAAAAAGGACTCATGGTCACAAACAACAGTGTGGTGATTGTGCAGGGCAGGGTAGAGGTCGAAGAGGGTATAGGGAGATAATGGTAATGGAAAAAAATTACAATAGAAAAAAGAAAAAAAAATAAAGCATCAGAGTAAGATTTTAAAAATACTATAATCTCATTCTTTTGCATAGGTCATGGTCAGTAAATCTTGCCATCAAATCTTTAAAAATACTATTTTCATGACATTTTGAACACTGGAAAGCATTATTAAATGAATTATAATTTGAAAATGAACTAAGATACTAGCAAGATTTTCTAAGTATATAAAGAGTTATATAGTAAGGAAGACAGACCTCAGAAAACAGTAAGAATCCTCCACTACCGAAACATACACACACTATCAGATGAGCACAAATATTCAAGAAGTAAGGCATATGTTCTTTTCCACTCTAGAAAGAATTCAACAGACTTTTTTTGTGGCCTAAATGAAATTTTCCTCAAGCCCATTCACACCACTTGGCTTTCATTCATTCTAATTCTCTATTTGGGATCATTCCTAGAAATTACAGAAAGGAGTCTTGAGTCACTGGAAATGTATGTGTTCCTATGATAAATGAATGATTTGACTGTGTGTGAGCTGGATTAGTGACAACCCAGCCCTGAAATCAGTCTGATCATCTCTGGGCAAAATGCTATCTTACAATCTGTGCGTATGCAAACCAGAAGCCCCATGTGTGCCTTTGATCGTGTGAATAAACACTGATGGATGAACACACGGCTTTGATAGATTTTGCCAGTTTATGACATAATGAGGAAAATAAGGACCATATGTTGAATCATAAGTCTAAATTATTAAATTTATGTGAGCATCCTGTATTATCTTCTTCCATTATACATATATTAAACTAGTGTCCCGTTCTAAATACTCTCACTACCAACTCTGAATTTTTCTGCCCATTGGTCTGTTATATTCATAAATCTGAGATTTGTTGCCTAAGACTATGAAAGATTCTATCAAAATGGCATTTTTTGACCTATCACTTAAACCTGCAACATGTTGCTACAAGTCATGGAATGTTACATTATAACCAGAGTTAAGAAAAGTTTATCATTTTGCCAATGATTTCTTTTAATAACTGAAACAAATTGTAGATAAGTGTACAGAGAAACATCTTTAATAACTGTTATCTTCCATTTTTGGTAGTTTAATGGATTTTAAAAATAAACAAGGTAACTCAATGGCAGCCAATTTGGTACTTTTAAATAGCATTAGTATGTATAACAATGTATAAATGAAGGAAATAGTTCTCAGAGATACCAATTCCCTTAGATGTTTTCCCTATCTCAGCACTTTTGTTTCCTTCAATGTGTGTGCATATATAAACACACACATTGAAGGACACAAAATACATGTAATTTGTAATTTACCCATTTGTCTTTAATTTAGTCTCCTTGAAGGCAGAAACCATTGTAGCCCCAGCATTTAGTATGTGTTAAAAAATGTATTTAATGACTTCATAATAATGATGTTCAGGAAAGAACATTTCTTTAGCATTTCCTATGTGCCAGGCACTGATGGTAGTACTAAATATTTTGAGTGTAACTATGTCATGCAAATCAGGACCATGCATGAATGTGATTAATGTTTGATTTGATTGCCATTTTAAAATATGTCATTGTATCTTTTTACATTATCATTTATCACCCTTATGCCCTCTTCCACCTCCACCCAAAACGTATTTCCAAAAGACGTAACAGCATGCCGGTGTCTGTTCTCGTTGCGTGAAACCCACATCGCATGCCCCCTACTCCACATCACTCCACCGTCACTCCGTGTTCTCCTCTATCACCACCATCAAGGAAGGAAGGAAGCAGTGAAGACCGGGGCTGCCAATGCAGAAGCTCGTGGGAAGATCACTTGGTTTTCATTTTTTCTTTTCCAAATCAACTGTAGACAGTTTCCTGGTTTAATACTCACTGACATTACTTTATATTGGTTCAATCAGGCTTCCAAATACTATTCTGAAGGTATTTTATCACCCAATAGCTAGAAAATGCCCCTGACCATCCTAGAAAGAGTATATAATTACAGAATGTATAAATGGGGTCACCTCTCAGGGATGCCCCCACTTTTTATTTTGAAATGATTTTAGATTTACAGACTAGGTGCAAAACTATTATAGAATTCTATATACTTCACCAAGCCTTGCCTGGTGTTACCTTCTTACATTATCATGATCCTTGGACTAATTCTGACCCCACCATACTATCCCTGTGGTCCCTAGTGATGCTGAACGTTGTTTGCCTCTTCAGGATCACACTCCATCTTCTATACCCTCTCGCATGCCAGAGAAGGCTGACCAAGACATATTTCATCAGTAGGCTCCCTTTCCTTTTCACTTAGCATTGGGATCAACCAATGAAAGCACAGGAAACTGAAGGGCTGGGTATTTATTTCCATACCCCCTTCTCTATGACCTTCTCTTTGCAGAAAGATCCTTTTACCAAAGGGCTACAACAAAAGCCTCTGCTCCCTCTATTCAGCTGTAACTCTGCTACCTGGGTTTCTGCTCCCAATCCCTGTCCCTTCAGGCCCAGGAGTGGCAATAGCTCTCTGATATCATTAGACTTGTCATTTTTCCATTAGCCTGCCCACACCTTTCAAACAATCCCTTTATTAAATTTTCCTCAATACCCCCAGTTGGCTGTGCAATCTGATTTTCTCTAGAGACAAAGACTGAAAATCTAACCAAAGTGATATCATGGCAAAATTGGTTTTCTCTAAGGGAATATATCCTTTTATCCCAACGCACAAAGTAAAGATTTTACATAAATGATAAATGTTTTTACCAAGAGAAGTCCCAAACAATGCCACTTAGAAGTACAATTTCAAGAATTGAGGCCTGAAATCATTTCACACCTTTACCTTATTCAAGAGTCATGGAAGGAATTACAGGACAGTGAACAAGCCGCCAACTACACAGGAAAATAACTGTACTGGTCATTAACGGGGCTGGAGCAGGAACCTGGTCCTAGAGCACCAGTGGGGCAGAAGTTGTGTCGACCTGCCACCCTCACCCCTCAATCACTTGATTCTCAGAAACTGTCATTTCAGCTAGAGGAAAGTGATCTTTTTTGGTCAGAAATTTAAGATCACTATTTATTGTTTTAAAGTTTGAATTATAGTAGAATGAATATAGGTTATTGGCAGACAATAAATTGTTCAAAGATAAGAAGTTTGAATCCTAACGGGTGTGGCTCAGTGGACTGAGTGCCGGCCTGTGAACCAAAGGGTCACTGGTTTGATTCCCAGTGTAGGGCACATGCCTGGGTTGCAGGCCAGGTCCTCAGTAGGGGGCACGTGAGAGGCAACCACACATTGATGTTTCCCTCCCTCTTTTCCTCCCTCCCTTCCCTTCTCTAAAAATAAAGAAAATCTAAAAAAAAAAAGTTTGAGATACACCAGGCAATTTCAGCTCCACAATTGGATTCAGTATTTGTTAGCAGGTTGAATTGGATAAGACAAGCTTCAATTCTATACCATATTTCCTTGATCAGACTCTTTATCTATCCAACTACTTCCTATTAGATGAGGATGAAAGTTAGTCAAGATACTTATTAGCATCTATCCTGACAAAGAGCAAGAACCCAGGATATTTGAAGATTTAAGAGGCCGGAGTCAGAGGAAGCAGACTAGGTCTCTGGTACAATGCCAAAGACAAAAAGAGAATTACGAAAGGACACGGAGTTATAACCTGTAGATCCTATCACTGATTCCCTGAATAGCAGCCAGCTGCATAGTAAGTCCTCATTCATAAAACCTTAAACTGCAGGCTGTACTCTTCTCCCACTCTCTCACTATGTGGATTTAGTTTTCTTAACATCTCCTTCAGGGTTACATAATATTCTACATTTGTTCTAACTGTCTCTTTCACAATCAAGATAAAATCTCCAAGTATTTTAGCATGTCCTCTAGGAGCAGAGAAATAAAGCTATCTTAGAAGAACAAAAGATGTGATGTCCAACAGGACATTAAATAAAATGTTTTGAAATGCCAACATCGGGGGAAATGTTTTTTTTTTTCATTTTAGAGCATTTTCCTACTCTTAAAAAAAAGATTTTATTTATTTATTTTTAGAGAGAGGAAGAGAAACATTAATTAATTGCTTCATGCACACACCCCAACTGGGGACCATCCTGCAACCCAGAAATGTGCACTGACCAGGAAGTGAACCGGTGACCTTTGGCTTTGCGGGATGATGCTCATCCAACTGAGCCACACCAGTCTGGGTGTATTTTCCTACTCTTGTACAACAGTCAATAACTACAGAGGAGAGTGAGCAAGAAGTTGGTTCTGCTTGCTGTGGTACATGAAATTCAACCACCCACAGGCACTTATTCTTATAAAAAGTCAGAGTCTACTGCCATGATTCAAAAATGCAACACACAGTATATTTATTTCTGAAATTTATTTCAGGTGACAGGACACCTATGGACTAACAAAATAAATACAGAATTAAATAATACTCCCAAAGTCCAATTCTACTTCCTAGCAAAGGCGGGTGATTTAAGCAACCAAGTTTGTCCATGAGGTCTATCCTTTTATCTTACACCCTCATCCCTGTCTCCAACAAATTGGAGACATTTTTAACAGCAGAACTGAAACTATTTCTCTCTTGAAGGTTTTAAGATAAAACACCTAAAAAGGACTTTAGATGATATACTTCTATAGTCGGGGGGGGGGCAGTAATAGAGGGTGGGTAGATCAATATGCAGGAAAAAAAAAACAGAAGAGGTTTAATTTACCCTGAAAATAATCAGTATTCTATTTGTCCAGGCCAAGTGAGAATTTGTGCCGAGCAATTACATTCATTTACAGTGCCGAGCCCACAGATGACTATGTGATAAATATTAAATAAATACTTGTTGGTTGATGAACATTATACATGGCAATGTTGTGTACACAGGGGAAACAGAAACTTGAGGAGATCAGACAAATCAGAAAGCAATGCAAGGCTTGGTTCTCCATGTCAATAACATTTTCAAGATACACACTGGGAAACATGTGAAATAAAAATCTGCCACTTTCTTAGTTCAACATGTTTCTCTCTGAATGCTAAAACTTTTTTTGCAAAAGAAGAGCTGTAGGTTAAAATATTAAATTATAGGTACACAATAAAATTTTCAAGGCCAGTAGTTTTATTGCTTAATATATCTTCTTGAATTAGAAAGCTTGCTTGCTCAGGTTGCTTACATTTATAATAGCAATATGCCACTTGAAACCTTTAACACATAAGCACTTATTTGCTAGACTAAAGCTAGCCTCTAACTTTTAGCAATGCCATATGCTTTTAAATTAACCCTTTTATATACTGTACAAAGCTCATAACATGAATTGCTAGCTTATAATCAAATTAGATTACTACTAAATACTCATTAGGCAAACTATTGAAAATAAAGAAAACATGCATATTCCTACAGCTCTATAAATGCCAAAATTAAAGATGATATAATAAAAATTTGGGATTCAGCAATTGTAATTTGGCTGTAAGATTTCAATGGCTTACACATTTTAAAATGAACTAAAATCTCTAAGGACCTATTCCTTTGGAAAGAAAAAAATAACACATTTTAAAATAGTATCTAATGGAAAGTCTATTTAAATCATAATGGATCATAGCTGTCAACTTCAAATAGTGTTCTTTCTTCTTAACAGCTTAAGTTTACACACTGGAGCAACACCACAAATGCAGATGCTACAAAGGGAGCTACGAAAAAATATATATTTTATTCACAGCACTTTGCACATAAACTTTTCCTTCTGCCAATCTGTGTGGAGTTGAAAATAAAGGATGCTAACATGCACATTGTGCAGCACATCTAAAAAAGAGAAAACACTTTACTTGAGTGAAAATTCATTTACTGAATATCTGGGAAAATGCATATCCACTGTACTCCAAATTTACTTCTAAGTGACAAAAATACTATATGAAATGGAAAAAAATTAAATATGATTTAATCAATAGCTGATTACCTTTAAAACTTGGGGCTTCTTTTCCCTCTGGGGCCTCTTGTTTTCCTTTATAACCTAAAAAAAATCAAATTGCAAAATGAACCTCCGTTTAAGAAAAAAATGAACTCCCACCCCCTAAAAAATTTTGGCTATTTCTCTATAAAACTAGTTATACCATTTAAAATCATCAACATGTTTTCTAAGCAGAACCTAAAGAGCTTATGTAAAATGTATACTTTAAAAGTCACTGAAAAAAAAAAAGCCTTGCATAAAGATGAAGTAGGGAAATACCCTTTTTTCCCCTTAAAGTCTGTCTTAATTAGCCTCTGCATTCTTCACGGCGAAGCCCACGAGGTAGCCATCTTGCTTGCTTCTGCAGAGGAAGCCTCTACAGTGGAACAGTTCTGCAAACTGCTTTTTGGTATTATTATCATGGTGTTTAAAGGCAGCCCTGGCCTGCCAGCACTGTAGAAGTGCTGGGCATGCCTTTTGCAAAAACAGCCCCACAAAGAGTGCAGCCAATGGCAATGCAGAGCTTAGCAACTCCAAAGTGATCTTCTCTGCCTAGCCTTCCTAGACAAAGGATCTCCTGTGCAGCTCTGCTCTCACCACAGGACACAGGCAGCCACAAGCTGCGACATGGAGTTCTCTGCAGAGGATCTGGTCGCAATGAATTCACAGGAGGCTTCAGCAAAAACAATGCACACAAATCCCCCAGGTCTCCACCATCGGATCGATGGCGGAGTCTCCCTGATTAGTAACCTCTTGGTGGCTCGGAGGGCAGGTCTACGGTGGGAGGAGAAGGGGGGGCTGTGCAGCACTGCCTCCAACATACAGAAGATATAACTGAGCTGTGGTGCCGGGGGCAGTATTTGGACTTGATGAAATTCTGGAAGGTATTGTGCATTTTTACTTTATAAGGCAAGGCTAAATATTGGCGATATTTAAGGCAGGGAGGTTATGTGAGGACAGTGTAGGCTCAGCTGTTGGGCTGCGTGTCTCATTCCTCCGGAACCACACCTCTCTGCAGCAGGCGCTTTGCCCAGAAACACAGCAATTTGATTTCTGTCAATAAATGTCCAATGACAAAGGCGGGTTTAAAAAAAAAAAATAAAGCCACTTAAAAGAAAAAGGACAGGATAAAGACATGAAGTCGGGGGAGGAGTTTTTAAAATACACTTGCCACTCTGGCTGGTGAGAAAATCTCTCTCCCTCTTGCTCTGGACACTTCTGGTGACCTTCATTTCCCAAAGAAATCTCTCCCTCATATCTTTGGGACAAAGAAGCACCTTTGGCTTTGGTCCCTCTGTCTACCAAGAGGAACTGTCGCTGAGCATCCCTCCATGGAGATGCTAAGCAGGTTAGCCCCACATGGAGCCGGTCTGCATGCCAGGCGGATGGTCAGAGAGCTACATACTCCCCAAGGACTGAGACCTGAGCCAGAGGTGAACAGCCACCCACACTTACACACCTGGACTGTCCCCATGCCCAGTGGGTGGTAGGTGCTGGAAGAGCTTGGCACCATAGCTGGAACTTGCCAGTTCCTAGGAATGACAGACCCGGAGGACTCTACCTCCCTCCCTGTAGCTCTCTGGCGATGCAATAGTGGCAGTAGAGCAAGAACCAGTACAGCTGCTGTGAGCTGGCAAGTCTCAAGGTCACTGCCAACGTTCAGGACTGAGGCAGGTCTCAGCCCCATCATAGCCACCTTGACAGTTACACAGAGCTTGGGAGGACAGCCTCAGCTCCCTCCTCACAGGACCAAACTTTCAGCAGCGCATTTGGGGATTGGTGGGAGGGTCTCCCTGGCTGCTCAGCCAAAGATGGGTTTTCCGCTTGCACTTGGATTCAGAACAGATTCCCACAACCAGAAATCGGGCCGGCCAGACAGCCTGTATTTCATCACCCTTGATTCCTAGCCTTTCAGTTTGCCCCAAAAGCATGTTTTCCATTTTAGAATGGGAACTCCAACACGCGTTGTTTTTCTCTTTAAACTACCTCTCCCTCACCCACCCAAAATTTTTAATAAATACCCTCAAAATTTTTAATAAATATAAGAAGCAAGCCGACTGTAGCAAAACCAGTGGATTCTGACCTAACCACATCCACCAGCACACACTGAGCCTGCACTAAGAAGCTCTCTAGGGAATGAAGCAACCACGAAATGGGTAGGAAAACAGGGTCAAACACAACAAGATTTGAAAATGAGTGCAAGATATTTTCTTAAAAATAGGTGTAAACTCTACATTTCTTTTTCTTTGAAGTTACTTTTGTGATAAAATATTCTAACAGAAAATTTGTTATTTTGCCATTTTTAAGCATACAATTTAGTAGTATTAAGTACATTCACAATGTTGTACAACTACCACCATTCACCATTTCCAGAACCTTTTTATCCTTCCCAACAAACAACTCCTCATTTGTCTTCTCCTAGCCACTGCTAACTTATATTCTACTTTTCATCTATATCAATTTGCCTATTCTAGGTACCTCATATAAGTGGTATCACACACAATATTTTTCCTTTTGTGTCTGGCTTAACATTAGCATAATACTTTCAAGGCTCATCTATGTTGCAAGATGTATCAGGATTTCACTCTTTTTTAAGGCTGAATAATATTTCATTGGGTGTATATGCACCACATTTCATTTATCCATTCTTCCGTTGATATACATTTCAGTTGTTTCCACCCTTTGGCTATTGTTAAGTACTGCTATGATAAGGGGTGTACAGTCCTGGAAGGTGGCTCAGGTGGTTGGAAAGGCAACGTGCACATCTAAAGATTGCGGATTCCTTCCAGGTCAGGGCACAGACCTTAGGCTGTGGGTTCAATACCGTGTCAGGGTGGGGTTTTTTTTTTTCTCTCTCTCAAATCGATAAACATATCCTTGGATGAAGTATCTATTTGAGTCCCTGCTTTAAATTTTTTTGAGTATATATCTTGAAATGGAAGTGTTAGATCATCATTTATTTATTTATTGACTTCAGAGAGAGAGAAGAGGGGAGAAAGAGAAACATCAATACATTGTTCCATTTATTTATGCATTCATTAGTGTTTTTTTCTTAATTTTTTTTTTAAATAATTGAGTTTAGAGGGAGAGGAAGAGAGAGAGAGATTTGTTGTTCCACTTATCTATGTATTCATTGGTTGCTTCTTGTATGCGCCCTGACAGGGAATCGAACTCCCAACCTTGGCATGTTGTGACATCGCTCTAACCAACGGAGCTACCTGGCCAGGGCCTAAATATAATTTTTTAAAAGCATCAACATTTTCCCAGGTTTGTTGCTCAATATTTAGCAGAGTGGCCATGATCTATTGATATATTTACATATTTAAAATTAATCTATTACCTAAGTGATCCATGTGTTTGCCTGAGCATCTACATTGGTGAAAAGTTCATTTTTTAGAGCCTCATGAACAGGCATTTCCATTGCTTGAGATACTCACGGAGCCATACAACACTACCCTTAGCAACCTAAGCAAACATCAAGGGTCTGCGTGCAGTGTTCCGTAAAATGTATAAAGCCAAAACTCTTTTTAAATTGTTGTTCAAGTACAGTTGTCTCCATTTTCCCGCCACCACTTTTCCCTGCCTCAAGCCAAAACTCATCCAAGCTAAATATGAGAATTAATGAAAATGACCAGAACTAACATTAACTCCAAATATCCAACTGGTGCTACACCATGAAGCTCTGCACTTGTCTGAACACAGAATAGATTGATAACCTCTATTGACTGTGACCATCTGTCGTATACTTTAAGATTTGACAGTCTCAGCTCAGGGTTTAGGTGAAAAGAACTTTGATGGAGAGAATTCTAGCAGAGAAATTGAAGGTCAAGAAAACCATTTTCTTATTATTTAGGGTAAAGTACATACAACTAGATCCTGTGGCAAGTATGAGCAATTATAAATTAAGAAACCTTATGTTATAGTCCTACGTATTCAGAACTTATGTTTGTCACTTAAATCTGTTTTTCCCACAATGGATCATGATTATTAAATTACATGCATTGATATTCAATTTTGTAATAACACAGGTATATTACGTTCTTTAAAATGAGTCATATTATAAAATGAAATCTTTTCTCTTAAAAAAATCACATGATTATAATAGAAATTAATAAAATCAGAATATTTAGTCCAACTACTACTTTATTTCATAAACAAACTAAGCCCTAAAGAAGTAATATTAATTATCTCAGGCTATACAGCAAGTTAAAACTTGACTTGAGCCTAGTTCTAACCATCTAAGCTGTTCTCTCTACAATTTCTCTTCATTTTCAATACCCAACAATAGACATTTGTAAATATCCCAAAATAATCTTACAAGAAATGTTTTTAGGGGGAACACTTTGTAAAGTATATGATTATCTAACCACTGTGTTGTACATTTGAAACTAATACAAAATAATATTGAATATAAACTGTAATTGAAAAAATTTTTAATTAAAAAAAAGTCTTCAAAACCACATGCCTAATTCTTAGGATAGAGAAATAACTCAGATATAGAGAAGACTGGTATTTTATTTTAATTCTCACCCAAAGATCTGAGGATATGTTTTTACTGATTTTTAGAGAGAGAGGAAAGGAGAGAGAGAAAAACATCAATGTAAGAAGTATCAATCAGTAGGCCCCTTGTCTGAGGATCAAACCTGCAGCCTGGGTATGTGCCCTGACTGCAACCTTTTGGTGTAAGGGACCACGCCCCAACCTACTGAGCTAGAAGGGACAGGGTAAGAAAATTGGTGTTTTATTTTACTTTTTTTCCTAAAGGTTTTGATGCAACAGAGAAACACTGATCGGCGGCCTCCCATCCGAACTCCAACCAGGATGAACTTGCAACCCAGACCTGTACCCTGACCCAGAATTGAGCTGATGACTTTTTGCCCTGCATGACGCTGCCCAACTGAGCCACACCAGTCAGGGCAAGATTGTTATTTTAAATCAACATTACATTAGGTATGCTTTTGAAAAAAAATACGTTTTGTGGCTTCAGAGATAAATTTATGGATAATTTCAAAATTCTACTTCCTAAGCATAAGAAATTATGTACACACAAAAAACTAGACATACAAACAGTGCCTAGGTGGAGTCTTCTAAATTCATCTCAAATAATTCACTCTTCCTCAAAACTGACATCTCTGCAGCACAAAATTCTTCCAGTATTAGCCATACTCTCCCATGAAATCTTGTCTATTTCTCTTCTCTTCTTGTCTATTGGTGGACGGGGCGGAGGAGTCATAGATTTTTGCGGTGATAAATGCATGAAGATATTCTAAGACTACATAGAATCTTTTGTAAACTTCTGATCAATAAGAATAAGGAGCCCTGGCTGGTGTGGCTCAGTGGATTGAGTACCGGCCTGCAAACCTAAGGGTCGTTGGTTTAATTCCCAGTCAGGACACATGCCTGAGTTGTGGGCCAGGTCCCAGGTAGGGGGCACACAAGAGGCAACCAAACATTGATGTTTCTCTCCCTCCCTTCCCTTTTCTCTAAAAAAAAATAAATCTAAAAAAAAAAGAATACGGAAAGTTAGTTCACATTTTTTCTTCTGAGATTTAGGAACCTGGAATACGAACACTAGAAATATTCCTGGTTGATTTAGTCAAGTGCCATATTTTGCCATATATAATGTGCTCCCACATTTTTGGCCCAAACTTTGAGGGGGAAAAAAAATCTTTCATTTTAATTTTTTAATTTAATTTTTAAATTATTTATATTTAGATACTTGCTTTTTTGTATTATAAAAGAATTTGAGCATTTATTTTTGAACATATTATGGTACAAGAAATTTTATGTAACAAATAATTAGAAAACATAAGAACAGGTACAAGGTATTTCAGGTTCTACCCATGTATAATGTGCATCCTTATTTTTTCCTCAAAAATTTGGGCAATTTTGTACACATTATAGATGGCAAAATATGGTAATCATAGGCTGGGTATAGATAGGCAGCTAATCCCCTCGCACAGCCTTTCCCTGGCTCCCCACCCCATTTCTTCCCCAAGGCTTATCCACAGCAGCCCCTTTGCCCCCTGGGGGCCAGGTCCACCTACTGCCCACCCCGCTCCCTCTACCAGTCCTGCTTTACTGCAGGTAAAAAGAACCGCTCTTCAGGAGCAAGAGTTAAGGAACAATTAACGGAAGATCCTCAACAGTTGCCAAGTGCAACTCATTGACAATGAGATGAAACATAAATAACGCCAGAGACTAATGGGACTAAAATACCACCTCTCCCCAGTTTCAAAACAATTCTTAGTACTAACTTGAAATTGACAGGCCTAATCCCTCAATTTAGAGCCTATATCTATTAATTTGGAGAGAAATCCAATAACGGCATCTATGAGCTTTTGTCAAAAACAAAGAAATCACAGAGTACACTGTTTAGAAAAATTTCCCCTTTTGTGAATAACATATTAAAATTCACTTCTCATTATTGTTAGTCTGTCCCAGGTATTTTATAATCAATATGCTTTTTAAAAAAAAAGTTCTGTACCTTCAGACTCCTTCTCTATGTCTTTCATGCCAGAACACTGACAGATAAACTTAGATTTAATATCCATTGTACCCTCAATTCTTGGATAATTTAATGGTCTCATCATAAAAATTTATTGTTTCTCTGAGAAGCTCAAAGTATTTTACACACACACACACACACACACACACAAATTTCTTTCTGAGAAAGTCAGATCTAGGTATCTCCTAAATTTAGCAAAATCAAACTTAAAATTATTGAACAAACCTTAAAACACTCTTCTATATCCAAAAATTTGTTCCTTAAAATGTTAATTCATTTCTTTACAATGAACCTCCCCCAACTAATAAGCAAAAACCCTTACAACAACTTAATAAATGTTGGGCACCTCCAACATGCAGACATAATTCTGGGCCTGTCCGCTGGAAGCTACCGTCTCAGGATAAACAGAAACACACACACAGTCACAATGTGCTGCAGAATGGGGATGAGCCCAGAAAGCCACAATGGACACAGATGGCTCCTGAGAGGAAGTGACATTTCCACTGAAACCTAAGGATGAGTAAGTAGGAGCTGGTGAAATATAGAGGGAGAGAGAAAGGTATGGGGTCCTGACTGAGGTAACATGTGCAAGGACACTGGAAGCATTGTGGCTACTGTGAGTTCACAGACCAGTCTGGTGTGCGAGGGAGAAAAGCATACAAACAGACGTAATACCACTTAGGTAGGAAGGTATGGTTCACTGCACATGCATATGAGAGGATAGAATCAGCCTTTAATTCTCTACCATTCCAGTTTGAAATGTTACCTTTTTTGGTCCTTTCAAAAGCTAACACTGATGCTCCTGTTAAGCTGACCATTATAAATATTAGCCATCTTTTCAAGGGAAGAACTAAGGAGAGGTGATAAGTTTGCCCCAGGGTTCAAAAGCCTTGCTTTTAAGACAGAAAACATCCCGAGTAACTAAATCTCCTAATCAGAGAATTCGTGTATGTATATAAGATGTTTTTGTTGAGGTGACATTAATTATTCAAGAAGCATAAAATTCCCTCATTTTTTTAAAACTCATTTACTAGAGTCTCACACAATCTATAGAGAAGCAAGACTTGTCTGCCCAGAAAGAAGTTACTATTTCACCTGGGTAAGTGTACTGGGCAGGTGCTTCTATGTTTGGAGTAAGGGATGCCCTTCCTTCCTTCATTCTTGAAGAACAGAGAATACCAACTATATTAGAAGCACTGCTTAACACCAGTGGGATCTCTGACTTAATGAATAACTCTTTTTCCATGGGGCTTAACTTGCCAGTGAGCCCTACCATTTATAATGGAATGCCTACAATTAATTTTTTTCCAAAGTCTATTTGCTTTTCCTGCTATCTAAATAATTATTTAATGGGCACATTAGCTCTTGTTTAAAATAAAATTAGTTCTTGTTTAAAATTAACTGTCATCGAGGTAAATGGTCCTCGATGTTATAACTAGAGACTTTTCTGTGTTTGAAGGGGATCCTTTGAGCTGTCAAATGGAAAGCCCTTTAGGAGTACCTTGTGGGGTAGGGAGGAGATACACTTGCTGTAACAAGAAAACAAAAACGTTATTTTCACCACAGTCCTTCTTAGAAATCAATAGATAAGGAGCTGAAGCTCCTAATTTTATTAACTGTTCAGGTTTAAATGAAAAACTTGCCTATCTTTATTACAAATGTTTTAGCATAAATAATTATAATGGGGTTTCCATAGGTGCTCTTAATGGCTGGTTAATAAAACTCAATTCTCCCCACAATCTGTTTGATTTACCTTACTTCCAAATACTTATTAAGTAAGGACTTTAGCTCTTAATGTTTAAAATTATATAAATAAATTTTTTTACTAGATATTTATAAACTATGAATTGATATTTTCCTTGCCCGTAACATCAGTTCCTTCAAGCACATCATTTGAGAATATGTCAAACTGCATTCATTAACGCTGTGATTAAGTTTTTAACTTTATGAACATATGACCCTATTTTTACAGGGCTACTTTTGCTAATCATCACCATAAATGAAGTGTTCCTGGGTTTTGGGAAGATGAAGAATCACTGTACCCAACAATTCTCTTAATCACTAACTATGCTTGTAATAAAATTACTTTAGATGTTTGAAAAAATATTATTTCCTCTTCACCTGTCCACCTCAATACAGTATATTATATAATATCAAGTTATTATCTTCTACAAAATCAGTATGTCCCCAGTGGCATCCAAATTCCAATGCTGTTATTAACTATAGGTGTAGGACCTTGAGCAAGTCAACCAGCGGAAGCCTCAATGAGGAACAATGCTGACAGTAGGTTAATACTCTAACAGCTATGTAAAGAGCGTGTTATGGCACCTGACCTCCAGGTGGTTTATTGCAGCAATGGAGAATCATGGCTGTCCATAACTGAGAAAACTATATACAAATAAACAATGTAATGAGCAATTAAAACTCATTTACTATAAAAAGTGGAGGTATTCAAGCACACACTATTTTGGGATATTGGAACCTCTCCTAGATAAATATATTACCTGCTAGAGTTGGGGCATGTTATTTCCACCATATCATCATAACATAATTTTACATTTATTAGTTAAAAAGAATATGAAATTTTCACTTCCAGTCATACAAGAAACAATAATTTGGAACAACCATCCTACTGAAGACAATTAGAAAAGCTACACAAAATATAAAAATATCTTGGAGGCAGGCATAGAAGAGTGAACAATTACCATGATAGTGTAGAATTACCAGAGCAGGATTCAGAGCAGAATGAGGTCCAGGGGTGGTGAAGATGTTTTAAGTAAAAATTAAAAATAGAGAGGAAGAGTTAAAAAGATGGCTAAAGAAAAATGTAACCTTGAAATTAAAATGCAGAAGCAGTGAAATTGGCATACTCAAAAGTGTATTTAAATATTTGATTCATTTTCAAAACAAACCTATAAAATTCTTACACATTTCTTTCCAAGTTTTGCATAGATGAAAGATAGCAACAATAACCTTAGCATGACTATCCTCAATCTACCTCCTAGCCCCGCACCCTTCCATCATTCAGGTACTTCACATTTTGCTCTTGCCCCAGCTCTGAGACGTGGTGGTTAAAATGAGCGCATATCATCCAAGCCAAGGGTTCTAATCCCAGATCAACTGTGTTTGTTCTTAGACAAGTTACTTGGCCTCTCTAACCCTCATTGTCTTACTTTATACATTGGGGAAAGAATATACATTTCATGGGATTGTTGTAAGGATTAAATGAGACAATGAGTATGTCTGTGCTTAATGCAGTACTGGGTAATCAAGTAAGTACTCAGTACATGACAGTTGTTATTATCTCCTTCAGTTGTCAGTGTCTATTATATACCAGTTCCATATTTATGATGATCAAGATTATTCAATTCAACCAATATTTGTTTGGTGTCTACCAAGTGACAGGCACTACATAGAAAGAGAAATGAAAGGTAAGAAAAAAAAAAACAACTCTAGCTTCTTTAGGCAAGCCAGTGAAGTTATACATAGTAAAATGTAAAGTTCACTTGTACCTTTGAAAAACAAAATTAAAAAAAAAAAGATTAAACACAGCAACCAAAGAATAGATAAAACAGAATCCATTGAAATTGAAAAGTTGTTTTAAAGGAGATTACAAGAGTGAAAAGACAACTCTTAGAAAATGTTTGTAAAACACATTTGTTAGGGGTCTAGTATCCAGAATATATAAAGAACAAAAAGACATTTAACCAAATTTTGAAATGAGCAAAGGACTTTGCTGAGGTCTGAGTGTGTCCCCCCAAAATTCATGTTAAAATTCTAACGCCCAATGTAATGCTATTAATAAGGAGGGACCTTTCAATCCGCTTAAGTCATGAGGATGGAACCCTGCTGAATGGGATTAGTGCCTTATAAAAAACAGTTTCAGATCCCTAGATTCTTTCATCACTTAAGGACACTGTGAGGAGAAGCAGGCCATGGGAGAAAGTCTTGACCATGCTGGCATTTTGATCTTGGACTTCCCAGACTCCAGAACTTTGAACCAAGTACTGATACATGCCACAACAGGGATTAGCTTTGAAAACATTATGCTAAGTAAGCCAAACACAAAAGACCAATTATTGTATGATTTCATTTATATGAAATGTCCAGAAAAGGCAAATCCATAAATACAAAAGCAGATTAGTGGTTGCCAGGAACTAGAGGAGCAATGACGAAGAGTGGCTGCGTAACGTACTGTGTTTCTTTTGGGGGTGATGAAAATGTTCTAGGCCCTGGCCCGGTGGCTTGGTTAGTTGGAGCATCATCCCTTACACCGAAATAGGCTGTGGATTTGATCCCCAGTAGGGGCACGTAAAGGAGCAACTAATCAATGTCTATGTCTGTCTGTCTGTCTGTCTGTCTCTCCCCCTTCCTCCCTCCCCCTTCTCCCTTCTTCTCACTCTAAAATCAAAAAACATCCTTGGATGAGTATTAAAAAACAAAAAAACAAAAAGCAAAAGAAAATGTTCTAGAATTAGTGGTCATGGTTGTACAACCACATAATATACTAAAGACCACTGAACTATATACTTTCAAAAAGTGTTTTATGCCCTGATCCCTGAGGTTCAGTCAGTTGGGCATTGTCCCACAAAGTGAAAGGTCGCAGGTTCAATCCGTGGTCAGGGCATATGCCTGGGCTGTGGGTTCAGTCCCTGATTTGGGCTTGTACAGGAGGCAACCAATCGATGTTTCTCACCCTCTTTTTCATTCCCTTCTCCTCCCTCTAAAAATAAATAAATTAAAGCTATTTTTTTAAAAGTGTTTTATGATATGTGAATCAAATTTGAAATCATTTTTCAAGAAAAGATTGTTTAATTATCCTTTATCATAGTGGAAAGAGTGTTTCTACTACTTGTTAGCTATGGAGAATTAAACACATTTGTATTTAATTTTTTACCATATTTTTAATCGAATTTATTGGGGTGACACTGGTTAATAAAATTATATAGGTTTCAGGTGTACAATTCTGTAACACATCATCTGTATATTGGATCATGTGTTCACCACCCCAAATCAAGTCTCTGTCCATCACCATTTACCCCCCGATACTCTCTTTTACCTCCCCCTACCTCCCTTTCCCTCTGGTATCACCATGCTGTTGTCTGCATCTGTAAAGGTTGTTTTGTTTTGTTTCATTTTTGCTTAAGCCCTTCACCTTTTAAACACATTTTTAAAAGAGGGTTTCTGGCCCAACCAGTATGGCTCAGTGGGTTGGGCGCCATCCCGCAAAGCAAAAGGTTGCCAATTGATTCCAGGTCAGGCACATGCTTGAGCTGTGGGTTCAGTCCCTGGTCAGGGCATGTGCGAGAGACAACTGATCAATGTTTCTCTTTCACATCACTGTTTTTCTCCCTTCCTTCCCCTCTCTCTAAAAATAAATAAATAAAATTTCTTTTTTTTTTTAAGTGGTTTCTATTTCCTAGTCTGCAAAATGAGAGTCCTAATTACTTCCACACCATGGATCACTGTCAGAATCAAATACGGTAACATTAAGCCCTTTAGCACAGTGTCTGGTCCATTGCAGACCCACACTAAATATTAATTTCTTTTCTTTGCTAGATTCCTATATTTCAAGTTCAAGTTTAAATTTTGTTAAAAGTTTATGGACTCAATTAACAATGAAGACATAGTTTCCTGGTTGTCGGTTCTTTGAGAGATAAATTAAACATTATCTTGTTTTCCTGATTTTATACATTTTTGTTTAATATCTCGTAGTACACTAGAAGCGTCCCTAGAAAATTAGGTGAAGAAGGTAATTTAATTTCTCTGTTGTCCAGTAGACAAATCTCCCTGCAATCTGTATTAACTTCTAAATAAGTTTTTTACTCCTACAACTGAAGAAACTAACACACAATTTTCTCTCTAAATCTGAACTATTATATATCAACTCCATCCAAAATTCCATGGCTTGGACTGTGGGTTTGCACTGTCTTGTCCTCCCACTTCCTCTTGCCTTTATCTCTCTTTTTAAGGGAAAATTTGCCACAGAATGGTGCCGCATATGAAATATGATATGAAAATAAGCTATATAGTGTAAATGTGCAGAATACAACAGAAACACCGAAACCTCTCATTACACAAGGACAAGAAAATAACTGGCATTGTTGTGTTGCTGGAAACCACAAATATAATTCTTTAGGATATGGGAACAGTGGAACAAACTCATTAATAATGCATCTTAATTCTCCAGCAGGAAAAACTGCTTTTGCATTTTGATGGCCACTTCCAAGGACTTTAGTTACTTTCCTCTAAATAACAGGAATCAAGTGGCAGGAGGGAAACAGATAAAAGTAATATGCAAATCTCTAAAAGGATGTTAACAGTAACTGCCATGTTTAAGTATATACCATGTAGCAGGAACTCTGCCTGACCCTGTATGGTGTCTCTTCTGGTCATGGCCCTCTTGCTTCACTGGTCTGATTACCACAATGTTACAAACAGACCCATTTTTATATTGATAACCACATCGGGGAATACCAAAAGTCTTTAGTGTAACAGTTTTTTACTTAGCCAGTTGTCAATTTCATTCTTTCCACATCTTCAAAAAGTGGTGATTAATTTCCTTGTTTTTCTTTTGGAGAGTAGATCTGACTTACATTTCCGTGAAATCTAACACAAGCGATAGACCAGCTCTCCAGAAAAATGCATATAAAAATATGTTGCTTATAATTCTGAGGAGATGAGATCAGCTATGGACCATCTTTCCAGAAAAAAGAATATAAAAACAATATGTTGCATATAAATTACGAGGGGATGGGATCAACGGAGCACTGCAGCCCATCCAGATTACAACCCTCTGATGCAGAAGTTCTATTTTTATGATTTCTGAAACATATGAAAGATGAATGTTGGGATCCAGTCTTAAGAATTCTTGACTGGTAACCAAAAATATGTGGCAAGTTTAGTAAGACTAAAGTACTCATATAATAATAGAAAATTTAAAATTGTTTTTTTCCATAGCAGCTAAAAATACACCAAGTATCTAATCTGATGGGGACAGTATCCAGTCATTAATTAGAAGATGTGCTAAAATGCCAGCTCAATCACAATCTTTGAGAGAGTATTAAGATGTGTTTACCAAAAAGAATGTAACTGCAAGTTTAGTTTCTAATTTTGGAAGAAGGAAAGTGACCTACCTGACTTTCTAAAATATCTGGTTTCTAAAAGTGGTCAAGATTAAGAAATCATTAGGCAGTAACTCATTAGCAAAATGCTAAATGTGGTTATGCTAATACTTTTAGTTTAGAATAAAAGACTAATGATTCCAGTGTCAAGGAAATAATATGAAACGGGAACCAAGATTTATACAAATAAAGTCCACTATGATATGAAAAATTTTAGGAAACTTGAAGCATCCAGAAAAAAAATTAGTAGGTTATGTTTATATATGCACATATTTTCAAAATCCTTACAAGTTTTTTACTACAAAGAAAAATGCTGATGATATACTGAATGAAAAAAGGAAAAGAAAAAAATGTACCCAATTGATTTCAACTATATTATTTTTTTAATGCAGAAAAAATACTGGAAACAAATATACCAATATATTCATAGTAGTTACCTCTTGGTAGTAGGATTATACTTTCTTTCCTTGTTTCCAAACTTTCAAAATGCAGATTATATTGCTTAGATTTAATATGTTTCATTATTTTTTTATGTAAAAATTCAAACCACATAGAAAAATTTAAGCCCTGCCTGCATAGCTCAGTTAGCTAGAGCGTCATACAGACATTCCAAGGTTGCGTGTTAGATTCCCAGTCAAGGTACATAAAAGAATCAACCAATGAGTGCATAAATAAGTGAACAACATATAGATGTTTCTCCCACACCCCACACTTCCTCTCTCTCTAAAAGCCAATAAATAAAAATTTTTAAAAAAGAAAAATTTAAGCAAAAAGTTAAAGTCACATATTTTCTAATACACCCCTCCTCCATTAAAAAAAAAAATCTAATCCTCAGAGGTAAACACTGTAACAGTTTGGTTTGGTAGATATCTTTATAGAATTTTTTAAATAAATTCCATTTACAATTAGAAAAATACATAATTTAGAGTTTTCATGTTCCTTCTCCTTTAGAATTTTGAGTTGTCCAAACTTTGCTTCTTGGGATAACTCAATCACAAATGCATATGACAGTAATTTTAAACAACATAAGCAGCAACTTTTCTAAAACACATTTTTAAAGTACTCTACACCTTCCTTAAAACCTTGTGCTCAAATCTTCTATTTGAATTTCTATTACAGATATCGCATGATCTAATATATTTAGTACTTGAAAATGACATGTACAAACTGAACCCCAAAATGTTTTAGGGTACTAGCTGCTAAGATGAAAAATTAACTACATATGGGATACAATATTTTTAAGATCATATTTATTTATTTTTTAGAGACAGAAGAAGGGAAGAAAAAAGAGAGGGAGAGAAACATTGATATAAGAGAGAAATAGCAACTGCTTGCCTCTCGCAATCTCCCAAACAGGGACCTGGCCCTCAACCCTGGCATGTGCCCTGACTGGGAATCAAACCAGTGACCTTTCAGTTTGTGGGATGACACCCAAACCACTGAGACACGTCAGGACTGGAATACAATTTTTTTTTAATATTAAAAAAAAAGATTTTTATTTATTTATTTATTTTTAGAGAGAGGGGAAGGGAGGTAGAAAGAGAGGGAGAGAAATATTAATGTGTGGTTGCCTCTCACACACACCCTACTGGGGACATGGCCCGCAACCCAGGCAGGTGCCTTGACTGGGAATCAAACCAGCAGCCCTTTGGTTTGCAAACCAGGGCTCAATCCACTGAGCCACACCAGCCAGAGCTGGGATACAGTTTTTTAAAGAGACATTGGTATATGGGAAATAGACTGCATCTTATGTTTTTGATCGGATTTCATTCACACATTCAGTCAGTCATTCCTTCAGCAAACATTTGTTGAGACTACAGTATGTGCTAGCATCCTGTAAATCCTGGGATTGGGCTTTAGGAGCAAATGAAACATCTCATTTCTAATTACTGCTTTCTCTGTAGAATACTATGTGCTTCTTTTAAAAACAGTGACTCACTGTTAATGGGACATAATTAAATCAGAAAAGAGCAAGTTTTCTCTTTTGCTGCTTTCGTAACAGACATGAAAAGCAGATACCTTGCCAAGACTTTCTGGATATTCACTTGACCACTGAGTCTCATTGTCAAGGTAATGATATGAATTGCCTAAATTAGTTTGACTTATTTGCTAGTTCTCTTATTATGATAATAACATAAAAAGACAAGATCCCTCCTTCTCCCCTTCCTAGTAACAATTGTGCTACATCCATCATAGAGCTACAATGGCTGACTACTTTATACGGAAAATGAGTTTTGAAGCTTGAAAACCACTCTTGAATACTACTTGGGAATGAAAAACCAAGAGAATGACCAGCAAAAAGAGATGTGGAATTAAATTCCATAGCAAAATAAACATGTAACACACTATGGTGCTGACTATTACATAATAGTATAACTTGGATTATGCCAATGCTAGATAAAGGTGTTAGCCCATTTCACACATTTATTTCCTGAATGAAATGATAATACATAAAATGGCAAGGTAGGATTAGAACCATAGTAATAAGATTCCAGAAATTAACACCCACAGGTAAAAATCAATCAACACCAGCATATAAATTATTGTTGACATGCTTGGGATTTAAAGATGCAGAGACCCCAGACCCCAAAGGTTTTTTTTTTTTCTTTATGGTCAGCTCTGTGGTTAGGTATGCTACTGAAGTCTCAGTAGTATCCAAAGAGATTCCTTAAAGGCATATTTAAGGACATATAACATCTGCCCTCAATTGAAGGAGTTGGTAGCAAAAATTTGTTCCATATGTCATATACAACATACACCAAAATGAGATCCGGCTGCTGGAAAACATTAAGAAAAGCAGTGGCTAGGAGAGGCTTGTCCCAGCCCCACTCCCACTAAAATGGATAAAATAAAAGGTGTGTCAACCAATTCTGAAATTACATATTTGGAACTAGACTGTTAACACATACATTTTCCATAAGATAGTGGAGAGTCACATAATATTACTTTCAGATTTCCAAGCACAACATAAGTAGCTACTACTATTTTTCCAGGTGGCATTTGCATTAGGTAAGAAGTAGCATGGTAATACACAGCATACTTTACAGTGTTACCTAGTACACTGCTATTTAACCTACCCAAACATATAACAACTCTTTAATATTTTGGGGAGGGAATCAAATTAACTAGAATACATATAAGAGAAGCTGTTTCATTTTGGCAACACACTGCTCATTTAGTCATTCAATTAATGTTAATTAAATGTGTTATACTATACCAAGACATAAACCTAAAGATATATAACGCAATACCTCACCCTCAGAAGCATAGCTACAAAAAAACTAGATTTTTGTTTTCTTCTAATATTACATACTAAAAATTATTTGTGTATGTGTAGCCTGGTCAAAACACCTATGACCTACTCTCCATGTCTTTAAAAAGTACCTCCCTCCTGCTTTACTTCTATCACTACTTAAAAAATAGGGTAATATATGTCTCAAAATGCTAAATTAAAAATACACATGAGGAATACATAGCCAAGAGCAAGTTCCTAGATGACTAGGAGTTATATAGTGTTTTAATTATCTGCATTTCTAAATGTGGAGAACGTTGAAATAAGCTTGGCAGAAAAATAACATTTTATCTCCTGGTCAAAAGATATCTCTGGAAAGACTATCTAAGCACCTTGTTGTACAATTAAAAGAAATTCAATCTTATTATGAGAGACAAAAATGCAATTCATGACCCAAAAAATAAGTCAAAACTGTTTTTACTTCTCCCAGAGATTAGTAGTTAACATTTTGAGAAACGGCATATGCCTTAAGGGACTAAGTACGTTTTACAGAAAAAAAATTCTAAGAGTTCTGTTTCATCTAACCACTAACAAAAAACTAACCAAATATTAGCATTTTAAAACTATAAGTGTATTTTCTCTTTCTCACTCCAACTCTCCATAAGTAAAATAATTCTAATGTGAAAAACAAATACATAAAATATATTTGCTTATCAATATCCTTAGGTATCAAAGCAAAGGGTCTTCAATCATTAATAATAGCATCAAATAAACCTCTTAAAATGATATAAAAGTATCAAATACGTAGGAATAAAACTAATGAAATTACTCCATTTGGAAATTAAAAAACATTATTGAAAAAAATTAAATAAGACTTACATAAATAAAAATATAGCATGATTTGTATATCAACTATACTTGAATTTAAAATTAATTAATTAATTCAAAAATTTAAAAATATATGTATACTATAGTCATCAACTGGAAGATTCAATGTTGTGAAAATGTCAAACTCTCCAAATTAATGCATAAATTCAACATAATTACAATAAATACCTTAGCAGGGTATTTTGGTGGAAGTTTACAAACTGAATATTTTTAATTAAAATGCAAAGAACCAAAATAAAAACACCAAACCTCCAAATCAATATGGAAGAATAAAGCTGGAGGACCAGTTTGTAAGACCAGTTATAAAGCCTGATAAATAAAGACAATTTAGACATGAGAGTAGGCAAAAAGATCAGTGAAACAGAATCTAGAAACAGATCCAGAAATAATGAATCACCTGATTTATGACAAAGTTGACATTGTAGTATCAGGGAAAGGATGGTAATTTCAGTAACAGTACTGGTCAGGTCAATATACATATAAAAAAGAATGAATCTTGCCTCCTACCTCACACCATACACAAAAGTCAATTCCAGATATATTGTGCATCTAAATGTGAAAAGTTATGAAAGGTAATTAAAAAAAAAAAAAGAGGACATCTTCATGACACTGAAATTGGCAAAAAAAGACAAATTTTTCTTAAACAGGACATAAAAAGACATCAGAAGGGAGAGGACTGGTAAATTGGACTAAAGTTAAGAATTTCTGTTCATTAAAAAGCATAATTAAGAGTGAAATAGGTAAAGATAGCAGTAATTACATATTCAACAAAGGATTTATAGGAATAAATCATAGTGAATTCATAGATCAAACATAAAAAGGCATCCCTCACTGTGATCTTTTGAAAGCCAGCCCTCGACACAAGGGTTTGAAAAGAAAATAAATAAATAAATAAATAAATAAATATATTAAAAAGAAAACAAAAGGCAGAAGAATGAGCTTAAAAACAGACAAAAGACTTAACAGGCACTTCAAAGATGAAATCGAAATAGTTCAGATATATGAGAAGTAGCTCAGTGTCGTTAGACATCAAGGAAATACAATATAGTGATGCTACTATACACCCAACAAAATTATTAAAATACAACAAGAAAAAAAAAATAGTGTTGGTAAGGATATGAAGCAATGGAACTCTCAAAACCTCGATGAGAGTCATAATTGGAACACAAACTACAGCTGTTTGCTAACATCTACAAAAGCTAAACTATGCATATTCTATGACCTGGAAATTCTACTCCTAGGAAAATACTCAATAGAATGCATACATATATTCACCAAAGACATTTATGATAGTGTTCATAGTAGCACTATTATTAACAGTATGTACTGTGCTATATACATACAATGGAATCCTATACTGCAATGACAATGAATATTTACAATGATAAGCAACATTATAGATAAATCTCATAAACATAATATTAAGGAAAAAAAGGACTACCAACTATTCCTTGCTTTCTCAAAGGAACTCCCTCCGAGGGCCTGTATTAGCCTCTGCCTCTCTATGAGCGTATCTACTGTCAAAGTTCAGTAAAAGGACAACCTAGCACATTCTTCAGAATCCACTTTGTCAATGATAAAGGTAACTTTGTGGGGCGAGAGATCAAAACAGAGAGAATATGACTATCATCAAGTATAGGGAAACCCTGAAGTAGAAAATAAACAGAAATATATTAAAATTGTATTTGATATGAAGAACATAACCATTTTGAAGGGTGACAATGGTGTGAGTGTGAGAGAGACTGAGAACTAACTTAAGTAACTTTTGAACACAGCTCTGACCTTCGAGTAACCATGATCACATCTATCATTAAGATCGTGCTTTCTGCCCTGGTTGGTGTGGCTCAGTAGATTGAGTGCCGACCTATGAATCAAAGGGTTTCCAGTTCAGTTCCCAGTCTGGGAACATGCCTTGGTTGTGAGCCAGGTCCCCAGATTGGGGTGTATGAAAGGTAACCACACATTGATGTTTCTCTCTCTCTCTGCCTCCCTTCCCCTCTCTCTAAAAATAAATAAATAAAATCTTTTTTAAAAAGGTCTTGCTTTCTAAGCATCATTCTCCACTAAAAGGAACCAAGTTTCCTTGGATAAGTAGCTGCATTGTAAGTAGCTGAGTTTAAGTCTAGGGCAGGACAAAAAGGCAGAAGAGCCTAGAACACTTCTGCCAGAAAATAAAGATTTATTCAACAAATGGTTGAGGAACTCCCTGGGACAATTTCAGCATCAAAATAAATAATAGCCCTGGCCAGGAAGCTCAGTTGATTAGAGCATTGTCACTATACCCCAAGGTTGTAGGTTCAATCCTGATCAGGGCACATATAAGAATAACTAACGAATGCGTAAATAAGTGGAACAAATCTCTCTCTACCCGCGCCCCCCGCCCCGTCTTCCCTCTCTCCTTCCCTCCCTCTCTCTCCCTTTCTAAAATAAAAAATAAACAAAATAAATGATAATAAAGGGTTATAACCTATTTACTATTATAAAAACCTTCAAGTTCACACTGAAATAAATAAGAAGGAAAAGCTTTTCCTTAAGCTAATACATTTAAAAGCAATAATGGAAATAGAGAATTACTATTGGCAACCATCAGGCAAAAATCACCAGCAAATGCTAAAATTAGGGAGTGAAAGTTGAGGGGCAAAATTAGTAAGCTGCACTTGACAAAAGTAGCCAAGTCATAAAAGACAAAAACTGAGGAACTGTTTTAGGCCAGAAATAAAAATTAAAACATACATTGTATGGTTCCATTTATATCAAACTCTAGATAATGCAAACTGATCTACAGTGATGGAAAGACAGTGTTTGCCTGAGGAAAAAGGGTGCAGGGAGGCGAGTAGGCACAAAGAAACTTTTGGAAGTGATAGGTTATGACTGTTACGATTGTGGTAATGGTTGCACAGTGTATATGTATGCCATACTTATCAAAATGTATACTTTAAATATGTGGTTTATTCTGTGCCAGTTATAGCTTAATAAAGTTTTTTTTTTTAAGATTTTATTTATTTACTTCCAGAGAGGGGAAGGGAAGGAGAAAGAGAGGGAGAGAAACATCAATGTATGGTTGCCTCTCGCATGCCCCCTACTGGGGACCCAGCCCACAACCCCGACTGGGCATGTGCCCCGACTGGGAATCAAACCTGTGACCCTGTTTCACAGCCCGGCACTCAATCCACTGAGCCACACCAGCCAGGGTAGTTTTTAAAATTCAAGGAACTGTTCCACAAGGAGGCCAAGAAGACATTTTTCTTATAGAAGAAATACAAATAAAGATTAATGGTTAGATAACAATAATGGTTCAATGTTAATTTCCTAATTTTGATAATAATTTCAGAGAATATCCTTGTTTTTTTTTTAAGAAATACACTCTTTAGTATATAGTGATAATGGAAAATCATGTCTTTGGCTTACTCTCAACTGGTTCTGAAAAAATAGAGAGCTGAGATAGTGAGACAGAGGTGAGATAAAAAGAGATAAAGTAAAACGTTAAAATGTTATCATTTGGCTGAAAGACATACCAAACTCTGTATCTCTCTTGTATATGTCTGAATTATGTCAAAATTAAAGATCTTTTTAAAATAAAATACATGATGCTTGGGAGATTATTACCAACAGCCAACATCGTTTATCCATCACACTGACAGGACTTGACAACAGTGGCCACCTTGCTTGCCAGAGCAAATTTACATAAATAAACCCCCCATACCAACATTTACATTTATAAATCTGATTATTTGAATTGCAAATATATTCTCTTTTCATTTAACTAACAAGTATTTGAGTGCTTATCATTGTACCAGCCTAAACAGGCACTAGAAAAACATAGAGCCCTTGGGGAACACCAATATATAGTTGTAGCACAGTGAGGGGTTGAGTGAATGTGTGGAGTCTTGTTAGATAGGGAAAGAAAGATGTACCATGAGCATACGTGCTGAGGAAGGAAGATGCATGGTGAGCTTGTGTAACTACAAGAAGCCAAATACTGCTGAAATTTCAAGTACAATGTGGGGAGAAGTGACAGCAAACGAGAAAGAGGAGGTCAGTGTGCCAAGATCTTAAAGGTCTTGTGCTCCATGCTAACAAATCTGGGTTTCATCTCTAATTGAAAGGCACTAAAAGTTTTGATCTGTATTCTTTCATGAGATGTATCACACATACAGGAGAACACTAAGTGTATTTAAGTAGGGGAATCAGGTTTTCAGAAAAAAAGGTTGAACTGTACTAAGGAAAGCTTGTTCAACATCCTCACTTCCCTGCTGGCTGGTTCAATCAAAACTATGTCCCCAGCGCACAATGCAGAGTAGAAGTGCAGTAAGTACTTGCTGGTAAGAAAGAGAACACTAAAATTGTACCAGTAAGAGATAAAGACTTCAGCTGTAGTAGTGGCCAGGAAAATGGAGAGGTAGATATGCTCAGATCTTGTAGAACAAGAAAATCTAGAAGAATGAGTAGAAGGCATGAAAGATGAGTAGATTTTCCATTTTGGGTGACCATGTGATTATAGGTAAGCCACTGAACCAAGTATGTACTGCCAGATGAATAGCCATGGTTTTCTGTTTTGTTTTGTTTTGTTTTGTTTTAAGGGAGAGAAACATGGATTTGTTGTTCCACTTATCCATGCACTCATTGGTTGCTTCCTGCATGTGCCCAGACCAGGGACTGAACCTGCAACCTTGGTACATCAGGACCAACTGAGCCACCTGGCCAGGGCACGAATAGCAAGTTTAGAAAGGAACAGAACAAATGTGTTTATACTTGTTAGAAATATAGTCTATCTCCGGCAATGATGTCACTGGCAATAATACAAAACAAGAGCTTACTAGGGAGGTATTTCTGCTAAAGACATTGCTACTACATGTTCCAGATGTATGTTTATAAACCCTTAAGTTACCAGCAACATTGTGATCACTTCTCATACTGTGAACTTACTTGAGTAAGGGAAGATTATTCATTGCAAATAAGATTTACAATAACTAAGTGTTTTAGAAACACCTTAAATTCCCATCAATACATTTGGTTTAAATGTCTGATCTTTTGTTTGCAAAGGCTTGATACTTTAGAAAATCAGCATTTGGGGGCAGGTAGTTTAAGTCAAGAATGAAATAGAAACGGCTGATTGAATTTAAATCCTTAACGCTTTTAGTCTCTTCTACCATACCTGTAGTCATAATAGACACAAAATAAATATTAACTTGAAGTGAGTGAGCTAAAAATCATAAAACACCATAATTGACAGATGTTTTAAAGGTCTGAAAAGCAAATTTGAGCATTAACCAAGCTCCATCAAATTCTTTAAATAAAGTCTAAGCCAACCAATACTTTTATTACCCTAGGTTCACAAAATATAATTATGAGAACTAATGTTTATATATCATAAGGAATATTGGGAGATATAGGATTCCCTAAACCAGGGAGGGGCAAGAGATCGTATCCCTCTTTGTTGCCCAAGCTAGTGTGCAGTGGCTATTCACAGGTGCAATCCCACTACTGAGCAGCACCAGAGTTTTGACCTACTTACTCCTGCCCTGGACTGATTCACCTCTCCTTAGGCAATGTGGTGGTCCCCCACGCCTGGGAGTCACCATATTAAAATGCCAAACTTAGTGCAGGCACTATAGCCCAGCACTCCTGGGCACAAGAGATTCTCCTGCCTCAGCATCCAGAGAAGCTGGAATTACAGGCACACCAGCTGTGCCAGGCTCAACTTCTAATTACCATTTAATCCCAACAACCCTGTGAGATATGTAAAGGAGACAGAAATCACCTGCCAGAAGTTGAGAGGAAAGCTGCAAGGAAGTTAATGAATTTGTTCCACTCTTAATTTTTTTTAAATCTGTGACTTCCAAAAAGACACTTAGCCAAAATGAGGCATGATGGAAATATTTGCAAAATCACATTTCATACAATTTACTTATGTCTCCATCATATTATATAATGAAAAAACTGTTAGTTCCAGTTTCTGAGGCAAATTCTAAAAATAAGTGCATGTGTCACTGCACAAGACATATTGCAGGTAGTAGGTCCACAAATTCTTACAGATAACTTTAAGCAATATTTCACATCACCGTAAAAGGGTATGATTGATACTGAAGCAAACTGTCCCCACAAAGATCACTCTACCAAGTCCCACAGGTGTCTCCTGGGCCCTTGGCTATTTACTCACCTCCAAAGGCACGGTGACGCGTGGTCTTTTTTTCAGTTCCTCACATTTCCTCTTCTTACAGATCTGGTGGCTGTTCTTTCTGTTCTTGCAGTAAGTACATTCACCACAGTTGGTCTTCTGCTGGCAGGGCTCACAGACTCCACATGGTTTTCGTTTCTTCTTCTCCAAAGTAGGTAGCAAAGTTGTGTAGGAAGCGGAAGAGGAGGTACTGGCAAGTGACACTGGCCTCGACACCACTGTGGTATTGATCTGGGAGCTCCCTCCTTCCAATTTACTGGGACCAGCCTGGGAGTGTTGGACAATTCCCTGTGAAGCATGGTCAAGTCCTCTCTCAGGGGCTAATGTGAACCCCTGAGCGTTAGCTGGTAGAAAGCTTATATGAACTTGCTTCTCATTTTCTGTATTGCTTATGGCCATTACTGGAGGTACTGAATTTATCTCTGAGTTTTTTAATGGTTGAGGAGTCTGACCTGAGCCCAAAGACAGAATCTGCATAGTGCCCTGGACCTCAAGCCCATATGAAACAGTGCTCTGGGGAACAGGCCATTTTGGGAGAGCATTATAGGTAGCAATTCGGTGTAGAGGAGCAGGAAGAAAGACAGGTGGGTCTGAGGCAGTACCACCACCCTTACCAAGGATTTGCTGATTTAGGATAGCACCAAAGACCTGTCCTTGGACTGAAATAGCACCAGAGGTCTCAGGTGGGCCTGTGGTCTCGCCCAGAGCTTCTCCATGAACTGGTTTAGCACCAGGAACTTTCCATTGACATGGGACAGCACTAAAGGCCTGTCCTATGACAGGGATATTTTTAGGAACTTCCTGCTGATCGGGGGTAGCTCTGAGTACCTCTACATCACCTGGTTTAGCAGCAATGGTTCCTTGTTCTGAGCCTGCCAAGAGGAATTTTAATAATGAGGTAGGATATATTGACCCACCAAAAGACACATAGTTTCTTAGGTCCAGTTCAGATATAACCTTATTAAAGCTGGAGGTGGGGCAGCAATCATGTTCACTTTTGACAGGATTCAGGCAAGAATCAGAGAGCTTAACAGAGTCTACTCGTGAACCCACATCTTCTAACTGAATGCTATTCTTTCCTTCAGAGGTAACCTTGAGAGCTGCTCTTTGGAGCAAAGGAGCACACAGAGTGTCCTGAGAAAATATTCTAGGGGAGTCACTGATATCGTTTAACATCTCTTCAGAGGGTAGTCCTTCACCACCACGTGTCCCTTCCAGTGCCCCAGAAAGGATCTCTGCTGCAGGGTCACTATGAGTAGGAAAATTTATTTTGGAATCCTCAACCTTTTGGGACTGAGATTGGGTTGTCCCTTGGCTCTCACTTTTAATTAAAGATGTATTTTGTGTGCCAATTAGATTCTCTGTATCAGGAGGGTTTAAAGGGTCTTGCGCTGGGACAGAATCATTTGCTGAGTGCTTTACTTCCGTGTTAGTAAGTATCTTGTCATCACACTCACGTTGCTTTTCTAAATTCTTAGGAGCTGAAACTTTCTTGGGTTTGGCTATGACCGCAGGGGGTTGGGAGAGTCGCCTGCTAAGAGAGGACCTTCGGAGAGCCATTGTAAACCCATTGCAAGTTAAGGACTCTGGGTTCTGAAAAAGAACCTCAGTACTCTCCAAATTCATTCGTGCTGCTCCAGCTCTCGTCAGAAGGCTTCTGACTGGCATGGGTGGTTTGGGTTCTGTTTTCTTCTTAACATCTCTTTCTTGGGTTAATTGCTTTAATTTTCCAGGGTTCATTGTCTTGACTGATGCTACATTTTTTTTGGCTGGTTTGCATGTCTTCTTCAGTTGGCAGTTTTTCTTTTTGTTTAAATCTTCCTTCCTGACTAATCTGGAAGGCTTTGCACGGCGGGGTCGAGACATGGCTACAGAGTAGGAAAATATGAAAGGGCACGGAGAACAGAGTCATTGGTCCTTTGGAGAGTCTCACTTTTGAGGAGAATCTGGATGCACCATGATTGGGCTTGCTTGCACAAGGTTTTGGTCTGAAATAATAACAAAAACATTGGAAATGAGCCTTTCTCCAGTGCATTTTCTCATTTGAAACAGAATTATTTACCACCAATTATTATTTACTGTTAGGGAGCTGAAAATTTTTACTGCAAAAGAAAAATATAATAAATAGAAAAAACCTAAAGTATTCTTTAAATTCTACATTCACAATAAAGCTCCTTTAGTTACTGTAACAACTGATTAAGTTGATGAAGCTCTTTGAATAAAGTAAGCAGAGGGGGTTCTTGCCATCAGAAACCACTCTTGTTGTTACATGGAATTTAAAGCTCAAATCCCAATCTTCACAAATTTGGATAGTTAAAAAAGTATTTCTTTTTTTTAAAGATTTTACTAATTTATATTTATAGAGGGGAAGGGAGGGATAAAGGGAAACATCAATGTGTGGTTGTATCTCATGCGCCCCCGTGGGGGACCTGGCCCACAACCCAGGCATGTACCCTGCCCTGGGAATCTAACTGGCAACCCTTTGGTTCGCAGGCTGGTGATTCAGTCCACTGAGCCACAACAGCCAGGGTAAATAAATAAATAAATAAATAAATTCTTAATCTCTTTCCTCAGCATATCACCACACAGGCAGAGGTATCATTTGTTTGACAGCAAAGCTGGTCTAAAGCAAGAGAAAGAAGAGGCTTATATAATCCAAGAAGCTCTACTTCTTAGAAATCTAGTATTATTAAAACTTTTCCAACTAACAAATTCTGAGCTTTTCCCATGCACACAAAAATAGCATAAAGTCTAAGAGTTAGCATTGTCTGAATAGGTTACAAGTAAGACTCACTGGTCCAACAAGTATCTGTTGAGTACCTACTATGTATAAGGAAGGCATTGTAGCGGGCACTGCCCACACCCAGAAATGATGTCCCTCTTTTCCCTTTCACTTGATTTAATCCAAAGACTGTTGGTTCTAAAATCCCTTCTACCAGTGGTCCCATAAGTTTCATGATGAATGCCAAGGTAAGGATATTGGAAAATAAGAGAAAATGAAATAATTGAACAGCAAAGGATACTAGGCAAGCAAGATACACCAAAAAAGTGAAAATGAAAGGGGCTGACCAAGAATCATCTTCAATTGTCTCTTCTCCTCTTCAGATTGCCTACCCTGCCCCAAAATAAGATGAAGTTATGACAAGAATGAAGCTCACCACACAAAATATATCATTAGACTCTACAAAGATCACAGAATCAACACTCTGAGAACAGACTAGGTGATAATTCATTAACAGGTGACAGGTTGTTAGATTTGTGAGAAAACATGGTGTAGGAGAATGGATACCAAAAACGGGTCTGCAACCAAGTGATCAGCAGTTTGTGGCAAAATGAGAGGAAAAAATAAGTCAGTACAAAGTTTTTCATAAAGTTGAATTGGTTCATTCTAATCAACTCTATTCTGAAATTATGCCTTCCTGTTTTCTCCCATTGAAATGTCCTTTCTTAAAAATGCAATAAAAGTCCTTTCTTTTGTGAAAAGGCATGGGATAGGCTTGTGTTTTTTGGGGTTTTTTTTTTATTACTTGGCAAAGCAAAATTTTGACAGCTATCATTCTCAAATTTTGCTTTTTTTTTTTTTTTTTTTTTTGCTGTACCGATCTGGTCCAGGTAACCCTGGGATTCACTTGGTTGGTTTAGTAGTTAGAGCAGTGTCACAAAAGCCCTGAATTTGAACATGTGATCACCAGCTTTGTCCTTCAGCAAACCACTAAACTGAGTCAAGATTTCTGCATCTGAAATGAAGTTGCTTTGAGATATCAATGGGCTTTTACAGGGAAAGCCGAGAGGCACTGGTTTTACCCTTGTGATAAAGGGCAGAGTAGGGGAAGTTAGGGTAAGAAGATCTTTGGAAGTATGCAGACCTGGTTTCAGTTTCCAGCTCAGAAACATTACTACCTATGTGATTCTAAAAAAAATTCCTTGGTCTCTCTTTAACTTCAGTTTTCTTATGTGTAATAGAATAGGAAGCATAATAGTACCGGCCTCACTGGGTTACCATAAGAATGTAAGATGTTACTTATAAAGGCTACTACCACAGGGTGTTTAATAAATGGGAGCTTTAAAAAAAAAAAAAAAAAAAAAAAGCCTTGGCTGGTGTGGCTCAGTGGATTGAGCACCGGCCTGCGAACCAAATGGTCACCGGTTCAATTCCCAGTCAGGGTGCATGCGTAGGTTGTGGGCCAGGTCCCCAGTAGAGGGTGCACAAGAGGCACCCAAGTATTTGAGTTTCTCTTTCTCCCTCCCTTCCTCTCTCTAAAAATAAATAAAATCTTTAAAAAATATAATTATAGTAAGAGAAAATACGCTAACTGGTAGTTATTATTACAGAACCAGTTTAACACACAGTCTGCCATATCTTCCGAAGCAAAATCTAGTTCTTTTGTTTCTGGTTCCCACCTTACGCACTGCAGACCATACACTGTAAGATCCCAAGGTATGACATTTGAGTCAAAGCATTTTGCCTGTAAGAAAGACTTTTTAAACAGACAGTAACAATAACATTAACCACAAGAAAAATAACATTTTGATATATCTGTGCCAAATACAAACACTAAGCCAGAGAATACTTCACTTGAGTTCTTGGCATCTAAGCTTACTGTTTTTCTCTTTTCTTTAAAAAAAAAAGTGTTTTGGCTCACACTAACTCTTTGGCTGTGAAAAATTATCAGATATTTTCTCTAAAGACCACTGCTTTTTGTACCAACATTTTTAGAAAACAAAAGCCATTCCAAATGCAATCTCCAGAAAGTTAGCAATCTTTTTTTTTTTTGCAGATAATGAAAAGCAATCCATTCCATTCTCTAGAAATTCAACATCCGTATTAGCTTTCTTTATCTCTTATATCAAGATCACATTGCTAAAAATTATTAGGAATATATAATCTAGGTATTGTAATCAGCCATGAAAATTAAAATTCCTATATGAAGGCAAGTAATCTGGATATGCCAGAGGGTATCATGGAATTTGGTTTTGAAAATACTTTATAAATCAATCTTTGTCTCTTACATATTCTTTTATATTTTTAAACTGAAGTGCTTTAGATATTCAGACTTGTAATTAAGATAATGTTTACCATTCAAACCTTATCTCCTGAAAAAGAGCCTGGCAAGGAAATGGAAAAGGTATGAGCAACATGGATTGGAAGATGTGGCCTCTTTAAATGGTAACAGCCTTTTTATGAGATCATTAAAGAGGCCAATGACCCCTGAAAAACCCAACTGCAGGGGAAAAACCACTGGGTACCACCCAGCCAAAGAAACAGACGATCAGACACAAAAATAAGGGCTCCTATAAGATTCAAATTTTATCACGCTTGGCTCCACTAATGAAACATATTCTTCTTTAATGATAAACCAAGTTATCCCCAGAGCTGAACTCTGGGAGAAGCAGCAGCAAGTTTTGTTTTTGTTTTTGTTTTGTTTTTAATTTTAGGGGAAAAAATGTAGTTTATTCTGTTAAATAGGTCCATATTTAAATATGGAATTATCCCCACAGATCTCCTTAATAACTTGTAAACATTATTAAATGTTCTATTTCCTTTTTTGGTGCTTTTATTTATTACAGAGTATTTTAAGTCCTACAAAAAAGTACATTTACAATTGAATACTAATTCCATTTTTCATTTCTGATGAAAAGTGACATTTCAATTATTTCCCAAAATCAGTCTTATTCTACCCCAGAATATACTTGAGAGCCTGAGTGCTACAGATAGCTACAGGATAACATGATCAAAGCAGAAAAAAAGAGAATAGTGTCCCTGTTATTAAACTCATATAGTAGGCCCATGGCAGGGAACTGCATCTAAGTAATTGACACTATCCTGAGTTCTTATTTTTCTGGAAACAAAATGAAACAAACAAAAAAGATTGTGAGTGTAAAATATCACTTATTTAACCAATCTTTTGTACCAGAGGGCACCAAGACCCCAACCCACAATGAAAAGTTTTTTGTCTCATATGTCCTTGTGAAATAGGGGACTGGAATGTATGAAATCCAAACATTATAGGCCAAGCAATAAGAAGCCACTCACAATGTTTATCATAATTTCAAATAAGGATAACCGATAACGCTAGCCCAAAGTAGAGAATATAAGACTGGAGAGGTGGAAAGAACAGGCCCCAGTGTAAATATAATATAAATGGCCTGTGCAAGGATCTGCTCATTATTGAAACATTATTTAAACTTACCTAACCAAATAAATAGGATCAGATTTTTGCCTCAACATTATTTAGGTTAAGTAATCACAGCCTTTCCCTAAACCGAGCCTTTTTTTTTTTGTTTTTTAACAATTATTGAAGTAATCACCTTGCCTAGACAATGAAAAACTGACTTCCTAAATTGTAGCAGTTGTCTGTAAAGGACAATATTGACAGCACCAGCCAAAAAGTCCTCTTCTGCTTAAATTCCTCCCTCCTTCTGGAACTCCCAAAGTTTCCTGGACAGGACATGGCTGAAATGATGTAACCACCCAGCCCGCACGTCAATTTAAAATTATATTGCAATCCTTCTCATTACAAGCAGCGGCCAAAAAAGTGGTGAGTATTTGCATACATAGAGCTAGTTGCAAAAGTAAGGCTGATTCATAGTCACTCCATTCAGCTACTGGGAATTTAAAGACTGCTGCCCTTGACTGAGAAACACAAGGCTTAAAATATTTCTTTTTAAAAGGCACCACCTGGCTTAGTTTCCTCCAGTAACTAAGTTCTACATCTAAAGGAAGAGGAGGCCGGCGGGTTGCTTGCTGTTCCTAGATAGTTTTCTACCACAGGAAGTGTGAGAGCCTTCAGCACATGGAAAGGCTGTTCAAGGAAACTCACTAGAAGGCCAGCAGATTTAGTCAAAGGCTCCTTCCATATGTAAAACAATCCTGCTGCCCTGCAGAGAGCAAGAAAAAAGGCCAGAAAGGACCACAGAAGAGGAAAGGGAGGAAAAAATGGAGGCAGAATGACCCTTCTAGAAACAAGAAAAGCATAAAACACATTAGGAAGAAGAGGGAAAAGCATAAGAAAATGTCTAAAAAGAAAAAAAAAGGGCCAAAAGACAGAGGAAGGGGAAGAAATTTTTGGTCACGAAATTAGGATATTAAAAAGACAACTGGGGTCAAAAACAAAACACTAAAGACTAAAGGTAGAAAAACAGAGGGGGAAAAGAGAAATGTAAGCATGGAGAAAAGAGAAATTTAAGTACGCAAAGAAGAGGGTGGGGGAGGGGAGAGACAAACCAGATAAGAGAAAAGGAACAAAGGGCAGAGACCATGGTGATCCAAACCTCCGACCCATCAATTCTGGTAGCCCGGAGCGGGAGAGCCAGAGTTAACTCTCGTTAAAACGGTCCCTGGTGGACGCCGAGTTGTAAGTCTGAGCTCCTCGTCTTCTCAATGAAAAAGGAACACTGTAGGCTAATTCCCACATAACTTGATTCTGAAGTTTAACTGAAATCTAAACGGGGCATTAAACACTGTCAGAGATTGACAACCGACCTTATTCAAGTTCTTTAATAGGGGAGGCAAGGGACTTGTTTTTTTAATCTGGGGAGTCGTCCCCAGTTCTTGGGAGGAATACGGACTCATCTCCAAATACCTCCTCATCTAGGCACCTCCGTATGGGCACGCACTCCAGCCCCGTTTAATTGTAGTCAGACATTCCTAGTACGCGCTGGATAACACGCACCCAAACTGGCTAACAAGCGCCTTTTCCATATTCCTTTTAACCTCCCGAGGCATAAGGAAGGCAACACTTTTATTTCACTGGCGATTGTCGGGAGGGGGAGGGGCGGAGGATGCGCACACTCCGGTCCCGGGCGACCCCAGCCGCTGTCCTGCAGCGCCGCCCTTCAACCCGTTCGCGTGCGGCGGCGGCGCGGCGCACCCCGCTGACACTAGCTTGTGCACCTCCTCTTTTCCTTGTTCAAGATCTTGAAGCATTTTTCAAACATATCTTCATAAATGGATCATGGATTAGGCAGCTCACACGGTGCCCGAGAGTGGAACCGCGGAGACGGGGTGGAGGCACAGGAGTGACCTACGCGAGATGGTTAATTTGAGAGGACGAAGAGTTGGGGGGCGGGGGAAAGATTCCTAGATCAAGCACATCTGTTCTCTTGGTGATCTATTAATTTCTATTGGGTCAGAAATGCCCAATTTCGCTCTCCCACTCACGTGGGACGGTCACTGCGCCCGCCAGGTACTCCCCGATCACTTTTTGTAGAAATAGAGGGTCCGCACACAGCCGCTCAGGAAGCTAAATCGGTGGGGAGGGTGGGCGAGAGACGGAGGGGAGGGGGAGGCGAGAGGGGACGGGCAGAGGGGAAAGGGGATGAAGGGAAAAGGGGGAGAGCGAGAGAGGGATGTGGCCGGGTCCCAGCCAGGACGCCGCCGCCGCCCCGGTGCGTCCGGACGGGCCGTCACGTGCAGCTCGGCGGGTCGCAGCGCCCGGCGCACCTTCCACCCCGGGGGCCCCGCGCCGGGGTGGTGCCCGAGGGGACCGGAGCGATGGCAACGCCCCTGCGTTCGCCGACCAGGTGGCGCTTAAAAAAAGTTGGGTTTTTTTTTTTAAGCCATTTTGACAAAACACTAATTCCATCCCCTATTCCCTTTTCCCGGATCCGCACTCCAGGTCAAACCCTGGCCAAAGTTTTGTCTCTGAAGCCCCCTCTCCGAAACGCGGAGGGAAGGCAAGCGCCAAAACGTTTTCCCAACGAGCTCGTTCCCTATAGCGGCATGAGGAGGGAGGAAACTTACTCGGGGGTACGCTTGAGCACAGGACACCCCGGGTTGCCCACCCGAAACTTACCCTAAATCTTTTCTCGTCTTACCCCGAGGCACCCCGACCTCCCGCTCGCCTCTTAGGCGCCTCATCTGCCAGCGAGTTCAGGGACCCCTGCAGGCCACACTTGCCCTCCCCGCCCCAGCCCGGTTTCCGTCCGAGCCCAGGGTCCGAGCCCAAGGCATCCCGACTCCCCCCACCCGGCCCGCAGCCGGGCCTCGGGGGGCATTGTTTCCCACCCTCAACAAAAGGTCCCCAAAAGGCCAGGAGTGGGGGGGTCGCCGCTGGGAGCCGGCCGCCCCCCTCCACGGCCCCAGAGGACCCGCAGACTCGGAGCCCCAGCCCACGTCCAGCGCAGGGGGACGCCGCCCCCGCACCCCCTTCCGGCCTCGGCGTGCCCCTACCCTCTGCCTGAGTCCGACTCACCACTGACGGGCTCGGGCTCCGGGAGCACCGCGCGTCTCCCCAGCTCCAACCCTGCACCAGCCCTCGGGCAAACTTTCCAACTCGCGCTGGTCCCCACAACTTTGGAGCCCGGGGCCCTGGTGGGCGCGAGCGGCACGAGGGACGCGGGCGGGCCGGGACGGACACCTACCGGATCCCTGCACGGTCAGAGCTCGAGCCCCCGGGGTGGATGACTGCCTCCCAAAGGTCCACAGTGAAGAAGAGGCAGGTAGAGTTGCATGACTGGGGCGGGGCAGGGGCGCGTCCCGGGGGGGCAGACCCAGGAGCTGAGAGGCCAGCGGCTGCGCGCACAAAGCGTCGCTAGAGCGGTCTGCGCGGCCCCTCCCCGCCAGGTCAGCCCCCCGGAGCTGTAGTGTCTCCCCAGGACAGACCTCAGGGAGAAAAGCTGGGGCTCTGCCTTCCCTGGACCCCGCAACGCTGTGCAAGAGACAAAACGCGAGCTGGATTTCCCCAAACTGGAGTTGGACTCCCCCCCTCGACCCTTCCTCTGCCCCTTCCCTTTTGCCCTCCTCCCCTCTTCCAACCCTTTTTTTTTTTTTTTTTTTTTTTGAGGTCAAAGCAGAGTATTGGAGAGGGAGAGCGGTGCCTAGCCATTATCTTTTTTTGAAGGGCTCTTGGGCTGGGAGAAAAGTTTCAGGGTCTCTAAACTGAATGTTTGTAGATATATAAAGGGGTGTCAGGTCAGAGATGACACTATTGAGCAATTATCTGGGCCACTAGCAATGGAAAACTGCCCTCAACACCAAAGAGAGAGACGCCAGAAGAAGGCTGTGTTCTCTTGACTCAACGCTGGATGTCTGCAAAGGTCATCATAACATTTTTGTTAGTTCTTTGGCCCTGTACCTTGGCGGTAGTCTTTATGGATGAAGAAATTAAGGTACAGGAAGAAGTAAGTTTTTAGCATTAGGAGGTATAGCCACTGGCATTATGCCAAAATTAAGACTAGAGCATCTGAATTTCTCCCGAAGCATGTGATGGCTGCTGCTTCTTCAAGCAGTCAGTCATTACACAGACACGGGAATCCAGGTCTGTAATGGGGTCACAGTGGTAAGGAAAATTCTGTTCAAAGACCTGTCTATCATTCTTCTCAGGTCGAACTTCCGCTGAAGAGAGTCATTCTATCATTGCCTTCCACATCATTTTACCCCCATTCTGCACATAAATTTTATTCTTGGTTATACTTCCTTTAATTAATTTTCTGAAAAAAATCCTAGATTTTCAACCTTTGTCACTGATTCATTTAAATATATATTTATTATTGATTTTAGAAAGAGAAAGGAGAGGAGAGAGAGAGAAAGATTAGAAACATCAATTTATCCTCACCCAAAGATATACTTAGTGATTTTAGAGAGAAGGGAAGTAGGGGAGAAACATTGATTGGTTGCCTATCCCAGAACTTGCCCCTACTAGACCCTACCTAGAATGTGCCGACAGGACCTGAGAACGTGCCCCCCACCCCACCCCCTGACTGGACCAGCAACCTGGGAACCCCGCGACTTTTCAGTTTGCAGGATAGACACTCCCACCAGCTGAGCTCTACTGGCCAGGGCTCATTGGGTGATTCCTATACGCGGCGGCGTGACCAGAAATGGAACTCTGCGACCTTGGTGTATCATCGAGTAGACGCTCTAACCAACTGAACTACCTGGTCAGGGCCAAATATGTTCTTGAGCTAGGAACTAGGCATACAGCACAAAATAAAATTTGCCTCCTACCCGGGAGGAACACGCATTCCAGGTTTGCAAGCAAAACAAACTAACTGCACTACCGTGTTTTCAGTGCTACAGTCAGATAAATACCTTGGTTGGAAAAGTCAGAAATGTGGCATTTGAAATAAATCTTACCTGCAAAAAATGGACTCTTCTCAATCACTGTTTCCAAAAGCCTGATTGTAAATACCTTGTTAGAAGCAATTCCCTTGGATTTAGATGAAAAGAATGTGGGGAGAGTTATAGTCAAAACTTGATTTTCATAAAGAACAAAAGGGAAAAGACTATCATGAAACAGCAATGTCCTGGCTTATGTCAATAAATTAAAATGATTCAATTTTTAAGTACTGAAATAGTAAAATCACACAAAAACTTAGAAAACTGTCCTTGGTAATACTCATTCTCTTCATTCCATAAATATAAATTAAGTCTGTGCTATGTACCAGGCACTGTTCTAAACTCTGAGGAAACAGTAATGAAGAAACTGAAACCTCTGTGGTTGGAGTGGGAATGAGGGGGCAGAAAATAAAGACAGCAAATATGTCAAATCTCTGTGGTTAGGGGAAAGGGGGGAAAAGCAAGAAAGGGGACGAGAGTGCTGGGGCAGGTTGCAATTTTAAATATAGCAATAAACATTTTGAGTTGATCTCAAGCTGGGAGTTTTCTATGCGTAGAAAAGAGCAAGGGCAAAGGCCCTGAAGGTAGGATTGTGCTGTGGCAACACAACTATTTCACAACAGTAAAAAATTGAAACTGTCCATCAGTAAAAAATGGATAGATTGCTCCCACTGGCCAATTTGGGACAGTTTGGAGTCTGGAAAAAAAATTTAGCTTGGAAAAACAAAATTCAGCAGTCATCAGTGTGTAGATAATTAAAGCCACCTTCGTATCTGAGTCTTAAACAAAGCAACTAGCAACATCAGGTCCATCTGAACCTGTTAGAATACGGGTCTGATATTTGTAATAGAAATGGAAAGTTTGAACAAGTGATGGGAAACTAAACAATAAAATGAGGTGTCTACTCAAGCAGAAGAGAGGAAAGTACAATTCTTTCCAGACTTCAATATCAAAAAATAAATGTTAAAGCAATTTCCCACTATCCTTACAACTATCTTTCTTGCTTAATAACAAAGCAAGAATTCCTGTCTTATTTCCAATCACCTGTCTAGAAAAGAGATGTGAAATATACATAACATGGGTATTGGAAGAGTGCTTATCAAACTTCATAAGGATGTAACTCTAATTTTATCTTGGCTGCCCTGCTTACTAATTACATGGGGCACTGCCCTAGGAAAAAGTAGATATCCTCCCCTCAAACACACACACATACACGCACACACAGTATTTATTTTCTAAAGAATATAATCTCTATTGTCAAACATTTAAAAATTTGGCAATACTAAGTATTGGTGAGAAACTCTTATACATCCTAGAAGTATAAATGGTACAAAAACAAAGGAACACTGACCCATTCTCCATAAAGAGATAGAGGTTGTAATATTGCAATATCTATGCATGGTGACAGGTGGGCACTAGAAATATCAAGAAGAACACTTTACAAAGTATGTGTGCTTGTCTAACCACTATGCTGTACACCTAAAACTAACACAAAATAATACTGAATGTAAACTGTAATTTTAAAAAATGTTTAAAAAGGAGATCAGAGATGGATAGGTAGAAAAATGATAATATATTAGTAAGTAGGAAAGAATTAGTTGTCCCTTGGTGACCTGGCACAGCACAATCTGCATCGTCCTGGGGGACAACAGGGGAGGCTGGGCAATAGAAATTTGCAGTAATAGTTTAGTATTGGAAAATATTTAATGCTGTCATTTCGGCTAGTAGTCTAGGAACGCAAGAAAAACTTAGAGTAAAAACAAACCCAGGACTTCTGATCATGATGGTGGCATAGGCAGACATGGCTCACCTCTTTGCACAACCACAACAAAAGTGCAACTAAAATATAAAACAACCATCACTCAGAACTGACATAAATCAAGTTAAATGGAAGACTGACAACTATGGAATTAAAGAAACCACATTCGTCCAGACTAACACAGTAGACTGGTATCCTATTCCAGATTCCATCAAGCTGGCTAACACCATTTCACCGGCCTTGGAGATCCCCAGAGACTCTGCCACACCCAAGCTGCTTTTCCATATTAATGGCTGGTGTTAGCTCAAGCTTCACAACAACCTAAATCCTCTCAAACAAGCGGCAGCTGGCCTCAGTGAGCACCAGGCCCGGATCTAGCAACCTAGATTCACAGCTTCATTTCACCTGGAAAACTCCAAGACCAGCACTAGTAGCAGCCATCTTAGATCACTTTATAACTCAGGTAAGGTGGCCCCAGGAAAAACATAGATGGGGTTTGATCTTGACCTGCACCCCCCGAGAAACCCCAGCGTCAGTGCACCCAGTGGACAGCTACAAACCACATCAGAGCAGCACCACCCTGTCCCTGTACAGATGATCCTCCATGGACAGTGGAGGTTGGTGGTCAGTGGTCACAACCAGTCCTTGCAGCTGACTGGCCTGGGTAAATCCTTCCCAACTGATCTGCCAACAGCAACCAAGTCTCAACTATAAGAGGAAGGTATACTCAGCCCACACAAAGGGGACACCTCGAGTACCCAAGTTGGGTGATAGGGGAGGTTGTGCCACTGGACCCTACAGGACATCTACTACATTAGGCCACACTACCAAGACACAGAGTCAAAGTAGCTCTGCCTAATACACAGAAACAAACACAGGGAGACTGCCACAATGAACAGACAAAGAAACATGGCCCAAATGAAAGAACGGATCAAGACTCCAGAAAAAGAGTTAAATGAAATGGAGATAAGCAATCTATCAGATGCAGAGTTCAAAACACTGGTTATAAGGATGCTCAAGGAATTTAGTGAGGACCGTAGCATCATAAAAAAGATGCAGTCAGAAACAAAGGATACATTAATTGAAATAAAGAACAATTTACAGGGAAACAACGGGAGCATGGATAAAGCCAAGAAGCAAGCCAATGATTTGGAACATAAGGAAGCAAAAAAAAAAAAAACAACAACTAATCAGAACAAAAAGAAGAAAAGAGGACCCCCCAAAATGAGGATAGTGTAAACAGCCTGTGGGTCAACTTTAAGCAACCCAAAATTCACTTCATGGGGGTACCAGAAAGAGAAGAGAAAGAGCAAGAAATTGGAAATCTATTTGAAAGAATAATGAAAGAAAACTTCCCTAACTTGGTGAAGGAAATAGATGTGCAAGTGCAGGAAGCACAGGGAGTCCCAAACAAGATGGACGCCAAGAGGCCCACTGGCGTCTTTGATAATTAAAATATCAAAGGGTAAAGATAAAGAGATGGGAGGGGTGTATGGGAGAATGGGTGAGAGGTGAGGGGATTAAGTAATACAAATAGGTAGTTACAGAATAGCCATGGGGATGTAAAGAACAGTATAGAAAAGGGAGCAGCCAAAGAACTTACATGCAGGACCCGTGGGCATGAACAAGGGTGGGAGGACTGCCTGAGGGAGTAGGGGGTGCTGGGTGGAGGGGGACTAAGGGGGGAAACTAAGAACAACATTGCTAGCATAATCAATAAAATAAAAATTTTTTAAAACCCCAAGGGAATTACCAGAGATTTTTGCACTGAGCAGGTGTGCAGGAATTGGCACTTACCGGTCAATTAACCAACAGACACAGACCTGAAACCTTTTTCTCAGGTTTCTAAACTGAATATGAGGATTGTCAAAAATACACAGGATACATACAACACAGTGGTATGTACAAACCAAAAAATACCTCAGAGGAGGTGGAAGAAAGAGGAAATCAAATTGATATTCTAAGGGAGAAAAAAAAATATGATTGTTTTTAGAAGGAAGGGGAAAAATCAGCCTATCTTCACAATGACTGTAGAGCATGAAGATAAATTTTTAGCTATCGTGATGAAACAATGTATTTTATATTATAGCCCATTTCCAAAAGGAGCAGATTCCAAATCAAGAACTGAGTATGCAAAGTGAGCCTGTTTCAGTGCAAGCTCCGTCCCTCCATCCCTCCCCACCCCCAACACACACACACAAACACACAGGCACACACACTTCCTATAACAAGATTAGGCCATTCTCTCCATTTGTGCCTTATCTAGTAATTTCAATGGTAACATTTCCAACCTCTCCCAAACTCAACTGGGAAGTACCCATATTTGACCTCTACATCTATTATCCATTTTCTCAACTGCTTGCAAGTAGCGGAATTCTGTTGGAGTCTTAACCAGCTTCAAAATCTTAAGACCTAAATCTGCCTGAGGCTTCCGCCCCTCCCTGTCTTTACTGCTTCTTAGCAATCCTTACTTTGGGAGCTTCTTAGCCTCTTCCTTACATGGGACCTGTCCTAAATTTTCATTTTGCTCACCTACAAACCTGCCCATAACCTAGACCTTCAAGTGATAAACTTACTTACCTTTTCCTCCCTTCTTCAGCAGTACTGTTTTCTTCTTTACCTGAACTTTCTTCCCTGTTATATGGCTGTGCATTAACTTGTACCCTTGAGCCCACAACCTCCATGCTTCTTTATTTAAACAACTTTTACTTCATTAATGAGATTTTCTTTCTAGCATCTTCAGTCTCTTCTTCATTAGTTCCTTCTTCTTTGCTGTCTAAAAGTCTTTTATATTTATCGTACCCAGATAACCCCCTTTTTTGACCTTGCTCTCCCATCTAAGTTTGGCCCTATTTCTCTCTATAACAAATTATATTTCTAGCTTTTTCTTGTTCCCATAACATCTCTTTATCCCTGAGTCCACTCACCCACTCCCCTGAGGTTACATTGATAGCACAGCTTCATTCTCCTTTTTCCCCTCTTCATCTTTTTTGCTTTTTAAATCCTTACCTGAGGACATGCTTATTGATTTTACAGAGAGCGGAAAGGAGGAAGAGAGGTAGGGAGGGAAACATCAATGTGAGAGAGAAACATCAACATCAATTGCTGTCTCTTTCACATGCCCCAAATGGGGAACAAATCCTCAACCCAGACATGTGCCCTGACCAGCAATCGAACCCACAACCCTTAGGTCTATAGGATGGTGCTCCAACCAACTGAGCAGCCCAGCCAGGGCCCCTCTTCATTTTGAAATGCCTCCTCCCTGGAATTCTGTGACACCTATAGGCCACCTAGTTCCCCTTCTATGTATCCAACCAGAATTCCTTTACTGTCTTCTCTTTCTGGTTGCTCCCTTCTCAAAACACTCTTGGTACTACAACAACTTCAGGCCCCTTGATTCAGCCGAAAACTTCAAAGGCTGAGTCTCCAGCCCCGAGGGTTTTGCTCTATAACTCCAGCACATTATCTTCAGCCTCCCAAGCTATATGCTTTGTTCCTGAATTGTTTCTTTCCATTTTCACCTGAGACATGCTGGGGCCTGCTCAAGTCTGAAGCTTCTTTTTCTATCACATATGGTAACCTCCACGTAATAGGCACTTTAAAAACAACTGACTGAGACTTCCGACCAAGATGGAGGTGTAGGTAGATACACTTTGCCTGCTCACACAACCAAAAGAAGGACAACAACAAATCTAAAAACAAAAAAACAACCAGAACAGCCAGAAAATAAAACTGTATGGAAGTCTGACAACCAAGGAGTTAAAGAAAAAACACTCATCCAGACCGATAGGAGGGGCAGAGTTGGGCAGCCGGGGCAGAGAGGACTCAGGGCAAGGCGGTGGGCCAGGTGGGCAAGGTGGCAGCTGGCAGGCAGACCCGCATTTGCGTGTGGATAAACCAGGAGGAACAAATAGGGAGTGAGACAGGCTGCGTAACCCAGGGTTCTGGCGCAGGAAACTAAAGCCTCAAAACTCTAGCTGTAAGAACCTGTGGGGGTTGTGGTGGTGGAAGAAACTCTAGAGCGTACAGAAACCCACCCACCCGGGAATCAGGACCAAAAGGGCCCAATTCACTTGTGGGTAGTGGGGGAAGTGACTGAAAGCTGGGAGAGAGCTGAGCAAGGGGCCCAGTTCCCTCTCTGACCCCTCCCAGACATATAGGGATGCAACAGCTAAGAAGTGCATTGCCCTCCCCTGGCTAATACCTAAGGCTCTGCCCTTCACAAAGTAACAGGTGCACTGAGACAAAGAGGTATGGCTCAAATGAAAGAATAGGTCAAAACTCCAGAAAAAAAAACTAAGCAATGAAGAGACAGCCAACCTATCAGAGGCACAGTTCAAAACACTGATAATCAGGATGCTGACAGAAATGATACAGTATGGACACAAAATAGAGGAAGAAGTAAAGGCTACACAAAATGAAATAAAGGAAAATATGCAGGGAACCAACACTGAAGGGATGGAAACATGGACTCAAATCAACGGTTTGGAATATAAGGCAGAAATAAACATCCAACCGGAACAGAATGAAGAAACAAGAATTCAAAAAAATGAGGAGAGGCTTAGGAACCTCTGGGACAACTTTAAATGATCCAACATCCAAATCATAGGGGTGCCAGGCAGAGAAGAGGAAGAGCAAAAAATTGAAAACTTATTTGAAAAAATGATGGAGAACTTCCCCAATCTGGCAAAGGAAATAGACTTCCAGGAGATCCAGGAAGCTCAGAGTCCCAAAGAATTGGACCCAAGGAAGCACACACCAAGGCAACATCATAATTACATTACCCAAGATTAAAGATAAGGAGAGAATGCTTAAGAGCAGCAAAAAAACAAAAAACAAAAAAAAAAAACAACCCTGTTACCTACAAGGAGTTCCCGTATGACTGTCAGCTGATTTCTCTAAAGAAACCTTGCAGGCAAGAAGGGACTGGCAAGAAGTATTCAAAGTCATGAAAGCCAAGGACCTACAGCCAAGTTTACTCTGTCCAGCAAAGCTTTTATTTAGAAGGGCAGAGCAGATAAAGTGCTTTCCCGATAAGGTCAAGTTAAAGGAGTTCATCATCACCAAGGCTTTATTATATAAAATGTTAAAGGGACTTATCTGAGAAAAAGAAGATCAAAATTATGAGCAGTAAAATGACAACAAACTCACAACTATCAACAACTGAACTTAAAAACAAAGCAAACAACTAGGACAGGAACAAAATCACAGAAATGAAGATCACATGGAGGGTTATCAGCAGGGAGTGGGGAGAATGAGGGAAAAGGTACAGGGAATAAGAAGCATAAATGGTAGGTACAAAATAGACAGGAGGAGGTTAAGAGTAGTATAGGAAATGGAGAAGCCAAAGAACTTATATGTAGGACCCATGGACATGAACTAAGAGGGGAGGGAATGCTGGATGGTGGGAGAGTGCAGGGCAGAGGGGGATAAAGGGGGAGAAAAATGGGACAATTGTAATAGAATAATCAATAAAATATACTAAAAAATGGGGGAAAAAAGCAACTGACTGAATTATTTCTGAACATTTTCTTCCTCCTCATTGAGAATTCATTTAAAGCTATTTAAACTACCAGGTGAGTTTTTCCTAACAAACATATTTTCTCCAGATTTATGAATAGAGGGAATAGATACAGGTCTGCCTGGAATGTCCTCCTTCCGCTTGTTCTGTCCTCTTTCCTCTGTGTCACTCTCAGTCTTGTGAACCTGGCAACCTTATCCTCATTTCTCAAAACCCAGCTCACAGAGCTCCTTTTCTATAAAGCCTCACATAATTACCTAGGCAGAATCAGGAGCTTTATAGCTCTCTCAGTACTGCTTCTGCAGCATTCCCGTATCTCTGCCATAGTTTTGAATACTTCTCAAACACTCTACTCCAGTTGTAAAGGGGTTCTGAGCTGAAGGTCCCCCAAAATGGAGAAAACCCCCATAACTGTCACTTGGGGAATGAGGGAAGCAGAGCAATGCCATTGAGAGCTACTTTGCACATCTAAAGAAGTTGGCTGGTGTTTTAATAATATTAAAACCTGTGCCTGAGGAGCCAGGAAGATGGGCGTGACTCTATCCCGTGATGTAATGTAGCTGGAAAGGTGTCTTCTGGTTTAATTAAGGTGCCTTCTGGTTTTTGTGACATTACAGAGCTCTGCCTGGTGGAATGGGGGGAAAATCCTCCGTTCCAGGAAACAACCCTTTGGCACAAATTTTGCCTAATTGGTCGACCTATGCTTATAAACCTGTGACTAAAAAGAAAGTCGTTTTTATTGTAATACTGTTTGGCTTAGGTAGTGTATCATCTAGACTCAGGAGAGTGCTGGCCACTGAATGGGTCTTTAAATTGCTGTATTAGACTGTACCTAGAGTTGCTTTGTCAGAGATTGAGGAAGTGGGACAAAATGCCTTACCTAGAAACTTTCATGAGTTTATATAATCAGAATGCAGGCTTGAAAGGAAATAGATTAATGGTCCAGAGAAAAAGGAATTTGCCTGTGAAAGACAGAAGCAGCTCAGAGGAGAGGGCCCAGGAAGATCTAGATGTTATGGTTGCTGCGAGCATGGTCAGAATTCCCAGCGCCCCTCCAGCCCTGGGGGATCTTCCTCTTTACCCTGCGGAGGGAACTGGGGAAAGTGAGTCTGAACTGGTCTCTCTGTCTCAGACCCATTAGGAAAACAATTTTGGTGAAAGAAAAACCCCTACCAGGGCAGGGCAATATCCTTTGCAAAAGCTTCCAGTGGGAGTAGGGCCAGAAGGCCAGCCTGCTGGATATTATTGATGCTGCGTTTTCTACATCAGATCTTGTTAAACCGGAGAAACTCTGGAAGGACCAGAGTATCTCCCTTTAGAATGGACGAAGGAGTGTGCCCAGGCTTTTGAGTCCCTGAAGGTGCACCTGGTTTCCACACTAGCTTTGGAGCCTCCAAACCTACTCAAGTTCTCTCAGTGATGTGTTCATGAAAGGCAGGGCATCGCCCCAGGTGTCCTCACCCAAATGTTTAGTGACATTTCACAACCCACTGCATCCTTGTCAAGAAAACTGCCCAGGGGTGGCCAGCCTGCTTGAGAGCTGTGACAGCCACCTGTGAGCTCTTACAGGAAACTAGAAATTTTCCTCAAGACAGCCTATCACCATTTATGCACCCCGCCAAGTATTGAGCCTGCTGGAGCAAAAGAGAAATTTGTTGCTCACTGCTGGAAGAATGGGCAGGTACCAAGACGTTCTTACTGACAATCCCAACATCTCCCTCAAAACTTTAACTTAAGCCCTGGCTGCTGTGGCTCAGTGGACTGAGTGCTGGCCTGAGATCGGAAAGGTTGCTGGTTCAATTAATTTCTAGTCAGGGCACATGCCTGGGTTGCAGGCCAGGTCCCCAGATGGGGCGTGCGAGAGGCAACCAATCCATGTATCTCTCACACATTGATGTTTCTCTCCCTCTTTTTCTCTTTCCCTTCCCCTCTCTCTAAAAATAAACTGCATATATTAAACTGTGGCTCACAGGTCCTGGCATTTCTAAAGCCATACAAATAGTAATTGCTAGATGTGTTAGGTGCCAAAAGAACAACTCCAAGACAGATCCTCATCAGAGGAAAGTAGGGAAACAATACTAAGGACAGAGGCCATTTGAGGATTGGCAAATAGAATTTACCCAGATGCTAAGGGTTCAAGTGTGGAAATATTTGCTAGTCTTTGTTGACGCCTTTTCAGGATGAGTAGAAGCCTATCCTCCTAGATCAGAGAAATCCTTGAAGTAGTAAAAGACTTACTGAAAGAAATAATTCCTCGCTTTGGCCTACCCAGCAATATCCAGTGCAATAATTGACCACTTTTGTTTCAGAAATTACATAGACGGTTAGTAAATTTTTAGGAATCAAGTGGAAAATCCACATGTCATGGAGACCTCAGATTTCTGGGAAGGTAGAGAAGATGAATCACAACTTGAAGAAAAATATAGCAAAGCTGTGCCAAGAAACTCATCTCCATTGGGAACAAGTTTTACCTATTGCCCTGCTCAGGATAAGGGTGGCTCCGCAAAGTGGGATTCAACTGAATCCTTATCAAATTGTGTATGGGCAACCATTTCAGGGTATGATTGGGGTGTGATCTATATATATATAGATCAAAAAGTGAAGGTAAAGAAAAAGAAAATGTACCACAGTTAAGTCAGACCTTAGCTGTAATGAACGCCCTTGCTTGTATTAGAGACCTCCCCTCTACAGGTTTGCTGCATTCCTTTGAGCCTGGAGATAAGGTGTATTCAAGACTTGGGTGATAGCATCTCCAGAAAGCCAACTAGAGCAAAAGTGGACTGAACCTTGGGGTGTACTCCTCACCACCTCCACTGTGGTGAAACTGGAAGAAATAAAATCTGGGAGCCACCATACCAGAGTAAAGAAATCACTGAAGGAACAATGGGCCACCAAGCCTCAAGAAGACCTGAAAGTCATCTTTTGAAAACAATGACTTATATTCTTTTCATCACTTTTATTTAACCCCATGTTATGGAGAATCTGTTCCTTGCAAATGAGATAAAAGTATTTGGATATATTTAGTAAAAATGTTCTAAACATCTCTGAACTTTGTCTTGCAGGAGGAACTTATGTTGAACAAACTTTCACTGCTTGTCTTACGGGTGTTTGCACTCCCCTGGAAAGCCTTTGAAATTATACTTTGTTAAAGCATATCAATTAATATAATAGAAAATAATAGAAATAATAGAAAATAACCTACTCTGATGTTTATAATTGGGAACCTGTGGTAATTCTTAAGGACAGAGAAATGTTTTCCTTAAAAGTCACTAATGTAGCCCTGGCTGGAGAGTGTGCAACTTTTGTCAATTGTGCTAAACACTGTTTTGTACTTTATCATAGCTTGTTGTTGCATACAATGTGCCCCCTTATGTGGATCTGCAATTAAATGTATTCCTAAGCCCCCCGCCAGACTGTCTAATGCTAAGATACATGCTCAACAACAAAATGAGTACTTCCGTATGAAACTGATTTAATAGAAATAAGATAGTTTAAACTAACAGTGGAGGAATGATGGGGAACTCAAATGTTGGAAAAATTTTAATTTCAGGTACTAGCTAATAAGCTTAGTAATCAATGTATGTAAAAAGCTATTGTTTCAGGAACTGAAGGTAGGACCCACCCTGACTCCAGGAGACCAAAAGCAGTTCCACCTTTGTGCCTGAGGACTGCAAGCCATCAAGATGGTATCTGAGCCATTGTACTCCAGGGCGAGGCGCCAACCACCACCACCCGCAGCCCAGGACACAGATAAAGACCACCGCCCAGGGCACAGATGAAAGAATGCTGCAGCTTTTATCTGATTACCTTTTCCCCTGGAATTCTAATCCCTTTACCTATACTTTTCTTCTCCTTATAAAAAAAGAGCCAGTTTAAAATGAAACTTAAGATGGTTTATTAGGGTACAAACCCGCCATCTTCTCAGGTAGAAAGCCATCTGAATAAAGCGCCCGTGAGGATTCAATCCTTGTCTCTGCTTTTTGGGCCTGGTAGGTGGGTCTGGTAGGCCGCAGGAACACTGGCTTTTCTGGTTTCCACAAGACCCCCAAGGGCAGGAGGGCATGTTTCTGTAATAGTACCTGGCGCCCAATGGCCGGGCTGAGAATTGCCTGTGGCAGACCCACTCCCTAAGGAGTGGCAGAGTAAGGCTGTGGAATTTCCCTGTCTCCGCACCCCTCCTGAGGGCATGGACCACCAAAACACACCTGGTATGTACATAAGACATGGATCTGGGACGGGATTGGAGAAGTTAGGTGTGGCCGAAAATTTGTTTCTAAGCATTGATTTGGAATAATGGAGTCGTGAATAATAGTTTGATTAACATGCTGCTTCCAGGTTGCTCTGGTCTGCGCACCCACAGTTTTGGGGAGCCCAGATGGGACTAAAGGCACCTGTACTGAGGTTCCAACCACCCGGGGCAAACTTCAGTCTCAGGCATCTGCCCTGCACCCTGCTCCAGGCGCCAGCCAGCCAGTCGCCAGGAATGCCAGAATGATGTAAAGGAGCAGCTTGGTGGGGGTAGGGAAGCCCTAGGCTCTGTAAGTTGAGCCTGCAAGCACGTCGGGGACTTTACCGCAAGCCACGTGGGTGCACTGCCCTTTGGGGTAAAATGGAGGATGAGTCACATGAGGGCTCCACCGTGGAGGAGGCGGCGGCGTCCAGGGGCTCTGCCGTCTTGGACGACTCAGCACGTGTGGGTGCCGCCATGTTGGATGTGGCACGTGGCCCCTCTGCCATCTGGCTAATGGGTCATGTGGGCGTTCCGCCATCTTGGACCTGGGCCAGGTGGTGGGCTAAGGGTGCTCTTGGGATCATGTGCTTTGTGTTGCTGCTAGGTGGGCACTGCGCCAGCGGGGCTCTCTGTGCAACTAGTTCTGATAGCAATGGCACTGGTTCTGAAGGTCATGAGCTGGGATCCAAGGGTGACCGTCTGAGTTTCAGGGTGTTTGCAAGGTCTAGGCTTCAGAAAGCTGCAGAATGCCCCTGCATATCGGGATATTTAGTGGAAGATGCAAGTGGCTGTAAAGATATGGACTCTTAGCTGCCAGGTACTAAATTTTAGTAAACTTATTTATGTCAAGATAGGTTTAAGTTCGATCCTTCCCAGTAGGAAAGAACAAGGATTGAAAGTGTATTATACTTAAATCTCAATGGGTAAAAATATGCAGAAGTCTGTGGAAAGTTTTAAAAATGTATGGAAAGGGTATGGAAGTTTCAAACCTGGAGAAAAGAAAACCTCAACTACTTGTTTTTCTGATTTTATGCGTGTGTGATTTCAAGTTTGCTCTGTTTCTGATTGGAGATCCTCTGTATCTGAAGACCTAGGAAAGGTCACCTGTAACTGGTTGGGCAACATGCCTTTGCCGCCTGGGACCCAGGAACAGCCTTTCAGGGCTAATGAGTATTTCGGCATGAGGCAAAAGGGTCTCTCTATTTGCCTCACGCTGAAAGGACACCTCTCTGCCAGGAGGTAAGTGGACACTCTGGTGGAGGTAAGAAAGTGCCTCTAAACAGATTTAAAAGGGCACGTCTCTGCCAGCAGACCAATGGACACACAGGTGGAAGAGAATGCCTCTACCTGAGTATTGTTCCTCCAGAATGCTGTCTGTGTTTTGAATTTTGCTCTGTATCTACTCAGAAAAGCCATTGCATTTTCCCAGGGAAAATTAAAACTTCACGCTATTCAGGATGGTGAACCAGGGAAAGTATAAGACATAGAAATGCAATCTTAGTGAATATCAGAAAGACAAGGATTTTCCTTCGCACTTTGTATTTTTCTCCCTGCCTAATCCCTCAAGAATTTGGCATTCTGAAGAAGTAATGACATAAGGTTTCTTTGCATAAAACCCATAAGACCAGTGGTTAATGTTGGTTTTGCCAACCAAGATTCTAACTGAAATGTCACGCCTGAAGGAGGCATGCCTGGGTTCTTGGTGTCACCAGAAAGTCCTGAGGAACTGGGATTGACTTGCAAAACTAGCAAAAGTCCACAAGAAATAGCCTGGTACCTTGGTAGGTTGTGTGGTTCATGGCTGCCTTTCCAGGGAAGGAACAAAGGTTGCTTGTCAGGAAAATGGCTAAAAAGGAACCTGAAGGCAATGGAGCCTCAAAGACTTGAGTGAAACAACTGGTACAGGCAAAGCGAGATGGCAGGCGTGTGGCTCAGCTTCTGCGCCCTGAAGGGCGGACTAGGAAGTCAGTCCAAAGGTTTCTTGCTTTAACTCTAGCAAAGCAGACTTAAAAATCATGTATGGTCCATGTCTGCTCTTGGTGTGTTCATGCAAAGACACTTCAGCAAAGACATTGCAAATGGATGTCTTCCCAAAGGACAGTCTCACAGGCACAAAGACTGGTTTGTGGGTTGTTGTGTGAATTAACATGTATGTTCTTCCTTCTGTTTTCATAGGACCAATGCCTATGACCTCATTACCTGAGTGAGTGGTTGCAATATTACACCTCACTTAAGGAACCTATCTTCATCATCACCCGTGAGACTCAAAGGTTTGGCTGAACTAAGTGGTTGGATTGGTGAAGTTTTGGGGGCAGTCTGTGGGTTTCGCTTTAAAACTGGTTTTCCTTTTCTGCCTTGATGGCTCGGACACACAGGGCCCAGAAATCTGAAAGAGAGGAAATCCTAAAATACTCTCTCACAGCCCAAGCTAAGTATAGTGGGCAAAAGGGCTTTGGGCAGGTGCAGGGTGCCTTGCATACCTTCTTCCAGATAAACTGGTCTTTGCCTAATGTAAGACATTGAAGAATTAATCCCTGCCTTTGTCCTTCAGTGGTTATAGTTTAATTGTGCCTTCTAACCCTCTTGCCAAATCTGTCACCTCCAGAATACAGCAAGGATGCCAACCATCCAGTAATGACAGCCTTTGGACATCACTGCCACTCCCCGGTAACAGCCAACTGATCTGGACTCTGCTAGGTCCTTCCCCTTACAGGAAGGCCACCCTCTACACCACATCTCCCCACTTTCTTAGGGGCCCCCGGACCCAAGGGTAGGTAGGACAGCAGCCATGTTCAGCAGGAAGTAACTGCAAAAAGATGATAAGATCTTCACCCACTCTCCTTTATAAGATTATAAAGGATTTAACCTAAGAGGAGGGATTGTAATGGGGTACTGAGCTGAAGGTCCCCAAAGTGGAGAAAACCCCCATAGGTATCATTTGGGGAAAGAGGGAAGGGGATCAGGGACATCGAGAGCTACTTTGCATATCTAAAGAACTTGGCTGGGTTGTTTTTTAAGATTTTATTTATTAAATTTTTTAGAGAGTGGGGAAGGGAGGGAGAAAGAGACAGAGAAACATCAATATGTAGTTGCCTCTCATGTGCCCCCTACTGGGTACATGGCCTGCAACCCAGGCATGTGCCCTGACTGGGAATCGAAGCAGCCGACCCTTTGGTTCACAGGTGGCATTCAATCCACTGAGCCACACCAGCCAGGGTGTTAGCTGGTATTTTAATAATATTAAAACCTGTGCCTGCGCAGAGCCAGGGAGATAGGTATGACTCTAACCCATGAGGCAATGTAGCTGGAGGGACTTCCTGCACCTTTGAGAGTGGCTTGGAGGTGGCCTCTGCTTCATGGAGCCAAGCTTACCTGGACTAACAATGACGGCCAAGAAAGACAGAAAGAACCATACTGCTGGCAGATGTCACCCAGTGTGGGAGAAGACAGAAATGGGGTTACCAAGGAAAATCCATGCCGAGATTTAAACCCAGGCACAGCAACCATGATAGGGCTTAACCACATGGTTTGAGAGTGAAGAGGGGGCTCTCTTGACCATGCAGCTTAGAAAGAAGCAGGAAAGAAGGATGTAGTTGCTACATGGAGCTCTCTTTCTTTGCCATACGGTTTGAAAGAATGCTGAAGGACTCCCACCAGCCCACCACGAGGATATGGTTTTGAATTAAGAATGGGAGTCTAGCCAAGTTACAGACTTCTATTTCTTTTTTTGAGATATGGTACCCCTGACAGGCCTGGTTTGGCAAGGAAAGGCAGGGCTGTGTGTGTTTGTGGGTGTTTTAAAAGAACTTTGGAATTTAACAGCAACATTCTGCCATTACTCTGAAGCTATATTACTTTTAAATAAATAATTCCTTTCCTTTTTACCAAAATCTGGCATTAAAAGCCACAGTTCTTAATTGGGGGGGTGGGCATAAAAAAGCATTGTAAGTAACAAGACCATCAGTGGTAGAGTGGGGCTGTTTCTGTAACAGTTACCAAATCCCACGTCCCTCAAAAGGCTTATTTTTCATTTTTATATTCCCAGGGCTTAATTCAGAACTTGGCACAGAGGAGACACCTAATAACTCAAGAAATTTTTGTTAAATGCCTCTCTGAGGTCCTAACTAAACAATAAAACCACAGTTATGCAATTCAATGTTTGTACAAATGAGTTTAATTTCTTGGTAAACTTTACAGTATCACAGTACTTTAAACATAACAAATGTAAAGCACCTGCTATAGGCTTACCCAGGGGCTCTTGATCCATTTTCAATCCCCTTCCCTAATATTTAAGAATAATTTGAAAAATATTTGTCATTGATTTAAAGGTTTCTAGGGCCTTTACTATCTCTGGAATCCACTGATGACTCAGTTCCTCCAGGAAATTGTTCTTGAACAACCCCACCAAGTGTAGATAAGCTCTGAATTATCACCCCTCTTTCAGCATTCATGAAAAAATACCATTGAACTTTATTAATTTGTACCCACTGATACGTAATTTTGACATGATTTATTGGTATTACATCTGTCCATGTTTTATTGAAAGCTTTAAGATAAGACATATTTCTATTAAAATTTTTTTAAAAATCCTCACCCCAGGACATTTTCTCATTGCTTTTTTAGAGAGAGGGATGGAGAGAGAGGAATGTCAATGTGAGAGAGAAGCATCCATTGGTTGGCTCCACTGTGCGTACAGCAACTGGTACCTTTGTGTGCGCCAGGACCAGGGATTGCATGCACCCAGATGGGGACCAAACCCATAACCTAGGTGTGTGCCCTGACCTGAAATTGAACCTGCAACCTTTTAGTTATGGGCCAATGGTCCAACCAACTGAACCATGCCAGCCAGGGCTTCTATTTCTTTTGCATCTTTCTATGGGACCACATACTGCAATATCCTCAATAAATATTGATGGCAGTCCAAATATTGACAAATACAATTGGATAATATCTCCAAAATATTATTTTCTTTTAATTTTTTAAAATGTATTAACGGGGGGGGGTGAAAAAAGAGAGAGACATGGATTTGTTGGTCCACTTATTTATGCATTCATTGGTTGCTCCTTGTATGTGCCCTGACTGGGGATGGAACCAGCAACCTTGGTGTATCAGGATGACACTCTAATCAACTGAGCTACCTGGTCAGGCTTCCAAAATGTTGTCTTCTGGGAGAAAAATGCTAAGTAAATCTATCAGTGTTGTTATTGTTCCTCTGTGAATAATAATTGCTACTGTTGATTGAGTACCATCTTTATACATTAAGTACGGCTTGAGTTGCAACTTAAATACTCCAAACTTCCAAGTTTTCTCTCTAGCCTAAAGCCCATTTTTGAGCTCCATACTATTTCAGCTTAGATCCTTTACAGACCTTTTAAACTTAAAATTTCTGATGCCACCTTATTCTTAAAACACTCTTTTTTTTTTTTAAATTGGCTTTTATAGCTCCTGTTTCCCCTACATCTCTAGCCACCCCTCTCTGTCTCCTTTGCCAGCTCATCATTCTCTAACTAACCATTTAGTATTGCAGACGCTCAAGGCAGAGTTCTAGCTTCTCTCTCCTTAGCTTTGATTTAGTAATGTTATACACGGTCTCTTCAGCCCGGGCTGCTTCTCATATGTTCCATCTATACTATCTCCTAATGGATGTCTCCAAGGCCTCTGCATATTCAGTATGTCCCAACCAACCACTCATCCTCTCTCCTGTGTCTCCACCTCATCGTAAATGAACCAAAAAGCTAATCCTCTTCCAGGATCCCTGCCTCAGTGAATCCATCCAGTTATGTTAACCAGGAACCTAGGGAGTCTCTCCTGCCCCCTTATGGAATCCATTACCAAGTCCAATCCATTTTATCCCTTCGGTGTGTCACAAATCCATCAATTTCCCTCCATTTCCATGGTCTTTGCTCTAAACCAAGTGCCACATTTTACAATAGTCTACTCATGTTCACTTTTGTCCCTATTCCATTATCCAAACCATAAATACAATGACCTTTTTGAAACATACCTGACCATGACAGCCACACCTTCACACTCTGGTTTCCTGTTACTTTTAGGAAAATGGGAAGACTTCTACAGTGGCTATCACTGACTGTAAGGTTTGACCTATTTCTCTATCTCGTATCACAAGCCTAGTTCTTCCCACTCTAGCCACAGTGGCTTTTTTCTGTACTTGCAAACCAATAATTCTGCTCTTGTAAACCAATGAGTTTGATTTGCAGACAAGTTCCATTTTAGACAGTCAAGAACTTGTATAGTTCTTCGATCTAGTAGCTCCCTCTATTGTCCTACACAATTTTCAATGTAAGTGACCTGCCTGATCCCTGGAAGAATTCTTGAGCCTTGAATGACTGAGTGTGGTAAGGCACCCTAGGTTATGACCAAACCATTGAAGAAGCTGAACTCGCTCACCATAGGTGCTATTTCCTTTTCCTGGAGTGCTTTTTCTTTCTCCTTTCCTCAGGTAAGGCTTAGTTGTCCTTCACCTTTGGGTTCAATCACCACTTCCTTAAGGAAGCCTTCTCTAACCTTGTGTAGGTCACATGCCTGTTTTATGGTCTTACATCATTGTGCACAAAGCCTCCTCTCAGAAGTGCTTGCCCAGTTTCAATTGTACACAATTAAGATCTGTCTCTCTCACTAGAATATAAGCTCCCTAAAAGGCTGGGACTACGTTTTTATTTACTATTGTATCTCTGAGAAAGAAATACCTATTGGACAAATGAAAGAACAAATTAGGTCAATTCTCTAAATTTTTAGTTCATTGCTATATCTAATTTTAACTACATTGAGGTAATGCAATTCCTCTTCTGAAACATTCTTTCTCCTACAACTGCCTGGAAAATTCTTACTCATATGTTAAGGTTCAGCTCAAATCTTGAGCTTTTTCTAAACTCTCAAGCCCTCCCAAAGGACTGGTGTCTCCCCCTTTGCACTTTACAGTACTCCATGCACACACCGAACAGGATAGATAACTGATAAGTGGCACTTACTCTTTAGTAGCTTCTTGCTCTTTTACAAAAGTTTTTACTGGAATTTTATCATATTCATTTTTTAAATGTATTGATTTTTAAAGCAGGGGCAGGGAGAGAGACAGATATTTGTTGTTCCACTTATTTATGTATTCATTGGTTGATTCTTGTATGTGCCCTGATTGGGGATCAAACCCACAACTTTGGCATGTGGGGATGATACTCTAAATTACTTGACCAGGGCTATTATATTCATTTTTATTTTTATATTTTGACTAACATAATGTCTGACACATAGTAGGTAGTAAATGTTTATGGACTGAATGAATAATGATATGTTCTGGTCTTGGCTGGAGTGGCTCAGTTGGTTGAGCATAGTCCCACAAAGTCCAAGTGTTGCTGGTTTAATTCCTGGTCAGGACACACGCCTGCCTGGGTTGTGGGTCGGGTCCCCAGTGGGGGTGTGTGCAAGAGGCAACTGATTGATGTTTCTGATCAATGTTTTTCTAATATCTATGCTTCTCTCCCTTTCTTTCTCCTTCTCTTCCCCTCTCTCTAGAAATAAATAAAGTATTTTGAAAAATAATGATCTGTTTTGCAAGTCTATGGGTACACATACTAAGGAAGTGAGAGAAATGTAGCACCTACTGTGTACTGAGCACAGTGGTAGGTACTATGCCCAAATGATATTATTTGATGTTCACATCATATCTGGGGACGCTTTAAAGATTAAAAACTGAAGATAAAAAAGTAAAAATAGAACTGTAAGGGGGTAGCTCCCAGGGTCTCTACACTGTGTTTCCCTATCCTGCTTGACCCCTGACCCAACCTGGGCCCCAGGCTGGGCTTGTCACTTCAGTAGTCACCATGTCTTCCGACTTCAAAGACGATGGGCAGAACTTTGCAGTGCTCACTGCAAACATCACAAAAAGATGTCTGAGGGTCCCCTGAGCCCTGCCTGCAAAGCAGGGTTAAGAGTCATGGTGCCTAGATTCAAATCCCAGCTCTGCCACTTAGAAGTTGTGACTTTCAGGGATATTTGTTTGAGGCCAGACTCCCTCAACTTATACCCCACTTGTCTCCTGAAGTCCCAGTTAGTTCTGGAGGAAGTAGATGATGTCTGAAAGAGTTTTATGGAGCGGAGTGAGGGAACAAGAGGAGAGAAGCAAGTCAGCGTGTGCAACAGATCTCTGCTGCCTTAGAGATTTTTTTAAAAATATTTTTTTTATTTTTAGAAAGGGGGCGGGGGAGAAAGAGAGGGACAGAAACATCAGTGTGTGGTTGCCTCTCAAGTGCCCCCTACTGGGGACCTGGCCAGCCTTAGAGATATTTGTGGGGAAAGGGGCTGATGGCCTCACCTCATGATACATCACCTCTCCTCTTCTCAGCTCTGCTTTTCTCCATGGCCCAAGATCACCTTGATTTCTCTTGTCATTGCTGTTGGAGACTATTTCATTTGACTTCAGTCCTGGAACCTAAGGATATCAGGATTTGTGGTTTCAGTTGGATATTTGTTAATTTCTAAGGTAATGATTGTAGCAGTAGAAAATTTTTTTTGTTTGAGCTAAGTGGATTTTTCTTATGGGAAGCTGTGTTATAAAGTAACAAAGTCATCCTTGGGTGCAAACTTGTAAAAACTGTTTCCAAGAAAACAACTTGCGTTACAAATTATTTTTTTCTCCTGCCTTTATATTTTAATCTAACTATTCTTCCCACATAGAAGGGAAACTTCAAATTATCTTAAAAATAAAGCTATGCCCTGGCCAGTGTGGCTCAGTGGGTTGAGCATTGTGTTGTAAACTGAGAGATCACTGGTTCGATTTCTGGTCAGGGCACATGCCTGGGTTGCGGGCCAGGCACCTGGCTGGGGACCTGTGAGAGACAACCTATTGATGTATCTATTGTACATCAATGTTTCTCTTCCTCTCTTTCTCCTTCCCTTCCTCCCTCTAAAAGTAAATAAATAAAATTTTTTTAAAAAGATCTTAAAATAAAATAAAGCTTTGACTCTCTTTAGCTTAATGTAGTATAATGTAAAGCCCAAACATAGCAGCTACATTAGAATTGAAAGGAGACTGTATAGTTTGCACTGGAAGAATGCTTTGAATAATTAAATACTAATAATTCTTTAAAATGCAGTGGTTTCCCCTCTTAATAATTACTTGCACTTGCTCACTTTATAATGTTGTGAATTCATAAATTTTAAAAGATGAAAAATAGTCCTGACTGGTGTGGTTCAGTGGATTGAGCATCAGCCCACGAACCAAAGGGTCACCAGTTTGATTCCTAATCAGGGTACATGCCTGGGTTGCAGGCCAAGTCCCTGGCTGGGGGCATACAGGAGGTGGTGAATCAATGTTTCTCTTGCATATTGATGTTTCTCTCCCTCTCCTTCTCCCTCCCTTCCCCTCTTTCTAAAAATAAATATAATTTTTTAAAAAAGATGAAAAATATATCTATATAATTATGAATTTCAGATATATCTGTGGACTAACAATTTAATGTAGCAAAAGCTGGCTGAGTAGCTCAGTTTTTAGTTTTAGAGAGAGGGGAAGGGATGGAGAAAGAGAGAGAGAAACAGTTGATGTAAGAGAGAAACATCGATCAGCTGCCTCTTGCACGTGCCCTGACTGGGGACTGAATCCCCAACCTGAGCAAGTACCCTGACCAGGGATTGAACCAACAAGCTTTCTCTTAGCAGGATGATGCCCAGCCAACTGAGACACACAGTTCAGGGCTAGGAGTTAAATTATATATGATTACAAAATTATTGAAATTAATAAGATGGTACTATAGACACTCCAGGTTGCAGAGGTCAGGTCAGAAGCAAATTGACATACACCACTGTAGACTCTCCCAGTTGCAAGCTTCAAACTAGACCAGCCTAGAAAATGACCCTTGTACTACATGGAAGGAAGGCCCAGCAGAATTGCCGACATTTCTGGTACCAAAATCCTGACTATAATCCATTCTCTATTCCTGGAGCAGGATGCAGACATGGAAATCTGTCTTTTCTATGCTCAGTGGTGCCCAATGAGTATTCAGACTTTCTTATACCTCAATCACCTTTGCCCACTATACCTAACCAAAGACATATTCCCTGTGTGCTATAATCCAGAACAATTCTGGCTCTATAGTGGCTTCGGGCGGGGGGTTGGGGGTGGGAATGAGAACAAAATGGACTCTAGCTGAATTTCAGCAGGTTCAGCAAAATGGGATTTTACAGAGTTCCTCTGAAAGTAGGAGTGTACTTGACAACCCTCAGAAGACTACTCCACAGAGAGAGTATATGAAAAAGGATTCAGAGAGAGGATAGCTACCCCGAGGGGGCCTTTCCGTCTGCTGTCTGATGGGCCCAGTTTAACAAAGTCAATGAAGCCATCCGGTGTGATGTGCGCTGGTGGCAGGATGCAGAGCTGGAGAGGTCCCCTGAGCAAATGCCCTTGGTAAATGAAGGGTCGTGACCAGACTGTACAACAAGGGTATTGAGGGAAAAGCCCAGGAGTAGGAAACTAAACCAGGCCTGGAGTATATTCTTAAATCATAAGAGATATATTTGGACAAGAATGCTACCTTGAACATTGTGCTTCCTGATGATTCAGAGGATTGTGAGCCAGAAGACAAGCGTGTGAGGTAGAATGGTTCTGTGATCAACTTAGTGGTCTGAGTTCTAAAGAAAGGTTTTATCATGAGGCATGTAGGGCAACTAGGTTGTCAGAGAGCTCTCTCTATGCCCAGCTTGTCTGACCCAGCAGCAAGAAGAACAACAACAATAATATGCTGAACATGAGACCATCCTTTTGATTAATGTGTTGAAGAGATGGGAGGACTGCGAAATCATTTTATAGCAAGTTTCAAACAGAACATATCATGGCCAAGCTGGAGGGACTGGAGTCCAAAGAACGTCATAGGAAATGTTGGGTGAAACAAATTACTGAGTTCCAGCTGCAAAGAACAGTGAAATGTTGCATCATCATAATGGACTATAATATGTAATGTCTTGATTTGAAGTAATAAAGCTGTCATACCAACAAAGAAGTTAAGCCTTTAGAATTATAAATTGTAAAAATAAATAGCAAAACATTTTATTTCAATAATAAAGCATTTGTGATATATGATGCTTATTCCTTATAAATGTAAGTAAATGAATTTAATAATCTGTGGTCTAAAAGAGGTCCCCCTAATAATGGAAGACTTCAAGATATCAGAGGTCCATGATATGTATGTTAAAATCGCACACTGATTCCTCTCTGTTTAATGAAATGTCAGGGTATGTGTGGGGTTCGGGGAAGCTTTCAATGAAGGCTTTTTAGGTAGATATTATTAAATATGGTCTACACAGTATTCACATAGTCTCTATATTAAAAAAAAAAAAAACAAAACACCTTTGCCAAACCTTTTTTCTTTGTGCTTTTGTATGTTTTCATCATCTTTACAGTTTGTGTCAACATCCCTAAACCCTTTCTGTGCCGTAAACCTGTTCTTTCCATCTTTCCTATTCCATTAACACTATAATCAAGTCTCTTAACCACCATGTCAAAAAACTTTACAGCGACTTTGGATTTTCCTCTGCCTTCCCCTCCACATCTAATTCCTTAGTGAGTCCACCGGGGGCTATCTCCATCCATTTCCTTTCTGATGACTATGTTTTCCTGTTCTCACCAGCCCTCTTGTGTGGATTGTTGTTAAAACTTCATGACTGGCTTTCTTGTTGTCAGATCTGTCAGTGTCTGATTTCCCAATTGTCCTATTCATCTCTCCCAGATTAATTTTTCTAAAACACAGCTGTCACCAGCTCCTTATTATCCATTGAATTAAGTATAAACTCTTTTAGATCAAGTTTAAAGGTATTCATAATATAACCTTGCCCTCCTTCTCTAATGTTATTGGTCGTGGTCTGCCATACAAGTGTTGGGGAGTTAAAAAGGGGTGCTCCAGCAGCTTAAGATAGGCAAACCTGACTATTCTTTGATTTTGAATATGTTGAATTTCCTTGTGTGTGTGTGTTTGCCTTGGTCCATGCTTAGCCACGTCAAAGGATAGTTACCTCTTTTGCTGATGACTGCTGGCAAATATAGTCTGTTGTGTGTTGTCACCACTTTTTATTTGTGTAATATATTAATTTTATTATTAGGGTCATATTCATCCCATGAAATAGTACATTCTTTGAGAGAAGGGATTGGTTTTTCTCCACTTTTTAAGTCTCTTGTCTAGTAGTTGCTAGATATCCTAAAGATAAAGGCTGAGATAGAAAGGATTGTCATAAGTAGATCTACCATCACTTATTAGCTAGTGTCAAATGACATATCCAATGAACAAAACAGATAATCTCCAAGTACCCACATGGAACTTACATTCTAGTTAGGGAAACATAATAAAAACATTTGCTACGTAATATAAATCATATATAACTTTTATATATAAATATATTTTTATATAATACATATCTAAATTATATATAATGCTGATAAGTGCTGTGGGAAAAAATGAAATTAGTGCAGAGAAAAGAGATGTTGAGTTATGGTCAGGATGAGGTTGGAGTGGGTGATGATTTTAAATATTAGATCCAGGAAAGGTCACCCTGAAAAAGTGATATTTGTGTAAATACTTGAAGATAGGGAGGGAAGGAGGAAGTTCCATGAAATACATAGGGGGAAAATCATACAGGCAGAAAAACCAGCATATGCAAAGGCCCTGAGGGGAGCAGGCCTGGTATGTATGAGGGACAAAGAAGCCAGTGTGACCAAAGGGAACCCTAGGGGCGGAGGACAGAGATATCACAGGAAACCAGTAGACCATTGTAAGAATTTCTGTAATTAATATGCAAAGCTATTAAAAGCTTTTGGGATAAGAAGTAACAAGATTTGGTTTAGGTTTTAAAGTATTGCTTTGGCTGCCATATTGAGAATAGACAGATGGGGGAAAAGAGAAAGCAGGGAGACTGTTTAGGAAACTAATCAAGGTTTATGGACTGAGAGTGGAGTTGATATTTACTGAAATGAAGGCAGGCTTCAGGACTACCAGGTTTGCAGGGGAATGTAAGGAGTTTAGTTTTGGATATGACAGATGCCAATTAGATATACAGATATTGAAAATATGAATCAATAGAGATGGAGAGTAGGTAGGGAGGGCTGGAGCTTGGGAGTCATCAACATTTGGATGGTATTTAAAACTATGAGCTATGGCTGGTGTGACTCAGTGGATTCAGTGCCGGCCTGCAAACCACAAGGTCGCTGGTTTGATTCCCAGTCAGGGCATATGGCTGGGTTGCAGGCCAGGTCCCCAGTAGGGGGCACATGAGAGTCAACCATGCCATGATGTTTCTCTTTCTCTCTCTCTTCCCCCTTTCTAAAAATAAATAAAACCTTAAAAAAATATAAGACTATGAAGTTGGCTAAGATCTCAGAATTTAACTATAGAAGAGACCCATGGACTGAGCCCTGGGACACTATAGACATCTGTAGATTGAGTTTAGTAGTAACCAGCTGAGTTGATGGAGAAGAAATACTTGGATGTTTAAATCACTAGACCTCTCACTTATTATCTATATATCAATTTTTCATTCTAGATCTGTAATGGGTTTTGGAGTTTGGGCCACTAAGTGATAAATTTAACTTGTAAGGTGCATCTCATTGGGATGGAAATGGATGAGGAGGGATGTACCAGTACAGCTCATAGGTTGGGAAAAGTACGCATTAGCACTAGGAACTGGGACAGTTTGGCTAGTTATGTAATATGAAAATATAGGCACTTCTCTTTTGTTGTAAGATAAAAACCTGAGGGAGCCTTTTCTCTGTATTTTTTATTATGATAAAATATACGTCATGTACAATTTACCATTTTAACCATTTTTAAGTGTACAGTTCAATAGCCTTAATTACATTCACAATATTGTACAACCATTTCCACTTTTGGAAGCTTTAATAAAATGTTTTGCCTTACATTTTATTTTTTTAATAGTTCTTTTTTTACTGTATTTTTTCCCATTACCATTTATCCCCCCAATACGCCCCCCCCCCCACGCAATCACTATTCTGTTGTCCGTGTCCATAAGTTCTTTTTCTTTTTCTTTTTGGTCCCTCCACTCCCCCGCAAACATTAGAAATGTAAAATATAATGATATCATTATATGGGTCTGTATTTTCTGGTAGAAATTGAAAATTTGGAACATGAGGGGAAATAAACTCGAGGTCTGGACTCATTATTAGTTAGGAAATGTGCCTAGAAACAACTTGCAGAGGCATAGACATAGAAAGAGAAAGAGGAGACTAGTGTCCCGTAATTAGGAACATTGCAGTGAGTATTGTGGAAAATAATAAGAGAGAATTTCTGAGACTATAAAAGTTCAGAATAACGTTTGTCACAAAGACTAGGAATAAATTTTGATCAGGCTGTAACTGATGAGGAGCTCACAAGAGAATTGTGCCCAAAGGGGTGGTTAAGAAACCCAGTCTTGGGTCCTGGCTGCTGCGGTCCCTGGTTCGATTCCCAGTCAGGGCATATTCCTGGACTGCAGGCCAGGTCCCCAGTAGGGGGCAAGCGAGAGGCAATCACACATTCATGTTTCTCTTCCTCTCTTTCTCCTTCCCTTCCCCTCTGCATGCATGCATGCATGCGTACATACGTACATAGAAATCACGTCTTGGAATACAGTGGGTCAGTTCCTAAGAGTTTAGGGAAGAGAATGGGATTGGTGGGGAAGAGGCTGGAATTGGTGGGGAGTAGAGCTCCGTGGAATCTGAGAGCTAAGTATAAGGCACAGAAGGCACATATTCAGAAAAACTTCACCATGCTGTTGTACGGCTCCAAAGAAAGAATAATCTGCATTTGGAAAAGGTGGTAGAGGCGGATTGGTAGAGGATTAGACAGGGCAGAAATTGAAATAAATTTAGGTAAATTGAGATGTAGTGAGAAGCTCTGAGAAGACAGAGCTGATTTGAATTTGGTGGGAGATGCAATTTCAGAGGCTCATGGAAAGAGTCAAGAACCAAAGGTTGGTTCTGATAGGAAAGTCAGAAGACAGCCCAGCCCGTTGGGTGGTTATATATCAATGGTCAATACAGGTCAATGGAAGAGGGGCAGCTTTCTGAGTTGGGGGGTTTTGCACCCCGCTGTCTACGCTTCTTCTCTTGGGTCTGACCAGAACGGGCCTGTAAAGCGAAGCCGGCAGCAGTGACGTGGGCCAGGTTGGGTCCGGGTGGCTGCGAGCCCCAGGCCCCACCCCTCGCTTACGCAATTAGCCCGCGCCGCGCCGCCGGCTGTAATTCCGCTCCGCCCGCGCGGCGGTCGGTGCCTCGTAAGCTCCAGCCAGCAATGGCCATGGTCCCCAGCCCTTTTGCAAGTTGAAGACTAAAGCTCCCGACGCGGCCCTGGTCCTGATGGCGGCGGCGGCGGCGGCGGCCCTTGCAGCGGCCGGCGCCCCTCCTGCGATGCCGCAAGCGGCAGGAGCCGGAGGGCCCACAGCCCGCCGAGACTTCTACTGGCTGCGCTCCTTCCTGGCAGGAGGTGGGTGTCCGCCGGAGGGACCCGGCTACGCTCCCGGTGGCAGGGGCAGGTCGGGTGCACGCGGCCGCGAGGACATTCTTGGACAGTGGCTATTTAGTGCCCTGCCAGGTGTTTGTCCTGACCTACCGTAACCTTTTCCTAATAATCGCTTGACCAGTGACAGCGGGATCCTGGGGCGGAGGGGCCTGGAGCTGTCTTGGAGCGGCTAGGAAGGTGATGGGCTGAACCAGGCACCCATTCTTCAGGGCTGGATGCAGGGAAAGTAGGGAGTCTTTTACAAAGATCCCAGGGGTTTCAGTGAAACATGCTGGGCGCTCCTTTCTTTTATAAAGACCATAGGTAACCGAATGTAGAATTGGATTTTGCTGTTTGCTTAAGAGAAAACAAATAGGTTTTAAAATGTGATTGGAAAATTTGTGCAAAACTGTCTATAACCAAAACTGATTCCAACGATTCTAGTAAACTCTGTCACAATCACTTGACAGGTAGCTGGTGCAGCCCTACTTTGGTGTGACTATAGGACCAGAAGGTTCACATTGTCTATCAGGAATTTCCTCTGCCTTCCCATAAAGAGGTGTTTCAGTCCCTTCCATTTCTTCTGATTGTTTGGGGTTGTCATCACTTATTTGTTAAGACTAGGAATTTAAAAAATTCCACTTTATAGGACTTAGAGAAAGATAATAGTTGGATGCTGCAGTAGTGTTAAGAGTTTATTTTGCTGACAGAAAGGACATTCATTTATACAGGAACATTTGAGTGTCTGCTCTGTGCCTCTTATATGTTCAGTGTACATCAGGGAACAAGACAATATCTTGGAGTTTACACTGGTTGTGGAGAAAGACAATAAACACAATGAAAAAGTAACTTACATAGTTTGTTACAAGGTGATTCATCTAATGGGAAGAAGTAAAAAGAAGAATGGGGCAAGGAAATGGAGAGGCTAAGTGAGTGCGCATTAAATAAGATAGTCATGATGAGTCTCATTAAGGGGAATGACACTTGAGCTGACTTGAAGAAGTGAGGCAGGTTAGCAAGTTGATTGCTAAGAAGCAGCATTTCAGAAGGAGAGAAACGCTAAAGCAAAGGCTTCAAAGTAAGAGAGGGCCTCCTCTGTTAAAAGATCAGCAGTGGCTGGAGCTAAGTGGTATTGATGGGAGAAGGAGGTTAGAGACATAAAGGGGGGCAAAAACTGAAGGGCTTTGCATCCTATTGTGAAGACTGTGACTTTTACTTGGAATGAGATTGGGAGTCATTGTAGATCTTGAGCAGAAAAGTGACATGATACGACCTATTTCAAATGGATCACTTTGGCTTCTCTGTTGAGAGAAACTCTAGGGAAGTATATGTGGGAGCAAGGAGACTAGTTTGGAGGTTATTGCAGAAATTCAGATGATAAATAGTGGCTTCGATCATGTAAGTACCAGGAGAGGCAGTGAAAAATTGTGATAAGTAGAATGAATAGCACTTTCTAATAGGTTAGAGATGTGGTAAGAATGAATCAAGAATGACTCGTTATGGTCTGAGCAGTTGAAAGGTTGAAGCACTCACTGGCTGAAATGGGAAGGCTATGGTTGGAGCAGTTTTCAAGAGGGTTGTAGGTGGAGGGGAGATGAGGAGTTCAGTTTTGGACATGTTGCATTTTGTGATGTTGATTAGATATTGAAATAGAGTCATGGTACATGTTGGTGAGGATAGCAGCCAGGACTCTTATGTGCTAATGGTAGTAATGTAAATTGGTACAACCACTTTGGAGAACTAGTTGAGCAGTTATCTGTGAAGCTGAACATTTGTATGCCACATGATTCAGCAGTTACACTCCTAGGTATATCCCAACATACATATTTCTGTTCATGTCTGCAATATTCATGTAATATTCAATAGCCCAAAACCAGAAGCAATCTATGTGCCCATCAGTGTTATAACATATTACCAAAATATGGTGTAATCATACAATGAAATATGCAGCATTGAAAGTGAATAAATTCCTGCCATATATAACAATGTTGATGAATTTCATAAGCATTGAACAGAAGCCAGGCACAAAGCAAGTCATGCTGTGTGATTTTATTTGTATAAAGTTCAAAAACAATCAAAACTAAGTCAGTGCTGTTAGAAGTCAGAAGGCCAATTGGTTATCTCTGAGAAGGAGGGGCAAATAATGATTATGAGAGTAAAGAAAGGACTTCTAGGAAAAGGGAGGAGAAGAGTTGCAGACAGCAGGTATCAGAAACTCTGAGAAGGAACCTTGATTAAGCTTTGTTTTTTTAAGAAGCTTGCATAGTTTTTGTTTGTTTTGTTTTTACATAGTTTTCTTTGTTTTAAAATCAGGTTTATTAAGGTATAATTTATATACAGTAAAATTCACCCTTATTTTAAATGCATTTTCTACTTACAACATTTTCAGTTCACAATGGGTTTATCATGGGGTGAATGTATAACCCCATAGAAAATCAAGGAGTATTTATACACATACGGTTCTTTAGAAAAGAGTCTTAGTGGGCTACTATAACAAAAATGCCGTAATCTGATGGCTTATAAACAACAAACATTTATTTTTCATAGTCTAGAAGTTGGAAAGTCTAAGATCATGCTGTCATCAGGTTCAATGTCCAATGAGGACCTTCTTCCTCATAGACATCACCTTCTTGTTGTGTTTCCACGAGGTGGAAAGGGTCAGTGGTGTTTGGGGCCTTGTTTGTAAGGGCACTAATCCCATGGTTAGTTGAATAGTTGAATCATATTGCATTTTATATAAATAAAGATGCAGAGCCCTCAGGACATAATCACCCCCTAAAAGCCCTACTTCTAAATGCTATCAAATTGGGAATTAGTTTTCAACATGAAATTTTTGGGGGGGGGGGCACAAACAACATAGCAAAAAAGGCTTTTATATATTATCGCCTTAGAAGCATGCCAAGCTGGTAGGGCTGGCCTTGTATGTAGGCAGTTTTGCATTTTACAGTCATGTACATGTCTGTATGGTGGCATGTGGTAGGGACCAAATACATAATTGCTGAATGTATGAAAGAATGATTGAATTTTATGGGTAAAATCTATACAGAAGAAGAGGAGGTTTCTTCAAACAGCCTTACAGTTGAGTAAATAACTTCAAGTGTCTCCATAACCACATTTAGCAAGCAGATTCCCAGTGTTCATCAGGTATTGGGGGACAGATTTACACTCTTTAAACTTATTTTTAAGTATGACATGCCAATTAGTAAGTTACACAGAATGAGGGCCAATGATCTGCACATCACTTTTACTGGGCAGTTTTACTCATGGTGACCAAATAAAAGATTAGAAGGTGTGTGTTGGCTGAACAAATGATTTCCATCTGGAAAGAAATGTTATGCAACATCTCCCTGACCTCTTAAAATTTTTTAGGTATTGCAGGATGCTGTGCTAAAACAACAGTTGCTCCTTTGGATCGAGTAAAAGTTTTATTACAAGCTCACAATCACCACTATAAACATTTAGGTGAGTTAATAGATGCTAAAGATTAGAATGAATGAAAACATTCTCCATCTCCGAACTTGATTTCCATTTGTGAATTACAGTGGAAAAAGAATACAAAAGGGAATTCAAATTTGGGGGCAGATTTTACAAGGGATGTATCTCTTATTCATTTTAATCTTTTTGTTTGCTGTAGTGGTTATAATTGTTTTAGGGTACTGATATCCTCTAAACCAAAATCTTCGGATCATTGAAGTACTACTGTTTGGTTATTGAGGTTAACGTGTCTCATCCTTGACGGACACACATTAATAGCTCAGCCAGATTTTTTTTAAAAGAATACAATCAGGCCGTGACTGGCGTGGCTTAGTTGGTTGGGCATCGTCTGCAAACCAAAACGTCACCAGTTTGATTCCATTCCTGGAACATGCATGGATTGTGTGTTTGGTCCCTGTTTGGGGTGCATTTGGCAGGCAGCTGATTGTGTTTCTCTCGCACATCAATGTTTCTCTCCCTCTCTTTCTCCCTCCCTCTCTCTCTAGAATCAGTAAAACTTTTTTTTTTTTTAATTGCAGTCAGTGATGGAGATAAGTTTATTCCTTTAAACACTTAATTAAATACACCTTATAGAAATCTTAGTACAAGCAGAATCCGATGCAATTTGTATAAAGTTCAAATAAAATATATGGGTAAACTGGCATTGTTAAAAAATATCAAGCCATTAATTGTTATTTAAAACATAAAAATCAGCCATTTAATTAACATGGACAATAATAATAATTCATTGGTATTACTAAGAATTTTTTATAGCCTTTTTGGAGTGCATTTTGGTAAACTCATCAAAAAGATACATACCCTTTGGCCTTGCAATTCTAGTTCTAAGAGGTTATTTTAAGGAACTACTAATCAGAAATATGCTCAAAGATGTATATATGAGAATCAAAGCATTATATGGAATTGTCTAAGTTAAATAAGTATTATTTAAATAAATAAGTCCATATTATAGACTATTTTGCAATTGTAAGTTTTAAAAAAAATATTAATTGACTAGGAACAACATTCATAATGTATTAGTTAATTTTAAAATATTACAAAATGGTGGAATAATTTGCATTTTATATAAATAAACATGTGCTTAGACAAAAGGCTAAAAAGACATATTAACATTAATGGTTAATACTCAGTGGTGAGATTAAATATTTTTCCTCTGAGCTAATTTGTAATACATGTTGAATATACAGATATTTTTTTTTACACTAGAGGAGAAAAGATTTTTTAAAACATTTAATATGTTGCCCTGGCCAGGTAGTTCAGTTGGTTAGCGTGTGGTCCTGTTATGCCAAGGTTGTGGGTTCTGTACCCAGTCAGGGTACATACAAGAAGCAACCAATGAACCTATCAATAAGTGACACGGCAAATCAATGTTTCTGTATCCCTCTTTTTCTCTCTCTCTCTCCTCCTCTCCCCTTACCCCTTCTTCTCTCTCTCTCTAAAAATCAATTAAAAAAATTAATCTGGACAGACACCAAGAAAGAAATTAGGTCAAGGCAACCAACTCATACCACTTCATTGCCTTAGCTTTGTGCTTCAAAGGATAGGAATGAGTGCTCTGCATGATCTATGCCACATCAGTGTAGAAGAAAGATGATTAACAGAGTAGATAAGAATTATTTTTTCGATTGGGTTTTTAAAATGTGATTTTCCTTTAAAAATGTAATGGCTATTTATATTTTATATTAATTGCAGCTCACTTTGTTGTCAGTATTTTTAATATTTAAAATTGAAAGAAAAAAGTTACTACCATCTCTATGTCCAGCAATAAATTCTGTATGTTCACAGTGTGCTCTTCATATATAGAAAGAATCAGACTTTTGAACTTATTAAGAGATTCTATAAAACTGGAAAGGAAGGAAATTATTTTCTTTTGTTATCTAAATTGAGGGTGAAAAGGTACCTGGGTACCTATTACCCAGTATCTTGGAGTGTTTTACAATGAGTCAACATACCAGTGACTGAGCAGGATTGTTTTATTCCTTTAACCTGCTCGCCATGCTGATCTGTGTTGTTTTGTTTCCTAATTTGTAATTATTAGATTACATATTCACATTAGATTTCACGCTCTACAGGGCTGCATGCCATGGCTTGCAGTGTACCCTGTAAGTCATGTAAAATTTGAAATGGAATTCCTGCAGTGGTGTAGTATATGGAATTTCATGTATCTTTAAAATATACAATCTGTAAAAAAAAAAACCCCAAACAGGTATACAAGCCATAAAAAAAGGTATTGTTGGCTTTTTATTTTCTTTAAAATTTTTTTTGGCATTTTATTCTAGATACCTCCTTTTTTATATGTATATATAAACATTTTAAAAATTTTGGTATTTTAAAGCATGAGTTTTCACAGTCAAATTAAAGATGATGTGCAATTGCATAAAACTTCTACTTTAGCTTCTTTTAAAAAATGTGTGAAGCATCCTTTTCTTGGGGTTGTGCTACTGTCCATTGAGCATGTTGTAAGAGCAGTACAGTTAATGCCTAAACAACACATTCACGTCAAGTAGAGCTCTGCTTTACATTGGTGTAATTTTTGGAAAAAAGAGAAAAAAATAAAAAATGTGTGACAATACATTCAAAGCATCAAAAACTACTTTTTATTTTTAATCAAAATTATTGTGGCCAAATGAAAAGGAAGGAGTATGGTAATTAGAATCTCCTTCCCCCAGTTTTGAGTTAGTGTAAAGAATTTTTTCCTGTAACATATTATAAATCTTTCATCTCCATTTAGCTTTTTACAGTCAAATGTGATATAAAAATAGGTAGAATATAAATGTGATATATAGGTAGAATCAAATGTGATATAAAAATAGGTAGAATCAAATGTGATATAAAAATAGGTAGATGAAACATAATAGGATTCTTTAAGAATTTTTACTTTTAATTTTATTCCTTTTACAGGGTATTTTAAACAATTTTTGAATGTATGTTTATACAAGTTCATAATTCAAAAAAGTACAAAAGCAAAATGTCATTACCTGTCCGTGTTCCCTCTTGGAATCAAGGATTTTCCCAAGTTTCTTCCATTTGCTTTCTGCTAATGTGTACATACACAAGCATATGCTCATATTTTACCAAATGTTAGTTCCTTCTAATCCTATCTTGATATTAAGTAAAGATACAGAGAAGGATTTAAATAACACGCAAGCTTCGTATATAGATACATTGAGGATTTGCACCCTACAGGGAACACATATTCTTTCCAAATAACTTTGTAACCTTTGCAAAAATTGGTCCAGTGTTATGTCATAGAGAAAATCTCTGAAATAACTATACATGTTGTCAGATTGGTACTCGATTTGCTGGGATGATCACTTCATAAGTTATATAAATGTCCAATCACTATGTTGTACAACTGAAACTAATATAATATTGTGTGTCAACTGTAGTTGAAAAATTAAAAAAACATTAAAAAGAAATTTCAGCCCTGGTTGGGTGGCTCAGTTGGTTGGAGCGTCAACCCATACACCAAAAGGTTGCAGGTTGGTACTTCAGTCATGGCACATACCTAGGCTGTGGGTTTGATCCTGGGTTGGGGCATGTGCAGGGGCAATCGATCAATGTTTCCCTCTCTCTCCCCTTCCCTCCCCCGTCCTCTCTGTCGCTAAAATCAATAAACATATCCTTGGGTGAGGATTAAAAAAAATAATAATAAAAGAAAGAAAATTTCAGTTTATTTCCCAAAGTGAAAACAGATTGTAGGTTGAAGGAAAATAAACCATACAATTATATCAGTGGATATTTAAAACAATTTGAAAACATTTAATATCCATTTTTCATCTATTTGTTTTTCTCAGTTATTTTATTTTTGGTGAGATTTTCGTAAAAAGCATATGGTTAAATATGGCCTTTTAAGAGAATTTGATACTCTTTGGCTTAAAAAAAATTTTTTTTCCTTTTATTGATTCTAGAGAGAGGGGAAGTGAGGGAGAAAGAGACAGAAACATCGATTTGAGAGAGAAATGCCAATCAATTGCCTCTTGCACCTGCCCCAACTGGGGGCCCAACCGGGAACCCCCAGGCTTGTAACCCCACTGGGAATTGAACCTGTGACCTTTCAGTATGCAGGACAATGCTCAGCCCACTGAGTCACACCTAGTGTGACGCCAGGGCCAGTCTTTGGCTTTTCATAAAGGACTTTGTCATTCAGCTTTTCTTTTTTGCTATCATTGAGTTATTCACTCACATTCTTATTTTATGTTTTCTGTTTATTGTGTCTTTTTTGTTGTCTCCAGTTCCCCTCCCCAGGTCTTTCTTTCCTAGATTTCCTTTTTCTTAAAAGTACTGTATCTATTTTGCCTCTACTAATGGCTTTTCTTAAAATGTTTGTGATAATCGAAGTTTTAAAGAATGATACAGGGTCTGGCTCCTTTTTATTACAGAATCTTTGATTACAAAATCATAAGCATGTAATTTTGAAATATAGCAGTATTACACTCAAGCACACCATATGACATTTTAGATGTAATGTTCAAATTAAAACTAGAAATGATTACACCCACATTATTACTCTACCAACCATACTCAAGCAGGCCTTACTTCGGCCAGTCCCTGTATAATAAACATGTGGACCCACACAGCGCATCACAGTCAGTATGGTTGAAACCTCTTTACTTCCCTTTCATCATCACCAGCCTTCCTGTCCCTACTAGGTAGTCATGTTTCTAAATTTAATTTCCCTTAAATTGTTACAAACGCATTTGAATAAAATTAAACAGGACTTTTGCTCCCTTTTCCTGCAAGGGGACACCATCATTAATAGAATTTCTTTTCTGGGTGTGTTTGTGAATATATTTACTTTTATTATTCATGCATTTTGGGAGAATTTCGTATATTATGTACATAGCCATATGTCAACATAATAGAATTCTTTTTACTAGACCGTTAGTCCATTTAGATACTTGCTTATACAAAAAATTTTTTTTAAATAAACAGATCAGAATTAGATTTATTTATTTATTTTTAAAGATTTTATTTATTTATTTTAAGACAGAGGGGAAGGGAGGGAGAGAAACATCAATGTGTGGTTGCACCTCGCGTGTCCCCCACCAGGGACCTGGCCCGCAACCCAGGATTGGGAATTGAATCACCGACCTTTTGGTTCGCAGGCCAGTGCTCGATCCACTGAGCCATACCAGCCAGGGCTAAAAATATTTTTATGATGTATTTTTTCTTGAATGTTAATAAGTACCTACATGTTTAATTTATGGGAAGGAATCAAAAGTTTACTTACAGTCTAAAATTCAAAATGACCCTAGTGATTTACTGTAATATTTAATCAGATTTTTGTTTGAAAAATTTGGAAAGAAATGTGAATTTAAATGGTTTAATAATGGAAGTATTTAGTGGTATGTTTATTGAAGTCTGTACTGCAAATGGGATTAGTGATTAACCTTAATAAAATAATAAATGTATCAATATATAGGATCAGAATTTAGGCCTTTGTTTATCAGTATTCCTCATTAAAATGTCCTAATGATGAAACTTTGCCCACCCCCCAATTTAAATAGTTTTAATAGTTGTTATTTGTTTCTCTTATTTAGCAGTATTTTTTATTTTTTCTTATCTTCACCTGAGGACATGCTTATTGATTTTTAGAGAGAGGGGAAGAGGGGAAAAGGAGGGAGAGGGAGAGGTCAAACCTGCTAGGAGCGACACTCCAATCAGTGAAGCCACACCAGCCGTGGCAAGCAGCAGTGTTCTTATGTAAAGCAAACCACACAGGCATCTGGGTCAGTCTGGGAAATCTTCCTTCATCCTTCCAGATAGAGTTGATCATCTGCACTGCAGTATATGGACTTTGATTATATGTCTGTTGTTAATATATTTAGATAACTATAGTTTAATATAATTTGTGATAATTGTAAATATAATTTACTGTAATTTGTAGCTGTTCTTGCTGTAATGTTTTATAAATTTACATGAGGTATATTTATATAATTTGAACAAGTGCTATATTTCAAGTAGTATTAACTTACATAGAAATTACTATTCATGTAATTTCTCAAACAAAATTATATTATAAATGATGATATTAGTAATCTTTACCTGTGATGGTCGTGAAAATTTGAATTTAGATAGTTTTCTCTGTTTTAATAGTATTTTTCTTCTAAAAATCTTTCTAAAAATAGGAGTATTTTCTACATTGCGTGCTGTTCCCCAAAAGGAGGGATACCTTGGATTGTATAAAGGGAATGGTGCAATGATGATTCGAATCTTTCCCTATGGTGCAATCCAGTTTATGGCGTTTGAGCATTATAAAACGGTGAACTTTTATTTTGTTTTCTTCTTTTGTGTCCTTAACTATCATACTTAGTTGACAAGGCATTTGCTTTGGCCTTTAAAGTTATTTTGGATGAATGGGTAAAGTTACGCCTTTTTGAAGGAATAAGACTTGTGATAGTTTAAAATTTTAAATATAACTTGGGTTTAGAGTTATCTATTCCAGAATTGTTAGTAATTTTTGAGTAAATTGTTTATATTCACACTTAAGAAAAAGAGCCAAAGTATTCTTCATTTAGATAATAAGTCCATAAAATATCTATAGCTCTTTAATATTTCTTTTGTTAATTGTAGGAGAGGAACATTGTGGCTTTGGATTTTCTTGTTAAATAAAATAGTGAAACCATAGTGTAAAAAAATCTGTTTTTAAGTAATGATCTAAGTTAACAGCTTTTCCCATCTTACTCATTGATCAAATTTCTGTTTTCTAGCTGAGTGAAAGTTTATCTTCTCAAACATCTTTACACAGAAGGGGTTATGTATGTTAAATTTCATAGTGTATATTAAAATGAAAAGGAAACAGTAGAGATGGGAACAATATTGTAAGCTAGTCTGTCAGATAGAATGGATGCCTTCAGTATATGAAGACTTCACTGTCTATAGAAGCATTTTATTCCTGCTACTCCAATTTATACTTTATTTGTGATCACCAACACATAGTATATTTGGTACTTCTAAGCTAGATTGCTTCTGTAAAAATACAAAATTAGAGCAGAGGCTAAACAGAAAATATCTGACCTGTTTATGATATGAAATAACAGTTTCATATAATTGTGTTCATTTCACTCACATTTAATATTTTCTTTTTACTAGTTCTGTAACTCTGTTGAAATAAATTTTCATTATTAAACAGTGAAATGGGTAGCATTTTAAAAATATCTCATTTAATTTGATGTTTTTGGTTTCTAGTTAATTACTACAAAGCTGGGAATTTCTGGTCATGTGCACAGATTAATGGCTGGATCCATGGCAGGTAAGAGGAGTGGGTTTATTTTATTTTTGACAAATTTGTTTTCTATTAAAATAATTTGGTTTAGGTGATATGTGTGACATTGATTAACAACATACATTTCTTTCTATATTCAATTATATATGAAATTGTTAATATCCCAACTCAAAGACAGTATTTTACAGCGGGAGATGTTAAGGAATCATCTAAACTTACAACTATATGGAAAACATACATTTCCTTTGACAATTCTCCTGAACATATTCATTTACTTCTTTCAAAAAATTTAAAAATTATACTGACTAGAGTAACACCTACTCCTTTATAATGAAAGTAGTATCACTCCCTAGAAGCCATCACTGTTAACAGTCTTATGTATGCTTTTTTCTAATACTACTCTGTAGAAGAACTTTTCTTTTAGTTATCTGTGTGTGTGTGTGTGTGTACGTGTGTGTGTGTGTATACACAGACCTTATTTTGTAAAAGGATTATGGTATAGTTTTTTTCTTTTAGAGGTCAAATTTCTTTCTTTCTTTTAGAACTGTGTTGCATTCTAAGGTATGACTGTACCATGATTTATTTAATCAGTCTCCTATTGATTGACATCTGGTATATTTTCAATTTTTTTTCACAAAGAACACATTGTATTTTTGTGACCATGTCTATAGAATACATTTTGAGAAGAAAACTTACTTGATGTATGCAAGAATATACATATTAATTTTGATAGGATTTGACAAGCTGATCTCCATAATGCTTTCAACAGCCTTCTCCCCTACATTCCATACCAACACTGATTGTTATCAAATTTTTTTTTAGTATATTTTATTGATTATGCTATTACAGTCCTCTCAGTTTTTCTCTCTTTGCCTCACTCTGCCTGGTAAACCCTTTCCCTCCAGCAGTTACCACCCCGCCCCCCGCCCCGCCCCCCACCTCCGTTCATGTCCATGGTTTGTGCATATAAGCTCTTTGGCTTCTTCATTTTCTATACTATTCTTAACATCCTCCTGTCTATTTTGTATCTACCAATTATGCTTCTTAATTCCTGCACCTTTCTCCCTATCCCTTCTCCCTCCCAGTTGACAACTGGAGATTTGAAGATCCAAATGATCTCCATATCTATGATTCTGTTCCTGTTCTGGTAGTTTGCTTAGTTAGTTGGGTTTTGTTTTGTTTTTTGTTGATTTTATTTACTTATTTTTAGAGAGAAGGGGGGAGAGAAAGAAAGGGAGAGAAACTTTAGTGTGTGGTTGCCTCTCATGCGCCCACAATTTAGGATCTGGGCCACAACCCAGGCATGTGCTCTGACGGGAAATTGAACTGGCGAGCCCTTGGTTCACAGGCCAGCGCTCTCTAATCTAGTAAGCCACACCAGCCAGGGCTGTTTTTCTGTTTTTTAGATTGAGTGAGTGATAGTTGTGAGTTTGTTGTCATTTTAATGTTCATAGTTTGATTTTTTTTCCTTAAATAAGTCCCTTTACCATTTCATGTAATAATGGCTTGGTGATAATTAATTCCTTTAGCTATACATTGTCTGGGAAGCACTTTATCTGCCCTTCCATTCTAAATGATAGCTTTGCTCAATAGAGTTACCCAGGTTGTGGGTCCTTGCTTTTTAATTTTGAATATTTCTTGCCAGTCCCTTCTAGCCTGTAAAGTTTGAGAAATTCAGCTGACATGGGAACTCCTTTGTAGGCTACTCCCTGCTTTGCTTTTGCTGCTTTTAAGATTCTCTCTTTATCTTTAACCTTTGGCATTTTAAGTATGATGTGTCTTGGCGTGGTCCTCTTTGGGTCCATCTTGTTTGGGACTCTGAGTTTCCTGGACTTGTATGTCTATTTCCTTTTCCAGACAACGGAAGTTTTTATTTATTATTTTTTCAAATATGTTTTCAATTTCTTGCTCTTCCTCTTCTGCTTCTGGCACCCTATGATTCAGATGTTGGTATATTTAAAGTTGTCCTATAGGTTCCTTAGCCTATCCTTGTTTTTTTGAATTCCTGTTTCTTCTTCCTGTTCTGGCTGAATGTTTATTTCTTCCTTTTGTTCCAAATCGTTGATTTGAATCCTCACTTCCTTCCCTTCACTGTTGGTTCTCTGTATATTTTTCTTTATTTCACTTACTGTATCTTTCATTTCTTCCTTTATTTTATGGCTGTATTCACTGAGTTCTATGAGCATCCTGATTACCAGTGTTTTGAACTCTGCATCTGATAGCTTGGCTATCTCTATTTCGTTTACTTATTTTTCTGAGGTTTTTTTCTGTTTTTTCATTTGGGCCGTATTTATTTACCTCTTCAATTTGGCTGCCTCCCTGTGTTTGTTTCTGTGTATTAAGTAGAGCTACTTTTACTCCCTTAGTAGTGTGGCCTATGTAGAAAAGGCACCTGTAAATTGTGTATGGCAGAGCCTTAGGTAATTGCCAGGGCGGGGCAATCCACTTCACCCTTTGTGGCTGTGTGTGTGTTGGGGGAGAGAGGCTTGGTGAGGGGTCAGTGCTGCTGCCTGGCTTTTGGAGGCCTGCTGGGCACTCACTCAGCTTCTAGTCACTTCATCTACCTCCCAGGTGTGGTTGGCACCCTGCCAACTGCTGCTGTGGGTTTTGTGTATGTTCTAAGCCTATGCAGGCCCTTTAAGCAGCAAAAATCCAGCAGTTTCTTCTGCTGCCCCAACCACCACTGGCTTTTACAGCCAGAGGTAATGGCAGTTTATCTTCCTGGTGCTGGAATGCTGGGCTGTGTGGTCTGGCCTGGGGCGGGGATCACTTGCTCCCAAGGTATCCCTCCTGATTTTTATTCACCATACATGCATGTGAGACCACCTGTTCTACCACTGGTACTGCTGCCTCTCTGTGCTGCACAGCATCCTCTCTGCCCCGCTTTGCTACTCTGCCCATCCTACCCATCTGGATAAGTGTGACTTCTTTAAATCCTTGTTTGTCAAACTTCCAGACAGCTGGATTTTCTGATAGTTCTGGATTTTCTGACAGTTCTGGGTGTATTTGTTTTTGAGCTCTGGTTGTGATTCTTTCTATGCAAGAAGGCAAAGCATGTCTACCTATGCCTCCATCTTGACCTGAAGTCCCCTTATCAATTTGGTTTTTTTTAAGATTTTATTTAATTTACTTTCAGGGAGAGGGGCAGAGAAGGAGAAAGAGAGGGAGAGAAACACCCATGTGCAAGAAGTACATTGATCAGTTGTCTCTTGCACGCCCCCAACTGGGGACCTGGCCCCGCAACCCAGGCATATGTCCTGACTGGGAATCAAACCAGCGACGTTTTGGTTCACAGCCAGGCATTCAGTCCACTGAGCCACACCAGCCAGGGCTCACCTTTGATTTCATTGGGTTTTCATCATTGCTATAATTTGAGAATAAAACAAATGATAGGAAAGATATATATATCTTTATATATGTATTATATATGGATATATATAGATTTATATCTTTATGTGTATTTTGTATTTGTCAAAATACGTATATATATCTTCTATATATATAATATGATATAATGATAGGGAAGAGATATATATGTGCCAAAAAATTTCTTACACATTTAAGTTTTTACTTTTTTCCAGGTATGACAGCAGTTATCTGTACTTACCCTCTTGACATGGTTAGAGTACGCTTAGCATTCCAGGTGAAAGGGGAACACACCTACACAGGAATTATTCATGCTTTCAGAACAATTTATGCAAAGGTACATATTTACTTTTTTCATCTATATAACATGTTATTTTATATTTAGGGAAATATTTTGAATGTTATCTAAATAATTATTTTATTTATAAGTAATTAATAATAATTACAAAAACACATCTGTGTTTCAAGATTGGTGCCAGAATAATTTTTTTATTATAATGTATGCTTTTGTTCTTTGATGTTTAGCATATTGAAAGCAATGTAATCTTCTTTTCTTCACTCAAAAGGAAGGCGGTTTCCTTGGATTTTACAGAGGCCTGATGCCTACTATATTAGGAATGGCTCCCTATGCAGGTATGTTTCAAATTTGACAGAATCTTTTTTTTCTTTATTCCTTCTCAGAATGATTTTAAAGTTTAGTATTTTATATCTTAGTCACTCCTCTGTCAGGATTACTATTTTTTCCTCCTGAAGAGGAACTGTTCGACATAGCCCATTTACTCAGCAGCCAGTCCCTTCTTTCCCCAGTGATCTTCAGAGCTACTTTTTAGAACAATAATAGAATGCAGTTTTCTAATGTCTTTATATTTGGTAGGACAAGTCCCTTGACTTTATGCTTTTTTTGTTTCCCAGGAATGTAAGAACTATAGATATTTTGCTATTCCACATTAGAATCAGGTTTTGATGTTGTACAGGAAACTTGTTTGGATTTTGAATGAAATTTCATACAGTTTTTGGACATTTCTGCTAGATATAGTATTGAAACCTTATAAGCTTTGTAGTATTTTTTAGAAAATTACATTTTATGTTTATCGCTTGATTTAATTTTTATGCGATCTTAACAACTTGCTGTTAAACTACTTGTTGATATCATAGCCAGCTACCATGTTACTTGTAGATGTTTTGAGTTTTCTGTGTGGGCAGTCATATCCTGTGCAAATAATATTATGTTTCTTACTTCATTCTAATCCTTATTTTTTAAAAATTTATTTACATTTGTTCTGTCTTACTATACTAGCTAAGGACCTACAGTGCAGCAGTGAATAAAATGGATAATTCTGGGAACTTTGGCTATTACTGACTTTAAAGGGAATATTTCTAACACTTCATTTAGTATAATGTTTACTGTAGTGTATAGTTATTATCATGTTGAGGAAGTTTTGATAAGAATTTTTATCTGAATCAGTGTTGAATTTTATCACATGCCCTTTTCTGTATTTACTGAGGTGATCACATAGTTTTCCCCTTTAATCTGTTAATATGGTGAATGATATTAATGGATGTTCTAATGTCAACCCAAATTGATTGTGATATAATCTTTTTATATCCTGTTGGATTCAATTTGCTGTTTTTATAAGTGTTACATTTATATTTGTAAGTGAGATTACTTTGTAATTTTCTTTTCTTGTAATATCCTCAAGGTCTCATAGAATGAATTAAAGAGTATTTCTTCATTTTCCATCCTCAGGAAGAATCTGTATAAAATGATTACAGTTATCTGTCTCTTGAGTTTGAATTATAGGATGATTTTTAAATACTGGTTTAATTTCTTGAATGACTGTAAGGCTGTTCAGGTTTTTGTGAGTCATTTTTGGTAATTCATAGTTTTCTTTACCATTATGAACTTGACTGTTTTGTGCTAGTTTTCAATTTTTTTTAAAAGGTTTGCCTTATTTTTTTCATATCCATTCTATCTATAGTTGTGTCCCACTTTTCATTTTGTTTTTTTTTCTAGCTTACCTTTATTTACCATTTCATTAATTTTTGTTCATGTCTTAATTATCTTCTTTCTCTGGGTTTATTCTTCACTTGGATGCTTATCTAATTAACTTTCAACCTTTAGATTTTTTCCCCCTAGTATAAGCATTTTTTTCCCTAAATATTGCTTTAGCTGCATTCACTGAGTTTATTTCATTTGTTTTTACTTAAAATTTGGAAATTTTAAACATTCAGAAGTACTATGTACCTATCACTTAGCTTCAATAGTGATCAACTCATGGCAAATCTTGCTTTATCTAACCCCTGATTACTCCCTCCACCCTCATTTCAAATTGTTTTAAAGCAAATTGGCTTTATTTCATCCACAATATATCTGTAGTTAGTTCTTTATGCTTTTCTTAAAAGCATGGCTACGTACCATTTGAAACTTGAAAAAGAATTCTGAGTTTCATGTAGTCATTGTTCAGATTCCCACCCATCTCATAATTATTTTTTTCTCCATATCCAAGTTAATATTTGCCTGGTATATCTTTTTTTCATCCTTTTTATTTTCTGCTTTTTCATGTCTTTATGTTTTAGGTATTTCTTTTGTAATCATCACATAGCTAAGATATTTTATTTAATCCAGTCTATAAAATATTTTAATTGTCAGTTCACTTGATGGTTATTATGATTCCTGATATATTTGGACTTGTTCCTGTATCTTGCTACTTGATTTCTATGTGTTGCTTTTCTTTTTTTTTACATTTCTTTCCCATCTTGTTTGCTTATTTTTATGAATCCTTACTCCCTTATTCTTTATAAATATACAAATTTATTTTCCTCCTCCTGTGCTTGGAGGTCTTTAATTATGAGCTTATTACTTGATCTTAATATCTGAGTTTCAGATTGAATGATTCCTTCTTCTGCAGGACCAATGAGGAACCATTTCAATGGCTTTACTGCTATTGGCGTCAATATGTAGTCATTCCACTACTCTCATGGGCCCACAACTCCCAAGTGGGCTTATATTTTTGGGAAGTGGTGGTTCTGGGCATTCTTAGATACCTTATACTTTTTGCAGTGGATATAGTTGTTCTGCAGTGACAAAGTCCCTCCGAATACCCATCCTGCCATTATGCTGGAAGCAGAACTCTAATTTTTTGTTACATTTTCTTCTCATTTTTGTTTTAATTTTCAGTTTTTAAAATATATTTTACACAGTTATATGTGCATATATAATTTCTTAATTCTTCCCAATTTTCCAAGTATTTTTTATATTTTTGAAGTCTTTAAAAACATCATTTTTATTCATTGTATCATATTTTATTAACTATGACTCCACATCATTTAGGTAGTTCTATTTTTTTCCACCTATGTTTCAGTTGCTATGAACTCTCTTGTCTTGAGCTTTTTCTGTGTTTAGATTAAGTCCTTGGACTAGATTTTCCAACTATAAGTGTATGACTATTCCAAAATTGTATATCATCATTTCCAAATACTATAAAATTATAAGAATTTTGTATAAAGAATAAATGCATGTATTGAGGTATTATCCTGGCCTGGATTTCTGTTAGTGCTTATTTGTTCTTAAGCATCAAGTATCTCTTTAAATATGTTTTTAAAATTTAGTAGATATCAGGATATCGTGAGCAATGTTTAGGTGATAGGAATGTTTGAATTCTATTCTTGATTTTATTAATATACGGCTTTAATGGGTCTATTATAAACTCATGTAAATTTTCAGCAATACCAACTTCATATTACCAATAACTTAATTCAATATTTATTTGATTTCATGTGTCTTGCGAGCCAATATGAACATTTCTCTCCTGGTCCCAACTCTTTCTTGGAGACAAAATTAGATACTCAGTTAAAATAGCAATGCTTTGGCAGCTCTGAATTTTTTGCCTCTATCTTACATTATCACCATTATTGTTATTATAAATAGAAGTTATCATATTTACTTGTAATTATTAATCATGAATTTAATATTTATTCATGGGAAACAATGGAAAATAGTTTAATTCTATTCCTATATAAGGTGGCATTAGACTTGTCAATGCCTTTATTCAGTGAACTGAACTATTTATATTAGTGTGTGCAAAACCAATGCTATAATTTTTTATAAGTGCTAATTATGTTGTCTTTATGTTAATTATAGGCATTAATTATTTTTTTATCTTAAATTAAGCCAAACATCAGGAAACAGGAAATGCATAGTTAGTTCCTTGAGTTAATTGGTTATTTTGTAAGATTGGTATCTTTTCACAGCTCATGTTCTGTTAAGCACCGTGGTGAATTTATATTTTGTTTTTCAGGTGTTTCATTTTTTACTTTTGGTACCTTAAAGAGTGTTGGGCTTTCCCATGCTCCTACCCTTCTTGGCAGACCTTCATCAGACAATCCCAATGTCTTAGTTTTGAAAACTCACATAAACTTACTTTGTGGTGGTGTTGCTGGAGCAATAGCACAGACAATATCGTAAGTTTCTTCATCAACTTAATTGAGTCAAATTACCCAATTCTGATATTTAGCATTGGTTAATCATTTTTTCTAATAGGATATTAGAACACAGTATTCCTTGCAAAATATAAGTATTAATTTAATACATTTTTTCAGATGTGCCTGCACTTTTAGCATGTTATAAATAATTTAGTGCCAAATTAACCAAATTAGTGAAACCACCCAAATTCCTGTGGATTCATTCAGAAGTAAGATAGAAACACTAAGTATAGTCTTCATCTATATTTTCTCATGAATTTGCTTTGCCTGTATGAAATTTCTGAAATTTGAGCCATTTAATGTGTTTGTGTGCGCAAGTAGGCACAACTTCTCTTGCACTAAAATATTGAAGGCCTGCTTTGTCAGACAGTGTACAAGGCATTGGGAGGTTTACTAAAGGAAAAACAGTTATTGCCTCAAGAAGCCTGTACTCTTATTGAGACGATAGCAATACAGTGGAATTATATATCAACCTAAGTTCTAGTGCAAACATAAAGGTTTTACTATATTGTAATTGGAAAGGTGGCTTCAAAGAATTTCTCTAGACCAAGAGAGATTGAGTAGATGAAATAAAAAGAGGCTGGAACACTAGGAAGCAGGAACTTTTCAGGAATAGGAAGAAAAGCTTTCTATGAATGAGTATCGTGTAAAACAGAAGACAATAGGAAGTGGTAGTGTCACAAACTCAAAAAAGAATATCCAATGGAAAAAGAAAAGTCAAAGTAAGATAAGTACTGAAAAGTAAGTTTTTCATTGGATTTTACAATTAAGTATTAGCTTTTGTGAAAGCAAATGTGGTGTACTTGTGTGAGGGAGCAGATCATATGAGGGAAAAGAAGAAAATGGGTGTCTGATTTACTTTTGGAAACCTGGCTGTTGAACCTTGTTCATTTGCAGAGACATGATCACCTCTGGCTATTCTAACTCTCTTCTTGGTTTTATTGCCATTTTCCTTTGTTACTTACTTCCAGCTTATATCCTTAGAATCTGTCTTCTCTTTCCCACTTATCATAATCTCTGTATTCTATACCCATTGATTCTTAACAGATCCATTGGCTCCTTCTCAGGCCTTTTACCTTCCTTCCAATCGTTCTAGTTCCTTGGTTTTTGTAACAGTGCCCTTTCTTGGCTATCATTCTCTCTAACTCTCCCTTTTCTGGTACTTTGCTGATTCGTGTCTTCGTCTTCCTACCCGTCTGTGCCAGTTTTTAAAGGCCCAGCCAGACGTTAGTCCTTCACCCTTCCCTTAAATAGCCAGAATAGCTCATCCATCTTTATGGCTTTATAAAGATAACCGGTTCTCTACAGATAACCAGTTCTACTTAAATCTCCATTGTTAACTCACTATTACTTCTCTGGCAAGCTCTGGGATGTTTCTACTTGGACTTCTGCAGTTAGTGCCGACTCTGTAATTCAGATATTTCCTCTTTGTGACACTCAGCTTCCCAACTTTCCTATTTGTTATTGATAAACAATAATCTTCTAGTCATGATAATGCCTCGGAATCATTTCTTACATTTTACATATCTATATATTCACTAAGTCTTACTATTTTTTACTCCAGACCATTTGTCTACAGTGCTATTTTCTTTCTTCCTCATTGTTATTTCCTTAGTTCCGATCCTTGTACCTTATCTTCTTACATTGTCCTTTATACGAATCATCTTCTACCCACATACATCTTTTCCTGCTTAGAAGCTGAATCCTTCAGGTTGAGGTTTTGGTCCCTTTATCCCCATAAAGTTTTTTCCTCTCCTCACACCCCGTTAAAAAATAATTCCTGGAGATGCCATTGAAGTACATAGGGAGTTTCAACAGTTGGTAATGTTATTTCTTGAGCTATTTGGTTTGTATTTTTTTCAATTATAACTATTTCATAATAAGTTTAATGTATACAAAAGTATGTAATTATTTTTGTCATGTATCACTTATGTATATATAAGGTACCATGGAGAACTTTGAGTTAGAAAGTAGAAAGCAGCTTTTTGACACTATAGAATGTTTCTTAAACTCAAGTTTTTAATCTTTTTAAAAAAGATTTTATTTACTTATTTTTAGAGAAAGGGGAAAGGAGGGTAAAAGAGCAGGAGAGAAACATTGATGTGCCAGAGTGACATCAATTGGCGAATGTTTCTTAAACTCAAGTTTTGATTCTTTTTAAAAAAGATTTTATTTACTTATTTTTAGAGAAAGGGGAAAGGAGGGTAAAAGAGCAGGAGAGAAACATTGATGTGCCAGAGAGACATCAATTGGCAACCCCCCATAGACCTCCAACCAGGGACCTGGCCCACAACCTAGGCATGTGCCCTGACTCAGAATCGAGCCAGTGACCCTTTGGTTCACAGGCCAGTGCTCAACCCACTGAGCCACACCAACCAGGGCCCCAATCTTCTTATCTTAATGTTGGGATAATAGTACCTACTTTATGCAATTGTTGTGAAGATGGAATGAGATAATGTACATAAGTTGTTTAGCACAAGATCTAACATTATTAGTTAATATTAGCAAAGTAAAATTCCAAAAAATCACCTGAGATCCTACTCCAAAGAGAGATTACTTTTGTATATTTCATTTCAGGTAATCTTTACATAGAATTTTCTCTGTCCTCCAAATGTAATTATCTGTATTGTTCATTATAGCCCTAAAAGAAATTTATTTTTGTTGGTCTACTATATACAGGGCGACTTGGTGAATATTCTTATATTAGTGGTTCTCAGCTTGGGTGCTTTTGTCTCCAGTGAACATTGATTAATGTCTGGAGACATTGTGGTTGTCACAGATGGAGATGTGCTACTGGTTTCTAGTGAGTAGAAGCCAGGGATGCACCTGACAATCTTACAATACACAAGATAGCCCTTCACTACGAAGAAGTATCCAACCCAAAATGTGAGTAGTACCAAAGATGAGAAACCCCATCTTAGGGCTACAACTGTGAAAAACACCCAATTTGTTTTCTTCAGGAAGTGGCATTTAATCTGACCTTAAGGGATGAATAACAATTGATATTGTGATAGGAGTAAAGAATGATCTAACCTGAGGGAACAACATAATCAAATGCCAGGAGACCTCTGTATTGTTATTTAATTGTATTCATGTTCCTGCATCCTCACTCCCAAACATAAGAGAATAGGAACACATTATTTCTTAGCCTATATAGGGCTTTGTATTCAATAATTGTTAAGCAGAAAATTAAAAATAATTTTTAAGTCCTGCCTTTTTCTTTTTTTAGCTACCCATTTGATGTAACTCGTAGGCGAATGCAATTAGGAACTGTTCTTCCAGAATTTGAAAAGTGCCTGTAAGTTCTCCATTTATCATTGTTCATTTTCTTTAGGAAATATAATGTTTAAAGTAAGTAGGGAGATAAGATTGTGTCTTACCTGTAGTCTAGAACACCCATTTTAACTTCCATAGTTTAATTATAAGGTTTTAATTCAGGTCCCAGTCTTCCTATTAAAATTTTCACTTTAGAGCAGCTCTCTGTTAAATAGGAATAGAACATGAGCCACGTTTGTATTTAACAATTTTCTGGTAACCACATTAAAAAATGTATAAAAATAAAGATGAAAATAAAAAAAAAAATTGTTTTAAAGATTTTATTCTTTTACTTTTAGAGAGAAGAAGAGGGAGAAAGAGGAGAGAAACCTAAATGTGTGGTTGCCTCTCATGTGCCCCCCTACTGGGGACCTGGCCCACAACCCAGGCATGTCCTGTAGACTGGGAATCTAAACAGGACCCTTTGGTTTTCAGGCTGGCATTCAATCCACTGAACCACACCAGCCAGGGATAAAAAAAACTTGTATTTAACCTAAGATGTCTAAAATACTATAACTTAAACCTCTCTATAGTTTACATCCTGTTTTTATCCTAAGCGTTTGAAAGCCAGGACGGTGTTTTACATTCACAGCATATTTCAATTTGAAGTTGCCACATTTCAAGTGCCCAGGATCCACATATGACTAGTAGCTGCCATTATTGTACAGCACAGCTCTAGAGTTCTCTATATCTATAGATATTAATATTTAGAATCATTCTGTTTCATTGGCGATGTGTTGTCCCTTAGGGGAAGAGCAGAATATTTGTTCAGGACCCTAAATTGCTTTTGTTGGCCCAACCAAATTTTTTGAAGATTTCAGTCCATATTGCCTACTGAAAGGTAAAGGCAAAACCCACAATATTGGTTTGAAAGGAAAAAGAACATCATTAGAAACAAGAAAGTCTTTATTGCTGAAATGTGAAAGATGGTTCTTAAAGCCTTAGTTCTATGACCACCTGCTGTATCACTTCTCGGCCTTTTGGCTAAGATCAAGTGTATAACCACCTGCTAGTTATAGTATAAAACTGGAGCTGAAGTGAAAGCTTAAAGGACAACTCCTTACATCCTTTAAAAAGACTATAACAATATTTCAGATGTTATTATGAAATAGTGTTATTTGTACTAGTTTAGAAATCGCTGCTGCTTTATTGTGAGTTTTTAGCTTGTTTTAGCACTTGCCTTCCAAAAACTATTTAAGATAGCATTTTAGCTTCTTTTAAAAATGGTTTTATGGATCTAAAATTGTCTCTTCGTGAGTGGGCCTAAAGTTGTCATCATTTAACCATTGTCTTTCAGTACCATGCGGGAGACGATGAAGTACGTCTATGGACACCATGGAATTCGAAAAGGATTATATCGTGGTTTATCTCTGAACTACATTCGCTGCATTCCCTCTCAAGCAGTGGCTTTTACCACATATGAACTTATGAAGCAGTTTTTTCACCTCAACTGAAAAAAATATTATGATTTCCTTCCCTTAACAAACTCTCAGAAGGAGAAATAAAATGTTACTTTAATTTTGAGGAGAACATTACTTGAAGGGGGACATTTACCCTGTCACAGGAACCACTGGTATTTAGTACTTGATGTTTTTTATTCATCACAAATCAAGAATGCTTGCTACACCTTTGATGCCAAAAGCTATACCATTAAACACTGAAAAAAAAATGCCTAAACTGATGCTGGCTAATCAGTTAGGTTATTTGAAATGATTTAAAAGTGTTATTTGGAAGTAGAACTAACTTAAAATGGGATTCAAAAGGTTGCCATTAGCTTATAATGCTGTTCCAAACTTTTAATTGTAATCATGATTTGCAAAGACTCTACTATTGGTTATAATAAACAGGCTTAGCAGCAGAATGATAAGAACTGACCTTTAAGTTACATAAACCATAGCTTAGAAGCCAGCATTGGAATATTACTATTTGTCTTCTTAAAACTGCTCCATTGGATAAAGGGACAAACTCTTTTTCTCTTCATTTAAAAAATTGTATTGAAAAGTAGTCACATAGACACTCAACAATAAATGAAGAATTTTCAGGTATTGGTCAAATGTTATTACCAGGTATTATGACTGATTTAAATATTTTTAAAAGTCAGTGTATTTTCCAAAGGCAGCAATAGTAAATACTGACTATCTGCTCTAAAAACAGTTTAGCATTATAGATTTGTTTTGTTAAATGATTTGGTGTAAACTAGAAAATTTATTTAAGTGGACCATGAAATATCCATTAATATAGATGTGAATGTCAAAGACTGTTTTTGAAGTATTGTCATGATACGTACATCAACTAGTTCTTCCATGTAAAATAATTTTAGTGCAATATAAACTTAAGTAGCAGTGTAAAAATGATTTGAATTTCTGTCCTTTATATTAAAATGGTTTAAAATGTAAGAATTCCATTTATTGTGTTTAGAGTACTTTTTATGTTTTATTATAAGCATGACAGAAATGGGAGGGAAACAGTTATAGTTTTGTCCTCAGAAATAGCGATTTGTAGAATTGATGTGTATTTAAGACATTATAAAAGTAAGTTGAAAGTGGTGTTCCTGCTTCAATTTTTATTTTTGCATAAAAGATGTCTTGTCTCACCTTGGTAAAAATTAGATGAACTGGTTTCATTTTCAAAGTCTTTATTTTCAAATAAATATGTATCTTTGTGTGATTTATGAGTGTGTAAGTTTAGGAATACCTGTGTTCCTAAAACTGTTATTTAATTTTAATTTTTTTTTCCTTTTTATTGAATTTATTGGGGTGACACTGGTTAAAAACATTATACAGGTTTCAGGTGCACAGTTCTACAACACATAATCTGTACACTATTGTGTGTTCACTGTCCCAAGCCAAGTCTCTGTCCATCAGCATTTTTCCCCCATACCCTCCTCCACTCCCGCCCCCCGCCCTGTAATCACCCCAGGCCCTCCACCCCGACAGCTGCTCTCTCTCTATGAGTCTGTCTCTATCCTAAAACTATTTTGTATATTTTAATTTCTGGATTACACTGTAGCTAAATATTGTTATCAAATCTCAAGATAATTTAAATGTATAAAAATAAGTATCTCAGTTATCAATAAAAAGGACAAAATATTTTTAAAATACATTTGTGTTCTTTGTCTTTTATAGAATACATAGGATATTAAAAGTACATTGTATTCATATTTCAACACTTTTAATTATTTACATTATTAAAGTATAAATGTTAACATAAGCAGTCAGAATTGAAGAATATTTCAAATAGTAACTGTATGTATATCTGCTTTATTTCAGATTGGTAACCCAAGTGGATCTTGCCAGGTTATCTTCCATTTAAAGACTGACTATTTCTGTTTTGATTTCCACTATTACTCTTCCTGTTTTTCAGTTGTTACAGCCCTCTGATTTATAGAATGAGGCAGTGATCTGGTCTAGGGATGAAGTGAGGTACCGCTGCTAAGCTCTCAGTTGTTGCCTGTATGGAGGTGCCTGTAAGGTTAGTAGGAATATATAATAATATCTTATCCCATTCTCCCCCAGTGTACTCAACATCTTTTTATTCAGCACCCATGTGTGCCACTTATATCAACATTTTGGGGGCTTACCTTAGGAGGTCTGCTAGCTTACAATCTGATTTGGATGCCCAATAACATCTAAGATCAGGTATTTTTCTAATAGAGTATGTACCACACTTTACGGTGGCTGCATGTTTACCTATGTTCCCCCAGTTGGTTCTCTCAAGCGTAGAGCCATGCCTTGACCCCCTGTAAGGAACACAAGGTGTGGCACCATAATAGTTGCTCAGTGATGTTTACTGATGGGAAGAAGGAAGGGTTGATCCCTGTTTTTGGAGACCTTATGTTTTAGTAAGGAGAAATGAGACACAGATAGTCCATGGAAAAAGCAATTTAGAAAGAGGGTCATTTGGTTTGTTTCACAGAAATGTTTTGTTCCCTGTTTGAGCCAGGAAGAGTGGAAAATAATAAAACCTGTATTATATGAGTGACGCATTGCCTTACAGAGTTGAGCCAATGATATGTGACATTTGTATAGCAACTGTACACTTTACACAGTTCCCTGCATGCATTCTTTGTTGTTTTTTTTTAATCCTCACCCAAGGACATGTGCTTTGATTTGAGAGAGAGAAAAACATTGATCAGTTGCCTCCCATACACCCCAGACTGAGGATCAAACCCTCAACCTTTTGGTGTACAGGGTGAGGCTCCAACCAACTGAACAACCCAGCCAGGGTGTCCCTCATATCCATTTTTTGAATATCAGACACTATTTTAGGCACTAGAAATCAATGACAAATGATGTTATGTATATTTCCTGAGGACTTACTATGGTCTATGTCTTGTTTGAAGCACTTTTTGTTAGGTAGCCAGGATGGCTAAGAAAGGACCGGGAGCCAAAAAGGTCCAATTAAGGGCTTTTATTTAAGGTGGGACATTGTGATCAGGCAGGCTGAGTACAAGCAGACTACAGCAGAAAGGGAAAGAGTCGAAGGGTTTTTAAGAGTGTGTAGCAGACCCCTGGGGAGGGTGGATTACCCTGCTGATCTGCCCCAGGTGCCCTGGGTGTAGGTGTTTGCAAGACAGTGTCCTCTGATCAGGGGTGGCTGGTTCTGTGACAAAAAGTGGGAGATATATGGGCCTTGCCTCTGGCAAAAGCTCGAAGAGGGTGGGGGCAGTGAGGATTCAACCAGTTTCCAGCAAGATGCCAGGCAGCTCTGTCTCAGTTGCTTCTGATAATAGGGAATCTTGTGATCAGGTATTTAGACCATGATGCATACTTTCATTGTTCCAGCACAGGTGGTGGCTTAGGTCCTCTATGTCCCAGTACATTCTAACACTTTTGATGCCTTACTCTCTACAACAATACTATTAGATAGGTACTATTTAAAATTCTTTTAATACAGATGGGATAATTGAGTCCTAGGGAGATGAAGTAACGTGTCCAAGTTCACACAATAAGAGATCTAAGATTTAAATCCAGCCAATCTGAATCTACAGCCTAGTCTACTAGCTATGATTCTGTATTTCAACACTGTATTATCCTATTCAAATGAAACTCTAACATGTCAATAAATTTGAACATGTCAGTGAATGTAAAACCAATCAATAAAATGATTGAAGTTTGTGGAAAAGCTTATTGAAGATGTAAACATTACATGATAGAGAATAATTGTGGGATGTAAAGATCAGACGGCTAGTTTAGAATGATCAAGAAAAAAATTTTCTTATTTTGTTTATTTTTAGAGAGGGGAGGGAGGGAGAAAGAGGAAGAGAAACATCAATGTGTGGTTGCCTCTTGAACACCCCCTACTGGAGAACTTGCCTGCAACCCAGGCATGTGCCCTGGCTGAGAATTGAACTGGCCACCCTTTGGTTTGTAGGCCAGCTCTCAATCCACTAAGCCACACCGGCCAGGAGGAAAAATATTTTTTGATATGCTAAACTTTAAGCTGACACATGAAGGATAAAAAGGAAACAACCATGCAAAGAGTTGTAGGGGAAGAATAGCCCAGGGAAAGAGAATAGCATACAAAAACCCTGAAATAGGAGACTTCTGGCCAAGATGGAGGCGCAGGTAGATACACTTTGCCTCCTTGCACAACCAAAAGAAGGACAACAACAAATCTAAAAACAAAAACTAACCAGACTGCCAGAAAAATTGAACTATAGAAGTCCAAAAACCAAGGAGCTAAAGAAGAAACATTCATCCAGACTGGTAGGAGGGGTGGAGATGGGCAGCTGGGGCTGAGAAGACGCGCTGCAAGGCGGTGGCTGGAGGACCAGGTGGGCGGGGTGGGCGCTGGCCATCTGGGCGGTCCCACATTTGCATGGGAGGAACAGCTAGGGAGCAAGACAGACCCAGCAACCCTGGGTTCCAGTACAGGAAAAGAAAGCCTCGAAACCTCTGGCTATAAAAATCTGTGGGGGTTGCGGTTGGGGGAGAAACTCCCAGCCTCACAGGAGAGTTCATTGGAGAGACCCACAGGGACCTAGAACGTCCAGTAACCCAACCACCAGGGAATCAGCAATAGAAGGGCCAAATTTGCTTGTGGGTAGTTGGGAAGTGACTGAAAGCTGGTGGGGAGCCGAGCAAGTGGCATTGTTCCTTCTTGAAACCCTTCCCCACAGACAGCACCACAACTCAGCAACCTGGGTTGTCCCACCCCACAAATACCTAAGGCTCCACTCCTTCCAACATAATAGGCGTGCTGAGACAAAGAAATATGGCCCAAATGAAAGAACAGATCAAACCCCCCAAAATAGAACTAAGCGATGAACACAGCCAACCTATCAGATGCACAGTTCAAAACACTGGTAATCAGGATGCTCACAGAATTGGTTGAGTATGGTTGCAAAATGGAGGAAGATGTGAAGGCTGTGCAAAGTGAAATGAAAAATTTATAGGGAACCAACAATGAAGGGAAGGAAACCAAGACTCAAATCAATGATTGGGAGCAGAAGGAAGAGAGAAACATTCAGCCAGAACAGAATGAAGAAACAAGAATTCAAAAAAATGGGGTTTACGAACCTCTGGGACAACTTTATGTGATCCAACATCCAAATCATAGGAGTGCCAGACAAGAAGAGGAAGAGCAAGAAATTGAAAACTTACTGAAAAAATAATTTAGGAAAACTTCCCCAGTCTGGCAAAGGAAATAGACTTCCAGCAGATCCAGGAATCTCAGAGAGTCCCAAAGAAGTTGGGCCCAAGGAAGCACACACCAAGGCAATATCATAATTATATTATCCAAGATTAAAGAGGAGAGAATCTTAAAAGCAGCAAGAGAAAAGGAGACAGTTAACTACAAAGGAGTTCCCATAAGACTATCATTTAGTCTTGGACAAAGACAAGTCCAAGATTACTGTATCCAGCAAAGCTATCATTTAGAATGGAAGAGCAGATAAAGTGCTTTCCAGATAAGGTCAAGTTAAAGGAATTCATCATCCCCAAGCCCTTATTATATGCAATGTTAAAGAGACTTATCTAAGAAAAAGGTGAATATCAGAAACAATTAACAGTAAAATGATAACAAACAAGTAACAATTGAACCTAAAAACAAAAACAAACTAAGCAAACAACTAGAACAGGAACAGAATCACAGAAATAGAGATCAGAGGGGAGGGGGAGGGGGTGAATGGGGGAAAAGGTACAGGGAATAAGGAGCATAAATAGTAGGTACAAAATAGACAAGGGGAGGTTAAAAATAGTATAGGAAATGGAGAAGCCAAAGAACTTATATGTACAACCCATGGACATGAATGAAGGCGAGGGAATGCTGGTGGGACGGGGGGTGAGGGGGGGTGCAGGGAGGAGGAGAGCAAAGGGGAGGTAAAAAAAATGGGACAATTGTAATAGCATAATCAATAAAATAGATATTTAAAAGAAAACCCTGCCCTGGCTGGTGTGGCTCAGCGGATTGGGTGCCAGCCTTCAAACCAAGGTGATGCCAGTTCAATTCTTAGTCGGCTGGCATGCCCGGTGTAGGGTAAGTGGAGGCAGTTTGGCTTCCTCACTCACACACATGGGTAACTGGAGGGAGGAACTTCTCAAAACCATGAAGGAGTCTGATAAAGCAGTGTTCCCACAGCCTTGAGCCTGGGTCTCTCAGCCTTGAGCCCTTTGCAATAAACTGCCCCTGAGCCTTGAGTAGCCTTGCAGGCGCAGCTCATGCTAGGCTACTTCACTTTCTGGCCTGCATCCTGCTTAGTTTGGACAATACTTAAGGGCTAGGAGCTTTGAACAAGGGAGGGAGTCAGGCGCTGACATAGACACAGGGTTGTGGCCTGTGTAACTCTTTTAAAAAAAGGCATGTCAAGCATCCCCATGGCTCCATGCATCTTCTTCCATCTACCTGAGTCTCCAGTGGACCTGCTCAGCCCAGGGAGGCTGCAAATACACCTTGGTTGCAGGCCAGGTCCCAGGTGGGGGGCGCACAAGAGGCAACCACACATTGATGTTTCTCTCCTCTCCTTCCCTTCCCCTCTCTAAAAATAAATAAATAAATAAATCTTTAAAAAAAAACAACCCCAAAACCCTGAAATAGGTAAAAGCTTGTGTGACATAGGAAATGTCAAAAAGCCAGTGTTGAATGGAGCATTGTGAGTGAAGGAGCAGCAAGAAATTGGATTGGGGAAGTACACAAAAACCAAATCATGTGGGGCTCTACAGAACATGGTGATGATTTTATCTTTCATGTTAAATGCTTGGGAAGCCCTTGAAAGTTTTCAGAGAGGGGTAAAATTGTCTGATAATTTTTTTACAATGATCACCCCACTTGGTCAACAATGGTTTGCAGTTAAAAAAGAAATCAATGAAAAACAGACAATAGAGAAAATAACAATCCCCAAAATGAATTATTTGAAAAGAGCAACAAAATTGATTAGCCCGTAGCTATACTGAGGACTAAAAAGGAAAGAATGTAAATGACCATTATCAAGAATGAAAAAGAGGACATCATCATGGATCCTATGAGTATTAAAAAGATAATAAGGGATTTGTAAATAACTTTGTCAAGGAATATGACAGCTTACATGACAGAGGTCTTGAAAAGCACAACCAAAGACAATATAGATGAAAGAGAAAATCTGCATAGTCAATTACAGAAAAATTTATTAAAAATCCTTCCACATAGAAAGCTCTAGGCTAAGAAGGCGAATTCTATTGAATATCTCAGAAAGAAATAACCTCATACAAACTATTTGGAATTAAAAGGCAGAGAGCACTTCTCAACTTATTTTATAATGCCAGCATAACCTTAATATTTAAGCTTGACAAAGTTATTACAAAAAATGAAAATTTTAGACTACAATCTGCTAAGAACAAAGATGGAAAGAATCTTTAATAACATATTAGCTAATCAAATGTAGCAATATATAAAAAGTTTATTGCATCATTACTAAGCTGCGTTTATCCTAGGAATGCCAACTTGTTTAACAATCTAAAGTCAATAGTGTAATTTCCCATAATAACAGAACAAAGGAGAAAAACCATAATCCTTCAATATATGCAGAAAAAGCACTTGGCAGAAGTCAACATTGATTCATTATGAAAACTAGTCACATTGGAAGAGAACTTCCTCTTCTAACTGGATAAAGGGCATTTTGTCAGATAATAATTTCCAATTATACATCCCATCTCACATGCTCTTTTCATATGTCATGTCACATCTCCTATCAAGAGGTAGAGACTGGGTTCCCTTCCCTTGATTCTGGCTGAGTGGGCCTGTGACCAGAGTGGAAGTGATGCTATGTGACTTCCAAAGTTATCTCATAACATTGAACCGGCTTCCATTTGGTCTTTGGGAATCTGCCACCACGCTGTGAGGAAGCCAACCAGCCACTGTAGAGGAACTGACAGCCAGCATCAACTTGCCAGCTACTTGAGTAAGCCGTCTTCAGAGTGGATCCTCCAGCTCCTAGCTGATGCTTCGTGAAACAGAGACAAGCTTTCCCATGGAGCCCAGCCCAAATTGAAAATTCATAAACTGAAAAAGAATCGTTGTTTTAAGCCACTAAATTTTAGAGGTTTTTTTAAAAAGATTTTATTTATTTATTTTTAGAGATAGAAGGGAGGGAGAAAGAGAGAGACAGAAACACTGATGTGTGAGAAATACATTGATCAGTTGTCTCTCACAGGTCCCTGCAACCTAGGCGTATGCCCTGATTGGGAATCCACCCGGTGACCCTTCAGTTCACAGGCTGGTGCTCAGTCCACTGAGCCACACCAGCCACGGCTTGTTTTCGTTTTATATGTAGCATTAGATAACTATAACAGGAATCTATGAAAAACCTAGAAATAGCATCATATTTAATGGTGAAATACTGAATGTTTTCCACTAAGATCAGAGAGAAGGCAAGGATGCCAGTGTTGCAACTTATCTTTAACCAGTGAATTTAGGTAAGAATAAAATAAAATAAAAATAAAAATAAAATAAAAAACATAAAGATCAGAAAAGAAGATGTAAAACTGCCTCTATTCACAGATGAAATGATTCTTTACATAGAAGGTCTTAATGAATTTACTAAATAACTACTAGAAATTATAAGTAAATTTAGCAAGGTCTCAGGATATAAGGTGAATATAAAAACTATAGCTTTTTGTGCTAGCAGGAAGCAATTGGAAAATAATTTTAAAACAATTTAATGAATAATAGCATCAGAAAATATAAACACTTAAATTTAACAAAAATGTGTAAAGTCCGTACGCTGATTATTACAAAATGTTGCTTAAAGGTATTAAGGAAGACCTATATAAATAGGGACATAAACCATATTCATGAATCAGAAGTCTCTATATTGTAAAGCAATCAATTATCCCCAGTTTATAGAGCCAATGCAATCTCAAGCTCTGCAATCAGCAGGCTCTTTTGGAGGAATTTACAACCTAATTCTAAAATGTATATAGAAATGCAAAGGACCTAGAATTTCCAAAGCAAACTTTAAAAAGAACAAAGACTCCCTACTCAACTCTGACTAACAATAAAGCTCTAGTGACGGTATGGTATTGGCATAAGGATCAGCAAACATCAAAGGAAAAGAATAGAGAGCCTAGAAACAGTCTAATACTTATAGGGTCATTAGATTTTTTAACAAAGGCGCCAAAACAATCCAATGAGGAAGAGAAGACTTTTCAACGTGTGCTACTAGAAAAACTGGATATACACTTGACATGGATCATAGACCTAAATTAAAATAAAACAATAAAGCTTCAAGAAGAGAATGTACAAGCATATCTTCATTACTTAGAGGTTGGAAAAGATTTCTTAAATCACAAAAAACAAAAAGAAGAAAAAAATGAATGAATTAGATTTCATAAAGATTAAAACCTTTGTATATGTAAAGATCTTGTTAAGGAGATGAATAGGCAAGCCACAGACTGGGAGAAAATACTTGCAAAACTTATCTGACAAAAGTCTTATATCCAGAATTATACAAAACAATAATGCAATTTTTAAAAAATGAGCAAAAGATTTGAACAGACATTTTACAAAAGAAGATGTTGAAATGACTGACCATGTGATAAAGTATTCAATAGCATTGGCAATGGGGAAATAAATGCAAACTAAGACAAAAAAGACTGAGAGCATCAAATGCTGTCAAGGATATGCAGAAACTGGAATGCTCATACACTGTTGGTGGTAATGTAAAGTGTTACAACCACTTGGATAAAGGTCTGGAAGTTTCTAATAACCTGAATGTAAACCTACCTATGGTTCAGAAGTCTCATTCCAAGATATTTACCCAAGAGAAAAAACGTCATAAAAAGTCTCGTACAAGAATATTTGTAGCAGCTTTATTTAAGATAGCAAACTACTCTAAATAGTCCAGGTGTTCACCCACAGGAAACTGGCCAAGTAGATTACCATTCAGCAATATAAAGGAATAAACTGATTCATTTAATAAAATGGATGAATCTCATAAACATTATATTGAGTGAAAGAAGCCAGACACAAAATACTATGTACCAAATGATTCCATTTATATGAAAGTTTAGAATAGACAAATCTAATCTCTGGTGAAAAAAAAAAGCAGATTGGTGGTTGTCTTTCCAATGAGGATGGATGTGGAAATTAACTGGGAAGGGACATGAAAGAATTTTCTGGGGTAAGGGTAACATTCTTTATCTCAGTAGGGGTTTGAGTTAAACACATTTGTCAAAATTCATCAGATGGTACACATAAGATTTGTGCATTTTATTTTAAATATTTTAAAATTTACACATCAAATACATTAAAAAAATTTAACCATAAACAAATATTGAATTCTAGCTAATAACATGCACACCAAGCTTTAGGGGTGAAATGTAGTGGCAGGCTTCTGAGGTGATCATTTTATTTTTTTACATCTTTTTGTATATTTTAAATACCCTTGCCCTGGCTGGTGTGACTCAGTGAACTGAGTGCCGGCCTGCGAAGCAGGGGGTCTCTTGTTCGAATCCGAGTCTAGGGCACATTCATGGGTTGCAGGTCAGGTCCCCAGTTGGGGGTCCACGAAACGCAACCACACATTGCCGTTTCTCTACTTCTCTTTCCCCCTTCCTTCCCCTCCCTCTAAAAGCAAATAAATAAAACCTTAAAAAAATACTCAGTATATTAATTTTAAAGTGTATGTAAAATAAATTGCTTTTTAATTAAAAAAATTAAAAACAAAAGGAAAGCGAATAGGAACTGAAATTGGAGATAGCCTTGAAAAAAATTATTTTGAAAGTTTTGATTTGAGAGTGGCCAAGAGAGGGATGGAGTAAGTTCCATCAAGGTAACAACTTTTAAAGATGGGAGCGGCCCTGGCCAGGTACCTCAGTTGGTTAGAGCATCCCACCCATACCCCAGGTCGCAGTTGGATCCCTGGTCAGTCAAGGCACATACAAGAAGCAACAGATGAATGCATTAATAAATGGAACAACAAATCAAGCGAAAAAAGAAAAGAAAAAAAGATGGGAGATACGGGGCCACATAACATGCCAGGCAGCAATCTAACAGTGCGGAACAGATTAATGATACAAAGGAATGAGGGAAAAACTGAAGACCAAGGCCCTTGATAATACGAGAGGCCTTTAAATACAGAGCGTTGTCCACTGATAGGAGGACTGATTTGTCCACTGTTGAAAAAAAGTGGAAAGAGGTTATAAGACAGGTAATTTTGTAGATTTACCCCTAACATGGTGAGAAAGCTTCTTCTGACAGTTTCTAGTAAGTTTTCCATGGAAAAAAAAAAAAAAAGGTGGAAGAGAGGTTGTTTTCTAGAGGGGAAAAACGGTGGAAGATTGCAATAAATTCTACCGGCTAGGGACTCCTGGGTTTTGGCAACTAGAAATTGTTCTGCTCAAAGAGCGTGTGCTGGGAATCGATTGGCACGTCTAGACAGAAGGCGGGAGCATTTAGTAAGAGCCAGGTTATGACGACTCCCTGCTTTTCAAACCCCAAGGCAAGAACGGAAGGCTGCCTTCCGCGCGTAGGTCGCCCCGGCTCGTGGCGCTCCTCGAGGAATGGGGCGGTGCAAAAGGAGAGGTTCGCGCAGGTCACTTGAGAACTCGGCGAGTCGGCGCATGCGTGCGGCGCCTCACGGACCGGTGCTTCTTTCTCTTTTTAGGGTTGCTGCTGATTCTCTTGATTTTACCTGGTGTCAGTTTGCGGACTCCGCGCCCGGGATGGAGCAGTTGGGTGACCTCGAGCTTCTGATGGAGAAGAGTCTCGGAGAGCAGGCTGAGCCGCCCGCGGAGCAGTGAGCGGAGCAGGGGGAGGATCTGGGAGCGAAGCGGGAGATTTGAAAGAAAGGAGCGGGAAAGGCTGCATCCACGCCTCTACGGACCCGAGCTGGGACAGTGACCCGACTCAGGTCCTGGGGCGCCGGACGCGCCTCTAAAGCTGATGTCTGTCTGCTTCTCAGGGTCCTCTTTGGGGTCACACTCGAACTAGAGCCTGGAGATTCTCCCTTCGTCATCAGTTCATTATTTCCCCTAATTTCAAGTTTTTCCCGAATTTGGAGAGTCCCAAGCCACCTTAAATGTCTTCATAAAAGGAAGTTGCAACTGCGAGGTGCTTTTCTCGATGTTTAGTCTGAGAAGTTACCCCAGAGAGAACTCTGCATCCTTAGCTCGGTTTAAATGGTCGGAGAAACATGCCCCACAAACATGGTGTGGAGTTATTTTCAGTAGCAGTAACACTGATGCAGATTATTGTTGACCAATTCCTTGCTTTTTGGGTTTTGGTTAGCATTACGTTTTGGGAGAAACTTAAGGCGTCCCAGCTGACCTTTGGAAATTCGTGGGGTAGGTGAATATGAAGGTTCCAAAATGACAGAACCTAGAGTCGGTGACAGATAATTTTAGAATAATGTAAAAGGCATTTGGTGTTATGATTGGAGAGAGAGTGACTTTGGACTCTCTTGGAGTCTTACTGCAATCAAACAGGAAAGACTTAATAGGAATTTAATGTTTCCTAGGGGAGAGATTATTTTGCTTGGGAGCAGTGGATAAAAGTATTGTGACACCCCAATAAATTCAATAAAAAGGAAAAAACTAAAAGTATTGTTTTAACTAAAACTAAAAGAAATATATTGTGACATTGACTTGCCCATTATAGAAGAAATTTCTGAGTTACTCTATGAAGGAATGAGTTAATGTATTGAGTTTGCTTTCTGTGCAAAGCGGGGGCTGGTTGATTGCCAATGAGATGTCATAGAAGCATTTCCTGCATTAAAGAGTAGATTGGATGAGATGATTTCTAAGTATTCTCCTAATTTAAAGATTAATATAATTCTGTGGGCCTCAGCAGGACTTCCAGCAAACCACCATGCTGTGTTTTTCTATGACAAATCGTTATTTTAAAAAAAGTATAGTGTCCAAAACATTCCCTTTTATTTGTGCTTTGAAAACAGGTTTACACCAGTGATAGGAGTGTGTGGTTTTAATGTTTTGCACTTTCTCTTTAATCAGAATCATGGAGCTCATATTTGGAAAAACCCCATATCATAAGCGTGTTTTAAACGCTTCTGGGAAGTTCTTATAATAGGAATTCTGCTATGTCCTTGCTCTCTTAATTTTTACCTATTTTAGCTAACAGTCATTGTAGTAGGCTTTCCAGAAGAGAAAAACCTAAAAAAGGATGGTTTGTAGATAAGGGAGTCTGACAGCTTCTCATTTCATGCTTGTGCTACAGTAGTTTTGTGTATGTATGCTTAGATTTCAGAAGAAGGTGGAAGCTTCCTTTTCTAAAACAGTTCTGAGCCGAGGAATGGATAACCGGTACCTGGTATTAGCAGTCAATATTGTACAGAATGAAGAAGGAAACGATGAAAAGCATTTACTCATTACTGCTTCCCAGTCTCTGGAACATAAAGAATTGTGCATCCTTAGGAATGACTGGTAATTTTTGTGTGACTTTGAGCACTGATCTGGCAGATTCTTAAGGGTACCATCTTAAAACCCTCACATGGGCTTGTGTGGATGTCACTATAATTTAATTGTTAATAAAGAGAGTAGTTTTCAACCTGAATTAATTCCATATTAATCTTGTGCCTGTTACCCCAGCATGTCAAGTCCCTTATTCCAAAACTTGATTTTTATTACAAAGGGGCTTATTAAATGACTATTTCCTGTTACCTGTATTTTTTGTTTTAAGATTATAGCTTAAAACTCATTCTCACGAAGAGCAAAATCAACTACAGCATAAGAACATTCTGTAACCTTAGATTTCTCTCAAGCAAAGCGTGGTAAGCGAGGGGCGAAGGGAAGATGCAGAAAAGGTCAGGTGTAATTTTGTGTAGACTTTGTGTCTAGGGTGCAAGTGGGTGGTTTGAACTAGATAAATATGATTTTATTCATGCTACATTAGGTTTAGTTCTGTGTCTCAAGACTTATATAAGATGTAGATACACTGCAAGTCTTAAAAATGTGAGAATTAATTATTAAAACAGTATCATCCATAATTGGAGCTTTATAGTACACCATTAAAAATTTGGTAATAATGCTAAAGCAGTTTTCCTTTTTGGGATTTAAGGGAAAGCCATTAGTATTCTTAGGTGTGTTTCAAAGGTGGAAAAAGATAGAGTGACTAGGAGTTGATTCAGAAGACTGTCCTGATATGTGATTTTTAAAAAATATCCAGCCCTGGCTGGTGTGGCTCAGTAGACTGAGTGCTGGCCTGCGAACTAAGGGTTACTGGTTCGATTCCCAGTCAGGCTATATGCCTGGGTTGTGGGCCAGGTCCCCTGGTAGGGGGTGTGCGAGAGGCAACCACACATTGATGTTTCTCTCCCTCTTTTCCTCCCTCCTTTTTCCTCTCCCTAAAAAAACAAATAAATAAATTCTTTAAAAATAAAAAATATCCAGAATTTAGAATTATTTCCTCAGACACAATATTTTTTTTATTTTTAAAAAGAAATATATTTATTGATTTCAGAGGAAGAGAAAGGATGAGAGAGAGCGAGAGAAACATCGATCTAAGAGAAACATAGATTGGTTGCCTCCTACGCATGCCCTAATTGGGGACTGAACCTGCAACCCTGGCAAGTGCCCTGACTGGGAATCGAACCAGCAACCATTTGGTCTATAGGATTAAGCTCCATCCAACTGAGCCACACCATCTGGGCAAAACGTTCATTTTTTTAAGCCTCATTGATAAGCTTAACTGTATGAACCTACACTGGCTGGGTAGCTGAGTTGGTTAGAGCATCATCCAGATACACCAAGGTTGCGGATTTGGTCCCCTGTCAGGCACACACAAGAATCAACCGATGAATGTATAACTAAATGGAACAACAAATCATTGTTTTCCCCTCCCTCCCTCTTTTTTTTTTCCTATCTCTAAAATCAATCTTAAAAAAAGAAAAGAAAAAACATGTAGGCTCTGACTGGCACGGTTCAGTGGGTTGGGCATCATCATGCAAAGCAAAAGGTCACTGGTTTGATTTCCAGTCAGGGCACATGCCTGGGTTGTGGGCCATATCCCTGGTTGGGAGCATGCTAAAGGCAACCAGCCAATGTTTCTGTCGCATAGATGTCTTTCACCGTCCCTCTCTCAAAATAAATAAATAAAATCTTTAAAAAAATGTAGGAACCTAACTGTGTCTTTGTACTTTGCTTTATTTTTAGGTACTTTGTACCAGTAGAGCCAGGGGACATCATTCATTTGGAGGGAGACTGCACATCTGATACTTGGTTAATAGATGAAGATTTTGGATATTTGATTCTGTATCCAGACATGCTGATTTCTGGCACAAGCATAGCCAGTAGTATTCGATGCATGAGAAGAGCTGTCCTGAGTGAAACTTTCAGGGTGAATAATATTAACAGCTAAAGTTTCTGCAGGATTTTAGAATTTATAGAGTCCTTTTACACTTTTATTTTACTTAATCCTTCCAACAATCCTGTGAGGTAGATGATATAAATCAGCTGAATTTTACAGATGAGAAAAATCAGGCTTAGAGTTTAAGTGACTTGCCCAAAGTTATGTAGCCAGTAAGTGGCAGTGCTGGGACTCAAGGCTAGTTCCCTGAGTCCTTTGAATATTATTCAACACTAATAAAATCTAATGATAAGAAAATTAACTCAGTAATACATTTTTAAATTTAATATGTCTAGATATTTCCAAACTTCGCTTCATGTTTTTCCCAATAAACTAGAAATAAATGAGACAGTCTCCTTTAAAAATGGTATTATTGAAAATCTGAAGTATATACAGAGGGGATTATAATAAACCCCTACATACCCATTCTCCTTTCCCTATCATTATTTTGCAAGTAAATGAAAGCTGATATTTTTGAAAATATATAAATACAATATTTTTATCATAACAATAAAACAGTAATATCTTAATGCTCAGTTTATCTCTAATGTTGTTTATCAAAAATATACTTTTATTCAGTTGGTTTGTTAGAATCAGTATCCACACAAGGTCTTTGTATTATGTTTATTGATAGGTCTGTTAAGTTTCTTTTGATCTATATCAGTCTGCTTTCTACTTAATCCTTTTGTTTCAATGCCATTTATGTGTTGAAGAACCTGGGTTTTTATTTGTTGAAAGTTTCCTTCTCTCAGAGTATTTTAATTATACAGTATGTATGTAGGAAACCAAAATTACAGCTGAGTAAGAGAAAAAGGAGAAAAAATGCCCTTGTAGATTTTCTAATAGTGTTAGTTGTTACTTATTTGTAGTTTATTTTATCTACTTTTTCCCTTCAGTTGTGGGAGAATATCAGCTTCTCTTAATCACATAAAGCAGCAGATCTAAATATTAATCTATTAAAAACTTTTTATTTTGAAAGAATTTCAGACTCACATAGAATTTTCAAAAATAGTACAGAGTTCCTCTGAAGGTTTAAAAATTCCTAATGATAGTTTGGTGAACTTTAACTAGGTTTTGATAGCTTCAAGGTGGAGGCCTAGGTTAATGAAAGAGTTAATTGAAAAACATGGTTTCTTTTTGAGTGAAGAGAACTTTCTTGCCAAAAAAATTTAAGTTTAAGTTTTATGTTTCTTTTTTGTAAGTTTTTTATTTTTTTATTTTATATTTTATTGATTATGCTTTTATGGTTGTTCCAATGTTTCCCCTTTTGCCCCCTCCATCCAGCATCCCCTGCTTCCTCTGGCATTCCCTCCCTTAGTTCATGTCCATGGGTCATGCAATTAAGTTTTTTGGCTATTCTATTTCCTATATTGTTTTTAATCCCTGTACCTTTTCCCCGTTCTCCCCTTTTCCCCTTCCAACTGGTAACCATTCAAGTGATCTCCATATCTATGATTCTGTTTCTGTTCTGTTTGTTTGCTTAGCTTGTTTTTTAGATTCAGTTGTTGATAGTTGTGAATATATTGCCATTTTAACATTCATAGTTTTGATCTTCTTTTTCCTAAATAAGTCCCTTTAACATTTCATGTAATAATGGCTTGGTGGTGATGAACTCCTTAGCTTTATCTTGTCTGGGAAGCACTTTATCTGCCCTTCAATTATAAATGATAGCCTTGCCGGATAGAGTAATTTTGAATGTAGTCCTTGCTTTTCATCATTTGGAATACTTCTTGCCAGTCCCTTCTTGCCTGCAAAATTTCTTTTGAGAAATCAGTTATGGGAACTCCTTTGAAGGTAACTGTCTGCTTTTCTCTTGCTGCTTTTAAGATTCTGTCTTTATCTTTTAACCTTTGCTATTTTAAGTGTGATGTGTCTCAGTCTGGTCCTCTTTGTGTCCATCTTGTTTGAGACTCTGAGCTTCCTGGACTTGTATGTCTACTTCCTTTGCCAGATTATAGAAGTTTACTTTCATTATTTTTTCAAACATGTTTTCAATTTCTTGCTCTCCCACTTGTTCTTCTGGCATCCCTATGATGTTAATGTTGGTATGTTTGAAGTTGTCCCAGAGGCTCCTTACCCTATCCTCATTTTTTTTTTTTAATTATTGTTTTCTTCTTGATGTTCTGATTGGTTGTTTTTTTCTTGCTTATGTTCCAAATCATTGATTTGATCCTCAGCTTCATTCACTGCACTGTCATTTGCCTGTAAATTTTTCTTTATTTCAATTAGTGTAACTCTCATTTCTGATTGGATCATTTTTTATGCTGTTGAAGTGCCCACTGAGTCCCTTGAGCATCCTAATTAATCAGTGTTTTGAACTCTGCATCTGATAGAATGCTTATCTCCATTTTGTTTAGTTCTTTTTCTGGAGTTTAGCTCTGTTCTTTCATTTGGGCCATATTTCTTTTTCTCCTCCTTTTGGCAGCCTCCTTATGTTTGTTTCTACATATTAGGTGGAGCTGCTTTGACTCCCTGTCTTAATAGCATGGCCTAAGGTAGACAAGACACTGTTAAAACTGCTTGGGTGCTCTTCTTAAGTGATGGAGCAGAGCCTTGGGTAATCGCCTAAATTTTATGTTTCAATAATACTTGCATGAGTTTGTGCGCTATGCTTTTATTGACTTTTGTCCTTGGGTAAATTATAAAATAAAATTAGAAATGAATTTATTAAATTTTTAGTATGTGTTGAACTTTTTCATATTGGTTAATTTTTAAAAAATGGAAATACAAGATTTAAAATAATTGTCACCTTTGTAAAGTAATTCAGGTCATTCTGAATAGAAGAAAGTCACTTATAATTCCACCAACCCCCCCAAAAAATAGGTTGATGTTTTGGCATTTGTCTTAACAGTGTACTTTGGCTATAGTTGTTTAATAGCTTAGGTAATAAGTATACATTCATGTCTGTTAATATGTTGTAAACTAAAAATTTCTTTTTGATAGAGCTCTGATCCAGCCACACGCCAAATGTTGATTGGTACGGTTCTCCATGAAGTATTTCAGAAAGCAATAAATGATAGCTTTGCCCCAGAAAAGCTACAAGAACTTGCTTTTCAAACTGTTCAAGAGATAAGGCATCTGAAGGAAATGTAAGTAGTTATGAGAGAACTACAGGTACAATTTTATTTTATAACTTACAGAATTTATAAGGTACTTGGCCATTAGACTATTCAATATAAATTACTGTAATAGTAGAATGCAGATTCCAAAGTTGCAATACCTTATTGTAGTACTGTGAAGAGCTTCTAAAATTGCACAATAGGAACTGTTTGGCTAAAAATATCTAAATTTTCTGTACATGTGCACAGCATACCCTCAGAGGGTGTGAAAAACTTTTTGCCTTACCATTAGAAACAGTGTGACCTACTGAAAATCGTTGGGTTTGGGAGTCAGATCTCATTTGAAACTCTAGCTTTGCCAGTTTGATGACTTAAGAAGTTATTTAAAGATTCTGAAAAAGGTGAGAATACCTGTTTTGCATTCTGTGACAATGGAAATAATGTATATAAGACCACACATGCTTCATCACTGGGGTTTTATGAGTGACTGACTACCTGCAGAGGGTTTGGCATGTCCTACTGTCTGTTTCATCCTTGACTCCTATTGCAGTCCATCTTTTCTCACAGAAATGTTTTTACTAGAAATGTTTTTAATGTGATTTTCACATCTATCTACTTTGCCAGATGTAATTCTATGTTTTACTGTTTATATGGAAAAAATGGATTTCATGACCAATTTGCTAATGACATATAATCTGGTGTCCTAAAAACATTTTAAATTCCTGCCATATATCAGGCACCAGGTGCTTTTAGATGTATCTTATATAGTCTGGTTTCAACTTGTTATAAATGAAGAAACCGAAGCACAGAGAAGTCACTTGTTTATGACCACATGGCATGCACAGCATTCAGAATATAAATAGATAGTTTTTACTTTAAAAGTTCTGCTTATCACCACTTTTTAATTTTTTTCTTTACAAAATTTTAATTTTTTTCTTATACTCTAATCAGCAAATGGTGATACCTTGTCTGTTGTGTATCATATTGATTATTTCCCTGAAGCCAATCACATCAAAATTTAGTGGCTTAGCTGTGACTGGTCTGGCTCAGTTGGTTGGGCGTTGTTCCACAAAGCAAAGGGTTGCCAATTTGATTCCCAGTTGGGGCACATAACTAGGTCGTGGGTTCTCCAGTTGGGGTGCATATGAGAGGCAACCTATCAATGTTTCTATCTCAACATCAGTATTTCTCTCCCTCCCTCCTACTCCCTCTAAAAAAAAATAAATACATTAAAAAAAAAACTTAGTGGCTTAAATGACAAGCATGTAATCTGTTATCTCATAGTTTCTGTAGGTCAGGAATTCAGAAGTGGTGTAGCTGGCTGGTTCTGGCTCAGGGTCTCCCATGCGGGACTGTAGTCATCTGAAGGCTTGACGAGCACAGGAGGATCGGCTTCCGTGTGTCTCTTTTGTTGAGGCCTCAGTTCCTTGTTGGCTGTTGGCAGGAGGTCTCAGTTCCTCCCCACATGGTCTCTTAATCAGGCTGCATGAAGTGTCCTCATGCCATGCTAGTGGCTTCTTGGATTGAAGTGTCCAAGAAAGAGAGCAAGCAGGAAGCATAGTGCCTTTTATAACCTGGTCTTTGAATTCCTACACTGTCACTTCTGCTTTTTTAATTTATTAGGTGCAAGTCACTAAGTCCAGCTCTCCCTTAAGGATAGGGGGTTTGGGTGCCATCTTTTGAAGGGAGTGTCAAAGAATTTGTGGACATATTTTAAAACACATCAGGTGTTTAGGTATCAGGCAGTCTGATCCATCTAGAACCTAACTTGAATACCAGGATGAAAGAAAACAAGGTTTCTGAGCAGGCTTGCTTAGAATTCATGTTGTTTATGTATTTAAAAACCCTTATGCACTTTATGTAATGGAATATCTCTCTGATAACCTCTTAGCACGTGTTATTTTTCACTAATATCTAACAGTCTTACCTGGTTCCAAGATGTGGGGGAGAGGCACCTTCATGTTCATATAACATGTGAACTGATAGCTTCCTTACAATATATGAAAGAGGAAACTTTTTAAAAATTTAAGAACTATGAAGGTCAGAAATTTGAGGGAATGCATTCTTAGCAGATCCTTGGGTTACTGAATTATAGTATTGTGTTGTTTTTTTTAAATCATGATATCCTAAGTCATTAAGGGAAAGCTTGTTTTATTTCATAATTATGAAAATATTAATTTTCCTATGAATGTTGTCCATCCACAGTAGTGCTAATCCTGTTCAAAAGAATAATTTTTAAATTCCCAAATTAAAGAATAACAGGTCCAAAGTACTTTTCTACCCTCTCTCATAGGCCCTTCTACCTTATTGCAGTTCGCAGAACATATTTTTATCTGTTCATATTGTACACAGCCATTATATCTCTAAGAGTCTAGGCTTGAAGATCCCACCTTAAGTATTTTACTAATCTCAGGAAAGACTCAGAAAGGCTGCTACATGTCATTTTTCTGTGATTTTACAAATTAAAGGGGAGAATTTAAATGCAGGAGACATTAAATGACCAATATAGACTGGTATGGAAACTTTAGAAAGAATCCTGAACTGTGAAAAGTAAAACACTGGGGAAAATCGACCTAAGGAGTTCATGACAATAAAGAACAGCCCCACGATGGTTGGAGGAAGGTATTTAGGAAATAGATTATTCAATTGTGCAGGATTTTTTTTTAAAAAGATGAAAATACTATTTATAAATAAGGTATAAATTCATGTATCCATATGTTATTGTAATAGTAGAAGAGGGTAAACAGTAAAAGTCCTTTCTGCCCTTATTTCTTTGTCACACAGTTCCTTTCCCCAGAGGCAGTAACTGTTGTTTTCTATGTCCTTCCAGGGATTTCAAACATCTATATGTGATAGTGTGTATTGTGTATATTTACATTTATATTTTGTTATGTAGATGGGAGCATACAATGCAAATTATTGTACACTTAAAAATTAAATCTTGGTGATCATTCCATCTTGATATTTATTGAGCTATCTCACTTTTAATAGTGGCATAATGTATCATTGTATGGATAGATCATAATTTTTTAAAGTATCCCCACGGCATTTCAATTTTTGCTTTTAGTAGCAATGCTATAATAAATACCTTTGTATGTCCTTTATTTCATACCTATGCAGGCATATATGTGGGCTCAATATGTAGAAGTGGAATGGTTGGGCTAGAGGATATATGCATTTAAATATTTAAAAATATTTTAATTTGGAAATAATTTTAAATTTAGAGAAAAGTTACAAGAGTAGTACAAAGAACATCCATACATTCTTCATTTATACTCACCTATTGTGTGTGTGTGTGTGTTTTAAAAGATTTTATTTATTGCCCTGGCCAGTGTGGCTCAGTTGGTTGGGCATCATCTTGCAAACTGAAAGGTCAGGGGTTCAATTCCCAGTTGGGGCACATGCCCAGCTTGCGTGCAAAAGGCACCTGATTCGTGTTTTTCTCTTGCATTGATGTTTCTCTCCCTCTCTTTCTCCTTCCCTTCACCTTCTTTTTCTGGCAACCTTTCAGTTCACAGACTGGCACCCAATCCACAGAGCCACACCAGCCAGGGCCAGACTCTTCTTCTAAGATTAAGTAGTATTCATGATGGAATACACTATGAGCTGTAAACCCTGAAGACGCCAGCCACAGAGCAGGCCAAATAGGGCCCTGGACATCCTGGATTATCCTGTGGGATCAGGAGCCCCCATGACAATGGGCAAAGCTGGCCTTGCTCACCCTTCTTTCAGGCCTCTTCTCTCCACAACACTGTGGTGACTCGGCCAGACATTGGTAACAGCTGGGTGTGGGGCCTTTGTGTTTGCTGTTGGCCAAGGACTTTGCTCATGACATGTTCTTGCTGACACTGAGCAAGGAGGGCTCAGGGCTCAGGGCTCATGTCCCTGGGGTAGAAAACCATGATGTATACTTAAGTGTGTATTTCCTAAGAATAAGGGATTTCTTTTAGGTAACCACAGTACAGTTACTGACTTTAGGAAATTTAATATTGATAGAATACTTTTGTCTGATCTGTCCACATTCTAGTTTTGCACAATAATGTCCTTTATTGCATCTTGCCCCCTCCAGGACAGGATCTATAGGCATTGTCCCAGTTTATATTTTTGCTGGCTATAAGGGAGTTCTTGTTTCCCCACATTTTCACCTACATCTTCTGATATCGACTGAAGGTTGCCAGGTTTCAAACATCCTTTGCAAGGATAACCTTTGCCTCTGTTAGATTGAATGTATGATTGTTTAGGATACTTCAGTGCCAGCAATTGCTCCCTGGCTTTAGGAATTTCAGTTTCTCTATCAACCTGAGGTTGCTTTTGTGCCCAGGAGAAACAATCTTGGCAGAGCTGGGTCACTAATTTTGTCTTCCTTACTGAACCAGCTCTTTCAGAGGACTGATAGGGCTTTTTACTCATTTTTTTAAAGGCTGAATAATAATCCATTGCTTGTATAGACCACATTTTGTTTATTAGTTGGTGATAGGTATTTGGGTTGCTTATATAGATGTTTTTGTCCTTATTTACTGTTTTCATATTTCAGCTTTTATATTTAATCTCTTACTTTACAGGTACCGCTTAAATTTGAATCAAGATAAAGTAAAACAAGAAGTAGAAGAGTATCTTCCTTCATTTTCTAAGTGGGCTGGAGATTTCATGCATAAATGTACTTCGGCTGACTTCCCGCAGATGCAGCTTTCTTTGTAAGAAACACTTTTTGTTTATATGGTGTTCATATGTTTAGAACAGGAACCTGTTCTGTATTTTGAATTAAAGCCTTTTAAAGGTTGAGTTAGTACAACTAACCTTTTTGTTTGCCTATTTTATTTTATTTTTTTAAAGATTTTATTTATTTTTTTAGAGAGAGGGGAAGGGAGGGAGAAAGAAGAGACAAATGTTGATGAATTGCCTCTCATGCTTCCCTATCTGGGGACCTGGCCCACACCCAGGCATGTGCCCCAACGAGGAACTGAACTGGCAGCAGCCCTTTGGTTCTCAGGTCGATGTCCAACCCACTGACCCACACCAACCAGGGCTGTTTGCTTATTTTTTAAATTATTACTCCTGAGTATCTTTCTAGGACAAAGAAAGTAATCTAATGAATAGAAAATTCTATTTTTGTTATAAAAAAAATCTAATTTTTGCATGTAGTTATTTTTTTAGTGGCTGCCATGATGAAGTAACCTCTTGTGCTAAAGCCAATTCTATTATTATTATTTTAAACAAATAATCAATTAGAAATTTTTTGGGGGGTATCTTAATTTTATGTATATTTCTGTCATATATGGAATGTGTCATGTGTTGTCATGGATTTGTGCTATGTAGTTAAATACTGTGTTTAGCCATTTAACGTCTTTTGGCATTTGATTTGTTTTTTTACTTTTTTCCCTCAGAGTAGCATTGATATAAATTAATAGGTAATACTTTTTTTTCTTTTTAATTATTCACCCATTCAGCAAATATTTATTGAGTGCCTGATATGTACCAAGTAATGTTTACATGCTGGAATTATGGTATCAAAAAAAAACCAAAACAAACCACCAGATTCATGGAGCTTCTATACTACTGAACAAGGAAACAATAGTGTGCTAGTCCGTGGTAAAGGCAGTGTAGAACAGTGGGGAGGGAAAGGGGAAAAGAGTCACTGGGACATATTATTTCCATATTTATGGTCATGGAAGATGTTTGTAATGTGACACTGAGCCAAAGCCTGAAAGAAATAAAGGAGCTGCACCGCTGTCCCCAGGAAGAGTGTTTCTGGCAACGAACGCCCTGTAGCTGACTCACCTCGGCCAGTGTGGCTGGAGCAGAGTGAAGTTGGAGAGAGTGCAGAAGAAGCTCTCCAGGGTCCTCCATCCCTGTCAGGACTTTGGCTCTGTTTAGAAGAAGCCACTGGAGCATTTGCACAGAGGTTTTCTCTTTGGTTTTTGTTTTGTTTTGTTTTGGTTGTTGTTTTTAAAGATTTTATTAATTAAAACAAGTTTTATTTATTTGTTTTTAGAGAGGGAAAGGGAGGGAGAGAGAGAAACATCAATGTGTGGCTGCCTTTCATGTGCCCCCCCTGGGGACCTGGCTTGCACCCCAGGCATGTGCCCTAAATTGGGAATCGAACTGGCAAGCCCGTGGTTTGCAGGCTGGTGCTCAATCCACTGAGCCACACCAGCCAGGGTGGATTTTATTTATTTTTAGAGAGAGATGAAGGGAGGGAGAAAGAGAAGAAGAGAAACATCGATGTGCATTAGTTGCTTCTCACACACCCACAACTGGGGACCTGGCCTGCAATGCAGGCATGTGCCTTGACTGGGAATTGAACCGGTGACCTTTTGGTTCACAGGCCATTGCTCAAGCCATTGAAGCAATACCAGCTTGCACAAAGGGTTTTGATCTGGTATCTTTATTTCAACAGGTGACATTTTATTTTTCTTTAAATAGTCACGGCTTTTACTTATACCAATATTCTTAATCCTGTTTCAATATTCTCAATATTTTGTGATCTATATAACTTCTTTAAGATTTGTGAATCAGAAATCTTGAGAACAGTCAGCTCTTTGGACCAGTTTGTTCACTAATGTTCTCTCTGCTTTGAAGGACATACTGAGCTGGAATGTGACTTCTCCTTTGCTGTAATTTAGCTATGTAACCTTAGGCAAGTTGCTTAAGTTCTCTGTGCTAATTGCTGCGTTGATCTGATTTACCTTTAAAAGAATCATTCTGGCTGCCCTTTTGAGGCTATGTTGTAGGAAAAGGGCAGAAGTAGACGAATTTGGACATTCTTGCAAGAATCCAAGCAAGAGATGGGCGGTGGCTTAGGCCAGAGTGAGAGTTGTAGAAGTGATGAGAATCGGTTGGATTTTGGTCAGATTTTAAAGGTTAGAGTTGATAGGTTTTTGGATTGGATGTGGGTGTGAGGGAAAGAAAAGTAGGTGGTGATTTTGGAGTGAAAATGTGATTTGAATGGGGTGAAGAAAGAATGGTAGAAGAGGATTTGGTGACAAGTTTGTCTCTGAAAGGGTATGCAGAAATGGAATGGTTGCCAAAGGCTTGTGTTGGGGGGAAGAGAGCTTTGTTGTTGTTTCGAGGATGGGAGCTATAACTTATTTATGTGCCATTGGGAAGATTTCCATAGAGAGGACAAAATTAATATTGAAAAGAGATGGGAGAATTCTTAGAGCTTTGTCCTTGAGTAGAGGAGAAGGAATGTGCATACACAAGTTGGAGGGTAGGTATGGGGACAGTTATCTCTTGTGTTAAAACCTCAGAGCTGGAGGTTCTACTTCATCAAAGACTTTTGGGAATTTTATCTCTTATATATTGCTGGAATTCTTTGACAATTTTTAAATCATTTTAGAAGGTTGCTAGCAGTGTTTAAATGTCCTGTATCTGCCAGTAGGATTTAATTATTTTTATTTTATTATATTATTTACAATTCTGTGACTTCCAGTATATTCTTTGAATTGTGCAACCATTACCACCATCAGTTTGCCAATGGGACTTAGATATATATTTAAAAAATATTTAGAAGTTTAGAATTAACTTTATTTCTCATATTTTTATTTCTGTAGTGACCTTAAATTTACCACCAGTTCCCTACCTTAAAAAAAAAGTAAATAGGTTATTTAGTTTTTCTTGTACTATTTTTAATAAATTCATAATGCTTCATTCTTTGTTATTATTATTGTTATTTTTTTGGGAGCACAGATTGCTGTATCTGGCAAAGGGGGTGGATCACTTTGCAATAGTCTTCACTGTGATAAATTGTAAGTGTTCATTAGTTAGTCAGTTTTTTTCCTGGTTCTTTGTTTTATAGTATTTCTGCCATTCTGGTCTCTACTAAAATGACAAACTTAATTTTGTTTTCTATTGTTCCTAATTATTTCTTTATCCTTGTTTATCTTCTTTCCTTCCCTCCCTTTCTTTCTGCTTTTTCTTGCTTCTTTTGGAGTTATTTAAATTTGCTTGAGATTTTAAATTGTGGTGGATACTCATATTCATGGTTGTTTTAGATATTAGCTTTTCTTTCACTGTCAGTTGCTTTAGCATTTCGTATGCATTTTGCGGGGCTATTATTTATTTATTATTTTTGCAGTGGAAACTCATTTTCCCATAGACCCACATATTCAGTGGACTTGTATGACACACTACACCTGTGCCCAGGATTACTGTAGTTATGGGTGTTAAGGGACGCTGAAGCTGTCCAAGAACTCAGCGTCCTGGTGGTAGCTGGAAACTGAGATGGAGGGGACTATGGAGAGAACACAGGGCAGCAGAAGAGGCCGGAAACCCTGGGGGATAACACAAGGACAGAGGGGGATCCATCGAAGGAGGCTCAGGGTAGACCAGCAAGGGATTGTGTCACAGCAGAAGTATATTATAGGAGCCAAAGAAAGTGTGGGATGCAGAAAAATCTTTGACTTGAAAGGGAATTTTGAGACTAAGTTCTAGATTTAAAATAGGGAAATTGAGGTCCAGGGAGTGGTGCGACTTGTCCAGGTTTTACATGAAAACCGCTGGTGGTGATGAACCTGGCGTAAGGAATCTCTTGATTCCCAGCTCAGTGTTCTTTCTCATCTCTGTATCTTGGTGTAAGACTTTTCTTTGTTTCAGTTATTTGTGATGGAAGCTTAGGTGTGTTTCTGAAGGATACATTCCTCTGTACATTTTCCCAGCAGTTTATAGTCTTTGTTTGTTTGTTTGTTTGTTTGTTTAATTAACTTTAGACTTGGCTGCGTAGCTCAGTTGGTTAGAGTGTCATCCCAATATGCCAAGGTTGGGGGTTTGATCCCCAGTCAGGACATGTACAAGAATCAACCAATAAATGCATAAATAAGTGTGACAACAAATTGGTGTTTCTGTCTCTCTCTTTCTCTTTCTCTCCAAAATCAATTTAAAACATTTAAAAAAGCCTTTAGACTGCAAAGCACAAAATGAGACCTTTAAAAGCCATTTATAGAGACAATTTTCCTCACCCATATGTAGTAAATGTGTATTTTCTTCATTTTCATGACACTATATTCTCCATCAGGTGGTTTTCAAAGGAGTTTTACAAAAATATGTTGATTAAAATCATAGCAGTTAAATTGAAATACTGCCATTTGTTCCACAGATCTAAGTCTAAAATCACATTACTTGTAGAAAAAGTAATGTTAAAAGTTTAATTACATCTATTCTATTAAGTATACATGTGATATTTTATAAATAATAAAGCTTGTTTTATTTTGCATAAGCATATTTGAATGCATACCAAGATCAGGTAACATTTGGTGAGAGAAATGTTAATATTTAAGAAATTTTAGATAACTTGTGGCTTTCCTGAATTCCCCTGTTGTCTTTTTAAAGATTGCAGAAGTTTATGCGTGGAGATTTTATTTGAAGCATCCTGAAACAGTTTTTAAAAATTACTGAAGATAGCATTTTTTTTTTTTTAGAAAATATTATTTGTTAAGAAATAACTCAGATTTAAACAACATGAAAACCATGTCAACTAAATCATATAACAGCCAGAATTCTTATACTTTTTAAATCTCAGTTTTTATGATGTTACACACTTGGAGAATCACTGCTGTGAAAGTATGTAGACTCTTCCATCCCTACATTCTCTGTGTGCAATGGAAAATCTATAGTAACAGATGAGATGTTAGCTAAGTGTTCTAATTGTTTTTGTGTTTTGCTTTTTAGGCCAAGTGATGGTAGTAACAATAATGCAACATGTAACATCGAAGTCATAAAATCACTGGATATTGAAGAAAGCATTTGGTCCCCTAGGTTCGGGTTAAAGGGCAAAATAGATGTTACAGTTGATGTGAAAATACATCGAGGATGTAAAGCAAAAAATATAATAATGCCATTGGAACTTAAAACTGGCAAAGAATCAAATTCTATTGAACACCGTAGTCAGGTATATAAATCATAATAAAATTGAATGTTTAATAGATTTAAAAATGTAGTTTGCTTTATAAATTTTGTTTCAATTCAGGTAATGTTTTGAGTTTCATATAGTACTTTTTAATTTGTGATACATGCAGAATACTCAAATTGTTTTGTAAATGTAAGTTTTCTCTGGCAAAGGATGTAACAAATGAACTTGTGTGACAAAGTTGCCAACTTTATGTTACCAAACTATCAGTCTAATCAGATGCTCCTAAAAAAAGAATTCCTTGGTCATGTAAGTTCAGGAAACCAAGTATATTTGTAGATATAATGATGCATGTTAGCCTATTAAAGTTTCTGAGAAGTCCTAAAGTAATATGATTTATTTTAACTTTGTTTAACCCAATGTTTACTAAACCCAGTTCACCATGGAGCTGTTGTTTTCATGTAACAGCTACACAGGACAGTCTTTAGGAAACATCAGTGTAAACTCATTATTCCCTACCATTAACTTGATTATATTGATTTTTATCTAAAATGAAATATAGAACTTTCTTACCATTATGCTAAAATCAAGTTTGTAAAATAATCTTTTCTTCTCTTTAGTATACATAACAATCTTCTGTTGTCCAACATTTTCTGAAATTTATATTAATTAGAGCAACAAAGTAATTAACGTAAAGTTGTACTTTGTTTTCTAATTATTTCCATTCCCTCTGCCCATCTCCACATTGGCAATTTGTAGTATGCCCTAGGCACTTTTAAATAGGCAAAGATAAAAATAAAAGAGAGTAATATTACAGTATTTTTATGGTATAATATGTATTAAGGGAATAACAAATAACATTTTGTAATATTACTTAAAATTCCTTTTGCCTTTGGAATTTCATTTATTTCAGCAGGTTTCATATAAAAAATGTTCAAATTCAAAATAGTTGTATAATCAGGGATTAAAGAGGCAGCTTTCTCTCTTTTTTAAAAAATTAATTATTTTTTAGAGAGAGAGGAAGGGAGGAAGAGAGGGAAAGAAAAATCAGTGTGAGAGAGAAACATCTGTTGGTTGCCTCTCATACGCACCCTGACTGAGGGACCAGACCAACAACCTAGGCCTGTGCCTGACTAGGAATTGAACCAGTGACCTTTCGCTTTGTGTTGATGCCCAACCCACTGAGCCACACTGGTCAGGGCAAGCTTTCTCTTTTTTAAAAATTAAATTTATTGCTAGCAACATTGGTTAATATCATTATATAACTTTCAAATACACAGTTCTGTAATACAGCATGTGTATATTGCATTGAATGCTCACCCAAAGTCTAGTCTCCCTTCATCAACATGTATTTGACTCCTTTTACCCTCCTCATTCTCCCCTTGCACCCCTTCCCCTCTGGTAACCACTATCCTGTTGTCTTTAAAGAGACTTCCTCTTATTAAATCTTTCCTGCCATTTTTAATTGTATGCCAAACACCAAAAGTCCTCACAGAAGCTTTTTCATTTGGGAATAACAAAGTAAGGTATTCTTGTTTTACACTAATAATTAGATTTTACAGATATTGAAGGTGGTGGGGAAAAACAGGCTTTAGAAGACACAAATTTTTCACTTGATAACATAGAAATGGTTGAAATTATGAACTAAAGACTTGACTAGATTAAAGCCCTCTTGGGGAAGGAAAATCATGCCAAAAATTTCAAAAACTGTGTTCTGTGTACATGAGACTGCACATTTTTAACCTTTTTTATTTTTAAGGACAAGTTTGACTGAAATCATTTGACTGCTAAAGGAAGAGAAATATAAAAACGTTTCATGGTCTTAAAGTGGTGTAATTTTAGAGACCTGTCTTCTAAAATTGCTGCTCAAATTTGTAGTGTCTTCAAGGCAAAGAACATTACTGTATTTAACTTCATTCAGTTGGAACTTTTATTTTTGCAAAAACTACAAGAAGAACTTTTAAGAATAAAATGGTGCCCTGGCTATGGTGGTTCAGTGGATTGAGTGCTGGCCTGTGAACCAAAAGGTGGCCAATTCAATTCCCAGTCAGGGCACAGGCCTGGGTTGTGGGCCAGGTCCCTAATTGGGGCCATGTGAGAGGCAACCAATCAATGTTTCTCTCCCTCTCTTCCTCCTTTCCCTTCTTTCTAAAAGTAAATAAATATAAATCTAAAAAAAAGAATAAAATAGTATATAAAAGAATAGTATTTCTTGTATTAAAAAATTTGAGTAGAACCAGGATCAAACAACAATATTGGAATTTATATTGCATATTCATTGTGCAAAAAAATGAAGAAGCATTTAAAAAATAATTATGGTAATTAATTGAATAATGTAGATAATAGGGATGAGGAAAGATGGATCTCTTAGAACATACAAAATTTTCACTTTGATAATACAGAAAAAGCTTATAAATAATTTCAGAGAAGATCTTTATTTTATAAATGGATTATATTCCAAAAGTTCTAAGTTGATGATTCATCATTTGAAATACATTTTTTAAAGGAAAGATATATGGAGCTGTGGTCCCTAAACCAGCTAATAAAAACCTATTTAACTTGTAATATGGTTGAATTTGTAATAATATTATAAAATTTCAGCCCAACTTTCTTTTATCCTAATATTTAGGGAATTTCGTTTCTGATATTTTCCCCTGCTAGTAAGTCCCAGGAGCAGAGTCCTATGGACTTCTTCCTTCCGCCTCAGTTCTCATTGAGGGGAAAACCTAACATGGAAGAACCATTAATTTTGGATGACTCCGTTGGTCCATAGCCCAAAGACTCTACCTTGTTGTTTATGAGTTCACTTTAATTTTAAAAAGTTTTATTTGGTATTTATACTATATCAGGGAACACAATAGGGCGCTTGTAAGAAGCCTTCCCAAAAAAAGCTTCATAGTTTCAAATGTTGAAGCAATAGCCCTTCCAAAGAATCTTATGTTTACAGATGAATTTAGGATATCAAGCTAAAATATCAAACTTTCACATAATTATTTCCTAAGATGGAATGTTTCTGTACTTTATTTTGTAAAGAAATTTGAGATTACCAGAAGTATTTCTGTAAATGTCCTTGAACATTGAGGTATCTGGGTTTGTATTTTCTTTATAAAATTTGTATATTGAGATTTCTTCTATATTTCTATTATACTTGCTAATTAATTGCATAAGCACTATTTTTTTAGGGTGCAAAAACCAAAAATCAACAAAATTTATTTTTTTTGTAAACTTGTGCACGTAATGATGAATTTATAGATACAATTAATATTTATGCTGCAAATAATACTTCTGGCCTTATGTAAATTCATCTTTTTAAATATAGCTTGGAAAACCAGCATATAATTATAATTTGACATTATCTTTAAGTGTGTTAATTGTAATTACTAATCTTGGTGTTTTGGAATTTTATTATAAAGACTGGGCCCTTCATAAATCATATAATATTTTAATATTGAAGATTGCATAGAAAACAAAGCTTGTTATCATGTCGTATGTGACTAAGTGACTTGGTCTTTCTGCTAAGATGTTTTCATGGATTAAGGGAGCTATTTGTAACTTGTCTTAGATGGTTTCTCTGAAGAGCACCTCGTAAACCTAATGTAGTTAATGACAGTTCAGATCTGAATAAAACAGTAAACTCTGTAGAGTTATTTGATTTAGTTGTCACAATACTATGACGTAAATAATATGTATTTTAGTGTTTAGTTAACTTATTTTAAACAGGAAAAATAGTGTCTAAAAACTGTTAACTTCAAAACGTAAAACAGTTTGATTAATTTATTGGAAACCTAAATATTTACTGAGAAAAATTTGAAATATTTCTTTTTTGTCCATAAAACTGAGAAGCAAAAGCTATGTTTTATGAAAATTAAATGTTTGGCATTAACTTTATTGTGTTACCTTTACTATTTTGGCTCATGTTATTTTCAAAATGGAAATAGCTTAATTTACCTTTTGATTTTAAAATTACAGTATGTGTTGATTGCAAAACTTGTATGGAAAAGCAGAAATTTTAAAGTTTTATTTGACAAAATGTACAATGTTTTCACAGCTCATTCTGTATACACTTCTAAGTCAAGAGAGAAGAGCTGATCCAGAGGCTGGCCTGCTCCTCTACCTTAAGACTGGCCAGATGTACGCTGTGCCTGCCAACCATCTTGATAAAAGAGGTTGAGCTGTTTTCTCTCAATTTTACTTCTCTGGGTTTTGTTTGTTGGTTTATTTTCCCTTCGACTGTTGGTGATACATACAGGCATACCTCGGAGGTATTGCAGGTTTAGTTCCAGATCACTGCAATAAAGTGAATGTGGCAATAAAGCAAGTCACACAAGTTTTTTGGTTTCTCAGTGCATATAAAGATTATGTTTACATTATCCTGGAGTCTGATAAGTGTGCAATAGCATTATGTCTAATAAAATAATGTATATGCTTTAATTTAAAAATACTGTTATACTAAAAAGACTAGACATGATGCAAGTCATAATCTTCGCTGCTGGAGGGTCTTACTTTCAATTTGTTAAACATATCTGTAAAGTGCAGTGAAACAAGGTGTGGCTGTATTTATACCTGACAGTTGCTCACTGTACTTGTTAGGCCCAGTAGAGGTTGTAATTTGTACTTGTATTTTTTAAAAAGAATTTTAACAATATATAGTATAGTTGGAAACGTTAAGCTTTTAAAATTTTGTCATACAAAACTTATAAACTTCCTATCCTATGCTCTAGAGAGCTGTATTTATCCTTAGCATTTGGCTAATAAAACACCAGCTTCACAATATGTACTAGTCATGAGATACATGATTGTTGAAAGAATTTATCAAGTGAACAAAAATTGGAGAAATTATATCAAAATGTTAAGCGGTTATTCTAGTGTAGAGGGAAATATGAATGTAGGTCTTTACTTTTTTTAAATGTATTTAAATCTGAAAGTTTTACTTATGCAGTGGGGAAGATATATTGTATAATCAATTTTACGTAATTCTTAAAAGACATCTACCTTTTTTTTCCTCACAGAATTACTAAGACTAAGAAACCAGATGGCATTCTCTTTGTTTCACCGTATTAGCAAATCTGCTACTGGAAAGGAGAAGACAACGCTGGCTCCTTTGCCACAAATAATTGAGGAAGAGCAAACCTGTAAATATTGTTCACAAGTGGGCAACTGTGCTCTTTATAGCAGGTAAACATACTGTCTTCCAAAAATACTAATTTCATTTATACACTCAACTCAAAATGATTTAATGTTGTTGACTGGTCTGGCATTGATGATTTCATTTTAGTTGTTTTTTTCTGTGTGTATTTCTAAAATGACTTCATTTTAGTCCTTTTTTCATATTTCTAGGGAAAAAGAGCACAGTTCATAATTTATAACAAACCTATTTCCTTGGGGAATAATAGAATGCTTTTTAAACTTTGGTTAAGAAAAATGTAGTATGTAGTGTAGACATTTGTGAATACAACATAAATGGCTTTTTCAAGAAGTCTTTTACTTCTTAGTTGCTATTTTAATTTCAGGCCTTTGTAGTTAAAAACAGGGAAATTGTTTCTTCCAGATACATAGTTTAGTATGACCCAGTGGACTTGTTTACATATGTCTATTTTCTTACATAGACATATGTAATAAATTACATGGGAAATTTTTTAGTTGTCTTATAAACAGTCATATATATATATATATATATATATATATATATATATATATATACACCTTCATAGACCAGTGACAATTTTAAAGGATACAAAAAGTAGTTAGATGTAAATACAGACTAGGAAAGAAGATCAAATAACCAAAATTCTAATTCAGCCTGAAAATTCACAGAAAGGACTTTTCAAACTAATGTATCAAAGGATCTCTTAATGGTAGAGGACCACGAACCACGGGAAGTCTGGGCCTATAGTATAAGCACATTGTTTTGAAATCTTATGTTTTATTCTTAGTGTTTTGTAGGCTTTCCTATGACATATTTGTTTCTATATAAACATTTAAAAATTAGCATTAAGCAAAACTGATAATCTAGATGATTCTCCTAGTTTTTATGTTGACTTTCTTATGGCTGAGAGCTGGATATGTGAATATTGTGATTTTGAGAAATGCAGTTGTAGAAAAAGCCAAAACTTGCTACCTACAGGTATGAAGACCAGAGTATACCAAATTTAAGCAGTTGTTAGGGATGTAGTCATTGAAGGCAAATAACCTTACATTGAGTGTCTTAAGTATTTTGTTTTGTAAAAAGCCATTTGGCTTGTAAAATATTGAAATGACAAAGAAAATTAGGGACTGTAGTTGCAAGTTATGATGATTGTCATATATGTATACTTATTTATTATTTATCTACTTTAAAGATCTTATTTATTTACTTTTAGAGAGAAGGGAGGGGAGGGAGGAAGAGAGGGAGAGAAACATTGATATGTAGAGAAACTTTGATTGGTTGCCTCTTGTACTTGCCCCAACCTGGGACCAGACCCACAACCCAGGCATGTGCCCTGACTAGGAATCGAATCCATATCCTTTTGATTTGCAGGATCATGCCCAACCACCTGAGTCACACCATTCAGGGCTGTATTTATTTTAGAAAGTCCTCATTATATAGCCAACCAGTGAAATATTTTACACATGTCTCTGACTTGGAGCTTCATTTTTAGAGCAGTCGAACAACAGATGGATGACAGTTCCGTCCCGATTGGCATGCTGACCAAAATAAAAGAAGATACCCAGCATCTCAAGCTTACACATTTAGAGTATTTCAGCCTTTGGTGTCTAATGTTAACCCTGGAGTCACAATCAAAGGATAATAAAAAGAATCACCAAAATATATGGTTGATGCCTTCTTCAGAAATGTAAGTGATACATTTAATACAGTGAAACTTCAATGATTTGGATTAGCTAGTAGGATGTCATTTGAAATTCATGACAAATACAGATTATGTAGCATGTTAAAGACATGCAATTTCATATGTTCATGCTAACTCCAGATGGCTATCAGTGAATTGTTTCTAAGTAGAGCACCATTGTTAGCTATTTTTAGTAGGATAAATATACCTCTAGAAATCTTATTTTAAAAAATGTTTGTAAATCCTTTTTTATCTGTGAAAAAAGTATAAGTTTGAGTATACCATAAGGTGAATTTTGGTATTGGGCTAGCCAAAAAGTTTGTTTAGTTTTTTCTCTACAATGGCTCTATTAGTGCTTAGTTGTTTGTAACTTCATTCAAAACAATTTTATTACGGTATTGTTACAGTTGTCATATCAACATGAATTTAAAAAAACTTACCAAAATTGGTGAATTTTTGTGCAGCCATTTTAATGTTGAGGGTGGAAAAAAATACACAACATTTTGCTTTATTATTTCAAGAAAGGTCAAAATGCAACTGAAACACAAGAAAAGATTTGTGCAGTGTGTATAGAAAGTGTTATGACTGATTGAACATGTCGAAAGTGGTTCGTGAAGTTTCTTGATACTACTGACATTTTGACCAAGTAATTCTTTGCTGTGGGGCTGTCTTATGCATTTGGAGGATTTAGCAGCATGGCTGGCCTCTACCCACTAGAAACCAATAGCTGGAGATAGTGGACAGAATCAAAATATCCAAATCATAAAGTTATTGGTAAAAATGAAAAATGTGTCTTTTATTTTATGGAAAAAATGTAATGGACTTTTTGGCCAACTCAATATGTTGGTAGAGTGCAAATCAATGCAGTTTTACTTCATACTTTAAATGTTAGTATTTAGAAAGCTTACAGTTAAAAAAAAATACTTTATTTATTTTTAGAGAATGGGGGAGAGAACAAGGGAGAGAAACACTGATATGCAAGAGAAACATTGATCAATTGCATCTCGCATGCCCCAAACTGGGGACCTGGCCCACATCTCAGGCATGTGCCCTGACTGGGAATCAAACCGGCAACCTTTTGGTCTGCAGGCCAGCTCTCAATCCACTGAGCCACACCGACCAGGGCAAAAGTTTATAGTTCTAGTATTTTCTTTGTTTTGTTTTATAGTTTTCATTTCTTTTTTACAAAATACAGGATGGGGCAAAAGTAGATTTACAGTTCTTCATGTGGAAAATAATACAATAAATAATAATACAAGAATAAACTCTGTGTTTCATGTACTTACAACTGTAAATCTACTTTTGCTCTGCCCTCTATTTAGAGGAAATCTACTATGTTATTTATTACCTCATAGGCATATGAGAAAAAAAGAAGTTGGCACAGTCCTTTCGAGAGGCATGCTTAATGTGGTATTATACAATAATTTTGCTAAAAATTATATTACCTAAATTTAAATAATTTATTTGATATAGATTTACATTTTCTAAAGTTGCAATCTTGTATTTTGTGAGATCCTTTTTTTTACAAGTTATTTGTAAAGTTGCCGTTTTGTATCTCCTTGCAGAGTATTTTTTTCTATGTAATATTTAGTTGCTTTTCACCCATTTGTTTCTTTCCATAATGAATACTGATGATAATGTGACTTTAGAAATAATTGGACCATTATTTTCTTACTACTAGACTTCAAAATAGGAAACATTACAGTGGAGAAAGTTTAACTAGTTATCCATAGACCACGTAAGTACAGTGAACATGTCAAGTGTACATGCCAACAAGCTTCTGAAGTGTATAGTGTTTAATACTAATAAGTATTAAGTAAGTGCTTAATACTTATTTCCTAGAAGGAGTTGAGTTATCATTTTGCTTGCTCTATTTTAATAACAGTAACAATAAGTCCTTGTGTAAACACTTTAGAAGTAAGTTAGTATTTTGTTCACATCAGATTTAGGAAGAGATTATTATAGTTTGTGATTTTTAATGTTGCATTATGCACAGGAGGTGGGGGTGTCCTTCGGGGATCAAAATTCTGACACACATGCTGCTCAGAGACCCCAGTCTGGTGCAACAAGGGAGGGGCTCCTCAGCACTCATCTAGAGGCCTGCGGCTGAGAGATGACGTATTTTAAAGCTAACAGAGAGAATGTTTCCTTAGCATTTCTAAAATTTTAGTGTGGATTGCAGAATATGTAAAAATGACTGACTCAATAATAGCATTAGCATTTCTAAGGGTTAGATGAACAAGGAAATTGTGGAAAACTGCAAATACAGTATTTATATATGTTATATAAATGGAAGTTTTCTCTCTCTTTTTATTTTATAGGGAGCAGAGTGGCAACTGCATTGGAAACTTGATTAGAACAGAACATGTAAAGACAGTTGGTGATGGACAATATTTACATAGTTTCCAACGTAAAAATGGTGCCGTGCCTATCACAAATCTAATGGCAGGTGACAGAATTATTTTAAGTGGAGAACAGAGAACACTATTTGCTTTGTCTAGAGGATACGTGAAAGAGATCAGCAGGACAACAGTAACCTGTTTATTAGACAGGTAATAAAATGTTCCCCTTTTGGGGAGAGGGGTAACAGCTTTATTGAAATATAATTCACATACCATACAATTTATCCATTTAAAGCGTACAATTCAATGGTTTTTAGTATATTCACAGAGTTATGCCCATCACCAAAACTGATTTTAGAACATTTTCATCACCCCAAAACGAAACCCCTATAACCATTAGCAGTCACTCCTCAGCCCTATGCAACCACCAGTTTTTTTTTCTGTCTCTATGGATTTACCTGTTCTGAACTTTATATGTAAGTGAGAATATACAATATGTGGTCTTTTGTGACTGGCTTTTTTCACTTAACCTACTGGGTTTTTTGTTTGTTTGTTTGTTTGCTTGTTTTTTAGCCTAGCCTGTTTTTCATCATTAAGTATGATGTTTGCTGTAGGGCTTTTGTAGATATTCTTTATGAAGTTGAGGGAGTTCCTCTCTATTTTGAGTTACCTAGAGGTTTGTTATTTTTTAATCACAAATGAGTGTTGAATTTTTGTTAATTGCTGTCTTCTCTATTGATATAATCATGTGATTTATTGACATTAATTGAGGTAAAATTCACGTAATGTAAAGTTGACCATTAATTATTTTAACACTTTTTAAAAATCCTCACCCAAGGATATGTTTATTGATTTTAGAAAAAGAAGGGAGAGAGAAAGAGAAACATCAAGGTGAGAGAGAAACATCTATCAGCTGCCTCCCGTACATGCTCCGACTAGGGATTGAACCCACAACCCTTTGGTGCATTGGATGATGCTCTGATGCCAGCCAGGGCATTTAATTATTTTAAAATGCACAGTCTAGTGGCATTTAACAGTATTGTGCAACCATCACCTCTATCTAGTTACAAGACATTTTTAACACCCTGAAAGTAAACATACCCATTAAGCAATCAGTTTTTTTAAATTTAATTTAATTTTTTAAATCCTCGCCAGAGGACATTTTTTATTGCTTTTAAAGAGGTGGGATTTGGGTGGGAGACAGACAGAGAGACAGACATTGATATGAGAGAGAAACATCTGTTGGCTGCCTCCTGTACATTCCCAGACGGGGGGATTGAACCTGGAACCTAGGTATGTGCCCTGATTAGGAATCAAACCCACAACCTTTGGTTTATGGGATGACACTCCAGCCAACTGAGCTACACTGGCCAGGGCAAGCAATCGCTTTTTATTCTTCCCTCCCTCCAGCCCCTGGCAACAACTGATCTGTTTTCTGTCTCTATGGATGTATCTCTTCTGGATATTTCATACAAGGAGACCCATATAATATGTGACATTTTTGGTCTGACTTCTTTTACTTAGCATGAGTATGAGGCTCATCCATGTTTCAGCATTTATCAGGACCTCATTTTTTTCCTTTTTTTTTAAGTACTCCATTTCTTTTTATGGCTGAATAATATTGTTACATAGATAGACCACATTTTGTTCATCTCTTCATCAGCTGATGAACATTAGAGTTATTTTCACTTTTTGGGTGTTATGGCTAGTGTTGCTATAAATAGTCACATGCAAATTTTTATGTTAACATACTTTTATTTCCCTTTGTAGATATACCATAGTGGAATTGCTGGGTCATGTACTAATTTCATGGTTGACATGTTGAGGAAATTCCAAAGTGCTAATCTTTTTTTTAGTGCATCATATCCTATACTGCTAATGTGGACATAGTCTTACCTAATTCTCACAACCGTGAGTATGGTGGGCAGGACAGATACCCTGTATTAAACATATAACTTATTTCTCCTTCTTAGCACTCTGGGCACTCACCATTTCATTCCCTTAAAAAAATGATATTTTTTTCCCATTTATAGTTGTGATATATTTATCTCAGTTAAAGCAGGTTGATTTAAAGAAAAATAGTAAATAATAGAATAGTTGCTATAAAATTTTGCGGCAGAATCTACCATCCATGTTCATCAATATCCATATCCCCCTCTACCCGCACTGCCAGCCTTCCTTGCTTTGACGTGCAGGCATGTGTCCCCATTTCTTAATGGGTGGAGATCAGTGGCTGGGATGCAGTGGCTTCTGGGCAACTGCAATGAAAATGTCCGGGCTTGTTCTCTCCCAATCATTCTCTTAAGCTGTAACCAACACTGGCCTGGGTTTCATGATATGGGAGTATGAACCTCAATATTTGTGTTGTCTATTAAGATTCTCTGCAGTCTCTTGCAGTATTTATTTAGTGACTACCATGTACCAGCTGCTTTGCAAATCCTTCAGGAATTACAGTCTTGTGGGTAGACAAATATATAAATGTATTTTCAGTCTAATATGATAAGTGTTTAAATTGATAGGAATACCAAGGAGAGGCATTCAACCCAATTTTAGGAGGCTCAGGGAAAGTTTTTTGAAAACCGTTATATACTGGGGGTCGGCGGGGAGAGGGGGCATTAGAAGAGGGTGGTAAAGGGAGGGGATAAATGGTGTTGGAGGGAGACTTGACTCCTTCCAAGTGGTGAACATACAATGCAATATATAGACATTGTATTATAGAACTGTACACCTGAATCCTGTATAATTTTATTAACCAATGTCACCCTAATGAATTCAATAAAACACAAAAACAAAAATAGAGAGAGAGAGAAAGAAAGAGGTCATTTTGAATTTTAATAAGTTAGCCTCGTGAAGTAATGTGAGCAGAGTATTCCAGACAAAGGAAACATGGTATGTAAAGGCATGATGGTGTCATGTAGTATGAAGTGGAACATTCAGGAAAGTGCAGGTAATTTTTTCCTGGAATGTAAAAGATAAGGGAATGATTGGAGAGGTCAGATTAAATACGGTCTTATATACCAACTTAATAAGTTTTGACTTTATTTGGCTATATTGATGAGTTTTAAACAGAAGACTGATAATCATATTTGCTTTTTTTTTGGGAATACACTGTGGAGAGTAGAATTAATAGACAGAGGCAAAACTGAAAGCAGAGAAACTAGGAAACTGCTGTAATGGCCCAGGCTAGGGGTGAATGAGGGCAGGGTAGGTTCGGCAGAGAGGATGGAGTGACTTTGACAAGTATTTAGAAAGTCAAGTTGGCTGGCATCTGAATGCTGACTGGATATGCAGGTTGAGAAGAAGGTGAGAAGAAAGGGAAGGCGGCGTAGATGCAAGTGTCGTTACCTGAGGTCAGGACCACAGAGAGGGGATCAGGTTCAGCTGGGACTAAGCGTTCAGTTTTGAATATACCGAGCTTTCCCACCGAAGGTTTTAAGCAAGTGGAAAGACCTTGCTGCCTGCTGGGTATCCAGACCTGTAGCTTGGGTGAGGAACCAGGTGGGAGAGGGATGCGAGGTCAGGCCTGAAGATGCAGACTTGGGATTTGGAGCCATGTGATGGCATGGGACCTAAGGGAAAATGACCAGAAAGGGCATTAGAGAGGATCAGGGAGGGAACTTTAGGGGACACCAGGGCTTTAGGGGCTGCTAGAGGAGTGAGAGAAGGTGTCAAGAAAGAATCCTGTACTCCAGGCTGGTGGAGGTTGAGCCATGTGCTCAGGATCCTTCTGGGGTTGTGAGCCCAGAATTGCAAGGTCAAGTGAGTTGTTAGCAACTGTCATAGGTTCCTGGTTATTAGCTTTTTTTTTTTTTTAATTTAATTTAATTTATTTTTAGAGGGGAAGGGAGGGAGAAAGAGAGGGAGAGAAACATCAATGTATGAGAGATACATCGATTGGTTGCTTCTTGCACGCCCCTAACTGGGGAGCTGGCCTGTAACCCAGGCACGGGCCCTGGCTGGGAATCAACCAGTGATCTTGGTTCACAGGCCAGCACTCAATCCACTGAGCGACACCAGCCAGGGCCTGATTATTAGCTTTTTTGACCTTGGTGCCTTGTGCTCTCCTCTTCTGCCTTTTCCCACCAATCCAGAACTTTGTGCTGTCTTTGATTGCCAAGTATGAATTACAGACTAGTAGCCATTTGAATAGCTGTCCTGGCCCATTTACTCTTTTAGCAGACAGCAATGTATTTCTTATTTAGATCAATTGACTATGTTACGTGAAAAACATTCATGTATATCTGTTTTCCTTTTTAGGAACTTGTCAGTACTCCCAGAAACAACTTTGTTCAGACTGGACCAGGAAGAAAAAAATGGTGATATAGATACCCCATTAGGAAATCTTTCTAAATTGATGAAAAATACTGATACCAGGTTTGTAACAGTGAATGAATCTGAATTTTAGTTCACTTTCCTAAGAAATATTACTAAAAGCATTTTTTTTCTTTGCAGCCAAAAACTTCGAGATTTGATCATTGACTTGCGTGAACCTCAGTTTATATCCTACCTCAGTTCTATTCTTCCACACGATGCAAAGGATACAGTAGCCTCTATTCTAAAAGGTATGCTATCAGCCTGTCTGCTTCCATTAATTTTTTTTTGGTTCTATTTATAGTTTAATCTGCATTATAGTTTCATGTTTTAATAATTGATATATAGTTCTGGTTTTTAGACAGTCTCTTTGGAAGTAGTTTACATATTTTTTTTACATCACCGTATTTTCTTTGCAAAGATGTTTTGAAGAAATTTGAATGGCGACTGCTTTTTTTATAAATAATTAATTTGCTCGTTGAAATTCAACACTTTTTCCTGTTATTTTTAAATTTAAATGTAGGTTTGAATAAGCCTCAGAGGCAAGCAATGAAAAAGGTACTTCTTTCAAAAGACTACACACTCATCGTGGGTATGCCTGGGACAGGAAAGACAACTACAATATGTACTCTTGTAAGGCTGTTATTCTTTTGTTTAGATATTAAATGTGTAAATCAGCTTCTTCTTTGTTCAGAGAATGTGATGTTTGATACCAAAAAGGCTGAATTTTAACTTAAAATGCCTTTATTTCAAATTAACTTTTTAGAATGACAGAAATAGAAAAGCTAACTCACAAATAGTTGTAATCATGTTATAGGTTTCTTGCATTTAGGATTGTTTAATGTCTCTTTATTTTGGTGGTATATGTATCATTGTTATGTTTTCCTTCCCTTTAAAAAATGTTAAATTATATAGTGGTGGTTGAAATAGATTTTCTTGGATTTTTTTTTCATACTGGTAAATTTCTTAATCAGTAATTTACTGATTAATCATGATGATAGTAGCAAATATTTATTGATTGATATTGTGTGCCAGGCACTATTCAAGTTTTATATGTATTAAATTTTATTAACATAATTAATAACATAATAATGCCATGTTACTTTCATAAAACATTTTGGCCTTATAATTTTAACAAAGTTACTTGGTTCAGTTCTTAGATATGCTTCCTATTAAGTTTTCTAATTCTGTTAGAAAAATAGAAGCATGTTAAACATTGTCTGGAATTAAAAGTAATGTTGTTTTCCTTTCTCTTATTCATTATTAGGTAAGAATTCTCTATGCCTGTGGTTTTAGTGTTTTATTGACCAGTTATACACACTCTGCTGTTGACAATATTCTTTTGAAGTTAGCCAAGTTTAAAATAGGATTTTTGCGCTTGGGTCAGATTCAGAAGGTACATCCAGATATTCAGAAATATACAGAGGAGGAAATTTGCAGATCAAAGTCTATTAAATCTTTAGCTCTTCTGGAAGAACTCTACAATAGTCAGGTAAGTACAGTATGGTATAATAATGTAGATACTAGTTTCTGTAGCCAGAATGAGGGGGGAAACAGCACTCTGGGAAATTCAGGCGCATTGACCAAATTTGTACATGATTAATTCATGTAAACCAGAGGACCAATTTACTAATTTATAGTTTGCTGTTTGCTTCTGAACTGAAAGGAGGGTTTTTGGTTTAAAATATCCTAGTAAAGGAAAACTGTTTCTCTCCTTACACCACTTCTGACACTAACTACCTGGAGTCACCACAGATCCCACAGGTTAAGGGCTTAGTCCCACAAGACTGCCCCCCACTTCAGTTTAAATTGCAAATCAGGACCTCTTGTGCAACTGAACAACTAGCTGTAAATTGGGGCTTCCATGACCCCCTCCTTGGGTTAGATAATTGTTAGAATGGCTCATAGAACTCAAGAAAGTGTTTTACTTACTATTACTGAATATATTACATAGGATACAATTCAGGAACAGCCAAATGGGAGAGATGCTTAGGGTAGAGTATGTGGAAAGGCGGATGGAGCTTCTATGCTTTCCAGGGCATAGAACCACCCTCCCAGCACCATGATGTGTTAACCACACGCCTTTGGGATTTTTAAGGTGAGGCCATCATGTAGGCATGATTAATCATTGGCCACTGGTGATCAGCTCAGTGCCCAGACACTCCACCCTTCCTGGAGGTGGAAAAAATGGATGAAAGTTCTAACCCTGTAATTACATGGTTGGTTCCTCTGGCAACCAGCTCCCATCTTCAGTGTCACCTCATTTCAATAAATTCTGGTTTGGTTGAAAGGGGCTAATTATGAGTAACAGAAGATGTTCCCCTCTGCCCCATCACTCAGGGAATTCCAAGGATGTTGAGGTGCTCTGTGTCAAGAATTAGGAGGAGACCAAATATATGTTTCCTATTATAACACACTATCACACCTAGAAAACTATTAATCAGGATTCTTTCAGTGAGTTTGAATTAGAAGCGGTGGCACATGAACAGTCTTTTGATGGGTTTTTCTAGACTTTGGTATGGAACCAATTTATATTTTATTATTTAACATCTCTATATATTTTCACTGGGAAGTCTTAACTGGTATTTTTGTCTTTTAAAAAGTCGTCTAAAATAAATTAGATTAATAGACTCTTCTTTTAACTCCTTTGTCTAATATTCCAGTTATTAAAAAATTTTGAAGTGTTAATTGACTTTTTAAAAATTAAACTTTATTTTGAGATAATTATAGATTCACATGCAGTTTTAAGAAACAATACAGTATCCTTTGCCCAATGGTAACATTTTGCAAAACTAGTAAACTGTCAGAACCAGGACATGGACATTGATCCAGAATAGTTCGTTTTGTTACCACAAATATCACTCATATTACACTTTTATAACTTGATCCATTTCTTTCCCATTCTACTACTCCTTAAACTCTGATAACCACTTACCTGTTCTCCATTTCTACAATTTGGACATAGCAAAAATGTTATATAAATGGAATTATAGAGTATGTAACCTTTTGGGATTGGTGCTTTTCACTTACCCCAGTGCTCTGGAGATTCAGATTGTTGCGTGTGTCAATAGTTTGTTCTTTTTTTATTGGTGAGTATTGGTCCAGTTTTTGGCTATTAGGAGTAAAGCTACTATAGACATTCACATACAGGGTTTTATGTGAATGTAAGCCTTCGTTTCTCTGGGATAAATGCTCAGGGGCGCACTTTCTGGGTCATCTGGTTATTTCATGCTTAGATATTTAGAAGTCTACCAAACTATGTTCCAAAGCAGCTGTAACATTTTACACTTTTACCAGCAATATATGAGTAATCCTTATCAGCATCTAGTGGTGGTACTGTTTTTCATTTTGGACATTCTGATAGTGTATAGTGATGTCCCATTGTGTTTTTAGTTTGCATTTCCTGAAGGCAGTGATTTTCAACCTTTTTCATCTCATGGTACATATAAACTAATTACTAAAATTCTGTGGCACACCAAAAAAAATTATATTTTTTGCTGAGCTGACAAAAAAACATAGGTATAATTTTGATTCATTCACACTGGATGGCTATCATTGTGTTGGCTGTTGTCATTTTTTTTTTTATTTGACAGTCTAAGGGAAAAAGAGATGAGTACCCCTGACTATAGCAGCCAGGTATTGCATGTTTTAAAAATTCTTGCAGCATACCGGTTGCAAATAGCTGCCTAATGGTTAGTGATGTTTTACATGTGCTTATTAGCCATGTATATATCCTCTCCAGTAAAGTGTCTCTTCATGTCTGTTGCCCATTTGGATTGTTTATTTTTTTAATGCTGAGTTTTGAGAATTCTTTATATATTCTAGATATTAGTCCTTTATTGGATATGTAATTTGTGGATATTTTCTCCCACTGAGTAGCTTGTTTTTCATTCTTTCACTGGGTCTTTTGAAGCAGAAAGGGTTTTAATTTTGATGAAGTCCAGTATATAGTTTTTCATACATTCTGCTTTTGGTGTCAAGTCTAAGAACTCTGTCTAGCTCCAGATGCTGAAGGTTTTTCCTATGTTTTTATTTTTTTCTAAAAATTTTACACCTTTATGTTTTATATTTAAGTCTGTTACCATTTTGAGTTCATTTTTGTATAAGTTGTGAGATTTAGGTCAAGCTTCACTTTTTTGCTTGTTGATGTCCAGCTGCACTTCTTGAAAAAAACCTTTCACTTCTCCATGGAATTGCTTTTGCACCTGTGTTAAAAAATGTATTGGGCATATTTGAGTGATACAAAAATTCCCAGCACTATACTTATAAACTGAATTCAGCAGCATATTAAAAAGTTTATCTACCATGAACAAATGGGATCATTCAACAAATGAAAATCAATATGATACTCCATTTTTTCACTCTCCACATGACTTTTGCATTAAATTTGAAGTGATTCCTTGTGTTTAGCTGAGGTATGTTTTCTTTATCTACCCTGCCAAACTCTATTTTTTACTTAGTATCTTTTAATCTGTTTTTTAAAATGTATGTGGTATATAGACCATTTACATTTATGACAGGTATTGATACATGTCAGGGTGTTATGTCAGCCACTTTATATTTTGTTTTCTCTGTTTTTTGTTTCTTTGATTTCTTTCTTTTTTTATATTTTGAGTTTATTCTTCATTTCACTTTTAAAACATTACTGTAGTTGAATATGAAGACAAAAACAATAGCAAGTAGTGAGCATATAATGATTACAGTCCTTCACTCATTCACTACTGTATATAAAATGCCAGCAGTGGGTGTCATTCACTGGCCTCATTAAGAGGCCGGACACTGAGCACCACCCCTGGCATGACGTTCACCATCCCCATCTGCTTCTCCGTTGTAATGGCGCTGTCTTTCTCGATTTGGATCAAAGTCCGCCAGTTCTACCTGGTCTATTTCATCAGTCTCTTCTACTTCTTCCTTTCAAGTAGGAGTTTTTCGAGCAAAGAGAGTTTATCAGGAGAGAGAAAGCCATTTTCAAGAAAGTTTTCCTTAAATGCAATGATTAGGTGACCCTTTTCATACGGTCTATGACAAACTGGCATGCCTTCATTTAGCACACACTTGATATCTCACACTTGACAATCTGACCTGATGAGAGGTGATGACTATGGTTCGGTTGTCAAGTGTAGCTATTGGCTTTTGAAGCCACCCAGTGCTTCAACAAGTTGCATGTCCATACACATGAAAAGGTCTTCTTGCCGAGTGAAAACAGTATGGTCCTCCTGATCTAAAACAATGATAATATCTCCAGACTTTAGTCCTGGTTCTTGGTCTCCTTCACCATGGAATGTAATCTTCTGGGCATCTTTCATGCCTTTGTCAATATGAACTTCAGAATCTTCTTCTCTCGAACTATTTTCCTTCCATTTCAGCTTTTGCATCTGTCTTTGGACTGACCCGTTCCCCATGGCCCTGGCACTCCATGCACACAGACCTGAATTGGCCGAACCATTCCAGGTCCGATATGATGAATTCTTATTTGCATCCCAGTACCTCGGCAATTGGGACAGCACACTACTGCTCCTTTCGTGCCACCTCAACCTTCACGTTTGTCACAAGTCACATTCTTTTGCAGAGCTAGTTTTCTTGTTGTACCATTATATAAATCTTCTAAGGTTACCGGGAGCTGATGCACAGCATTTTTACCGCTCCTTTCCCTCTGCATCCTTCCGCTTCCTCCAAAAAAACATGTCAAAGACGTCCATGGGGGGGCCAAAACCACCACCTGCTCCACCTTCTTTAAGTGCCTGTTCTCCTCCTTTATCATATAATTCCCTTTTCTTCGCATCAGACAGCACTTCATAAGCTTGAGAAATCTGTTTTAACTTCTTCATTTGGATTCTTATCAGAGTGGTACTTCAAGGCCAGCTTCCTGTAAGCCTTTTTTAATTCTCCCTGGGTGGCATTGGGTTTGACCCTCAAAACATCATAGTAAGTGGTTTCTTTCACCATTTTTGACAGCCGTGAACGCGGCCGAGGCAGGTGTGGAGGAGCGGGAAAGAGCACATTACTGCGAGCACCTCCGAAAGCCGCCGATTCCCTGCTTCTCACCCAGTGTTCTGGAAAGTTCCGCTGATTTCTTTTTCCTGTCTTCTGGATTACTTGTGCATTTTTTTTTTGGAATTGCATTTTGTGCTACCTATAATGTTATTGCATGTGTTACTTTGAATAGTTTTTTTTAGTGGTTGCTCTAGTTAGTGCATTATATATACATAACTTAGTCTCTTGCTATTGTCATTTTACTAGTACAAGTGAAGTTAGAAACCTTACCTTCATTTTTTTTGGCCTTTTATCTTCTCCTGTTAATAATATAATTGTCTTAAATATTTCTTCTACATTTAGAGCATGTTAAAATTTTTGCTTTAACCATCAAAGATAATTTGGAGATGGAAACCATATTGTGTTTATTCATATTTCTTGCTTACTGTGTTTTTCTTCCCTCCTCATGTTCTAAGTTTCTGTGTTTTATCATTTCCTTTCTCTTTGGAAGACTCCCTATATCTATTCTTTTAGGGTGGTAGGTCAGCTGGCAAAAACTTCTCTTAGTTTTCCTTCAGTGTGAGAATGTCTCGATTTTCCCTTTGTTCTTGAGTGGTAGTTTTGCTAGTTGTTGGATTCTGGTTAAATAATTCTTTGAGTCATGGAAAAATTTTCTGACACTATTTCTCCTGGCTTCCACAGTTTCTAATGAGAAATATGGAGACACTTGAATTAGAATGTTTTCCCCTTTAGCAAGGTGTGGCTTTCTCAGGCTGCTTTCCAGATTTTTTCTTTCCTTTGGTTTTTGGAATTTTAATTATATTGTGTTTTGTCCTGGATTTTTTTTTTCCTTAGCTTATTGAATCTACAGATTTAATGTCTCTTGTCAAACTTGAAACATTTTTAACCATGGTTTCTTCTAGTACTTTTTCAGCCCCTCCCTTATCTCTGGGACAGGGAGGACATGAATGGTAGGTCTTCTGTTTTCTTTCTCAGATCAGTGAAGCTTGTTTACTGTTTTTAAGTATTTTCTCTGTTATTTAGATTATATAATTTCTATAATTATTTAAATTAAAAAGTTTAATTACAGTTGACTTTCAATATTATATTGGTTTCAGGTGTATAGTATAGTGGTTAGAAATTTATATAACTTACAAAGTGATACCTCTATAAGTCTAGTACCCACCTGACACCATACATTGTTATTACAATATTGTTGACTGTAATCCCACAAAATAAGCCCCATGACTATTTTGTGACTGCCAATTTGTATTTCTTAATTCCTTTATTTTTTTCACTAAGCCTTCCAGTGATTTCTATTTTTCTGTGTCTCTCTTCACTGATTCTTTCTTCTGTCCCACAATGTTGAGCCTGTTCTGTGGTCTTTTAAAATTTTGGTTATTGTATGAGCATTTTCAGTTCTAAAATTTGCATTTGGTTCTTTTATCTTCTGTTTCTTTGCTGAGACTCTACTTTTTGACTTTTAATGTTTTCATTTGATTCAAGTGTGTTCATAATTGGTCATTGAAATATTTATGTCATGGCTGCTTTAAAATCTTTGTCATATGATTCTGATGTCATCGTGGTGTTGGCATCTATTAATTGTTTTTCTTCATTTAGTTTGAGATTTTCTTGGTTCTGTGTAGAATGAGTGATTTTTTTGGATGAAACCTGAGCAGTTTTGTATTACGTTATTTAAAACTTCTGTTTTTAGCTGGCTTCCTCTGACACTCCTCTGGTAGGACAAACGGGTATGCCACCTCATGACTGCCAGGTGGGAGCTGAAGTCCAGGTTCCCCACTCAGCCTTATTGACACACAAGGTGGGGGCTCCTCTTTACTGCTGGATGGCACGGAAGTCGAGGCTCTCCACACAGGCTCCACTGATCTTGCAGGTGGGGACACATAACCAGCCAGCAGGAATGAAAGTCCTGGCTCCCTACTTGGCTCTCTGTGATTCTGACCTAGCAGGGTACTGTGGAGCCCTGTTGGAACCTCGGGACAGTTGGAGTCTAGCTTTTCAATTCGGTCTCTGCTGGTATTGGTGGGGGCGAAGCCACAGTTTTTTCTGTGGTATTCGGCTGGAGTAGAGTGATTCTTGTATAAAAGTTTTCCATCTACTAGGCTTCCCCTTATTTGTTCCTTTGGCTTTTGTTGGAGCTGCTTTTGGTCTGCAAATTTGAGAATTGTTACAGTGTTTGGAAAGTTTACTTCATTTTTTTTTTCCAATTTGTAGTAAAAAGTAAAAAATGTTTTGCATGTTTGTCTCAGAATTAAATAATATTGGGGGATTCCCATTATTGAAGATAAAAATCTTTTTTATATTTTTTAATTTCAAAAGTGGGAAAAAGAATTTACATTTCTTGGACATATTAAATAACTGGTCTGTTTTCTTTGTTTTTAGCTTATAGTTGCAACAACATGTATGGGAATAAACCATCCAATATTTTCCCGTAAAATTTTTGATTTTTGTATTGTGGATGAAGCCTCTCAAATTAGCCAACCAGTTTGCCTAGGGCCACTTTTCTTTTCTCGGAGATTTGTGTTGGTGGGGGATCATCAGCAGCTTCCTCCTTTGGTGCTAAACCGTGAAGCAAGGTAAGCAAACACTGAAGTTTTATTTTTAAACTAGATTCTTTTTAAGAGACAGTTACGGCACACTGATAAGCCTCAATTTATGTTGACAGAGCTCTTGGCATGAGTGAAAGCTTATTCAAGAGGCTGGAGCAGAATAAAAGTGCTGTTGTACAATTAACTGTGCAGTACAGAATGAACAGGTATTTATAACAATGGCAGCTAGGAGGGATTTTCATGTTTGTTTTCATATACCAAAACTAAAGTTATTTTTGTAATTCCCTTAGTAAAATTATGTCCTTAAGTAATAAACTGACATATGAAGGAAAACTGGAATGTGGATCAGACAAAGTGGCCAATGCAGTGATAAACCTACCTAATTTCAAAGATGTAAAGCTGGAACTGGAATTTTATGCTGATTATTCGGAGTGTCCTTGGCTGATTGGAGCATTTGAACCAAACAATCCTGTTTGTTTTCTTAATACAGACCAGGTAAAAAAAAAAAAAAAAGATTCTTAAGTTTTTCTCCTATTATTTAAATTGCTCATTTTTCAGTAGCAAATGACTCAGTAGAGCTTATCAGTTTAAAATAGTATACTTTTTGTACACTTCTGCAACGCACACACAGATTTTTTTTTTTATATCAGTATCATTGGGAGGAAGTTTTTCTGAGGATTGATAGATATCAGAATTGACTTTTGAAGTAGGAAAACTAGAAAGTGAACTCAAGAGTATAATTATATTCCTAGAAAAGAAACTGGCATTAATACTGTCAAAGGGCTGGGTTTACAAATGGACTAAAGATACGACAAATTTTTGTCCTTTAAAAGATTTTTTTTTTTAAGTAGACTATTTTCTAGAGGAGTTTTAGGTTCACAGCACATTTGAGCTGAAAGTAAGGAGGTTTCCCATATACCTCCTCACCCCACATATGCACGTTAAAACCTCTTTACAAACTTGGCATTAAACAAAAATCTTCACAAGGACTTTAAATGACTTATTTCTAGGAACTAAGAACAAAGCTTTGACCCTGTATTCCTACAGTTTGTATTACATAGTGCTTCTCAGCATCGATTTAGAAGTCTTTACCTAAGTTCAAATAAAAATATAGTGGCTAATTATATGTATGCGTATCACTCTGAAATACATCATTTGTTATTAAGATGGGTGGAGTTAGCTGATTGTTAAAAAATGGGGTCTACCTGGGCATACCCTGATGGAATTTTCATTCTCTTGAACATTGCTCTTAGCATTTCAGGTTCAAGAATTAACACCTAGAGGCAGGCAGATTCTGGGAAATTTTTCAAATAAGCTGATCTCACAGATGACTGCTTTTATAAATTCCAATTCCACATCTCCCAATTATTAGGTATGATTTCCAGTACAATTATTTACCTCACCAATAATTGCTTAGGTTCTTTATTTTTGCTACTTAGGTTTTCTCTTTCTTACCATCAAGATTCCAAATAGGTTTTATTAAACATAATCAAGGTTAGTTAGGGATGCGTAGGAGAAAAATAGTCCTTGGAGAATTTTACCACATATTGTAGAACCTGGGGAACTTTATCTGCTCCATTATTTGTGTAAAAGACAACAAGAAAATGGAAAGAGCACAGATATTGGAGCCAAATCTAAGTTTTGATTCCTAATGCCTTGACTTACTGTGAAACCTTGAGCCAGTTACTTATCTTCTCTGGCCTTTGAGTCCTTACAATGGGGGATTACAGAGTAAAGCATGTGAAGCCCAATGTGTGGTCGGCTTTCATAAAAATTTTAGTCTGAACTGTGTCATATTTAAGATAGTTGCCTCTGGATGGCTTTCTGAAAGTGAATAATCTCATTCATTTCAACTTTTAAGATGAAGAAATTTTTCAACTGCCTCCACAACTGGCAGTACAGTCTCTATGGCTACGTGTGTGCTCTTAACTTTAGAAGTTGTTTTATAAGCAGGATGCTTATTTTTCTTTATAGGTTCCAGCACCGGAACAAGTTGAAAAGAGTGGTGTGAGCAATATAACAGAAGCCAAACTCATAGTTTTCCTGACCTCAATTTTTATTAAGGTAATTTTGAATTTTATTCTGAGGGCAAATTAATATTTGCAAAGTAATAAAATGTTAGAATGCAAGGAACTTAAGATGTGGTAGCATTTACCATTGTTCATTAAGAGAACTGAAGCCTGATTGTTCCATTTTGAGAAAATTTATCTCAGACATGTAATTTTTTTTAATGGCATTTTGGGTTTCCTTTTAGGATAACTTTTTGTAACAAATAATTCTGACTGTGTCAATATAGTGCTATAGTCAGTATGATTGGGGATTGGAAACTTCAGTGTAAAGGATAGCAGAAAGTGAAATGTATTTCTTTATACTTTTTTTTGATATGGCAGCAATCGTCTAGTGGCATGCAAACCATTATACTGTCGTGAACTAAAAATCAAGGGAACAATGTTTGAGGAAATTATTTCATCTCAGGAAATGTGAATATTGATTTAGAACAAATTCCATAATTATATTTACTCCTTGTGATAGGAATATCTATTAGAAACAACAGTTGGGCACATTACGTAGTAAACATTTAATTTAATGAATTTAGTAAAGTTTAAATAATAAAAATCAAGATTTAAAAAATTTCACATTGTGTTCTTTCTGTTTAGGCTGGATGTAATCCCTCTGATATTGGTATCATTGCACCATACAGGCAGCAGTTAAAGATCATCAATGATTTATTGGCACATTCTTCTGTTGGGATGGTTGAAGTTAATACAGTAGACAAATACCAAGGAAGAGACAAAAGTATCATTCTAGTATCTTTTGTTAGAAGTAATAAAGATGGAACGGCAAGTTAATTGTATTTTCTGCTGATTTATCTGGGACTTTTTTTTTCCTCTCTTTTTTTAAGAAATTGTGGTAAAAACACAGAACATAAAATTTACCACCTTAGCTATTTTTAAGTGTATAGTTCAGTAGTGTTAAGTATATTCACACTATCATGCAACAGATCTCCAGAACTTTTTCATTTTGCAAATTGAAACTCTATACCCATGAATAACAACTCCCTAATTCCTTCCCACTCCAGCCTGGCAGCCACCACTCTGCTCTATGTCTCTATGAAGTTGATTACTCGGGGTACCTTATATAAGTGGAATCTTACAATATTTGTCCTTTTGTAAGTGGCTTATTTCACTTAGAATAATGCCCTCCAGGTTCATCCGTGTTGTAGTATGTGACAGAATTTCCTTCCTTTTAAAGGCAGAATGATATTCCTTTGCATATATATACCATGTTCTGTTTAGTCCTTTATCCATCAACACACATTTGGGTAGCTTCTACCTCTTGGCTATTGCATTTGGGGCATTTTAAATACAAAGGCTTTCTCAGGTATACTTTTAGATTTATAGATTATTCCAGTTTTTGTTTTGTTTTCATTTTTACCTCTTATTGATTTATTTTTCTTGACTATGTGATACTTCCCTATGGTTATAAAAATGTACATAGAAAAAGTCTCCTTTCTACCTATTCCTCTTCTACTTGATTCTTATACTCACAGATAATTACATTTTTAGTTTTTTGGGTAACCTTCTAGAGTTTCCTAGGCATATACAAGCAGATGAGAATGAGTATTCATAGTTCCCTCTTTTTTACACAAAAGGTAAAAGTATGTTATTCTGGACTTTTGCTTTTCCACTTAATAAAATAGCTTGGAGATCTTTCTATGTCAATATATAGAAAGAGATTTCCTTCTGTTCTTATTGTTGCATTGTTTTCCATTATACAGGGTCCAGCACAAATAACACCCCTTTTTTTAATTACAAAATCATAAACATGTAATTCTCTAACATAACAATATCACACCATATGACATTTTAGGTGAAATGTTCAAATTAAAACTATAGGTTATTGCACCCATATTAATACCGTACCAACCACACTGAAGCAGGCGTTAAATCTGCCAGACCCTGTATATATGTGTTATGGTATAATTTAACCACTCCCCTGAGTTTTCTATTTGTATTACTATTACAAACAATGCTACAATGAGTGGCAGATAGCTCTACTTTTTATTTTTATTATGTATTTAATAATTTTAAATTATGGCTAGGCTATCACACCAAAAATAAAATACTTAAAGTTGACACTGTGGACAAGTTTTTCCAATTGTTAAGATTTTTTAATGTGTTGATGAATTTTTTTGCAATATATATTTTTAAAAGTAATAATATAACCTTCCCTGGTGGTCTAGGGGATAGTGTTAAAAGTAATAAAATAGTTGAAGACAAATTGTGTTCCTTGCCTGAACAAACTCAAATATATAAGAAACCTCAAATAATTGAAAATTATATTTCTTGCAGCTTGGTGAGCTCTTGAAAGATTGGAGACGTCTTAACGTTGCTATAACCAGAGCCAAATGTAAACTGATTCTCCTGGGATGTGTGTCCTCACTAAACCGCTATCCTCCTTTGGGGAAGCTGCTTTGTCATCTAAACTCAGAAAAATTAATATCCTTTTTGTTTTCTATATGGTCATATTTGATTGTACTATTTTGAGTATTTTATTTATGTACTTGCATAAATTAAACATTCAGTGTCTTGTGTTATCCAAGGGTGTATTTCAAAGATCTGATTCTACAAAGGCGAGAGAGAAAACAATTCACAGGAAGTAATTTTAAGCAGAAGGTAAAATAATGAAGGTGATGGAGGATAGTTTGTGAAGTGAGACGGGGAAAAAAGGGACTTGATCTGTTGCCACCTGATGAACAGGGTGCATGTTTCCTAGAGATATCTAGGAAAACTCTCTTCTGGTTCTCTCTTCTGGTTTCTCTCATCCAGATTTATAACCCTTTGTTAAAAATATAGGATAGCCCTGGCTGGTGTGGCTCCATGAGCTGAGCACCAGCCTGCAAACCAAAAGGTGGCCGGCTCAATTCTCGGTCAGGGCACATGCCTGGGTTGTGGGCCAGTTCCCTGGTTGGGGGCATGTGAGAGGCAACCAGTCAATCTAACATCATGTTTCCAATCACCCATGTCAATGTTTTTCTCCCTGTCTTTCTCCCTCCCTTCCTCTTCTCTCAAAATAAGTAACATCTTTAAATATATAGGGTCTGGCAGAAGTAATGTCTGGTTGAGTGCGGTTGGTGGGGTAATGACTGTAATCATCTGTAGTTTTAATTTGAACATTTCACCTAAAATGTCATGAAATGTGCTTGAGTGTGATATTGTTATGTTATAGAATTACATGCTAATGATTTTATAATAAAACAGTTTACAATAAAAAGGGGGCATTATTTGTGCCAGACTATCTTTTTCTATATAAATATAGGACAAAGCATTATATTTAAAAATAGAGAGTTATTCCTTGTCATATTGTAGTTTATTTTAAAAATAGGTCATCTTTTAAAAAAATTATATGAAGGAGTTAGGGTGAGATGCATAAACCTTATTACTGAAGTACATTTTTTATCTTTGTCTTCCTTAATTTATTTTACATCATTGATCTGCCATCAAGAGAACATGAAAGTCTTTGTTATGTATTGGGTGATTTTTAGAGAAGGTGAAGCTCTGTTTTCCTTGCTTTTTTATACTAGCATAGTGATCTCTAACAATTTCTTATTATTAGTAATTTGGGTATGCTCTAAAATCATCACCTGGTTAGACTGTGGAGATAACTTTTATCCTAAGGGTATGAAATGATGTAAATGTACTCTGTTCAGAGTTCCAGGTTTGTGTGTGTGTGTGTGTGTGTAATCTTGTTAAACATAAAGTTCTATCATCATAAAATTTAACATTATTTATTTTTCAGTACAGGTGTACCCAAAACTGTGAAAAGTTTACATTTATGGTACTATATATATGTTTTGGTGTGGCCTACAAAGAATTTTATAAGTGTTTACCAACTTTAGAGATGGATTTATTGGGGGATCTGAGATTTAAACTTTTAAGTTTAAAATTTCAGGATTAATTTGATTTTGTAGATTTTTGTCATACTTTATTTGAAATACAGGTAAAAAAATTGATTTATTTTTAGCATTTAAGCACAGTCTTGTGGTGATGAAAACATAGGTGTGATTTTTTTCCCCCTATATTTTGAGGTTCCTGATCCAAAGCCATTTTGCTGTTTTTTCCTCCTAACTTTTGCTTTCTGGTGTCAGATATGTTTTCACTTAAAACCTAGCCTTTAAATTAGTAATTATAAATTGGTTATTTTCAATTAATGTCTGCTTGTTTCTTGCTCTCCCACTTGTTATTTTTAGTATTAAGTATTCTAGAGTAGATTCTGATATAAAAGAAAATAAATCTTATTCTTTAGAGATTTTGTTGTCAAATGGATGACGAATTAAAAATGTATAGCCCTATTTTCACCTATTTATGTTCATATGCCCTTTGTTTCAGGGCATCTTTGTAAAAAGATGCTTTGTATAAGTGAATTACCTCAAAGTACTTACTTATGTATATGGTGACCAATTTTAACCTCAGTGTACCCATCTTCTTGGGGGAAAGCTCTCATTTTACTCAATTGCTTCTACCTCATGTGTTTTTTAAAAAATGATTACTTGTTTTTATTAAATAAATTGTTTTCTAATGTTCTATCTTACTGTGTCAATTATTAATACCGAATAATAATTAAGTTCAGGGTTGTCCAGCCTTTTTTTTCTAGTGATGAAAACTGAAATATTTATAATGCTCTAAAGATGAAACCAAGGGATATTGGCATTATATAACAGGAAGGACTCTAAGATAATTTCAATTCCTGGGAGTGAGATGAAGAAGAAATTTTTTTTTTTTTTGGTGTAGTCAATGGTTGCTTCTTTACAGGTTCGTATGGCCTGTAAAGTAAAGCCCTATGGAAGAAAAATCTGAGGAGTTGTGTATTTTCTTTTATGAATCTGTCATGGTTATATGATTCTAGCCACTTAACTATTTGAAAGAGCTAAGATTCATTGTCTATGTATAAGGTGCTGTGAGTTGGAGGCTTGGGATGAACTGGAAGTTAAACCCAAACTGGGCACTCAAAGGAGCTAATAGTGTAGTGTAAGTATGATATTCATGCCAAGGACTAAGACAGCAATGGTTACCAAACACTAATGTTACTGGGCACTCACATTGTTCAGTTCCAGATTATAAGCACCATTAGCCTAATAACATCTTGCTTGTAGTATAAAGCCCAGATCTGATGATAATGTAACCATTCCCGTGGCCTCATTCCTGAATCAGTTTAGAGTTCCTACCTGCTAACATCTCCCTGTTGCTGTCTCTGATTCCATCTCTCACTCTCTAAAGGCAGGTCTTCCCCAGACCTCTGTGTGTGGCGGGGTCCTGTTCTGTGTCCTTGGACAGCCATGGCTTCAACTATCACCTATGTGGCTGTTTACCAAATGTGTACCCCACACTATGTCTTTTAAGTTTTTGTTATAACTTCTCTAGCTCATGCTGTCAGAATCTTCTATGAGCATTTCAGACTCAGTATACATAAAATGTAAATTCCCATCTTCATCTAATGCAGCAATTTTCAATCAGTGTACTGCAGCAGGCACACTGGTGTGCAGCAAGAATTTTTAAAACATGCAATACCTGATTATTTATTCAGCAGCACCGACCTCTTTTCCCTTAGATTGTCAAATAAAAAATGACAACAGCCAACACAATAGCCACCAATAAAGTGAGAATGAATCAAAATTATACCTATTTTTTTAGTCAGATTGGCCAAAAATACAATATATTTTTTGGTGTGCCACAGAATTTTTGTAAATAGTTTATGTGCCATGAGATGAAGAATATTGAAAATTGCTGATACAATACCTTCCTTCTTGTGATCCCTATTTTGGTTAACAACACCATCTACCTCACAGTTATCTGAGCTTTAAAGCCTTTGTGTACTTTCTTTAAATATATGTTTTTCCTTCTAATTACAAAGCAGTACATGATTTTAGTGAGAATTTCAAACACTAAATATTTTAGAAAATTAAATTTTTTGTAATCTCATCCTTTAGTGCTAACTACTAGTAATTTGCTGTATGATTATCTAGCCTGATGTTTACAAAACAAAAGTTACCACAACCCATAAGAAATACATTTATGTCATGACTTGGCATAGACATGTGCATATGTGTGCATCTGAAAAAAATACTTTAACAAGATATTTACCCTTTTTACATGTGATACACCCTAATATTTCCCATTCTGTTCCATTAAAAACAGAGCTGGTTATAAGCTATTAAAATTGCTTTCATGTTCCAATAATAGGTTGGAACCTATGATTTGTAATATAGGGTTGGCCAAAAAGTCCATTTAGTTTTTTCCAAATCAACTTTATTGATTTGGATGTTTTGAGCATTTCGGCTATCTCCCACTATTGATTTCTAGTGGGTAGAGGCCGGGGGTGCTGCTAAACATCTTGCAATGCATAAGACAGCCCCACAGGAAAGAATTACCTGGCCAAAATGTCAGTAAACCAAGAAGCTTTGCAGACTGCTTTTGACACTTTTGATTACTCACAGCGCCTTCTCCATGCACTGCATGTGCAATTTTTTTTTGTTTCAGTTGCGTTTTTACCTTTCTTGAAAAAATGAAGCATAATGTGCCAAAAATGTTGCATATTTTCTTTCATCTTCACTGTTAAAATGGCTGCACACGAACTCACCAATTTTGATTAAATTTTTTTAAATGTACGCTGATATGACAGTTGTCACAATACCATCAAACAAAATTGTTTCAAATGAAGTTAAAGACAGCTGAGCACTACTAGAGCCATTGTATGGAAAAAACTAAAATTTTTGACAACCCAATAAAAGTTATTCTGTCATATTTTTTCATATTTTGTACCTAAAATAAACTACAGGGTCCAGAAGAAGTAACACCTGCTTGAATGTAGTTGGTAGGGTTATGGATATAATAATTTACAGTTTTAATTTGAACATTTCACCTAAAATGTTATATGGTATACTTGAGTATGATATTGTTATGTTACAGAATTATATGCTTATGGTTTTGTAATAAAAGATTTTGAAATAAAAAAGGAGCATTATTTGTGCTGGACCCTGTATTTTTGCTGTTCCTTATACATGCCTTTTCCTCTTCCCATTTGTATCCTCTATCTAGATTTGTCTTCCTCCCTTATCATTTATGCAACTTTACCCAGTCTGAAAGACTTTAATATGTCACTTTCTCTGAAAAGCTTTGTCTGATTTTTTTCCCTGACAAAAGAATTTTTTGCCATCTTTATGCTTCAGTTACTATGTGTTCCCCATTTGGTGTTGTACACATTTTTCCAAGTGTACAGAGTCTAACAGTTGTCATTGTGAGCAAATCACATTTTGGGCTAGCTGGGTATATGACTGGAAGCTTGTGGCATGATGTGACAAGCTGGTCTACCTGGATTCAGTGGAGAGCTTTGCTGATTAAAAAGATTGCTTCTAGTTATTAGGATAGGCCCATCCAGTTCCACTCAAGTCACCAATGACCCTCAGGTGACTGAGACTCAGTCCTGGGAATGATGAATCAGGATGGATGCAGGGGATGACGTCGGCATCTTTTATGGATATTGCTTTGGCACATGAGAGACTTTTACATTGATTTTTTTTTTTAACTTTAGCTTATGTTTAATGATGAGCTTTAAAAATTTTAAAGCTTTTCAAAAATGCCCTGGTTAGTTTGGCTCAGTGGATTGAGTGCCAGCCTGCAAGCCAACGGGTCGCCAGTCTGATTCCCAGTCAGGGCTCATGCCTGGGTTGTGGGCCAGGTCCCTGGTTGGGAGTGTGTGAGAGGTAACCAGTTGATGTATCTCTTGCACATTGCTGTTTCTCTCCCTCTCTACCTCCCTTTCCCTCTCTTGAAAAGTAAATAAAAATCTTAAAAAACTTCAAAATAGAGTAGTGCAATGAATTCCTGTATACCCATTCAATAGATTTTGCTGCAGTTGTTTTCAGCATCCTTGATTTTTTAAAAATCTGAGATGTTGTAAAGCAAATTCTAGACATTTAATTCCACCCCTATACTTCAGTGTGTGATGAGCTCTTAAAAATAGTATTTTTTTTTACATAGTATTTGAAAGCTTTTTTAAAAAGCTAGATTCTTAGCTTTAGTAGAACAAGGATTCGTAACAGATTAATAATCTACTTAACCCTGTTAAAGGTAGTTAAACCTAACACACTAAATTCTAATTCTGTTCAACACAAGGGGGCTAGACCATCCAGCAAATGTTTATTTTAAGAATATGCCCTCAAAGGGAGAAATGGGTTTTTGCTTTAAATAAAGCTGGTTTGTTGCTAAATTAAATATTTTACATGTTACGTGTAAAGTCCCTGGGGGGAAGCAATCTAGGAAATGAAGGTGTTTTCTCTCGTTCTTACTGTTCTACACAGATTAAATATATACTTAATTTTACTCGCTTTTCTAAATGCACTTAGAATTCCACCTTTTTAAACCATGATTTGGAGAAAATAAAAATGAAGTCAGTTGTATTTCATCTTTAACAGCAACCTACTAGAAGGGGTTATACTTATGAATTTTAGACTCCTTGAAACACTGTAAAAACCTCAGATACATTTTTAGATTATAAAAATGGAGGCTGCCTTTGTCCTAGTTCAAATTCTGGCTCTGTCACTTAATAATTCTGTGACTTTGGGTAAGTCATTTAACCTTTCTGAGATTGGTTTCATCTGGAAAATGGAGATTACTCTTTCTAACTGGCATGGTTTTGAAAATCAACTTGAATTCTGGGCTAGGAACATACATGCTCATTGATACAGGAGGGGACAAGGGAGATCATGGCCCTTTCTGCATGGCCCTTTCTGGGCCACAATGATGATGGGATAGTTGGTTATAAATAAATGGAAAAAGTGAAATTTGACAGTATCTCATGCCATTAACTAAAATCAATTCTGGGTGCAACAGGCCTAAATATGAAAGGCAAATCTATCAACTCTTAAGAGTATCTTCATGACCTCAGAGTGGGGAGGACTTAAACAAGACTCTAAAGTATAAATCATAAAGTTCAATGACAAGAAAATTAAGAATTTATATTTATTAAAGTTCTTGATAAAGAGAGAAAACATTAGCCAGAAGTTACTGGTAACACATTGCTGACACCACACACTATTACGTAGAATATTTAGTAACTTGCACAAGCCGTAAGAAGGAGTAGAAAAATAGGCTACAGATTTGAGCAGTCTCTTTGCAAAAGGAAGTGTCTCCAAATTAGTAAACATTGGTAAAGTGCTCAATGTCATCAGCAATGATAAATACAAAATAAACCCAACATACAATCACCCACCCGCTGTTACGGAAAGCCAGACTCAAGACACGATTCAGGGAACGGAGTAAGCCTTTATTCACACGCGCGGGCTCAGAGGAGGCAGTCTCCAAATTCTGAGCCCCGAATCGGGGTTAGATAGGGGTTTATAAGCCCTAGCATTCCCGCGGGAAACGAATGGGCGGAAGGGATTAGCATTCAGGTGGGAGATTGATGAGATTGATGTGCTACCCAGGCGGGGGAAGGGATGTGAAAACGGGCTACAGGAACAGATAAGCAATGATTAACAGTCAACCTGGGAGGGGTCTCTGGCTAGGCTGTTCCTCTTAAATCATCTTGCCCTTATCATTCCCCCCTTTGATGCTAGACGAGATTGGCCTGAGTCTTAGCATCATCACACAAGCCACGGTGGTCACTCTGTTGGGGTTGGGTCGGGAGTCTTTGGTATCGGTGATGCTGGAGGAGCAGCACTCGAGCAGCGGCTCGTCTGGTGACCGCGGTCTCTAGGTTATTAATGAGGGTGCACAGCAGCCAGGGTCCTAGACTTATTCCTAAGAGGAGTAATATCAGGGGGGCCTAGGAATGGAGCCAGCCAGCGGAGCCAGATTTGGGTATCTAAGCTCCATGTCCCTTGCCCTGACTCTCGGTAGCGCTTCGCACCATCTTTCAGCTCCTTAATCTTCTGGGTTAAGATTCCAGCCTAGGAATAGGCAAGTCCCCCCTTTTTCTGCTGTGAGGAGATCTAGGGCTCGCCTATTCTGCAGGGATCATGCCTTGGTTGCCGACTAAGATGGTTGGTCACTACTCTGGGGTGGGATCAGGTCTCTGGTTCCTCGGGTAGACAGCCCACTGTCCTTCAGTTCTCTTCAGCTGGACTGTGGGGGCTCCCTTCGAGGTGGAGGTTCGGTGGCTCCAAAGTCCTGGCTCGTCTGGATCTGCTGCTGCCTTGGCTCGAGTGTAGTGGATCCAGGGGGTTGGTTATTCCTGTAACTTTAAGGGCAGTAGGGGTGGTTAATAGTACTAGATGTGGGCCCGTCCAAATGGGTTGGAGTGGTTCCTTTTTCCAATCCTTTACCCATGCATACTGGCCTGGACGGAAGTGGTGTGCTGGCTTTCCTCGGGGTTTGGGTTCCTGGCCCAATTGGGCCCCGTAGATTCTGTCTAGGGTCTTACCCAACTGTTGTAAGTACTGGGTCTGCTGTAACTCCCCCTTCTGTCGAAGGTCATTGGGACTTCCTATTCTAGTTATAGGTGGGGGTCTTCCAAAAACTAACTCATAGGGAGTATACCCCGAGGGGTTCGGGGCATTCCTAACCCATAGCAGGGCTAGTGGTAACAGGTCTGTCCATGGCAGGCCGGTTTCTTGATGGAACTTAGCTAGGGTTTCCTTGAGAGTTCGGTTCATTCGTTCCACTTTACCGGAGCTTTGGGGCCGATAGGCCGTGTGTAGCTTCCAGTCGATGCGCAGGAGCCGGGCGACCTCCTGAACCACCTGGGCGATGAACGCCGGGCCATTGTCACTACCAATGGTGAGTGGGAGCCCATATCTGGGTATAATTTCCCTGAGTAGGATTTGGGTTACTTCCCGAGCTTTCTCAGTTTTGGTGGGGAAGGCTTCTACCCAACCAGAAAAGGTGCAGATCAGGACCAGGAGATACTTAAATCCTCGGCTGGTCTTGACTTCTGTAAAGTCAATCTGGAGGTCCTCGAAGGGCTGGGACCCCTTGTGTTGGACTCCCGGTGGGGCCCCTTGATGCGGGGCTGCATTGTTCCTTGCGCAGGTAACACATTGAGCCAAGGCTGTTGAGCACAGGGTTGACAGGTTGGGGAAGTAGAAATACCTTTTGAGCAAGTTTTCCAGGGAGGTCTTACCCAGGTGGGTCAGATGGTGGCAGTTTCTGACTAAATTGCTGGCCTGGCTCTGGGGCACATATACGCGCCCATCAGGTAACCTCTAAGTTCCCTCGGGGGTTTCTTGTCCTCCGGCCTGTTGGGCCCATTTCATTTCTGCTGGCTCATAGTCCCGACGGTTAATGGGGTCCCCCAGCAGGGGTCCGAGAAGGGAGGGCTGTACGTCTGCCATCTCACCACATACTGCGGCAGCCTTTGCTGTCGAGTCCGCCTTCTGGTTCCCGCGGGCCGGTATGGTGTCTTGTTTGGAATGGCCTTTGCAGTGGATGACGGACACCGCAGTTGGGGCCCAAACTGCTTCGAGGAGAAGCAGGATTTCTGTCTTGTTTTTAATTTCCTTTCCTTCTGCTGTCAGCAGCCCGCGTTCTCGGTAGATGGCCCCGTGGAAGTGCAGGGTGGTGTAGGCGTACTTGGAGTCAGTGTAGATATTGACTTTCTGGTCCCGGGCCAACTCCAGTGCTCTTATTAAGGCCCAGAGTTCCGCTCTCTGGGCCGACCATCCAGAGGGCAAGGCTTTGGCTTCTACCACCTGGTCAAGCGTGGTTACTGCGTACCCTGCCACTCGGACCCCTTCTCTCATATAACTGCTGCCATCTGTGAAATAGGTCACGTCAGCATTGGGCAGAGGCTGGTCCCGCAGGTCCGGTCGGCTGGCATAGACCTCCTCAGTAACCTCTAGGCAGCAGTGGTCTGGGTCCCCTAGTTCGGTCGGCAGGAAGGTTGCAGGGTTTAATCTTTTTACAGTCTTTACCTGGACCCGAGGATTCTCTTGGAGTATGCCCTGATATTGTGTCAGTCTGGGGCTGGACAGCCATCGGTGCCCCTGTCCTGCCAGGAGGCTATGGATGCTATGGGGAACGAATAGAGTGGTCTCCTGCCCCAAAGTTAATTTGTCCGCTTCTTGTAGCAGGGATACCGCGGCTGCAACTGCCCTCAAGCAAGGGGGCCACCCGGCCGCAACGTTATCCAGTTGCTTAGACAGGTAAGCCACTGGGCGCTCCCAGGGTCCGGCTGATTGAGTTAAGACCCCCAGAGCAACCTTGTCCTTCTCATGCACGTGTAGATAGAAGGGCCGGCTGGGGTCTGGTAGGCCCAGAGCTGGGGCTTTACTAAGGAGGTCCTTTATTTGAGCAAAGGCCTGTTCCTGTTCTTTTCCCCATGCCAGGGGTAAGGTGTCTGGCCCACGCAGGGCCTGGTAGAGTGGCCTTGCTCTGGCTGCGAACCCCGGGATCCAAATTCTGCAAAAGCCGGCTGCTCCCAGGAACTCACGTAATTGTCTTCGTCCGCTCGGGGCCGGGAAGCGGGTAATGACCATTTTCCGGTCTGTATTTAGGGATCTTTTGCCTTGGGAAATTAGGAACCCTAAATATTTGACTTCTTGTTGGCAGATTTGTGCCTTTTTCCATGAGACTCGGTACCCTTGTTGGGTTAGCAGTTTTAGGAGCGCTCTTGTCCCCTCTAGGCATCGGCTCTGATCAGGGGCAGCTAAGAGGAGGTCATCAACATATTGGAGTAGAGTTAAATCCTTTCCCTCGTCTGAGAAAGATTGCAGGTCCCGGGCTAGCGCTTCGCTGAATAACGTGGGGGAGTTCTTAAATCCCTGTGGCAACCGGGTCCATGTCAACTGTGTCTTTACCGCCGTATGCGGGTCTTCCCATTCAAAGGCAAAGATAGGTTGGCTGGCTGGAGCTACCGGGATGCAGAAGAAGGCATCCTTTAAGTCTGGGCATGTGTACCAGGCGGCGGTTGGCGGGAGTCGGCTCAGTAGGGTGTATGGGTTCGGGACTACCGGGTGCAGTGTGACAACGGCTTCGTTTACCACCCGGAGGTCCTGCACTGGACGGTACCCTGATCCGTCAGGTTTCTTGATTGGCAGGAGCGGGGTATTCCACGTTGATTGACAGGGGACCAGTATACCCTCTTGGAGGTGCTTTCGGATGACCTCCGATATTCCTAGGCGGGCCTCCCTTGAGATAGGGTACTGTTGCTGGCGGCACGGTTTAGCCCCCGGTTTGAGTTCAGTTATTACTGGGACCTGGTTTCTGGCTAGTCCAGGGGATTGTCCTCGGCCCAGACCGTGGGGAATTCCTGCAGCAGGTTGTCTCTAGCCTCAGGTCTGGGGCCATGGTCACCAGATTCCCCAGAATACAACTGGTATTCTTCCTCTCGTGGCAAAATGAGGGCCATGAGCCTAGGGCCGTCCACTTGCAGCGAGGCCTCCCCTGACTGCTGGAAGGTGATTCGAGCTCCCAGCTTCGATAAGAGGTCTCGCCCTAACAGTGGGACAGGGCATTCAGGTAGGTATAAGAACTCATGTCTAATCCGGTGCCCTCCCAGATCAACAATTCGGGCCTGGCAGAAGCGTTTTGGGCTACTTGGCTGACCAGTGGCCCCTACGATGGTGACTTCTCATCCGGATGGGGGAGCTACAGGGGTGGTGACGACCGAGTGCTCTGCCCCGGTATCTACCAAGAAAGAGAGAGTCTGGCCCCCAACAATCGCTTCGACCATGGGCTCATGGGGGCCTAGATTCAGGGAGCCCGGTCTTCCTCATTCTGAATCTAGGCCCACCAGGCTAAGGATGGTGGGCGCCGGACCAGCCTTCTTTTTCCGGTGCGGGCATTCTCTTTTCCAATGTCCTCTTTCCTTACAATAGGCACATTGGTCTCTCTCTACCTTGGCGTGCCCTTTCTGGTCTTTCGGTCCACCTTTGCCTTTTGCTGCCGGCTGACTGAGGGCGGCTGCTAGCAGTGCGGCCTTTTTCTCTAATCTTTTCTGGGCTGCCTTCTCAGCGGCCTCCTCCCGGTTATTGTAGACTTTATTTGCTACCTCAACCAGCTGACTGATGTTCATGCCTGCAAAGCCCTCTAGCTTCTGGAGCTTTTTGCGGATGTCAGGGGCCGATTGGGAGACAAAAGCAGTGTTTACCATTAGCCGTGTATCTGGGCTTTCTGGGTTGAAGGGGGTGTATATCCGGTAGGCCTCTAGGAGCCTTTCTAAGAAGTCCCCGGGACATTCATCTGGCCGTTGGACAACACTGGCCACCTTTGACATATTGGTCGGTTTTCTGGCCCCAGCTCTGACCCCCTGGAGGATGGCTTCCCTGTACCGGTCCAGGGCTGCTCTTCCCTGTTCGGTGTTGTGATCCCAGTCGGGTTGGGTCTCTGGGGCTGCCACCCGAGCGTACTGGGCTGGGTCTGTTGTGCCCACTGGAGCGTTGGCTTCTAGATATCTCTGGGCCTCCTGGAAGACTCTGCGCCTCTCTTCCGTATTAAAAAGGGTTAGGAGCAATTGGCGGCAATCGTGCCACATTGGCCGGTGAGTTTGCATAATGGACTCCATTAGGTCTACGAGTGCCTGGGGCTTCTCCGAATATGAGGGTGTGTGGTGTTTCCAGTTCATGGCGGGCCCTGGGTCTCCCGCAGTGGCATCTGGAGGGACTGGTGGTGTCTTAAGCGGGAGGCGATAGGAGATTCTGGGGGCGCTGTTGCCTCGGGCTGCGGGGGCAAGACTGAAGGGGGCGGTGTTTCAGGCGCCTCTGCCTGACCTCCCAAGTTCCTAGCTGGGTAAGGGGGAGGCTGCACCGGGGGGTCTTCCTCTGGCGGGCCTTGATAGATAGGGGGTCTCGCCACTGATTTGGCAACTAGGATGCGGGTTACATCCCTTTCCTTTGATCGGGAGCAACAGTTCCGGGCTCCCCTGGCTCGCCCTCCTGTAGCGCCTAGGTGACGAGGTTTGACCCCCGCACACTTCCGGAGCCAGTCGGGCATCTCTTGCGCTAGCTCCTGCCACTTTTCTATGTAGAGGAATTGGTTTGGGTGTCCTGGACTTCCTGTGACTATGAGATGGGCAGCCCTAATTATGTCTAGGTCAAGGGTTCCTTCAGGAGGCCAGCCTATCCCGAACGTGGGCCACTCAGCGGAACAGAAAATATCTAATTGCCCCGGATCCATATCGGGCTGCTGGCCCCGGAACCAGTCGAAATTCCTTAACATGCAATCTAAGACAGTAGACTGTCTGCCCCCCATGATCCCTCCCGAAACGGCGCAGACAAACGGGGGCAGCAGGGATACTTTCACTTTCGCCCGCCTGGCCTCTCCTCTCGCGAGGGACTTGGGTCTGTCTTAGCTAAGGCTGCCCGAGTAGAGTCCGGGTTAGCTTCCCAGCCATTATGCCGTATGACAGACCGAGGACCCGCAGGTTAGGGCTCACTCAGACTCCGTAGGCTCGGGGAAACACCGCTGGCCTGTGGAGCCACACAGTCAGTCACTCACTCAATCACACAGAGGTTAACACTTTCCCTCCCGACAGGGAAACCGTGCCAGAGGCCGGTCGGCCTGAGAGGTGATCAGCCTCTCCTTCCACCACTTATAGGTGGGTCTGATTCGGGTCTGGTCCCCGGGGCACTTACCAATCTGGCGCCTTCAGGTAGGCTTGGGTCCGCTCCCCGAGTGCCCGGGTTATGGAACGGCCCGAGGTCGGGGCCAAGGGGAGCCCAGCCCCTCGGGACCCGAAATCACCGGGGCACGTGCTTCCCTCTGGAGTCCGGGCTCGCCCGGCCGACCCCAGCCGTCTTCACCGGAGGCAAACGGCCTGCTCGTGTGAGTCGTTTCCCGGTCAGGGAACCAAATGTTACGGAAAGCCAGACTCAGGGAACGACACGATTCAGGGAACGGAGTAAGCCTTTATTCACACGCGCGGGCTCAGAGGAGGCAGTCTCCAAATTCTGAGCCCCGAATCGGGGTTAGATAGGGGTTTATAAGCCCTATCATTCCCGTGGGAAACGAATGGGCGGAAGGGATTAGCATTCAGGTGGGAGATTGATGAGATTGATGTGCTACCCAGGCGGGGGAAGGGATGTGAAAACGGGCTACAGGAACAGATAAGCAATGATTAACAGTTAACCTGGGAGGGGTCTCTGGCTAGGCTGTTCCTCTTAAATCATCTTGCCCTTATCACTGCAAGATATGCCAAAAAGGAAGAAATTCTCACAATTCGAGTATTAGAATGGAGACAGAGTTGCAGAAAGACTGATAAGAGGGTTAATTTTGAGAAGAGTTTTGAAAACAGTTTGGCATTATCTAGTAAAGTTAAATAAAGGTATATGTGATTCCCAGTAATTCTATTCTTAATTATATGCCCTAGAGACTTGCCTGCATATAGGCGCCAGGATGTATGTACGACCTGGAAACTCCTCATGCACGTGGATTACGTTCAGCAAATGAAACAACATAATTCATAGTGTTATTCCATTTGTGAAAAGCTTATAAACAAGCAAAAATACACTACACTGTTTAAAGGAGCATAAGTGAGTGGTAGTAACAGGAAAAAAAAAGGGCAAGGGAACGATTCTCATAAAAATCAGAATAGTATTTACCCTCTAGGGGGATTGCAGGTGACTGGTGACTAGTGGCATTTCCCAGGGAGGATGGCTCTCTCCTATGCTCCCTTAATCTGGTAGTGGTTACCCAGCTGTTTTATAATGATTCTTTAAACTATATGTTTTATACATTTTATCCATGTATGATTACCTCACAATAAATAAAATTAAAAACCAAAAGCAGTAAAGCAGCATAACAAAACTTGCTAATAGCCAAAGCGATGATGAGAAAACATTACCCCATTTTCAAGAAATATTTTGGTCTATTTCTAGCAACTGCTGATCTAAGTAGGTAATAGCTCACTTTTCCCAATCTGATATAACTTAAACCGGATCATCTGACTATGAGGTTAATTTTTTCCTCCCTGAAATTAAAAAAAAAAAAAACCCACTAGCTTTATCTTGACACTTGTTTCTTAGATTAGTAAAATCGTTCCTCACTGCATTTTCATCAATTAAAATTTTCTCAATTATAGTTGGTATTCAATATTACATTAGTTTTCGGTGTACAGCATAGTGGTTAGGCGTTTATGTAGTTTACAAAGTGATCCCTCCGTCAGTCTAGTATCCTCATTGCTTTTTATTAACCAGTATATTTAGCGGTTTGAACGTTGTGATTTGGGCTGTATAAAGTTTCAGTAAATTTCTGCCCACTGTTAATCGCTTTAGATTTTCTAAATTCTTTTAATTTCCTACTAGTTTGTGAAGATGAAAGGGAAGAGGTCAGGTGCGTTAGACGAAACCCAGCCAGGCCCGGTGGATTAAAACGTTTGCACGTGGCTCACACCAGCTAGGACAGGCCTCCTTAGCGCTCCGACGTCGAAGCCCCGAGGGTGAGAGGCCGGCAGTTCCGCCCTCCGGCTCCCCAGACCGGAGGTCTCCTTCCGGTCCGGCTGGGCAACGAGGCTCCTCGAAGGCGAGTTTCTTCCCCGCCAGCTGCAGGCTCGGCGGCCCCCCGCCCCACTCGCGGCGCTGCGGCACTCCCGGGTGTCCTCCCGCCGCCGGGAGCGCTGTGGGCCGCAGCGGGCCTGGTGGCTGACGCCGTGGCGGCCGCCGCGCGTCTGAAGGGAGCTGCTGGCGCGGCCCAAGCAGTCCCCGCTGGAGAACGCGCCGCCGCCGCCGCCGCCATGGGTAAGGGGAGCGGGCCGAGAGCGGACTCTGGGCCCTGCGTTCTGGGCTGAAGGCCGCGGCCGGACGTGGAGTATTGGCGGTGGAGGGCACAGATGCCTCCGGGTCGGAACTGCGGCCGGAACCGGTCCTCGGCTAGGCCGGGGCAGCCAGGGACTCGGGGGCGCGCGGGGTCACCATGGCAACGCGCGACAGCCCCTTGTTCCATCCTGCTCCTGCTCTGGGGCCTAAGGATCGAGGGTTCTCAGCCCGTCGACTTTCAGCGAGCGAGGACAGGACCGGCCGAGGTGTCGGTCGCCAGTCGGGGGAATAGTTGGGGTCGGGCGATGACATCTCAGGTTTGGGGGTGGCGGAGGGAAGACGCGCCTCAGGTTTTGGCCCGGGTCCGGAACACCGAGGGCGGGAGAGAGGCAGCAATGCCGTGCAGGACCCCGGGTAAGCCCTCCTCGAGGGTCCCGGGAGCGTCCCACATCTTTTGGACAGTCTTGCTGGTGGAAGATAGGTAGCAGGGAAGGGGATCGAGGCCCGGGCGAGATGCGGGGACGGGCCCTTAGCTCTATTAGGGGCCGCGACCCGCGGGACACATCTGCGGGCTCGGGCGGGGCGCGGCCCGGGTGCAAAGTCTCTGCGAGGAAGCTGCTGGCGCCCCGCACGGACCTGCCTCCCAGAGCTGCAAAGGCACCCTTTGTCTGGTTGTCGCATCGTACGTTACGGATTGTGATGGGAACTGTTAGGAAAAATGGAGAATTTCCATAGATTATGAAACATTAAGTGGTTTCGCCGCCGAAAAGAAGGGAGTCATAGGACTGTGCAGATTTAAAGAAATGGCGTATGTGGAGATTTTCCACCTGCTCGCCAGGTCATAGCAGTTGTGGTTGTTTGCATTTTTTGCCTGGCTATCCGAGATTAGAACTAGAATACTAGATCATTGGGAATCCTGGACTTTTTGTTCCGTGAAGGAAAAACGGACACTTGGTTTACTCGGGGTAGTAAACTTGTCAGAGATTATGAAATGCTTTACTTAAGTGCTTCGTTTTTTGTATGTCATTTTGTCATGTGTCTTCCTGAAAATATTTCTGTCACTCAAAACCGTGATGAGAGTATGGGGAGGCATCTGAATTTCTAAGTAAACTGAGAATAAAATTTGTGGGAAAGAAAAAATATTTTTGTGAATTGAAAATGCCAATTGAAATCAGTTCTTAAATATTATCTGTTAACTTGTTACTCAGCTGAATCAGTTGTGTGCAAGGGCAGGGAGCCTTAATGTGAAACTGGACCCTGTTTTTATTGCCTCTTGGAAAATAAAGGAGTCACACAACATAGAATAGCAGTTGTAATGAAAAACACAAGATAATTAAAATGAGTGAAAATTGAATGGCTTCTCCTGTTAGTGTATTTTTATTTTCCTGTCATGATTGTTATGAGTAATACTGGAATGCTCGATTTTTAACTACCCTTTATTTTATTGCCAGTTTATTCTGAAATTTTTTTGCCTTGGAATTCATCCTTGGATGGTTCCTGCTATCCACGTTTTGCATGAGACCCTTAAACATATTGTCTATTAGCCCAAACTTACCTCTCTAGAAAGTCATTTAAAAAAAACCCCCACCTCATTCTCCCTGAAAGAATACCATAAAAGTAAAATAAATACTAGAGAATAACCACTTTACAGGATCTTGAGAATAATTAAACTTTGGCTGGAGTGGGCATGATGGAGTTCTATAGTATATGTGAGGGAGAGTTAAGTGAAGTTAAGTAGGGGTGTAGGTTAGTTAGGAAGACTAATCTGTTGACCAAAGAAAAACAACCCACTGTTGGCTTATAGTGGAAGGAAAGAGTTTGTGTATTTTTCAGTGTCATGTCTTGCAAATGATGTTGGACTCCTTTCTTGTGCTTTCAGCTACAAAAGACCCCACAGCTGTAGAGAGAGCAAACTTGTTAAATATGGCTAAACTGAGTATCAAAGGACTCATTGAATCTGCTCTAAGCTTTGGCCGCACTTTGGATTCTGACTATCCCCCTTTGCAGCAGTTCTTTGTTGTTATGGAACACTGTCTGAAACACGGTCTTAAAGGTATCATGAGATTTTTAAAAAATTTACTTTAGAATCAGTCCCTCTCCCATCCTAAACATCCTTGAAAATGTCTTTGGTTTTTTATTTTTTTATTTTTTGAGGCCATAATTACTATTACTTTACATTTAAAAATACTAGGTGGGTTGGTTTTGGAAGAAAATATCTTACTGCTTTATGTTTTGAAATGGGTGGTCTTAGAAAATGCCGACTTGTTAGTGTTTGGTTAAAAAACACATTTAACTTAAAAATTTTTCAACATACTCTGAGTTGGTTTCCATTTTCTAGGACATTTATAGAGTTATTTTTAAAATGTTAACTTTGGTGATTCTGATATGAACTCTTCTTACTAGTCGAAACCCTATTGAATGAATACATTAAAGTAATTGATTGTTGAAATATAAACCTCCTTAGCGCATGGGAACAAATCTGGAAAGATTGTCTTCTGGATTGGGTTATTGTAGAAATGTGAGTGCTCCCTGAAAATGATAATAATAGTGCATATTGTATTCTTCTATACAGTTCATGTTGAATTATGTGTAAAATGTATTATATTTAGTTATTTAACATATGTTACATAATAGCTGGTATCTAATTTATATGATCAGCAGCTGTTTAGACAAGTATGTGAGTAAGAGTTGTTTACTAAAGTGATTATTATAAAGCAAAAGAAGCTTGGTTTCTTATATGAGGAGCCCGAGTAGTTTGGGAGGGTTTAGAAGTTCTGACTATGGTACATGAAAGTATGGGTAAATGTAAAAAGCGGAAGAGGAGATTTATCTAAACATGGTTTTAATAAAATGTACTTCCAACTGAGAAGGGACCTTGGCACCAAAATTTGAGAAACTGTATGTGATGTTATTAACATATTTATTTAATTTTTTATATTCATTTATTTTTATTGAGTTATGGTGGATATAACGCATATTAATTTCAGGTATACAACACAATGATTTGATATTTGTATATATTGTGAAATGATCACCGCAAGTTTGGTTAACATCCATCACCACACAGAATAACAAGTTCCTTTTTTCTTGTAATGAGAACTTTTAAAATTTACTTTTAAAAAATAAAAAATAAAGAAATCCTCACACGAGAATATGTTTATTGATTTTGAGAGAGAGAAAAGGAAGGAGAGAGAGGGAGAGAAACATCAATTGATTGCCTCTCGTACGTGCTTCTACCAGGAACTGAATTGCACCCCAGGCGTGTACCTGGTGACCTTTCGCTTTGTAGGATGACCAAACCAACTGAGCCACACCAGTCAGGGCTTGCTTACTCTTGATATTATCAGTCTTTTTGAAAAATTTCCTTTTTATTAAAAAAAAATGGCAGTAACATAGATTTTTATTTTTTCCCCAACTTGCTGAAATGGAATTTGCCAAAAGATGGCCAAAATAATTAAATTTTGAACTTTTCTGATTGTTTTCCTTTACTTCATAAAATATCGTGAAGCCTATCCTAACAGTCATAGGCTTATTTTGATAAATCATTATAAATCTGCTTTGTGCTGATTGATTTTTCTCCCCCAGGGAAAAATTGCCTACCTTCATGGTTGTCCTTGGGTGGTGCAAGTGATAGGCACAATGTATCTGTAGGAGAGCTGGTCAGTCTTAAAAAAAAGAAATGGATAGTGATTTCATGGTTTTGTATTACCTAAATCTCAGAAGAAAGTAAAAGGAAAAGTAAAGCCACATTTTTTCATTTTTAAAACTAATGTAACTAGCCCTGGCCTGTGTGGCCTAGTTGGTTGGAGCATCGTCCTGTAGCCTAAGGATTGCAGGTTCAATTCCTAGACCAGGTACATCTGGGAGGCAAACAATTTGTACTTCTCTCCTGCATGGATGTTTCTCTCCCTTCCTCTCTCTGCAAAAGCAATAAAAAAAAAAAAAAGTCCTCAGGTAAGGATTAAAATAAAAGTAATATATTTATTTGTTGTTGCTTTATTTAATAAACTGATAAAGATCAACTTTCTAGGGCCCTCAGCCTTTTTATTTTGGTACTCGTAAAGAATGAGCCTAGTTGTTTTTTACTGTCATTGTCTGCCTACATATTTCTGATATGGAAGAATGTCCAAGGTACATATTTCTGATAAGGAAAAATATCAGCATCCTGATTAACAGGCTCTTGATCAACAGGACTGTGCAGTGTGATAAAAGAGGTAAGGTCTCTGAATAATTGTGTGTTGTTAGAAATGTTGAAACTAAATATTTAAAAGGAAGTTACTATAATTATGTACATATGTTGAAGTCATATGCATTATATTTTCTTTTTTTCAGTAAGAAAATCATTTCTGAGTTACAACAAAACTATCTGGGGTCCTTTGGAGCTAGTGGAGAAGCTCTACCCAGAAGCAGAGGAAATAGGGGCTAGTGTCCGGGATTTACCTGGTCTTAAGTAAGTCGTCTTATTACTTGTTCATCTGTAACCACAGAAGGATATTACTCTTTCTAAAAAGTACTTCACATTCTAGTGTGTCTTCCGTCAGCCTTAAGTAGCTGCCTTCTGTTGTCTCCTAATGAAATTCTGTTCATCCTTCATGGTTAAGCTCAAATTTGATGGCTTTTTTTAGTCCCTTCAGTAATAACTAACTGCTTTTTCTTTTATACTCTTCTCACTATTGTCATTCCTTTATTATATCACTTATTTCAACTCTGCATTGTATTGCAGGAAATTGCACGTTCTTTTACTGTAGGATGTATCAATTATGCATCTCTGTTTCCTGAGTGTTAAGCTATTTTGCAATAGTAGGCAGTCAGCAACAATTGGAAACTGATCTAGGCTAAATTCAGGCAAAGGCTCAGGAGATTTGAGTTTTCAGATAAGCCATCCATATCATGTAGAACATGTGCAAATTACTTTCTACCTTTGAAAATTGGGACTGTAGTGTCACCTGCCTGTTTCACTAGGCAAATGTATATGAAATGTCCTAAAAGCTGAAGAGTCTAGCTAAGATCTCACGAGTGTTGAAAATTTTTGCAGGTAAAAAGTGTTGTTAAGGCTAAGGTCTTAAAATCTTCAGGATATGATTAAGATATAAGAGCTCCCTTTAGTTTACCTTAATTCTTGTGAATGAGATAATTGTTTTTATGCTTAGTATTTTCTGTAAGATCATCAGTTTGCTATTTCGGGATTGTATGTTATAGGGAATATAGTAGTGTTTTCTGGCTATCACAACATCTACATATTTGCAGGTTGTACTTAACTGAGTGATAAAAGTAAGCTACTATTTATTAAGCACTATATCAGGGTAATAAGATCATTATTTTACATGGATTATCTCATTTATAAAATTTGGTTTCATTTTAATATGAAAACACGTTTGTATTGTTTTTAAAAAGCCAAATTCTACAAAAGTAAAAAATGTTTCCTAAATAGTAGTCATTAAAATGCTAAGCCATAAGAAACTCAAGCTGTTAGAAGTGAAGATTAAGTTTCCTCCGGTACTACCTGAGTAAATGTTCTCTGAATAAGAAAACATAAAAATGTAAATGTATCTTTCTCTTTAAAATATCATACATATTCTGTAAAACTTGCTTTATTTTTACTAAATTAGAGAAAGGTATGAGATTTAATATTTAAGGATAATTGGATCAAAGAAACATTTGAAAAAGATCAAGCAGCCTGGTGATTTCTCTCTGATTACCAGCTTGGTAATTTCTTAGCTTTGTTACGATTTTTTTACAATTGGATATAATGTCAGTTATTTTTTGAAGGCATTGTACTGCCCTATTGATGCATTTTGCATATATATTTTTAGAAGGCTAAGCCCATTCAGACTAAATGTTTGTTGTAGAAATATTCTCACTTTTTACAGAGTCATTTTTTCCAAGGCATAAAATGGTACCTAGACGTCCTACAGGTGCAGATTTACTTTAGGACTTAAGTAGCTCACAGGGATGGGTTTGCATGCTCAAAGAGCTGTCTTAAAATTATAGAAATGAAGACAAAACCATGATAAATTGCTTTTTTTCTTTATTGATGTGTACCTCAACAGAGATAGAACATGTAATACATTATCTTTGGGCTGGGGCTGTTTTCTCACCAGTTGGTTTTACTTTTTAGGACCCCCCTTGGTCGTGCAAGAGCATGGCTTCGATTAGCCCTCATGCAAAAAAAAATGGCTGATTACCTTCGTTGCTTAATTATTCAAAGGGATCTCTTGAGGTTAGTACCGTTAAATCATAATTCATTTTTTATTTCATTTATATCCTGTCTTCCAAAAAAGATTGAAGATGTAGTAAAAAAAATCATAAAATACAATAAGATGGCATGAAATAAAGGGAGGAGCAAAATGAGTGAGAAAATCATGGTGAGGGACAGACATTGATTAGGAAATAGCCTAAAAAATGGACATTGCAAGCTTTTTATCAGCTGAGAAGAGAGAAACTAATTTTAAATTTATATTTCAAAGTTAGTTTCATTTTTTAAAGCCTAGTGTATATTTTTTTCTAAGTTACAGTTAATTCTGTAAATAAAAATTTATATTGGAATTTGGAGCTTTAACTCAAGAGGTTCTTTTTAGATCTTGAATGTCCAAATTACTGTTTCAATTTTATTGGGGACCTTTTTAAAACCATCAATATAAATTGAAGACACACTGTCAAAGCAAGGTAATCAGTTCTTCAAGGAAGTGGGCCCATGGTAGCCCCTCAGTCCACTCTTGTTCTTTTAGAGTGCATGTCTAATGTTCTGGAGAACTTGGTCGTTTTAGGCTTTACTTGTGACTCTAGTTGTACATCTTGGTTTTTCCCATTTTTAAATGAGAATGACCATACTTTAAGCACCTGAACTTCTCGATAATATTCTGAAGGTTAATTTAAGTGATTAAATACTATACATGGGGCTTATTGAGGAAGGTATGTGACAGTGATAACTAGTTCTTTTAATATAAATTGTCAAGTATTAGTTTTTAAACTGTCCAATTTCTTTCACAAGTCTCTTATTTGAACATTTTTTTAGAATATAGATATCCATAGTATCTTTTTTTTGGGGAGGGGGGTTACTGAATTGTTTTTTTTTGCTTTTATTTTTTAAAAATTTATAAATCATGTTGATTCTATTACAGTTGTCTCAATTTTTACCCCTTTACCCCCCTCCACCCGTCCCACCCCCACCCCCCGCTCCCACAGTCAATTCCCGCTCTGTTGTCCATGCCCATAGGTCATTCATACATGTTCTTTGCCTAGTCCCTTCCCCTTCTTTCCACCATTGTCCTCTTTCCCCATCCCCTCTGGTCACTTTCACTCTGCTCCATGTTTCCATGCCTGTGGTTTATTTTGTTCATTAGTTTATTTTGTTGAATAGAGTCCATTTATAGGTGAGATCATATGGTAATTGTCTTTTATCAACTGGCTTATTTCACTTAGCTTAATATTCTCCAATTCCATCCATGTTGTCTCAAAAAGTAAGAGTCCCATCTCTCTCTTTCTTTCTTCCTTTTCTTTTGTTCTTTTTCTTCCTTCCTTCCTTCCTTCCTTCCTTTCATTTTTCTTAAATGCAGATTGATTTTATTTATTTTTTTAAATGTCAAAGTTAATTATAAAATATTAAAAAAAAATTTTAAACCATTATAAAGTCTCAGCAATTAAACCAACATGACACCAGCACAGACATAATCAAGTAGATCAATGAAATATAATGAACATTCTAGAGACAAACGTATATATCTGATTAATATATGTATGATTAAGTTGATATTTCAAATAATGGGTAAAATAAGGCTTATTCAACAAATAAGGTGCATGGACCATTATTACTTGACATAAAACAAATATAGAGCCCTATTTCACACATTATACAAGAAATATTCAGGTGAGTTAAAAATCAGTATGTAGAATCTAAGGAGTTTTAGACGAAAATATAACTAATATTTTTCTTGACCTGAAGTAAACTATTCAGAAGCTATAAAGTAAATATTGACAATATGACAATATTAAACATTTAACTATATAGTAATATACATATAGAAAAAGTTAAAGGACAAGGAATAGAATAGAAAAGTATTTGCAACACATCTAAAACATGGCTAATAGGTTTTTCTTTTTAGGGAAAAAAGTTCTACAAATCTTTAATCAATAAATGGATAAAGAATACCCAAAAGTCATTTAAAGCTTTTAAAAAAAAAAAAAAAGAAATAGGCAGGAAATATACTAAAACAGGTTTAGTTTCAGCAGATAGTAAAGGAACAATTAAAATAACATCATTGTCACAGTCAGATTAGTGAGCATTAAAAATATTGGTAATATCAAGTATTGGCAACTCTAAAAGGAACTGGGTATTCCTAGAAACTTTTTCTTCATCTTAAAGCAGTCCCTTTAGCATATTTTGCAGTGCTGGTTTGGTGGAGGTGTATTCTTTTAGTTTTCTTTTGTCTGGGAAATTCCTTGTTTTGCCTTCCGTTTTAATTGAGAGCTTTGCTGGATAGAGCAGTCTTGGTTGCAGGCCTTTGCTTTTCATGACTGGGAATATTTCTTGCCATTCCCTTCTGGCTTGCAGGGTTTCTGTTGAGAAGTCAGCTGCTTAGCCGTATTGGGGCTCCCTTATACGTTACTACCTCTTTCTCTCTTGCTTGCTTTAGGATTCTCTGTTTGTCTTTTGATAGTAGCCATTTTAATGATGATGTGTCTTGGAGTGGGCCTCATTGGGTTCCTCTATAAGGGGACCCTCTGTGCTTCCTGGACTTGTGTGACTTTTTCTATCCTCCAATTAGGGAAGTTTTCCATCATTACCTTCCAAACAGGTCCTCTATCCCTTCCTCATCCTCCTCTCCTTCTGGTATCCCTATTATACGGATATTATTACATTTCAGGTTGTCCTGCATTTCTCTCAATGCCTCTTCATTCTTTTTGAGTCTTTTTTCATTTTCTTGCTCTTTCTGGGAGTTTTTTTCTACCTTCTCCTCCAGCTCGCTGATTCAGTCCTCAGCTTCGTCTAGCCTGCTTTTGATTCCTTCTACTGTGTTCTTCAATTCAGAAATTGTATTCTTCATGTCCTCTTGTGTCTTATTGATAGTTTCTATGTCCTTTTTCATGCCGATATAGTTTGCAGTAAGTTCCTCATAGTTTCCCGGTAGTTTTTGGTAATTCTCTCTGAGCTCACTGAGTTCACTGAGCTTCCTTAGAACCATTGTTTTGAACTCAATATCTGACAGTTTACTTGCCTCTATTTCATTTCGTTCTTTTTGTGGGGATTCCTCCTTTCCCTTCGAATGGGGCGTATTTCTTTGTCTTCCCATTATTTGATAGAGACTCCTCTTTTTTGCTTCTGTTTCTTAAGTTGATCTGTCTTGATTTCCTGACTTTGTGGTGTGAACTTCTATGGTTGGAGACCACTGTTTTTACTTTCTGGATCTGCCTCTGATGATGTCAGATGTCGTCCCTGTCTGACCTCAGGCAGTCTGTTCGAGACTTCCAGGAATCTACTGTCTGTGGCTGTCTCCTTGAGCTGTTAATCTATTCACTCTGCACTCAGCAGGCAGTTTAGACAGCTCAGGGCAGGGGCGAGTCCCTCCTGGGGGCGGGGTTATTGGGTCCACTCTTGCTGCTGCCCTATGGGGGAGGAGTCTGCACTGGGATCCTGTCAGCTACTCTCTCCGTTCTTTCTCCAAAGCCTCCGTCCCCAGTCTCTCCTCAAGTGTCACTAGCCCTCTCTGTACCCCTTTTAGCCAGGGATCTACTGTCTGTGGCAGCCACTCTGCACTCAACAGGCGGCTTAGACAGCACAGGGCGGGGTGGAATTTCACCTCCGAGTGGGCTCGGAGTGGGGCTATTGGGTCCTTTGACGCTGATGCCGCTCAGGGGGTGTGGTCTCTGCCTGAGTAAGATGGCTGCTGCTGACACATGGGGGAAAGAGTCAACACTGAGATCGCACCGGCCACTCTCTCAGTTCTCTCCCCAAAGCCTCCTTCCCCAGTCTCCTCTCAGGTGTCCCCAGCCCACTCTGCTGCCACCTTTGCCAGAGACCACGGGAAGTGGCTGCAATGAAAATTTATGCATTGACCCTTTAAACAGTTCTTTGCGTCTTCAGCCACCTGTCTCTGGTAGAGAGCAACCCTGCCACTTTTTGCAGCTGGCTGTTTTTTGTGTACTTTTGGGGCTCTGGTGTTGTGGGCTAGAGATCCCCGCTTTTGGTTTAGACCCGGTTCTTCTCAGGGGAATCCAAGTGGCTGTTTCAATATCCTTCTGGTGCTGCAGCCTGTGGGCGCCCTGCCCGCCTTCTCAGGTCTGTACCGCACTCCTTACCAGTTACATTGTGCTAAAGCAGATTCATCTGTCTCCGAGGTCACAAGGCTCCTCTCTCGCTCTTGTTCAGTTGTTTGTTCCAGGTGATTTCTGCACAATTTAGTTGTAATTCCAGGTTGGTCCTGGGAGGAGGTCAGTGTGACTTCCACTCACTCCTCTGCCATCCTGATTCTCCCTGAAAAAAAAAATCCTCCATACGTATCTTTTATTGGTTCTCTATTAGGAATACTTGCAATACACATATCAAATGCACTGACTTGAACATGGGCTTTAAAATATTTCATATGTTCATTTCCTCACCTTAGTCTTTATCCCAAGGGTGTTACTAAATCCTAGAATTGAAAAATTCAACTCGAATTGTTAAAGTGTTGTGATCAGGTTAGCTTCTGAGAGTCACAAACATTCCAGGCCTCAGTGATGTCTTTTTATTTTGATCCTTGCTTCTCTTCTCTAGCCTTCAAAATTTCTTTTTAAATTTTATCTCCTGTAGTCTTTTTCTTTTATGTTTTACATTTTCTGTATAAAATTTAAGTTTCAAAATTTTTAAATTGCTCACATATGGAAAGGCTAATTTGAAGATACCTAATACTGGTTTCATGTTTGTAATAAGGTGCTGAGATTATAAAATTTAGTTTTTGAAATAAATTGTGAATTAATATTTTTATTGTTTTAATTTTCACAGTGAATTCTATGAGTATCATGCACTAATGATGGAAGAAGAAGGAGCGGTAATTGTGGGGCTACTGGTTGGCCTGAATGTGATAGATGCTAACCTGTGTGTAAAGGGAGAGGATTTAGACTCACAAGTAAGTGAAAATGACTAGTACCAAATGCAGAGTGTTTTCAGTTTGCAATGTGTCTCTTTGGTCCAGGTATTACTATTACTTTAAGTTGTAAACAGTGCTGTTAAACAGTAAAGAAAAATTAAGAATGAAATTCAGTTGCATATTAAATGTACTTTAGGTATTTCTCCCCTTTAAATAGAAATAACTTTATTTATAAATTCAGGTTGGAGTGATTGATTTTTCCATGTATTTAAAGAATGAAGATGATATTGGAAATAAAGAAAGGTATGATATTCCTAAGTTATTTCACATGTATTTTTTATGTAGCTCTTCACAAATCAGTATGAGGTTCATCTATTTACAATGTGTTTTTTTATTTCATTTATTTGTGTGTAGTTCCTGCTTTATTTAGTTTTCACTTCCATTTACAAGCTTTAAAAAGCAAAAACCACTTGGAAGGAGGCTTTAGTCTGATATATGACTTTGGGTTACTGGTTATACCTGTAGTTCCTGTAACCCATTTTATAATTTTTTTTTCATTCTTACTCAAGAATACATTTTCATTGATCTTAGAGAGAGGATGGGGGAGAGAAACATTGATTGGTTGTGTCCTGCACGCGCCTTGACTAGGGATTGAACCCATAACATAGGCATGTGCTGTGATCGGGAATCGAATCTGCAACCTTCTGGTGCATGGGATGATGCTCCAACCAACTGAGCCACCCCATCAGGGCCTGAGACCCATTTTAATAGTATGCTGTGTTTTGTGATAAAAGGGATGAAAGTTGTTATTCACAAGCTTACATATGTTAGTTTATTTCAAGATCTAGTTATGTTTAAATTTAAATTATACTTATTCCAACTACGAGAAAGGATAATTATGTAATGTGATAGAGGTGCTAATTCTTGCTACAATGGCAGTCATGTCACAATATAAATGTATTGAACTAACAGGTTGTATGCCTTAAATTTACACAATGTTATATGTTAATATGTTTAAATAAAAAATAAATCATACTGATGCAAAAGTTTTTAAATATACTAATGGCACATTAAGTCTAGTATTAGCGAATTATTTATAAATATTAGAGTCATTTAGTACACAGCTTACTGCTACCCAATTATAAAATTTCTTGAATTTTATTTTAAAGGCAAGATAATGTTTCGCCATTATGGTTTTACAAAAATTTTAAATGATTTAGACATTTTTTTACAGCAATTTTAGATGATTTAGACATTATTTTTGGCACCCACTAAATACCTTTCTAATTAGCACACAACTACTTTTCCCCCCTTTAGGAATGTTCAAATTGCTGCCATATTAGACCAGAAGAATTATGTTGAAGAATTAAATAGACAACTGAAGTAAGTATAACGGATACTTGGCATACTTAGTATATTTATGACTGTAGTCTTAGAGTGCCCCCTCATCAGGCCAGCTTAACCCCATTCCTTCTGTGCGTCTTTCAGAAGGGGTTATAGTGGATAGAGAATATGGAAATTAAGGATACAGAAAGTTACTGGAGAGAATTCATTTTCGGTAGAAAATGAGAGTCAGATATTTAAATAGAATCCTCAGAGAATTTAAAAATAGAATTTCAAACTTATCCCTTAACTTAGCCCTTAAGAAAAAAGGGTAGATAGGGTGGAAGTTTATGTCATTTGATGGTTCAGAAATTCATTTTTTTCTACTTCAAAGGGCTTCATGTATAAATGTGGCTTTCATATTCCATGGTGGAAATTTTCTCCTTAAAATATCACCTGGTCATTGAAACTTCAGTGAATACTCTATCTGGGGAGAATCCCCAAAATCTGTTTGTAAAATATTACAGTGCAGCTCTGTCTAATAAAAGTATAATGTGAGTCACATATGTAATTTAAAATTTCTAGTAAACCTTATTAAAAAGGTAAAAAACACCAGATGAAGTTAATTAAAAATATTTTTTATTTATACCAAATATTATTTCAACATGTAATCACTATAAAATTATTAAGATATTTTATATTAATTTTTGTGGTACTATCTTCAAAATTCAATGTGTATTTTACAGCACATTTCAACTTGGATTAGTCACATTGTAAGTGCTTATTAGTAGCCACAAATGCCTTGTGGCTACCATACTGTATAATATAGGTACAGTGAATATTTGCTACATAGTTAAAATGGACTGTTCTGATTAATTAATGGAAGAAATAGCAAAACTGGCTAACTCTGGATGATATGATTATGAATACTTTTTATTTTATTTTTTATAGTTTTATGTATTTTCTGTATTTTACTCAATAAACATGTATTACAATCATAAGATACAATTAAACATTTTCCCATTGCAGAAAAGCTAATAAGCTGTAACTCTTGCTTTCCCTCTAAAGTTGGAAATAGGAAAGATCATGGAGCTTTAATAATAAATATCATAGGAAATGTATGTGTTGTATGTATTTGTATTTTGTAATTTGTATTTCTGAGATTGTATTTATTTTTTTATTTTAATTATTTTTTTATTTAATTTGAGAGAAACGTCAGTTTGTTGTTCCATTTATTTGTGCATTCATTGGTTGCTTCCTGTGTGTGCCCTGACCGGCGATCAAACTCACAACCTTAGTGTATCTGGATGACACTCTAACCAGCTGAACTACCCGTCCAGGGCTCTGTGACTGCATTTCTAAGTTCAACCTTGTGTTGCTTATTTATTTACTCTTAAACTTTTATTCACTTTTTGGGAACAGGTAATATATTCCCATGGTTCGAACTTCAAAAGGAACATTAAATGAAAGGTCTCCCTCTTCCCTGATCTTTAACCGTCTAGTTTCTCTCTTAGGGAATAATTACTATTTTAGGTTCTGTTGAATGCCTCCACAGATACTTTATGCAGATCAATAAGAATATGCATGTATTTTCTTATATTTCTCATCTTCCTCCAGTTCTTTACACATAAGGTAGCATACTTTTTTATACTACTCTGTACTGTTTTTACTCAACAGTTTATCTTAAAGACTATTCCATTTGGTTCAAGTGAGCTTTCTCAGTTTCTTTTAAGTTATGTGTGTTTTAATCAGTTACTGCAATACTAGTGCCGTTTGTAAATTTTATGTATTAAAAACATTTCATTGGTTTTTCTACTTAGAAAATAGTTCATGAACATTTAAAATATTTTGAAAGTATAGAAAGCAGATAAAAAAAAAGAATTCACCTGTCTTCTGAAGAAAACCACTACTGAGGATTCACTGTTTTTAAAAGTTATTTTTTTAGTTATTTTTTCATTCTCACATAAAAGTAGGGCAAATATTATTGTCTGATTTTATAGGTAAGGAAACTGAAGCTCAGAAAGGTTTTTACAAAGTGACAAAATTAGAAAGTATGAAAGCAGGGACCTTAATCTTGGTCTTTCATCTCCTGGTCCTGTGCTTGCTGTAGCTCATCATCAGGATGGTGCTGTTTGTGAAGAACTCAAGTTGTTTACCTCAGAATGGTTATATTTAAAAAATGATTTAACATTGATGAAAAGACATTTTTCTTGTTTCACAGCTTAACTAAAGTGCCAATAGTTGTTTCTAGGGCTGGAATAAAATTTGTTAAATCTGTTAATACATCTTTACTGTAATGTTACAGCATAGTACATTTTATTAGAGAAAGTTTGAGATGGCAAAATCAAGCAGGCCTTGAAAATCAGACTCAGTAAAATGTACAATAATGTCCAGTCATAACTGATTTAAACAAAAATGCAAAAGACAAGTGTGTTTATGTCGTATAACCTGACTTTTGACTATATCCTTGAAAGCCGAGATTTTTTTGCTTAGTTTCAGGCCATGTATGTTCCTGGTACTAGGTGCCACATATTCACATTTCTCAACAATGGGTAACTTAGGAGGTCTTTAAGTTATTATGAAAATGGAGGGGGAAACAGTGGGACTTGTGTTCATGAACATTGCTTATAAGCTTCATTGAGCCACTGAATTACAGAATGGCCATTTAAAGTTCATCCTTTAAAAATGATTTTAAATTTAGTTTTAACAATATTTAGTAATCTTTGTGTGAAATTTTTATTCCTAAATATTATAAGTTACATGTAAAAGGGACCATATGAATACAAAAAATAATGAGCAGCATCAAATGAAATTTTAATAGAAATATTGGTTCTCTTGCTACACAGTCTTTATTGTTTTCTAGCTAAATCAAGTTATCCAACTTAATGAAACTCCCACACTCAAAATTCAAATGGCAGTTGGTGCATGTCAGTTAATGTAGAGTCCAGGATAACATACTTTTTCTTGCCTTTGTGAGTTTGTGTGATTTTGAATGAGTTTTTTCTTTATAAATTTCAGCAGCACAGTCAGCAGTCTCCATTCAAGAGTCGACTCATTAGAAAAGTCAAATACTAAGCTGATTGAAGAGGTATTGTCGTTCAGCCATTGATAATTGTCTTTCATGGACCTAGTATTTGTGATCCTTTTTCATGTTCAGTGTGAGTGTATTAAGCACACACACACATTTTCATCATTATGATGAAACACTTACTATAATATATTGGTTTGGCCAAAAAGTTTGTATTTTTCCATAAGATGGCTGTGGTAGCACTTAATTGTCTTTAACTTCATTTGAAACAATTTTGTTAGATTGCATTTAGACAGCTGTCTTATCAGGATGCATTTTTAAAGAAAACTTACGAGAATTGGTGAATTTTTTAGTATTTTTAAAAATTATTTATTTACTTTTAGAGGGGAAGGGAGGGAGAAGGAGTGGGAGAGAAACATCAGTGTGTGGTTGCCTCTTTCATGCCCCCAACTGGGGACTTGGCCTGCCAACCAGTCATGTGCCCTGACTGGGAATCGAACTGGTAACCCTTGGTTCACAGGCTGGTGCTCAATCCACTGAGCCACACCAGCCAGGGCAGAATTGGTGAATTTTTGTGTAGCCATTTTAATATTGAAGATGGAAGAAAATATGCAACATTGTTGTAATTGAAAAGTTTGAATGTAGCCACTAAAGTTTGGGGTGGTTTTGTATGCACCACCATCTCAACAGAAGGTGGCTAATCACAGATCTTTCAGAAGGAGCCTGGAAAGTAAGGTCAAGGTATTTACAAAGGGTTGTTGGGCTTTCACCAAAGGGCACAATTCCTCCTAGGATCTGTCTCTCTCTTGGTGTTCTAATGACTGCCTAACTTCTTCCTATGACTTCCTACTTTTTCTAGCCCAGAGTATTACACTGTCCTTGGTGGTTTCCCTACACCCTGCTCACATCTCTTTAAAAAGTCCCTTTAGGGAGGAGGTTTGGGGGAATAATAAGTCATGGGGATGTAAAGTACAGCATAGGAAATATAGTCAATAATATTGTAATAACTATGTATGATACTAGTTGGGTGCTGGAAATATATGATTGTCTGACCACTATGCTGTACACCTGAAACTGATACATAACAATGTTAAATGCAAACTGTAATTGAAAAAAATAAAAAAATAAATTTGCCTTTGCCAAAAAAAATGAGAGAAACCACATATCTCAGGTGACTCTTAAATGTTTTGAGATACTCAGCTTCTAGAAATGAGCCTCAAAGATGAAACTCATACACACTCTTCTGTAAGTAAGCTGTGCTTCTCATTTTTAAATCTGGATAGCCTGATTTTAGATAGTGGAATCACCTATAGTTAGAATTTCCTGCTGAAATGATACTCTCCTTCTTGTACCACTGTTCAGATTGCTTTTCTTTTCAAGCATGATCATATCCACCCTATTTCCACCCTCCCATGTGTAAAATTTTTCCCATGTGCTCCGGTTTCCTGCATTGTCACAGTGGCTATCTGGTAGTCCCAGAGCCAGAAATTTGTCTTAGCTCTCTTTTTGATACTATTTTTTAATATAAATTTTAAAAAGAACTATCAAACCATAGAAGTATTGCTTTCTATTTTCAGAATTATTTAGGGTAGAGGAAGAAATACGTTATTTTATTAGTGCTGTGAACCCTATTTTCCATGTTAATTAAAATTTTTATTTCTTTTAAAACTTCCCCAACTTTTTCAAACCAGGGAACACATGATTGTATAACTGCAGTTAAGAATGCATCTTCATTTTGATAGTTTGGGACCATAAGAAAGAGCTGCTCTATGGTTTGTGCCTCTTCTTGGCCTTAGGCACACTGTGAAGTTCATTTGTATCCTTGACAAATTATTCAGAAATTTCAGGAATTTACTTGCAAGCCAGCTTTGGGGAGTGGTCCCTGCTTCCCTTTCCTAAGGATCCTTCTTTTTGTTCTGGGCCTCAGAGTCAAGCCACTTAGTCATTCATGTTTGACTCTGATGATGAGAGCTATCTCATTTGCATTGGTTAGTCAGTGTGCCTTATTTCACAGGGTGTCCTATTTGTTATCATGAAAGTCATTTTCAATGACAAAAAAAACCTTTTTTCCTTATATGTATTTCTGTTTTTACACAAGTCTTTGTAGTTTTATTATTTACCACATAATTCTTTGTATGCTTACTAAGGCACTTTGTAGTCATGGCATATTATAAACCAGATAAACATAATATGTTTTGATTAACATAATATTTATCGACTAACAAAAGGAAATAGTAGAAATTAGTAAATTTCTTTAGTTGGTATTTTGGGGTAATAGGAGCACATATTTCTTACAAAAGTTTCTGTAATTGTGAGTCATTTTTACTAGTTTTAGGATTTTATTTTGTTATTTATAGCCATGTACATAACCTGTAAAGCAAGTATGAAGATGTTTAATATTCTTTGTTGCCCGTGTTTCACAATTTTTAGTTAGCAATAGCAAAGAATAATATCATTAAACTCCAAGAAGAAAATCATCAATTACGAAGTGAGAATAAATTGATTTTAATGAAAACACAGCAGCACCTAGAGGTAAGTAAGTATAGACTGATTGCAAACAGATTCTTGTGTCAGAAATTGTTAACTTTTTGGGACTTTTGTATACATTGGGTATTTCTGTGTTGCATTATTATTAGTGATGATAGAATTAAGTTTTCTTCCTAGGTTACCAAAGTGGATGTGGAAACTGAGCTTCAAACATATAAGCATTCTCGGCAGGGGCTCGATGAAATGTACAATGAAGCCAGAAGGCAGCTTCGAGATGAATCTCAGTTAAGACAGGTAGATTGCATTAAAGTGACATTAGCTAATAATAAACACAATAGTTAATTGTTTTTTTTTAAATGGCATTTTTAAACTTATAATCTGTGTTTTGGAAATGAATAGATCATGACCAACATTACAAAAAAGGAAATAGAATGACATTGAAATATTAGTAAAATCATATTTGAAATTAACTTTTTTATCCTTTTAAATTATGCAATATAATGCCTATAGAAAAATACAAATGTATGGCTTAATAAATTATAATGTAAATACCTGTATAACTACTACCAAGTGCAGAAAAGAGTATTGTGAGCCTTTTCATTACTTTTGCTATTTGTCTTAATATTAGGAAACATCTTTTCCTTCTGATGTAAAATTCTTTAAGAGAAGAAATTAAAGTTGTGAAATAGGATTTTTGAGTTATCTTTGGCATTCACTTATATGGATTGCTTTTTTTTTTGCTTAAGGAAAATCAATACTGAGTTTATGAGGCATAAAAATACTTCATCCTTGAGCCAGTGAAATAATGATAATTGACAGTCTAGGAAATGCTTTCATTTTAGCAAAATATGCATTTGAAAACATTTAGAATGTTGTTTTTGGGGCCTGATTGATTCCCTTTAGTGGGGCTTATAACTCAAGAGGAGTAGTCTACATATTAAGTAGAAACTCTTCCTTGGTCTCATTAACTATTGTATATGTGATTTTGACATCCTGAAGTGGCATGTGAATTGAGGATTTGTTGCAATTACAGGATGTCGAGAATGAGCTAGCTGTACAAGTTAGTATGAAGCATGAAATTGAACTTGCCATGAAGTTGTTGGAGAAAGATATTCATGAGAAACAAGATACTCTGATAGGCCTTAGACAACAATTAGAGGAAGTTAAAGCAATTAACATAGAGATGTATCAAAAGTTGCAGGTAAGGAATGTTCTTAAATTCTTGGCATTTCTTGTTATATAAATTGAAAATGAGTATTTGTATAAAGGGTTTGATTTTTAAGAGATGAACCTATTTTAACTGTGCCATATTCATTATAAAAAGCAGTGTGTTTCCTCCCCCGCCGCCAAATAGAAGCTTCAGATATGTAGCCATGAAAAAGCATCGAAGAACAAAATCACCTATCTGAATTTGTTTTTTAATACTGAAGGTTAACAGTAAGAAAATTAAATCTTTTGGGAAAACTAAATCTAAATATGAAAGACATTTTTGTGAACATCTTATACAGTATAGCCCTGAGAAAGATTTAATTTTGATTGAAATGGTGTACTATAATGATTATGAATTCTCTCATAAAGTGACACTTTTGTTCAGTAGACTTGTTGCCAAAATCCCTTTACAATTTAATTTGAAAAATAGCGTGTTTTACAAGAGCTTAAGTCCTGTTGTCTTCCAAAAACATTGAAGTCTGAGTGTTTTAAATAAAGTACTACTGCTTTATATCATGAGAGTATTTTAATCTGTAACTGCTCATTTCAAAGTGACAGTCCCACAGCAAAATGGTATACAAAAGTTATAAATATTCAAGTATAAAAATCAAAACCACTGTAGCTTTTATGTTTTTCTAAATAGGGTTCCGAAGATAGTTTGAAAGAAAAGAATGAAATAATTGCTCGACTAGAAGAGAAAACCAATAAAATTACTGTAGCCATGAGGCAGCTGGAACAAAGGTACAGCATTTCTAGTCTCAGTTTCTCTTTTTCCTTTCTTTCTCCCCCTTTTCTTTATTCAGCTCTAACACCTGCCGCAAAAACCATTAGGGAAATTTAGATTAGGACATGATTTTTTTTTAAGCCCAGCAGAATTTTGCCTTTGTTGTTTTGGTTGTTGCATGGAATCAAGTTGCTTTGTATTAGGCTGATTCCTTTGAACTTGCCATTTTATAGACTTTTTTTAAAAAGGCCTAATATCAGCAATTTCATGTGGTTCAATCTGTTACATTACATAAAACAAATACACAAACAGAAACGCTGAAAAAGTGTAAAACGAACAAAATCCGTGGTGGAATTACCCCTGATTGATTTCCATGCATATTGATTGTCATATCCTTTGTCATTCACCATCTCTTTATCTGAAATCAGGCTTTCTGAGTTGACAGTTTAGTTCTGTTTCTTTGAGATAGGACCCTTAACCCAACCCAAGAAATGATTTTATTTAAATTAAATTGTTTTATATTGGCATTTTTCACTTTTATTGTTGGAAAATGTAATGTATTTCCATTGATCTGTCATGTTGGTGTCAACATATGTCTTACCATTGCTTTCTTTGAATCTACTTATGAAAAACATAACTATTAATGCTTTATTGACATGAATATTCTTTTATTGACATCCTCTTTCTTCTTTTTTCTTTTTTGTTTTCTTTATCCCCATTTTTACATTTTGGACATCTTTATTACCTTTTTCTGTCTTTGATTTCTGTCCATTCCATTATGAAGTGACAATGATTTGTTAACTCAAACTAGGACAATTGCAATGTCATTGGTGAAATGTGCCAGCAGTGACACTCAGGACCAGTACAAGCTGGTCAAAGATATATCTTTCTAAAAACCACTTGTATTTAAGTAGACTGAAAGACATTCAACAATTTTATAATATATTACATAGAAAAGAATTTATGCTATTAAGTCTTCTAAAAGGGTAGTAGGGACCCTGTACATTTCTTGATCAGCTGCTATGGTCGTACACTGCCGTAAAGCAGAGTGGGTGCACTTGGATTTCCTAACACACATCTCTCAAACCTTGTGCACCAGGGCTGATTTTGAGTATTGACCTTCAGAGGTCAGGATTTTCAAATGCAGTTTTATCTTTTTAGCTACTTTTTGATGGAAAATATGTAAATTGTTTAAAAATAAGTTAACCTTTGGCTTCACAATGTGTTGGCACAGATTTTTCTTTTACTCCATTGGTCCAATGTTTAAAATACTTTATAACCCAGATCGGCCATCATCTTGTGCTTTAGCACCTCAAGTTCAGTTCCCCTTAGCCATCTTCTATGATAGCACAACTTCAAGGCCTACCTCACTCTTTGTTTTTTTAGTTTCTATAACATTAGACAAAAGCTCCCCTCACCTTAATATTTCAAATTTAAATTTAGATTGAGAGACAACTTGAATGTTATTCTCTTTTCCTTGGAAGTGGCATTCATACTTCTGAAATATATGAGGGTTGCCCTGCTGGTATGGTTTTAAGGAAGAAAAGGAGAGGCCTTTTTTTTTTGTTAGCATAGTATAAGTTTATCTTAGGATTCCCTACAAGGAATTAATTTCACTTGAATACTTGGGAGGTGTTTTCTTATAAAAATATTGAAGTTAAATTTAATAAATCCTAGATGGCTGTAGGAGGCAGGGAGTGGAGGTAAGCACAGGGAGAAGCAATGACTTACAAATATGAATAGAAAAAGTGAAAATTACATATTTAGCACATTTTAAAAATTCAGTGACAGAATTCAAAGAACAAAAATAATCTAGAGAATGTTGCCAACTAATACTAAATTCTTTTAAATTTTAAAATGCACACACATACATACAGCTTTGGCATAATTTAGTAAATGCATAATGATCCTATAGGAAGGACTAGACTGTTACTTAAAGTAGTTGCAGGTCTTTGCTCTTGGCCTTGTTAGCACACTTGATTCCTGGCATACACATCCTAACATAACAATGCGGCTTCTTCACCTAGTATAGACATAAATACTATGCTTTTCATGGTTTTGTAAAACAGCAGTAACATACCTATTATACTTTGAAATTTGATTCATTATGCTCTATAAAAGTGGTAAAGGCTGTATTGCTTTGCATTATTAATTATGAACAAGAAATAAAACAAATTTGAAGATAGTATTCTGGGCATATTAAATGTTATATTGAAAAAAAAATCACAAAACAATTTCTAGACATTGTGTGGCTCTTTCACGTTTGAGTTTGTGAGTTTTCCCCCAAACTTTGTTTTCATTTAGAAATGTTTCTATTTCCCCATTTTTCTTTTATTTGTCTTCTTCACCCTTTTACACCCTAGTTCTAGCCTCAGTTTTACCCAAAGTTGATTTGAATTACACCAGATTGCAGCAAGCAGAGAAGGCGCAAATGGAAGCTGAAGATGAGGACAAGAAATATCTACAGGAATGGCAGAGTAAATCCGACAGTCTGCAGAAACAAATCTCTCAAAGGGAGAAACAGCTGTGAGTATTTCACTCTTGGAAAAAAAATACTTGTACTAACATAATGTCCATCCACCGCCCTTTCTTTTGTGCATATGTTAGAATACCTACATTTTAATTTATTTAAGGATGTTAGCTAGATGGTGGAGTTCTCCTTAAAAATAAAAACTTAGAAAACATGAGGGGGGGCACCAATTAAAAACTGGAATTATCTTCTGGAGGGTGGGCCCATTGTAGTACAGACCTCCCCTGCTCGGTGAGTGTTCTAGGAACTCATCTGTGCCAGTGCTCCAGCTGGTGTTGTGAGAGGCTGTGTTTGGCTTCAGTGAATTTTTTTGAAGATTCTTTCAGTGTGTTTGCTCATTTCATGATGGGTGATTTAGGAGCACACCTGCCCACACCACGCTGAGTGTTCAGCAGTTTTTGACCAAAAAACAGCATGACCCCCACGCCCCATCCTCGGTATTCCCCTGATTTCTCCCTGAGTAACATGTTTTGTTTCCCTGGATGGGAAAAGTCCTCAAAGGGAAATGTTTTGCTGATGTGAAAGAGGTGAAACAAATAATGGCAGAAGCACTAACTGGCATCAAAATCGATGAGTTCAAAAACTGTTTTGGGCAGTGGGAAAAGGTCGTGATAGCTGTATTGCATCAAATGGAGAGTACTTGGAAACTGACTGAAGTTTAAACATGAAAGAATACACAATTTTTATAAATAAATTCAGTTTTTTTCGGTCCCCCCCTCAAATCATTTATTTACGATTAAAACATATGTTTTTATTACCTTTATTGTTTATAGAACATTTTCAACTGTCTTGCTGACTTTTTGCTCAAGGAAAGTTTTATGCTTTCTTCTGCTGTTTAACATTAATCTGATAGCCATTATGTAACTTTAAGGAACATGTATTATCAAAGGACATGATGTTTTCTGAGAGCATTTTTATGAGTACTTCACATGATAGATCTGTATGTAGCCAACTAGGAAGGATGACAGCATGTGTCATTGAGTTGGGAAAAAAACCAAGTTACAGACAGTATGCTATGCTAAGTATGATCCTATTTTTTATAAAATTGAAATGGCCCTGCCCTGGCTGATGAGGCTCAGTGGATTGAGTGTCTGCCTGTGAACCAGCCCGTTACCAGTTTGATTCCTGGTTGGGGCACATGCCTGAGTTGCAGGCCAGGTTCCTGGTTGGGGACGTGTGAGAGGTAACCAATCTATGTATCTCTTGCACATGGATGTTTCTCTCCTTCTCTTTCTCCTTTCCTTCCCTTCTAAAATACAGAAATAAAATCTTTAAAAAAAATTAAAACTGGCCATAGAAAAGAGTTTAAAGAATAGAGATTCTGGGGAATGATTATCTCAGGAGCGTGATGGCAGGCTGACAGGGGTACTTTAATTTTTACTTTATAAACATCAGTGTTTTTCCTTAGTAATTAATGTGTCACTTTTGTTATTAAAAGAAAATAGAAAATAGTTATATGTTTAACAGATCATTAAACAAGACCACATGCCATATATGATGTATAATTTGCTAAGCTGTCTTTAGATCTGTTGGTTGAGGTGTTGCTAAGTTCTCTTTCCTTACTGATTTTCTGTCTAGTAGTTCCATCAATTATTTGAGAGAGGACTTGTAATTTCCAAACTGTAATTGTGGACTTAGGTATTTCTACTTTCAGTTCTATCATTTTTTTCTTTCTTATATTCTGAAGTTCTGTTGTTTAGTATCTGCGCAATTAGGATTGTTGGATCTTCCTAGTGAATTGACCTTTTTATCATTGTATAATGTGTCTCTTTGGTAACTTTCTTTGCTCTGAAGTCAACTTTATCAGAATTAGTGTAGCCACTTTTGCTTTCTTTTGATTAATGTTTTCCTGTAGTAAACAAAAGATTAATGTTTGCATTTTTCTATTTTTTTACTTTCAGCCTAATCTTTATAATTATAGTCGAAGTAAGTTTCTCATAGTTTGGTTTTTATCCATCCTGCTAGTCTCTCTTTTAAAGATGTAGTTAGCTCAATATATTTAGTGTAATTGTTGATATATTAGAGTTTAAGTCCGCTATTTTATGTTTTATTTTTGTTTCATTTTTCTGCCTTCCAATGGGTTACTTAACATTATTTAGAATTCCTTTTTGGTTTACCTGTAGTGTTATTGAGTGTGTTTCTTTGTGTAATTTTTTAATGTTTTCTGTACACGTTATGTTATATATTTGTAACTTTTCACAGTCTACTGGTATCAACATTTTATTACCTTTAGTAAAATGTGGATGCCTTACCCCCATTTTATACCCTCTCTCCTTTATAATATAATTTGCTTAAGTATTTCCTCTACATAAGTATATCAGACAGTGTTACAGTTCTTCAACTTTTAAACATAACCTAGAAACTTTTCTCTTTATAATTCTTTCTTCATTTCTGATGTTCCTAGTTTCCTTATTTGTATCCAAAAAACTTTCTTCAGCCATTCTTTGAGGGTAGCTCTGTTGACAACAAATTCTCATGTTTTTATTTACTTATTTTTTTTCCTCTGGAAACATCTTGATTTCACCTTCATTTCTGAAGGATATTTTCGGGATAGCCTTAGAATTCTGAGTTGACAGTTCTTTTTGTTCAGCATAAAAGTTTTATGCCACTTTCTTTTGGTCTTCATAGTTTTTGGTGAGAATTAGTCTTCTACTCTCAAGATTCGTTCTTAGAATTTATCCTTTTTGGGCTTTGAGTAGTTTCTTGAATCTTTAGGTTTATCTTTGTTAAATTTGGAAAATTTTGGGCTATTATTCATACATTTTGTAAGTTCCACTTGCTTTCTCCTCTCCTCTGAGACTCTGATAACATGAATGTTAGGTCTTTTCAAAAATAGCTTTACAGCTCCCTGACACCTTTTTAAAAAAATTTTTTTTCAGTCTGTTTTTCTCTGTTCAGATTGGGTAATTTCTGTTTTTCTATTTTGAAGTTTATTCATTCTTTTCTCATCATCTTCATTCTCCCAGTGATCCTACCCAGTGAAATTATTGTATGTTCCAGTTCTAAGACTTATATTTGACTCTGTATTTCTTCCTTCCTTCACCTTTTTCTTTCTTTTTCTCTCTCTCTCTCTCTTTTTTTTTTTTTTTTGCTAGAACTTAGTACTTTTTCATTTGTTTCAAGAATGTTCTTAATTGATCATGGGAATATTTTTATAATAGCTGTTTTAAAATTCTCATCAAACAGGAACTATCTAACATGTTGGCATGTCCGTTTTTTCTCATCAAAGTTGAGATTTTTCTTCTGGATCTTGGCATTGTTACCAGACAGCCTCATGCTGTTCCAGAACAGACAGTGCAGTCCTACCACTCGCCACCCATAGGCAGAAACTCTGGAGACAGAGTCCTAGGGAAAGAAAAAGGGAATCCTTTATTTAAAGTATACACAGCTTGACATAAAGCCAGGTTTCTGCCTCAAAGCCTGTTTCTTTTAAAATGCCTCAGAGAAAACCACCCTGCCACCCTCTGCCAACTCAGGTCAATGTTGCGCCAGGAACCTCTCCTCCCCCAAAGTAGCATCCTTTGCATCCTTTGGAGTCCGTGCATCCAGGCATCCTACCCCAGGCACTGTCCTGTGGGGGTCTGCTAAGCCCCATGCCACTTGCAGTGGGTTCCAGGCCCTGCCTGGGCTGGAGTGGGCAGAGCAGCAGCTGTGGCAGTAACTGCCATTGTTGGGGCCACCACTGGAGGAACACAAGGATGGCAGGCAGGCAGGTGGCTGCCGTGGCACAGCTTCCAGGCAGTAGGCCACTGACCCGCAGGGGAGGGGCACAAGGCCTTCCGCTGACAGGCCCACTCTGGAGGTGAGCAGGTGGCTGCTGCTGATGGAGGTCCCTGTTAGAGGAGTGGGCAGATGGGAGACTGCAGCTGATAGCCCCAGCCTAGGAGCGCATGAGCGGCGGGTGTGGGTGGCCACCACGGATGGCTTCCCAGGGTTTCTTGTAAGGAGGAGGGGTGCAGGGCTTGCTGCCTACCCTCATTCCCCCGCAACCACCCCCCCGTCCCCGCACCCCCTCCAGCCTCCTCCCCTCTTACCAGCCCAGCTGCTGCAGCACCCCTGAGCAGGGAGGTCCTGGAGTGCTGGGGGAGGGGTGCTGGGTATGCTCAGAGACAACACAGTTTCCCCAAGGCCTGCCTGTTCAGGAGCCTGAGCCCCGGGGCACCTGCAGCCAGCTAGAGGAGGGGAGAGCAGAAGCACATGTTTCTGGTGCTCCATATTTAAAAGCCACCCCCATAACCCTCAGTGCTGTGGGAATAGGTGGGAGTATATGTATCCCTTCCATTGAGTTCCCTCTTTAGCTGCCATGTCAGCCCTTAGCGCTGCTTTTCTGTTGAGTCATGTGTGCTTTGTCCTGGTTGTCCCAGAGTGATGGATACACGTGTGGACTTTGGTGCTCTTCCGCCACTTCCCCATTTTGGGGGTGGGGTGGGGTAGGGAAATTCCCTCCCCTCTTAACAGTATGTCAAGTGTTTTTCTATTACGTTCTGAACATTTAGGAAATTATGAGACTGCATCTTATTTAAATCTTGTTTTATCAGTCCTCCACTGAAACCACACCTGCTGGGCAATGTGGACGTTGACCCTTTATACTAAGTGGGGGTAGAAGCTCAGGACCATTCTGGATGAGAGGGAGAGGGGTACCTAACTACAGGCAGGAGTTGAAATTTATACTTTCCACTCAGTCTCCGCTGACACTGTGGAGAGAGGGGGCCAGGGGAAGACTCCATTGGTCTCTGCTGATACCATCCTGGAGGGGATAGGGAGAGTTACCTGTTGCCACAGCACAGGGGTAGAAATTTAAGCTCCCCACGGGGCTTTCGCTGACACTGTGGGAAGGGTAAGCAATACTTTGTTACTGATTCATGGGAATGAAAGTGCAGGCTCCTCATGTGGTCTCCACCAGTACCACAGGGGTAGAGCAGGAGAGACACCTCATCACTGCTGGGTGTTGGTGAAAGTTCTGCTTCTCCTTTTGGCCTTCTCTAATACCACCACAGTGGGAGTTGAAAGGGACACCTCATATTGCCTGGTGAGGATGGAAATTTAGGTTCCCTGCTTGTCCTTTGCTGACAGTGGTCAAGGGTCCTGTGTTTTTTTCTTCTGGTGTTTTGCTGGAATAGGGCATTTATTGTCAAAAAGGTGTTTTGTTTGTTTTTTTTAAATCAAGCTAGGCTCCCTCTTCCCAGCTCTCTGGCATGGGAGAGCAGGCCTTTCTTGGGGCTTTTTTTTGTTTGTGCCCACTGGTGTTTGTGGGCTGCAGGTAGCTTTAATACGAAGCCTGAGTTATATAGGAAGCAAAAAGAAACCTCAGGTAACTTGTCACCATGTTATCCCTTGAGTCCTGGGGGTTTTTTGCTGGTCTGCCACATTCTTTTCCCATTTCAGAATCTTATGTTTGTTTATATATAATGTCTAGGGTTTATAACTGTACTTAGTGGAGGACATATGTTTACTACGTCTTGTCCAGAACCAGAATTCTAAGTTCCTTTAATAAGGCAGGGAATATAACATTGGTTGAAAACATGTATCATTTGTATATTGTGAAACTAAAACCCACCCCGCAAAACAAAAATACTCAGCAAGCATTTTCTCTTAATTTTAAGATTTTCATGAAAGGACTGCCAGCACTTTCAGGGTTCTCTTGGCAACAAAAATCACAAGGGACATTTAAGTCAACAAGTTTATTAGTGATGCCAGGGTTTTGTTGTTGAAGTCCCTATGCCTTGCCAAATGAAAAACAAGAAAAGCCAGACTGGGGACATTTTGTCAGTCAGCAGAATATCATCTTGAAACCCTGGCACTCTGTGTTACTGAATTTCTTTTCTGGAGCTTAACAGACCTGTAGGTAAGACAAATCTGATCATTCTTCTGCAGTGACGCAACTGTTTGATCCCTGCCCAAAGGATGACCTAAATCACGCTACAGCTCTTTTCCCGTAGGACTAACCTCCTCAATAAAACATAGGTATAAGCTGCAGATTGAAGATGTTTGTCTGCTCGAAACCATGGAAGTAATTTTGTCCCTCAGTTGGTGTGATTTTGGAGAGCATGAATGCAGTAACAATTTGGAGATCAGGAAAGATCCCCGATTATTCAGAAAAAATTGGAACCATTACTATAGAAATGGGCTGTTGGGACTTTTTTTTTCCAACATTGTGATAAATATGCTTATTTTTATCTTACATTTTATTGATGTTATATAGGTACTGTTTTTTAAAAAGAGTATCATGCTACATGCTCTTTAATCTCTTGTTTATTGTATTTACTATATCATGGACATTGTATCATATCAATAAATACAGGTCTACACTAGCATATCACAGTTAACCTAAATGAATCTTTTGCCTGGAATATTGTGCTTTATTGTTTGAGTTAGCATATCTTTGACTACAAATCACAGATTGTGTTTCTTCATTTTGTGAATTGCCAGTTTATATCTATTTTTCTCTTTATGGTGTTCACCTTTTTTCCCCCCTAAGAGCTCTTTATGTATTTACTCTGGGTTTTTCACATATAGTGAAAATGTTTTCTGAAGTTCATTGTTAATTTTTAAACATTGTACATAGTGGATTTTATTATTATTTTTTAAATCCTCACTGGAGGACATTCTTAATTGATTTTAAAGAGGGGAAGGGAGGGAAAAAGAGGGAGAGAAACATTAATGTGAGAGAGAAACATCAATTGTTGCCTTTTGTACACTCCCCAACCAGACTGAACCCGCAACCTAGGCATGTGCCCCAGCTGGGAATTAAACCTGCGATATTTTGGTTTGCAGGTTGACGCCCAACCAACTAAGCCACACAGACCAAGGCCATAGTGGTTTTTTAAATTACAAATTTATAACTTTTATATGGTTATATCTCTCCTTTTTTAATGATTTTCTGATTTTGGTGGTCAATATATGTTCTGAGAATGTATTTAGAGTAACAAAAACACACCTTTTTATTTGCTTTTGCACTAAGTTTTTAAAAAAATTTTTTGAGTGTATGTTTATTAAAGCTGGGGTCAGTGAAACAGGAAGAGCTTAGGAGAGAAGAAACAACAGGAAGGAGCCTAGGCAGGGCTGTTTTGGCTCCCTAGAAAGGTTACAGGAAAGTGAGCCACGCAGAGCTGGGTGGATGCACTGAGAAGCAAAAGTCACAGTGACAGAAGTGAGCTGAGGCGGGGCTCACTAAAAAGTCAGGGAAAAAGGGGCCTTGGAGACAGGGTCAGGGGGTCAGCCTAGGATGAGCTGCTGCTGCCCACTGCTCCCCTGGTTGCAAGTCTCGTGGGGACCCTTACAGTTTAGGAGCCACACACCTGAGAGGGAAGATGCCTGGGAGTGCTGGGTGGGGGTGTGTAGTTTTCTTTCTCATTCTGGATGATAACCAAGGCATTTTGTAATGTGGTTACTTCAGTGTTAGTAACATTATACCTGTCCCTTTGTATTCCTTTTAAAATTGTAGTAAAATAGTATTTATAAACAATTTGTAAATTCTATTTTGAGGTATTCTCATCAACTCAAATTACAAAACCTGAAATCTATTTCATTAAGAAAGAATGTGGCTGTAAATGGAAATGCTAACTTTAATGAGGAAACAAAAGTAATAAAAATATTAACACAAAGTGTTAATATAATGTAATATTCTCAGTATTATATCTTGCAGTTAAAATGTAAAGTATTAGAAACTGCAGCATTATTATTGTATACCTTTCCTGTTATACCTACTTATGAGCAATAATTATAGAAATGATTTTTTTTTTGTCATCCTAAAATGTAGGAATTTCACTACTTTTGTTTTGTCAGCTAGCATCTGTTGTTAGAATGTTGAAGTGTAGTGCTCGCAAATGTGAACTGGTATTTCCAGGCAGTTTGGATTCCCCTCAGTGTCTCCTTAGACTTTATCTATCTTGTAATAATAGCTCAGCTTCCAACAGTAATCTGAAAAGTAGCTCTTTGCACCAGAGCTGATTTTTCTGTTACTGATGTTAAATTGATTCAGTGGGTGCTGTAATTTTTATATCAGAACAGTACTTTTCATTAGTTTGTTTTAAAATTTTCCACATAGCACAAAAATGTAAATAATTAAACCCCCACATTTCTCTCACACTATATGCAACTGGTATTATTACAGCTGCAACCAATTGTAATAGTAGAGTGTGGCCTTCCAGGCATTTTCTATGCTTATACAGCATTTATATATGCAGCATTAATAAATGACAAATCATTGTTTAGCAAGGAGTTTTGTGGTTGGCAAATAAACTGGTACTTTGGGATCAGAAAAGCCTGTGCTGCTGAATTTACCAAAAAATACCCACGCAAGAAAATATCTGAAGAAATGAATTATAAAGGCAAAAATTAGCAACCAAAAAGATGCTCTTTTTAAAGACTATATGCAACTCTCATGTAAACAGTAGTACTGAGCTTCTGTTTATTGTTTGTCATTCAAGGGTGCAACTGGAAACTGATTTGAAGATCGAGAAGGAATGGAGGCAGACTTTGCAGGAAGATCTTCAAAAGGAGAAAGATACCTTATCTCATCTTAGAAATGAGACTCAACAAATCATTAATCTTAAAAAAGTAAATGGTGGTAAAACTTCTAAAATTACATTTTGATAAAAGAGAATCAAATCATAATTTACATTTACACCAAGGAAATAACATACTAATGATCTTTAAAAATAACAGCAAAGATAGTACATGAGTGGGAAGTAGTTGATAATTGATAGAGCAGTTATGAAAGAGCTTTGGACTTACATTTCTGTTTTTTATAAAAAGCTAAAGGATTTGTATTCCTAATTAATGGTATGTATGTAATGTGAAGTTTCTCATTTCTTGCTTATGAATTATATTTTCTGTCTTTTATTGTTTTGAAGGAGTTCCTTAACCTCCAGGATGAAAATCAGCAGCTGAAAAAAACGTATCACGAACAGGAGCAAGCTCTTCAAGAACTTGGCAACAAACTTAGCGAGTAATTTCTTTTTTTTCCTTCAGCTAAATAGTCATTGACTTTTATGAAGGTATGAGGGTGCCAAGCCAAATAGGCAGAAAAGTTTAAATATAGAAAAGAAAGATATGAACTATTAAAAACAAGACCAGACTTAATAGATAGAGAGCAGGATGGCAGCTATCGGCAGGGCGGGTGGTGTGGGGTAGAGGGTGAGGGGATCATGCAAACAGGAAAAAGGGCTCATGGACCTGGACAGCAGTGTGTTGGTTGCAGAAGGGAGGGAGCATAGGGGGATATGAGGTAATGAAAAAATACAATAAAAAACAAAAACTTTAAAGATTAACAAATAAGACTGTAGGTTGGAGTGATTTTATTAAAAGTTTTCACTGTATTAGATCTTAGTTCTAAGTATTTTCTTATGACATGAAAGCTAAGACTGTTAATTCCTTCCAATCAGAATATTCAGGAGTTAATATATTTTTCTCAGAGCAACAGAAGCTAGCTTTTTCAGAGTGTTCTGAGAAGGACCCAACATTGTGAGAAGTGAAGGGTGTAAGTTCATAGTGTCTTTGGTTGGTTCTGTTGCAGTGAAGTGTTGGGTTCCTATGAAGACAAGAAAGAAATGGTGTTCTGCCTCACATATTCCTCCTTGTTCCATAGTCTGTTTTGCCAAGGATGGGATTCCGTGAAGAAGTCTTGAGACCAATTTCCTAGGCCAGAGGAAAGAGTAGTTTACTAAAACCACAAAAGGAAATATCAGCTATCAAAAAGATAACAGTTTTTACTTCTATAAATTCAAAGAACATTTGCATTGCAATTCCTCTAAGCAAGGTTTCAATTTTAATTTGGCATCCCTATATGGACCACTTTGAGCCAGACCCTGTGCTAAGTGCTCATTACCTTGTTTCCCATTTATTCATTTTACTTGTTGAGCTTTTGCTTTGGGCCAGGCACTATTCTAAATGCTAGGGGCCCAGTAGTGAATAATCCCCACAACAAAAAAATAGATTTACATTTATTAAGATCATAGAGGTTTAATATTAAAATAGATTAGAATAGTAAAAGAAGGAGTATGTATTACTTTTTGCTTATCTCTCATTCAATACTAGAGATTTTATAGTTGTATTAAAAGCATGATCTTTCGGCTGTCCAGATAGCTGAATTCAGACTTTTGATTTTTAACTTTAGCCTGGTTCATTGTTTCTCAAAGTTTAGTTTGCATGAAAATTACTGCTCAAGGTCAGATATACCTAACAATCTATACTGAACTTTATGGACTACTTAAGGAATTCTCAAGGGTTATTTTGACTACTAAATTTTTCCCTTGTAAACTGACTACATACCTAATACCTATGTAACTCCATTGTATGAAATGTTTTTCTGAAGGTTGTGGGTTTTTTTACTTAAGAATATGTGTTCGAGGTTTTTCCATATCAGTACATAAAGATACTCCTTAGGATGAACGTGCTATCATTAAAGTGTTCCTAATTTAAAAAGAAAAAACTATAATTTTTTAAATAACTAGTACTGCTGTGAATATTCTTGTTAAGTGTATGTTGATATATCTAGATATACTTTAATGAGTATATTTGAAAAGTAAGTGCCCAGAGGTGATTGCTGGGCCAAACAGAATGTGCTTTAAAACTTTTTTGATTGTGCCAGTTTACCCTCCACCTCCAATGTTAGACCCCCTCCAGATGTAGGGAAGAATGTCTCTTTTTGCCATTCTGATGATTAAAAATATCGATTTATATTTCTTTAACTATGAGCAGGGTTGACATCTATATTTGTGTTCTATTTGCACTTGCAGTTTATTTCCTGAAAACTGCCTGCTCCTGTACTTTGTATATTTTTTGGGTTGAATTGCTCATCTTTTTCTAACGGGGCCTTTGTAAATTAATTGTTATGCAGTGTAAATCTTTTTTACCCTAGTGTGTCATTTGTTTTTGCACTTCATTTATGATGTATGTTTTTTCCTTGCTAATGTTTGAATTCTTTTTTAAACATTTTTAAAAATTTATTGATTTGAGAGAGAGAGGAAGGGGCGGAGAGAAAGAGGAGAGAGAGAAACATCAGTTTTTTGTTCCACTTATTTTATTTATACACCCATTGGTTGATTCTTTTTTTAAAAGAAAGCTTTTATTTATTTATTTTTAGAAAGGGGGAAAGGAGGGAGAAAGAGAGGTAGAGAAACATTGATGCGAGAGAGAAATGTCAACAGGCTGCCTCTCTCACACCCACACCTGGGGACCTGGCCAGCAACCCAGGCATGTGCCCTGACTGGGAATCAAACAAGCGACCTTTTGGTTCACAGGCCGGGCTTAGTCAACTGAGCCACACCAACCAGGGCAAGAATAGTTTTTAGATTTATCATTCCAGATTTGCCTTTTTAACTTATGACTAAATTTAAAAATTAGTGTTCATTAATGTGATTCACAGGAATTAGTATCCCTCTACCATTCACCAACTGTGTGACTTAGGGTCATTCATTGCCTTCTTAATCCCATTTCTCTATTTGAAAACTAGAGTTATAAAATTCCTGCAGTTCTTTTTCTGATTAACTGAAACTAAGTATGTGAAAGCACCTAGCACAGTGCCTTTTCCTCATAGCAGCCAGAATATCAGTTGTTTTGTCTATAAGATGAGCAGGTTGGATCTGAAAATTACTCTTCCATGCTTACATTTTGAACTTGCAATTTTAAATATAAAGGATTAATTTTAATTAGAAAATATTTTTAATAATGCCATATTTGACTCTTCATTTCTTATTTAAGGATCCTTAAGAGAGAATTTTTGATAGAATTTTTAAAGGTTTTAAATGTTTTTCTTCTAAATAAATTTTAATAGTAGATAGACTTTCTGATTGAGGATTAAAGAAATGAAATAAACTTGAACTATTCATATTTGAACAAAACATGGAGCAAACAAAATATTAGGTTGGAATATTCAAAGAAGAGAATCTAATTTATCTGTGTTATAATGATAGTTTTAAAATACATTAAAGATGATAAACAGCTTCTCCCTTATCCTCACCAAGGGTTAAATGCCAACAAGAATAATTTTTAGTTTAGAAAAAAATTACTAGGACTCTCAAAATATAGTATTCTTTGAATGCTATTTTTTGTATAAATAAACTTTTATAGTTTTTTCCCCTCAATGTCAGGGCTTTCAGGATTCTCAGGGACTAGTTATAGATGTTTTCCTATAGTGTCACAATTGATTGTGTCACATTTATTATATTCTCATGTTTCAGGGTATACTTGTGATTATATAATATAATGATGTGGCAGATACTTAGTAAGTGAGTAGTCCTGAGCTTTTCAGGTTATATTGTTAAGTGAAAAGGGCTCGTTATAGAAAATTGTCAATAATGATTCCATTTAAAATACACGCACACTCGTCAACATGTAGAGATTATCATCTCTGGGAAGTAGGATCACAGGTAATTACATATTACTATTTATAATCTGCATGTCCATTAACATTTATTTTCAGAAGAAAAAGTATTAAAACTGAAACTCATAGACACAGACAGCAGTATGGTGGTTATCAGAAGGAATGGGGTGGGGGGTCGTAAGGAGTAAAGGGGGCCAAATACATGGTGACGAAGATGATTTCACTTTGGGTGGTGGGCACAGAATGCAATATGCAGATCCATGCATCATAGAAATGTGCACTTGAAACCTATATGATCTTAGTAACCAATGTCACCCCAATAAATTTAAAAGAAAAAGTATTATTACTATATCCTTAATTTTTCCACTTTTTGCATCGGTTAAACAAATAATATGCATGATGGTAGCGTGTTGCCTTTGGGGTCACACTAGACCAGGGTTTGAATCCTGGCTTCCACAGTTACCACCTCTGTGACCTGTTAAAAGTGACTAAACCTCCTCAGAACTCACTGTCTTCATCGTGAAAGTAGGCTTTTTGAAGATTAAATGAGATTATGCACGAAAGGTTATAGCATGTCTGGCATACCATAAATGATAGCTATTATTAATATTGTCATAACCACATGAAAATATTCTTTAAAAAACAATTTTAATCTTTTACATATTATGTAAAAGCAGTACCTTTCTAATGAATTACTAGATGTTCTATGTTTAAATATATGTACTGAAATTCAGAACTATTTGTAATTTTTTTAGATCAAAACTTAAAATCGAAGATATAAAAGAAGCCAACAAAGCATTGCAGGTGAGTAGAACGTGTTTTTCTCAAGTAGGAAGACACAGATATATGTGAAAGTCTTCAGTAGAAGGTAGAGCCCTATTTAAAACTTACTATTGAGTCCCAGGATTTTAGAGGCAAAAACGCTGAATGGGGAGCCTGGGTGATGCAGATCCAGTTCACTTTGTCCGCTTTCCTATAAAGTGTGGCATGATGAATGGAATTACCTTTGAATTGGAGAATCCTTGAGTTCCTGTGCTAGTCTATTACTTTCTAATTTTTACACCTTCAGTAAGTCACATATCTTCATTGTTTCCGTTTCTGAAATGGGCTTATGATTGTGCATGTGGTTGCTTTGAATATTGGGTAGGTTAAAAGATATGAAAGTCATTGATACAATTTATCGGTATATGGTTCTGAATGTGCCTGGATGCAAGAATCCCTTCTATAGCATAGGAGAAAATATAGTGTCGGAGTACTTCAGTGACAGATGGCTGCTTCTTACACAAGCTACCCATTTAAAAATTTTTATTTATTTATTTTTAGGGAGAGGGGAAGGGATTGAGAAAGGGAGAGAAACATCCATGTGTGAGAGATACATCGATCAGTTACCTCTCATGTGCCCACAACTGGGGACCTGGCTGACAACCCAGGCATGTTCCCTGACTGGGAATCAAACCGGTGACCTTTTGGTTCCCAGGATGGCACTCAGTCCACTGAGCCACACCAGCCAGGGCCCCATTTTGTTTTTTATGAAAGTGTTACAGTAGAATAATTAAAAAAAAAAATAGTGCTAGAAACAAATAATGGTAGCAGTTTCTTGTTCATCTTCTTGTCCCTTATCCACCTTAGTTCCTGCCACCTGAGGGGGGCTACTTTCAATTCTTTTGTTTCTTTGGACATTTATCCACCTATTTGTAGATGATATGCAGTATATACTGTTTGCTCTTAATTTATTTAAGACCTATTTTAGACCTATCTATTACCTGGTTAATGTGCTGGATGAGTTTTGCTAGCTTTCAAAAGTTTTTTTGTGGAATTCATTTAATGTATATTCTTTATTATGACTATTTAAGTATTGTTCTTTGTTGGGCCAAGTAGTATATTGTAATTATATTTTCTTTCTTTAACTACTTTTATTTCATCTGGAGTTAATTGCCTTTTTCTTTTTAAATTCAGCTGTATTTAAACATCATTTTAATATCTCTATAAAATACTTCTTGATAAGAATTTTGCATGTGGTACCCTTTTAAAAATAGCACCATTTTATCCAGTAATATGTTAGTTGTTTTTTTCCTTCCTTCTTGGAGTTCTCTGCTTTCCTCTGCCCCTGTCTTGTCTGGTCACCCCTGCCCTGACACTCCCCTTTGCTGCCATTCTCCGAGTTCCCTTTACTGTTTTCATACAGTGGAGACCCGCAACCCCAGAACTTCTTTCTTGGTTTACTCCCCTGTTTTGGTCAGTGCATCCTTCGGTAGCTTCCTGTAAAGTGGTGAACAAAGATAAGTATTTTAAGAATTTGCACATCTATATATTCCTTTATTTTGCTCTCACTGTAAAAAAATTTTTTTTAAAGATTTATTTTTAGAGAGAGGGGAAGGGAAGGAGAAAGGGATAGAAACGTCAATGTGTGGTTGCCTCTCACTCAGTCCACTGAGCCACACCAGCCAGGGCTGCTCTCACTTCTTAAGGAGATCGGCAGGGGTGTTTGCCTAACTGTCACTATTTAAATTCTCTGAAATTTTTTTCACTGTTAAAGATATCATACAGTACAGCTTTGAAATGCTGGCATACTCTTTGCTTTAGCTTATAAAATAGAACACGTGTGCTCCAATTGCATTCTTCTCCCTATAGTAACAATCTTGCTATTCTGTATGACTAATTGTTGTTTTTTAGTTTTATCATTCATGTCTATCTTTAACAAATTACCTAGATTTCCATATTTTCATATGTATGAAAGTAGATTTACATGTGACATGCTTGCTTTTTTTTTTTGACCAGCTGTTAGGTCTGGAACAGCTGTCCTATAGTTTACCACATGTTGGATTTTATGATTACTTGCTCATAGTAGTCTTAAACTGGTTCTTCTGTGCCCTTACTGCCTGTAAACTGGACGTTAAATCTAGTCTTATGCAACCTGCATTGAAACTTACTTCCGCTACCGTATTTTTAACATTTAGTAGGCTCCTATTTGCTCACTTTTCCTTTTAAAAATAGTACCCTGTTTTATCTCTCAGGATATTCATTTTTTCTTTAAAATTTTCTTTTGCTATTGCCATTCTGTATTTCTTCTGAGTTTGTTTCTTTGAGGTAGCTCAGGCCCAGGTCATTCCTCAAATGTTGAGTAATCCCCCAATTTCAGTAAGACACAACCAACCTTGGATGCCGTGTGTGTGAGACTGTTGGGTGGATTAGGGTGGGTTGTTATAGATGGATAGGCTTCAGCATAGAGAAATCTGTTGCTAGTTAATAGATTTCTAGTTGCTAGTTGGGTACCCTCTCCACATAAATGGTAGTATCAATAGGACTTTTCTCTGGGGCAGTTGAGTTTCTCCAGAAGACGATCCTCTAATATCCTGTCTTGTGGTGGTGGTGGTGGTAGGGGGTGGGGGGTGTTCTGAGTTTAGGTTGGGTAACTGACATTCTGGAAGAGAGGGGAAGGGAAGAAGAAAGAGGGAGGAACATCAATGTGCAAGAGAAACATTGATTGGTTGCCTCTCACACGCCCCCAGTTGGGGACCGGGGCCCAGCCCAAGCTTGTGCCCACACTGGGAATTGAACTGAACTGGCCACCCTTCAGTTTGCAGGCTGGCACCTGATCCACTGAGCTACAACAGCCAGGGCCAGGCTCTTTTTAAAAGGAACATGTGATGAGATCAGAAGCATTGAGGTTTCTTCCTTCTACCCCAGTCTTTTCATTATAAAACTGGCACCATCTATACAAAGTTGCTTTTATAGCGGGGGGGGGGGGGGGGGGGATGCTCTTTCTAGCCAAGATCTTGGTGGTTTATGAATGGATCAAGTTAGAAATTTCAGATACCAAGTTAACTCCCACCTTAAGACTACTAAAGTTTACACAGTAGCTATTAAATGTGTGATTACAGAACCTGAGGGAAATCAATGGCCATGTAAAACTGAATTTAATGTGGTCCTAATGAACTCAAACATCCTATTTCCAAATTCTAAGTTTTATGGGATTACTGTGTATAAAGTATATATGATGCCAAAGTCAAATGCATTTCAGTGAAAATTTATCCTTAAGTGTTGCTGGACTAGATAATATTTAAGGTTCTTTCCTTAAAGAAACTCCCATCAGTAATAGTTTTAAATAAACTTTTTATCATGAAAATATTCGAACATATATAGTTGTAGAGAGTAAAACAAACCATTACCTAGTTTTAGTATTTACCAATATATGGCCAATCTTGTTTTATGTACAACCCACATCCCTTCTCCCTCATTATGATGAAGCAAAGTTCACACAATTAACCTACAACTCTCTCTCTCAAAGGACTCATTTTTGATTCTTTGTATAAATTCCTGTAAAATGTCTTTGGTGGAAAATGTTTAATTTTTAGTTACCAATTTGAGCATTAATAGTTACTTTTTCTCCTACTAGGGACTGGTCTGGTTGAAAGACAAAGAAGCGACACATTGTAAGCTTTGTGAAAAGGAATTCTCACTCTCTAAGAGAAAGGTAAAGGAAATATAAAAGCGAGTCCAAAAGTTTTGGTGCAAATATGCTTTTAACTTTACTCGTTTTTTTCTTTTTTCCCCCTCAAATGAATAGCACCACTGTAGAAACTGTGGAGAAATTTTCTGTAACGCTTGCTCTGACAACGAACTGCCTTTGCCTTCTTCACCAAAGCCAGTACGGGTTTGTGATTCCTGTCACGCGTTGCTGATTCAGAGATGCTCATCTAATTTGCCGTAAGACTCCAGAACTGAATCTTCCTTGTATGAAAGTACCTGTGATGAATGTTATGTAGGAACATGTGCACAACATAATCAGACAGCCTTCTGAAGCAACTTTCAGACAATACTAGTACCAGTTTTGTTTCACATTTCAATTCATGGGAATTAAATTGTATAATTTGGTATTTCCTTCCCACTATTATTCAAAAAGAATTTTCAACAGGGCATGCTTTAAAAGAACTTTAACCAAATTCCTAATTCATGTAATTATCACATAACTCTTAATGACATTGAAAGGCCAGATAGCATAGCTAATACACATCTGCCTTATTTTATAAAGGCCTTCTTAAAAATAGGGCTTCAGATTGTTTTATTCTCCAAGTTGTCGAGTTTATATTTGATGGTGCCTCTAAGTTTTCTTAATGCACTTTAAAGCTTCATGGGTCTCAGAGCAAGACTGGAAACATGTACAACTTTTTACAAGTGTTTATACTCCCAATTCAACAGGTTTTCCATTAGCTTGGTAAGATGTCATCTGTATTTATTTGACCCTTTCCCCCTCCCTTCCTTTGCCTACTTTGCATTAAGGCAGGCCAATGTTTTATCCTATAAAATTTCTTTTGGTCTTCCTCCTCTCTAAAATCAATGTTGTAGTTGCTGATATCCTTTGGATACAGTGGGTTAAAGAGGTTATTTTGAAACAAGTTAAACCATCATCCTTTACCGTGTTACTTGCAGATCTAGTTAACTTTTAAGCATTACATTGCAGTGGTCCACTACTGCAGTATATAGAGTAAAAAATTCTCCATAAATTGAGCACCTCTACGCCAGGGCCAGTTAACAAATGGTCAACCCCGCCACAAAATAACACTTTAACCATTTATAAGCATGAGAGTGAATAAACACTAACCTTGTTACATTGCTTATAGCATATCAAGGATTTAATCTGTAAAGTAAGATACCATTGTACAGTCGCTTGAGTATTACTAGGGAACCTACATTTTTAAAAAAATTAGTATCAGACATGCACTTTATGCCTATGAACCTTTCAAACAATGTCATGTTAGGATAACCTTACATTATTCCTAAAAGCAATTATATGTAGTGAATTTAATCATGACCACCCCCTGCCCCCTACGATGGGGTTACTTACTCTGCAGGATCATTTCCTCAGAGTACTTACTTTCATTAAGCTCAAAAATTATTTTTCTAAATTGCCCAAGTGTGAAACTAGTATTTTACTCAAAGATTTTCTCCATAACTCAGTTTGAGGTCTTCAGTTGGAGCTGACAGATTTTTAGGTGGTCTTTCTTGCTCTGATAGAAATGTCCTCAAGAGATAAATTATATTCTTGAAAACTGTTTTGTATATTGATGGGATGGATTAACATTTTTATGATTGCTGAAAATGCGATTAAGCAAAAAGGAGAATTTTCAAATAGGTGTTTTTTATTACTGTGCATAGAACAAATTTTTAAATGTGATTCCTGCTTAAATTCCAAAGCTGTTTAATCATGGTTTTTAGTGTGTTCCCCCCCCCCCCCGCCCAAATTCTTTCCCATTTAAAACTGATGTATTACCATTGATTTGGGGTTTTTGTAGGCAAGCTTTTATGACAGCAATACAACTTGCTCTATTCAGTTTGGCTCTTTTATAAAAACCATTCGTACTAATTTTGAAATTTATGTTACAAACTTTGAATTTGTACTTTGTGGTTGTGAACCTACTTTTACTTTTCAAGTTAATATCTGCTCTCACAGAAAATATTTATCTTAGTAAACTTCACATAGCATTCCCTCATCTAGCTAGTACTAACACAATAATGCTATCATGGTGCCAAGAAATTGTGATTGTAATTCTTCTACCCTGTAATGTTTTAAAATAAAATGTGAATTTTATAAACCAAAAATTGGAAAACGTAGCCTGCTTTAGAAGGACAACTTTCACTGATAACATTTTATATTTTCACTGCTTCAAGATTTTAATAAAGTACTCCTGGGAAAATAAAAGCACACGTGATCTCTAAAAAAGTATAAGTGGACCCTGGCTGGTGGGGCTCAGCTGGTTGGAGTATCATCCCAAAGATCTAAATAAAGGTCATGGGTTCAATGGGTTCAATTCCAGGTCAGAGCATGTACAAGACAATGTTTCTTTACCCCTTCCTCTCTCTAAAAAAGCAATGAAAGTATGTCCTTGGGCGAGGATTAAAACAAGGGACATGAGACTAATATTTAAATGGTAGTTAAGGGAGTGAGTATAGGCATTAAGATTCATCATTGCTTTAGCAGATAAACTCCATTTAGGCCATCACAGCTACCGTCTCTAAAGCAGAAATCACTCTTTAGGAGTCACTTTGACTAATCTTCAGTTAGACATATTTACTACTTTTGATTTAAAATCAGAAATTGACACAAAGCATTCTAGGACAGACGCCATACTATTATCTCCCACATTGATATTTATTACATTAACATTTCTAGCAAAAACAAATAACAAGTTCAGTAACTGAATTCACATTAACAGGTTTCATTTTGATCCATTAGCCAATTTGGAAAAAAGCCATATTGATCAAAGGATTAAAAGTAAAAAGCACCTTTTCCTTGCTACATATAGTTTTTGTTTTTTTTTTTTAACACAATGGCTCTAAAACTCCAAACAGATAGCAGATGAAAAACCCAACTGTAGGACTATCATTTTAAGACAACATGGACTTCTGTTACATTTTTAAAGTATTTATACAGATATTAAAAAACAACAAAACATATGCTTTAACTATTGGGTTGAAAACTGAAAATACATCTGTGAGAATTATACTCCACAGTAAATACTTTTGTACTGAATTCTCAATTCACTTCTAGAACCTTAACCTAGTCTAAGACATTTTTGAGATAACTTACAACTGTCAGTTTTTGGAAACATTTTTTTGGTACTTCAGTCAAGTGCTGAGGAGATTTTTAATTCTAAAATCTAGGGCTAGAATTTAATGTCCAACATTGCTATCCTTGGGCAACACAATTATGAATATTCAGAAACCCAGATAACTCTCATTTAGATCAACATTTCAGAGCTATGCCTGATAAGTGACATTTGAAAAACACTAATATAGAATTAGCAGAACTTATACTCCTGAAACCATCTAAACTCATCTTTACGTTTTGTATTTACAGTATTGTCCAGGAGAAATTAAAAGTTACACTACTTTTCAAATTCTATTCCAGGTGTCTGCTTATTAAGCCTTGCAGACTATGTAGAGGTGAACCACCATCCTCTACAATCACTGTACTACTACTTGTAGAGCTAATAATAAAATACATCAACCCAAAGCTTATGAAAGCAGCTCATCCTTAGGAGTAACTAGTATATAAAAAGTATCAACATCAGTGGTTTGAATATAAAAATTTATTTTTAAGTCAAAGTATGCAACAAATAAAACCTACAGAAAACAGATTTTCCCATCACAATCTGTTGCTTTACCAAATAATATTTTGAAAACACATTCCTTCAGTCATTATAAAGTTCTTAAAATACAAAAGAAATTAAATCTGTAAGAAAGTCTAGTAGACCAGATGCTGTTGTCAGGACTATTATGTTGGTGGTTATGCTCTAATACATTCCACGCCATCCACCTCCACTCATGCCACCTTGCCCATAGTAACCTCCACTGCCTCCACCACCACGACCTTAGGGAAAAGACATTAAGAATTGTTTAGTACGAGGTATCAATGTAGAAGATAATCTGTATCATTTATGAGGACTAACAAACTGAACCAGAGTAACCAAAGACACTTACCATAACCACCCAGGCCATCAGGGGTCCCATAACCTCCACTGTAATTGTTCCCCATTCCCATTCTTCCAACAGATCCGTAACCACCCTGATTATCTTAAAAAAAAAAAAAAAAAAAAAAAAAAAAGTAAATTTTTTTTGAGGTTGACTGCTAGGTATCTAACTCCACTTACTTAAAAAAACTTTACATACCCATTCCATCTCTGCCATAGCCTCCCATTCCAGAACCTCCCATTCCAGAGCCACCTCCAGGAGTGGAATTCAAGAAGAGTTCAATGTATCGATGTTCTTTAGAAAAAAAGTAACAGAGGAGAAACAATGGATTAAATTTATCAAAGCATAATAAAGGCCAATATTAATCTAAATGTATGCTTACAAATTCCAAGGGGAGTAATAAGATGAATGGTGAACAGGGCTAAAAACCAGATTTCTTTCAAACTGTATAGCCTTAAACAAGTAATATTTGGGGCCTCAGCTTCTTTATCTATAAAAAGAACTGATTCTTTATTTCAGAACCAGCTGGTATACTTCTTAAAAATAAGATTCCAGGCCCAATCAAAGAACTGTTAGAATCTTAAGAGTAGTGTGCAAGAAAACATTTTTAAAAAAAGATTTTATTTATTTACTTTTAGAGAGAGGGGAAGGGAGGGAGGAAGAGAGGGAGAGAAATGTTAACGTGCAGGACATATATCAATTGTCTGCCTCGCACACACCCTGAACTGGGGACCTGGCCTGCAACCTACATATGTGCCCTGACTGGGAATTGAAGCAGCAACCTTTTGGTTCTCAGGCTGGTGCTCAATCCACTGAGTCACACCAGCCAGGGCCAGGAGAACTTTTTACTAAGTACCAAGTGACTAATGTGTACCCAGATTTGGCAATCACTGGCTGAGATGAAATTTAATGGCTTAAAAACTGATTTGATGAATGCAAGAATAACTCACCCAAGTTTATCAATGTATAGGTTAAGAAGTGGTACTAATTGGCAAAAGGCATGGGAACTCAGTCAAGTGCATTTAACATACCTATTTCCCCCTTTAATAACTTTAGCTCTAAATTTGTTTAAGTATTAAGAGTGTGAATGAACACTTCAATAAAAAGCCCCCTAGAGTTGCTGGTTCGATTCCTGGTCAGGGCACATGACTGGGTTGTGGGCCAGAGGCAACTGATTAATGTATCTCTCATACATTGTGGTTTTTCTCCCTCCCTCTAAAAATAAATAAAATCTTAAAAAAAAAAAAAAAAAGAAAAGAAAGAAAGCGGGGGCAGCCACTCCCTAGAAAACTATTAAGGCCTGAACATTTAGAACAAGTTCACACCCACAAAATAAGATAGCATGCCAAGGCTACTACTTACGCATATTATTCTTATCTTTAGACATGGCAGCTACTGCATCTTCATGTGTCACAAACTCTACATCTGCTTCTCCTGTTGCTCTGCCATCAGCTCCAATATCAATGTGCACTCGTATGGGATTTAGTGGTGAGAAGAACTAAAGAGAAGGACCTGTTACTTTTCTATTTATATTACTGAAATTACCACATGCCTTTGTTTTTCCTTCTCCATTAAAACAAACCCTTCTACTGCCTTGTGTTGCAAGGCTAGTAATTTTATCAACTCCAGGGGTTCTAGGAATTTAGGACTATACACACTTAGGAAAACATAGAAATTATTCCCTTTCTAATATAAGGTAGGTAATACTAAATTTTAAAAGAAAAACATTTGTAATCCAGAAAATAGTTTATTCTAAACAGATGAAAAAGTCTCATACCCTACCTCTGAGAAGGAGAATAAGCACCATACCCGCACTCCCAAGAAAGGTATTTGAAACTGGGTGTATGACTCAAAAAAATGGAGTTTGATAAGTCTACCCAAATATATATGGATAGCTCCAAAAATGTATCACTTAGTTCTAATCAGAAGTTAACTAGGTTTAAGTGATCTGAAAAGGCACCTGGAACTTAGGCCAACTGGAGCTAGAGCAAAAATTTTCTTTAAAAGCTAGATAGTAAATACTCTTGGCTTTACAGGCTACTGGGAGCAAACTACTAAGTAAATGAATGTGACTGGATGGCCCATCAGCTGAAGATTGCTGATTCTCCGGCCAGCATGAAACCAACCAGTTTTAAATCAATAGCAGTATCTACTTCCATTACTTTCAGCTTCTGATCATACAGCCCAGAGAGCCAAACCAAACTACTTAAAACTTTTCACTTGTTAACAAATTTATACTTTCACAATTTCTACACAAGAGAAACAATGTTCCAGCCATCACTATTCTATGCTGTTCAGTCAGCTTTTACTGAGCCACCTGGTTAGGGCTTTCACTAAATTTTTAGCTGGACTTTATGAATGGAGCCTTTACTTGTTTGAATCCTATGTAGGTCAGCACACAACAGACACAAAAATATTCATGAACTACTGAAGGTATATAGATCCATCCATCATCCATCCATCCAATATATATTTTCACCTTAAAGGGATTCTGATATTAAAGCTATAAAGATGAGAACATTAAGAATGCTTCAAAATGTAGATACCAGGATTAGTATAAAACCACTAATTACTTAATTACAAAAATTACTCACATTAGCAATGTCATTTTCAGTTGCACGAAAAGGCAGTCCTCTCATATGTACAAAATGACCACCATGAAAACCTGAACTTGCATCACCAGCTCCACCATAGCCATGTCCTCCCATGCCTAAAGAAACATTTGCAGGTTATAAACTGATACACGTAGAAAAGCACTTTAACGGTTCTTCCCTATACATGTATTTTCCTATTCACACCGTTTTGACAAGCTCAAGAGATGTAACACTTATAATTGTTCTAATCCTCAAATGGAGAATTTACCACTAAGTATACATCCATATAAGGCCCTATGTAGCATGAACTAAAATATGCCCCAGCTGACTTTATGTTAAGTCATCTATACTATAACTAAGTGGTTGTAAAGCAAATACCAAAATTCACCTAAAACGAGTATGTTTTCAACATTGAGTTTACCTCTTCCATCTCTCATTCTGTCATCAAAGCCATCATTTCCATAGCCATAATTATTATAGCCACCATAGTCATCAAAACCTCCATAACCTGTGTAATTCGAGAAATACATGAATATACTTTAAAGAGATAAATTTTATAATGTAGTTTACAAAAGCATACTTTGTGGTAAGCAGTTTGGTTAATCATTACAAGTTTGCAACTCCCAACATGTGAAAACAGCAGTTAACACTTGGTAGAAATTAAAAACTTCAGAAGAATACATTTAGATATCAAAATTAATCCCCCCCCCCCCCCGTTATCAAACAGAAAATGTCAAAACATACCAATACCTTCATTTTAATTTCTGTGTATGTCATTTAGGGGCCAATATGTGCATCAATCAAGTCCCATAGCTGGCCATGGGAACTCACATTTTCATGAACAGGTTTTAAAACCTAGCAGGTACTGAAATTACTGCCATTTCTATATTTCTTGACAAAGTGTCAGGAACATTAAGAAAATGACAACAGAACCTTTGTTCATTAGATACACATACCACCATCATATCCATCACCTCCTCGTCGCATTCTGTCATACATACTTCCACGCCCAGCTCCATAATAACCCCCTCTTCCTCCTATTGGTCTATCATATGGTCCTGGTCGCTGGCCCAGCAATCTTCTTGGTGGATCATAAAATCCTTTGATTTCACTCCTGCTACTTCTGAAGATCTCAATATACCTATTTAAAAATGGTTTAAGGTACAGGTTTCAGCGTAAATGTATTAGAGTAAATAAGATATTGGGCAAAATGCAGTACGTTTTTCTACATCCAGATACATAACCCAATTTAAATTGCCTAAACACACCATAAAGTTAACATTTTTTACACCTTCAAACTTAAATAATTAATATTTAAGTTTTACATATACAAGTTAGTCATTTGAAATATATATTTTAGCTTTTCTTTAAGTACATGATAGGTGTTTAGAGAAAATAGTTGATTACACAAAAACATTTATCAAAACATCCTACAGAGAAATGGAAACAATCTAATTTTAATTTAATCAAACTATTAGTATTAATTCCCCACCCAAATCTGTAGTTTCCAAGTTAAATTTAGATAATTATCAATTCTTTTAAAACTACCCCAGAAAAATGTTACTGTTACCCCCCCACTTAAGCAATAGTGACCCACAACCCCCAAAAATAAAAATTTAACACCATCCCAAACTCTCCATCCCCACCTGTGCCCTATTCTTTCCTTGTGTTTCCCCAGAGCATTTTCTGCTATCTCCTTTGAAGCAAACTGCACGAAGGCCTCCCCTGTGCTTCTCCCCTGGTAGTCCATCGTCAATGTTATCCCATTTGGCACGATTTCCAACCCTTTAACCCAAGGACAAATAACCCCATCAAGGGGAACAGTGTTAAAGGCTGAAACATTCCCATCTGAATCAAATATTTAAAACAAGTCTAAACAAAACAAAACAAAAAATGCTTAGTTCCCCATCACCCCATAATACAAATGGAAGTTTTTTTCAAATATTGGATTACATAATTATTTTTGCGACCAGTGTCTTTTTTAAAATTATACACTCTAAAAGCCCACCTATATTACATTAAAAAAGCTCAAATCAAATTTAACTATGTTCCATATACTAATTCACGGTTCATTTCATCACACATATTACTCAATTAAGTTTTTTGCACAGTAGTTAGGTTTTACATATTCTACACATTCTGTATGGAATATTAACTGGAGCAAGTTTCGTAACTTTATACATTAACCAAGATATCACACTCAAATTAAAAAGTCCCCAAGCAACTGGGTTTTGCAAATTAAAAACTGAGTAATATAATGTAAAATTAAAATACTACTAAACTTTGACTAATACTAGAGGTACCTTGAAAGAACTGAACTATTTCCTCTTTGCTGCAACCAAATGGCAATCCACGAAGTCGTACTGTCCCATCACTAGCGTCATTTGGACCATTATGTTTCATAACCCAATCCATCTCAATACCGTTTGATTTAAACGCTATAAAAAAAATAAACAAGCACATAAAGCAGTCAATCAAAATATACTCATCAGAGGTACTGAAGAAACACCTCTTCAGTGGTGCACAACAGGAAATGTAACATACAGCTCAGTGACTCCAGTGACAATGCTACACAATACGATGGCAAACCACCTTTCTGTTTTGAGGTAGGCAAAAGGGGGGGGGAGGAAGGGCAGTGAAACCTGACCTCTCCCCCCACAAAAAAGTACTGAATTTCTAAGGAGCAAACATATACTGCTTAATTTTAAGAAAGCTTACATAATTCCTCTTAAGTCTTCAAACACTTCCTACTTCTCAACCCTGTCATTTACCATCAACTCCGCCTCTTCTTCATCTCTCAAATTTTCATTCATATTTTCCAGGTTTTATTATTCACTTGTACAGTTTTGCAAATTCTTTTAAACTTAACCACTCAAAAGTATGCATATAGTACCACCACCCACTCACAGTAAGCCAAAGTCAAAAGAACAAGTACTACTTTGATGTTGGAAGACATATCACAAAAAAATGTACATTTATCAGATGCACTATAATTCTGAACATAACAAACTGTTTTTTTTGGGGGGGGGGATTTTTTATCACTATTTAAACTAAATCTGATTCAAATACTCCACACCAAGGGTTAAGGACTAAAATTAGGTTGAATTTTAAGAATGGAGGTAAAAAGGCATTTCTGACAGTATCAGTGTTTTTTGAAGCCATCCATTTTGGAAGTTACTGGAGATAAGATATTAAAAACCAAGACACAAATTTTTTAAAATGACAATACCTTCACATTCAAAAAGTATTAGAGAGTATAATGAGGCCCTCTTTCCCCTCCAAAATGAACCCACCACCCTGTTCCCTTCCCAAGACATCCATCCTTCCTTTTAAGATACCAGAACACTTCAAAAAGGTTAATGCAGAAGTCCTTCAGCTGCAGAAACTTACCAGAGCTTACAAATTTCATTATGCAGCTGTAGGAATCCTACTCACCTGATTTATTTCAAAACCTTCCCTCACCACCTCCTCCCCTGTAAATAAAACAATTTGTTCACTTGATTCCTTTATGCTCAAGAATATTTCATATAAACAATATTCACTAATATTTAATTTCACGATTGAATTATCAGTGCAACTGTTAGGGGCAGCATCTGCAAAGAATAAAATGTTTCCCCCTAGATACCCATTTAAAAGCATTTAAAAGTAAGCTAAGTGTAGAAATTTCCAAATGTGGATATAAATCAAATCATCTCTGCATATGAATCACCTCTAGTACCTGTTGGTTTTTTTTAAAACCAAGAATCCTAGGTGTCACTTTAGAAAGATCCCAAATGGCAAGGATATGCATTTTTATCTGACATTACAACTAAGTCTCATGCACACAAATAACTAGTATGAACTTTTAAGAGAAACTGGGTTTGAGTCCCTGCTCTGTCACTCACTGGCTACTTAATTTAAGCAAATTACTTAGTTGCTGTCTCCAACTATAAAACACAACAGTGGTGCTTATACCTCACTGGACCATTTTAAGAATCCTTCAGTGCCTGGTCTGCAGCATGGTAACCACTCAATCAACAGTGGCCATTGTTGGATTTTACGGGGCCCTGCAGAACTAGTGAAATGTACCACTAACAAAATAACTGAACCTTAAAAGACAATAGGAAATAAAACTGTCACAAGCTTCCATGTTTCCTTAGAAACTGTCTAAAGCACAGAGGGAAAAAAAGAGGGTTTCTTTAAAATGCTTACTGTAATATATGTATATTTAGCTAGATGATTTAAAAATACTGTTCCAGTAGCCCTGAAAGCAGCCCCTAAAACTGTTTGGGGAACAAAGTTGAAAGACATTTTGAAGATCTACCATTTTCTTAAATTTTTAAGAAAATAGCACTAACCTGAGGAATAGCTGTTTCCCACAAAAGATGTTAAGAACAAAGTAAGGGAAAGTGGAGAAGATCTAACATCACATGCTACTGCCTCACAAAAAACTTAAAAACTTTGCAAAGCCAATCTGTTGTGAAGCCTTGGCCCCGTAGCCGAGCTGGTTAGAGCATCACCCCAATGTGCCAAGGTTGCGGATTTGATTTCTGCTCAGGGCACATACAAGAATCAACCAGTGAATGCATAAATAAGTGGAATAACAAAAATTAAGGTCTCTCTCCCCCTAAAAATCAGTTAAGTAAAAATTAAAAAATAGGTATTAATGTGGTGCTTTTTATAACATTTAGCACATGTCAATTTGAAGATACCATTTTGGGAACAGATTACTATAAGAATTCGCAAGCAAACTAGTTTTGACTTTCTGATCAGCCTATACCAATGAGATCTATATAAAAACAACGAAGTACTACCTTTATTTAAAAAAAACAAAACACAAAAACGTAAACACAATTTTAAATTGTGGAAAAGTTAACCAGATTTGGAAGAAACTCTTAATAGGGCAATTCTCCATCCCACATGCACTAAGCATACACAATAAAAAAAAGAAAGCACATTCAGCCTGACTGGTGTGGATCAGTGGGATGGGTACTGTCAATTCCCAGTCAGGGCACATGCCTGGGTTGTGGGCCAGGTCTTTCAAACAACTATGTTTCTCTCTCTTCCTCTCTAAAAATAAATAAAAATTAAAAAATTATTTAATAAAAGCACTCTGTTATTTCTTCAAAACCCCAAATTTGGGTCTAGAATTCTACTTACAAAACAAAACCAAGACGAACTCTAAAGGCATACAAAAAGACAATCTGCTTTAGTACCTTACTAAAGTGGTCTCAGAAACTACCCAATTTGTACTAGTTATTCAGGATAATCTAGCTCACTTTTCTTTGCAACAGCATTATGGCTAATCATAATTGTGTTTAAAAATTTCCAAGTGTTAACACCAATGAAAAATACCAGTAGTTGAAATTATTAGGATTTAAGTCTGTTCTGCATGAGACTTTAGCTTGTCAGAAAAAGCATCTAACAGAGGCCAAATGAAACAGAATTCCTGTATTGCAGAGATTATAACATCTTTTAAAGTATACGTAAAGGGTTTGATGCATGAATAAATAACTGTCTAAATGATAGCCCACTGGTCCTAAAAAATGAGAACGAACTCCACATTTTGGCAAAAAATTGGTGATATGTTTAAAATGGAAATTTTAAATTATTCTTTCCAATGTGTTTGTTCAATTTTAAATTAAAAAAGACACACCACTAATGGCTAAAGGATTATGAATGATTTCTTTTCCAAAGTTACCACATTCAGTTGGTTGTTTACTAATATGAGGCCACCAAAAATGAACATAGTTAATTAAAAATATAGAGACAATTACATGGATTTGCAGACTATGACGCAGACAAGGGCAGAGAAAAAGATTTCCAGGGCAATCCACTTAGAAAAGCTGTTATATCACAGATGTACTACCGTCTGCCTGTCATTTAAAGCTGGAAATGTAGATAAGGGACTTCTTGTAAAGATTGGTATGAAATTATCGGAAACTCTTATTCTGAGGCTTTGCTTGTCTCTTTCCTACCGTCGTCCTCAGCGAAAATTACCCACCCAGTTCTCCTGTGTTCTAAGGACCAAAAATCATCACACCGAATGCACTGCGCTTTCAGTTTGTCTTTCTGTTGAGTAGGCCTATGTTTTTGGTCAAAACATTACGGTAGCCACACACTACATAAAAAACATGCTTAGCTACCAAAAACCCCAACCCCAGTTGTATTTTAAAGTATTTTATACAGCACAACGCCAAGAATCTTCGCACAGTAACTCAATTCCCACACACACACTTTCGTCACCACTGGTTGTTTTAACTTTTTCCCAAATGCAAAACGCCTACTTCAGTTCTAACTCGGTATGCGCCAAACTACACAGAACTATTGCTATACCACCCACCCCGCCCCCAAGTTCAATAAGCTGTGTAACAGTTCACTGGGCCCAGACGACCTACTTGAAACATGCCCATTTCACATTCCTATTTGATAAGTCACCCACTTTTCTGTTTACAATTACCCACAAAGTCTTTACGTTCAAGCGTAAAAAAAACCCAAAACCACACAACAAAAAACCCTTTGGAAAATGAGTACGTACTCTTTTCGAAGTTCCAAACCTGGAATATAAGGGCCGTCTAAGCGTCCTTTATTCCTCCCCGGAGACTTTTCGTTTATCTAGCTGCCCTGGAGACCAGAGAGCCAGGGAGAGTACGCCCCTTCCCCCCCCCGCCTCCCCGTCCGGCAGCCAAGCCTGGCTTAAAAACCTTAGCCACCGGGCGGCGGAGTTACAAAGGAAGACCTCTGCCTGCCTCCTTTGTCCTGGATTTGGGAGTTGAGCGCCTTCGTCGCCATTGGCTTTCCTCCCCCAGCTCCAGCCTCTCTCATCTTGAAAATCTGCGTCAGAAGTCACTCGCAGTCCCGCCAGCCCAGGTATCGCAGCCGAGACTGCGGAGGACGGGAGGCCGCGGTGGGAGGCCAGGCCCATCCAGCGCCATTTCCATCGGGAGCGCGCCCGTCAGCCCAGATTCCACCCCCCCTCCCCGCGCCCAACTGCCCAGCGGTTCCCAGCTCGCTTCGTTCCCCACCCTCATCTCCGCCAGGGCGCTCTGACCACCCTTCGGCCTTCTAAAGCAGTTTTCGGAAACTGAGGGGCAAAAAGTAGAGAGAGAGGAAGGCGGGAAGCCGAGGCGGCCGCGCCACCGTACCCAAAATGGCGGAGGCCAAACCAGCAGGGAAAGGAGAAATGCTGGATGACCCCCCGCTTCGGGCCTCGGCTTCACTCACTTAATTTCACATTAGCATGTCCTCCCCCCGACATGCCGCCCTCCCCGTGAAGTGGGAGATCGCCTGGCAGGCGTAGCTTGGCCGCTTCCAAGCGGCGACCTCCACACTTCCCCCCCACCCCCTCCCAGTCTCTTGCGTCCTTCTCCCGACTCCGCTCACGAAACCACCAGCCCAACCTACCCCCTTTTACTTCAGATACCCTGTCAAACGACAGCAGCGCCGACTCCGGTGCTTGCGGGGTTCGGTCCAGAGGAAGAAGTCGCTCGCCTAGTGTAGCGCTCCCCACAACGGTTCTTCCAACCGTCTCCGGCGGGGAGAACCGCTTAGGGAGCTGCGCAGCAGAGCGAATGGCTTGGGGGGATGGGAGAGAGCGAACGAGGAGGGGTGGGTGGAGCGAGAGCAACCAGAACCGGCCGGCCCCGTTCTCGCGAGACGATAGTCGAGGCCACTTTGGCGCGGGCGACAAGTAGTACTCTTGCGCGCTGGTTAGGTGACTATTTGATGGAGAGATCCCTAAGCTGGTCCAGTTAGAGAAAACAGCGGAGAGTTCCTCCCTCCTTGCCTACTATACAACCATCAAGGTCTCAGAGCTCACATTCTGGCCTCTCTTGGAGGGTGAGTGGTAATAGTGGTCCTGCCAACGTGTTTTGAAGGAACAGTAGTGTCATAGTTTGGAAGAGTTCTCCGATACTCTGCCCCTCCACGAACAAATTCCATAAAGGCCCCGCCCTTACCCTAGCGTCACCTGCGTGGAAAAAGCGCCACGTGGTTGTGCCGCCAAACGGAACATTTTCCTTGTCCACCATGTTTGCATTATGCAGTAGATATAGCAGCTTTTCAACGCTGGGGAGATTCAGATGTCCACTAGCCCTGATTTTGGCCCTTGAGCTGGGGCTCCTTCCTTTGGCTCTGGTGCTGTCGGCACCGTCGTTCCCCAGTGGGTCTCGTCGAGGGGGTGGGGAGGCGGGAGAGGCTTCTTGATTGATTTCCTCCCTACCCGCGTTTCCCTACAAATCGTACCTCGCTCTCTGCTCTCGCCTTCTCATTCCTCTTGCCTTTCATGTTTCGCACTTTATAACCTGATTGACCGATTAGCTCCTCACGGCGGACTTAGGGTTGTTTTTCTAAATAGATCTTTGCATCTTTCAAAATTGCACGTACCAGTGACAGTAAGTTTTTTTCCCCCCCCCTACTTTCATACCACCAAGGTTCCTAGCGACACCTAATGGCCTTTTTTTTTTTTTTTTAAATTAAAGAAATGCAGACTGAATTTCTGGGAAGGGTGGAGGGCATTCCTGGTAAAGAGATTAACGCAAGTGACGGTCCAAACGTAGGAAGGGACGTGAAGAGACGGAGAGAAGGAAATGAGTATGAGCGCACGGTTGTTCCTGTAGGAAGTGTCGGTGAAACTAGCTCCTAGAGAACTTCAGTATCCAGTCAGACTGTGTAGTACGGGCATTGGGAAACTCGTAGAGGGTGGGATAGGGGCGCAAGGAGTGCTTGCAGCAAAGAAGCTTTAATAATTTTTTCCCCCATGAGATCTGGATTGTGTAGAGTGGACACAGGAAGCCAGTTACCTTCAGTTTCCTTATATTTAATGGCTTCGGTTACCTTATACGTGTTTCATGCCTTTATTTCATCCTCTCATCCTCAAACCTGCGTGGGACAACATTCTCATTCTCCTTCTCATATTCTCTCTCTCTGTCTCTCTCCACCACTTCTCTCTCTCTCCCTGTAGCATGGCTGCAGAAATGATGACCGGTGGTTAACCTTTACTCTTCTCTCCTAAGTTGCAAGGGCCCCCTCCTTTTGCCTTTTAGCTTGTGTCCTGATGCCCATTTCTTCTATGGTGTAGTACCTTCTACCTCTGACTTTTAAAAGAAATTTTCTCTTATAGTTTGGGGGTGGGGGGGAAAAAGACAAGTGTGAGACAGTAAGAATTGGTTAAGCTGTAGTGCTTGTAGTGCCTTCAGCCCACTCCTTCAAAATACCCCTCAGAAAAGGGGAAAGTTACAGTGTGGTATTCATTACTAGAGACAAAAACAAAACCAGGATAGTATATTAATAATAACTCACATTTATTGAGAATGTGCTTGAGCTAGGTGCTGTGCTCAATTCTCTGACTCTCTACAACTGTGAAATACAGTAATTATTATCCTCAATTTACAGAAAAGGTGCCTGAATTTTAGAAAAGTGGGGAAAAAATTGCCCAAGGTCATACATCTAGTTGCAGAAGCTAGCATTTGAACTCAAAAGATTTTACACCAGACTCCAGGGTCTTAAACAAACATCATTTGTAGGCAAACTTAAGTTATTTTCCTGGAACAGACACTGAAATTACCACCTCAGGAGACCTGCAGTTAACAATTCATTGGCTGGAGACTTTTGAACATGCCTGAAACTTGATGTTCTGGTGTTGCTGACACTCAGAGCACCCCCAACCTTTTTAAAATAATTGTATTAGTAAGACTCCAAGATCTCACACCTCAGATGGAATTCTTTCCTCATTTCAAGTCACTTTCCTACTTCATCCTTTCAGTCTTTCCATCTGATTTGGTAGGTGGAATTCTGTAATCCCTTCCACCCTTGCCTGAATTCGTATAATTTATTTACTGTCTGGTTGAGTTTGGCATTCTTTCCACATACTATTTTGTGTGGTTATGTGCCACAACCCTAAAAGCATTGTAATGACTTTCTACCACCACACCTTGATGTTTTCTTTGGCCATAATTTCCTTGTATTGTGCATTCTGCTGTTTGCCATTGTGAATGCTTAGAAAGAACTTGAAATTAGTACGTATATTCCTTCTGCTTTTTTATTATAGCAAGTAGGAAGTTTTGAGTTTTTAAAAAAGTTCACTATGTAGGGGTAAACATAATTTTTATTTGACTATTATTTTTCTTTAAAAAAAAAGGTATCAACTCATTCCCATTTGCAAGTTGAATCCTGTAAGTAAGGCTTGGTGAGACAGGCTCAGCACTGCTCCCGAGATCCCTTCAGAATTGTTTCCAGACGGATCTCGGTGGAATTGTTTCCATAGAGATGGTTAGCTCTAAGGGCTCCCAACGACTTTGGGGATTTTTTTTTTTCCTCTTTGTCTTCCATTCAGTCATTTCAGTGCTTTCCTATTAGCATAGAGATCAGAAGAACCCTGGAGAGGATCTTGTTAGAGGCCATAATGAGAGAAAAGATGAAAAAGGAGAAGGAAATACTAGTACCCACACCACCCAGGGGAAAACAAGACAGCAAACACGTGATCATGTATTACACCATAATGAGAGGAAAATTCCATGCAGAGCCTGAGAAAAAGAAATTCAGAAATCGAAAGAAATTGCACTTCTGGCAGAGGGAAGGCATATTAACTAAAAATTGGTTAAGATAGTTGTACACATACCCCCAAATGACATTCTAAACTAACATAAAAACTGGATTATCATCTTTTTGCCTATATGAAAAGTATATGAACTAAACATAGCAAAACTTCTAAGTTTCTAGGAGTGTGTCTAATTAAGGTAATGAATACCTTTTGAATACTAAGTCTGTTTTACTAACATTTTGTGAAATGCTTGTTCTTAGATTTATATTTCATATAGGAGTTCTGTTCAGAAAGTATCCAGCCATGCAATATGAAAAAGATTTTTTGAAGAAGATACAAGATACAAGAAACATTGTACATAGGACAATGACATCTCAAGTCCTCTTTTAAAGGAGGCACCTTGGGACCTCACACAGTTCTTCCAATTGCCATCAGCTGCCCTGTTACATTTTCCTGAATATCATCGATGATCTGAAATCTCTTTCCTTTCAAAGGTGATTTTAGTTTTGGGAAAAGCCAGAAGTCTCAGGGCACCAATTCTGGGCTGTAGGTGGGCTGAGTCACCTGGGTGATTAGATATTTCGCCAAGAAATTCTGCGTGAAATGTGATACATGAGCAGGCATGTTGTTGTGATGAAGCTGCCAATGACCAGTTGCTTATAGCTGCAGCCTTCTGAATCATCCAAATAGTTTCTGCGGAGGAATGTTCAAGCTTAATAATACAAAATTTGATGCAGATTTGGTGCTCTCCTGGCTCAGTCATTTTGAATATGATGGCCACACAGTACACATTCTCACTCAACTGGCGTCTACTGTCCCCACTGACTAGTACAGTGAAGTTGTCATAGTTCACACATGGGCATTCCAGTCCACTTTCCTTGGCTGCGAGGTCATACTGATGTCACACAAACCATTCTTGTTAAATTAACAATGGCGGGACTTCTTCAAGACAGACCCTGTATCGTCTTTATTTTAATTTTTATTAATAGATCTTTTATTGATTATGCTGTTACGGTTGTCCCATTGTTTTCTCCCTTTTAGTCCCCTCTACCGTGTACTGCCTCTCCTCTCAGCATCCCCCCCCCCACCATTTAGTTCATGTCCATGGGTCGTACACATAAGTTCTTCGGCTTCTCTATTTCCTATACTATTTGTAACCTCCCCTTGCCTATCTTCTACCTGCTGTTTATGCTGCTTATTCTCTGTACCTTTACCCCCATTCTTCCTCTGCCTCGATCTCCGTTTCTATGATTCTGTTCCTGTTCTAGTTGTTTGCTTAGTTTGTTTGTTTTTAGGTTCAGTTGTTGATAGTTGTGAGTTGGTTGTCATTTTACTGTTTATAGTTTTTGATCATCTTATTTTTCTTAGATAAGTCCCTTTAACATTTCATATAGTAAGTGCTTAGTGATGATGAACTCCTTTAACTTGACCTTATCTGGGAAGCACTTTATCTGCCCTTCCATTCTAAATGATAGCTTTGCTGGATAGAGTAATCTTGAATGTAGGTCCTTGTCTTTCATGACTTTGAATACTTCTTTCCAGCCCCTTCTTGCCTGCAAGGTTTCTTTTGAAGAATCAGCTGATAGTCTTATGGGAACTCCTTTGTAGGTAACTGTCTCCTTTTCTCTTGCTGCTTTTAAGATTCTCTCTTTATCTTTCATCTTGGGTAATGTCATTATGATGTGCCTTGGTGTGTGCTTCCTTGGGTCCAACTTCTTTGGGACTCTGAGCTTCCTGGATCTCTTGGAAGTCAATTTCCTTGGCCAAATTGGGGAAGTTTTCCTTAATTATTTTTTCAAATAAGTTTTTAATTTCTTGCTTTTCTTCTTCTCCTTTTGGCACCCCAATGATTCGGATGTTGGAACATTTACAGTTGTTCCAGAGGTTCCTAAACCTTTCCTCATTTTTTTTGAATTCTTGTTTCTTCATTCTGTTCTGGTTGAATGTTTATCTCTTCCTTCTGCTCCCAAACGTTGATTGGAGTTCTGGTTTCCTTCCCTTTACTGTTGGTTCCCTGTATATTTTTCTTTATTTCACTTTGCATAGCCTTCACTTTTTCCTCCATTTTTCGACCATACTCAACCAATTCTGTGAGCATCCTGATTACCAGTGTTTTGAACTGTGCATCTGATTGGTAGGCTCTCTGTTCATCGCTTAGTTCTATTTTTGGAACTTTGATCTGTTCTTTCACTTGGGCTATATTTCTTTGTGTCAGCCCTCCTGTTATGTTGGGAGGGGCAGAGCCTTAGGTATTTTCCAGGGTGGGGCACCCAGGTCGCTGAGTTGTGATGCTGTGTGTGTGGGAGGGGCCGAGAGGGAACAATGCTGCTTGCTTGGCTCTCCACCAGCTTTCAGTTGCTTCCCCTGCTTCCTACAAGCAGATTAGTCCCTTCTAGTGCTGATTCCCTGGTTGGTGGGTTTGAGTACGTTCTAAGACCCTATGGGTCTCTCCAATGGACTCTCCTGTGAGGCTGGGAGTTTCTCCTTCAGCCTCAACTGCCACAGGTAAACACCTCCAGAGGTTTTGAGGCTTTCTTTTCCTGCACTGGAACCCTGGGTTGGGTGGTCTGTTTTGCTCCCTATCTGTTCCTCCTGGTTTATCTGCATGCAGATGTGTGACTGCCTGATCTACCAGCCATGGTCTCTCCCTCCCGGTCCACCAGCTGCCACCTTGCCACACATCCTCTCCATCCTGGCTGTCCGACTCTGCCCCTCCTACCTAGGTCTGGATGAATGTTTCTTCTTTAGCTCCTTGGTTGTCAGACTTCCATACAGTTTGATTTTCTAGCAGTTCTGGTTATTTTTTGTTTTTAAATTTGTTGTTGCTCTTCTTTTGGTTGTGCGAGGCGGCAAAGTGTATCTACCTATGCCTCCATCTTGGCTGGGAGTCTCTACTATCTTTAGAAGTGATCTTCCTTGTCATGATTCAAAATTATTTCTCAAGAGAAGGCTTAATTATTCAGTTAACATTCTTAATGCTTTTTTGTTTTTTTAAGTCATATTAAAAGTTCATCTGGGAGTAGAGAAATTCAAAGGTCTCATCCAATTTTAATAATTATACACTACGTAAGCAAATGGGAATTTAAAAGGAAGAAAGAACCTAACACATTCTTTCTCTAATTTTTGAAAATAATTAAAATTACTGAACAGTCTTTCTGTTCCAGTGGACTGATATGAAGAACATGGAAAACAGCTACAAATGATAGCGACTTAAGGAATTAAAATCAAATTATTGTACTGCTTTTAATGTGTCATAAGCACATTAATAGCTTAGAAAGCAGCACAGATAATAGAATAACAGGCCATTTCCCACCCTCCCACCCACATGATTTTAAGCATCTTACTGGCAGATAAAAATACAAGTTTCATTATATATGTATGTATGCCTCTGAGTATAGAAAATCATCTCACATTTACAACATACATATATAGATATACACAGGCACAAAAAACAGTTGGAGGTCTTTTACAATTTATATGTTCTTGACAAGTCAAGTTCCAAATGACCTTCCTGCTTTTAAAATAAGGACAGCCATTTTTAATACTGCAGAGAATTGGGTTGGCACCTAAATGACATTATAGATTGACTATTTATCTAAATCCTCTTTTTGAAGCTTTCAATTAAATGTGTTTTCCACTCATTCTGCCTAATTTTATAACCAGGTATTTCTAATTGTGCATACAAAAATTAATTTAGAAGTATCAAAGAATCCTCATCTTGGCCATCTTAGTTATAAACAGGAGGCTGACTGTGGTGGGCCTTGTTGGCTTGGGAAGCATGATTTCCCATGTTAATTCTGAGCTCTAAAGAGTCTGAACAAATTTCTAGAGAAAACCAGCCCTAACATGCATGTCTCCAGGTGAGCTACATGTGTTAGATATCTCTGTAGGACTGTTTTAAGCCCCAGAGGACATTTTTCCTCAGGCAACCCCATAAAGATTCATAGTTACGTAAGAATATCTGAGCAAGGGCCAGGGAGAGTTTACTGGATGCTGCTAAAACAACCACACTCTCCAAAGCGCATGCTTCTCTCACTGGCCTCTCTCAGGGTGAACCCGTTCTAGGGCCCCCTGCCATTCTCCCTGGTGCTCCTGCCACCTTCTTTTGGACTGACTGCATTAGTGCACTGGATGCCTCATGGCACCCATCTCCACCATTCTGGATCTGGGATCTGAAACAGCTGTTGTCACCTCATTTGCTGTTTGGGTTGGGGAAGCAAGTATCCTTTCTCTTTCGGAGTTAAAAAGAGTTGAGTCACTCATTTAACCAGCAATCCAATTAAAAAACTGAATTAAAACCAGGCAACCCAGTTTTTCCCCACTGGGTTATCTCAACCCTTATCCACCTTGAAGATTTTCTAAGAACAGCTCAGATAAAGTCACGGCTTGCTACTTAAAACAAGGAGGACTGAAATTCCAAGAAAGACTCATCCAAGTTATTTGATGCAAAGTGGGAAGCTGGTAGGGCACAATAGGCCCTTGATTGTACCTAGTACTGGGTCCGGGTCTGCAGAGTGGTCTTGGGTGGGCTTTAGAATCCTGCCTACTACACCAAGTAAATGTTGATGTAAGAAACATCCAAACCTGTAGAGAATTTTTATGAGTTCATTTGAGCCAAACTGATGATATACTCCAGCGAGCAAGATCTCAAATGCTCCCTGGCTTTTGTTTTTGGGTTGATAATCTATCTTAAATTAGATAATTTTGGCTGAAGTTGGGAGGAGGGATATTGAGAGGAGGACAAAGAAAAGACTAGAGGGTCCAACAGAGCTGATGAGCAGTTAAACTGGAACAGTGGTATTAGGAATAGATATAAGATGTTTTTGAGAAATATTTAGGAGTTCTTTTCAGCAAGATTTAGTGGTTGATTAGAGGGGCTATGGATGGGTGACTTAAAAGAAGTCAAGGATGAATTATTTTTGGTTTAGGGTTGGATGGTGGGGGCAGTAACTGACATAGGAAATACAGGAATATTGGGTATGTTGATTTTGAGATGCCATGTACAATCCAAGTGGCTGTGTCTAGGATATTAATATGTGCTAATTAATGTACATTTGATCTTAGCCAAAAGGCCAAGAAGTGGTTACTATGTGCTAATTAATAAAGATTTGGCATTCATCAACATATATTTTGCTTTTACTTTCCGGAAGTTTTGGTGGATAGGCTCAGGCCAAGTAAATTTGCTATGGAACCTGTTGTAAAAATTGGAATGAGAATTTATTAACTTATACTGAGGTATAATGAAGAATATAACCATCAAACAGATGATAGTTACATTTAATGTAATATACATTTAATGTAATTACTGATCAGGTAGGGTTTAAGTCTGCCATTTTGCTATTTGTTTCTATATCTCTTATGTCTTTATTGTTCCTCTATTTCTTCATTACTTCTTGTTTAGCATTAACTAGGTATTATTTATATGAACATATATAATACATATATTTATAGTAAGCATGCATTTGTGAGTGTACATAAAAAGACCAGGATTCATATAGAGAGGGCTATAAGGTTTAAGAGTTATTATTATTTTGTTTACTTATTCATGAGATTGTAATAATCATAACATTTCCAAAAACCACTATTTCCCACTATTGCTGAAGTTAAATCCAAATAGTGTGTATATAAAGATATAGATAGTATTGTTCTCTAATGATTTTGTAGACCCAGTTTCCCCTCATTTTAATTTCAAGATAGAGCAAGACGCTACCAGTATTTTACAAAAAGATTGATAAATCTTTAACTGTGAGACTGTCCAAAAATTCAAAATATAAACATGCAGTAGAGTTGGATAGTCAAATACAGCTTTTTTGTAGAGTAGGAGAAAGAGCCTAAGGAATTTTTGGCATACTCTGAGGGTTTTACTAGTACAAACAGTACTGAATCACGTTTTTCTTACTTAGAAAGGATCTTAAAATCAGTTTATAATTTTTTTTCTGGACTCTGCTCTAATCCCTTGAACATCTTTTTTAAAAATAAAATTTATTGAATTAGGGGGTGACATTGGTTAATAAAATTATATAGTTTTCACATGTACAGTTCTACAACACATCACCTGTATATTGCTTTGGTGTTCACTACCCAAAGTCAAATCTCCTGTCACCATATTTTGAATCCTTGATCTTCTCAGGGGGCAAAATGTGGGTCTTATTTTCAAGCAGTCAAAGTATTTTTAAAAAATATATTGATAGCCCTGACTGGTGTGGCCCAGTTGGTTAGGCGTTGTTCCACAAGGTGAAAGGTCTCTGGTTCAATACCTGATCAGGGCACATGCCTGGATTGTGGGTTTGGTCCCCAGTGGGGGCATGTGTGAGAGGCAGCCAGTTAATGTTTCTGTCACACATTGATGTTTCTCTCTCATTCTTTCTCCCTTCCCCTCTCTCTCAAAAAAAAAAAAAAAAAAAAAAAAAAAAAAGTTAATGTGTGGTCCTTTTAAAAAAAACAGGAAGAGCAAACAAAAATTAAAAAACAAAAAGAATTTAGTTGATAACGGTAAGGATGATAAGATGAACACTGTAACCTTGAGCAGAAAACTGGAAAATTTCCAAAACAGTTGGTGTTTGAACATAAATGTAGTTTAGTAATTTGGAACTAGTCTATAAATATTTTAACAAAGGCAGTGTTCCAGAGTTTCTATTAAGTCTAGGAAATACCCATAAAAATAAACACAAAGTAGTTGGGTGCCATATATATATGATCTTAGTAGCTAGATGAAACTCATTTGAAGATAAATTTCTTGCAAATTTTGATTTAATATTGTACTTAGGATTCGTAATTTTTTATATTCTTTTTCACTAGCTAGTAGACAGCATTCATGAGCCCTTTGAATGCCAGTACTCTATTAAGTATTTAACATTTTAAAGAACTAAAGTGTCATTTATTAATGAATAGTGTAATTTTGAGGCAGCAGTCATGAGCTAAAGCTAATGAGTTCTTTTATGTTAACAGCTATAGAATAGCAGGAATTAACTTTGCTGTCTGTAGCCACAGGATACTGTAAACAAACTAAAACTATTACAGAGGAACAAATAAATTAGTGTTCCCAGGCACACCCATAGGCAGGTTTCATGATCTGAACTATTTGAAGGAGGGCAGTTTGTGATTTCTCTACATTTATATGGTAAATGGAACCAAGATTAGAATTCAGGGAAGTGTCTGCAGTGTTGTCAGAAACAAACCTGATGGACCTCTGAGGAAGGTAATGGGATAGGAAATCATCAAATAGGATTTTAGGTTTTTTTCTTTACTATCTTATTGTTTATAAGAAGATTATATTCATATACTAAATTGGTGATTAAATAGCCAGCTTTAAAAACAGAGTTGTGGCCAGATGGCTCAGTTGGTACATCCTGATAAACCAAGGTCATGGGTTCGATCTCTGGTTGGGACATATTGCAAGAAGCATCCTGTTGGAAATGCCCTAGCTGGTTTCAGGAGCTGTAACCCTGGCAACAGGCAGGAGGGCCCCAAGACTGGAAGTAATCAAGGAGACCTTGGAGAATCACGTTCCTGAGGAAACATAACCTGTTCCCTTCTGGCAGGGGTGTAGCTCCTGCCTCTCTGGTTTGCCCTGTGATGATTGCTTGTTGATGACCGGTAAGTTATCTCATGCAGAGATAACAACCTAAGCCAGACATCAATCGGGTATGGGCAGCAAAGAAATTGGGGGACACGGAGAAAGGGCAAGAAGGCCTGCACCACTCGGCTTGGTTTGGAAATGGCTGGAGTCCTCGTTCTATCTGAAAGAAGTCTCCTTGTCTCTTGGCGGTTTCCTCCCCTTGCCTGGCTCAGGCTTGAAACAATACCGGAGTTAGTCCTAAACCAGATCTGGCAGTTCCCATGGAAATTGTTGCTGAACAAATGGACCTGTGGCAGGGGAGGGGGTGCCCAGATGCTATTACTGAAATAATGACCTGCCCCCCTTCCCCAGGGTCCCTTGGTTGTAGGTCCTTTGCCCACTGCCCTTGGAATTATGGCTCTGAATGGCAGAGTTTGGTGAAAAAGAAAGGAACTATTTATTCAAAAGTTATACAGGTTTGATGAATGGCTGAATGTCGCCCTTAAACCTCAAAATCCCTTTAAAGCAATCACCAGCACACACACAGTCCTGCTTTCCCCACTTTGCCCAGTCAGGCCAGTCAGGCCAGTCAGGGGTACCATCCTTCAGAAGAATAACGGAAGTCCGGGGCTCTGCTAGGCAGGCCTCTCGCGGGTCTCAGCACCATCCACTGTGTCTCCACGATCTCCAACTCTTAATCCATAACCATGTGGTACCTTCTCATGGCCTACTATCAAGAGTCCTTTCTCCCTTCTTTATTCCCGTGTGGTCTTCACACTGTTCCCCAGAGTCTGTGTCCCTTTGTCTCTCCAGCAAGCCCCCCCGCCCCCCCGCGCCCCCCCTTCCTCTCCCAGATACATTCTGTATTAGTATTTATTAATTATTGTATTATTTTCCATCTGTAAACCTGATTTTGCCCCACCCTGTATTGTATAGCTTCTCAAACAACATTTCTTTAAAAGGGAAAAATTCTCAAATACTCTTAACAGTCAATATCATTTGCCTATTTAACAGCTACCTCCATCTGCTACACTCCCCTTCCCACGCCTCCACCAATGAATCATAAATTGTCTAAGCCAATCAGGAGAGTCTCATTCTCCTTTGTCATGCGCTCAGTTTTCAGATTCTCTTACAGCTAGAGATAGCCATATCACCAAATTAGGGCAAGATTGCTAGAGGGATGCTGGAGAAAATCTGGCTTTCTGATAAAAAGGGAAGATCCAAGAAGAGAATGGACTGCCATTGCTGATACCTGGAAACGCAACAATCATCTTTTGACCATGAAGTGACAAATATGAAGATTAAAAGCTAACTAAGTAGGCCCAGACTGGCATGGCTCAGTGGGTTGGGCATAGTCCTGCAAACTGAAAGGTCGCCAGTTCAGGTCAGGGCACATGCCCGGGTTGGGGGCATGTGAGAGGCAAACAATCACATTTCTCTTGCACATGGATGTTTTTCTCTTTCTCACTTCTCCCTAAAAATGAATAAACAAAATCCTTTTCTTTTTTTTAAAAAAAGAAAACTAAGAAAGAAACAGTATGGGTTCTTGACAATACACTTAATCTGCTAAATAAATATTAGAAGCTCTTACTTCCAAATTTCTTAAGTAAACAACAAATGCCCTTAAGGTACAAATTATTGTTAGTCTATGTGGTAGTCAAAATAGTGGGCACCCAAAAATGTCTACATCCTAATTCCAAGAACCTTTGAGTATATTATATTACATGGCAGGGGAATTACAGTTGCAAATAGGATTAAGGTTGCTAATCATCTGACTTTAAAATAACATTCTGGATTATCCAAATGGATCCATCATCACAGGGTCTTTAAAAGTGGAAGAGGGAGGCCAAAAAGTCCAACATGGAGAGATTTGAACATGCTATGCTGCTGGCTTGAAGACAGAGGAAGGAACCATAAGCCAAGGAATACAGGTGGCCTTTAGGAATTAGAAAAGGCAAGGAAACAAATTCTTCCCTAGAACATCCAGAACGAACAAATGTGGATTAGTCATGTTCAGGATGTCATAACAAAATACTATAGACTGAGTGGTTCAAACAACTTAGAGGCTGGGAAGTCTAAAATGAAGGTGCCAACAAATTTGGTCCTAGTGAAGACTATTCCTGCCTTATAGACAGCCACCTTCTTTCTGTGTCCTCACATGGCAGAGAAAGGGAGCAAGCTCTCTGGGGCCTCTCTTTGTAAGAGTCCTAATCTCCCACCCTTATGACCTCATCTAAACCTAATAACCTCCCAAAGGCCCTCCCCCTCCAAATCCCATCATATTGGGGGCTATAGCTTTAACATATTAAGTGGTTAAATGGGGGAGGGGCCACAATTCAGTCCATAGCAGCTCCCTGCCAACACCTCTATTTTATCTCAGTAATACTCTGAGATTTTGGAATTCTGACTTCCAGAACTTAATAAATTCATGTTGTTAATCACTAAATTTGTGGTAATTTGTTACAGCAGCAACAGAAACCTCATACAGTCCAACATTCTGTTACTTACATTCCAACAAACTTCTGCTGCACAAATTTCCCAGAACAATAACAGTTAATATTTATTGAGCACTTACACGCTAGATATGATTCTAAGAGCATTAAATCCTCAGAGCACCCCCATGAGACTGAAACTATTATAATCTGCATCTCCGTTTTACAGATGAATAAATGGAGGCTTAGAAAATTTAAGTAACTTGCCCAAGGTCACACATTTAGGCAATGCCTAAATTTGACCCCAAATACTCTAACTCCAAAACCCACGTTCTTAATCACTATGCCTTAGAATATATCCAAGAATTTGAGAAACACTCACTTGAGGAACTAAAATCTTAGTTCCATGAAATTGTAAACCATCACAGTATAACAAATTTTGTCTTAAGTTTTCTTTAAAAGATTTTATTTATTTTTGGAGACGGGGAGGGAGAAAAAGAGGTAGAGAAACGATGTGCGGGACATCGCTCAACCAACTGAGCCACATTGGTCAGGGCTGTCTTAAGTTTTAAAATAATTTTTTATACTATCATTGAAATGAACACTCAGAATTTAAAAATTCTCACTGGCCAGATAGCTCAGGTGGTTAGAGTGTTGTCCCAATGTGCTAAGGTTGCAGGTTTGCTCTTCAGTCGGGGCACAATGCAAGGAGCAACCAATGGATGCATAAATAAGTGGAAGAGCAAATCGATGTTTCCCTTTTTCTCCCCCCACCCCCTGCTTTTTCTCTCTCTCTAAAAATCAATCAACCGTAAATAAGTAAAAATTTTACTTTAAAATTCTCTTCGAATTTGCAGACACCGAAGAATACAAAGGACCCTGATACAAGAAACACTAGAAAACTGCACTACATTACGTATGAAAACTAAACAAGATTTATTTCTGATTAAATAAAAAGTTGACCAAGTGTAAGTGTGACAGGATAGTAAGAAGCTAGGAAAAGTCCTGGGCAAGTGGAATAGGGAAACAGACAAGAAAATTAAACAAGGTCAAACAATTTGAACAACTTACAGCCACCTAGTGAATCACAAAACCTTATCTTCCCTAACCAAGGACACTTAGGAGCAAATGGTTTACTACCTCTCTTCCCTAACCAGGGAATATATAGCTTAAATCGCCCTGGTCTGAAAAATAGAGAACAGAGACCCAATTAACACAGCTTAAATCACCCTGGTCTGAGAAATAGAGAACAGAGACCCAATTAATGCCATTTGTGCCAGCTAAATCTATGGACAGATGAGGTCAGGGGAGCAAATAACAAAAACCTCATTAGAGCCAGACAGACCCAAGATAAAAGTAAACCAGTAAAGCAAACTAAAGAATTATCCCAAACTCCCCTGCATGCTCATTTTGATGCATCAGCATATTATATTAAAAACACAGCTAGAAAGCTGATGAAAAATCTGCGGAAACTCTCCCCTAAGAGTCTCACCTGTAAGCGTGAGATAAAGACCCTCAGGAGAAAGACCTAGTGTGGTCTCACTCTAGAGCACACCAAGGCCCCTTCTGGGGCATGAACTTTTTACTTCTTCCTGAACTCTAAGGGTCCCCATGAGACTTGCATCCAGGGGAGCAGTGGGCCACAGCAGCTCGTCTCAGGCTTATCCTTTGATCCTGTCTCCAGGGCCCCCTTTTCTCTGACTTCCCAGTGAGCTAAAAGCACACCCACCTTGACTCAGTTATGTCACTGTGACTCACCTCCCAGTGAGCTAACAGTAGCTCTGCTGTGGCTCATTTCTTTCCTATGTAACATTTCTAGGGAGCAAAAGCAAAGTACTGCTTAGGCTCTCTCTTGTTGCTTCTTCTCTAATTCCTTCGTTTCACTGTCCCTAGCTTTAATAAACTTACTCTCAAAATCACCTGGACTTGTGAAATCTTTCCTACACAGAGTCAAGAATCAACACACTACAGGTGGGAAATTTATGATCACCATAGAAAAGTTAAGAATCTTTTCAATGTGTATTTTCTCATCCTATTGAACTGATGTAGCTGATGGCTGGAACCAATGAGGTTGAAGTTCATGAGGCAAAAAAATTGCTCCTTTTGGCACACACACAAAATGCATCAGAAATTTGTAATAGTATCAGTTCTATTAAAGTTATAAAAACTGTTTCATTATCAGAACTATACATTATCAGAACACACCTGACTGGTGTGGCTCAGTGGGTTGGGTGTTGTCCTGCAAACTGATAGGTTACCAGTTCTGTTCTGGTTAGGGTACGTGCCTGGGTTGTGGCCCAGGTGCCTGGCTGGTGGCGTGTGAGAGGCAACCGATTGATATTTTTCTCTCTTTCTCCCTCCTTCCCTTCTCTCTAAAAATAAATTTAAAAAAAATTTTAAAGAAAGAACTATACTTTGTTCCTGTTATCTGTTCAGATTTTCTAAAATAATGAAGGCAATCTATAATAAAATTGCCAAATAATTGAATAAACTAATTGCAACGTACTATCAATCTTGGTGATGCTACTGAAATGGAAATGTTACTTGGCAGATAATACCATGTTGAGAAACTAAGTATTTGTCAATCAATGTTTGAATGTCCAGTTCGGATGTATGCACAGCATATTATTTACTTACCTAATTAATTGAACAAATATTTATTGAGTGCCTGGTACTTTATAGGAACCAAGATTATAGCAGTAAAGAGAAACAGGAAGAGGTTCTGTCTTTATTCTCTTAAGAGTCTAGTTAGAATAACCCAAGAAACACAAATAAAAACTCAAGATATATTTTTATCTGCCAGATTAGCAATTGTGGGACACACTCATATACTGTCTAAAATGGTACACTCTGAAGATGAATTTAACAGTGTGTGTAAGTTAAAATGTCTACACACTTTGACCCAAGGATTTCACTTTAAGAATCTATTATAATTAAAGAATCAGAAGTACAGACCAAGTTTTACATTTAACAAGTCTGATCACCACATTATATGTGAAAAATTAGAAATAACTTAAAATTTACCAAAGAAGAAATGTTTAAATAATTTATAGCATATCCAGACATTGGTAAATATATTTAAATGATGTTTCTGATGCATTTTGTGTATGTAGAGTATTTCCCTTGGAAAATACTCATGCTTTACCATTAAGAGGGTAAAAAAATATGATTAAAAACTATGTCTAAAATATTAATGCTATTGCTTGGGGTCAAAATGTACAGATTTACTAAAATTATTGAAGGGGATTAAAAGGTAAAGACTTGCAGTTTTAAATAAGTAAATTATGGGGATGTAATGTACAGCACGGTGACTATAGTTAATGATACTGTATGGCATATTTGAAAGGTGCTAAGAGAGTAGATCTTAAAAGTTCCCATCACAAAAAATTTCTTTGTTATGTATGGTGACAGATGTTCACTAGACTTACTATGATGGTCATTTTGTAATATATACAAATATTGAATCATTATGTGGTGCACCTGAAACAAATATGTTATATGTCAATTATAACTCAATAAAAAAGAAAAGCAGGCATTTGGCAAGATAAAGCAAAACACTTGTATTAAGGAAGAAGGGAGCATTTGAGATCTTTCTTTTTGGCATATGTCATCAGTTTGATTCAGATAAACTCATGAAAATTCTCAAGAAGGAAGGAAGGATGGATGGATGGAAGGGAGGAAGGAAGGGTTGTAGGCTTAGGAGCCACCAAGAGGCCTGGAGTATGGTGTGGGCAGCCAGCAGGGCTCCCCAGGTTGTTTTTCTTTACCTTCTTGAAAACAAGAAGTGTGGAAGCAACATTTACCTACAAGGACCAGACTAGAAGTACTATTAAAATACAGAGGAATCAACCTGAACAATCAACTGAAGACCCATCAGAAGAAAAGCCTTATAACCAAGGATTTACAGAAGAAGCTACATTGAGACTATGAAGACTGGAAGTATGAAGGCATGAAAAGGGCTAGCCTTGCTCCTATGGGCAGCAGCTGAGATTCCAGAGGAATATCTCAGCTGCAAAGGGTTCCCCCGATAAGCATGGGGTCTCAAGCCCAAGCTGGGCTACGCAGCCCAGAGAGGATAATGAGCACCAGAACTGAGAAAAGGTGCCCACAAAACATTGGGCTGTGAAGAGAAGCAGGGTTTCTGTCTGCCAGGGAGAGATGGGAATCCGCTAGAAACACAGGCACCCTCTTAAAAGGGGCAACACACAAAATCTCTTGCAGCCACTCACCCTGTGCTCTGAAAGTGGGAGGGCAGAGCAGACTAGAGTTGTGCTAGGAGAGACTGGGATTTGTTGCTCTGGGGAGAGAGCTGAGGGGACAACTGACAGGACCCCCTGTGCTGAGTCACTCTGAGGCACCAAAGATACCATCTTTTTTGGCTAGAGCCCACCCCTCCGTAAAGTATCAGCCCCGGGGGAATGCAATAGCCTCACCCTCTGGTCTCCCTGTCTCAACCCTGTGGAGTTTCTGGCCCTGCTAAGGTACGCTGGGTGTAGTAGTGCTGGCAGACTCAGGGAACTCAGTGACTCAGTTATGTGACTTAGGGGTAGGAGCTATTCACTCCACCTCCTGTGATCTTGACTGGCACCTCCCCCTCATGGTAGATCCACTAGTAACACTCTTCAAGCTCCTGGTGGCCACACCATCTTGACTTTTGGTGGTGCCACCCTGCCAAGGTCTGAACAGAATCTGGAACAGTCTGAATTGTGTAGCTCTAGGATGGGAAATCTTTCCCTCACATGCCCAACTGGGGCAGAGCCTTCCCTTCACATGGTTAAATCTTGGTCTGTTTGAGTCTAATAAACATTGCTCGCCTTACTCTGATGACTCCCTGAGACACTGCCCTACACAAAGGTGTGTAAAAACCCAGTGAGTGGCAGCTAGAGTTGTTGTATCCTGTGACATTTGCTGAGTGGCCTCAGACCCTGGACTGGCACCAAGATTGAACCTGTATAGATGTGGACAACACCTCTTGCCCCTACCTGGTAACTTAGAAACAAATGCATGCAACTTGAGTGCCACCAGGGGTTCCTTCAGTGACTGAGCCTAACAGGTAGTTAGCAGGTGGAAGCAAACCTCAGTTTCCTAGGAACTTTTGCTGACCTGCCTTCAGGTCCAGTGCTGGTGAAAGTGAGCCTTTGTGCATGGCTTGGCCCTTGCCAAGCCGAAGCCCAGCAGAGGCAGCCACAAACTATGGATCACTTTGTATCTCCAAAGAGAATGTCCAGGGCTAGTCACAGCCAGCATCTGATATTGGCCTGCACCAGAGTCCCTCTCAAAGGCCCCAGAACCAACACACCCAGTGGCCAGCTTCAGACAACATCAGAGCAGGATCAAATTAGCTTCATAAGTAGCATATCCAGAGAGTTCTCAGGAGGGACCAGACCCTGATGAATCAAATTCTGCTGTGAGTAGTCAGCACCTGCACAGCAGCCCATACACTGTGGTCGGGGTTGGTCCTCACAATCAGCAAGCAAGAGAAAAGCAGTTACTACAAGAGATCTCCCATAAGACTGTCAGCTTGAAATGTTCAAAGTGATTAAAAGCAAGGACCTAACTTCTGGTAAAGATGGAGGCATAGGTAGACACACTTTGCCTCCTTGTGCAACCATAGAAAGAATTACATCCAGATCTCAAAGCTAATAACCCTCACAATCATCAGAAAATCAAGTTGTATGGAAGTCTAACAACCAAGGATTTAAAGAAGACAAATTCATCTAGATGGGTAGTAGGGGTGGAGTTGGGGAGATGGGTGGAGAGCTGGCGTGGAGTGGAAAGGTGGTGGCAGCAGCAGTGGAATGGACAGGAGGCAATACCTTGGGAGCAAGTGATTCCAGCATAGCCTAGTGTTCCAGCACCAGGAAGATAGATCCCCATTACCTCTGGCTGTAAAAACCAGCCAGGGTTCAGGTGGCAGAAGAAACTGCTGCATTTTCACTGCTTAAAGGGCCAGCACAGTCTTAGACTATATGCAAACCCACCCACTTTGGGATTCACCACTGGGGAAGCAACTGGAAGGGCACCAGTTGCACATGGGAAGGGGGTGAAGTGACTGGAAACAGGGTGAGCACTGGGTGAATTTCCAGGAGCCAGGCAGCATTGTCCTCTCTCAGAGCCCTCCTCACACAACCAAAAAGTGGTGAAGCTGGTTGCTCTTCCCTGACAATTAAGGGTCCACTCCACACAATTTACAAGTGCCTTTTTTTTTTTTTTAACATAGGCCATGCTACTAAAACAGGGAGTAAAAGCAGCTCTACATAATTCTCAGAAACAAACATAGGGAGGCTGCTAAATTGAGGAGACAAAGAAAAATGGCCCAAATTGAAGAACAGAATAAAACCCCAGAAAAAGAACTAAGTGAATGGAGATAGCCAACCTATGAGATGCAGAGTTCAAAATATTGGTTATTAGGATGCTCAGAGAACTACTTGAGTACAGAAAAAAACAAAGGAAGAAATGAAGGTCACAGTAAGTGAAATAAAAAAAATAATCCACAGGAAATCAGAAGGAGAAGAGGAAGAGCAAGAAATTGAATACCTTTCTGAAAAAATAATGAAAGAAAATTTCCCTAATTTGGTGAAGGAAATAGAAATACAGTTCAGGAAGCACAGAGAGCCCCAGACAAGTCGGACCCAAAGAGGACCACACCAGGACATATCATACTTAAAATGCCAAAGGTTAAAGATAAAGAGAGCATCTTAAAAGCAGCAAGAGAAAAAGTAGAGTTACTTACAAAGGAGTTCCCATAAGACTATCAGCCAATTTCTCAAAAGATACTTCGCAGACAAGAAGGGACTCACAAGAAATATGCAAAGTGATAAAAAGTAAGAACCTACAGCCTAGCTTACCCTATCCAGCAAAGCTATCATTTAGAATGGAAGGGCAGATAAAGTGCTTCCCAGACAAGGTAAAGCTACAGGAGTTCATCATCACCAATGCTTATTGTATGAAATGTTAAAAGGACTTATTTAAGAAAAAGAAAAAGGTCAAACCATGAACATTAAAAAGGCAACAAATTCACAACTATCAACAATTGAATCTAAAAAACAAATAAACAAACAAAAACTAAGCAAACAACCAGAACAGGAACAGAATCATAGAAACAGAATCGTGGAACAGGAACAGAATCTGTTCCTTGTGGGCCATGAAGCAAATTTATAATAAACTCTTAATAGGAAAGAAAAATTGAAAGAGAAGTAAAGATCTTCCCAGACAAGAAAAAGCTAAAGGAGTTCATTATCAGTAAACCAGTATTACAAGAAATGTTAAAGGGTCTTCTTTAAGAAGAAGAAGAAGAAAAAGAGGAACATAGTTATAAAGAATAAAATGGCCACCAATATATATCTATCAATAATCACTTTGCAGGTAAATAGCTTAACTGCTCCAATAAAAAAAAAATAGGGTAGCTGAGTGTATAAGAGAACAAGACTCATATATATGCTTTCTACAAAAGACCCACCTCAGAAGGTAAGCTACACACAGAGTAAAAGTAAAGGGATGGAAAAAATATTTCATGCAAATGGAAATGAAAAAAAAATGTGGAGTAGCATACTTATCTGACAAAATAGACTTTAAAACAAAAGCTATATACAGTAAAAGACAAAGAAGGACTATACATAATGATAAAGGGAGCAATCCAACAACAGGATATAACCCTTGTAAACATTTATCCACCCAACATAGGAGCACCTAATTGTATGAAGAAAATCTTGATGGACATAAAGGGAGAGATTGCCTATAATACAGTCATAGTAGGGGACTTTAGCATCCCGTTGACATCAATAGAGATCTTCCAGACAGAAAATCAACAATAAAACAGCATCCTTAAGTGACACACTAGATCAGATGGATTTATTTATTTAAAATTAATTTTTTTTTAATTTATTGATTTTAGAGAGAGAGGGAGGAAGAGAGGGAGAGAGAGACATCAATTTGTTGTTCCACTTATTTATGCATTCATTGGTTGATTCTTATATGTGCCTTGACTGGGGATTGAACCTGCAACCTTGATGTATCAAGATGATGCTCTAACCAATTGAGGTACCCAACCAAGGTCAGATGGATTTAATTGGTAGTTTCAGAGCATTTTACCCCAAAGCAGCTGAATATATATTCTCTTCAAGTGCACATGGAACATTCTCTAGAAGAGACCACATGTTAGGACACAAAACAAGTCTCAATAAATTTAAGAAGATTGAAATCAGATCAGACATCTTCTCTGACCCTAATGGTATAAAACTAGAAATCAATCACAAGGAAAAAACTGAAAAACACACAAAGACATGGAGGCTAAATAACATGTTACTAAACAATGAGTGGGTTAACAACCAGATTAAGGAATAAATTAAGATACCTCAAAACAAATGAAAATGAGAACACAACAACTCAAAATCTATGGGACACAGAGAAAGCAGCCTTAAGAGGGAAATTCATAGCATTACAAGCCTACCTCAAGAAACAAGAAAGATCTCAAATAAACAATCTAACTTTACACATAAAGAAATTAGAAAAAGAACTAACAAAGCCCAAAGTGAGTAGAATGAAGGAAATAATAAAGATCAGAGCAGAAATAAATGAAATAGTCTAAAAAAAACCCAAAAGATCACTGACTCCAAGAGCTGGTTCTTTGAAAAGATAAACAAATTTGACAAACCTTTAACCAGAACAAAGTTGGAGAAATCACACTTCCTGATATCAGACTACACTACAAGTCCATAGTAATCAAGACAGCATGGTACTGGCATAAAAAAAGACATATAGCTCAATGGAACAAAATAGAGAGCCCAGATATAAATTCAAATCTTTATGGTCAATTAATATTTGACAAAAGTGACAAAAACATACAACGGGCTAAAGACAGTTTATTCAATAAATGGTGTTGGCAAAGTTAGACAGATACTACATGCAAAAAAATGAAATAAGATCGCCTTCTTGCACCATACACATGAATAAACTTAAAATAGATTAAAGGCTGAGATGTTAGATTGAAACCATAAAAAAATTCTAGGAGAAAACATAGGCAGTAAAATCTCGAACATTTCTCATAGCAATATTTTTTTCTTATCTATCTCCTTGGGCAAGAGAAACAATAGAAAAAATAAACCAATGGGACTGTGTCAAACAATAAAGTTTTTGCACAGCAAAGGAAACTCAATAAAATGAAAAGACAAACCACTAAATGGAAGAACATATATGCCAATGATACATCTGATAAGGGATTAATTTCCAAAATATATAAAGGACTTACACAAGTCAATACCAGTAAGGCAAACAATCCAATTAAAAAATGGGCAAAGGACATCCAAATGGCCAATAGAAATATGGAAAGATGTTCAAGGTCACTAATCATCAGAGAGATGCAAATTAAAACCACAATGAGATCTCACCTAACACCTGTCAGAATGGCTATCATCAGTAAGTAAACAAACGTGTTGGTGAGGATGTGGAGAAAAAGGAAAACTTGTGCACTGTTGGTGGGAATGCAGATTGGTGCAGCCACTCTGGGAAGCTGTATGGAGTTACTTCAAAAAATTAAAAATGGAACTGCTTTATGATTCAGTGATTCCACTTCTGAGAATATGTCTGAAGAAACCTAAAACACTAATTTGAAAGCATATTTGCACACCTATGTTCATTGCAGTATTATTTACAATAGCCAGGATTTGGAAGCAGCCCAAGGTGAGTGGATAAAAAAAGGCTGTGGTACATTTACACATGGAGTACATACTACTCAGGTGTAAAAAAGAAGGCACTCTTTTCCTGGCCAGTGTGGCTCAGTTGGTTGGAGCATCATCCTTTAATCAAAAGAATGTGTATTTGATTCCTAGTCGGGGCAACACACCTAGGTTGCAGTTTCTATTCCCATCCTGGGCATGTACAAGAAGAAACCAATCAACGTTTCACTCTCTCCCTTCCGCTCTCTAAAAGCAAAAGATACATATTTTTTCTCTGGTGAGGATAAAAAGAAGAAGGAAATCTTACTCTTTGCAACAGCATGGATGGACCTGGAGAGTATTATGCTAAGTGAAATAAACCAGTCAGAGGAAAACAAATACCTTATGATTTCACTTATATGTGGAATCGAATTAACAAAATAACAAAATAGAAAGACTCATAGATACGAAGAACAGACTGGCAGCTGTCAGAGGGGAGAAGGTAGGAGGCTGGGTGAAAAAGGTGAAGGGGTTAAGAAAAACAACCTCAGACAGGCAATAGTATGGTCATTACCAGAAGGAAATGGGGGTTCAGGAAGTAAGAAAGGATAAAGTGGGGATAAGTGGTGATGGAAAGAAACATGGCTTAGAGTGGTGAACCCATGATACAATATACACATGATGTATTATAGAATTGTACCCCTTATGTATAATTTTATTAAGCAATGTAACCCCAATAAATTCAATTAAAAAAAAAGAAATGCATGTTAGGTAGGTCATTTTCTTTCTTTTTTTTTTAAATCCTCACCCAAAGACATACTTACTGATTTGAGAGAGAGAGGAAGGGAGGGGGAGAGAGAGAGAAAAACATCAATTGGTTGCATGCACACCATCCTGGAACCAAACCTGCAACCTAGTAATATGCCCTTAACGGGAATTGGACCTATGACCTTTTGGTTTATGGTAAGACACTCCCATCAATGGAGCCACACCAGCCAGAGAGGTCATTTTCTTTTAAATGTAATCAAAGTACCCTTTAATTTGCTGAATTTTCAAAAAGTACTTTAACTACTATGACAAAGTCCAAATTTCTAGTAAAGCAAAAGAAACACCCAAGATATTAATAGAATTTATCTCTAGGGAGTGAAAATACAAGAGATTTTTTTTTTCCTCTCTGCTTTTCTGTATTTGATAGATTTTTTAGTAAAAAGGAAATATTATTATTATAATGAAAAGCTTTTACTAATCTATATCTTTAGCTCAAAAGAGTCTCCATCTGCAGGTTTAATAAAATAACACAAACTTAGTTAAATGATGAGGTTTCTTTGACTATGTTAAGTTCAAAATTAAAAAAGATGTTATTTCATGGTAATGGGTCACTTTTTATTTTGCCAAGTTTTTTGTAATGAGCATATTTTTTATAAGAAAAAATACATTATTTTAAAAGGGCAGTAATAGTCACTTAATCAAAAACATAAGCTAGTTTTGACTAAGTAAGACTATGATTATGCTGTTAAGTATATATACAGTATAAATGTTAATACAAAATTTGAAAAGAAAGTGTTCTATTTATCCAGTATTTTAAAACAAACTCAATTTAGAGGCTTAAAAATTAGGGCTCACATATCTTTAAATGTAGGTGTGTTAGAATAATTGTTTGACTTTGTATCTGAGAACTGTTAGTTACTTCTGTACAGCAAGTAAAACATTAACTTTTTTTACTTTTTGAAACAGCAAGAAGTAAAGCAGGTCACCAGCAATTTTGAGAGCTTACAGAAACAGCTTGCAAGGAAAATGAAGCTTCCTATTTTCATAGCCGATGCATTCACAGCAAAAGCATTTCGGGGTAATCCTGCTGCTGTTTGTCTCCTAGAAAACGTAAGTATTGGTTTGGAGTTGCAGTGCCTGGAATTCTAGATTCCTGTAGAACCAAGTATTTCTTTAAAAAAAAAAAACCAAATATAGTTTGTTTACCTCTTTGTTGTTGTTTTTTGTTTGTTTTTTGGTCAAATGATAGCAATATTAGTATCTGCAAGTTGATTTTGGTGAGAATGCTTAATTTCAGAGAAATTAAGGTGCATGTATAGAAGGACTGCAGATCCCTTTTAGCCATCAGATTTTCATTTTGTTAGTACCAAAAGTGGAAGAGAATAAAATTAGATGAGTTTTATGTAACTGAACATGGCTGATACTACTATAAGCGTGAAAAATTGAAACTGGAATTTTGAAAGTCTTATTTTAAAAAATGGCTTTTTGATTAGGATAAGTATTAACAGAATAGTTAAATATTCCTTGACCTTAGTGCCTTGTGTTGGTTCCTGAGGATTAGGTAACAAGCCAAGGTATGTTTCCACTCAGAAAAGTTAGTGCAAGGGTATATGTGAGAATTACTTCAGAAACACAGTAAGCAAGTCCTAATCTTAAGTAAGTATTATTAAGTTGGACGAAGTGTGTTGGGACATTTGTGTACAGTGAAGCTCAACCTGGCCTGCACATTAGGATCACCTGAGGAGCTTTAAAAACGTCTGTGCTCAGGCTGAATTCCAAGCCAATGACAACAGAATCTCTGGGAGTGGGACACAGGCAGCACTGTTTGTTAGTCTTCCTACATGATTCTAGGGTGCAGTCAAGATGGAGAGTGCCTGAGGTTCTCCTGAGACCGGTGAAGACTGTTAGTCGAGTCTTTGGTACTCCTATTTCATCTCTCAAATGGGGCAGCAAAATGGTGATCAGGAGTTCAGGAGTCCTCAACTCACTTTAACAATGCATTCATTACACAACATTGCAGCTGGCATTTTTCAACTACAAAATGCAGAAAGAAAGTAATAAAGTTAATAGGCTTTACCAAAACAATGAGTTTGTGAGGATTAGTGAGAGAATAATCAACAACTAGATTCTAAATTGTGAATTTTTTTTAGAAACAATCTGGCAAACACAACTTCACCTCCAGAAATTGTGAAATTGACTAAATCTTCTTGTGAAGAGTCTTAGCATATTTGCCTATGTTTTCATATGTAATATCCCTGAAGAGTTTTGAAAATAGTTTTGGGTGATTTTTGTACTTAATTTTCACCAATGACAAGGATTATCATTCTTCCTCAATTTACTCCTTTTATCTTCAATATATTTACTAAATAATAGATTTAAGGCTTTCCCCCTCTGTATCGATCTACCTCTGCATTAAAATATATTTTACATGTTATTTATATATTTGGAAAAACTAGGAAATTAAATTTCAAGCAAAGAACTTAACATAATTAAAAGAAATATGCTTCAGTACAAATGGAAGAAAGAAAAAGAAGTCCATGACTTGGGGACACTCTCTAAAGAGTCTCCCAATTCACTTCTTCTGGGCCTTGGACCTGTGAGATCATTCTAATTTGATGGCCTGTCAGGGACAACTGAATAGATATCTCAAGATTAGTTTGCTAGTTTTCAATTCTGTGGACATGAGAATCCTGTTCTCCTGGAGGCTAATTTAGTGCTTTCCCTAATTCATAATCAATAAAAGTTATAAAGGAAATATAAACCGTGTTTTCTGCCCTTGGATTCTCTTATCCATGGCTGGAGACAGTGGATACCTGAAATGCCTGGAGAGAACACAAGTGAACTCTGGAAACTATCAGAGACAAATAAGTGCTAAATCTTATAATGCTGACCACAATTCAGGTGCTATTAACATATTCTACAAATCTTTATCAACATCCACCATGAGCCAGGCTTTGGGTTACAGAGGAGAAATACAAAGATTAGTAAGTTTTTCTGCCCTTGAGGTGTTCAAAGTCTAGTGAGGGTCATACTAGTAGACACGTAGGCCTGATCATTGTTCAGTGGTCACCACAGAGGCTAAAAGACCTAACGGTGCCAGGTACAAAGGTTACGCAGAGAACAATGTTGGATTTTATGGAGGAGAAAATACTTAATTTTAATTTTTAAGTGCAGGGCTTTATCCATTTATTTTGTTTAAAATTATTTAAAATTTGACCAAGATGAGGCTAACCACAGAAAAGCTTGGTGGACAGACTAAAGACTAGGTTATTGCTTTTTGAATTCTTAATAAAAGACTACTGAGAGGAAAGTAAAAAATTCTGGATAACAGAGTTCCAAGAGCTTTTATAATATTCTAAAGTTTTGTTTTTCTTTAAGAACAAGTCCATTTTTCACATTCTCACATGAGGAACTTATTACACGGTACATTAGATGAAAACAAAAACAGATTAAGGGATAAATGGAACATATATTTGAATAAAATATTTAAAATCCTTTTCCAAAAATTTTATTTATTGATCTTAGAGAGAAAGGACGGGGGAAAATGAGACAGACAGACAGAGAGACAGGCATCAGTTTGTTGTTCCACTTATTTACGCGTTCATTGGTTGATTCTTAGATGTACCCTGACTGGAGAGCAAACCCACAACCTTGGTGGATCAGGACGATGCTCTAACCAACTGAGCTACCTGGCCAGGGCAAAATATTTAAATTCTTAAAAAACCGATGGTGTCCTTAAATGTGTGACATATAAGTTTGATAATAAAGACCATGTATACACATGGAAAATGTATGGACACTATTTTAAAAATGAAATAGATACATTATGATGACAGCTAAGTAAAAAACTAAGAATTCACAACCAACTATTGGAATAGGTCAGAGGCCTGTGATAGTGCTGATGGGTGATGTTTTGTTTATTTTTCTGTAAACTAGCTTTAATATTTTGTGAAAATAACATATCTTCAGGGGTAGGGAGCTCATATTTATTCTTCTTAATATTCTAAGAAAGCCTCAAATGTTTTTGTTTTGTTTTTGTTGCTGGTGGTGGTGGTGGTGGTGGTGGTATGTGTGTAAGTGTGTTTGGCACAAGGTTTCTTAACTGTAGCACTATCGACATTTTGGATGGCGTATGTTTTGTTATATAAGGCTGTCATATGCATTGTAAAATGTTTGCCAGTATCCTTGACCTCTGTCCACTAGATGACATAGTCCCTCCTTCTCCCTTAGTCATGGCAATCAAAAATTGTCCCCAGTTGAGATCTGTTCCTTCAGAGAATACCTTTTATAAGAGGTTTATTCCTGAGTTTTTCTGTTAAAATTCTCCATTAAACACTTTGTTGTGTGCCCAATATACACATTTATTCTAATCCAATTGGCATTTACTAACTGTTTAAAATAATTATTATTCTTTTACAATTAATAATCATTTCCAGCGATGGCAAGGAGGATTGGTTTCACACTTGTAAAGAAGAATGCTTAGTTTTAGTTCCTGAACTATTTGCTGTTCCAGTTTTAAATTTAGAGAACACCCAAATCCCTTTTACAGCTTAGCGGGTTGTGTATTTAAGGAAAAAAAGAGGTGTATAGCAATACTATGTTCAGCTCACATCTCAACTCATGTCAGGAAGCTTATGGTGCACTGCCTGTCTCCAAACTCAGTGCCCTTCCTTGGAGAGAGGCTCACAAGTATGACTGCACTCCGTCAGAGGCTCCTGGGGTTTCTAGGGTGTTTCAACCTCCTATCTCATTTTTATGCTCAGAAAAGAGACTGGGGAGTGCAGAGATTTTTCTAGGGTACTGAAGCGTTTTCCTTTGTCCAGCACTTGTGGAAAAAGAGCAATGCAAAGGAGGAGATGTTAATGTAGGAATTTCTGCTTCCCAACTATGCTCACTGGCTTCTAGAACATAACCCTCAGCTTTGGGAGCAGTGACTTCAGAAAAATTCAGCCCAAAATGGTGCTAATTGGTTTTCATATGTTATCCCATTTCATCCTCACAACTACTCTATGAGTAGGTTTTGTTATTATTATTCCCATTTTACAGATGGGAAAACAGGCAGATGAGGCTTGAGTAATTTGCCAGAGGTCACACACTCCCTAAGTAGCTGACTTTAGGATCCCAATCCAGGCATGCTTGACTGCAGAGCCTGTGCTTTCAACCATTATACTCCCTATTAAATCACAAGTTCTCTTTTATGTGCTCCCTCAGCAATCCTTACTTCCCAGTTGGTAACAGGCATTACCCTGGTAATTCACTCAATGCCTGCCTTCCTCATTAGGCTGCATGTTCTATATGATCTTAGATCTATTTAGACTTGTTCCAGCACACCTGGCCTAGCACATGGGAGGCACTAAATAAATATCTGTTGAGTGAAAGTAAAAAATATAATCAATTAAATTATAGCAAAATCTCTGAAGAGTTCTAGTTAACCAAGAATTGTTGGTCTTATGTTCTTATTGGTGGGGTGGGGTGGGTAGGGTATGGAAGGAGAATATGAGCCTTGGGTTCTACGATGGAGCTGCAGAGACTAGGAATTCACAGGAACCGTTAAGAACTAAAGATGGCCTGCAATTTGAGAACTGCATTGTACGGACATAACTTCACAATAAGAAATCCAAGTGCCTAGGAAGTAATCTCTTATTTCTTCCTGGATGAATGTAGAACTTTCTACATTTAACTGCTTTTTCTTTGCTGGACTCTATCTGCAGCAGAGGGAACAAATAAAGACTGAGAGCAAGACTGTTAGGTTTAGGCTGTCATATTTCTAAACTGCCACTAGATGGGAGTATTTTAAAACTTTACTTTGAATTTCTGATCATTAATTTTTTTGTGGGTCTTAATGGTGATGGAAACTCAGTGTCCTAATGCAGTACATTGGCACTCAAAAGAAAAAAAAATCATTGCTCTATTTTTGCTGTTGGAAATTTGTCTCATGTGACATTGCCAAAGGAAATAAGATATTAAAGCAAGAGAATTAAAAGCTGTTGGTTTGTAACTATTTTGTGCTGCGTTTGAAAATAAGCTTGTAGTGTGTAAAGTAGAAAAATTACTGGAACCAAAATTCAGTATTTTAAAGGAACGCAACCCCTTTCTTTTGTTTCTAAAGCTCCCAAAGTTGAACCAATATTATCCTTCCATGATTCACCATCATCCTGACATTTAGTTCCAGTGTAGAAATTCAGCTGCATATGGTGCATATTGAAGGCTGTTATTATGAAACTTTCTGCATTATGTCTTCTGGTCCCTCAGGAAAATAGCAGGTGATTTTCAGTGTCCTGGGACAGAGGTTAGTTATTGAAATTCAAATTACAATTGGTGTAATACTCCACGGTAGAGAGGATTAAAGACCTGATGGTCAGTAAAGTACATATTCTAGCTGATGTGCAAAACAGCCCATGTGCAAGGAAATTTAATACCAATAGATGGTAAGTTTGGCTACAATGTGGGATACTTTCATGCTTTCGGAGACTCTTGTCCTAATGGTTGACGGAAGCAATAGATAAAAAGAGGGAAGGACAAGAATAGGGAAAGTTTGGCCAAATCAGAGAGAGGAGGGACTGCCTGGTAGGCACTGCAGGTCCCTGCAGTCACGGAGGCAAACCCAGGAAGACCAGCACAGGCTTTTCTTTGTCACCCCTTCATTCACCACTGAGTCCTGTGATTGCAGATTCTGCATTAGGGAATTGAATGGCTCCCAGTTTCTCTCAGGTGTTGTATGCACAGATATGTGGGCCAATTTCCAATTTCCACAGAGAACATTCTATAGGCCATGGCAAGTGCTTCAGTTCTTTCTTTTCTTTTCAAATAAGAGAAAGTTTATTTAGAAAGTTATAGAGGTAGTAAAAGTTAGCCAGCTGGGCTGGGTAAGCTCAGGAAAAAAAGTTACAGAAACAAAAGAAGGGCACTTGGAGCTTAGGAGAGAAAAAGGCCAAGATAAAGTGCCTGGGGGCTTGGGAGAAAGAAGAGGAGGAAGGCAAAGGCTCAGCCCTGCTCCCAGAGGGAAAGCGTGCCTGAGTTCAGTTCTTAACAGTGTTGCCTTGTTGGCTGGGATGCCCCAACCACCACCCGCTTCCTCTACTCAGGTGGTACTTCTGACTCTCCAGGCCCACAGGTGTGACAGGTGCTTATTTCATTTCATTTCATTTCATTTCATTTCATTTCATTTCATTTCATTTCATTTCATTTCATTCCTACTATCCTAATTCTCCTTATCTCAGGTCACAGAATCCTAGAGTGTCAAAGATGTAACAGAACAGAGGTGAGATCAAGTAACTTTCCCAAGACACATCCCCAGTACAAAGCTCTTTGCACACATTTTCTGTCCAACTAACCAAAATTTGCCCTTTTTCTAGGTCTTCTTCAATGCCTCATCTCTAAAGGCCTAGCATATTTATTGTCAAAATCTATGATCTCAGTTACCTACTGTATGCAACTCTAGGCATCTCAAATACATATGTAGTCTCTGGTGGTGTTTGCTTTGCTTTCTGTGTCTGTTTTGACTCTCCACAAGAACACAGGGCCATATCTTACACACTAGGGTTCTCAAATTTTAATGTGCACACAGATCATCTGGGGAGCTGGTTAAAATGAAGATTCTGATTTAGAAGACCTGTGATGGGGTCTGAGACTGCATTTCTGACAAATTCCCTTTTGTCAGAAGCTGCTGGTCCAGCTCAGTAATTGATTGCTGCTTTCCCTCAGAAACATTGAAGGGCTTCATTGACCTGATACACATTGGTTTTCCTGTCTGCGGTGTGTTAAAGGGATAATGATAGTTTGTCTTTGTTATGGAGAGGCAGTGTAGTGTGGCAGGTTTAAAGCATAGGCTTTCAGCCACTCAAAATAAAAAGCTAACATTAACCAAGTACTTACTATGTGTTGGGCACTGTTATGAGCACTTTACATGCATTACTGGATTTAATCTTTTGAAAGAAAAATGTTAAATAAAACAAAACAATTGTTGTTTGGTTTTTCAGAAAATAAGTACCAATTTCTTAGGTGATTTCTCTTTCTATAGGACTACAGAACTTCTACAGATTTTGAATATAGTGCCCCTTTAATAAAACCTTAGTAAATCTCTTGCTAGGATTTTTATAGCAGCTGATAGTTTAAAAATCGTGACTGATTTTTCACAATAATCACTGTTTGATGCTTTATACAAGTATATGGAAAGCGTTTCAAAAGAATTTGAAACTAAAAAATAAAGTGTGCTTAACTTGCATAACTCAGGTAAGTGAATTATGAATTTATTAGTATAAAGTTATGATTCTTATTCCTGGGACTCAGGATCTCAAAAACAGTAACTGTGGCCAAAGCAAAAATTTATTTGTCATTAGAATTCAAAATCTAGCTAGTAAGCATTATGTTGATTAAACAAATTTATTTTTATTCTCAAAGGGAAAACTCATATTTCTGACCCATTTTTTTTTCTTGAGTTAAAAGGAATGTGTCTGGGTGTGAAAATATGGTATGTATACATGTTTTTTCACAACAATTCTTTGATTTAATACTATTATTCTCATTTTAAAGGTGTGGAAACTGAGACTCCATGAGAGTAAATGACTTGCTCACTCTTGCGCTGCTACGGGGGGCTGATCCAGATAAAACTCCAATTCTGTCTGTTTCCAAAGCCCACATTATTTTTATTTAAAAATTTTTAAAACAAACCCCTTGGCAATGGGCAAGGACACACCTGATGAGTGGTGTTGCTCTTATATCAGTCAGGGGCAAAGCAGTTGTACAGTCCTTAGTTCATCCTAGCTTGTTGCCTGTGTTGGTGGCCAGAGCTGGTTCATGCCTGGGGCACATAAAATTAAAAAAAAAAAAAAAAAAAAAAAAAAAAAAAAAAAAAAAATTTAAAACAATCCTATCTGAGGACATGTTTATTGATTTTAGAGCAAGAGGAAGAGAGAGAGAGATGTCAATGTGAGAGAAACATTGATCAGTTGCCTCTGGTATGCACCCCAACTGGGGATCAGACTTGGAACCCTTTGTTGTAGGGGATGATGCCCCAACCAATTGAGCCACCTGGCCAGAGCAAAGCCTACTTCATTCATTCATTCCTCACCTGAAGACATTCTTTTCACTGCCTTTAGAGGGAGGGGAAAGGAGAGAGACATTGATGTGAGAGGGAAGCATGCCTGGCTGCCCTACTGTATTCGCCCCAACCAATTGAGCCACACCTGCCAGGGCCCTACATTATTTTTAACATTTTATTTTGAAAAATTAAAAACTTACAAAAAAGTTTCAAGAGTGGTACAATGAACATCCACATACCTTTCCTCTAGATTCACTGGTTGTTGCCATTTGCAAAGCTCCCATTCTTAATCACTCTACCATTTATTAGGCATATTGTGATCTTAGGATATAATACAACCTCTCTGTTTAGCTTTTTCTCTGTAAGTGGATAAAATATCTGTATTGAGGATTTTTAAAACAAAGATTAAATGAGTAATGTGTTTCTTCTTTCAGGAAATGTTTATTGAGCCCCTTCTATCCTGGGATGAATACAAGGAATTTAGGCCTTTTCTAAAGATTGTTCTAAACCAGGACAAAGCAATAGCAGTCTGTGCTCTCATAGAGCTCTGAGTCAGCGGTGGGAGTTGGGGGAGCACAGACAGAAAAGGACAAGCTAGGTGAGTTCAGGTTGTGGAAACACTGGGGAAGAGACAGTTCTTTTGGACAGAGCAGTCTGAAGGCATCCTGCAGGAAGTGACCTCTGGCCTGAGGCCTGACCCATGAAAGGGAGTGAACCATGCATAAATAAATGGAGGCAGCGTGGTCCAGCCTGCCTAGAATGAGTGCCAAATATCTCTTTATCCAACAAGAAAGGGAGATTGTGAATCTTCCATATGTAGAGGTTGTTTTAGGTAATAATCTCACAAAGGATAAGGCCAGGCCAGTAGGGTTTTCAGCCATCTCACAGCTCTTCATAAGGTGCTCAAGCATGGATTTCTGAAAAGCAATCTTTAGAAAAGTGCCTAAATTCCTTGGCAATTATTTCCTTTTAAGCAAATAAAAAAAAATTGTGTTACTAACAAATGGCAGTTGCTGTCCAAGTCTGACGTGTATTTCTGGAGTCTCAACAACTTTTTGTTTCTAATTCAGAAATTGGATGAAGACATGCATCAAAAAATTGCAAGGGAAATGAACCTCTCAGAAACTGCGTTTATCCGAAAGCTGCACCCAACTGACAATTTTACACAAAGTAAATAAGCATTTTTTAAAACCATTCTTGAATAGTCCGGAAGTTGCTTTCCAGTGGGGGAATGATATTTAAGGGATATGCCCACTTGCTATTTGCATGCAGATGGGGTGGGAGGAGATTCTGCTTTGGTTTTCAGTTAATCTGGGGGAGTAGGATTGGCTAATTTGAATGTTTCAACCCCAGATCTAGTACCCGGGAACCCTAGGATGCATGCCCAGAGTTTACCCCTCCTTTCATACACATGTTTCAGCAGTTGATTGACACTAAGGAAATATTTAGAAAAGAATAAGAAAATGAAAAGTTTGCAACTCACTTGTATGGGAATGATCTTATCTCTCTTTGATTTGTCTTTCTCTGAAGGCTCCTGCTTTGGATTAAGGTGGTTTACACCAACGAGTGAGGTCCCTCTCTGTGGCCATGCTACCCTGGCTTCTGCAGCTGTGCTGTTTCACAAAATAAGTAATGTGATTTTTTTTTTAAATGAACCTATCACTTAGCAAATAGCAAATATGTTTTAAAATTCTCATACTCTTTCTAGTAAACCAAGTGACTGGTAGAAGATGTTGCAGTACGGCGGCATCCACTAGAGAAAAGGGACTTCAAGCTGAAGAATATGAAGCCATCTGTGCAAAGAGCTAGAGCAGGGGGAAGTGCCTTCCTGGCAGAGGCAGCAGCAAGTGCAAAGCCCCTGAGGGCTGGCGCTTCCTGAGGGAGGGGGTGATTGGCAGGAGATGACACTGAGAGTTAGGCCAAGGTACCCCTGTAATGTAATCCATTATGTGTTTTAAAAAGATAATTTTGGTTTCAGTGGATTGGGGGATTAGAATGAAGGCAAGCAAATATCATAAAATATTGTTTAGAAACACAGTCTTGGAAAATAGACTTTACTGAAGTTGTATTTGAAAAGCCCACATTGGTTGGTATGAGGCTGGGGTTTATTAATGATAGCTCTCAGGTTCCCCTTGAGTTGTTTTAAGGTTAGATAAGATATGAAAAACTGTTTTGTAAATAATAATGTCTTACATGAATTATAATGAGCAAATTAAACATTGGGTTCCAGAATCTAAATTTTATGGTCAATGAAAATTAATGAGAAATGCTGAATTTCCTCACTTTTGAGATATGGTTGAGTTTTATAGAAGTATTGGGGGGAGGAGGAATTATGTCACAAATCTTTGTTTCACCAAAAATGTTATGCACACTGAAGTTAGATAAATGACTCAAGTTGCATTAAAACATGGAGGGAGGGCTATTATATCAGCATTATAGTCTGATCTTTGAACAAAAATTTTATGTGTATCTTGGTTTAATTAAAATAAACCTGATCTGTTCATATCAGATTGTTGTTCACAACTTGTATGTTCTCCTTGTCATTGCTTGGCGTAGCTTAGACTTGTAGAGCTTATAATTCTAGGTTTATTGTAGATATAAAATCACATTAGAAAACACAGCATCCCTATGAGGTAGGCTTAATTATTACCTTTTTTTATTGGTAAAATCAGTATAGATTTAATCATTACCCCATTTTATTGATAAGGAAATTGAAGGTTAAGGAGGTTAAATAATTTGCTCAAAGGAACAGCTAGGAAGCAGCAAAGAGCTGGGATTTGAAGCCTTGCAATACGATGCCAAGTCTAATCAGTCGTGTTCTTAGTTCTCAAGTTAGAATCCAGTGAGGGTTTTCCCTGCTGTGGACCATGGCAAACCAAACCTGGGCCCCCCTCACATGAAAGGACAGTAGTGCCAGAGAATCTAAGACAACAGTGACTGAAACAGACATACAAACGTATAACAACATAACAAAGTCTGTTTTCCTATTTCTTGACTCATTTCCAAACAGTTTTCTGATGGACAAAATAAGGCACGTTTTTGTTTTTGTTTTTTTACCAGAAAATGTGAACAGTACGCTAACCTTTGTCACGCTGAGTGGGGAACTCAAGGCCAGAAGAGCAGAGGACGGCATTGTCCTGGACTTGCCTCTTTATCCAGTCCAACCCCAGGTCAGCTCTTTCTAATTAATAAACTGTGTACAACTGACTGCTCGCCTGTTTTACAATGATTTTTGTCTTTTTTCCCCATCTAGGACTTTCATGAAGTAAAGGACTTGATTGAGGTTAGTGAAAAGAATCAAAACTGAGCTCATGTTTTTTGAACACTTGTTATTGTTTGATCACAAAGACGTGGTGCCATTTGATCCCAAAAGATAGGTCCACTACCAGTATCGATGTTCCAATCTAAACTTGGATGAATAATGAACAGTGCATTTGAGGTTTGAATTTTAATATCAAATCTATTTGGTGAAAAAGTTGACCAGTTTTCCCTGACCCTTCATTGTCAACATTAGCCTCCATGGTAGGGGCGGGGCTGGGGGGAGACTAGCAGTTGGCAGGAAAATGGAAAATATTCAGAGTTTTTTCTACCTTGTTCACAGTAGAAAGAACTTAACCTAATCTCTCTAAGCCTCAGGGTCAGCATTGTAAAATGAGAATGACAAAGGGTTATTTATCATGACTGTTGCCATTTTGTGTTCTTTGAAACTGGCAGTAAAATTCTCAGCTGGGAATTAAGCTTTCAAATTACCTAAGAATCCATGCAGAGAAGGGCTGGATGACCCTTTAGAGAGACCGAAAGGTCCCTGAGAGAAGGTGGGATCTGGCTGATGGAATTCCCGTTTCTAGAGAGAGAGACATAGGTTAGCTGTGTTCACAGAGGCCGACAGCCCAGACACCACCCATGGTGGATGGAGTCTTGCCCTTGGGACCTGCATCATCTCAGTCCCTAACCTGAAGCCACCTAATGCCTGCCAGATAATGACTATGTCATCGCCATGGTCACCTGCTCTGCTGGCAGCCCCTGGGAGTGCTTGGAGGGGCTGTTGTCCCCTCATAACCTCTGTTACAGTCTTACATAAAGGGTGAATCAAGGCATCTTTAGAAAATGTGCTATGTTATTGATCTGTAACATACCATATAAGTGAAAAGAGCGTGCTTGCCAAGCAGAGCAGCAGCATTAAGGTGAGTCCTTCGGTCCCCAAGTCTAATCAAACTGCCAGGCCCAAGTCCTCACCATGTGGAATGTTCCAGTCACTGCTGCAGGAACTCCTCATATACTTTATTTAATCCCCACAACAACACTAAGAGGTGGGCACGAGGGCTGTCCCCCATCTCAACAGACAGTAGACAGTAGTGATGCAGAGCACTGACACCAGGGCCCCTAAGACCTGGGTCAAGAGGTGTGTGTGTTTGAGACCTTAGACCCAAGTCTTTCTGCTGACCTGTGGGGAAAATACCCATCTGAAGGAATTGTGTGTTGAGGCATGTATTAACACTGGTGAAAACTGCCTATCTTTGGCTCTCAGAGCGCATGCTCAACTCTCTTAAAGGCTTCTTTTATCATCAGGAAAATGACCTTCCTTGGGCAACACCTTAAGCCCTGAAACAAAAATGAAGCTTGGGGACTAGCAGCCAGAAAAGCAGAAAAGCATGGGTGTGCTTGGCACACTGCAGACGCGCATGAGAGGTCGTTTACCGTACAGGGGATCAGGGGCTTGACCCAGAGCACATTCCTGAAAAGTCTTTGATCTTTCTCCACAGACTGCCATAGGGGATACACTGGTCCAGGACATCCGTTATTCTCCAGATACCCGAAAGCTCCTTGTCCGGCTCAGTGATACTTATGACAGGTGAACAAGATTTTTGGCTTCGTCAGCACTTTGGAGGGGGCCAAGCATCCAGATTTAGAGCTCTGGCTTGGTCTGGCTGTGCTGTGTCCAGTCAAACCATGATTTATGCAGCCAGGGAGTTTTGTTCTCAGGTAGAAAGATATTCCATTTGCTCTTCCCTCCCCTCCTACTAATCAGTTTGGGTAAGCCACGCCCTGGCCTGCTTTACAGTCAATGTAGTGGGTGGTATGTGGAATGGGTTTGTCCTAATACATCCCATTTATGAACAAGGTCATTTCTGGAGAAACTGAAGGTGAACACACAGAATCTGCTGCAAGTGGAGAACTCAGGGAAGGTGAAAGGACTCATTCTCACCCTTAAAGGACAGCCTGGTGGGGAGACCCAATTTGACTTTTACTCCAGATATTTTTCACCATGGTTTGGTGTGGCGGAAGACCCTGTAACAGGTACTTTTTCACATGGGTCCTGGGGAGGGCTAAACAGCGAGGAGGGGAGGATAACAAATAGCTGTTTAGGTGCCCTTCATGTGACTTTCAGATGGCTTGGGTTTTGAGCTGCCTTTGTTTCCCTATCACCCCATCCCCATCCCTTCACTGACATCTCATGTGAAAAACACAGAATTAAGGAAGCAGTCTAGTAGGGTTAAACCTTAGTGTCAGGCAGCATGGGTTTGCATGCTAGCTTCCTAGCTGTTGAACTTCGGCAAATGGCTTACCTTTTAAAAGTTTCCATTCTCTCTTCTATAAAATACAGATAACACCTACAGGGTTATGTAAACCCAATGCATTAACATTGCATTGTACTTATCACAGTGCCTGGCTCCCTGAGCAAACACTTCCAGATCTATTTTTTAAATTCAGGGGCTGATGTCTTTTGTCCTTTTCAATGACCATCCTGCATAATCACTGACATCTAGATAAGAGGTGGCTTTCAAGGATAAACTCCTGAGCTGCAAGTGGGAAAGAGGGACAGGAATAGTGTTTCTTTTCCTCTCCTCTACCCTTCCCAGACCTGCCTCCAAAGTAGGTGAGATGAGTTTGATAACAGGGTTATTCAAGATCTTCTACCAGCCAGAAGCAGAGGTATGAGATTTAAGATGGGCAAGAATGTGAAACTGCCTACTCTCATCCTCTTTGAGAAGAGTGGGCTGAGCAGCAAAAGTGGGCAGTGCTCAGGGGAGGAGGCCAGTGGATGGGACGGTGGCCAGGGCAGAGGAGGCGGGGCAGAGACTTGCAGGCTCCTGTCCTGGTCAGATGACAGGGGCTGGGATGGTGTCAGGACTTTGACTTAGTTAGTCTCTAAGGAACAAAACATGTGAAATTCAAAGCTCAGTGAGGAAGCACTTTTAAAGACTCAGGAAAATGCCCAAATAACACCCAAACAGTCCAACTCAGCCCTTCCCCTTGAAAAAGAAATTCTGAGTGGATTTATATATGTACAGCTGCGTTTACAAAGATTTTAATTGGCACAGAGGACAAGTGTTTTTCTTCTAGAATAATGCTTTTCTAGAGAGGAAAGGTCTTTAGACAGTGATGACCAACTATCTCAATTTGCTTGAAATTGGGGGATTTTTCAGCATACAGGAACTTCAGTGTTAAAACCAGGACAGTCAGGCAAACTGGAATGGTTGGTCACACTATGTGGACTTACCGTAACGTTTAGTAAGTTTTCCTGAAGGAGGAGCCTTTTCCAATTCAAATTTTTCTCCCTCAAAGACTTTTCTGGCAGTTATTACTTTATAGTTTGTTTCTTCATTTTACTATCTGTTCTCTGATCTAAACCTAGAGTACAATCATGTGAAAAAGTACCTCACTGCAAGAAAGTTCTTTGGCCACCAAAAGTTTGGGACTGTGTGCTTGGTGGAAAATTTGGCATTCTGTCAGAGTTTCCATCTTTCTTTACATGTGCATCCCATGAGGAAACAGATATTTTCCCTTGAAAGACAGAGAAAGACTTTTGTGAAGGACTTAATTTTCCTACCATGGGCTGACAGTGAACTATAGATGGGACAAGAATTAAAGCGTGCAGTTTAATCCAGCCTTCAGAAAGTATAAAACATAGCAAATGCATCATTTGGAGGAGCTTATCCATAGATGCTGTGTCTTCCTTTCTCTCTCCATTCACAATTCCACACACTGCTGTGGCCCTGCCAATATATTGACGAAGTCATCTTAGGTTTAGTCGAACTGGATAGTTGATTATAATTGCTTATAAATTTACCACAATGTCTCCCCTGTTTCCTTTGTGATTATATCATAACTTTTTATTTCTTTTAAGGGTCTGCACATACTGTTCTCAGCAGCTACTGGTCCCAGCAACTGGGGAAGAAAAATATGCGTGGTAGGACAGCTTTTTTTCAATTAAAAAAAAAAAAAAAAAAGGCCTAACCTTAAGCTAGTATTCCTTCTCATATGTACTATCAACTTAGGATTTAATAAAATGTTACATATCACCTATGTGAAAATGAAAGGTTTTTAAATTACTTCAATCTGAACCCACTACCAAAATAGCCCCATTCCAAATATCTTCCATCTTTGCCCCTCCCGCACACAGACACACTTCTAGTATAGTAGTGCCCAATAAATGTTGAATAAAATTAACTAGCTGTGTAACTTTGGCCCAGAGAAGTTATATATGGTGTGACAAGTTTAGACTGGATGATCAGTAAGGTTCCTTACTATTGCTAATCATAGAATTGAATCAAACAAACTGCTTTTGAATCAAGTCCCCAGGTGATTTTTATATTGCTCAGGGGAAGAAAAAATAGATCAGACACTGGAGGCTACAAAGTCCTAATAATTAAGATAAGCCTAACTCTAAAGGGTAGAGGTCTTACTTAGTGGGAGGGTTAGGCCTCTGTGATGCTAATTTGGGGATAGCAGGGTCTTTCCTTGGTGAGAAGAGTTACTCTCGGAAGCATTGAGCTCCAGCAAGGCTGAGGCTGCCCCTCGGTTTGCCTGACACTTATGGTTGCTTGCTTGATAACCACAATGAGTGAATGAATGCCTTTTATCTTATTCAGACCTGGGAAGATGGGGCCCTCTCAGAAGGGCCAACACCGCCCCTCTTGATCTTCTTAGACATTTAGTTTGTGTGTCTATCTTTTCACATGTCCTTGCTTACTCCTAGACAGAGCTGGACAGGAAGTTATGGCTAGGGTGTGTCTGGGGCATTTCAGGAGGTGAGAGAGGAAGTAGCTCAGGAAGGAAAGACATGGGGCTGTGTATTTTGTGGATCCAATTGTATTTGTGGCCGCTCACTCCTCAGGAGAACCAGTTAGGCTGGGCTGTACAATGGACAGATGAAGGAATTTATTCTTTTAATTGACCTGGGAGGATTCTAGAACTTGTAATAAGAGGTGTCTCACTATGTACTTTTAATTAAAAAGGGTGAAAATGATCGTAACTTGTGATTCATTTTGTTTTCTTCAGCCTTTCAGTGTTCCAGCCGAGGAGGAGAACTGGAGATTTCACTGCGCTCTGATGGACGAGTTGACCTTAGGGGAGGTGCTGCTGTTGTTTTAGAGGGCACACTGACAGCCTAGAGGTGGCTGTGCTGAGATGCTGCTGTCTTGCTTGAATGGCTTTTCATAAAGAGAAACATAAGGGGCTGACTTTAGCACACTTGTGCAGTAGTCTACTTAACCTCATGTTAGAAATAGAAAAATGAAGACATATTAATAGAGATTTAATGACACGCCCTGACTAATTAACTATTGAGTTTTGATTCTACCTGTATTTGAAATGTAAGTAACTAACTAGTAACAAAGAATAAGGTTGTTCTTTGTGACTACCGATCACAGAATGAGGAACAAATTTATGAGGAATAAAATCAAACCATTTAAACTTAGGTTAATGTGATGGAATATTATGCAGCCATTAAAAAGACCCAGTAACTATGTGGAAATATGGAAAAATATTTTATGATATTTAGAAAGAAAATTATATTAGATTATAAAATGTTAGCAGTATTATGCTGTCTATGAAAATGTGAATTTATTTGGACAAGGATGGGTCATGAAAATAGACAATGAAAATAGGTCATATGTGGGAAATATGACTGGGAATAATTTTAATGTATCTAAAAAATTATTTCCTTTATTGGAACATACGTATGTTCAATAACTAAAAATCAGGACATATAACTAAATAACTAAAAAACCCAGAAACTTAAAAAATGTGTATATATTTGTGTGGTAATAAAATTAAAACACTAAAGGTAATGTAGTATCCTTATCTTGATATATAGCTTTGGAGTGATAAGTTAAAAGGCATTCTTCTCTTAATAAAGGTATTTTAACGCAACTTTAAATTCTGTTAAATCTTTAGTATTGAATATCTATAACTGACTCTGGGATGAGGGCTTTTTCAACTCCTTAAGAGTGTTTCTTGTACTGGCTGGGTGGCTTAGTTCTTTGAGGTGTCTTCCCATGCATCAAAAGTTTGCAAGTTTGACCCCCCAGTCACGGTGCGTACGGGAGGCAACTGACTGATGTTTCTCTCACATCGATGTTTCTCTCTCTCTTTCTTTCTCTCTCTCTCTCTCCCCTTTCCTCTCTCTTAAAAATCAGTAAACATATCCTTGGGTGAGGATTTTTTTTTAAGAGAGTGTTTCTTTAAGATGACCTCATTGACGGCAATTCTTGGCCATCTCAAAAACTGCAAGTTGATCAGTTAGAAATTCCTGTCTCAATTTTTTCACCTTAACGATACCATGTTTTCTATTTTTATTTACTTTTGCTAAAGCATGTGAGAGTGAATATATTGCAGAAATAATCTTATGTTTCCCTTAATTTGCAGTGAAGAAAATAATTTACTAGCTTCAGTGCTTTAATGAGTAACCTGTGACCCACCACACACTGCATGCACAGCTTGTCACAACTCATCTGTTGATTCTGACACCGAGGGCAAGAATCACTGGAGGGTTTTCGCAACATGCAAGGTTTTCCCAACCTAGAGTTGAATTAAAAATAATTTTATATAAGTGCACAGTTGAAAGGGTCTGAATTTTATCTCTTAAATGTATGCTAAGTCCTTCATAGCTATTTTGGGGAAACAAGTCCTTGAGATAGCTCTAAATTTTTTTTGCATGGAAGTTGCCATTTAAAGCCTCTGGGTTGACTTTTCATCCTATATTTTCAAATCCTATATTTACTTTTTAAAGTGATTTTTAAAATTTTCCACTTAGCAATAGACAGTTGAGTCAGGATAGTCAGGACAACTGTAATATTTAATGTGTTTACTTGGTCAGCCTGCTGAAGACTGAGCGGCCATAGTGGCTGCAGTGCTCCAGAAGCGGCCTCCAGGGAAGCTGGGGCAGGGGTAGGGGAGGGACAGCCATGCCCAAAGAGATCGACGAGAGGAAATGACATAACATCTGTGGGTAGCAGGAGCATAGAGCCTCTAGAATTAGCATACTGTGTAGAGTGAGTTTTCTACTGATATGAGCAGAGGAGAACTGAGGGTGCTTCAAAATCTGTACTCCTTCTAGGTTTTTCCTTGCCTCTTCAGCTTCTGCCCACCTCTTGCCTATCTAATCAGTTACTAAGAGTGAGTAGAGGGTTTTGTGGAGAGAGATTGTTGGAGATGTATCCTAGCACTCCAGTGGAACATTACCATTGATTGAAAAGTGTGCTCCTAGCATGGCTGGCATCTCCTGGTGCATTGAGTTACACTGGGTTATGCTAATGTAGGGAATACCTACAAAGTCACAGTGGCTTAATATAACAAACTTTTATTTGCATTCAGATTTCCTGTGTAGCACAGGTCAGGAGGGGTTCTGTTCATCATGATCATGCAGGGGCCCAGGCTGATCTTGCTTTCTGCCATCTCAACATGTGGCTCCATAATTGATGCAGCAGGAGGAGAGAGTATATGAAAATCTCACTGTATTTTGGCTCTGAAGTGATATGTCAATTCTACTCACAGCCAATCGACCAAAACGGGTTACACACCCCCATCTAATAGCAAGGGACCTGCAAAATGTGGGGGAGCTCATGGATACACTGCGTATTGTAAATATAGCTGCCACATCTTGGGAAGATTTTTATGCCCCTCAGATGATTCCCCCTTGGGTGGCATTATTTCAGTAAATTCATCATGGTCTAGCGGGTGTCCAAACTTTTGGTGTCTCTGTGCCACAAAGGAAGAAGAGTTGTCTTGGGCCACAGATTAAATACATTGCAACACGTAATCACAAAAAAATGCCAGTGTTTTAAGTAAATTTATGATTTTGTGTTGGGCTGCATTCACAGCCATCCTGGGCTGCAATGTGGCCCTCAGGCTGCATGTTGGACACCCCTGGTAGGTACTCTCAGGTGCAGATTCACAGCAACCTAGCACATAGAGAATACCAATTTTTAATTTTACAATGAGAAATGTAAACACAGAATGATTTAGATCAGAGCATTTTTCTCCCCATTTGCATTTGTTTGGGAAACCAAATTATAATCAGCTGTTTGGTAACTATGGAGCTAAAATAAGGAGTCAGAAAAATGGACCTAAATGGCAGATATCAGCAAGATGTGATAAGCTTTCTTACTTGAACATTGCATTAGAATCCCATCATACTGCACTTAATTTACTTGAATTTAACTTTATCCACTCAGGGCCAAGCCAAATGTGATTTTAGTCTTTAAATATATTTATTTTTGGAAAAACCATGATCCCTAGTTCAAGCTAACAATTTTATCTAGCACTCAATAAAACAGTGATGTGTTCTAGCACTGGAGAAAAAACTAGCAATGTTGGGCTTGTGTGCTGGCATAACTGTATACTATGTTTTATAGGTTATTTATAGGATTTTCAAGGATAATTCTGATAACACTCAATTTTTGCCTTAGCACAGTAGCCTGACTCCAAAACGGCTCTCAATGATCCTTGCCTTCTTGCGTTCAGACCCATGTGCAATCCCTTCCCACATTGTACCAGGGCTGGTCTGTGTGACCAATAGAATATTCAGAAATAATGGTATGTAACTTCCATTAGGTTATAAAAGACTGCATCTTATGTTTTGATCAATGTGTGTGTGTGTGTGTGTGTGTGTGTCTTTCTCATCGCTTGCTCTGTGGGAAGCCAGCTGCCCATCATGAGCAAGGAACTGAGGCCCCTGACCAACAGCCACATGCATGAGCTTGGAAGCAGATCCTCTAGCTCATCAAGCCCCGGAAGCCTGCAGTCATGCTGACTCCTTGATGGAGTCTTGTGAGACCCTGTACCAGAAGCACATAGCTAAGCTGTCCCAGATCCCTGACCCACAGAAACTGAGAACATAAATGCTTGTTGTTTTAAGTCACTAAGTTGTGAGGTAGTTAGTTTTGTAGCAATAGATAACTAATATGCATGGGATCTTTTTATTTTTAATTTTATTATGAATATTTCAAGCATACACAAAAGTTGAGAGAATAGTATAATGAGCTCCCATGAACCTACCAGATTCAACAGTTTTCAACTCATGGTCAATTATTTATACCTCCACCCACTTTTCCTCCCTTCTGGATTATTCTGAAGCAAATCCCAGACAGACATATACTTTCACTGCAAATATTTCAGTATTTAGCTCTAAAATATAAGGGCTCCTAAAAAAAAGTAACCTCAATACCAATATTACATCTATGGCAGACAGACTTTTAAGGTAACCCCATGATTCCCACCACCTCTAGAAGCTGAGGGCAGCCTCTAGTAGATAGCCAGCATAAAAATGAGGCCCTTAGTCCTACCACAGCAAGGAGCTGAATACTGCCAACAACCCAAATGAGCCTGGAAGCACATCTTTCCCCTCAGCTGAGTGTTCACATGAGGTCACATGAGATTGGGACCCCAGCCCTATCCAACACCTCGATGGTAGCCTTGCAGAGGACTCAGCTCAGCTCAGCTAAGATGACCCAGAGACACTGAAATTAATGTGTTATTTTAAACCACTAAGTTTGTGGTTATTGTTATGCAGCAATGGAAAATACGACATTTAAAAATTAGAAACAATTCTTTAATATTATTGAACATTTGGTTAGTATCTTATTTTCATAATTGCCTTACACATTTTTTTACAGTACTTTTTAAAGACATGGTAAGTTTAGCTTGCACTTGTGTGAGATGTGGGTCCACTGGATAAAAACTGCCTCATAGCACAACTCAACCTCTCTCCCAGGTCCGAATGGACTGGACCCTCTTGTCTCTCTTCCTCTTTCCCAGGGCCTCCACTGCTGACCACCCCGTCTTCCTCTTCAGTCAGAATATAGTCAAGCCATTCCATTCCTTTTTAAAAAATTCATCGCCAGAGGATATGTTTATTGATTTCAGAAAGAGAGGAAGGGAGAAAGATGGACATGGACACACACACACACATCAGTGTGAGACAGAAACATCAATTGGTTGCCTCCCATAGGCATCCCAGCGGAGACTGAACCTGCAACCATTTTGGTGCACAGGAGGACACTCCAACCAACCAGCCAGGGCGAGCCATTCTGCCCCTTTAATGTCGCTAGACATTGACCAATACCCCTGAGGTGGGGGCAGGGAGTGAAATCTATCACCCTTTTTGAAAACCATTTCTTTACTTTGACCATGTTTTTCACTGCTCTTGATATGTCGTCGTTGTTTTTGCTATGGTTTAACCCTCAGAGGGTAGGCTGCTTCTTTCCGAGTTCCATTCAGGGTGGGAATCCCCCTCGCTGTCATTCCCGTGTATTCTGCAAGTTACGTGCCCAGCTGGGATCCGAATTCACAGCCCGTGGCTCAGGTCCACTGTTCAGCAATCTGACATAGTTGGTAAAATGTAATTTGCTGTCTCCTGTGTTTAAGACAATGTGCTAGAAGCTGGACAAGTGGACAGGCGGGGAGCAGGCCGCAAAGAAGATTGGAAAGGGAGCTTACAGAAGTCTCAACGGACTGGGGAGACCATGCTCATCCTTTCAGGAAAAGATAATGAGAACTTGCAACTGGTCAGTGATTAGGGCCTACGTATGGCACAGACAGGGAGTATTATGGCATAGCCAGGGGAGCGCTGAAGGGCAGGGCTTAGGAAGACTGGGGCATGAACCGAGATTCAGAGATGAGTGCACAAGGCATGTCTGGGTTTTGTCTAGAGTTTCTACATCTAGAAAGTAGTTGTTAGGTTCTATGGTGGCTGAGAAAGAAATAAAGTAATTTTTTAACAATCCAGTTGAAGAGAGAGCATGTAAACACAAGGGCAGATCAATAATACTGAAAGATATTTTTAATGTTTTTTAATTATAAAATCTATAGAAAGGACTTGCGAGTCATCCCCAGTGTATGAGAAAGGGTAGAATTGTGCATCTCTAAGTGTGGTCCCCGAACAAGCAGCATCCATGCCACCTGGGTGGGAGCTTGCTAGAAAAGCAAATTCTCAGGCCTTGTCCCAGACTTACTGAATCAGAAGCTCTGGAGGTGGGAATCAAAAATCTGGTGTTTAATAAGCCCTCCAGGTGATTCTGGTGTGTGCTCAAGTCTGGGAACCACTGATGGTCAGGCCTCCATATTTAGCCACTGTTTTCTTTTCTCCCAAGCAACAATTGTTTATGCAGCTCAATAACTTTAAAATGTGCATTGTCTCAAAATCTCCCTGGCCAGACCAAGATACTTGCTGCTTAGTGCAGTTTTAGAGGACCTGTTGTTGTTGGTTTGTTGTTATTTTTTTAAAGCTTCCAGTTCTGTTCAGCATAGAAAAATTAGCTGTGCTCAGGTGGGAGCTGTTCAGTAATGTGGTGGTAATAAAAAGATTAGTTAATCATCCATGATTTATTAATGATGAATTAATTATACCTGATTGTGCAGTTCTGCTAGCTAAATGGAGCTATAAAGGAGTTATTTTATTAATCATCATGGTGCTAATTGCAGACACTTACAGAAGGATCACTAATTAAACATGCCACCATATGCAGAACAAGTTGGGCTGCTGAGACCTGCAAGAATAAGAAATACTGAGTGTAAGGGAGCTAAAACAAACTTTATTTTATGCAATATTAGGGAGTTGTTTTGGCAATGTTAATCATTCACTTCAAATTTATATTGTAACCTTTTCTTGTGAGAATTGATCCCTATGTCAAAAATATAGTGCTCTAGTGAGATTCTGTTAAAGGGGAAGATTGATCAGTCCTACTTTCTGTTTTACACACATGCAAACTGCTAAACTGAGTCTTTGCTGAACGGAGACCACTGATTGATGGGGTGGGATTTACAGCAGAGAGTCAAAACCACACACCAGTCTTTTGTACCAGAGAGCTTCAGGTGAGTGGGAGGTTGGGAACTCTCAGAGACCAGGCATGCCCTGTGTATTGAATCACAGTAAGCAGATTCACAGCCTTGTGCTATAGGAGCAGAAAAAGAACTGAGACCATTAAGTCAAAGGGGCATCAGGTAAACTCAAGGGTAGTAAAATAACAGGAAAATTATTTTCAACTTTTAGCTCAAGATTAAAGCCATTTCATGTTTTTGTAGTTATGAATATTTGTTTGGAGTTACGCAGCATCTGAACACTGTCCTCCTAGCACCTTGGACTGGGAAATTTTCATTGTGAGTAGTCAAGGAGGTAGTGCCCAGCTCCCACCAAGGAAGCCAAAGCAGCCAGATGCTTCCTCTCCCTCTCCACAAAGTAGGGGCAAGCATGCTACTCAGGCTTAGCCAGATCAGAACCGATCTCCTGGGAATTTGGATCCTAAACAAGGGAAGCAGGACTGTGGAGGTGGCTGGGGGCTCTTGCTGTGACTGCTCTGTGAGCTGGGCTAAGCTTCTGACAGTTGGAGAAGCTGCTCAAATTATTGGATGCAGGAATATTTGGTTAATTTTGGTCTACTAAGTAATATAATCAAGCCTATATGGTATGAGCATATGTGGTAAATGTGTGATGATAAGAATCATTCTGATGACAAATTTCAAGGTTGTCCTGATTTTGGGGGAAAGCCTCATCCTGCACATTCTCTAGTGTGTTCACTGGATTAGGATTAAGCATGTGATACAACTTTGGCTAATGAGACACAAGCAAATTCTCAGTGCAGGGAGCCAACTGAGGAAAAGAACCTGGAGTGCGGTAAATCAGCTTTTGGCATGCATAGTTTTATTCAATTCCCCAGTTTTTGGTATGGCATCATATGTGCTTGGTGCCCCCAAGTCCAGCAATCTTCTGTTTTATATTCTCCAAAGAAAAATATCTCCAACTTTTCCCAGAGCAGGGAGAGGGAAATTTGGGCACATATACATATTTTAACTTATGTATACAATGTATATCTACCTCTAGATATATAATATTTCCATCACCCCAGAAGGTTCCCTCATTCCCCTTCTCTGTAAAAAACAAAAACAAAAATGGAAAATAACTTTTTATTCCTCAATCTATGACAGAATCATTATTCTATAATATATCATCATAAATTAGTTGCCTATTCTTGGGATTTTATAAATGGAATCATACAGTATATACTGTTTGGTGTTTGGTTTCATTCAGTCAACATAATGTTTTTGAGATCTATACTTGCTGTTGAGTAATTTTTTTTATTTCTGTGTAATATTCCACTGTATAATTATACTGCTATGTGTTTATACTTTTTTCTGTTGATGACTGTTGGAGTGTGAACACTCTTGTGTCTTTTGGTAGACACAGGCATTAATTTACCTTGGATAGCATACCTAGAAGTATAACTGCTAAGTTAACTTCAGCATATGTTTAACTTTAATAGATACTGCTAAATGGTTTCCCTAGATAGTTGAATGAATTTACACTTGCACCAGTATTGTGTGTGAGTTCTTCTTGCTCTACATCCTCACTCTCCTTGACATTGCCACTTTTAAATTTTAGCCTGTCTCAGGGAGTGTGTAGTGATGTCTCACTATAGTTTTAAGTTGCATATCCCAATGAGAACTGGTGATGAATACCTCTTTATAGGCTATTGGGCTTTTGGGAATTTTCTGTAAAAGTGCCTAAGTTTTTGTCCACTTTGTAATTGGGTTGTCATTTTTATTGATTTATGAGTTCTTTTTATATATTTTGGACATGAGTCCTTTGTCAGGTGTATGTATTGTGAATATATTTTCACAGTGTATGGCATGCTTATGCACTTTCTTTCTTTAAAGTATATCTTATTGATTATGCTATTACAGTTGTCCTAGTTTCTTTTCCCCTTTCCCCCCTCTGCCCAGTACCCCCATCCCTCCAGCAATCGCCCCCTTAGTTCATGTCTCTGGGATGTGCATATAAGTTCTCTGGCTTCTTCATTTCCTATACTATTCCTAACATCCCTCTATTTTGTACCTACCAATTATGCTTCTTATTTCTTGTACCTTTTCCCACATTCTCCCCCTTTCCCCTCCCCACTGATAACCCTCCATATGATCTCCATATCTAAATCCTGTTCTTGTTCTAGTTGTTTGCTTAGTATTTTTTTTTAGATTCAGTTGATAGTTGTGAGTTTGTTGTCATTTTACTGTTTATATTTTTTATTTTTTTTCTTAAATAAGTCCTTTTAACATTTCCTGTAATGATTGTTTGGTGATGATGAACTCCTTTAGCTTTACCTTGTCTGGGAAGCACTTTATCTGCCCTTCCATTATAAATGATAGCTTTGCTGGATAGAGTAATCTTGGTTATAGGTCCTTGCTCTTCATCACATTGAGTACTTCTTGCCAGTCCTTTCTTGCCTGCAAAGTTTCTTTTGAGAATCAGCTGATAGTCTTATGGGAACTCCTTTGTAGGTAACTCTCTGCTTTTCTCTTGCTGATTTTAAGATGCTCTCTTTATCTTTAACCTTTGGCATTTTAAGTGTGATGTATCTTGGTGTGTTCCTACTTGGGTCCAAGTTGTTTGGGACTCTCTGTGCTTCTTGGACTTGTATGTCTATTTCTTTCACCAAATTAGGAAAGTTTTCTTTCATTATTTTTTCAAATAAATTTTCAATTTCTTGCTCTTCCTCTTCTCCTTCTAGCATCCCTATGATTCAGATGTTGGCACTTTTGGAGATGTCCCAGAGTCTTATTCTCTCCTCATTTTTTGGAATTCTTGTTTCTTCATTCTGTGCTGATTGATTGTTTATTTCTTCCTTGTGTTCCAAATTGTTGACTTGAAACCTGGCTTCCTTTCCTTCACTGTTGGTTCTCTGTGGATTTTTCTTTATTTCACTTAGTGTAACCTTCATTTCTTTCCTTATACATTCTCCATATTCAGTGAGTTCTCTGACCATACTTATCACCAGTGTTTTGAAGTCTACATCTGATAGGTTGGCTATGTTTGGTTCACTTAGTTCTTTTCCTGGGGTTTCGATCTGTTCTTTAATTTGGTCCATATTTCTTTGTCTCTTCACTTTTGCAGCCTCCCTGTGTTTGTTTCTGTATATTAGGTAAAACTGCTTTGACTCCCTGTTTTGGCACACCTGTTGTATTGTAAGGGGTGGAGCCTTAGGTATTCATTAGGTCAGGGGAACCTGCTTTGCTGCTTTGTGGTGCTATACATGGGGGAGAGGTTGGAGAAGGAACAATGCTGCTTCCTCAACATTCACCTCATTTCCAGTCACTTCACCCACTTCCTGTATGCAACTGGTGCCCCTCTAGCTGTTGCCGTGGTGGTGATTCCCAGAGTAGGTGGGTTTGTGTACATTCTAAGACCATGGAGGCCCTTTAAATGGACTCTCCTGAGAGTCTGGCAGTTTCTTCCACCACCCCAATCACAACTGGTTTTTTACATTCAGAAGTTATGAGGCTTTATTTTCCTGGCACTGGAACCCTGGGCTGTGCAGTCTGGCCTGGGGCTAGGATGCTTGTTCCCCAGGTGTCTCTCTTGGTTTTTATCTACCACACGTGAATGTGGGACCACCCATTCTGCTGGCTGATGCCACCACTGCCTCGCTGTCTCCACACTGCGTCCTCTCCACCCAGCTCCCCATATCCGCCCCTCCTACCCGTCTGGATGAATATTTCTTTTCTAAATCCTAGGTTGTCAGACTTCCAGTACAGTTTGATTTTTCTGGCAGTTCTGGTTGTTTTTTGTTTTGAGGTTAGTTGTGATCCTTATGGTTGTCTGAGGAGGTGAAGTGTGTCTACCTGCACACCTCCATCTTGGCCAGAAGTCTATTGCTTTCTTAATGATGTCTTTTATTGACAGAAATTAATTTTAATAAAGCCTAATTTATCAATTTTATCTTTCATAGTTAGTATTTTTTACATCCAGTTTAAGAAATCTTTGCCAACCTTATGAATATGGACATTTAGGACTTCCAGCCAAGATGGAGGTGTAGGTAGATACACTTTGCCACTTCGCACAACCAAAAGAAGGACAACAACAAATTTAAAAACAAAAAGTAACCAAAACTGCCAGAAAATCAAACTGTATGGAAGCATGACAACCAAGGAGTTAAAAAAAGAAACACTCATCCAGACCGGTAGGAGGGGTGGAGACTGGCAGCCAGGGAGGAGAGGACACACAGCCAGGGAGGAGAGGACACGTGGCAAGGCTTCGGCTGGAGGACCAGGTGGGCAAGGCGGTGGCTGGCAGACTGGGTGGTCCCATCTTTGTGTGTGGATAAACCAGAAGGAACAGCTGGGGAGCGAGATAGACCGCGCAACTCAGGATTCCAGTGTGGGAAAAGAAAGCCTCAAAACCTCTGGAGGAAAAAACCTGCAAGGGTTGCAGCAGGAGGAGAAACTCCAAGCCTTATAGGAGAGTCCATTAGAGAGACCCACAGGGTCCCAGAACATACACAAACCCACCCACCTGGGAATCAGCACTAGAAGGGCCAAATTTGCTTGTGGGAAGCAGGGGAAGTGACTGAAAGCCTGCCAAGAACAAAGCAAGCGGTATTGTTCCCTCTTGGACCCCTTCCTCACATACAGCGTCACTATGCTGGGTTGCCCCACCCTGGTGAATACCTAAGGCTATGCCCCTCCCAATGTAACAGGCATGCTGACACAAAGAAATATGGCCCAAATGAATGAAAAGATCAAAGCTCCAAAAATAGAACTAAGAGATGAACAGATAGCCAACCTATCAGATGCAGAGTTCAAAACACTGGTAATCTGGATACTCACAGAATTGGTTGAGTATGGCTGCAAAATGGAGGAAAAAACAAAGGCTATGCAAAGTGAAATAATATACAAGGAAAAATATACAGGGAACCAAAAGTAAAGGGAGGAAACTAGGACTCAAATCAAGGATTGGGAGCAGAAGGAAGAGATAGACATTCAACCAGAAAAGAATGAAGAAACAAGAATTAAAAAAAAAAAATGAGGAAAGGCTTAGGAATCTCTGGGACAACTTTAAACATTTCAACATGTGACTCATAGGAGTGCCAGAATGAGAAGAGGAAAAGCAAGAAATTGAAAACTTATTTGAAAAAATAATGAAGGAGAAACTTCCCCAATCTGGCCCAGGAAATAGACTTCAGGAGATCCAGGAAGCTCGGAGAGTCCTGAAGAAGTTGGACCCAAGGAAGCACACGCCATGGCACATCATAATTAAGTTATCCAAGATTAAAGATAAGGAGAGAATCTTAAAAGCAGCAAGAGAAAAGGAAACAATTACCTACAAAGGACGTTCCATAAGACTATCAACTAATTTCTCAAAAGAAACCTTGAAGGCAAGAAGGGGCTGCAAGGAAGTAGTCAAAGTCATGAAAGACAAGGACCTATAACCAAGATTACTCCATCCAGCAAAGCTATCATTTTGAATGGAAGGTCAGATAAAGTGCTTCCCAGATAAGGTCAAGTTAAAGGAGTTCATCATCACCAAACCCTTATTATATGAAATGTTAAAGGGACTTATCTAAGAAAAAGAAGATCAAAAACCATGAACAGTACAATGACAACAAACTCACAACTATCAACAACTGAACCTAAATAAAAAACAAAAACAAACTAAGCAAACAACTGGAACAGGAACAGAATCACAGAAATGGAGTGGGGATGGGGAGGGGGATGTATAGGGGAAAAGGTACAGGGAATAAACAGCATAAATTGTAGGTACAAAATAGGCAGGGGAGGTTAAGAATAGAATAGGACATGGAGAAGCCAAAGAACTTACATGTACAACCCATAGACATGAACTAAGGGAGGGGGGGAATACTGGGGGGTGAGGATGTACAGGGTGGAGGGGAATAAAGGGGAGAAAAAAGTAGGACAACTGTAAGAGCATAATCAATAAAATATATATTAAAAAAGAATATGAAAATTTTCTGTTTTCATTTAGACAATTATTTTACTTTTCATATATAGATCTACGATTCATCTCAAATGAATCTTTATACATGGTGTGAATTAAATATAAAGGTTCATTCTTTTTCCATACAGATAATTAATTGCTCCAGTATTATGTATTGAAAAGAAACACTTTCCTCACTAAATTGCAGTAATGCCTGTATCTTAAAGCAAATAACTGTATCTGTGTGGGTCTTCTGGAGTTTGTTTTGTTCTGCTGGCTTATTTCTCTATCTTTACATCAACATACTCTCCTAATTGCTGTAACTTTATAGTCAATTTTAGTATCTGGAAATGTAAGTTGGCCAACTCTTGAGGATGATGTTTTCAAAATCCTTTTGGGATTCTGACTGAGAGTCCATCAAATCTATAGATCAATCTGAGGAAAGCCAATATCGCAATAATACTGAGACTTTCCTACAAAGACAAAGGAAACAAAAGCAAAAATAAACACATGGGACTACATCAAATTAAAAACTTCTGCACAGCAGAGGAAACCATCAACAAAATAAAAAGGCAACCACTGAATTGGAGAAGGTATTTATAAGTGATACTTCTGATAAGGGGTTGACATCGAAAATATGTAAAGAACTCATACAACTCAACAACAACAACAAATAAAATGAACAATTTGATTTAAGAACTGGCACAGGCCTTGACTGGTGTGGCTCAGACCAAAAGGTCACCAGTTGGAGTCTTAGTTCAGAGCACATGCCTGGCTCATTGTGGGCCAGGTCCCCGGTTGGGGGTGTGTAAGAAGCAACCGATCGATGTTTCTCTTCCTCTCCTTCTCCCTCCCTTCCTCTCTCTCTAAAAATAAATAAATAAAGTATTTTTAAAAATAAAAATAAAAATTGGCACAGATTCTGAACAGACATTTTTCCAAGGGAGACATACAGATGGCCAATAAACATGAAAATTTTTTCAGCATCACTAATTATTAGGGAAATGCAAATCAAAACTACAGCAAGATATCACCTTACACCTATTAGAATGGCTAGTATAAAAAAGAAAAAAAACAATAAGTGTTGGTGAGGATGAGGAGACAAGGGAACCCTTATACACTGTTGGTGGGAATGTAAATTAGTGCAGCCACAATGGAAAACCATATGGAGGTTCCTTTAAAAATTAAGAATAGAACTACCATACGGCCCAGCAATTTCCCTTCTGGGTATTTATTTAAAGGATATGAAAACACTAATTTGAAAAGATACATACATTCCTATGTTCATTACAGCATTATTTACAATAGCCAAATCGATGATGAATGGATAAAGATGTGGTGTATACACACACACACACACACACACACACACACACATTACTCATCCATAAAAAGTTGAAATATTGCCATTTATAACAACATGGATGGATATTGAGCACAGTATGCTAAGTGAAATAAATGGATAGAAGGAAACAAATACCGTATGATTTCACTCATATGTGGAATATAAGGTAAAAAAGGAACAAGTGAAATAACAAAACTCATAGATACAGACGACATAATTGTGGTTACGAGAGGGGAAGACAGGTGGGGGAAAGGTCAAATTGGGTAAAGGGAGTCAAATATATGGTAATGGAAAAAAAACTAGGCTTTTGGTGGTGTGCACTCAATAGAGCACGCAGATAATAAATTATAATGCTGTATATCTGAAATTTATATAATGTTCTTAACCAATGTTACCTCAATGAATTTAAAACATACAAACAATATTGAGTCTTCCAGTCAATAAACATGGATTAACCTTCTGTATATTTTGAAGTTGTCTTCAATTTGTCTTAGCAATATTTTGCAATTTTGGTGTAGGAGTCTTACACACCTTCATTACATTTATTCCTAGGTTTGAGATTTTTTGATGCTACCATAAATGGTACTTTAAAAGTTCATCTTTTAAAATTATGAATATATAAGTACAACTGATTTTTATATATTGAACTTCTTTCCAGTGATCTTCCTAAAATTTATTAATTCTAATAGCTGATAAATTCTTTTGAATTTTCTACGTTCTAAGCATGCCATTTCTGATTAACTGACATTTTATTTACTTTCTTTCCAATCTTACACCCTTTATTTACTTCTTTATCTTGCCTTACTGCATTGTCTTGGACCTCTGGTACAATACTGAATAGAAATGATGAGAGTGGACATCTTTGTGTTGTTCCTGACTTTGGGAGAAAATGTATGATACTTCAGCACTGAATATGATGTTAACTATAGTTTTCTTGTAGAAAAATATATCAGATTAAGGAATTTTCCTTTGATGCTTAGTTTGCTGAGAATTTTTTTTTTTTGCATGATGTTATAAAATGCTTTTTCTTCATTTAGTGAAAGAATCTATGGCTTCTTTCCCTTATTTTTTTAGTGGGGTGAATTACCTTGATTTTAGAATGTTAACTAAATTTGTGTTCCTGGAGTACATCCTAATTGTATGTTATTTTACATACAATTAATTTTATATACAATTTTATGTTAATGATGTTTGTTATTTTAAAAAATTGCTGGGTTCTATTTGTTTATATTTTATTTAGAATTTTGAATCTGTATTTGTAAGCAACATTGGTCTATACTTTTCCTTTCTTATGTCCTTGTTAGGTTGGTGTCAAGGTTATACTGACTTCATAAAATAGTTGAGAAGTAATCCCTCTTTTCCTATTGGTGTTACTAATTACTTAAGTCACCAATGCAACTTCAGTGGATATTCTGGTGCTCAGCCTATCTTCCAGGTGCCCAAATACCTGACAGCAAAAGCTTAAAGCTGTGCCCTGCTCTGGGAATTGTGTTCAGCTCCCGGGAGCTGCCTTACCCAACGTAAGCCCCCATCCAAGGGGCTAAGATGGGAATACTGAGGCCTTTCCCCTTTCCTCAAATTGACCAAATTCTCTACCTTCATTTTAGGTCTAGAGCATGGCTGAGGCCTCAGTCGCAACTAGGCTGTGAGTCAGTCTTTCCTTTGCCCAGCCCTGCCTTTCTCAGTTCCTTGCACGTGTATCTCTCAAGTGCACTCCTTCTGCACCCAGCACTCAGTCTCCTAGCTCCTGTTCTCACATGGCTCAGACGTTAAACCTGAGGGAAGTTTTTGTTCATTTTGGTGGTGGTGTTGAAAGAGAGAGAGAAAGAAACATCAATTGTTTTTCCATTTATCTATGCATTCATCAGTTGATTCTTGTATGTGTCCTAACCGGGGATCAAACCCACAACCTTGGCTTATCTGGACAATGTGCTAACCAACTGAGCTATCTTGGGCCTGAAGGAAGTTTCCATACAGACTTCTTAAGTTCCTTTTTTATAGCGCCCTCCCTTACCCTACACCTTTACTACCAACAGATCTCTCAATCTTTAACTCTGACGTCTACTTCCTCTAACCAGTGAGAGAACAATTCTCTGCTGGCTCTGCTCCATGGCCCCAAAGTCTGGCCTAGTACATGTCCTTTGGAAGAAAGCTTGGATGAATGTGCAGCCTCCCCTTTCTCAATATCACAGCCCTGCTACTGGACACTGCTCAGTGTCTACAACATGTTTTGTATATTTTATCCAAGATTTAAGTTATAAAAAATTGTGGGTTTGTTTTTGTTTTTGTTTTTGTTTTTTTATAGCAGGAGGTTAAGTTTGATACCAGTTACTCTATGCTGGCCCAGATTTGGCATTCTATAATCACTTTTACAACTTTCAACTGGTCCTGGCCTTTCAGCATCCACACCTTATCTTCTCCACACCACTACCCACCTATAACTTTCAGGAGTAACTTGTGCTGCCAATTTCTGAGTCTTCTGAGGATCCAGTCACATAAATTGGATTCTTTTTCCCTGCTGCCAGTATAGAATTTGGTCCTTAGTTCAGCTAAGTCAATTACCACTTGATTATATGTTTTTAGCTTTTAAAATTGTAGTGTTACTCCTCACTACTCTCTTGACCCATCTGAACTATGCCTTTAAAAATACCATTGTATGACCCAGTAATTAAATTCCTACATATGTACCCACGTGAAAACAGTGACCCAAAAACATACTTGTATGCCAATGTTAATAGCAGCATTATTCACAATAACCAAAAGGTGGAAACAACCCAATTGTCCATCAACATATGAATGGACAAACCAAACTAGCACATACATACAATGGAAAACCACTTAGCCAATGAAAAGGAATGAAGTCCTAACACATGCTACAACATGGGTGAACCTTGAAAACAGTATGTTAAATGAAATAAGCCAGACACAAAAGGACAAATATTGCATGATCTCACTTACATGAAATATCCAGAATAGAAAAATTCACAGGGACAAAAAGTGGATTAAAGGTTACCAAGACATGGGAAAATGGTAAGAAATGGTAAGAATGGAAGTTATTGCTTAATGGTGACAGAGTTTCTGTTTGAGGGTGATTAAAGAGTTTTGAAAATAGGTAGTGGTAATGGTTGCTGTCTTACTTGGGGCTGTGACAACAAAATACCATATACTGGGGCTTAAAGAACAGACACTTAGTTCTCATAATTCTGGTGACTGGGAAGTCCAAGATCAAGGTGCCAGCATGTTTGGTTCCTGGTGAGAGTTCTCTTCCTGGCTTGTAGACAGCTACCTTCTTGCACTGTACTTACAGACCTTTCCTCCATGCAGGCACGTGGAGAACTCTGGCTTTCTCTTCTTGTAAGGACATTAATCCCATCATGCGGGCCCCACCCTCAAGACCTAATCTAATCCTAATTACCTCCCATCCCCAAATGCCATCACAATGCATATTAGGGCTTCAACACATTCATTTGAAGGGGAGACAAACATCCAATCCATAACAGTGGCACAACATTGTGAATGAATTCAATGCCACTGAATTGTATAATAAAAATGTGTTAAAAAGGGCTCTCACCGCTGGGGCTCAGTGGATTGAGTGCTGGCCTCCAAATCAAAAGGTCACCTGTTCAATTCCCAGTCAGGGCACATGTCTGGGTTTTGGAACAGGGCCCTGGTTGGGGGCATGTGAGAGGTGACAGATTGATGTTTCTCTCCCACATCAATGTTTCTCTCTCTTCTTCCCTTCCCCTCTCTCTAAAAAATAAATAAAATCTTAAAAAAAAATGTGTTAAATGAGAAAGTGCTAACGAAACACACAAAATACATGTCTTTTTTTAAAAAAGAAAACTATGGGTTAAATGGCAAGTTTTATGTTATATTTATGTTACAATAAAATATTTTAAAAAATCTTTATTCTAATTTTAGTGGGTTTTAGAATTGAGCTAAATTAGATGCCTGGGTTTATTTGTTTGTTGTTGTTGTTGTTGTTTTTAATCTCTCTCTGGTATTATTCCTTTCTTTTCTTCCAAAAGAAACTTACAGAAAGTTTGCACAATGGTACAAAAGCATTCCCCCCTGAACTATTCGAGGTGCCCCATTATCCCAAATACTTTAGTATGTTTTTCCTCTGAACAAGAACATTGCACTAAATATATACAAAACCATCAAAATTTGGAAGCTAACTGGGATACATTACTACTCATTCATCCTCAGACCTGACTTGTGTTTCACTAGTAGTCATTTATAGCAATGTCCTTTAGAACAAAAGGATCCAGCCCTAAATCACATGCTCTATTGAGTTGTTCATGTTTTCTCAGTCTCTGATTTGATTAGTTGTCTTTCCTTGACATTCGTGATATTGACACTTTTGAAGATTACAGGTCAGTTTTTGTGTGGACTGTCCCTCAGTTTGGGTTTGCGTGATGCCTCTTTGTGGTTAGATTCAGGATAGGCACCGTTGGCAGGAATATCACAGAGGAAACATCCTATTGGGTGGCACGTGACTTTGATCAGCCCCAGGACTGATGACCTTCACTCTGAATACTTGATTAAGGTGGTGTCCACTAGATTTCTTCACTGTAAAGTTACTATTTTCTCCTTTGTAGTTAATAACCATTTTGTAGGGAAGTGCTTTGAAGCCATTTAAATATCTCAGTTCTTAACAAACATTCTTTCTTTCTTTCTTTTTTTTTTTTGGTTTATGCAACTTTATTGAAGAAAAATAAGTCAATTACTAGCAGAGCTACTAGTTGATCACTCATCCATTGACAACTTGCATCATTTAGATCAGTGCTATATTAAACAGTGTATTGGAAGACAGATTAAGAGCTCCAAGCCTCCTAACAATTTAAATGAAAACAAAAATGTTTGAGACCCTATTCTGGAATACAAAGAGTGTTTGACGTCCAATTTCCATTCTCTGTAGAGAAAGAACAGGTCATTCCTTTATTGACATGCATAAAATACATCACATTTTCTGTTCTGCTGATGCTATAAATTCAATACCAATTCTCCAGCAACATCAGTTATGAGCATAAAGTATATCATGTAACTTCAGATGTCTAACAGTGGAAGGCTTAAACAAGAATGGATGCTGCTAGAACTATGCTGCTTCCTTTGATGTGACAACTGAGCATTCATTTCCCTCCCCCTCAGATGATTTCTTCAGCATGTTAGAGCAGTGAGGAATGGTTTTAGTCTCATAACCAAGTTAGAGTGAAGACACTGGCCACATAATACACAAGCTCCATTTAAAAAAAAAAAAATTCTGAATCTTGGGCAACTGTTCTCTTGTAACTACTCTACAGTTTCTAAAAGCAGCTATTGTCCAAAGCTGGAAGAACTTAAGTCTTCTCAGATGAGCATGTGAATGGAGGGAGGTAAACAAAAAAAATTAAAAAAGATGAGGTCTGGTAGGGGAGCAGCCAGGTAAGAAAATCAAAAAAGGAACAGTAATTTAAAGTTTATTCCAACCATAATGCAGGTTATTCTGACTTTAAGGTAGTATCACATGGCATAGTTCTGAGTCCATTCCAGAGATACTCTGTTGTACTTATCTCTGTCTCTTTTATAGATCCATGCAATCTCTGGCACTAGGGGGTCAACTGGCTTTGGATCACATAGCAGTGAACAAATGGATAAAAGAACTTTAGAAATACTTAAAGCAGGAGACCACTGTGATCTTAAAGAGTATCTAGACAAACACTGCCATTACTGTTAATATTTGGGTGATAAATTCTTGTTGTAAATGCAACCTTAGGTGTTTTGAAGGGGTAGTCTGTAGGGAAATGAATTGTCAAAAAAGAATACACTGTCTTGATATGGGCTGTTGTTAGGTCCCATAATTGTGGCTTGTTAATGAAACATATCATCCCCAACTGGACCTGCAGAACATTGTGCTGGAGAGTCACAGGCCAAATCACTAAGTTCCTTATTAATCTGTTTCAGGGCCATAGTCTGTGCTTTGCATCTGGCTCCTCACTCTTTCAGTCTGTGCTCAAAGATCAGGCGGAAACTCTTGATTACCCTGGTGGCAGGAAAGGATTGTCTTCTTTGTCTCACACCAGCTCTGCCAGACGCAGGCACTGAGGGGCTGGGGCTTCCCTCAAGCTGTGGTCTCAGCCTCCCTCCTGCATGGCAGCTGGTGCGTCCCCAGTCCTAAGGGGCTCAAGTGCACGGCACAGCCACAGGATGTCCGCTCTCATTTCTTAACAAACTTTCAATTTGTTCATTTGTTTATCTATATTTCTTTGAATTCATGGCTATCTGTATTATGTAATGGACTATAATTTATTACTATTGGTATTTGTTTTGATGTGCAAATTATCCCAAATGTGTCTATAGGAAGCCCATTCAAGCTGGCTTTGTCCACATGATTTTTTTGAGTACTTCCTTGCTTTTTGGCACAATGAGATATTCCAGCTGATCTTCTTTTTCTATGTCCCAGACCTGGAATCAGCTATTTCTCCAAGGAGCCCTGATTCCTTCTAGTGCAATATGGCATGTAGAAGCCAGGATCTAGTTGTTAGGTCTATTGGATATTGTTGCTCCAGCATCTCTCAGTGGACAAAGTTAGGGAATATATTATTTTTTCCCCTAGTTTTACTGAGGAAAAAATGACTAGGATCACTGAATAAGCTTAAGGCATATAGCATGACAGTTTGATTTATATATAGTGAGATAATTAGGAGATATGTTTTATACACATTTATTCCTAATCTATCTATATACATTGAAAACCATGAAATCAAATGAATACCTCCAATTCTAATCCAACATCAGCAGCCCTTTCTGTATTTGTGACTCCTTTTACCAACAGGGAGAAATACCACTTCCATTGTCATTAACACATTTATTTGATCAATCCCCCTTATGTAACTATCTACCATCTCTCGACTCCATCCCCTGCAGGGAAGTCCTGTTTCCCTGCTTGGACTCTCCAGCCTATCACCTTACTACATGGATACTCCTCTCCCCCTGCTTGGATTCTGTACTGAGTCCCTTCTGTATCTGTGTGCCCTACATTAGGTGTATTCCACCCATTTGTACTGATTTTCTCCTTCTTATCTCAGGGCTTTTACTGAGTGCTGAGTGTTCAGTTTTCTACTTATGCACTTGCTCAGCATTCCATCTGTAATACTGAGTCTTTTTCCTTTTCTTGCCAACTCTCACCCCTTTCTTCTCCAACTAAGTACTCCTTCTTCCCCATTCCCCACCCAGGACACTGTTTTTGATAACCTGGTATATTCTTCCACACTTTTCTTCATGTTCATATAATCCATCAGTTTATATACACACATATACACAATTTCGGTTTTGTACATGTTTGTTTTAAAGCAATAGTGTCATGTTACATAACCTTCTGCTTCTTCCTTTTTTTTTATGTAACATTGAATTGTTATAGATCTTTTAGCTCATTCTCTAGCTTATTCTTTCTGATGGTTGAACATTATTCCACAATACAGCTGTTCTGTGATTCATTCAGTCAACCCCCCTCAATCTCCTATTGAAGATCTTTTACTTTATTTCCAGATTTCTACCATTGTAAGCCATACTACACAGAATGATTTTATTTATTTTGTTTATGTCCTGGTACTTTTATTTCTTTAGGCTAGATTTGAGAGGGATTTCTGGTTTGAAAAATGTGTGCATTTTTCATTTTAGTAGACATTTAGTCAGATAGCTTTTCCAAAAAAGGCTGTATGTAGCTGTTCAGATTGCTATTAGCACTGTATCCTTATCATCACAACCCCATCAGCAGAATTTTGGTTATCTGATTATGCCATACTCATTGTTACTTAATTTGCATTTACCTGACTGGGGAAGCTAAACACCTTTTGATATATATTTATTTAGCATTTTTATTTTCTCTTTTCTGAACTGTCTATTCATAAATCTTGCCCATTTTAGACTGCATTTTGTTGTCAGTTTGCAAAAACACTGTATATGATGATGACCTTTTATCTGTCATAGGTGTGGGAATATTTTCCATAATGTTTTATCTGCATGACTTTTATCAAACATATTTTTAAGTATTTATGTAGTCAAATCTGTCTAATGCTTCTTTTATAGCTTCTGAGTTTACACTCTTGGGTAGGCTACTCTCCCCTTGGGCATATATTGTCTCCTATATTTTCTTCTAAGATTGTTAATGTTTTAATTTTTACATTCAGTTTTTAAAAATCCATCTGAAAATACAGGGTCTAGCACAAATAATGCCCCCTTTTAATTACAAAATCATAAGCATGTAATTCTGTAACATAACAATATCACACTCAAGCACACCATATAACATTTTAGGTGAAATGTTCAAATTAAAACTATAAATTATTACACTGATATTATTACCCTACCAACCACATTCAAGCTAGCCTTACTTCTGCCGGACTCTGTATTTATTGTGCTCACTGATTTTGAGGGTCAGGACGTTACACATGACATAGTGGGGAAGGCTTGTTCCTGCTCAACTTGATGTCAGGGGGTAGCTCAAAGGAGGGGCTGTGATCACCAATGGCTTGTTCAAACATGTTTGGCACTGATATTGGGAACATTCAAACAGCTGGGAGCTGGAATGTTTCGGACTCTTTGGACAGCTTTATCTATCTCTATATAGTCTTTTCACATGATGTTTCCAGCATGGTGGTTTTAGTATAGCTGGACTTCCTCCATGTTGGCTTGGAGGCTTGGTTCCTAAGGCTTTAAGAGAGCCAAGCAACTTTATCATCTTTTATGACTATGATAGGAAGTCATATGATTTCACTTCTGCTTTCTACTGGCTGAGGTATTTACAAAGGTCTGCCAAGGCTCATGGGGCAGGAATAGAAATCTCACGTCTTAACAGAGGAAAGCTAGTACCACATTGTAATAAGAACATATGAGATGGGATATATTTAACTGCAGCTATCTTTGGAAAAATACAATCTACCACAAGAGTGTTTTGGAGAACTTCTCATATTCCTGAGAAACTAGGGATATTAGTGGTTAGCATGAACAAAAAAATATACCTTCATTTAAAAGAAGAAAACTTGGTGTAAATCCTAATTTTTTTTTAATAGAGGAAAGGCAACTCCAGTCATTGAACCATCACCAACAAACATATAGATGTGCTTATAGATCATCATGAAACACTTCTGAAATGTTCTTAGACTGCTGAACCAAAAGATACTTTCAAAGGACCAGAAACATTCAAGTGTGAGCTCTGAAAGACTTTGCAGGCTCTCAAGCATACCCTGCAAAGTGGCTGGACCAGACTGGATTTGTTCCACACAGAGAGTGAAACAGTGTTCCTTGGTTTAGAGCTCTTAGCCTTTATCTGTTCAGGCTGCTATAACAAAAATGCCATACACTAGGTGGCTTATAAACAACAAACATTTATCTCTTATTGTTCTGGATGCTGGAAGTCCAAGATCAAGGCACTGGCAGATTTGATGTCTGGTGAAAGCCCACTTCCTGGTTTATAAATAACTGTCTTCTTGTGTCCTTATGTTGTAGAAGGGAGATCTTTAGGATCTCTTTTTATAAGGGCACTAAGCTGGTTCAAGAGGGCTCCATCCTCATGACCTAATCACTTCCCAAAGACCCCATCTCCAAATGTCATCACACTGGGAATCAGGTTTCAACATATACATTTTGGGGAGACACAACCATTCAGTATGTACAGCTTTTCTGGGGCAATGCCTTGTAGTCATTGTTTCCTGACGCTGCCAAATGCTTTTGGAGGGGCTAGAGTGGCCATTCCTAGGGATGAGAGGTTTATGACTTTATGCAAGAGCCGAATGAGGTTATCACAATACCTTTGGGCTTGGTTATTTTAAGTTACAGCAGATAGACAGCTTGTGAATTTCATCAACCAACTGGAGGCTCGTTCTAGCTAAAATCATGAGTTCAGCATAAAAGAAAAGAAGAGGTAAGTTAAAAGTGAACACCTGTTCTTCTAAAATTGCTCTACTGCAGGTACCAGCCCCAGAGAGTTGGCAGATGGTTTTGTGTTTCTAAGCCTGACCTTAGCAGCCCTTCATCAATCTTGAGCTGATTGATTCTCAGGAAAGAGGAGACTCCGGCTTCCCAGTGTACCCAAGACACCTTTGATTTAGTTACTACCTGAAGACCAATTAATTAGCCCATGCTGGTTCTCCTAACAAAGCTAGAAAAGACTGGGCACAGCCTGGCTGGGGCAGCTTTTTACTAGCTCATTAATTACCGTCACCCTAGACGTGGATAATCATAAAAGATGAAGATAAAAGCCTCATTCTGCACCAGGGAAGACTGGTGATCTCCAAGGCCTGCAGCTATCCCGCACTATGATTCCTGTAGACAGGGCCCCCATCTTTAAAAAAAACCTCCACCTATAGCACTGAAACAACCAATTGCTCCTTCCCTTTCATCTTAACTCATGGCTGCCAAGGGGCAGCTTGTTAATAATAAGAGAATTTGCTCCTTCACTACCAGGCAATGCACTTTTTAAATTTAAGAGGGTTTATTTGTTATTCGTTTTTTAAAGTAAAATGGGATTGTATATATATTTATGACATAGAATTAATTCATAATTGACTCTCAGTTATCCTCTAGATAGATTATCTAGGGACCTCATCCACTCAACTAGTTTCCCCTCTTGTGTCTCTCGCCAGGCCCCAATTCTCTCCTAGTTTCTACTCAGTCTTTGCTCTTCATTCCAAGTTAGGGCAAAACTGGGAAGAATCAAGGCCAGATGTGAGATGTGACATGAATGGGATAAGAATAGAACATCATACTCCTTTTAAGATTAAGCACTCTATGACTCTTCTCCTTTAAGAGGATAATCATAAGTTGACTTTTATTACTAAGAACCTCCTCTTCATGATATATTTTTTGTACGTAAATTGAGGCATATTAAAATTTTTAGTTTATTTTAACAAAAATCGATTCCAGAGGGCAGTGCCAGCCAGAAGTGGTTAGAAGCACTTCACTGACAAGAGATAGGAGCAAGATTTTTACAGAGAAAACTTGGAAGCAGAGCAAGGAAATTATTTGATTTGTCACAGCTTAAGCCAATCCTGCATTATTTGGCTGCTTGTGCTTAGTTGTTATTAGGTTTTGATTTCTCAACCTTGAGATATTTACAGGCTTAGCTTTGGGTTTGCTTATGTAGGTGGCTGAGGCATTAGAACCACTTCAGTCTAACGGCCTCCTTCTTTAATTAATTTACAGTAGTTATGCATTAAATTTGTTTATTATGGAAAATTTCAAATAAAAGCAAATAGTATAGTTACTCTTTCTGGCTTCCTCCCCCATGTACCCTACCCCCACTCCCATGTACCCATCATGCAGCTTCAATAAGTATTTACTCATAACCAATTTTGTTTCCTGTGTGCTCCCAAAACCAGGTGTCCTGTGATCCATGTTTGGATTCACCTGAAACCCTCAGCAGAACATACCCAGGAGGTGGTCCTGGGTGTCAGTCTGTCTTCCACTCCATCTCGTGGACCAAAGCGTGAGAACACCTCGAGTGTCACATTCTATTATACTTGATGGGAAACTCTAGGCGTCCTGGTGGTGGGCAGGACAAAAGGACAGCTGTGCTGGACTGCCCACCAATTAGGGCATCTTTGGAGACTGTCCTCCAATTCCCAATTAATTTTTAGGAGAGCTTTAATTATGCCATCAACAGTCCTCACTTAAACAATCACAGGCACTGTGGCTTAGGGGGGAAATGAGTGACTGACTAGATTTGCATAATCATTTACCCTAATTAGAATGTCAAAAGTTGGTGGTAAAGAGGCCAAGTTGTGCTGTGACTCAGTATCATTTTAATTTAGTCTAATTTCCTATTATTACAACTATCTTCTTTACATCTCAGGTCCTCTAAAAGAGTTGTCACAAAAACAGAATGGAAAACAGAGCTAATAACTCACTTGTAGGCTGAACTCCTGAAAAACTGTTAGGAGTGTCTTTCCTTAATCCAAACCATGATTTTAGCTTTTACCTAAATTTGCAATTGCAAGGCCATTTAGATTGGGCACTGGTAATTTAGGCAGACACTTAGCTTTGACTCTAGAAGCCTACTTAAGTGTGCACATGCGCGTGCACGCTCACACTTTTAGGGTGGTAAAATCATTCTTAGCCCCAAGAGAAAAAATAGTGTCTTTTAGTAGTCACTTTTAGTGTAATGTTTTAACACAAGGATTTTGGTGGGTAATAATAATGATTTTAAAATATACTCATTAATAAATATTTTTAGTAATGTGTAAAAGCTTCTGTGACAAACGTTTTGGACTACAAGATTTGAAAACTACAAAGTTTGCTAAAAATAAACAGAGCTCCTGGTCTCAAGCATAGAACCACCCTGACCCATGGCAGACTGTTTAGGCAAGCATCGGTGATTTCTGGGTCTGGCTGGTGAGCTACTTACCCAGATCCTAGTTAAATTAGGCATCCTTTGTTTTTTCTCTGCCCTCATTCCCTTTTAGCAGCAGGAGGCCACCTATTTAATTAGTTGGGGGTGGAAGCGTCTGTAATCTCCTGGGGGCAGCTTTAGCCCTAGGGTTGGAACAGGGTGAATCCTACCCAGGGGTGTGGCTAGCCTCTCCCCGGCAACATATGGGGAGCCTGCCATGCCTTCAGCCCAAGTTCCAGCAGCAAGCATTAGTGGAGAGGCCTTCCCTGCTGGGAACACACCCTGGCAAGCCAAGGGCAGGTGGCGTCACTAGAAGAGGTCAAGCAGTTCTTAGACCAAACAGCATCTGGTGAACTGTGCCAATTGGAAATCAATGTCCCTCTCAGGGTCTGTTTAATTTTATGGTCGTTTGCACAAATTTATAGCCACTAATGGGCAGGGCAGAGCTCAGAGTATCCTCCCAGGATTGCTCCAATGGAGTCTGATGTTTCCCCGATCCAATTCAATTGATAGTTGAATTAGAGTTTGTTTACTAGAGGCTAGTGTTAGAGCCCGGTGATCAGGCTAAGCCAGGGTTAGCCACTATTTATCTAAGGCCTGGAAGTCTGACCACAAATGCACTAAGTGTAAGCCTCCAAAACCTAACCACAACCTAAGGGAGACAAGTGGTTTCCTCTGTGTCTGACAATATTGAATCACGATGTTTAATGCTGCAGCTTCATGTTAAGTAGGTCAGTCTTCTTTGGACTGATATAAAATGGAGGTTATAATTGTACTCACCTCACTGGGAAGCTGAGGAGATCAATTAAGATAACATGTTGAAAAGTTTTATTATAGTGCCTGGTACATTAATATACTTTTAATAAATCTTGGGTATTAAAAATGATAATAAATAATAATTCCAGCCACCTATGAACAAGGTAGGCACGTTAAAACAGGCAGAAACAGAAGATCTGAATGGGCAGCGCTGGTTTTAAAATCTTGATTTTAACATTTTTACCACTGAACTCTGTAGTCTTAAAGATGTATGGGGATTCTTTAACTTGTTCATTTCTCCCTGTTGACTCATTAGTCTTTCTTGTTTTTCAATAAAGAGGTGAAGATCCAGGCACTGTATTTTGATTCACACTGTAATGAATGGGTTGTTGCTTTAGAAGCACTTCATGCCAATCTCCAGGTCCTATCAGAACCAGAATGCCAGGGAACCCAGCAAGGCATGGCAATGACTTCTGTCCTGTTTCTCAGGTGGATCATACCCAGGAGAGCACTGGATAAGCAAAATCTAGTGCCAATTTATATGGGAGAAATACTTTTGTGTAGCTGGGGATAGAGTTGCCCTCTTCAGGGCCAGACACTCTTATGGAATGTGGGCCTGCCTGGCCGTGTGTTCCCCACACTTTCCTCTCTCCAGACAGTTTCATTGCAACGGACACAGAGGGAGAAGCAGTGAGGAGCCCCTTCTGAGTGGTGCGGGGTGAGGAAGACTGGAAAGGAAGGGCCAGTTCTCCCAGATGGACAGGGAGCAATGGTGGCCGGAGAAATGTGCTATAGCCAGAATCACAGTTTCCATGAGATGCTTGATTACTTTTACAGCGTCAGCTGCATCCCATCATTGGGGTAGTATGAAAAGGTCCTCCTTTCTCTGACAGACACAAACTGCAGTGGCTTCTGGCTCACAACCAACCCCCCAAGGACTATGGTGCAGTTTCCTAGGCACAGCTAGTGCCACCCGACAAGCTGGCCGTTACAATTCTCTCTCCTGGGTATTTGAAAGCTTGACTGGAAAGGGCAAGTGGGTTGAAGCAGAACTACGTCATGACAGTGCTTCAGGACCAAGAGTAATGGCTCTAAGGTCCCAGGTCACCTTCATTCATGTTTTGCCAGAGAACTTCCTTTGATTTAGGGAGCTGGTCCTCGTATCATTTCCCATCTCCTTTTTGTTTAAAGACTGGTTTCATTTATTTTTTAAAAATATTTTATTTATTTACTTTTAGAGAGAGGGAGAAAAACATGGAATCGATCGGTTGACTCTCATATGTGCTCAGACTGAGGACTGAACCCACAACCCAGGCATGTGCCCTGACAGGGAATTGAATCTATGACCTTTTGCTTTGTGGGATGATGTTCAACCACCAGTCAGGGCCTCATTTATTTTTTTCCAATAACCATAAGTGACACTGTTCCCTACTAAAATCTTTTTTAAAAAAAGCAGAGGGATGACTTTTGAATGTAGGCTTGTGATGTTTGCAAGTGGTTTAATCCAAGACCTCTGGGTTCTCCAATTTGAGAATATCATAATAACAAAATTTTCCCTATAAAAGCCATCTTCAACCACAAGAGCTCTAAGGCTGCCAGGTAGTTGGCCTGCTCAATCTGTCCCTTGGCTAAGTGATTTACATCTAAGTGTGACAACTGGGGTTTAAACTTGTGCTACACAAAATGAAGAGGAGGGCATCCTCGAGAATAGGTGACACCAGAGGATCAATTTCTTCAAATATCAAAGGCCTCTGAGAAAAGACTCCAGGCTCATCTAAGCTGTACCAACTAGAACAGCTAAGTACACCTCTTTTTCTTTACGAACTACAATATTACCTTCAGTGATTAAGTGGAACAGCATTGGCTCTGCTAATCAGTGAGTCAGGCCATGGATTTCCTACTTTACTACTGGAAGTGATTTTTGCCATAGTATCCATACTGCTATTCCACGTCTGGGCACTGATTTAGATGATGATGGCTTTAGCCTCATTTTCTGCAAAGGGCTTCCTCTGAGGATCCAAATGTGATGTCAGGCCCCTTTACCAGGGACAGCTCTGAAGCTGTCGGTTACAATTCTCCTGAGCAAGACCCCTGAGCAAGAGATAAGTCTCCCTCCTGGCTCCGTCAAATAGGGAGATTTCCATAGGATGTCACCAAGGGACGGGTAACTTCGTTGCAGAACTAAGGACACAAGTCCCTGGAAGGTCCAGTTCAATTTCTTCTCTTTTCTAGCCATGAAGTGCATCCTCCCCGCATGGCCATGACCAGCTTCCTCCCAGAGAGCTGCCCTTGGCGCAAACCCACGCTCACTTCTGCCGGAGCCATTCAGGGCATCAGTGGTATTGCTGTAGCTTATGATAGAGTTCATGTGATTCACCAAAACTCTCTCCAAGCTCCCTGGAGTTTTCATGTTTCCATGTCATGAATGAACAGTTACAGACTTCTTTGGAAGCTATGGAGCTTTCCTCCTGAGGACTAATGTGCCTTCCATTTGTCTCTCTAAGTGCCCCACTCTCCCAGGTGGTAGATAAAGGAATTGGGATCAGACCAGGAATGAAGCAGCTAGCTGTATGTCCAGGGAGGTCTTGGGTAAAACCAGAAAAAAGTTGGATTAACATCTGGGAACCCAAAAGCAGACTCTGGTGTGACTGAACTGTGAGAGGGTCCCCTCCATGACTCAAGGCCCTGACACTGACCACCAGCACCTGAAGACACATACTGCTCCTATTCTGAATTGTGTTCCCATTTACAAAGTATCACCAAATATAACCCTGAAAGAAAATTTTCGACTAATTTTTTTCTCATTTCAGGAGTTCATACTATATGACCAACTTGATCCCTCCCTTTTTTACTTTGTACTATGGAGAATTTCAAACAGTAAGAATAGTATAATGAACCACAATAACCCTATCATCCAGCGTCAACAATTATTAACTCATAGACAATCTTGTTCTACCTATACTTCTACCCATTTCCCTCTCCCTTGATTATGTTGAAGCAAATCCCACACATTATATAATTTCTTGTGAATATTTCAGTATGTATCTCTAAAATACAAAGACATAAACAATACAACCATGATATCTTTGTAATACCTAAAATAATTAACAGTTCCTTATTATCAAATATGAAATCAGTGTCCAAATTTTTCACATTGCCATATAAATATTTTTAGAGTTGACTTATTTGAATCAGGATCCAAACGAGATCCACACATTGCATATGGCTGTTATGGTTCTAGTCTCTTATCTAATTCCATAGGTTCCTGTCTTTACTTTTTTCCCTTCATGCAGTATATTTGTTGACAAAACCAGTCAGTTGTCCTATTGAGATTCTCAATTCTGGATTCTGCAGATTGCCTCCACACAGTACCAGTTACATGTTTCCCTGTCCCCTGAATGCAAATGTTAGAGATGGAGATAACAAGATTCAGGTTCCATTTTTTAGTAAATATACTAGATGCTGTGTTTTCCCATGAGGAGGCATATACTCTTTGGTTCTGTCTCTCCCTTTTTAATGGGTTTATTGGGCAATAATTAGAACAAATGACGAAAGTAGGTTATTCATAACCATGTGTCTACCACCAGGTCCTGGACAATAAAATGTGAGTTAAACCAGAGTTTGAACCTGAGCCTGACACCAATGCCCTTGTCTCTATTAACACTTTCTTCCTTTCCCAAGTTTCATTATATACATTCTGGGCTGGCTGCCAACTGATCAGTGAACCGCTGACCATCCTCCTTGCCAGCCAGTTTTTTGTCTTGTAAGTTTACCAAGCCCCAACATGCTTCTGAGCACCACTCAGGTAATTTGGATGCTCACAAGTAACTTTATAAGAGAAATCTTCTGGACTGGAAAGAATGACTAGAATGTAGGGGAAAAGGAGTTGATGCATTAGTTTCAAAATGGTGAGTTAAAAGACTTGAATGTAAAGATATATAGACATTTTATTTAAAAAGCAGTCACTAAAATGATTTAAGATCATTTCTTTAATGCAAAAGTATGGATTCAACTTGCATTTTCCAAAAATATATTTTGCACCTACTGCTGTATGGATATCTTCTGACATGAAGAGGATCCATGGCCATACAATTTGGGAAACTGCATATTTCATCCCAAGAAGGATCACAATCACAGTAAAGGCCCTGAAAAGTCCTGCAGTAAAAAGTCTCCATAGCTTTGTTTAAGCCAGGATTTCCTTTTCTTTGTCGAAGGGTAACAGTTTCAGGACACACATTGGAAGACATTTGATGGAACGAATAAAGCTGATCTTCTGGGTAAAGTGAGACATGGGAGAGAGGGGTCACTGAGAGCTAGAGCCACCACCTGGAATTTCTCTGACCCATTGAGTCTGGGACACTCGGAAGATCAAATTAGTAAGAGGTTCTTATAACTGGCTTCTGCAGAAAACTTGTGTCCTAGGGGTGTTTCTTGGCTTAACGTTGTCAAATATTTAAGTAAACTTTGGCTTCCACCTGGGATGACTGATCTGCCTCCTGTACCAGGGATCATGGAGGCAGGAACCAATGTTACCTGGACCCCAATTCAGTGTTTATCAGTTAGCAGCAGAGAAATCTTCCTAAGGTGAATCAAGTGACCTAAGTCACAAATTATATGGCAACTGAGCATTAGCTGCAGGTGAACAGGACTGATATGCTGAAAAGAGATGGTTGTGTCACTTGTCATCTGAACACAGCAGTCAGCAGTGGTTGTATGACTAGCAAAGTGTGGGTGCTCAGTTGTCTGGCTCAGTTGTCAGAAGCCTCAGGAACAGGCTGCAGTGAGGAGGTGAACGTGCAGTTAATGGAAGGTCAGGGCTGGAGGAGCTGACCTGATGGTGAAATTGGTCTGTGAGGAGAACGGTCAGAAGCCCAGTGTCAGAAGGGCATTGCAACCTTCAGTCTCTTCTGGTACTGGCTTCCAAAGATCTGATATTGTGAGAAGAGATGCAGAAGCAGGAGGCTATATGTATGGTGAAATGTGGAAATGATCAAGTGGTGGGTCTAGGGGCTAGGGAGGTGTTTGCAGGTTGATCAGGCCCCTAGGCCTTTGCTGAGAGAAGAGCAAGTGTCCAGGTCTTGGGAAGGAGAGAGCTCATGGAACGAGGGACCCTCTAACCAGACTGAGGCTCAGGACAGCCCTTCAGGAACCTAAAGAGAAGGACATGCAGTGGGCGGGGGTGGTTTGCAGGAAGTTCCAAAGAAGAAGAATAAAGTTAATGAGTCCTCAGGAGCCTCTGGTTTACCCCCAGGTATATTAGACACCAAGCTCAGGGCCAGGAACTATTTCTAAACCACTAATGGGAGATGGAACTCCCAGGAAACCTCAGACTTGGTTCACAGAAATAGCTAATCTGTGCCTACAGATTATCAGTCCCATTGCCCAGTCCCATTTAGCAGGCCTGGGGCAGGCTGGGCCTGGCACAGTCCAGCATACATGTCTCAGCACATTTAATGAGTATCTACTATGTGCCAGGCATCACTTCAGGCACTAGGAGCACAGTGATGTCCTTGACATTAAAGCTCTTCTGAACAAAACCCAGTGCAGGACAGAGAATTGGCTCTAGAAAGAAAAACGAGTTTCAAATCTAGTTGCTGACAGTGTAGCTTAGTTTAACCACGGTCCTTGGTTTCCTTGGCCACAAAATGAAAACTCTGAGTTCCTACTCAAAGGGTAGTAGGAAGATAGGAACTAACACCTGTTAAGTATATGGTGTTTCTTGAAAGTGCTAATTTTTTTATGGTGATGATATTGGTTTCCTTAGCTTAAGTTCAGCCTGAGAAGGAACTTCAGTCAGCCGAGCAGCAAATACATATTTATTGAACACTCTATGTGAGACCCAGATATCTAAAAATTGCCCCTTCATTCAAAGAACTTATAACCTATTTAGAGAAACAGAAAAAATTTGTAAGATACTAACAATACCAGTTTAAAATATACACTGGGGTAGAGATATTTACAGTGTGGTCAGCTCTATTTTTAGTGTCCATCATAGTACCTGGTACCTAGTTAAGTACAATACATATTTGTTGAATAAAGGAATGAGTATCAGTTTGAAACAATGAAATACAATAAGTTGGTACAAGATTGCTAAATGAATAAAAAAGAGTGAACAGTCATATGGCTACCAATGCTGGATTCCACTTGGAGATAGCCTGGAATCTGACTGGTACAGATGTCTGGTCATGGAGGCAGGGTACCTTTTTGCCTTCCCCCCTTCAGTGGATGTCAGTAGGAGGCTGGGGCACAGGTAGGGAAGAATCAAACATGATGGTGAGGAGGGATGGGAACACAACCTCAGAATTAAAAGACTTGGGTGTTTGGACATTTAGAATACAGCCAAGCTGCTGAATTGCACAAGGAAACAAAAAAGCAACACCAACTAAAATGAACAGAAAACTGCTTCCCCCTGGGGCAGGGAGCCCGCATTAGCGGCTGGCCTGGGCCAGTGAGGCCTCTGGGCTTTTACTCTGAGCTGACTCAGGTACTGCCTGAAACCTGGATTGTAATGAGAGCCACCCTTTGGGGAAGTAAGCCACCTGCTCACTGTGAAACAGCGAATACCACAATTTCAGAGCAGAAACAAAAGCAGCAGGCCTGTAGCCACTGCTTTGGAGGGCATAATTTACCCCCACAGGGTCTATTTAGTAGGATAAAAAATAGCTGTGTTGATAGGGGGACAATATCTACTCTCCCTTTGTGGTTGGGGTTCTTCCGTCCACCTTTTCCTCCTCTCTTCTTTCACCTGATATTTCTTGAGCATCTATTATGTGCTAGAAACAATTCTAGGTACTGGAGACACAGCTAGGGATAGTATAGAGGAAGACCTCAAATTCCTGGAGTTTTCAAACAAACAACTAAGGACATAAAGCATCTAACAATCAGGAGCTGAATAACACAATGGAGCCAGCTGGAAGAAATCTGGGGAAATTGCATTTGAGGCCAAGGGAGCAACCAGTGAAGAAGCCCCAAGACAGGGGTAAGCATGGGCAATAGAGGAGCAGATTTTGGAGGGAGCAGTAGTAAGAGATGATGTAGAGTTATGGCCACCAGCTAAAATCCTTCTACCTTGAGAGCCCAGTAGAATCTCTTTACTCTGAGCGCCTACTGGTACGAATCATGTATTGCCACATGCCAGGACCGTGGTCCCACCTTTTCTGATCACACACTCCTATCAGGGTGGGAAAAAAAACCAGATTGGCATGTACTCATATATATGTATTTATACTCTGTACATTATAAAACACACCCCAAGATAGAAATAAAAAGAATTAGAAAAATCTCAGCAAAATTTCTAATCTTTTCCCATGCTCTAATGGACTGTCTTGTGCACCTCTTGGAGAGCATAACTCTGGTTTACCACTCAGGATAGTTTTTTGATATATTTGGTCTTATCTCCACAACTGGATTGTAAATTTCATTAGGCTAAAGGCTGTCTTACCCCTGATGTTGCCTGGCACAGGGCTGGACAGGTGGGAATAGTAATTACAGCCTAAGAGACAAAGACTCTAATTCTGGTGGATATAAACAATGGGGCACCAGTGTGGAGGGTCTCCATTGGGAGGTAGGGATAGGTCCTATGACCTCACTGTGGCCTGGATGAGAGGTTCCTCATATCAGAGTTCATCCTGGGAAGTAGAGCCACTGTGACTGTTAGGGAAGAAGGAATTTAATATAAGGATGAGGATTTACACAACTGGGGAAGGAAAGAGGAACATAAAGGTCCAAAAAGGGTTGTTTAAGGATCAGAGAAGAGTCACTAAGCAGCCCAGACCCCAGTCTGGAAGCCAGACATGCCCAGCTGCTGAAATAAAACTGGGTGGGGAGGCCGGTGCAGGAGTCAGCTTCTTTATGGCTACCACCTCTGTGAGTTTGCATGAAGCATCAGATAGTGGGCCTGAGGGCCGCTGCTGATCAGCTGGGTGGGTAGCAGGAAGGGAGCACTGGATACACAGTGAGAAAGAGCAAGGAGAAACTGGAATCCATCGGCCCCTCTGCGTCTCCCTCTCACGGCCTCCAGCCTACAATGATGCTCAGAGCCTGGTGGCTTCACTTCTGCCTCCCAATGTTTGGCTCATGCAACCACACTTTTGCGTAGCTCCCACTCGTAAAATTAATTTCCTTTTGTTCTGCCTCTAAAAGAATGAAAAGAAACATGATTATTGATTTGTCTTCTCAAAAACCTCAGTACTAGGAAGGGAAGGGCCTGAAAGGTGAATGCAAAAATTTCAGTCACTGGAAAAGGGAACATTCCCTGGAAAGTAACACTTTAAACTCCAAGAGCTCACTTAACATCATTGATAGGTTCTTGGAAACTCTGACTTCAAGCAAAATGTGTAACGAAAGCAATCTTACCACAGGCTAATTGATATAAACAAGAGTTAACGTCCCACAGTGTATTTCTGGTCACAAAAACACCACAAAAGTTCTAAAAGACCCAAACACTTCTAATATTAGACACCAAAATAAATGTGAGCGATGTATACATTTAAGAAAGATAAATAAAAACAAGTAAGATCATTTTCTTCCAACCTGCTTATTCCAGTTCCGGGTTGCAGGTGGCCAGGGGTTCTCCCAGCAGCTCAGGGGTATGACAGGAACCCACCTGGGACAGGGTGCCCTTCCATGGCAGGGTGCATCACACCTACACCCACACTCAGCCTGGGGCAGTTTAGACACGCCAACTCACCTAATGTGCACATTTCTGGAATTAGGGAGAAAACTGGGGCACCTGGAGAAAACCCATGCACACATGGAGAGAATGCACATACTACTTGTATATAGACAGTCACCCAGGCTGGAAATCAAATTTTTTTCCTCATCAATGTTTTAATGAAATGACATCGAATGACAGACATTAGAGGACTTGCTGTATGTGTCTGTAACTGTAAAATCACACCTCACACTATAATGAAACCACCAACTTTACTGCCCAGTAAATCTGAGCATCCTTCTTTTGGCTTCTGTCTTGGTATTTCAAACTTAGATTGTTCCAGTATTAAAGGCAAAAGGAACTCCTTTGAATTTGCCCTCCCCTTCCTGTTCCTGCTCCATCTATGGGACAAACACTGAAAAGCAGGGAACTACAACAAAAATGAGCATAAGGAGGGATGGCTAGTCTATATCATAGATAAATGCAACAGGTCATTTTGTTTATCTAAACAAGCACCTATACTGCATTTAACTGTACGCCAGGCATAGCTACAAGTGCTTTACAATGAATAGCTAATTCAAGTCTCATATCAGTTTCATGAGGTTGGTTCTATCATAAACCCTCTTACAGATAAGAGGCACAGAGAGGTTAAGTAAGTTGCCCAAGGTCACACAGCTGGAACTCACATCGTTACCTACAGTTTTATGTGTAAAAGGTTTAAAAAGTATTCCTTAAATTTGAAATCTACAGAAACTGATGTGTTCATTCTCATTATCATTTGTAACAATTTTCATAATATGAACTATTAGCTATCATTTAAAGAGTGACTTTCTTAGGGACGAGGCGGAGTCCTTTACAGGTACAATCTCATTTTAATGTTCACTACTGCCCTATGAGGTAGGTATTATTCCCCTTTGCAGACAGAGAAGCAGGAGTGATTTCTGCAAGAGCATAGGGCTAATTGATAGGAGATCCAGGATTCAAAACTGACTTCAAAGATGGGGCTTAGCCCAGGTGCTATAAGGAGGCTAAGACCCACTATCAAGGAAAATGAATGCGGAGTCCAAACCATGCTAGTGAGTTTGGGTCAGTGTGACAATGAAATCTGACTGCCAAGCCAGGATCCTCATGCAGTGCGTGAAGTGATTTGGACAAACAATGGGGCCTTTGGTGAGCTGGTACTTTCTGGGTCTGGGGCAGGTCTCCCCATCTTTTTCTTGATCTCATTATTGGTCTCCATTTTAAGTTTCTTCCCTCTATTGGGTTTTCTCTTCTCTGGATCCTTGAGAGGCAGAAAACAGAGGTACAAGACATGGCCTCTCCCTTCCTTTCTCTAAACATATAAATCCTTTCGCAGGTCCTCCCCCACCCAGTAATGGCATAACACGTTATAAAATTATAAGAACTTATAACACCTTGCATTTCTGGTCTTTAATGAAATACAAGTGGAACTCGATTTCATCATTCCTTTGTCTTTTGCTAGCTTACCTGAGTCTTTCGGGGACCCACCAACGGTGACACCCCCAGAAGGAAGACCTGTTCCTCATTTTCCGTATCTTCTTCTGCAAATTTCAGAGTAAACATTTTTTGCCAAGTGTTTTCCCCTCTTCTATTCATTTTTTAAAATCCTCACCTAAGGATATGTTTATTGATTTTAGAGAGAGAGGAAGGGGGAGAGAGACAGAGACAGGAACATCAATTGGTTGCTTCCAGTATGCACCATGAAGGGGGATTGAACCTGCAACCTAATTATGTACCCTGAGCGGGTATCGAATCCGCAACATTTTGGCATATGGGATGATGTTCCAACCAATTGAGCACCTGGCCAGGGCTCCTATCTTTATTTTAATGATGTGTTTATTTGGAGTTTCCATTTTAAAAATTAAATATGATTTTGGATAATAGAGGAATGCTTACTCTTGAAGTTATTCTTATTTATTTATTTATTTATTTATTTATATTTTTCAGTATTACTTTATTAGGTCAAGACTCTTACATGTTTTATACTTAATGACATTTTTTTTCCTCATAATGATCCTAACTATGGTGTGTTTTTAATACCAGGATTATTTTTAGTAAATAAAGCCAGCATTCAAGTATCTTATTCAAGGTTATACTGCACATATTTGGAGTGACTGGACTTGAACTCAGACACTCTGGACAGAAAACTTCCACTTAATACATATTATTTATGATATTCTCCTATACTCCTTGATGAATAAGGAACATCATGGGTAAACTGACACATCCTTGAGGACTCATTCTGTAGTGAATGACTCATACAGAAGGTCTTGAATTAAAAGGAGTTGTTGAAAAGCTTTCCTTATTCTTCTCACTGGCATAGGTAATGAAATTGTAAAAATTTGGCATAGATGTCACCTCCATACTGGTCTTTTTTATGAGGCATTAGTCATTTTCTGTGGGATTATAGAAAATAGTAAATTAAGATTCTTGACTAATGCAAACAGGACACTGGGAAAAATATGCATGACACAAGGCAAACTGTACACACTACTGTGGAATGAAGGATGTTGAAATGAAAAAAAAGAGGGAGAGGCAGCAATAAAAACTTGGTGAGAATGGTACAGGTAAGCTCAGTGTGTTAGGTGCACCCAAGGCCAGATGCACTACGGAGAAGTGGCTGAGGGTGTAAGAGATTTAAGAGCTCGGAGAACAGAGTGTCATGGGAGCAGTACATGTCACAGGATTGAGATAAGGGGAAATTTTTTGAGGAAAGGAACTTGAGGAGAATTTATAGATGAGAAACCCATGGTTTGTAACATTAAAAAAAGAGGCCATGCCAGCATCGTAGTCTAGGAAAACACCAACATGACGGGAAGGAACAGTCCGGAAAAGGGTTAAGATATAAGCGGCCAGGAAGGGAAAATCCACAAAAGCCTTACATTCAAACTGACTCTGTAACCTTATAACCTAATAGCCATTTTTAGATTGATAACTAGAGTTAACAGAGTATTTTTTACCATATACCCCCGAGATCCAGGCATGATTCTCTGATACATCTACCTCCCAGTAACGTTTCCCTGATGTGATAATTGATACACTGAGTACAGCATAATCATTGTTCTGATTTGTATTATACAGGTTGAAATAGTATTTGTATCTCACTTGTCTCTGATCTGCAGAAATGGTAACATTTGGTGTGTTCTTGGGAGCGTCCAGGGTAATGTGAACCCAATAGTGTCTATCTGTCAGCTCATTAAACACCTTCAGCATCCCACTCAGGTCAGGAATTTGGAACACCTTCCTTTGTTCCTTGGAGGCAGTTTTTGGCTTCTTCAGAGTGAAGATCTTACTCCTTTCCATGATGCCATTCACATCCTGCAGCATCTTCATTGTTGACCCCTGCAACCAATGCTCCAGGTCTGAGATGAGATCTCTCAACAACTGGCTCTGTGGGACCAGCTCGCTCTTGGCCTGTTCTAGGTCATAGAGAGCATCTCCCTCCTCCTTTTCCAGCTCCTCAGTGTCCAGGATGCCTCTCAGTGTTTCAAACAATCCCAGATACTTTGGCTCTCATTTTATATGATTCTTCCAGGAAGTTCTCTCTTCTGATGTCAGTTTCCAACTTTTCAGCTTCCTGGTGCTCTGCCCTCAGCCTGTCCAGAGCTGCCTGAATCTCCTTATATTCCTGGGGCAACGTCCTCCATGAGGAATGTGTGGTGACCTCGGTGTTCTTGAGACCATTTGCAAAGCCAGCAAATGAACTTCCCATCCTTTTTACAGAAAAGCCAGAGTTTCTCTCCACGGCACACACAGAGATGTCCCTGTTGCTCCTCTGGGCTCAAAATGACCTAAATGTTTCCACTATGTTGGCCACATCCTGATTAGGCCGCAGGATTCCAGGCTGGTAACCGATTCGGCACACAGGGCAGCTGCTCTCCCTTTCTTCGCTGGTCATGGACTGCTTGTTGTTTGCAGTGATGCAGGCTTGGCAGAAGCTGTGCCCCAGTCCAGGTTCAGGGACTCTGTCAGGAGGTCCAGGCAGATGGGGCAGGTCACCTCCTCCTTTATGTTCACCAGGATTCTGGAAGACATCACAGCTGCTCCCCTGTTCCTATCTGTCCTGACCTGAGGCTCCTCTGGCTCACAGATTTCCCCAATCTTCCTGGGAAAAAGGCATGAAGAGATGCAGCCAGAGGGGCAGACGTGGTCAGGATTCACTCTCCAAAGCGGGGGCCCAAGTTCACCCTTTGAAAAACAAGGAGCCGGTGAGGCACATCAGGCCCCTGCTGGTACCTAGCAGCAAGTCTGGGTCTGCAGGGTGGCCCTGCGTGGGCTTCTTTGGAATCCCACTGCACTACACCAAAGTAATGTCAACATAAGAGATATTTGAACCCACAGAGAATTTTTGGTGAGTTTATTTGGGCCAAACTGACAATTGCTGGGAAGCAAAATCCCAACGGATTGAGAAATGCTCCCCTATTCTACATATTTTATGGAATAATTTCCAGCCATTGATTTTTTACCTCTAAAATAATATTCCTCTTATTTTTCTACTTCTACAGGTGTAAACTTCTATCTTCCCCTCTCTCCACCTCCATCTGCCAGTTTTGATTTCTGGCCAGCCTTCAGGCATATAGTAACTGCCAATTCACCTGGTAGGATCATGCCCTCCGTATAGAAATACTGTGGAAACATTAGTATGACATGCATATTCTTCTGGCTCAAATAGCTATGGATGTGTTTTTGTAAGTATCCCTTTTGCATTCAAAATCTGTAGCTAGTGTGTGTTCTTTTACCGGAGGTAAGAAAAATCATTCATATGGGCTATTTACTAGGAATGCACTCATTCTCTCTTTTTAAAGATTTTATTTATTTTTAGAGAGGGGAAGAGAGAGAGAAAGAGAGGGAATGGAACATTGATCAGTTGCCTCTCACATGCCCCCAGCCAAGGATCTGGTCTAAAACCCAGGCATGTACCCTGACTGGGAATTGAACTGGCAACTTTCTGGTTCTCAGGATGACGTCCAATTCACTGAGACACACCAGTCAGGGCAGAGTGAACTCATTCTGATTAGCATCTATCTGTCATTTACGTAGTTTATTTTCCAGTCATTCAGTCTAGGTCATTTATTACCTATTATTTTCTAGGCAGTGTGCTAGACACTAGGGTCGTAAAATAAATGTCACTGTCCTTCAAGCACAAAATTCCTAATTCTATTCCTGAAACTTTTACTAGTGACTTGTCTGAGTTTGGGAAGTCACTGGTGGGTCTCAGTTGCCCCACCAGTAATCTGAGGGGCTTGTATCAAGTGATCTCATAATTTCAAAACCTCTAACATCAAAGGACACAAAGGATGCGACTTCTTGTCTTAATTCAGTCATAAAATTGCTCAGTGCCTTTAAGCACAGTGTTTAGTTTCTGAATCTCAGTCTCTTCCTCCATAAAATAAATGGAACACTCTAGATCAGGTTTTTAAAAAGTGTGTTCCAAGGAACTCTTTTAATGGAACTTTCTAGGAAAAAAGGGTTCTGTGTTCACGAAAGTTTAGGAAATGCTGGAGTCAATAGGCTTCTTCACTTCTGGACTTCTTAGAAACATTACCAATTTTGTTTCATGACTCTCCAAGCAGGAGATAGCAAATGTGTTTCCCAAATTTACTTGACAATAGAATCCTTTTCTCCAGGAGCATCTTTATAGTACTAATAAATTGTCTTTCACAATACATTTGGGAACTGTCTTACTACATACCTCCTAAGGCCCTTTATTGTGGTAATACTCTCTCTCTTTGGATCAATTTCATGTCATAGATATCTGCTAGTTTAAGTTCTAATATAGCTGTGCTGTGTGCATATTGTTTGCTATGTTTCCCTTTTTATGTTTTTGATTCTTTTTTTAAAATGTACTTATTGATTTTATAGAGGGGGAAGGGGGAAAGAGAGAGAGAAATACTGACCAGCTGCCTCCCATATGTGCCCCAGCCAGGGATGGAACTGCAACCTGGGCATGTACCCTGATCAGGCATCAAACCAGCAACCTTCATTTTATGGAAGGACACTCCAACCAACTGAGCCACGCGGCCAGGGCTGCTTTTGATTCTTTTGGAGCACAAGCCATATAATCTCACCAACCCTGAATACATGCCCTGCCTGCAAAATCATGCATCTCATTAGTATTTTGGTCATTAGTGTCTAGAATAAGTGCGCAGTATGTAGGGAACTATTCTAAAGAGTAGCACAGAGGAGGCTCCTTGGGGAAAAGGGATGATATAGATGAAGATGAGAAATAACAGCATTGATAGAGCAGATTTCCATAAAAATTTTTTTAGAATGTGACATCTTAATAACTAAACATAGACTTTTCTATCACAGGACTACTGTTCCTGACTAAGCCTGTTAATATCTAGAGTAACAGAGCTGAGTGGCTCCATGCAAAAGTCTGTGTTCAACATCTGTCATGCTGCAGGTCATTAATGTTCAATTACATTCTATTGTCTTCAAATTACTCAACTTCTTTTCATTGTCATTGCTTCAGCTGGGGGTTAATCAACTATTTATGGGAAGACTGGACTTGGAGTCACAGCAGTCACAATGGGGTTTCAGTCTGAGGCAATCTCTGGAAAGCAAGTCACAATTAAAAGACTCCTGATTTGTTGAGAGCTTGTTAGTAATGTAATTAAACAAAATGGTTGAGAATAATGCTGACAAACCCATATTTCAAAAGGAAAAAGAACATACTTGGTCTTCCTGAAGAATCCAGAAATAATCCTGGCTTGAATCTATTTGAGACAGGTTTCTTTGCCACTTTATTCTTCCTTAAAAGCTAGAAAGAAGCTGTGATGAGAAAATCAAGCTAAGGGATTCTCTGGATAAATCAGCACATCATTATCAATAGTGGAAATCATGCTTCATTATTGTTACCTAGGACAGTTGACACAATTGAAACATCCAAATAGTATGAAGTATTTTCAGCTTTATGAGGTGTGGGAGGAACTTTCATTAGGAGCTATTTTAAAACCTCAAAATCACTTAGATGTTTCCATTATGCACATATATGTGCATTAAGATTAGTTTTATTAGATTTAAATGTCAAATTAATTGACTATCATCTTAATGTATGTCCCCAAAACATTTATGAACATGTGTTAGGAGAAATGGAGTATAAATTCTGAGTTAATTTACCTAAGTTTCCCAACTCATGCAATCCAATTATATGAGAATAATACAATTTTTTTGGCATACCATTAATCTCTTTTGATTGTTATGATAAATTATTCTGCAGAAAGCAGCCAAATTATTCGCACAGTAAAATTCCAGGTCTGCAATATTAGGACCTCCTAATTTGTCCCAATTTAATAGCTAATATTAAAATGTCAACATATGAGATCAGCATTATCCAAAATTGGCACACATCTTGACAAAGCTACATCTTTTACTAATCTGATACAGCGTATAATTTCAAGACCAACATATTCAACGTAAGTGATTTCTAAGAAATTTAAAACCTCGGTTAAGTTTTTGATATGTGATCTGCCCGTTGACATGCGGAAAATGGACCAAGCTCTCACCCCCACCCCCACCTTGTTATTCTTTTGGGAACAGCCAGGGCCCTCCAGATGGTGCGTTACTGTTGGACATAGCTTTGGAGAAACTTCAACAGACGATGGCTGTAATGTCAGGATTTTGCTGTGTATCGTCCCCCTTCCTCCCCCTGCAGTTCCCAGGGTAGGAAGGTGCTGAGATGGAAGCCGAGGGACGCCCGCCCACCTGCCACCACCTGTTTCCTCCTTCAGCCCTCCGCTATAAATTCTCCTCCCTCAAAGATTTATCCAGCATTCTCCCACGGCTACTGAGGAAGATGCGCTCCGTCCCTATCCGAGCTTCCAGAAAGATTTCACCTTCCTGAGAAGAAGTCTCGGGCTTTCCCAGAGGACTTGAAAGGCCTTCCCTGAACCAGCCACACTAAATTCAGCGGCAAGAAGTTTCCCTACTCTTTCTCAACTTCACGTTGGGAAAATGACTTTCTCTTCAGCATCTCAATTTCCCCTAACTTTGAGCAAGTGAAGAGGTATCAAACTGGTTATCAAGTAGGACAGAAGGGGGAGGCCCGTTCTTTCCACTGTAAACTCTGATTCCACGCAAGTTGCTGTGTGTATAACTTACTTGCTGAGAAGAGCCACGTTGGGGAGCTGCTCAACAGACCAGCCCACAGCGCAGTTTCTGGGCCCGCGAGCGAGCTCGGCGCCTCCCTCCTACCGGCGGGGAATGAAGTCCTGCAAGCCCAGCAATCCCGCGCCCGGAGCGCGTGCCGCGCCCCCGTGCGCTGGCGGCGCCGAGTGCGCGGGCGCGTGCGCCGGGGCCGGCCGGCTGGAAAGCGCAGCGCGCAGGCGCCTGGCGGCCAACGCGCGCGAGCGCCGCCGCATGCAAGGACTGAATACTGCCTTCGACCGCCTGCGCAGGGTGGTACCTCAGTGGGGCCAGGATAAAAAGCTGTCCAAGTATGAGACCTTGCAAATGGCTCTGAGCTACATCATGGCTCTGACCCGCATTCTGGCTGAGGCCGAGCGATTCAGCTCGGAGCGGGACTGGGTCAATCTCCACTGCGAGCACTTCGGCCGCGACCACTACCTCCCGTTTGCGGGCGCGAAGCTGCCGGGCGAGACCGAGCCCTATGGCCAGAGGCTCTTCGGCTTCCAGCCGGAACCCTTCCAAATGGCCAGTTAGGGCGCGCGGCGGGGCCAGGGGTTATGCCCACGGATCTAGCTCCGAAGCTGCACCCCTTTTCCCGGTGTTGGCAGGGGCTTTCGGTGGCCAAGGATACGTTCTTAGAAAATTAGCAAACTTTCAGGTTACTTTTATTCGCATCACTAGTCTATGGACACAAAAAATACTATTGTTTTCCCTTCTTAGCAGTATTTTGCAGATTTCGTTGATGGATCTTATGAATGCTTTTGATTGCTGTGAAAAAATTCCCCTTCTCCCTACTCTGGACTACTTTGAGGGAAAACAGTCCTAAGAAAAAATAGAATTAGGCTATACTGCAGTTTTAGTCCTCAGAGAAACAATCACTTGCTTAAACTTTGTAAGTTTGCCCTATTCAGACGAAGTCACAGTATCCATTCCTTGTGTATCCTTGAAACAGAGCTACCTTCCTGTCTTGTAAATGCATTTATGCTTAGTGCATTGTGTGTGCATGCGTAGAGTAGTCAGACATTTTTTCCCCCGTAGAGTACATGGGCATGAATGCTCTGTATTTAAAAAAAGAACTGTATACATTATTAAAATATAGATTTTGTAAAACATAGATAAAAAGGTGAGTTTGTTTTTTGTGCTAGGGCCCCTGCTAGTTTCCTGATAGCACTAAAGGCCTATTTTGGGGTGATGATATTGAGTGCTTCCCTGAGCAAAGAATGTTTAAATCTAATCACACCAATGGTAAATGTGCTGTTTTGTAATGCTTTCTCAACACCACCCCCCTACAAGCTATGTGAGTACAAGTAGTTAATTTGAAAGTTTTCTCTGTCAATTTGGAAATGTAGATATATTTTTCATGTTTGTAATGATTAAAGTAACTGAAATATTTAGTTTTAAGTAGCTAGATATACAATTCCTCAATATTTTATCTTCTTTATTAAGCCAATTACTATTAATTCCTACAAGTACCCAAGTATATATACATTGTTCCTGTATTTGTCCTTATACTACACACACACACACACACACACACACACACACACACATAAAGTAACATTAAGATAAATAAAAAATGTTGCTTTTGGAAGTGATTTCCTTTTAATTAGTACAAATTGAGCAGTAAGAACTTCACTACCATCAAGGCTAATCGAGATGGGAGCAAAATAATACAGATGGTATTTGCATGAATTATTTTTATAAATTTGCTCACCCACTGGATTAATAAACCAAACCTTAACAGAAAGAGTGACTTTGTTGTCAACAGCACTGAATGCATTTGGAACAAGGAATGTCTTGTTGATAATTAGAATAAGTAGGACTCAAAGTTATCTTTGGAATTATCGCAAGTCAACAAAAACAATAATGAATCTTCAAACTGTTTTATTATGGATTCCAATGCCTAACATCAAATACAACCATCTATTTGCAATTGAGAGTCTCCATTAAAATTTTTACTTTCTTAGACTAATTATCAAAATCCATTTGGTTTGTAATGAATCTGTCTTCCCCAGCACATAAATTTATACTTAAAAAATCACAAGTGTATCTCTAGAAATCGATTGAGAGACTAATGATAAATTTCCTTTCTGATAGCTGATAAGAAACTGAAGAGGGTTGAGGATTTTGCTTCCATACTGTAAATTAGAGTAAAATGTGTAACTTCTTGACCTCAAGAGCTCTTAGAAGACACTACCATGTAGCAGTCAACACAGTTCTAGAAGGATGATGCTAGGCCCCTTTTCTGGTTACACGCCACTCTGCAGTGTACATTTGGGCTAATGACTAGTCTTCAGGCATCTGCCTGCCTCACTATTTAGGTACAATAACTTAATTATTTAGACTTAAAAGGCTTCATTAATAACCCCAGTAAATTTGTAGAGTTTGAGAATGAACAAAATTGGTGTAAAAAAGAAGTATTGATCAGAGAAGCTCTCAAAAATGTGTTAAGATCGCTAGTTCGTTTTCAGGTTAGGGTTCACACCCCCCAGCCTGGACTGTGAATAAATATCTTATGAAAGAGAATGTTCTTTTCATTTTCTCTCTACAGCTTTTAGTACAGAGGTTTAAACAGAATAAACAAATATTTCTTTTATAGTTATTAACAGCAGTTTCTTAATGAAATTGAGCAATTTAATTAAAATGATGGGATTTGAATCCCCTGCCTCTCCTTTCCTATCCCCACTCTCCCAAAAGAATGGGAATCTCTCTGTTAAATGCTGTGCCTTTAGCTGCTTGTTTCCATGTTTTGGAAATCTTTGGAAACAGTTTAGCTCTTACCAAATCCCTAAGCTTTCCATTTGACTCGATGTACAATTTTTTTTTCTTGGAAGACATTTCTGGGAAATGTAAGTGGGTCTCAGTGATCCACTGCATCCAATCTTTGATAAAACTCTTCAAACTGTATGTTGGGAAATCAATCATGGTTTATGGATTAGGAACTTGGATAAAGCAAGTGTAAAATTTTTTTGAAGTTGAGATATGCATCATAGATTTTAGATTACCAAGCAAACTAAAAGTTGCTACAAAATTCTGTACTGCTCACCTTTGAAAATCCATGTTCTAGTTTGAGAGCAGGACATATTGAAATTCAAATATATATATTATTTGTTCAAATTCAAATGTATATAATCAAATATATATAAATATTCTGGCTTTCCTTTTTTTTTAATAAATCAACAAATATTATCAAGTTCCTACTCATACCCAGGCTTACTCAAAACCATCTTTGTCCTTGGGTAGGCAGCTAGCAACACACATGTATTAATCAGTAAGTAGCCCTGGACAGAGTATAGCTGAATACTTCAACAGTTTACTACCATATGTGCCACAAGAACTCTTAAGAGGGGCATTAAATAATAAAAGAAGACTCCTCCCCCACTCTCCTGGACAGAGTTTTTCATTGGACCAGTTGTATGTCCCTAGGTGCCAGCTGGAGGTTTAAGCCCTAAGCCTCAGGGTCAGAAGCCTTGAAGAATCATATACAAGTGAAATGGGCTATCAAAATGGGAAAAGCCATGTAAGCCTCTGGTTCTCAACTCTGACTGCTCATTGGAATCACACCAAGGGAGTCTTGGAAAGAATACAAAGCCTGGGGCTCCAGCTCAAGAACTGATTTAACTGCTCTGAGGTGAGGTCTGGGCATAGATATTTTTTAAATGTCCCCCAGGTGATTCTCATGGGCTGGCATGGTTGAGAACCATTTAATTAAACAATATTTACTGTTATACCATTAACCTCATTACCAAAAACAGATTATATCAACTTCCCATTCTTTGTATTTGCAAATGTTAAGAAGGATTAGGTTATCTTTCTTAACACCCAACGCATCCAGTTTCTAAGTTGTTGTGGTGCCATTTATTTTAATTAAGATCTAAAATTTCTGCTAGATATGAGCCAGATAGTATTTGTTTGAATTGCTGGTGACAGAGCTGCAGGATTCAATGGTTAAGGCTCAGTTCACTTAAATTATGCCACTTTACAGTAAAAGTGAAGTGCTATTTTTTAACTGAATTTGGCTAGACTCTGCTCTCTGCTTTCTTCAGGCATCACTAAAGATATCTCTTTTTATTACTAAGGAGGTGAAAGAAATTTCAAAGTGCATATAAGACCATATATATATATGACCCCGGAAGAAAAATATATCTTCTCGGAATGTATACCCATTTTGCTCTCTGGTTATGAATACACTAGTGAGTACAAGCTTTAACAACTTTTATTGAGTTAACACAGGATGTTTAGTTTGCTATTTCAAGCTCGAAGTGTAACCAACAAATACCTGAGCTGAAAGAAAATCACTGACAACAAGAACTTACCCATCTCACATGCGAAGTCTGGGAACAAAAACAAAACACAACGAACCCAACAATTAATTGAGAATAAATAAAATTTTATTTAATGAATAAGGAAACAGTCCATCACATCCTCCAAATTGCTTTTTAAAACATCCAGGTGGAATTAAATACTGTTTTTTAATTCTTATTTTTCTTCTTCTAATTGCAAAGTTTCCAAACAAAACACAACCCTCCACAAATATTTAAGAGAGCACGATTAGAAAACAGCAGCGGGTGTCCATGGAGATGGCATGGTCTACCGGATTACAGTACCGTATGTCTTCTGAACAAAGATGCGGTTTATGCTCACAAACGTTTTGGCTTAAGTGATCAGTTCTACAGACTATTTAACATGCACGATGCAGAGGAACAGGAATAAAGCCAAGATCCATTTATTGTCTTCTAGTAATCGTGGCAAAATATACAGTTTATATAATGCACGCATTTCAAAGTGGCTACTATAATGACTTTTCCATTAGGATTTCTATAACTAAAAAGGTTGGAAAATAAATTGACTTAAGCTTCCTAAGATGGAAGCATACCATGTTTGTGAGTTTTCTGGGGCTCTGTGTGTTTTCCAGTGGAAAGAACTCATGCAGGAAGAGAAAGGAAAAGTGTAAGTCAGAGATGTTACTTGATTCTAATCGAATTAGGTTAACTATGGGTGCTCCATGACTCCTTACTTAAAGCGTGTGTGTGTGTGCATGCATGCGTTGCACATGTGGATACATTCCTATGGCACATATACATCCTTTGTCAGTCCTCATGGCTGAATTGAACATTGGGATTAACTTCAGACTTGATGTAGCTGTGAATGGAAAAACAGACACCAAAAGATATGCTCAATTTTGAGGGTCCATTGCTACCTGTTATCCTAAACTTGATTCATTTCAGTGTAAGGCGACTGACATGCTAGAATGGAACGTTTCTTCACTGGGGTCTGGAACTGTACAATGGTGTTGTCGTGAACTGCTGAAGTCAGAAAAGAGTACAGCAGCTCCTTTGCTGTTTCTCTGTGCACTGCCGAGTCATTTTTTCACCAGTTTCAATCACAGACATAAGAATCAGAGTTCCCTTTGGCGATTCTCCCCACATCAAAATAAATTTCCCTGGACTCTGCCTGCAGAAAGCAGGTAGGATATTTCTTGAGTTCATTTATTTTTCCCATGTATTTTTTTTTAACTGCATATCATCTTGGAGGAAGATTTTGCCATTATGTCTTACCCTTCTAAGAAAAAACAAAGTAGTGAGGCAGGAAAGAAAGGTGAACTTTTTAAATGAGTTAACTACTTACTTTGACAAAAAGTATTTTTAACATTTCTCTTGGAATAAAAAAAAAAACCTGCTACTACTTTTTTTAGGGTCTCTAAAATAAACTCTTTATAAATATTTATTTATCCTATCCTCCATCTGCGGAAAGGCTCAACTATTTTGCTTATTTTATAGATAAAGAAACAGAGACCCCTGATTTCTACAAAAAAATTAGAAAATGTATCTGAAAATTCATCAGAATTATTAAAATTCCTCTTGTTTCTAGGAATTCACTCAAGAATTCCTAGAAATAAGGAGCTCTCCTAGTGTTATTAAATATTTTACAGATTTTTATTTTGGCATTGAGGTAATGAAGAGAGAAGGGCTTATCAAGAAACTTAATACTAAAGATTGAAAAAAGTAAGTGAAAATTAATCAGAAAAGAAGATAAAGTATCTCTGAAATCAAAATACTGAAAAATAAAATTTAACATACCAGTGTATGTTAAGAATATAGTTGCATTCAAATTATGTCATTTGAATTACAGGGTTTTTAACTCTCCTTAAAATAAACAGTGAACTCATTTATACTGTGCACATATGCACTAGTAATCTTTTGGCTGTGACCACTATAGACAATAATAGTATATAGTGCACTGGATTCTGAAATCACTAAATATGGGAAAATTACAAGAATCTGCCTCTAGTTTGCAGATAACTCACTGAATCTGTGTAGAAATATCAGATTCTTTGGACAATTTTAGAACAATTGAGCAATTCACTCTTATCATACTATATTAAAATAATTAATTTCTTGTGAGTATTAGAATACCTCATTGTGTGACAAACTATACTTGTATCTCCATTAATTTCCAATCTAAACTGGTCTAAAAGCCTTACTTTTTAAAGTGTCTCTGTTTTCAGTTAGGAAACAGAATGAATTTTAATCTTAGGTTGTTAAAGAACACTCTGTGAGAAGTCTGGTGAATCTACTGGATATTTTAGAAAGACTAAAACCCAGTCATCTTTCTGTTGCTCTAGAGATATTTAGCTAGGTTATAATTCATGTAGTAATTTATACAATTATAAAGATAATTTTTAAAAATCCTTTTTAAAAATCTCAAATATCTTTGTAAATTAAAAAAATCAGTTCTAATATCATCAAAAAGTAATTTTTAAACCTGAAAATTAGAACTGTTTTCTGCTTTTTAAAGAAAAATGCACATTCATTTCAATTCAGCCTTAAAATATTTTCAAGTAATATTGAAATATCTTAATTTTTATTATTAGGGAAACATTTTCTATTCACTAATATATTAAAATCTTTTGGCAAATTAGTGTTTATATGCCTCTACAGTGCAATCATTTTCTTAATGCTTACTCTTAGCATTTATGGCACAATTTTCAGAGGATTGAAAAGTGTGATTTCTCTATTTCGTGCAATTTCAAAGCTATTGCTCTTTGGAGTTTGAAGTGACCATTATTTACATGTTAACAAAAGGCATCCTGTTTATGGTTCTATAATACCAAGCATGCTAACTAATATACAATTAGACAGAAATAAGAAGCAAACATATCTTTAACAAGTATGCATTTTTTTGCACTGCACAGATTTTTAAAAACATAGTATTTGCAACTTCTTTAGCATATTGATGGCCACTGCACTGTCAAAGTTTAAAAGATGCTTGGCATTCTTCAAGCAAAGCTTTGGTAATTAACTTTCTGAAATATTGATCCACTTAAAACAAGAAAAGGCAGTTAGTGGTGAAAAGGACTTTAACAAATTCTATTGCAATCTAAGTAACTATACATCTTACTGGTAAGGCACGTTGATTTTCAACTTGACCTTCAGCAGAAATACTTTGAGGCAGGTTACCCAAGGACCCTGTAAGGGACCTTGAATAGAAGTTATTATGAGTAAATTTGTCTTTAAATTTACAACCAACTTAGAGCACATAAACAAAGAGACTCAGGCCAGGGTCCCAGCTTGGAAAGTGCTTTGGGAGTATGTGGGGAGGACAAGGACTGGAGGAGGCTGTGATCAACGAGGACAATCTGAGTGTCTGACCCAGTCAATTTTCTAAATCTTCTCTCACAATCTGACTTTTTAAACTTTGTCTAATTCTATGAATTAGAAGTTGATGGGAGTAAGAAGGCAACTTTTTTTTTTTTTTAAATGTAGCACCTCTGGCAAAGTTAAGGGCGTTCAGAATCTGTTCAGTTGGACTACTTTCTTCAGAACATCAAGCGACGATGCATGAGCTGGAGTGAGATCATTTTGGATCATAAAGCACGCTGGCGCGCTGACAGGGACAGGGTGAGATGGGGTGGGTTACAGCAGGGGGTTAGAGCACACGGAGTTCGGGGCACCTGGGGAGAAAAACACAGATTGGGGATAGATACAGAAAGGACCACAGACATTCTTGAACGTTGACATATGATAGACACAAAAAGGGAGGAGGAAGAAGTCTGTCTTCTCTTTTATTGACTGTTTTGCCTGGATCTCTGATTGGAATCAGACCCAATCAGGTGTAGTAAATACTGTAACTCAGTCATGAATTAAATGGGCTTTACTGGGTTTACTTGGGGATCTAATATTGGGTGAATATGTAAGAAAATATATTCTGAGTTTTAAACAACCAATTTACAAGTGAACATTTAGAAGGCAACCCATTTATCATTTGAGGATTATCCAAAGCAACCCGTCCATACAGAAGTCAGCTTTAACCCCTCTGGGATTCAGAGCTCTAGCTCTAACACCGCTAGTCTCTTGACCATTTAATTTCTCATTGGATCCTTACAAAAATTAAGTGATGAATGAAAATAGAAAAATGCTTTAAACCAGTTCCACTATTTGGCAATTATGATTAAAACCTTACTTTGGAAAGCTCTTCAGTTCTTTGGAGAGAAGGGTGTTTACAGGATCAGTATAGCATTTTGAAACAAAGGGCCAGATGAATTGCACCGGCTTTCCCTCTTTCCCTGGTCCGTTTTTGCACATTTTTGAGGTTCCCCTGGGGGCTTCAAGAATGCTACATGTCTAAGGAACATTGTGCAGAACAGTAGGGTCTCATGAGGCTGAAGTGCATATTTATTTCTGCTTTCCGGGTGCGCATTGCATGGACAACAAGGGGAGTACATTCTTCACCAAAGCCAACACTTCAGCTTGATGCCATCTGCATCCCTTTGGACCTTTCTGGGTAAGTTCTGAAACGACTCTTCTGAGCCTTTGCTCTCATTGGAATCACCTGGGAAGCTTTAAAAAAGAACTGGCGCCTAGGCCACAACTCCAGAACTTATGACTTCCTGATTTGGGGTTGTCACTTGGGCATCAGGATTCTTAAAAGCTCCCCAGGAGATTCACTTTATATTGACTTATATAGATTTAAAGTTCAATTTAGGTCAGTAAATATTTATTGAGCACCTAATCTTATAAGGGACATGGCAAACTTGTGACACAGTCCATACCAACAGGTAGCTAAGATCTAGTGCAGGCAGGTATATAGAGGCTGTGTTTTACATAAAATACTATACAAGGTTTTCTTCTTCCAGACTCAAGACATTTGCTATAAGGTTTCAAAGAAAGTAGAATTGTATTTGATTGGGGTCTGGGGAATCAGAAAGTATTTCACAGAGGCACTAGCCTTTGAGATCGACTTTCAGAACAGATAAGGTTCCCACAGGTGTTGACCAGGGAGAGAGTCTTCCAGCTCGAGGCAAAAGGGAGGCATGTGGCTGGAAAGCAGGGGCCTGTGTTAAGTATGCTGCCACATCAGGTGTGTTTTCTGAGTAGTGGGTGAAAAGCTTGGGAATCGTATTGGAACAAGGCTTGAATACCACAGGGCAGAACAGCTGGCACCTGAGTTGGCTCCAGGGAGCCCCTGGGGGTTTGAAATTGGGGAATAATATGGCTGGAGTAGTACTTCCGGGAGAATGAGTAAGGCTGAGATGTGGGCTGGATTTGAGCAGGGAGAAACAATAGGGCTAGAGGCAGAAAGGCCGCTTAGAAGTATTTTATTATGCTAAGGTCAGAAATATTGAGGGAAATTAAGAAAATAATGGAAGTCTGATTGGAGAACTGTGATGGGGTGTGAGAAGGAAGGGCTAAATGTACATAAATAGTGTTAGAATAAGCAGGATCTGTCAATTGATTGGCTACAGGAAGTAAAAAAAATGACTTGGGTGCTTTCTATTTGGATTACTAAGTGTAATTAATAGAAATTATTAAACCAGGTTGAGGAATCATTTACAAAAAGGAAGATGGTGAATCTGCTGGATATGTTGAGTTCAAACATATCCAGCACAACAAATTTCTTATATAAGTATTCCTCATTGTAATTGAATTATCTTAGAATACTCAAAGCAGAGCACTGATTTGTTCAACTCAGTGGTTCTCAACAAAGGGGGATTCTCATCTCAGAGAACATTTGGAAATATCTGGGAATGGTTGAGTGGCCACAACAGCAGGATTGCTACTGGCCGTTAGTGGGCAGAGGCCGGGGATGCTTCAAAGCATCCTAGAATGCACAGGACTATCTCCCTCCAAACAGAGTTATCTAGCCCCAAACGTCAATGATGCTGAGGCTGAGAAACTCTGCTTTAACATGACCCACACACAGCTCAAATTTCAAATGGGGAAAAGGGAGGGTGGTTGAGGGCAATGCTTTTCTATTTTAGGTCAGACAGCACCATCTAATGGCCAAATATAACAATATTTATCCCAGGTCTGTTGAACACTAAAAGCCAACAGATAAAAAATATTCAGAAAGCAAAGACATATCCTTTCATGGGAGAACTGTCTAGGGTTTACAAATGGAAATATGGTGGAGAGGTCGGGTGTGCAACTGTGAAGGAGCGATCCTGGAGTTAGAAACTTCTCTTTGGTTATAAATTTCATAATAGAAGCCAGTATGGAAATAGGACATTTTACAGGATGCATTCAATATGAAATGCATTATATTTTATTACAGATGCCTACACTCTTAGTATTGTTCCTGCATACATGAAGAAAGGAAACAAAATCTAATAATTTTGCTAAATAATTGACTGAAACCTTGATTTTAGAGTCAAGAAAAATGTAGGATGAAGAGAACTAGAAACTTCTATGTGATAAAGAATAGATTTTTCTTTTTGCTCCAGGAAGCAGTCCTCTACATGGCTTATATCTCATCTCCTCTACTAGACTGTAAGCTCCCTGTGGTCAGGGACTGTGTCTTATTCATATCTTTGTATCTCCCAAGGTCTCAAGCATAGCACCTTATATACACAAAAATAATTTTTTGAGTGAATGAATTTATTTTTACACTGAAAATCCTTGCCTTGAAGTAAAGAAAAATAAAGTTTCAAGACTTTCTAAGCAATTACTATTTGCCCACTTCAATAAGATGCCTGCTGAGAGTGCTGACTCAGGGAACACCAGAGACTTGGGTACAGGGGGCTGGTAATAGATACTTCCAATTCCTATCACTGGTGAGCCTGGGAGCAAATTGTGCTGTGATGAGTATTCCCAGGGCATTTTTTCTGACTGGCGTGTGAATTGTAGATTTCTTTATCTAATGTAAGATTCATTCATCCAACAAATATCTATTGAATGTTTACTCTGTGCTAAGTACCCTTCTAGGCACTGGGGATATTGCAGTGAATTTAAGTTTAAAAATTTCTTAAGTTGAAAGGTAGGTTCTGAATTGGTGGATTAGAATAAAGAAGCAAATTCCCTTTTACTACTTTCCAGTTAGCATTATATATTATATAGAGAAAATGCAATTTGATTAATGATCTCAAAGCAGCTGACAACCATTGAAGACCTCTGCTTCCATAACCACTGCCCTGTGAGGGCAAGTGAAGAACACTCTCCCATCACTTCCTCCCCTTGTTGCATCTGTTTTTTACTCACTGTCTCATATACTTCCAGACTTTTGGGAGAGGGGAGGAGGGGAAGGATCAATATATTTATGGGCAGAGGATGATGATTCTCACATATTTTGCAAGTGGCAATTTAAGCTAATAGTTTAAAAAGCATTCCCTCAGAAGAGTTCTTTCTGGTTGGTTTATTAACAACTCTTTATTTGTAGAGTCTAGGAATACATAAATTCAGAAAGAAAAACCACTCACCATTGTCTCGAAAAGAAAATGGTGGGGACAGGTGGGTGGAGCCCTGTATTTGGCTATAGAAGAAGTGCACTGTGCAATATTGACTGTTTCAGTGGTTTTGTATCTCAAGCATATTACGTTGCCTTACATGGCTCAGTACACTCAGGATAAGCAAATCAGAAATGCTTCTCCACATATGTGAGTTGTATGGCACAATCTCCTAATGCTAAGTAGACGCTGACTTAATGAAGCCACCAAAACTACAGCTATGAATGTAATCAATGAAGGGTGATGGAGACCTTCCCATCTTTTTCCTTTGCATTGTTTGGTGAGTTAGTAACGCCTAAGGTCACTACTGTCTAACTCTTCTCAACCCAAGCATATGGCCCCTAATTGCTCCTAGTAGGGCCTAAACATCCCTAACACAGCATGGGGCAGGGAGCATGCTAGCTTTTCCCCAAAGCAATGCATGGCAGCGGCATGACATCTTTGGTTCATCTGTTATTGTCTTCTCACATTTTTGTTGGAATCTTTAAAAGGCACAGCCCTATGTCTCTTCCCCAACTGAGACTGCAAGAGTCCCCAGCTGTCTCATACAAAGCACTTCTTGCCATAGGTCCAGCGGCATGGGAACTTACTCAAATCCAGTTGCTTGGAAACCACTGGCTCTGGCTTGTCCACCTTCCCCCTCCACAGTCTGCCCCATAACACAGGAGATACCCAGACTTTCTTAAAGTTCATCACTCTCTACTACACTCCGAGAAGAGCATGAATACACCACTGTGCTTTCCGTAGAGGAGAAGGCAGAGAAAATGTCAAGTCCTTTACTGGTGAGAGATCCATAGCGACTGCCACTGGGCCGGATGGACATGGGCGGCGGGATCTGCTGGTGCCACTGAGCTGGAAAATGGACCAAATAACATGTTGCCATCAAAGGAATACAGTCTAGTGGGTTCACTGTAGGTGAGCGTTCTGCTGCCACTCCAACACTTTCTGTGGGATCTTGGTAAAGCTTTTAAATATACCTGGGTCTGAAATGCCTCATTTGTAAAAGAGGACAATAAAATCTCTTCTTCTCTGCCAGGAATAGGGAAACTGGGCTAGTGATCTCCTAAATCCCTAATTCCAAAACCTGTGATTCTAATTCAGCAAGATCTGGGACTATCAGAAAGAAGAGTGGGTGAGTAGGGTTATCTTTCAAAATTATTCCCTCACCCCAACCTAGCACAGAGCCTGTGAGGAGCAGTGGAGACTCTTGGAAGGTGGAGAAAAGAAACCCGTGGAAATGGAAGCCAAAAGATGGGTCCAGACCTCTGAGAAGCACCTATCCACACTCCCATCATCCTAACCCAGCACCCTAATCAGGTTCCAATGAGTTACAGCAAGAAGACTGAAGAGTACTTATGTGCCATCAATCATGGTTCAGGGCAAAAGAGTGTATTAGAGGTTACATGTTCATGAAGCACAGTCCAAAGGAGACCCTGTTTTTTTTTTGTTTGTTTGTTTTTGTTTTTGTTTTTAGCAGTCATTAGGCTTGAACTATAGCCTGAATGAAATATCCACCCAAAATGCCCAGTCCTCGCTGTGGTCACCGATTCAGAAATTACCAAGCAGAAATTACAAGAGGGCTTGATGTGGATAAGGGGGAGCATCAAGTGGGGAACCCTGAGGTTCTGGGTTCTAAAAAAGTATGGACCCTTTTAGTATTCCCATTTATAAATTGGTCCTTTGTTGATTTTATTGTTTTGAATCAGTTTTGCAGAGTTTAAATATTTCTGAATGAAGGGATAAGATCAAACTTCAGAAGCTATAAAACTGAAGGCAAAACTTACAGCAATTCCACTAAAGAGCAGGCACTTGGGAGGCTGCCATGAAGAGCTAGTCGAGCCTCTCCCCTGAGCCCAACTCCTCTTAACAATTCCCTGCTCTGACATCTTACCCAGACGACTATAACTGCTATTATTAAAAACTTTCTTTTCAATGAGAGAGAGGAGCCTACTGTCCCCATTTCTCAGACAGGCAGGAAATGGTGGTGAGGGACATAGTAGATTCATTTTAGCCCAATTCTACCATCCCCTCCTCCATTCCAAGGTCCTAATTAAGGACATAGCACCTCCTATTGGTGCTGTGGAAACAGGACAGGAGCCACGAAGAGGTGAGCCAGGACATAGCACACTTGGCCACTGGAGGGCAGGATTGGGACAATAGTCATCAGTTTCAGGGTTTATTGGCACTGAGTTGGAGACCCATTTACTTCTGACACGGTGAAGCCTGTGAAATGGTTAAAGGACTTAGCCTAGATTAAGAAACATATCACTCCAAATATTAGACCTAAGGAAAAGGGCAGACCAAGCCCCCTCCTGTATTGCATTTAAAAAAGGGGATACCTGGTGAGCACCTATGAATAGCAGGGACCTCAGGTTCTAGACAGCTACTCTTGTTATTCTGGTTAATCATGTTAAACCGATAATAAACAAGAAACTTTAAAAGTGACCGACTATTTTTTTTTAAAGGAGGAAGAAAAATCACTCTTTTGGGTTAGGGAATATGTCTCTAAAAATACCAGTTAATGTCAAAATTATAGAAGAGAAGAATAGAGTACACAAACACTTTAACAAAGATTAATTCATTGAATCTTTTAAAAATTAGAAATATGGCTCAAAGGAATGATACAAAACCTAGGATTTTAGTACTTAAAGTACTAGATGTAGTACTTAACCTCTCTGAGTCTCAGTTCCTTCAACACTTAAATAAAAGCAACAACAATTACAAAAATCTCATGGGTTTGGGAGATCTAAGGGTACTATTATTTTCTAAGTTATGTTACTATACAAATGTCATTTGATATTATTATTAGGACAGCTCTTTATTATTTGTTTGATTGTGGAATCGGGACAAAAATATTTGTGAAATGAATTAATAACTTAACGGCATCAAGAAAAGTCTGCTGGTGTGGCTGGAGGGAGTTCCAGTGGGTGGCCCTCAGCAACAAGGAGACAGCATGAAGATGCTGGGTGAGCAGAAGTACAAGCACGTGGAACCTCTGAAGTCGCTGTAATCCCTAGCATTAGAGGGCCTGGTGTGGAAGAATTTTAAGCTCATAGTAAAATGTAAAAGTGTACCAAGCCCTGAGTTACTTTTCAAGATGAAATAACTTTAAAAATCCATCTCCTAAGCATTTAAATATAACCCCTCCGATTCATTTATGGAAACATACTACACCTATCCTTTAAAAAAAAGATACTTTAACTTGCCCATCACACATAGATATTCAACTGATGCCATTATACCTACCATATATATCCAACCTAGCAGTGCATGACACGATGCCAACTTCGTTCTTGGCTGATAACGTGTACCATCCAGCATCTGATTTCTTGGCTGGCTGAATGAGGAGGCAGACATACCCTGTTGTGTCCTGGTGCATGCTGGAGAAAAGAAAGAATATATCCCTATTGTGTCTGGGGACAGAAACAGCCTTGTTGAGGTTAGAGGACAAATCCAGCACTGCAGTGCTTCCCCTCCCTCCCCTGTCCTTAGGCGGAGGAAGCGGGGACTCAGCGTAAAGCAAACATTAAGGGCAATCTTGAAGATGAAAAGAAGTCACAAAAAAGCAGCAATTAACCTGCTGAGACTGTAATGAAGGCTGAGGCTGGTTCTTGTCCTCTTTGTTGCTCTAACTCTCCCAGAGTCATAGTCCCCACCAGCTGTATCCCCACTTGTCACAACCAAAGTCCAGAAAAACCTCTTTTCCAAACCAGGTTGGACATTTCAACATGGACTTTGTTAGGAAGCTATGGGAAAGCTTGGTCTTACGCCCAGGGATAGAAGAATTGTTAGCGTAGAGGGAGTAGTTCTTAACGCAACCAACTGGGCATGTGTAGCATTAAGCGAAATATAGTTCAGGAGCAAACTGGCACGCTCTTCCTGCTGTTTCCTCTGCATCAGTACTTCTCCACCTTGGCTGCAGATTGCAAGCCTGGACAATTCCACCAGAATTCCAGGCTGGGTTTAACATGTTACCTTCATTTAGGCTGAAGTGTTAGCTTGAGAATATTCTCAGTTCTTGCTTAAGTTTTACCAGAGAAAAAGCCTGACCTATATATACACAGACTTCTCAGATGCCCAGATTTTGTAAATCCTGACAGCTACAACATTCTCTGGGACAAATTCTAGTGCCTGTAAAGAAATAATTCTCAGTAGGAGTTTTTATACACCAGCTGCCTTTGTGTGCTTGCCCCCTTGTGGCATAAAACCTAAATGGCAAAGAAATAAAGAGGTTAGGGGAAATCAAGCGAGGCATCCACCTGAAGAAACTGAATCCTTAAAGTTACTTTAAAAACAACCATGTAGTGATGAGTAGAGGAGTATAGCTGCCTTAATGTTTTGTTTTGATTTATTTTACTTTAGCTTATTACTGTCAAAGAGGTTTTCTGGGTGCTAATATGACTAAAGACACATGACAAAAACTGCATGATCTTCATAAATTCCTTGTTCATTTGTTTGTTTGTTTTAAGTTTTTATTGGAATTTATTTAAGTCAAACAGACAACATATGCTAGGGAGGAAGATTTCAAAGGCCCCTCCTTGTACATTTTTAAACTTAAAAAATCTAGGTTTTAAAACTGTGGAACATTCATACAATAGACCACCCTCTGGCAACAACAAGGAGTAAATTCTTGATATGTACAACAACATGGACAAAACTCAAATGCATTAATCTCAGTGAAAGAAGCCAGGTGCAAAAAGCTACAGACCTATTTGGATGAAACACTGAGCTTGCAAGTCCCTTTGAACATGGAGACTGTACCTGATCCTGTCTCTGGTAAAAGGGATGGTCTCATTGTCCTTCTTCCAGTAGAATACGGGTGGCGGCATGCCTATCACCCGGCACTCCAGCCTCACGGGGTGGCCTTCGGGAACTCCACAGTTCTGCAGTTTCTCCAGGATCACAGGGGCTTTCTTCACCTCTTTGGCTGAACAAGAGAAGGACCACTCTTATCTGAATAGAAAGTGCTGTGGGGTTCATTCCTCAAACTCATTCCAGTTCTGGAACTTAGGAGAGAGGGCACCCATCCCCTTACCTCTTCTTCGGAACACTTTTCACTCCTCTAAGTGAAAGGCGCTGACTTGATAAAAGCTTCAGAAATGATTAAAAAAGAAATGAGAAAACTGTCTTTGCACACCCTATAGGAGACACCACTTAAGGATCCGGGTCTCACATGGGCAATGCAAATTGAAGGTGTGAAGTTTAAGGAGTTTCTTTTATTGTTCAGTAGTAAATTTTGAGAAACAATATATTTTATGTACTGAACATATTCCTTTTCTTTTTTATGGGAATTAATTTTGTAGAAGATATATTAATTTTCCTGAACTTTTTATTTTGAAGAAGCTTATAGCTATAAAAAAGTTGAAAGAAGTATACTATTAAAGAAAAACACAAATTATGCTTCCTGAGTAAGCTTTCTTTTCTTTCTTCCTTCCTCTCTTCTTTTCTCTCTCTCTCTCTCTCTTTTTTTTTTTTTTTTGGCCAAAACCAATTAAACAAATCGAGACCAGATTGGTCAGATCTCGAGGTTCCAGAGTCAATATTTTAGCAAAATAGTGGAAAAACGTAGAAGCTGATAATTACTATATCCTTGTGGAAGGAGTTTGTTCTACACCTTTGATAAAAAGAAATCAGGAGTGAGTAAAAGAAAAAGATATATGGGGAAACAGCCACTAGCCCGGAGAGAGGATTAACATGCTGAAGCCACCCTGACTTCCTTCAGGAGCCACACATGGGAGAAAGCCCAGCACTAGAATTTCTATATTCTGAAATTTAATTCTGGCTGGACTACTGCTCCAAAGGGCTGGTACCACTTAGGAGATGATGACTTGTTGTCTTTATTTGTAGGCATTAATTTTGTTCACATCATCTTATAAGGTAAAAATTCATTGTTTAGTTATGTTCAGCATTTCTTGGGCACCTTCCATGTTCCAGGCAGTCAGACACAGGAGATACACAGAAGGATAAGTCAGAATCTTTGACTTCAGAAGCTTATAGGCTCTTCAGGGAAGCAAAGGAGTAAATGGCTACACCGTAAGTTTTCTAAGAGTCTCTCCTTTTCTAAGTGCTATGGAAACAGAGAAGGATGTGCCTGGTGGATTCACTGTGCCTTGGTGGTGACATTTGAATTAAACCTTAAGGAATGAGTAGGATGTTGCTAGGCAGAGTAGGGCATTCCAGGTAGAGGGACCATTGATGCAAAGGCATGGAAGCTTAAAGGGTGGGATGAGAAAGAGCCTTGTGTTTTCCAGGATGATGAACTGTAGGGCAAGGGGCTTGAAACTGGTAGTGCTCAGTTAATTAACTAATTGATTGATTAACTGTTACAATGATTACCATTTATCGCATGCGTAATATGCACAAGGCACCCTATGATATTTATGGCTGATACTTACTTGAAACTGAGATTAGATTTGGTGGGGCAAAGGACTAAGTAATTCTGTCAGAGGCTCTGTATATTTGGGCAATAACTTTGGAGGGAGTTGTTTAAGGCCCCTAGCAGCGAACCTTACCTACTACAGTGAGCTCCAGACTGAAGGAATTCTGTCCAGTTTTGTTGGTAGCAATGCATGTGTAGGTCCCTGCATCACGTTGAGTGAGCGGGTCAATGAGCAGAGAGTGGACTCCAGTCTCTCTGACCAGCATCTTGTGGGAGGCATCTGGTAGCACAGGTTGGCCATTGAGCAGCCATGTCAGCTCTGGGGGTGGTAAGCCACTCACCTAATTTTTTTTTAAAGAAAACAGGACAGCTGAGGCAAATGACAAACTGATGACAGGCAGATTTATTTGGTGACTGAGTTCTTCATCCTTATCTGGCACCAAGCAGTGGAAGAGAACATGGGGTAGTGAAGGGACACCAGGACAAGAGGCATCTGGACAAATGGCCACATGAATTTAAACAGTATAGTTTTTAGACCCCAATTCAGGTCATTAGTATGTTCTAGATTAGAATAAATACAAATTAAGAAGCTACACAGATAAAATAGGCCTGCAGCATCAGTTTCAGAAATGCTGTATCTTACATACCTAATAAGTGAGAAGTAGCCAAGTAAGGGACAGACACTGAACCAGTTTTCTCAAACCTGGCTGTGTAACAGTCACGTGGGGAGCGTTTGAAAATCCTAATGCCCACTATTTAGCATAGTAATGTTAAATCAGAAACACTGGGGATGGGACCCAGGCTAGGGTATCTGCTAGGGTTTAGAGTGGACGAAGTAACAGTCAATCCCCAACATTATTCAGGCATTCATTGGGAGAGCAAGGATCATCAAGAGAAGTGGACTTTATGAATGCTAACCTCAAGCCTTTACTAACTTGCACCTAAATTTTCCATAGCACTCTGCATCTTTGTTGGGGAAGACGGGCGACTTAAGTTTCTCTGCATACGGGGAAATATCCAGGCTGCTCAAGCAAACCTCATTTCTGATCAAAGAGTTAGAACGTAGCATAGCTACAGGTGACAAATAATGATTAGCATGAGAAACTACCGTCTGTTTTCATAAACTGCCTTGGAGCCATCTTTTCATGACTTAATTTTTAAAAGGCTCCCAGAATGCAAAAGTCACGTTTTGGCTTTATAGTAATAAAGACTTCCCAGGCACCACAAGGAAAATGTCAGAATTATATCACCTCTTTCATTGTTTTTTACACACACAGAGTTAACTTGATACAATACCAACAGTAAGATATAAAGACTTAAAAATTTCAGGAAATATTTTTTGTCTACTATTAAGTGCTTCAAAAGAGCATTGTTGGGGAAAAAAGTGATCTCTCTCCCTTCCCCAGTCCTCTTTTCCTTGGAAAAAAACCCCCACAAAATAAAAACAAACAAAAATAAGTGCAAACAAACAAACAATTGCAAAACGTGAACAGATCTGGAACCAAGGGTGGCACTAAGGTCTACCTTGCAGTCCAGCCGACAGAGGCGCCCCTCGTGAGCTACCATATCCCCAGGAGCCTGCAGGAAATGTGGCCGGAAAAAGCGTTCCTGCAGGGGCTCCTTGTCTTTTTCTTGCACTCGGGATCTTCCTCTATAACAACAAACATGTTCAGGCATTAAATACAGAAACCAGTTTACAAACTTATGACAGTAGGCATTCAGGCATGGCCATTGAACCTGGAAAACAGATTTTTTTTTGTTTGTTTTTTTTTGTGGGTGGAAGTTGGTGAGGGAGGGAAAATACATTGCTGGACTATAAACAAATATTAAATAATGGTGTGGAGCTGATGTAACAAACAAAGTGGTAAGTATCTCATACACTGCAGGAATATCTTGTGAGATCTGTAATCAAATAAACAGGCTTTAGCTTCTTTCTCTCTGAAGTCATTCTGGGTTAAGTGGCTCAGCTCCTCTTGCCTTGGGTTTGACCAGTTGTTCAAAAGTTTCAAAATAAACAAATAAATCAGTATTCCTGCTGAACCTCAAACGAAAGCCAAAAGAAAAGTCCTGTTTATTACCCAGAACAAGGCAGCTGCAATCCCTGTGTCTCTGAGTAATAAAATTTAACCTGGCTATAAATTATGGCAGATCATTAAAGATTATCATGAACTTACTGGTTCAGAATGACCCACAGTAACAGCTGTTCTTGGAAAAAAAAAAAATAAAGAAGGTATAGTGCAACAGCGGTGAAATACTGTATCTGAAACATGAGTCAGTATTTTTGTTTTTTTGGTAAGTCAAATTTAATTCACCCATGTCAGCACCTATGAAATGCTTTGCTAAGATTTTATGGTGCTATAAGAGTCAAGGAAAAGCCATGCTCTCTTTTTTTAGTGGTTAGGTGAAATCAGAGAGAAAGAAAGCCAAGTAGTTTATTAGAGACAGTTGGTATATTGGAAACAACGATAACAATATTCAATCTATATCCCTATAAGCATTAACAGTTTTTGTTTTATTAAAGAAAAAATGATAATTCCAGGTCTGATTTATATGTAAACATGTACTACTGAGGACTACAAATTTTGAAGCATTAGACGTGTGCTGTAGGCCAGTACTTTTCAAATTTAGTGTGCTTATGAGTCACCTGGGAATCTTACCAAAATGTAATTCTGATTCAGTAGGTCTGGGGTGGGGCTTGGGATTCTGCATTTGCAATAAGCCCCCAAGTGATACTGATGCTACAGGTTGATGACTACACTTTAAGTAACAATTTCTAGACCTAGTACTTCAGTACTCATTGTAATGGGTGGTTGCTTGGGACGGGCTAGAGAAGGAAGATTCTTATTGTCTTTACCTGTGAGACTGACCAGTAGGTGTTAGTCGACTGCGAATGGGCAAACTTTGTACCATTAAGTGACCAGAACAGCTGATTCTCCCCTAAGAAAAAGAAAATGAGTAAGGCTAAAATAATAATTCCACATTTTTAAATTTATATATTAATAAATTTTTTTGGACATGAATATTACCAACCTTTTGGCTAACTATTATAAGTTTTCTTTGGGGGGATAAAAAGATAATATGACTCCTTAAATCACTGTTAATAGTCCATGGGGAGGGGTTTTTAAGAATATTTTGATGACTTTCACTTTTTAAGCTGAGAAATGAACAGAGCACAAATGGAAAAAAAAAATGGATTCTTGCGCAGCCACATTCAGGGATCATGACCAGGTGTTTTTATACTTGCCTCAATAGAGATTATCTTCAAAACTAATATTTTAGTAGGAAGAGTAGGTGAGAGTAGAAATTCCTATTCTGATAGTAGCTGAATATATTTATTCAGCCATGTCTTTTAGGGGAAGTTTAAGTCAATCTCATTCAGGAAAACAAAAGATTACGGCTTTCTAACTTTTACCAAAAAAAAAAAGAAAAGAAAAAGAGATTCTGAGTTTGAGAATACTCACAAAACTTTGTGAAGTAATTTGCTTATTCCCTGAATGACAAAAACAATCTTTCTTTGATAGATTGATTTATTAACTCTTCAAGAGAGTCAATGAGTTGATAAACACAAGATTTGGCCCAATAGGTCTGGGACATGTATACAGGGAATAGGTACCACTAATGTTCTTTGACAAAGGCTCAAGGGTTGAACAACCCATCAGTGGCTAATTGGTCTTCTAAACTGTGATACTGTGCTTTAGTGGCACACTATCACAATGCTTCTCATTCATTTTCCTCAGCATTCTTCAGTAACTCGCACTTCTCAAGTTCTCATTCATGACATCAACTGCTCCTTCCTCAGAGTGCAGCACAACGCTGAACTCTGCGTACCCACCTGGGGGTTGGCGGCCATGATGGTGTAGTTGCCATCATCATCACTGGTGGTGGATTCAATGTGCAGAGAACATGTTCCATCTCCTTCTCGTTTCATCTTGCAGTGCTCATTTCTCTTTGAAATCTGCTTTCCATCTTTGAACCAGTAAACCTAAAATAAAAGATGATCAAGGAGCATATACATTTTTCTGCACATCTTCAGAGGATAATAAAGTAGGGAGTAGGGTGAGGCAAGAGCTGATTCTCATCTGTATAAGTGACTCATCTCTTATAAAACACTTAGAAAAAATTATAAAATGTATTAAAAGTAGTGTAATATGCTCCTGCACTTGTACAATGCTTAAGTCAAAAATTCTATATAATTTAGGATCAAGATGAAGCTTTTAACTATTTTTGTTATACTTCATAATTACTTAGAAAGTTACCCTAAGGACCAGACATGTTTTCAGAGGCAAAGAAAAGAAAAGAAAAAAAGAAAACCGGGAGCCTGAATATTTTCCCATTGTCCTATCCCATTACATGCTCAAGTCTTCTGCAGTTGCAGATCCCAGGATCTAGACAAGCTCACCTTGCTTGAAAGGATAGTATGATTTATTATGTTAAGTGGAATGAGGGCAGGATTCACCCACTAAATTTTCATCCAGCTAAAATTTGAATATATATATTTTCCATGTTAAGTTCTGCATGTATCAAGGAGATATCTCAAAGATGGGGGGTAGGAGGTAGGTGGGTAGGATAAAGTACTGATTGCAGCTGCCCTTGTCTCCATTTCCTTGTCCCCTAATGTTACATGATAACACCATGCTAATTACTGTTTGTGAAAGAAGAGTGGAGAGATCCCCTGCTACAGCAAAACTGTGTGTAAATCCTTCTCTCCGCTGACTGCCAAAAAATCTGATGACTCATAAGATTTTTCAGCAGTCAGTGATAATGATATATGACATTTTTAGCATTTACCAACCTAATAGTAATGACACAAATATAGCTCACTTTGTACAACTACAGGTACACTGGGGATATTCAATAAGTGCTAAGTTAAAAAAAAAAATCAATTTGGCGAGTTCGATGATTGAGAGAATCAGTAGCCCAAAAGAGGGAGTCATAACTCAGAAGTTTATTTTAAAATTTTAATAAAATTCTAACTTATCCATAAGTCTGATTTGGTTTTGGCCTACTTAACAATCTAATTCCTGACTGTCTTTTTTTAGCCAAATTATCTGGGCTGTGTTAATTTTCTGGTATTGGTTTTTATTCCATTTGTAGATAGTTCAGTTGAGTCTGATAAGACTTTCATAAAGTACTGTCTACAGTTCTGTGCTGTTACTTTGCCAAGCGGGTTGTCATCTTCCCTTACCTTTGGAACAGGTATTCCAACAATTTTGCAGGTGAATGTGACTGGAGAGCCTTCCGTGACCCGGAAGTGCTTGAGTCTCTTGTCAAAGATGGGAGCAATACACTTGCCTGTGGGGATCTCATCGTGTTGGATTTCATCATCTGATTCATCAACAGGGGTTCGTTCCAGACGAAACTCTATTTCATTCATCAGTCTCTGCTCAAAGCTTGAAATTTTGTACTCCTGTCAAAATGGCAAACATGGTTCAATTTCAATTTCTATGGGTGAGGAAGAAGGTGACATTATAATTTGAAGATGCAACTTTTTAAGGTTCAGAAGTTAGATTTATATCATGGAGCCCCAATAAACAAGGCATGTTCCATTTCCAGTTCCTCACCATGAGCACTAAAGGTGATTTCAGTGTCTCTACTATAATCCCAAACTGCCTTAGTGAATCCCGATTCCTCACCTTGAGCATGGAGCCCCAGTAGAATCCTGTAGGGAATGGAATGAAGATGGAATGTAATTTCCACAACTACTATTAATGTCCATTTCAATATGTAGAACTGCCTATGTGGAATTTTGGCAAAGCTATCCTGTACTGCATTCTGATGGATGCTTGCATTACCAATTTCCTGTCTCTACTGGACATTCCCATCTGTATACCTAAAGAAAATCTATCTTGAATAAATCTTCCTTGACTCCGTATCAGTCTTCATTGCATTTCTCTGCTCCTTTAACAACAAAAATATTTGAAAAATATTTTGTATTGTTACAGGATCATTTCCTTGTCACCTGTTTTCTTGCTAACCTACTCTCTAGTTAGGACTGTGTTCTCACTGTTCCACTGTAGTTACTATTGCTAGGGTCTCCAGATTTGCCAAAACCAGTCGTCACTTCTTTGTTCTTACCTTATCGGACCTCTCAGCAGCATGAGACACAGATGGCTACTTATTTTTGAAACATTTTCTTCTGTTGTGTATTCATGACACCATACTGGTTTTCCTTCTCTTTCTCTGGCTCTCCCTTATCAGTCTCCTTTGCTACCTCCTAACTGTAGGTAGGTGATCTCATCCAATCCCACAGCGTCAGATACCTTCTGTATGCTGAATGGCCCCAAATCCATATCTCCAAGTCTGGTCTTTCCCCAGAACTCATATACCCAGTAATCTACTCTGTATCATGAGAGTCATATGCCCAGTGATTTACTCGATACCATGGCTTGGGTGTCCAATGGGCATCTCAAATGTAGCATGGTCCAAACAATGCCCACTTGATTTCTGTCCCCCAGAAATGTTCCTACTTTGCTCTTTCTCATCTTAGGAAATGGCATTTCTATTCATCCACTTGGTTAAGTGGTTAAGCCAGTGTTTCTCCACACTATCTATGGTGAAAACCAGGTTTCTAAAAATTTCCAACCTGTACTTTTGTAAAACAAAGTAAGAATGAATTACTAGAAAAATGAGAATTTAAAAGCATGCAAAATTATTATAAAAGACATGAAATTTTTCTGTCTAATTACTATAAAAGTTTCCTAGTGGTTACTCTCAATTTCTGTACTTATCTCAAGGTGGAAAGGAGGTAGCTTGCAGACTGCACAGGTCCTCAGACCACCCTTTGAGTGTACCCACTTAAACCCTAAATCTAGGACTTACCCTGAATTCCTTTCACTCGCTCTCTCTGCCATATTCTAGCAAGCTTAAAAGTCACCTCCCCAAAGCAGCCTTCCCAGGCCACTTTATCTAGTAATTCTCCTCTCTAATTTTCTGTCTAATACTGGTTGCTATCTAGTATTTTTTGTGTTTGATTGTTTCTTGATTGAATGATTGGATATCTCTAAGCCCTAGAATATTACTTCCACAAGAGCAGAGATCTTGTTTATCTTGCTTCTTTCTGTATCAACAGCAACCTAAATAGTGAGTGCCTGCTTCATGGCAGGTACTTGGTGAGCATTGGAAGAAAGAGTGAATGCATGAATGCCACAGGGCAAGCCCTTGTTCCCACTCTACCACACCTTTGAGGAGTCTGGAACGTGTTTTGGTGATTTTATCAAGTTGGGGCCTGATCTTACAGAATTTAAAAATGCTTAAATTGGTTTCACACAAGGAACCACAAAAATAATACGATGAAAAACTGCATATTTTGTTTTACTATAAACATATACATGGTTAAATTTATTGTTTTACCAGTACTACAAATTGGGAGGTGATGGAAACAGAACAGTCAGTGAATTATTTTAAAAATACTAACAGAATTGATTTCTTTTCCTTTTCCTTTCAGTGTTGCTGGTCAACAGAGACAAGAGGGAAGGAGGGAAGGGCGGGCAGGGAAAGGGAAGGGAAGGGGAAAGTCAAGGAACATATAGCAAGGACTCATGGACAAAACCAAAGGGGAAGAGCTGAGGGAGGGAAGGAGGAAGGGGACAAGGGAAAGTGGTGGGGGGGAGGCAGAGACAAATGTATTTAAAAATAAGTAAATAAAGAAAGAAATGCTTGGAAAAAAAATAAAAATACTAACAGAATTGAGAGCCCATTGTAATACACTTTGTCAATGAAAATGATAAAACAGTATATTGATAAGTTGGGGCACTTGTGATAGCTTTAATTGTGTCTTCTTCAGAGTTGCTTCTGGCACAACTAGGAGTGGAAGAGCATTAGGTATACGTTTATTCTGGGGCCTGGGAGAGCTTCTTATTTTCCTAGGGCAGTTTAACTGTAGGTGAAAGGGGGAGCAGATATGACAAATGATGACACCCACAGAAAGCTGCTACCTGATGACACTTGGAAGTGATTGTCTTTAACATCACAGACATAACACTGAACAATAGGGAGATGCACAAACAGTTGAACTTGGAAGTAGCTGTATTAGCTTTATGTAATAAAGGAAGCTTTTTTAACTTAAAAAAAAATAATAACAATAAAGAAATTGAGTGTCCAGAAATAAACTCACATGTTTGTGGGCAAATACTTTTTGAAAAATGAGCCAAGAACATACAATGGAGAAGAGAGAGCCTCTTCAATAAGTGGTGCTGGGAAGATTGAAAAGACACATGCAGAAGAATAAGACTAGTCTGCTATTTGTTACCATACACAAAAATTAACTCAAAATGGACCAAGGATGTAAATATAAGACCTGAAACAATAAATTATATAGAAGAAAACACAGGTACTAAACGTAGAGACCTTGGTCTTAGAGAATATCTTATTAATTTGACCTTGAAGGCAAGTGTTGCTCAGTGGGGTGGAGTGTCATCCTATAGACCGAGGGGCTGCAGTTCAATTCTCAGGCAGGACACATGCCTAGGTTGTGGGTTTGGTCTCCAGTCAGGGCATGTGCAAAACTGATCGATGTTTCTCTCTCACATTGATGTTTGTCTCCGCCCCACCTTCCCTTCTCTCTAGAATTGATAAGCATGTCCTCTAGTGAGGATTTTTTTTTTTTTTTAAGGCAAGGAAATTCAAAGCAAAAAAAAAAAAAAATAGGATGTATCAGACTAAAAAACTTCCGTATAGCAGAAGACACTATCCACAAAACAAAAAGCCAACCAACTGAATGGCAGAAGTATTTGCAAACAACACCTTTGATATGAGGTTAATATCCAAAATATATAAATAATTCCTACAACTGAATAACAAAAATCAAACAATCCAATTAAAAATGAGCAGAGGACACAAGTGGACACTTCTCCCAAGATGACATGCAAATGGTCAACAGATATGAAAAGATGTTTTTCAGTAGCTATTAGGGAAATGCAAATCAAACTACAACCCCATACCTGTTAAACTAGTTATTACCAACAAGACAAGTAAATAGTAAGTGTTGGAGAAGTTGTGGAGAAAAAGTAACCATCATTCACTGCTGGTGGGAATGTAAACTGGTACAGCCACTGTGGAAAACAGTATAGAGGTGTCTCAAAAAATTAAGAATAGAGTTATCATATGACCTAGCAATCCCTAATCTGGGTATCTACACCAAAAATTTGAAAACATTTATTCACAAAGATATATGTACCCCTATATGTTCACTGCAGTATTATTCACAGTGGCCCACGCATAGAAACAACTGAAGTGTCCTTCGATAGATGGCTGGATAAAGAAGATGTGGGACATATATACAATGGAATATTACTCAGCCATAAGATGAGATGGAATACTGCCATTTGTGGCAACATGGGTGGATCTTGAAAATACAATGCTAAACAAAGTCAGTTAGATGGAAAAAGTCGATAACCATATAATTTCATTCATATGGGGGATATAAAATTGAAAGCAACAATGAACAAAAAGACAAACAAACATACAAAAACTCATAGATGCAGACAAGAGCATAGTGTACCAGATGGAAAGGGGGTTGGGCATGAGTTAGTAAAGGGTAAAGGGGTTCAAATATATGGTGATGAAAGAAGATTTGACTTTGGGTGATGAATACACAATACACGGTACAGATGATGTATTATAGAATGGCACACTTGAAACCTAGATAATTTTACTGACCAATGTCATCTCAACAAATTTAGTTAAAAATACTATTTATAATTATTGAGCATACAGTCATAAACAGATTTTAACTGGAAGTTTCTATGGAGGCACCAAGGTGGGCTATGTATTAGAAAATAAATGAATTGGGAGACAAACTATTCTCCAGAAATTTCAAATCAGGTGCCTAAGGATAGGTTAGATGATTTAAAGCCTTCATCTCTGTTAGACATATAAGAGTCAGGAGGGAGAAGATCAAGTGAGAGGACATTGGAGACAGTTACTAACGTCTGTAAGTCTCCTACCTCCGCCTCCAAGCCCAGAGTACCTCCCTTTCACCTGAAGTCTGTCTAGCATGGTCTCTCTCCCCTGCCTAAGAAATCTAGAATGAGGATGACGTGGACTTTCGTTGGTGGGCGGCTTTGAGTAACTGCGCTCCTGCACTGTATCAGGGAAGAGACCCTGTGATGGTTCTCATCATGCACATGGGGTCCCACATGATGCAAAGCCAGTGTGGGTCAGCTTAGTCCTTCCATGACTGGGAAAGGAAGGAGTCATGAAAATCAGTTAGTAAAGTGAGGCAAAGGGAACAAAAAAGAGAGAAACTGGTCCTTCTTGGCTTTTTAAGTTCCATTCTTGCAGCAGTCCCTGGGGTGTGGCTTGGGATGTGGGTGTTTGTATGTGGGGTATTGGTTTTGAATAAGGATAGAGTGTTGGTTACTACAAGGACTGGGAATTTTGTATGATTGGATCAAAATTGTAGTTTTTGTTTATTTTATTACTTTTGGATCAATATTATATTTTGCAATAAAGTAACCATGAAACTTTACATGAACTAAAAGTGGTCAAAATGATTGTGAGATAGCCTCACATTTGTGATTGCCAGGAGCAGAAGAATTAACCCCATTAGATAAATTTAAAGGAATAATGAAAAAAAATTTCTTTTTACACATAACTGCTTAATGTACCAGTTATACAATATAATGTATAAATGAAAGATGAACAACAAAATCAGAATACTGTAAGTGAAGGAGTTTCCATGAAAAACTTCATAAAATATTTCGAGAGTCGAGCCTCAGGAACGAGGAAGCCAGGCAACCATGTGGCTTGTTACTGAAGCACTGAATCTTTACATCTGAGATGTTAATAAAGATCTACACCATCCCCAAAGCAGAAATTGCCATTTTTTTTGTAGTGCTTTGCACTAAGAGTTGGTTATCCCAAGGGCAACTATCCTTATTGCATATAAATCAAGGCTGTCATTCTAAATTATGACTGATGGGACTCAGATTTTGTAGGGAAATTTGTCAACATGAGGAATATGTGTATGTTAAGTTTAAAGGTGCTCTCTGCCCTACTGTGCACAAAGGGCGCATGACTGATCCACTGTGGGTGGATGGGCACTTTGAATTTCTAGGACTGAATTTATGTCGCGTTCTCCATTTTCCCTTGCCTTGTCCCCTTTGTGAGTAAAAGCAGAAATTTCTGTATCAGCTGCTTGGAGGTAATGTCTATGCTCAAAGAAGAGAATGTGGGTGTGCAAATCTGGCCTACATGGCAATCAAATCAAATGACCCATCCTTTCTAAGCTTATGTTTAAGACCTTAAATGAAAATAAATTTCACAGAATTTCAGTTGCTCTATGAAACAAAAAGCTAAACAATTTTTTTTCAGAAGACCATGCAATTTCAAAACATAGTTCCTTTTATTTTCTTTAAAGATAATCATCTTAAAGCTGATTAATTTGACAACTTCAAACATTTGATTTTTAGGACATATCTGCAGAATTTTTCTTCAAAATGGCATACTGGTGGAGAGTGCTTTCCTTCTGTTGAAAACCACAATGTAATGATACAGCCCAGTCAGATATGGATGACATTGCTGAGGCTCTGGATTCCCCAAACATGGGCCATCATCGGACACTCACTGCCTTGAGCTCATGCCGACTCCCTCTACTCCAGGCTCTGAGTCTGGACTTTAGAGGCAAATAATCAAATGGGATCAAACCAGCTGGAGGAGCCTGCTCAAGGGCTCCAAGCAACTCTGGGTACAATGTTCATTTAAGAAAGTCTTATGTGTTAGAGAAAGTACAATTTTTTGTTTCAGGGTGATCCACAGCATGGTCAGAAGAGAAAACTTGGAGGTTAACCTACACAAAGGATGCCTTCTTTTACAATTTATCTAATAATTATATGCTACCTTCAATAAAGATGACCAGGTTTCATAGCTTACTTCCTGTCCCTGATGCCAAGTTCTTAGCAAGCACTTACTATGTGCTAAATACTATGACAGGCACTGGAGATACAATGTTCTGTAAATCAGAGACTCTACTTTCAAAAAGGTTGCATAAAAATACTTTAAATTCAAATTTTCCCTAAGAATAAATAATTATTAAAAGATATAGAGATTTATTTATACTTAAGTGTTTATTTAACACCAGTTTTGCTTAATTTCATCTTTTTTTTTCTGTGTGTAATTTCAGTGTGTTTTTTAAAGTTTTCATCTTTTTAATCAGTTGGTTAAAATACACTGCTATCACAGTGAGTAGTATCCACAATTATGTATAATCATAGTCTAGATAGTCAAATGAGATATTTTCTAGGAAACAAATCCAAAATTTTCTACTTGGTCGAGAGTTTTGTTATCCTATCTGAAACTAGTGTAAATTCCATTGTTGTATATTAGTTCAGTAAATATTCACAGAGAGCCTACTCTGTGCCAGACATAACAGGGGTACAACAATGAGCAAGACACCCCCCAATTCCAGCTCCCAGGGAGCTTGTGATTGGTGTATCACGGGCAGGCCCAGGGCAGATGACATCAGGTATTTCTTCACTTCAGGGTCCTACGGTTCCCAAGGCAGGCAACCTAAAGCCAATGGCTATGTGGAATTTTTATTAGAAAAGGAATGGATGACAAGACTGCTCACAAGAGAGGATTTTTATGAAGAATTCATGCTAACAGATGAAAAAGGTAAGATTCAAATAGAGGAAATGATTAAGCAGCTCAGAGAAGATTAGGAGAACAAAAGGCAGAGCAAGAATTAGGTACTCTTTTTTTCTTGTCATGCAAGGGAGTATCTAGGAACTGCAGAGTTTTAAAGAAGCATTTCTTTCTTTCTTTCTTTCTTTCTTTCTTTCTTTCTTTCTTTCTTTCTTTCTTTCTCTCTTCTTCTTCTCTTTCTTTCTTAAATCTTTCTAAATTCTTTTATTCTTTCTTTAACATATACTTGAAAAACTCATTTCTCTTTTTTTTTAAAAAAAGAGAGAAGGGAGCAGAATGAAGAAATGGGAAGTTTTCAAGAGAAATGAGGTCAAGGAGGGAAGTTTAAATGAGACATTAAATGTGTGTGTAGATTTACAAATGAACAGTCAATAAATATTTACGGGGTTCAGAACATCATGCCAAGTCATGTGTGAATTAGAATCACTGGTGTGAGGGCTCCATTACATATTCTGATCCTGGATTTCTTTTACTCTCAGGTTCATCCTGCAGCCCTAAAGCATTTAAGTTTTATTGCTGTTCAGTGAGGATCCACTGGTGGTGAATGATACCCTTCAAAATAAGAAATGATGCAGCCAAACCTTGAAATCGGGCACTTCTCTCTTGGCTTATCCCCAAGCTGCAGAAACTTTGTTGTCACTTTAGAGAGCTAAACATTTTAATAAGTATGTATATCTGAAGGAATACATAAGAACATTTGATAGCACCCTTGTATTGCAAAAAGTTCCAAGAACCAAGAGGCAAATGTTAATTGATACTTAGAAATGTTATATAAAACAAGTTAGAGGGGAAAATGCTGGAATATTACAGCAGAGAAATAAAGGTGGTAGATATATCAAAGAAAACCCATTTTCTAAAGAAAATAATCTAGAAGTTAGACTTCTGATTTATTTACATGCTTAGCATAATGTAGTGATGAGACTACACAAATATTCTAATACAGTTATTATTCTTCATTTGCTTAGGAATCAAATAGGGCAAGAGAGTCCAGCTTTCCAGATTTAAAAGTTTTCAAAGTAAGAACAGAAACAAAACAAACAAACCAAAACAAATGCATACTCTTTAAAAGAAATCACTTGTTTTCCCCTCGTATGTGTAAGCTAATATGGGAGTGAGAAGACAGATCATTTTGATTTCTGTGTCTCCAGACTGAAGGTGTAGATGGCTATCAATATATAAGTGTTTCTTTATGATTGTTCTCTACTTTTCTAAGCAAATTTTCTTCTTAATTTTACTAATGGGCCACAATACATTTTAGACAGTTCTTCATGACATTTTCACTATCATTTCCCAAGGCAGCAATGCATAAAACAACATTATAATACAGTCATCATCTTATTCCTCAAAACTTCATCAGAATCAACATCTACCAACCAAATGCAAGCATTCCATCTCAGACCACTCCTTAGTTTCCTGAATTGCATTTATGCAGCCTGTTTTTCATTATTCCAATGCATAGAAGGCAGTCTAGGACTAATCTACTAAAATAATTCTCTGAGGAACACTGATGCATGTCACATATATTCAGATGAAGAATACTGTGATTAAAAAAATTTTTTTTAATATTTTGATTTTGGAGAGATAGAGAGGAAGAGGGGAGAGTGATGGGGGGAGACACTTACAGTTCCAGTTATTTATGCATTCATTGGTGGGCTCCTGTATGTGCCCTGAATAGGGATCGAAAACAGAACCTTGGCCTATCAAGATAGTGCTCTAGCCAACTGAACTATCTGGCCAAGGCCAAAGAGGTGTTTTTGAGACTGCTCTTAGTATCCACTATTAGCCCTGATGCTAACTCATGATGGAGACTTAATAAAGAGTTCTACTGGGTTTTTGGCACTCAACTTAATGGAAATTCATGTTTACATGTGCTCTCATTTCAGGTAATTAAGAGAAAACCCCTACTTTCTCCTGAGTTGGGCAGTGGATTAGCATGGATCTACCTACAGACTAACGAAACAGCTTGTGTGCTGACCTGGTATCATTTTTACAGGGTTCTAATTGCTCCCTCTCTGAGTTGTAAATGACATAGGCTGACCACAGCTCTGATTTCAGTGACACTTAGAAGGATTAACAACCACAAATAGATGACAATATTATAGGAAAATAAATCTGCATTAGACAGAGCAACATTTATGGGGCTGGAAGGTAACTGTTGTCATAAAACTAAAAAAGGCAACAGAGTTCAGGAAAAAGGTGAGAGTGTCCAGAGACCAGAGCTCTAGCTGTAGTTCCACCACTGACAGTTTGACAACCATGCCTTAGTTTTCCTTATCTAGAAAATGAAAGAGAAGAATAGTTGTCTTGGTATTCGCCTCCTAGAAATATATGTAATTTGATGAAATAATACATGATAAGTATACTCAATTATGAGAAGCTGAAATACTCTGCTTCAATTCAATAATTTAAAGTCAATTTTAGAAAGGTTTTAAGCAACACATTTTCAAAAGGACCCACTCAGTGAAAATTGTCTGACATATAACACAATTGTAAAGTACTGTATATCTGTGGTCCACTGGAAACAAGAGACAGAAACACTAAGAAAAACAGCATATGGTCAAGAAGATCTGGAGCCTTATTTCCAGCCTTATTTCCAATACTTATGCCACAAATTCCACAATATTTGGCATATAGTCTTTCTTTTTATTACTTTCAGAAAGTGAAGAATGGAGGGAAACATTGATGCAAAAGAGAAGCATCAATTGGTTGCCTTCCATATGCACCTGGACTGAGGATCACAGGCATGTGAATCAGGGATTGAACTGCAATGTAGGTATGTGCCCTAACGGGGAATCGAACCCACAACCTTTTAATTATGGGATGACACTCAACCAACTGAGCCACACTGGCCAGGGCTGGCATATAGCTTTGATTGAAATTTCACATTATATTTCAAAGTAGATTTTATCAGTTCCCACCTTGGCAAATAAATCAAGAGTTAGATTATTAAAGTGTAAACCTGCATTAAAAAAAAAAAACCTTATAAGTGCAAAAATAAATGACTCAAATAAGAAAACTGACTATCTTTCTTTTATTTGATGCCCACATATGTCTTTCCTCTTTCTCTTTCAGTGTAAACACTTATTGGTAAGTGAGGATTTGTACAGATTGAACCACAGGATATTGCCTAATGGCTATTTCACATGTTTCAACCTAATGTAAAAATTGAGAGGAAATGGTGAGCAGACCTCAGGGACATTATATTGAAGGAGTCAGATAAAAGAGCCTGGAACCCAGTTCCTCAAAATCTAGATCATCTCAAGGCTCAAATATTGAAATATCTCAAAGATGTGATGGTGTATGCCAAAACTGAGCTGAGGACTGTTCAAATGGTCAACAGACTATTTAGTCTCTCTCCTTTTTTAACATATTCTGTTTTGGGCAAACTCTCGTAGACAAGGTAAACTGAGTTAATGGCAGGGGTAATCAAGAACTTTGGACCCATGTGTATGGAGTTTACTACATGACCCTTGGTGAATCTGTGCTCTACCTTCCAAGACTGCATTGACGACCTCACTGAACATTTAAAGAAGGACTGAATTAAGCAAAATTATTTTCCTTAGAGTGAAATTCTGATAAACCACCTGAACCCAACAAACTTACCTGTTGGTTTGATCTGACATCACTGAAATTCATTTTTTTCCCCAAGTCTAGAATCACTGCATTTTTAGTTTCACGAATGGAATCATCATTCACTGGCAGGGGAGACTTTGTATTTTTCTTCATGAGTCCTTGGGATGGCCTGCAAAATAAAGTCACACCTGACACACCCATGAAAAGTACTGGTCAGTGTAGAAAGGCCTAGAAATCAGAGTGGTTGAAATGGCAACCGACACCAGGAGTCATCAAGCACTTACGGATGGCATCTTGTGTGCAAAAATTGAGCACTGCCTAGAGAATCTGCATTTGTAGAGGTGTTTTCAATATTTTAATTACTAAACATTATTTAAAGTTATCATGCCCTTTGTCCTAAGGTGTTCGATATCCATTTCGTGTCTGAGAGAGAGGATTACTCAGGAGTCCACTAACTGAGAGTCCTGTCTCAGACCAAGTTATTTTGTGTGCATGTCCCTTGTCAACTGACATTTTTTATACCAAGAAACTGCAAAGACACTTACGTGGATGGTGCACTTCTGGGCAGCCCCATGGAATTGGTGGGTGGGACGGCAGGGAGAGAAGGCAGGACAGAGCTGAGGAAAGCCACTGGGTTCTGAATGCGGCTGGTGGGAGAGACAGGAGCTGGGGACACACAACGGGGCTGAAACTGGCTTCCGCTGGGGATGGAAAATGTAAGGGGCAGTTGCGCTGGCTCTGTGGGACCTGGAGGGGGTGGCTCGTTTTGAACAGAAACTGCTCCTAGAGATTTGGTTTGCACGAAGGGGTGAGATACTAAGAGGTTTTCTTTGCTCACTGTCCTCTGAATGGTTTGAGGAGGGCTGCTCAGGGTGAACACTGGAGAGCTGGAACGGGACATGGCTGATGAGGTGGTGTTCGTGGAGGGGAAGAAATGCTTTGGCCGGGCCAAGGTGAACGTCTGTGATGAGGGAGACTTCACGTGCTTGCTGGACGTTGTCACCACTGGGGGAGCAGTGGAGTTCAAGACACTCATGTTGAAAGGAAACTCCTTAGGAGATGAAGGAGATGAATTTTGCAACTGCTGTTGTTCCAGTAAGACTTGGTTGTGAAGCTGTTGGAGCTGACTGGAGTCGCTGTACAATAAAACAAGAGTGGGGAGAGAGCAGGGAAATCATCACTATTCGCTGATTAAGAAAACACAGCGTGGCCAGAAATCAGCTAGTCAATTTCTTGTGAGTTTCTCTTTTTTTCTAAATCTGTGTTATTGTCTGTTAGAAGGACATAATAACTCTAAGAGGCATCATTTACATTGTATTCTTTTGTTGTGACCCTGGAGTTGTGTGACAGAGCAGACCAATTTTAATGCTTGTATTAATAAATTAGAAAAAAGAAGTAGAGACAATGGTCCTTTCATTGGGAGCGCTCAGAGTTGTAAGATGAACAGACAGTGATTTGGCTTTGGGATCGAAGGCACTGGGCTACAAGCTGCTGTGAGTTGCTGAAAGGGGCTGAATTCTTCAAGCCAATGTGCTGTATTCTTCATTGTTTCGTTTTAGAGCAAACCTTAACAAAGCAGCTAGATGTGTCTTAGTGTTTCTCATCCTCTCCTGACCACAGAAAAGGTGACCATATGTCCCGATTCATCCTAGATTGTCCTGGTTTATGCCTGTTTTCCTAGCATAATTATTAACAGTCTCGTTCAGTCTAAAAAATGTCATGTTTAAATGATATATTATATGGTCCCCATAATTATAAACAGTGCCTTAGACTTTTTTTGTTTTAATTTCTAAAAGGAGAAAGGAGGTCAAACTGGGAGCAGTCTCTTCATTTGTATAGGAACCTGAGTCACCAAAGCATTACATGATTTGCCTTAAATCCTATAATCTCATCTTTTTGAGTAAACCAGTTATCTTTAACAAATAAAAATGTCTAAAAGTCATATCCAGGAAGTTGCCAAGGCTGTCAAACTTTGCTGTTTAGGACAATCTGTTCTTAAATGAGTACCATGCGAAGATCCACAAGTGAGATTGCAGTGCTCCAAGGCCACCGTGGTTTTATGTTCTTCAGAAACATAGGTTGCTTTTGAAACATAGACGGTGAACTGTTGAACATGAGATCTATTAAAAATGAAAGGTCTTATATTTACTTAGCATCAAGAAAGTCAACACCAGTAGCAAAAATTTTGAACCAGAAGGCTCTCCAAACCTTGATTCTTCTTAATTCTTGGAGTTTAAAATTTTCCATTCCTTTGTTAACATTTCTGATACACAATATATGGAAAAGTAACTTCACAAAATAGAGATCTACCTCCACTTTTCATAACTGCTGTCAAGTGCTACATGCTGGGCAATCCTTTGTTCAGGTATGAAAACTTTTGTCTGGAGTTAAACTAAGAATTCCACTTGCCACTGTAAAATACTTCTCTTCCTCCTTTTTATTTCATCATAGATGAAAGATTCAGCAATTAATAGGAGAAATATTTTTGTTAGATTACCCTTAGAAAAATGTATATACAATTAACATTGCTTCTGTTGGTGTTGACTTTCCCAATGGTGTGAAAATATACAACCTTTAAATTTTTAATGGACCACGTATTCACCAGGTCACATTCTGTGAGTGCTACAGAATAAAGGCAATGCCATGTAGTTTTCTGGACATCTTTGTATTGTTGTCAGTAAATTTTAATCTGATGATACTGTATAAATATTTTATGATTATGGAAGTAGAAAAAGTAGTATATGAAAAGGAAGTAATCTTAGGAAGATAAGGACGATAAAAAGGGCCAGGAAGTCATTTGGTATTACTTAATTCTTACTTTCCTTAAGTTTCCACTAAACAAAAACTAAGAATTCATTAGAGAATAAGTCTCTTTTTATTTGAACGGGTTTTTAAAAAAAATGTTATTAAATTCTATCTTGTTTCAGAAGGGATTTAAAACAGCTGTTTGGATTCACTCATTCATTACATCAAGATGTCAATTCCATCTTTCATGAACTTCTATTGACTCTTCTATGTGTCTAGTTTACTAGGTACTACAGGGTATAGAAATATGCTTGAGATAGTATGAGCCATTCACAGTTCAAAAATCTTTCTATATATACACATAACACAAATAATAAGTGGTTATTTACAGATAATATATGGAATTTACTTATATACATTTAATAATGGAGGTACAATGTTAATGAAAAATAAAGGAAAGGAAGATTAATTTTAAAGCATACTAGTTCTAAAATCCTGAATAACCTGAATAATTCAAAGTAACAGCCTTTTATAAACTGCTATAAGCTTGGCTGCTCCTATCTTGTTGCTATAAAGACTTCTTCTTCTTCTTCTTCTTATTATTGAGTTTCACATTAACTGGTATTTTACATGCTTAATACCTAAATGTTAGTTTGAGAAGAAATCCACTGTGATATATAGAGCTTGCCATTTAAATTCTAGGATTTTTCTTTTTTTACCCTTGGTAAACAGAATACATATAGATTTTAAAACATGAACCATTAGATAATAAAATAAGAAATTAAACATGATTTAAGTTTTGGAGCCCTTGTTTTTATTTTTATTTTTTAATTCTTTTTTTTAAAATTCCTTAAAGACTAGAGCAGAATAAAAGGATCACTGGCTCTGAATCTCTTTAAGATAACAAGTGAAGAGATTAAAAAACAAAACAAAACAACCACCTATACCCTCAGGCAAGTCAGGTAACCTACTCCCTGCTCTGCCCCCAAGGTAAAAAATAAACTTGTATCAGAGGACAATTGATATTTTTAAAAATCCAAGTAGACAAAGAAACAATCATTTTTAACTAAAACCCTTCTATGTTTTTTGGTTATTGCTCAACTTGCTACTGTTTAGCAAAAAGCAACATTTTCATAGTGTTCATCTCAAATCTTATTGCTTTACAACTGTGGTGTACCATCCATTAAAAGTAAAAAGATGAATCAGTCAATCTACTGATTAACTTGACATGACTTTCATTGAAAAAGCAAAGGAAGAGAGAGTGGTGGCAAAGGAGAGACCAATAGACCAAAAGGTGAATTAAACATACAATGGTTTTCTTAATTAAAAAATTTTTCTAAAAAGAGAGAAAATGTTATTGTCAACAAGAGGGGGGAAAAAAAGCATTGAAAGTCCATAAGTCCAGCCTTAGCCAAAACCATGTTTTTATCACATGCAGCTTTTCTCTTCCCCCTTTTTTGTTTTTCCTCTTTTTTTATTTTTAAATAAATTCTCTCCTAAACTACCTCCACTTTTAATCCTCCCCGGACTGGACTTCATCTGCAGATTTCTCAGCCACAGGGCTTGTGGATACTTTCTTTTCTGGAGTGCTCTCTGGTTCCTCCTCTTCTCCGTTGGGGGAAGGTCTTTTCCTTCTGAGGACTTGGAAGCTGTGGGGAGACGCGTTTCCCCTTTGCCTTCCACAGCACTTGGGTCACTGTAGCCTTTAGCCTGGGTGTGGGCACTTTTTTCTCTCAGGTTTGGACTTCTTAACCTTCTTTTTGTCTTTCTTTTTTGAACTGCCATAGACACTTCCATTAGAAAATCTTCCATTTTCTTCCGTTAAAAAAATCTTCATTGCTGCTGAAGAGTTTCTATCTCCTGGAATCTATTTATCTATCTATCTATCTATCTATCTATCTATCTATCTATCTATCTATCTATCTATCTATCTATCACCTATCATTTATCTCCTTTTTCATTTTCTTGTTCTTCACTGCCCACATCTTTGAGAGAATCTCTCTCTGTTCAGAAGCTGCTTTAGAGTCTGCCTGCCATTGCTGGTGCACATTTTTATGTCTTTTTCATCTTTACTGTCCTCTGCTGAGTGAGAATCATCCTTGTTGGTCTTCACATCTTCTTCTGAGTCTTCACTATCTTCCTGTGAACTCTTTCCAGATCGCCTCTTATTTTTAGCTTCTTCAGGAGATGATCGAACTTTCTTAGCTGGATGGCCTGAATCTCTCCCGTATCTTCATCAGCATCATCAGATTCCTGAAACTGTGACTAATCAACGACCTTTCTATTTCTGACAGGCGAATCAGGACCAAGAGGCAAAGACCAGGACTCCCCAGCCCTGGCGCTCGGCGGAGGTCACCGCGCCCCGCCCCGCGCCCGCCTCCCCTCCTTCGCCCCGCGGAGTGCCCAGCGCCGGAGAACCCGGAGTCGCTGGCTTCTCAAGCTCCCCCGCTTCTTGGTTCGGACACCGTCAGCAGACGGACGCCCAGCTCCCCGACCCCCACTCCACCCCATCTCTTCAAAATGGATGAATCAAACCAGCCCGCTATAAAGATTTCTAAATCAGGTTTACACCCCAAGCTTTCTTGCTATAGATTTATCAGCTTTCTGGGGTTACTTGAAAATATCTCTTTTGCCACAACTTAAGCATTATGCTAAAAAATTACGGGCTCTGAAAAAAAAAAAAAAAAGAATATGAGCTCTGTAGACAAACACAGATCCTAATCCTGGCTCTGCCACTCAGTATCTCTATGGCTTTGGGTACTTTTTAGACGTTTCTGACCCTGATTTCCCTTATTAAATAGTAATAAGTAATACCTCTTGATTTTGTTGTGAGAATTAATAAAGCAATCACCAAAAAAAGTGTAAGTGGCCAATAAATGATGGCTGTTATATATTTTGGTTTTTGAACTACAAATATACATTTCAAGATTTGTAAGAATGAAAATCAATTTCAGAATTATAAGGATGTTTCTTGAGGTTTCTGGAGTCCAAAAGAATTTCTTAGGGATTTTTGAACCGTCAAGATCAAATGTCAATGACAAACACAACAAAACAAACATGAGATACTGTATCAAGTACTTTTGAAAGCAATTTTGGCAACAACAATTTTGGGCAGTGCCTGCTGGAGCCAGCTCTGGAGGGTAGATTGTGCATATCTCATCCCTATTCTCAGTTCAATGACCTTCCTTTAGCAGCTTGCAATCAGCGCGTGGGGGTAGGAAACTTGCAAATAATACAATCAGGGCTTCCCTGACTCTGTCCAGTTGTTAAAACGTTTGCCAGCACAGCACTAATTAGGATAACTAATTCTGAGTAAATATGCCTCTGCAATCAGCTTTTAGTTGTGATTTACCAGTTGTTACCTCGCTGGCAACACATTAGAATCTCCTGGAGAGCATAGAAGACAAACGGGCCTCATTGATTTAGGCATCACTGTCCAGAGAGTCAGTTAGTGTGAGAAAGGATCCAGATCTAGTTATTATTATCTTTTAAAATGTAGGTCAGTTCGTAAACTGTAGTGAGCCTCAGAATTCTCTGGAGGCACTTGTTAAAACACAGATTTATGGGCCCCCCTCCCAGAGCTGCTGATTCAGTAGGTGGTGCCAGACCTGGGACCCTGCGTTTTACGAAGCTTCTGGGTGATGCCAGTGCTGTAGGCAGCAAGGTTCTTGGTGATCCTTGCACGATTCTAGAAATGATTCTGTACCTAATAGCATCCAGGACTGAGAACCACTGCTCTAAAGAAACATTTGACCCAATGTATAGGCTTTCCAGTACATTCTAATTTTTGTCTGACATTTTACTCACTTTAAATATTAATTACTGTTTTTTTCCTGATGTGAAGGGGTGTGATGGGGTAGGGTAGGGTGACAAAGGGTTGTAACTCAGGTTGTCCAACTCCAGACCGGTAGTTTCCAACCTGGCTGCACATTAAAATAATCTGTGGAAAGATTCTGATTCAATTGGGAGGGAAGGAATAAGTATTTTTTAAAAGCTGTGTATTTTATTCTAGAGAGTAGTCAGGATGAAGAATCACTGATCTAGACAGCTTGATATTCAAGTTGAAAATTTCAAAGTCTGAATTATCTAGGCTTTGATGATAAGAGTTTAAAACTGACAGCTTCCCTTTCTGTTGCACTTTTAAGATCTCCAAAAATTATATCTGTTGTTCATTTGAATGGCAAATTGAAGGAATAAGCAGAAAATTGTATCCTCAAGAAGATTTATTCAAAGAGTCAACATATTTTTAATACAATAAAAGATTAAAATGAATGAGGCTAAAACCAGTAAGACAAGTTTGTAGGCATGTGGATTCATTAAAGATGTGTGTGTGTGTGTGTATGTGTGTGTGTGAGTTCATGCACATGTACCTATACTAACACAAACCTATATGTACACAAGAGAAAACTTTAAAAAGGCAAAATATATTGAAGGATTATATAGTGCTGAGGGCTGTGTTTTTAGAGGGTGGCACTACATAACTTAGTAGAAAAAAATTTTGTATTCATTGAAAGTCTCATGTGGTAGATACCATTGGCTGACTACTTTGTAAAATAACTTGATTTCATTCATGGAGGCAACATACACAGCCAAAGACCATACTTCCTAGCCTCCTTCGCAACTAGAATATAATGTGTGATTAAGTTCTGGCCAATGAGATATAAGCAGAAGATTTGGGTAAGACCTAAGAAGGCTTCTTAAAAGGTGTCTGACATCAGGACTTTCACCCACTTACTCGCCCTTCTTGCTGCTTGAAATGGCAGTGCGAGGACCAGACCACCATCTCAGACCACCAGGGGGCCTGGAGAAGCAGCCAGGGCTACGGCTGGCAGAGCAGGATAGGAGACTGGGTTCTTACTGTGACTATGGAGCCATCATAACAGCTCCAGGTGCCCATCTAATTCCTTTATTTGAGAGAAAAAGAAACCCTCATGTGTTTAACCCACTGTGAGTTTGGGTTTTCTGCAACGTGAAACTAAACCTAATCCAAAATGACATATCTAATAGCCTCTAAACAGCCCCTGTGTAAGAGGAGGCCCTACGAAGGAGGCAATTCCGGAAGGAGATTGTTCTGGGTTACTCATTCCCACAAGTCTCCTCTCTGAGAACTGCTCCATTCCTCCTCCATCTCCCTAGCCCCAGTTCTGTGATCCATTTGACTCGTACTCCTTCCAAGCGTTAAGTCCTCTATACTTGACCAGGCTGGACCAGCTGGTATTTGGAATCAAGCTGTTGAGAATGATTTAGTTAACAGTGGAACTTGACACAAACCGTGATGTAGAACGAGACATGCCATGATGGGCCAAACATGAACTGATAAACCTTCAAAGAGAGAACAGTGGAGTGGACATGCAAAGAGGAAACAAGGACGTACCCGAGAAAGAGAGTGAGAAGTGGACAGAAGATGGACTAACCATGTGACCCCAGCTCCCAACTCTCCAGTTCGCTTTCTCTGTGCAGGGCCTGGCATGTTTGGTTTCCCATTCCCACATAGATCACTGCAATATCCTCTTCCCCTCTTTTTACTTTAAGTGGATTCCTATTTCCTGGGGCCAGCAGAACTTTGAGGGGACAGAGACAATTCTGGATATGATTTGCTAAGAGGCATGTTTCGTAACATTTAATTTTATGCCCTGAATTTTGCCTTATGTGGTAGTGAGAAAAATGTAAAACTAAACAACATGAACTATTTGCAATGAACATCTTGTGGTTAGCATTGAGAAATACATGATGGATGTGCCGATACTACAGATTTTAATGCTGATAGTTAGAAGTTTATGAAATTATAAACATAATTTTTATCATTTTGATGTGTGGACAAAACAGAACATAGTAGTAGCATCATGTTCTGTGTTTGCTTTCCTATGGATGAACATTAAACATTGCAACATGTCTCTGATGAGGCTCTCCAGAGGGTTAGGGCAACAAGCACATCAATCTCCTAAGGTGAGTCTGAAAAACATGACTTCTTTCATCCTGTTATTTTTATACACAACCCAATGGGGTTACTATAGCTTATCTAGCCATAGCAAAGACTATCTAAAAAATACTAAATACCTTTTCCATAGTGACTACAAAAGCTTCAGTTGAAGCAGAAATGGGAAATATAAGGATGAAATTACAGACAATTGGGATTATTAGAGGCAAGAAACAGTTTTATAAAAGGAGTTTAGAAACACTTTACCTGGAGTCCTCTCATATTACACAAACATATTTGTGAGCTAGTTTGTTTGACTTTTCTTGGAGGTAGATAATTAATAGTGATAGTACCCTTAGATTGATGTAAGGCTATACAGCTTTTAAAGCATTTAAAGTGTATTTTGTCATTTTGTAATTCCCCTTTCAGCTCCATTGTTTCTGAGAAGGGAAGATTCAGAGAAGCTCACAAGCACTCTTGGTGATTAGGCCATTAGGATGGCCTAATTTTTACTTACAGTTTGGGCTTGGCCAGGACTGGAGGGGGCTCTTTGACAGGTGAAGAAGGCTCAGAGATTTTTGCTGTCTGTCCATTGAATTTCTCCAGGAAAGAATCAGGCCTGGCCTGGTTGGTGGTCACCATGCCACCCTCAGAGGACACTTCGCTTCCTTTGTCATCTTCAGGCAGGTTGAAGTGCACGCGGAGCCCAATCCTCGAGCTGGACCGGGGCTCATTGTGGTTCACCAGAACCCCTTCGAGTTTGGGTTTAGGGGGTTGTTCCATAGAAGGAGGCTCTGGGTTGGGTGGGGACGGCTGTTGCTCAATAACAGCCAGGTTGGTGGTGGAATTGGCTGAGTGAAGAGACCCATTATTTCTAATGTCTTCATTTCCTGAAATGACAATAATAGGACCCGAGCTGTTAGCCTTCCTCAGTGAGACTGAGATGGGATCATAACCATGAATTGGGGCATGTATGCAAACCAGATGATTCTGCTAAAGGGAAAATGCTTGTCAAAAACAGAGACATAATCTGGAGCATTAAAGAATGGTGAGGATAGAGGAAAAAAACTAAACTAAAATTTTAAGGACTGTTTTAGAAAGAATACTGAAGTTTATATAAAACCAAGGAGATGTTTTCTTAGGAAGTATAATAGAAAACAATAGGACGACTGGGGTGGTGGTGGTTATAAATGCAATAAGTTGAAAATTGGATATTGTTCAAGAACTCTTTCCTTAATAATTCAATTTTCAAAAGGAGAGCCACGCATACTTCATATGAAAAGCAGTAAGGAAAGAAAATATAAAGTTTCCATACTCACATTGAAAGACATAGTCTAACTTGTTCGGGCACTTAAAGAGCCCTTACCTCTTACATCTAGTTGTGCAATGCTTGACACTGTGCCATATTTATTGCTTGCAGTACATGTGAAGCACCCAGAGTCTTCTGCAAACACTTCAGCAATGACCAAAGTACAAATCTCCTCTAAATACCAATAAAACAAAATGGTTACTGATGTAATTACGAAAATAGAATTATGGAATTTACTGATATCAGATGGTAATTCCATGTAAGTCAATATAAGACAATGATTACATTAATTGTTTGAAAATAATTAGTCCAAACAATTTTTTTAATTGAATTGACTGATTAGCAGGCTAAATGAGTCAAGGCTTATAAAACAAATAGTCCATTTAGACAGATATCAACAAGATAATTTTATTATAATATAATATATATTATGGATTCTCAAATTATCTTCTATTTTTATGTCATCAGTTCAGATGACAAAAGTAGAACTGAGGAACAATAAACTTAAAAATCACAAAGACAAATTAGGAGTTAAAGCAAAAGGAGGTTTGTGTGAAATAAAAGGATTAATAAAAAAAATTTTTTAAACCCAGGTCTCTCACTATTTCTGTGGGAAAGTTTTGTGTGAGGTAATTTTAAAGGAAGGCCACAATTTAAAACTGGATAATAAAGTTTTGCTTAGCTAATAGTAATTAGTTGATAAAATAACTTGAAATTCTTGGTGAAAGGCAAGTGAAATACATTTTTCCCCTTTGTAATACTATGGCAATTCTTACAGGTTACTCCAATACAGAGTATGAACCCCCTTTTGAATAACTACAGAAATGATTCCCAGATCCCATATGCTTCCAGACTGTAATTCTTATAGTTAGGTATGTCTTGGCAGCTAATGAAGAGATGACTGAGACAGTGTCTAAGCCTCCAGTTATTACTGAGTAGACCTGACATTAAAATCAAAATTAATAAAAGCATGGTTATATAAGGAGAAACTTGGCATCTCAGTGTTTCATGATAACTGGATTAAATTAGCCAGAAAACCTCTAAGGAAACCTGGACAGAAGGCCGTGGCAGACAGTGGTGAGTACCTGCTCAATAACTCTACATCCTCTTTCTTCTTCATTAACAGATTCCTAACTTGGTCTGCCCTCCTTGGAGTAATCGTGTGCTTCAAGACAAACTGGCCTTGCCAGTCTTAGGTGGTGAATTGTGATTAGTCATGCTAAGCCAGTCATGCTAACTCTATTCTTGCCAAATGATGGCATGTGACACACAATTCTGGTCAATGAGATATTGGGGAAAGTCACCTGGGAGTTTCTGGGAAAGCTGTTCTTGTTCTTTACATGAGACAACAGAGAGTGTTACTTCCTATTTTTGCCTCTGATTATTGTCATCTGCATTTAATATCCATAACTGTGGCAACTGTCGTGGGTATATGAGTAGAATCAGCCTAAGAGGATACTCTGAGAATGGCAGAATGGAAAATGAAAAGAAAAAATTACTTGGTCTCCGATGCTCTCTGAGATACTAAATTGAGCAATCTCAAGAATGCCATTTCTCAGGGCATGTTGCTATGTGAAAAAATACATTTTTCTTACTGCTTAAGCCATTTTCATTTAGGTCTGATTTACTTACTGCCCAAAGAATCCTAAATGATAGGCAAAGCTTGGTTTTGGTGCCTCTCTATCCTTTTTCTGAGCCCTTGGCCTATGTTTCCTTCTCTGGATTCCCCTTCCAAATATTGGTACCTTCCTTTTTCAGTAACCTGCTCTCAGAAAATGATCTGATAAATTCGTTCACACTACACTATACCTGCCTGATAAGATAAAGCATTTTGTCTCCAAAGGGTACTTGAATTATATACAAGACGGGAAGAAGAACGATCTGGCTCTGAGATTTTAGATGATGGAGCTGGGAAAGGCAGGATTTGTTTTGGGCTGGGGCTACTTTTGAGTGACTGTGGAATTATTTTGTATATGAGACTGCCTAGTGAAAATATCTGCTTTGGATGAATGTGTCAAAAGCCTGAAATATTTTCAAGGGGAAAAAATAATTCTCTGCTACAAGCAATGCAAGGATAAGATCCCTCTGGTCTTTACTATGTATCCCTAAGGGCCTCGTGCAGGGCTATGAAACATGGATGTTCAATGTCTACTTCTGGAATGCCTTTCCATTTGGTTTTCAGAAGAGAGTTATAATAATGAAATTCCAAACCATCATTCTTACCCAGGGGTGAAAATACAATGTGATACTTCAGGGTGATCACAAAAAGGACATTCCGGTGTTTATGCTTGGATTGTAAGTGACCTATATTTTTTAGAGGCGAGAGCTTCACCTACTTGTCACTTTTATGTCATCTTAGCGTCCTTCCAACTAAATCACAAACATTGTGTTGATTCTGCAAATTTCAAAATCTGATGTATACATTTTCAGAAACTTATGCTGTAAAGTTGGAATTGATCTAGTATTATGGAAATTGCTCTGCGAAGTTTTGGGAGGTCATGAGTAGGGGCCAAAGAAAGAGAGAAGCTATTCCTAAGAAACGTTCCTCAATACCAAGAACTAACTGCATTCATACTAAGTAGTGGATACATATTCCAAATTTGCCCATGCTCTCCTTACTTCCTTCACAGTAATAGCTAGGGTTGGTTTGGATTTTTTCCTTAAAACTTTGTTTTTCACTTTTTCGTGACACCAGTGTAATTCTAATATGTATTATTATATATATCAAATCACTAATCACATACTAATAAATTAAAGTTAAAATGATCTTTACCTGGCTCTGCCATGGATCGAGGTTCTAAAAGAGAAAAAAAATTAGAAGATTCTTAGCATTTATTTTACTGAGAGATTATATTTTCATCAGAAGCTTTCTATAGAATTTCATAGTCACTTGCATACTCATGAGTGATTTGTTAAGGCTAAGCTGTAAATGTTAACTACAATGACCTAAGCACCAGTGGTCTCCGCAGGAACAAGATGATTGTGACAGAAGGGCAGCAAGAGAGCTCTAACTAAATGATGTTTCTGTATCTTGAGACATACCCAGATTCCACTTGAGACTTAGAAAACTTAGGTGAAGAAAAGTTATGGAGTTAGCTGGGATTCAGGAACAACCGGCTTTCATTGGTACCCATTCAGCCTTACCTGAAAATAACTGTGAAGACTGGGAGGTTATTTTTGCCTTTGGGCTCGCATATCCTAATAAAATGTAGAGTATACTTTCTGCTCTAAAGTTTCTAATATTAAGAGCCTAAGGATTAGATGACAGGTTTCTTGAGAACCAGTCCTTTATCTTAAAATTCTTTGGTATTCCAGAGAATTCCAGAGAATTTGGAAATGCCCACATTGTACTGCATACAGGTATTCAATTAATGTTTATCAAGTTGTAGGCACTCAGTAGGTAGTTGTTGAACTTAGCTACAATCTTCTGTACTGATAGAATATTGAAGTTTTTTTTCTTTTTTTAAATCAGTTTCAGTGGTACTCAGAATATATTATTGTTGCTATAAATGCTGTTAAACTTAATAGTAGTTTGATTTATATATCATACTGATCCAAGGACTACAGTTTTGTGATAGGCAGAAACATGAACAAAAAAGCAAATAAATTTCAATGTATTTTATGCTGAAATGGGTCAAGGTGAATGCACTTACGTGACAAGAAAAGAAGAATTAATCACTTGAATATATAAGTAATTCTTACAATAAAAATAAAAATCTAATATAAAAATGAGCAAAAGATATGGACAGGTAATTTAAAAATAAAGAAATACGAAGACCAAACAAATATGAAAAAAGTTCCATCTCACATCTAATCAGTAAAGTGCAGATCAAAAGAAGTGTTTCCATTTGGGGCCTATAAAATTAGCAAAGATAAAAAAAATTTAATTCCCATTGCTAGTGAAAGTATGAGACAAAAGGCATTCCCATATATTGTTGGCTGTAGTAAAACATAGCTTGGTCAACACATGTCTCAGTTCAGCTGGGACAGACCTGGTTTATTCCTCGGATCTTTATGTTATTATTAATAGCGCTCTCTTTGACTTCCCCAAATGTCTCAGAGTCAATGATAAATTATGTGATCATCCTAAATTTAATTCAACCATTTGGGATTGTATTTTGGCAATATATGTTAAAAGTCTAAGAAAAGTGAACTTACAATGGTAATTCTCATACTTGAATTTATTCTATAGTCACAAGAATTTTCTGTTAACATGCATTGAAGCATAGTATAACAGTAAACATTTGTTAACAGTCTAAATGTTCAGCAACAGGAAATTAAATAAATATGAAATTAATTGTACTGATATATTTTTAAAAGTAATCATGGCCTATGTTTATTAACATGGAAAGATGCTCATTAAGTGTTGAGTGAAAAACTACCTTACAAAAGGAAGTATGATTTACAGTGCCATACTATATTGTATCACTTCCAGGTGTACAACCCAATGATAAGACATTTATATAACTTACAAAATGCTTACCCTAATAAATCTAGTACTTAATCTAACACCATAAAAAAGAGTATGATTTATTTTTATTAAAAAATATGCATGAAAAAAATTTTGGCGAATATACACCAAAATATTAACAGTGTTTAGTTTGGGGGATTATGATTGCAAGTGATTTTTATTGTATTCTTTTTATTATATTTTAATTAGTTGTTAAATTTATGCAAATAAAGGTACACAATACATTTATAAAAATTAATTATCAGAAAAATAATTTTAAAGCATCAACTTACTTTTTTGTAAAATTCTAAAATCTGGAGAATCTTCTATCAAGGTCCCTTCTCTATACCATTCAACTTTAGGAGATGGAGCTCCTTTTACTCTGCATTCAAAGACAACCAGCTGACCCTCAGAGGCTGATAAATTTTGTAACATCTATAATGAGAAGAATATTATTAAAAGCAAAAAGTACACATTTTTGAAATCTAGATCAGTGCTGAATTTTAGAAAAAGATACCATTGCCTCTGTGTTTGGATTTTTTCTGAATCTTCATGTCTGGCAGCTTCGCTTCTGTGCATGTGCAATAAGTCTTTATGACCCTTTTTCCTCACTATCTTCCTTTTCCTCTCTGTTGCAGCACCAGACAAGTTTATTAAATACCAGGCAAAACATTTTGAGGGGATCCAAAAAATGTTAATTTATTGGTAAAGTACTTCTGTTCTTAAATGCCTAAGTAGTTTCCAAAAATAATGACAATTTAAAAAACCTGCAGTGAGTGAGAATCTACTTGGGGTACTAAGCATAGGAATAATGTATTTTTTCCACACAAGAATATTGCCATTCATGAGGTGTAACATCTCTTTGAACCAAGTAGTTGACTCTGTTTTCCTAGCTTTGCCTTATTTACATTCTATAGTTCTGGCAATTGACTTTTGTTTTGCTATTTTATTTCCCTTATGTGTTCTTTACAGTATAGACATCTGTTCAGGGATATAAGTAATGACAATCTCTATGAAATCATAGTCACATATCTTGGAGTCTTAGGTCATGGTAAAATATCTTGTAATTTTGTGAAGGTATTATTAAATATTTTTCCATACTTCCACAAAAAAAAAAGATTTACAAACACCACCTGGAAATGTAAAATATCAGTATATTCCATGATAGACTCTATGATAGACTCTATGAGAGAATGAAACTCACATTTTCCTTTCACAGCTAGTCTTTTACTCATCATGATTTGTAAACTTGAAGTCACACATTCATTTGTGTAGTAGGTGCTTCATTTAATTATGAAATGTTTCTTAGGTATGTGTGTGAATACATTTTTGTTTTTAATTTTGGACCAAAGATTATAAACATAGAAAGGTTATGATTAACTTCCTCCACAAGCTCTTTTAGTAACAAATGCTGTGACATTTTCAATTATGATAATTTTGGGATCTGCAATTAGGAAATAATGAGTGGTTCTTGCTTCAGAGAAGGGGATAGCCTATATAAATATAGGATATATATATATATATATATATATATATATATTTGCCTTTGTCATTCACTCAATAAATATTTGGTGATTGTTTATAGCTCTTGTCTGAACAATTTATAGTATTTGGTGCATGGCTGTATTGTATTTATGGCATTTGTCTAAGGAACACTGGGATGGGGATAACTATGGTTTTAGCTACAGTAGGAGATTTTTACCTCACAGGGGTGTGGGGATGACCAGAGGGCATTGTAGTTCAAAGTTAGTGTTTTGTTCATTTTAGTGTTTCGAAATTTGTTTGCTGAAGTAATTCAGGATGGGGTTTGTACAGAGTGGTTTCTGGATTAATAAGGAACAATTTGATTAAAAACCTTTTTATTCCTTGTCTACTCAAAACAACATCTTCTAGTGACAAGAATGAAATGCTCTCAGTAGGAAGGAAACATCAGTGAGTCTTCAGTGCCCCTGGCAAGCTGGTGAATGCGGCCCGATCCTGACATCTGAGCAAATTCTCTATTAAAACAGAAACTTTGGGCCCTATTGAATACTTTAATGGTAGTCAGACGTCTCCCTGGGATTCGTATGTAATGGGGTAGCATTCCCTTTTTTTTTTAAAGACTTTATTTACTTATTTTTAGAGAGAGGGAAGGAAAGGAGAGATAAACATTGATGTACAAGATAAACATTAATTGGCTACTTCTTGCAGTGCCCCAGTCAGGGACCTGGCCTGCAACCCAGGCATGTACCATGACTGGAACTTGAACCTCAACTTTTAGGTTTGTGGGACAATGCCCAGTCAACTGAGCCACACCAGTCAGGGCTCATTCCTTCTTGAGGTAAACAAATTAGAAAAACAAACAAAGAAACAACAACAAAAAAAGGTGGTGATGGCAGAAGGAATTGAATAAATAAAATACGGCTCATTTTAAAAATAGATGTAAGCAGAATGGGGTCAATTGATATATTTTGACATGGCTTCCGGTTCAGTTCAGATACATAAGTCAATTCTTAATCTGCAGAGGTTACAGCAAAGCCCTGCTGGAAAAAGCACTTCCTTGAGAGAATATGTTGCTCACAATTGAGACCAACATTGTTATTGTTACTCACTTCACACTGATGGCCAAGACCTGTGTTCTATATGAGAGTCCAGCCAAGATACCTGAGTTATTGCAGTGTATGGAATATGCCCACTAAATATCTGTGATATAAGATAGAAGCACATTCCAGTGTGACACATCATCAATACTCAGCAAAGGAAGTACCAAAGGGTCATCTTACAAGCTCCACAGGAAAAGTTGTTGAAAGTCATAGTTTGAAGGACAATGATAATTGTTATCGCTGAAAACTGCTTTTCTACAAAAGTCCCATTGGAGGAATTGGCACACATTGCTGCACATCTGCATTCAAAACAGTTGCACCATTTGAACATAGTGTGGATAGTGCCACGTTTAAACCAGTAGTGGGTCTTAGGCTGTTACTCATGGCGCAATGTGTACACTGTGTACAGACTTGATCATAATCATCTCAATTTCACTGAAGACAAACAAGGCTAATGAAATATTCCCCAACTAGCAAAGATTAAGTTAGTCTTAACTAAGAATTATGGGTCTGGACTGAAGTCGCTATAACCAAATGTCTGCAACCTCTTGAGGTAAACAGTATCCAAAGTGCAAATCTGTCTTCTGTGTCCTCACCATGCTGGTCATCTGGGAAGACATTCTTTGTAGAGTGACTTCACTACACAGCGCCATCTGATATTGGATTTTTTCCTCACTTTATTCCCACTAAAGACACTTGGACCCCACAAAGTGATGAAAGCAGTCATTCCTTCTTAGCTGAAATGGAAGTTATTCACCACAGACTAAATATTACTGTGTGCCTGCTTTGTGCCAACCACCGTGCCAAGTGCTACAGATGTGAGTTGAAAGGACACAGTTCCTATTTAGCAGATCCTACCCACAAATATAATGCAGGGACATCTTGAGAAAGGGCATCATCCTTATTGATGAAAAGATGTTAGCTACAAGGTTCATACTGCCATTTTATTCCCTTTTTAATCCAGTTGACATTTTTTTGCAACTTGGAAGATGCTGCCAATGAATGTTTTTAGTGTTTTAGGCTGGAATTGGATCAGAGTAGGTTTTCCTGATAAGTAACTATTTGATTGAAGACAAGACCCTTTTGCCCCTTGATTGTCACAGGTGCCCTGTGCAACAGCTGAGTCAGAAAAGCCTCTGGAATTGCCAGGTTGGGGGCAAGGGGCCCATGTAATCTTCAGAAATCTGGATCCAGTTACTGGTCCAGTTATTTCAGGGTTTCCTGCCTCTGATATTATATAATGAAAGCACACTTCTTTAACTTCTCACTTCCCCTGCCCCCTTGCACTCTTCAAATTACTGCTGAAGCAGCTGGAGCCAGGGCTGCTGCAGCCTTGAAAGTCCGCCAGAGCAGCTGCTGCTGGAGTGGGAGCAGTGTGAGGCGTAAGATTCTAATTTGATCACCTACCTCCCTTCGCACTCAAGAAGTGCGAGCACTGTTTTTCCCCCATAAATAGAGTGAAAGTGTCTTTGATTCTGATAGAGGATGAAGGATAGTCTATCTCCATAAGATATTTTAAAACATAGGTATCACCTATGATCAGAGCAGTGAGTATAGAACCTTAGTCTTGTCTCAAACTCTACCACTGTTTTGATGGGCAGCCCTCTTTTTTATTTTAATCTTTTTAAAAAAGACAATACCAGTATTTCCCTATCACCAAATAAGGCACACAAAGTTAAGTAAAACTCAGCTCTTTAATTGATGCTTTGAAAAAAAACTGGCTTCTTGCCATTGCTCTCTTGGCAAAGAAATGTTTTGCTGGGCAGTATAGAAAGTGAGTCATGGGGTTGATATGCCAGAAGTCCCTAATGAAGTAAATAGAGCAGAAATAACCCTAATGAACATATGCAAATGATCAGCTATCATGGCTCATGCCACGTGATTACCACTGCCAGTGGCTCTGACGCAGAAATTTTCAAAGGACACTGGCAGTGACTATGACCTCAATCCTGCCTGCACTGATGGAAACTAACGCAAGCCCGCTGTTGCTGGTGAGTCTCTCTGGAATCTGAGTCAGCTTATCATAGTCCCCACGTCCGAATGATCCTGGTCCCATTTATGGAGGCAAAAGCATACATCTGAGGGCTCAGGGAGCCTGATCAGAGCTTGGGTTTTTGCCTTAAAGACCATTTTCCCACTGTGGATCTAATGTTTTTTGGAGATTTGTCTAACATACAACATATACTAATGATTATTCATTTACCCATTTTTATTTATCCAATGCATATATGTATCTGTCAATCAGAGCATCTAGTTAGAAGGAGGTAATCAGAGTCACCACACAAAAGCCGCTAAACCTGTTGTTCTAACTGGTCCATGAAAACAAAATGTAAAGAATAAGTGTTAAAGTCCTACTGTACTTTTTGGAATAATAAAAATGTCTTTGGGCCTATTATTACCTTCATGTATTTTAATCTAGGTATTAGAGATAGCCTTCAAGGTGCTTGGGAGAGACAGAAAAGTAAACAATTTTATTGTGCTGAATATTGTACCAGAAGTTAGCACCAGGTGATACAGATGCAGGGAAGATAGAGCACCTGAGGAGATTTAAAAGTGAGTGGGAGGAGATAAAGGCCACCTCTCTGGTGTCTGGCTGGGCAGATGGTAGTAAGGAAGAGAAAAGCGGAGGGGACATCAGTTTGGACTAGGTACGTATTATTCGGTGATTTAGTTACTTTTGAAGAGTCAGCACTGTCTCTAAGATGTGACAAATGGGCATGACAAATTAAAGTGTCTTGATTTCTGGGGCACTTAAGCTCTGTTTTAAGGCTAACTGACTTAGCAGTGAAATAAGAGACAATTACAGATGGTTCTATTAGCTATATAACACACACACGCACACATTCTTTTGTAACCCTTCATCAAAGTCTTGTATTCGCCAAGTCACAACATGTTGCTTTCCTCATTCAAGTCTTTGAAAAGAAGCAATGCTGAAATTCTAAAAGCAGGTTACAAAAAATGGACCTGAAAAATCAAGCAGCATCTTGTTTCACATAAGAATGTTGACCTAACTGATATGCATATGGATAAACATGTCTCACTCAAGACTCTGGTTGATTTTGGAAAACCATCTAGGATGAGCCGATATGGTGGAACTTCTCTAAAAAAATGTAATGTGACTCAATTTTTTTACCTTTTAATTTATTGCCTTGTATAACAGATAAACAAAGTCAATATTTTACAAGTGAAAGAACATACATTGAGTGAGAATTGAGAGAACTTGTTTCTAGTCCTGATTCTACTGCTAACTAGTTCTGTGACATTGGATAAATTGCGTAATTTCTCTGGTTCTTGCTTGTTTGTTTTTTTTCCCCATTTGTAAACAAAAGTCCTTGAGTAAAACTTCCAGTTGTAATACAAAGACTGTGAGACCCAGAATTAATGCCACCACAATAGTTGATACCAGGAAAGAGAAAAATAAGATTCATTGTCCTAGAGTGAAGCTTTATACTAAGCCTCCTAAGAACATTTAACTTCATCTCCTTGAGCACTAAAGACATTGTTTTGGTGCAACTCAATTCTTTTGAAAGTGTGTCCAGAGAAACCATTGGAGTATAAAGTGGCTGGAAACTTATCATCTGACCTGTATGTGTGGCTATTGTGTTTAACAGCAATAGGATGGCCATAGAGATCAATGTGGTGAGTGGGAAGACATTTCTTTCATTACACAAACGGTTATTAGAAATCTGGGACTTGAATAACATAGTAACAACTACTGAAAATCCTAAATCCTATACTACGCTTTTAACAGACCAAAATCCTCAGATAAAATCAGTAAATATTGGCACCTACAGCTTTGTTTGGGTATTGTAGTATATTTAAAGCCATGACAGAAAGAAGCAATACTTTGATTACCTTTGTAAACACAGGAGCTGCAATGATAGGTTTTCCATCCAGACCTTGCAAATAGTTGGTAGGACTCCGACACTGTGAGAAGAGAATGAACAATAGATTTATAGGCCCTATCATTATCAGGTAGATATAGAGATAAATATAACACATTTACAGAGTCTGGTATATGAAATTAATCTAAAACCAAAAGACTGACAATTTCTAAGTCTATGAATCACAGACTTCGAATTTTATACTGAATTTTTTTTCTAGATCACGGTGGCTGTAAATATGTGCCGACCATCTCACATATAAAGCTATGTAATTAACCCTAAATCCCTGAAGAATTATCATAGAACTCCTGAGCCTCCACAAGTCACAATTTGAAAACTACTGAATTAGAACTAAAATGTGTCCCCCTCTGCATTACTAAATGGCTTGAATAAGTCAGGTTTAATTTTTTAAAAAGTGATTTTAAATCAATAAATATATCAATAACACATTACAAATATATTTACATTGGTATGATTTTATATTTTTGGAACTATATACATAACACATATTTATAGATATATGCTTAGAAAATGCATGAAATTATCTGCTAGAAACTGTTAAAAGAAGGTACCTCTGAGGAGTGAGAGCATGGGAATATAATCTTAACTAAAGTTTTTACTTAATATACTTCTGTATTTTTGGAATGTTTTCACATTAAGCATGTATTAGGATTATCATCGTCAGCAGCATCATCATCAACTTGAAGGATGGGAGCCTTTAATGTATTTTAAAAAATAATTTCATGGTTGCTGTGTTAGAAAGCAGAATTCTCTACAGCTCTGTAAAACTGAGTTTCATGATGTATAGTTATCTTGGGCCACTGTGAGAACTGTATCAATACCCTAATGCCAATAAAGCTGGAATATTAGAGACTAATTCATAGGGAGCTTTTTTCCTATGAAAGTTGCCTATGAAGCTAAACAATATGTTCCCAAAGCAAGAGGAACCACTGATACCTTACATCAGAAGTACAGATTATCATGATCATAAAAGTGTGTTACCCAAGATCATTATGAAGGTGCAACAGAGAAGAACATGATCATGCCATACAACATGGTCATGCTCACAGAGCTTGTCTGTCGCAGTCCCTGGCACTTGATTTCACTTAGCTTCGTGTACCTGCTGGATGATTGACACACTTGGCTGGGCCACCACATGCTGTGCTTGGGGTGCTGCTGAAGGAATGGCTGCAGAAGTTGTGGGAGGGGATGACATCTCATTTGGCTTCTGGACTCTGAGAAATGATTGAAAAATATATATAAAACAGACCTATCATTTCTTGTGAAAATTCTTTCAGCAAAGTTAGTAATGTTATCCCTGCTTACAGTTAGATGTAATACAAATCTTTGGTCAACAATATTCCACAAGCCATTACTGAAAACTTCTTTGCTAACACTTTGTTAAATGTAAACAGGAAGATGATAAGATACCACTCCTGTCCTTGAATTAATTGCCCTCAGCCAAGCTGGGGACTTGCGCATATTTACAATGGAGAATCCAGACAACTGCTAGGGCAGAGCATGTGCAGAAGATAAGTTTTGAGATTTGTTTTGTTGTTGGCCTCTGTATTTTCTCTCCCCTTCCTATTTCAAGTAAGAGGCCAGGCCTTGTAAATCTTTGCTTCTGGGATTTTGGCATGGCAGAAGGCAGAAATAGCCTGAGTCAATGAGCTCTTCAAGTTTACACAAATTAAAGAGATTATTTGAAAGGCAAGGGAGCCAAGAAATATTCTTGAAGAGGCCACAGAGGGGGGATTATTTTAGTTTTGTGGATCTTGCGAGAGAACGTGACAAGAGGGAAAACCTGAGTCCAGAGGGGATGGTAACCCCCTCTGACTAAAGAGTCCCACTTTTGCTAAAGCTATCAGTACCCAAGCATATCAGGAAGCAACAAAGGACTGCACTTAAAGGGAACTTGAGGTCTGGAACATGGGCCTGTCTCCAGTAACCTGTTGGGGTAGAAGACCGATGACAGAATGGGCTTCCATTTTGTTTATTTTTTTTAAAGACTTTATTTATTTATTTTTAGAGACAGGGGAAGGGAGGGAGAAAGAGAGGGAGAAAAGCATTGATGTGCAAAAGAAACATTGATTGGCTGTGACTGGTTGCCTTTCACATGCCTCCAACTGGGGACATGGCCAGCAACCCAGCATGTGCCTTGACTGGGAATCGAACCGGTGACCTTTTGGTTTGCGGGATGACACCCAACCCACTGAACCATACTAGTCAGGGCCCCTTTTGTTTAGATGTTACCTCTGTCTTCCTCAGCTTCCTCATTTCTCAAGTGGGAAAATAATACTTTTTTGTCTCATTGGGTTTTTGTGAGGGTTAAATAAGGTAATTCATGTAAGATGCATAGAGAAGTGTTTAACATAACACACTATCTGTATCCATATCTATATCCGAAGGATTTTTCCATCATCATGGAGGAGGAAGGGGATATCCAATAATGACTGGTTAAATATTTTTCTAGCCAGGTAAGTCAGGGTCTCAGAAACAGAATTATGTGGCGATACCGAGGCTATCAGTGTTCCCTGAGCATCTATTTTCTTTTTCTACAATACTAGAACCCCTGATTTCTTTACATGGCTACTCTAAATAAACACTGTATTTCCCAACCTTCATTGGAGGTAGGTGTGTCCACATGACTACTTTCTGGTCATGGAATATGAGGGATAGTAATGTATGTGTTTTAAGAGAAATGACCTTAAAAGGTGGGCAAGGTATACCCTTATTTCTTCCAACTTTAGACTAAGAGAATGAGGCCACACCTTGGAATTAGATGAAGTAGAAAGATGGAAGCAGATTGAAACCCAGTGGACTGTGAAGTGGTCTTACCAGCTAAATCCGTATTTTTTATGCAAATGAGAAATAAATGTCTTATTTTAGTCATTATTTTGAGTCTCTATTACACATAACTGAAGCTAGGTCCTACCTCCTACAAGTAGATGTAAAGAAAATAAACAAATAAGATATTTCTTGCTTATATAAGTATGTATATAAAAATTCATACTCATGAGGCTTGTAACTGTGTTATGAGTGCCTTGAGGAAGGAGGCATAAAGGTGCAATAGAGGAGAAGTTTATTATAGAACTTGACTGGGTTTTTGAAGACCAGGCAGAGAAGGAGATAGGACATTCCTAGCGAAGTACACAGCTTGAAGAAGGGCAAGGAGGGGGTGGAAATTAATGGTACATTGTTCAGTGAGATGGCAACGGTGTAGAGAGCTTGAGGTGGGGGGATGGGGAGGAGAGGGCAAGAAAGTCTGGTTGATACTCTCCTGAGTCAGACTCTGTATGCCATGCTAAGGTTTTTAAAAAATGTTTATTTTGCATTTTATTTTCCCATAGATAATTTTTATAAGTCAGGGAAATGATAGGACCAGAATGCTCTTTTAGAGAATAACTGGTTGTATTTGAAAAATTGTAAAAGGGAAAAAGGCTGGGGCACCTGTAAGGAGGCAATAAAGAGGCAGGAAAAAAGGAGAAATTGAACTGAAGCCATGAGAATAAGGAAGTGAGTTGAAGAGAGAAATCATTTACTCTGGCTATGAATTTTTGTATCTGCACAAAAGCTAAAAGCAAATTATCATTTTAAGATAGACATAAAGGATTTTGAAGAGTAAGATGATTTCTGCCCTTAAAGAGTAGCTACTCCTTATAGGGGAGGACAGAATATGCAAACACAGTTAATAACTCTTTAACCAGTCTTCTAAACATTGTTTGTTTCAGACAGGATCAAGGAGTGGCTATTGTGTCCCTTTCCAGTTCCCATGCCTTCTCTCCACAGCCTCTTTGGCCAAAATGCCTTTTCCTCTCGTTTGGGGCTGTCCACCTACTACTGTTCTTTTAAGCCTCAGCTGAAGGCCACCAACTCTGCGTTGCCCTTCCTGATCTCTCTTTCCCTCCTCAACCAATAGAGTTCTTTGTGCCAAGTCGTTTATACCTTGCACATAATTGTCTATTATACTTTATTACTCTTACTGTCTATATGCTTGATATACATCTCTTGCCATATTTGCTATGTATTTCATTCTACTAGACTGTAAGCAGGAAAGCAAGAAGTATCTGATTTTTCTTAGTACCCACTGCATCTAGTGAAGTGTCAGGTGTACAGTAGGTGCTTCGTCAATATTTGTGGAAAGTAATGAATAGATGGATATAACTGTTCAATACTTAGTACAATTGTTCAGCAAAAAGGTTATGACTTGCCTAGATCACTCCCATATATAATTTAGTATCACCAGGTTTTGTGTTCTTGTGAGTACTGTTATTTAGTCAGAAAACCTGAATTTTTTTTTGAAGCACTGTTTTTTTTTTCACTCAGTAGATATAGGTATGATAATGTTTCATTGGTGATACCTCATTTTTAAAATGTTGGAAATATTAAAATAAACCTGCTAGGCAAGACTTAAGCAAAATTAGAATTACCGATTCATCTCTTCCTTGTTAGGGTCCCCTTCTGAGTCAGAAGAAGAAGCCCCTGGAAATATAAAAACAAGACATGAAATTTTTACACTAATTTTTAAAAACTGGTTCCAAGGCATTTGAAGACCTATGGAATTTCAGACCTAGAAATGAGCTCAGTGATTCCCTACAGTCACTTTTACATATAAGGAAATAGACCCTAAGTAGTTGAAGGACTTGCTCAAGGTCACATGGGTAATTAGTGATAGTGTTCAAATTAACTGGTCCAAATTCCAGGTGTTCTTGTATATAAGACACCTGCTGATGCCTTTGGACTAACAAAATACTCTTTGTAGACATTAATATGGTGTCCAACAATCCTCTTGCTCTTGACCTACATAGATTAAATAAAAGAAGGGATTATGCGTACATTGGATTCCAAACATTGTAGGTGTAGGTGGATGTTCTTCCGTCCAGTCCTAATATAACAGTCACATTTCATCTTAGGAGTGGGGGTGTTTGGAGCTCCATTGCCATAAATTAAAAAAATCAGCAATCCAATCTCAGCATTCTTAAGCAGAGCTTTGATCCTGGATTTGCTTCTCAATATACTGAATTCCAGAAAGATTTAACAGAGCTAAATCTGGAGGCATTTAATGTACTCCAAAAATTTGAGAATGAAAGCATACAATACAATTCTGGTCATGTATTATTCATTATTAGTATCATTATTCAGACCTATTCAATAAATGTTTATCAGATACCCACTATGTACTTGGCACTGTGTTGAAGATACAGAAGAATGAGACAGTACCAGTCTTACAATCTAGTTCACAAACGGTCATTTATACCACAATAATAAATATTTAAGTGCTGAAACCAAAGCATACGTAAGGTATTACAGCTGATAAAAGTGCTGAAGAATGGTTCCCAGAAAAAAACACAGCAGATGACATAAATGGAAAAAAACCTTATCACAGATATATAAGGAACATAAATTGATTTACTCTCTAAAATTAGTCATATAAATTTGGTGCTGATATAAATGCCTTTCCAAGGTTCCCTAATGGTCTCCCAGCTTCTACCCTTGAATCCCTGTGGTATGTTCTCAACCAGGAACCGGAGTGACCTTGTTAAAAGCTATTTCAGATCATGTCACATCTCTGCTCAGAATTCTCCATAGCTTCCCATCTCCCTCAGAGTAATGGTCAAAGTCCTTGCAAATGAACTACAAGGACCTATATAATCTGTTCATCTTCCTCCTCCCATGTTGAGCCCATCTTGTACTTTTGACCTAACTGATCCTTTTTCCTTGTTTCCTCCACCCTGGCCACATTGGTTCACCTCTGTATCTTAAGACAGGCACACTCTCACCTCAGGGACACTGCACTTGCTGACTTCTCTGCCTAGAGTACTTTGCCCTTGAATATCCTTGTGGCTTACTCCTTCCCTTCCCCAGGTCTTCACCTACATGTGACCTAGTTAGTGAGGTCTCACCCTATCTAGAATTGCAGTACACACACACACACACACACACACACACACACGCACATACTCATACTTCTTATCCCTTTTTCTTCCTTTCTACTCGTATTTCTTCCATAGTGTGTGCGTGTATATGTGTATGTGTGTATATACATGTGTGTATGTGTGTATATGAGAATAAATATCCATACTGGTCACTGACCCTGTATATATATATATATATGAGAATAAAATATATACTGGTCACTGACCCTGGCTCCTGGCAAGGGCCCCTAAAACCTTAAAATTTCCTAAGTGATGAGTACTTTAGAGCATCTCTTTTTCTAATTTGTCTTTGACCCCTTTCCTAATGCAGGGCTCCTAAAACTTTTGTAGATTCCTTAGTGTTATGAGCACTAGGTGCACCTTTTGTCCTAATGAGATAACTGGGTGGGTTCCTCTCTGGTTCCTGGGTGGGGCCTGGTCATCAGAAAGACTAAACCATGATCAGAAGCTTGGAATTTTCAGCCCCATCTCCAATTCTCCAGAGAGTGAAGAGGGACAGGAAATAGAGTTAATAATTGTTCATGTATATGTGAGGAAGCCTCCTTAAAATCCCAATAGTATAGGCATTTGGAGAGTTTTCAGGTTAGGAAAAATCAAGATGGCGGAGGAGTGAGTGGAAGTCACACTGACCTCTTCCCAGGATAGTTTTCAGGTTGGCAAACACTTCCACACTGTGAGGGTGACATTTCCCACCTCCACAGGGACAGAAGCTCCTCTGCTCAGGACACTTCCAGACCTCCCCCTCTTTATGTCTTCATGTAGTTGTCCACTGTATACTTTATATCATATCGTTTAACAAACTGGTTAAGTTTTTTCCTGTGTTTTGTGACATACTATAGCAAATTAATTGAACCTGAGTTGGGGGTTACGGGAAGCTCTAACCTGTGGCCAAGCCAGACAGAAATTGTGGGTAACCTGGAGATCTATTATCTGTGATTGACATTGGAAGTGAGGCAGAAGCAATATCACAGGACTGAGCCATTAACCTATTGAATCTGAAACCGTCTCCATGGTAGATGGTGTCAGAATTGAGTTAAATTGTAGGTTACCCAACTGGTGTCAGGGAGAATTGCTTGTTGATGTGGGAAGCAACCCCCCTCCCCACCCTCAACACACATACGTATTGGAATTGGTGATCTGAACCCCTTCATATACCTATCATGTTAAATATCTTATTTATTTTTCTCATTTACTTTATGTCTCTCCATTACAATATTTCATGAACCTAGGAATTTTTGTCTATTTTGGTCACTGCTGTTATCGCCAGTGCCTTACAAGAGTGTGTGGTAAAGTAGGCCCTCAATAAATGTTTATTTATTATAACTATATGTCTTACCAGTAAGTGCCATGCTTAAAGAGTATTTTGCTTTACCTTCTATATAAATCTCAGCAGAAGTTGAATCTGTCCCATAGATGTTAGAAGCAAAGCAGGAATAACGTCCTGTGTCCTCTTCAAAGGCTTCAGCAATGGTCAGTGAGTGTAGATTTCCCGCCTGGACAATATGAATGTCTGGGGAATTTTCAAGCTCCTTGCCTTCACAATACCACCTGCAAGGAAGGGGATATGGGACATGATTGAAATGTGAGAATTGATAATACAGGTGGCTCCAGGTGTTCCCTTAAAAAGTAAACTGTGGCAAGCGTAGAGTGAGAATTTAAATAATCCATTACTATGGTATAAATTAATTGTAACAATGAGAAGACCTGGTGGTATTCAAATCACATTGACCTTTTACTCAGAAAATTAGAAAGTGACTTCTATTAAGAATAAAAAACTGTGAGAAGATGGATGAGAAAGCAAATACAGCCAACTATGAAGAACAGGGTTTTTGATGTGAAACTTGGTTTTTCCTTAAAAGACTTACAGCTTTCTATAGTACATGTTAAGTAAGTACTGAGAGGAGTCTAAGGAATATTAAAAGTTCATACTTTAAGTTGAGTGCATTCATTCCTTACTACAAAATTTCACCTGACCTAACTAAATAAAAATGAATTTGTTAGTTACTTGAGTCATCCAAGTAAGGAGGACGGGTCATAGTCACACAGGAATAGCCCAACTTTGGCAAATAACCTAAGTATATTTCTTTAGGTTATGATATTTTATTTTAATTCTTTATACTTAAAGTAAAAAAAATTATTATAACAGTTTTTTTTTACCAAAAGTTTACACAGAATAATACATAAAATAAAGGTTAATATGTGGAGGTGCATAATAAGAGAAAAAGACACTAAAACTACAAGGAAATACCATTCTCATATAACAGAGTGGCAAAAGTATAAAAGGTGGGTGGCTCTCATACGCTGCTAGTAGAAACATAAAATGATACAACTCCTATGAAAGGACTATGGCAACAACTGCCAAAATTACAGATGCATCTATCCTTTGACCCAACAATATCACTTGTGAGAATCTATCATACAGATACACTTGCATAAGTACAAAATGACAAATGTACAGGTTACTCATTTAAATAGCAAATGAGTGGAAACAACCTAAGTGTCCATCACTAGGGGACTGGTACAGCCACATAGAACTATGCGGCTCTAAAAAGAGAATGAGATCTCTATGTACAGATATAGAAAGAACCCTAAGATATATAGTTAAAATTTTAACAGTAAGGTGCAGAATAGTATGTACAGAGGGTTAGTGTTGTGTGAGAAATGTGGGAGTTGAAAAATTTGAAAACCAAGTGCTTACTTAGGGATGTGAGTGACGAAGAAGCTAATTTGTACATCAGAACTCCAGCAAGTTTCAGGATCTGTAGACAAGTTTGGGGATGTGGAAATGTACTAATAACGAGGGAGTAGACGTGGAGTTTAAAATACGTCGACTTATTTCATGCTTGGGAAATGAGCATGTAGCTCCCCACAGCAGCTTGGCATGCTCTCTCCAGTTAGGGGTGCCCCAGCATGAAGGCTGAGTTGCTGCCTGCATGAGCAGCTGCTCCATGTTGGAAACTAGGCTTCAGGATGGATTTCTCTAGGGAAAAACAAACATGCTCCATTTTTTCCAGTATTTTGGAGATGTTTTACAAATGTATTGGAGACTTGAGACAAATTTGTGATGGGACCACAGAACTAAACACATTAAAAAAAAAGATAGTAAACAACTCCAGGTCAACATAAAAAGTTGTGCCAGCAAGGAAACATTCATTTTATCCTACTGAGCATGGTAGTGAATAACACTTACATAGTAACAAAAAAGGTAAACATTAAATCTTTTTTTAATGTATTTTTTTTCCATTACCATTTAGTCCCCTTAACCTGCCTTCTCCCACACCTCCACAATCGCCACACTGTTGTCCATGCCCAGGTGTCCTTTTTTCTTTTTTGCTCAATCCTTCCACCCCCCAACTCTCCCCTTAGCTGTCATCCTGCTCTCTATGTATGCGTCTGTCTCTTAAATCTTCTTTTAAACAACAGCGTGCTATGATTACACTGAGGCAATGCAGAAAGGAACAACAGAGTTGCTGGTTTAGTGAAGGGGTGCTAAACCCCCATCTTCTTGAACAGGAAGTCAGTAGAAAATATCAGCTCAGCAAGAAATAATGGCATAAGCATTACAGTGGTTCTCAAAATATAGTTCATATTCTGTGAAGACAAAACTATTTTCATGTAATACTAAGATATTGTTTGTATTTTCACATGTTGACACTTGCACTAATGGTGCAAAAGCCACAGTGAATAAAATTGCTGGTGTTTTAGCAGCACAAATTAAGGTACTATCAAAATTGACTAGTGGTCATTGTGTTCTTCACCACCACACTCACAGTTTCTTTTTTTAAGTCCAGTTTTACTTAAATATATCCTCGATGAAGCAGTGAAAATCATTACTTTAAAAAAAATCTCAACCTTGAGTCCATCCATGTCTTTCTAACATTCTGGGTAGTGAAATGGGAAGTAGCATAAGGCATCTCTACTGGATATGAAAAAGCACGGCATGATTTTTTTATTTTTTTGAGTTGAATTAGGTACTAATGAGCAACTGACAAGACTATAGTTATTCTGACGCGGCTATTCAGCAGTCATTTTCTCAAGAATGAAGAGAGCAAGCCTGTCATTTCAAGTAAGAATAACTGATAACATTTGTTGCCAATGAAAAAATTTGAGCTTTCAAGGAGTCATAAGAGATTTGGAAAACCCGGACCCTCCACAGTAAGTTTAGGGCTTTCCCAATGCTTAAAGACTTTTTAATGAAATCAATGATGATATTAACAAATGTGATTTTTAAAAATATCATATAATAAAATGGGTCAACATTTGGAATATCTGCATTACTTATTTTCCAAATGACCATTTGGTGATGTTATCCAAAGTTAAAGACAAAGAGTTTTAGTATACCAGAGTATAAAATTCATTGGTATGGTTTCAGATTTCACATTACTACTAATCCTAAAGAAACCAGAACTAGTTGAATTTGGATGTAGTATCAAACAAGAATAGCTGCATTATCTGAAAAGGCTATTAAAATGGTCCTCTTGTTTCCAACTACATATCTATATAACGCTGGATTTTAAAAGTTTACTTCAATCCAAACAGCATAACATACTGAATGCAGCAGTAAATAGGAGAATCCAGCTATCTTCTGTGAAGATAGATATTAAAGAGATTTGCAAAAAATATAAAACAATGCCACTCTTCTCACAAAATTTTTGAAAATACAATTTTTAAAATAGTTGTTAGCATGTTTACTATTATTATTTAAAAATGGAAAAGTAAATAAGTAAAACATTTGTTTTAATTTCTAATATGGTAATTATAGATATAACCCACATAGATAAAACCTTTCTCTTTCGAGTCTCAATAACTTTTAAGGCTGTAAAGGGATCTTGAGAATGAAAAGTTTGAGAACCACTGGCATATTATTTAGAAATATAAAGATAAATAAATAGAATACTGCAAAAAAGAGTTGAAAGTGCTCTGTTCTTTAATGTTCGACTTCTTATGCTATGTGCCTGTATTAATTTGATAAAGCAAATATGAATATTTCAAAACAATAAATACCTTCCTTTATATAAATATTATATGACTATCTCATTTCTTTAGATAATGTTTCTCTTACCAAAATAAGAGTGGAAACATCTACCAGCAGCTGGGCAGTCAGAAGGCGGTAAGTGGAATAATTAGAATGCCCACACTCTCTGTCAGAAGAGTTTTGTCCTTACTCTGACGGCCAGGATGGCTGCACCCAACCCCAGAGGACAATCAGTAACCACCATTCTGACTTTAATGATCCACTCGGAAATAACGCGCCAGGGAGGCTGCCTTCCGAAAAGTACTAAAATTGACCCAGCTACCCTGAAGACTTTTGAGAGGAAGGAGGAAAACACACTCTCTTCAAACATCTACCCATGTTAGGGAATGCTTTCATAGAAATGCCCTGGCCCAGCTGCCTGTTTTAGAATGCCAAATTCTCAGGATGGTTATAGAATAGCAGTGATTCATGGCTCAGCAGAAATGAGTCAGTGATCTGGGGAAATGGGGCAGGTCCAGATGATAAAGAATGACCCACCTTGAATGCACTGAGGAGATTACCAGATCTGCTGACTTGGCTAGCTACAAGCTGGAGAATGAAGACACTGAAGAGACACAATTTTCATATTTAACTGGACTTCTGGATCGCATATCATAACTCTGCTGGTAGGTGACTCTTTTATCTAAAATATGGCTTGGATAAATATTATGACTCATTGCTTTAGCACATTAACAACTTCTAAATGTAATTTGAATGTGCTATTCTGACTCACCAGTAATAATGCTCACTAAAAGGAAGATTACTCAGAGCCTTTCTTTAGCTCTGCTCCAGCCCTTCCAGTACACTGTCCTACCTCTTATTGTTCCTTCTCCTAATACCATGTTTGCTTTCATCACAGCACCTATATATCATTTATATATTTATTTTATATACGTGTCTCTCTCCTTTACAGGACAATAAAGACCACAAGGCAGAGATTGCCATATTTTTCTGTGCCAATTTTTGCCCAAATTTTTGAGGGAAAAATAAGGATGCACACTATACATTGGCATAATGATTACATACCATGTGTATAATAAGGGGTATAATATTCCTGTTTATAACGTGCACAAAATGTGGGTGTGCATTATACATGGCAAAATACGGTATCACATTTGTTTTGCTTACCACTTATTTATCTGGCTCTTAGCCAGATATGGTATATGCTATAGGTGCTTTAAAAAATGTTATGCCCTGGCTGGTGTGGCTCAGTGGAATGAGTGCCAGCCTGCAAACCAAAGGGTCACTGGTTTGATTCCCAGTCAGGACACTTGCCTGGATTGCAGACCACGTCCCCAGTAGGGGGCATGTGAGAGGCAACCCCACACCGACGTTTCTCTTCTCTTTCTCCCTCCCTTCCCCTCTATCTAAAGTTAAATAAATTAAATCTTTAGGTTTTTCTGACTTCTGGCCAAGAGGGTGGCTGAGGTAGCTATACTTTGCCTCCTCGCACAACCAAAAGAAGGACAATGACAAATATAAAAACAAAAAACAACCAGAACTGCCAGGAAATCAAGCTGTATGGAAGTCTGACAACTGAGGAGTTAAAGAAGAAATATTCATCCAGGCTGGTAGGAGGGGTGAAGATGGGTAGCCAGGATGGAGAGGATGCGTGCCAAGGCACAGGCTGGAGGACTAGGTGGGCAAGATGGTGCCTGGCGGTCCCAATTTGTGTGTGGATAAACTGGAAGGAACAACAGGGGAGCAAGACAGACCACACAACCCAGGGTTCCAGAGCAGGAAAGGAAAGCCTCAAAACCTCTGGTGGTAAAAATCTCAGGGGGTTATGGTGGCTGGAGAAACTCCCAGCCTCACAGGAATGTTTGTTGGAGAGACCCACAGCGTTTTAGAACATACCAAACCCACCCACCTGGGAATCAGCACCAGAAGGGCTCAATTTGCTTGTGGGTAGCAGGGGAAGTGAGTAAAAGTGGGGTAAGAGCCATGCAAGTGGCATTGTTCCCTCTCTGACTTGACAAAGAAATATGGCCTAAACGAAAGAACAGATCAAAGCTCCAAAAATATAACTAAGAGATGAACAGTTAGCCAACCTATCAGATGCACAGTTCAAAACACTGGTAATCAAGATGCTCACAGAAATGGTTGAATATGGTCACAAAATAGAGGAAAAAGTGAAGGCTATGCAAAGTGAAATAAAAAAAAAATATATACAGGGAACCAACAGTGAAGGGAAGGAAACCAGGAGTCAAATCAACAATTGGGAGCAGAAGGAAGAGAGAAACATTGAACCAGAACAGAATGAAGAAACAAGAATTCAAAAAAATGAGGAGAGGCTTAGGAAACTCTGGGGCAACTCTAAACATTCCAACATCTGAATCATAGGGGTGCCAGAAGGAGAAGAGGAAGAGAAGGAAATTGAAAACTTATTTGAAAAAATAATGAAGGAGAACTTCCCCAATCTGGCCAAGGAAATTGACTTCAAGGAGATCCAGGAAGTTCAAAGAGTCCCAAAGAAGCTGGACCCAAGGAAGCACACACAAAGGCACATCATATTTATATTACCCAATATTAAAGATAAAGAGAGAATCTTATACACAGAAAGAGGAAAGGAGACAGTTACCTACAAAGGAGTTCCCATAAGACTATTAGCTGATTTCTCAGAAGAAACCTTACAGGCAAGAATGGGCTGGAAAGCAGTATTCAAAGTCTTGAAAAGCAAGGACCTACATCCAAGATTACTCTATCCAGTAAAGCTATCATTTATAATGGAAGGGTAGATCAAGTGCTTTCCAGATAAGGTAAAGCTAAAGGAATTCATCATCACCAAGCCCTTATATGAAATGTTAAACGGATTTATTTAAGAAAAAAGAAGATAAAAACTATGAACAGTAAAATGACAACAAACTCACAACTATCAACAACTGAACCTAAAACAAAAACAAACTAAGCAAACACAACTAGAACAAGAACAGAATCACAGAAATGGAGATCACATGGAAGGTTATTGGTGGGGAGCAGGATGGGGGAGAATGGGGGAAAAGGTACAGGGAATGGGAAGCATAAATAATAGGTACAAAATAGACAGGAGGCGGTTAAGGATAGTATAGGAAATGGAGAAGCCAAAGAACTTATATGTATGACCCAAGGACATGAACTGAGGGGGGAGGAATGCTGAGGGGTGGGGGATGGTGGGTGGAGGGGAATGAAGGGGAGAAAACAATGGGGCAACTGTAATAGCATAATCAATAAAATATAGTTTAAAAAATAAAATCTTTAAAAATGTTTGTTGTATACATGTTAAATGTATGAATTTAAATGAGGATTATTATAGCCTAAAGTCTGTTTAGTTTTTATTTTTCATGAAAGCTTGAGGTCTAGAAAAGAGCTTTCCTTGATTGTCTAAAACCATCTTTGTATAACAATACCTGATCTCTTAAGTGAAGAATGCAAAGCCTGAAACAGCTAAAAGGTAGTATATTTACTTATTGACATCTTCAGCTCTCTCTTTGACCAGAGTGACTCTTCATATACCGAGTCAACTGGAATGCACTGGACAAAATGATAATATTAAATGTTTTCTAACAGAAATCAAAGTTATATTGGATTTCATAACACAATTTGGTGTTTTGCATGTTCTATTTGACTGTTACTGAGTTAACAAATAAGTTTCCATGTCCAATGGCTTTATTCCACTGAGGGGAATATAGGGATACAAGTGGGAATGATTTGTCTATATTTTAACTTTTATTAAATTTGGGTTCTTCCAGATGGTAACTTCTTGGTAACTTAAGCAAAGCATAAATACATAGTTGGCTAATATAAAATCTTAAAGACTGCCCCTTACCATATAGTCAACTTTAGACAATAAAAGGGAGGATGAATAAATGGGAAGATGAGGATAATTCCTAAAATGATTTTTAAAGGACTAATTATTTTGAGCAGGGATGACTAGAAACTTTTATTTTCTCCTTCTAGAATTCCTACATTTTCTTTCTATCATAGTACTTATTATTAAATTACTATGTAATTCACTTCTTTATCAAATTTACTATGTATTGTCTATTTCCTTCACCTCATCCACAATAAAATTTGTCAGGAAGTTTTGCTCTATTTACTGATGAATCCCAAGTGTTGGAATAGTTCCTGATGCATAGTGAGTACTGAATAAATTATTATTGAATAAATGAATAAACAAACCAATGTATTAAATTTTCTAGTTTTGTTATTAATGCAATGTATTCATTTCTTTCCAATGATATATTTAAAGTACATTTCTTCCTTCCTTCATCTTGCTATGTTAATCTTTCAGAATAAAATCTTCTATTTGTTCAGTTTGGATTCTCTTTCATGATGTTGCATTTGTTTGTCCCAAGAATTCAAGTTTTGTTTAACATTATAAAATCAATGTTCTTTACCATACAATGGAATATAAGAGGGAAATTATAAAATAATCTCAAGAAAAATTCAACATCCATTCATAATTTTTAGAAAATCTTAATATTCCTAAGCAAAAGGAAACTATAACAAAATGCTACATAATGGGGAAAATGAAAGTAATTCCTTTAATATCATAAACAAGACTATAGTAGCTAGTGTCAACACTTCTATTCAGCATTGTCCTAGAGGGCTTATCCAGGTCAACAAGGCAAGAAAATGAAATATAAGACACAGGATTAGAAAGGAAGAAGACCCCCTGCAAAAAAAATCTATAGGTAAATTCTCATGGTAGCAAGGTTGTTGTTTAGAAAGCAAACATACAAAGGTCAATTGCATTTTATACATAACAAACATAGAATGTGATTTTTAAAAGGTATTTATAATAGCATAAAATGAGATACCTATGAATAAATCTAACCAAAGGTTTGCAAGACTCAAAGTAAAAATTACAAATCTTTATTGAAAGACATTAAAGAACCCTTAAATAGATGGAGAAGTACACCAAGATCCTGAATATAAGGCCTCAATATTTTATTAATTTGTTTTAATTTTTTTATTTATTGATTTTAGAGAGAGAGAGAAACATCAATTTGTTGTTCCACTTATTTATATATTCATTAGTTGCTTCTTGTATGTGCCCTAAACAAGGATTGAACCCACAATTTTGGTGCACTGGGACGACACTCTAACCAACTGAGCTACCTGGGTAGGGATAAGGCCTCAGTATTTTAAAGATGTCAAATTCTCCCTAAAGCAATCTACCATTTCTGTGCAGTCCTGAAAAATATTAACAGATTTTTAAAAATGTTTTGTGGAATTTGAAAAGATGACTCTAAAATTTACATTGCAGAGCAAAAAGCCAAGAAGAACCCAAAATCTTTAAAATGAAAAAGGTGGAAATCAAGAAGTAAAAAATCTATTGTAATGAGATAAATAAGGCAAGGAAAAGAATAAAGAGCCCAGAACTGGACTCACACATTTATAGAGTTTTGATTTATGATGGAGCTGGCATTACGGATCAGTGGGGAAATGCTATACTTTCCAGTAAACTAGAACAATTCGTTATCCAGTCTAAAAAAAAAGTTGAAATGGGTTCCCTGCTTCATACCTCACACAAAAATCAATTTTAAATAAATTAAAAGTATAGTCTCCTTGTACCCCCTCCCCCAAAATGGTAATGGAAAAAAAATAGAATAAAAAAAGTGGTTGAAAAAATAAAAAAATTTAAAAGCTTAAATGTGAAAGGCGAAACTATAAAACTTTTAGAAGACAATATACAAGAATATCTCCATTACTCTGATGGTAAAAAATAAATTCTTAGACACAAACTATAAAAAACAAAACCATAAAAATTAATTAACTTGACCCTAACGTTAAGAAAAGCCAACTATTGAAAAATATCATAGAAAATATAAAAAGACAAATCAAACTGGGAGAGGATGTTTTCACAACACATATGTCATATGCTTGGAATCCTAATCATATTTTTAAGAGTCTTATGAATCAATAAGAAAAAAAAGAAACAAACTGACAGAAGAGTGAGAGAAAAATATAAACAGACCCTTCAAAGAAAATGAACTCTGAATTGTCAATAAACGTATTTTTAAAAATTCTCAATGTGTTAGTAACTATGGGAATGAAAATTAAAATCATAAGAAGATAACACTTTATACCCATCAGATGGGCAAAAATTTTAGTCTTATAATGTCTATATTGGCAACAACATAGAACAGCCAGAACTCTTATACAATGTTGATGGGAATGTTAACTGAGACAATTCTTTTGGAAAATACATTCATGTTATTATAAAGTTGAAATTGTACATTCTCTGCCTGCAATTTCATGCCTAGACACACACACTCATGCACCAGGATAATATATTAGAATATTCATAATAACATTGTTCATATTAGGAAAAAAATTGGATGCTACCCAAAAGGACATCAATAGTGTCTTCTAGCCCTGCAGTTAAATACTATATAGCAATGAAAATAAGTGAATTAGAGTTATATGCAAAACATGGGCATACATTTTAGGGAAAAATTCAAGTACCAGAAGAATATACATTATGATTCCACTTACATAACATTTTAAAAACATAAAACTTGGTAATATCATTATAAAAAATGTTTTAATATGGAAACTTTCAAACATACACGAAGTAGAGAAACTGGTATAATTAACCCCATGCACACATTACTTAGTTAGTTTCAATAAATAATCAGCAAATGACAATGTGTTTCTTTTATACTCTTCACTCCTCCCCTTGGATTTATTTGCATTGTTTTAATATAAATCCAGGATTTTTGTCATTTCACCTGTAATTACTTCTGTATAAATATTGTTTAGGGACATAAACTAGGCTGGTTTTTCATCTTAGAACAGACATTTCCTCAAAGCACCATGTGCTATGGTGAAGTGACTGCAACAGAGTCTGTGAGGAGTGTTCTGTTGGATATGGACTAAGGAGCAGGTGCTAAAATGTTAACTGGAAATTACAACATCTGGGTCAAGGAACCAAGCAGGTGTGAGGTTGCCAGAGGAAGGTCCCTCCAGGTCAGGATATCTTCGAAGAAATTGCAAAAATGCTCAGCAAAGAAACAAAGAGCAGTTTGTTAAAATATAGATGTATGGGCCTTGCCCCTACAGATCCCGAATCAGTAGGTCCAAAGTGGAACCTGTGAATTTGCATATTGACCAAGGTCCCGGGTGATGGTGACTTGCTGATCCAGTGACCTACTTTTAGTAGCATGTTTTAGGAGTTCCCCAAAATCCAGCCTCTGTTCCCTCTCTAAACTTATCTCAAATGATTTCCTCTTAACTCTCTATGTTCTGGTGATATCTTTTTCTTCAGTTTCTTTAAGTCAAAAATTGTGTTGCTGCCTGCCTCAAGGGCTTCTTCAAATTTGCTCTTCCTTCACCCTGCAATACTTTTCCTCACATCCCATTTTGCTGGGCTAACTCCTAGTCATCTTTTATGTCTCAGCTTACATGCCACTTTTCAGGAAACCTTCCCTAATGTATCCACAAGGTTTGGTCCATTAGCTATATGCTTCTCCTTTATAACATTTATCACAATTGTAATTACAATTATTTGTGAAATTTTTGTTTATTATCTGTATTCCTTTCTAGACTCTAAAGGCAGGGAATTTTTCTTGTTCACTCCTTTAATCTTAATGCCTGTAACGGTACATGGCTCATAATTTTCACTTAATATTTGTTGGATGAATGAATCAACGAAAGTATCTAGATTTTCCCAAAAGGAAGAAGAAAAAGCCCCTAAAAATGTAATATTTTCAAATATTTAAATAATATTTTACATTATAATTGTATATACAGGGTGGGGCAATAGTAGGTTTACAGTTGTTCACATGTAAAATAATATGATAATTAATAAATAATAAACTTTCACATAAAACTGTAAACCTACTTTTGCCCCACTCTGTGTAATTATTTACAATATTTTAAATAATTCCCCTGTCATTTAAGAAAAACATATTTTTCTTTATAACTGATTTATTTCCTCAATACATTACCCAAAGGCATAGGTCCAGAAGTAATTAATAGGAAAATTAAACAGGCTTTTGGTCAAGATGGAGGTGTAGGTAGACACGCTTTGCCTCATTGCACTATCATAAGCAGGGACATGGCTAACTTAAAAATGAAAAACACCTAGTACTGCCAGAAAATCACCCAGAAAAATACCCAGAAGTATACAGAATCCCTGGTCCAACAATTAAGGATTTAAAGAAGTTATATTCATCCAGACGGGTAGAAGGGGCAGAGATGGGGAGTCCAGGCAGAGAGGACGCGGTGTGGCAGGGGAACCAGGGGTGGCGAGGCAGTGCAGTGCGTGGAATGGGCCATCCCACATTCACGTGTGGTGGATAAAAATCCCGGGACACCTTATGAGTAAGGGATTCCAGTCCCAGGCCAGACTGCACAGCCCAGGGTTCAGCACCAGAAAAATAAAGCCACATAACTTCTGGCTGTAAACCCACTGGGGGTTGGGGTGGCAGAAGAAACTGCCCGTTTCTCAGGAGAGCCCAGAATGTACTCAAACCCACCCATTCTGGGAACCACAATCAAGACGGCAGCTGGAGAGGCGCCTGTCATATAGGAGAAGCGGGTAAAGTGACTGGAAAAAGGGCAACTGCCAAGCAAGCCCCCAGAAGTCAGCCAGCAGTGGCATTGGCCCCTCTTTGATCCATTCCCCACACATGGAGCCATAAAGCTATGAAGCAGGTTTCCCTGCCCTGGCAAATACCCAAGGCTCTGCCCCATACAACAGGTGTGGTAAGAAAGGAAATCAAAGTGGCTCTGCCTAGGACACAGGGAGGTTGTCAAATGAGGAGACAAAGAAATACGGTCCAAATGAAGGAACAGAATAGAACTCCAGAAAAAGAACTAAGTGAAATGGAGATAGCCAGTCTATCAGATGCGGAGTTAAGAACACCAGTGGTCAGGCTGCTCAGAGATCTCACTGAATATGGCAAAAGCATAAGGGAAGAAATGAAGGCTACACTAAGGGAAATAAAAATCCACAGGAAACCAACAGTAAAGGGAAGGAAGCTGGGCTTCAAATCAATGATTTGGAACAGTAAGAAGAAATAAACAATCAACCCAGAACAAAATGAAGAAACAAAAATTCAAAAATATGAGAAGAGATTAAGAAGACTCTGGGACACCTCCAAAAGGGCCAACATCTGAATCATAGGGGTGCCAGAAGGAGAAGAGGAAGAGCAAGAAATTGAAAATTTATTTGAAAAAATGATGAAAGAGAACTTTCCTAATTTGGTGAAGGAAAAAGACACACAAGTCCAGAAAACACAGAGTCCCAAACAAGTTGGACCCAAGGAGGTCCACACCAAGACACAACATAGTTAAAATGCCAAAGGTGAAAGATAAAGACAGAATCTGAAAAGCAGCAAGAGAAAGGCAGAGAGTTACCAGCAAAGGAGTTCCCATAAGACTATCAGCTGATTTCTTAAAAGAAACTTTGCAGGCAAGAAGGGATTGGCAAGAAGTATTCAAAGTGATGAAGAGCAAAGACCTACAACTAAGATTACTCTATCCAGCAAAGCTGTCATTTAGAATTGAAGGGCAGATAAAGAGCTTCCCAGACAAGAAGAAACTGAAGGGGTTGATCAGCATGAAACCATTATTATATGAAATGTTAAAGGACCTTGTTTAAGAAAAAGAAGAAGATCAAAACTATGAACATTAAAATGATGTCAAACTCACAGCTATCAACAGCTGAACCTAAAAACAAAAATTAAAACGAAGCAAACAACTAAAATAGGAATAGAATCATAGCTTATAGAGATTGTTTGGAGGGTTATCAGTGGGAAAGGGAATGAAAACAATGGAGAAAAAGGTATAGAGATTTAGAAGTGTAACTGGGTAGGTATAAAATAGATGGGGATGTTAACAGTATAGACAAAGGGGAAACGAAAGAACTTATACGCACGACCCATGGACGTGCACTAAAGTCGGTGGGGATTGATGGACGGAAGGGGGTACCAGGCAGAGGAGGGCATAGGGGGAAAATTGGGACAACTGTAATAGCATAATCAATAAAATATACTTTAAAAAAAGAAAAATTAAACAGTTAAAGCAGCCATCGATATCTAAAAGGTAAATTTGTACTGCTTCAGAAGGTTGTGTACAAGCAAATAGATTTAGTGTGACCCAGCTGTACATTCCTGGGGAAAGAATTTGGAGTCAGGATACAAAAAGGGATCATGGCCATTTGCTGTGAATTCCTGTAGACTCTTTCATCTGTGGGTAACGCACGAATGTATTTCATTTTCTAAGACAAATCCCTCAATGAAGCTATGTCCAAGATGAACAAGCTTTAAAAAATGCTAGTGATATAGGATCCCATCCCTACAAAACAAAGTGATTTTTACCCAGTTCACTTGGAAACCAACAAAGATATGTAAAAATGATTTTTCATTGTGCAAAACTAGGGTTACAAGAACATAAATAAAATACTAATTATACACAGGAGCACATAGCTACAAGGTTAGACCCCCATTTCCAGGAAGACTTACTATATTTCTTTGAAAAATAGCAAAAGGATGCTTTTTTTAATTGACTGTTGGTGCTCCCATATGACAACCCAAAATGTCTCATTCTTATTTTAATGCATTTATTTATTTATTTATTTAGATTTTATTTATTTATTTTTAGAGAGATGAGAAGGGAGGAAGAAAGAGTGAGAGAAACATCTATCAGTTGCCTCTTGTCCCAGCTGGGGACCGAACATGCAACCTGGGCATGTGCCCTGACCAGGAATCAAACTAGAAACCTTTGCTTTGTCGGACAATGCCCAACCAATTGAGCCACACTGGTCAAGACTATTTTAATGCATTTTTAAAGAATCCTCTGGGTCAAAATCTATGTTCCTGGGTTTGGAACACATGGAGATGTCTTTGTTCCATGGTAAGCAGGCATGCAGGGGCTGGAGGCTCTTTCTACCCAATCCTCTTCTTTATTGTACTAAAAGATAAAATTAGTTCAATCCCCAAAGTACTAATTTTATCTTTTAAAAAAGTGTGTGTGTGTGTGTGTGTGTGTGTGTGTGTGTGTGTGTGTGTGTAAAGTATGTATTGGGTAGCATGTAACAGATGAGATAGTGGGAGGAGTTGCTGCTAAAAGAGGGTTGGAAAACACTTCTGGTCTAACACCACTATAAATTAGTTCCAAGTATTACCTGTATTCTTAGTCCCTTTGTAATTACAGAGATATTATGTCAGACTTTTCCAGTGTTCATGTAATTCCATGGACTGCCCCCAGTTCCGCTGCCTTCTCATTTGACCTTCAGTCCTACATTTCTGACAGCCTACTGAATATGGTCCTTTTATCTCTTCACACTCCAGTAACCAACCTCCTCCATAAATCAGCCGCCTTTTCCATTTTCTCAGTCCTTGCCAGTGACTGCATCATTCTATCAGGTGACCAGCTTTAAATTTGTAAAGTTCATTACTCGTCCTTCTTAGGTAGTCAGTTGCCACTCCAGCTTGTTTTATTTTCTCCTAAATAAATTGTTTGTTCACCTCATTATTTTCCCGGGGCCCGCACCCTAGTCCTATCAGAACATCTGATGCCTGGGATAGCTTCCTTACTGGCCTCATCACTCCATTCATTTTTGGTCTAACTCATTCTTCCAGATTGATTCTATCTAACTGCTCCCTTTCGTATTGTTACTTTCCTATACACAACTGTAGATGGTATCCATTTGGTTCTGAAACCAAATCTAAACTATTCTGCTTGGCTTTCAAGGCTCTTCAAAATCATCTGACTCCATTCTCGTTAGATCAGTCTTCTTTCTGTCACATAAAAATATTATAGTTCCAGTGTCTGTACCTTCATATGAACATGCTGAGAGGATCTGGCCTAAAACAACCCATTCCTCTGCCCACTTCTTCAGTCTTTTCCCTCATTTTTTCTCACATGTTACCCCATTTTCTCCACATAACCAAGTACTTGCAGTTGCCTGAAAACACTCATCTCTGGGCCTTTGCACTTGCTTTCGTCTTCCACCCTTGGTCTCCTCAAACTGAAGTAGCACCTCCCATGCTAACTCTTCTTTTATCCTGCACTCCAGGCAAAGTAATCACATTTTACTTTGAGTTTTTGCATCCTATACATACTTCTATTATAGCTCTTATTACGCAATATTGCCATGTTTTAATTACATTTAATTGTTCTGTTAGATTTTGAGCTACCCTCTCAGAATAGTTTTAGACTTGGTTTCAAAACAAGGTCCCTGACCTCCAATAACACACAATTGTTTTGTATTCCTGGTGAGTCACTTCAGTAAATCCATAGGTATTTACTGAATGAATGAATAAATGAATGAATGAGTAAATTTCTACCTAAATCCTCCTCACTCTTCAAGATTTAACTAAAACCCAAATACATCTCTGAAGTCTTCTTTGCTCTTTGTAGCCCTCCATCCCTTCTATGAAGCCTGATGGTTCTTATGTTTGGTACAATAAAAATTAGGATGATTTCTTTAACTGGCTAGCAAGCTCCTTGAGGGTAGGGACATCTTATGTCTGTATTGTCTCTGTCATTGCATTGATCACAGTGCTGAGCACATAATAAAAACCAAATAAGTATTTGCTTTCTGATTAGAGTTACGTAAATTCTATGCTTAGGAAAATAATGACAGCTAATAGTCTACTTGAAAAATTATAATTTTTTCTTGACATTGTTTAATTGCGATTATTAAATTAAGTACTAATTCATTCAGAAAATATTTAGTGAATACCAGCTAATTCCTGGCACCAAACCAGTGGTTAGGATGCAGGCATGAATTCTATCAGTAAAGAAATTCTTCCCAGGTAAAATTAGTATTGCTTCATGGAAGCTGTGAACATTTTTTTCACCTTTAAATTTGTATATTTATAATTGGCTAGCAAAGTAGTTTTTGAGTGACCACCAGATTACTTTGTTTTTGAGGAGATAGGATCTTACAGTTTTTCCTGGTTGATTTTTCTCACAGGATCACTGAATCTTTTTTTTTTAAATCCTCACCTGAGGATATATATTTATTGATCTTAGAAGCGGGGAGGGATGGGGAAGAGAGGAGAGAGAGAGAGAGAGAGAGGGATATGGATTGGTTGCCTCCATTATGTGACCAGACTGGGATCGAACCTGCAACATTTTGGTGTATGGGGCAACACTCCAACAGAGATACCTGGTCAGGGCTGAACCTCTTTTTGGTATTTGAGATTGTCATGGTCAAGAAATGGGGAGAATGAATTCTGAATGATCTGGTCTAATTTTTTTTTGTCCAATTTATGTCCATAAATTAGTGGTTTGGATAAGGCTAATCTAAGTAAGTTGTGTGTGTACCATAACTTGAACGTTCACCAGCTTACTTCGATTTACCAGATGCCACTGATTGGTATCCATCCTGGTTCTGTGCTGACCATCTCACCGGAGTCCCAGGGACTGTCATCGGGTACACTCAGAGGAGAAGGGTAGACACTGCCCTCGGTTGTTCAGTTTCAACATTTTGCTACATCTTAAGTCAACTATTTCACTTCTGATTTAAACCTAAGTTAAGTTTCTTGTTTTCCTCTTTCTTTATGGGTTAGTTTACTTAACATTTCTTAGTAAATACTATAGTCCAGAAGCTGTGCTTGGTGCTCAAGATACAAAGGTAAAACAACAGAACCCCTGCCCTTAAGGAGATCATTTGGATAACCAGATAGTAATTATATGCAACTGTAGAAATAATATTTAATATTACTTTATGTTGCCTTTGAAAAACAAAATTCAATATATGAATATGTCTTTGGACTAAAACTTCTTGAATTAATGGGCATATATAAATAAAAGTATCATTACTAATACTATTGCTATCTTAGAGTAGGAATATTCTGTAAGAAAAAGATGAGGACTGCTTACATACCTAAAGTAAGTGTTAAATAGTAATGAAGTCATGTTCTAGTGGTAATTCGGTATTAGGGAGGCAAAGTAACTCTTATAGGACTCTAAATGCCAGCAATTCTCTACAAAAGTAATATACTTCAAGCACATTATTCACATATTATTAATTATAGTATTACAGGTAGCAAATGTCACCCTGGTGCTATAGCTAGGTCCACATATTGTGGGACCTGAAGCTCATAAATGTGGAAGGTCTACATAAAAAATAAAATAGAATTAGAACACAAAATTAGGTGGAGCTTATGCAAATGAGGAGCCCTGAAGCCTAGGCTTCATTTGCTTCACAGAAAAGCTGACTGGTAGGTATATAAAGGATGAATGTTGTCTCTACTCATCTGTGATAGTAGGGAAAGACTTGGGCATTAGGAAGAATATTATTCATTAAGCTAATATTGAAAAGTTTATAATAAATACAATACCTATAAAATGAATCTCTAAATTAATCTTAGCAACATCCTTATTCTACCTTTATATTATCAGCTTTTATTCTATTATTTGGCTTTCTTTAAAATTGAAAACAATCACAGGTATTCATTGAGCATAGATCGTAAATACTTTCTTTTTTTAACCTTCAATTTCAGCCTGTAGACTTGTGTGATAACAAAGTCATTAGCCACATGAATATTGGGCACTTGAAATATCACTGGCACAACTGAGGGACTGAGTTTCATATTTAATTTTAATGAAAAAAACCCTGATATTCAATTCAGTTATTAAAAAATTTAAAAAATTTGTTTGGAAAAACTTGTGTATGTTAACCTACTTTTTCAACTATAAATTTTAGAAAATCTAAATGCAGTTTAATTATTTCCTTGGAAAATTTAGTAGCCAAATTGAGATATGCTGTAATTAGAATTTACACTGGATTTTGAAGCCCTTGTATCACAAAAAGAATGTAAAATATAATATTAATAATGTTTATATTGATTACATGTTGAAATGATAATATTTTCATATATTGGTTAAATAATATACATTTAAAAAGTTAATTTTGCTCAGTTCTTTTTACTTTTTAAAAATACGGCTACTAGAAAAATCTAAATTGCATATAAGGCTAACATTGCATTTTTATAGGACAGTGCTGCTTTAAACTCTGTTTTTCTCAAAAGTATATAATTTTTTAAACCATTTACTTACAAGATAAACTTAGGAGAATTATGGTAGATGGAAAGCAATTACTAAGCATTACTGTGGGGCATTTTTACCTTACTTGAGGTGGTGGAATTCCTACCACTATGCAATCCAGCTGTACTCTAGTTCCTTCTGGAACTTCTCTGCTCCATAACTTTTGAGTGAATCGGGGAGGTTGCCCCAGAGGTTCTTCATAGTACAGGGATGAAGTCGAAGACCCTGGGCTGGTGTCTCCACCAGCTGCTTCACTGGCAGCCTGCTCAGCTTCACGCCGCTTAGCTTCCTGCTGTTCAAGGGCATGATTCACTTCGTTATCTCTAGTATCTGCAGGGATAGGGATGGGGACAGAAGCTCTTTCTCTCCTTTCTGATATAGCTGAGAAACTGGAGCTATTTTCCTGCATAACTTTGTTTTGAGATTCCAGTTTGCTCTTGTGGTTTTTGCAGGCACGAGGTCTAATCCTTTTGGAACTATGGGCTTTGAAAAGGGAGGACAGCTCTTCAATAAAATCGGCAGCCTTATTTAAGAATACTTTTTTGGACTGGGCCTCAGAACTATACTGTAGCTTTGTTGCCTCCTGGGCACTCTCTTTAGAGCTGGTAGGACTTCGAGAGTTATCCTGGCAGAAGTTAGGGTCAAAACTTGATTTAGATGGGTGTTTCATCTGATCAGGAGAAAGGCGTTTTCTAGCTTGAGCTTCATCTGCTTTCTCCAAAGGGTCATGATTGATGGCCAATCTTGCCAGATTGACACTTTCATCTAATTCCTCTTGGCTCAGAAATGCTGAAAGATCTGGAAGGTCATCTTGCCCTCCTCCTCCTTCGGCAGCTCCAGAAGGACTGCCAAAATGGAAAGGGTTGGAAGAAGGCTCCGCTCGACTCCTCTCATTGTTTCCCCGATGTCTTGTTTCTGCCAAATAGCTCTCTCTTAGAAGCTGAGAAATGGAAGTAGAAGCTTCAACGCTGTCGTCTTGCATGCTGTGACAAAAACAATAATAACGATAATAAGTTTGGATCATTTCCAAAGAATAACAAGTCTATGTTTATTATATTATATATAGCATGATGGATTCTTAAGAACGTAAAGCTTGAAATGTAAAAATTGCCTAATTTCAATACATTTACAAAATTTACTATAAAGACTTAAAGATTATTTTCAAATTGTAAAATGAAGAGGAATTGAATGAAGTTTTTATTGAAATTGGAAATAAAAACATAGGCATTACCACTTTATTAAATCTTTAAATACAAGTTCAATTATGAAAGCTATGATATAGCTACAGCGACATTAAATACAATTTCTAAACTTTGATAATATCAGTAAAGGGCTTTTAGCTATAAAGTACTTTCATATACAATGAGAGATTTGCTCTCCATCCTCTACCTTGAATGTAATAAAATAATATAAATTGAAAGATATTGACCTCATCCCTGACTGGTATGGCTCAGTTAATTGGGCATCGTCCTGCAAAGCAAAAAGTTGTTGTTTTGATTCATCGTGGGGGCATGTAGCTGGGTTGCAGTTTCCCCTGGTTAAGAGGTCAGGGCACTGGCGGGAGGCAACCGATCAATGTTTCTCTCTTACATCAATGTTTTTCCCCCTCTCTTTATCCCTTCCCTCCCCTCCCCTCTCTCTCAGATAAGTGAATTTAGGGGGAAAAAAGATATTGACCTCATAATCTCAACTGGTTAGTGAAAATATAAACTTGATCTAGCTCATGAAAATAAATAATGCTTTTAAAAAAAACTAGAGACAGTTTAAATTCACACTTGTTTATAGGATCAATCTGCTCTTGAAAACTATAATGATTTAGCCTTTTCAAAGAAGGTATAATTTAATTTTTACAAAGATAAGAGTTAGACCCTCTCTAACTCATATATCAGGTTTTAAAATATCTCTTAATTAACACTGGTGAAAATGGGAGACAGGAAAATGGGGGCAACACTGGACACTCTTCACTGTATATCTTTTCCTGACTTTTGAATTTTAATTATATAAATATATTATTGATTCATAAAATAAATGATTTTTAAAGTCTTAAAAAATGGTAAAAAAAACTTCAGTTCCAAGTCCCCTGGACTAAAGATTTTGGTTATGGCAAATCAGTTTCATATTGTTAATATTGTATCTATTTATTCATTCACATACTGGCGGGATGGCAAGCTTGTGACCCATAGACTGTTACTCCTATCTCTCTTCCTTAAAGCTGCAGCTAACTGATTACAATACTCTTTCCATTGGCCTTAACTTCCTTAACACTCCACTCTGTCTGCCACTACCAATCAATCAGAGATGGAAATGGAGATGAAAATTATTTACCATTCTTGGCTACTAAGTGCTGGGTCTTGTACTGGAAAGATGGAGAGGAAAGCAATCTCCTAAATCTTTTCTGGCTTTAAGATTCTATGCCAAAACTTATTTTAGTTCATTCCTTATATGATAGCCTCACTTATATCACAAATAAGGCTTTCTAGGAACTGCCTTAGTTCTCAAACTTTTAGAGTGTTAATCCAAAACTAATCTCCAAATTGGCAAAGTAGGCAGTGACCTTGAGATGGCCATTAGAGATGGCTAATAGGATCACCTACAACCAAATATTTTTCCACATGCTTGCCACAGCTTGAGATTGCTGCCACTACTGTATCCACTTGTTTGGGTGAGGCTTACCATGTCCTTGAGAAAGAGATTAATTGGGGAATGGGGAGGTAGAATAGGGTAAAGGAAGGATAGATGGTGATGAAAAGACACCTGACTTAGCGTGGTGAACACACAAGACAATATACACATGATGTTCTCTGGAATTATAGACCTGAAACCTATATAATTTTATTAACCAATGTCACTGCAATAAACTCAATATTAAAAAAGAAATAAAGAGGGGCCAAGAAAAAAGATCAATTAAAAATGGAAAAGCATTGGATGGGTACAAAGATTTATCTACAAAGATATTCATCATAGTATAGATGATAGTATTAAACATATTGGTGCAGGGGGAAGGGGTGGGTGGAGGTGGAAGAGGGTATGGGGGGGATAATTGGTAATGGAAAAATGTAATTAAAAATAAATAAATAGAAAAAAATAAAAAAATTGGAACCATATCCAATAGGAAATTAGTTAATTAAGTTATGATATATTCATCAAATAGAACTACATGGCTATTTTAAATTTAAATTTTAAATGAGTGATATACAAAATAGTATATAAAAGTGTAACTGATATCCCAATAGAAAATTTGTCTTATTTGTGCATTAACTATATAAAGGACAGGAAAAAATATATGGAATCAGGTACTATTTGAAAATGTAATTAATGTACTGATTGAAAATCCTTCTCATTGTTAATCAACTATTTCACTAGCATAGTTTGAGTTTCTGTATTTATTTAAATGTGAGGAAGAAAGTTGAGTGATTTATAAATCAGGATGGCCTTCTCTCAGCTTGTTGAACATTACTGCATGTTGTGTTTTACTTTATTTCTTTATTTTCTAATCTTCTCTCAAGGATATATGATATGTTTATTGATTTTAGAGAAAGAAGATAGGGAGAAATAGAGCGAGAGAGAGAGAAATATCAATGTGAGAGATAAACATAGATCAGTTGCCTCCTGTACGTGCCTGAATTGGGGATCAAACCTACAACCTAGGTATGTGCCCTGACTGAGGATCAAACCCACAACATTTTGATGTATAGGACAATACCCTGGCCAACTGAGCCACCTTGCCAGAGTATACTGCATATTGTGTTTTAATGTTACTTTGTCTCTAAATATTTTAAGATGGCTTTTATCTTGAGTAACATGGAATGAGCATTGGCCTTGGAATCAGATCTGTTTTCAACTTTTGGCTTTATCTCTTAGCAGCTGTATGACCTTGAAAATTATATAACTTCTCTGAAGTTTGGATTCCTCATCTGTCAAACATGGATAATATCTATTTCTCAGAGGAGTGAGGATTAGTGACATCATGAATGCAAAGCCATTAAAACAGGACCAGTGACTATAATGGGCACTCAAATGTTGTTAATAAAAATCAATACTTAGGCAAAAGTGATGTTAATGTTAGGGAACTTTTAAGAACTTATATTTATAATGGAACTAGAAAATAAAATACTCATAAGTAATCAATGCTCTCTGCAATTATTATTTTTTAAAGAAAAGAAACTAATGTATAAATTTGTGCCTGTTTTGATGCTTATGGTCATGGTAATGAAAAATTATTATGGTAACAAAATTTTCAGGTGTTCAGGATAAAGGATCTCTTTAACATTTTAATGTAATATTTATTACCTAACACTTGCAGTTAATAGATCTGATTCTAATCCAAGTTCTGATACTTCTTAGCTGTATAAACTCAAGAAAATTACTTAACTTCTGCAAGCTTCAGTTTACTCATCCATAAAACAGATATAATAACAGTAGCCATCTCATAGATTGAAATAAATTTAAATGTGTTTGGCATTTAGTAAATGTTTTAATAAATGGTAGGTACTACTAGTATTACTATTACTATTACTACTACTACTACTATTAAACAACTATAGCCACATACTAGGATAAGAAATGGAAGCAGAACTAGTGACTTGATCCAAGGACAAGCTTTAAAGAGAAACTGAACTTCTGATTTGTAGTTAATTCAGCATTATCTATATTCCATTGAAATACATGTAGTCTTATTGACAAACTGGGCTACCTTCAGGTCTTTGTACATGTTATCCCTGTCCCCACCTCCCCTTACTACGTTACTGGGCCAAGTCCTACATGGTCTTCAGTTCTTAGCCGAGACATCCCCCCTCCCGGATTTCTTCTTTTCTCTGGGTTGGCTACCTCTCCAATGTGTGACTAAAGCTCACTGTTCTTACCTCCAAATATAGTACTTATTACAATATAGTAAAGTTGCCTATTTACTTTTCTGGCTACCTCACTTTGTTTTATACACCATCATCTCTGTACACACAGAGCACATAGAAGATGATCAGTAGATGTCTGTTCAATTCTTTTGTTTATTAGAATATCATGCTAAATCAATTGCTGTTTATCTTTTTTCTTAATTGCAGGAAAAAATAAGGTAAACAAAAATCATATTTACAAAGAAAACAGACACAAATAAAAAATGTAAGTACATTTCATATATAAATATAAATATGTAAGTAACTTCAAGGTGACTTAAATGCAAGTGCATTTATAGTGGATAAAATAAATTGTGGAGTTATGCTTTGTTTTCACACCAGAAGTATCAAAGGACATCTGATTATAATCAGAAGTCTGGGTTTGTATCTCCTCTCTAACACTGAATAATTTTGCAATCTTGAGCAAGTCATTTAATGCATCTGAATCTCAATTATTCTAATCTATTAATAGGATAATAACAATTCCATCTCAGAGGGTTCTCAGATGCCAATACATATATAAAATTGTTAATCTAGTAAATGTTACCTGAAATAGGAAATACAAAAATGTATCATTTTCTCTTTCAAGCCTTAACTTAAAACCCATTATAAAATTTGTACTTTTAAAAAGCCCAAAAAGAAAATGAAAACAACAAAAAAATAAAAAGCATAAGTGCTGTTATGGATACCCTAGCTTTCACTTATTCATCCAATAAATATTTATTGAGCATCTACTATGTTCTGTTCTTGGCATTGTGGATTCAACAGTGAACCAAAGATAAAGTCCCTGCCCTTGTGGAGTTGACACTCTAGTAGGAAACATGTAAATGTTAAGAAAGAAAAAGTAGGGCGAGAGAATAGAGAATGATGAGGGAGAATGGAAGGTGTGCTTTTTTAGCTAGGAAGGTCGGGGAAATCTTCCGATGCAGTGAGAAGTTAGCCATGTGACCATCTTGGGGGAAGAATGATCCTGACTGAGGGAGAAGAAAGTGTCAAAGCCAGAATAGGTGACTGCTATGCTTGAGTCAAGCCAGTGAGCCAGGAGGAGCGTGAAAAAGAAGAGCAGAAGGAAAAGAAGTCTCAAAGGTACAAGGCTAGATCATGTAAGGCCTTGCAGACCATTATTATTAAATGTGTGAATGGGAAATCATTTTAAAGTTTTGAGAAGCAGATGACATGGTTTTGAAAAAGGTCAATCATAGCTGCTGTGCAAAGATCAGGTTAATGGGGGCAAATGTGGAAACAAGCAGATCAGTTAGGAGACTACTGCAATATGCTATGCAAGAGATGGTGGTGGCTTGGATCAATGAGTGGTTATCAGTGGGAAATGGTGAGAAATGGTCACATTTGAGATATCTTTTGAAAGTAGAGTCAGTGTGATTTGCTGATGGTTTGAATGTGGAATATGAGAGAAAGAGCAAAGTTGAAGGTGACGCTAATATTTATGGACTGAGCAACTAGGTAAGTGGTGGAATGATTTATTTGAATGAGCCAGGAGCAGGTTTCAGGAAAGGAAATTTCTCTTAGACATTTCATCTGGAGTGTTCAGAGAGACACTGAATTTTCTTACTTTCTGCTTCTTACAAAATTGAAACTTAGATTATATGCTGATTTCAAAATAAGAGTGTATAATTGGCCTTGAAAACAGATCATGGTTTTGGTGAATGGTTCTAGTTTGAAAATGAACAATTAATTTGGCCTAAATAATTATGACAGACTTTAATAAAGCATGAAACTAATTTGGCCGCATGGAAAACTTACAGAATGTTCTTTGCTTTGTTAAATATCTCTATGTTTTTTCCCCCTAGGATTTTTCCTAAAATGTGAGAAATTTTCCTAAAAACATGCTAAAAATGTTAGAATTTGGTTCAAAGAAGCAAAACCTGATATTGATACCCTTGGTCATACAGTCATGTGCCACATAATGATGCTTGGGTCAATGATGAGTAACATATTCAATGGTAGTCCCATAAAGTTATAACAAAGCAGAAACATTCCTTTTACTTAGGGATGGTGTTGCCATGGTAATGTCATCGTGTTGTGATAATGTCATAAAGTCCTAGAGCAAAGCTTCCTAGTGCTAAGCATTACCATTCTGTGTTGTTTCAAGCTATCAGTATCAGCTAGAAATGCCTGGGGACTCACCTGGACCAGTGTGAGCTTTCCCAAACACACCTGTTCTTTCTGAACCAATGTGACAACTGTACCAACCCTTGGGGTTCTTATTATAATATGAGATACCCTTCAGCAATAACGATTAAGAGACTTTGAAGAAAAAACGTTTTACAGGCCCTGGAACATACATAGTATGCCAGGGGGCAACAGGGGTTAGAGAGAAAGAGAGAGCAGGGGCCTGGGGTTTTGTTTTTACTGGGGTGGAGGGTGAGAGCCTAGGTTTTCGAGGACTCACTCTTTATTGGTGAATTTAAAACAGAAGAACCATAATTTAAGGCATGGGAAGAGGAAAAAAGCAAGTAGCCCAAACGGTCAGTTATTGAAATGAAGATTTACAAACTAAGGCGTCTCAGTAGGGAGAGGCAGCTTGGCTATTTATCTAAACTTGAGGCTGGCAATGCATTTATTCTAGATAGCCTTAATCAAAGTGGATGCCTGGGCAATCAAAGTTTAAGTCAGGCATTTGCATTACCAAAAACAAAAAAACAAAAAAACCACCACCAAATGCCAGGGCTCACACTGTAATTACTTGGGTTTGTGGTAATGCCTGTGTAAACAAACCTACTACGATCCCAGTCTTATAAAAGTATAGCACATACAATTAAGTAGAAGGCTATCACATCCAGGTTTGTGTCAGTACACTCCATGATGCTCGCATCACTGAACTGCCTCATGACGCATTTCTCACAGCACAGCCCCTCATTAAGCAGCACATGACTGCATTTCTCAATTTGTGTTAACTCAGCACTTCTCTTCTGTAGGCTCTAGGAATATCTTGCTGGAAATATTATTTGGTATAAACTCATCTTTTGGTTATAATATAAATATTTAAACAGGGGTATTGGCCAGAGAATTGGCAAAACTTAATATAGAGTAACTTGGATTCAAACATAAATACTAAAGTTTTCTGGCTATATAGTATCCTTAGATATTTAAATGAGAAAACAAATCTGGTTAGGGCAACACAAAAATAGCCTCATATTTAGTAATTATTTTTCTAGAGCAATGGAATAGGAAAAGGTAGACGCATTTAAGTAACTCACCTCTAAACTGAGGATGAACATAACTACTCTGCTTACTTTATAGGTTTGTTTGGGAAAGCATTTTAGAAATTCAGAGCACTACACATATTTAAAGTAATCCTTTTTCTGTTGATGAGTAATTATTACACCTAGAATGTTCTTCAGGGGAATAATAATTGACAAAATTAGACATTGCTCCCTCTCTTTAATGCTGGTATTGGCTGGTTTGTCTTGTCTTCTGTACCCCATGATATCACACAAGAGAAGTATCAGTTCTTCTGGAGAAACTCTCGGTGGGCCAACAACCAAGTCTCATTACTTATCGACTAGTTCTGGAGAGTTGGGCACAGACCACCTTTTTAAAATTTGGCTGCAGATTGACTGTACTTTGAGATAAATCCCTCTTCATTGTTACTACATCCCCTCACTAAGACATTGAGCACCCCTAACTTAGTTTTATTTTTAGTCTAATTTTGGCACGAGTGGCATTAAAAATTTAGTATATATTGCATTACCAGAGTAAGAACGTGAGACACGTGGAAATATATCAGTAACAATATGGAGATAACTCCCATTCTTTTAATTTCTCTTTCAACAAATAAAAACAAATACAGACAAATGAAATGTATTTATTAGAGGAGAATGTTGAAATAAAGAGACAGCAGAGATGATACATAGGAGAATTAGTGGGGATCTATTTAATTAAGTATATACCTTAAGGGGGAGGGATTTAAAATGAAAAACTTTTTAGGTAATAGGCTAAAGGTGACTAAGCCATTCTCTTACATTGTTTTAATCAAATTGGTAAAGGTAGGAAGGTGAGAAAGAAAGTAAAGATTTAGTTTGAGTGAGAGAAAGGGAGGTGGGCTACTAAGAAACATGCTATGTATGTTTTCATGTAGAGAAGAAGATAAGCATGCAGAGCACTACTAGTGTAAAAGATACTGAAGCCAGAGCCAAAAGTTAGTATTTAATCTGAAAGATAGCAAAGAAATAAATAAAAGTAAATTCTCCGACCCTTAGAAAGGCTAATGTAAGGCAAGCAAGAAGACTTCAGGAATCTAGGACCAAAAAAGACTTTGGTGGCAGTCACAAAAAAATGATAGGAATGGAAGGTTTTATATCACTCTCAAGATCTCACTATTTGTGATGAACTTAGCTATGATATAGGAAATTCCAAATGAGAAAACTTTGTCAATCCCCATGAACTCAAAGATTCATTTTATATAAGAAAAAATATTAACATTTTTGTCTTCCTATAGTCTCTTAATATTTCTCTCTCTCTCTCTCTCTCTTTGGTGATCAAGGATTTGAAAAAAGATAACTTCCCTAATTAAGTTGACATAATACATTTGCTAGATTGGGAGAGAAGCAAGTGTCCCAAATAGGATTCCAGATCTCAAGATCTAGTTCTAGTTCAAGAACTCGGTGGGCAGGCTCTGTGGGCTCCTCCCACAGTGTGGAGTGTATTGTGACTCCAAGTGGAGGTATGTGGAGCTTGTCAAGGTGACTCTGGTTACATATGAGCTCTGAGGACTCTTTAGTGACTGCAGGTTTAGTCACACCAACTTTTGTGCCCACCAAAAATGTATCTGCTGAAAATATGTTCTTAAATTTCTGAGCAGACCATTCTGCTTTTACTTGAACTGTTTTCTTTAGGCAAAAGTGCAATGCCCTAGTAGTTTTAAAAGCTCTTTGTCAAGTATGAAGTATGTCATACTTCATATAAGTATGTCATACTTCATACAAGTATGTCAAGTATGATAATGTTCTTTGGATATTATATTCAAAAAAAATTTAAGAAAATATCTTCGTGGTACTTGATTTTTCTTTATCTCCTAGGAGAGGGAATTAGTTAGAACCTTTTCAGTTTGTGTCTTGTTATAGGCAATAATACCATGAGACAAGCAATGCCTTTGTCAAATCTCAATGTCAATGAAGGAAACTAATTATTCTGGGGTTAGCAGTATTATTGTTTTATACTTTGATAGTGAGCTGACTTCATTACTCCTGTTACATATAGGAATTAACTGTTAAAAATTTTAATTTTAAAACTGTTACCTTTTCATATACTAACCGTAGCTCATTAAAGACCTTTCACAACAAAATCTGATTTACCCGGTGTCCCATATCTTCAAACGTAAATTTGAAAAATTGTCTTTATGAATTCCAAAACCTTGTCTGGATAAAAACTCATTCAATTACTTTTGTTCATGAATTGCAGTTCTGAGTCTACTCCAGTGAATATGCACCTTATTAAACACATTATAATAGAAACATGTAATTGAGTCTGTATTCTAAATTGATATATGGAAAATCGGTGTTTAAACATGTTTTATGAGTTTCCACAACATTAGCCATACTCTGTAAGCGGGAGTTGAAACAAACTTCTAGAATTTGGATAATGTCCAGTTGTTTGTTTCATAGTCCATTATTATAAGATTCTGTAATGCTTATAATTTTGTCTCTTGACAAAATAAGTGTAGTGTCCATGTATTTCAGATTTCCTGGGATGGCCTTGATTTTAAACATTTTGCTTGTTTTTAAATCATGTGTCTGACAACATATTTTAATTTTTGTTTAAAAATAAATTATTATAGCTAAAAGTATAGATAGCCTTGATTTCCTAGGAAAGGAGTATAAATTTAATGTGAACTTAAGAGTTACTGTCTAGGAGAGACTAAAAAGTTATGGCAGCCTTTAAAGTTAGAGCTTATAGAATTCATTTAATCATTACCACTGTTAAAGTGATTGAATCATAGTAATTTTGAGAGAAAGAAAACAGGATAGCTGTTTTGTTTCTTTTGAACTGATCGATGTTGGCATCTTTAATGAATATGAGTAAAAAATGTGTTGATAAGATAAAATTTCTTAACATCAATACTGTGATGTTTATTTTTCGGGGATGAAAATACAGATTAACCCATGTTCTCTTTTTCTTTGATTATACAGTTTTTAAAATATAATTCAAGATGTACATTTAATTACTGCTAACATTGCAATGTACCAGGCCAAACATTTGCTACTAACTGTCAGTGTCTTTCTGATGCAGCTGGAGGGACAGGGGAGAGAGGGGGAGGGAGGAAAAAGGGGAAGAGAGAGAGAGAGAGAGAGAGAAAGGAGAAAGAAAGAGCAATGTCCTTTGAGCAAGACTTTCTGCAGCTGTTGTGTACATTAATCCAGGGAGCAGATCTCCCAACACTAAATATAGCAGGCATATCTTCTTACATGATAAAAAAATATAAAATGAAAGTCTTTCACTATGGAGTCATATTATTTCAGCTTTGATTTCCTATAAAAAGGAAATAGGCATTGCACACATATTCTCTATATAAACACCCTTATTTTAATAAATGAATGTGTGGAAAATTCCAATGATATACGCAGCATTTCATGACTTCCTTTGTTGAGATATTTTTCATTAGTACCAAAGTAGGCTCTGATCTTTGTGAATTTCATCAATCAGCTCCAAAATCTTAACATGTAGAGAATTTTATTTTTCATTTAATTTTGTTTCCCTTCATATATAATTAGAAAGTTATCCTAGGTTTTACTCTAAACAACAGTAATTAGGTCTCTGAAATACCCCTTTTCCATTGTCAGTGCCCTGTTATCAAAACACACTTGAGAACTAAAATATGAATATATTACCTTTTTTTTTTTAGTTGCCCCAGATGAGGATGTCCAACCCAGGCACTCCACTGTGATGATAATTATCCAAGGAGAACTTTTAGATGAATGCACAGGAGAAAAAGAAAATTCTTCACGCCCTTGGAAATAGAAAGTAGCTGTCCATAGAGAGTGAGGAGTTAACCTTAGTTTCAGTGAAGATGGCTGTAAGAAGCTGAACAACCTGTCACCACCGGAGCCAGAGCATTTGTCAGCTCACAGGTCCCAAGTTATTTTGAGCTGTATAAACCATGTGCCTGTCAAACATTCCACCTGATTGGACAGGAGAAAACTGAGCAAAGGGATTCCACAGCAGGACAGCACCTATGGGTGGTGGTGGGGACACTCAATTTTTCTACCTATAGAATTTCTCTTATAGCTAGAGACCCAATGTTTATTGGTTTATGTTTGAAATTAATACTGAATTTACCGCACCACATTCCATCTGTCAAAAAATTGCATTTTAAAACATATCAGCATTTTTAATTTTTAAGGGCCTTATTTTAATTAATGGGAAATTTACTCTCATTTAACCACTGATATATTTTAGGAAATTAGGCTATGAAAATGAATGAACCAATATGAAACTGAGAGTTTTTGAATGGCTTGTCGAAAGGCTAAGCAAAACCGGAGAAAATAATTAATGTTAAAAGTTGTTAATTAGAGATCACAGAAAAGATATAGAGGAAAAAAACCATCAGCTTTAGAATAAACCCAGTAACAAATTAATTTAAATACACTTCTTCAGGAAAAAACTAATCATATACTACTTAAAGGTCAAAACTACTATTTAATATAATATACTACAACTCCTATTCATGTGTTAGTACCTGTAATATCTTTTTCATGTATTATTCTATGCCAGATGTCTTCTTTCATAAACACTACCGATCAATTAAGAAGAATTCTTAACCAAACCAACATCTGCTCAAAAACCTATTTTGTCAAATTAAGGTTCTTTGATATTAATTTCACACATTTTCAGAATATGAATTTGAAAAGAAAAGGTTAACTCTATGGCTTAGTACAGACAAGGAGTGAAATAGCATCATCAATCTTGGTAGAAGCCTGTGTTTTGAAAATTCAGAAAAATGCCATTGGTTATTTTTTTAAAAGACTCATTCCTAGATTTAGATAGCATGAAATACATTGATTTAAATCTAGCTTCTTAATTACACAACTTCTTGTAGGATTCTTTCCATTCATTCATTCATTCATTCAACAAATATTCAATGTCTACCATGTACCGGGTAGTGCTTATAAACCAGTGCATAAAATATACCAAAATTGCTGACATCATGGAATTTACTAGAGAGCTTTTTATCCTATTTGGTCATCTTGAGGCTCCTTGTAGGATAGTGAATAGAGATATTAATTTTTTTGTTTATTGTGCTCACATCAGAGGTTTCACACCACCTTATATTATGAAGCTTTTCATTTATACTGTACAATGAAAAAAAAATCGAAAACTTTTAAACAATCCAGGTCAAAAAAAAAAAAAACCTGAGAGGGAAAAGGGTAAAAGACGAACTGATTTATATGAACAGATTATTTTTATTACCACAGTAATCCAGATCTTCAATGTACAAGTTCACATGCTCTCTTACCTAATCCCATGCTGATGATAACCTCAAGACTTCATTGTGTTTTTGCATTTTTAAATTATGTAAATGTTCCAAAAATTTTTTCATATTTAAAGAGAGGATCTCCCAGTATCTCACTCAGATCTTGAAGCATAATTCATGTAAGTGCTACCAGGTCTTCGTTAGGGACATGGGAAAGTGGACCTCTATTCCATGTAGGAAACAGATGTGCTACAATTTGATTTTCCAAAGGAAAATGCTTACAAAACTGTAAGTGAACACATTTCCACTTCCCTGCAAGTTCTGCCATGATAAGCCTGGTACCCTACCTTCCTCCAGTATAGAATTTTGAGGTGGGAGGAGTCCCATACTAAAAGATAAAATAGAGTTTGTTGGGCAGTGGAATTAGTTATCAATAGGAATAATTAAAATAAGTTTAAAATGCATAAAAGAGTTATAGAAGAAAGAGCCAAAGAATTTCTGAATAGCAGTTAGCTTTCTCTTCTATATTTACCTTAACATTTTGTACATAGTATACAAATATTTTGAGCCCTTGGAAAAAAAAGGTGGATATAAATATTTTAATTAAATAATACTCAGGAACTGTGGACACCTTGTTTATAATACATCAAACTTGTATTCTAGATTTAAAAAATTAGTCTCTGTTCCCAAGTAATGCAGCTCCTATCCTGTGCACCATCAGTACTAATCTGGTATACAAACTAGTGGGTTTCTATACCAGAAAACTAGTAGTTCAGATTTTAGCAGAGTTCATTGGAACAAAGAATAATTTTTAAAACTTAAAAAAAATCTAACATAGTTAAAAACAAATTTCATAAGTGACAAACAAAATGTTACATGTCCTAAGCCTTTCCCATAAAGTTGAGTGGCCCATCTAACACATGTGTTTATTGTGGTTTAAACATGATCCTGTGCTTGCCTTCAGCTGTTACCTTAATTCACTCACTCAGCTACAGAAACAATTTACTCACGTTGGGATGATCCACAGGAATGCCAAGGAATCTGGAAGATCTCTGAGAGAGGAAGTCTTCACTTGGAAAATAAGCACGCGAGAATTTCTGTGCCAGTGGATTCATATAAAATTTTCATATTTGCCATTTTTCTGTATAGCTATAGATTCTAACTCTTTAAAAGAACTAACTCACATATACCAAAGTTTCAATATGTTTTGTTTAAAGATTGTAGATTTATATCAAGGTACCACTCTTCCAGTATCGGATGAAAAAAAAAAAAAACCCCTCCATGTCTTATTTTAAAGAATAGAAGCATGTATATATATTTTAATCTTTGTTAAGGATAAAAATACACCGGAGACATGATTTTACCATCTAAAATGATGTATGTATGGTAGATTTTAAAGGATCTTATAGAAACCCCATGATACAATGTAATCGAGATATACAATTAATTCCTAAAGAAATTTCTTTTTCATCTAAGTGGAATTGACAACACTATCTAAAACTAAAACTAAAAACATTTTAAAAGCCCTGGCTGGTGTGGGTCAGTGGATTGAGTGACGGCCTGTGAAGCAAAGGGTTGCTGGTTCGATTCCCAATCAGGGCACAAGCCTGGGTTGCGGGCCAGGTCCACAGTGCAGAGGTGCATGAGAGGCAACCACACATTGATGTTTCTCTCCCACTCTTTCTACTTTCCTGTCCTCTTTCTAAAAATAAATAAATAAAATATTTAAAAAAGATTTTAAAAAGATGAGTTCAAAACCTATTTAGTTTTAAAATATAAGAACAGTTTTTAAAACTATAAACAGAATACCTATTTTTAACATTATATTGAAAAATAAACTTTGGGCTACCTGTCTCAGAAGAAGCACTATTCCTATATCAATCAACGAAGATCATTCAAATTCCAAATCTCACTGCCCAACTTGTGTCAACCACAAAAGTAGCATGAAGAAATGTGATACTGCCCCGCCAGAGTAATGAAGGGTATTTACAGGGTTCCGTGGCAGATCCAGGGACAGTCATTTAGAACAGATTGCTCTTTCAGATCAACTTTAATAACTCAGTCTGCACACTGTTCTTAGACTGGAGGGGTGGTGGGGGTAGATAATGACTAAGAAAGCAGAATTTCTGGATCTCTCCTTAGGCTAGATGAAAATGATAGTAATGATATGATTTAAAAAATAAAACATAAGGAATGCACAAAATATCCATGTATAGGATGCAAATGACATGTGTAAATACCTTTATTTGATACAAAACTGAGAATATAGTAAATATATATATATATATATTTAATCTTTACCTGAGGATATGTTTATTGTTTTTAGAGTGAGAGGAAGGGAGAGAGCGAGACAGAGAAACATGGATGTCCCTCACATGCCCCCACCAGGAATCCAGCTGCAACCTTTTTGGAATAGGGAACAACACTCCAACCAAATGAACGACCTGGCCAGGGCTGGTAAATATATTTATTGAAGTACCTATGAAACACAACCAATTATTTTAATATTAATGAGATGAAATCTTTACTATGTGGTTTCTATGAAAACCCAATAAGGTTTCCTTTACTTGTGTTTTTGATATGTATCATATATCAAAGTTGACACTTTGTAGAAAGTATTATTTCCAAGGAGAAAATATGTTCCTGGAGTTTTCTAAAAGAGCATCCTGTGATTACCATTAAGTCATTGAAGAAATCCAAAACAGTTAATACCAAGTATGTACTTCTGAAGGTGTACAATTGATTCCTCCTTTTCACCACATTAATAAATGGTTATATTAACACATATGAATATATCTATCATCTAGGTAAAAATAAGGTAACATTCCTTAGCCGTGTGGTAGGCACTATGCTAAGCACTTTATGGACATTGTGCTTTATTTTAGGTATTCCTTCAACAATCTATGAAGTAGGTAACGTTTTAATTCTCATTTTACGAATGAGAACTGGGGCTTAGAAAGAGGCTAAAAATTTGCCCAAGGTCACACAACAACCAAGTGACTGAGCCAGGATTAAATCCAAGGCTAACTCTAAATCTATGCTCATACCACTGCAAATATTTTAAATGTTCACATTTCTAAGGTACTTGTGAAAAAAAAAGGAAGGGTAAAAATGAACATAAAACACACTCTCACTTTTAGTATTTTATGTAGAATTTTCAGTTTATATTTTTTCTGACCAAAACCAACTTTGACATTCTTTTGTATGACTAAACAAACAAATAGAAAAGCAAATATAGAAGGAAAAATAAAACAAATGCTTTCAGATACCGTCTAGCTGCAACGTTTAACTGAGAACATGACTTGACGTGCATTAGGCATTAATGAGGAAAGGCAGGGCATTGGAAGGCAGTCTGATTGCTTTGACAGGCCTATTTTTTTTGTTTCATTATATGATTGTCATTTTGCAGAGACAATTAAGAGCTTTGCTCTTTTGAAAGTAAATTTAAATCTTTGGATATTATTTCTCAGCACATCAACACAGGTCAGTGAAGTTTTTTGCAAGTCAGGGGTAGAAAAATTAACAGTTGGAATACTCTCTCTTCATAACCTTAGCACTATATATCTTAAATGCCAGTATGCCAGCCTCTGGGTGATTCCACTCAGATTCTATTTTTGGGCAGCAGTGACATCTCAGAAAGTTGAAAACAAAGTTCTGTGTTCTTATGCATGACCCAAATAATCACACTAACACTAATGATGTGAAGGAAGGGAAATGGGAATTAACATTTCTTCCATGTGTACTCTAAGCTGGGAGCAATCTCAGTTATTTCTTATTCACTACACATAGCAATTCTGGAAGGTATTGTTTTCTGCATATTACAAGAAGGAAACTGAGGTTTAAAGAAATTTAGCTTTCCCAAAGTTACTCAACCAGTTTGCTGCACACGTTGGTAAATTCAAACCTAGGCCTTTTAGTTTAAAACATATTCTCTTTTCATTGTCCTCTCCTGTCGTCTTGGAAGAATAATGATGAGTTAGTACAAAAATAAAAAAATTGCCCAAAGGAAGAAATTTACCATTACTTTCATATGTATTGATGGGCAAAGGGTTATTAAAGCTATTAATTGGATTTTATGGACTTGGTGTTCATTTAAACAGAAACCAGAAGAGAACTGAAAAATAGCATATGACTAAGTGTAGGGCTATTTTCACAATGAAGACTCAGTAAAATTGGTTACTGAAATAGCAAGAGCTGATACACATTTCTGAGAAGTTGTCATCTTATTACATGAAATCTATCATGAAATTAGTTAATGTTGAATGAGAGCAACTTGTTGCCAAGGAGAGAAGAGCATAGAGGAAGAGGATGGAGAATTTAAACCACAGAAAGTTCAAAAGAAATTTTTATTTTATATACCTAGTCGAGTTCACGTTTTTATTGGCATATGGATCTATCCATTTGGTGTTTACTTGTTTTAGCAAACTTCCTATCAAATAAAGGCATCATACTTTAATGTAGAAAGGACTGGACACCCTTTTCTTATTTTGTCTTTTCATTCATTCTGCTTATCACCTAATTGTTCTTTATTCTAAAATGAGAATGGATTAGTTAAAACCTAGTCCAAACAAAGTCTCTCGTTAATATCTTAGCTATCCTCTCCTTTTATCGGCTAACCTAGATAATGAGCTTTAACTAAAACTGTGGGTGATAATGTCAATAAAAAGAATTAATAAACAGAAAATGTCACAGAGAGGTTAAACACAAAAAGTTACTACTGTGTAAACTGAGCTAGAGATAAATCTTGTTTGTCCACTGGCCTGACAATATTATGCAAATTTTAACCAAGAATAAGAAAAGCCTTGGTAATAATCAGAAATGTGATAATCCTGAACCTATAAAATATAAACAACTTTTCCAGTCTTCTGCACAAATTCTTGTCTCCAGCCAAAAAATTATAGCAATGTTTCATTGCCTCCTTTTACTTTCTTGCCTTTGTTCAGTTTCTTCCAATTTCTATGTAATTAAAATACTAGTGATTGCAACATTTCTTATATTGCTGAATTAAATTAATTTTTCTTTTATGTATTTTATGTTTTATCTGTTCAACTAGATCAACTCCTTGAGACAGAGCCATTAAACAATTCTCTACAGGCTACCCAGTTCTAAATTTAAGGCACGGCACAAAATAGGCACTTAATGTTTGTCCATGGTGTGCCACAAAAAATGATACATTAATTGTTGAGTTCTAAGTTATTTACTAAATTCAACAAATATTTACTGAATACTTATTTTGTGCCAGGAAAGAGAAATGACCTAAACTCTCATCAACATTAACTGATTTAATTATAATCAATGGTTTTGATATTAGTTTAACACAGAAATACTATTAAAAATCAATTCCCATGAAGAAGGGAGCTAAAAATGATTAGGGATATTCCTTGTGCACCAGTCACTGACTAAAGAACTACAGAGCATATATACTTTGGCTCCGTGGATGTTCACAGTTCCTGAGATAATTGATATGGGCACCCTTACTTTTGGAAAAGGCTTGGGGCTGTTTATAGCACCCACCTTACCCAGGAGTTCTTCCATAGGTGCTCCAGAAGAGGCATCTTCCTGAACTAGCTTACTATCATTTTTTATGACCACCTTTGTACAATCTTTGTTTTATATCAGGCCCTTGATTTCTGTCCACCCCATAAAATCAGACTCTTTTTACTTGCATAGACTGCTTATCTTGAATTTTGGCTTCAAGACTCTACTGCCCACAGCTGAGGGGCAGTTCAGTCCACTCTCATGCCCTAGCTTTGAGGATACCAGTTCAAGTCACAGATAGAGTTCTGTTTTCCTAGAAATAAAGAGTATGCTTAAAACACATGATATTTTCCCATTTAAATCAAGATTTCAACTACTTGTGACTGACTCCAAATTAGACTTCTTGAAAGGAAGATAAGCCAGAATGAGTTACTTAGCTCCCTGAGTGACCTTAACTGACCCAGCCCAGTGTCCACACCAACCAAGCTGTTGTCCATATTTAATGTATAATTTAATTTAAACAACAACCCAGGAAGTATGGGTCATTATCTCCATAAAAGCCATTGTAAAATCAAGACATTTAAGTACCTTAAGCTAAGAATAATGATGCATCTAAATAAAATTTAAGAAAGATATGTTATCTCTTTCGGAAAAAATAAACTAGTACAGGCAGATGAACAGTTTTAAAGTTGAGACATTGATGTGTGCCCTGTTTGGTTTAAGCACAGAATTTATATATATGTATATATCTTTGTGCGTGTGTGTGTGTGTGTGCACGTGTGTATCAATGACATAGTAGATGGTAAAAGAAGAAATCAAATAGATGCCTATAATTAGGCAGAGAGTAAGTATTTAGAGCTGATTCCAACTTTACCACTTATTATTTCAGAAGTAGGCAAGTTATTTAATTTGTTTGTGCCTCAGTTTTTTCATCTTTAAAAAATGGGGAAAATAATAGTACTTAACTTTTAGGATTGCTGAGAGAATCAAGTTAATACTCTTAGAACAATATTTGGCTCCTAAGAAATGGACAATTATTGTTAGCCACCATTATTACCGTTATTATTATTTAAAAAGGTATTATTTTAAGTGAACATCTTTTAACCTGGTCTTGTGAAGTCACGTGGAACAAAGTATATACAGTTGTGCTGAGCTGTAAACTCTAAGGAAAGGCCAAAGGCTGAATGGGCCATCTAGACTGATGACTCAGACGCAGCAGCAGTTCAGGTTTCCAGAGTGATTAAGTCAGTCCTTGGCTTCTAGCCTGACGCTGACAACAAGAATGCCAATTAGTGCCAAGAGTAATGAGTTTTTGTAACATGGGTGCTATTCATTAGAGATTGAAATCAGATCACTTACATCTTGTATAGAACATTAATAGTAATCAACCAAGTTCAGATTCAAACCAATGACAAAGAGGTAAAATATTTCATATCTGTTACCATGCTCCTGAACCATCTGCTTCTGAATTCTAAATTCTCAACTTATCCACTGCCAAGGGGCTAAACATAGCTAAAGGATTTAAATTATAATTTGATCTGACAACCACGTATCAAACAAGCCTTCTTTAGCCAAATAAGTAGAGTGGCGACAAATATCACAGCAGTATATCCACTCTATGGTATGGGCTTTATGACAAGAAAATGACAATTGAGGGTATTGGTAAACATTTTACTTCTCATCTGACCTAAGAAAGGATGTCAGCCTAAGATTGGTATAAAACTTAGGTAAAAAGAACTATTGCAAGGTTAAGAGATTTAGAGGAGATATCTAAGGAAATGAAGAATATCTTAGTCTTTTCATGACCCTGAATTGTTTAATAAATAAATGCTCAATACATATAAACACCATGTGGAATAAGATAAAGCAGATTTAGGTCTGCTAAATAAATGCTGCTAATGATTATGATGATCTGAGGTAGATGTCAAACACAAAGAATAGTGATGTTTTAAATACTATTATTTAAACTCCCAGGTATTAACACTGTAATTAAAAGTGTTTTACTGTTCTTTATTAGCAATTTTTAATGAGTCTTTTCAGCAGGTATGCTTTAATACTCATGTTTTATATATGAGGAAACTGACATACATGAAGAATAATTGAAGTTACACAACTCAATAGAGCAAGTCCTTGAATAACGTCATTTCATTCAAAGTCATTTCCTTGCTTCCATATAATGTTGATAAGAAAAAAATAATTGATTCTCAGAGAAAGGGCCGCTGTGTAAATTTGGCACAATTCTCCAATGTTTGCATATGTTTTCCCTCAGGACTCTGGTTTCCTCCTACATCCCAAAGATGTGCACATGAGGTCAGCACATGATGTCAGCTGGCATGTCAAAATGTCCCAGTCTGAGTGAGTGCGCATGTGGGTATGATGCTCCCTGTGATGGAAAGGTGTCCTGTCCAGGGTGGGTTTCCACCTTGCAGTGCCCTGAGCTGAAGCTCTGACCACCTGCCAGCCTGAACTGGAATAAGAGGGTTGGACAATTATCTTTTTTGTTTTTATTAATCTTTCCTAAATGCATGCATAGCTTGCATTTATTTCAAAGTTTTGGTTCTTTATTTAGAAGCTTGGTGAAGTTTTTGTGACCAGAAATATGCCGTAAGAACCTAACTCACTCTTACTTATATCGCTTAGCCTATGGTAAAATTAGTTATGTTTTAAGTCATTTTGCTTAAAGTTGCAGTTTCCAAGAACCTATTCATGAAGTTAAGTGAGGATTTACTATACTAGAGAAAAATATTTGAGTACTGTTTGCATAGATTACTGTTTTCTTTATCTTCAAGTTTTTGTGAACTTTGTGTCCATATACATAAGATGATATGATTTAGGAATTATTAGAAATATTTGTTAATTTTTATGCATTATCTTTTGCCCATCTCTGAATAAAATTCATACCAAAAAAGTGAAACACTGCAGCATAATTTGGTTCTACTTGGACTTTGTGAGTAAAGGTCCTAGTGAAAAATGTATTTCAAAATCTAATCTCCAGGTAACCTACTTGTTTTTTAAAAAGTTATTTTTAATTGTGGTATAGTATACATAAAATAAAATGGACCATTTTAACCATTTTAAAAGGTGGCAATAAGTATATTTTATGTTGTGCAACAATCACCACCTTCTATTTCCAGACTTCTTTATCTTGCAAAGCTGAAACTTTTACCTATTAAACAATAACTTTCTACTTCCCTCTACCCCCATATCCTGGCAACAACCATTCTACTTTCTGTCCCTATGAAGAGGACTACTTATAGTTCCAGGTGACCTATTTATGAACATTCACAAATGTCTTGTGTTTTAAAGAAAGTGTAAGGGAAAAACAACTTAAATTGTTCATTTCTGGTTAGTGTCTGAAGTAAGAATCAGTAAGGGTTCTCTCCTGAGGATTCACATTAGGCTGGTTCTAGGTACTCTGATTTAGTAGAGCTATGAAATGGTTAGTACTTCAGATGGGAGGCAAGGGCTGCCAGTCTGCATTGTGATTTAGGATTGGCTCTCCTGCCTTGCCAATGCCCAGGATACTTCTACAAACTGTGGCAAGAAAGAGTTATTCACATGTATTGCCTTTCATGTTTCACATCTTCACGTCTTACATCTTTATACAGTTTCAGCCACCTATTCTTTTTTCTTTGAAAGTTCTAAAGAACAAGACTCAGTAAGAATATTTCAGGGCAGCATAATTCTTATCATGGGGACATTTTATTTGTAATAACATCCTTCTGGCTATATTTTTACAGCATGGTTTTGTCAAGAGTTCTAAGCCATTTTATGACACTCAAGAGCAAATACAGTGAACCCTAAAGGCCAAAATTACTGGTTCCTAATTTTTTCAAGTACAAGGGTGCCTTTCCAACATTAAAAAATGTTGTGGATCTTCTAAGTTCTAAGTGATGATAAATACAGTTTTTATCCATTGATTTAGAAAACACATAAACAACTATTAATTTAATACATATTTCCAACAAAATTATGTTCATTAATTGTAACACTTTCTAAAAAAATAACATGTCTATAGTATTCTGTTTCCAGACAATGCTTGATGCATAATCGTGGACTATTTACAATTGCCTCATGACCCTGACAAGGGTCTTGCTCACAAGAGAGAAATTATTGCCCTGATTGGGTGGCTCAGTTGATTGGAGTATCATCTGATTTTTGCTTAGGGTACATATCTAGGTTGCAGGTTCCATCCTCAGTCAGGGCACATATGGTAAGCAAATGATTGATGTTTCTCTCTCTGTCAATCTCTTCCCCTTACTCTCTCTCTAAAATCAATAAATGTGTCTTGGAGTGAGAATAAAAAAAAGAGAGAAATTATTAATTGAAGGAAAAAAAGACACTTCCAGCCTCCATATGCTTCAGTTAACTATGTTTTCAGTTACTGAAAAGTGAAGAAATTTTTTTTTTGCAGGAGATTGCAATTAGTATAAAAATATATTACATATTTAAAAATCTAAATGTGATATATAAAACAAAATACTTTTAAAAGCAATGTATAAATATGAAAGAATTTCATATTATAGGAAAAACATGGAGAACCTTGAATACTACTGATTAAAATAGAAAATTAACATAAAATGACTACGGTAGGTAAATTTAGACATCTTAAGGAAAGAACTACATTTCAACTTAATTATGAGGATATTTATAAAGAACTATTTATAATAGAATAAAATTGGAAACAATATACTTTTTTTAACATGGAGCAATAATTATGATATATTAAATTTTAAAAAGCCTTCAAAACAGTATTTATGACCCTAATTATTTATTTACTTATTTTTATTTCTTAATTACAGTTGACCTAGACCCTATTTTATTTTTAAAAGTCTGGTGTACAATATCCCAAAATTTTAAATGCTTATATCAAGGTAATAAAATTATGAGAGTTTCTTACTTTTTTTCTTAACTGCACTTTTAAAAATAACTCCTAAAAATGGTATATTATATTTACATAGAGAAAAAATAGTAAATGTGTTCCTTCAAGCCAAAAAACCAAAAAACAAAAAACAAGAACAAATACCCCCCAAAGCCTCAAGTACACCAGAAGAAAAAGCAAAACAAAATTTGGCTGTTGCCTAAATGATGGTATCGGTCCATTTATCAATCAATTATATGTGTGTGTATATAAATATAAATTTGTGTGTCTATATTTCTACATCTACAGTATCTACATTAGAGGAAGTAATGAGAATGACACGTAGGAAAGAGAAATCAAAGAAGAAAGGATCAGCAATGCTCATTTAAGAGAGCCTTATCTGCTCTTGATGGTAGAGCTTGGAGCCCCGGTCAAATACAAACAAATGCCATGACCAATTACCTGCCTTGCTGCAATCAATGCTCATGCAGCAGCATTCTGATCTCAATTTAGTTTTTAATTTTTTAATTTTTTCCCTTTTATTGACTTTTCAATTTAGGTTGTGTTTTTTTTTTAAACAGATTGCCTTATAGAAAAAAATAATGTTGGTCAAAGAACATATTGTGTTTTGTTCTAAAGCTATCTGTCTCATTGTAAATTAACAAATTGGAATTCTGGCTGCTATATTATCTTGGGAACTTGGTTAATGTAAGTAATTTACTAAAGTACTGGATCACTGTAAGAATTTTTTAAAAACAGCTTGGTGGGTGTGTGTAGAGATCTCCTAGTCTTGTGGCAGCCAAAAGAGCCTTGTAGGCAGGTCCTATTCAACAGCATACAAGACATGGTGGGGGTTGTGACTATCAGTCATCCAGCCAGAGGGGAGAACCCACCAATGAATGAGCCAACAACAACAAAAACTGAATTACAATGTGTGTTCACATAAACTGCATACAGGGTATCCCTAGAGTATCCAGCTCAGTAGTTCCAGGAGACTGTACCACTGAACCCCAAAGAACTCTTACCACAGAGGGCCACCCAATGAAGACAGGTAGTCAAAGCAGATCAATCTAACATGCAGAAACAAACAAAAAGAGCCACCTGAAATGGGGAGACAAATAAACAACTTCCAATTGAAAGGAAAGGAGGAATCCCCAGAAAGAGGAAAGAGTTGCTAAATGAAATTGAGGCAATCAATTGATCAGATATAGAGTCCAAATTAATGGTTATAAGGATGCTAAAGGAACTCTGTGAGAACCGCAGGGAACTTAGTGGGAACTACATCAGCATGAAAAGGGACATAGAAACTATGAATAAGAACCAGAAGTAAATGAAGAATACAATATCTGAAATGAAGAATACACTAGAAGGAATTAAAAGCAGGCTAGATGAAGTGGATGATCGAATCAGTGAGTTGGAAGACAAAGTAGAAAAAAAAATGCAGTCAGAGCAACAAAACAAAAAAAGAATAAAAAGAATGAAGACAGTTTAAGGGAGCTGCAGGACAACATGAAAGATAGCAAAACTCGCATAACAGGTTTCCAGAAGGAGAAGAAAAGGAGCAAGGGATAAAAAACTTGCTTGAAAAAATAATGACAGAAAACTTCCTCAACTTGGTGAGGGGAAAAAGTCACGCAAGTCCAGGAGGCACAGAGGGTTCCATTCAAGATGAACCCAAAGAGGCCCACACCAAGACACATCATAATTAAAATGGCAAAATTTAAAAACAAAGAGAGACTCTTAAAGGCAGCAAGGTAGAAATAGCTAGTAACATATAAGATAGCTCTGATAATGCTATCAGCTGATTCCTCAATGGAAACACTACAAGCCAGAAGGAAATGGCATGCGATATTCCAAGCAATGAAAAGCAAAGACATGCAACCAAGAATACTCTACCCAGCAAGGCTCTCACTTAAAATGGAAGATGAAACAAGGAGCTTCCCAGACCTAAATAAATAAATAAATAAATAAATAAATAAATATCTGAAAGAATACATCTCCACCAAAGCAGCATTGCAAGATATGCTAAAGGGATTGCTTTAAGAAGATGAAAAAGAGACAGAGAGGAACACAGGTACAAAGGGAAAAAATGGCAAAGAATAAGTACCTATCAATAATAACCTTAAATGTAAATAGATTAAATACTCCAATCAAAGGACATAGGAGGTGGATTCCAGCCAGGATGGAGGCGTAGGTAGATAAATTTTGCCTCCACACACAACCAAAAGGACAACAACAAATTTAAAAACAAAAAATAACCAGAACTGCCAGAAAATCAAATGGTATGGAAGTCTGACAACGAAGGAGTTAAAGAAGAAACATTCATCCAGACCGATAGGAGGGGTACAGATGGGTAGCCAGGGCAGAGAGGACAAGTGTCAAGGTGGCGGCTGAAGGACCAGGCGGTCCCACATTTGTGTGTGGAGAAATTGGGAGGAACAGCTGGTGAGTGAGACAGGCCGTGCAATCCAGGGTTCCAGCACAGGAAAAGAAAGCCTCAAAACCTCTGGTGGTAAAAAACTGGGAATTGCAGTGGCAAGAGAAACTCCCAGCCTCACAGGAGAATCTATTGGAGAGACCCATAGGATTTGAGAACGTACACAAACCCACCCATCCAGGAATCAGCACCAGAAGGGCCCAATTTACTTGTGGGTAGCAGGGGAAGTGACTGAAAGCCCGCCAAGAGCCCAGCAAGCAGCATTGTTTCCTCTCATACCCTATCCTACACACAGTGTCACAATGCAGCAACCCGGATTGCCCCACTCTGGTGAATACCTAAGACTCCGCCCCTTCCAATGATTTCCAAGGGATGCCGAGACAAAGAAATATGGCCCAAATGTAAGAACAGATCAAAGCTCCAAAAATAGAACTAAGAGAGGAACAGATAGCCAACCTATCAGACGCATAGTTCAAAACACTGGTAATCTGGATGCTCACTGAATTGGTTGAGTATGTTTGCAAAATAGAGGAAAGCAAAGACTATTCAGCGTGAAATAAAGAAAAATATATAGGGAACCCACAGTAAAGAAAAGGAAACTGGGACTCAAATCAATGATTGGGAGTAGAAGGAAGAGATAAACATTCAACCAGAACAGAATGAAGAAACAGGAATTCAAAAAAGTGAGGAGAGGCTTAGGGACAACTCTAAACATTCCAACATCTGAATCATACGGGTGCCAGAAGGAGAAGAGGAAGACTGAAAAATTGAAAACTTATTTTAAAAAGTAATGAAGGAGAACTTCCCCAATCTGGTGAAGGAAATAGACTTCCAGGAGATCCAGGAGCTCAGAGAGTCCCAAAGAAGCTGGACCCAAGGAAGCACACACCAAGGTACATCACAATTAAGTTACCCAATATTAAAGATAAGGAGAAAAATTTAAACGCAGCAAGAGAAAAGGAGACAGTTACCTACAAACGAGTTCCCATAAGATTATGAGCTAATTTCTCCAAAGAAACCTTGCAGGCAAGAAGGGGCTGGCAAGAAATATTCAAAGTCATGAAAGACAAGGACCTACATCCAAGATTACTCTATCCAGAAAAGCTATCATTTAGAATGGAAGGGCAGATAAAGTGCTTCTCAGATAAGGTCAAGTTAAAGGAGTTCATTATCACCAAGCCTTTATTAATAAGAAATGTTAAAGAGATTTATCTAAGAAAAAGAAAATAAAAAACTATGAACAATAAAAACAGAGGGGAGGGTGATGGGGAAAAGGTACACGGAATAAACAGCATAAACAGTAGGTACTAAATAGGTAGGGGGAGGTTAAGAATAGTATAAGAAATGGAGAGGCTATAGAACTTATATGTATGACCCATGGACAGGAACTAAGGGGGAGGGTGGGGTGGTGTAGGGTGGAAGGGAATAAAGGAGGCAAAATGGGACAACTGTAATAGCATAATCAATAAAACATATTTTAAAAAAAGACATAGGAGGTGAAAGAATAAGAAGACATGACTTGTGTGGGTGCTGTCTACAAGGCATCCACCTCCAAACAAAAGAACTACACAGGCTGAAAGTGAAGGTATGGAAAAAAAAATATTTCAAGCAAATGGACATGAAAAAAAAGCTAGGGCAGCAGTACTTACATCAGACAAAATAGACTTCAAAACAAAGGGCCATAACAAGTGACAAAGAAGGTCACTGCATAATACTTAAGGAAGAAGGCCAACAAGAGGCTATAACCCTTGTAAACATATATGCACCCAAGATAGGAGCACCTAAATATATCAGGAAAATCTTGGAGGACTTTAAGAAGGAGCTTGACAGCAACCCAGTCATCACAGGGGATTTTAACACCCCACTGTCAACAATGGATAGATTGTCCAAAAAAAAAAAAAAATCAACAAGGATATTGTGACATTGAACAACACTCTAGATCAAATGGATTTAATTAATATCTATAGAGCATTTCACCCCAAAGAAGCAAAATATACATTTTTTTTCAAGTGCACATGGATCATTTTCAAGGACAGATCAAATGGTAGGACACAAAACAAGCCTCAACCAATTCAAGAAAATTGAAACCATATCAAGCATTTTCTCAGATCGCAAGGGCTTGAAACTAGAAACTTACCTCATGGAAAAAAATGCAAAAACATTAAAAAACATGGAGACTGAAAAATACGTTATTAAATAAGAATGAGTTAACAATGAGATCAAGGAAAAAATCAAGAAGTACCTGGAAACAAATGAAAATGAACACACAACAACTCAAAATCTATGGGACACAGAGAAGGCAGTCCTGAGAGGAAAATTCATAGCAATATGGGCTCACCTAAAGAAGACAGAAAAATCGCAAGTGAACAAGCTAACCTTATATCTGAAAGAACGTGAGGAACGACAACAAAGAAAGCTCAGAGCGAGTGGAATGAAGGAGTTAATGAAGGTCAGAGCAGAATTAAATGACAAAGGATCAATGATTCCAGGAGCAAGTTCTTTGGAAACATAAACAAAATTGACAAACCTTTAACCAGACTAATCAAGAAAAAGAGAGAGAGGACTCAAATAAATGAAATCAGGAACAAAAGAGGAAAAGTAACAACTGATACCACAGAAATACAGAGGATTTTAAGAAATTACTCTGAACAACTATATGCTAAGAAATTGGAAAACCTAGGAGAAATGGATAAATTTCTAGAAACATACAATCTTCCAAAACTGAATCAAGAAGAAGCAGAAAGCCCAAATAGACTGGTAACTAGAGAAATTGAAGCAGTAATCAAAAAACTCCTAGCACACAAAAGCCCTGGACTGGATGGCTTCACAGGCAAATTTTCCCAAATCTTTAAAGAAGAGCTAACTCCTATTCTTCTCAAACTATTCCAAAAAATTCAAGAAGAGGGAAGATTCCCCAACTTTTTTTACAAGGCTAGTATTATCATAATTCTAAAACCAGAAAAAGACTCAACAAAGAAAGAAAATTACAGGCCAGTATCTCTGATGAGCATAGATGCTAAAATCCTCAACAAAATATTGGCGATCCACATCCAGCAATACGTTAAAAAGATCATACACCGTGACCAAGTGGGATTCATCCCAGGGATGCAAGGATGGTACAATATTTGCAAATCAATAAACATAATATACCATGTAAACAAAATGAAAGACAAAAACCACACGATCATATCAATAGATGTTGAAAAAACATTTGATAAAATCCAGCACCGATTTATGCTACAAACACTCAGCAAAGTGGCAGTAGTGGGGGTATACCTCAACATAATAAAGGCCATATACAAGAAACTCATTGCCAACATCATACTCAAAGGGCAAAAACTAAAAGCTTTTCCCTTGAGATCAGGAACAAGACAAGTGTGTCCACTTTCACCACTTTAATTCAACATAGTACTGGAAGTTCTAGCCACATCAATCAGACAAGAAAAAGAAACAAAAGGCATCCACACTGGGAAGGGGGAAGTAAAACTTTCATTATTTGCAGATGACATGATAGTGTACGTAGAAAACTCTATAGTCTGCACCAAAAAGCTACTCGACCTAATAAGTGAATTTCGCAAAGTGGAGGGATACAGAGTCAATACTCAGAAATCAATGGCATTTTTGTATACCAACAATGAACCATCAAAAAGAGAAACAGAAAAAAATCCCATTTACTATAACAAGAAAAATAAAGTACCTAAGAATAAATTTAACCAAGGAAATAAAAGACCAGTATTTGGAAAACTATAGAACACTGAAGAAAGAAACTGGAGAAGATACAAATAAATGGAAGCATATACCCTGTTCATAGATGGGAATAATTAACATCATTAAAATGTCCATACTACCCAAAGCAATCTATAGATTCAATGCAATCCTTATTAAAATACCAATGACATATTTCAATGATCTAGAACAAAAACTCCAAAAATTTATATGGAACCAAAAAAAGACCCCAAATAGTCTCAGCATTCTCAAGAAAGAAGAATAAAGTTGGAGGGATCACAATACTTGATATAAAATTATACTACAAAGCAGCTATAATCAAAAGAGCCTGGTACTAGCATAAGAACAGACACATAGATCAATAGAAGAGAATAGATTGCCCAGAAATAAACCCATGTCTCTACAGTCAATTAATATTTGACAAAGGGTGTGTGAGCATACAATGGAGTAAAAATAGTCTCTTCAATAAATGGTGTTGGGAGAACTGTACTGGTACATGCAAAAAAATGAAACTAGACCATCAACTTACACCATACACCAGAATAAACTCAAAATGGATAAAAGACTTAAATATAAGTTGTGATACCATAAAAGTCATAGTGGAAAAAATAGGCAGTAAAATTTCAGATATTCCATGTAGCAATATTTTTGCCAATATATCTACTGGGGCAAGGGAAATAAAGGAAAAAATAAACAAATGGGACATATCAAATTAAAAAGTGTCTGTGTGGCTAAAGAAACCATCACCAAAATGCAATGGGAATCGACCATAAGGGAGAACAGATTTGCCAATGATATGTTGGACAAGGGTTCAATCTCCAAATTATATAAAGAATTCATATAACTCAATGCCAGGAAGACAAACAACCCAATTAAAAAAATGGGCCAAGGACTTGAATAGACACTTCTCCAAGGAGGACATACAGATCGTACACAGACATATGAAAAGCTGCTCAACATCACTAGCCATCAGAGAGATGCAAATTAAAATCACAATGAGATATCACCTCACACCTGTCAGAATGGCTATCATTAATAAATCAACAAACAACAACTGCTGGTGAGTACATCGAGAAAAGGGAACCCTAGTACACTGTTGGTGGGAATGCAGACTGGTGCAGCCATTGTGGAAAACAATATGGAATTTCCTCAAAAAGTAAGAATGGAACTGCCTTTTGACCCAGTGATTCTGCTGCTAGGGATATACTCTTAGTATCCTGAAACACCAATTCAAAAGAACTTATGCACCCTTATGTTCATAGCAGCATTATTTACAATAGTCAAGTGCTGGAACCAGCCTAAGTGCCCATCAGTAGATGGGTGGATCAAAAAACTGTGGTATTTACACAATGGAATACTACACAGCAGAAAGATAGAAGGAACTCCTACTCTTCATGACAGCACGGGTGTAACTAGAGACTATTATGCTAAGTTAAATAAGCCAGTCAGTGAAGACAAATACCATATGATCTCACTTATAAGAGGAAGATAATGAAAAAAACAAACAAACTATCGAGCAAAATAGAACCAGAGGCATGGAACCATGGAATAGACTGGCGGCAGCCAGAGGAGAGAGGAGAGGGGGATAGCGGTGGAAAGAAGGGGAAGCAATTAGTCAAAAAACATGCATAAATGACCCATGGACATGGACCACAGTGTGGGGATTGACTGACTGTAGGAGCAGGGGTGGGCAGGGTGGAGGAGGGCAAAGGGGGAAACTGTAATAGTATAACAATTGAAAAAGAATTATTAAAAAACAAATTAGATTTCTGAGCTTGGACAGCTGAGGACCAAATGATGGAACCTTGTGATTTCATTAAGGTAATTACAAGCTGCAAAATCTCAGGGCAGTCAACCATTGGACTTCCCTAAGGAGCAATCTTAGATTTCAATCTGACATTTACCATGAAATAAATATAAGGCAGGTGTGTTTTGGAGACTTTGTCATAAAAAACTTCCACACTATGAACAGTGGGGATGGATTTTAGCTATGATCCAGCATTTCTGGATCTGGAGTTGTAGATGAATTGAGGACCAGAGAGAGTAAGCCCATTATCGAAAATTGCAGTTGATATCAGCTCAAACTTGAAATTATGATTGGTGCTTCCTAGTCTAGCATATGAAACTGTTTTATACAGTCTTTATGAAATTGTGTCACAGGTGTATAATGTATATGTCCATGATTGAATTGCCTTTCTCTGTTTTAATAAGTATTTATTGAGTAACTAGTATGTTCAGAGTGCTCCACTAGGTTAAGATTTTCATCAAATCTGCCCTATATGTTTTATATGAGTAAATGTTTAACATTGGAAATAGAGTAGAAGAAAATGTGTCTATTTACTAAGAATCTAATACTTGGGAGGCACTGTTCTAGATGCGCTATATCTTACTTCATTTATGATTTACTAAAACATTAAGATATGTATCATTTAAGTTCTCCAATAATATCATAAGTGGATGTACTTCATCCCATCAGGTCATATTAAAGATTATCATTAAATAAAAATCATAAATACTGAAAAGCATTTATTAATCATATATTTTTATATAACACTGAAGTATCACTATAGCTGAAAAATTTTGGAGTAATGGGTTATAAATGGTCATTCAGAATGGAGACTGGAGGCAATGACAGTTTCCCTTTATAATGAGTCAACAATTAATACTCCCAACAGAAGAGTTTTTTCTTCTCTTTTGTTATGCACTTAAGCATTCCCTTAAAACAGAAAAAAAAGGAAGAAAAAAGAAAAAAAGCTCACAAAAGACCACATATTGTATGACTTCCTATATAGGAAGTCTCCAAATAGGAATAACTGCTAAATGATTTGGAGTTTTTTGGGTGACGAACGTTTCAAAATTAATTGTGGCAATTGTTAGGAAACTCTGTAAATATATTGAAAACCATTGAATTGTACACTTAAATATTGTGTAATATGTGACTATATCTCAGTAAAGCTATAATTTTTAAAAGTTCTGTTTTGCTAATTACACAATCCCTTCAGAGTAACGCTGCGAGACACCCTCTAATAGCACTAGAGGGTGTCTCTACTCATATTAATGATTATGATTTCAAAAGGCAATAGGTAATATAAAAAAAGATTCCGGTGTAGAACACAGGAACTTATAGAGACCATGGAGAGTGATAGAAAAACACTCCAACTGGGAATAACTCATGTGCATCATTAAGTAAATCACTGATCTAATTATATATGAAATAATAACATTGAGAAAATCCTGGCCCCTTCATGATTCTGTTGTCTGTCTTTGACCAGCTCAACCACTCTACTTCATTCATGAAAAAAGCACCCTGTTGCCTGTTTGTGTAATTTCTAATCTTTTCTTTTTGGCTCTGCAGTAACTTATACATTTTGAAATATTACTTGTAGGTACCCTTTCTTCATTCGTCTTCCACATGGTTTTATAAATTTTTTAGGACAGCCGCTCCCGCTGTACACTTGGAAAAAAAACAGTACCTACACACCCCAGAGAGCCCAATTCCACAAGGAGAAGGGGTCATTCGGATGAACACCTTGGGTGAGGACAGATATCAGAATACTTTTATTGTTCCCTTAAATATTAGATTCCTGGAGTCACCAGGAAATTTCCTAGTAAAATTTACTAGGCAATATTAAATCTTTCAATTGTCTGGACATCCCCTTAAGAAATCTCTTGCTTTGCCTCCCAGGGTGATTTCCCAGGGAAGGCCTTACCTGCAGTGGAGCTCCACAGGCTAAGGAGGGTTTCGCCGCGGGGCTCCCAGCCCCATACCTCATTTGTTGTGGGGAGGGAAGGCTGTCTGGCTCTCCCTTCCTGGGCTTGCCCATCCTGCTAATTTTAGGCTGCTTCCTCATGCGGCTGCCATGGGTATCAGTGCCTGTGGCTGCCCTCCGAGGAGCTATTTTCTCCTATGAGTCTCACTTGTTTGTTTCCAACTTCTCTCCTCGCTCTGCACACCACTCCCCACCTCTGTGGGGTTGAGCTATTTCACAGTAATAAACAAAATATCTTTCTTTCAGAATTATGCTAACTCTAATCTGAATTTATTTCTGAGTCCAAGGGACTAAGAGAAACTTTTTATATTAGATTTTAGTTGTACCTTTCAGTAGCCATATTTCCAAATCATGTGTATCTAACAACTATTTATAAGGCTTTTACTGTGGATCAGATGTTGCCTTAGTCACAAGGATACAATGATGAGCAAAGCAGATGTGTATTTCACTGATGTAATCTTGATAATAGGGATTTATCTAACTTCCAGTGTTAGGTGTTGCGTTCAGACCTGAGAATATAAAAATCAATAAGGAGAGCCCCTGTTGTCAAAGATATTTCAATATACATAGAGATTCAAAGAGGCAGGGCTTAAAAATTCCGGTTGATATTTAGTTTTGACATAATGGATTCAGTCATTCAGTTAATCAAAAAAAAAACACCTGATTATTTTATTATGATAGTATTTTGCTAGGCCTCACAGGGAACTTTTTAAAAAGTATAATACGGGTCCCTCCCTTAGAAAGATTATAATCTATACAAGGAACAAGTACTCAAGTGACAAATATTTAATGGATCTGTATTATACATTGTACATATTCACAGTCTTCTCCACTGAGGGCTTTGTAATTATCCTTTTTCCTAAAGGCATTGTTTTGAAAGATTTTGTACAAAAAACATTTTCTAACAATTTATTTTCCACATTTTATTACTCACAATATTACTAGAGCTTCTGACTAATATGAAACAATTTGTATTTGTTCATTCTTGGGGATACGACCCAAGTTCCTGACTGGAGCTAGCAGTCTAGTGATGGAGAAGAAAGGCAATTGATTATGTTGTAATGTGTCGTTTTACAACAACATTTGAAGCCACATTTTGGGGTAGGGATTCTGTCAACTGTCATAGACAGGGCAAGTCTTCATTAAGAAAGACTGTAAGAGCTGAGACTTGAAAATTGGTAATCTCACTAGGTTGAACAACAACATGAAAATGCAGAAGGAAGTGAGAGAATGTATTTCATAGCTTATAAAATAAAGATAAGGTGAGATTTGGAGGATGTGGCAAGAATGTGGTTGCAGAGGATGATAAAGACCTAATTATACAGAGGTACTGAATGCTTAGGTTATAAAGATGTATGACCAAATCTGCATTTTAGAAAGATCGTCCCAGTGTCTGTGTGGATGGACCAAAGAGCCAAGACTATAGTGAGTCCACAGCTGGTCAGAAGTCCAGGCTGGAACTGATGACAGTTGGAAATGAGGTAGTGGTAGCAATGATGAAGGTTTAAATAATTATGGCCAAAAGCAAAGAAATTGCCTTCATCATTTGTTATTTACATCAAACAAATTGCTTATTAACTTAAAGGATATGAATAGGCAAATGCAGCTCTGGCTGGTGTGGCTCAGTTGGTTGGAGGGTCATCCCATAAACCAGAGAGTTGTGGGTTTAATTCTTGGTCAGGGCACATACCTAGGTTCAGGTTCAATCCCCAGTCAGGGCATATATAAGAGGCAACCCACTGATGTTTCTTTCTCTCTCGCTCTCCCTTCCTCTCGCTCTCTAAAAGCAATGAAAAAATGCCCCTAAGTGAGGATTAAAAATTTTTTTTAAAATGCCATAGACAAGATACATGGGCTAAAAAGAATCTCAAAGATCTCCTTTATATCCCCTTGAGTATTTTTGCTATACTATGGAGCCAGAGGGATTAAAGAACCTGGAAAAGCCTTTCTAGGCAGCCAAAACACAGATAATGATTATTCATATAACAAGACACATCTGAATACATTCAATTTAAGATTTTTTTTTGGTGGTGGAAGTGTTAATTTTGCTTTGGTAATCATTTCATAATATATACATGTATTGAATCATTGCATTGTACACACTAAACTTATGCAATGTTATATATCAATGACATGTCCATAATGCTGGGGAAAAAAAGACCACACAAAATAAAGTGAGTACAGGCATACCTTGGATATATTGAAGGTTTGGTTCCAGACCACTGTAATAAAGCAAGTACTGCAATAAAGCAAGTTGTTATTTTTTTGCTAGTGGAGGGTCTTGCCTTCAGTTTGTAAAAAACACAACACCTGTGGAGAACAAAGCATGTGCAAAAAAAAGAGGTATGCCTGTAATTATAATTTCTGATGGTGTAGTATTTAAAAAAAGATGTTTTCTACACTAAGAACAATTCTAACACTTACTACACCGTATTTCTATTTTACTGTCAATACTACTAGAGCTTATGAATAAAAAGTTTGGAAAATGCTTTTTGGAAGTTAGCTTCCTTTTAAAGATTGAACAGATGAAGTTTGTTGTTTGTTGAAAGTCAACAGCTCAGAACACCTAAATTCACTTCTTAATATACTTAGTTTACAAAGAGTAATTATTCTCCTCTTCAAGAATTAAAACAACAGCTTGAACTATACGGCATTTTTCTTGGGCAAACATTTCTGTTATTTTAATATAGTTAAGTTGCATTTTGGTAATGTGGAGGTGACAACTATAATTTGTCTTCTAGGAACACTGTCCTTCCTAGTTACTACTTCTCAACAGTTCCTTCAAGCTATCACATCTTACATTGAGACTATAAGAATACATTTTTACACTCTAATGGAAAACTTATTCATAAAATGCTTGTTTTATTTATTTTTGGTTTCCAGGTATTTTGTAGTCCTCTGTGCTGCTTTCAAAATATTTTTAATGCTTAATTAAGAATGTGAAATGTTGTCAATTTCCCTTAAAAAAGTGGTAATTAAATAGCAAGGTTCTTTTATACCATTACTTTGAAAATTATTAATAAAGGATGAACATAATTATTCTGTGCCTAGTTTTTATTCAAGGAAATAGTAGTTAATTTGACAAAGATCCACGGTTACAATAAGTTTTAGTCCTGATCCCATTTAAAGTCAGTGAGACATGCTACCTAAATATATATATATATATATACACGTGTATATATATATACACACATATATGTATATATACACACATATATAAAAATATATACACACATATATGTATATAATATTGCCTTTTGACTTATGAAAGTTATGTGGGACCTGGCATAAGGAACAAAATAAAGAGAATTTCCCAGATTTCATTTCTGACAGCTAAATTAGAACTTTCCAACCTCAGGTATCTTTGTAAGACTCTTCAAAATTAGTAGCAACAAAATAGTTCAATTTGCTACCCAAAAGTTTGATTGTTAAACGCTATAGTTGAAATTCCTCCTATTTATTGCTAATTATTTCCTTTAAAAGAAAAGCACATAGACTTAAAAAAGATTCATATAAATATAGATCCCACACTTCATACTGTATTGCTTTGATGACGCTCTCATTATTAATTAGAACTTGTAGAATATTCCTCTTCTTACTGCTGTGGGATAAAATTATATTTAAAGCATAGTTTATGATACAGTTGAGTCTTTTGTTTTTAAAAACAATTTTTGTTTTTTACTGACACACACACACACATGAAACAGGGAATCCTGAGCATATTCTCTGTCCAGAAAGTATAGTGAGTGGAGTAACTGCACTGTAATTTCAAAGATATGAACACATCTCCACGTACTGGTCAAGGGACATATTACATGTGATTTTTCAGGCTTATGCCTGTTTCAATGCCCCCTGAATTTCCGATAATTAGGGGATAAAAAGCAAACACAAAGAAGTTATAAAGAGTTATAGAGAGCATTATAAAAATGTCTCAGATTTTTATAATATGAACCTTATTACTGTTTCACAAGGAGATGCTGAGGAGGAAATTGCAGCTAAAATGTAAATTTGGAGCAGGAAAGGTGGTTAGTACAATTGTGAGAATGAAAGTTGAGAAGGATTCTATAAGTATCTAGAATTATTATTCTTTATGTCACAGATTAAGGGGCATATATCATAACAGATAACATCAGGTCAGTAAACTACCAGGGACCCAGCATTCTTATCATTCTCTGGTTCCCTAGAAACCATTCATCACAACCCTGTTAACCCTATCCCCACAGTATGTTTTAAATTTTCTTCATTTCCATCACAATCACCTTCTCACCACTCCAAATTCTCATTTGGATTATTGCAAAAGCCTGCTAAATAATCTACATCTTCCATTTTGACCCTTCTGTAATTCGGCAATCCTATCCAGTTCAGCAGCAAATACAAGTAATTGTTGATCCTACTCCTGGCATAAAACCCTTCAATGGTATGTAGAATTAAAACTCCTTACTGTGCCTTACTGGATCTGGACTCTATCTGCCTATCCCCAAACTAGTTCCCCTGTGCTCAAACTATATTAATGTTCTTCCAGTTCCTGGAAATGCCAAGTTCTTTCTTCTTGCAAAGGCTTTGTTTTGCTCCCTCCACCTAGAATGTTTTCTCACCTCCCTCTTCACCGTGACTTATCCTTCCTTTTGTTCTCATTTTTTCAATGCCATTCTAAGTTATTGATTTAAGCCATCTCTTGCCATAAGCACAGAGATGGAAGATTAGTATACGCTTGTCATCATTTGATACTAGGAAAAAAGGTCAGCTTAAGGTCTCATACATTTCTGGCCAATGTGCAGACCAATGGTCCAAACCAGTACGGTGGTCCCCACTGAGTAACCATCCAGCTTTTCTTTATTCATCTTCATAGCCAGTTGGAAGTGGATTCACATGAGGTTATGGAAGAGAGTACGGTTACCATCTCCTCAGGGAAAAGGGCTTGGACCTGATGAGGAGATGGGGTGGAGGTAGGTGACAAACTCTTCTGCTCTCCGTGGTATTCTCAGTTTTAACAGCAACTCCTTTTCGAGGCCTTCACTGTCCATTCAATTTCAAGGACTTTCTCTATCATTCTCTATCTCTACCCCTTGTCTGTACCCTTAATATTTATTAAAATTTGATATACTTTTATTTCCCTGCCTAGTTTTTTCTTTTTTTCTAGAATTAGGAAGGCAGCACAGAGTAGGCACTCAGTAAAGACATAATGAAGAATCTTGTAAAAGATCTGCTTTGTATACACTTTAGGCTGAAGCCATGATGTTAGCTCAAAGGACAAAGAATGACTATGGGGCCTATGAGACAGGGGATGAAAAGAGCAGAACCCTTTAGTTCTTAGGGATTAACTGAGGGAGGGACCTAAGAAAGTGTGGCTGTGCAACTGCTTGATAAAATGCAGGCTCTAACCTCCAAGAGCAGGAGCAGGTAAGATGAGTAGAGGCTTTTCCAGTTGTCCAGTCAATGTGAAACCCATGATTTGTGGCAACTGGTGACAAATTATTTTGGACAATACCATTCTGTCCTCTCAAAGTTAACAATAAAAGGATTAACCTTGCCACTCATCCCATTTCCCTATTCTTTTAAATGTTTGCTATTAGAGGTAACATTACAGTAAAAATCTTTGTTCATACTTTTATTTTCCTGCCTGTTTTTCTCTCTTACTAGAATCGGGAGAGTGGCACATAATAAGTGTTCAATAAGTATTTTTTAAACACATCTTGTATTTCCTGAGGACAGAGTCCAAGAAGTGATACAATACAGATAATTCAGTACAATATCTCACAATAAATGTCGTTATTATTATGAACCATTAAGTGAAATTTACTGCCTCCTGAAATGTATTGCCAAATATATTTATTAAAAGATTGTGATCATTTACAATGCTGCCAGCACCATTAAGAATTCAATAAATAATTTTTGAGCACATGCTGTAGACCAGAAATTATATATATTTGATTATCTGTTATTTATTTATATATTATATGTAACATACATTTATGAATTATACATTAAAATATCAGGTAATGTAAGTGGATATGAAAGAAAATAAAGTAGTATAAGATTATAGAGAGTGAGGGGGTGGTTTTTTGGCTAGGGTATTCAGGGAAGACTGGAGAGCTGACATGAGTAGAGAATTGAATGAAGGAAGTGAGATGAGGTCCACCATGAACAATATGGCTAGAAGGAAAGGAGCAGCAAAGGTAAGAGTGGTAAGAATGAATACTTATTTTAGTGGTATATCAACAGTCTGAAGATTTTACCTTTAAAATGATAGTGATGCAGTAGATAAAAGGTATTTTATTTTGTTCTAAATTAAAATTATTTTATTATTGGTGATATGGAATACTTCCCCAAATGTTCTTTTATTACTTGTAGTTTACGAGAGATGCCATTATTAATAATGACAGCTATCATTTACTAAACACTTGCCAGGTTTGAGGCACTGTACATGTTATCTTATTAAATCCCCTTAACAACCCTGTGAGGTATGAATTAACATCCCCCACTTATAGAAATTGTACTGAGAAGTAATTTTCTGTAAAACAGATCATTAGTAAATGTTTGCGGATGTGTTTGAGAGAATAGGAGAGGTTTGAGGTGGCCCATAGACTCATGTTCTGAATCCAGACAAACTAGCAACAGAGGCCACACTCCTTACCAATATCTCATGCTGCTTTTATGCAGCAAAGTTCCTGATACCCCTCTGATCCTAGAGGTGTCTCATTTTAAAGATAATCACAGGCTACTTTTTTAAAATCTTATACCACAGTTTCATTGATTTATAAGGTTAAAAGGAACATCTAGAAATGTCCATTCCACTTCTAATATAAAACCTATCTTAAAGAATATTCCAGAGAGAAGAGTATTTGACATCTTGCTCTTGGCATATGTTGTCAATTTGGCTCAAATGAATTCAAAAAATTATCTACAAAAAAAAAAAAATTCCCAGAGAGAGATGCACCCAGGTGGTAGAGACAGTTGTCCACCAATTCAGGCTCTTTCTTCCATGGGATAAAGTAGTACCTGAGAATTCAAAGATTGTTTCTCAGTCCCCTTGCATCTAGGTATATAGTACTTGCATAAGTTATATGTGCTGAAGTAATATGTGGCACCTCCCAGATAAGGGTTTTAAGAAGCATCCTCTGCCCCTATCTCCTCAGGTTCCTGGAAATTACCTTTCACTCAGTAGGAACATCCACTTGAACTGTGAAGGTAAAAAAAAACAAAACAGCTTTATTAAGATACTCAAATTTTAGTATTGATTTGTTGCACCATCAAGTACATATCTCAAAAATCCCAAATCCCATAACTTTCCTTCTAATGATATACGAGGTCTATCTGTAATAAGTCCAACCATTGTTAGTATAATGAGAATGGTTTGCGCTACCTTGATGTAACCTGGCAGCCAAAGAAAGTGGATTGGAATGCCCATGCATGAACCATGACACTTCACTGCGCTACTCAGTGAGGGTGATGGATGCCCTTTGAGCGAGCATGTGTATGTACTGTGTGGTCGTCCCGTTCAAAATGATGGAGGGAGTAGAACAATGAATCTGTATCAAATTTTGCATTAAGCTTGAACATTCCTTCATAGCAATGATCCGGTTAATTCACAAGGCTGCAGTTATGGGCAACTGGTAACTGGCAGCTTCATTAAGACAACACACCCACTCGTGCATCACCTTTAGTGCAGAGTTCTTTGATAAAACGACAAATAACCCAGATGACTCAGCCCCGCCAAAGCCCAGATTTGGTGCCCCCTGCCCTGGAACCTCTGGCTTTTCCCAAAACTAAAATCACCTTTGAAAGGGAAGAGATTTCAGACTGTGGATGAGATTGAGCAAAATACATCCAGGCAGCTGATGGCAACTGGGAGAACTGTGTGAGGTCCCAAGGTACCTACTTTGAAGGGGATTGAGGCATCACTACCCTCTGCACAATGTTTCTTGTATCTTCCTCAATAGATGTCTATTTTTCATGTTACATGGCTGGGTAACTTCTGGACAGACATTGTATTTTGAGGCATCAAGTCTTTAATGTTAATACAGAACAAAAATCCTATAAGGTCAATGAAGCTATCAAAATAAGAATAAAGCATGTTTTGTAGGTATTCTCACTATTCCCAAAATTGAAATTATGCTTTCTTTGCTTACATACATATCTTGTAATTTTTACTTATTCCTGTAACATACTGTTGTCAGTTGAATTGGGTTCCCCCCAAAGGGATTTGTTGAAGTCCTAATCTCTACTACCCGAGAATGTTATCTTATATGGAAATAGGATCTTTACAGATATAATTCAGTTAGAAAGAGGTCATAATGGACTAGGGTGGACCTTAATCCAATGACTGAAATCCTTTCAAGAGAAAAAGGACACTAAATAATGCTCAGACTTGTTGAGACAAACAGGGAAGAACATCTTGTGGAGATGGAGGCAGAGATTATAGCGAATGCCAAGGACTGTCAACAACCACCAGAAATTAGGACAGAAGATTGGAAAAAATTCTCTGAGAGGCCAAAAGGGAACCAATCCTGCTGCCACTTTGATTTCAGACTTCTGGCTCCCGTAACTGAGACAATAAATTTCTGTTGTTTAAATCCATCCACTTTGTGGTATTTTGTTATGGCAGCCCTAGGAAACTAATACACATACTTATACATAGTATAGCACATACTAATCTGAAATATACTTTTCAATGAGATAAAGAAACATGACCTATTGTCGAATTCTTTGTAACAATTCAACAGTCACTCTGAGGTCACAAGTTCTACCAAAATCTAACATAAATAATCAAAAGTGCCTTCTTTCAACTTTCCTCTTTTTTAAGAGGTTACGTAGACTGGCTTAGGAAATCAAAACTTTGTTTTTATAAAGCAGGGACTGTAGCCATATTTACTACTTAATTTTCTCTGAATGAAGGAGATTCTGCAATGTTAAGTCCATCTTCCAGGGAGAGAGCAGAAAGTAATGGCAGCCATCACTACTATCAGAAGCCTAACTGGTGGTATTGACATTTAATGCCATTGCTATGAATATACCCGTCATACTCAGATTAGCTCCTGCTGAGGCAAAGGAATAAAAGTGCTCCCCTGCCTCATAACTATATTAATATTTCATCTGCTACTTAAAATTCTCCCTGGAAAAGGGCAGAATAAAATAATAGATTGGAACCTATGAGTAGAAAGACAAACCAAAAAAACCAAGAGATTTTCTTCACTAAAAAGAAGCGTTGTTACAAAACACGACCGCACCTCGTTGGTCTCCGCAAACTCCAATTTAGTTACTTCGCTCTTGCCTTTTAAAGCAACGCAAAGGGGCACACTACGCAGGCGCCCGGGGCTGTGTGCCCAGGAGGGATTCCGGCGCAGTCGCGCGGGCCGGGAAGTGGGCGGGCGTGCGCGCTTGCTCTGTGGCTCACTTCCGGCCGGCCCTTCTCCCGCTCCCCCCCCACCCCGCCTAGGCACCTCCCCCTCTCCCTTCTCCCCAGTCTCTCTCCAACTCTACCCTCCCTTCGCGCTTTCCGCCCCGGTTGGCTCCTGTCCTTCCTCTCCTGCTCCATCCAGGTTGCTGACGGCCCTCCCTCGTCTGTACAGCGGTGGCGGCTGTATTTCTCAGAGGAACCCGGTAAAGTTTAACAGAAGCCGGGGAGGGGAGCAGCGAGCAGCGGCACCGACGCCAGAGGAGCCCTGCCTGGTGTTAGCCGCCCCTGGTTAGAGGAGAGTCCAAGACCTGGAGACCTGCCTCGGCTGCCGTGCTGCGTCGCTCTTTGGGGAGGCGCCTCCGTCGCCCAGGGCTTCCCTGACTTGAGGGGCCGGGTGAGTTCTCGCCCCGTTGGGTTCGGGGGCGTGTGACGGCATTAGGGATGGGGCAGGCCGGGTCTGGGCGGATGCAGGCCAGCCAGGCGCAGGGTGCTTTCTCAGCGCTTCCTCGTGGTGGGGGGCGGGGGACCAGGGCAGTGTCGGGGTTCCCTAACTGGGGTTGGAATGTCGCACCTCCCTGGGGAAGGTGCCCCTCGAACTGGGATACGCGGAGCTGCCGACCCTCGACCGCTGGTCTCTGCGACTTCTTAGAACTGGTGGCTGCCGTAGTTGACTGGTCGACCCGCGAGGTTGGGTGTGTGTAGACGTTTTCTCTTCTCTGGTCCCCCTGAACTGATCTGAGTGGATGTTCAGGGACTATAATGGGAATAAAAACTGCTTCTCATTCCCCTACCTGTTGCTGGCGTGAGGACGCCTTTCTTATACCCGTTCCGGCTTTTTAAAGAAAAGATTGGTTAAACCTCGTGCGCTGAAATAAAGGAGTATTTTCCTGTCCTCTCAAAAACAAAACAAAACTGGAGACAATGCAAAGCTCTTGGGAACTATCAAATTCTGATGTTCCAAAAAGAGTGAAATCAAACTTCTGTGACCGGATGGGGTCATGGAGTGGGACAGCTTCAGCACTTGCTAGCCCGAACGTAGGAAAGTTGGGTTTTGAAACTTCTCAGGTTCTGTGTAAGGAATGTGGGTGACTACAACGGGAATTAGGCTGACTTCCTGTAATTGTATTATTTAGCAACGCGTTGTGTTTAAAGATCTGTGTAGATTTACATGAAGTGGACTCTTGTTATCTGTGTCTTCAAACGAAGAAATACTCAATGTACTGGAAAGTTCTACGGATTTCGCCACCAAACTATCAATGGCCCAGCCCCCATTCTTGAAAAATCGGCAGTGCTGGGTTGCTCGCAGTTTTTTTCCATCTTCAAATAATTGTTTCAGAGGTTATAGATAGCTATTGATTGCCCAGGAGAAATATTTTTCAGTCACGGTTTCCACTCGTAATAGAAAATGTTGAAATTTGGGGAGAATTTTCATATTAAACTGCATTTTTTCTTTTGTGAGTATTATAATTACGTACATTGATTTAGTTTTAAAATTAGACTTGTAGTGATGTCGGAGTGTAACTATTTCTATTTTTAAAAAAATAAGTAAAAAAAAATTTTCGGAGGTGATTAAAATCAAGGCTTGACAAGAGAATCTTTTTTGCTAGAGCCTGGTATTGGTGTGACTAGTTGTAAGTCATTTAAATTGTGGGAAATTTAAAGTTTCCATTTTTGGTTTTCTATTACAGATAAGAACTTCAGTTTTCTGTTGATGTGGAGGTAGGTATTCGAAGGTTTAATTATGCTATGACTTGAGGGAGATTTCAGGGTTTTTATGTTACTGTAGTTGGCTAAACTTTTTAACTGTATAATTACTTGATTGTTGAAACAGTGAATAGATGTCTTATTTCTTCCATTGAAATTATTTAAAGAAAAAAGGATTAATTTCATCAAAGTACTTAATATTTCTAGTAGATTATCACACGATAACAATAAGAACTAAAAGTTTTAAATTTCATAAGAATCATGGAGAGTGAGAAATTTTCCCTAAATGTTTCTATATTATATTAAAAAAATACAACTAATTGTATTTTGAAACTGAATGATATGTATGTAGCATATTATGAAATAGATACAATGTTTACTATATAGTGATTATTGTAGCCTTGCTCTTGAAAGAGCAACAATTCATCATATTTTCTTGGAAGTCATCTTAACTTCTTTTATATCTCCTCAGACATAGAGATACCTTCAACTTTCCACTGTTTCAGAAGGGAATTTTTTATTGAAACTGGAAGACCTAAAGAATTACAAATATGTTGTGCTGGGGAAATGCATCTTTTGGACAGCTAGGTTTGGGTGGAATTGATGAAGAAATTGTATTAGAGCCCAGAAAAAGTGACTTTTTTATAAACAAAAAGGTCCGAGATGTGGGATGTGGACTCAGACACACTGTATTTGTTCTGGATGATGGAACAGTATACACATGTGGATGTAATGATCTAGGACAGCTAGGTCATGAAAAATCCAGAAAGAAACCAGGTAAGTTGAAACATTTTTTTTTTAGTATTTCTAATAATTGTATCATTTAATTGTGAAATGTTTCATAATTTCTCTAGTCCTAAACCTGTATTTTTTTATCAAGTTTTAAAAGCAAATCAAGATTTAAATATATCCTTTACATTTGCATACTTCTAAGTACTTTAATTAGTTTGTGGTTTCCTGTTTTAACTACTGTTTTAAATTCTTATTGTATGAAGCTTTGGTTTCAGAACATAATTATGGTGATGTAAAACAAATAGAGAAAACCAGTCTGCATTGTTTAGATTTTGGTACAGAGTATATAGGGTATATAGTATATAGGTCTTCATTAACAAGTACTGTTCAGTCACCTTGGGCAGATTTTAAATGCATAATTTATTGTGTTGTTTTCCATACATTAGAAAGAAAACAATTACTGTGAAAGAACTTTACTTTTCTAAAATATATCCCAATTCTTCTATTTTTCTCCCTGTGGTAACATTTTAAATGTATAATTTTATTTGGTTTAGTTTGAATTATTTTTTATTCCCCTAATCATCTAGTTTCAAGAAACATCATATTAGCTATTGAAAGTTTTGTGGCTATGAGATGTTCTGATTTTGTAGTGGGTGTACCAGCCAAATGTAAAATAATTTGTGGAGTAATGAGAATTTTGGGGAATGTGATCACATTTTATGTTCTGTTTTCCTGGCTATAGATATTTTACTTAATTTTTAAAATTTTTACTTACTAATTTTAGAAGGGAGAGTGGTGGGGAGTGAGAAAGAGAAAGAGAAAGAGAAAGAGAAAGAGAGAAACATCTACCAATTTCCCCATTTATTTGTGCATTCATTGGTTGATTCTTGTATGTGCCTTAATGGGATCATCCCGCAACCTTGCTGTATCCTGGACAACGATCTGACCGACTGAGCTACCTGGCCAGGGCCGGACTATACATATTTTAAAATCAAATATTACCACACTTACAAATATCACTATTATGTGAATTTTGCTTTAATTATGAATTAAAAATTAACTGTTAAGGTGTAAATTCAGATAAGAATGTAGCTGTATTGATTTACAGTTTCTTTTAACTTCAACAGCCATGACACTTTATTTTCTGTGGCAGTTATTTTGCTATGACTTCATTGTTTAATAGGTTTCTAGTGTTAGTTTACCTTTGAGAGGTTAATGTAGGTATAAAATATTAAGGTATTAAATTAAGGCATGTTATTCATCTTTTATATCATCTTACCACCATGCCAACCTTCACTCTTTTATCTTGTAAATGGTGTATAGTTCTCATTCTTCTTGTTGAGTCTTAATCTCTTTTCTTCTGCCTTAATTTGTTATTTATATATATATATATATATATATATATGGATGATTGGTAATGATGCTGAACACAGGTTTAATTATTGCAGAACTCAAGGTAAATGTCAGTTTTCTTGTACTTTACCTCACTAAGAATATTTTATGGAATCTTTCATAATCTTATGAAAATTAAGATTTTCATAATCTTAGGCATGGAAGTTACATTGGTAAGTAGGTATGAATGGTAATTTACTGGTAAGCATTTATTATCCCTGCTAGAGGCAGATGAATCTTACCTTTTTTGCTTAGCTTGGAATGCTGCCTCAGATTGAGGTTTTCATGGCATGGGACTGTTGCTATTCTTAAATTTAACATGTCCCATAGAAATAACTGAACATATCTCTGTATTGCTTTGGTAATTTCTGAGAGACTACAGGGCAAGTAGAAAGTACAAAGCCGGCACATAGAAATTGTCAGTATAGTTACTGCAGGTTACTAAGCTTAAAAATTTTTAAATCTTATTAAACACCTGTTCTGTGTCCAGGACAGAGGTAGATGCTGCAAAAATAGTATAACAATTATTGTGTCTGGGACAGCTTTTAACTCTATAGGTGAGATTCTGAGAAACTGAACTAGCCTAGAAGAAGCTTCTTTGTGGTCATGGTGACATTGTGATGATTGCATTGTTACATTTATATCACCCTGTTGATTCATCCTGGAAGCATTATTTGGTAATATAAGTTTGGGAGGGTGGGTTTGCCGAATTTATGATGCCTCTTTAGGATTGCCGCATTGTCCAGGATACATCATAGTCTATGATACAGAGAAATGAAAGGCATGTACTTTGTCTTTGAAAAATTTAGAGCCTGGCTTGGCAGTTAAGGCACACATAAATGAAATAAGTGGAGAGAGTTGAAATTTGACATGTTATATGTAATTTGAGTCTAGGAAATTTAAATGATGGGAAATGTCATTGTGGAATAGAATTAAAGAAAGATTTCTAGGAGAAAGTGAAATTTTAAGTTTAATTCAATCATTGATCACATAAATAGCTAGAAAATAAATCTGGGGCTGAATAGCTTAGTTTTTTAGAAGAGGATTCTGATTCTGAGAAAAGCTCTTTATTACCAGAAGTCCAGGTCAATGATACATTGAAGTGTACCTAGGTTACAGAGATAGGAGAAACTGAAAGCTCAGGGAGAGGTAGTTACTCTGATAGGGACTTTTAACTTCAGATTTAAGGTGCTTGAGTGAAAAATTTTAATGTTTTTAACTAAAATTATTTCCCTTTGGAATAATTCCTTAATGATTTAAATGTACTCCTTCTCCAGCCCTTTTTAAAATTTGTGAGTTTGAAGACTGAATTAGAAGATAAGTTCTTATCTAATTGGTTTTAAGGTCCTCTGATAAGTGAGTCTGGTTGAGTTTCTAGGATCATGTTATAAACAGAGTAATTTATTTCATCAGAGCTTTAAGCTTGTGCGGAGGGAGCTAAGAATTTTTTCTTAACAGATTGGCTTTGTAACCATACTAAATATTCTGAAAGAAAGAGAAAGGTGGCCTTAGTTATTAAGGATGAGCTATTTTTGCGAGTCATCACAACCTCCTGGAGGACTCGGCCTTACAGAGTAGTTAAATGGATTTGACCTATTATCCATTGGGAGAGGTTTCCATTCGAACTTTCTAGAAACTGCATAGGAATGTTCACTGATTTTCCTTATTATACCAAAAGTGCAGATTATGTCCATGTTCAGTTCTCTTCTTTTGTATATTTATACCCCTTGCTATGTCACTACCAGCTCTTTCTCAATTTCAGAGAAGTGAATGAACATCTACTAGCATTTTACTTTCATGTATGTATTTTTCCTTCATAAGAATTTTTTAAAGTTTTTTTTAGCTAGTGGCTCTCAGTTTCTTAATTTACAGGTAGCTTGTTAAATCTTCAATATGCTAGGCCATTATAGCTAAATTAATTGTTTTATTTTTATACTTCCAAATTCACTTCTAAAGATTTTAAGGTAACATAGGAAATGTACTTTTTTAAACTAGATCATTTACTCACTAAATATCAAGCTGTAGGTATAACATGGTGCCCATAGTCCTAAATGTGTTTTGCATATGTATTTTCCATTTGTTTCATGTAAGAAACAGTACTAAACTATTTTATGACCATAATTTGTAAATAATGTGATACAGTTATGTTAAAAATGACTGTTTTGATAAGCTTTTTATGGTTTGGAGATTTCTTTCAAGTAGATTATCTCATTTAATCCTCACAACAGTTTTGTATGGTAACTGGGGTGGGTTTTATGGTCCCCATTTTACAGATGAAGAAAATGAAGTTAAAAGAGATTAAGTGACTAACCATTACTAGATTAACAAATAGACCACTCTAAATTCTATGTTTTTACCTTTATCCCACAAAATTTTTCCCCTATCATATTTAGAACATAGTATGTATTCACCTAGGAGTGAATACAGTAGTTTCCATCAGTATTTTAATGTAATTCTGAGTCAGAAAAAACCTTGAAAATTATTTTATAACTAAGGTTATACAGTGAGGATATTACTATTGCCCCAAAACACTCCATGCATAAATGCAAAGAGAAGCCATTTTACAAACTATATAAGAAGGTTGAGGGTTCTATTTTAAATATGTAATATTGCACCAACACCAACTAAAAATTTAAATATATATATTTCATTCTTGAACCAAAGGCTAAGTTGATTATTAGCAAAGCCAGCAATAGAATTTGGAATAGTTGTGATAAAATTTACTGTAGCTTGTACTCAGTTCTTCTATAGAAGGTATAAAGATTATGAGCATTAATTCTGTTTCCTGTAGTGCAGAATCATAATTTCTACTGTTGAGTCACAACCAATAGAGTATTTTGATCATATAGCAGTAATTACTTGCTTGCCTTTCCTGCTTCATTTTCTCACCTGCTCTCTTTGCACATAAAACATAAATCTGTTAGTGAACTCCTTAAAAACCTATGAAATTTAAAAAGTAATGTAGGAAAATACATGTATAAATATGGAAAATAAAATTATTCGCTTAAGAGTGGATTAAAAGTACCAAATTATTCCACATATTTCTTATTGAACCAAAAAAGCACGTAATACCAAAGAAGCTCATTATGTTTTATAAATCCTAATTTTAACTGTACCTTCTAAGGAAGAGAAAGATATGGATGATACATGAAGACTTGAAAAAAAGAATTACTTGAGTCAGGAATGGAGGCTTGCTTTGGACACTTTGAGAAAAGTTAGTGCCCAAAACCCACAGTGTCAAGGGTAGGAACAAAAATCATGATACAAACAGATGACTACTGTTAGAGAAATGTATAATAATACTTTACTTTGTGTAGGACCCTACATCTGAGGAATTTCAAGAGCATTACACAATAACTCATGGTTCCTTTCAAAATGCTTGCGACACAATTTGCAAGAATTATCCTCATCTTAGGGGATAAATTTACGGAGAAATGGCAGCACAAGTTGGTAAGTAACTTGTCAAAATAGCAGGTGACTGGTGAACAACTATAAATTGAATCAGAAAATTTAAGTCTACCAGTCTCCTACCTTATTCACTAAATTGTGCTTATGCTTAGAATTATTTACAGTAATATCTTCTATTTGAGGCAGATCAAATACTGATGCACAGATTGTTTCTTTGCCATCCTATGTGATGGCTTATTGAAATAATTATTTTAACCAAGATCCTGCATTGTGATACCACTTTGGTACTTCATTATACCCTTGTGGGATATAAAGAATATTTAAACAAATACTTTTTATAATAACACCCAGTATTTTCTTTCCTCTGTTTTATGTCATATTCTGTATCCTTTTATTATCTAATGCTCTGCTAGTGTCTAATGTCTAAGGTCCAGGGTAAACTGCCAGATATTATTGATTTGGTAGCTAAATTTGGAGCTTGGATTAGTTATGTTGTATCAAGTCTGCTTTACATCTCTCTGTAGAATGCATTGGATTGGTGAAGGCTTTATAAAACCTTTAACCCGCAGAGAAAACAGTAATAGCAGTAGGTGTTTAGTCTGAGCAGTTTTACAAATACAAGCTTTTAAAAAGGATTTGGAAGCAATTATTTTCCTCTTTGTGTTTGGTATGTTGGTGTTTGTATCTGATTGGAAGTGAGCCATATGCATTCCTTGAAAGAACCAGGAGATGATAGATTTCAGTTTCACAGTTTGGGCCTTTATTAAGGATTCTTGTTGCACATGACAGCCTAGTGGTCTAGTTTCTGTCATCTCCTTAGTAAGTATTCTTAGGGTTCTGTGCCCCTGATACTCTCTACAAATGTAGCGCTGTTGAAGATCATTTCTCACAAGCCCCATGGATTTTTAAAATTGTTTTGAATACATAAGTTCTCACTTCATAGATAACTTGATTTTCCTAAACTAGTATAAAGCATATCAGGTACTTTGGGATACCTATTAAAGAAAATCTAATAGAGGAAATGTATTCAGATAATGTTATAAGGTTTGTTTTGGGGTTTTTTTTTTTTATTAAAATTGTGTTAGTAAGTAGAAATGTGGGGAAGCATTAATGAAGAGACTGTATCAGAGCCCACGGTTTAACTCTTTTCAGCTTCTGTGTATTTTTTTCATGTTGATGGAATTTAAAAGACAGTAATTAGTTTTATATCTTAACAGACTGTGTTAATTACCTTCAGGAAAGTCTGTGCTGTGTACAATTGTATTGTTGGAGTTGTTTTTGTTAAGAGGGAAACTTCTTGAATTTTGGAGGCTTAGTCTTTAAACTATAATATTTTATTTACCTGAAATTACCTTTTTTTCTTTAGTGATAGCATGGCAGAATTTTAGTTTAGCCTTTCTTGATCATAAGTAAAACATTTTAGAATTCCTTAGTAATATGTTTTTCACATTTTTAAATATTCTAATTATTTCTTTTTTAATATTAAAGTTTAGTCTCATTCCTTTGCAGGTATCATACTATTCTGAAATAACACAGTTTTAGTTTTTTTCTAGTTGTAAAAGTATTACGTATTTTTGGTAGAGAATTTGAGAATAAGAAAAGTAAAAATCAATCTTGATGCATGCCAATATACATAAATAAATGCTGTTGTCATTTGATATTTTTTTCTATACTCATCAGTGTTTGATTACAGACTAGAAGTATATTCTTGCATCTCAACTTTTTTTCAGTAATAACTGAATAAAAGTTCAGTATTTTCCCTGTTTTTAACTGTTTAGGAATATTATTTAATGATAATTTAACTTTTGATTATTTAAATATACCAATATTTGCCCTGGTCGGGTTGCTCAGTTGGTTGCAGCATTGACCAATACACCAAAAGGCTGAGGTTCAATTCCCGGTCAGGGTACATGCCTTGATTATGGGTTCAATCCCCGGTCAGGGTGCACACAGGAGGCAACCTATCGATGTTTCTCTCTCTTTCCCTTTCTTTTCCTTCTCCCTGTCTCTCTCCCTCTCCTCTCTGTCTCTCTCATAACCTCAGGTGAGGATTAAAAAAAAAAAAATAAATTAAAGCAAAAGAATGTACCAAAATTTATTTGTGTTCTCTTTTTTTGGAATTTATTTCAAGATTTTTGTTATAAATAGTGTTTTGTTATAAGTAATGAACATATACATAAATTTAGTCTTTATTTGTATGTGTCTATTTCTTTAGGAAAAAGAACATCTTTAATTTTAGCAACTATGGAAGGAATGATAGATAAATTTTATTTAAAAATTTTAAACACAGCTGTGACTCACTTCACAAATTTGATAAGCCCATAGGAAGATATTTGCAAATGAAAGTTTAAAAAAATGTATATATTTGACAAACTTTTGAGTGTAATGTGATGAATATTTAAAGATTTAGAAGGGAAGATAAAACAAGTGCACAAATAGGTATATAAATATAAAATGTGCTAAGTCTTATGAGATGCATAAACAGTGCTGTGTAGAGATGAAGATTGTAACCATTTGGGATGGAATGGATTATAGGTGAGTTTCTATAGGCAAGAAAGCATGTGAGCTGGAAGGATATGTATTTCAAGGAGGAAAGAATGAATAAGAGTGCCTCATAGGGAAAGCATCTCAAATGGCACTTGCCAAAATTGAGGCCTTTTAAGGGAATGGTAGTCCAGTTACCTGAAATTTCTGAGAATAGTGAGCAAGAAGGTTAGAAAGGTAAAAGTGAGGTCACATTATAGAATTAATTAAATTAAGGAGTGTGAATTTAATTTGATGGATAGACACTGATAGTTTGTAATAGGAATTATCAGGCTTTTATAAAGCAGGGGAGAGAATTTGGAGGTAAATTAATAAGGTTATAATAGCATTGCTTTAAAACAAGAAGGGAGCAGGTAGATCAAGGAGAGATCATGGAGGCAGAAAAAATGGACAGGTTTTGGTAACCAGATGGATGTGAATGATGAGGGTAAAGGGAAGAACCAGGTGTAATCCTAGGTTGACTTAGTAATTAGTAGAAAAAGGGAATCTAGGAAGAAGAGGAATGTGAACTATTTTGTTTTAGGAGAAGACAAGATTTTGTGAGGTGAACTTGATGACAATACTCATTGATCAGTAAGAACTTCAGTACTGTAAGTGGGGAGAAAGATCAGGGCTAAAGGCATGAAATGTTTTATTTCTAGTTTTGTTTTATCTTCAAAGTAGGCTAACATTCCAACCATAAATTACTCCTTGGTTCCAACCTATCAAGTAATTAATAACCATTAACAATACCAATTTTATACTTTTGGGAGACTTTAAAGTACCTGGTAATAGAACACCTTTGTAAATTTAAGGTAACCTAAATGGTTGTCCACTTTATTTTGCCTGTTTTATAAACTTGAATTTTTATATATAGATAAATTTAAGACATTTATTTGCCAGGTATCATCTTTTAGCCTTCTTCTTTGAATTTTATTAATAGGTTCATTTCATATTCTTGCCTAATGGACACAAACCTATATTTAGTTATGTTTGACTTTATGACTCCCAGGGTTTACTGGACACAGAGCTTTTGAACACACAAGATACAATCACATAGAAGTTGCTTTTAATTCCACTAATAGCTGAAATAATTATAACTATAAATTGTATATGTGCTGGCGTGTAGACAAGAGCTCCTGGGAAATGTGTCATCTGAGATACTGCTGTCTCTTCCTGATAAGGAAATGGGAGTGGGGAAGGTACAGGCCAGGCTGTAAGAGGGCCTAAGGAGCAGAATTAGAAACATCTGAAAACAATTAGAGGAAAGTTTAGACACTTTATCTGTTTTTTTTTTGAAGAAGTTTGTGATTTTTTTTTTAAGTATGGGGTGATTAAAATACACTAGAGTTTAAATTGCTTCTCACAGTTGATCCCAAGTATTTATCAACTAGCACATATAGAACAAGGTATAAAACATTGCATAGAAAACTATATTTTGGATTAAAATACACACACATACACACACATGCACACATTTGTGTTTGCTTATAGATGCATAAAATTATCTGGAAGGATACATACAACAAATAACAGTGGTTACTCTTGGTGCAGAAGTAGGATAAGAAATGAGAACTCCATTGGTAGGGAAGTGGATGGTAGACACAGATTTTTCACTGCATAGTTTTTTAAAAATATATATGATAACATATATATATATATAGCAATGTAAATATATATATATATATTTAAAGGGGTAGTGTCTGGAAATAAATCGTTTGGATACAAAGTCTAGCTCTTTTACTTTTTAGCTGTTACCTTGGCACATTGCTTAGTCACTCTTTTCCTGTTTTTTCTTCTGTAAAATTAGGGCAATCATGCCAAACTTCTAGAGTAGTAGTAAGGATTAAGTGAGGTAACACCTGAAGTGCATAGAACAATGCCTGGCATGTGATGAGTACTCAGTTAATATTTGCTTAAAAGAAAAAAAGCTATTAATATTAGAATGGGAATTTAATTTTAGGTCTGCCTTACACTAAAGTGGGTAATATGTGTTTGTATATTTGCCTTCAGGTAGATAACACATCTTTCCATTTACAACTGAAATTCAGGTATTTAATCCAAAAATTGAATATCTTCCCACCATGTCCCAGACATTGTCCTCAAGCATGAAAGTACTTCTTTAACTTCAGTCTTCAATTATTATGCCAAAATTGTTGAAGCTGGTATTAAAAAATTATGCCAAAAAAATGTATGTTTGTCACGCTTAGAGGTAATGCTATATTAGAGCAAGATATAAAGTGAATTGGATTCCTTTAAAGATATAATGATACAGAAAAAAATAAAAATTACATATGCCTTTTTTTGTTCTGAGGAGCTCATAAATAATGGAAGTCAGATTCATTATTTTCAAAACAATTATTTAATGATAAATAATTAAAGGAGTCTTAGTCTATTCAGGCTGCTATGACAAAATTACTATAGTTGAGGTAGCTTAAGTAACCAACATATATTTCTCACAGTTCTTGAGATTTGGGGGTGTCCAAGATCAACGTGTTAGCAGATTTGGTGTCTGGTGAGGACCCCTTTCCTCGTTCATAAAAGGCCATCTTCTTTCTCATTGTGTCTTCACATAGCAGAAAGGCTGAGGGAGTTTTCTGGGAAAAGGCACCAGTCTCATTCATGAGGATTCTACCCTCATGATCTAATCCCCCTCAAAACCCACCTCCTAATACTATCACATTATGGGGTTATAAATTTTGAATTATGGGAGAGCACAGACATTCAGTCTGTATCAGAAGGTGTATTTTGTGTACTGTATATTGAGAATGATAGGTGCTTGAATAAATTGTAGTTATTTGTACTTTAAAATCCTGCCCCTCTCAAAAAAATATGTTTGATTATATCTCTCATTTTATGGTTGTAGTTATTTTAACAACAGTGCCTAAATATATTTGCTTAGTATATAAATATGTTGTGAATAAACAGAACATGCACTACGTATATAGTGCTTGACTGTGGGAGAAACCAATATATCAAGAAAGACAAATAGCCCTGGCCGGTGTGGCTCGGTTGGAACATCATCCCGTGCGCAGAGGGGTTGCAGGTTCAATTTCTGGCGGGGGCACATACCTGGGTTGCGGATTCAATCCCCAGTAGAGGCACATGTGGGAGGCAACCAATTGGTGTTTCTGTCTCACATCGATGTTTCTTTTTCTCTTTCTTTCTCTCTCCCTTCCCTCTCTCTATAAAGCAATGGAAAAAAAAATGTCCTTGGGTGAGGATTAAAAAAAAAGAAAGACATTTCTGAAATTATAGAACTGATAAAATGTCAAGAACAAAAAAGGAACATTTTAAATGGGAACCATTGTACTGTAAGTTAGCTATCTCAGTCTCTCTAAAATGGCAGAAACAACTCTTTGTCCTTGTATATTAATGCTTCTCAAGTTCGCTTATGTTCACACCTTAGGTTCATCTTAGGGTCTGCTTTTTACCCCATAGCACCAACATTGATTCAGTTGCCTAATCTTAATGGTTCTTTTCTTAGTAACTCTTGTGTTTCATTTCCTTTGCAAATAGCTAAATATGTGACCTTCAGCTAGTTACTTTAAACCCTTGGGCCAATTGTTGCCTCATATATTAATCTAAAATAATTATTTTTTTATTCTAGTTAGACCATTACTGATGTGTGTAAAAGCTGTGGCAATAACTTTCTAACTGATCTTCCTGTTTAAATCCATCTTCCTTGTTCAGGATTAATTTTTCTAAGTCATATTTCCTTTTCTTTTTCGAGTTTGTCCAGCTGAAGTACCATTCTCTTACACCTCCTTAGTCACTGTTGTAAGAACTCAAGTTGCATGTTTTGTGTAGTACCAAGTACAGTTACCTGTCATTCAATAAGTTGATTTGCTGTCTTATTTTATATAATTATTTGGATAAAAATTTTCTTTACCATGTTAGCTTTTGGTGGGTAGAAACCTTATATATTTCAACACTATAGTGATGACACTATGGTGTACACAGAAGGAACACAGAGGGTTTTATCAAATGCATACATGGTCAGTGTATGTTATTGGATGTGCCATAGGAAGGGAAGAAAATTAAAGACTTTTGTCTCAGTGAGCTTGATGACCATTATTATAACCAAAAATTTAGTATTTGAAATTGTTCTAAGAATATAACATGCTGGAGATGATATAGTAAAGTTGATGTGGTCATAATAGGAAAAAAGAATGAAGCTTGGAAGAAGCTTCCTAGAGATCCCAGAGAGAGGGGTGACCACATACCACACAGGGCTGCAGGGGAAGACACTAGGGTAGTCAGGAGGCAAAAGGCAAGAGGGCAGGGTAGATCTTAGCTTATGACATTTATTGTAGTTTCCTAGGGAAGACAAGACTGGGCAGAATAAACAGTTCAGGATTGTCTAGTTTAATTCCTGCAGGTTTTGAGTTAGAGGGTTGGTTTATAGTTTCCTAGTACTTGGCCCTGGGATGATTTAGGTTAGGGGAGATACTGGCTTGGTGTGTGAGAGTTAGATGAGGACGTAGTTGCTGGTATAAACTCTGGATTTTTGGTTTGCATATGAAAAGTGTGATAGTAGGCAAGTTGTTATCTTTAGGAATTGAGTTAGCCCTGGAAGGGGCCATCTCTCCTGTGCTCTATAAGCGCGTCCTCCTTCCCCTTCCCCACCCTAAATTCAGGGCATTAAGAATACAGAAAATACATTATTATAATTGGCCCTGTGATGAATGAGTGTGAAATATGAATACAGAATCTTAAATAAAAAAACAACACCCAGAACAAGAACCCTGCTATTATATTGAGGATTCATTCTTGCTCGTATTCACTACTTTCAAGAGGTTAATGTCATCTTTCAAAAGTCAGAAAAATAAAATGCATTAAATACTCATTCAGTTGTTTAAACAACAATAAAAGGGAAAAAAACCACTTGTGGATATCCAGAGTTGACAATTAAGTATTCATTTTTTCAGTCTTTTTTCCTGCATATATAGGGGCTATGTGACATTTTAAAACAAGAATGGAGTACATAGTACCTCTTTAATATCATGAGATGCTCTCGTTAACATTAAATTTTTAGAGGTGAATTTTAAGTGCACTTCATATTGCTCTTTTTAGAGTGTAGAGTTATTCAGAAAGAAAGAAAGAGAAAACATTTATAGCAACTAGTATGGCATGGTAGGACAGAGGATTTTGAAACTTAAGCTCTGGCAGAATAACTAAGGAACTGAAATAGTGCCTCTTTAAATTAGCTATTTAAAGTATATTTCTTAGTTTTAGAGTTATTATCAACATGACTGGTGTTTGTTGATGTTCATAATGATATTGTTTTTTAGACCCTATAACTTGAACATAAAACATCAACAGAAATTTTTGTTTTCTATATAAAACATTGAAAGTCATTTAAACTTTGTTAGAATTCATTGTTTTAAAATTAACAATATATGTAGGACTTCATTAAACTGATAGACTGCATTAAGAGTTAAGATTGATTGTGGATTTGAATTACACCTGGTAATTGTACTGTTAAACCAGGGAGTTACTGATTTATGAATGAGTTATGTTTTGAAAAACTTTAATTTTTTTCTTTACTTATGGAAATATTACTATATATCATAAATAAGTTTTCAAACAAATTTCCTTTAAAACACATTATACCTAAGTATAATATTTTAGTAATAATTATATTTAACTGACCTGTGTAACATTTTTTATAGAAAAATTCATTCGAGTTTTAAATCTGGATATCAGAAATTTATCTGTACCCTTCACCTGTCTTGTCTTGTTTAGTTCTCTTGATTTATTAGTACCAGAAAGTTCAGGATAAATGTTTGTGGGCAGCATTTAATTTAACTATACATCACATTTTAAAGATAAACAGTACCTGACTATAGCCTGTTTCCTCAGTTAGAAACTATCACTCCAAGTTAATTATTTCCCTAGTGTTTTGATTTGGGAAACAGGACATTTGTTCTTGTGAGGTTCAGGGTCATTTTATAAGACAGGGGCTTTCTATACCTTAAAAAATTCTTTTATTTTTTTTCTGATTACCAAAATAATACATGTACTTTATGATTTTTTTTAAAGCTGTAGAAATGTGTGATTTAAAAAGCAGAAGATACTTTTCCCCCTACATTCTAAAGATGGCTACTACTGTTTATGTTTTCATGTCTTTTACACCTGTGTTAAAAGACATAATTTTATACACATTTACATAGAGGTCTGTGGTTTGCTTCTTATTTAATATGTTTATCTTTTCATGTTACTATATAGACATTCTGATAGAAGCATTGATTTTTATTACATGAATATTCCATAATTCATTTATCCATTCATGGAAATCAGGTTATTTATTGTTGTTGTTTTTTTCTAATTATAAACTATGATGTAATAAACATTGTTTTACAGTGTATAATAAATTCTTAAAAGCAAACTTTCTGGGTCACAGGGCATACCTGTTTAGAATTGTAATACATATTACCAAATTTCTCTCTAAAAAGCTTTTTTTTTTGCTTATTTTTTAAAGATTGTGAGAGAATTGTGTCCTAGGCCAATTTTTTTTGTAAATTTTTTTTTTGCCATTTTTTAACCCTTTGGCATGGAAATAATAATGTAAGTATGAACTAGAAACTTTAAGTTTCAAAATCAAATTTATCTGTGATTGAATTATTCAGAGTAGGTTAATTCTTCCTCTGGATCACCTTTATTTTTTGTTTCAGTTTTTCAATTATAGTTGACATGCAATATTATATCAGTCTTTTCACTACTTTTAGTTAGTTTCTTTTGCTATAACAAATTGAGTTTTCTGAAATGGGTATATGGAATCTCTTCCTCCTTCCTTACCTCAGGACTTACCTTAAGTGTCAGTGTCTTCCAAAATTCTTTGTTTCTTTCAAGGCTTTAATAATTCCTGTGTCCTTTTTGTATATCTTTATCTTAGCAATTTAATCACAGTCTTTATCCTACTGTTTTTCTCTAGGCTGTAAACTTTTTGAGGGCTAGAACTCTGTTTTCTTTATCTTTCTGTCTCTAGAGCTTGGAGCACAAGAAGTATATTTACTAAATATTGTTTAGTATGAATGATTGTTTATTTGTTTTTTTGATTCTTGATCCCTTTAATTTTACAGTTATTGCTATCTAATTCAGGTACTCTCATTTGTTATTGTTTAACCAGCCAGTCTTACTCATGCCTGTTGTTGTTTTGACATTTTGCTGCTTTTTACTAGTTTTCCTTGAGGATTGTTTTGGAGAAAAATTGACTTATTTCTGGGGCCTCTGTGAGAGACTACAGTACTTCTGTGTGTTTTATTTCTTCCTTAATTAAGATTTCTTGGAATGTTTTGATACAAACAAATGATGGGATGCTTCTAAGTCCTTTGCCTTAATTTTTGTGAGGACAATTTGTTATATCCTGTTTTCATTTTTTGTTTTTATATGTTTTTGCAAAATAATTTTATAAAAAACATACATATAAAAAGTGAGAGATTAGTATAATGAACTTCTATGTACTATTCAACAGCTTCTTGTTATTAATTCATATAGTACTTTAAGGTAAGTACTTAAAATGTCATTAGAGTTGTACAGATTCCTAGAGGCTATCTAGGGCTAACCTCCCACCCCAAAATGAAGGTTAGTAATCGAGAAATAATTTGAATTTCTCCATACATAAGGATTTAAATCTCCTTGATGCAATCTGTTTCCTTATTGAATATTTGCATTTGTACACAGAGCTAAAATATGTGTCTGAAGAAACCCTGATTGTTTTAGTTTTACCAACACTTAAACACGAGGCTTTCAGTTTATTGAAGACAGAAATTACAGCTTTCTTAATAAGCTAAAAAATTAATTTTAAATGGCATCTTAAAAGTAAAACTTGTAGTGGTATTAGTAAAAAACTGATAGACATTGCACACCCTAAGATTAAGGAACAATTTCACTTTCTTTATTGATTTGCCAGTGGTTATGGCAGTCTTATGAAAGGCCAATATTTAGAATTCCTGGTGTAATACTTGAGAATGTTTTAACTACATGTGAAGCTTTTATATCTTTGTCAAAATGGCAGTCCACAACATGAAACCCATTTCTTATGGTTACACTGCCTTTCAGTTCTCTCCTCAGCATATCCAGTAGATGCTGTATTTATGAGCCCTCTAAAAAATTTTTTTCCTATCAGTAATGTCAGTTCAGATTAGTATTTCATTAAGTTCAGAATCACTTCATAGTCGTAGCTCTGTGGTAATGTATGTGTCAATTATGATTTTATTATTAAAAAACAAACAGCACAGGTTATTTAAGTGATTTCCTTTTTAGCTAGACTCTCTTATATTGGTAACGGCTTTGATGAAGAGCACTTTCTAAGAGAATCTTTATAAACCCTTAAAACCATCCTCCAGATGTTCAAGTTATTTAATATTCTGAGTTGATTATTCCCTATGATGTATATCTGTATTTACAACAATGAAAATTTTGTATGGAACATATTTGTTAGATTTTTCAGAATAACTGAAGTTGTACCTAGTTCGTATTTCAGTATTTCCTTAGCTTTTTTATGCAAGATGAAGATTGTGTTTTATTCTCATTGGTAGTTCAAAACTAGAATATAATGTCTCTCTTCCTGATTTCTGTAGAGCAGGTTGTCGCCCTGGATGCTCAAAATATTGTAGCTGTTTCATGTGGAGAAGCTCATACATTAGCACTAAATGACAAGGGCCAGGTGTATGCTTGGGGTCTCGATTCTGATGGACAACTTGGCCTGCTAGGATCAGAGGAATGTATCAGAGTACCCAGGTAACAAAGGTGACCAAAAGAGGTCTTCAATAATCTTTTGTCATAAATTTACTATTAAATTATTTTGTATACTGTGAGCCTATAAGAGTTGACAGCTAATTATTTCTCCTCTTTGAGTTCTTAAGATTTAATTAGATTCTTACCTTTGAGTCCAGTGCTCTTTTTTGTACACTTTGTTTCCCCCCACATATCTTGAATAGCCCGGCTATTAACATATTTATTAAATATTGGTTGGTTGTATGTTTCCCCAGCTTGTATTTTTAGTCTTTATTGTTTTGATTAAATATGGAAGTTCCACATGCAAAAAAAAGTTCCACATGCTTAGTGAAAAAAGAATTCAGTCACTTTCCACTTTTTTATGTAGCAATGATCATGATTTATATTAACCATTAAATTCATCATAGAATTATTTAAAAATTAAAAAACAAACAATGCTTTATTAATGTTGTAGATTTACATAGGGCACAGTCACTGTTTTAATATTAAAAATTATAAAAGCATGAACATATCTAGGCAAAAATATAAATATTTAAAGAAAAATGTCCAGTTTCTTTTAGATAAATAATACACTAACTCATGCTTAGTTTTTAAAATTATCCAAATTCTTGTCCCCTTAAACTCTTGATCTTTCTTCCTAGTAATAGTCATAGGGACAAAGAGAGCTCTCCAGGGAACCAAGGAATTAAGCTAATTTTAAGATTTATTTCAGGTAGCACTTTTTAAACATGTTTAGGTATTTTTAATTTCAAATTGATAGTTTGTCTCAGTTTAAGAAATACAGTGTAACTACTAAGATTTTAAAAATGGAGCCCAGGAACTAATATATTTCAGAACAGGATCTCTTATCATTGTCAGAAATGAGTTTTGTTTTTTTAAACTAGGAAAGATAGCTCCTTTAATCTTACAACCTTCACTACGTTGTACATACTAAAAGTAGTTTTTAATCTTTAGTTTGACATTTCATATTTGTTTTAGTAATGAACTATCTGTTGAGACTTTTGAATACATCACAATCACCTATTTTTTTTATTGAACTTATAACCGAATTTCACAAAACTCAACAAATTTCTTTTTCCTTGTTTCTTCTTGTGATAACAAATATAATACTTGAGGTGGTGAAACAAACAGCATTCCCATTGCGCCTTAAATACCTCTTAATGATGGTGCTGTTGGGAAAAACTTTTTCCTTAAGCTAAGTAAATTGAATTTTTAGTCATTTCAATTTTTATTTCTTTCAGAAAAGAGTAATTTGCAACCAAAATGGTTATTGGCTAGAATAATACAAAGCATTCATAGAAACATAGTGACCTCACCTTTGTCATATCCTCTATTGGTTTTATTTTCTCCCACAAGGAATTGTTCTAGAATGGGGTTTTTAATTTAAGATTTTAAAAATTTTGTGATTTTAGGGTTCAAAAGGGATTTATGTGTTAGAATTTTTAAGATTCTCAAAACCGTGATTCATGGCAGAGCTTTCTAGTTTGTATTCCACTGTTCTCCTTAATTATCATATTTACATTTTTGTTTCTGTTCACTTTTGGTATAAGGAACTTCAGTCAGTAATCAATAGATGATTAGTAAATGGGAAAGAAAGGTAACTTAGAGCAGAATTTTATATGACAATTTATTTGAAGGTTGCCCAATAATAAACTATGTATTTGTGACTTTACTATTTTATGAACCTGGATGGGGACCTGAAAGATTTTACATGAGTCCTTTTGCTTTAAAATTCATTGTTTTGATATTTGATGAACATCTATTATTAACTTTAAGCTGTAGTCATTTTTCTTGTTTAGGCTCATTCATTTTTCTTGGACTGATCTGATTTATTGTGACATATACCTAGTTTTTACTCGTATTTTCATGTTTTAAAGGCAGTTTAGTATTTCAGTAAAAATATATTTTTATGAAAGACTGCCAGTAATTTTTTTCTTTTTAAATTTCAGTACCATATCATTTTTTAGATGCAGGGCTTTTTCTAGATTCTTAGAGATGTCAGCAAGCTTTTTAAATTGCACATACATTTTGAATAAAGCATGTATAGAAGACAGGAGGACACTCAAATATATTTGAACAGGTTTTTTAAAATTACTGTATATGATTTTCCTAATAATCAAAAATGTAAATTAAACATTCACATTAGACTGTATTTTCTTAAGAACAGAATTCATTTTTCTACCAAAAGATAAGAGTATATAAATTAAGTGGTACTTTAAAATTAAAGAAGAATGTAAAATTAATGGTAAATAGATTACTTGAAACTCTTATCAGTTTGATAATCTTTCTCTATTTCTAATTTTGTTATGTTTTGAAATCATTACTTCTTGGAGAAAGACTGAAATTATACAATATTAGTTTTCTCTGTAGATCTGAATTTTTGGCTAGTTATTTCTTTTTATATAGGATATATGTTACACCTTTATTTAAAGCAAAAGTTAAGCCTGATTTTACTATCTTTTAGTTTGATGTAAGTTGAAATGAATGTTTTCATGCAAACTTAGAAAAATAATTGTTTGTAATAAAGTTGTAGTTCATTTTTATTTTTTTAAAAAGATTGTATTTATTTATTTTTAGAGAGAGAGGAAGGGAGGGAGAGAGGGAAACATCAGTGTGTGGTTGCCTCTTGTGCGACCCCTACTGGGGACCTGGTCCACAACTGAGGCATGTGCCCTGACAGGGAATAAACCTGCAACCCTTAGATTGCAGGTTGACACTCAGTCCATTGAGCCACACCAGCCAGGGCTGTAGTTTATTACTTTAAAGTTCTATTTATTGGACATATGCGATAAATATTATGACAGGAAGGTGTGATATGATCCTTGTGAGAACAGCTGATTTCTGTTTATAGAAATTAAACATCTTGGTCAAAAGTAAAATTCATTTTCTTAATTTTACTCAGTTTTAAATATATATTACAATAGTTGTAATACAAAAGCGTCAAAGACTTCACAGTTTTCACTTATCCTTTAACAGTGTATTCATTACATACTTTTCTGCAAGGCACTATGGTAGTTGCTAGAGATTCCATGGATGTAAGACACATAGTCTGCCTTCAGAGAGCTTATTGTTTAGTAGTACACTGGTAATAAATGAATAAGTATACCAGTAATTAATAGCGATAAATACTGTGAAGGAAAAAACATAGGATGTTATGAGAATGTAGTTTTTGAGATGTTTTATTTGGTCTGGCAAATTGTACTTCATTAATTCCTGTTTTTGCATTGCTGATGTTTGATTTTGCTAATTGCAGAAAAATGGTATTTGCTACTTTTTAAAATCTGAGGGTAAATTGGATCCTTCTAACTTGTTGGATTCTGCTAAATTGTAGCAGTACAGCTTTTAGGTTTTGTAGTTGAGAACATAAATCCACTAAATAAAAGTATTTTTAATACAATAATATGGGATTAGAGTAACTCATCTTTCTCCTGCTCAAAATTTGATTTGCTGAAGCTGCTTCCCGAAAACCATGAGTATCGACTCTCTGGTCAGAACTTGCTCCGGACTTTCATTTGGCAGAATCAGGTCAGGTGGCAGTATCAGGTAAAGGGAAATAAGAAACATTATGTTTCTTTCTCACTTTTTTTTTTTTAAACGTTCATTCGGTAAAAACAGTAGAATGATCAGGTAAAGGAAACTACTTAAGAAGAACCTAGGATATTTGATGTTATAGTTACTTGATTTTTGTAATATTTTTAAAATTAGCCTTTAGAATCACATTGCAGTTACGGAAAAATCAGAAATGGGAGAAAAAAAGAAACTAAAAATACAAGGGAGAAACACAAGATGACAAATAGATTGAACACATCAGTGATCCTAATAATTGTGAATTGATTAAATTTCCTAAGAAATTGAGTATCACTGATTTAGATGTAAAGCAAAGAATAGCTGAAGGAATAGATTTCATAATGTGTGAATTGGTAGCACCACATGATAGGAATGTTATTTGTTCTTAAGGAGTCTGACAGAGAAAATATATTAAACTAGGGCAAACATCAGTATTAGACAAATTAGATCATGTACATTTGTTTTACAAATATATTGCAAGTTTTATGTGTTAAGCTAAAGATTTTTTAAAATTTTGGTAATGAAAACTTCTAAAATGTAAAAGCACTCTGAGGGATATTTGAGGTAATTGCTAGGCTGGTAGGAAACTACTTGTGCGTAGTAGGTGGTCAATAAATAATATTCAGGATACAAATAACAAGTAGCATTTAGGATACATTTATTAGATGAAATTAGTTGATCCTGATCTCTCTTCTTACTTTCTAGAAATATCAAAAGTTTGTCAGATATCCAGATAATACAGGTTGCTTGCGGTTACTACCATTCACTTGCACTCTCTAAAGGTAAGCATTGTTTTTATTTCCTTTTCTTTTCGGTTTTATTACTTGATACTTTAATTGAGCAAAAAGTTCTCCAAATTTGTTTTTCTTATTTAATATTGTTCTGGTTCTTGATTCTTTTTATTTCCATGCATATTTTAGAATGAGCCTGACAGTTTTCACAGACACACAAACTACTGGGATTTTGGTTGGGATTGCCTTTTCTCTTATAAATCAGTTTGAGGCAAGTCTTTACAAGTCTTTTAGTTCTTGAACTTGCTATAGCCCTCCATTTATTTTAATCTTTTAATTTTTCTCAATAGTATTTTATTGTTTTCTATGGAGTTTTACACTTCTTTGAGATTTTGCTGTAGGTATTTGATTTTTTTTTGTTGTTGTGAATAGTGTCATTGTCAAATGATATGTTGGTAGTATGTTTTCCTGAATGAAATTGATGTTGTTGTTGTTGTTGTTGTTTAATTGTCTTTTTACTTTAGTCTGTTAAATGCTATTCCTTCACAGCTGGGAAAAGTTATAACTTGCCCAGTCTCATTTGATCTCATGGATAAACTTTTTCTAAATGAAAGAAGAGAAGGCCAAGATTTCTATTAGCTTTATTGCTTTCTTTTCTTCTTCATTTAATTACCTCATCTGTCAGCTAAGGATTGTAACTTGGATTAGTAAAGAATCTCCCATATGTTTGGTTTTTTACCATTAAAAAAAAATAAGCTCCAGTGGCTTCTCTAGAAATATCGTTATTTTAATTCATTAAATGTCTAGTCAGGCCTCCCATGAATGAAACACTAGGCTAACAAAAAAGTTAAGAGACAGTTTTAGAAAGACCATTGCACCTAGTGGAAGAGGCAGATACTCAAATAAATAGCTGTGGATCAGAGAAAATACTACTACTACTTTGGTCAAGGTAAAAGTAAAAATGCTAGAGGTATGAAGAAAAAAGTGTAATTATTTCCAGCCAGTAGAATTAGTAACAGTAAGGAGGGGATTGGTATTCTTGAAAAATGCGTAGAATTTATTCAGAATTGTTTAGAAACATGTAGCTAGGGGAAATGTAGAGGGCTGGCTAAGAAGATAGTAAAGGTGTGGAATCCGGAATGACTGTGTTTATTTGAGAATTGACATGTTTTTTTATATGGGTATTGTGAGAGAAAGGGAGACATACTCATACTTCAGCTGAAACTGAATTAAAGACAAATCTGTTACAAAGGCTCTTCAATTTAATACTAGGGAATTTAGACTTCTATAGGTAGTGGGAGGCTGGCATCCCTGTAGTCATTGTTACTTTGCCAACTCCTTTTTATTTCCTTCATCCTTATCCAAGTATATTTTTATTGATTTAGAGAGAAATCAGTGTGAGAGTGGAATATCAATCAGTAGTCTCCCATATGTGCCCCAACTGGGGATCAAACCCAAAACCCAAGTGTGTGCTCTGACCAGGAATCAAACCCACAACCTTCTGGTGTATGGGATGACGCTCCAGCCAACTGAGCCACCTGGCCAAGGTGCCACCTTCTCTTTTGATATTTTACTTTATTTTTTTAAAAGATATTATTTATTTATTTTTAGAGAGGGGAAGGGAGGGAGAAAGAAAGGGAGAGAAACATTAATGTGTGGTTGCCTCTCACATGCCCCCTGCTGGGTACATGGCCCGCAAGCCAGCCATGTGCCCCGACTGGGGATCGAACCAGCAACCTTTTGGTTTACAGGCCAGCACTCAATCCACTGAACCACACTAGCCAGGGCTCTTTTGATATTTTAGTAGGTAGATCCAAAATAAATTTAAACCCAGAGGTTTAACTGTTGAGGGCAGTTTTTTATCTTGATTCATACATAGGTATTCTTTTGCCTTGTTCAGCATTATGCTTAGCACAGTATCTTGTTCATTTAATGAATTTCTTTTCTGATCACTTCGTATGAACTAGGCTTACTAGGGTGTACAGTACAAAGTGGTAAGCAGTACACTGTTGGCCCTTACGGTACAGTACACAAATAGTACTATAATTACATACTATGAGAAATACTATGAGAACTGTAAAGGAGAAAGTTTAGGATATTTAGAACATGTAACAGGGGAACAGAACTTAGTCTTGGAGATCAGAGAGGCTTCCTGCTGGAGGAGAGTAGAAATGAACTAGACAAAGATGAGGGGAAGATTTAGGCGGAGGGAATAGCAAGTGTGTGAGAAGCAAGCATTGGAGAATGTAAAGGAAGGTGAGTATGGCTAGAGTATAATGAAAGGAGAGACTGGTATGAAATGAGTTTGGAAACAGCTCACACAGAACCTTGTAAGACTTATTAAAAACATTTATTCCAAGAGCAGTGAGAAGTCACTGATTTATTTTTTCAGATGAGCAACGTTATCAAATCTGTATTTTTATATTTCTGCGTATATGTACAAATGTCTGCTAGTATGTGCATAGAATATTTCAGGAAGTACCTATCAGTAGTTTGTAAGAGTAGTTGTCTCTTGGCAGAGGAACCAGAGATCTAATTTTGGAGGGAGACTTAACTTTAAGTGTTTACAGTATGACTTTTGAAAAATTAGTTGTCAGTGTATTGGTTATTAGTGTCATTTACTTAATAAAAGTAAATGTCTAAAGTTGCAAAAGCAGGTCACCATGGGGGGCATAAATGACAAGCAGACAGAACTATTACAAGAACCAGGTAAGATGGTGGTGAGTGGATCTATTTGCCTTACTTTTCTTTAGAAAGGAAACTGTATATAACTTGGTGATAAGATAATAGATTGATCTCAATCTCTGTATAAACTAAGAGAGGAGAAGAGTATTAAAGATGACTTTTTGTGTTTATGACTTGTGCTACTCTATTAGTTATGATACCATTTACTGAGATGGTGAACACTGGGAAGAGGTACAGGTATGGAAGGTAGAGTGAGGGTCATGAATTGAGTTTGGGATATACGGAGCTGGAAGTTCCTTGAAGTATCCAAGTGTAGGTGTCAGGTAAACAATTGAATACATGGTTTTATTGCTAGAGGAGATGTCTGGGCTAGATACTAAAAAGAGATAGTTCTTTCCTGAGAAGCATAACATTGTGTGACTTAGCTAAAATCAGTCAACTTAAAGTGTACTAAATATAAAATGTTCATCTAGGTAATATGTTTTTATATAAGAAATAAACTTAATAAAGAGGAATATGTATTTCCATCTGATGAAATTATTTCCAAAATAACTGATGATCTTAAGTGAAACTTTATGTGTGTGAGAAAAATTGTTTATTTTGTGATTTTTGTTTTACAGCAAGTGAAGTCTTCTCTTGGGGACAGAATAAATATGGCCAGTTGGGTTTAGGCATTGACTGTAAAAAGCAAGCTTCACCACAACTGATTAAGTCTTTGATTGGAATCCCTTTTATGCAAGTTGCAGCAGGAGGAGCCCATAGTTTTGTACTCACCCTTTCTGGAGCTATCTTTGGATGGGGACGCAACAAGTTTGGTCAACTAGGTCTTAATGATGAAAATGGTAGGTCTCATTATTATAGATGTACTTTTGAAAAGAGATGATCTTTTGAGATGGATCAATGATTCTTAGTGTCTGAGAGAAATGTACTTAAATCTTCCCTGATAAGAGAGGTGGGGATGAGAGGTTAATTTAAAAATTCCATTTGATTATCGTTTTAGGGGGTGGAGAAGGCCAAGAGGTACCATTTTATAATATAATAAACTATTTAGAAAATTTAACTGCATAAAAATTTTTTGTTGGATGGTCATTAAAAGAAAGTTGAGAAATGTTACTTCACATTGGTAACCTCATTATTGGCCAGCATTGGTGAAAAGAAGCAGTCAAATTATTCTGGAAAGTAACATGAAGCGTTAATCTATTTGAGATTTTCAAGGAAATATTTAAATAATTGGAGTAATTAAATTACTCTTTAGTTTGTGCTTTACTTTTAACATTGGTGCTAGAGTCTTGAAAATATTTTGAATTTAAAAAGTTATAACTATTTGAAACCAGTTGGGATATTGAAATTGATTTTTCATAATTATATTCGGCCAAATGACAATATTTGAAATACAAAAGCTAATTTCATGAAGTTCAACGTAATTGTAATGACTTAAATGGACAAAATTGAATTGTTGATCTAGTAATATCTGGTAATGATAAGCAAATAATACTCTCAAAAAATAATTTTAAAATATTTTTTCTGCATAAGGAAAGTAGATTGGGGCATTATATCTCTTTTCTCCTAGAAAAAAAGGAGGAAGTATAATTTTCAAACTTTTAAGGAGTATCCTATGAGCTTACTTATCATGAAGTGAATATAAAGTATGATGTGTATGGATTAGAAGCAGTCAAATGTCTTTTAAGTTTTTTGATTGCTGATTGGCATTTAAGCAGTTTAACACTTAAATGACTTTTTAAATCCCTCCTTTATCACAGTAGACTAGAAAGGCCTTAGTAGGCTTGTAGTGCAAAATCACTGAGTCGTGGTTAAGATTATTTAATCATCACTGTCCACTGAGCCTGGGAATCTGTAGAGAAAACACACTTTGGAAGAATTTTAACTTAAAAAGTATTGTTAATGTCTCTTGTTGGAATTTTCAGATAGGTATGTTCCTAATTTACTAAAGTCACTAAGAACTCAGAAAATAGTTTATATTTGTTGTGGAGAAGATCATACTGCTGCACTAACCAAGGTATTGTACTCTTATAAAACTTCTTTTATTATTGCTCATAGAATTTATTTCATAATAAGTAAATATTTTCATAATATGTACATTAAAACCTAAGTGTTATTGATGTCTAAAACAATTTATTTTGGATAAAGGACCTAGATTATTATTTGTTCTCTAAAATGATTTACCAATTTGTTTTATGTTATGAAGTGTGAATTGTAATCTTCTGTTAAATGTGATGATAATATATATTGTTGAATTTCTCAGCTTTGTGTGAAATACTGCTTAAATAATATTTTGAATGAAAGAATTCCATTTTAAGTTTGTCAGGCTTGCCATGCTATGTATATCGATTCCACTTATGCATAGCTCTGCCTAATTTTAATTAGCTCCCATTTGGCTTATATATATTATGTAACAAGTAATAGAGAGATTATTTGTTATTATCCATAGGTCAAGTATTATACATGCAGTTATAATGAGCTTTCATCACAATGTTGTTAATGGCTTTACCTGTGACATCTCACTTTTTGGGTATGTGCCAGTTCAGTGTCAGTACTGCATATTGCTTTTCTAATTAGGAGTAAAATGAAAATAAAAATATTAATCTTTACCAGGAATATTATTTATTATAGCCATGTTAACATAAAGGAAGTGGCAAGTTTTCATTGGATAAATTAGAAATTAATGTTTTTGCTTTTTCTTTGTCCTGCATAGTAGATAAAATTGGCAAGAAAAAAATTAACTTCTAATCAGACTTTATAAAACTTTATATAGCCCTACATTGGAATTTTAGGAGAATAAAGAATTATTATTCATCATTATGAAGTACTATAGTATACTGACTTTATATTATAATGACAATTATTAAAGTTAATTTTTAAAAATTGTATATTGCCTGTTAGTAAGGAGGTTTTACTATACTTACCTGCTGATCTCATTACTATAGTTTATTGATTGTTATAATTCAGATTACAAACGTAATCACTAAAATCTTATTAAATCATGTTGGCTTTAACTCTGACATCTCACTTTATTAAGTTATGTGCCAGTTCAGTGTCAGTACTGTGTAGTACTTTTCTAATTATTTTGGTCATTTTCTTTTGGTCACTAATTTTGGTCACTAAAATCTTATTAAATCATGTTGGCTTTAACTCTGACATCTCACTTTATTAAGTATGTGCCAGTTCAGTGTCAGTACTGTGTAGTACTTTTCTAATTATTTTGGTCATTTTCTTTTGGTCACTAATTTTGGTCATTTTCTTTTGTCATTGGCATTTGGGAGAAATAAGGCTGTGTTGAAATAATAGTAAAGAATATTTTTGTATAATATTCTTTGGGACTTATTTTGCAGTTGAAAGATTCACAGTGTTAATGCTTTTAAAACTTAACGTTTCAAATAATTACTCATTATTTTCGTAGGATGTTTAACTATATTTATTGAGTTTTTTTAAATGCTAATTCTATTAATCACCTGTATTCCTCTCTCTAAAAAGAGCTGGTGATACTTATTCACTGGAGTTTTGGGGGTATATTATTTTTAACAAAATCAGATAATTTTAAATATCCCAAAAGTAAAATAGTTTATTGTGCCTTGATTTAAGTTAGAATAGTTCCGTATATCTGTGTATCTTTTGTTTTTCTAAAAGAACTTCTTTGCAATTAAGATTGCAAAGCAGTTTGTTTGTGTAAAACCTGCATTAGGAAAATGACATTAGGAAATATTTTAAAACCGACTTTTTAAAACTACAAATGAGAAGACATGCATAATAATGAAAATGAGGACTATTATAAAGGTGTTAGGATTTCCTGAGTTTATTTACAAATTCATTATGCAAATCACATATAATTATACCTTTTTTTAAAAAGAAAATCCTCACCCAAGGACATGTTCATTGATTTTAGAGGTGGGGGCGGGGAGAGGGAGAAACATCGATTGGTTGCCACCCATATGCACCCTGACCAGGGACTGAACCTGCAACCTAGGTATGGGCCCTGACCAGGGACTGAACCTGCAACTCCTTGGTACATGGGATGATGCTCCGGCCAGGGCACATGTACTTTTCTACTTAGCTATCCCACTTTTAAGAATCTATCACAAAGATACAAAATTTTGTATGCCCAAGGCCATTAATTATGGCATTATTTTAATAGCAAAAGAGTAAAAGAATCCTAATGTCCATGAGTAGCAGCCTGTTTTGGACAACCTGTGGTAACTCCTTGCAGTGGAATACCATGACCTATAAAACAGAATGAGGAAAATCTCTATTATGATGTGGAATGATCTTCAGGATATATTGTTAAGTGAGAAGAAGAAGGGATAGAATAACTTCCTTTTGTATAGGAATCAGTAAAATATAAACATTATATATTTCATTTACATTTTTAAAGTATTGAAGCTAGACCAAATGTAGTTGCTTTACAGTTTTGACTTTGGAACCTAGAAACTATTATAATAAAAAACATATTTTTATGTATTTTTGTACATTTAAACATTTCTTAAAATTTTAAAACAAAAACATAACTTGTGACACAAATACAGATAGAATAGTTCTTTTAGGTCATCATAAATTAAAATATTTTGTTGTACATCACTAGTGGGAAATAGCCTGAGAGTTAACAATACACAAAGAAATGTTAAACTGTATTTTGTAGTCTTAGTCTTAGTAAAATTGGTAGTATTATTTTTTAATATAGAGTAATATAAAGCAAATAAGTACTTATTTTACTGTCATTAGAAACTATGATTTCCAGCGTCAGAGAAAAGCAGATACAAAATGGTAGGTAGGAGTAAAATGAAAATTCTGTGATCTAGAAATAATGTATGATTATAAAATCATACTTTTTTCCTTCTGAATATATGAGAGGCCATGACCATATTAAGGTCCTAGAAGTAATGAACAATATACAGTCTGGAAGCAGTGATCATTCCTTGATTTTTATAGACTCCATACTCAAAAGGATTTCTAGATAAGAATAGTCTTGAGTATTTTTCATTACAAAAAGCTCAAAAGGTCATGTAAGAAGAACAACTTGAAGACACTTCCATTGATTTAAAAAAAATAATGACTGCAGTAAATGGAAATATGGCAAATATATAAAAACTCATTACTTTATAATGATACTCTTGCCCAAATTAATAAAAAGCACACTTAATTGCTTATCTTCAGAGGTTTCTAGGACAACTCATTTTTCTAAAAATTAGTAAAGAAAGAAACATTTCTCCTGCCTCTTACTAGCCAGTTGTATTTCAGAGTAACTTAATAGTTGATGAATGAAATTCTCTTTAGAAGAATTCCAACTAATAAATCCAGAAGAAATAAGAGTAGGAAATCTCCATTTTATACTTTCTAATAAAATAACGGATCTAGGTCAAGATCAGCAATGTTAGGCTTAATGAGGATGGATTAGGCTAAAAACACATTGACTTATTTAAAAAAATTATAGTTGATATACAATATAATTTTTTTTCATTTAGACCTACTTACTTTAAACATCACCAACCAGACATGCTTTCTGACATTATGTAATAGAATAACTAGGAAAATTTAAACATGTTCTCAGTATTAGATGATATTAAGAAATTAATGGTAAAAGCATCTGTTCGTCAAGAGGATGTAACAGTTGTACCTATATAGCACTCAACATAGGAACACCTAAATATATTAAGCAAATATTAACAGATTTTAAGGCAGAAATAAGATTAAAATACAATAATAGTAGGGTACTTTGGTACCCTACTTTTAACAATGGATAGATCATCTACACAGAAAATCAATAATGCAATACTGTGCTGAACTGCACTTTCTATCAAGTGGACGTAACAGGCATATACAGAACATTTCATCCAGCAGCAGCAGCAGAATACCTATTTTTCTCAAGCACATGATGGAACATTCTACAGGAGAGATATGTTAAGTCACAAAACAAGTCTGAACAAATTTAAGAAGGTTGAAATCATATCAGTTAACTTTTCTGGCCAAAATGATAGGAAACGAGGAATCAGTAATAGGAGAAAAGCCAGAGTATTCCCAATGTGTGCAAATTAAAAAGTGTACTCTTGAACAAACAGTAGGTCAAAGAAGAAATAAAGGGGTGATCAAAAACTGTCTGGAAAAATGAAATTGGAAACACAGCATACCCATACTCATGGGATGTAACAAAAGCCCAGGACCAGATGGCTTCACTGGTGAATTCTACACTTTGAAAAACAATAAATGCTAATTTATCTCAAGTTCTTTCAAAAAATGAAAAACAATAAATGCTAATTTATCTCAAGTTCTTTCAAAAAACTGAAAAGTAAGTAAATCTTCCAGACTTGTTTTATGAGTCCAGCATTATCCTGATACTAAAGCCACACAACACTGCAAGAAAAGAAAATTATAGGCTAGTATCCCTGATAAACATAGATGCAAAACTGCTCAACAGAATAATAGCAAAATCAAATCTAACAGTATGTTATAGTAATAATATACTGTGATCAACTGGGATTTATCCCTGGGATGCAAGGATGGTTCAGTATGTGCAAATCAATCAGTGTTGTAAACCACATTAACAAAACGAAGGATACTCAATAGGTGCAGAAAAAGAATTTGACAAAATTCAACATCCTTTTGTGATAGCTCTCAACAATTTAGGTATAGAAGAGTATAACTCAAAATGAAAAAGGACATATATGAGGAAACCACGGCTAACAGCATATTTAGTGGTGAAAAGGTGAAAGCTTTTTCAGTAAGATCAGAAATAAAATGAGGATGCCCACTCTCACTACTTTTATTCAGGGTAATAGTGGAAGTCCTAGCCAGAGCAGGCAGGAAAAAGGAATAGAAGGCATCCAAATTAGAAAGAAAATGAGAGTGTTTCTGTTTGTAGGTGACATTATATATAGAAAATTCTATTCTAAAGAATACAAAATTATGTTAGAACTAATAAATGGATTCAGTAAAGTTGCAGGACACAAAATCAATGTACAAAAATCAATTGTATTTCTATACACTAAGAAAAATCTATCATAAAGAGGAAAAAAGCAATCTCATTTATAGTAGCATAAAAAAATTGTGTTAGCTAAAACAGCAGTCCCCAACCCTTAGGCACCAGGGACCAGTTCACTTGCTCACTTGCCTGCTGCTCACCTGCTCTGTGCTGCCTGGTCTGTTGCCCAGGAGTTGGGGACCCCTGGGCCAAAAGGTTTGTTTTTTTTTACCTTTAAGATAGCTCTAGTAGCGCTTAGTTGTCTTTAACTATATTCAGAAAAATTTTGTTAAGTTGTATTATGACAGCTGTCATATCAACATGCATTTAAAAAAAACTTACCAAATTGGTGAATTTTTGTGTGGCCATTTTAATATTGGAGGTGGAAGAAAACACGCAACATTTTTGGCATGTTATTCTTAATTTTTTCAAAAAAGGCGAAAATGCAATTGAAACAAAAAAATTTTGTGCAGTGTATAGAAGGTGTGAATGATCAAATGTGTAAGAAGTGGTTTGCAAAATTCTGTGCTGGAGGTTTCTTGCTGAATGATGCTCCATGGTCATTCAGGTAGACCAGTTGAAGTTGATAGCCATCAAATTGAGACATTAATTGAGAACCAGTCAATTTTCTACCACATGGGAGATGGCCGGCATACATATCCAAATCAAGCACTGAAAATCACTTGCACCAGCTTGGTTATGTTAATCGCTTTGATGTTTCAGTTCCACATAAACGGGAAGAAGAAACCTTCTTGACCATATTTCTGCATGTGATTCTCTACCTAAACGTAATGAAAACATTCCGTTTTTAAAACAAATTGTGACTGGAATGAAAAGTGGATACTTTACAGTAATGTGGAATGGAAGAGATCATGGGTGAAATGAAGCACCACCAAACACACCAAAGGCAGGTTTTCATCCAGAGAAGATGGTGGTGTATATATGGTGGAATTGTAAGGGAGTCCTCTATTATGAGCTCCTTCCAGAAAACTGAATGATTAATTCCAACAAGTACTGCTCCCAGTTAGACGAACTGAAAGCAGCACTCCATGAAAAGTATCCGGGATTAGTCAACAGAAAATACTCAATCTTGCATCAGTATAATGCAGGACGGCATGTTTCTTTGATGACCAGACAAAAACTTACAGCTGGCTGGGAAGTTCTGGCCCATCTTCCATATTCACAAGACATTGCACGTTCAGATTTCCATTTCTTTCAGTCTTTATACAATTCTCTTCAATGGAAAAATTCTCAATTCCCTGGAATAATGCAAAAGGCATCTGGAGGCATCAAAAAGATAAGTTTTGGGAAGATGGAGTTATGCAGTTGCCAGAAAGATGACAGAAGGTAGTGAGGGAAAATGGTGAATATGTTCTTCAACAAAGTTGTTGGTGAAAATGAAAAATATGTCTTTTGTTTTTACTTTAAAGCCGAACAAACTCTTTGGCCAGCCCGATACGTAGGAATAAGTTTAGTGAATGAGGTGTAAGACCTTTACACTGAAAACTGTATAAAACAATAATGAAGGAAATTGAAGATGATACAGATAAATGGAGAGCTATCTCATGTTCTTGGATTGGAAGAATTAATGATATTAAAATATCCATACTACTCAAAGTGATATAGTTCAATCCTTATCATAATTCCAGTGGAATTTTAAACACAACAGACAATTTTAAAGTTAGTATGGAATCACAGGTGACCCAGAATAACCAAAGCAATCTTAAGAAAGAGTTGGAGACATCACACTTCCTAGTTTCAAATTACATTATAAAAAGAATAATCAAAACAGAACTGTACTGACATAAAAACACATAAACTAATCAAAATGAATAGCTAGTTCAGCACTAAACTCACATATGTAGTCTGAGCTAATCATTGATGGGGCACTGAGAACACCCAATGGCAAAAGAGAGTCTCTTCAATGAATGGTGTTGGCAAAATGATCCCTAGCTTGTACCACTCACAACATTGTTACACAAAATAGAATAAAGATATAAATGTAAGCTGTGAAACTGAAAAACTCTTAGAAGAAAATGTGGTGGGGAATCTCTTAGACACTAGTCTTGGTAATCATTTTTTGGATATGATACTAAAAGCACAGGTATCAAAAACAAAAATGAAAATGAATGGGGGACTTAAACTGAAGAGACTATTTTAAAGCAAAGGGAACAGTCAACAAAATGAAAAGACAGCCAGTGGAATGGGAGAAAATATTTGTAAATCATACCTGATAAGCATTAATATTAAATATATATAGTCTTTAATTTTGTGTATTTGAAATTTTCTTTGATAAAAGTTAAAAAAAATCAATTTACTTACATAGCAATATGTATACTTAAGCTACTAAATGATATAAGCGGGATATAAATTGTATATATAGCTAAAAATATGAAGAAAAACAATTGAAAAATACTAATTTTGCTTGTGAGTGTGTGTGTGTGTGTGTATATATATATATATATAACCTCTAGTCTAATTATATACTTTTATAAAAATTTTAAAGACCATTTATATTGTGTGCTAAAATATCTGTATTTGTGCACTCTGGTTACATATATTCTTCGCACAGCTTTTATGTTAAAAATATAACTATTTTAAAAACTGAAGATATTTTAATGGTTTTGTCAAATTTTATAGGTGTGTACTTGGTATTCAACAAGAATATAATGATAAAAGGCAATGCAAAAGTAATTATTAGTGTCTCTTTAATGATGACTTCAACTAAATACAATGACAAGACCATAATTAAATACTTTAAAAATATCTGAAAATATTTAGCCATGAACCTGGAGCTCTTTTCATTTTAAGGCATTTTACCTTAAAAAGTCAGGTATTTGTTAAATTGTGAAGATAATAAAAGTAAAAATTAGCTCCATATTAAAGTTTTAATTTATTTTCCTGAAGCTTATTTTCTTTTTATCAGGCCTTCTAATGTTAAAGGGTTTTGTCTTTTTTAGGAAGGTGGAGTGTTTACTTTTGGAGCTGGAGGGTATGGGCAGTTGGGTCATAATTCTACTAGCCATGAAATAAACCCAAGGAAAGTTTTTGAACTCATGGGAAGCATTGTGACTCAGATTGCTTGTGGAAGGTAAGCTATTATGTAAGAGTATTTTGGTGTCTATAACACAATTATTTAGGGACGTTTAAAAAAACAAACAAACCAGAGGCCTTTTCTCTTTCTTTCTTCTTTTTTTAACACCTGCTATGTCGTGAATTCAGAGGAAATGCATTCCAACAGCCTAAGCTTCTTTCCATTGGTTCTCACAGTGTGATTCTCTGGGTGGGAATAGGCTGGTACTTCAGTTGAACCCCCAAGTACCTTTTCTTTTGGCATACTTTTCATTTTGAAAATTTTCCTTTACATGCTTCAGTAAGCTCTCTCAGCTCTTAAGAGTACTTAATATGCTCAATACATAACATTAATTCTCTTTGCAAGAATAATCATGCTCTTGTCTGTTTACAACAGTATCCACGGCATGCTGGGTAACACTGTAGGCTCTTCCATTTTTGCCATCGTAACATTTCTTTTTGGACAGTGCCTTTCCCTTGATGTCTATAATATCATCTTTTTTGTAAATTTCCATGTACAAAGGAACAACTTCATATTTTCTAAAAGCCCTAGAGAGCATAGGGGTGCCTCTCCTTTTTCCCTTTGTGTTGGTCATTTTTGCAAATTAGTAGAAGATAGCAGTTCCAACTAAAGTAAGGATTTTTTTTTTTAAATCCTCACCCAAGGACATGCTCATTGATTTTTTTGAAAGAGGGGACGGGAGGGAAAGGGACCTACAACCTAGGCATGTGCCTTGACTGGAAATTGAATGTGCGACCTTTCAGTTTACAAGATGACACTCCAACTGAGTCACACGGGCCAAGGCAAGGATTTCTTTTAATAAGCTGTTTAGGAATCTAGTAATCTAAGATTTTAAAAATAATTCTCCTCTAACTGCCTGATTTGCTGCTGAGGAGTCACAGTAACAGGAGAAACATCTTCTATACTGATTATTTCACCTATCTTTATCTGAGGCAAGATAGTGTAAGTGTAATAATTGTATTTATTGTCTATAGCATCACACTTGAAGAGAACTATAGGTCCATCTTTTTTGTTTGTTTTCTCCTTTTTTTTTTAAAGAATGAGGGAATTGACCAATTATTTATTTAACACATAAGATTAGTTAATGGTAAAAGTTAAATTAGGATACAGATCTCCTGATTCCCAGTTGTTGGGAGTAAGTAGAAGAGTCAGAGCTTGGAAATTGAGCTTCACCTTTGGTGGTTTAAATTAGACCCAAAGAGCCAAAATGTACTTTGACTAGTTAACTCATTTTTGAACATTTTGCGTAATTTTTTTCCACCTACTATGTGTTCTTATATAATATAGTTTAGTTTTGCCAACTGTTAGCTTCAGATACATGGGATTACACTGTAGGGAGACTGATGACTTTTTTTAACATCATGCTTAGATGATTATCCATATGTGTAGCTATGGCTCCTCATCACTAGGTCTCATTGCTATGTTTTATTTAATTATATGCACATGGCCGTGTCTGGTGTGGCGCACTAGATTGAGTGATGGCCTGTGAGCTGAAAGGATGCTGGTTTGATTCCCAGTCACGGCACATGCCTGTGTTGAGGGCCAGGTCCCCAGTTGGGGGTGTGCAAGAGGCAACAGATCGATGTTTCTCTTGTACATCAATGTTTCTCTCCCTTTCTTTATTCCTCCCTTCTCGTCTCTCTAAAAATAAATAAATAAATCTTTAAAATTAAAAAAAATTATATGCATATATAATTTTGTACTAATTCTATTGCTAATGGGCATTTGGGTACTTCCAGTTTTTGGTAATTACAAATAATGTTGCTTAAACATTTATTATATGATATACATAAGTCTTTGTATTTCTAAAGTACGTGCCTAGAATAGAATTACTGGGTTGGAGAGGGTACTTAACTTGAATTTTGTGAATTAATGTTACCATATTTACCAAAATGGTTATGCCAGTTTATTGTATATTCCCATTACTGTTCTATGAGAATTCCTGACAGTGTCTTTGTCACCATTTGGTATTTTTAAATTTTTTAATTTTTGGATATGTAGTATTAATCATGATTTTAATTTTCATTTTTATGATATATAGGGATTGCATTGAATCTGTAGATCACTTTGGGAATAATTGATATCTTTTTGTTTTTAAAGATTTTATTTATTTATTTTTAGACAGAAGGGAAGGGAGAAAGAGAGGGAGAGAAACATCAATGTGTGGTTGCCTCTTGTGCACCCTCTGCTGGGGACCTAGCCTGCAACCCGGACATATGCCCTGACTGAAAATCGAACCAGCGGCTGTTTGGTTCATAGGCTGGTGCTCAGTCCACTGAGCCACACCAGCTAGAGCTGGTATCTTACCATTACTAAGGAAGTATTGATATCTTAACAGTATTAAGTTTCCCAATCCATGAATATGGGATTTATTTTCATTTATTTATATCTTCAATTTATTTTAGTAATCTTTTATAGTTTTCATTATCTTTTACCTTTTTGCTAAAGTTAATTCTTAAGTATTCTCTTTGATACTATTGTAAATGGCATTGTTTTCTTAATTTCTTTCTGGATTGTTTGGCATAGTGTATAGAAATGTGACTGAATTTTGCATGTTGATTTCTTATCGTGTTTTGATGAAATTTTTATTAGTTCTAATAGTGTGTGTGTGTGTGTGTGTGTGTGTGTGTGTAATCTTTAAAGTTTTCTACATATGAAGTCATTTAACCTGTATACAGAGATAATTTTACTTAATCTTTTTCTGTTTAGATGCCTTTTATTTCCTTTCCTGCGTAAGTGCCCTGGCTAGAACTTCTAGTACCAAGTTTAATATAAGTGATCAAAGTAGGCATTTTTTGCCTTGTTCTTAATCTTAGGGGAAAATCTTTCAGTCTTTAATTACTGAGTATGATATGTGCTATGAGTTTTTCGTATATGGCTTTTAATATGTAGAGTTGGTTTTCTTCTATTTCTAGTTTAAAGGCTTTTATCATGAAAAAGTGTTGACTTCTGTGAATTTTTTTCTGCATCAGTTGAAATGATCATGTGAGTTTTTTGTTTATTCTGTTTATGGTATATATTAACATTGATTAATTTTTGTATGTTGAACAGTCCTTGCATTACAGGAATAAATTCCATTTGGTTATGCTGTGTAGCCTTTTCAATATGCTACTGAGGTCATATTGCTAGTGTTCTCTTGAAAATTTTTGTATTGATGTTGATAAGGGATCATGGTCTGTATTTTCTTTGAAGTGTGCTTATCTGGTTTTGATATCAGGACTATGCTGGCCTCCTAAAATGAGTTTCATTTCTTCAGGGTTTTTTTTGGAAAAGTGTGAGGAAGATTGGTGTTAGTTCTTTAAATGTTTGATAATATTCATCAATGAAACCATCTGGTGCAAAGCTTTGTTAGGAGATTTTTGATTATTGATTCATTCTTTTTACTAGTTATAGGTCTATTCTGGTTTTTCTATTAATTTAATGTTAGTATGTTTTGTAGTTCTAGGAATTTTTCCATTTCATCTACATATGAATCTAATTTTCTATGTCATCTACATATGAAATGTAATTTTGTTGGCAAATTATGGTTTATGGAACTCTCTTATGTCCATTTGTATTTCAGCAGCATTGGTAGTAATATCTCCACTTTCATTTCTGATTGTAATAATTTGAATCTTTTTTTTTAGTCAGTCTTGCTAACGTGTTATCATTTTTGTTGATATTTACAAAGGGCCAACCTCTTGTTTTGTTGACTTGAGCTGTGTTTCTATTTTCCTCTTTCATTTATCTCAGCTCTAATCTTTATTTTTTAAATTTTTTAAATCTGAGGAATAATAAAAGGTGGATACATGTGCATGGGGAATTCACATAGGCATGAAAATTCCAAAGACAATGAGGCAACGTTGGGTATATCAGACATTTTGGGCAAAGGAAAATGGAGTATTAGATTTCAGTAGTGAGAATGGGGTATTTACAGGTTAATGAGGAAGAGTGGCAAACATGTGTGAGGAAACTCCTTGCTAGGCTACCCAAACAGTGGGGCATGGGGTGTCTAGCTAACAGGCACCTGCCTGAAGCCCTCTTATTTACTATACCTTCAAATTAGGATAAGGAGACATCCTGACATCTTCCTGAAGCAGATTTCTCTGTCTCAATCTCTTGGGATTGGCTCTGATCTTTGTTACTTCCTTTCTTCTGCTAGCTTTGGGTTTAGTTCATTATTTTTTTTTAGGTCTTTATGTTATAAAGTTAGGTTTTTTTATTTGAAATCTTTGTTTTTTAATGTAAGCATTTATAACTGTAAATTTGCTTCTTAGAACTGCTTTCCCTGCATCTCTTTAAGTTTTGATGTGTTATATTTCCTTTTTCATTCATCTCGTATCTTTTGTTTTTCATGTAATTTCTTTGTTTCATTGGTCATTTAATTTCCACAAGTTAGTGAATTTTCTAGCTTCCTTATGTTACTGATTTCTCATATTACCATTTTATTTGGTTGGAGAAACTATTTTGAAGGTATCTCTTATCTTTTTAAATCTATGAGACCTAATTTCTGACCCAACATATAGTCTATTTTGGAGAATATTCCCTATGCATTTAAAAAGAATGTGTATATGTTGTTGTTGGGTAGAATGTCATGTTATAAATAGTTGGTTTACTGTTTTGTTCAAGTTCTGTGTTTCCTTACTTATCTTCTGCCTGGTTATTCTGTTATTGGGAATGAGGTATTAATGTCTAACCTTTATTGTAGAACCATATTTCTCTCTTCAATTCTGTCAGTCTTTGCTTCATGTATTTTAGTGCTCTTCTGTTACTAGATACATGAATGGTCTTAATTGATTTTATCTTATTGCTGTATTGAGTCTGTGTTAAATATAATGTCCTTCTTTGTCTCTTGTAACCTTTTTGGACTGAAAGTTTATTTTTTCTGATAAGAGTATGGCCACCCTGTTCTCTTTTGGTTATTTGTATGGGATATCTTTTTTGTCTTTTCACTTTCACCCTATTTGTATTTGGATCTAAAATGAAGTCAGTTGTAGATAGTATAAAGTTGGGTAACTTCTTAAAAAATCCATTCTGCCAAACTTTGTCTTTTGAGTGGATAATTTACTCTATTTACATTTAAAATAATTACTGAGATGTATGGACTTCTATTATTTTGCTGTTTGCTTTCTATATGTCTTAGATTTGTCCTTCATATCCTGCATTACTATTTCTTAAGTATTTAGTTTATTTTTTTTGCAGTGAAATGTGAAATTCCCTTCACATTTCCTTTTTTGTGTTTTAATTTCCTTCACATTTTCTTTTTTTACATATTCTGTAGCTATTTTAGTTACTATGGGGTTTACATTTAATATTCTAAAGTTATAACTAATTCAAATTTATACTAGGTTAACTTCAATAACATACAAAGACTCTCTTCCTATGGAGTTCTTTTCTCACCCCCTCTCAGTTATTGATGTGCAAGATAAATTATTTGTATGTCGTATATCCAAAAACAGAAATTAATAATTTTATGCAATAATCTCTGAAGTAGAAAACAAAATGTGGGGAAAAAAATAGAAAACAAAATATGGAGTTTTAAACCAAAATTACAATAACACTAGCTTTTATAATCACACATGTATTTACCTTTATTGAGATACTTATTTTTAATATAGCTTCAGAAAGGTTTTGCTGGATATCAGATTTTTGGCTGGGCGTTTTTCTTTCAGCACTTTGAACATTAACCCCTTATCAGATATATTGGTGAATATGTCCTCTCATTCTGTGGGTTGTGTTTTTATTTTGTGGATGCTTTCCTCTGCTGTGCAAAAAAACTTCTTTTTAAATGCAGATCGATTTTATTTTTTATAAATGTCAAAATCCATTATAAAATATTAAAAATTTTTGATCCATTATAAAGTCCCAGCAATTAAAACAACATGACACCAGCAAGAAAATAATCAAGTAGATCAGTGAAATAAAATGAGCATTCTAGAAACAAATGTATGTATCTGTCTAACACTGTAATATATGATTAAATTGATATTTCAAATCAATGAGGAAAGTAAGGCTTATTCAACAAATAAGGTGCACGGACTGCTGTTACTTGAAATAAAACAAATATAGAGCCCTATTTCACACATTATACAAAATATATTTAGGTGAGTTAAAAATCAGTATGTAAAATCTAAGGAGTTTTAGGAGAAAATACAAAATAATATTTTTCTTACCCTGAAGTAAAGTGTTCAAACACGGAAGCTACAAAGTAAAATATTGACAATATGAATATAAAACATTTAAGACTATACAGTAATATACATATAAAGGACAAGTAATAGAATCGAAAAGTATTTGCAACACATCTATAAAAGGGTTAAGAGTTTTTTTGGGGCAGGGGAAATCCACAAACATTAAATCAAAAAATGGATAAAGAATACCAAAATGGCATTTAAAGATTTTTAAAAATAATAGAAATATGCAAGAAGTATACAAAAACAGGTTTAGTTTTAACAAATAATAAAGTAACAAAATGACACATTGTCACAATCAGATTAACAAGTATTAAAAATATTGGTAATATCAAGTATTAGTGACTGTAAAAGGAACTGGGTATTCATAGATTCTTCATCTTCTTAAAGCAGTCCCTTTAGCATATTTTGCAGTGCTGGTTTGGCAGAGGTGTATTCTTTTAGCCTTCTTTTGTCTGGGAAGCTCCTTATTTCGCCTTCCATTTTAATTGAGAGCCTTAATGGGTAGAGCAGTCTCGGTTGCAGGCCTTTGCTTTTCATGACTGGGAATATTTCTTGCCATTCTCTTCTGGCTTGCAGTGTTTCTGTTGAGAAGTCAGCCGCTAGCCGAATTGGGGCTCCCTTGTATGTTACTACCTGTTCCTCCCTTGCTGCCTTTAGGATTCTGCCTTTGTCTTTGATTATTTGCCATTTTAATGATGATGTGTCTTGGAGTGGGCCTCATTGGGTTCCTCTTGAATGGGACCCTCTGTGCTTCCTGGACCTGTGTGACGTTTCCTCTCCTCCAATTAGGGAAGTTTTCCATAACTACTGTTTCAAACAGGTTCTCTATCCCTTCCTCCTCTTCTCCTTCTGGTATCCCTATTATACGGGTGTAAAGTACGTTTCAGGTTGTGCTCCTCCATTCACTCCTCTGCATTTCCCTAAACGCCTCTTCTTTCTTTTTGAGTCTCTTTTCATTTTCTTGCTCTTTCTGGGAGCTTTTTTCTACCTTGTCCTCCAGCTTGCTGATTCGATCCTCTGCTTCATCTAGCCTGCTTTGGATTCCTTCTACTGTGTTCTTCAATTCAGAAATGGTATTCTTCATTTCCTCTTGCCTCTTATTGATGGTTTCTATGTCCTTTTTCATGCTGATATAGTTTGCAGTAAGTTCCTCGTAGTTTCCCTGTAGTTTTTTGTAATTCTCTTTGAGCCCACTGAGTTCATTGAGCTTCCTTACAACCGTTGTTTTGAACTCAGTAACTGATGGTTTACTTGCCTCTATTTCATTTAGTTCTCTCTGTGGGGATTCCTCCTTTCCCTTTGATTGGGGGGTGTTTCTTTGTCTTCCCATTATTTTTGAGACTCTTCTTTTTTGCCTCTACTTCTTAAATTGATCTGTATGATTTCCTGACTTCGTGGTCTGAACTTCCATGGTAGGAGACCACTGTATTTTCTTTCAGGATCTGTATCTGATGATGTCAGCTCTTGATCCCATCTGACCTTAGGCAGTCTTCGAGACCTCCAGGAACCTACTGTCTGTGGCTGGCTCCTTCAGCTGTTAATCTAGTCACTCTGTACGCAGCAGTCAGGCTTAGCCACCACAGGGCAAGGCAGAGTCCCTGTGTGAATGGGGTTATTGTGTCCTCTCACGCTGCTGCCACTCAAGAGGCGTGGTCTTTCCCGAGTCAGATGTCTGCTGCCATTCGGGGGATGAGTCAGCACTGGGATCCCGCCAGCTTCTCTCTCCATTTTCTACCCAAAGCTGCTTTCCTCAGTCTCTCCTCTGGTGTCTCTAGCCCACTCTGCCCCCACCTTTGCTGAAGCCCAGGGTAAGTGGCTACAAGTGAAATTTTATGCATTAGCCCTTTAAAAGTCTCTGCATCTCTGGCAGAGAGAAGCCCTGCTGCTTTTCACAGCTGGCTGTTATCTGTGCACTTTTGGGCTCTGGTGCTGTAGGCAGCAGATCTCCACTTATGGTTTAGACCCTGCTCTTCTCTGGGGGATCCAACTGGCCATTTCAGAATCCTTCTGGTGCTGCAGCCTGTGGACACCCCACCTACCTTCTCTAGTCTTTACCACACTCCTTACCAGTTAGGTTGTGCTAAAGCTGATTCTTCTGTCTCTGAGGTTATAAGGCTTCTCTCTCACTATTGTTCAGTTGTTTGTTCCAGGTGATTTCTCCACAATTCAGTTGTAATTCCAGATTGATCCTGGGAGGTCAGTGTGACTTCCATTCACTCCTCTGCCATCTTGATTTCTCTCTCTGACTTTAATTTGATGAAGTCCCATATGTTCATTTTTTCTTTTGTTTCCCTTGCCTGAGGAGATACATCAGAAAAAATACTGCCTCAAGCACTGTCCAAGATTTTACTGCCCATGTTTTCTTCGAGGATTTTTATGGCTTCAAGTCTAACATTTAAGTCTTTCATCCGTTTTGACTTTATTCTTCTATGTGGTGTAAGAAAGTGGTTGGTTTCATTTTTTTGTATGTATTTGTCCAATTTTCCCAACACCATTTATTGAATAAACTATGTTTAGCCCACTGTATGTGCTTGCTTCTTCTACTAAATAGTAATTGACTGTAAAGTTTTGGGTTTATTTCTGCGCTTGTTGATGTGTCTGTTTTTATACCAGTACCATGCTGTTTTGAGTATTATGGCCTTATAGTATAGTTTGATATTAGGTAGTGTGATTCCTCTAAATTTATTCTTCTTTCTCAGAGTCACTATTGCTATGCTAGGGCTTTTGTGGTTCCATATATATTTTTGAAATATTTGCTCCAGTTTTATAAAATATGTCATTGGAATTTTCATAGGGATTGCATTGAATCTGTAGATTGCTTTGGGTAGCATGGATATTGTAATGTTGTTGAGTCTTCTATCCATGAGCATGGCACGTGCTTCCACTATTTTGTGTTTTCTTCAGTTTCTTTCTTCAGTGTCTTACAATTTTCCATGTACAAATCTTTTATATCCTGTTTAGGTTTATTCCTAGGTATTTTATTCTTTTTGTAATAATTGTGAATGGAATTGTTTTCTTAATTTCCCTTACTTCTAGCTCATTATTGGCATATAAAAATGCAACTGGTTTCTGGATATTAATTTTGTATCCTGCTACTTTGCTGCATTCATTTATCAGTTCTGGTAGTTTCTTGGTGGAATCTTTAGGGTTCTCAATGTGCAGTACTGTGTCATCTGTGAATAAAGACAGCTTCTTCCTTTCCAATTTGGATACTTTTTATTTCTTCTTCTTGTCTGATTGGTGAGGCTATGACTTCCAGTACTGTGTTGAATAAGAGATGAAAGCTGACATCCCTGTCTTTTTCCAGATCTTAAGGGGAAGACTTGTAGTTTTTGCCAATTGAGTGTGAGGTTGGCAGTGGCTTTGTCATTGCTTAACTTATTTAGGTGCTGCTATGTGGGGTGCATAAATGTTTATTAGGGTTGTATCCTCTTGTTGGATTGTTCCCTTTATCATTATGTTGTATCCTTTTTTGTCTCACACTGTAGCCTTGGTTTTAAAGTCTGTTTTGTCGGATATAAGAATTGCTACCTCAGCTTATTTTTTCCTTTCCATTTGCATGAAATATTTTTTTCTATCCCTTTAGTTATAGTCTGTATTTTACACGCGCGCACGCGCACACACATACCCCCGTCTTATCCATTCAGTTACTGTAGGTCTTTTCATTGGAGCATTTATGCTATTTACATTTAAAGAGGTTATTGATAGATATGTGTTTATTGTCCTTTTGTTTTTTTAAACTATTGTTTTGTTTTATCTATTTCTTTTTTAAGCAAACCCTTTATCATTGTTGCAATTCTGGTTTGGTGGTAACAAACTCCATTAGCTTTTTCTTGTCTGGGAAGCTCTTCCTTTCTCTTTACCTTGCTGGAGAAAGTACCCTTGGTTGTAGATCCTTGCTCTTCATCACCTTGAATATTTTATGCCAATCCCTTGTAGCCTGAAATGTTTCTCTTGAGAAATAAGATGACAGTATAATAGGAGCTTCCTTGTTGGTAACTAACTGCTTTTTTTCTTGTGACCTTTAATATTCTCTCCTTGTGTTTAAGCTTTGCTTTTTTAATTATGATGTGTCTTGGTGTGGGCCTCTCTGCCTCCATCTTCTTTGGGACTCTCTATACTTTCTAGGCTTGTGTGTCTTTCTTTTACCATGTTAGAGAAGTTTGGGGTCATCATTTCTTCAAGTAGTTTCTCAGTCCATTGCTCACTGTCTTCTCCAGGTATCCCCATGATGCAGATGTTATGTTTCATGTCATCCCAAGGATCCCTTATTTTTCCTCATTTTTTAAAATTCTTTTTGCTGCTCTGCATGGGTTTTTTTCCTGCCTTGTCTTCCAAATCGCTCATTCGATCCTCTGTTTCATTTAACCTACTGTTTATTCCTTCCTGTGTATTATTTATTTCAGATATTGCATTCTTTATTTCTGACTTGACCTTTTTTGTGGTTTCTATGTCTTTTTTCATGGTGTTGAGCATTCTTATAATTATTATTTTAAACTATATCTGATCAGTTGCTTACTTCCATTTTGTTTAGCTCATTCTCTGGAGAATGCTCTTATTTTATCATTTACGGCCTGTTTATTTGTCTTCCCTATTTGCTGCCTCTGTATTTGTTTCTGTGTATTAGGTAGGGTCTGCAAAGACTCTGGCGCAGTCCTCTTTCAGACATTGCTTATGACCGGGCCCTTGGCAGCTTGTTTGGAGCTCTCAGCAATGCACAGCTTGCAGCTCCCTCTCCTGGTCCTGGCTGTGTGCAAAAAGAACCAGGCTGTGCATGAAGGCTGGCTTTTACCTGTGTTGGCCCCAGGGATGGGTCAGCTAAAGTTTCAAAGCACCCTGAGATCAACCACCCCTCCAGCCTCTCTGTTAGGCTTAATCACTGAAAGTTCCTCCAGCTATACTGCACAGCAGCTGGGCTTAAGCTCCACAGGGTGGAGTAAGAAGGTTTCCTGCAGGTTAGGGGCTGTTGCTTCTGCCCAGACTGATGCCACATGGAAGGGAGTGCTTTGCTGAGAAACATGGCTTTTGTAGTATGGGGAATGGCTGAGCAGAGATCCTGGCAGCTGACCCTTCAGCTCTCTCCAGATCCACCAGCCCCAGACTTTTCCTCCCGCGTCTCTAGTCTACTCTTCCCTCCCTCTGCCAGAGCCCAGGGTAAGTGGCAGCAAGCGAAATTTTTTTCACTGGCCCTTTAGGAGGCTCTCTGCATATTAGCTCTCTCTCCCTGACAGACAGAAACCTCACTGCTTTTCATAGCTGGATGTTATTTGGTTTCCTTTCCCAGTTCTGGTGCTCTAGGCTGTGGAACTGAGCTTGGGGTGTAGACCTCCCCACTTCTCAGAGGAATCCCCCTCCCCCAGCTGCTGAAATATACCTCCAGAACTTCAGCTGCCATCCGTGGGAGCCCAGCCAGCCCTCTCACAGCTCTGTACTTAGTACTAGTCTCTTTGTGGTGATGTGGTTTTTTCCATAAGTAATTGGTTATAAGGCTTCTCTCCAGCTAGTGTTCAGTTGGTTATTCATGATGATTTTTGTATAATTTAATTGAAATTCCAGTTTGGTCCTGGGTAGAGGTTAGTGTAGCTTCCACCTACTCTGCAGCCATTTTGTATCTTGAAAAAGGTTTTCATCAATGTTTCTAGTTATATGTCAGTTTTCAGTGTTGGCTTTTATTTCTTAGACATTAAACAACTATTAAACATAGTCGTTCTAGATTCTTATATTTGATACTTTCAGTATTTGAAATCTTTAGGGATGTAATTCTATTGTTTTTTCTTTCTGCTTGATTTTGTTCATGCTACTCTATTTTTGTATACCAGGTGTGTGTGCTTGGCTATGTATTTGAAAAATTATTTATGAGAATGATTTGAAAAAATCTTCTTTCCTATTCTCATATATGAATCAGAATCTATTATAAAAGTTAAGTAAAAGCTTAACATGCAATTGAATATAAGTGATAGTGTCAGAATCTTTTTTAGATGGCTAAGTTATACATGAATGTATAGATCCTAAAGTTTAGAGAGTTCATTTTTTTCTTTTTTATCCACTTCATGGATACTTAATTAAAAGACTATAAAGCAATATTATTTAACTTGGTATTGGGGGAGAAATCTTGACAGATTTGACTTACAGGCAGTTAGTACCATAACAACTATATATTCAACAATTATTCCTTATTGAATAATTGTCAGTAAATCTGAAGGAAGCACCCAAGGTACACCAGAAGTGTGAATCCATCAAGGAGATGATCCAAAAGCAAAAGTTTTCAAATTCCAGTAATATAATTTAGTGTTTTTGATTTATAACATTAAATCAAGGCTTAAGATAGTTATGCTTGTTCACTGGATCTCAATGCTGACTCCATGCTCTAATTTTTTGAAGAGGTTTTAGAAATATGTATTGTTGCCTAGGCTCATTCTCAGGTGATTACAATATGCAGCCAAGGTGAAGAAAGACTCCATTAGTAGACCAGTTTGAGGAAGAGTTTAATGAAATAATATTGATATGTTCCTTTGAGAATGTCACAATGTCTGCTTCCTGAAGGAGGCAGACTGGGCATTGTTAACTCCTTCAACCAGAGTGTTTTGTCTTTTTTATATGTTAGGATTCCATTTAACATTTTCTTTGTTAAAAGAGTACCCTTAGTTAAAAAAGTTTTGATTGACCTTGACTGATCTGGCTCTGAGGTAAGATGGTTGGTAGATTATAATTAGTTTTCCAGTAACATGACAGAGTGGACAACTTGAAAACCCTTTTGAATCAAAATACCTTTTAAGTAACATAGATTAGCTTGCCAAGAAATAAAGGGAATTTCACAGAGCAAAAACAAAGAAATCTGAAAACCATAGCTGTTAGTTTAAACTGACTCTGGAGCTGCCCTGAAAGAATTTGCCAATCTAGATAGTGCATTAATTAGCTTATTTGCTAAATGAACTGCCTCAAAATGTAGTGCTTCAAAACAATTATTTATTTAGTTAATGGTTTTGTGATTCAGTATTTTGGACTGGGCTTAGCTGGGCAGTTTTCATTTTAGCTGGACTTGGTTGATCAGCTGATGATCAGCTAAGGGCTGGATAGTCTAGGGTGGCCTTAGCTAGGTCAGCTTGTCTCTGTTCCAGGGTGTATGTCATCCTTCAACAGCCAACCTTGGATTATTTTTATGGTGGTATAGAGCAGGATTTCTAAAGAGAGAGAAGGAAAAAGTGCAAAGCCATTTGTGAGGCATAGGCTTAGATCTGATACGCTGTCATTTCTGCTGCATTCTGTTGTTCAAAGCAAGCCATAGGTCTGAGTCCAGATGTAAGACATGGAGAAATAGATTCCCTGTTTTGGTGGGTATAGAGAAAGGATCAATTTTGGCCTTTTTTATAAACAATGTACCACAGATGGCGAAGGGGTTTGGGACAAGAAATGAGAACTAAGAACTTACAGAAGCAGTTATAAGGCCTGAGAAACCATTTTCTCCCAGTAAAACTACCTCATGGAAAGGGTTCACAAAGAAACATTCCCTTGCTAGTATAAGGAGACTTTTCTGTCCTTGGCCTAGTTTCTGTTTTGGATCTCCTCTGAGAATCTGTGGCTGCAGGATGACTGCCCCAGGGGCTTGTTGCAGTAGTCCTGAGTTGGTGTGTATGTATGATACTTCACAATATATAAAGGGCTTTAAATGAAATAACAGGCTGGCAGATTTGGAAAAAAAATAACTTCTAGAAATGGGATAAAACATAGTCATTAACATTTAAAATTCAACTGATAGTTCAAACAGTAGGTTGAACACACTGCTGAAGAGAAAAGTAGCAATTTGAAAAATAGATCCAGGGAAATTACTTACAAATGGACATGGATAGAAAAGAGAGATTAAGAGACTGATAGGATATATTGATAAAGTACAGCATTTGTCTAATGCTATAAAGAAGAGAATTGAATAAATGAGAGAGAGATGGTATTTACAGAAATACTACTTAAGAATTTTCCAAACTTGATTGAAGCTGCAAACCCTGAGATTGAGGAACACAAAATCTGAGCTGGATAATCTTATTAACTCATTCCTAAACACATGGCAGTGAAACTGCAGAGGGAGTTGGACAGGCTCACTGATTAATGGGTTTTCTTTAGCTTCAGTTGCTTCCACTCTAGTACCTACAGAGGAGTCTCGGTGCATACATGTAAGGATCAGTTTCTTTAGAATGGTGATTTTCAACCTTTTTCATCTCATGGCACACAAAAACTAATTACTAAAATTCTGTGGCACACCAAAAATATCACAAGAGAGCTATTGTTGTATTGGCTGTTACTATTTTTTTGACAATCTAAGGGAAAAGAGGTCAGTATTGGCTGTTACCTTTTTTTTTTTTTTTTTTTTTGACAATTTAAGGGAAGAGAGGCCAGTGCCCCTGACTAAATATGTTTTGAACATTCTTGTTTTTAACATTCTTCTGATAACACCAGTGTGTCTCTTGCCTGCACACCAGTTGAAAATTGCTGCTCTGGAGGAAAGGAAACATTGTTTTATCATGCATTTTCGTCTCTCTCAGAAGGAAACCACACACATACATACCCCCACACACCCCCCACACACTCACACATACAGAGTATATGCACATCTTCTGGTTGATACTGGGTTACTTGCCCAGGTCTTATCCTAAACTTTTGAGTGGTGCCCAAATAGTGGGCTATCTACAGCTCTAGATTAGAAAGTGACGAAGAGGGAAAGGAGGCAGAGGAGGGGAGGGTGGGGCTTCAATGGACAATATAGTTAGATGCTATCTCTAGTGCTAATTCATCTGTTATAAGGGATTTCAATATAGATCTGGGCCTTATCAAATTTGGACATTTTTGGAAGTTTTCTGGACCATGCTTGTGCACCCTGCCTATATGGTACAAAGTTCATTAGTGTAGGGGAAAGCTATTAATAAATATTTTGTACAGAATATTTTAGAACTATAATTGTTTTACTAATTTATTTTTGAAGAGGAAAATTATCAGTTAATATTTGCTTTGCTTTTCTAAATGTAAATTATTTAGAAGGTAACATTAAGTCTGAGGTTTTCTATCATTTTACTCTAGGCAGCACACTTCTGCTTTTGTTCCTTCATCAGGACGAATTTATTCCTTTGGACTTGGTGGTAATGGGCAGCTAGGAACTGGATCAACAAGCAACAGGAAAAGTCCTTTCACTGTGAAAGGAAATTGGTTCCCTTATAATGGACAGTGTCCACCAGATGTTGGTAAGTTCTGTTATATTAAAGCTTTACTACACACATTAAAGTTCTGTTAAAATGTTGCTCTTAAATCATGATGTTTTCTGTTTGAAATGAAAGAATTCAAGATACGTTGTTTAGTAAAAATAAGACATAAAACAGTGTATATGGCTGCTAAGTTTGTTTATATTTTCTTATAAATGTAAGGGAACTTGGAATAAATAAAGTAATAAAAAGTGATTTCAGAGGCTTGGACATATGGGAACTGGGTGGTGACTAGATACAAGTGGAAAGGAGAATTTTTGTTTTTTTATTTTTAGTTGTGGTAACAATTGAAAACATAGCATAACGTAAACATAACAAAAATTTATAAACATTACCATTTTTTAGTTGTACCATCAGTATTGTTAAGTACATTTGCATTGTTATGCATCCAATCTCCAGAACTCTTTTCATCTTTGAAAACTAAAATTTATTCATTAAACAACAACTCTCCATTTATTCCTCCCCCTCACTGTCAACCACTGTATTCTGCTATCTGTTTCTACAAATTTGACGTGATCTAAGTACCTCAGAGAAGTGGAATCATGCAGTATTTATCTTTTTGTGACTGGCTTATTTCATAAACTTAGCAGTACCTCCTTAAAGTTCATCTGTGTTGTAGCATTGTGTAGATTTTCCTTTTTAAGGCTGAATAATATATGTCTATTATATATTATATATATATTATTATATTATATAATATATATAATATAATATTATATATAATATAATAATATATATTATAATATATATTATATATATATTATATATAAAAACCACATTTTGTTTATTTATTCATCCGTTGATCGGCAATAAGATTGTTTTCTCCTTTTGACTATTGTGAATAATGCTGCCTTAAATATGGGTATACAATAATCACTTTGAGTCTCTGCTTTCAATTCTTTTGGGTATATACAGGACTTTAGAATTGTTAACATTTTCTATTTTTTTTGAAATATGAATATATTGCCTATTTAAAATATTAAAATTTTAAAATTTGGCTGTTACGATCCTTACTGCTTTAGCCAAATTTTGTATTCTTTCAATAGATCTGGTTATTTTCGATTGTTCTTAATTTATTCCTTAAAGAATTGAAATGTTCAAGGGTTATTTTCTCATTCACTCTTTTTGACATGCTACACCCAAAATGTGCTTGCACATATATATGTGTAATATATTTCCTTTACCATCCTAAACTATTCTTCAAAATTGTTTTCTTACTTTATCTATGTCTTGTTTTCTCTGGAATTTTTCTCTGAATTGTGGGACTTGAGTCTGTTGAGACTTTATTCAGTGATGAGCATACTATGAAGATTGAGATTTGAAAAGATTCATAATTTTTTATTATGAATATAATCTTGAAGATTCTTTTTATTTATTTATTTTTGGTAACTATAAGACTATCTCAGTTATGCTTCTTTTTTCCAAGGTCAAGATGCATTGCTCTTTTTCTTGTTTTTTTGTTTGATTTTTGTATTTAGAATATGGCTTCATTTTCTTCCTGTTACTCTTAGGTTTGGAACATGTATCTGTTTTAGTAGTAGTGTTCCCCTGTTCTCAGCAGCATGTTGGTGTTCATCAGATCAGTTTCTTCCATAAAAAGGCACTAATAACCTAACAAAGATTTTATATTTTAAAGCCACATGGATATTGTAAGGAATCATGTATTTTGTTTATAGAATTTTATCACTTAGGAATGTATATTGTCACTTCTGAAACTGTATACCTTGAAGTCATTTGCAGTAAAGTCATTGGAAAGGAGATGGGATTTTAAAATCAGGAGATGGGATTTTGCTATAATTTAGCTTCATCAAAAAGCTGTTGATTCATGGTAGCCAAAAGGTGCCAACAACTCAAGTGCCCATCTACAGATGAATGGATGAAAAATTGTGGTATATACATGCAATCAAATAGTAGTCAGCCATAAAAAAAGGAATGAAATTTTGATCTATACTACAACATGGATGACCTTTGAAAACATGCTAAATGAAAGAAGCCAGACACAGAAGGACAAATATCTTGTGATTCCTTTTTTATGAGGTTCCTAGAACAGTCAAATTTATAGAAACAGAAAGTAGAATACAGGTTGCCAGGGGAGAAGGAGAACGAGGTGTTGTTTAATGGGTGCAGAATGTGTATCTGGGATAGTGAAACCGTTCTCGAGATGAATTATCATGATACCTGCACAACATTGTGAATGTACTTAATGTTGCCTAATTGTACAGTTTAAAAGGGTTAAGTTGATACATTTTGTTATATATCTTTTACCACAATATACACTTTTATATAGCATACATACAGGGTGGGGCACAAGTAGGTTTAGTTGTGAGTATGCAAGACACAGTTTATTCTTATATTTATTAATTATTTTATTTCCATACAAACAACTGTAAACCTACTTGTGCCCCACCCTGTATAATGGTTGATCATTATTTTGCACTCTACTAAAGCTGCGTAGCATAAACACTAGTTAAATGTGAACTTAATTTACTCATCCCCCCAGAGGTGAAGCCTGTGGCCTCTGCCATAAATCACATTGCTGGCATAAACTTATCTGGTGTGGCTTTAAGGCCACAGGTTTAACAGGACATTCCAAAGACTTCAAGAATATTTCCTTGGAGCTGGGCAAAGGGCAAATCTTTCTTTAGAAGGTGTAAAGTTTGGGCAGCTGTATTAGTTTGCTAGGACTGCTATAATGAAATATAAACTGGGTGGCTCAAACAACACAAATTTATTGACACAATTCTGGAGGCTAGAAGTCCAAGATCAGGGTATTGGTAGGGTTGCTTCCATCTGAGAGTGATAATGGAAAATCTTACATTCCATTCTCTTCTAGCCTCTGTTGGTTTACTAGCAATCTTTGGCTTTCCTTGGCTAGTAGATCTCTGCTTTCATTTTTATATGGCATTCTTTCTACGTGCATATTGGTGTCTCAGTTTCCCACTTTTATAAGGACGCTAGTCATCTTGAATTAGGGGCCCACCCTAATCCAGTATGACCTTAACTCAACTAATTACAATCCCCAGTAACCCTATTTCTGATAAGGTTACATCCTGAGGTGTTTGGGACTAATACTTCAACATAACAATTTTTGCGAGACAAATTTAACCCATGACAGTGTCCCAGATTCTGATGATGAGTTAATTCTTCACTGCACTGGAGGTCTTGTATGCGTTATTCCTTAAATGACTTGTCGTACCAAATTCACAACCATCATTCAATCAATTATGAAAGAGGTACAAACTAGTAAGAAGGGAAACAAATTCTTAATGAATCCATGAGAATAACCATTGGAGAGCTAGTAAGAGTTTGAATTCTTACTGAGATCAGCAAGGATCAGATATAATGCAGTTCAATTCAAGGATCACATATATGCCAATTAAAAAAAATTATATTGTACACCTGAAACTGGTTGACTCCATTTTGTATATATTGCAAAATGATAACCACAATAAATCTAGTTAACATCCATCACCTTAGTTATAATTTTTTTCTTGTGATGAGAACTTTTAAGATTTACTTTCACCAACTTTCAAATATGCAATACAATATTATTAACTACAGTCACTGTTCTGTACATTATTTCCCCATTATTTATTTATTTTATAACTGGAAGTTTTACCTTTTGACTCTGTACACCCATTTTGCCCCACCCCCTGGCTCTGGCAACCACTAATCCATCAGTCTACTCTCTGTATCTATGAGCTTTCTTTTTGTATTTTTTTTTTCAAGATTCCACATATAAGTGAGATCATACCATGTATGTTTTTCTCTGTGTGATTTCACTTAGAATAATACCAGGGTTCATTCATGTTGTCATAAATGGCAAGATTTTCTTATTTATGGCTGGGTAATACACTCCATTGTATGTGCATGTATGCATGTATATATACTACCTTTTGTTTATTCATTCATTAATGGACACTTAGGTTGCTTCCATGCCTTGGCTATTGTAAATAATTCTGCAATGAACATGGGAGTGTATATCTTTTTGAGTTAGTATTTTTCCTTTTGAGAAATACTGAGAAATAGAGTTGTTGGACCATATGATAGTTCTAATTTTAATGTTTTTGGAACTTCCATGCTATTTTTCATAGTGGATGTACAAATTTACATGCCCACTAACAGTGCACAAGGATCTCCTTTTCTCTACATGTTGCCAATACTTGTTATTACTCTTCAATAATAGCCAATTTAACAGGTGTGAGGTAATATCTCATGTGGTTTTGATTTGCATTTTTCTGATAGTGATGTGTGGGACACCTTTTCATGTATTTGTTGGCCATCTATGTGTCTTTCAATGTCTATTCAAATCCTCTGCTCATTTTTAAATCGGATTATATGTATTTTTGCTGTTGAGTTGTATTTTTTTTATATATTTTGGATATTAACCCCTTATCACATACTTGATTTGCAGATATTTTCTCCTATTTCATTGGTTGCCTTTTCCTTTTGTTGATTGTTTCCTTTGGTATGCAGAAGCATTTTAGTTTAATGTATTTTTGCTTTTGATGCCTTTGCTTTTGCTGTCAAATAAAAAAAAAAATGATCACCAAGGCTAGAGTCAAGCCACATATGTTTTCTTCTAGGACAAGTCTTTAATCCATTTTGAGTTAGTTTTTGTGTGTGGTGTAAGGTAATGGTCTGGCTTCATTCTTTCTCATGTTGCTGTCTAGTTTTCCCAACACTATTTATTGAAGAGACTGTTCTTTCTTCCATATTAGTCTTATCTCCTTTGTTGTGAAATAATTGACCATCTAAGCATGACGTTATTTCTGGGCTGTTTTGTTCTATTGATCTATGTGTCTCTTTTTGTGTTAATACCATACTGTTTTAATTACTATAGTGTTGTAATATAGTTCAACCCTGCCTTTGCTCTTGGTTGTCTCTCAAACCTTTGTGATTGTCCAAGCAGTCTATTTTACTTTTAATGGCTTCCAGTAGTTGAGGGTATGTCAAGACCTGTCACTATCTTAAAGTGGAGGATCTCATTCAACACAGATTCAGGCTAATTGGAAGCCAGATCTTCAGGCAGCAGCTGTAAAGTATGCAAATAGTGCAGTCCTGTGAGACTGCAAAGTGTAAAGTCCCACTGGCCACCTGAGCCAGGCAATCTAGAGGTATCATGGCTGGGCAGTAGTCATGAAAATCAGGGGCACTAGATAGTGGTACTATCTCCTTTCCAGGAGATACCAGTAGACTTGGAAGGAAGGGAGAACACAAAGATGGTATCCACAAGTGTATATCCTCAGAGATCACTTAGGAGGTCCCTAGATATGTTCTAAACCAGAAGCCTGCCCCTCAGGCTGAAGCTCCAGGACAAGCAAGAAGGCCTTTTTCACAGAAAATCTGGGGGTATGTGTCAGTCTGCTGTTTGTACTGTGCACTGGGGTGGTAGCCAGCCAAGAACTGTCTCTGGCTGTTACAGTTCCATGGGGCCCAGTAATGCAAGCGCCGCTGTCCACCAGGGCCAGGCAGTCTTGCAGGAGGTGTCCTTATGCAGCAGCCACAAAAACCAGGACACCAGATGTGTAAACAAGCTTCCCTCTGAGAGATACTGGTGCTCTGGAGAGCAGCAGAGGGAGAGCATAAAGATAGGGCCTGCCCTCTGAGGTCTCTGGAGAAGATTACAGTAGGCTGTTTGATGTATGTTTAATTAGAAGCCTACCTCCCAGGCCACAGCTGTGAAGCTGAGCTAATAGGCTTCTTGTACACAAAGTTTGGGTGCCTCAGTCTGTTGTCTCTTGCTGTGTCCTGAGGGTGGTAGCCAATTAAGAATTCTTTTCTCCCTTAGTTATAGTCCTGCGGGATCTGTGAACACTGGGCCTCAGAACCAAGTGATCTAGAAGTGTTTCCTGGGTAGCAACCTTAAAAGTTGGGGTGCCAGATGAGGATATAAAAACCTTTCTGGGAGATACTGGCAAGCTGAAGAGGGTAGGAAATACCATTTTTTAAATATTTCATTTCAGCTTAACAAACCAAAGTGTACAAAATTGTGTATTAGGTAACTTTAGAAGGAGAAAAGAGTAAAACAAAAGTAAACATTATTGCAAACAGGTAAACACAATAACATTTTCTTCATCATTTCATTCATTCTTGTGTAATTCGTTCTTGTTCTACTGAATATTGGATTAACCGTTTCATAAAACTGCTTATCTTTTCTAAAAAAGAGAAATCTTAATTGTAGCCCACTGGTTTGTTTTGAATGTATCTAAGCCATGTCTCCAGAAGCCTATACTCAAGTGTCTGTTCTTTGAACTATATGTGGATTTTAAGTACCTGGTATAGTTCTTTTGCCAGGGCTCTGAGATCGTTCTTTGAAAACAAAATGCTAGCCTGTAGTTGACAGGAATGCCTTCAGACAAGCATCGGAGTTAAACAGCAGATGACAGAAGCTTGAAATGACTATGGCTAATTTGATACTGATAACTGTCAAGTGAAAAGATCTGATAAAAGTTCATAAAATAAGAATAATAACAGCTGACAGGGAAATTTGGTTGTCTCTGTGACATGCAAAAAATATTTAAAAAGCTTTTTAAGCACAGTGTTTTCTAAGGATGATGATTAAACATATTCTCAAAGAAGTCAGTGGCTTTGGCATCTGATTAATAAATATGGATGAGTATAACTTCCTGTAGATGAAAAACTCCTTGAGATATAACATAATAATCCTGAGACCTAATGTACCAGTAATAAATTCAGGAATATCAAGTGAAGAGATTCAGTTAGTCAGGAATCAAGCTTAGAAATATATATATATAAATATAGCTTAGTTTTATAAAACTTTGTAAGTCTGAAATACATCTCCATTTGAATATCACTGGTTAGAAGATGTTAAATAGGAATTAAAGGAGTAAGAGAGTACCAGAAAACATTTAAAATAAATTAATAATAACTGAGATTAGGACTGAGAGCACTGTACCACTGGAACTTTGATAGAGGAAAATTTGACAGAATTGTGCTATGAGTTTTGAATAGTGTTTCCTTAATTATTCTTAAACATATGGAAAGTAAGGACATTGATGTATCTCCAGGGACTTCTACTAAAACAAATAGTTATTGAAATAATTAGTACATTTGCTGCTGAAGAGAGCCCAAAATAATTATATTAATTGTATTTTACCACGTAAATTTAACCTCAGGAAGGTTGAGTATCTTTTCTGATGGACAACTCTTCCCATGTAACCCTTATAAGAGTGAACCTTTCCTCTTAAAGTTTTCCTAGGTAAGGACCTAGGTAATGTAAGATTTCTACTCCAGCGCCATAAAAATCAACTGTGAAATGTTCATGATAAAAATCCTCATTTAGCAGTCATTGAAAAAGTGACAGAATCTTTAGGAATGCTTTTGGTGCCATAACAAGTACAGCTTGACTTTCCCTGCCTGAAGTGCCTTTTTATAAACTTCAAACGAACCTGTTACTTCTCATACCTCTTCTTACATGTTGAAATAAGTCTTAGTGATTCCTTGAGGCCTCTGTGGGAAATCTCAATAGTTTCATTAACGCACCAAAAATGTCTTGGAAATTATATTTTTCTATATTTAGGATCTGATTTGGGGATGTGTGTTAGTTTGCTAATGGTGCCATAACAAAATACTACGGATTGTGTGGATTAAACAACAGAAATTTATTTTCTCACTGTTTTGGAGGTTCAGAATCCAAGATTAAGGTTCACCGACTTGTTTTCTTCTGAGGCCTCTCTCTGTGGCTTGCAGATGACTGCCTTTTTGCCATGTCCTCACATGACTTTTTTCTCTGTATGTATGTTACTAGTGTCCCTTCCTCTTATAAAGGTACCAGGCACATTGGATTAGGGGCCCACCCTAACAACTTCATTTTATCTTAATCACTTCTCTAAAGGCTCTATCTCCAAATACAGTCCTATTCTAAGGAGCTGGGGGTTAGGGCTTCAACATAAGAGTTTTTAGGGGACACAATTCAGCTGATAGCAGAAGGGCAAAAATCAAAAACCTTATGAGAGGAGATTTGGACACTTTATTAAGATATAGCACTTGGTTACCTGTTCTATCCAAGTGACAATAAAATTTCACAATAAATATAGATAGTAATATGATTGAAAAGAACTTTATATCTTTTATAAGTGAAGAATCTTTCTTATTTTTTCCCCTTGGAAAAAAATGAAAGAATAAAGGCAACATAAAATGTAGAAAATTCTGTTAAGTCACAGAATTTTTGCTGTTGAGCTGATACCACAAAAATACAGAATAACATTTTATATTATAGGTGAAGGCATTAACCAGCAAGTCATGGGAAGACACCCTTCAAAGCTGAGGGTACTTTGCTAAGATTAAAGCACATTTTATATTTTCTTTCAGAGTTGAGTATAAACCAAAGCTAATAAAATTCATTACCATATTCTTTCCTCAGTTGTGCTCTTTCATATTCTGGAACAAACTGATACAGACTTGAAGATAGTCAAGCAAAATTACTTTTATATTTATACTGAGATATTATCTGTGTTAACGTGCAGTGCATTTGTTGTTGCTCATCTTGAGAGAAATTGGTATTTTGTTAATTTCTTTATTTTAAATTCTAACGCACTATGTTGAGAAAGACTTGGAGAACACTTGGGATAGAGAAGAGTGTTAAAATTGGTTAGTTTTATGTTATAGGTGGAAGAGCTGTAGACAGCCTTTTTATAAACTTAAAACAAGACATCACTCATTTGTAGCCAGCGAGAACCCGGTGCTGACTCATCCCCCGAATGGCAGCAGACATCTGACTCGGGAAAGACCACGCCTCTTGAGTGGCAGCAGCGTGAGAGGACACAATAACCCCATTCACACAGGGACTCTGCCTTGCCCTGTGGTGGCTAAGCCTGACTGCTGCGTACAGAGTGACTAGATTAACAGCTGAAGGAGCCAGCCACAGACAGTAGGTTCCTGGAGGTCTCGAAGACTGCCTAAGGTCAGATGGGATCAAGAGCTGACATCATCAGATACAGATCCTGAAAGAAAATACAGTGGTCTCCTACCATGGAAGTTCAGACCACGAAGTCAGGAAATCATACAGATCAATTTAAGAAGTAGAGGCAAAAAAGAAGAGTCTCAAAAATAATGGGAAGACAAAGAAACACCCCCCAATCAAAGGGAAAGGAGGAATCCCCACAGAGAGAACTAAATGAAATAGAGGCAAGTAAACCATCAGTTACTGAGTTCAAAACAACGGTTGTAAGGAAGCTCAATGAACTCAGTGGGCTCAAAGAGAATTACAAAAAACTACAGGGAAACTACGAGGAACTTACTGCAAACTATATCAGCATGAAAAAGGACATAGAAACCATCAATAAGAGGCAAGAGGAAATGAAGAATACCATTTCTGAATTGAAGAACACAGTAGAAGGAATCCAAAGCAGGCTAGATGAAGCAGAGGATCGAATCAGCAAGCTGGAGGACAAGGTAGAAAAAAGCTCCCAGAAAGAGCAAGAAAATGAAAAGAGACTCAAAAAGAAAGAAGAGGCGTTTAGGGAAATGCAGAGGAGTGAATGGAGGAGCACAACCTGAAACGTACTTTACACCCGTATAATAGGGATACCAGAAGGAGAAGAGGAGGAAGGGATAGAGAACCTGTTTGAAACAGTAGTTATGGAAAACTTCCCTAATTGGAGGAGAGGAAACGTCACACAGGTCCAGGAAGCACAGAGGGTCCCATTCAAGAGGAACCCAATGAGGCCCACTCCAAGACACATCATCATTAAAATGGCAAATAATCAAAGACAAAGGCAGAATCCTAAAGGCAGCAAGGGAGGAACAGGTAGTAACATACAAGGGAGCCCCAATTCGGCTAGCGGCTGACTTCTCAACAGAAACACTGCAAGCCAGAAGAGAATGGCAAGAAATATTCCCAGTCATGAAAAGCAAAGGCCTGCAACCGAGACTGCTCTACCCATTAAGGCTCTCAATTAAAATGGAAGGCGAAATAAGGAGCTTCCCAGACAAAAGAAGGCTAAAAGAATACACCTCTGCCAAACCAGCACTGCAAAATATGCTAAAGGGACTGCTTTAACATAAACAAAAAGAGGGTGAAAGAGTGGAACACAAGTACAAAGGGAGAAAATGATAAGTACCTATCAATAATAAACTTTAAATATAAATGGATTAAATCTTCCAGTCAAAAGACATAGGGTAGCTGAATGGATTAGAAGACATGACCCACACATAATACTGCCTACAAGAGACCCACCTCAGAACAAAGGACCTACACAGACTGAAAGTAAAGGGATGGAAACAAATATTCCAAGCAAAGTGACACACACAGACACATAAAAAAGCAGGGGTAGTACTACTTGCATAAGACAAAATAGATTTCAAAACAAAGGCCATAAAAAGAGACAAAGAAAGACACTTCATAATACTGAAAGGAAAACTCCATCAAGAAGACATAAACATTGTAAATCTATATGCACTGAACATAGGAGCACCCAAATCTATAAGGAAAATCTTGGAGGACTTCAAGAAATAGATGGCAACACTCTGATAGTAGGGGATTTTAACACTTCACTGTCAACAGTGGATGTATCTTCCAAACAAAACATAAACAAGGATATCGTGGAACTGAATGATGCATTAGATCAAATGGACTTAACTGACATATATAGAACCTTTCATCCCAAAGAAGCAAAATACACATTCTCTTCAAGTGCACATGGAACATTTTCAAAGATAGACCACATGATAGGACACAAGACAAGTGTCAACAACTTCAGTAAAATTGAAGTCAGCAAGCATTTTCTCAGACCGCAAGGGCTTGAAACTAGAAACCAACCTCAAGGAAAAACCTCAAAAACATTCAAACTCATGGAGACTGAATAGTATGCTATTAAACAACGAATGGGTCAGTAATGAGATCAAAGAGTAAATCAAAAAGTTTCTGGAAACAAATGATAATGAACACACAGCAATGTAAAACCTATGGGACACAGTGAATGCAGTCCTGAGAGGGAAGTTCGTAGCAATACAGGCCTTCCTTAAAAAAAATAGAAACATTTCAAATGAAAGACCTAATTCTACAGCTTCAAGAACTGGATAAACAGCAACAAACAATGCAGAGATTGAATTTAAGGAAGGAAATAGTCAAGGTCAGAGCAGAACTGAATGACATAGAGACTAAAGGAACAATTCAAAGGATCAGCCAATCCAGGAGCTGTTTTTGTGAAAGATAAACAAAATTAATAAACCTTTAGGCAGACTCATCGAGGAAAAAAGGGAGAGGACCTAAATAAATAATATCAGAAATGAAAGAGGGGAAATAACAACTGATACCACAGAAATACAAAAGATTGTAAGAAATTACTATGAGCAATTATATACCAAAAAATTTGAAAACCTTGATGAAATGGGCAAATTTCTAGAAAAGCATAACCTTCCAACATTGAATGAAGAAGTAGCAGAAAGCCTGAACAGACCAATTAACAGCTGGTGAAATTGAAGCAGTAATGAAAAAACTCCTAGCACACAAAAAGCCCTGGACTGGATGGTTTCACAGGAGAATTATCCAAAACATTTAAGAAAGAGCTAACCCCTGTCCTTCTCAGATAATTCCAAGAGTTCCAAGAAGAGGGAAGACTCCCAAGCTCTTTTTATGAGGCCAGCATCAAAAACTACAGGCCAGTGTTGCTGATATACATAGATGCTAAAACCCTCAACAAAATATTGGCAGCCCACATCTAGCAATACATTAAAAAGATCATCCACTTTGATCAACTGGGATTCATCCCAGGGATGCAAGGATGTTTCAATATTTACAAATCAATTAACACAATACATCGTATAAACAAAAGGAAAGACAAATCACGATTGTATCAATAGATATGGTAAAAGGATTTGATAAGGTACAGTACCCATTTATGATAAAAAAACACTCAGCAAAGTGGGAAAGGGTTCATACCTCAACATAATAAAGGCCGTATATGAAAAACCTACAGCCAACATCATACTCAACAGGCAAAAAGTAAAAGCTTTCCCACTAAGATCAGGAACAAGACAAGGTTTTCCGCTTTCACCACTTCTGTTCAACATAGTATTGGAAGTCCTAGCCACAGTGATCAGACAAGACAAAGAAATAAAGGCATCCAAATTGGAAAGGAAGAAGTAAAAATATCATTGTTTGCAGATGACATGATAGTGTACATAGAAAACCCCATAGACTCCACCAAAAAAACTACTCGACTTAGTAAGTGAATTTTGCAATACAGTGGGATACAAAGTCTATATTCAGAAATTGAAGGCATTTTTTACACCAAGAATGAAATAGCAGAAGAAGAAATCAGGAAAAAATTCCCATTTGCTATAGCAACAAGAAAAATAAAGTACCTAGGAATAAACTTAATCAAAGAGGTAAAAGACCTGTTCTCAGAAAACTACAAAACACAGAAGAAAGAAATTAAGGAAGACACAAATAAATTGAAGCATGTACTGTGTTTGTGGATTGGAAGAATTAACGTCATCAGAGTGTCCATACTACACAAAGCAATTTATAGATTTAACACAATCCCTATTAAAATACTAATGATGTATTTTGCAGATATAGAACAAACATTTCAAAAATTTATATGGAAACATAAATGACCCTGAATAAATGCAGCAATTTTGAGAAAGAAGAACGAAGTAGGAGGGATCACAATATCTGTCATAGAACTATATTACAAGGCCACTGTAATCAAACAATCTGGTATTGGCATAAGAACAGACACCTAGATCAATAGAGCAAAACAGAGATCCCAGAAATAAACGCACGTCTCTATGGTCAATTAATATTCAAAAGAGGGGCCAGAAGCAAAAAATGGAATAAAAATTGTGTCTTCAACCAATGGTGTTGGGAGAGATGGGTACAGCTACATGTAAAAAATTGAAATTTGATCACCAACTGACACCATACACAAAAACAAACTCAAGATGGATAAAAGACTTAAATATGAGTTACGACACCATGAAAGTCCTAGAGGGGAACATAGGCAGAAATGTCTCAGATGTTCCATGCAGCAATATTTTCACCATTATGTCCCCTAGAGCAAGGGACGTAAAAGAACGAACAAACAAATGAGACTTCATCAAAGTAGGAAAATTCTGCACAGCTAAAGAAAACATCAGCAAAAAAAAAAGGGGACCTACCATATGGGAAAATATATTTGCCAATGATACCTTGGACAGGGGTTTGATCTCCAAAATACATAAAGAACTTAACAAGACTCCACTGCAAGAAGGCAATCCAATTAAAAAATGAGCATAGGACCTGAACAGACACTTCCCCAAGGAGGACATACATAGGGCCCAGAGGCATATGGAAGGATGCTCATCATCACTAACCATCAGAGATGCAAATTAAAACAACAGTGAGTTACTACTTCATGCCAGTCAGGATGGCTATCATAAACAAATCACAAACAGCAAATGCTAGTGAGGTTGTGGAGAAAAGGGAACTCTAGTACAGTGTTGGTGGGAATGCAGACTGATGCCACTGTGGAAGACAGTTTGGAAATTCCTCAGAAAGCTAAAAATGGAACTGCCCTTTGATCCAGCAATTCCACTGCTGGAATTATACTCAATATAATAATCTCAAAACACCAATTCAAAAGAACCTATGCATCCCAATGTTCATTGCATCGCAATTTACAATAGCCAAGTGCTGGAAGCAACCTAAGTGCCCATCAGTAAATGAATGGATCAAAAACTATGGTACATTAACACAATGGACTACTATGGAGCAGAAGGAAAAAAAGAGCTACTACCCTTCATGACAGAGTGGATGGATCTGTAGAGCATTATGCTAAGTGAAATAAGCCAGGGATGAAAGACAGATACCATATGATCTCACCTATAAGTGGAACCTAACCAACAAAACAGAAACAAAGAAAATATAACCAGAAACATTGAAAGAAAAAAGAAACTGCTGGTAATGAGAAGGAAGGAGGGAGGGGGATAACAGGGGAAAGAAGGGGAAGGGTCAAATGAAAGAAAATGTATAAAGGACCCGTGGACAAAGCCAAAGTGGGGAAGGATTGAGGTTGGGAGGTGGATGTGGGTGGGGCAGGGGAAAGTGGTGGTGGGAAAATGGAGACAAATGTATTTGAACAATAAAAAAATTTGAAAAATAAACAATAAACCTTTAAAAAAAAGCCATCCCTTATCTGTGGAGAAGGGAGTATTACTTAAGACATGAAAGTGGAGCCTGCTGGTGGAAGTTAGTTTAGATTCTAACCTAGTAATATACAGTAGAATAGGTTATAAGTGGATTAAGAAGTTAAATGTAAAATTATTAAGATAAAACAATTCAGTGATTTGTGGATGGGAAGAGCCAGTTCAGCATAATGGTAATGGAAGTCTTCAGAATGAATTAGATAAATACATTTGATTAAATGGACAAATCTTCTGTAAGACACAATTACACAGATAATTATGTAGGAAAATATTTGTAGCAAATACAGCCTAAGGTTAATAACATGAATTTTTAATGTGTTCATAGATATTGGTGGGAAGAATAGGAAGATACCTAATAAATAAGAGAAACAGTAAGACACCAAAATAGGTAAATTAATGGAAATTCCCAAAGAAATTTGTTACTAAAAAACATGGAAAAGTTATTATTCTCTTTAGTATTGAGAAATGCAAATGCAAAAAGCAAGAGGATAGTAAATAAATGGAAATGATGAAACATTAGTCATTTCTTTCCTGTTGCAGGGTAACAAGCTATGTAGTAGACAGGAGAAAGCTAATGGTCCAGCTGCAAGATACAAAAGTAATGTTAGCATATCATCATTTTTCAACCCACAATCAATTAATGGTCTTAGCATGGCACATGAGTGGTTATTGACATCACAAAAAGAAGCCTAACAACATGTTTTGTGCTTACTGATGAAAATCAATCCCATCACCACTGCCATGTAATAGTTTTGTCGGAATAACCAGTCTCTAATTAAAGCCTCTCCAGGTCCAACTACCAATTTATAGGAAATACCGAAGACCAAAAAAAAAAAAAAAGTTAGGAGAAAACTTGGGGATATAGTCAGCAAAATCCCGTCTGCAGGAAGCTGTATAGGATAGATGTTTCACAAACTTTTTGGAGTAGTAATTTACAGAATATTACGGAAAATAATTTTTAGTGCCCTACTAACAGTCTCCAGAAACCCATTCATGTACTGTACATTAGTCATCGGTCTTCTTGATAAAACAGAGAACAGAATTACATTTTAGGAGTGAAAGAATGTCCTGCTGTATGTTTTGAGGAAGTGAACGATTTCATGTAGACTTATGAGGATAATGTAGAGAAATGGTTTTTTAAACTTAATGATCAGCTTATTTAATATCTAATGTTTTAGATTTTAAAATGTTGTTTTTGGCCTCAGAACATTCTTGTTACTTGTGGAAAGTTTGGTTGTATTAATATTCTGAACTCTAAAGCTGTTATTACGTGCTAAGCCTGGTAAATATTATTTTATATTATATATTCATATTAACAAATACTTACTGATTTCTTTTATAAATAAAACGTGTGCTTGGTAGGCAGGAATAATCAAGGAAATTAAGGTGTGGTCCCTTCCTTAAAAATTTGTAATTCTGTAGCAGTCATGATCACAAATACTATGAGGTGAAGCATTAGTCAACTAAAGGGTATAGGTTGGAAATAGGATGATAGAAGTGGATTATGTTTGGAAATAACTAGCCTTAAGTTATAATATGGAGCTTTGGTGTATTGGTATGTGGTATTCCAAACTAGGCCCCCCAGTGTTTTTGACTATACAGTTTCCATTTTGAGGAGAAGAGTCTTTGAGTATCTTTTCGTAAAGGAACTTTACTGCCCCTTCTTTACCTCTACTGGATGTGCTTATTTTTATATTGTTGGACCTGATTTAGGTTTTATTGATAAATAGTTGCCATGAATAAGCTGTGTGTTGTCTTTCTTTTGTACAACTATATTCAAAGAGAAAATAATTTTGTATTATGAAGTATTTACTCAAGTTTTAATATTTACCTGTCATTTTTTAAAAAAATGAATATTCCTAATTTTTATTTTGTCCTGAACTGTCTTTTATACTTTTCATTCAATTTTTATGTCATCATCAGTTTAAAATTGTTGAGATAATAAAGATGGACTAGAAGACACCAAATTTTGTGTGTGGGCCAGAAAAAAACTTGCAAATTTACCAAGTGCTGCTTTTGCTTCTGGGATCATTTAATATTTGTCACTTAGTCAGTTGAATTTCCACGTCAATTAGAATATTCCAGTGCGTTTGATACCATTGAGTCTAATGAATGGGAAGTCTAATTAAACTAGATGATTAAGGGAAAACTCCAGCATCATATTTGATACTTTGAAAAATGTGATACAAATTACATTTTATTTTTATCACAGATTCTGAAGAATATTTCTGTGTTAAAAGAATTTTCTCAGGTGGAGATCAAAGCTTTTCGCATTACTCTAATCCCCAGGTAATAATAATCATATAAATAATTACTAAGATCAAATAATTTTGAAGAAATTTTTAAACTCTTATAAATGTTCTATATATGGTATAAAGTAATTGCCATAAATTGTTTTTCTGAAGGGTACAAAATTTTTCTGATCCATTTAAGACTTTGCTTCAGGTGTTTAGTAAAGATTTACTTCTGTTTTTTAAAAGTCAAATACATAGTATATTTGATTATACGTCTAGGTTTAAATTTTATTTATTTATATACACACACATAAATATATATATATCTGCTCTTCCTGACTAATTTTGTTTTAAAATTTAGAACTGTGGGCCACCTGATGACTTTAGATGTCCTGATCCTTCAAAGCAGATCTGGACTGTGAATGAAGCTCTGATTCAAAAATGGCTGAGCTACCCCTCTGGAAGGTTTCCTGTGGAGATAGCTAAGTAAGAAAAACATTTTACCTACACAAGCACAACCTCTCAACTCTGGTAAAGCAACCTAAACTCAAGAGTATTTTATTTAAATAAATATTTTATGAAATATTATTCACTGAATGGTTTATACACAAAAGTTAAAATGTCTAGAATTTCTATAATGATATTTTAAGAGATCTTTTATCTGTTATATTTCTTTCATATACGTAATGATATATGAAATGATTTAAAATATTAAATATAGCCTTTTTAGGTTTGGGTTTGAAATATGTTTCTTCTAGCTTCATAGTGGTCACTGTCTTAACTTTTTTACTTCCTGGAAGATTTGAATATTATTTCTTGAATATTTTGCCTGCAGATAACCTTGTACAAAAGTTTTTATAATTGTAGGTTGTGTTGGTGTTTGGTATGGGGTGCTACACCTGATAAGCAGTTTTTTTTATTCTCGGTTGTTTTCCTAAACTAAAATTCTTCTTAAAAGCCCAAAGAGTAGGCTTCAAAAACATAATAAGTTCTCATGTTAGATTTACCACAGTGTGGAATTCAAAAAATTAAATGTGCATGTTTTTTGTAAAATATTTTTTAAAGGAACATCAGATTTGTTCAGTGAATCAGGATGAGAGTAAAGTAGTATTTGAGAAACGCAAGGGTATACAAGAATTATTTATCAAGACTTAATCTTTAATAATTTTAAAATCCTGATTTATTCTAATTGAGTGTTAATGCTTATAGTATTAAATAATAGATTAAACATTGATTTTAATTTTATTAAAAATAAAGGCAAATATACTTCTCATTTTGTGATTTTTGTGATCTTTTAAATTACTTTTTAGTGAAATAGATGGAACATTTTCTTCTTCTGGTTGTCTAAATGGAAGTTTTTTAGCTGTTAGGTAAGTGGCGATTTTTTGGTATACTGAATTTTTAAATTTTATTATATTAAATAAGAATTGAAATAATTTTAAAGTTTTATTTTATTTTATTTTTCTTTCTCTTTTTAATAGCAATGATGATCATTATAGAACAGGCACCAGATTCTCAGGGGTTGATATGACTGCTGCTAGGCTTTTATTCCATAAACTTATACAACCTGATCATCCTCAGATATCTCAGCAGGTCTGTTTTTTAATTACTTTGTATTTGTATTATGTAGCCTGTTGAAATTTATATTCCATGTTACTTTTTGTTTATAAAGCTTAATTAACTTTACAGTTTCATACTTTTAATTATGATGCACATTCTCTGATTTTATTAAATACATAAATATAAGGATTAAAATAAGGTTTTATTTTAAAATTAGTAATTCAGCTGTCAAATATTTGTAAATCTTTCTCAGATGTCTGGCACATACTCTTAATTACTCAACATTACCATGTTGGTTAAGTCTTTATATAATGACAGCGGTAGAGAGTTTTCCTTTTTTTTTAAAAGAGGAGAAGGGAGGGAGAAAGCAAGAAACATCAGTGTGTTAGAGATAACGTCGTTGGTTGCCTCTCGCATGTCCCCAGTCTGGGGACCTGGCCCGCAAGTCAGGCGTGTGTCCTGACTGGGAATCGAACCTGAGAGCTTTCCATTTGCAGGCTGGCGCTCAATCCACTGAACCACACCAGCCAGGGCTAGGGATAGAGAGTTTAAATAAGACTTGCATGTGAAAATTGTCTTAGGAATGCTTAAGTGTTAATTTTTATTTTACTCCATATTACATTCACTGATTCATTGCAGGACTTTTCTTTCACCATTTCATGTTTGCTGTAGTATAAGATTATCTTTTTTTTTTCCATTTTTGGGGGAAAGTACATATATTTTATATGAAGTAGGTTTTACTTTTTGTCAAAATATAGGTGGCAGCTAGTTTGGAAAAGAATCTGATTCCTAAACTGACTAGCTCCTTACCTGATGTTGAAGCATTGAGGTTTTACCTTACTCTACCAGAATGTCCTCTGATGAGTGATTCCAACAATTTTACAACAATAGCAATTCCCTTTGGTACAGCTCTTGTGAACCTAGAAAAGGCACCACTGAAAGTACTTGGTAAGAATTTTAATATTTTTTTTCTCTTCTAACCTTTTCTCTTTAAATGAAAATGCTTTGAAATTCTTATTTTTTTGCTGTTTGAAATTTTGCTACCCTGCTAATTTGACATTGTCTTAGGGAAAAAATAAACCTGTTTTTCCTTTTTTCTAGTCACCTGATAGTTGTTGGAAGCAATGTTAAAATTTAAATCAAACACAGTAGCAGAGACAGTATGAGGAAAGATAAAAATTGTTTTTCGTATTCCCTGCCCCCATCTCCTCCAGAATGATCATGCTATTAAAGAAGTAAAGGAGGAGGAAGAATTAAAACTGAACACATATGGGTATTAAATCCTCCTTGAACTCTGTTAACCTTTTGCCTTCTATTTCCCTCCTTGCTAATTTCCTGATGTTTGACTTATTTCTCTGCATGTAGATGAGATTCTACTGCTTACTCTGATCTTAGAGTTCTCTCTCTGTCTGCTCGTGATTTTTGGCCTAAACTTTTCTTACCTTAATTTTCCTAATTGTAAAGATTTTATCTCTATCTCCTGGCTGTTAAAGTTTGCTTGCTACGTTTAACACAGTGCTTTCCTTTCTAATAGTTTTTGTTAGGTATGTGAAACTGAGATATATAGAAGTAAGAAAATTAGTACAAGAATTTTTATACTGTACGTTAACAGAGGAAGCAACAAGTAAGGGTAGAATCCTGGAATCCTAGAGAATTACCTAGTAATAGAAGAATGAACTCACAAGGTTATTATTCCGTGTGGTCAGAAGTTTTTATATTCATTCTTTCTGTCTGCTTCATAGGATTGTGGTATTTGTAGTTAATAACAACAAATAGTGAATATGGAGAAGGACAGACATGTTATACTCTGTATTGTTCAGCTTTTGTATTTGATTACCCAGAGTACCTTGCATTTTAAAGGTGGTGCTTCACAGTATTTCAACTTTGTGTTGAAAGATAAATCTTGGAAAGATCCTTAAGTATTGGAGCAACAGAGTTTTAAAATCTTTTGTTTAAAAATTAAAATTCTAATTTCGAAACCACTTTTTAATAACTGGTTTTACTATTAGGTATAATGGTGAGGTTTTTAATTAATATAGGAAATAAAATATATAAATTCAATAGACCTTGAGTTTTGCTTTCTTTTCCTTTTTATTGAACTTATGGGGGTGACACTGGTTAACAAAATTATACAGGTTTCAGGTGCATAATTCCACAACTCGTCATCTATGTATTTTTGCTTTTGAGAGCTTTTAGAACAGTATTCTTTAACTTGAGGGTGAAGTGAGGTCTGTAAACACTAGAAATGTTACATAAAATATTGTGTCATGTATTTCTTCCTGGGATTTTCAAAGGTGTAAGAGCCACTGCTTTAGAAGAAAAGTCAGTATTATTTTGAAAATCATGATTCTTTAAATTCATTTTATTTGTGTGTTCACCTTTTAATAACAGAAAACTGGTGGTCAGTACTTGAACCTCCACTATTCCTCAAGATTGTAGAACTTTTTAAGGAAGTTGTGGTACATCTTTTGAAACTCTACAAGATTGGCATTCCCCCTTCTGAAAGAAGAATTTTCAACAGTTTTCTTCATACTGCATTAAAGGTTTTAGAAATATTACATAGGGTATGTCCAATAGTTTATTTTCCTCTTTCCCCATTCCTACTAACAGATCAATGATGTTTCTTTTAACATTAATATATTACTGATTTAAATTGGCATAAAAGATACATAGTAGAAATTTGAAAAAGTTATCTAAATTTTTCATTGAGAGATATGATACATCTGTATTTTGGAGCTTTGGTCTTACTTTGTTAGGCATTTAAGGATAACTTGTCTGTAGTTGGGCACAAGAACAGTGAACTAATGAATTAGAATTCTCTTTCTATTTCCTTGTGAAGAACATAATTTGTTAGTTTAAATATGTTTTTTGTTACTTATATGTGGTTATCATTTGAAAAGACTGAATTCTTTCCTGCCCTTCCCCTCAGTGTAAAGTAATAGTACCCATTATACTTGTAGCAGTTCACAGTTATATGAAGTAGTCTCAGCTCATTCATTAAAGATGGATTTGAGATGGATTTGATGGATCCCTGACAGCTGGTAGGTATATCTCTATTATGCCATTTGATATTCTTGAGATGCTATATTCATTTTGAGAGACATGACCTAAGGGAGAAGCTTATGTTTCTAGCCCCACAAATGACTAAAAAACCATGTGAACCATTACTCTTTAGGTCCCTCCCCTTGACAACTTCTTTAATGTTTTCAAACACTTCTTGCCTAGTACTGAGGTAAATGATAAGAGAGTAAAGAAGTTAGTCCTTCTGTTTCTATAAGAAAGAACCCTTATGGGGCATTTATTTTTTTCCTTTTTATTCTTTTAGTGAAGTTCCTGTGTATTTTCTAAATGACTTTTTGAAATTATTTTTTCTATTGTATTTAGAATGTCCAAGATCCCTGGCAGGGGGAATCATTTCCCTTTATAATCAGAGAAACCATAGCCATTTCTTTCTTAGGAAACAAGTCATTCTTATGTTTGCCCTTTCCAGAACAAGCCTTTCTTACAGCACTTTAGGGTTAACTGGATTCTGCAGTAATCTGCTATTAAAAAGATCCTCAAACTTCATGGGATGATCCTCTATTTTCTATATGCCTCTTGTCTCAGGTTCAAGAGATTAATTAGATTTCTTTTTCTTTGTTCTGGACCCTTTTTCTCTGTTTTAGTGAACCATTCTTGACAGCTGGATCCTAATCCCAAATAATTATTTACTCTTTTCCTTCCTTCCTTATGTACTTATCTTTAGTACCCCTTTAAGTAAATATGTAGGGTCCGGCACAAATAATGCCCCTTTTTTATTACGAAATCTTTTATTACAAAGTCATAAGCATGTAATTCTGTAACATAACAATATCATACTCATCATACCATATGACATTTTAGGTGAAATGTTCAAATTAGAACTATAAATTATTACAACTGTATTATTATCCTAACAACCACACTCAAGCTAGCCTTACATCTGCCAGACTCTTATGTATATTGCTTTAGCTGTGTCTTTTACCACACGTAAGAGGGAGGGTGGGAGAAGAGGAAGGAATTGAATCTTTTGTCTTTCATAATTACAGACAGAATTTGAGCAAATCATGTAAGTTATCTGTTTGTCTCAGAAGCCTCAATCTCCACAGAAGAAGGATCCTTAGGGGTTCCATCTCCAGGGACTTTTTTGATAGAGCCATGCTAGATCTATAATTCTAACTTTTTAGTAGCTAAAAGGGAAGAGAAAAGAACCTAACAGTGGCCAGGATTAGAATCTCCTTTGTATATTAATTCATGTGAGCACTTTATATATATAACCTTCATTTAACTTTTTAAACTCTGTATGGTTGATGTTTTGCTCCTTAATCTGAATGTCAAAGGTCATAAACAAGCAAGTAGCAGAGTTGAAATACAAATCCAGGTCTAGTCCCAAAATCCTTGCTGCTTCCTGTGTACTTTTGTATTGGCAGATATAGTAACACAGTATGTTTAACAGGGGTTTGCTTTTATTTTATGCCCTTAGATCTAGTGGTTCATATTTCCACCATAGTTGATAGTATTGTCAAATGATCATGTTTCTAACCCCATTTGTGCTGTTTCCTATCCTCTATAATTTTGAACAATTCTTTCTCTTTATCACATATGCAAATGAATTATCTAAGAATAAGGATTTCCCAGGATTGATGTATTACTTAAATTACACAATATGTTTAATATATTTTCATGCAGCAGTGATTTTTGTTATCACCATTACTACCACTTGGATGGGAAACTGCTACTTCTGACTTGATTCATTGGTTTATATAAAAACTAGATCCTTGTTTGAAATCATTACATATTCAAAGCAGGATGATAATGATATCAATTTCTTAAGCATCTCTTACTGGGAGTTCTTAGAGCAGTCACGTATCTTTCTTCTGTCCCCTATTTTAGAGAAGACTGTCCTTGGTCCTAATCTGCCATAAATGGATACCTTTGGAAATTAACTATTAAGGGTGATTTGTTTTCATCTTTAGTGAAACCCAAGTTGCTTCTTGGAAACTTGTTTTTTCAAAAAACATTTATGGCTGACAAGTGTTTATATTCATTCTCTCTGCTCCATGGTTAAGAAATAGGAGAAGTTTCCTCAAATGATTTCCTTCTTGACCTGACTCAAGAGCAAGATTAGGAACTAGAGAACTGGACTGTGTGTTTCCTAATCATTTTGGGATATATATGGTTGACTTGTTACTCCCTCTGTCAGGTCCTTTAGAAAGCTTTTAAATTAAAAATTATATCCAGTGCTCCAAATGGCATAAGAAAGATAGCTTTGATACCTGCTGTCAGGAATGAATGTATTACCAGATGAGTTTACTGGCAAGTAATTGGGTTATTTAGTAGTTTCGGAGTTCTCACACAGTACATTATAGAGATACTGATTTCCTAACAAAAAGACTTAATTGACCTGTCTAGTCTAATTGCTACACATCATGCTAATCTTCTAAATAAGGGATTTTCAAAAATCTTTTTGCAAGGAACCCTTAAATAAACCAAACAAATAAGACACACATCTCTGCTTATCATACACCACCTTTGAAATAAGGTTTATAAACCAGAATGCTAAACCATAATTAAAATGTGAAATGAAATTATTATGACCAAACATAAAATTCTATTTTTGTCCATTTCAGTCAGTATACTAATGTACAGGTTGCTTTGAACTACCATGTAATTTCTTTTTAATTGATTTCACAAATATTTATTGAGTGCCTACTATGTGCTTATTATTGTATTAGACATTAGGGATGCAGTGATAAATAGATGTGATTTCTTCCTTTTTTAAGATTATAAATTTAGAGCGGTTGTATACATACACACAAATACGTGTTTATAACATAGCACAGTAAGTGCTAGATTAAGGAATATGAAGGGTGCTATGAGAACACATAGGAGAGCACATAGCTCAGAAGGCTCCCTGGATAAAATAATGTCGTCATATCTATTATACAAATATATTTTATATATATTTTTAAACTGTTGATTTTTATATGTAAATCTGTGTACACAGGTCTTCTGGATTGATCTTCTGTTCAGTGTCTAATTTCCCTATTTTTACAGCATTGTTAACTGATTTTTCTCTTTAATTGTTAAATCACTGTGACTGAATTAACAACCATAATTTTTCCCCTGATCTAAGTTTGACTGCAGTTTGTCTGTTCCTGAACCAAACTTGGTTTCTGAAATGTTAATTTTCATTTTAACACAGGATTTCTTTTCAAAAACATATTTGCAGGATATGCAGAATACAAACACTGGTTGCTACTGGTGAAGGAAACTGCAGTTTACAATTTAAAATCTAAAATATTTAAAATAAAAATGTGTATCAATGGTCAGTGAGATGTGAATCATTTTCTACAAGTGTCACTACATTTTAAGAGTCCAATGTGATTAAAAGTTAGAGTGTATATAGTCATGCGTTGTTGGACGATTTTGTTACTTTGTAAACATCATAGATGGCACTTAACAAACCTAGATGGAATAGCCTACTACGTACTTAGGCTAGTTGGTACATAGCCTATTACTCCTAGACTACAAGTCTGTACAGCACATTATTGTACAAAACCTGAGATTAAGTCAAAACACAAGAGGCAGTGGTACAATCAAGAGTTGTGGTAAGCTTGAGATTTACGAGGAGGTACACAAAAAAAACCCCTGGAATTATCTTCTGGAGGGTGGGCCCCTTCTAGTAAAGGCTTCCCCTGCTAGATGAGTGTTCCAGGAACCCATCTGTATCAGTGTACCAGCTGGCATTGTTGTGAGAGGCTGCAGTTTGGCTTCAGTGAATTTTTTTTTGAAGACTCTTTGAACACATATGTCCATTTCATGATGGGTGATTTACTAGTGCACTTGCCCACACCACAGTGAGTGTTCAGCAGTTTTTGACAAAAAATGGCAAGACCTCTGTGCCCCACCCTTTCTATTCACCCGATCTCGCCCTAAGCGATTTTTTTTTTTTGTTGTTTCCCCAAGTGAAAAAAGTCCTCAAAGGGAAATGTTTTGCTGGTGTAGAAGAGGTGAAACAAAAAATGACAGAAGCACTAAAAAGCATCAATATCGATGAGTTCAAAAACTGTTTTGAGCAGTGGAGAAAACATTTTGATAGGTGTATTGCATCAAATGGAGAGTACTTTGAAGGTGACTGAAGTTTAAACGTGTAGAATAAATACACTTTTTTATAAATAAATTATAGGGGTTTTTTTTTGAGTTCCCCTTACAAAACAGTAAGCTGGTATAACAGGCTTACTGTTTTACAGCCAACTTTAAAAAAAAATAAGTTGGAAGACTACGCTATAAAATAACGATAAAAAGTATAGTATAATAAATACATAAACCAGCGATGTAGTTATTTATTACCATTTTCAAGTATTACATGCTATATATGATGTGCTATACTTTTATACAACCGGCAACACAGTAGGTTTGTTTATAGGAGTATCACTACAAACATGTGAGTAATGCATGAGTAATTGCCTATGAGGGCTGCCATATCACTAGGCAGTGGGAATTTTTCAGCTGTACTATAATCTTACAGGACCACCATTGTATGTGCAGTTTGTTGCTTACTGAAACATCCTTATGCAGTGCATGACTGTATTTATAAACATAAATATTGGAGCAGGGAAAGCTAAGGCATTTTTTAAATGTAATTACTGTGTTTATTTTCATTTTTAGTGGACAGAGTTTGACTACAGACTCTAGGTCAAGGGTCTGCAAACTTTTCCTGCTAAGGGCCAGATGATAATATTTTTACAATTTGTGATCTGTGTGGTTTCAGTCCAACAACTCAGCTCTCTGTGGCAGACAGTATGTAAATAAATGGGCATAGCTGCTTTCCTATAAGCTTTATTTACAAAACACATACTAGATAGGATTTAGCCCATAGGCTGTAGTTTGCTGACCCCTGCTCTAAGATCAAGGTTTTGCTCTCCAGATATAAACTATCTTTGTTTTGTTCGAAAGCCAGGAATAGCAGTTTTACCCTGGTCAATTCCTCTCACAGATAAAAATTAATCAAATAGTGAAAGAACCAGCTCAAAGTGCACTGAGTGAATAGAAGTGTCAACTTTGAAAATGTAAGCAGTATTATTAATAAGTGCTTCTTAAACTGGGTTATAAAAAGCCACAGGATCAAGCATTGGTTATACTTGATGACATAATTTTAAACATTATTCATAAAAGGAAAAAAATGTGTTTTTTACATGTATATTCTAATAACAAAGTATTCTAAATATAAATTATACACATTTACATGTATATCCACATATATTTGTACATATAATAATAGTATCTGTTTCATAGAATTTTAAAGATTAAATGAGATAATGTTCATACCTACTTAATAAGTAGCCCCTAGTGATAGCTATTTTTTTAATTAATGGAACATAAAATCCAAACAGATTTTAAGATAAAATCTGCAATAGAGTAAAAATTTAAAGTGCTGTTAGAAGCATGAACTATATATATAACTTACTCATTTTACTTGCTCCTCCATTCATCTCATGTTTATTGGACACAGAACTGTCTGGTAAATTGTACTAGATGATTCCTTTTTTGTTTCTTTTTAAACACTGCTTAGTTGGTTGGTTGGTTGTGTGTGTGTGTGTGTGTAAGCGATTTAAAAAAATATACATAAACAATTATTTTTGTTACTCTGTAGGAGATTTAGCTTTTTTTTCCCCCTTTAATTTGTATGTTAGACCAACTTTGTTTCTTCAGTGGTTTGTTTTCTTCTAAATGTGGCATCTAAGTGTCAGCATTTGGCTCTTTTTTCACTCTTTACCCTCACCTTCTGCCACACACAGCTTTTTCTCTCCTTCAAGGAAAATGGTCCTTAATTATGAGTTTGAGGCAAAACTTTCTCTTGAGCTACTTGACAGGTTTGCCATCAATTTTAACCTAGAATAATGGTTTAATACCAAATTTCTCATCCTTCCCAACTCTCATTTCTGCCTCACCAAATTGTCTTTTCCTGACTTGTATGTGTGTGCTTCCAGCATTTTTTGTCTTGACTTACTCAGGCTTGAAAGTTTTAAGTTGTCTTTGACTCTTCTCCTGTTTTGTATGTCCAATTAGCTACCATGACCTCTGCATTCTTATTTTTTATTTTTAGTTTTATTTATTTTTAGAGAGAGGGGAAGGGAAGGGAGAGAGGGAGAGAAACATTAATGTGCAAGAGAAACATCAAGTTGGTTGCCTCTTGCATACCCCCAACTGGGGCCCATGCCCGCAACCCAGGCATATGCCCTGACTGGGAATTGAACTGAGCCACACCAGTCAGGGCTGCATTCTTTTTTATTATCTAGAAACCTTGAATCTTTCATTCCTGATTCAGTTGCCTACCACTAGCCCCTATACTCATTCTTGACTATACCTCACTCTGGCAACAGAATGATTTGCATAAAATACCACTCTGATTCTGTCACCTGTTGACTCTAAAACTTTATATCCCCAAGTATCAGCTCTTGGCACAGTAATGTTCTGCAACAAAACACACTGAAGCTAATTGGCATACAGTAATAAGCATTCTCATTTCAACTGGAACGGGCCCTGCCTCGGCCTGAAAGTTGGCAGAGGTTGGCCGATCTAGACAGGGTTTAAGCTGGGCTTTGCTTAAAGCTACATGTTGGGTCCAGCTCTGATCCATGTGCCTCTCATTCTCCTTGTACCAGCAGTTTAGCTTGGGCAGGTGTATACAAATTTTTTTCTCCATTTGTTCATGTTATTCTCTCTGCCAAGAGTGTTCTTCCTCAAACCTTTTTGAAATCCTTTCCATTCACTTCCCTCTCTTAATTTTTATCATTCTATATACAGAGGCATTGAAATACAAATGCTCTAATTTTTATCGCCCTATATACAGAAACATTGAAATAAAAATAAAATAGGTAACCTATATGTCCTTCATTCTAGATTCAGCCATTGTTAACACGCTGTCACATTTGCTTTACAAATATGTGTTTTGTATACTTTTTTTCTTTGAATCATTTGAAAGTAAAATCCTGATATGCCCTTTAATACCTTAGCATTTATTTTCTTGAGCATTTTTCTACATAAAAGTAATACTATTATTTTTCTTAAAGACATTAACATTCTATAATATCTTAACTATCTAGGCATATTCATTTTTCCTCTGTTCTACCAAATATGTTTTTTTATAACTGCTTTATATAAAACTAGAGTTTAGTTAGATTCATTTTTCCATTTGTTGAGTCTTGTTAATCTCTTTCCAATATATGAATGTAATATATCTCTTATTTACTTATTTATCCTCACTTGAGGACATACTCATTGATTTGAGAGAGAGGGAAAGGGGGAGAGAGGGAGAGAAACATCGATCGGTTGCCTCTTGTGCATTGCAGCGACTGGAGACTGAACCCGCAACCTAGGTATGTGCCCTGACCGGGGATTGAACCTGGGAATCCATATACGGGACGACACTCCAGCCAACTGAGCCATACTGGCCAGAAAGCGTTAGCTACTATTATTGTTATTTAAGTCCCATCCCCAATCAGAAGTCCTTATAGTTTCTAGTTTATATATACTGTATATATTTTAATGGTATGTATTGCATACTGTGTGGTGGTTATATAAGTGTTTTTCATTTTTACTGGGTTTTCAGGTACTGAATGTATATATCACATCTGACCAATCTGTTTTCCATAGCACCTAACTAATATATTGCATGTAGTAGGCACTCAGTAAATTATTTTTTTTATGGGAAAAGAAAATTAGCTAAGAAACTTCAAGCTTTTTTCTATTAAAACATTTTTCAGCCTGTCTCAGGTACTAGTTAAGTTTAATGTTAATGACGCTTTTTTTTTTTTGTAGGTAAATGAGAAAACGGGGCAGATTATACAGTATGATAAATTTTATGTACATGAAGTACAAGAATTGATAGACATAAGGAATGATTATATCAATTGGGTTCAGCAGCAGGCCTATGGAATGGTATGTTTCTTACTGCATTTTATGATTTTGTTTTTATGTATCATTTGTCCTAATATAAAAAATTTCTTATTTCTGAAATGCTGGAGCTTTAATACAGAGTTTATTATTGAAATAAAAATACATTGCAAAGGACCAGCCATATATTATGCATTTTTATAAATAAACATTCCAGTCTTATACCAAAGCCAAACCAAAAAGATAGATTACACTTTTCTAAAGAAAAATGCAAATTTGACATGGATTTATAACCCTTATTTGTTCAGTGTGATTTCCTCTTAATTCTCTAATGTTGAGAATACTGCAGTCCCTGATACTGGAAATCTAAAAATACACAGTGGTGGGCAAAAGTAGGCTTATAGTTGCTTGTATGGAAAAAGACATACAGGTTATGATTTATTAACTCAATAAAGGATAGCTTTATTAACTCAAAAATATGTCAGTCACAATTATAAACCTACTTTTGCCCACCCCTGTATTACTGCTGTGAGATCCATGCCTCCAAACTACCAGAGGAGGGCCCTAGGACTGTTGATTCTATTTTTTATTTATTTCCCCCTTTATGTGTTTAATTTTATTTCCAGTTTTTTGATGTACATCCACATCTGTATATACTTGTTTCTATATGGCTAAGTCTCTCATAACTGGACACTTAATGTCCCATTAAAATAATAGCATAATCTTTTAAAACTTGAATGAGGCATGCAAAATTTTAATAGAGAAATGGGTAAGCAGGTAGATGAAAAACAGTCAGGTGTTAATACTCTTGTTTGCTAACCGTCATACTATACCTGAGGCCATCTATTCCACCCCCAGAGCAGGTAATTTAAGCATTATATATAGCAGTTGTAGAAGGGTGAGTATCCTTTCATTGCTTGGTAGGCACCACGGGCAAGCTCGTTATGGATAGGCACTCTGTCAGTTTATTCAGCAGCACCTTTAATAGCATCTGGAATATGTCTAGTAGGTACTAAAAAAGTCTTACTGTTTTCTACTGGCAATGTGATTAGTGCGTATTATTTTTAGGATACTCTCAACTAATAGGTATCAGGTCACTTCTAGAATATCTTTTGCCTCCCTAGGTACTTGGGTCAAGATTGGGAAAGATTCGTTGATCCAACCATCTCCTCAGCCCCGCGCCCCCCGCCCCCATACACTGGGAATGTAGCTCAAGTTTACAGTTACTCTACATGTTTAGGTATACCCATTTGCTCATTCAACAGATATTTATTGGGAATCCCCTATGTAACAGGCATTTATTTAGGTATTGGAAATACAGTGATGAACCAGATAGTTAAGGGCCCTGCTCTCAGACTTTATAATCTGTTGGGCAAGATGGGCAGTAATCAAATAAAACAAAAAATATTAGTTAATAATAGGTACTTATAGATAATTAAAATAAGAGAATGTAATGAAGACTGTGGTTTCATGTAATATGGTTATCAGAAAAGTCTCGTCTAATGAAGTTTGAGCTGTAATCTAAATGTTAAAAAACAGCCATGTAAGATGAAAAGTACAGAGAATTTCAGGAAAAATGAACATCTAATAAAATACCTTGGGTGAGAAAATGCTCGACTTGTTTAAAGGAAAGAAAGAGGCCATTGTAGCTAAAATGTGGAGTGGAAATAGTCTACTAGGAAAGGATAAGAGAAGTAGGCAGATCATGGAGGTTCTATAAATTAGGATCAGGAACTTAGATTTTATCTGAAATGTTGTACAAGCCATTGGAGGGTGCTAAGCAGGGGGGATTACAATGTGATTTATATTTTTAAATCATTCTGTCAGCTCTGTGGAGAATGGAGTGAGGGAAATAGAGCAATAATGAAAGGGAAGGGGGAGGCTAGTTAGAAGACGGTTTTGATCGATTAGGGGAGATAAAATGATTGGTTTGACTAGGATGGTGGTTGTGTAGATGAAAGAGAAGTGAACTTGGAATACCTCTCAGAAGTAAGAGGGACACGAATTGCTGATGGATTGGATTAAATGAGGAAAGGAGAGAAATCAACAAAGGAAATTAAGGAGTGGAGGGTAAGACAGGAAAACTAGTAGAGAGTTGTGGAACCCAAAATTTAGTGGAGGAGAAACTGTTGAATGCTGCTGAGAAATAGGATAAAATCATAGAATTGTGCAATTAATTTGGTTACATGAAAGTTATTGGTAACCTGGCAAATGCTAATCTAGGGTGAGTCATGCTTAAGGGAAATTTGGAGGTGAGGAAGAGGGAACAAGAGCCACAGGCAATACTTTCAAGAAGTTTTGCATTGATTGAAAAGGAAGGAGTGAAAAAAAAGTGGAGTAATAGCTGGAGTCCATAGACGATAGTTTTTTAAGAAAGAAAATACTTGACCTTAGGAAAGTTTTGAATAAATATCTCCTTTTCCCTATTTAAAGTAAATCTTTCACTTAGGCAAAGCTTTTCAAGCTCTTTTCCACATCACCCTCCCATCTCCACCAAGAGCAAGGAAAAACCCTATTTATTGAGATTAACTTTCCCTCGGTAAGAGTTGTTTGAAGTCTTATGTTATCTTCTTATGGACACAGGTATTTTAACATAATACAGGGATTGGCAAAAGTAGACTTACAGTTGTTTGTATGAAAATATATATACTACAAGTATTACTAATGGAAGAATAAACTCTGTTTTGTGTACTCACAACTATAAACCTACTTTCGCCCACCCTTGTATTACAGAGAAAAAGGGATGTAAATTGTTTACCACTGAGGAAGATTGATGCTTTGTAAATGAACTTTTGCGTATAATGTAAAAGATTTTGCATATAAACGTTAGCACATCACCTAGATTAGTATAGGTCTTTGAGCAGTGCTTTTGAAACTGGATTGATATACGTACCCTTTTAAAGTAAAACAATTTCTTAAGCCCTGTATTCACTTATATTATTATATTTTTTATGATTGTTTAAATATATACAAACCCTAAACTTGTTCTAAACTCCTGATGCTTAGCTTTTAAAAGAACTCTAAAACCCTAACAAATTTATAAATTATATATAACACCACAAATTTAAAAATAAAGTTAATATTTAGTATGGAGGAGATTATGTTCTGATGATCAAGAATCTCAGTTCACACCAAAATATGGTGAAGAAGCAGAGTAAAGTAAGTGGGGCAGGGTTTGATTTCCATCTCAGCATTTATCATTCTCTATTCTTGGGGAAATTAATTCCTTTGCTGTAAATTAGGGATAATAGTATCTACCTTTTATAGTTATTGAGAAGATTAATTGATATGATCTATTGAAAGTGCTGGGGGCAGTTCTTGGGGCATAGTTAAGTGTTGGTAAAATGGTGTTTACTATTATTGGCTGTATTGAAATACACTTTAAATTTGTCAGCAGCCTCTGTTCTGAGGTATCGTAACTATTCCTTTGATGCCTTTCTCTATTGTACTACAATGAAACATTTGCTTTTAGGATGAGGTGTGGTACTTATTTGGCCTTCACTCATCAAGTATACACTACTTATGTATGAAGTCCTAGACAGACAGATCCTGTTTCGTGCTAGTTTGATTATAATCACAACCATTGCAACTCTTGGAATTTTATGTAATACTGGTATTATAAATGGATTTTCCTAATTTTAGATATTTTAAATCAGTTTTTAAAAAGTTATTGCTATAAAAACCTAAAATTAAAAATTCTCCTGGAGCAGTCATAGAACACTGAGACTATATCTCTAGGAATCCACAAGCCCAGTTTTAGAAACATTATCCTAGAGGGTCATATCTTCCTGGATCACTGTGAATTAAATCAGACATGCTTTGACAGCGGAATTTATATCTAATATATAGGTCATAAACCACTTGCATTCTTAGCAAGTTAAGAGAAATGTGAGTCCAACAGGACTTTTTTTTTTAAGTTAGGAGTAATCTTGTGCTAAGTGGAAAAGCTATGGTTTGGTTGGTTGCTTTTAAGTTTTGCAGGCCTGTATTCAAATTCTTCTTAATATGTAGCTGAGGTGGTATCAAATTAAATTTCTTAGGAGCTATTTCAGTGCTACTGTTTGCTGGTAACGGGAGGCAGTTAGAGGACCACCTTTTTATGTCTTGGCTTTTCCTCTTTGCTTTTCATTCTCTTTGGATCTATTATATGGTTGCCATACTTGAGAATTGCCCTCTATTGCTCTACTCTTTCAACCATATACTTTTTAAAAATTTATGGACAGAATGATATTAAATAGGTAGTTGTGACATTTTCCACTTGTTCCTTATTTAATTTGTTTAGTGGATTTAATATCCTATTTTACAGATCAGAATCCAGATCTAATCTCTCTCTGGGAATAGAAGACTGACAGTTTACACTGAAGGTCTTTGTGAACTTCTTAAATAGTTCATTAATTTATAGTATGACACAGAGCTTCTTTTTTTTCGAGAGAGTTCAAAGCACTTTCACATTTTACATTTACACTTAACTCTAAATATTTTTTTTACAGGGGCTTTTTAATAAAATATTTATTATTTTTAATTAATAATACAGTGATACATATTTGTATCACTGGTTTTAATACTGAGTTGAACATTATGTTGACCATATAAAGTTTTAAAAAATCTATCCTAAAGGTACTCACATGCTATTTTGTGATGATACCAATGTGTGTATGTACTCATATACACATAAACATGTATGTGCATATATAAACATACATCTCTATGCCATTATTGAACAAAACTTACGATCTTGAAATAACTCCATTGCTTCACTGTGAAAATTTAAAATATTCCTTGATAGAACATAATTACTATGAATTATAAGATGTATATGTGTATAATTTTTATTTATACATACACACATATCTTTACATTGTTGTAAACAATGCAAGGAAATTATTTTACCTTTTATTATATTTATCTTTATGAAAAAAATCTGTTGATTTTTTTCCTTCATTTACTTTCTTTCCCAGATAGGGATTTTAAGAATCTTATCAGGCATACAGGTTGCTGATCCCTAACCATGAAAAACGAATTCTGTGAAGTCCTTTGCTTTCCTTATAACATCCTTTTTGTACTGGTGAAACTTCTAACTACATCTCATCCCTTTCCATTTTCCGATTCTTTTTCACCTCTTTCCCTTTACATGTTTTCATTAAGTTTAGACTTAATCCTCCTCCTCCTGCTGGTTACTATATATAAGCATCTCTGTTTTCGTTATTTGTTTTTCAAGACTCTGATCTTGATGTATGAAATATTTTCATTGGGATTTGTTTTGCCTTTTATCTGTTTTTCTACCTCTTTAATTAAAGTATATTTTATTGATTATGTTATTACAGTTGTCCCAATTTTTCTCCCTTTACCCCTCTCCGCCTGGTACCCCCTCCTTCCCTCCAGCAATCCTCCTCCTTAGTTCATGTCCGTGGGTTGTTTATATTAGTTCTTGGGCTTCTCCATTTCCTATACTATTCTTAACATCCCTCCTATCTATTTTGTACCTACTTATTATGCAGGTTAATCCCTGCACCTTTTCCCACATTCTCCCCCTTACGCCTCCCAGCTGACAACTCTCTAAATGATCTCCATACCTATGATTCTGTTACTGTTCTGGTTGTTTCCTTAGTTTTGGGGTATTTTTTCTTCGATTTTTTTTTTTTAAGATTTAATTATTGATAGTTGTGAATTTGTCACCTTTTTAAATGTTCATACATTTGATCTTTTTCTTATATAAGTCCCTTCAGCATTTCATGTAATAATGGCTTGCTGATGATGAACTCCTATAGCTTCACCTTGTCTGGTAAGCACTTTATTCGGTCCTTCCATTCTAAGTGATAGCTATGCTGGACATAGTAAGCTAGGATATAGATCCTTGCTTTTCATCACTTTGAATACTTCTTGCCAGCAAAGTTTCTTTTGAGAGATCATCTAATAGTCTTGTGGGTATTCCTTTGTCGGTAACTCTCTACTTTTTTTTTTGCTTCTTTTAAGATTTTCTTTTTATCTTTAACCTTTAGGATTTTAATTATGATGTGTCTTGGTGTGGTCTTCTTTGGGTCCAACTTGTTTGGGACTCTGTGCTTCCAGGACTTGTATGTCTATTTCCTTCACCAAATTTAGGGAAGTTTTCTTTCATTATTTCTCCAAACAAGTTTTCAATTTCTTGCTCTTCCTCTTCTCCTTCTGGCAGCCATATGATTCTGATGTTAGCATGTTTGGAGATGTCCCAGAGTCCTCTTATACTATCATCATTTTTAAAAATTTCTTGTTTCTTCTTTCTGTTGTGGTTGAATTTTCTTCCTTATGTTCCAAATCATTGATTTGAATCCTGGCTTTCTTCCCTTCACTGTTGGCTCCCTGTAAATTTTTCTTTATTTCACTTAGTATAACCTTCATTTCTTTCTTGATGTTGTCATACTCAGTGAGCTTTTTGAGCATCTTGATCACCAGTGTTTTGAACTCCGCATCTGTTAGGTTGGCTTTCTCCATTTTGTTTACAACCTTTTCTGGGGTTTTCTTCTGTTCTTTCATTTGGGCCATATTTCTTTGTCTCCTCATTTTGGCAGCCTGCCTGTATGTGTTTCTATGTATTAGGTAGAGATGCTTTGACTCCCTGTCTTGGTAGCATGGCCTGTTGTTGAAAAGGCACTTGTAAATTGTGTGGGACAGAGCCTTAGGTAATCGCCAGGGCAGGGCAACGCAACCCACTTTATTGCTTTGTGGCTCTGTGTAGGGGGAGAGGGAACTGTGCTGCTGCCTGGCTTCTGGAGGTTTGCCTGTCACTCCCCACTTTTCCAGTCACTTCACCCATTCCTCATATGTGACTGGTGCCCTTTCAGCTGTTGCCCTGGTGTTGAATCCCAGAGCAGGTGGGCTTGCATACATTTTAAGACCACGCAGGCTCTGTAAGTGGAGTTCCTGAAAATCCGACAGTTTCTTCAGCCACCCCAATCCCACTGGTTTTTACAGCCAGAGGTTACAGGGGGATTTTTCTTCCCAGTGCTGGAACCCTGCACTCTGTGGTCTGGCCTGGGGCTGGGATCACTTACTCCCAAGATACCCATACCAACTTTTATTCACCACATGTGAATGTGGGACTGCCGGTGCCCCTTCTTCCACTGCCACCTCTCTGTGCCACACCATGCTTCTCTGCCCATCTCAGCGTTTCTGCCCCTCCTACCTGTATGGATGAATGTGGCTTCTTTAAATCCTTGGTTGTCAGACTTCCATACAGTTCTATTTTCTGACAGTTCTGGATGTTGTTTTGAGATTTAGTTGTAATTCTTTCTGCGGTTGGCTGAGGAGGCAAAGCGTGTCTACCTATATCTCCATCTTGACTGGAATCTCTTACACTTTCTAGGTTTCCTTACCCTCTTTTATTTTTGCTCTTAAATTGTTTATAAAAATACCTTAGTGGTTACCACTAAACTCTGCTCTTTTTTCTTTCCTTTCTTATACTTTGAGTTACTTATTATACATACCATATATCTAGTAAAATTTACTAACTTAGGATAAAATTTAGAAAGGTTTATATTGGGTCTGTGCCTGTTTAAATTACTATGAGACTCAAGCATTTTTTTAAAATGCATATTCATTTATTTTAAGAGCTATGTATACCTGTGAAAGGCTTGTCAGATATAGGTAGGTAAATTAAGATATTTGGTAAATTGTTTAAATTTTTAAACAATTTTTGATATTACATTTTTGTCATATGTCTATTTATTCAGTATTGTGCTGTGCATCTCAATCATCACTGTATTTGTTCTGTGGAGTTAAGCTGTTGTATTTGAGCTGTGGAGAATGCTAGTTAGTAACATGACATGTTCACCAGCAAAGTAGGAAGATACCTGGTGAGACCAGCTTTGGGAAGATGTGCCAGTGTCTAATTTTCCTTAGTTTGAGTTTCTTCTTCATTGAATAAAAAGAAGAAATTAAAGTACATTTGTGCTCCCTTGCAGCTAAAATATTTCTCAGAAAAGTTCATTGTTTTCAAAGCTCCCAGTCATTTTTAATGGCATTAATATTTTGCAGACTCTTAGATTGCTTGCTTATGCATTGTTACCAAATCATATTTGTGTGTTTTTTTCATTTCCTTCAAGTTTTAAAAGTATCTTTTTATTTCTGTTTAGCCACCAAGATTTTTCCTATTTATTTCAATTACTTCAATAACTTCAGTATCCTCTCTTTGTACCTTCTCAGAATAATCCTATGTTATGTCCTTAAATCATGATGACACCAGCAGTAATGTAGTGTTTTGTGATACGTAATTGGTTGAAATTAAAACGTGCCAAGGAGCTGCATCTTTTTTGTCTATGACCAGCTGGAACCATCTTTAACCATTGGTGTTAAAACCCTTGGTGAAGTCTGTTTTAGACCATGAGACTTCTCAACATTCCTTCAGGCCTTTTTCACTCCAGTTTCTAGGACATAGAGTAACTAACATTGGGTCTGCTTTGACTCAATTTCAGGGCCCCCACTCTAAAAACAGTCAAAAGTTAATGCCTGAATATGTGGATTTAGAGTCAGTAGTAGGTCACACATTGCATGATATGTTGAATTTTTAGCAGTAGACCTTTAGTTGACTTCATATGTTTTATATTACTCTGTCTCTACCCTTTAGACCACTTTGTTTCCCTTTTAAATTTCCCCTGGAAATACTCCTTTGACTGAAATTTGCAGCTAATGTAACAACTACCTTGCCCTTTCATCTAATATACTAAACCCTTAATTGAAATTTCTAATAATGATTTTAATCTGATTGTCCCTTCATGCCTCTTTGGTAAATCATTTTGCTTAATATCTAATAGTCTCTTCTTTGCTCAAGTTTTCCACATGTCTCATTTTTCATATTCCCTTCAGTTCACATCTCTCTTTAATTATTATAAACTTATGTTTTGCTTTGGTAAGATTTAGCCACTTTATAAATTCTAAAGTAAATTCTCAGCTTCTCCAGTATGTAATAATATGCATGACACCTTTATCTACTTATATGTAACAATAAAGAAAGAGTACATATATAAATGTTTTATTACTTAAGAATAAAATCCATCCCTTGAGATATAACTACGTTGATATCTAATATAGTTATCCACAGGCTGTTGGTTGTCAGAAAATATTGAAAGGTGTTTCTTTGTCTATTCAGACCTTCTTAGTAGTAATAGCACTTTAAAAATGCCCTATAGTATATACTATAAAATTATTTCAAATATCCCTGTTAAATTGCTTTCAAATTAAACTGAGTATAATCAGAAAGGCTTTTTGTTTTTGCAGAACAGCTTCCAGATATGTTCTTGTTAACCCTGCCAGTACGTGCACCTGTGTAGTGATAACTTGACACTGAATTTTTTGAAAGAATTATTATCAATAATTTCTTAGAAGAGGATTTGTATAGTCATATTGTGCTTATGCTTATACTGCTTTGGCTTTATTTAAGCACAGTGTAGTGAGGAAACCCTAAATCTTTGCTAATATTTTAAAGCCCCCAATTATACCCCTAAGGCATGTGACAATTTAGCTAACTACAAAGTCCAGGAAACAGCCCACAGAAGAGTGCTCTCACTTCTAATGTCAATTGCAAGTTGGTATCAGAACCACTCTCAAGTTCAGTAATTTTCTACAAGTCTTCACAGAACTCCCTGAAAACTATTATACTGACAGTCACAGTTTATACAGGGAAGGATACAGATTAAAATCGTCCATGGGAAGAAATACATAAGTGGAGTCTGGGAAAGGCACGAAAGGCATAGCATCTCTTTTCTTCTCCCTATGGTCATGGACAAGTTATTTTTCCAACATTAATGTGTGACAGTACTCACAGCGTGGTTTGAACCAAGGAAGCTCACCAGAGCCTTGGTGCCCAGAGTTTTTATTGAGACTTGATCGCATACTGCCTGTGTGGCTGACCTTTAGTCTCAAGCCCTTCTGGAGGCAGAACTGATAATCACATGGCCCAAAGCCCCCAGGCAAACAAAGACAATCCTATTGGGAGACATTCCAAACATCTATACATTACTTGCCAGTAGCAGAGGTCAAAGTCAGATCTCTCTTCAGGTAAGATTCATTCTTCACTGTGCAAAGTATAATCTACAAATTTAGTAACATTTTTGGAGATTCTAGCGCTTCATTTGAGTCTGTACCCTGAGCATATGTGAAAGCATTTTACAAGGATGTATACATTTCTATTCTATGAAGTGGAGAACTTTCATGGTAGTTTCCATTATTACTGGTTTGGCCCAAAAGTCTGTATGGCTTTTTACATAAAATAAAAAGCACATTATTCATTTTCACCAATAAGTTTATTGATTTGGATATTTTGAGTATGTCGGCTGTCTCCCGCATGGTATATATAATGTTGATCATTCTCAATTAATGTCTTGATTTGATCGCTATCAGCTTCACCTTGTTTACCCTACCATGGAGGATCTATCCAGCATGGAATCTCCAGCACAAAACTTTGCAAACCACTTTTGACATGTTCAATCAGTCACAGCACCTATGGCACACATCTTATTTTGCATCTCAGTTGTGTCTTTACCTTTCTGGAAACAATAGAGCATGATATGCCAAAAATGTTGCTTATTTTCTTCGAACTTCCATACTAAAATGGCCACACAAAAATTCACCAATTCAGATTTTTTTTAATGCCCACTGTTATAACAGGTATCACAATACAGTCTAACAAAATTGTTTTGAATGAAGTTAAAAGACAACTAAGCGTCACTAGAGCCATCCTACAAAAAAAAACAAACTTTTTGGCCAATCCAGTATTTCCTTCCTAAATATCTCTTTTTCCATTTCTCCTTTCTACTACTTATCAACCCCTGTGCCTTGTCCTATACTTTCTATTTTAAGCCAACTTAGTTTTAAAGAACCCTTAATATAAGATACCTATGTTTCACTGGTTATTTCTGAAAAAATAAAACAACTTATTTGACTTATTTTCTCACTTTGTTTCCATATAGCATTTTACTCTGCTAACCACTTTTCAGACATTTTGTCAAGATTATCTAAGTGTTAAAAGTTTGAGGACTGTTTTCTCCACTTGCCAGGTAGAAAAACTGAGCCCTAAAATTATTTCTTCAAGATGAAGTTAGGCTAGGATTAGTTGCCCTGTTTTACTTAAATTCTTCAAGTGGGGTGCTTAGTTGCTGAAACCAAATTCATTACGCTCAGGTCTCAATAATCGAATGATCACAAGGTACCTGAAACAAAAGTGTTACATTTATAGGTATATAAGGCACATGTGAAAAGGGTAAGTTTTGTTTGAGATGTATTTTGGTCTACTTCATTAATTCACTAATCTTCTGTAGCAAAATATATGAAATGCTACATCGAATAGAAATAGTTAAAGCTGGACACTAACATTGCTCTTTCCTCATTATTGTTACATTCTGCACTGCTGATTTAGGATGTCAACCATGGATTAACTGAGGTAAGTTTGGTGTCATAGTCTCGCGTTCAGAGTAAAATATACTTTGCTTTGTCTTAAGTGGTAGGAGAGCCATAGGTTCCTCGTTTGTACGACTTTAAAACGTGTGTGTGTGTGTATGTATATATGTAATTATTTATAAAAATGAATATTTAGAAGTTGTGTATAGCATCTCAGAGGAATTTTATGAATAAAATTAAAACCTCTGTTTTTATTTAACATTACATCTCTATCACTCCTTTCAGCAATATTTGCTTAAAATTAGTTCCTATTCTTCTAAAGTCTTCCAGCATAAAATTGAATGTGTTCTCATAATATTACAAAAACCCACACTTTTAAAATTTGACAGACGTGTACACAGTAAGTCAAAAACATTTTATATTAGAGAAATAAAATTATCTTCAATTTTCAAAGTAATAATTGATACCCAAAATGGTCATAAAATTATATAAATTTTTTGTGTGATTATCTTCCTCACTTTGCATTACATAATCAGCAATCCTAAACCTACTTTTTAACACTTGGGAATGTTACAGCACTTCTTTTATACTTCTGTTATGGACTGTTTTGTTGTTTTACTTTGCTTTGCTTTTTTCTCACTTGAGCCATTTGAAGCATTTAGAGTTAGCTTTAAATTATAGGCCTTGCATTGCTTGTTTCCTTGTCCTCAGATAAAATTATCAAATACAGTTGTGGACTTTCCAAAGGGAACTTTAGAAAGCACCTCAGTCTTTTGGAGTTTCAGCATAGTAAAATGACTTTCTACCATTAATAGCTAGTTAGTGACAAATACAAGATGGAGGAAGAAACTGTCATATGAAATATAGTGAAGAATACTGTACTGTAAGGTTAATATAATTCAGGTGTTCTTATATGTTGAGAACAAAGAGTTGATATTCTCTACAGATTGGGCATTATTGGATTATTTTGTTTTTAGTGGCCATAGTTTAGAGAGTGTTAGACCAATTGAAATACATTTAAAAGAAGGCAGTTATGATGAAGAGCTGGGAGCCATATTCTCAGAATGGCTGAGAAAACTAGGTGTATTTAGCGTTGGAAAAAAGACGACTTAGGGAGAAAGCACGAGGACTTGAAATATGTAAACCATGTGTACTTCCCCGCAAAATGAAGACAAAAAAAAGTGATGCACAGTGACGTATACAAAAAATGCAGATTCAGACTAATATAAAGAGCTTTCTAAGCATTTGAAAAGAAATGGTCTGTTTTGTGGTGTATAAAATTTTCACTGGAAGCCTTATAGCAGGGGTGCTGTGTCAGGGCTGGCACAAAAATACGGCTTTGTTGGGTAGATGGTAGGAATATATCTTCCTCCATCTTCAAGGATTGGTGACTGGCAGTTCATAGCTCTTTGTATTTTTGTGCACAATTAAAATACTTAGCAATCCATCACTGCATTTCCTGCAAGGATAAGTAATTGTCTATATAAGATGACTAATGTATGATATATATGTAATAATAGATCTTCCAATTTTAAAGGTTGATGGAACATACTAATACTAGTGGTGCTTATTTTGTATGTTAAATGAACAGATTGCTGGACTCATTAATGGTGGCACCTTAATGGCCTGCAGTGAATATCTGTTAAATGAATAAATAAGTAGATTGCTTTATCATTGGCCTCAGTTGCTAAAGTAGCACTAACATATAAGAACTAAGTACTGCATTTAATTGGGGGGGTCCCTAACTTTATAATAATTTGCAATCTGCTTCACTGAAACTTGGAGTTAATATGTTAAGCAAAAGATACTTGTAATTTATGATTATGTGGGCTCTCAAGAATAATTTCCTCCTAAAGTTAAGAATTGGGTTATTCCAATGCCTAATCTGATTATCAGTAAAAGTTCTATACAGGCATACCTCATTTTATTACACTTTATTGTGCTTCACTGATGTTTCAGTTTTTATAAAGTGAAGGCAAGACCCTCTACCAGCAAAAAGATTATGACTTGCTTTATTGTGATACTTGCTTTATTGCAGTGGTCTGGAACTGAACCTGCAATATTTATGAGGTATGCCTGTATTTGGAAATAAGCAACATGTTTAATTTATAATTTCTGAATGACACATAATGAATAAACCAAGAATGTGGTCAACTTTACATTAAGTGACAGCACCTATGCGAAATATAATCACAAACCAATTTGTACTGAGTTAATTTTTTATTTCCAGTTGGCAGATATCCCTGTTACAATCTGCACATATCCGTTTGTATTTGACGCCCAAGCAAAAACAACGCTCTTACAAACAGATGCAGTCTTACAGATGCAGGTAAAATATTGTATAATACTAATCTGATTTGAGAGTGGATTTTGAATGGTTTTTATGAAGTTTTTAAAAAGTAAATATTTGAAACTTGCTCTTAGTCAGTAATTGAGCCATTTTGTACCTGTGTGGTCTGTCTTTTGCAGAGTACCTTTGGTACCTATTAAGAAAACTGTTGTATGTGACATTGTATATTCTTATGAGGGATACTTACATATATTTAAATGAAAATAGAGTCATTTAGTTTTTAATCATTATATATATAAAAACGGCATAAGCCTCTTTCATTACAAAAATATGCAATCTTTGTAAATAATTTTACTAGTTTACATGATTAAATGTTGGTTTGTTTCAAGTCTTGCTTCTTATGTATCCCCTGTTTATATACTTGGTAAAAGATGGAAGTGACTAGCTATGAAATGATGTTAAAGTAGGATGCATTTGATCACTTGTTAGGAGGAGGATTGTGAAATGTCCTTGAAAGTTTTAGTAAAAAATATCTTTCTAAGCTTGTCTCTTCCTCATCCCTGTCCTTTCTCACTCCCTCTTTTATGTTAAGCATTCTTTTATTTATAATGAGGATTTTTAAAACTAGCTTACATTATGACTTTGAAGGTCTACAGTAAGATTACTTTATCATTTCAACCTGTAAATAAAGAAGTTTCTTTTTCTGGTACAGAATATGTACTACAGAGACTAAAGACTAAGAAAAGAATGAGGAGAGACCTTGGCATTTAATATTCTAAAAATGCTTTAAAAAATTAACTCCTTCTTTGAATGTTGATAGCTATTTTCATTCCTTTAAAATTAATGCATTTAATATTCTAAAGCCCTCCAGATATTTAAATAAGTACTATGAGGTATTTTAGAGATGTGCTTATTTCTTCCATTTTCATCAACAGAAAAAATTGTTTTTATCAGGTTCTATACTAATAGCTCATAAATCACTTTTTTTGGCATCTTTTGTTGAAAACAATAAGCTAATCATTTATGCATTTAATATAGGATACTCCATTTTAGAACAGGAATAAGGAAAACCATAGGAAAAGAAGAAAACCTTTAAATGATAAAAGCCAAATGCTTGCTTTCTGAGAATATACGGTGATCACTTTACTAAGTGAATTTCTATAATAACTCCTTAATTTAGCCAGGCTGTTTCTTATCCTCTTTAGAGTTTTGTTTTAATGCTGTTTTCTTTTTTACCTCACTATCCATCCCAATTCTCTTTTTGAGATACAACAGTATTCAGGTTTATCGGTATTACAGTTCCACGCTTACATTTTTTTTTTTTTTTAATCCTCACTCAAGGATATGCATTTATTGATTTTCGAGAGAGAGGAAGGGAGAGAGAGAAACATCGATTGGTTGCCTGTTGTATGTGCTCTGACCTGGGGACCAAACCTGTAACTTAGGTGTATGCCCTGATTGGGGATCGAACCCTCAACCTTTTGTTGCACAGATCGATGATCCAGCCAACTGACCCGCCCAGCCAGGGCTCCATGCTTACTTAATGGTATCATTAGTTATGTGTTGATATAAAAAACTCAAGGGTACATTTTTTTTTTATTCAAGTAATTCTTTTCTTTTAATTTATAAATCATATTTATTCTATTACAGTTGTCTCAATTTTTACCCCTTTACCCCCCTCCACCAATCCCACCCCTACCCCCCGCTCCCACAGTCAGTTCCCACTCTGTTATCCATGTCTATGGGTCATTCATACATGTTCTTTGTCTAGTCCCTTCCCTGTCTTTCCACCATTGTCCTCTTTCTCCATCTCCTCTGGTCACTTTCAGTCTGTTCCATGTTTCCGTGCTTGTGATTTATTTTGTTCGTTGGTTTATTTTGTTGAATGGAATCCACTTATAGGTGAGATCATATGGTGTTTGTCTTTCGTCAACTGGCTTATTTCACTTAGCTTAATATTCTCCAGTTCTGTCCATGTTGTCACAAAAGATAGGCATTCCATCTCTCTCTCTTTCTTTCTTAAATGCAGGTTGATTTTATTTATTTTTTTAAATGTCAAAGTTAATTATAAAATACTAAAAAAATTTAAAACCATTATAAAGTCTCAGCAATTAAACCAACATGACACCAGCACAGAAATAATCAAGTAGATCAATGAAATATAATGAACATTCTAGAGATAAATGTGTATATCTGTCTAACAATGTATGATTAAGTTGATATTTCAAATCAATGGGTAAAATAAGGCTTATTCAACAAATAAGGTGCATGGACCACTATTACTTGAAATAAAACAAATATAGAGCCCTATTTCACACATTATACAAGAAATATTTAGGTGAGTTAAAAATCAATATGTGGAATCTAAAGAGTTTTAAAAGAAAGTAGAGCTAATATTTTTTATGACCTGAAGTAAAATATTCAAACCCAGAAGCTATAAAGTAAATAATAACAATATGACTATATTAAACATTTAACTATATAGTAATATACATATAAAAAAAGTTAAAGGACAAGGGATAGAAAAGTATTTGCAACACATCTAAAACATGATTAATAGGTATTTGTGTGTGGGAAAAATGTTCTATAAACCTTTAATCAATAAATGGATAAGACTACCAAAAAGTCATTTAAATTTTTTTTAAATAATAGAAATAGGCAAGAAATATACTAAAACAGGTTTAGTTTCAACAAATAGTAAAGGAACAGTTAAAATAACATTGTCACAATGAGATTAATGAGTATTAAAAATATTGTTAATATCAAGTATTGGCAACTCTGAAAGGAACGGGGTATTCATGGAAACTTTTTCTTCATCTTAAAGCAGCCACTTTAGCATATTTTGCAGTGCTGGTTTGATGGAGATGTATTCTTTAGCCTTTTGTCTGGGAAACTCCTTATTTCACCTTACATTTTAATCGAGAGCCTTGCTGGGTAGAGCAGTCTTGGTTACAGTCCTTTCCTTTTCATGACTTGGAATATTTCTTGCCATTCCCTTCTGGCTTGCAGTGTTTCTGTTAAGTCAGATGCTAGCTGTATTGAGGCTCCCTTATATGTTATTACCTCTGTCTCCCTTGCTTGCTTTAGGATTCTCTGTTGTTTTTGATATTTGCCATTTTAATAATGATTTTTCTTGGAGTAGGCCTCATTGGGTTCCTCTTGAATGGGACCCTCTATGTTTCCTGGACTTGCGTGACGTTTTCTCTCCTCAAATTAGGGAAGTTTTCCGTCATTACTTTTTCAAACAGGTTCTCTATTTTTTTCTACCTTGTCATCCAGCTCGCTGATTTGCTCCTCAGCTTCATCTAGTCTGCTTTTGATTCCTTCTACTGTGTTCTTCAGTTTCAAAAAGGGTATTCTTCATGTGTTCTTGTGTCTTATTGATAGTTTCTATGTCCTTTTTCATGCTGATATAGTTTGCAGTAAGTTCCTTGTAGTTTCCCTGTAGTTTTTTGTAATTCTCTTTAAGCTCACTATGCTCATTGAGCTTCCTTACAACCGTTGTTTGGAACTCAGTATCTGATAGTTTACTTGCCTCTATTCCATTTAGTTCTCTTTCTGGGGATTTCTCCTTTCCCTTCAAGTGGGGCATATTTCTTTGTCTTCCCATTATTTGTGAGACTCTTCTTTTTTGCTTCTGATTCTTAAGTTGATCTGTCTTGATTTCCTGACTTTGTGGTGTGAACCTCTATGGTTGGAGACCTATGTTTTTACTTTCTGGATCTGCCTCTGATGATGTCAGATGTTGACCCTGTCTGACCTTAGGCAGTCCATCAGAGACTTCCAGGAATCTACTGTCTGTGGCGGTCTCCTTCAGCTGTTAATCTATTCACTCTGCACTCAGCAGGGAACCTTAGACAGTTCAAGGTGGGGCGGAGTCCCTCCTGGGGGCGGGGTTATTGGGTCCCTTCATGCTGGCATGTATGGGGGAGGAGTCTGCTCTGGGATCCTCCAGGCTACTCTCTTCTGTCTCTCCTCAAAGCCTCTCTCCCTCGTCTCTCCTCAAGTGTCCCCAGACCTCTCTGCGCCCCTTTTAGCCAGGGATCTACTGTCTGTGGCTGCCACTCTGCACTCAGCAGGCAGCTTAGACAGCACAGGGCGGGGTGGAATCCCACCCTGGGGTGGGGCTATTGGGTCCTTTGACCATGGTATGGCTCAGGGGAAGTGGTCTCTTCTGAGCTAAATGGCTGCTGCTGCAGTGGGGGATGACTCAGCACCGGGTTCCCGCCTGCTACTCTCCCAGTTCTCTCCCCAAAGCCTCCTTCCCCAGTCTCTCCTCAGGCGTCTCTAGCCCACCCTGCCCCCAACTTTGCCAGAGACCAGGGTAAGTGGCTGTAAATAAAAATTTATGCGTTGACCCTTTAAACAGGTCTTTGTGTCTCCAGCCGCCTGTCTCTGGCAGAGAGCAACCCTGCCACTTTTTGCAGCTGGCTGTTTTCTGTGCACTTTTTGGGCTCTGGTGCTGTGCGCTAGAGATCCCCGCTTTTGGTTTAGACCCCACTCTTCTCAGGCGGATCTAACTGTCCATTTCAATGTCCTTCTGGTGCTGCAGCCCGTGGGCAGCCTTCCTGCCTTCTCAGGTCTCTGCTGCACTCCTTACCTTGCGCTAAAGCCGATTCTTCTGTCTCCAAGGTTACAAGGCTCCTCTCTCATTCTTATTCAATTGTTTGTTCCAGGTGATTTCTCCCCAATTTAGTTGTAATTCCAGGTTGGTCCTGGGAGGAGGTCAGCGTGACTTCTACTCACTCCTCTGCCATCTCGATTCCCCCCAAAAAGGGTACTTTTAATGCTCCAAACAGTTTATTAAACTCTTATACTGGAGTAGATACTGTGTTAGCTGCTATATGAATTCAGTAGTATAGGATTTATTATAGGGATTATAAGATAACCTAATTAATAGGTAAGAGTTGATTTATTTAGTCAGAGTAGCTTCTTTGTGGCATTGCTATTCAAATTTTAATCTTTTCTTTTCTAGATGGCTATTGACCAGGCCCACAGACAGAATGTCTCCTCTCTTTTTCTCCCAGTTATTGAATCTGTAAATCCCTGCCTAATTCTAGTGGTACGTAGAGAAAATATTGTAGGAGATGCAATGGAAGTCCTTAGGAAAACTAAGAATATAGACTACAAAAAACCACTGAAGGTAATTTGATTTTTTCTATTGTATAATTGGGACTTTTATTCAGAAAATATGTTTAAACTTTCCCTGTTTGTTTTTTGTGTATCTCTGAAACTTAATACAATTATGTACTTTAAAATATTTTAAAACTATTAATTGCCGAGAATTTATTTGTAATCAGTAGCATGTTATACTACTCCAGAATGTACTTTCATTTCTTTACATTCATTGTTTGCATTATACTATCTTAGGTTATATTTGTTGGAGAAGATGCTGTTGATGCAGGAGGGGTACGGAAAGAATTTTTCTTGCTCATCATGAGGGAATTATTGGACCCTAAATATGGCATGTTTAGGTATTATGAAGATTCCAGGCTCATTTGGTTTTCTGATAAGGTAAAAAAGCCAACCATCTAAATTACTTCTATGTATATACCTATATATCTATACCTGTATATATCAAGTTAACTCAGTAAATAAGAGCTATTACTGGATTCCTAATAGTATTTGATTCAGAAATTGGCTGTATTGCAATTCAAAAAATCATATGCTTTAGACTCAGAGGCATCGAAACACGTTAATACTTACCACACATTTCAAATTAACAAAATAAGTTAGGGAATGGCCAGCCTGAAAATGGTGTTGACTTTTTCATCTGCTGATTTAGATGTGAGGATTGAATAGTAATTACCAGATTAAGTTTTCATCTGGGAAGAATTAATTTATCATTAGGGATTATCGATTTCTCTCCCTTTATTATTTAGGGCAGTGATAACTACTCAGTAAATTACAGTCAGTGAGCTAAGTTCTTCCCAGCACCTATTTTTGTAACTAAGGTCATGCCTATTCATTTCTTCATTATCCATGGTTGCTTTCTAGCTACAACTGCAGAGGCAGAGTTGAATGGTTTACAGCAGAGACCCTATGGCCAAAAGAGCCCAAAATATTTACCTTCGGTCCCTTTACAGAAAATGTTCACTGACCTCTGATTTAGAGACAATAAATGAAATGAATGGTTCAGTTCGTAGAACTTGAATTGAAAGAAATTTGAATAGAATATTTACTATTAAATTTAATATTTATGATTTATATTCTCAGTACATTATTCATCTGTGATATCAGCAGTCATTGAAGATTGGTGCTTAGACTCATTAATTTATTAGGGGTTGCAAAATGGTGCTACTCTAATTCCTTTTTCTCATTTTATTAGCTTGGATACTTCTACAGATTTCCCTATATCAACTGTTTGGTTCCCTGGAAATACAGTTCATATGGGAACCATAGTCCAGTGGTGACAGTTTGATTTTTGATTTTGTTCATGGATTTAAACATATTTTATGTTTTTCAATTCATTGCAGTTACATCTTTATTGTTGCTTACATTATCCCATCTTTGTCCAAGGAGAGCTCTTCTAGATGGCACCTGAGTCCTTTGACACAATCTTGATAGTCTTTGTAGCTTCCTTACTGCCTAGTATATTTGGTATAATAAAATGTTCCAGACTTACACATTTACTGTACCAACATTATGATAACTGAAAATAGTTATTACAGATTGTTTTGCAGTTTTTTTGTCTATTGCATATACCCCAGGAGAAATACACAAAGAGCAGTGTTTGGATATCACTTGAAATTGCTGTACTCTGTTGCTATACCACGAAGTGGATACACATTTAGGTTAACTTGTTTAATTTTAGTTTTGATTTTTAGGGATTACATCTTTAAATTCAATTTAGTTTTATAATTATATAAAAATATTTACACAGTTCTGAAGTCAAATCTACAAAAATACCTAAGAAGTCTAGCCTTTGTCTCTACACTCTCCTTATTTTTTCTCATTCTTCCTATAGGTGATCTTTTTAAAAGAAATACTGTGGCTTAGCCTTTTTAAAAATAAATATAGTTATATAGATAACTATATATATATATATATATATATATATATATATATCAGTGTCAGTTACCTGGTTTTGACCATGTTTATTTCAGCTATTATCATTGGGGAAACTGAATGAAGGGTACATGAGAAGTCTGTATTTATTTGTGCAATTTAAAGTATTTTAAAATAAGTATTTTTTAAAAGAAATGGTATATTCTACATATTTTTTTCTTCATCAAGAAAGGCTATTTTATTTTACATGGGAAATTGAAACATGTTCACATGTTTCAGTGATTACTCAAAAAGTAGGAAATCATGAGGGGATATCAGTTGCAGGAGCGGAGTTTTAAAGTTGTCAAGGAAGGATGGAGTATAGTACACTAGTGGAGAACTAACTATAGTTAGACACATAGATCCATAATATCAGGAGCAAAAACCATATGTACATGTAAAGACAAATGTCTTAATAGATTTGATAGTGAAAGATTGTGAAAGTTCTCTTAGAATTATTTTTATTTTACAGTGGAATAAGATGCAAAGTCACTAGAGGGTTAGGATGAGAGGAGGAAGCGTTGAAAGTTTGAAGAGAGAGGAGAAGTCATGAAATAATCACTATAGGGAGTAGGGAACTAAGTTGACTGTATAAATAAATATAGGGCTAGACTGGCAGCATTAGAGGATCATTTGCAACTTAGGTTCATGAATTTAAAATGAGACCAGTCAACGTGATTGTGTTTTTTTCTTTAGTCACATTTTGCTGCAAAGGTAGAGGAAAGGATGAAGCAGACAGTTGCTTTTAATCAGGTTGGGGTTTTAGCAAATGAGTATAAACAGAAGGGAATAAAGGGCAATGAAGTGATCATCTTGATGGATCATGGAATTTAAGCTTTGCAAGGAGGAAAGTGTGAGGACTTGGTTGGAGGTGGTGATAGAGTTAAGCAAATAGTGGTGGGGTCAATGGATGGGGACATGTCAAATGTACACAAAAGACCTCTGTGGAGCTCCCTTTGACCAAATCAAGATGTAACTGAAAACAGCTCATCTCACTGAAGTCCATGATAAAGCTTGGACTTTTTCAGTTGTGGAGTTCAGTTGTGGTGTGAGTCAGGTACTAGGACAAATGAGCTATATAGTAAGAAATGATGGTTAGATAGGGAATGCTTGAGATTTGGAGGGTTATCATTCAGTGTACTGAGAAACTATAGGAATGGGTGTTTGAGATGTGGTGGAGGACAAGATTGTTGGAAATAAGCAAGTCAAGAAACTGAGAGGCTAGTGTGATGGATACCCTTTTTCCTGGATATTAAAATCACAGATAATGACAGGAACAGTGGTAGAGAAAGAAAGCATAAAATAATGCCAAAATCTGTGAGTGAGGGAACTGGGGAAGGTCTTTAGATGACTGCACAAGGTACAGTAGCAGGGGATGTGGTCAGTTAGCACGTGTTTCAGAGGAGCTGGCTGTTTTAGAAGGGCAAATAGAAGGAAGTCTAGGAGTGAAGAGCCAGAAGACCTGCCTCTAGGCCCAGTCATATGAGGGGTTGGAAGAGAAAAACAGACACCATGTATGTGAGAGGGGAATAGGGCACTTAGGAGACAATCTTGTTCATTTAGAAAAAGGGGAAGGAAAAATGAAAGAAGTGTAGGATATGCACAGTTTTCCAATGCCTAGATTGTGAGTGCCAGAGCAAACAGTGAAAGGGTTTGGTGGAGCAAGGGCAGTTGTTAATGATAATGTCAGTAGATAATGATAGTAGATAATGTCAGATTTTAGGGCCTCTGCAGTGCCACATGGAAGTGGGATTAGGAATATCCTTTGAGTTCTGGGGCTTTTTGATAAATAGGCATGTCAGACATAGTGGTATAGGCCTGATGACTTTTGAGGTAGGTGGACAATCTGCTTAAATTATGGTCTTCTTCCTGGCACTGGTGTTTTAAGCAGTTTGTAGTGGTGTAGCTGTAGCAGATAGAATTTGGGAGGGTACAGGGGATGGAGACCTGTGCTGCTGGGACTACAAATTGTTCTGTAGGCCTTCATTCGGTTCTGCCAAGAGGTAACGTTTTAAGACCAGGGGAGGGCAGTCTTAGCAAGCTTTATCATGGACTTCAGTGAGATGAGCTGTTTTCAGTTATATCTTGATTTGGTCAAAGGGAGCTCCACAGAGGTCTTTTGTGTACATTGGACATGTCCCCATTGTTTTTAAATTATTCTTTACGTTTGGTACAACAAAATGTTCCAAGTTTATCTTGTGTTTTCTTTACCCCAGCCTTGGCATTAGCCATTTCTCTTAAGAGCTGTTGACTTCTCCAAGAGGAAAATTATATTTAGGAATCAACTCTGGATGCTAGGTATAATTTTACTGCCAGGAAATCATTGCTTTCAGTTTCTCAAAACAGAACTAGAACTTTGTGTGTGTGTATATATACACATGCATGTCTGTCATGTTTTTCAATATGCATAGCTTTATCTATATATGTTGAAAATCATGAGATATACTAATACGTCTAATTCTCCGCAGACACCACAGAATTTACTCTGGCTTTTCTCCCTTTACATTTTATGTGACAAATTAACAATGGGAAACTTTATAACCATCATCTTTAATATATTTACTCAATATACCTTCTATGTAGCCAGGGTTGTGGCTACACTGGCCAGAAAAGCTCATCCCTGGCAAGGGAAGGGAAAGGGCTGTATGCTTTTTTTTAATTTTAATTTTCTTAATAAGGTAAAATGCACTTGACAAAATTCATCATTTTATGAATTTTAAAACTACACAATTTGGTGGCATTTAGTACATTTGCAGTGTTGTGCAACCATAGTGCATGATGAAATGTACTAGAACATTTCATCATCTTAAAAGGAAACATTAAGCAGTTACTCCCCATTTCCTTCTCCCTCCAAACTCTGACTACCACAACTTTAGTATCTTTGGATTTGTCTATTCTTGATATTTGCTGCAACTGGAATTAAACAGCAGTGTGGGCTTTTTAAGTCTCTAACTTCTTTTACTTAGCCTAATGTTTCCAGGTTTCATCCATGTTTTATCATGTTTATGTTCTTTGTTCCTTTTAATAGCTGAATACTATTCTCTTGTCTGGATAGACCACATTTTGTTTATCCATTTACAATGTTAACTGATGGACATTTGGGTTGTTTATTTCTTTTGGTAAAATATTGTGAGTACTGCTGCTATGAACACTTGTGTATTGTACAAGTTTTTGTTTATACACTGCTTACAATTATTTTTGTCATATACCAAGCAGTGGGATTGCTGGGTTATGTGAAAATTCTGTCTTTTCGAGGAACCGCCAAACCTTTCCACAGTGGCTACACCATTTTACATCTCATTCAGCAATATATGAGGATTCCAGTTTTTCTGCATTCCTGTCCAGTGTTTGGTGTTTTCTTTTATTATTGTTATTAGTATATATTTTGTAATATATATTAGTTTATATATTTCTTACTAATATAGTGGGTGTAAAGTGGTATCTCATTGTGGTTTTGATTTGCATTTTACTAATGGCTAATGATGTACTTGCCTGGTCACTGTATATCTTCTTAGCAAAATTTCTCTTTAATTGGATAATTTCCTTTTAAGCATTTTTTATATGTTCTGGATACTGGACCCTTATCAAATATATGATTTATAAAAAGTCTTTCCCATTCTGTCGGTTGATTTTTACTTTCTTGATAATGTCCTATAATACACTAAGTTTTTAAATTTTAGTAAAGACTTAGTTGTTAGTTTTTTCTTTTGTTGCTTGTGCTTTTGGTATCATAACGAAGAAACCATTGACAAATTTAAGGTCGTGAAGATTTAACCCTGGGTTCTCATCTAAGAGCTTTATAGTTTTAGCTATTATATTTAGACCTTTGATCTGTTTTGAGTTAATGTTTGTGTATGGTGTGAGATAAGGGTTCGGCTTCATTCTTTGCATGTGAATACCTGATTGTCGTTCTGTTGTTTGTTAAAGAATCTGTTCTTTCCCCTATTGAACAGTCTTGGCACACTTACTGAAAATTAGTTGACCATTATGGATTTATTTCTGGACTCTCAGTTTTGTTCCAGTGATAAATATTGTCTCACCATTTACCAGTACCTCACTATCTTGTTTACAGTGCTTTGTAATAGGTTTTCAAATTGGAATGTGTGAGTCTTCTCACTTTGTTCTTATTCAAGATTGTTTTGACTATTAGGGATCCCTTGCAGTTCTATATGAATTTTATGGTTAGATTTTCTATTTTTGCTAAAGAAATACCATTGAGGTTTTGATAAAGAATGTGTTGAATGTGTAGATCATTTTGGGAATTATTGCCAACTTAAAAATATTGCCTTTCAATACACAAACATGAGATGTCTTTCCATTTATGTATATCTTTAATTTTTTTCAGCAGTATTTTGTAGATTTCAGTGTATAAAGTTTGCACCTCCTTGGTTAAATTTATTTCTAAGTATTTTGTCCTTTTTGATGCTCTTATAATGGAATTGTTTTGTTACTTTGATTTTTGGTTTGTTCATTGCTAGTGTGTAGAAATACAACTGATTTTTGTATATTGATTGTGTATCATGCAACTTTGCAGAATTCATTTATTAGCTCTAATAGTGTTTTTTTTTTTTTTTTTTGTGGATTCTTTAGGATTTTCTGTATACAGGATCATGTCATCTATAAATACAAGAGATTTCATTTTACTTCTTTCTTTCCAATTTTGATACCTTTATTTCTTTTTCTTGCCTGATTGTCCCGGCTAGAACTTTTCAATACATTGTTGAATACAAGTGGTAATAGTAAGCATCTTTCTCTCTTGTTCCTGATCTGAGTGGGATGTTAGCTATGGTTTTTTCCATAAAACCCTTTTATTGTGCTAACAAAGTTCCCTTCTATGCCTAGTTTGATGAGTGTATTTACCCTGAAAGAGTGTTGCATTTTATCAAATGCTTTTTCTGCATTAATTGAGATGGTCCTATAGTTTCATTCCTTCCATTAATCTGATATATTACATTGGTTAATTTTCACATGTTGAACCACCTTGCATCCTGAAATAAAGCCCACTTTATTATTGATTATGATATGTAATCTTTTTCATATGCTGCTGGATCAGTTTGCTAGTATTCTGTTGATGATAGATATTTCTGTTCTTATTTGTAAAGGATACTGGTCTATAGTTTTCTTTTTTTATATATGTAAAGTTTTTGACTTTGGTATCATGGTAGTGCTGACTTCATAGAATAAATTAGGAACTGTTCCCTTCTCTTCCATTTCTTGGAAGAGTTTGAGAAGGGTTGGTGTTAATTTTATTTAAATGTTTGGTAGGATCTGGCCCTGGGCTTTTCTTTTTTTTTCTTTTTTTTGGAATGTTTTTCATTAGTGAATCAGTTTTTTTCCTTGTAACAGGGTTTCTTTTTCTCTTTTTTAAATTTTTTTTTAGAGAGAGGGAAGGGGGCAGAGAGAGAAACATTGATTTGTTCAGTTCCACTTATTCATTGCTGCTTATATGTTCTCTGACCAGAGATTGAACCCACAACCTTGGTGTATCAGGACAGTGCTCTAACTAACTGAGCTACCTGGCCAGGGCTTTTGTTTTGTTTGTTGGATTGTTTCTTTTTTCTTTCTTTCTTTTTTATTTTTTTTTAAAGTTTTTCTAGTTCTTCTAGCATCTCTTTGGTAGTTTATGTGTTTCTAGGAATCTGCCTATTTCATCCAGATTATCTATTTGTTAGCATGCAATTATTCATAGTAGCCTCTTGCTATCCTTTTTATTTCTGTAGGTTGATAGTAATGTCTCTGCTTCCCGTTCTGATTTTAGAAAATGAGTCATCTCTCTCTTTTTCTTGGTCATTCTAGCTAAAGGTTTGTCAATATTGTTTCTTATAAAAATCAGCTTTTGGTTTTAAGTGCTTCTGTGTATTTTTATTCTCTACCTCATTTATCTCTATTTTTAGATTTTGTTTATTTTTAGAGAGAGGGGAAGAGAGGGAGAGGAACATCGATGTGTGAGAGAGACATTGATAGGTTGCCTCTCACACACCCCCAACTGGGGACCTGGCCTGCAACCCAAGCGTATGCCAGTGACCTTTTGGTTTGCAGGCTGGCACTCAGTCCATTGAGCCACACCAACTAGGGCTCATTTATCTCCACTTTAATCTTTATTATAGTTGTCCCTATGTATCCAAGAAAGATTGATTCCAGGACCTCTGAGGCTGCTGTAACGTGTGGATACTCAAGTCCCTCATATAAAATGGCATAGACTGGTACATATAGCTTAGCTCTCTGCATTGAGACATTCCTAGTCACAGGTCAAAAATACTGTTTTGTTCTATGGTTAGATTGCAAAACCCTCAGATACGGAGAGCCGACTATATTTTCTCCCTCTGCTACCTTACGGTTTAATTTGTTTTTCTTTTTGTGGTTCCTTGGATAAATTTTCCTCCAAACACTGCTTTCCCTCCATCCCATAAGTATTTGTGTGTTGTGTTTTCATTAGTCTCTAAATATTTTCTGATTTTCCTTGAAATAACCTTTTTTGACCTGTTGTTTTAAGATTGTTAATTTCCACATTTGTGAATTTTCCATATTTCCTTTTGTTTTTGATTTCTAATTTCAATCCATTGTAGTCTAAGAAGATGTTTTTAATGATTTTAGTCTTTTTTTATTATTAATTTTTTTTAGAGAGAAAGAAAGGGAAGACAGAGATACCAGTTTGTTGTTTCACTTATTTATGTATTCATTGGCTGATTCTTGTGTGTGCCCTGACTGTGGATTGGACCTACAACCTTGGTGTATCAGGGTGGAGCTCTAACCAGCTGAGCTACCCAGCCAGGGCTTAATGATTTTAGTCTTTATAAATTTATTGAGATTTATTGTTACTTAACATGTAGTTTTTCCTGGGAAGTGTTCTATGTCTAGCAGTTAGGTCTAGTTAATTTATAGTGGTAAGTCCTTTATTTCCTTACTGATCTCCCGATTGTTGTATCCATTACTAGAAGTGGGGTATTAAAGCCTTCTATTATTTTAGGATTGTATTTTTCTTCAGTTCTATTAGTTTTTGCTTTATAAATTTTGAAGCTATATTGTTACATATATTTGTATGTAAATGTTATATCTTGATGAGTTGACACTTTTATCAATTTGTTGTCTTTTTTTCCCCCTCTTGTAACAATATTTGACCTAAAGTCATTTTTCATTCACCTCTCTTTGGTTATTATTTACATGGAATATCTTTTTCCAAACTTTTACTTTCAACCTAGTTGTGTCTGTCATAAGGTAAGGCATGTAACAACATATAATTGAATTGTGGTTTGTTTTCTTTTGTAAATCCTTACTGCCAATCTCTGCCTTTTGATTGCGGAATTTAATTCATTTACATTTAAAGTCATTAGTGATAAGCACTTGTGCCATTTTGCTATTTGTTTTCTATATGTCATTTTTACTTTGTTCTTCAGTACCTCTATTAGTGCCTCTTTTTTCGTGCTTGATATTTTTTTCTAGTATATTGTTTTGATTTCCTTCTCATTTTCTTTTCTGTATATATTTCTGTTATTTCCTCAGTAGGTACTCTTGAGGGTATCAATTAACATCTTAAATTTGTAAGTCTAGTTTGAATTAATACCAACTTTACTTCAATAATGTACAAAATCTCTGATCCTAGAACAGCTCTATCGTGTGTGCCCATTAATATATATTTAGATTATAATTAGTTTATGCATTTGTCTTTTAAACCAGAGTTACAAATAAAAAAATACAATAATACTATATTAACTTTTATATTTATTTTTACCAGAGTTCTTTTTCTTTTTGTGTAGCTTTGAGTTACTGTGTGGCATCCTTTCCTTTTAGCCTGCAGATACCAACATTTCTTATAGGGAAGGTCTAATAGCAACAAACTTCCTCATTTTTTATTTATGTAAGATTTCCCTGAATATAGAATTCTTATTTGCCCCCTTTTTTTCTTTCAGCCCTTTAAATATGTAATTCCACTGCATTTTCACATGCGTGGATTCTGATTAGAAATTAGCTGTTAATCTCATTGAGAAGCCCTGATATGTTATGAGTTGCTTCTCTTTTGCTGCTTTCAAATTCTCACTTCATAATTGGCTTTCAACACTTTCATTATAAGCTGCCTGAGTGTGGATCTCAAGTTTCTCGTGCTTAGAGTCTGTGGAGCTTCTTGGATATTAGATTTATGTCTTTCATCAAATTTGGGGAGTTTTCAACCATTCCTTCAAATATTTTTCTACCTCTTTCTCTCCTCTCCTTCTGGGACTCTACTATTTGTATGATGGTACACTCAAGGGTAATCCCACGGGACTCTTGGGCTCTGTTCATATTTCATTTTTTTATGCTATTATTTTTCAAAGTAGATAATCTGAATCGACCTGTCTTCGGGTTTGCTGATTTCTTCTTTTGCCTGCTCAAGTCTCCTTTTGTTGTACCCCTGAATTTCATTTCAGTTATTGTACTTGTCAGCTCCAGAATTTCTATTTGGTTTCTTTTTGTAATTTTTATCTCTTTATTGATATTTTTCTATTTGATGAGACATTATTATCCTGCTTTTCCTTAGTTTCTGGGTTTTTTTAAATTTTATTGCTCTCTGGCTTTCTGAGCATATTTAAGACAGGTGATTTAAAGTCTTCATTTCATAAGTCCAGTGTTGGTTTTCTCAAAGGCAGTTTATACTTCTTTTTTTCTTGTGAATGAACTGTGTTTTATTCTTTTCTTTGCATGCTTAATAGATTTTTGTTGAATATTGGACACTTTTTTGTTTAACACAGCTGCTTGTTTTCCACAGTAGCTCTTATTCCTTCAAGGTTTTGTTTTTTGTTTTTTTTTTTGTTGTTGTCTTTTTTTATTGTGATCCTTGGCTATTCATATTTGAGAGAGTGACACTGGAAAGCTCTCTAGATACTTTATGTTTGTAGTCATATACTTAATGATTTAAGTTATCATATATACTTAATGATTTACAGGCATTATTCGGAGTAAGTGGGGAACACTTAAATGTCAACATACAAAGTTTACCCTGTGGATGTTCAAGAAAAGTTATATCCTTGGCTGTCAGTGTTTAGTAGTGTTTGAAATAACTGGAAAGAAAAGCCAAGATTCTTATTTTTTACTCTGCAGACCTTTATTGGATCCCTTTCATCAGCCGTCTCAGATTCAGGGTCTCTTTCGTTCATTTTCTCCACAAGGGCAAAGGACTTTCTACCAAACTTCTACTTTCAGTTGCACTCTAATACCCCTGACTTTCATAGTCTTACGTTTTACCAAATGAGCTAACTGGGCTACCTCTGACTTTACAACTATTGGTTGATACTTCCAATTCCTGAGCCTGTGGCACCTATTAGCTTGTTTTCCATTGGCTTTCTTCCTTACAAGCTATCATTGCAGTTTTTCTGCTTTACCAAAGCACTTACCAGCCATTTATCTATTTTTTGTATTTTGAAATATTAACATCTCTTTAGTACAATTAAAGTCCTTCCCTAGCCCTGGCCACGTGGCTTAGTTGGTTGGAGTGTTGTCCCGTACACCAAAAAGAGGGTGCGGGTTAGATCCCCATTCTGGGCTTGATGGGAAGCAACCAATTGATGTTTTTCTCTGACATCGATGTTTTTCTCCCCCCTCCCCCCGCTGTCAGTGAACAGAAGATTTAAAAACAAACTCCCCTGTATTTTTTTTCTTGTGGGTTTATGTCATTTTTCTTCCTTTATTCTCATTTAAAGGGATTTCAGATGGAAGAGAGAGTAACACATTATGCAGTCTGCCCTATTTAAGAAGGACTTTATAAACTTAAGCTCAGTGTTAGATATCACAAAGGAAAAATTCAGTTTGACACTGAAAAATATGAAATTTATGCATAACAGAAACATGAAAAGCTCATGACAGGATGTATGAAACAGATGTGATACAGGGTAATACTGTAATATATGAAGAATTAAAATACAAATATGTAAGAAAACATTAAAAACTGAAAAGATAAATGAGGCAAGTACATGAAGAGGCATTTCACAGGCACACTCAAATCCTTAATTTTCAGTATCACTATTAGTCAAAAATATATACTAAAACAAGTCATTTTTAACTCAGACAAAAATGTGTGTGTTTAGAGTGTGTATATGTAGATGAAAATATAGAAAGATAGGCATTTTCCTGGGCATTTATACAAATGGCAGTATAAATTGGAACAGGTATGAAGGAATACCGTTTAGCAGTATGCTTAACTACATTTTCACGTTGTAATTCTCCCTTACAAAGCAGAAGTTGTCCTAATGAAATATTCCAAACTGTGAACCAAAATATATGCAAAAAAGATGCCTGTCTTATTTTAAATATTACTAACTAGTTAGAATAACTAACATTTATTAAGCCTTCTGTGCATTTAGAATTGCACTAAAAGCATTTTATGTTACATGTACATTATCCCATTTAATCCTCACAGCCACCATGTGAAATAAATAATATTTTTATATTTGAAAACACTGAGGCTAGATGATGAATGAACCATATCTGGAGCCCCAGATCTACTTTAAAAAACTTTTTTCTCTTAACTAGCATGCCCACAGACTTTTCTGTGACCATATATTACTTCTCTAAATATGGGGAGAGGTAGAATGAGTATTGTTTTCAGTGTTTTAATACTCTAAATGTCCAATTACAGTAAAATGGCTCCTTTAGCAAATTAAAAATCACATTCTAGAAGAATATTTAATGACATAAGAAAATACTTATAATTAGAAAAATGAGAAAACCATAAATATCTATTAATATTTTTCTGAACTTACAATAGATAAAAATATATAAAATATTTTAAAATTGTTTCTGAGTTTTATGTTTTATTTTCCATATTTTGAATGTTGTAAATCAGAAAAAAGTTTATTCAGTCAGAAAAAGGTCTTAGTCAATTACTAATTTAATGTTTAATGATATGGAAATGTTTATATTTCAGGGAGAAAAGCCAGTTGTGACGTTATAAGTATAATGTGATCTCAGTTAGATTTTAATTTTGTCTTCGAGAATACATTGGATGAAAATGTAACAATAATACTAACAGGGATGTATCCCAGGGATATAGGAATGAGAATGAACTTTTTTCTTGTTAATCATTACTATTTTTTGTATCTTCCAAATTTATTACAACACATATTTGTTTTCGTAATAATCAAAAAATATTTTACTCCTTGAACTTGGAGAACAAGTCTTTACTTTTTTTCCTTGTATTTTTAGACATTTGAAGACAGTGATTTGTTCCATTTGATTGGTGTTGTCTGTGGATTAGCAATTTATAATTTTACTATTGTGGACCTCCATTTTCCTTTGGCTTTATATAAGAAACTGCTAAAAAAGAAGCCATCCCTGGATGATTTGAAAGAACTAATGCCTGATGTTGGGAGGTTAGTTGTAAAAAGTGGCAAAGGTGGGGTTTAGGAAATACGGAATGTACAGAAAGCTTTCCTTTTAGGAATAATTATATTTTGTTGTTGAATTTCCAAAATAAATTGTTCTAATACAGGAAAGCCCAGTGTGTTACTCGATCCAAAATTTTCTACTGACAGACCTGACAGGTATAAAAATATTTGCTAAATTTTTAGTGGTTTAACAATACTTTGTGAATATCAGATAATAAATTTAGGAAGGTGTTCCCTGAGAATAGTGAAATGATTTACTTGGACTTTGATCACCTTCATGTCTAACTGGAATATGTAAAATTTCTTATTTATTACAGAAAATGGAATAAAAAATGTATATAAATAAAGACAAAAGTTGAAAATAGGTGGACACATGGCCTTTGTATACTGAGGAAGAGATAAAAATCTTAGAATGATCATTTTACCTTCAAAATTGTTTATAAGTTTGCTATTGTATGTCTACCATTCTGAAACAAATATAAAAGTACAAATTGATAAAAGGATTTTATCAGGAATGAATGAGAATTATGTACTTACTCATAAGCAAAATAGTCAAAATACCCAATAATGTGTCACCTAAAAGGAACACTTCTTTGTTTTGCAGAAGCATGCAACAATTGCTGGATTATCCAGAAGATGATGTTGAGGAAACATTTTGTCTTAATTTTACGGTAAGATGGAAAGCCATGGGGTAGCCTGATTATTCATCATCCCTTTTATTTAACAGTTGTGCCTTATGGTATTTCTTTATTTTGATGGATGGAATTCTTAAAGAACCCTTTAGCTAACATTTATTGAGCATTAACTATATACTAGTCCTGGTACATGCATTATTTCATTTAATCCTCACAACAATCCTATGAGATTGGTATTATTATCCTTACTTTACAGATGAAGAAAACTGAAAACAATGATTACATATCAGAGATAGTATTTATACCCAGCTCTGTGACTTCAAAGCCTATGTGCCTTATCATTATGCTAAAGATCTTTACGAATACAAGGGGTCATCTTTATTCAAGTGTTCATTTTTGAACCTGCAATTACAAAAATGTTTAGAGAAGCAAAGATTATTGTAACGTGAGAATATCCACTAATAAATTTACCATTTAAAAGATTAATTTCCACTTAGACATCCTTTTCTTCTTCACACTAACATTTGTCCTTGCCCATTCTGTCTTACTGTTGGCTGCTGTACGAAATAGAAATGCACATACATTGGAATACTTTTTGGAAAATGAAATATCAAATCCTCTAAAAGATGCAGAATTGTGTTAATTTAGTGAAAGGGATGTTGAATAACTAATCCAGTCATGCAAAGCCTTTGACAAATCAGCATCAGGTGAAAGTAGACTAGTTGACAATTAATCAAGGATTATGATAAGGCACTTGAGAAGGGAATGATTTGAGTATTATAAATCAGACTCTTGGGAAAAGGTAAAACCTTTAGGTTGTTTATTTTTTTAACCTTATTTGCATATTTGTTTGTTTTCCTCCCAAACAGTCCTCTTTATGATCTTGTGGTCAAAGCTGACAAAAGATACCATATTCTGCTCACAGAGTTTGCCAAAAAAATTATGTGCCCCTTCAGAAAAATTTATTCTTTGATCATTTTAAGAATTGGGACATGGTGCAATTTTAAGGAAATTAGTTAGGTTTAAGGTAAAATAAATTTATCTCAGTAATTGTTTATGTGAAGGAAAAAAAATCCTCCCTGGACTTTTTCTTTCTGTAACTATGAAATTTTGACTCCCTTTTTCAGTTAATTCACTTACAAGCATATCAGTTGTCTTTGCATCTTTGTTGATCATCTCAATTGACTTAAACATTGATTTCTAAGCAATTTAATATCTAATTTATCAGTCACCAAGTTTGTGAATGCTTAGTAAATCCAAGAACTATGGTAATTAAAACAGTCCCACTGCCCTTTCTTTCAGAGAGATTCTTAGTGGCTCTTTATTGTTTGCCGAATAATAGCTTTAGAGTGGGGTTCAAAGACATTTGTAATCTGGCTTTCTAACTTTTATTGTATTCTTCCATGCATACCAAGTTTTGTCATGTCGCAGTTTTCTTTCACATACCCTAACCTTCTTGTTTTTTAGCGCTATGCATTTTTCGGAACTTGATACCTACTTTCATATCTTCTCCTTTTGTTCAATCTGTATACTGTCAGGAATTCCACCCCTCCCAGTTTTTCACAGCCCTACTCATTCTTCTAGATGCTTTTCAAATGACCTATCTTCCTCAAGTCTTTCATGCTTCTCTAGTTAGAAGCAGGTTTTCTTTCCTCTGTGGACTAATAGCCCTTTGTTTATGTCTCTCTTATAGCATTTATTTTATTATAATGAGTTATTTACGTATCCCATTTCTTCTCCTTTACTAGATTGTAAACTCCAGAGCAAGGATTTATTTATCTTTTATCATCTCGCTCCCACTATAGTGTTTTTAAAATAGCAGGTACTAAAAAAAATGTTTTAATAGAAGAGGATAATATTCCAAAAAGAGGAAATAGAGAAAAGAAGCAAAGGTGGGAATGGTAATATTTTTAGGAAAGTTAGCAGACTAGTAAGGGAAATAAAAAGTTTCAAAATAACCAACTGTCTTTATAAACCAAGTTAATGGCATAACTGGAAAACCCACCTGTGATCAAGAAGGCAACAAGGCAGATGTGAGGAATGTAGGACAAGCAGCTTTCAAGTGAGAATGCACAGCTGGTATAAGCTGAATACATTCTGACACTTGAATTCTATTACTTGTCCAAGGAAAACAAACCTTCTAATATTTTACTCCTGTAATGACCGGTCTAAAATTTTATGCACAGTAAATACTCAGTTTTCTATTCTTAACTAACCAAACACTTGGTAATTTGCAGTTAGTCTTAGTAGCATTTCAAACTACTAGAGAAGATGAAAATTTGTAGATGTGGCTTTATGCAGAATTCAAAAAAGCTAATGGTAGCAGAATTTTACCGCACATTTGTTAGTTCTTATATTTAATGAGAGAAAGGTAGACTATAATAATAGGTTATTAAAACAATCTAATAAATTTTGGGTCTGACATTGACTTTTTTTAAAAATTTAAATAGATCACAGTTGAAAACTTTGGTGCAACAGAAGTGAAAGAGCTGGTTCTAAATGGTGCAGACACAGCTGTTAACAAACAAAATCGGTAAGTGAATTGTAGCAGCATCAGTGGTAGTAATAAGATTCAGTAGGCATTTTTTTTCTGTATTTAGAAACATGTCACAACCTTAAATTTTTACTCAGATAAAACTTTTTTAATGATCAGTGAGGAAGTAATTTGCCTTTTGCTCCTGAAATCCCTTCAAGATATTAATAAAGGGTTAAAAAGATCATAACAAGAACAAAGAGAAGAAAGAGGAGAAAACAGCAAACACATTTTTGGAAGCTAGAAGACAGTGGTAGTAACTTTAGCCAACTAGAGGAAGCTGTAACATAAGATGGACTGGGAAGAGCCAAGAAGGCATCCAGTTCATATTGTAGAATAAAGACTATGGAATTGAGAGTAAAAAATATGTTAGAAAACGCATGGGTTTTAGGGGAATGGTGGAAACAGATAGATTGGCTGTTACAAACAGCAGTTAGAAACCCATTTCCTTTATCACACCAGTAGCCCGGAAACTTCCCCTCTCCGGCCTAAGCAGAAGATTGGAAATTTACCTTCTGGAAAGATTAAAATAAAGGTACTCTGGGTTTCAGGGCTCTTAGGCACAGCCAGGGACAGGTAACTAAACTGAAACAGGGAGTTTGGGAGTCTACAGTTCTTTCTTATATTACTACATAGAAGAATCCTACAATATATAGTAGGGTTCGTGTGTGTATATTGTATATACTATGTATGTATACTATATACTGTAAGATTCTTCTCTGGTAAAACTACCTAACTTTCGAATGTGAATGGATAGCCAAAGGTCAGTAGACATTTAAGGAAAGACCAAAACAGTCGAAAGGAATTTCAAGGAAACAGAAACAATGCAGAATGAAGAAACTGAAATCTGTATCCTCAAAATGATAAGGATAGCATCCATATGGATACTATTAAAAATTAAAAGAATTGGAATGAATGGAATTTGTGAAAGAAATGGTACTGAAAAATTTCCCAGAACTAAGGTGCCTGTTAAGATTGAAAACATGGAGTGCAAAAAGAAAACTTACCAGGCAAAATACATGAAACTTCAAAAATCTGGAATAAAAGGAACCCTAAAATCCTTCTAGGGGGCGGTAAAAAAAAGCAGACTGTATCAAAGAATTAAAGAGTCAGAATAATAGACTTCTAATGAATGACACAAAAGCTAGAAGATCAAAAGTCTGGGAGAAAATGATTTTTATCTTAGAATTCTGTATTGAAACTATCAAGTGTGTGAATGTATAAAAACATTTTCATACATGCAGTCTCAGAGAATTTCCTTCCAATGCATTTTTCTCAGGAAGTTACTGGAGGATGTGTTCTACCAAAACAAGCAATTAAACCAAGAAAAAGGAAGACATAGGATCCCCCAAAATAGGATCCAATATAGGAGAGAGGCAAAGAGGATTCCTTCTGCAGGAACAGCAGTATGTAGAAGGAGTACCCGATCTGGGTTAGAACAAGAGGGTGGAGGGCTTCAGGATGTTTTGTCTCCAGGAGTAAAATGCAACTAATGCTACCTACTATATTCGAATGAGCCTAGAGGAAGTTGACAATTCTGTTGAAGTTGGGGATGAATTAGTAAACTCAGGGAAATGAAAGTTCTTTTTAAGAAAAGAAAGGTGACTACCACTGAATACTCTGTATCTTATCATGAATAATATTTATCATAAAAAATGTAAACATTGAATATTGAAACAAAAATTGTCATAAAGGGAACCTTCTGGGAGACAAGGTGAGAGTAGGGCAATTAAGTAAAAGGTAAATACTCACTTTTCACAATAGATAATCAGTTCTTTAGATAACATTTAAATTTGAAAGCCAAGGAATAACAATAGAACTCTGTTGTTAAAGGTTGAAGGTAAATACCAGGAGGAAAAGCAGAAAGAGTTAACAAATAGTTGCCTTTGAAGCAGGAATTTGTGGTGGAAAGGAGTATGACACAGATCTACTTTGTTCTCTTTTTTGGTTATTATTCTTTAGACAAACTAGCTTAATGGTTGTTGCCAGGAATTTCATCCCAATGATTATAATCCTGATTCTGCTCCTTCATTGAGTAGTTGATGTCTCTATGCCTCAGTCTTCTTTTCTGTAAAATGGGATGGTAAATGGTACCTACTGCATAGAGTTATTTTGAGGATTAAATGAGGCAATAATTTTAAGACGCTTAGAATAGTACCTAGCACATGTATGTGCTCAGTAAATGTTGGCTGTTAGAATTATTACTGTTGGACATTTTAAACTGTGCATATATCTTACTTTGATGAAAATGAAGCTGTTTTTAAAATAATGTGAAAAAAATTAGGTTTCCTAGCTATTCTTGGTTTTGAAAAACTTTTACTATGATTTTAAAAGATTTTTTTTTGCTTTTTAAAATCTCTAGTGTTGAACTAATTCTCCAAGTTCCTAAAAAATATTATTTTGCATAGATTATATACTTTAGAAATAATTTAAAGAATTTTGATCCTGTACTACCAGTCCTATTTACATGATGCAAGTGTTGGAGATAAAAATGTTAGCACATAAAGCAATTCAGCCTTTTTTGCTTAAAGGACTTTCAAGAGACATAACTAGAATAGATAAATTTGATTTTCTAATTCGGCGAATACGAAATTATACATTACAAAATTCTGTTTCTTCTTATCAGAACCTATTATCATTTTTTATATTTTACAATCGCCTCCTTTAACTTTTTTTCTCTTTGTAAATTTAGTTTGGAATTATAATTTCCTAAGGAAATTATCTGTAGATGACTAAATTTACTAATATTTCCATTTGTAGAATCAATCTTTTTAATTTAGAAAATAAGACTATAAAATATGGAAATCCTCTATCACTTATTCTCACTGTTTATTTGACCAGATAGCTGCATAAAGTATTTGTGGCTAAAAGAACAAAATCAAATAAAATTGTAATTCTAATTACTGGATAAAGGGGCTTTCCTTTTTTCTTTGCAGTTTTCTTTTGTATCATAACAGGCAAAAAAACCCCATTAGAACACATACATACATTTGAAAAGAAACTGCGCTTCTAATCTCTAATGGTTATCCTAAAAGAATGCTTAATTATGCCCCTTGGTGTTTAGTTTTTAAATAATTTTTTTTCCAGAGTTCTTTAAACCCAAAGGAAACAGACTATAGTATGTCAAATAGCCTAAATCCTAAAGCTCTCATTTTTTTAATCACCTAATACCTTTAACATCACTTTTTTTAGGGATACATGTGGAATGATGCATATAAATTGTAAATAATTTGTGACTATTTTGAAATTATTGATAGCTATTTAAATGACATGTTTCACTTAGGAATAGCCTAAGAATGCCTGTGAATGATTGATAAGTCTACATACCCTTATAGATTTACCAGATTTTTGTATAGAAAGAATTATAAACTTCTCTGTAAAGACTTTGTCCCCTTTGAACCATTTTCATACTTAATCAGTTTTGTGGATAAGTAGCAAAAAGGACCACTCAAAGTTTTAATAAGACTAATATGTATTCTCTTTTAAAAATGATTTTTATATTCTTTGCATGTGTGATTTTTAATTTCTAGGCAGGAGTTTGTTGATGCTTATGTGGATTACATATTCAATAAATCGGTGGCTTCCTTATTTGATGCTTTTCATACGGGCTTTCATAAAGTCTGTGGAGGAAAAGTCCTTCAGCTCTTCCAGCCAAATGAACTACAAGCAATGGTTATTGGAAATACAAATTATGATTGGAAGGAACTGGAAAAGGTAAGGAAAACACATCTGTGATATTGTTTAAATGGAAAGGCAAAAGGGAAACCTGTATGTTGATCAGAATCTTGCTCTTGTTTGTTGTTTTCCATTTTATACTAATACTGTTACTTTTATAGGATAACACTGTACCCTTCTTACTGTACAATGAGTGAGTTTTGATTGTGTATGAATTAGATACCATTTTTGTATTTGTGGTATTGATGGTGTTCATATAGAAAAATCTCATCGATGACAGAGGCTGGATAGAGCCCCAGTTAAAACTGAACGGCTACAATCATTGAGATAGCTGACATAAAAAAGATACAATACTAAGGCAACAAGGATACACAGAACATTGGGAACTCTCATGCATTGCTGGTAGGAATGCAAACGGTGTAGCCACTTGGGGAATAGTTTGGAATTTTCTTACGAAGTTAAACATACACTTACTACATGCTCTAGCAGTTCCAGTTCTAGGTTTATTAAGTTAGGTTTATACAAAAACCTATAAACAAGAGGGGAGTAGGGAGTTATTGTTTAATGGGTACAGAGTTTCAGTTTGCAAGATAAAAAGGGGGTCTGCAGATGAATGGTGGTGATGGTTGCATAAGAGTGTAAATGTGCTTAATACCACCAAACTGTACACTTAAAAAAGGTAAAGAGAGTAAACTTTATGTGTTGTGCATTATACTACAGTTTTTCTAATACTCTGTTTTTAAACATCTTAAAGTAAAAAACTGGAAACAAACCAGATGTCCTTCAGTAGCTGAATGGATTAACTACCTATGGTATAGGCACACAGTAGAATACTGCTGAGCAGTGAAAAGGGATACACGATGGATACATGCAACAACTGGGATGACTCTTAGCATCCTTACGCTGAGTGAAAGAAGCCAGTCTCAAAGGATTACATATGTATGATTCCATTTATATGACATTCTTGAGAAGACAAAACTGGTGAACAGAGGCTAGGGGTGGAAGGAGTGTGTAACTGAAGGGGGGGTCACACAAGAGTGTTCGGTAGGGTGATGGGACTCTTCAGTAGCCTGTTTGTGGTGGTGATGGTTGCATGAATCATGTATATGTGTGTTTAAGTCCTAAAAGTATATACCTGCCCAGAAAATCAATTTTACTGTGAAATAATTCAGAGAATAAAATTTAAATAAAAGAATTTCAGGACTTCTTGTTAAATATAATGGAATAAACACTCATGTCTCTTTGCTCACTCCCAAAATCTCCCTAGAATGACAGTGAAGGAATAGAAATAGAAATAGAAATAGAAATAGAAATACGAAGTCCAAAAAAAAAATTTAGAAAACAGTGAACAGGAGAAAAAGTGGTTTTAGAAAATGGAAAATAGGTAGATGAATTTTTTGAGTGACCCAGAGGAAAGAAAATTGAATTCTAAGCCTCTGGAGGGACAAGGTTATCAAGATGCAACTCATTTCACACCCTGGAATCTCTGAAAGGTTCAGAAATTGTTATTTCATGTTACTGTAATGGGAGGGATGTGAGGTTGAACTAAAAGCAATAGAATTACTTTAAAGCTAATTTAAGGAATTATTAGACCCTTTGTGTTCCCTCTCCTGCCCAGCAAAAGAAAACTCCAGAGAGAGATTTTAGAACCTGGGGGACCTGGTAAAACTAAGGATGGCACTCAGAAGGGTGGTTGGTACCCAGGCTTAAATTCTCCAGAGAAGGAATTGAAATTTTCTTTTTGGGGATAAATTGCTCTTCTGAAAAGAACAAAGAAAGCTGTACTGCCAGGAGACTCTTCAGTAGACATGGATCCCACCTCCAGTCACCTGAAAATGAAAACGATATAACGGCCTCTCATTATACTTTAGATCCTACACAATTTGTCCTTTGGTCTCATCTCCTATCATTCTTCCTTTTACTTACTCTGATTTAGCATTATTGGCTTCTTTACTGAGTTGAGAACCCTCCAGTAACACTCCAGATTTGGGGCCTTGCTGTTTGCTATTCTGTGTACCTGGAATTCTTGTCACCTTGATAATTCCAAATGGTTCTTGCTCTTACTTTGTCTTTATACCTTCTCAGAGACCTTTGCTGGATAATAATCTAAAGTAGCACATGCACACATGCGCACACACATTCTGCCTCCTTTCCCTGCTTTATTATTATTTCACTTTATTTTTCAATTACAGTTTATTCAGTATTATTTTATATTAGTTTCGGGTGTACAGCATAGTGGTTAGATGATCGTATACTTTATTTACAAAGTGGTCCCCCTGATATCTCAGTACCCACCTGACACATACAGTTATTAAAGTATTATTGACCCTATTCCTTATGCTGTACTTTACATTCCCATGACTGTTTTGTAACTACCAATTGGCACTTCTCAATCCCTTCACACTTTTACCATCCCCCAACCCTCCTCCTTTTCTTTCATCTTCAAATTTGACTTAATATAACTTTTACTTAATTGTCTCTACTGTCTGTTGCTCTTTTCCCCTCGCTACAATGTCAGCACCATGAAGGCAGGATTTTTTGTCTTTGTTCCCTGCTGTATTCCCAGAGCCTAGCACTCAGTTAACTACTTAAAACCTTGCCTGAAGAGAGAATTCATAGAAGTATTCATTCAGTGAGACAGTAATTTTTAAATATATTTTAGTATGCTTAGTATACTTTGGTTTTTTTCCATTGTATATCTGATTCATTATAATTTTAGTGATAAAAATTTGTGACTCTTCTTCATCAGGACTATGTACACATTTCTCTAGAATCACCTAGAGATTTAAAGAAAAAGAAAAAAACCTGTAGGCATCCTTGCACTGTTGGGTCACTCAGTTGGAGCATTGTCTCATATACCAAACGGTTGCAGGTTTAATCCCCTGTCGGGGCACATACCGTATTTTTTGCCGTGGCTAATGTGCTCCCAAGTATAATAAACACCCATGTTTTTGTGTGCATCATACATGGGATTATGTAATCATTATACCCATGTATAATGTGCATCCTTATTTTTTCCCCTCAAAAATTTGGGTAAAAAGGTGTGTATTATATACAGCAAAATACGGTACCTAGTTTGCAGGTTTGAGCCCCAGCCAGGGCATGTATGGGAGGCAGCCGATCAATGTTTCTCTCTCACATTGATGTTTCTTTCTCTCCCTGTCCCTAAAATCAATAAACAACCTCAGGTGAAGATTGGGGGCGGAGGAGGGGGACAACAAAACTATAGCCATCCTCGTTTTATTCCTACTAACATGCTCACAGAATTTAATTCAAAGAAGTTAAATATAGTAATTTCTGTAATTCAAGCCATTTTATCCAAATTAAATTTCTGCAAATTACTAGCAAATATTTTGTAGACTTCAAGAGTTCAGTCCTTGAGATAATCATGGCTACACATAGAGGCCAAAATTTAAGAAGGCCATTGGCAAATAGGTTTTGAGCCCTTGCTTGGATGCCTAATACTTTTCACAGGACTGGGAGGACAGCAGCAGTCAGAGTGACACGTGGTCTTTGGCCTCTGATCAGGATATGAGACAGTAAGTCAGTGAACTGTGATGAATGCAGAGAAGTAGTGTTCTGTGGAATGGTATATCAGGAACCTAAGCTGGGCTACACAGATCTGGGGAAACCTCTGACTACATGGTAACTTTCAAAAGGGTCACTGCTGTTTCTCCAGGGCCCCAAACTTTGACTAAAATTCATTTAATATTTGTTAGATGATTGAAGTGACATTTAATCTGAGCCCCCAAAATAAATAGAAATTAGCCTGATGAACAAAGAAAAAAGAAAGCTGTTTCTGAAGATTGTTGCTAAGAAGTAAAAGTTAAAGCAGCCGTGGCCTGATTTTTTTAAAAAACTTCATAGTGTAGATAGATGTAATTCTTTCCTCCCAATGACCCTTTTTTCTTAGTCCTAGTATTTTCTAAAGGAGAAGTTGCTGCAAATTACCTGAAAGTTTAGCGGCTTAAAAATAGCAGTGAAAGCCCTGACCAGTGTGGCTGGGTTGGGCTTTATCCCGGAAGGTGAAAGGTTGCGGGTTCAATTCCCAGTCAGGGCACATACCTGGGCTGTGAGTTCGGTACCACACCCCATCAGGGCATGTACGAGAAGCAACTGATGAATGTTTCTCTCCCTCTCTTTCTTCTTCCCTTACCCTTTCTTAAAAAATAAATAAATTTTAAAAAATACATTACAAAAAATAACTGAACATTTATTGTCTCATACGGTTTATGTGACCAGGAATTCAGGAATGCCTTAGCTCGGTGGTTTTAGCTCAGGGGTCTTTCATGCGGTTGTGGTCCACATACTGACTGGTGCTTCAGCCATCTGAAGCCTTGATAAGCATAGTTCCCCTTTCAAGATAGCTAGCGTACTGTTAGCTAAGCCCAGTATCTCCCCATAGGGTTTTTTTTGAGTGTCCTTAAAATGACAACTGGCTCCCCACAAAGGGAGTGAGCAAAAAGAGGCTGAAGTCACAGTTTTTCACTATCTAGCCTCAGAAGTCATTCATTTCTCCCTGTCTGCAATATCCTAATGATTATCGGGGCCAGGCCTATTCGGTGTGGGAGGGGACTGCACAAGAGCATGAATAGCAGGAGGCAAAGATCTTGTGGGGCCGTCTTGGAAACTGACTACCACAGAAAATTATTAGCATTGTTCTTAGTACTGTTTTTTAAGGGAAGATGGAATGGAAAATAATTAGTTTGATAAAATTCATTAATGTAGGAAAAGAAAATTTTTTATAATTGTCACAGGTAATTAATGCCATAGTGAACTTTAATAACCCATGAACATTTGTGTAATTCTAGCTTATCCTTTAGATATTTACTTTTGCAGGTATTAACAATCCTGTCATGTTTCTTGAACTGGTGGAAATGACATTTCTGTCATTTCATACATATTGGGTTGGCCAGATTTCATTTCTGTTTTTTCTGTAAGATGGCTCTAGTAAGTGCTTAGTTGTCTTTAACTTCATTTGAAACAATTTTGTTAGATTGTATTGTGACAGCCGTCATATCAGTGTGCATTTAAAAAAACTTAATCAAAATTTGTGAATTTTTGTGTGGCCATTTTTTAAATTATATCTTATTGATTATGCTATTACAGTTGCCCTGATTCCCCGCCCCCTTCCACCCAGCAATCCCTACTCCGTCAGGCAATTCCCACACCATTGATCCTGTCTATGGGTCATGTATATAAGTTCTTTGGCTACTCCCTTTCCTGTACTATACTTTATATCCCCATGGCTCTTCTGTAACTACCCATTTGTGCCTCTTAATCCCCTCGCCTCTTCACCCATTCTCCCCTCCCCGCTCCCATCTGTCAGCCATTTGGTAACTAACTTCTTCTGCTGCTTTTAAGATTCTATATCTTTAACCTTTGGCCTTTTAATTATGATGTGTCTTGGAGTGGGCCTCTTTGCATCCATAATAATTGATGGGTCTCTCTGTGCTTCCTGGACTTGTATGTCTATTTCCTTCACCAAACTAAGGAAGTTTTCTTTCACTATTTTTTCAGATAGATTTCTAATTTCTTGCTCTTTGTCTTCTCCTTCTGGCATTCCTATGATGCGAATGGTGGATGGCTTGAAGTTGTCCCAGAAGCTGTGTATACTGTCCTTATTTTTTTGGATTCTTTTTTCTTCTTGTTATGCATGGTGGGTTTTTGCTTCCTTATATTCCAAATCATTGATTTGATTCTTGGCTTCATCCACTCTACAGTTGTTTTCCTTGTACATTGCTCTTTATTTCAATTAGTGTATCCTTTGTTTCTGACTGGGTCTTTTTTATGCTACTGAGGTCCTCACTAAGTTCCTTGAGGATCCTTATAAACAGTGCATTGAACTCTGTATCTGATAGATTGCTTACCTCAATTTCTTTTAGCTCTTTTTCTGGAGTTTTGATGTGTTCTTTCATTTGGGCCATGTTTCTTTGTCTCTTCATTTTGGCAGTCTCCCTGTGTTTGTTTCTATATATTAAGTAGAGCTGCATTGACTCCATGTCTTGGTAATGTGGCCTAATGTAGTAGTAGGTGTCCTGTAGGGTCTAGTGACACAGCCTCCCCTAACACCCAAGCTGGATATCCAGGGTACGCCTTTCCTGTGGACTGAGTACACCCTCATCTTACAGTTGAGACTTCGTTGCTCTGGGTAGATCAAATGGAAGGATTTACCCAGGCCAGTCAGCTGCAAGGATTGGCTGTGACTGCTGACCACCAACCTCCTCTGTCCATGGGGGATCAGCTGTACAGGGACAGGGTGGTGGTGCCCCAGTGCGGTCTGCCGCTGTCCACTGGGTGTGCTGGCCCTGAGGTTTCCCAGGTGGTGCAAGCCAAGATCAGCCCTCCCCCGTGTCTTGCCTGGGACCCCCTGCCTGAGCTGTAAAGCAATCTGAGAAGGCTGCCACTTGTGCTGGGCTTGGAGATTCCCAGGGGAAGCCAAGCTGTGACTAGGCTGGCTGCTGCTGGAGCTCACTGAAGCCAACTGTTGCTTGTTCGATAGGTTTTAGGAGCTGTGACCAGCCATTCTTATGAAAAAACAGCTTGGGTGGGCCGTGTCACAGGGCTTCTGGGGATCTCCAAGGCTGGTCAAACTTTGTTAGCCAGGTTGATGGAGTCTCAGAAATGGCACCAGCCTACCTGTGAGTTGGGGAGGATTTAGCAAAGGGACAGTGGCCTCTGCTCACATTGATGCCAGACACCCCATTTTCTCCCTGTGTACCACTGGTGCCTTTGAAGCGGCTACCCCAGTGCTGGAGCTCAGAGGGAGTGAGTCTGAGTAGGTGAGTCCATGTGTGGGTTCTTTAAGAGGAATTGCTTGGGGCACCACCTCAATATATGCTGATTTTTGCAGGCAAAAGTTGTGGGGACTAACCTTCCTTAAACTGGAATTCTGGGCTGTAGGCCGTGGTGTGGATCTGGGACTCCTTGCTCCAAGATATTCCCCCTGAATATTTATCCATGTGGGTGTAGGGCCAGCCCATACTTTGTGCCTCTCCTACCAGTTTGGATGGGTGTGTGGTTTCTTAAATTCCGTGGTTGTCAGACTTCAATTCAGCTCGATTTCTGACACTCCTGAGTGATGGTGGTTCTATACTTTAGTTGTAATTTTGATGTGGTTGTGGGAGGAGGTGAGCCGTGTCTACCTATGCCCTGCATAGCCATTTTAATTCTGAAGAAGGAAGAAAATGCTCAACATTTTTGGCATGTTATGCGTTACTATTTCTAGAAAGGTAAAAATGCAACTGAAAATGGAAAAAAAAAAATTTGTGCAGTGTATGGAGAAGGTGCTGTGGATTGAACGTGTCAAGAGTGGTTTGCAAAGTTATGCTGGAGATTTCTCCTTGGATGATGCTCCACAGTTGGGTAAACCAGTTGAAGCTGATAGCGGTCAAATTGAAACATTAATTGGGAACAATCAACACTCTATTACGAGGGTGATAGCTGACATACTCAACATATCCAAATCAATAAAGTTATTGGTGAAAATGAAAAATGTGTCTTATTTTATGGGAAAAACTAAGTGGACTTTTTGGCCAACCCAAGATTTTCTTCTCTTTCCCCTGGAACCAATAGCTCCCAATTACAAAATGCCCAGGAAATAAAAGTAATCAGCTGAATCAAATGAGCTTCAAACACCTGAGCAATGTTTATGTGCTAAGGAAGCGAAGCCAGTTTTTCAGATTCAAGACAAAACTAGTATTCTCTCAATAAATTTTTTTTTTTCTTTTAGAATACGGAATACAAAGGGGAGTATTGGGCAGAACATCCTACAATAAAAATATTTTGGGAAGTATTTCATGAATTGCCATTGGAAAAGAAAAAACAATTTCTGCGTAAGTATTTCTAACTATTCTACGTTTTGTGAGGGTGGAATCTAAATATTAAATTGATTCCCATAGGAGGTTGATTCACTTTGGTGGATAAGGTTATTTTTTCTTAGTATTATTCCAAGGTCCTATTTATTACTTATGTTTTATTATTTTTTCCTTCAAAATAGAATTGGTTCTTTCAGATAAAAACTGTAATACATGTAACAGTAAACTAGGGTTGTAATGAATGTTTTAGAAAAAGATCTCTGTTCAGTTTTCATTCTTTTTTGCTTTGCTTTTGCACCAACACTTTGGGAATTTCTGTAGAAAATGAGACTTTTCCAGGACTTAGTTCTCTTACTCATAACAATCTGTTTCTTTCATTTGTTAAAACCTGCATACTAATTAAAATTTCACATTTTTAAATAAAGTTGTCAGAATTAATGTAACTAAATCATTGACATGCCCTTTGATACTACTGCTGTTGCCAGGAACATTTTTGTCAGTCTTTTCTTGATACTGAAAAATGAGAATCTTGGTTAAATTCCTTTGCATATTCTAAGGTGACAAGTCACTCTTAAGTGATAGGAGTTTTGACTGTTGGTTACAGATGTTTGTTTAAAAATGACTTGTCAGCCTAGCTGGTGTGGCTCATAGGATTGAGCACTGGCCTGTGAACTGAAAGGCTGCTGATTCAATTCCCAGTAAGGGCACATTCCTGGGATGTAGGCGTGATCCCCAAGTAGGGGGTGGGCAAGAGACAACCAATCAATGTCTCCCTCCCTTTCTTCCTTCCTTCCCCTCTGTAAAAATAAAATCTTTTTTAAAAAATGATTTGTCAAATAGGAAAATCATAATCAAAACTGCATTTTGTGTTTGATCTATAAACTAATTCTGAACAGATATTCCGAAAAGATCTCCCAAAACGTTTTTGTCAGGGACAAATCATTCATTCATCAAACATTAATCATCTTTTTAAAAAATATTGTGTGGATATGTCACAGAAATTATGTTCACACAAATTCTGGAGGTAGGCTTCCACATTAGAGCAAATGTTTATGTAAAGCTTTGCTATAGTGACCATAATAAATAACTTGATAATCTATTTTTAATACAAGTGGTTGGCTGAATGATTTTTCTCTTGGCAGTATTTTTAACAGGTAGTGATCGCATTCCCATTCTTGGTATGAAGAGTCTAAAACTAGTCATCCAGTCAACAGGAGGTGGTGAGGAATATCTCCCAGTTTCACATACCTGTTTTAATCTTCTGGATCTTCCAAAATATACAGAAAAAGAAACTCTACGCTCTAAACTGATCCAAGCTATTGATCACAATGAAGGCTTCAGTTTAATATAACTTTGGTGTTATTACTATTGTTTACTGCAAAAGCATTAAACTAGTGTTTTCCTTGTGGGGAATGAATTCAGCAAGGTTACAGAGGGAGGTACTATTATAATTCTTACTTGCAAAATGTTCAGTGCTATAAGTATTCATGAAAGCCAAGAAATATTAAAGTACAAATTGTGTTAATATTAAATTTATGTACAGACCCATGGATCTTTTTTTTTTTTTTTTTTGGCCATCTCCCAATAAACATTCAAGTATTGTGAATACATCGAAGTTTTACTAACATGAATTTTAAGAGTCTGCATATTTCTCAAATGATCTGATGTGTGAGTGCATGGAGATGTTGCTTGATTTTTCTTCAATCACTGGGTGAAAAAAACCTTTAACTTTGGCCTGCAATAGTCATTTGATTATTTTTTCATTTTGTAAATAATGTTAAGTTTTGTAATAAAATAGTTATGTTCTGATACCAGTACAGTTTCTATGGTTGTAATTGAACTGAATTGACTTTTAAGGGTTAAAAATTATGATTTAAATCTTATCCTGAGAACTTTAAAAGCAAAAAATTAGCATGGTGAAAACACAATCTTTGCTTTTTGGCTAGAATAAATGTCCTTGTGCAAACCTAAATTGTGGATAGTAGTTATCTAAATAACTTACAGTTCTTTCCTTTTGTGATAAACGGGAGGTTATCAGAAAGCTTAATATTTTAGTAATGGAAGAACTTTGTCCTACAGTTGCCAGCGGTAGAAACATTGGCTACTATGACAGTCACTGGCTTATAGCTTTCAAAACTATTGATGCTGCAGCTACTAGTAGGTAGTCAGAATTTTCAGTGCTTCAGAACTCTTTCCTTGAATTTTTATCAAATCTTAGCAGTTTTATGGTGCTGATGCTTAGTTATCTCCTGTCATTAAATTGTAACAGTTTATGCAACACATGTGACTTTCTGCTATAATGCAAATATTTATTTTTTAAATTTATAAAAATATGCTGTGAAAACTGTTCAAATAATAAAGATTTATTGGTTTAATATTTAAATTTTCAGTGGTTCTCATACAAGATTCACAGTTCTTCAAGAGTAATGCCTCAGGGAGAGTCTCTTCAATTTTGGATTGTTTCCATCACCATACAAATTTTCTTTTTTATAGCGGTCCCCAAGTCTTGTAGCTGTATTCCAAAATCTAAAAAAACTCTTGAAAAAAAAATGTGCATGTCTCATTTTACAGCAAAACCTGATCTGAATTGTTGCAGTTATTTTTGGTATAAAACGGGACACAAAAGGGGATTGTCGTACATTTTATGGTGGCACAGTTAATGTGATTACTTGATTTAAATGCTGCCTCAGACCCGTATGGGGTGCTACCTATGTGTGCTTTAAAACATTGTTTAACATTCATGACTCCAAAATGCAAATGAGCCCAGGGTTTTTGGAGAAGATATTGTAGACCTGTACTTTTCAGCAGTTTAACCTAAAAACTTCTACTGGTGAGGTCTTTTTATATAGATAGCCATCAACAATACTTTTCACCTAAAGTAATTTTCCTCAAAATAGCATTCTTCCCTATGAAAATTATTCCATGTACCTCATGTTACACTGTTTCCCTGTGCATCTTTTCCTCGAGGGTTTTGATTATTCACATCAAAAAACATGTTAGGATGTCTGTATGTGCCAGGTGTTTTTTCTTTAGTAAGTACCCTCAATACGCTATGAAGCTGACCTGTAAAATAGCAGTCACTTTGGATCAGTACAGATGGAGTACACTGAACAAATATTTTGGTAAGGACCCGGCATCTTAACTGGAAAACTCAACAGTACAAGGTTTAACTGGGTAAGTCTTGACACTCTTTTGCTTCCTCTTGCTGCAGACACACAGCATTAACAAGGAAAATCATAGTAGAAAATTAAAATCACTGACAATCTTTCATGTATCTATTTGCATTTTAAAACTAAAACAACAAAAATACCTTGAGCTTTGTAGACCAGTGTAGAAAGTAGGCAAATAGTGAGTTCACTAAATTTTAAGGACCATGATTATAGGGTTGGCTAAACTTGAAAATATTTGGTCTCCTCACAGATTGAACAGCAATTGTCTTTGTAGCTCCTGTCTCGAGTAGTAATATTAACCAATAACCATTGTTCAGACCGAGAAATCAGTAGAACGAAGACATGGCTTTAAATTTGCATGAAATAAAACCAGGACGTGAATTTTTAAAATGAGTCCCAGCCTTCTTGTAGGGTCCACTCATAAGGACCATTCATTGGGGTTCATTTCTATGAACAGCTTTTTGGGCCTTCCTGACATAATGATTTCATTGCATTTAGTTTAACAAAGCTGTAAGCCAAAGTACAGGGTCCAGCGGAAGTAATGCCTGCTTGAGTGTGGTTGGTAGGGTAATCATATGGGTGTAATAATCTGTAGTTTTAATTTGAACATTTCACCTAAAATGTCATATAGTGACATTACAGAATAGCATGCTTATGATTTTGTAATTAAAAGGGGGTGTTAGCCCTGGCTGGTATAGCTCAGTGGATTGAGTGCTGGCCTGTGAACTAAAAGGGGGTGGTGTTTGTGCCTGACCCTGTATAATATGCATAAGGCAGTCTTCCCCTGAAGAGCTTACGGTGGGCTCTGAAAGCAAGAGGAAAAAGTACACGTTCTCAACCTCTTCCCATTCCCCAACCTTTTGCACTTTGGCCATCCAAACTCAACGTAGTTTTCTCCTTTTGCTAAAGAATTCACCCTCCTTCAGTAGCCACCCATTCTTGCCAGTGCTAACTGATGAACTATTTCTAGAGATAAATTGGGAATAAAGTATTTTATGTTAAGTTGACCTTGTTACACCATAGTTAACTCCCCTATCCCTTTCCTTTCTCAACCCTTGCTATACTTTTCAGTCACCTGGTGGGGGTACTTTAATACTGTGGACAAGCCCCACCTTATGCCAATTAGATCTTTGTCTCTAAAGGTGACGCTCAGTAGGTTATATATACTAAGTTTCCTGTTGAGAGTCATTCCGTATTTCTGCTAGCACCCTAGCCTGAGTTTAAGGCTTAGATTTCATTTCTTAGGGGAGAGGTTTTGGTGTATTACCACACTCTTAAATTACAAGTCTAGGCATTGAGCCTTGTTTCAAATAATCAAATAATGCACAATAGGTATATGATGTAAAACACCATTGATCAAAGGAACGGTTAACACGTGAAGATAGTATTTTGCAGGTAATTTTTCTAGCACAAGTGAGATATACCAGGGCAGAGTATTTTAATACACTTTCAAAGTTTTCGGGGGCAGAAGGCAGGAGACCTGAGCGCACTCAAGATTTTATTTACTACGTGTACTTTTTAAGGGGTGTGTTCCTAGTCTACTTTCAAGAATTTGAACAGACTAAGTAGTAGGTATCCAGGTTAGCCTCAAAAAGTTCATACCCCATATAGTCTGTAGTCATTTTTTGTCCATTCCTCCTTTGCATGAAAATTTGGATGATCTTGCACCAGGAGGCTAAATTTCACATAAAACCTGGATGCTTTTATAACATGGGCTCTGAATTACCATATGCACCATTCCTTACTGCCCACCCCCAAATCTTTATATATCAAGTTTTTCTTAGTCTCTGCCTTTCCCCCACATTTTATCTATGAAGGCCCCCATCCTAGAATGGTCGAAACACAGTTTTGAAACTTTTGGTGATGTATGAATTGCTACAACCCAGCACTAATCAGTGTTTGCTTAAGTACCATTCTGATTAGACATAATAAATTGAAGAAATTTACTATGAAAAGAAAGTATCTAATATAGCCCTCAAAGCTGTATAAACTCTGCAAGATTTTAAAATTTTATAACAATGTAAGTTAATGGGAAAAAGGTCAAATGACAATTTTAATAGACTTTAAAACAGTGTACAAGTATAAAACACTGGTTTTGTATTTCAAAAGTTGGAGGAAGATACCCAATCATTTAACAGTCTACAAAACATATGCCAGTAGATTACATAAAAGACTATGTACAATATAAAAAGAGCTGAAAACAGTCTTCACTGTAAAAATAATTTAAAACAAATTTTTCAATTTAAAATATCGTATCTATAGCACAAACACATCATGCAAATGAAAAACTTAATATACTGCATTCTTTAGTGTAGCCAAATAAGTTCAGATTGAGACAAACAGGGAAGTGGCCATTCAATAAAATTTTTTCTCTGGCAATAAGACTCCTAGCTGGGTTTTATGCTTAAAAGAACAGCTATATTTTTAAAATCTTTTTTTTTGTAATAAATACCAAAGCAACATAGGAATACTTTATAATTTGGGAGTAATGTTGGGAAAAGTCTGGAAAATAAATGTTTAGTGTGCAATTTTATAAAATATGAACTTCTTTGAAAGGCTTTAGAAGCTTCTGCAGCTGAGAAAGTTGATCTCTAATTTTAAGGCAGTCTAAGCTTTTAAATAAAGACAGACAGGAACTAATTCGTTAACTATTCTGCTATTAGTTACATCATGTTTCTCTCCATAATACTAGGCTAAGCAGTTTGGTGTTTACTGCACCAAATACTCCCAACAGGAGACATGTACTTACTGGTTGAATTATATATAATTAATGTCTTACTACTTTGGAACCATACTCTGGGACCTGAAACTCTCCTCATCTATGGAAAAGAAAAGCAACAGTCCATAATATTACACTCTCCCCAAAGTACCATTATTATAGATCATACAGGCTTTTGCATATTCACATCTTGGCAGTTTAATACTTTGCAGAAAGGGATCAATGTAAGTTCTACCACAGTGATAGGTATTTAAACAATGGCAAAAATGCTCAAAACTAAGGGGACCCAGACAGGCACTATTGTTTCTAAAGCAATTGAAACATTTCCAAAGCATTTATTTGTTTTACAGATTAGTTTTATGAGCCAATATAGACATTTCTACATGCCCACAGGAAGTACAAAAGCCATCTTTACTTGAACAATACAATATTCCTGAAACTCTAGCACCAAGTCTTACTTTAAAAAACAAAGACAACTGAGTGCTCTCCCACATACCGTTGACTTCCTTCTACTCACATTGCATGTCATGAGATTTTTTAAAAGTTAGCTGCCACAAGTTTTGGAAAATGCCAGTGTTTAAAAATAGGTAATTGTGCTAATAAAGAATCAAAAGTTTAGCAGAACAGAGATTTGAGAATTTCAAACCAATGTTACAAAGAAAAATGTGAAAACACCATTCTTTGGTCTAGATAAGCTGTTCCCTTTACATTAATTTAACATTCCAATGGCTTTTTGAAAACTTTAGAATGTTTAAACTCACTAAGCAAAATGTATAAACAAAATTATATATACATATGGATGTATCATACAAATGAACCTTCAAAAAGAAAATCTTGACCAAGAGCAGATTAAAGATACATAGTACCTTTCTTTTTTTAAAAAAAAGAAAAGTTAGTGTTGAGTGTACAAGTACAGAAATAAGGAAGTTAAAAATTACCCATGGGAGGGGGGAATCTATTGTACTAGTCTATAAATATTACACCTTTCTGGTTTCCTTTGTTCTATCGTGTTCACAAGTAAACATTCATTTTGACATGCTAAGTTCCTAATGCTGGTGGAACAATTCCTGTACCTGGACAACTACTACATTGATTTGTTTATTTGATAGTTAATATCTGCTGCTTCCTGTTTCATAGATACAGCTTCATTAACTGCCTCCTGATCACCTCCATCAGCTCCAAATTCTGTTCCTCCAGCTCTCTCATTAATATCAGCATCATCTTCCAAACCATTGTAAAATTCTTCAATCTCACTTTCATCTTCCATGGGTTCTTCTAAACTTGGACTCTGGCATGTTCCACTATCACTATTACTGCCACAAGAACTAGAAGATAAGACGTCATCTTCAGAGTCTGAATAAACCTCAGCACCATGGAAAATGTAACGATTTGGTGGTAAAAACAGATATTGATTACCTGGAATACAGTAATAAAAGAAATGTTATTTCTAGTTTTTTTGTAAAGACCATCTCAGTCTGATTGGGCAGTCTGGATTAAGCATAGGTTCCAACTCTTTTACCTGAGTATCATTAGTAGATACGGTTATTACTGTAGTGATGTTTAAAATTAAGTTATAGATTCAGTACTGGATGGAAAACTTAGTTCTGCTACTCACCAGAGCTTTGCAAATTTTGGCAGTTATCTCTCTGCCTTAATTTCCTCATCTGAGAAAAAATAATTTTAACAACCCTATTAAGTAAATGTAGAGAACCATGTTTGATAAAGGTTACTTAACCAACTCCATTGAACAGATTTGATGAGATGAAGCATCCAACCTATACTACATTAGATACCTAATTCATGTTAACTGAACATAGCTTCTCTAAAGCACATATATGCTTTCAAACCATCTTTACTAAATACTTACCTTTTCCTATTATAAACCTAAAAATAAGTTTGTCCTAAAAATATGGCTTCACCACCTACTCAAAGTATTGGGTTAGCCAAAAAGTTTGTGTGGTTTTTTCCATAAGGTGGCTCTCATAGTGCTTAGCTGTCTTTAACTACATTCAAATCAATTTTGTTAAGACTGCATTATGACAGCTGTCATATCAGTGTGCATTAAAAAAAAATTAGAATTGGTGAATTTTTGTGCAGCCATTTTAATATATTGAAGATGGAAGAAAATATACAACTTTTTTTGCACATTATGCTTTATTATTTCAAGAAAGGTAAAAATGCAACTGAAATGGAAAAAAAAAAATCTGTGCTATTACTACTGCATGGAGAAGGTGCTGTGACTGACCAAATGAGTCAAGAGTGGTTTGCAAAGTTCTGTACTGGAGATTTCTTGTTCAATGATGCTCCTGGTTGACAGCAATCAAATCGAGACATTAATTGAGAACAATCAATGTTCTATCACACAGGAGATAGCCAACATAACTCAATAAAGTTATTGGTGAAAATGAAAAATTTCTTAATTTTATGGCAAAAACTAAATGGGCTTTTTAGCCAACCCGACAGTCCGTAGACACTGGCATCACCTGGCAGTTTGTTAGAAATTAAATTCTCAGTCCCCATATCCCACCTACTGAATCAGAATCTATTTTTGTAAGAGTCCTAATCCACGTTATAGTGTGAGAGAGGACCATTCACCTAGCAATGGGTAACTTTTCGCCCCAACCCTTTCCAAATTTGTATTCACAGTATGAGGTTTGACCTATAGTAAGAACAGCTCCCCAACCCCAAGCCATGAACCTCAGGTCGAGAGCACCTCCTCTAAGATGTTCTAAAGAGCATCAATTTGCATCTGTGAATATTAATGAAGCTAAAAGTCCCAGCTTGGTCAAATCTGGTTTAGGTTTAGCTTCTTTTATTTACATTGTAATTTTTAATTGAATGTGTGGGGACCCTAAACATTAATGATGAAATGTTTTCTACCCTTAAATTCACAAGAATAGCTTCTAATAGAATTATTTTCACACATAATAATTACACTATATCCCAAATTCACAAAAGCCTGACTACTCCATAAATGACTTGCAGTCACATGCCATCTGCTAAGCATACTTTAACTTCTTTTTAAAGAGGCTTTCAAACGTTTTTCTACCCTATCATGACCCTGTTCTCACTGAAACAACCTAAATGTGACAATTCTGATCAGGAGCACAAAACTGACTTCACAATCCTCTAATGAATCACAAATTACAATGTAAACACTTATTTTCTTCCATTTCAGAACAACAGAGCATTCTTCAGTTTTCTAAGCCACTGAAATTAATTTCCAAGATCAGAAAAGGGAATCAAGAACTTGCATTACAGCTGCTAAGAGACAACCCCATCTGGCACTTCTCAGTAAGGTCCTCTTTGAATCACACCCCCTCAATCTTTCAAGGGGTTCCAGGTGCTAGTACATGGTTGCACTGTACTTTTCTATAGTTTTGGTCCATGTTTCTAAAAAAAATTCTTTTTTCTGCTCTGGGCTCTTATAAAAACAGAATAATCTTTACAGTCCAAGTACCCTATGCCTGTCTGTTTTTGCCCTCTTCTTGGCAACCATCATGACAGATCTAGTTTTATCTTACATATGCTCCCACGTCAGCCTTGATTTCACAACATAAATAGTGGCAAACTAAAATGAGTGAGTCAAATCAGGTGGTTACTTGGTTTGAACAGCTGCAATTTTACCCTCTTTTCAGCAGTTATCTTTAAATTCTCACAATGCTGTGAAGTATGTGCTGTTTTATTTCCTTTTTACTGATTTTTAAAAAAAAAGATCAAATGATTTTGCCCAAGGTAGACCTGAGACAACTTGGGTCTAATTCCAAAGTCTGTACTTTTAAGGATAAACTGGTAAAGCCAAAGTATAGTACCAAAGAGAGGTGTCCAGGTTTTACCTTTGTTCACTGGGGCAAAGAATTTTATCTGTCTGGCCTATCCATCAAAAGATATTCAAAGAAAATCCCGAGGGTGAAAATCTTCAGTGCATAGGTAGACTCTGTATATGGTAGAGACTTGTATTACCTGATTAAATCAACAGTAATCTACTTCTGACTTTTGCCATATTTGCATACATAAACATTCTTCTATGCTTTCTCTAGTTTCCCCTTGGGAAGACTTCCCCTACTTTTAACTCTACTTAGCGTTCAAAAGACCAAAGTCAGAAGAGTCAGTTAAGGTTTTTTGGGGGGAAAGCCCAAATATAATCTATATAATCTATTCCCCTCCAAGTAGCATCTACTTTTACATATCACCTATTTTTTAATCACCTATTTTTATAATGATATACAAACATCAGTAGATTGATCATTGTGCCTCCAGAATTTGCCAATAATGCCTAATGTGTAAAAGGCCCAAAGGCTTACTCAACTGAACTTAAAATTCATTTACAGGAAATGATCAGACCACTTAATACAGTTGTCAGTTTTCACCACATATGGAAAGCAGAATGGGACCTAATACTTTAAACTGTATGTACAAGAGTCTGTTTCCTACTTTAATTAAATTAGGATTTTTTTCGCCAAATGTTACATGGACTTAAAACAGTGATTTTTAAAAAGCAGAAAGTGATTTTACCTATGTTAATACTAATTGGTGAAGACTTTCCATGTGGCAACAGGTTAGATGTGATTCCTTATAATTAATGGAGAAGAATTAGATGTTTTCTAGATCTGAGACAACATAGTATAGTGGTTAAAGGGGCAGGCTCTGGGGATATGCCTGGAATCCAATCTTGGTTCTTCCAAATCCTAGTAGTTGCTCTACTAGGGGTATTTAACCTCTATGGTCCTCAGATTTCCCACCTGTAGCAGACATGTAATAATAATGAATTAGCCAAAAAATCTGTTATAGTTTTTTCTGTAAATTTAAAATATTTTTCATCTTCACCAATTACTTAAATACTGATTTGGATATTTTGAATATGTCAGCCATCTCCAGCCACTGGCTTCTAGTGGGCAGAGGCCAGGGGTGCTCAACAGTACCAAGAAACTTCACAAACCACTTTCCACATGTAGTTCCATCAGTCACAGCACTTTCCCCATACACTGCACAAATCTTTTTTTAGTGTTTCGGTTGTGTTTTTACCTTTCTTGAAATAATAAAGCATAATATGCTGAAAATGTTGTATATCTGGTAAGTTTTTTTTTTTTTTTTTAATGAACGCTGCTATGACAGCTGTCACAATACAATCTAACAAATTGTTTATAATGAAATTAAATACAACTAAGCACTACTAAAGCCATCTTACGGAGAAAACAAAAAGAACTTTCTGGCCAACCCAATAGTTCCTACACTTCATGAGATTAAAGTCAAATACTGTGTATAAAGCAACTCACCCACGAAAGCAGTGACATCTCAGTCATCCTTTTCTACCAGCTAAACTTGCACCAGACAATGGCAGAGCACTCAATATTTCCTAATTTTCTTAATTTAATGCTCACCTTCTTACCCCCTAAAGTATCACAGGTACTAAGCATACTTCACACAGTTTCTTCCCCATATTATTTAAGATACCACTGTTTATTTTTCTCTAGCTAAACTACTCAACTTTGTAATGCTACATTTAGCTGCACAAAGCTACCCTATCAACAAGCCTGCCAAATTTACTCACTTCTTGCAAATATTTTGTTGCAATAATTATACCTTCCAAAATAGTTTCTTACCATCAAGCCGTTTACAAATCTGCTCCTTTGCAAACTTGGATGGGCAGTACTTTCTCACTGTTTCAGCTACTGAAGTTCTTTCATCCTTCTCCCCAGTGCTGGAGCCAATGTTCTTCAAATCTGGGCTCTCCAACTGTTCGGTAACACTTTCAGTGCTCCTAGTGGAAGTCTGTACTGCCTGTGACTTTTCTTCCGTACAATCTTTTGATTCAGACATACCTAGATCATCAACATTACTCTTTGTTGCTTGGTCTAAGACTGTGACAGTAACTGAAGAATCTGGTGGTGAAGTTCTTTCTGGCGAACTTGAGCCTTCTGAAATATTAAGAGGTGTGGGTGGCAACTCTGACAAATGTGCCAACTCTTTTTGTGTTCGTGGAGGTTTTTCAGTAATTTCTGAAAGCTTTACAGGGTTGCAGCAAAGTTTGGCATATTCACCACCTAACCTATGACACAGTTCATTAATTATGACATCACAGTCTCCAAGAAGCTCTACATCAAAATGCAGATGAGGCAAAGGTTCCCTATTAATTAATATCTGAGGCACTTCATGGGGTATGGAACCTAAAAACAGGGTAAAAAAATAAGAAAAAGGGAAGGAGATAATTAAGCTAAAAAAGCTACAACAAATGCACTATGCAAAAATCTAACATTCTCCCAATACCAAAGAAAGAAACGGGCCATTAATACTTAACTAAGCCATTAATATTTCCTCAAGCTATCAAGTAACAGATGAGCAGTTAAGTATCTTTCATAAAATTTCAGGTTCTCCTTCTGTCACCTGGTTATCTCTGAGCAATCTTAGACCTCTTTTAGTCTGTACCTCAATTTCCTTGTCTGTATAATGGGGGTAAGAACAGTACTTTCCCACAAAGTTGCAATGAGAATTAAGTTAATGTATTTCAAGTTGGCACAGAGTAAGTGATTGTTATTTTACTGAAACAGTTCCTGAGATAAAGTGTGTGGGGGACTTCTGGTCAAGACAGCAGAGTAGGTAAATGCTGAACTTGCCTCTTTCCACAATCACATTAAACTTTCCCTATGATATAAAGAAGCCACATCGAAGACCGGTTAGAGGGGCAGAGACATAGAACAGGCAGGCCCCAGTCCATGGAAGGGACAGCTGTACTGCAGAGGTCCTGTCTGATGAGCCCCTCGAGGGGTCCAAGACCCACATCAGTCTCTGCAGCCCATGGCACTAGTGCCAAGAAGAGGAGTCCCCATTAACATTTGGCTGTGAAACCCAGCAGGGACTGCATCTGAGAGTGATGCAAGTTGTGAGACAGTGGAGCTGCTCTTAAAGGACCTGTGCTCTAAGCTCCAGCCCAGGGACAGCAGCTTGACATACGGGAAGGAAATAAATTGAGTAACATCTGTGTTAGGGCTGGAGGAGGCATGCAGGGGGAGTGAACTTTCTCTGGGGACAGAAGTGCTAGCAGGCACAGTTACTCCTATTTTGAACTCGCCTCCCACCAGCCCAGTGTAGGCAGATGCCAAATCTGTGTCCCACATTAACCTAACACTGTTCACCTGGCCCTGGTGATTGAGACCCAGCCCTGCTCAACTCCCTTGCCTGTCCAGAGCCTCTCCTACTGGCTTCTTCACCCAAGTGGCCTGCCTTTGTTGGCACTTCAAAGTTGCCCTAAAATTCAGAAACCTCACACAAGTGTTGGCTGGTCTCAGCCGGTGTTACAAACTATCTCAAAGGTCCACAAACCCCAAACAATGCAGCAGCCAGCCCTGTCATGCACTGTAGCCTCTGCTAAGTGGCCCCTAGCCTGGCACAAGCACAACCAGTCTCAACTTGCATTCTAACTCCCATCAGGTGGCTGCAAACCTAGCTATGTGGTGTCCAGTCTCTTAACATAGCCCCAGCTAAAGTGGTCACAAGCTGAACACAAATGGCAGCTGGGCTCATCTCACTGCAGTGCCCTCCAAAGGGTGCCAAGTCCGGCACAACCTGCAGCCAGTCTTGGTTCACGACATAATCTCTTAGCAAGCCATCGCCAAGCCTAGCACAAGCAGCAACAAACCACAGATCGCACTTTGTAGCTCTACCGAGCTGCCCCAAGACCAGTACAAGCCCTGGCTAACCTAGGCCTGCACTGGATTCCCTCCCAGGAGGTTCCGGACTTGACACACCTGGTGGGCAGCTTCAGATCACAGGGACGCACAGAAAGAGCTCCACAATTAATACACCCAAAGGGTAGCCTCAGCTGGCAACAGAACCATGCTAAAGGGAGTCATACTCCCAGAGGTCAGCCCCGACACAACAGCTCACATGCTGTAGCTGCTGCTGGCCCTCACAGCTACTCAGCCTGAGGGTCAACGCCACCCACTTCTCTGCCAGCAGCAGCAATGAAGGCCCAATTACAACAGGAAGAAACACATAGTCCACACAGGAGGCACCCCTGGAGCATCCTGCTCAGGTGACAGAGGAGACTGTGCCATTGGGATCCACAGGACACCTACATAAGGCCACTCTGTCAGGACTGGAAGATGGTCCTGGCCAGGTAGCTCAGTTGGTTGAAGCATCATCCTGATACACCAAGGCTGCGGGTTCAATCTTTGGTCAGGGCACAGATAAGAATCAACCAACGAATGTATAAATAAGTGGAAATGACAAATCAGTTTTTTTCTCACTCTGTCTAAAATCAATTGGTAACTAATACATAGAAACAGAGTCAGCCAAAATGAAGAAAGAAACATCCTAATGAAAGAACAGAACAAAATTCCACAAAAAGAGCTATACAAAATGGGGATGAGCAATCTACCAGATTAGGAGTTCAAAACACTGGTTGGTAATAAGGCTGCTCAATGAACTTAGGAGAACAGATGAACTCAGTAAGAGCTTCAAAAGAGAGACAGAAAGCATAAAGACCCAATCAAAATGGAAGAGTAACGTCAATGAAGACTACACTAGAGAAAAACAATAGGCCAGATGAATCAGAGAATCAAGGATGTGATCTGGAAAGCAAAGCTGAGGGGAAACACCCAACTGTAACAGCAAAAAGAAAAAGGATTTTTAAACGAACATAATTTAAGGGACCTCTGGGACAATAGCAAGGACACCAACATTTGCACCATTAGGGGTCCCAAGAGCAGGAGGAGAGAAAGAGCAAAGGGTGGAAAATCTATTTGAAGAAATAATGACTAAAAACTTCCCTAACCTGACAAAACCAGACATACAAGTCCTGCAGCTCAGGAAGTCCCAAACAAGTTGAACCCAAAGAGGGATCCACACCAGGACTCATCATCATTAAAATGCCAAAGGCTAAAGACAAAGAGAGAATGTTAACAGCAGCAAGAGAAAACCAGTTAGTTACCTACAAGGGAGCCCCCAAGAGACTGTTAGCTGATTTCAAAAGAAGCTCTGCAGTCCAGAAGGGAATGACACAAAATATTCGAAGTGATGGAAAGAAAGCAAGGACATAGAACCAAGATTACTCTACCCAGCAAGACTATCATTTAGAATCAGAAAAGAGCTAAAGAGCTTATCAGACAACAAAAAGCTAAAGGAGTTCATCACCACCAACCAATACTGTAAGAAATGTTCAAGAGACTTCTTAGGTAGAAAAGAAAAGATTAAAAATATGAATAAGAACAGGAAAAAAAAATCTCGCCGCAAAAGGTAAACACATAAAGCAGTAGATCAACCAATTATAAAGCTAGTACAAAGGGTGAAAGGCAAAAGTAGAAAAACCATGTATAATTATAACAATAAATTAAGGGAAACAAAAAGATACACACAATGGAAGCAAAGAAATAAAGATTAAAAAAAAGTGGAGGGGATGAGTAAAAACGGTAGTGATTTTATTTTTTAAAAAGATTTATGTATTTTTAGAGAGTGGGGAAACGAGGGAGAAAGAGAGGAAGGGAAATATCACAGTTGCCTCTTGCATGCCCCCAACTGGGGACATGGCCTGCAATCCAGGCATGTGCCCTGACTGGGAATCGAATGGGTGACCTTTCAGTTTGCAGGCTGGTGTTCCATCCACTGAGCCATACCAGCTAGGTATGGCTGTGGTGATTTTAGAATGTGTTCAAACTTAAGCAGCCATCAACTTAAAATTGACTGCTCTGAAAGCAGGTTGGGATTGAAGCACAAGGTCAACACAGAGAACTATAAAAAAGTCAGAAAACAACAAATAGCAACTGACTTACACAGCTATCAATAATTACATTAAATGTAAATTAAATGCTCCAATCAAAAGACGAGGGTGGCTTAATGGATGAAAACAAGACCTGTACATATACTGCCTACAATAGACCCACTTCAAATCTAAAGACACACACAGACTGAAAGTAAAGAGATGGAAAAAGCTATTTCAGGCAAATTAAAAATGGAAAAAAAGAAAAAAGCTGAGGTAGCAATACTTCTGTCAAACAAAAATACTTTATTTTTTAAAGATTTATTTATTTTTAGAGAAAAAAGAGGGACTGAGAAAGGGTGAGAAACATTGATGTGCAAGAGATGTATCGACACCATCTAGGGACCCAGCCTGCGACACAGGCATGTGCCCCAGCCAGGAATGGAACCAGCAAACTTTCAGTTCACAGGCGAGTACTCAATCCACTGAGCCACAGTGGCCAAGGCACAAAATAGACTAAAACAAAGGCTGTAAACCCTGGCCGGTGTCTCAGGATGGTTGGAGCATCATCCCAATTTGCCAAGACTGCGGATTTGATCCCCAGTCAGGGCCACATACCAGAAGCAACCAGTGAATGCATAAATAAGCAGAACAACAAATCAATGTCTCTTTCTCCCTTCCTCTTTCTCATATGTAAATAAGTAACAAAGGCTGGAACAAGAGACAAGGACATTTTACAATGATAAAGGGACCATTTCGAGAAAAGGATGTAACTTGTAAACATTTACATTTCCAACAAGGACCACCTAAAACTTTAAAGGAAGAGACTGACAATAATACAGTAAAAGCACAGGACTTAAACAATGGACAGATCATTCAGAGAGACAATCAACAAGAAAAGTGCCTTTAAGTGATATATTAGACCGGATGGATTTGGCTGAGATATTTTAGGACATTTCACCCCAAAGCAGTAGAATATACATTCAAGTGTACATGGGTCATTTTCCAGGACAGACCTCTAAATTTAAGATTGAAATCATGTCAAACATCTCTAATCACAATGGTATATACTAGAAATCAATGACAAGAAAACTGTAACACACACACACACACATGGAGGCTAAATAACATGCTAGTACATAATGAAAAGATACCTTAAACAAATGAAACACAATAGTCCAAAATCTATGGGACACAGCCAAAGGAGTTCCAAGAAGGAAATTCATAGCAACACAGGCTTACCTCAAGAAACAAGAAAAGCTTTAAGTAAATAATCTAAGCTTACACCCAAAGAATTAGAAAAACAAGAACAAAGACCAAAGTGAGCAGAAGGAAGGACATAATACAGATTAAGTTAGAAACAATGCAATATAATATAAAAATACCAAACACCAAGGAAACCAAGAGCAGGTATTTGAAAAGATAAACAAAATCAATAATTCTTAAAAACAAACAAACAAACAAACTATAACTCTTTAGCAAGATTCATCTAGAGAGCCCAAATAAATAAAATTTCAAAAATCAGAAAGAAAGGTGACAAGTGATACCACAGAAATACAAAGGATTATGAGAAAATATTACAATTCTATGTCAACAAAGTGGACAACCAGGAGGAAACGGATAAATTCTAGAAACACAAGCTTCCAAGACTGCATCAGAAGAAACACAAAATCTAGCGCTGAAATCAGTAATCAAAAAATCTCTCAAGAAGAGTCCTCAACCAGATGCCTTCACAGGTGAATTTTCCCAAACATTTAAAGGAATTAATACCTATACTTCTCAAATTATTCCAAAAAACTGAAGAGAAGGGAAAGCCTCCAAATTCATTTTACAAGGCCAGCATTACCCCGATGCCAAAACCAAAAGCACTACTAATAGGAAAGTTCTGCCTTCGCATTTTCACATTGCAGATTCTCCTCAATTCACTCCTGTCAGGCTTCTCTTTCTACCATTCCACAGAAACTGCTCTTGATAAAGTCAAATGGGATCAACAGCTGATATTATCAGGGGAGGGAGGGAGGGAGGGAGGAAGGAAAGGAAAGGAAGGAAGGAAGGAAGGAAGGAAGGAAGGAAGGAAGGAAGGAAAGAAAGGAAGGAAGGAAGGAAGGAAGGAAGAAAAGAAAGAAAGGAAGAAAGGAAGGAAGGAAGGAAGAAAGAAGGAAAAAAAGCGGTCTCCTACCATAGAGGTTCACACCACAAAGCCAGGAAGTGAAGAAGCAGAAGCAAAAAAGTCTCACAAATAATGTAAAGAAAAAGAAACACTTCCCAATTGAAGGGCAAGGAGGAATCGCCACAGAGAGAACTAAATGAAATAGAGGCTTGTAAACTATGAGATATTGAATTCAAAACAATGGTTCTAAGGAAGCTCAATGAGCTCCATGAGCGCAAAAAGAATTATGAAAAACTACAGGGAAACTACGAAGAACTTACTGCAAACTATATCACCATGAAAAAGAACATAGGAACTATCAATAAGAGATGAGAGAAAATGAAGAATACCATTTCTGAATTTAAGAACACAGTAGAAGGAATCAAAAGCAGGCTAGATGAAGCCAAGGATAGAATCAGTGAACTGGAGCACGAGGTAGAAAAAAGCTCCCCAAAAGAGCAAGAAATGAAAAAAAAGACTCAAAAAGAATGAACGGGTGTGTTTAGGGAAATGTAGGACCACCTGAAACGTAATTAGTATCCGTAGAATAGGGATACCAGAATGAGAGGAAGAGGAGCAAGGGAAAGAGAACCTGTATGGAAAATGTCATGATGGGAAACTTCCCTAATTTGAGGAGAGGAAAAGTCACACAAGTCCAGGAAGCACAGAGGGTCCCATTCAAGAGGAACCCAATGAGGCCCACTCTGAGACACATCATCATTAAAATGGAAAATATCAAAGACAAAGGCAGAATCCTAAAGACAGCCAGGAGAAAAAGGTAGTAACATACAAGGGAGCCCCGATACAGCTAGCAGATGACTTCTCAACAGAAACACTACAAGCCATAAGGGAATGATAAGAAATACTCCAAGTCATGAAAAGCAAAGGCCTGCAACAAAGACTGCTCTACCCAGCAAGGCTCTCAATTACAATGGAAGGCGAAATAAGGAGTTTCCCAGACAAAAGAAGGCTAAAAGAATACATCACCACCAAACCAGCACTACAAGATATGCTACAGGGTCTGGTTTAAGAAGATGAAGAAAAAGAATGAGAAAGAGAACACAGGTACAAAGGGAAAAAATGAGTAAGTACCTACCAATAATAACTTCAAATGTAAATGGACTAAATACCCCAATCAAAAGACACAGGGTAGCTGAATGGATAAGAAAGCATGATCCACACATATGCTGCCTACAAGAGACCCACCTCAGAACAAAGGACCTACACAGACTGAAAGTAAAGGGATGAAAAAAATATTCCAAGCAAATGAACAGGAAAAAAAAAGCAGGGGTAGTAATATTTATATCAGACATAATAGGTTTCAAAACAAAGGCCATAAAAAGAGACCCAGAAGGACACTTTATAATACTCAAAGGAAGAATCTATCAAGACATAAACATTGTAAACCTATATGCACCCAATATAGAAGCACCCAAAAATATAAGGAAAATCTTGGAAGATTTCAGGAAAGATACAGACAGCAACACACTGACAGTAGGGAATTTTAACACCCCACTGTCAAAAATGGATATATCTTCCAAACATAAACAAGGATATTGTGGAACTGAATGATGCATTATATCAAATGGACTTAAATGACATATATAGAACCTTTCATCCCAAAGAAGCAAAATACACTCTTTTCAAATGCACACAGAAAATTTTCAAAGACAGACCACATGAAAGGACACAAAACAAGCCTCAACAAATTCAGGAAAACTGAATTAATAACAAACATTTTATTGGACCAAAGGCTTGAAACTAGAAACCAAACTCAAGGAAAAACCTCAAAAACATTCAAACTCATGGAGACTGAATAGCACACTACTAAACAATGAATGGGTCAATGGTAAGAGAGGAAATCAGTTTCTAGAAACAAATGAAAGTGAACACACAACAGTCCAAAACCTATGGGACAGAGCAAAGGCAGTCCTGAGAGGGAAGTTAATAGCAACACAGGCCTACCTAAAAAAGATAGAAATATTTCAAATAAATGACCTAACCCTACAACTTCAAGAACTGGAGAAACAACAAACAAAGCATAGAGCAAGAAGAAGGAAATAATCAAGATCAGAGCAGAACTGAACAACATAGAGACTAAAAGGACAAGTCAAAGGATCAACCAATATAGGAGCTGATTCTTTGAAAAGATAAACAAAATCGACAAGCCTTTAAGCAGCCTCATCAAGAAAAAAAGGGAGAGGACTCAAAGAATATCAGAAATGAAAGCGGAGAAATAACAACTGATACCACAGAAATACAGAGGACTGTTAGAAATTACTGTGAGCAATTATATGCCAAGAAATTTGAAAACCTCGATGAAATGGACAAAGTTCTAGAAAAGTATAACCTTCCAACACTGAATGAAGAAGAAGCAGAAAGCCTGAATAGACCGATTAACAGCTGGTGAAACTGAAGCAGTAATGAAAAAACTCCCAGCACACAAAAGCCCTGGACTGGACAGTTTCACAGGAGAATTTTACAAAACATTTAAAGAGCTAACCCCTGTCCTTCTCAGATAACTCCAAAAAATCCAGGAAGAGGGAAGACTCCTAAGTTCTTTTTATGAGGCCAGCATCATCCTAATCCCAAAACTAGATAAAGACCCTACAAAGAAAGAAAACTACAGGCCAATATCGCTTATGAACATAGATGCTAAAATCCTCAACAAAATAATTGGCAAATCGCATCCAGCAATACACTAACAGGGTCATTCACCATGATCAAGTGGGATTCATCCCAGGGATGCAAGGATGGTTCAATATTCACAAATCAATAAATGTAATACATGACATAAACAAAAGGAAAGACAAAAACCACATGATCATCTCAATAGATGCGGAAAAAGCATTTGATAAGGTACAGCACTCATTTATGATAAAAAACACTCAGCAAAATGGGAATAAAGGAGGCATTCCTCAACGTAATAAAGGCCATATATGAAAAACCTACAGCCAACATCATACCAACAGGCAAAAACTAAAAGCTTTCCCACTAATATCAGGAACAAGACAAGGTTGTCTGCTTTCACCACTTCTATTCAACATAGTATTGGAATCCTAGCCACAGCGGTCAGACAAGAAAAAGAAATAAAAGGCATCTGAATTGGAAAGGAGGAAGTAAAAACATCATTGTTTGCAGATAACATGATAGTGTACATAGAAAACCCCAAAGACTCCACCAAAAAAACAACTTGACCTGGTAAGTGAATTTGGCAAAACAGCAGGATACAAAGTCAATATTCAGAAATCGAAGGCATTTTTGTACACCAACAATGAAATACCAGAAGCAGAAATCAGGGAAAAAATCCCACTTGCTATAACAACAAGAAAAATAAAGTACCTAGGAATAAATTTAACCAAGGAGGTAAAAGACCTATACTCAGAAAACTATACAACACTGAAGAAAGAAATTAAGGAAGACACAAATAGAAGCATATACCATGTTCATGGATTGGAAGAATTAACATCATCAAAATGTCCATACTACCCAAAACAATTCACAGATTCAACGCAATCCCTATTAAATAAAATACCAATGATGTATTTCAGATATAACAGATATTTCTAACATTTATATGGAACCATAAAGGACCCCAAACAGTTGCAGCAATTTTGAGAAAGAAAAACAAAACAGGAGGGATCACAATACTGGACATAAAACTATATTACTAGGCCACTGTAATCAAAACAGTCTCGTACTGGCTCAAGAACAGACACATGGATCAGTGGGACACAATAAAAGCCCAGAAATAAACCCATGTCTTTATGGTCAATTAATATTTGACAAAGGGGGCAGAAGCATAAATTGGAGTAAAAATAGCCTCTTCAATAAATGGTGCTGGTAGAGCTGGACAGCTACATGCAAAAAATTGAAATTTGACCATCAACTGACAGCATACACAAAAATAAACTCAAGATGGATAAAAGACCTAAGTATAAGTCACGACAGCATAGAAGTCCTAGAGGAGAACATAGGAAACTCTCAGATATCCCACACAGCAGTATTTTCACTGATATGTCCCCTAAAGCAAGGGACATAAAGAAAAAAATAAACAAGTGAGACTTCATCAAAATAAGAAGCTTCTGCACGGCTAAAGAAAACATCAGCAAAATGAAAAGGGAGCCAACTGTATGGGAAAATATATTTGCCCATGATACATCAGATAGGGGTTTGATCTCCAAAATATATAAAGAACTCACACAACTCCACTCTAAGACAGACAATTCTATTAAAAAATGGGCAAAGCACCTGGACAGACACTTCTCCAAGGAAGAGATACAGAGGGCCCAGAAACATATGAAAGGATGCTCAGCATCACTAGACATCAGAGAAATGCAAATTAAAACCACAATGAGATACTACTTCACACTGGTCAGAATAGCCATCATAAACAGATCCACAAACAACAGGTGCTGGCGAGGCTGTGGAGAAAAGGGAACCCTAGTACAGTGTTGCTGGGAATGCAGACTGGTGCAGCCACTGTGGAAAACAGTTTGTAAATTTCCTCAAAAAGCTAAAAATGGAACTGCCTTTTGACCCAGTGATTCCACTGCTGGGATTATACCCTAAGAATCCCAAAACACCAGTTCAAAAGAACCTATGCACCCCAATGTTCATAGCAGCGCAATTTACAATAGCCAAGTGCTGGAAGCAACCTAAGTGCCCATCAGTTGATGAGTAGATCAAAAAACTATGGTACATTTACACAAAGGGCTACTAAGCAGCAGAAGGAAAGAGCTACTACCCTTCAAGACAGCATGGATAGAACTGGAGAGAAGCCAGGGGGCAAAAGACAAATATCATAGGATCTCACTTATAAGTGGAACCTAACCAAAAAAACAAGCAAGCAAGGAAAATATAACTAGCAATATTGAAAGAAAAAAGAAACCAAGAATCAAAAGGGAAGGAGGGAGGGTGGGCGGGGAAAGGGAAGGGAAGGGTCAGGACAAAGAACTTGTGTAAAGGACTGAAGGAGGTAGGTGGGGGTGGGGGGCAGGGGAAAGAGGTGGTGGGAAGTGGAGACAAATGTATTTGAGCAATAATTTTTTAAAAATTAAAAAAAAATAAAAAATAAAAAAGTTCTTGTGGCGCAAAACAAACAAACAAAAACCCAAAAGCACTACAAATAGAAAAAAGAAAACTATGGCCGACATCCCTAATAAACATAGAGGCACAAATCCTCAACGAAATATTAGCAAACTGAATTCAGCAATATATTAAAAAATCATACACTATGATCAAGTGGGATTTATTCTTGGGATGCAAGGTTTGTTGAATTATTTACCAATCAATTAATGTGAACAACCATAAACAAAATGAAGGAAAAAAACTGTATGATCATACTGCCTTGGCCGGGTGGCTCAGTTGCTTGGAGCATCATCATGCCCACCAAAGGCTGTGGGTTTGATTCCCGGTCAGGGCACATACCTAAATTGCAGGTTTAATCCCGGGTTGGGGTGTGTACAGGAAATGGCCAATCAATGTTTCTCTTTCACATCCATGTTTCTCTCTCTAAAAATCAATGAACATATCTCCTCAGCTGAGGATAAAAAAAATTCTCCACCTTACCTTTAAGGAGAAAAAATAAAAAAATACAAGAGTTCCTACTTTAAATTTTCATGTTTTATTTAATTACAAACTGTGCTATATTGTAATTTAATAGAATTTCAGTTATTTCGGGAAGATGGAGTTATACTGCTAAAAGTATGTTTCTAAGTGTAACTACATATAGGGTAGGAAAAAGACAGAATTAGAGTTTAAATCCTTGTTTCTTCCAACTGTTCACTCTGGCTGCCTATCTGATTGCTGGTGTAGGAGTCTAACTCTCTGATTAAGGGTCTGATATTCTCTCCTTCCCTCGTTTTTTAGGACACACCTGATGCTAGTGAGTTAGTCCCTTTATCTTCCACCTTTCCCTTGTTTCCTCACTAGAGGGAGGAAAAAAAGGTTATATAAGAGCATGTGTTAAGGAAATATTTCTGACAATAAAAGGGACTTCAACTGTATTTGAGCATTTTTATACACACAAACACCCTTATGTATAAAGTAGATCCACATACAATGATTATGACAAGGCATGATTGTTATTTTTACAAAAACAAGCCAATCATTCTGAATCCCCAAATGCTATTTTATGTGCTATACTTCTATCAAGCTATACATTTTAACTTAAAGTTGAATTGTTTCCCTTTGTCTTAGTTTTTCATATACATTAGAATCTAACATCATTTTTGACACTCTTCTCCCTTCCCCCTACCCCTACTCCTACCAAAAAGCCCAATTAACCTATCTTCACAAGTAAGAATATCACCTAAAAACTAAAGTTGGTCTCTTCACCACTCTTTCAGATACAGAGTAAGATCACTGTGGTTGACTGTAGCGACTCACAACCTATGGCAATATATATGGAAATATTCTCTAAAAGTCATCACCAACTTACTTGGAATTAGTGCTACTGGTCTTACTTTCAGGGAAGACCCAATAACAATGAGGAGATCGACTTCATCTTTGTCATACTTCATGGCTCTATGAAATTGTTCTGGTAAATTCTCACCAAAAAAGACAATCTCTGGTTTCATAATAGCAAGTGGTTCATCAGCTGGGCACCTAGGACATCGAGGAACCACCTGCATGTTTCAGATTTTGGTTGAAGTTGGGAAGACAAGGGAAAGCCCAAGTTAGAAACAGTCCACATTTCCACACTTCCAAAGATTTCAATTCAAAAATCAAAGAAAACAGAAAAGCTGTGGACAATTAGCAATGATGCTGGACACAATCTAAACATCAGTGTCAATAGTCATTGACCATTTGTTTATTAACATACAATGAAATAACAATGTTAGTATTATCTGTATGCTCTTATACCTCTGTACAAACCCGCAATTGACTGTCAAGGGTTCACTGTATATTTAAAGGAGAAACCAGCATGATGTGTACATATGTACATACATACCACACAGACAATCCTTTAAAGATTAAGTTCATAAAACAGAATGATTTCATTTTAATACACTATACTCATAATTACATATGATTACATATATAGGCAAATAAATAGATTTTATTTCTGGATGGTTTTTATTCTTTGCCTGTTTTCTTGCAGTATTTTGGCAGTGAGCACAAATACTTTTTACAATAATTTTCTTTTAAAAGAATTACCATCCTACTGTAAGATTCTGAATCTGATCGGCACTAAAAAGGGAGAGTAAGGAGAAAAATAGAGCAACACCTCACGTATAATCTGGGTTTTTAGTCTTCAATATTATAGAGCCAATTTCATCATTTTAGAGACATTATGGACCAATGTTTTCAAGTTCAAGTATTGAAAGGATTTCACATATTTCACCAGAATTCCCAATGGTATCAACACTTTTTTCTGGATCTTTCTGTACCACATATTTTCAGGAAAAAAAGGTTTGAGAGGCAAAAGAAGAAACAGATCAGAGACAGGCACAATTCATAAAATATGGGTGATAAATTACCTGATTAAAAATATCTCCTCGTACAACTTCACAGTCAACTTTGTATTTACAAATCAGGCAAGATGCTGTTGCAAAGGAACCTAAAAACAATCAGTACGTCGTGTTTTATTTAAGTAATGTTTCTATTTATTAAACATACTACAAGGGTTATAATATGAAATAAGCCAACCAGAAATGTGAGATTATTTTAAAATTTTAAGAGATTCCTTGGGAGAATCTAGAGAATGAATAACTAAAATGCTTATGTAATCAAGAGAGTGTCCAATCATCAATTGCTGAGGTGTTGATACAATGATGATTCCTCTGAAGCTACCCTTTTTAATATAACAAACCAACTCTTCCAGGGCTAAAACTGTACAGAGTTGGAAGGTTATAATTGTATAACCTTAGCTTAATTAACAGTTGCGTTGTAAAAACAACTTTTTTTACGTAAGAAACGTTCTGTTCATACTTGTGCTAGATTGAAATATTTGAATTCTGTTCACCTGAACTACCCAGTTCCTCTGGTTTCATAATCTAAAGGTGTCTCTTTTTTTTTTTTCAAACATAGCTAGTATTACTTTTGTAATCAAGACACTCTAATGGAATGCAACTGCTACATCTTTTGAAATCCCAAAGCACACTGATTTCTGATGTTTTGTACAATCAAGTATCAAGGCCAATACTTCTGGTTTCCATTTTTTTTGCATTCTATTTTTCTTATTTTATGTACAATTGAACATTAACATCAGTAACATAATAATAAAGCTCAATCTCCATTCCTGGACGGCAGTCTCCTTTCTAATCCAAAATTTTCCTAGAAAGCAAACTTAACAGAAAGCAATTCTGAAATTTACTAACCATGACACTGAATTATCCTTTGGATTCCTGCAACCTGTTCCAGTGTATCTATGTTCTGAGTGTAGTTGCGAAGTAGTTTTCCTTCCTTATCTGACAAGGCTATGAATTTGTGACAGAGAGATGGTTGGAATTGTCCGGGATATATTTCCTATATAATGCAAAAGCAGAAAGAAGATTACATTTAGAAATAAGTTTTAACAGATGTCATACATGAAGGTTTAACAAAAAAACAAAACAAAAAACTACCAATGATAATCCCCCATCTATAATTAATTTAAAAACTACATGAGCATCTCAAAGCATCTAGATGGATGCAACACACACCTATAAAAGGATTGTTTAAAACTCAGCAATTAGTGAACCGGGCCCCTTGCAGGAAAGGATGAAGTTGACCCATAAACATCTCTAATAAATGGTAACAGATATTTTAATAAAAGTCAGAAGAAATATTAAGGATATCTAACTTTTGTTGGCTGCAAAATCTGTTTGTTTTTTTTTTAAAGGGAAAAGGGGAATAGTTTAAACTACAATTAAAGCTATCAAAGGTATGGTGACTTTTTTAAAACTAAAAAAAAAAAAGGTACCCTTGTCAACATAAGAATATTAAAATGTTTTGATTCATCATTCATTATAAATATCAACCTGTTGGAAGTTTAAAGCTAAAGTTTTAATTCCTTACCAAAATTGTTTTCCTTCCACTGCACAGGCACATACTGGTATAGTATAGAGTTGCTCATGAATGCTGAGTTGCTGGATTTTGTGTGTGTGTTTTCCCCCCAAATAATGCTTCAATGCTGTTTCTTCTTTAAAAACAAAGAATTCAGATATACACATGGCAAAAAGATCAGAGAAAAAGTATCAATTTTGGTCCTCTCAACTTTTGACAGTGTTTTCTATTTCATTTAGTAAGTGACTATGGCAAAGGAAGTTTCTTCTCTACTTTCTCCATTAAAGTAGTAGTGCTACCTACTTCCTTTACCATTCATTACAGCCTCTAACCTATTGCAATGCTAGCAAAAAACTAGATACAACCGTATGTCCATCAATAGGGGACCAACCGGTTGTTGATATATGGCACCATCCATAATAGTAGAGTATGAGGCATTAAAATTAACAAGGGAGGTTTAGATGCACTGACCTGGAAGATGGTCCATGACATACATGGAAAAAGCAAGTTAGTTATGGTGTTCTGTTTTTATTGTTTTGTTATTAAGCAAAAATGGAATATGCACATGTAATATGTTCATATAAACATCAAGTCAGGAAGGATACAAACAAGCTATAAACAGGTGGGGGACCTTTCACTTCCAATTATCATACAAAAGTTTAACAATATTATAGATGACTTTACTTTTAACCTATTTAATTATTTCAAACTTTAAAAAACTATCTACAAGGATACCTCTTAAGCAAATCTCCTTATAACGCTATCATATACATGTCCATATGCTGCTGAAAATCTTTTATACAAAAATCCAAAATTTTGCCTCACATTCAAATTTTTATCATGAAATTTCATGAACTTTACAATTTAAGAAAGAGACAATGCATAAAAAGAAAGTAACAAATGAACTGCTTAATAAAGCTGAAGTTTATAAAAAACTGAAAGTTTCATTGTGTTCTAGGCCACTGGGTTGTGCTATACTATTCACTGTTTTAGCCTCTTGATGCTTTGTTCTAATACATTTGTATTTACATTTAGAAGATTAAACACCATATTATTTTATAAAAGCTCCCTCTGGAAATAGCTATTTGAGTGTTTTAACAAATATTAGAATATGCTAGGCAACAGATAAAATAAGATCTAAAGTAGGAAGAAATGTGGTAACAGTATGCCAAACAAAACAAATGACCTCCAGAGCAGGGTCAGGGAGCAAGAGTACCAAGACTCCAAGACTCCACACTCCTGAAACGAACTTGTGTATCTCATCCACCACCTGCTCTTTTAAAAGGGAGGGCAAGAAGCACAAAGATACATAGATAACAGATTCAGCTCTACACTCCAGTTTCCCTTCATGTCCAAATTTTAACAGTTGAGGGTAGTGTAGCCCTTAAAGTTATAAATTAATTCCTACAGTTCTCAATCATATTTATGAAGTTTTTTTTGTTTCATTTTATAAGCCTAAAGTTTACATGTTAGAACGTAAGTGATGGGAATCCTAACTTTGTCTATTCTTGTTCAAATGTACAGTGGACCATGTCTAAATCATCAGATTTAAATATTGTGTTCAAACTAAAGAACATAATCTGAAATAATGAACAAAAATTACTCTGGGTGGACTGTTACTGTTTTAATAGAAACTATTCTCAGGCAGGCTCTTTATGAAAAGTTGCTAAAAACCAAATGGCTGGGGATAAAACTCAACTGAAGTATGGTTTAATTCTTCCATGCTGGAACTGTGACATGCTAGCCTTGTTCTGAGCAAGAGAGGCTACCCCCAAATCTGAATATTCTCAAGACTTGTTAAGGAACCAATCATGTGAACTGGGCCAATCTGTTATTGCCATAGGGATCCTCACACATGAGAGAAAGCAGACCTGGGACCAAAGGCTCCAGACACTTTTAAAAAACCCTGTTGCTTCCACAAAACTGTGTCTTGTATACTGGATACAAACAATCCAGTAACTGCCCATAGGCAAGCAATGTGGTCCACACTAAAGCTCAGAATTACCTGACAAAAAGAGTTTCCATATTGAAATAATGGTCCTCTGCTTGGTTTCTTCTCAAAATTTCTAGCAATATAAATGAGACCCCACCCAGTCAAAAGCAGAGATATTAACCTCTCAAAAATAAAAGGACTCATCAAAATGTGACATGCCAGTATTTGCTAATATCCACCTCCTCCACAGAGCATAGGGAGGCAGTAAGTAGAGTCGATAATAAACTACCTAAAATCTCCATGCTGCTAAAAAGAACAGTGAAACTCCATCCATCCTGGTTAGGAAAACCCTCATAATCCCTTGTTTCATTCATTCCACAAAACCACACTGGAATAAACTACTCAGTATCTTACCTAATCAGTACCTAAAAATTATAGTCACCTGACAAAGAAATTCCAATGCTTTTTTATTTTTTATTTCTTAAAAGTCTGGGTCCCTGAGGAACTCAAGTTCAGCAAACTTTTTCCACACAGGGAGAATAGATGGTAAATATTTAAGACTTCGCAGGCCATACCAAAGGCTTTTGCCCTCCATATGGACTCTGTTGCAATCACTCAATCTTCCACTGTAGGGCAAAAGCACCATAGACAATATGCAAATGAATGAGCATAGCTGTCTTCCAATAAAACTTTATTTATGGTCACTACCAAAATTTTCATATAATGTTCATATGCCATAAAAAAACTATACTTTTGCTATTTTTTTCCTTCTCACTTAAAAACTCTTAGCTCATGAGCTGTACAAAAACAGTCAGTGGACCACATTTGGACTGAGGCTGTAGTTTGCCAATCCCTATACTAACCTAATACAAGAGAATTTCAATTAATTAAGCTATTAGTTACCATTTAATGAAGTTTTAGTATGTACTAGACATAACAGAAGCAATTTATAATAATGCTATAGATGAGGCCGAGGGCTGGGTTTTTACATTTTAAAAGGCTGCACAGGAAAACAAAGAACATAGGACAAAGCTCTTATGTTATCCACAAAGCAGGTCACATTTAATACCTGGCCCTATCAAGAAAAGATTTGCTGACCATACTGCAGGGTACATACCCGCTTTTTGCAGATGAAAAAACCAAAGCACAGAAGTAACTTGTCAAAAGTCAAAAGAGCCAGTAAGTAGCAGAGCTATTATTCAAACCCAGTTTTGATACCAAAGTGTGGCTGTTAACCTCTATGCAATACTCTTTTAATACTGACCCTTCAACCTCAAGTTTCATATTTTTCTTTCAGGCTAAGCATCATTTCTGTTAGGTATTGCTAACTAGTCTAATAAGTATACTTAATTTTCCACATCTTCATGGGATTACTGGAGGCTAGAATTCCAATCCTCTAACATTCTAACATTAAAAACACTCTTCAAGAATACATAATGTTCCCACAAATCAGTAAAATAAAAACATCCCGCTGGAAAAAATATTTAAGATCAATCAGATGATTCAAGGATATACACATGGCCAGTAGTAAAAAACAATCATTCACACTAATATACTAAAACAGAATACTAATGAGAAAAGATGTCTTATTTTTCTATTAAACTGATAGTTTTAACTGCCGTAAAAACTATAGGTATCCATTAATAGAAGACTGATTCAATATAATGTGGCACAACTACAAAACACTCTACAACCTTTTCTTAAAAATAAGTTATACCTGTTAAGTGCCATTATGATACTATTTCCAAGAATATTAAGTGGAAAAAAAGCATGGTTAGAGAAATGGGTATATAATTCTGTTAGTAATCATTTTTATTTTTATTTTTTAGATTTTATTTATTTTTAGAGAGAGCAGAGGGAAGGAGAAAGAGAGGGAGAGAAACATCAATAGGCTGCTTCACACATACCCCAACCAGGGACCGAACCTGCAACCTAGGCATGTGCCCTGACAGAGAATTGAGCCAGTAACTTTGCAGAATGACATCCAGCTGAGCCACACCAGTCAGGGCAGTAATCATTTTTAAAGTATTACTAGAATCTTACAATAATAACCCTCTGTCGCTCCCACACACAATCAAACAGGTTTACTCCATTTTTTCTCCCTGCTGGAAGGCCCAAGAAAACATGGCAACCTTTGAGGAAAGAGATAGAGGTAAGGAACATTAAAGGAAGAGGCCAATTAATGTTCATATATTGTGACAGGTTTAAAAAGAAATTCAAACAGTACAAATACAGAAACACACACAGTTTTTTAAAAAATATTTTAATGCTAATAATGTACTGCGGGAGACTTGAGAGAGGGGAAAGAGGCATGCTAAATCAGCCTTCTCATACACTTCTGATGGGAGTATATTTTATTAACCTTTGCAGGCAGCAAAACAGGAAAATATATCAGGACCCTTAGCAGTTTCTTTATCAGTTTATTCTAAGAACACTGGAAACGCACCGAAAAGGATAATCAAAGCAACACTATTTGTAACAGAAAGTAGGAAATATTCAAATGTATACTTGCATGATTAGTTTATTTCAGTATACCATTTGAACATGACCATCATATAGTATTCAAGTGTCTGACACAAAAAAGTTTACTAAATAGAAAATAGTACAAACCTAAATTTGTAACAAAAAGAGTCCATTTTTATAATAAAAATGTAATATATATCCAGCTGTAATACTTCATACTCATATTTATACATCTGTAATCCATATATACATCAGTATTAACATACTGTCTTCAGGTAAATGGGACTGAAGCTATTTGGGGTGATTTTAATTTTTTGGTAGTAAACTGGCTTTTAAGATTCCTTAACCTTTATAATTACGTAATCTGGTATGTTAACACATTATCACGTAAGTAAGAATTTATTGAATAAATATAAAGATATTTTTGGAATTAAGTAAAATTCAGTTCACATTTCCCCCTCTCCTTTTTCTTGAGTTTTAATCATTTTAGGGGGAAAAAATTCACTGAAATACAGGATAGCAAATATGCTTTGGACAAAGTCTTTTAAAAAAAAGTTTTGTTGTTTTTTTTTAAACTGATCCTTAATATAACCACTCAATTTTATCAGCATCAGTCAATTATTCTAGACTCCTGGGAGCCCTTATTATGCAGGAGGATAATGGTTCAGGACATGACTATATAGCTTTGATGTTGGCCTTAATTGTTCTTGTGTAAAAAATTTCAAAGTGGTAACAAGCTATGCACACTGTATTACAACGGTGCTCAAACAGGGAGAATTTTCACAGGGGACACTTGGCAATGTGTAGAGACATTTTTGATTGTCAAGGCTGGGGGTTGGGGGTGTTAATGGCATTTATTGGAAGAGGGATGTTGCTAAACACTACAATGCATAGGACAGTTCCTCACAGTGAAGAATTACCCTTGGATTGAGAAACTGCTCTAATGGGCCAGTAATCTCACACACTTCTCCATTACTTGGAATTTCCAGTCTAAATGAAATTTAAGTTTCTTCTCAATAATTATAAACAACTAAGGAAAGTCTTTCATTCCAAAATGTCTAAATTTCACCAATAATAGCTTCATAGTACAGTAATTCTCTCTGAAAACTAGCAAAAAAACCCCCATAAATCACCTTCAAACTTTATGCCTAGTATAGCAACTGGTAGGAAATTTTAAGTCAGTATTTTATTCATGTTACATTTCATGAATCTAGTAATATATAACAATATTTACATATCCTCCCCATTTTTTTTTTTTGGATACTGTATTTTATTTCATGTCCTTACTTACTTCTCCTTAACCTTTTCCCCCAAATTATTTATTTATAGGCCCAATAACAAATCAGTCTCTTCTACCTATTACTATTTCAGTGCTACTCCAGCAACTAGAAGCTTTCTTTTAGGCAGTTCCTGAAGTAAGAATTATAATACAACAGTTCTATATGAGTAGCAGTTATAAAGGTTGTTTTTTTTGTATAGTAATTTATTTTTAGTGAAAGGGGTAGGGAGGGAGAAAGGGAGAAACATCGATGAGGGGGGAGGGGGGGGGAGAGAGAGAGAGAGAGAGAGAGAGAAACCGATTGGTTGCCTGTTATACATGCCCTAACCAGAGACTGAACCCACTACCTAGGATTGTGCTCTGACCTGTGACCCTGAAATTTTTGGAATGACACCCAACCAACTGAGCCACACCAGTTAGGGAATAAAGGTTAATTACTTAACTCCTAACTTAAATGAAAACTCAGAAAAATAATCAAAATTAAGTTTCTATGAACTTTTTTAGAAAAATAATCAAGCAAAATCAAGTTTATATGGACTTTCTTCATTTTATTAATAAAGATATACATAACTTCTTAAAACTTTTATAGAAAAGTGAAAAATACCACCCCCGCCAAACCTTTCTTCTCCCAGGCGGTATAAAATCCATACCCAGTGGTTAGAAACACTGTGACACATTAACAGTGTTCCATTTTTATTATAATTCACATTTTACTTTCTTTTATGTACTGTCTAGATTCCTATAAAGTGCACTTTTTGAAGCTCTTATTAGTCTTTATCACTGTAATTCTGAATTGCTTCAACAATTTCTCTAGTTTAAACTACAAATGAATACCCCCTTGTATATTAGACAACTTAGATTACAATCTTTCTCATCTTGCTATTTTTGTTCTCAGTTACCACTTTTTCCCAAGTGTCAGGTTACTACTTTACTAAGCAATTTAGTACACACTGAAGTGATGAAGGGGGTGGTGCTCAGTTAGTGTAGGCAACTGTTTTGTTTCCTCTCAGAACACAGAATTATAGGCCGTGGGCCTAGTAGCTCAGTTGATTAGAATGTCAACCCAATGCACCAAGGTTGTGGGTTCTATCCCCAGTCAGTGCACATACAAAAATTGAATGACAAATTGGATGTTTCTCTCTCTCTCCTCTCCTTTCCTCTCTTTAAAAATCAAGAAATTAAACACAGAATTACAGCAAGTCTCACACACATTTTATAAATGGACTAGTAAATCAAGCATTTATAATCATATATAAGATCAAAATAATTTCTAGTCATTTGCTGTCCTCTGAAAGTGTTAATTTCTGCTAACTAGAGCTGTTATGCCAGTATTTTAGATCCAATTCAAGAAACCTATAACTAAGTGGTAATTCATTGGTCTGCAAAATCAGGCATTCTTATTACTAGCATCAGTAAGTTTAAAAAGTAAATCTTCACTAATTTATATTCTCATGATTAAGAAAAAAACATTAAAAAAAACTAACTTTATATTATTTATAGAATTCAGTATGAACCAGGTGTCTGGTTCTAAATGCTAGATATAAGTGACCATCATTACTTTATGCTGATACATAAAGTAAAAAGTTCAAAATTTTCACAAGTTTTAAGTTGATGGATAGAAAAATTAAAAATTCTCTTAAAAGCCTGAAAATTTCTCAAATTTAGCTTTCAGTTTTAGTAATTATTTTATATTCAAGAGATCTAAATATGACTTCCACATGTTACTCTAATTCCTATTTACAACCACACTTGGATGAAACAAAATATTTCTTTAAAGACAAATCAACAAAATTAAACTCCATTATTCTGAATTAACAGAGCTTTTCCTATAGCTATGTAAATAGACCACATGGTTTGAAAGTAGCTGAGGTTACCCTTTTATTAAAATTCAGGTTCATTTAACTTTTAGATTCACTAAAAATACTCACTAATACAAAAGACCCTTTTTCAAATATATTGAAGCTCAACAATAACAATTTTACAATTTCTTTCCATAAGACTAAACTATGGAGGAAAAAAAAGTTTTCCAATGACTAAAATCTCTTGGGCTGTGGTATAATGCAGCGATTTTTAACCTTTTTCACCTCATGGACACACAAACACATAAATTAATCATAAAAATTCCACAGCACACCAAAATATGCATTGTATTTTGTTTGCCAATATGACCACAAAACAAAACAAAACAAAACAAAACACCACATACAATTCTGATTCAGTCACAGGGGATGGCTACTGTTTCTTGTTCTGGCTGCTGTCATTTTTTTTTATTTGACAATCTAAGGTAAAAGAAGTCAATGCCCCTTACTAAATAGTTAGGTACTGCATGATTAAAAAATTCTTGTGGCACACCAACTGAAAATCACTGATACAGCCTTAGCCGGGTAACTCAGTTGGTAAGAGCGCTGTCCCAATATGCCATGGTTTTGTGTTCAATCCCAGTAAGGGCACATAGAAGAAACAACCAATGATGCACAAGTAAGTACGTGGAACAATAAATCAATGTCAATGTTTCTCTCTCTCTCAAAATGGATTTTGAGAAAATCTCCAGTATAATGTAATGTACTATCAGGCTTTGTACTCTAGAGTAGAACTGCCCAACAGAAATATAATGTGAGCCATGTATGTAATTTTAGGTTTTCTAGTAATGATATTAAAAGCATGAAATTTTCATAATTTACAACCCAACATCAAAAGTATCATTACTCCCACATATAATCAATATTTGTTTATATATAATTAGTAAAATTAATGACATATTTTCTAATTTTCCCATACTAGGCTTCCAAAATCTGGTTCGTCTTCCACACTTACATCACATCTCAGTACACTTCGGTACTCAACAGTCCCATAAGGCTAGTGGCTTCTGAACGGGACTACGCAACTCTATAGATTCTGGAGCAGAACAGAGCACTCTTCACTAAAATGCAACATTAGAATCTTCTCCACCCCTAATCACAAATTTTCAGGTACATGCTCACATGTTAAGATCTGGCTAATATAAAGCATATCACAGCAGATGTTAAAATCTTTATGACCCAATGGAACAACTAGAAGAGTTCATAGTACCTTTGCAAACTTGAAGAATGGTCTTGGATCTTTTCTGAAATATTCAATATCAAACATTGCTTGAGGATCTGGAAGATCTGGGAAGTCTACTGCAAGGCGAGCATAAATACCATCTCTTGACCTGAAGTCAGGTATTCCACAAGAAACAGAAACCTGCAATATGTATGGCACAATTTGTATAATTAATTCTTCTACCTCTACCTTTACAACTGCTCTTTTATACAATTAGGGAGGGCTTGAGAAATATTTTAGCTTTAAACTTCTTTTGGGGAACAGAAATACCACTCTATTCCAATTTAAAATAGAAATAACACACTCCCAAAACAAGTATTACTAAATTCATCACAGTCCATTCACAATGGGGTACAGAATTTTAAGTCAGGCAAATTTCAAACCTTTTAAGCACTTAACCAACAAATTAAAGCAATAGCAATTTGAGAAAGGAGTATATAATTTCAAATTATTTTAACTAGAAAGCAGGCAAGAATTTCTATTACAGTCAAGTATTTCTCAAGAACCTCTCATCTGGTCAGGGACCTACTACTTCAAAAATACTAAATTTCTGTATTCTTTTTAAAATACTATGTTGTACAACATTTCAATTCTTAATGTTTAAGAATAGGTTCAGACACTATGCTTTTTCTACAAATAAACCCTGACATTTTGAAAAGGAATTTCAGTGCTACCTTTTTGTCTCACAATTTTAAGAGAGTCAACTCCACTTTGACCTCAGAGTAAATCAAACTTGTCTAAATCATGTTTGGGAGCAAAGCATTACCATTCTCGATGATCATTTAAGACTAAATGACACCCTCCCTTAACTCAAAAGGGCAGGAATCAAGACTGAATTTTATTCCAGCATTGCTCTGGTCACTAACAAACATTCTGTATTCACCCCTGTGCCCCTAACCCTACAGGGGGGACAAATAATGTCAAGCTACCACAATCATACCACCTTAATTTAAATGGAGGAAAGTTAGGAATCTGTTACCTTCCTAATATTAAATTCTTTACTTGTGAACACCAATTAGGTTCCTGGTTCCCCCAAGACGATGGAACAAATACCCAATTTCTCCATCATACCCTGACACACTTTAATGGAAGCAGAATTCTCTGAATCTCGTTTAGGGCCTGTGGTATAATGTAGGTAAAAATCTTGCCTTAATTCCACTTACCTGCTCTACTAATAAACAGAAGCAAATTATTTTTAAGGTTGTTGGAGAGGTTTCAAAAAACTGAACCCTTTTAGCAACTGCTACTGCACTCCCTTTTTGGCCATTTCCAAACAAAAATGCTCATTATCAAGTAAGGATAAATTCTTCTACACCAGAAAAATATTTAACTGGAAAAGGCATAAGAGAAAACATTTACCACCTCCTCATTTTTACTAGTGTTTTATACATGTTACATACCCCAGCTCCAGTTAGAACTATTATTTTTTTGCATTCCTGCAGTAATTTCACAGCATCTTCAATTGTATTAATATCTTTTCTTTTTTTCCTTTTTGGTGGTTCTGAAAGGATATTAATAACAATCTGCCACAGTGTCATATCATCCAATTCAGGTGGAGGAATTGTTTCCGGTAGTAAATCTTTAAGAATTGTTCGAGGATCTGTGCCAATCATGAGATGTTGCTGAACAAAAGCATATGGACCTATATCAAGAGGGGAAAGAATTAGATCAAATCCACATCCAAGTAATTCAAAATCTCATTTATTTTTCTAAAGTAGTGAATTAGCAATCTTTAACATTTTTTAATCAAGTAATAAAATGCATTTTATAAAGGAATTTCTTTCTCACAACATCCTCAGAGCTAATGCTACATATCCCTGTGAAATTAGATCACATCAAGAGCTGGGCCTGCCCCTTGAACTATAAAATACAAAGTATGTATTTTAAGAGTCAAATTACCCAAATTAAAATTTGATGGTTAGAATCCAGAAATATATACCACAATTCGTAACAGGAAAATGTACAAAAGCGTTCTACAGATCAATATAGGAAGAGCCTATCATCGCCAAACCCCACACTATTGTTCATTAAATACATAGGGAAAAGCAAATCTATGTATCCGAGAAAATTTATACATAACTACCAAAATGATACATACAATGTGGATGTTTTAAGCATTAATATTTTTTTACATTTCTTAGATCAGTTTTCTAGCTTAAGAAAACAAAAAATACAGTAATGTCATAGACACTAAAGAGGAACTAATCATCACTATATTTTAGTAAAGAATAAAAGCACATTAAGAAAAGATCGTTTTTGAGATGGTCATGTTTTAACTTTGGTAAAAATACCTGTGAATGTTCTCTACTGCTAAAATAGATTTACTTTTGTGAGCACACTAAACACATATTTTATTCTTGTTATTATTATTATTGTATTTATTTGTATTATAACTCTAAACCTACTTTTGCCCACCCTTGTACTTTCCCATTTCATCCACATAGTTAATAAAGATTTATTGAGCACAAATTACATGCCAGGCACTTTTCTAGGAACTGACAAAAGAGCATACAGATCATTAAAAATCCATCTCCAGTGGGGCTTATATTCTAGTATAGGAAATACAACAATAAAAATGTTAAGATACAGAGCTTGTTAATAAGTGGTGAGTGTTTAAAGAAAATGAAGAACAGACGTGAGAAAGCAAGATACTCTAACTGGAGGAAGAGCATTCCACAAGAAGGAAACAAATGAAAAAGACCCAAGGGCCTAAGGTATGAGAAGGACCTGGTTGAGAAATACAAGAGGCAGCTTCCATGGGCCTGAGCTATTTAAAAACAAAAACAGAAGCACTAGACTTTCCCTAGAAACATAAACTGACATTAAACCTTAGCAAGCACCTAAGGAACCTCACCACCAGGTTCTAAGGATGTAGAAAATTTATTTTTAGTTGGCCTAACATGAAAAGACAAAGACAAAGACAACATTTACTCTCTAAAGCTGTGAAACCATACCTATCCGTGGCCTTGGAGTCCAGTCACTAGAGCTTGCATGTGAGGCTCTATCATCCTCATCACTTTCACATGAATGAAAACCATTGGTGATTATTTCATCACGAAACAGGTTATCTGCAAAAGAAATGAAACATAATTCTAGGCTGTTGAAAAAAATCTGCCATCTAAAATGCATGAAGCTCTGTAATGTTTATCATGTACTGATCTTCCCTGATTTAAACACTTAACACTCATACAAGCCTGTGTAAAGAATGTGTACTGCGTCAGCTTACAGGTTCATGGAACAGTAGTACATCCTCATCTTTGGGGATTCTAACCACAATCTACGTTTCAGTTCATTAAACATCTAAATATAAATTAAGTCTACTACATCCAAACACAAAAAGCAGTAATCTAGTTAGACTGGATTTATCAATTACAAATAACGAAGCTTATAAGACTTGTAAAATAAAAATTTACCCCAAAAAAAGTTATTGAAATGAACCTATGGCAATTTGCACTTCTCTAAACATATAAAGATAGCTTTGCCTTATTCATTTCCCCTATTAAACTTTTTCTTGCAGAGATTTTCTGACTAATACAGTTGGTCCCTAATGTACATGTTTCTATACATACGGTTCAACACCCCACTGATTATAGATTTACTGATGCAAATACTGATGGAGATGTGCATCTATCCAGCAGAGACTCCTCAGATCAAAAATAAAAAGCCCTCAAGGATGACATGACATATACGATTAACACATCTGATTTACTATACCAGAAAAAGGTCAATTCGTGTTTCAGGGATACATACACACGATAAAGAGTTAATTCTAATCTTAAAACTATTAGATCATTAGTGGAAAAATACTATTCATGTAAAGTAATCTGAAAGTACTATTACTCTCCCATGCCCACCACTAATTGCACCACAGAACGGATTTTAGAAACAGCAGTGCTCATGAAAATTTGTAGGCTATAACCTGAGAAGCTGCTTTGCTCTTTAAAATTTAAGACAAGTGCAAAAATTAGATCCAAAGGAGTCGTCACAAATTGCACAGGTGTCGATTTGCAAAAGGTCGGTGCAGACAGGAAAAGTTGCAGATTTAAGCGTGCTGTGGTGGGAATGACGTTAAACAAAAGCGAAATACCAAAAGGGTACGAGGAGGAGAAAAACTTACTCTAAAATCAACTGCGAGAGCTTCGAGGCCCCGCAGCTGCGCAAAGCGCCAGGCCGCCCAGGCGGGCCGCGGACGAGAGGAAGGCGGGGCCGCGGGTGGGAGGGAGAAAGCCTGGGGGCCGCTCCCACAGCCGGGCCAGCAGCCCCAGAGGCGCGCAGCTGAGGGTGGCGATAGGGAAAGGGACGTAGCAGAGCCAGCCCTGAGCCCCCAGCCGACACTCCCCAGAATCCCCCAGCCCCACCCTAAACCTCTCCCGGGAAAGGGGCCCCGGGAGAGGGAGGAGAGAGAGAGGAGAGGGGAGGGGATGCGCAGTCCCTGCCGCCCGCGTCCTGCGTACCTCGGTACCCAATCTCCGCCGCCGTCTCTTCCTCCTCCTCTCCCTCTTCGTCGTCGTCGTCGCCGTCGTCGTCGAAGTCGTCGGCCGGCGGCGGGTCCCGGGATAGGCCCCGTAGGCCCGGCCCATTGTCTCCTACTCCGCCTGCCGTCGCCTGGGCCTCCCGCTCCCCGCCCGCCGCCGCCGCCGCCGCCGCCGCCGCCGGGCCGTCCTCGGCTACCACCAGCACCTCGCGCTCAGGGGTTGCCCCATCGGGCTCGCCTGGGCTCCACCCGAGGCCGGGGACATCTCTCCGCGGCCTCTTACTGAGAGGCTCCCCGGTGGGCGGCGACGCGGCCTCCCATTCGGCCGCCACCGCCGAAGGGGAGCCGACGGGCTGAAGGGCGAGCGCCGCCTCGTCCGCCATCTTCAAACTGCCTCTCTGGCCCTCCTCCCTTGCCTCCTCTGCTCCCGCTCGCACTCGCGGCACTGGCGCCCCCGTGCCTCCGGCTACGGGAGATTTAAACTCAGTCACGTGACCCGCCTCCTGTCGCCCCCGCCTTCTCTGGGTCTCCCGCCACCCCTGCGGGCGCTACCACAACACGGCAGGTCACGTGGCGGGTGGAGGCTGAAGCGAGGGCAGGGCGGGGAATCTTGGCTGCTGTAGCCCCACCAATTGGCGATGGCCGAGTAGTGCAGTCAAACTCGCCCCGTTTTCAACTTTTTTTTTCCAACGGTCCTGAAATCACTGCCGCTGCGTTGACTCAAATTTTGGTTCACGTGGCGTGGTTCTACTTATGTCTGAAGGGTACACCTTGCTCTAGATTTAAGGTAAGAGTTAAAACGTAGTCAGTGAGAGGCGATAAGGAATGAAACTGGCCAAGGTTACGCTGGATACTCAGTCTTGTTAACCCGTTGAGTAGAGGCAGAAAGACACTCCTCACCCTCCTCACACCATTCTGACAGCTCCTCTTTGGCTCCTTCCCCTTGTTTCTCAGCTGATTTTCTCCCCACTCTCTATCACTGATAGATAGCAGTAGATTTACAACCGATGTGCTGCAAGAGTTTAAAACATGCTATACTTATTTTGTCAGGGGCACTGACCTCTTTTCCCTTAGATTATCAAATTAAAAAATGGCAACAGCCAACCTAACAGTAGCCATCCCATGTCAATGAATCAAAGTTACACCTATTTTTTTGTCACATTGACAAAAATATTTTTTATTGTGTTGCAGAATTTTAATGATTAGCGTTTTGTGTGCCATGAGATGAAAAAGGTTGAAAATCGTTGAGTTATAGGGCAGTGTACATTGTCAAATCTGTAAAGTCATGTTCCCTCCTTCCTCTGAAGACCTTCGACCAGGGGGGATGGGAATCAGCCAATCTGCTTTCTGGCCCCAATTTGGCTCCAAATATTGTGAATGCTCTTATGAGTGGACTTCTGTGAAACGGGTGCAAGGAGAACACGGAATGAGAAGGATGTGGCCCTTATATACATTAGGGTTTGAATTCCAATTTGAGAGCTTTCCTTTCTAGCTCGAGCAATTTATTTAGCCTTTCTAAACCCATTGGTAACAACAGGGAAACTCAAAAGTTAAAAGATTTTAGACTTAGTGGATAGGCTTAATGCAAGTGATTAATTCATGTAGGAAGTTGTAATCCCAGGACCTGGAGTGTATGACCTGTGTGACTGTAGGAGGTGGACAAGCAATTCGACCTTCCTGTCCCAGGGGGTCTGCAGGCAATGCAGATGGTATCTGAGTTTTGATCAACAGATAAAAAGGTATGAGGAAAATTGCCCAGGACTGTTACTCTTACCTGTTTAACCTTTTTCTAAACCCCTCATCTACCCTTTCTTCTCCTCATGAAAGGGTCGGCTTGAGATGAGATGTTAAGACCGTTTTTGAAAGTATGTAACCTGCCATCTTCTCAGATTCCTGGCATCTGAATAAGTGCCCCTAAATATTCAATCCTTGTCTCTATTTATTGGTTCTGGTAGTGACAGCACGAATGCTGACCTTTCCAGTTTCAGTAATACTGTACCTATTTTGTAGGGTTTGTAGTAAGAATTAAACAAGGTAGCCAGCCGTAAAGTGAGTGGTACATAGCAGCTCAAAAATATTAGTTTCTTCCTTACATGAAGCCTCTCTAATTTCTACTTTCCCTGAAATTCCAGGATTCTGTCATTCAATGTCTAGCTTTAACTAAGGACCTGTTTAATACTTGGCAGATCTAGAGCCTATGCTTGGCAGGGCATCTGTCTCTGGAGCATGGCAGTTCTATCCTCTTAAAGTACATCTCCCAGCTTATGATACACTGTCCCTTAAGCTTAACATGCGCGAATTTTAAAAAAATTACAATGTTGGAAATGTATCTCTAAGGTCCCATCTAAGACTTTAAGCCCAAATTAAACTGAAAATCTCCCCTTAAAACTGGTCGATTTTCATTTTTGAAAGTGATGATCTCTATTTTCCTGGAATCATCTTTGAAGTGTTCCTTCAGACTGATGCTCTCTATCCAATCAGTAACCAAATCCTGTTCTTCCCTCACTCCCACTCTCTCTCCGATTCCTAACTACACAGGCACTTACTTCACCCTTCCTGGCTGGCATATTTGGTCATGTTCTCTTCCCACTTTATCTTATTTTACTAAATATTTTTTAAGGTTTTTAAAGTTTATTTTTAGAGAGAGGGGAAGGGAGGGAGAAAGAGAGGGAGAGGAACATCAATTGGTTGCCTCTCACAGACCCCAAACTGGGTACCTGGCCTGAAATCCAGGTATGTACCCCAACTGGGAATGGAACTGGTGACCTTTTAGTTCCTGGGACAGTGCCCAACCCACTGAGACATATCAGTCAGGACCCTACAAAATATTTTATAAATTGATTCTAAACAACATTAGTGGGATATAATATATGAAATATTGAGAGTCAGTATCCCATCAAGATAGAAATGAAATTCCCATCTTTTTTTGAAAAAGATGTTAGTAAGCTTACAGGCATCCTCTCCCTTTCTTTCTTTCTTTGCTTATGGGCATCCTCTTCCTTCCTTTCCTTCTTTTCTTTTCTTTCCTTCCCTTTTCCCTCCCTCCCTCCCTTCTTCATTCCTTCATTTATATTTCATTCACTCTTCATTCATTTATTCATTAACCCTCCTGGGTAGATTTGATAATGTGGAGATACTTTTGGTTGTCACAACTCAGGAGAGACTGTACTACCGGCATTCAGCAGATGGAGGTATACTGCTAAATGCTCTAAAATGCAGAGGACAGCCACCCACAACAAAGAACTACCCAGCCAAAATGTCAAAAGTGTCAGAGTTGAGAAACCCTGGCTTAGAGTTTCAACCACACAGGGCAAGTGGTACTGGTTGGGACTTTGTCAAAGATTTCCTAAGGGGTGAGGGGACAGGCTTTTATTAGTAAGACCAGGTTGCAAAGTAGCATAGGCAGTGATTTTCAAACTTTGGTTTTTAGCAACAAAATCCATTTGTTGAGTGATCTCAACTCTACCATAAAATGTAGATACATTTCCTTTAATAGTTAAAGGACTTCCACCAATCAATAAGAAAAAGATTGATAATCCAGATGAAAAGAATTCAGTTCACCAAAAAGAGGATGTAAGTGGCCTTTAAACATGTGAAAGATGTAAAACTTCACTCATAGAGAAATATTTATTAACCTATAGAGATATCATTTTTCACATATCAAAGTAGTAAGGAACCAAAATTTGATCATATCTAGCATTGGCAAGGATGTGAAAAACCAGACCCACTTATATCATGATGGTAGAAGTGGAAATTGGTACCATATGGAATGCAAATTTGGTGCTATCAAAATGTAAAATGGATATGCCATATAAAATTACATACATACAACCATAATCATTGTGCCATGGTTTATACTAGCAAAAGATGGGAAATACACTATTAATGAGGAACTGGTTAAACATATCATCAGTACATATGTTTATATGTGCATAGGTTATCACTTAAACTCAGGAAATGGTTGACAGAAGTGCTCCTCGGGAGGGCAAATTGGAGACTGTATGACAAAGGTGTAAAGATTTACTTTTTGTTTAAAGCCTTTTATAACTTTTGAAATCCTCACCGTATGCATCATTATATATCATACATGCACGCATTCATGCATGATACATTACATGTATAGTCATCCCTCGATGTCCTTGGGGGTTTTGTTCCAGGGCCTTCCACCCTACCCCACTGTGGATACAAAAATTCTCTGACAATCCAGTCCCTTATATAAAATGGCATAGAACAATGCATATAGTTGCTCCTTCTGTGGATCTGAAACCTGTGGATATGGACAGCTGAAAGCAGGGCTGTTCTGGTTGAAGTAGACTTTCTGAGTTTCTACCACGGCATCCCCCAAGACATCACTGAAGTGATTTAGGGTTGCAAAAAAACATAGTAAAAGCCACTGTCATAGTTGTGTTAGGGTAGGCTAACTGCTGTAGTAAATAATCCAAAAATGTCAATGGCTAAGTGTAACGAAAGTTTCTCATTCACACAACTTCAAGTTGTTCCCACTCAAACAACTCTTTGGGTCAACTTCCCTTTAAAAAGTGACCAAGAGACCCTTGTTCCTTCTCTCTTGTAGTTCTGTCATTGGACAGGTAAAGGAAATGTAACATCTGTTGGAAGGTTTTATGGGTCAGTCTGGAAAGCGACACTCACTACTACCACTTCTCACATTCAGTTGTCTAGGAGCCAGTCATGTGGCTACACAAGAAAGCCTGGGAATTGTATCATTCAGGGAGATATAATGGAGTTGAGGGCAAACAGAAGACAGTGACCAGCACTAAAATGTAATCTAGCTGTGTGGCCAGTTTGTCAGGAGGATCCATTCATTATAACTTTATAAAATTATGAAGGATCCACCTCTTTAATGGTACCTTTTGAAGAACAGAAGTATTTCATTATAATGTAGGCTAATTTATCAATCTTGTCTTTTATATTGGGTTGTTTTCTTTTTTATTGAAATATAATTAAAATATAAATTGTATTAGTTTTAGATGTACAACATAATGATTTGACATATGTATACATAGTGATGATTACCAGAATAAGGTAACATTAATCACTACAGTTACCAATTTGTGTGTGTGTGATGAGAACTTTTTAGATATACTCTTTCAACTTTCAAATATACAATACTACATTGTTAGCTATAGTCACCATGCTGTACACTACATCCCCAGGATTTATTTGTGACTTTTGACCACCATTACCCATTTTGCCTATCTTCTCACCTCCAACCAAGCCTGCCTCTGATGACCATCCAACCATCACTGTTGGTCTCTGTTTCTTTCCTTCGGTCCACATGTAAATGAGATCATACGGTATTTACCTCTCTCTGATTTATTTCACTTGGCATAATATCTTCAAGTTCCATCCACAAATGGCAGGGTTCCCTTCTTTTTTTTTTTCCTTAAGGATTTTACTTATTTATTTATTTTTAAAGAAAGGGGAGGGGACAGAGAGAGAGAGAAAAAAAAAACATCAATTGGTTGCCTCTCATACATACTACAGACAAGGACTGGGCCGCCACCCAGGCACGTGCCCTGACTGGGAATTGAACTGGTGACCTTTCACTTTGCGTGAAGACATCCAACCAAGCCACACCGGTCAGGGCAGAATTTCCTTCTTTTTTTATGGATGAATAATATTTCATTATTTCTTTATCCATTCATCGGCTGATGGACACTTAGGTTGTTTCCATGCCTTGATTATTTTTAATTTTTAATTTTTGAAGAACTTCAACAGTGGCTGCCACATTCCCAATAGTATACAGGAGTACAAGGGTTTCCTTTTCTCCACATCTTTGCTAACATTTTTTATCTCTTTTCTTTTTGATGATAGCCATTCTAACAAGTGTGAAGTCATATCTCATTGTGATTTTGATTTGCATTTCTCTGATGGTTAGTGATGTTGAGTACCTCTCAGCCACCTGTATGTCTTCTTTGGAAAACTGTGTATTCAGGTCCTCTGCCCATTTTTTAATCAGATTGTTTGTTCTATTTCTTATTGAGTTATAGAAATTTTTATATAAATATTCTGGATATTACCCCCTTATCAGATTGGCAAATATTTTCTTTCATTCCATAGCTTGCCTTTTCATTTTGTTGATGATTTTCTTTGCTGCACAGAATCTTTATTAGTTTAATGCAGTCCCATTTGTTTATCATTCTTTGGCATGTGACTGTCCAGTTTTTTCAACACCATTTATTCCCCATTGTATATTCTTGGCTTCTTTGTCACAGGGTTTGTTGCATTTTATAAGTTATATTCTGGATTAAAGTCCTTGTTAGATATGTAATTTGTAAATATTTCTCCCAATTTACAGCTTGTTTTTCATTCTCTTAACCAGGCAGGTCCTTTGCAGGGCAGAGATTTTTAAATATTGATGAAAATCAATTTATCATTTTTTCTTTTATGAGTTTTGCTGTTGGTATCATAGGTATGAACTCTTTGCTTAACCCAAGGTCACAAATATTTTCTTTCATTTTTCTTCTGGAAATTTTATAGCCATACACTTAAGTCTGTTCTTCATTTCAGGTTAGTTTTTGTATAAAGTATATGAAGTATGAGTCAGGTGCTTTTTGTTTTGTTTTGTTGTTTTTTGCCCATGGATATTGTTGGGGACCAGAGCAGGTCGCCCTCAATATTGATTATTAAATTATCAAATTAAAATCCCTTGAGCAGTAGCAGGAGTGGGAGAAACTGTTGACTGTCCTCAGTCTCTCTAAATGCAGGAAATAAATCTCCTCTGTGAAAGGTGTCCTCCCCTTACCTGAAAAACAGGCCTTATTGCTTGAATTAAACAACTCACAACCATAAACAAATTTTATATCTTTTCTAATTTACTACTTTGTGTAAATTCTTCATTAAGGAATACCCAAACCTTGCTTAAATTTGTTTCTAATAAACACTAACTTGTTTTTGTCTTGTCAATTTTTCACAAATTTATTGTTTCATAGTCTAAAAAGTATTAAAAGATGCCTGGCTTAGTCATTTCTTGGATCTTTATTTTCTGATCAGAGCGTTATGTTAAGACCTTCCCTGTGCACATATTAAATTGGTTTTTCTCCTATTAATCTACTCTTGTGTCAGTTTTACTCCTTTGTTAGTAGTCCAGCCGTAAGAACTAAAGAGGTATGGGGGGGGATTCTCCCCCTCCAAGACAATATTTTCTTGTTCCATTACCATTTCTTTTTTTTAAAATTGATTTTAGAGAGAAAAGAATGGGGTAGGGGAACATCGATTTGTTGTTCCACATATTTATGCATTCATTGGTTGATTCCTGTATGTGCCTTGACCAGGGATCAGACTTGCAATCTTGGCATATCAGGATGATGCTCAGAACCATAAGTTTTGAGAAGTCTTTTATTTACCACATATCTTACATCTGTTCTGTAAATATATATATATATGTTCAAATAGATATTTTAAAAACTTATGACTGTTAAAAATATTTCTTCTGGATTGACTTATTGTGACCATTACTACTATTACACAACCTATCAAAGTGACATTAATAATATAATTCTGACAAATAATTATTAAGAAAAAATGTAGTGGAAGTGCATACCTTAATGAATAAATGGGGGTTAAAAATTTTCAATTGGTTTACATATCTGTGAATAAATATTAGTTATTACTAGAATGAGACAGCTTCAGCATCAATCAACTCTGAATAACCTTGTCCAAATAGATATGTAAACGGAAGGAATTTTGTTATTGCCGTGTTACTCAATTCTTTGAACTTCTTCATAGTTATTAATGCTAAAAATCACATAATTTCTCTATTTTCAAATAGTATTTTATTAATCTAATAGCTAAAAATTTGATTAGTTTCCTCTCTGGTTTTTGGACAAAAAGAAATGGAAACTACCTGACTTTCAAAAGGACTTGGTGCTCAGTCAATAGAGTCATCCATGTTTTCATTTTGTGAGGTTAGCAAGACTTAACAACTAACTATTAATTGTACTCAATTTTCTTCTATTAGAGACACCTTGTTTAATCTAATGAAGAAAGGTTAGAATATTAAATATTGTTAAATTCAATACAACAAAACATTTTGATAACGTTCTTTCATCTTTTCAAGTAGCTTGAATATGTATTTGTTAAAACCTTGAAGTTTCACCCCTGACCAGTATGTCTCAGTTGGCTGGTCATCATTCCACAAAGTTAAAGGTCATCAGTTTGATTCCGGGTCAGGGCACATGCTTAGGTTGCAGGTTTCATCCACGGCCCGGGCTCTAATCAACTGTTTCTCTCTCACATCGATGTTTCTCTCCTTTTTCTCCCTCCCTTCCCCTCTCTCTAAAAATAAATAAATGAATCTTAAAAAGAAAACTTGAAGTTTTAGATTTAGCTCTGTCAATGCATAGAACAATGATGTCCAATAGGAACAGAATGTGAAAGGCACATGTAATTCTAATTTTTCTAGTAACCACACTAAAGTTCAAAGAAACAGGTAAAATTAATTTAATAATATATTTAATTTATCTCAATATATAGCTCTGACCAGTGTGGCTCAGTTGGATAGGTGTCATCCCATGAAGTGTAGAGGTCACAGGTCGAATCCCCAGTCAGGGCACATGCCTAGGTTGTGAGTTCCATCCCCCCTAGTTGGGACATGTACAAAAGGCAACTGATCAATGTTGCCTCCCTCTCTTTCTTCCTTCCTTCCCCCTCTATAAAAAAAATAAATAAATAGATCAATAAATAAAATATCATGTTAAAATATAATCAATACAGTAAAATCTCCACTGTTTTGGATTTTAAATTTAACAAAAATTTGGGGCCTCCTGTCAAGATGGTGGTGTAAGGAGACTCGCCTCTTTGCACAACTACATCAAAATTACAACTAAAATATAGAACAACCATCACTAAGAACTATCAGAAATAGAGTTGAATGGAAGCCTGACAAGTAGGGAATGAAAGAAACCACATCCATCCAGGCTGGTAGCAGAGGTGGAATGGGCTGGTCCCACACCCACACGTGGTAGATAAAAATTTGGGAGGGGTATCTTGGGAGTGAGGAGTCCCAGGCCCATACCAGGGTCCCCAGCCCAGGGTTCCAGTGCCAGGAAGATAAGTCCCCACAACTTCTGGCTGCAAAAATCAGTGGGGATTGAGTCGGTGGAAGGAACTGCTGAGGCCCCAAGCAGCTCTTCTTAAAGAACCCACACAGAATCACTTACACAGACTCACTACCTCTGAGCTCCAGCACCAGGGGAGAGGCTTGAAGGTACCAGTGGTATACTAGGAGAAACTGGGGTGTCTGGCATCAAGGTGAGCAGAAGCCATTGTCCCTTTGCTAAATCCTTCCCCCACTCATGGACAGGCTGGTACCATATCTGAGGCTCCATCAACCTGGTTAACACTGTTTGACCTGCCTTGGAGCTACCCCAGACTCTGCCCCACCCAAGGGAAGGGCCCACCCAAGTTGCCTTTCCATATGAATGGCTGGTCTTGGCTCTTGCTTCACAACTTCCTAAGTCCTATCAAAAAAACAACACCTGGCTTCAGTGAGCCCAAGGCCCAGCACTAGCAGCAGCCAGCCTAGATTCACACCTTGGCTTCATCTAGGAATCTCCAACCCCAGAACAAGTAGCAGCCTTCTCAGATTGCTTTTAGCTCAGGCAGAGCAGCCCCAGGCAGAGCAGCCCCAGGCAAAACACAAAACACGGGTGGGGGCTGACCTTGACCTGCACCACACAGGAAACCCCAGGGCCAGCACTCCAAGGGGGCAATTACAGACCACATTGGAGCACCATCACCCTGCCCCTATACAGCTGATCCTCCATGGAGGGTGGAGGCTGGTGGTAAGTGGTCACAGCAAATCCTTGCAGGTGACTGGCCTGGGTATATCCCTCCCATTGATCTGCCAACAACAACCAAGGCTCAACTACAAAAGGAGGGTATACTCAGCCCACACAAAAGGTGCACCTTGAATACCCTGCTTGGGTGATAGGGAAGCCTGTGCCACTGGATCCTACAGGACACCTACTACATTAGGCCACACTGCCAATACACAGAGTCAAAGCAGCTCTACCTAATACATAGAAAGAAACACAGGGAACCTGCCAAAACAAAGAGACAAAGAAACGTGGCTCAAATGAAAGAGCAGACCAAAACTCCAGAAAGAGAGCTAAATGAAATGGAGATAGCAATCTATCACATGCAGAGTTCAAAACAATATTTATAAGGATGCTCGAAGAACGTAGTGAGGACCTCAGCAGCATAACAAAGATCCAGTCAGAAACGAAGGATACACTAATTGAAATAAAGAACATTTTACATGGAAACAACAGTAGAGTGGATGAAGCTGTGAATCAAATCAATAATTTGGAACATAAAGAAGCAAAAAACAACAACAACCCAAAAAAACCAAAAAACAACCAATTGGAACAAGAAGAAGAAAAAGAAATAAAAAAAAATGAGGTTAGTGTAAGTAGCCTATGGGACAACTTCAAGCATTCCAGCATTCATTCACATCATAGGGGTGCCAGAAAGATAAGAGAAAGACCGAGAAATTCAAAATCTATTTAAAAAATAGTGAAAGAAAATCTCCCTAATTTGGTGAAGGAAATAGACAAGCAAGTCCAGGAAGCACAGAGAGTCCTAAACAAGATGGCTGCAGAGAGGCCCAATCCAAGATGTATCATTATTAAAATGCCAAAGCTTAAAAATAAAGAGAGAACCTTAAAAGCAGCAAGGGAAAAGGAGTTAGTTACCTACAGGAGAATTCCCATAAGACTGTCAGCTGATTTCTCAAAAGAAGCTTTGCAGGCTAGAAGGGACTGGCAAGAAATATTCAAAGTCATGAAAAGCAAGGACCTACAGCCAAAAACGCTCTGCTCAGCAAAACTATCACTTAGAATGGAAGGGCAGATAAAGAGCTTCCCAGACAAGAAAAAACTAAAGGAGTTGATTCCAAACCATTATTTTATGAAATGTTAAAGGGACTTATTTAAGAAACATAAGATCAAAACTGTGAACAATAAAATGGCAAAAATACCTATCTATCAACAATTGAGTCTAAAAAACTAAGCAAACAAGAACAGAGACAGGATCATAAATACAGAGAGGGTTTTGATGGATGCCATAAGGAAGGGGGTGGAATGGGTGAGGAGGTGAGGGGATTAAGAAGTACAAATATGTAGTTACAGAATAGCCGTGGGTTTGCAGAGTACAATACAGGAAATGGAGTAGCCAAAGAACTTATATGGATGACCCATGGACATGAACAATGGTGAGGGGATTACCTGAGGGACTGGGGGTTGCTGGGTGGAGGGGAGTCAAGGGGAAAATATTGGGACAATTCTAATAGCATAATCAGTAAAATAGGGGGAAAAAAAAAGTGCTGTAGGTAGGAGCTTTATTCCTTTGGTTCTAGTCCCTCTAGTGGCGATCATGAGGTAGTGCTACTGACTGTGTCCAAGCACAAGCATCGTATGAGTGAAAATACCTTCGGTGGAACTCTGAAGCACGAAAAAGTTTTCCAACACCTCCCACCCCCGCCCCCAGAAGTTTGAATTCTTGAAATTGTGCAATCCTTGCAAAATAGTGGGTAAGGAAAACCCAAAAACGGCTACAATGGTTGTTACAGTCACATACTGCCTATCATGAAGCAGGGGCCAGCAAAATCTTTAGATGTTAAAATTAAAACCTGAGGAAAATACTCCTGTTTGGTTGTCTTTCAACTATATGACTTATATATCCAGGTCCTGGTAACTCTCCTTTCTGAGCTTTTCTCGGGTTTATACCAACCTGTTTTGTCTCCACCTGGACAAGTTATGCCTTCCTCCCCTTGGTCTCCTCACCCCTTTTACATAACTTCCCCCAACAACTCACTTTGCTGCCTCTTGAACTCATTAATGGCTGACATTTAGAGTGCTGTCACTGTGTACCAGATACCATGTTAACCCATGTCATCTTCTCAATTCTCAAATCAGCCCTGTGAGGTAGATGTTATTATCATCCTCCTTTAACAGATGGAGAAAAGCAGCCTGAGGTATAGGGCCATCAGTTAGGATCATGGCCAATAAATGGTAGGTTGGAATTGAATCCCTGTCTGACTTTTACACATAAACATTTAAGCAGTAATCCATACTTTAATATATTGCTTTTTATTTGGGTATTGATTATATATTTTAATCAGTGTAGATCATGGGTTGTAAATTCAGGTATGTATAGAGGCTAGTATATGAGTAAGAGAACTATATGTCTTTATTTTCTCAAAGAAATTATATCCTCTATTTTTATCTTGAGAGTACATTTATTAAAGCTGGGAACAGTGAAAAAAAAGGAAGGGCTTAGGGTAGAAGAAGCAACAGGAGAGCCTAGATGGTGCTCCAGAAACATCTTAGGAGAACATGAGCCAAGGCAGTATTACTGTTAGCTCACTGAAATGTCAGAGAAAAGGGGGCCTTGGAGGCAGGGTCAGGGGTAAGCCTGGGTTAGGCTGCCACTTCCTCCTGATTCCCTGTTTGCAAGTCTCATGGTGTCCCATAAAACTTAGGGAAAAAAGGTAAAGACGTATGCCTGGGAAAGAAAGACCTACGTATGCCCCAGAGAGAGCCTGGCTGCCCCCTCGTTTTTCTGGAAACATTCGGGCCTTCTTGCTTTATCTTTTGTTGTTCTATAATTGTTAAAAATAGACATCAAGAAATAGTTCACTTTCCTCTTAACTTGATCATAAAAATGTGACACGTGGCTTCAGTGTCAGAGAGCAGCAGTGCAGGACTATGACCAGCCCCACCTAAAGGGGAGATTCTCAGCTTAGCTCCACGCAAATGTCACTGGGAACCGCAAAGTAAACTCTCATTGCCACAGCTTCCATTTTTTCAAATGGTGGTAGAAGTCTGAAATTTTATGTAAAATATCCCAATTTTAAAATGTTAGCAATTAATTCACAATGTTTTAGGCACATGGTTTGGTAGGCCTAGTCTGTGGCTCACAAATTCAATCTTGTTTTTTAAAGTGCAATCCAAGTTCCTTGTAAGGAACAACTGAAGTAGACTTTTAGCTCTCTCACAGTGCTAGGCACGTATCATGTAAGCAAAGATTTTTTGCTGATCCACAAAGCTGCTCATGAGTATTATTCTATATTTAGATTTCAATCCTTTTAGCAAACATTGATTTGGCAAACTGGGCATTCGTATAATCATGTGGTATCTATGAATTTATCATTGATTCAAATGGATTCTTTTAATTTACTGAAAGGACTGGGATAGAAAAAGTATTCATTAAGTGTTTCTTGTTTTTATACCATTAATATTTCCTTGGTATCAGATTAATACCCTTGGTCAGATATATCTTGCTGTACATTAGAATCACTGGGAAAAGCTTTAAAAAATAACCATGCCCCACCCCAAGATTCCATTTTTATTGGTCTACAGGAGGCCTGGCATTTGTATATGTGTAAATAGGTATATACATATATACATGTATATGTGTGTGTATTCACCAAGTGATTGTAATATGTAGCCAACCTAGAGGATAAATGGTCTAGGTTCTAGGAATCAAGGCATAGGACCAGGGGAGCAAAGTTTTTTTTAAGTTTATTAATTTGAGGGAGAAATTGATTTGTCATTCCACTTATTTATGCATTGATTAGTTCCTTCTTGTATGTGCCCTGACCTGAGGTGAACCTGCAACCTTGGCGTCCTGGGACAACACTCTAACCAGCTGAGCTACCGGTAGGGCCAGGAGAATCACAGACCTTACACAAGTTATTTCATGATGATTTCGTCCAGTTTCATAACCTTAGGTTATTATTTTACAAAAACTACCATTGTATCTGATTTGAATACTATATTACTGTCAACCTGAAAAATTAACAGCAAAAATTATTAAAGTGGCAATTGAATTTATTTGGGACTAACAGAGGAACTGCAATTTGGGACATGCAAACTATGGTAAACCATAGCCAAGTCCAAAGACAAAAGGGAAGCCAGCTTAGTGTTCCGGGAGAAAATTGGGGAGGGTTGTCTTGAACAAGGGCTCATCAGTGGGCAATGAGAGTTTAAGGTTGTGGCACTTTCTTACTGGGAGCAAGCAATTGCTGTTGCTGAGGAAAGAAGACGGTCAGCTGATCATTACTGAGACAAACAGGGAGGGGTCTTCCTTCTTCCTTTTAATTGTATAAGCTGCTGATGCTGGTCAGGTAAGTTGCAACGAGCAATACAGCTCCCATGAGCAATACATGGGAGCTCTCCCTTCATGGCTTCCTGACTCCATTTTGAATGAGTTTCCTTTTATTTATTTTCATCTTACTAACATACTCCATTGCAATTCTTTTTTGAGAAGAGGAAAGAAAAAAAGAAAGCTGAAATGTCAGGGAGATACATAAGTGCTTGTTTTCTGAGCATAATTAAGTGACTCTTTAAGGAATTTCATTGTTTAAAACTGTCATAGTAATAAAAGACACAAAGTAGTAACTTGGCTTCTTCCTTTACTAAAAAATAGCACCTTAGCCACTCTATAATTAAAAATGAATTATTATTTTTAAAACATTTTAATTTCTTCAATTAGAGTTTACATTCAGTATTATTTTATATTAATTTCAGGTGTATAGCATAGTGGTTAGACAATCATGTACTTTACAAGGTGTCCGCCCTGATATTTCCAGTACCCATCTAGTACCATACACAGTTATTCCAGTATTATTGACTATATTCCCTATGCTGTACTTTATGTTCTCATGACTATTTTGTAACTACCAGTCTGTACTTCTCCATCTCTTCACCTTTTTCAAGCAATCCCTCAAAACCGCTCCCCTATGGCAGCCGTCTGTTCTTTGTATCTGCAAGTCTGTTTTTGTTTTGTTTGTTCATTTCTATTGTTCTTTAGCTTCCATATATAAGTAAAATCATATGGTACTTGTCTTGCACTGACTTATTTCACTTAGCATAACACCCTCTAGGTCTAGTCATGCTGTCAAAAAAATAAATTTTTTTAAAAAAATAGAAAATACACAGTAAAAACCTGGAAAGTATGAAAACAGAGTAAAGTTTCCCTCCCATTCATGTACTTGAACCTCCCTGAAGGCAACTAATTTTATGGGTTTCTTGTGTATCTTTCTAGAGACATTATTACGATAGTTTAGCCATTTTTTAATTTTTTGGCTTCAGATAGGAAACTTCAGTCATTCCATTTTAAAATTATTAAAGGAAAGATCCTTTAATATTTCCTTGAGAGTAAAGGCGCTAAGGTCAGAGGGGGAAAGAATGATCCACTGTAAAAATTAATTAGAACTTGAAAAGATCTCACAGCTCATCCCACCCTTTGCTATTCCAAGTGTGGTCCCTGAATCAACAGGGACTTCACCTGGAACTTGTCAGAAATGCAGAATCTCAGACCTCACCCAGACATCCTGAAGAAGTTGCGTCTTAACCAGATTACCAGGTGATTGGTGTGCACCTTTAATATTACTCTGGTCTGTTATTTTTCCTCACAAATCAAGGAGGTGTGGCTCACCAAGGAACCAGTGGAGGGCTGATACAGAAATCAGGTTTCCTAATGGCACTGTCAAGTGCATTTTCTAATATGCCAAACTTCTGACCAGATATTCTGATGTGTTTTTATACATTTCCTTCACTATCGGCTTTTGGAGTCACATACAGCAAAGTTCATATCCTAGCTTTACCACTGGCTCATAGCAGGAGCTCAATAATGGTAGTTATACTTCCTGTTGTTATTGTTTTTAAATTAATAAACTTTGTTTTTTATTTATTTTTATTTTTTAGGTTCACAGTAAAATTGAGCATAAAGTAGAGTTCTCCCAGCCCCCCAGAAACAACACTCTCCACTACTGATACACTAACAACGAGATTACTAGTATTTGTTATTGCACTTGATTAAAACTTCAAAGCAACGTTTCACAGCCTTTAAATAGTATTTACAAATTCTATTGTGTCTGACTTAACAGAAAGACTGTTTAAACATATCCTGTTCTCATCTCAGAATGCTGGTTTGCTCTGGCATCCAGGGATGGATTGAAACAGAAGTGACGCTAAAGTCCTGGCCAACTCCGTTTTCTTCCCCCCAGATCTGCTGCTGGAGCGAGCAGTAGATTCCGAGTGGGCTTTGAGAGTTAGTAGCTATGACTGAATCGAGCACAGTGCGCACACTAGTTTCCAGGATCGCTGTGCCGAGGCCGTGTTGTGGGCAATTAGGAGTAATGGTTGTAGGCAGTTTCTGGAACTTGGGCTTATCCTTCTTGGAAGCTCGGTTCTGCTGAACCGCAAAGGAAAGCGTGCAGATTTTGTTTTGCACGACAGAAATATGACTAGAGACTGGAAGGAAAAGCCCGGGGCAGGAGATCGGCACGCTTTGGACTTTGAGCAGAACCCACCTATGGGATGCTTGACTGCTGTCCTCGCTCAGAGAATCTGGGACTTGCAGGCTCTTACCTCCCGGCCTTTCTCCTTGTCGTTTGACCTGAGTTTTATTTGTTTCTTTCTTCCCGCTTAAAGTCTACTGAAGCATTAATGTAGCGATAATTTTCAAAAACTCCTTCCGGAAGGACGTTTCCTGGAGGCGGGAAGTAACTGGAACGTCTAGCGCTGTCTCCTTTACGCCTTTCCTGCGATGCCTCCTGGGAGTTGTAGGCCTGGGTGGACGATGCTTCCGGGAGAGAGTAAACACGGATTTTACGGTCGTGTAGGTCCTGAGGTTGTGCGTCTGACTCACCTCTCTTGATGTACAAAGAGCTTTAACTCTTAAAAATTTCACTTGATTTCTACTACTTATTTTGTGCTATTTCTTAAGGTTTTCTTCAGCGAACGTATATAAATAAAACAAATGACATTTGCTGTTTACTAAAAAGTATAAAAAAAGCAAAAGTGGAGGGATGACTACACTCCCTTAATACAGTTCCCAAAGGTATAAACTAAAACCAAAAGCCTCTCTTCTGTACCTGCCCAGCTCCCACTCTTAATAGGAAAACACTTATCTGCTTCTTAAAGAAAAAAAAGAAAATTCTAGGTGCAAATGTACATGATACTAAAAAGTACACAAGGAGAAAATGCTATAATACTGTTCTCAACCTTCCTTTTTCATTTGATAATCCATTTTCACTCCATAGATACCGTGATTTATTCATCCACTACTTCTTTTTAACCCATTGAGAGGTATTTTGGTTGTTTTCTTTTTCTTTTTTCCTGTTACAAAGATTGTTGCAATGATTGCCTTGAACATGTTTCGGTGTAAATCTTCTGCGTAAATTCGTAGAGAAAAAAATTGCCCAGGCAACGAGATATATGCTTTATGAAAGTTGATAAATACCATCGAATTGCTAAATTGTACCAATTTACAATCATATCCAACATGTATGAAAGTGCTTAGTCATTTCTGCTTTAACATTGGATAATATCAAAAGTTAGAAATTTTGCTTCTTTGATAGGTGAACAACCTATCTTTGATTGATTAGCATTTTCATAAGTATGAATAAGGTTACACTACTATTGATGTATTTATTGGCCATTAATATTTCTGAAAGTAGTCATATTCTTGGCCCAATTTTATAGTGGGTTGTTAATCTTTATCTTACTGATTTTTCTGCACTCTTTGTAAATTAGGGAAGTTAGCCTTTTGTCTGTTACGGGAATTGTGAATTTTTTCCCCTTGTATCTTACCTTCTCACAATGATTTTGCATTTGTGTTTTTTGACCACACAAATATCCTTAATTTTTACATAGTCATATTTATTCATTTTTCTGTGGCTTCTGGATTACTTGATTATCTGTAATTTATTTTGGTATGGCTTTAACTTTGTCATTTCTCCAAAATATTAGCTAGTGGTCCCAATATGGTTTTTGTTACTTTTTACATATTAGCCAGTGATCCCAATTATGGTTTTTGTTACCTTTACAATTAGGGAGAAAAACCCAATGAACATTTATTTATTTATTTATTTTTAGAGAGAAGGGAAAGGAAGTAGAAAGAGAGGGAGAGAAACATGAACGTGTGGTTGCCTCTTGCAGGCCCCCTGTTGGGAACCTGGCATGCACCTTAGGCACATACCCTGACCAGAAATTGAACCAGTGGCCTTTTGGTTTGCAGGCTGACACTTAATCCACTAAGCTACACCAGCTGGGGTAAGGGTCAATGCACATTTAAAATACACCCTACCATAAGGTCCTGTTGCAGGTTTGAAGGTTAGTTTTGGGAAAAAGAGTAGAAATAAGTGAGTGGCGCTCCAACTTTTCTCAGAATGTCTGCTCATCTTGTATTATTGCTTTTTTTCTTAGCAACCCCAAAGATTGTTAATATTTATTAAAATAAGTAATAAAAACTTTTATAATCAATATGCAACTTAAAAAAAATTATGAAAATGATTTTAAAACCTAAGAATGATTTAAGTATTTCCAAACTGAGAAAGAATGTGTGTTCAAATATAAGGCATAGTTTTTCTCAAAATCATTCTTTAGGAAAAAAGATAGATGCCTTATACTTTTAACTTTTCGAAATTTCTCAGACAAGGAAAGAACATCAGTATTCCTACTGATTAATATATTTTTTCATGATACAAGATTTTAAATGTGTAAGTTTAAGTAAATTTTAAAAGTTTAATATTATGAGGTCATTTGATCATTTTACATATAACTAAATAATGAAAGTTAAATATTGTATGTAGGTATTTGACTGTTTTTTATATATTATATATAGTATAGTTACATGCAATATATAGATGTATAACCCCAAACTTATTTTTTTGGATTGTCTCATTAATGAAATTTAGAGTTGTCTTTTATTTAAGCCTATGTGATACATTCTTGCCATTTTGCTGTTGTATGATCAAGGCTTTAGTGTAGATAACAGCAGTACAAAATGTTATACTTGAAGTTATGAAGTACAAACATTATTTAGAAAATTGATGGAAAAAACCAAAAAGCTAAAATATCTCACATTTTTGCCTCTGGGCAGACGTAGATGTGAAGCAAGTCTTCCACTTTATATATCTTAAAAAAAAAAAAACCAAACCAAACTCATGAGGATGTATAACACTGATGCAAATAAAAATTAATTTGAACAGCAACGTGAAGTTAGTGTTAGTTTTGATAATAAGAAAAACACGAGGACTGTCTGGTTAGGCACTTCTTTCAAGATTTTCTTTTTCTCTGATTATTAAGTGGCACTGTAAGCATTTCATCAAGGGCCCTATAATACTCAACTTTTTTTATTTGGGGATGTACTCTCATGACTGAGCCAGACAACATTGTTATTTAAAAAATATCAAAAACTCAGAGTCCTAAAACAATGTGAGAAGGAACTTTTTACTGAAATCTGGCAGTGAAAATAAATGTGGAGATATCAAAAATGAGGAAAATATGCAGTAATGGTGTGCAAACCTGTTATATTAAAATATAAAGGAGGCCCTGGCCAGGTAGCTCAGTTGATTAGAGCATCTTCCCAATATGCCAAGGTAGTGAGTTCGATCAAAAAGCAACAAAAAATTGCATAAATAAGTGGAGCAACAAATTGATGTTTCTCTCTCTCTCTCAAATCAATAAATTAAAAAAATATATAAATGACATCTTCAGTCAGGTCTAACTGAATTACCTTTAAGGACCAGAAATGTATTTGACTATCCTGTAATCATATCAGTGTTCAAATGTGTGTGTAGTTTATGTGTGTAATTTCAGGCAAACTCAAATGGCAAAATTTTCAAACTGCCTCCTTATTTCATTCTTCTATGTGAACTTTTGCTCTTTAATCCTTACTCTTGACCAAAGGGTGTTGTGAGTTGTGGGGCATGAAGGATGGAGTGTCAGAAATATTCCTAATGTAGGACACAATTTGATAAATAATATGATAGATAACATAGTATGATACAGGAGAAGTCTGTTCTCTAGAATTGCCTAATTTTAGTTATTGAGGAAATGTATGAAGACCTTTATTTAATTTTATTCTGTCACATACATTACACTTACATGGAATAATAAATTTTGATACAACTCAGTTACAGGATATAGCAGGAGCAAAAAATTTGTCATAGAGTTCTTTAAAATAAGCAAAAACTACAGGTACTTGTGCCAACATATATCCAATAGGTACTCAGTAGATCCCTACTGACTTATATATGTTGACTTTCTTAAAAAATGTGCCAACATGAGTGAAAGAACCTAAGAACAAGGGTGAAGCACTGTTTGTAAGGGCTGAAGACTGGAAATGTTTGGCAGGAAGGGTCTAGCAGGTGGTGGTGGTGGTGGTGGTGGTGGTGGTGGTGGTGTGTGTGTGTGTGTGTGTGTGTGTATGTGTGTGTTACAGGTATCCCCCATTTCTTGAAAGTTCATCTTGCATCACTTTGCTTTTACAAAAGAACTACATTAGTACCTGTTTTTGCTGACCTAAGCAAGAGCATTTTTGCTTTTATGAAAGATGTGAAAAGGGAAAATAGCATTCAGCATTTGTTTTGCAGTGAGGCACAGCGCACACCCTACATGGTGAGAGTGGCACTGCTTTTATTATGTGTTAGTGTCATTTTAGGTTTCATGTGTTTGGTATGATTTGGTATGATTATTGCGGGTGTCTGGGAACACTAAAAAATTTTTCTATATAATTGCTTCTTAGGAATGCTCTACTTCTGGATAGCAGGGGCTATCCAAAAGTAGACACGTGTGTGTGTGTGTGTGTGTGTGTATGCATATATACACATAAATATGCACATATGCATATATATGTATGTAAATGCTTCAAATGAATCTGCAGACATAAGACACTGTTACCAGTGGTTTTCTCTAGGAAAGAAAACTGGTGGCAGGAAGACCAATGGTGGAAGGACACTACCTTTCTTGCCTACCCTTTTATACCTCTACAATTTTGTACTGTATGCATGTAGTACCCATTCAAAAAAAAAAAAAGTGGGACTAACTCTCAAATTAATGGTTTAACCGTATTTATCACTGTTTGCCTGCTTTCTTTCTTTCCTCTAAAAGCATGTAGCCACTGGATTAATCTTTTTAAAGCTCCACTTTTAACATGTTACTCACATGCTCCAGAAGCTATACCAGTTCCCTATTGCCCGCATACGCACTCAGTATCCTCTGCCTGATCAGCAAGGCTCCCTCTCCACATGCCGGCCCGGGTCTCATCGTCATGCTAGCCTTATAGGCTTTTCTCTCCGACACACTTTGCTGTAAGGTCGTTTTGCGTATCGTTGCCTGAACTTGCTATGGACACTTTCATCTTTCTATGACAACTTATGTGTGTTACCCGTTCCTCCTTTCCATTTTGTGAGAAAGCTTCAACGACTCCTGTTAGATTTTCCTTCAAAACCACAAAATTTAGCACTTAATTATGTAATGTGCTAACATTGCTTTTAAATTAATCTTATATTCTCAACCAAATTAATTCACTGATATGGCAGGCGTGGTGATTAAAGCATGTTCCTATTGAAGGAACAAGGGTCAGAGTTCAGCATTGTTTCCACTGCACTGTTTCCTGTAAGCAGTCATTCAGAAGACACAACAGTTGGACCAACCAATCAGCCTGGACAGGGGCCAAGATGCCCATGAGAGGGGAAGACTGTGAGGGCAGGATTCATTTCATTCAGCCAATAAATGTGAAGTTCGACATTTTGCAGTTTTTACACTCTTGTTTTTTTATTGCTTCCTTTTTCTTATTATAAGAATAATATATATACATCTTAGCAAATACAGATAAATAAAAAGAATAAAATATAGACCTCCTGTGACCCTATTATCTAGTGACAACTGATCTATTTTGGTGTATGTACTTTCTCATAAATATACAATGTATATTTATAAAACTGGAATCACACCATACCTACTTGTAAAATTTTATGTTTTTTACTTTTTAAGTTGAGATAAATTTGATGATAAATTTATACTCAGTAACATGTATAGGTCTCAATGCTCAGTGAATTTTTACATGGTACATACTGTTTTCTAACAGAAATGTGAACATTTCTCAGGCATTAAATATGTTTCTACATCATTTTAAATTACTATATGATACACTGCAGAATGTGAGAACATACATGGTGGTTCAAGAAAAAGAGCCTCGAGTTGCAGTTAATACAATAAAACATAAGCATTTACCAAAATTCTTTTTGTAATTTTCTTTTTTGTTTTTCAGAACAACGTTAAATGTTGTCCTGTCTGCTCTCAGGATGGAGAGTAAAGGAGCAATACTTTTTTTTTTTTTTTTCGTGGTCAGGGTTGTCTAGTGCTTGAGGAAATTCACATCACTTTTCTTTTTTTAAAAAAAGATTTTATTTATTTATTTTTAGAGAGAGGGGTAGAGGAGAAAGAGAGGGAAAGAAATATCAATGTGTGGTTGCATCTCATGTGCCCCCCACTGGGGACCTGGCCTGCAACCCAGCCATGTACCCTGCCTGGGAATTGAACCAGTGACCTTTCAGTCCACAGGGCAGTGCTCAGTTCATTGAGCCACACCAGCCAGGGCAACATCACTTTTCTTTTTAATTGTAGTAAAGAAAAAAAAATACACACACACACACGCATGCACACACACAAACACACACATAAATATATATAAATATGTAGTATATACATTTATGTTATATATAACATGAATTTTGTTATATAAAATTTATATATTTATATATAAATAAATATATAAATAAGTGTATATATTTATATATAAATTTTATATAACAAAATTTACCATTTTAACTCTTATAAGTGTACTGTTCATTGGCATCAAGTACCTTCACATTGTTGTGCAACCATCACCAGCATTCATCTTCAGAACTTTTCTCATTTTTTCAAACAGAAACTTCATACTCATTAAATACTAACTCCTCATTTGACCCCCGTAGCCACTGGAAATTTTTATTTCTGTCTCTATGAAGGTGACTCCTCTATGTAACTGATATAAGTAGAATCATACAGAATTTGTCCTTCTGTGTCTGGCTTATTTCACTTAATGTCTTCCAGATTCATCCATATTGTAGCATGTATCAGAATTTCCTTCCTTTTTAAGGGCTGAATAATATTCATTGTATGTATATACTGCACTTTGTTTATCTATTCCTCTGTCAGTGGACTCTGGGTTGTGTCTATCTTCTGAATATTATAAATAATGATGTTATGAACATGGGTGTACAGAAATCTGTTCATGTCCCTGCATTCAAATCTTTTGGGTTTGTACTGAGAAGTGGAGTTGCAAGATCATGTGGTAATTCCATGTTTAATTGTTTGAGGAATCACCATCCTGTTTTCCATAGCAACAGCTTTACATCATTTTAAGGCCATGTCCAGTTACTTTGGTCAGGATTTTGTGATGTCCAGATAGGTCTCCAAATGCCCCAAGGAATGTGAAATTTCTAAAACAAAATTAATTACTTTATTAAAAAAATCCCATACAGAACTTTTGTCAACAGAGGATATATAATGGTTAGTAAAAATGGTGTTTCAGTGCTTTCTTTCTCTTCAGAAATAAACCTTTAAAAAGATGTGGGTTTAGTGAAAAAGTAGTTTTTTCCAAGATGAAAATTAATGGATGAATTTAAAGAGTTAAGGCAGTTATGATTTTGTGTACCTCACTACTCACCTTCTTCTGTAAATCCTAGACCTGACCTGCATTTCCCAGGGCCACAGTGAGCTGAAGCATGGAATTCCCTGCACACACTCCAGGCCAGGCACACTCCTGAAACTGGAGAGAGCCAGCCCAGGAAAAATGGCACGCAAATCCACCCCTATCCTCATATAGTTCTCATTCTCCTACTTTATTTCACTATTTAAATGTTTGGATGTTTCTTGTTTGCCTCCCTCTGTCAGAATGTATGCTTCCTAAGAACTCAGACTTGTTTACCATACCTTTCCTACATTCATGCTGGGAACAAAATAGGTCCATAATAACTATTTGTTGAATGAATAAATTACCAAATGAATGAAAATTTGCTTTCCTAGTCTATTTCCTTCTACTAAAACTATTTAAAAAATTCCGAAATTTTCTAAACACTCAGAAAACCACTCACTACTCATATTGTCAAATCCTAAGGTTTTAGCATATTGTTTCAAATTTTCTTTTGTCACTTAATAAGAAGGAAAAAATAAAAAATATATAGGAGTCGGCTCACTTCAGGAGTATGTAAAAATGGACAGCCTTTGTTCATCCACAAGAGGAAAGGTTCATCTGCATCGCTTACATAAACTCAGACTACAAATCCCAGGCAGCACTGCAACAGTTAAGTATGCGGTTTATTATTTTTTTCTTCTGTAAATAGCCAATGGAAGGTAGTTTACACAAGTCTCGGGTGACATCTGGTGTATGGACTGTGTCCGGCCTTGAATCTAGTTAGTGCAGTTTGGAATATGCTGCTGTAGACCAGATTTTAAAAGGCTTTTCCTGTTAATTCGCAGCTCATTGTGCCTCTTGTTTCAGGGTCGCGAAGAGCTGATTTAGTGATCTAAATGGACGCAATACTGAATTACAGGTTGGAAGATACTGAAGATTACTACACGTTACTGGGATGTGATGAATTGTCTTCGGTAAGACAATGGGTAATGCTGTTTTTTTTTTTTCCACAACAGTATTTCAAGTTTTATTTAAGATTTTAACTTCGAAATTTTAGTCACATTGCCTAAAAACCTAATCTTGTATTATTTTAAAGCACTTTTGGCTCAGAGAAAGGATTTAAATGTGCATTAGGTCTTTGCTTGAATAGTGTCCTCTTGCAATTTTATGGACACTTCTGATTGAATATATGTGTTTTGGCGCATGACCATAGAACTCTATTTCAAATATGTTAAAAATAGATACTTAATATTTTGTTGTAATTGCTGTTGGCTGTGTTGCATAGCATACATAGCTATAGCTTTATCATCATAATTTACATTATAACTGATATGAAATGTAATTTTCTAGTAATTAGTGATTTTAAAATGTTTTATTAAAATATGTACTTTTATGTGAACAGCTAAATTATACAAACCAAGAAGCATCCTATTATGTTACTATTTCAAATTGTGTGAGAGAAATTACTTCTTAAAAGGGTGGCTTCCTACATAAAACATGTGAAAATTCTGGAATTGTTCATTTGATTCATAATGGAATAATGTTTTAAAGGTCCCCATAGACAATTATAAAGGTTGTAAAAGTTTCTTAAATTATGGCAAACTCATTCATAATTCTGCCTCCCAAGGGTAACACTATTAATGTTTGATATATTAATCTTCAGTCTTTTTCCTATACATATTTTTGAGGACATGTTTGGGAAGATATATGTACTTGTTGATTCCTGCTTTTTACCCACTAACATTAAAACAAGGATTTCTCCGTGCTATGAAACATTCTTCATACAGATTTTAATGATTGCATAATTCTATTGTACTACAATTGATTATTCTGTTATTGTTAAATATTTTATTTATTCCCATTTTTCAATATTTTAAATACTGTTGAGATGGATATGAAATATATTTCAATATTATTAAATATATTCATATTTTATATTTTATAAGTATATATTTTAAAATCTATTTTATTTTATTCCTAAAGTATAGTTATTAGTATTAAAATATTTTAAAGCAGGGAGAATGGGGGAAAGGGTACATGGATTAAGAAGCATTTTGGTAGGTACAACATAGACAGGTGGATGTGAAGAACAGTATAGGAAATGGAGAAGCCAAAGAACTTATAAGCATGACCCACGGACATGAAGTAAATGGGGGCTTTGCTGGAGGGAATGGGGGTTCAGGGAGGAGTGGGGACAAAATGGGAAAAATTGGGACAACTGTAATAGCATAATCAATAAAATATATTTTAAAAAACATTTTAAAGTAAAATATTTTTTATTTATCCTTGTTTTATATATCTGGAATTTAATAATAAAATATACTTTGGAGAATAGAATGTGATATTGGACACAAAGGATTAAAACCTTTATTATCACTCTGAGGAGTTGATCTTAGGTATCTTGTAGTTATACACACACACACACCCGGTTATAATGCTCTTTTAGGTGCATATTTCTCCTTTAGGATAATATGTTACTCTTGTTTACTTTGGTGTTGATTTTGCTTATAGCAATTGAGAAAGCTTATTGCCATTTTACCGTATGTGTTATTTACACCTTGGATTCTGCTATTGCCAAATAAGTTTTGAAGGAACTATCAGAGGAACAGCCCTGACTGGTGTGGCTCAGTTGGTTGGGTATCATCTCGCAAAGGTAACAGTTGTTAATTCCCACTCAGGGCCCACATCTGGGTTGTGGGTTTGGTCCCCCAATGGGGCGCGGATGGGGCATGTGTGAAAGGTAGCCTTCCCGCTTAAAAATGTTTCATGCCGTTTTTGAGTATTTAGTGTGACATTTCCTTCACTTGATTTGTATTGGCTGGGGCTCTTTTACTTCAAATATTCCTTGATTTGATGCTCGAAAAAACTGACCAGAACTGTTCTTTCCAAAACAATTTAGCAGTTAAAATTTCAAATCCACTTGATATTTTTATTCTTAAAATAATTGAGTTGAGACACATAATTCTTTTGCCTTAGTGCATAGTTCTTACAATTTACAGCCCGTGTTAGAAATTAATTAAATTACATATATAAACTATGAGAGGATTTCTATACTATTGAGTAGAAAACAACATACCCTCCCCGCGCCGCCCCCCCCACCCCGCCATTTCAAAAACATTTACGAAAGTCGGAGTCCAAGTCAGTTAACTTTTCCTTCCTATATCTGATTTTACACAGAAGACACATGCTATAAAATCTTCTAAGTCTCTAAGTGATGCAACACCACACACTAGTAGTGTAAGGCATTCTTCTGATGTGGCTCTTATTTGCTTTTTAACATTTGGTCACCATTTTACAGTAATGACAAGAAAACTTGATTTCAAGATTTCATGGACTTGAATATTACATAAACTCATAAAGGAAAACAAATTTTTTTCTAGTTCTTTTTCTTATTAACTACAGACCACCTGGGTTTAAATCTTACCATTTGCTAGCTGTGCCACCTTGGGAAGATTACTTAAATTTTCTATGCTTTGGTTTCCTAATCTGCAAATGGGGATAATAATAGTACCCACCTCACAGGGTTGTTTTGGGGATTAAATGACATACAATATAAAGTGCTTAGAACGGTGGCTGACACAAAGTAAGTTGTTGTGTTGTTGGTGTTTTTTTGGTCTCACAGTAATACATGGAGCTCTGTAAATTTATCCTTATTCTATAATTCACATTATTTAAAAAAAATTCATGTTATTTTTAAAAGTTTTATTTAAAAATGATTTTTAATAGATTTGTTAAGCACAGTTTTAGGTTCATAGAAAAATTGAGTAGAAGGTACAGAAATTTTCCATATACCCCCTCCTCCCACTCATGCATAGCCTTTCCTATTATCAACATCCCCACCAGTGCGGTATACTTGTTACAACTGATGAATCTACATTGACACATCATTATAACCCAAGGTCCTTAGTTTACACTATGGTTCACTCTTGGATTTGGGCAAATGGATAATGACATTTATTTACCATTATAGTGTCATATAGACTAGTTTCACTGCTCTAAATACTTTCTTTTACACCTATTGGAATACTTTTTGACTTACAGAAAAAGTTAGAAAAATAACACAGACAGTTTCTGTATATAAATCACTCAGCTTCCCTTAATGTTAACATCATACTTAATGGTAGTACATTGATCAAAATCAGAAAATTAATATTTGTACAATAGTATTACCTAAAGTAGGGGCCAAGAAGCATTTGTGTGTGTGTGTGTGTGTGCTCACACAAGCAAAGGACCAAATAAGGTCAGGACTAGGAGGAGGCAAGCAGGGTGCTTACAATAAAAAATTTAAGGAGGCAGTGACTTTCAGAGTTAAGCAAGTGCAGAAATCTGAGAGAGAAAGAGTACTTCCTTAAACCCAGGTGCCCGGCATTTCTCATTGTGGTGCTGGCCCTGAGCTAGCAAATATTTTAGACTGCAAGACTTATGATCTCTGTCACAACTATTCAGCTCTGCCATTGCCAGAAAGTAGCTACAGATAATACATACATGAATAACCATGGCTGTCTTTCCATAAAACTTGATTTAAAAAACAGATGGGGGAGCCAGATTTAGCCTGTGGACCCTTGATGTGAAGTATAGGTCTCATTCTAATTTCATCAGTTTTTCTACTAATGTTCTTTTTCTTTTCCAAGATCTAAGCCAGGGTACTTTTTACACTTAGTTATCCTGTTCCCTTAGTTCCCTCCAAGATGACAATTTCTTATACCTTCCTTGACTTTCATGACCTAGGCACTTTGAAGCATAAGGTCAGTTATTTTGTATAATGCCCCTTAATTTCGATTTGTCTGTTATGTCATGATTAGATTGAGGTTGTATGTATTGGGAAAGAACACTGCAGAAGTGGCATAGTGCCTTTCTCAGTGTATCGTGTCAGGGTACATGATACCGATATTTCTTATTAACTTTGATCACTTGGTTAAGGTGATGTCCATCAGGTTTCTTCTGCCAGGTTTTTCCACTGTAGGGTTACTATTTTCCCTTTTGTAATTAACAAATATATTGGTGGACATTCTTTGAGACTTTAGTGTTTCTTCTCAAACTTTCACCTACTGATTTTTAGTATCCTTTGGCAAATCTTGCCTGTAACAGTTGGTGCTAATGTGTTTGCTTAATGGTGACTTTCTATTTTCCTCATTTTATATTTATTATTTGGAATTCTTGTAAAGAAAAGCCATCGCTCTCCCCCATTTATTTATTTATTTAACTATTTTGTCACTGTGAATTAATAGTTATTGTATTTTATGTGTTATAACCCAGCACGACCATTATATATATTTTGTGGTTCAATTTTTTTTTTTAGCTCATGTTTTAATTAATTATCATTTGATTACAATGATGTAGGATCTCTCATGGAATTTACTTCAGGAATATGTCTAATATTTGGAGTTTTGTGTGGAAAATTCACTTTCAAATGAATTGAAATGATGGATATTAATTAACTTATTTATTAAAAATGAGTTTTGCCTTTTCTGTAGCATATAAATTTCCATCACTAAAATCAATTCATTTTTTTAATGAATAGATTACGATTTTCGGAAAGCTCTTATTAAACTACAGTCATGTTATTTGAAGAATATCTGCCAGTCTGTAATCAAGTGTTTATTCAACACTTGGCATCAGGCCAGTACTAGAAGCAATAGGGGGGAAAACAAAACAAAACAAAAAGGTGAGACATGGTATGAATGTATAAGGAAGTTAACATCCAGTTGAGGAGTCAAAGCTAGTACACCAGAAACAATTTGGGATAAATCAGTACTGCGCTATGTGGTACTGTCTATAAGTGCAACAGGAATTAAAGAAAGCATATCCAAAAAGACTTGAGAGAAGAGATGGGGCTTGAAATGACTTTATGAGGTCAAAATTTAGATGCATGGAGGGAGAGACAGAGGGCATGCGTGTAGCCAGGGAAAGCAGGACAAGATCTGTCCAAGTGGGAAGCAGATTAGTCATTATTGCATGCTAGGGTATTTCCTGGCGCAGATCAAAATATTGTGCTAATTGGATATGGGAAATATGTTTTAAAGTTTGATTTCTAAAATTAATATATATTTGATAAGGAAATGTGGAGTATGAAGAGAGCGCAAAGAAAAATGTTAACCTAGACACTTAATATTTGGGCCTATGACATATGCATGCCAATTATGTGTGCATATGCATATGCTAGGTCTGTGTATTATATAAATAAGTACATGCATACATGTGTATATATGTATATGTGTTTGCAGTCAGACTGCCTGAACTCAAATCCTGGCCACTTACTAGCTGTGTGGCCTTGGGAAAATTATTTGACTTTTTTATGTTTGGTTTCCTAGTTTGCAAAATGGGAATAATAGTAGTACCCACCTTACGGAGTTGTGGGGGGAATTAAAAAAGATGCTGTATGTAAAGTACTTAGAGCAATGCTTGTCACATAGTAAGTCTCAATAAATCTTAGCTATTATTGTTATTGTTATTATATATGACTTCATTTCTTTTGAGTTAAAACATGGATTTATACTGCACAAAATGCTTGTAGCTTACCTTTTCTTATAGAAATACAGTATATAAATTATCTCAGATTTTTTAAAGTTTTCTATTACAAGATGATTTTATTTATTCATATTTAGTGAGAGGAGAAGGGAGGGAGAAAGGAGAGGAAACATCTATGTGAGAAACATCGATGGGTTGCCCTTTGTACGTGCCCCTGAACCCACAACCCAGGCATGACCAAGAATTGAATTGGTGACCTTTTGTTTACAGGATGATGCCCAATCAACTGAGCCACACCGGTCAGGGCAACGAAATGATTTTTTAATGACTGCAAAATTTTCCAGCTTATGGCTATATTACAATTAACTTTAACAAATATCTTATTACAGACACATAGGTTTTTGTTTATAATGTATAGCATGAACTTTCTTATAACTAAATTCTTTTCCCACCTCTGATTATCTCCTTAGACCAGTTCCTTGAACTGGAATTGTTGGATCAAAGAGTATGAAAAAAAATATCCAAATTCCTTTTCAAGACATTTGCAACAGGGGAGCATGAGAACAGTTCTTTGTACCCTCAGTAACACTGGTCATTATCATTCCTTTGATTTTTTTTTTTTTTTTTTTTTGGACTGGGGATCAAACTGGCGACTCTTTGCTTTGCAGTCTGGCACTCAATCCACTGAGCCAGACCAGCCAGGACTCCTTTGATGCTTTGATTTATCTGAGTACAAGTAATATTTGCATGTTTACTGGTCAACAGGATAGGCAGTTTTCCAGACCATTGAACATGGATCTTGAAATAGAGGACTTCACCTGCCCATGGGTTGCACTTGGCATTGGGCACATGGGGTGGGAATGCCAAGAGGTTAATATTAATAGAATGTGTCCAAGACAAACTGATTTACTAGTTAAACCAGAACCAGCCAACATAGGAGACTTATGATGAACTTTATGACAGTAGAACTATGAAAAGTAATGAAAGGCATATATGGACTATTTGTAATTTTTTAAAATATGAAATTGGCAAAATACAGAAGATATAAAGAAGAAACTAACAATTGCACATATCGGCACTACTGAAAATTAACCATTTTGACACATTTGCTTCCAAAGGCTAATACTAAAATGTTTCCTAATGGGATGAGTATCAAAAAATAAAACAAGAGCAATTAAACCCAAATTTTCTATCTTTGACAGATAAGTATGATTTTATCCATGTATGTTGTTAATATATGCCAAGACATAGAAATATTTAATATTTTAAAGTTTAAAAACAAGTTATTCTCAATTTTCTTTGTTATATAAGCAGATTATGGTGACTGATGGTTAAAGGGATCACCCAGGAAGAAGAAACAGTTGATTACAGTTCTTAACAGGAAATCTATCTCTTCCCATTTTCTAGGAGGTTCTCAGTAGAAGTTTAACAATGAAAAAAATTAAAGTTATTATTCTGGGCTTTATACACATGCACGTCTAATATAGTCTGACCGATTATAAAAGTGAAGCAGTTTTTTATAACTGATTAAGAATGACATGGAGCTGATAAGCGTATGTTTTTCCTCCCATGAATCTTATAACAATATTGAGCTGAGCTGCTCAAGAACTCATTTCTCAAACAAGAGGTAATTTGCTTTTATTAGTTAGTGGATAGTAAATATAGAACTTAATAATAGGTTCCTGAGCCTGAAGAATTCAGTCATATAAAACAGTGGGAAAGATGATGATTGGATTTGAAGCCCAGCTGCTTACTCAACAAAAAACTTAGCTTTTTAAGTGACTAGATAAATGACCTTGGACAAGTTACTTAACCACTGACATTTAATAATTAGCTATTATTATTGAGTTCTTACTATAATCAGGCTTTGTGTTAAGTGCCCTACTTATATTATTTGTGTAATGTAAATATGAGGAAACCTAGCCACTTAGAAGTTGTATAGCTTGCCTAAAGTCTCAGGATAGAACTAGGACTTAAAATGAATCAGTCAGATTCCATAGCCACATAACCATTGTTGCCTCCTAGTGCTGTCATTGTAATTATGATGAATAAAGGCAAGTCTTGATTATTACTGATAATAAGGATTAGATGGGTGAGTGAATGAAATAAAATCAGAGATGGCTCTCAAATGTAATTCTAGTTTGGGTTGAAGATTCTGTTTCTCCAGTCACCAACCAACAACTCTAACCAAGCTGTTAATTGGTAGCAGAGTGATCAGGTTTGAGTTATATCCTTTAAAAAAATTGTGACATTCTTAATAAAACTGAAAAGGGCCAAAAGGCAGGAGGAAGAAACTTTATAATTGATAATATAGAAACTGGACAGTCATCCCTGAATAATGAATGGTGACTAAGCATCGTTTTTAAAAAAACTTTATGTATTTATTTATTTTTAGAGAGAGGGGAAGGAAGGGAGGAAGACAAGGAAAGAAACATCAATGCATGAGAGAGACATCAACTGGTTACCTCTACACACTGCCTTGGTGGACCAAACCCACAACCCAGGCATGTGCCCTGATGGGGAATTGAACTAGCAACTTTTAGCTTTGCAGGATAATGCCCAACATACTGGTATCAGAGCATACACATCTTTTGAAGAACTCAGATCTATGAACACATCTTTTATACATTCTTAGGATAAACCTATCTGACTATTTTTGATATTTAAATATATTGAGTTCATAGGTGTCTTGGGGCATTACTTAAATACAATAACATGTTAAATTGTCATCACAGACCACTCTTTGAATGGGGGCTTTATTGTATGCTTTCTGAATTTTGTTATTGAGGAAATTGTTTCTTAGAATAAAAAGTCAAAATACAAATATAAAGATCAAAATAAAGAGTTGGGTTGATCATGGCTGTGGGGAAGGACCGATGTCCAACTTCTTCCTTCATGTCACTTGAGTTGGACTTTTTAATTTAAACATTGATTTTTGTTTTAGGTTGAACAAATTCTGGCAGAATTTAAGGTCAGAGCTCTGGAATGTCACCCTGACAAGCATCCTGAAAACTCCAAAGCAGGTAGATATTTACTAGATGTTTCACTTGAAGATGAATAGCATATAGAACTAAAAAAACCATTGAATAGTAACTTAATTTTATTTTCTCTATTATTGTTTTTCTTAAACTTATTTCTTTGTTTTTATTTACTTTTTAAAAGGTTTTATTTATTTATTTTTAGAGAGGGGAAGGGAGGGAGAGAAACATCAAATGTGTGGTTGCCTCTTGAGTGCCCCCTACTGGGGTCCTGGCCCACATTGTGCTCTGACTGGGAATTGAACTGGTGACTCTTTGGTTTGCAGGCCGGTGCTCAATCCACGGAGCCACACCAGCCAGGGTGATTTTCTCCATTTTTCTTTCACTTACTTTTTCATTCAATGCCAAAGAATGTTTTTGCGCTATTGAATGGGAGGAGGGAGGGGAAAGTGTAGGGTCTTTTCTCTAATAGTAGTCATTTAACATCCATTTTTCTTTCTGGTGTAATGTGCTGCTTCATGGTTTATGATTTGTCCAGTTTATGTCTTATTTCACCAACATTGGAGTGTTAACATAACTTAAGTATGTTTTTAACCAGATGGTTGTTTTGATAAGAACCTTGCAATATTTTTTCTTCATTTTAGGGACCTGAGTATGTCTATATATAATATATATCCATATATATGATAACATGTAGATACTTTTATGTTTTCCTTTTTGATAACTTAAATTTCATTAGCATAAATTTAGACATAAATGCTTATGTATATCTTAGCTTGAAAAAGTACTAACAAACTAATAATCCTTCCTTGACCTGCTTCCTTCCTGCTCCTCTTCTATCTCTCTCCTTCCCTTTAGAGCCAAGCTTCTTGAAGAAGAAGTCCACAGTTGGTATCTTTACTTAATACACCCAGTTTTCAATTTATCCCAGTCTGACTTCCTCCTCACCTTTCTTGGAAACTGCCCTTGTAACAGTCACCAAGGACTTCTTGGCTACCAAATCCAGTGGTTGATTTTTTTGTCCTCACCTTCCCCGAGCTCGCATCAGAAGTTGGAACTGTTGATCATACCCTCTTTCTTGAAACACTCCTTTCTCTTGGCTACAGCATAAGCATTCATGCTTTCCCTCCAACCTCTTAAGCTGCTCTTCTTTGTGACTTCTTCTCTGCTGCCTTACAGTAGTCTAAGTCTGTGGCTTCAATAATCAGCTCATTGTTGATGGTTCCCAAATCTATCTTAGTTCTTGTTCCTCATTTTCAGACTGTAGTTATGACTGCTTCTTAAAAACCTTTATTTGGAGACATTTCAAAGTCACCCTGTCAAAAACTGGACTGACTCATTATTCTCCTCTCACCCTTGCTAAAATCTTGTTAACTTTTTAATGTTTCCCCATCTCAATACATGGAACTACCATCCTTTTAGTTGGCCAAGCAAAAACCTTGCCTTCCTCCTCTCCACATCTGGTTGACGCAGGTGATTTATCTTCCACATTTCTCTCCTCTTCCCTCCATCCTCACAGCCAGTACAGTAGGTCACTGTCATTTCATGCCTGGATCCTTATAGCTGTCATTTAATTGCTTCCCGCTGGAGATAGTGATCTTTCTTTTAAATTATGGGAAAAATAAAATATTTAATATGTATAAAGAATACCAAAACAAATGCCCGGGTAATGTACCACTTAGCTTAACACTTTACCAATGCAGTTAAAGTTTGTCGTGTATTCATACCCTGATTTTATCTTCAGGGTAGGTAATACTATCTTAAATTTGATAATTATGTTTGCTATATGATAGGTATGTGTATATTATTTGTATATGTACGATTTTTCTATAAGGAAAATATGATTAAGACCTGTCTATAACTCCACATTGCACAAATGATAAAACAGAAACTCCTCTTCATTAAAAAATGTTTCTGTTCCTAGGACCTGGCAAGCCAGAGGGGAGGCCCTGAGTTATGTCTGCACTTAGCACCTGTGATTGTTGGGGCGTGGGTGGGTGTGGGCATAAGTATGTGTGAGTGCACAAGTGTTAATGAGTTGTATGTTGCTCATGTTCTGATTATGGAGAATTTGCACTTGGTCAGTTTGTATAGTTACGTATGTCATAATAATGATTTCGTTTCTGTGATATTTTTATCAAATGTGTGACTAAATACGTAAAGATTGGTACAAAAAAGTTGTCCTTATCTTAAAGCTCCTCATTATTTTTCTCTAGAAATCATTGATCCCTTTGATTTATATAAACAGATCATTTTCCAATATAGGAAGTCACTTTTTTTGGTTAAATACTTAACTATTACTTTTGCTCATTTGATTTCCCCCCCTTTTTATTACGGCATAGCTTGTTTAAGGCAATGTGAACAAATCATAAGTGTGCATGTATAACCAGTTTAACTACTTCCCAGGTGAAGATGGGGAACATTTCCAGCACCCCAAGAAGTCCCTTTTCATGTCCCATTCAAAGCACCCCTCCCATTTGTGGATCTCTGTTGTCATTGATTAGTTTTGCCTGGTTTTGAATTTCATAGATATAGAATCATACAATATGTGCTCTTTCGTGTGTGGCTTCTTTTGCTTTACCTTGTGTCTGTGGTACTTACCCATATTGCACATGTAGCTGTAGTTCATTCTTTGTCATTGCTGGGCCTTTAGGTACAATCCCATCATGTTGTGCCCTGACATATCTCCATTTTCATTTTCTCTCCACCACAGTGCCCACGAGTCCATGTTTTTGCCACTCAGAAATACCTTGGTTCCATAAAGTGCTTTGTTTTCTATTCTTCAGACCTTAGTGCCTGCTACTTCCTTTGCCTGGAACCTCCCAGAGGCCTGTACACCTCCCTGCCTTGCTTTGATTGGCTAGGCCACGTTCCACCCTCAGGTCTCAGCTTAGCCATCCCTTCCTCTGGTAGGTCATGTGCGACTTGCAGAGCTCTTTATACGTCAGACAGCAAACTATGGATCAGACCATCTCCTTGTTGCCTCTTTGCTTATTAGTCATACTGGAAGCTCAGTGAAGCAGACCTCCTGCTTATCTTGTTCAGCACCTACCACAGAGAATGTCTGTGTACTTTGTGCAAATAATTTCTTGAGTGAGTGAATGAATGAGTTCATGAACATTTCTTTAGGAGACATTAATTACTTCTCTCAGCTGGAGTTAATATTAAAATAGATGTCCTAACATAAAAGTATAAATATTTGGTAAACACTTGAAACCATCTACCAGCCCAAGGTTTTCTTTAACTGGTTCCCCCCCACCCCCAATAAAGTGTAGCTTTGAGTTGTTTCTTTGACTCTGGAAAACAATTTCTATTTGGGATACATGATGAATCACTGTGTAATCATTGCCATTTGTAGTTGCCATAGTGATGGGAGTTTTCACATATGGACTTCCTCAGAGCTTCTTATTCAGAGAAACACTGCACTGTGTAAATATTGTTTAAAATGAAAAGATATACATACATAAATATCTTCCCTTTTCAATCTTGCAGCTGATAGATGATTCAACCTTTTGGGAGAAATTGTTTTCAAATCTGTTTAAGCATCCATTTATTCAATTTGGATGAATAAGACTGTGAAAATCTAAGTGGTTCTTTACATACTTGAAGAAGGATTAGGGCTCCTTATAAAAAGTATTTTAAGATGTTAAAGGACTTTCAGCCAAGATGGAGGTGTAGGTAGATACACTTTGTCTCCTTGCACAACCAAAAGAAGAACAACAAGAAATTTAAAAATAAAAAGCAACCAGAACTGCCAGAAAATCAAACTGTATGGAAGACTGACAACTGAGGAGCTACAGAAGAAACATTCATGCAGACTGGTAGGAAGGGTGGAGACAGGCAGCCTGGGCAGAGAGTCTGCAAGGCAAGGCAGCAGCTGGAGGACCAGGTGGGTGAGACAGCAGTTGGCAGACCAGGAGGTCCCATCTTTGTGTGTGGTTAAACCATGAGAAACAGCTGGGGAGCGAGACAGACTGACCAATCCAGGGTTCCAGTGGGGGAAAAGAGAGCCTCAAAACCTCTGGAGGTGAAAACCTGTGGGGGTTGCAGCAACAGGAGAAACTCCCAGTCTCACAGGAGAGTCCATTAGAGAGACCCATGGGGTCCTAGAAAGTACACAAACTCACCCTCCTGGGAATCAGGGCCCAATTTGCTCGTGCGTAGTGAGGGAAGTGTCTGAAAGCTTGCTGAGAGCCAAGCAAGTGACCTTGTTCCCTCTCAGACCCCTCCCCCACAGACAGCATCACAACTCAGTGGCCTGGGTTGCCCCACCCTGGTGAATATCTAAAGTTCTGGCCCTTCCAACATAACAGGTAGGCTGAGACAAAGAAATATGGCCCATATGAAAGAACAGATCAAAGCTCCAAAAATAGAATTAGTGATGAACAGATAGACAACCTATCAGATGCACAGTTCAAAACACTGGTAATCTGGATGCTCATTGAATTGGTTGAGTATGGTTGCAAAATGGAGGAAAAAGTGAAGGCTATGCAAAGTGAAATAAAGGAAAATATACAGGGAACCAACAATAAAGGGAAGGAAACCAGGACTCAAAGCAACAATTTGGAGCAGAAGGAAGAGATAAACATTCAACCAGAACAGAATGAAGAAACAAGAATTCAAAAAAAATGAGGAGAGGCCTAGGAACCTCTGGGACAACTTTAAATGACCCAGCATCCAAATCATAGGGGTACCAGAAGGAGAAGAGGAAGAGCCAGAAATTGAAAACTTATTTGCAAGAATAATGAAGGAGAACTTCCCCAATCTGGCCAAGGAAATAGATTTCCAGGAGATCCAGGAAGCTCAGAGAACCCCAAAGAAGTTGGACCCAAGGAAGCACACACCAAGGCACATCATGTTTAAGTTACCCAATATTAAAGATAAGGAGACAATCTTAAAAGCAGCAAGAGAAAAGGAGACAATTATCTACAAAGGAGTTCCCATTGACTATCAGTTGATTTCTCCAAAGAAACCTTGCAGGCAAGAAGGGGCTGGCAAGAAGTTTTCGAAGTCATGAAAAGCAAGGACCTACATTCAAGATTTCTCTATCCAGCAAAGCTATCATTTAGAATGGCAGGGCAGTGCTTCCTGGATAAGGTAAAGTTAAAGGAGTTCATCATCACCAAGCCCTTTTAATATGAAATGTTAAAGGGACTTATTTAAGAAAAAGAAGAAGATCAAAAACTATGAACAGTAAAACAGAGGTGAAGGGGAGGGGAAGAATGGGGGAAAAGGTACAGGGAATAAGCAACATAAGTAGTAGGTACAAAATAGGCAGGAGGAGATTAACAATAGTATAGGAAATGGAGAAACCAAGAATTTATATATATACCCCATGGATGTGAACTAAGGGCAGGGGAATGCTAGGGGGTGAGGCGGTGCAGGGTGGAGGAGAATAAAGGGGAGAAAAAAATGGACAACTGAAATAGCATAATCAATAAAATATGTATTAAAAAATAAAAAAATATAGAAGTATTTTAAGATGCTAAAAGAAATTCACCCAGCTGCTGAATCTTAGCTTGGCAGAAATCCAGAACACACTGGGAAGATTTTGAAATATATTTTATTAAAATGAAAGGCTAACCTGTTGAGCAACTGTAGGTAGGAGAAATTAAACTTATATACGTACGTTTTTGGTCCACTAAATGTAGTCTTAACCATTGCCATTAAAATTACTGATTCGTTGGCATGATGGAGTAGTAGATATGAACACAGACTTGTCTTATCTGGGTTGCTTCTGCCTCCCTCTTCCAAGCTATCTGACCTTGGGCAACTTCTCTGAGCCTCAGCATTCTCACAGGTAAATGGGTAGACTAGTAACATTACTTCATGGGTCTGCCATGAGGATTCAGTGAGGTGTCCTGCGTGCTGCAAGAACTCAATGAATGTTGGCAATTATGATTCAGTGGACTTTTTTTTCTTGCTTTTATATAACATCATAAGATAAAATTTAACAAATGGGATACTTTTCTTTTTTTGTAAGTAACCTTTAGAATTTTCTTGCTTGCATTTAAAGTTAATTCTAAATCTAAGGCTTTCGGAAATCTCTTCTCTTGAGGTGTGGGTGATGGAGGCAGGGCAGATTGTGCTGTAGAAATTATGTCACTGAACTCAAAAGATCCTGGCTGTGCTTCATGCCAGTCCTGTTTATGCATGTAACAGTAACTGTTTCAGGCCAATGATTTAAAACTTCTCTTTGATCCTGAAAAAAGGGGTCAAAGGTTTTGTACAATGGTGTTTACGTTATTGATTTGCAGGCTTCAAAGACAAACGGATATTTGAAGAAGAGCATGTCTTTGTCCCTTGCTGATGTCTTTGAATGTCTCAATGTTTTCCTCCTTCAAAAACTCTTTACTGCTTCTTTCCCTCAGGATAAAAGTAACATATAGTAATAAATAATATTGAAAGTGAAAGTCTGCTCTTATCCCTGTCAGAGAACTGCTATTAACAGTTGGTATATTATTCTTCAGACTTTTTTCAAAGCATGTTCTGACATCATATTACTATTATTTCTCAAGTAATTGTAAGTGTTCTGAATTTAAAATGTGACCATAATAATACAAATTCTATTTTGAAATTTGAGCTTTCAGAATAGACCTAGGAGTTAGGTCATAATGTCTCTCAAAGGTTCCAGCATCATTTGCTCATATAAACTCACAAAATGAGATCTCTCTTCCCAGAACTGGTAAATATTTATCTCGTGCGATTCATTTGATTAGCTAATATATTAAAGGAGAAATGTAAACCCAAACTCATTTTTATTAAATGTCGGGAAGAGGATGGAACAAGGAAAAGGCCACTTAACAGGAAAGATAAGGCCTCTTTTGCTTTTGCTTATCAATTGTTGTCGAGGGATTGACATCAGAACCTGTCCAAGTAGACTTCTTTTGTTCTGGATACTCCAGAAAACAGGCCAACAGTAATGTGCAAAGAGAAGGTGACTCATAAATAAATACGTAAATCTTTACAACTCCTACTCTAGTAGTAACTGGCATTTGCATCTGTGGTGATAATTTAATGAGCTTTTTGTCCCTGTTGGAAAAATGACATCTCATTTATACAGAGACATTTACATTGTCATCAGCAAGAGTAAGGATTGCTTACTGCAGCCAGCTGATATGACAAGATGCTTTTGTTTCTTTGTTTTCCTGTAGCTTTCAATAGCCCCATCTTTAGGTTCTCCCCTTTAACTCATTAATTGCTATTACCTGCAGCGGTGATATCAAATAGTTAATGGCCTATTAGGTACCTGCGCCGTCCAACCTTGGAGCAGGGTCCTGGAGGTGCTCTCTGTGGCAGACTGCACCTCTGGTTGTTAGGGAAACACTTGAAGTCGTGTGTTTGGGGGACTGGGACTCAGGAAGATCAGCACTTTACCAGCAGGGGTACAGAAGTATTTCAGTATTTTCACAATTGGTATGGAGGTACAGTTAGTATTGCCTACGCTTTTGCCCTCACACCTGTTTTAGAGGATTTTGACTACTTCCCATTAGGTATTTTTAAGCATTATCAGGGTAATTTTACTTATTTTTTGTAATGATACTATTAAAATGTTCCTAATTCACAAAATATTATAAAGATATGTGTGATTTCTTACGTGCTTAGAGCTCAGGGAATAGCACTACGTGATTATTTTTATGTTCACACTCAAAATAGAAGTCATTCATGCATTTGTTTAGTGGACAAACAATTTTGAGTACCAGCTATACTGTTCCCGTGCAAGGGATGCAGCAGAGAACAAAAGAGATATAGTGTCCTTGTAGAGTGTGTATTCTGGTAGACAGAATGCAAACAAATAACTATATAATGTCAGCAGGTAAGTACTATAAAAAAAAAAAAAGCTCTGGCAGCTGTGGTGTGGCTCAGTTGGTTGGAGGGTCATCTGGTAAACTGAAAGGTGCAGATTCAATTCCTGGTCAGGGCACATGCCTAGATTGCAGGTTTGGTCCCTGAGTCCTGGTCAGGGCATGTGCAAGAGGCAACTGATTGATGTTTCTCTCTCACATAGATGTTTTTCTCCTTCTCTCTCTGTCTCCCTTCCCCTCTCTCTAAAATCAATAAGCATGTTCTCAGGTGAGAACAAAAAAAAAAAAAAAGAAAGAAAGAAAAAGAAAAAAGAAAAGAAAAAAAGAAAAGAAAAAAATAGAACAAGGGAGATAAAGGAATGGGGCTGATGGGAGAGCAGTGATTTTATACAGCATTGGTCAGGACCCCATCGACAAGACGGCATCTGAGCCAATATCTGAAGGAAGTAACATGTGAGTGCCTGGGGAAAAAGTGTTCTTGGTAGAAAGGATAGAGGACAGCAAGTGCCAAGGCTCTGCCTGAGGCTGAAGTGCTGTCAAGGAACAGCAGGGAAGGAAGCTACTATGGCTGTAGCAAAAGGAAATGGGGAAAAGCAGAAGGAAATGAGGTCAGAGAAGGAAGAGGGGAGTAGAGGGCAGGCACAGCATGTCAGGCTTACTAACCATAGTGAGAATTTTTGGCTTTATTCTAAGAGAAATAATTGAAAGTCACTTTGAGTAGAAGAGTGATATAATGTGACTTACTTATTTTTTAAAAGATTACTCTAAGTGCTGTGTAGAAAATAGATTGAGGAAAAGGCAGGGAGATGAATTGAGAAGCTACTAGAGTAATCCAGCTATGACAGATTGTGGCTTTTACCAAAGCAGTGGCAGTGGAGGTGGTGACAAGGGGTCAGATCTTAGGTATGTTTTATTTTATTTATTTGTTTTGTTTTCTAATTTTTCTTTTTAGAGAGAAGGGAAGGGAGGGAGAAAGAGGAGACGAACATTAACATGAGAGAGAAACCTCAGTCAGTTGCCTCTCACATGCACCCCGACTGAAGGCTGAACCTGCAACTTAGGCACATGCCTTGACCAGGAATCAAACCTGCAACGTTTCCTTTTGTGGGACATTGCCCAACCAACTGAGCCACACCAGTCCAGGCAGATCTTGGGTATATTTTAAAGGTAGAGCCAATGAAGTTTGCTAATACATTAGAAGTGATTCTAATTCTAAAGATTATATTTATGTTTTTTAGAGAGAGGGGAAGGGAGGGAGAAAGAGAGGGAGAGAAACATTGATGTGAGAGAGAAACATTGATTGGTTGTCTCTCTGCATGCCTGCACCTGGGGACCTGGCCCTCAACCTAGAGGATGTGCTCTGATCAACTGGCTTTGGTTTGCGGGACAGTGCCCTACCCATTGAGCCACACCAGTCAGAGCTTTTCTGAATATATCTGAGCTATGGCTGATTAAATCTATGGATGCTGAAACTGGGATACAGCAGGTTGACTGTACTTAACAGATGAAATTCTTGGGCCATATAGCAACTCTGTGTTTAACATTTTGAGGAACTGCTAAACTGTTTTTCAAAGTAGCTACTGTTTTACAGTTTTCTGTAATGTATGAGGCTTCCAGTTTTTCCACATCCTCACTAACACTTATATTTATCTTTTTATTTTAGCCTTTCTAGTGGGTGTGAAGTGGTATCTTACTGTGGTTTTGATTTGTATTTCCCCAATGACTAATGATGTTGAACATCTTATGTTCTTATTGGCCATTTGTATGTCTTTGGAGAAATGTCTATTCAAATCACTTGCCAATTTTAAAATTAGGTTAATCATTTTTTCACTGAGTTGTAAGAGTTCTTTATAAATTTTAAATACAAATCCCTCATCAGATTTATGATTTGTGAATATTTTCTTCCATTCCATAGCTTGTCTTTTCACTTTATTAAAGTGTTTTGAAGCAGAAGTTTTCACTTTTGATGAAGTACAGCTTTTTATTTTTTATTGTATTGCTTGTGCTTGCACTTATACTGTCATATTTAAGGAGCCATTACCTAATCCCGGGGTCACAAAGACTTACTTTGATATCTGTTTCTCAGAGTTTTATAGTTTTAGCTTTTGCATTTAGATCTATGATCCATTTTGAGTTAATATTTGCATATGGTGTGAGGTAGTGATTCAACTTTATTCTTTTATATGTAGATATCAGTTGATCCGACACCATTTGTTGAAAAGACTATTTTTTTTCCCCAGTTGAATTGTCCTGGTGCTCTTGTAGAAATCCAGTTGACTGTAAATGTGATAGTTAACTTCTGGACTCAATATTTCATTTATTTATGTTTAGCCTTGGGCCAGAATCACACTTTTTTCATTACTGGAGCTTTGTTGAAACCTTTCAATTGGGAAGTATGATTTATTCCAAATTTGTTCTTATTTTCCAAGATGGTTTTGATTATCCTGGGTCCCTTGCATTTGCCTATGGATTTTAGGATCAGCGTGTCAATTTCTACAAAAAAAAAATGACAGCCAGTATATTGACAGACATTGTGTTGAATCTGCAGATCAGTTTGGGGACTATTACCATCTTTGCAATATTAGGTCTTTGGATCCATGAAAATGGATATCGTTCTACTTATTTAGCGATTTCATTTCTTTTGACAGTGTTTTATAGTTTCCAGTGTATAAGTCTTGTACTTATTTTGTTAGCATTTTTTCTAAGTATTTTATTCTTTTTGATGCTACCATAAATGGAATTGCTTTCTTAATTTCATTTTCAGATTCCTCATTGCTAATGTATAGAAACAATTGGTTTTCATATATCAATCTTATATCCTGCTCTATAGAAACTTTTTAAATTTATTTTTTATCTTCATCCAAGGACATGCTTATTGATTTTAGAGAGAGGAGAAGGAAGGGAGAGAGAGGGAGAGAAACATCATGTGAGATAAACACTGATTGTTTGCCTCTCGTATGTGCTCTGACCAGAGACCTCCAAATGGGGACCGACCCCACAACTTAGGCGTGTGCCCTGACTGGGAATCAAACCCACAACTTTTTGTTTATGGGATGATGCACAAGCCAACTGAGTCACACTGGCCAGGGCTCTACAGACATAGAGGAGCAGAAGTGACATTGGAAGTGTTTTCAACAGGGGCATGAAAGGTTTCTATTGTATGCCAGCTGGTCAAATAGACCAGTGACAAAGCTACCGATGCTCAACCATCTACCATGTTATTTCCGGTGCTTAAAACCTCCCAATAGCTCCCCCATGCTCTTACAACAAAAAACAGGCCAGAATCCTCAGCATGACTTCTAACATCCTGGATAATAGGTCTTTGTCTGCTTTACAGCCCCTTCCCTCATTGTTCATCTACTGCTCCTGTGTTCTCCAGCCACATTAGCATTCTCTCCTTCCTCTAAATTAAGATGCCTTAGGTATTTTTATTTATAATATTCCTCTAGCCTGGTCACTACCCTCCCTGAAAACTACTACTAGAAAAGGTAGTTTTCTTCCTAGTAGACAGAATTATAATTTTTCCAATGTTTGTAAATGTCTGTCCAACTAAATAGATCATGTCTATTATTCACACTTGTGTCATCGGCACCTGGCACAGCAGCTGGCACATTAAAGGAGCTCAGTAAAGGGAGTGAATATACTGTGAGCCAGGTCTTTACATACATAATTTCACTTGTCCTTATGATACACTTCATGAATGAGGAAACTAAATCTGAGGAGGTCAACTAGCCCAAAGTCACACAGCTGGTAAGGAGCAGGGATATATTCCAGTGAGATCAGTATGATTGTGTGAGAGTTTAAAATAACTCCTCCAAGAGAGAAGTACTCATCTTTTGATTTGTTTTTCAGTGGAGACTTTTCAGAAACTACAGAAGGCAAAGGAAATTTTGACTAATGAGGAGAGTCGAGCCCGCTATGACCACTGGCGGAGGAGCCAGATAGCGATGCCATTCCAGCAGTGGGAAGCTTTGAGTGACTCGGTGAAAACGGTAGGTTTCTCTCTTGGATGAAGTGAATCTATGAAGCTCAGGCTGCCCATGGATTAGATTTATTGTAGTAGCTTAAAGAGTCAATAGGGACTAGGAGGGAGAAGGCCAAGAAGGTGGTAGAATTCTGATAGAATTGGATCTGTGTCCACAAAATCCTGTGAAGGGAAATTCAGTGGATCAGTGCCAGAAGAGTTTATGACTGTGTGTGTGAGTCTCTTTGGCTGTTTGATTTGTTATGTACACTCCCCATTATCATTTACTATTTTATACGTTCTGATACCTATGCTTCTCAAGTTGCTCATATAATACTGCTGAGTTTTGAACAATTGCGAATTGATCTCCTCCATCTTTTTAGTTCATATCAGCCTGTTCTATTCTCAAGGCTTCTATAGTCCATAAAAAAATGGGGTTTGATTAATCAAAGAAAGCTATAAATTATTTTTGTTGTAAATTATGATGAAAGAATTATTGGAAATACAGAGGGACTTTAAACCATTGTCCCTTGTTAACTTTCTTCATGCCATTAAAAAAACCTAAATATCAAAATAATCACTATATGTTTTTTAAATTATATTTTATTGATTATGCTACTATAGTTGTCCTGATTTTTCTCCCTTTGCCCCCCTTTACCCAGTGCCCCCTACTTCCTCAGGCAATCCCCCCACTCTTGTACATGTCCATGGGTCATGCATATAAGTTCTTTGGCTACTTCATTTCCTATATTGTACTTTACATCCCCATGGCTATTCTGTGACTACCTATTTGTACTATTATTTACTGTGTTATATGTTTTATTTTGTTTTTACATTGGCCTTATATATTACAGAGAAAATGTAATTTTAAAGGTTTATATATTCTTAGGCATGACATTACCTAGCTTTTTTTCTACAGGGATACTTTTCTATGACATGAGACTTAGAATACAGAAGTTACATTATAGGCAAGTATTCAGGGACACTTTTAAGAATTAGGCTACAAAACAGTTCACATCTTTTGAATTACAACCCGTCAGGATTACATTTAAATTTCCTTTTTAGTAGTTTTGTTTTAAGAAGACTTGAACAAATTATTTTTCCATTGATGAAAGATCTGTAATACTAAGGGAGGGTCTTTGAGGTAATGGGGAAGAACAATGCAAAGCTCTCAAAGTATATAGTTAAAGCCACTCTACATAAAATGTAACCTGTTTTCTTCATCTCATTTTGGAATGAGTATATATTCATATGATTTCTTTAAGTGAGTTATTTACTTATTTATTTATTATATTTTTTTCCATTACCATTGAAGTGGGTTAACTATTTATGAAGAACTAACCATATTGTTAATAAATATACAGGGTGGGGTAAAAATAGGTTTAGAGTTGTTCATATGGAAAATAGTACAATAATTAATAAATCATAATACAAGAATAAATTCTGCATTTTGTGTACTCACAATTGTAAACCTACTTTTGTCCCACCCTGTATGCCCTGAATAACTAGAGTGAATATTTTTAAAATTTTGACTTAACTTCACATACTCAAAGGAAAGGTTTTTCTCCATTTACATTGTGTATTCCCTTAATTCCTTGTTGGCACTGATTAAATAAACATTGTTTTACCACTTCTGCATGACCATATTTCCATTTTTCTGTGTGTGACACAGTATAACTGCAACTGAATTAGTGACCCTTATTTTTCTAATGCTTTTTAAAAGAGATTTGATTTATTTATTTTTATAGAGAGGGAAAGGGAGGGAGAAAGAGAAGGAGAGAAACATCGATGTGTGACAGAAACACTGATTAGTTGCTCAGTTGTTTGCCTGATCTGTTGCCTCTCACACATGCCCTGACTGGGTACCTGCCTACAACCCAGGCATGTGCCCTGACTGAGAATAGAACCAGCAACCTTCTGCTTTGTGGCACAATATCCAATCAACTGAGCTACACTGGTCAGGGCCTAATGCCTTTTGATTTATTTCTTGATGATCCACTGAACTCTGTTACTTAATTTTAACCACTAATATGAAGTTAGCTGTGGATTAAAGAAAAACAAACCCTCTAAGGGGGAAGAAGAATAAAATGGAGTAAAAATAGCCTCTTCAAATGGTGTTGGGAGATCTGGAGAGGTACATGCAAAAAAATGAAACTTGACCACCAACTTACACCATACACAAAAATAAACTCAAGATGGATAAAAGACTTAAATATAGGTTGTGACATCATAAAAGTCCTAGAGGAGAACATAGGCAGGAAAGTCTCAGATATTCCATGCAGCAATATTTTCATGAATATGTCCACTAGAGCAAGGGACATAAAAGGAAGAATAAACAAATGGGACTTCATCAAAATAAAAACCTTCTGCATTGCTAAAGAAAACATCAGCAAAATGAAAAGGGAACCAACTGTATGGGAAAATATATTTGCAAATGATATCTTGGACAAGGGTCTGATTTCCAAAATATATAAAAAACTCACACAACTCCACTCCAGGGAAACAAACAATCCAATTAAAAAATGCACAAAGGACCTGAACAGACACTTCTCCAAGGAGGACATACAGAGGGCCCAGAGGCACATGAATGGATGCTCAGCATCACTAGCCATCAGATAAATGCAAATTAAAACCACAATGAGATACCAGTTCATACTGGTCAGAATGACCATCATAAATAAATCAACAAACAAGTGCTGGTAAGGTTGTGGAGACAAGGGAACACTAGTACGCTGTTGGTGGGAATGTAGACTGGTGCAGCCACTGTGGAAAACAGTATGGAATTTCCTCAGAAAACTAAAAGTGAACTGCCTTTTGACTCAGCAATTCCACTGCTGGGATTATACCCTGAGAATTCTGAAACACCAATTCAGAAGAATCTATGCACCACAATGTTCATAGCAGGACAATTTACAATAGCCAACTGCTGGAAGAAACCTAAGTGCCCATCAATAAATGAGTGGATCAAAAAACTGTGGTACATTTACACAATGGAATACTATGCAGCGGAAAGAAAGAAGGAGCTCCTACCCTTCACAACAGCATGGATAGATCTGGGGAGCATTATACTAAGTGAAGTAAGCCAGGGGGTGAAAGACAAATACCATATGATCTCACCTATAAGTGGAACCTAATCAGTAAAGCAAGCAGGCAAGGAAAATAAAACCAAGAGACATTGAAATAAAGAACAAACTGATAGTAATGAGGGGGCGGGGAGAGGGGTTAACAGGAGTGTGCGGAATGGGGAATGTCATCAAGAATCATGTATAAAGGACACCTGGACAAAGCCAAAGAGGGGTAGGATTGAGGGTGGGAGGTGGGGATGGGTGGAGTGAGGGGGAGTGGTAGGGGCAAATGGAGACAACTGTACTTGAACAAAAATAAAAACATATATTAAAAAAAATTCCTCTAAATCAAGATGGCAGAGGAGTGAATGGAAGTCATACCGACCTCCTCGCAGGACCAATCTGGAAATACAGCTAAATTGTGGAGAAATCACCTGGAACAAACAACTAAACGATAGCAAGAGAGGAGCCTTGTAATCTCGGACAGGCAGAAGAATCAGCTTTAGCACAACGTAACTAGTAAGGAGTGCAGTACAGACTTGAGAAGGCAGGCAGGGCACCCACGGGTGGCAGCACCAGAAGGATATTGAAATGGCCAGTTGGATCCTCCTCAGAACAGGGTCTAAACCATAAGTGGGGATCTCCAGCCTACAGCACCAGAGCCCAGAAAGTACCAGATAACAACCAGCTGCAAAAAGCATCAGGGTTGCTCTCTGCTAGAAACAGGCGGCTGGAGACTCAAAGAGCTATTTAAAGGGCCAATGCGTACATTTTTACTTGCAGTCACTTACCCAGGTCTCTGGCAAAGGCAGAGGCAGAGTGAGCTAGAGATGCCTGAGGAGAGACTAGGGAAGGAGGCTTTGGGGAGAGAACTGAGAGAGTAGCCAATGGGATCCTGGTGCTGACTCATCCCCATACAGCAGTCGCCATCTTGCTCTGGCAGACCACTCCCCTGAGCAGCAGCAGCATGAGAGGACACAATGGCCCTGTCCCCAGGAGGGACTCTGCCCTGGCCCAATGGTGCTAAAACCTGACTGCTGAGTACAAAGTGGCAGCCACAGATAGTAGATCTCTGGCTAAAGGGGCGCAGACTGGTCTAGAAACACTTGAGGAGAGACTGGAGATGGAGGCTTTGGGGAGAGAACTGAGAGAGTAGCCGGCGGGATCCCAGTGCTGACTCTGTATGGCAGCAGTCGTTTGGCTCAGGCAGATGACTCCCTTGAGCAGCAGAAGTGTGAGAGGACCCAATAACCCTGCCCCCAGGAGGGACTCTGCCCCACCCTGTGGTGCCTAAGCCTGACTGCTGAGTGCAGAGTGAAGAGATTAACAGCTGAAGGAGACAGCCGTAAAAAGTAGATTTCTGGAAGTCTTGAACAGACTGCCTAAGTTCAGACAGGGCCAACATCTGACATCATCAGAGGCAGACCCAGAAAGAAAATACAGCAGACTCCTACCATAGAAGTTCACACCACAAAGCCAGGAAATCAAGACAGATCAACTTAAGAAGCAGAAGCAAAAAAGAAGAGTCTCACAAATAATGGGAAGACAAAGAAATACTCCCGCCCCCCCACCAATCGAAGGGAAAGAAAGAATCCCCGGAAAGAGAACTAAATGAAAGAGAGGCAAGTAAACTATCAGATATCGAGAGTTCCAAACAATAGTTGTAAGGAAGCTCAATGAGCTCAGTGAGCTCAGAGAGAATTACCAAAAACTACAGGGAAACTATGAGGAACTTACTGCAAACTATATCAGCATGAAAAAGGACATAGAAACTATCAGTAAGAGACAAGATAAAATGAAGAATACCATTTTTGAATTGAAGAACACAGTAGAAGGAATCAAAAACAGGCTAGATGAAGCAGAGGACTGAATCAGTGAGCTGGAGGATAAGGTAGAAGAAAGTTCCCAGAAAGAGCAAGAAAATGAAAAAAGGCTAAAACAGAATGAAGGGGTGTTCAGGGAAATGCAGGACAAACTTGAAACATAATAATAGGGATACCAGAAGGAGAAGAGGAGGAGGAAGGGATAGAGAACCTGTTTGAAAAAGTAATGATGGAAAACTTCCCTAATTGGAGGAGAGAAAAAGGCACACAAGTCCAGGAAGCACAGAGGGTCCCATTCAAGAGGAACCCAACGAGGCCTACTCCAAGAAAAATCATTATTAAAATGGCATATATCAAAGACAAAGGCAGAATCCTAAAGGCAGCAAGGGAGAAACAGGTAGTAACATACAAGAGGGCTCTGATATGGCTAGCCGCTGACTTCTCAACAGAAACACTACAAGCAAGAAGGGAATGGCAAGAAATATTCCAAGTCATGAAAAGCAAAGGCCTGTAACCAAGACTGCTCTAACCAGCAAGGCTTGCAATTAAAATGGAAGATGAAATAAGGAGTTTCCCAGACAAAAGAAGGCTAAAAGAATACACCTCCATCAAACCAGCATTGCAAGATATGCCTAAGGGACTGCTTTAAGAAGATGAAGTAAAAGAGTCTATGAATACCCAGTTCCTTTCACAGTCACCAATAATTGATATTACCAATATTTTTTAATACTTATTAATCTGATTGTGACAGTGATGTATTTTAATTGGTGCTTTATTATTTGTTGACACTAAACCTGTTTTTGTATATTTCTTGACTATTACTGTTATTTTTAGAAAGCTTTAAATGACTTTTTGGTATTCTGTATCCATTTTTTGATTAAATGTTTGTAGAATTTTTTCCCTAAAACAAACAAACAAAAAAAACTATTAACCCTTTTTTAGATGTGTTGCAAATACTTCCCTATTCTATTACTTGTCCTTTAACTTTTTTTAGATGTATATTACTGTATAGTCTTAAATGTTTAATGTAGTCATATTGTCAAATTTTACTTTATAACTTCTGAGTTTGAATATTTTACTTAAGGGTAAGAAAAATATTATTTTGTATTTTCTCCTAAAACTCTTTAGATTTTACATATTGATTTTTAACTCACCTGAATATTTTTTTGTATAATGTGTGAAATAGGGCTTTATATTTGTTTTATTTCAAGTAATAGTGGTCCATGAACTTTATTTGTTGAATAAGCCTTATTTTCCCCATTGATTTGAAATATCAATTTAATCATATATTACCTTGTTAGATATATACATTTGTTTCTAGCATGCTCATTTTATTTCATTAATCTACTTGATTATTTCTGTGCTGGTGTCATGTTGTTTTAATTGCTGAGACTTTATAATGGATTTAAATTTTTAAATATTTAATTATTTAATTTAATATTTATAATGAATTTTGATATTAAAAATAAATTAAATCAATCTGCATTTAAAAAAATAAGAAAGAATGAAGGAACTCCTGCCTTTTGTGACAACATGTGTAGAACTGGAGAATATTATACTAAGTGAAATAAGCCAGTCGGTGAAAGACAAATACCATATGATCTCATGTATATGTGGATCTATTCAACAAAATAAACTAACAAAGAAGCTAAAGCACAGGCATGGAAAAATGGAGCAGACTATTAGTAACCAAAGAGGAGGGGAAAGGAAGACAATGGTGGAAAGGAGAGGGGACTAGACAAAGAACATGTATGAATGGCCCACGGACATGGACAACATTGTGGGAATTGACTGTGGGAGCGGGGATGGGTGGAGGAGGGCAAAGGGGGAAAAATTAAAACAACTGTAATTGAATAAACATGATTTTAAAAAAACCCTTCTAAATTCCTGCTCTAATTTATATTGCCGGTGTCCTTCCATTAAATGCTAATTTCTTGTCTCCAAACACATCATTTTGGCTTTGAATTTAGCTTAACTATGAATTGTTTGAAGTCTTACAATAATTACATTTTAGATCTTGCTTACTACATCATTTGTTTTGTTGGCAAAATTGAAATAGTATCCAGGGCTAGCATTTGGTTTTGGGTTTATTCTTCTTATGGTGCAAAAATGATGAGATGCATATCTTTCTGCTTTAAATCAGCAGTGATATTTTTTTCTTGAACAGTGTTCTTTGTTTGGGCCAAGCCTTTTTGCTTTCGACTTGCTTTTGTTTCTCTTTCTCCATGGACTTTGAATCCAGAATGCCAAGTTTCATGTATTTTCTATCTCATTCATTAGACGTTCTATACATTTGTTTTCATTCCTTTCTGTTCTCATCCTCGCAGTAACCTCTGCATGTGAAAGCCTCACCTCTCTCTATAGCATTTTAATTGTTGCTCTGTATTTGTTCATTCATCCTTTCACATTCACCGCTACATAAAAATTAGTAATTGTCTACCTAGCATTGTTCATAACCTAATAGGTTGTAGTCTGTCCTTTTGTAGTTAAACATCACCACTAGGGTGTTTGGATTAGTTATATATATTACATATGCCATTGTGACAATAAAATGGATATAACTTAGGATAGGTAACATTTATCTAAAACATATATAAGCATGCTTGCTTGTCTACACATTTATGGAGTGTTAAATCTCACAAAATCCCTACCTTTCACACCATCAACCTGTGTTTCTGTTTTTTATTTAAGCAGTATAACCCTTCTTGAAGGAAAAGTATTGGTAGGGAGCAACATTAGTCCCAATACCTTCACCTTCAAGGAAGGACAAATCACAATGCATTTTTGCAGCATCACACACAGCTTCATTATTACAGGAATCTCCTTTGGGAGAGTTCCTCAAATGACACATTTCTATCATTCAAGAATGATGAAACTGTAACTGGGATTTTTTTTCCCCCTGCCAAGCACCTATCACTTCACTAGTTATTTCTGTTTCTTTTTAGAAGTTTCTACTAATAGTATAATTTGTAAGAATATTTCAAGAATTCATTGAGGTCAATGAACTTGTTGGAAATTTAAATTTAGATACATGATATTGGTTAAAAAAAGGGATAATGGGGTGAGGGTTTCTGTAACCAGGGCCTTTGGGATCTTGGGATAACTTGAAAATAGATGCCTTTCTAGCTCAACGAATCTTAGGGAAATTCATCAATGTCTTGCTGAATGGCTTTACCCCAAGGGATTCAGGGTATGAATGGCCCTCCCTCTAGCTCCAAAATATGAGGTAGAATGCCTTTAGGATGGCTGTGGGACAGTGGTGGCAGCAAAGCTGTAGCCTAAATAAAGCTCTGAGAAAAATTCTCCTAAGCTGTCAAAACTGTCCCATGCCATATAAATTGCTCTACATTTTATAAAGGGTTAATTGGAAACACATTTTTGATGAATTGATTGTTTGGCAAATTGATTGCTTCTGGAAGTGCTTGTTGGGGCTGCCAGTCACTCTCATGCATACCTCTTTGCTTGCTGTTTCTGGCTGGACTTGGTGTCCTTAGGATGAGTCCAGCTGGCTGCAGGCTACCGGGCAAGCTTCCTATTATGTTTGTGGAGCCACAGTTTCCCTGGCCAGATGGAATGCAGTTCAGTACCGTCTGGGCTTATTCAGAGGCAGTTTGTCTTAATTGGATGTTATCCAGAAGCAGGTTAGAAATCACCCAGGCAAGTTAAAAAAATGTACTTCATGGAGATACAAGATAAAAATCACCCATAAATTCTGAATGGTTATTTTGCTGATACATGGCTCATCTGAGTCCATTGATTTTTTTTTTTACTATTTGTCTGAATGTTTACTGGCATGTAGACACTATATTTTTTTTATTCCAGTGTTGACCAAGATACAGAATTTAAGAAAATGGCTTCCTAGATTAAAAAAAAAAAAAAAGGAATAACCCATTGAGAAAAGCTGGTAAACAAGTTAATTGAGAAGGCAGAACAATAACAAAGGACAGTGGCCTTTGCACCCAGGCTTGGAGTCTGTTTAGTGTTAAGTTCATTCCATGCACACAGTGATTTTCTGTCTGGTGCAGTTCATTATTTTATTCTCCAGACTCTCTCCACCCTAGTATTCCTCTTTGTCTCTATCAACTGCTATCATTTGATATTTTTATTGATGGTCATTCTATAGTAGCTTGCTTTATGTTAAAAATTGTGCCCATCTAATACCCCAGTGGAGCTGAGAAGTCAGTACTGTGAACACAGAAATGAGTGATCTAAATGTGTCCCAGCAAACTCGGCTGCTTAACATCGCTCTTATGTTAGTCCTTTGGACTACAAAGCATGAGAGGTGCCTGTAAGAATTTGATATAGTTTGGATTTTTCCCTTGGGTATTTCATTAATTGTGATCAGCAAAGATGTGGGCTGATAATAAAATACATAAAGGGGACGGATGAGTAAGACTACCATCTCAGCATAGCTTTTCACTAAGGGCTTTGAAAGCACTTATTGTAGGTGAGTCATTAGTCCTCACCACCCTTCTAAGGTATATTATGGGCGCTTTTATTCCGAGAGAGAAGTACTGAGGCACAGAGTCAAAATATTGTGTACAGGCCATCTCTGCGACTTATAGCTCATATTTTCAGCTCTCTCAACCCTGAATTCTTGATTTTCTTACTCTGTTTTTCATCAACCTTCCCAATATCCTTTCTCCTCCACAAGAGGGAGCCACTGGCCAGCCTTTTCTATTCTGTGCATGCGCAAAAAACTCAAGAAGTCAAACAAATACAACAGACCAAAATCAAAAGCAGGTTATTTTTTACATCTGCTGAGGCCATTGATCCTTTTTAAAATTCACATTTTTACTTTGAAATAAAACTTAGAGAAAAATGCATAACACCTACATTTATAGTTTAACAAATGGTTGTGAAGTATTACTTTGTAACCATCCCTCCTAACACGCCCATTACTAGTACCCAGAAGCTCCCCACTTGTATGGAGTGGGGGAAGGAAAGTAGATTTACAGCTGATTGGATGGAAAATAGTACAACAATTAATAAAAAAAAAAAAACCAAGAATAAACTGTAGTTTGTGTACTTACAATTGTAAACCTACTTTTGCCCACCTCTGTATATTTTGGCAATCATTAAGTGCATTTAACTTTTAAAACCTAATTTTTTTCTAATTGTACATATTGTTGGGAATATTTTCTGACGTGGTCTGAAACCCACTTCCTAAGGAGGATGGGATTGAGAGACCAGTGAAAGAGGCTGACAACTTCAGAACTAAACAGTTTGCCAAGGGAACCTATAGACAGAAGCAAAGTCTTGGGACAAACATCAAGAGTTTAGATCTCCATACCCAAAAGGAGATGGGAGCTAGATATATGTATAGCCTTTAGGAACACAGCCAAGCAGCACCTGCTTGTTAAGAGCTGTGTACTGTAAGATAGTAAGCAACTTAATGAGCCTACTTAGCTATGTAAGAATATTCTTTCAGGTGATACTGGGCCCACCCCTCCTGGGGTGAACCAGAGATCACTGAGAGTAACTGCTTCTTAAGATGGTAGGTTAGTCAAGTGCTAGAAACCATTTGCTTAACATACGCATATACAATCTTGTCATAGAAAATTTGGAAAACACCAGAAAAAAATAATAAAAGAAAAATAACTATAATCCTGCCAAGCAAACGTAGCCATATTAACATACATTTCCTTTTGCTATCTCCTCTTCATTTGTTAGTGTGAGCGTCAATTACATTGACTGGTAGCAGAAATTGCTATGAGGTAATTCTTGGATCTGGGGTGAGTGGGTTGATTATTTTTGGAGAAGGGTTTTCAGGATAATGCTCCCTTGCAGTTAGGAAGGGAGGTTGAAGGTGAGACTGTTACTGTACAGTCATGTGGGGTTCTGTGGCCCACTGCCCATAAATTCCAGAGGCAGAGGTTTCGTGAAAAAGGAAAGGAGTCTTTTATTCAAAGGCTATACAATTTTGGAAGGATTTTGGAAGAACGGGTTTCTGCCTCAAAGCCCATTCCCTTTAAAATACCCAAAGACAAATAACCCCTCTACCCTTTGCCAGATCAGTTTAAGCTGTGCCTGGACTTTCTCTTCCTATTTAAAAATACTCCCCTTTGGGATATGCAGCTTAGCTGGTTCCTGGTCATGCTTCAGCTTTGGGCATCTTTCTGGAGTCTATGGGCTCCAGCATCCTACTCATGGTGCGCTGTCCTTTCTTCCAGCCGCTGCCCACAGGCTCTGCGCCTGCACCCCATCCCTATGACATTAGCTCGCTGGTGTGTCCGTGTGCCTGGCGGAGCAGGGCCGTGCTGGGCCAGTTGCCACGGCATTTTGTGCTGGACCCGGTACGGAAATACTCTCAGACCATGAGGTCTCCAGGGCCCCCTGGCCCGGGAACACTTGAGTCCTTGACCCCCGACCAGGCTAGTGAGGAGAAGGAAAAAAGTGACAAATTTCCACATGCCCTCTGTTTCATCTTCTATCCCCAAATCCCACGAAAAGTGGAAATATCCAAATTCCCAGTCGATTTAGGTTGGAATCCACCACCCTAAGCCCGCAGTGTCTCTGCCCCTCCTGCCGCCATAATCTGGAAGCGGGTAGGAGGGTCTTTTCCCCTGTCCCAACATTTCACTAGCCTGGCGCATATTGTGAGCCAACTTCCTTCTGTTGTGCCACACTGCCGCTGCTCGGTTGCTGGGACAACAACGCACGCTGGCGCCCTTTGTTTACTGTTGCCTGCTGCAGTGTCTCGCTACAGCCCCTTCCTTCTCCTGGGGAAGGCAGGCTCTTTCTGCTGCCTTGGGGCTCCCTTCCCCACCCCGAGGAGGGCGGCCTTTGAGCTGCCTGGGGGTCTCTTCCTTCCCCCCAGGGGGTGGGGGTGTCCCTTCTAGCCAGAGCTCCCTGGTTGGATTAGGGCAGAGGGCTTCAATATGTGTATGATTTTAGGTTGTGCACAAGACCACATTGCCCTTCAGTCTGTTTATCTTTATTTTATGTATATGTATCTACAAATATATTTATATATTTACATTTGAATATATCTGTCTTTTAATACAATTGAGATCATGCTATTTTTTTATGATCATTTTGACTATTACTCATTTATATCATGACATTACCACTTCCCAATTTTCTTTAAAAATTGTGATGAACAGATTTATTTAAAAGATTCCGAGAAGGCATTTTACCCCTTCGCGCTTTTCACTTTTTCTTGGAGAGGTGCTTCTCCTGGTCCTGCTGAGAGGCTGGCAAGAAATTGGTGTCTCTAAGCTCTTTAAGATGCTGATGTGCTGATAAACTCCTCCTGCCCCCACCTCACCCCTGGTACCTCCTATCTCAGCAGAGAAACCAGTGATGGCCACTCAGCCTTATAAATCTTAGTTCCTGGACTATAAGTTTAGTTTCTGGAAAAAAAAAAAGTTGATGAGACAATTTGGCCACGAATGTAACATTCTGTTATGCTTCCCTACCTTGTTTTGTTTAAACTGGTAAGTAAAGTGGTGCCCTCAGGCAGAAGTTGGCAGCCCCAGTATTTTAAGATCAGTAGAAGTGCGCTGTAGACGAAAAACAAGATGCTCCTGTGTCATGGGGCATGTGTGTAGCTAAGGCAGCTGCTTTTGTGGTTCTGGCACAGTTTTAAGATGTCGCAACTTCTGAGCTCATTCAATAAGCCTTGGACTTAAGAAAAATTGATCTTTTGTTTTGGTTTCTTTGTTTTTTTTTCTCCCTCCCCTGCCCCTCTTTTTGTAGTGCAGGAAAACAATATTGTGGCTATCAGGAAAATAAACAGTTATATTTACTATTGTGGTCGACACCAGGACTAATTATTCTAATTAAAATATTCTTGACACAGCAAACTCTCAATCTCTCTTCCTCACTCTGTATTCATTTATTCTTCCTCCTTTCATCCACCCATCTATCCAATTTTAAACATTGTAATGGGAAATGCATATATATATATAACACAAAATAGAAAAGGTACAAAAGAGTCTGTGGGGAAAAGCAGTTTTGTCTCTTACCTTTGTTCCTCAGTCCTCTGACCTAACAAATGCTTCCATTTTGAAGACTCATTTTTGATTTTGCCCTTATTCTGGATCCCACCATACACAGCAGAGTGACTCTGGCAAAATCACACAATTAAATTATTGGGCAAAAGACCTCTCCCATCATATTCAACATGGGTCCATAATATCAGGCTTCTGGGCAGACTTTTCAGGGGTCTTGGATCTTGTGTATAACTAAAAATATAAAAATCATAACAAATCAATGGGCAAGACCTGACTGTTTATTTATGACCACCGATTTTTTAAAATTTGTAATTAAAAATATAACTAACTCACCTTTGTTTAAAAAATCAATATAGGACAATAGGATATGTAATAAAAAGTGAGTTCATCCTAATTCTAGATCTCAGTTCTACTCTTCTCTCCCAGAAAGCCACCATTGCAGTTTCTTGTGTTTCTTTCCAGAAACCTTCCATATAGTAGACACATACATATTTACATTTCCTTACAAAAAATTAATGGAAAGATATTTAGAAAATTCTTATAATTTGAGGGTATCTAGACTTGGAAATGTTCACATAAAGTGAATCCACCTAAAGTTAGGACAAATATTCCATAGTAAATATTGATCTGCTTTGTGCCATGTGTTTTCTTTCTTTTTTCATCCTTACCTGAGGACATGCTTATTGATTTTAGAGAGAGGAGAAGGGAGGGAGAGAAACATGGATCTCAGAGGGAAACGTGGATTAATAGAGAAACATTTATTGGTTGCCTCTAGCATGCCTTTACTGGGGACGGAACCTGCAGCCCAGGCATGTCCCCTGACAAGAAATCGAACCCATGACCTTTTGGTTTATGAGATGATGCTCCAAGCAACTGAGCCACACCAGCCAAGGCCCATGTATTTTCTTAAATAGAAGATGTATAATCCAGAATTCTAGTATTTTTATTGTCAGAATTCTAATGCCAGCTTTGCATTGATCATGGCTGAATGGAAGGTCACAACAGTAGTTAACAATAGTTACAGTAGTAGTAGGTTTAAGCTCTAGCCTGACTCAAGACACACAGTCTCATTGTTTTTTGTTGTTACAATACACATAACATAAAACTTACTCTTTACCATTTAAAGTGTAAAATTCAGTGCCATTAAGTACATTCACAATGTTGTTCATCCATCATCAGTTTCTAGTTCCAGAACTTTTTCATCACCCTCTCCCCCAGCTCCTGGTCAACACTGCTCTGCTTTCTATCTACATGGATTTGTCTATTCTGGATATTTCCTATAAGTGGAATCATATATATGTGGCTTTTTGTGTCTGGCTCCTTTTATTTAGCAATGTTTCAGGGTTTAACCATACTCTAGTACTTTGTTTTTTTTTATGGTCAAATAATATTCCATTATATGGATATACCACATTTTATTGATCTATTCATTACTTGATGGACATTTGGGGTGTTTCTACCCTTTGGCTTTGTGAATGAACATTCATGTATAAGTTTTTATTTGAACATACGTTTTCAGTTCTTTTCGGTATATACCTAGGAATGGGATTGCAGTCCATATGGTAATTCTAGGTTTAACTTTTTGAGGAAACATCTAATCCTCTGAACCTCTTTGATGCTGGTCCCTTTGCTCCGTACTATAATATGGATTTCTCTGTCTGTCATTAGTCTTCCAAATCAGGGAAGAGTAATTAATATCTGGATTAATTGATTAAAATCTGGTTAATAGTCAAGTTTAACATTCTGATAATTAGCATTATAATAGCAGGTCAGGTGTCACTGCATATTAAACTTCCTATATGGAAAACTGTATAGTATTGATTTCATATGTCTGCTCTTAATATAGTCAATGCACTGGGCTGTCAGAAGTAAAAAAGATCTGATGCTGGAAGAAACTGACCAGACTCCTACTGACAAGGCTGAAAATGAGGAGCAGAATGAGCGAAGAGAAATAAAGAAAGAGGAGCTGGGTTCAACCACAGAGAAAGTGGAGCAAAAAGAATCTGAGTCCTTGGAGAACTCATTTTCCCCACAGAATCCAGATTCTTCAAGTAAGTCATGTCCTATCGCTTTGCAGACAGAGAAAGTCTGAGTGTCGCCAAATTTACGGATTGCTTTGGCACCTTAAAAGGTACTTACTTAGCACTGACATAAAAACTAGAAGATACATTTTTCAATACATTCCTGACAAAGGAAATTGAGATATTTCTGGGAGTGTCTTCTTCTCCACTGAAATAATGCTAGCTCACATTTATTGGGGGGGTGTTTACTATGTGCAGGAATGTTTTTACATAAATTATTTTATGTCTGTTATCTCACTTAATATTAATTTTGTGTATATGAATTTATTTAATTCTCACTACAAGTTTGTGAGGTTGGTATCCACATTATTCTCATTTGACAGATAAAAAAAAAAAATGGAAGCCCAGAGAGGTTGAATGATTTTCCCAAGGCTATACAGCTTTTATGTGGCAGGGCAAGGATCTGAACGAAGGCAGTTTGGCTTCAGTCTGTTTCTAAGGCACTGTTTTGTGCCTTAGGCACATCTTGAGGAGATCCTTATCTGTAAGTAGCTCTATAGACATTCTGAATTCTTTATAGATCCACTGAAGCAGAGTGTTATGAGGAACTTCTGGCTCCCAAGCTACACATCCTAACTCTACTCCTTCCTATCTGTATTATTTGTTAAAACTTACTTCTCTAGACCTCAGTTTCCTCATCTTAAAACTAGAGATCATAATGGTACCTTCTTAAAGACTTATCATGAGGCTTAAATGAGGAGATCCATGCAAAATGCTTAGCCCAGTGATTTGCCTATGACAGGAGGATCTGGGGTAAATGTGAGCTATTATTATCATATCTAGCCATCCACTGTATGTCTTGTACAGATAGACGTGTGTGTGTGTACACACACTGTAGCTGTCCTTCAAAATCTTATTTGATTTTCAGGGTTGTGATACAACGCTCCAATAGATTTTAGCCTTTAAACAGAAGGTTCTTGAACATCCTTGAACATTTACTTAGTAGAAGAAGATAATTAGGTAATTTGTGATGAATGATAGTCTTTCTTAGAATATTCACTTCAAATCTCTTTGGGGAGAACTTTTTAATGGTCACTACTTGCTGGAAATAAAAATTTTTAAGAGTTTGATTCAGGTGTCTCTGCTGGTTACCCCCCAAAATCATGCTATAGTCTGTACACTGATTGCATCAGCCTTATAACTGATCAAAGCAGAAGACCGAATGTCAGAAAAACAGTTCTAAGCAAATACACACATACAAACACCCCCTGCCCCCACACATTCAAGAGCAAGTAAACATACAAATATTTCTCCATTCAGCCTTGGAATGTTCAGATCTGTCCCTCCCTAACCCTGACTGCGGATGAAAAAAAGGAGTTCTATGGAAAGTAACCTCACAGGGTGATCTGATCATTAGTTCCTAACTGGACAGGTCATGGTGGGTAGTCACGCCCCAGGCCTGTAGCTTCTTTAGTAAAAGGTTCATTTCTGCCTTCATCAAACCCTGCCCGTGGCCTCTGTGCCTCTAGGTTAACAGACCTTGGAAATGCCTCTCTTCAGGCCCCTCTTAACCTGTGGCCGCCCTCAAGGCAGCACATATTCTCAACCTGTAATGCAGTCTGCATCCTCATGGAACCTTTCCTACACTCCCTCCTTAGTCTTAAATGCATAAAAGAAATTATAAACTTATTCTGGGAAGCATTTTTCTGTCTGTTGAGATCTTGCTCCCAGGCATATTCTCTGTTTAACTTAAGTAATACATTTTTATAAAAATTCTCTACAGGCTTAGATGATCTTATGTTGACAAAAGTTAATGTCTCTGAGTTTTCCTATACGTATGTAATGGTTGAGATACTACTTTCTACTTTATCAGAGTAAGTCTTTGGTATAAATTATTAACATCTTAGAGTAACTGATTAGCTTAAGCAAACGTTTTGAGGAGTAAATAACTTAATATACATAAAATATTTAGATGACGCATATAGTTGTCTTTTTTTAGTGTCAGGTTTTATCATTATAGGATTTCTCCTTAGACACTTATATTTAGAATTAACTCTGTTTTTAACAGCTGATAAATACTGCACAGCGCAAATATATCATAATTTACTCGGGATAAATTGTGATGTCCGTCTGATGCCCTCACATCTTGTAGTGTATTCTCTTACTGTGGTTGAGGAATGAAGTGGAAGGGGGTGAGAGGAAGGAGGATCATTATTCCGAGAAGCTGTTTGGTGAAGAATAAGAATTAGGAAGTTTTGCCAAAGGCTGCATTTTCCAGTATTTTTTAAATGTTGTCTAAGAGATTTTTGGCTGTTCTGAGTAGTGCCTTATGGTTGGAGTTTGATATACCCAGGTGCAATTGCATGATTATTTATAATTTCATTTGACTGTAGTGTAAATTTTTATAACATCAGCATTTAAGAAATATTATTCATGTCAGCTTTACCAAGCCCTCAGAGGCTTCTCACATAACTTTCCAGCATATTTGTTAATTTCCTCAAGCAATGCTTAATATTTACTTTGGAGTTTTGCCTTTTGATGCCACTTCTGTGATGAGCGGCCCCATCAGCTTCTGACTTCATTACGACCAGTAAAATATGGATCATGTCATCTGAAAACTGGTGTGTGAGACAATCTCACGTCTACTACTGTGCAATAAAGATGGTTTCTGATAAATACAACCAAATAGTTTTGTATAACATCCTGGAATAAAAACACACAAAAAAATCAAATGCAGCAGAGACTGTTGGTGTGTAGTCGTGTCCTCTGCACACCTGCCTGCCTGTCCTGCGGCTTCTAGCAGAGGGGTCCCCTTGGCAGAGGAGCCTGGCTGGCAGCAGATGAGATGTGAGAGCATATGGTCAAGCAAAAGGGAAAAAATGCAACTGGTAATCTTACCAGCTAGAAAACATACCTATTATTGATCTTTTCGTTATTTTTATATGTTAGTATACCTAAAACTAAAAGGACCATACAGTACATATTTTGTGCGTGTGTTTCAATTACAAGTTGTCAGAAAGAATTTCCTTTTTTGCTTTTCCCCAAATGGAAATTCTTTAGATTTGTTTTCTTTGATAATTCTAAAGGAAGTGCAAACAGATCCTGATTTTCTGAGATAACCACTGCCAACTATACTGTGTATATTTTTCCTGACTAGATATTTGATATTTTAAATATCAGTAGAAGCACATTTTGTTCATTATCCTGTAAACAGCTTTTTCATTAGCAGTATTATAAACAAAAAATGAAAAAAGTCATACTTTTTATTACAGAAAAGTAAGAAAATACAAACAAAAAAGGGTATAAAAAATGAAAATCACATCTATTCCAACTATGCAGGGATAACTATTGTTAACATTTAGCAGTAATTCCTCTTAGATTTTAAAAGTGTTTTTACATAAATACTCATGTAAATAAGAGGTAAAAATGAGATCACACTGTCTAAACTTTTATAATTACCCATCACTTAGCAGTATGTTATGAGCATTTTTCTGTGACTGTAAGTATTAAAAAATTGCTAGTGACTGTATTAAAACCTTTTAACCAGATTTCTATTGCTGAAGACTTAGAATGTTTCTTGATTTTAAAAACATTTGTAAAAGATATTATGATAAACACCCTATAGTTAAAACCCTTGAGCACATCCGTAATTCTTAAGATAAACTTCTAGTAGTAGAATTATTGGGTAAAAGTTTATACATTTTAATGAGTTTGATAAATATTGCAAGTTGCCTACCAGAAGAGTTTTGCCAATTTATACTTCTTCTCGTAGAGAAGGAAAACGGCTTTTTATCTAATTTTTAACAAAGTTGTTTATTAGACTTAAAAAAAAAAACCTTACTATTATAGAATAAATTATTTGTATTTCCAGAGATCCTTTACCATTGACCTTTTATTTTTAGCAATTATTTGAAAGTTGTTTCCAATGTCTTTGCAGGTGAATTGTGAAAATTCCCACCACTGGTGGCATCTATAAATATCCTTTTATTAATAAGTTTAAGCATGTGAGATCCTCTTATTCGTATAAACTAAATCCTGTTCATAAGACTTCAAGTCTGCTTAAGTTAATTAGTTCCTGTAAGATATTAATAATTCATACCAAAGACTTACCTTTACATTTTCTTTATTGCAGTAAAGTCTTATCAGCAAGCTGTTTTACTATTACAAGCTTGACTTCTTTGTTTCTACTTCTGATTTAAAAATCTTCTCTTCTACCCTTTAAAGGTTTTTCAGATATGAACTCTTCCAACTTTCATTGCCGCTGGTCTGGGGATGCTCCTTCAGAACTCCTGAGGAAATTCAGAAACTATGAAATATGAAATGTCCTTCTCTGTAGGAGAGCAAGCGAGTCAGCAAGACCATCACCTGTGCTGCTAATGTGCAGTCTTTGTTCATATCTTAAAATGTCATGTTTATATGTCACGTCTATGAGTCGCTGAGTACTGATTGATTTTTCCGTCCTTGAACCCATTCTCACAATGTTTTTTAAATAAGGAAAATATCAAAAGACAAGTTTCTATTTGTATAAATTAAGGCTCTTGGATCCCAGAGTTGATTGTATTCTGTGTTTTCCTGTTAATGTTATTTGTAGAAATCCATTTAAAAAATTGATCTCGGTATTTAAATATTTAATTGATATATGATGATCTCTATTAATGCTGGGTGTACAAGAAATGTTTTCTGACTCTGGACTTAAAACGAAATGTGAAATTACTTGTGTAAGCCCCATAGAATGAAATAAATAATTTTCTCAAAGTTCATAATAAATGTATAATTCAACTGTATTTTGAAAATAATTTGAGTAGGTATTTCTACTTTAATTTTAATAATTGTAAATTTAAGAAGTGATTTATTTGAGGAAATATGTTGCTACTAGATTTCTTTGGTTATGTAGCAAGTGATTAGAAATTTATTTTCTTACAGTTTGAAGGTTAGAAGGCCAAGATCAAGGTGTCTACAGGTTTTGTTTCTTCCAAGGCCTCTCTCCTTGACTTGTAGATGGCTGCTTTCTCACTGTGTCCTCACATGGCCTTTTCTGTGCCTGTATATCCCAGGTGCTTCTTTTTCTTATAAGGACATCCGTCATATTGGATAAGGGCCCCACCCTAACAGCCTCCTCTTAACTTAATCAACCCTGTAAAGACCTTATCTTCAAATAAGATTACATTCTGAGGTATTGGGAGCAGGGGACTTCAATATATGATTTTTTTTTTTTTTTTTGGAACACAACTAAGTTCATTACACAGGTGAAAACTTAAAAAAAACCCCAAACAAACAAATACAATCCATTATTGGTTCCCTTAATTTTATTTGAATTTGTATTGCTTTGTCAAATCTGTTCAGAGAATTATTTATATCAATATTTTACCACTTCAGTAAAATGTGATTTGGCATTGTTACCGTATCTGCAAATTATACTTTAAAAAAGAAAAATGCAAAAATATAGCATGTTAAATTAATAAAATGAGGTTTTGGACTACAATTGCCTGTCTTAATGCCTGTCTGGCCCATGTAGGCACTCAAAAGAGAAAAGAAACTGGATTGAATAAGTGTATTTTTAAATCTAAGAATTGGAGTTTTAATTTTATCTCTCCTTCTCCCCACTCCCCCCCACCCTGCCATTGTCTAATTTACAGCACTGATGACTTTTGATGACTTGCCAATGGGAAAAACACTTCCACTGCCATGGTCCACTCTGCTTCTGTTACAGATGGGTTTCCCAGTTGTTGACAAGGCTGAACGCCAACTCTCATTTATTTTTCTCTTCCATGAGGCCTGAAGGCTCCAATAAGAAATGAGAAAGAGCTCCACTTGATTGGGGATTTATGATGGGCTGAGCTTGTGCTAAGTACTTTATATGCTTGGTCTTGTATAACTTAGTAGGAGACCTTTTATTTTTAAACACTTAAATACTCTCCTGAACTCATTAAAAGGCAGGGGACTGTGCTTTGATAATACAGTCTTTTTTCTTTGAATAAAGTATAAAGGGAAAACTGAACAACTTTTCTTCAATAATTTGTTTGAATTCCCCAGTGTGCTCAGTACAATTACAATTGTATGTGTGTGTAATAGCACATTTTCAAAGCCACTTATTTTTGGATTTTGGCTCAACTTCATGACAGAACAAACTTATTACAACAAGATAAGTTTAGATAAAGGTTATTAAGCTCTTAATCAGTTCTAAATGCTGAAGATAATTAGTTTCTCACATATTTGATATTGAGTGAATAAATGAATGAGGTACATATTTCTTGAGAGCATTATTATGTGAAAGCTACTAGTACTATCATTTGTGTTGGATAAAAAAATGCTGAAGTTGTGTTGATGTTCTCAAGTAGTTGTTAATTTAGTGAAATAAGACAGGTATCTGAATTTCATATCAAAGGAGCATGTTGAATTAGTGTAAGTATGTAATGTGCTTAGAACGTGCTGGCACATAGCACTATGTGTACTTGTTACTATTCTTACTGTATATAACTATGCGTTAAGTCTTGTGATAATCAGTTAATAGAATTATGGCCTCCTTCCCTCCTCAATCCCTTTCCCTCAATTTTCCATCTCAGCGGCACTGTTTCTTGCATATCTTTCTATAGCTATCTTGTGCATTACACACAGAGACGTGTTTCTGTTTTTTCTTTATACAAATGGTGCATATGATTTACTCTGCTACACACCTTCCATTTATTCAGTTAATCCTGGAGATTTTTCTACTTTTAGTTTGAGTGCTACTTTATTCTTTTTATCTGCCTCATATCATTCTTTTGGGTGGATGAACCATAATTTAACTTGTCCTCTACTGACGCTTTTCAAGGTTATTTACAGTTTTTTTGTGTATGTGATCACAAGTAACACTATAATAAATAGCTTTATGTATAGTATGTCTTGTATGTGAAGTATACGTGTAGGATAAATACCTAGTACTGGAATGGATAAACAGTGTGATTAAATATATATATATATTTAATGGTGATTAAATATATAGTCTAAATTATATATATGTATATATATAATTTGCTTACCAAATGATTAAACAAATAACAGATGCAGCCTAGCAAGTTTTGGAGATCTTAGGGCCAATGGATTGGAAAACCCAGAAAACAGTGTTTGTTCATCAGGATTCTTGCCTTTAGGTTTTTTTTTTTTTTTATTTTGGGCTAGACTTTGTTGAGTGGTTCAGTTTGGCATTGTGCTTATGGAATAATTTCCCCAGCACCTCCCATAACTCCTGATACCAGGGAGTGTCCAAGGTATAAAGCAATAATAAAACCAGAGTACACTTTTTTCCTAGTACCTTCCATAGAGACAAAAAGAGAATAGGATGTTTTTTCAGTGTTATGGCTTCTTGTCTTCTGGGTGTCCTGAAGTGTCAAAATACAATTCTGAAACAGTGTTGCTCTTTTAAGTTAAATGACAACTCAACAGAGCAATTCCGGAAAACTTAGGCAGAATTCACAATTTCCTAGGATCCCAAATAGTTTCTGGTCCCCAGTGGATATATCCCAGCCTGCCAAAAATATGCCCCTTGATGAACAAATTAGAAATGCAAAAAAGACTTTGCAGATATTTCTTGCAAAGAGAGAGCTGGGTAAGGGTAAGATAAGATTGTTTTCCTGCTTATGAGTTTTCATATCCTCTCTGTGCCCAGATCTGATGGTGATTACCAGATCAATCACAGCAGCAAGTGTCGATGACTAATGCAGTTATTGAAAGGGTCTTTAATTTCCTGGAGGCAAACACCATTACCCGCCATCTCCGTATCATAGACAGAGGGATGCCAGGACTACTAGGGAGTCAGTGATGAAAGAAATTATAAAACTGATGCAATTACTTAGAAAATGATTAAATGTCTCTCAGTGAAAGGCTTCAATTCCCTTCAATTTTAAGTTTTGTGATATGCATCAGTGTGGCTGTGTCTTCCAGGATTATTACTTCTCGGCTTTCTGTGTCATCTCACCCTCATTGTGGGAGGATATTTTGCATCAGACTGCACATTCTCATCCTTTCTCTCCTTATCTAAACTGTTTTACTTCTTCCAGTGTTTTGGCTTTGATGGTTTCTTATATTAATTAGCTGCCAAGAGTGAATGATTCCATAGCAGAATCTAGGTTAGATTTGTGAAGAACTGGATCTTTCTCTGGTCCTATCCTATGGTGGGATCTAGGGAAAATTCAGTTTTTTCTCACTGTGGCTGGAAATAAGAATCTCCCTTTTGCAGAACACAGGCTCTTGGCCCAGGCCCAGGTCCAGAGCTGGCCTGTTTCGGGCCTCGTGGGAGCCAGGGGGTTGTGGGAACTGATGAGGAATGTGCAGTCCAGAAGCAGATGTAAAAGACTAGTGGGAAAGGGAAAGGAGAGAAAGAGGACGTGTCCTCTTCATCATTCTTCCTGATAACTCCTCATTCTTTACTGTCGTTTTTTTAAAAAAGGGCAGAGATAGAGAGAGATTACAATTGAGTAGGTATACCTGTAGACATCAGCTCCAAACACCTCACTTATCTTTTTACATTCATCTGAGTTTGATGCCATTCTTGATAGCATCCCACCTCTGAAGACAATGGTGATTTATCTTCAAAGTATATTAAATATAAATAAACCATATTAAATACTTTCCCGCTTGTTAGGCCATTAAGAGAGGCTCTAAAACAGGGTCTAACAACCATAATCATAACCATAATCGCACTCTCTTACCTTTAACAGTTTTCAAAGCATTTTCTCAGAAATCTTATTTGAACTTCCCAATCAATGTCATTTGGAGGAGGAATTTGTAATCTTGTTATAGTTTAAAAACAATAAAATGAAAAACATTATTTTATTATTTAAAAAAAATCATTGGTTCTTAACCCTGAAATCACTTGGAAAACATGAAACCCCTGAGGCCTAGGTCCCACCCCAGAGGTTCTCATTAGGTGGGTCTGGGTGTCCCTTCCATGCTGGGATTTGACAGCTCCCGGGGAATTCTAATGTGCTTTTAGGGTCGAGGACCACAGTGGTTTAAACAAATACAGGTTGTAGGTGAAACGGTTAATGTCTTGGTGAGTCTATCCACACACAGAGACTGGAGCTCTTCCTTCTGTGCCACCAGTCATTTCTGTGAAAACCAGACTTTTGTGGTTTTCATGCTCTCTCCTGTTCTAAATTCAAGGAATCAGAGAGTCTACACAGTAGGGCAAGCACGGCCCCCTGGCAGACATCCGCGGGCATGCCATCCCCGGGGATGTGTGCGGTGAGGAAGGTGGCTCTGGAGTACCCATGACCACCCGGGGTACTCCACTTGGGCTTTCAAACAGGTCTATGCACTGCAGCCATATTTTGCCCCTGGTGGGTTCTCCCTTGTCTTCACCTCCAGTCCCTTAGGCCTTCTGGAGCTTCCCCTGCTGCTGCTGCGGAGTTTGCAGTATAGAAAGAAAAACTAGTTTAATATGGAATTGGCCCATACGGAGCCGGACCCGGGGAGCTTGTGCTCTAAACAGGCTAACTCCTGGTGATGTCTAGGTTTCAGATTATATAGGGCAAAAATGAGAAGAGCCCTAGCTGGTGTGGCTCAGTGCATTGAGCATCGGCCTGCAAACGAAAAGTTTGCCTGTTTGATTTCCAGGCAGGACACATGCCTGGGTTGTGGGCCAGGTTCCCCAGTTGGGGTTGTGAGAGAGACAACTGATCAATGTATTCCTCATACATTGATGTTTCTCTCCCTCCCTTCCCCTCTCTCAAAAAAAAAAAAAAAATGTTAAAGAAAAAAAGGGCATTGTGGGTTAGAGGTTTAGGGTTGTACTGGGAGCTGATTGGTCAGAGGTAAGGGTAATAATTTCTCCAGGTCCTGAGGACAGGCAGCTCTGAGGTCTTTTCTGCCCCCCATGTCCGGTCTCAAGGGAAAGTAGCCAGGGAGTCTGTCCACTTTGGTGCTCAGGAACTGAAACATAACTTATGTTACCTTTAGCCTGCCAGAGGTCCCTACTTTGTACCATCAGTCATGTCTGGGCTACTGTCTTCTACTCCCTGGGGCGTTGCTGATCATACAGGTGAAAGGCTACATCTCTGAAAGGTATATTTATATACACACACTCTCTATGTATCTATCTATCTATATCTATCTATCTATCTATCTATCTACACACATATCTATATACATATATAGAGGGGGATATGATTTCTAGAGCTAGGATTTAAAACCAAATTTAATCCAAGTCATAAGGACCCTTGGTTTCACAAGTGGTTGCATGACACACAGACTTCGCATTCTCAGACCTTCCTTCTCCTCTTTTACCGTGGCCTCGCCCACACTCTCTTCCCCCAGCTGTGGAAATAGGAACACCTGGGTAGATGAGTGACAAAGCGTCCTGGGGGTGTTTGTGTGTGCATGTGTGCGGGGGGATGTGTCTCTACCAGTAGCAACTACTTAAAAATGTCCAGTTTTAGAAATTCCATCAGTGCTCAAACAATAAAGATGTGACCCTGAAAAGCTTAGAAATAGAAGTTTATTAAGGTTATTCACCAGATAATAATAAAAGAGAAATAATGAGCTGTGTGAACTTAGGCAAGTCTTTTACTTCTCTGATCCCTTTTCCTCCCCCTGTAAAATGATGAAAGGTAAGCTTAATTTTACCAGGAAATAAAACAAATCCAGGAAAATTGTGAATCAAAACCAGACTTTTGTGGTTTTCATGCTCTCTCCTGTTCTAAATTCAAGGAATCAGAGAGTCTACACAGTAGGGCAAGGACGGCCCCCGGCAGGCATCCGCGGGCATGCCATCCCCGGGGACGTGTGCGGTGAGGAAGGTGGCTCTGGAGACAGCACGTGCCGCCGGTGTAAACTTAGGCAAGTTCATTAACCTCCCACCGCCCCAGTTTCCTCATTAGTAAAATGGGATAGTAATTACCTTGTCACTGGACACAAATATTAATTATTTATAGTAGCAATTGGGGAAGAAAATCAGGGAATGACTAAAACTATTTTTTCCCCTCAACACCTTCCCAGTTCTCTTGATGGTGCTACACTGTCCAGGCGCTTTTTATAAATGCAAACTACTGTACCCCACTCCAGACCTACTCTATCGGCTTCTGTGAGAGGTAGGGCCCAGGAATCTGTTTGGAATCTCCAGGAGATTCTTCTTCATGCTAAAGTTCGAGCAGCACTGTTCCAGAATCTTGCTTCCCAAAGTGTGGTTTAAAGTCGAGAATCATCGGCATCACCTGGGAACTTATCAGACATTCAGAATCTTGTGCTCAACTTTGGATGTGCTAAATTATAATCTGTGTTTTAATAAGAAATCCAGGTATTTCTATGCACATTAAATCTTGAGAAACACTGCCCTAGAACTGCATCTTTAATACAGTAGCCTCTAGCCATATGTAGCTATTAAAATTAAAATTAAAAATAGAGACAAAGAGGGCTTCTGGTCAAGATGGAAGTGTAGGCAAATGCGCTTTGCCTCATTGCACAACTACAGCAAAAATTACAACTAGATTACAAAACAAATATCATCCAGGTTCATCAGCAAAGCGAGCTGTACGGAAGTCTGACAACAAAGGATTTAAATAAGCCGCATTCACTGAGATGTGTAGGAGGAGCGGAGACGTGGAGAGATGCAGACAGGTGGAGAGGCGTGGGGAGGTGCGAAGATGCAGAGTGGCGCAGAGAGACGGTGGAACACATGTGCTCCACATATAGTGGATAAAAATCCAGCGAGATACCTCAGGAGTGAGCAATCCCAGCCCTGGACCAGCCCACCCAGCCCAGGGTTTCTGTACCAGGCAGATAAGTCCCCATAACTTCTGGCTGTAAAAATCAGTGGGGGTTGGGGCAGCAGAAGAAACTGCAGGATTCCCAGGAGATTCCTCTTAAAGGGCCCGCAAAGTTCTCAGGACTTACACAGACCCACCCTCTCTGGGATTCAGCACCAGGACAATACCTGGGAGGGTACAAGTGGCATATGGGGAGAAAGTGAAGTGACTGGCAACAGGGCGATTGTCAGGAGACAGCTTCCTCCTGGGCAAATCTTTAGAGGCTAGGCAGGAGCATTGTCTCCTCTCAGAGCCCTCCCCCACACAGAATCACAAAATAGTGAAATGGGTTGCCCCACCCTGGTATATACCTAAGGCTCCGACCCACACAATTTACAGGTGCGTTTTCTACAATAGGCCATGCTACTAACACAGGGAGTCAAAGTGGCTCTACCTAATACATAGAAACAAACACAGAGAGGCTGCCAAAATGAAATATGGCACCTGTAAACGACGTATACAGGCACACCCCAATGTAGCAGGTGTGCTGAGAGAAAGAAATATGGCCCAAATGGAAGAAGAGATCAAAACTTCAGAAAAAGAACTAAACAAAATGGAGATAAGCAACCTATCAGATGCTGAGCTCCAAACACTGGTGATCAGGATGCTCAAAGAACTCATTGGGTACTGTAACAGCACAAAAAAGACCCAGGCAAAAATGAAGTTTGCATTATGTGAAATAAAGAAAAATCTACAGGGAACCAACAGTTTCCTGTTGGATGAAGCCAACAGGATGAAGCCAAGAATCAAATCAATGATTTGGAACATAAGGAAGAAAAAAGAATTCAATCAGAACAGCAAGAAGAAAAAAGATTATAAAAAACAAAGATAGAATAAGGAGCCTCTGGGACATCTCCAAATGTACCAACATCTGAATCATAGGGGTGCCAGAAGAAGAGGAAGAGAAAGAAATTGAAAACTTATTTGAAAAAATAAGGAAAGAAAACTTCCTTGATTTGCTGAAGGAAATAGAGACAGAAGTCCAGGAAACTGAGTCCCAAACAAGTTGGACCCAAAGAGGACCACACCAAGACACATCATAATTAAAATGCCAAAGGTTAAAGATAAAGAGAAGATCTTAAAAGCAGCAAGAGAAAAACAGAGAGTTACCTACAAAGGAGTTCCCATAAGACTGTCAGCTGATTTCTCAAAAGAAACCTTGCAGGCAAGAAGGGGCTGGAAAGAAATATTTAAAGTGATGAAAAGCCAGGGACAACCAAGATTACTCTTTCCAGCAAAGTTATCATTTAGAATGGAAGGGCAGATAAAGTGCTTTCCAGACAAGGTAAAACTAAAGGAGTTCATCATCACCAAGTCATTACCACATGAAATGTTAAAGGAAGCTATGTAAGAAAAAGAAGATAAAAGCTATGAACATTGAAAAGGCAACAAATTCACAAATATCAACAATGGAATCTAAATAGCAAACTAAATAAACAAACAGAACAAGAACAGAATCATAGATATGGAGATCATTGGAAGGGCTATCATTTAAGAGGGGGGAGGGGGAGAATGGGGGAAAAGGTCCAGGGATTAAGAAGTACAAATTGGTAGGTAGAAAATAGGTGGATGTGAAGAACAGTATAGGAAGTGGAGTAACCAAAGAACTTATATGCATGACCCATAGACATGAACTAAGTGGGGAGTTGCTCTAGGGAATGGGGATACTGGGTGGAGGGGGGCAAAGTGGGAAAATTGGGACAACTGTAATAGCATAATCAATAAAATATATATTAAAAAATAAAAATATAGAGACAGACTCATAGATTGAGCGCAGGCTGACACCTCGGGGGAGGGTGTTGGGAAGGGGTGGAGGGATAGAGCAAAAAAAAAAAAAAAAATGAAAAGAGAAAGAACTCATGGACACAGACAACAATGTGGTAGTTGAGGGTAGGGTGGGCGGGTGGCAGTGGAAGAGGGTATAGAGGGAATCAATGGTAATGGAAAAAATACAATTAAATAACTACAAGTAAAAAATAGTAAATAAAATTAAAATTAAATTAATTTAAATGAAATAACATTAGAAATATACTTCCTCAGTCATACTAGCCATATTTCAAGTGCTCAAAAGCCTCATGTGGCTAGTGGTTACTGTATTGGACAGTTAGATTACAGAACATTCCCATTATCTATAAAGGTCTATTGGAGAGAGCAGCTTTAGAATAATAAAAATAATAATTATTATTATTATAGCCACAGATCATCTAGATGGAGCAAGTTGCCAAGGACAAGGATGATAAACTAAAGTTTAAAAGAGCCAGGCAGGTGAAGTAAATGAATGAAGTAGGTCAATTATAAGAGAACCAACAAGTGCAATGGCAAGTGGCCGGTGATGCTCAACATCCATGCTGGCCCAACAACAGGGAGTGCTGGGAACTGTGGTAACCTGGGAAAAGCATCTTCTGATCCAGCTAAGTGGTTACCATGAGGCTGCTAGGCCCAGGGTAGGCTAGATCTCTTTTTCTTCAAGGAGTTAGAAATCTGGCCCAGGCTGGGTAGCTCAGTTGGTTAGAGCATCGTCCTGATATTTCAAGGTTGTGGGTTTGATACCAGTCAGGGCACACACAAGAATCAACCAATGAATGCATAAATAAGTGGAAAAACAAATTGATATTTCTCTCTCTTTCCCTTGTTTTTCTTCTCTCTTTGTCTCTAAAACTCAATAAGTAAAAATTTAAAAAGAGATAGAAGTTTGGGTTTTTATGTGATGCCTAAATTTTGATTAGTAAATCAAAATTTTAAAACATGCTGTGTTGCCAGAGAAACATTCCTGGAGGCCTAATTTGCCCTTGGTGTTGTGACCTGAAAATCAAGCTAGCTGATTCTGCCTTGCCAAGGTCAGTTGTTTGTCTGTGTATATCTTCCTTTCTTCCCTCTATTTCATCTTTCTTTTCTTCTTTCAATCTCATCTTTGCTTTTCCTTTCCTCTTTTCCCCCCTCCTCTAATTTTTTTTTTAATTCAGTAAGCATTTATTGAATGTTCTCTGTATGCCATGCACTATACTACGGACTCAGGATACAAAGGTGAACCACCACTGCCCTTCTCCTCAAAGAGCCCACAGGTCAGTGGGAGACTGAGACAGGAGTACAGATAATGAGAGTGCAGTTTATGTTGTGCTGCAGTAGATGTATGTCCAAGGCCCTAGGAGCGGTAAGTAAAGGAGGAAGTCAGCTTTGAGGAGGATATCTGAGCTGGGTTTTGAAAGATGCGTAGAGTTCTCCAGGCTGAAGTGCTGGGATAGGAGCAGGAGCGGGTACTTGCCGTGGAAGGAAGAGCTTAGGGATTTGACAGTGAATGGTGTGTTTGGGAAGAAAGAATTTCTGGGTGACTGATGTGAAAGTTATATAGTTATTTATCAGACCTTCTTGTTCTTAAAAATCTGTTGCTAACCACGCCCCCCCACTCTTTGAGCCACTACTCCCTATCCCCAGGCTCCTCTCGCCATAGCCTGGCGGCTCCTGGATCTAACCCTTCTTGAACCCTCCCACCCCCCACCTCCTGACTGCTTTTCACTCTCTCCTCACTCCTTCCTAGATTTCCCTCCAACCACTTAAAACTTGGAATCCCTTTTACATGTTCAAAACCACCTAGTGCTCAACCAACCAGAGGGAGAATAAAGATACTGAGATTGTTAAGCCACCTCCTAGGAAGGTGGTTTAAATGTCATTAACTCTGAGGAGCTTATTTGGATACTGATCCAAACAAAAGGGTTAAAGAACAAATTTACGAGCTGACTGAAAATTTGAACATTAACTAGATAGTAATAAGGAACATTTTTAGGTATGATAGTGGCATTGTGGTACTGTTAAAACAAGTCTTTACCTTTAGAGATGCATCAGATATTAATAAATGCAGTGATATGAAGTCTGGGATTTGCTTCAAAATAATATAGGAGGGGAGGGGAAGTGGATGAGATACAGATGAATCAAGATTAGCTATGCGCTGATGACTGTTGAACCTGGGTGACAGGTACCGAAGCGTTTATTATAATAGCCTATTTCTGTACATGTTTGCATATGTGTTATGTTGGAGATACTCTATGTTATATGTTATTGTATCCTTCAAGAAGATACGTTAAAGTCTTAACCTCTTAACCTCTGGTACCGCTGAATGTGACCTTATTTGGAAATAGGGTCTTTTCAGATGAAATCAAGTTAAGATGAGGTCTTTAGGGTAGACCCTAATCTGACATGACTGGGGGAAATTTATGAGGCTAACTAATGTTTGACAAACAAGCCAAGAATACTCAGTGGATGAAGAATAAATAGTTTCTTCAATAAATGATCTTGGGAGAGCTACCCATGTAGAAGAATAAAATTGGTTTCCTATCTTACACCACTCACAAAAATTAACTCAAAATAGATTGAAGGCTTAAAATAACACCTGGAGCCACAAAAACATTTAGAGAAAATATAGGAAAAAGTCTTTGATATTGGGTTTGGCAATGATTTTGTTTGGATACCACAAGCACAAGCAACAAAAGTGAAAATTCATATGTGGGACTTCATCAAACTAGAAAGCAATGAAAGAACCAACCAACAATGTGAAAACACAACTTATGAAACAAGAGAAAATACTTGCAAACCAACTCCCGATACGAGTTAATATCCGAATTATATAAAGAACTCATACAACATAAGAGCAAAAAACCAAATAATCCAGTTATAAAACAGGCAGGGGAACTGACTAGACATTTTTTCCAAATAAGACATACAATGACCCACAGGTACACAAAAAGGCGCTTCACATCACTAAACATCAAAAAAAAAATGCAAATCAAAACCACAATGAGATATCATCTCACAACTTTTAAAATGGCTGTCATAAAAAAGATTAAGGAATGTGTTGGTGAGAATGTAGAGAAAGGGAACTCTTGTGTGCTGTTGGTGAGAATGTAAATTGGTACAACCACTATGGGAAATGTAATGGGGGTTCCTCAACAAATTATAAGTGGAACTGCCATATGATTCAGAAATCCCCCTTCTGGGTATAGATACAAAGGAAATGAAAACAGGATCTTGAAGAAATTACTGCACTCCCATTGTTACCTGACTAAAGGGGTCCATTTGCTTGTGTACATTAAAGCCCAATCAAATGCGAACAGAAGTTTGTAGCCAAGAAAGTAAGGGTTTATCATCTGAGGAAATGGCACCAAGTCCAGACAGAGTCAGTGGTGAGCTAGCTAGTGCTCAAAGACCTGGCTCCTGGATGGCGTCCAGGGGATGGGTTATATAAGGGAAAAAACATTAATCAGGGTGGCTCAAGGAGTTGGAGTCTTGGGCTCTACTGATTGGTTGGGGCCAGGGTAGGAGTAGTTGATCTTTCTATCAGGTGCTGATGTCAGCCATAGTGTTGTTTTGTCTGGCCATCATTGATTCCTTCTCGGGATCAAGGAGCCTTGTTTTTGGTCTTGGCTCTGCCATTTCCTAACTCAGAGATGGTGGGCAAGCTATTAAATACAGATTGATTTTCTTCTCAGTAAAGTCAGAGGGGTGGGTTATACCAGAAAGTCTCCCTTGCTCGCCTTCTATTGTCTCAGGTGCTCCTGCAGCACCTGAACCAACCTGCAGCTGCTGTAGTGTACGTCACACCATCTTGTCATTGGTTGCCATCTATCACTACCACAGGACTGTGAGCTCCTTGTGGCAGGGGCTGTCTCGTTTGCTCCTTGACTCTCTGGCTGAACCCCCGGTCTCACACAGTGGGCTCAATGGACATAGCCAGCCACAACAGCCCTGCATTCAGGGTAAGCCTATACAAATATATGGTAAAAATTCAGCTAGAGAAGAAGCCATTTGTCTGCATGTAACTGTTTTAACTCTTTACCCTGGGCTTTGTCAGGTACTGCTCTTCTATTTCTGATTTGGTCATCGGTCTCTTGAGAGCACCCCCTCCCCACCTAGGGTTGCCGCCTCATTGTGCTGACATTGGTTATGCACTTGGCACAATGCCCAAAACTGTGCTGAGGACAACTAAAGTGCTTGCCCAGGGTAGGGGTGTGTGTGTGTGTGTGTGTGTGTGTGTGTTAAAACGTTGTTCTTTTTAGTGATGAGGCTTAAACCTTACAACTGGTTTCAGAGAGGAAGCCAGAAAGTGACATAGAACTATGGATGTTTAAGAAGGACTTTTTATTTGAGAAGACTTCAGAATTGTAGATATACATGTGAAGCACTGAAGTAAAACAAGCCAGGGAAAGCACTTTAAACACATGCGGTAAGTTGGTTTTTGCAGTGAGTATGGAAAGAGATTGATCTTTCCTTAGGAGCAATTCCATTTCTGGATAAAGGGGGATTTCACAATGAGAAATTGCCATGTGAAAAATGTACAATCTGATATTTAGTGATTTTAGCAGAGTTATACATCAAAACTTTGGCATTTTGGTCAACTAGTCTTACAAAAAGCCTAACTATTTCTTTATAAGTTGATTTCTAGGATCTTTTATATTTAAATATTTACGCTTATCTAAGCAGAACTTTTCTATTCTTTTTCAAAATTATACAATGTAGGTTCTACCTATACTAAAAACCGATGGGAGATATGTTAAGGAAATGTAAAGGTTTCCCCCCAGTAGTACATTCTCATTGTCCGCTAAAAAAAGTTCTTCAAATCTGCAAGCTCTAGTCATCATTCCTCAGATGGCCACAAGATGGCAGCCTTGGTCTAATCATAGAAGAAGGGTTCCTGCAAAAGCATTTGCTAGTGGCTGTGATGTTGGAAAACCCCTCCAGATCCGGTTGCTTCTTTACCTCTGCACTTTGACAGTGTGGTCAGCTAGTATCCTTGTCCACCACAGACATTTCATGAATAAAACGCAGAGGAGCCTGAAAAAAAAATCTTAACCCAGTGGAAGTATCAGGGGGAACTCTGTAAAATACATGACTGTCTAACCATTATTCTACACACTGAAAATTTTTACCAAATAATATTGAATGTAAACTGTAACTAAAAAAAAAAGAAATTTTAACCTAGCAATCCTGCAAGTTGCTCAGGTCAGGTTGCTGATGTCAATGCAGTGTGGAAGAGAAATACTTTTGCTCACAAAGTGCCATTTTTTATCTGAAACTTTGTGGTCAGAGGTAGAATTGGTTTGAAAGCTTAGAGGTATATTTTAGGATGTTAGGAAATAGAGGTTAGAAAGGTATTACAACACTGAAAATGTAATTAAATATCATTAAATGATGTTATAATAAATTGTTACTAGATGGGATCCTGCAACAGGGCAGGGATAGGTCGTTTTGTTGAGCACGGCATCCCCTGCATATAAAAAAGCTGCCACGCACTGACTGCCTTCTCCAGCCAGTTCTGGTCTTATTTGCACCATTTCCTCCCTGATGACACCCCTGGAGAATGGGTCCAGAAGGAGCCCCTACGGGACTATACTGTCCTCCTCCTCATTCCCAGGCTCTTTTCTGCCTTTACCTTGAATATTTTCAGTATAAACTTACTTTCTATTCCATGGATCTATACCAGTGTTTCACCAAATGTGGTCAGGAGACACTCCTACATCTCAATCATTAAATAAAATGTAGATTCCTGGGCTCACTTCATGTCTTTTGAATTAGAATCTCCAGCAGTGAGGTCCAAGGACAGTGTTTTCAATAAGCGCTCTTAGGTGATACGTCTAATGCTTGAGAATATCTGATAAAAAGAACCTCCCACAGCCTTGGAGTCTGCTGGGTCAAGGAAGATACTTCCTCAAATAGCTTTTCAGGTAAGGAAAGAGAGAAAAGATAGTAATGATAATAATAACAATAACGCCTAGACCATAACACACGTATCTCACAATCAGTCAGTCAACACCAGCTACCTACAATATCTCCCAAAGCGGGTGCTGAGCCGTCATGTTGCCAACGAAGAACTGAAAGTAATATGAATTAATTACTGTTGTAATCTAGGCTGCATTTAGTTTTGCACCAGTTATTTTAAAAGCTGGAACAGGGGAAAGAAGAGTTCTAGGGGAGGGAGGGGTGAGTAAATTTAGTAATCTAATAGAATTATACACTTCACCCCAAAATAGATATTAAGACCATAAACCCTCCGCTTGAAATTCATTAGCCTCTTTCCTTTGAAATTGCTATTTACCACCATGATGCTCAATTGTTTTCAGTAAGGATTCCCCCAAGGGTCAATTTCAGCAACAACTTTAGGAACCAATAGCTGATACTGTAAAAAGTCAGAAATTAAACAGCAAATACAACTAGTAAGAAAACATATGGTAAAACATAGAAACTCTAGAAGTAACCTAAGAAAAGCAAATTAAATGAAAACAATTACTTACCTATTAAATTAGCCCCTCCCCCCAAAACTTGCAAGCGATAATACTTAGAGGAGACCAGGGCTCCATGACCCCAGCTTTCTTACGCATTACTGCGGGTGCCGTCGTGGTACAGCTCTTTAGCAATGTCATTTAGGAATGTGTATTTAGAGCCAGCCATGAAATCGTCCATATACGTTGCTTCAATATTCCTGTTCTCAGGGATGTAGACACTAAAGAAATACCATAAAATATGGAAAAACCTTTTATCTTAAAGATGTACCTCACACCATTATTTAATATTATTATTTAGAAAAAAAGAAGTAGCCTAAGTGTGCAACACTTGCTTCATTAAATTTGATGCAGCTACTGTGTAGACTCTTATACAGCCATTACAAATCATGATTATGTGGAGAAAGGAGCAGCAGAAAGCTTATGAAATAATTTTAATGAAAAATATAGAATATAATATATACTATGTTATTTTCTGTGCATCTCTGTATGTTTCAAATAGTCAATGATTTAATTTTTAATGAAGCTATATATCAAACTATGTAAATATAGAACAGGAAGGAAATGTGCCACAGTGATAAAAGTTGGAATGTTAAAGTGCCAGATTATGGATAATTATTTTTATTTGTTTCCCTAGTTTTATGTAAGGGAGAGGCTTGGCTAACTCCTTTTGCCTCTTCATCCCATCTCTGCCTTGACCCCAGCTTCAGAGGCTGACGGGTTGAGTTTGGCCAATGGGGAGGCCCAGTGAGAAGACAGCGGGAGGGAGAAGGGTGAGGCGGTGCAGCCTCCCTCTCTGCAGGTGTCCCCTAACACTGCATGTCCCCGAAGGGAAGGTCATCGTTCCTCTAGGATAGCCCTCCCCTCAGCACTTTCTTCTTCTGGGTTCTGGTGGCCCCTCTCTCCCGTCTTGAGGTGGTGACACTGCTTAGCTGTCCCGTGTGGTTTCTCTACACCCTTTCCATACCTTTGTAAATAGTCTCCTTATCACACCTACTTAGAATTGTCTTATATTGAGTGTGCTTTCTGTTTCCTGCTGAGCTACTTACTGAAATTGTCTTAATCATGCCTTTTAAAAACTTTATTTTTTATTTTTATTATTTATATGTTTTTAAATCATGCCTTTTTATTGTCTGTATTTCTGACGCTTTGACATGTGGGCTGACTGCCCCTTTCAGGGCTAGCCAATCTCTAAAGACAGTAAACAATCCACCTGCAAGGAAACAACTCACCCGCAAGCGTGCCTTTCACAGGCAAGGAGGCAATCCTGAGCCCACACACTCACCACCTCCATTCTGGAGCGCTTACACTCAGTGCCACTATTCCTGCTCCCTGATTTCCCCAAGGCTGGGAACCGGAATCCATGGACAACTCTTTTGCCCCTTATCCTGCCGGAATCATTCAGATGAGCTGAGCCAATCCTAAACCTACTTACTCTGCCTCTCTTGCTCCTTTCCTGTAGGAACCAGAACACTCTAGCCCACGTATCGCCCTTGCTTTCTCAGCCTCCAGACAGACCTGGGACCGATCTGTGTGGCCTTGCATCGATCCCCTGGTGTGGCACGTCCCCTTCTTCCCTCGGGAATTGTAACAAATTATTTTTTCAGTGGGAACCTGATCTGTTGGCCTCAACATACCTGATTAACTATATGAAAGCAGTTGGATAATTTTATCACCACCAGAATAACTGTCACCAGAACCTGTGGGATTGCAGAAGGGTCATAGCTGGGAAATGTTATAGTTTGTGAGATGGGTTTTTCCTGGAATGATGAAAATCTCTTTTTAGTTCTGCAATAGCCAAACATTCCCTCTAATGAGAAATTCTCAAAAGCTGTAGTAATAATAATAGATAATAAAAAAAAAGAGTAACTAAAAAATTGAAATATGAAGATACAGCCTAGTCAGTGGCAGGCTGGATGTTTTATAGAGACAATCTTGAGAAAAATGATTAGAGGGTTATTTTTTTTAAATGAAGCTTAAAAAGCAGAGGGGGAGAAACAAAGAATAATTTAGAAAGACATACTACTTGAAGGTGGTGCTAATGTATTAATATGTTTTAGAAATGAGTGGCTCAGGAAGCATCAATCTGCCGGAGCAGTGGTCATTTTTCAAGGCTGGATGAATATAAACCAAAATCAAATTGTCACAAGTAGATCTGAACGATATATTGGCTAATTTTCATGGCAAAAGCTGGAACAGGAAAAGCAATAGATAAAAGCGTCTCTGAACGTCTTTGCTTGCATTTTAGAAATAAATTAGTTTCTAAAATGAATCTACTCTCAAGTCATCATTCTTGCAAAGAAACTGGGACTGTGTCATGATGTATATGTAAGTAAAGTAGGATAGTAGGAAGGCAGGAAAGTTCCTTGGCAAGTGGAATGGGGAAACTGAGGCAGACAGCTGATTCAAACTGGCCTCATCCAGCACCCTGGCTCACCTGCCTCCTTCTCCCTAGTGCTACCACTCCCTTAAGTATTAAGACAATGGGGTTCTGATCAGCATGACATGACCTTAGAAACAAAGCCTTGGTTCTGTTGACCACAGAGACAGAGGTTTGGTCAAATTAGACATCTAGACCTTAGGTGTGTTCCACTCGAGGCCCAGAAGAGTAGCAAAACCAGACAAAGTGATGCCATGGCTGACATCAGAACCAGACACAAAGACTAATGACCCCCTGCTGTAGCACTGACCAATCAGTAGAGACCATGACCCTGAAAGGCCACACCTGGAAAGCTGATGAATACTCTATTCAGATCTTCCCCTAAGACCTCCCCTAAAATTCCTACCTTTAGAAAACAGATAAAAACCCTTAAGACGGAGGACTCAGGGCATGCCTGCTCTCTTTCTGGAGCATGCCTGTACCTTAGCCACTACCCCCACCCCCTCACTTTCTTTCCTTAGGTGAATATCTTTTGCCTTCTTTCCTCTAAGCTCCAAGGGCCCTTTTGCCTCTGTAACTTGTTTCCTGAGTCCACACAGCCCACCTGGCTCATTTCTGCCTCTGTGACTTTCTTTTAAAAGGCTAAATAAACTCCACGCACTTGAGTTCCTGGGTCTGAATTCTTTCTTTCTAGAATTCAAGAACTTTGTGGGTGAGGTCTAACACCGACACTAACGTAAGTGCCGAAAAAAATTCATCAGATCATCCATCTCACTCTGCAAGTAGAAGCAGTAATTGAGAGTGAATCTCAGGGACTCCCTACCACTCCTTTGCCTTATAAATAACCTTTGTCATTCTGAAGGTTCCAGACCTGCATTCTTTTGTAACTCCAGTCTTTGTTGTCCCTTTTATAAGCCAGAGGCAGTGACCACTACATCCAGAGAGTATTTGAGTTAGCAGAGGCTCTGGTTATGAAGATTATTACTGGAGGATTTAGAATTGTTAATAAAAGTTCCAGGAAGCCCAGTAATTTCTGGGTAGAACATGGAGTTAAGAGAAGGGAAGAGGAAACAGAAGGAAGAAGGGAAGGGGCAGGTTCCAAGAACTGTCTCATCGGAGATGTCAAAAACGAGTACTTTTATTTCTGGCCCTTTCTGTTCTTTAGATATGGAATAGATTAGCAGGGGGAGGAGTTTCCGCTTTCTTTCTAGGATATTTGTGTAAACTCTGATTTTATTTTATTTATTCATTTGTTTATTTTTTCAACTTTATTGAGGTTATACTACGCTTTTAGAACTCTTTGACCACCATGATTTTTTGTGCCCAAATCCTGGTACCTGCACAAAGAGCTGAACCCTTTATCGCATTGTTTCATGAGACTGGATGGCATTAAGATTCTTGCTTTAGAAAATGTAATATATACAAGGTTTTCTTTGAAGCATTTTTTGAGGGTGGGGTAGAATCAAAAGATTCAAAACAACTAGAATGGTTATCAGTAGTAATTTAGTTAAATAATGGTCCATTCCTTCAGAGGCTGTGAGCTCTACCCATAGAGGGAATTCGAGTTAGCAGAGGCCATTTTTAAAAAAGATTTTACTTATTTATTTTTAGAGAGAAAGGAAGGAAGGAAGAGAGGGAAGGAAATATTGGTTGGTTGCCTCTTGTACGTGCCTCAACCAGGGACTGAACCCATAACTCAGGCATGTGCCCTGACCGGGATCAAACTGGTGATCTTTAGCTTTGCTGAACGATGCCCAACTGAGAGCAGAGGTCATTTTTAATAAAAATAGCTCTTTATATATAAATATGTTTAGGATATATTTTTAAATAATAAAAGAATGTTCAGAACATTTTTTATAGTATGCTAACATTTGTGTAAAAAATTGGTATGTTCTTGCTTGTGCATAAAGAAGGCATGAAAGGAAAAAATGAGAAAATAATAACTGGTGGCCCAGGAAGGGGACCTTGGTGGTAGGAGGACAGGGATTAGAGGAAGACTCTATGATTTTGAACCATGAGGATATATTCTCTATTGAATATGCAAATTAGTATCACTTAATTAAAACAAATCTCTGCTTTATTGGTCTTTCAATAAAATTGGATTCCGGATGGCTCAGTTCTTGGACATTTCTTTTGTATATCTGATGTTCCTGTTAGCTTTTCTGGAAAATTTCTTAATCATGGGACAGAAAAGGAGAAGCATAAATTAAATTTTGCTTATAGGACACATTTTAAACTTATTTATGTGTGTGTCCCCAAGTCTTTGCGTGCTTTGTGGGGTATATGTATGTGTGGGGTATATGTATGTATGTAGGTATATGTGCATGTTGATAGATGTATCTATTCCTAATTCACCATTAGGGAGAGGATAAGTTTTCAACCAAGGGTGCCAATGTGTGAAAGGGCTAGAAATTGCTAGATCTGTTCTGTGGGAGGGTGTAAGCCACTCTAACTGCTCTTACGGAGTTATGTTGGGGAGTAGTGTGAGGGAAGGTTGAAAAGATACTAGAGCCAAATTATGAAGGGCATTGCCAGTGTGCTAGGATCCGTAAGCTAAGAGTTTGTCCTTTACTCTGCTTGCCACAGGGATCAGCTGGGGATCTGCTGAGGACCTACGAGCAAGGGTCAGATCGGTGTCTAGAAAGAGGCAATGATGTTGGGACTGGACAGACCTGTCCAGCCCAGAGGACTTAGAGAGAAGACTCCTCTAAATCAGATTTTCCTTTTCAGGGATAAGATATTTCACATTCAGAGAGCATTGGCACATACTTGTGCACTGACTCATATTTATTTATTCCTTCATTAAAATTTTACTGAGTACCTTTTCTGTGCCCAGCAGGGGTACAAAGATCAGAGACATGATCCCTTGATACATTTGCAGGGAATTTACCATTTAGAAGGGAGAGAAGCAAACTGGCAGAAATAGTTCAATGTGATCCTTGCTATACTAGGGAATAGAATGAAAAAGGGGGCTTCTGAGTCAGCTTATGGGATTGCAGGAATGTTTTATCCAGAAAGTGATATTTGAAAAAGAATTTGAGTTTTCCTAGCAGGTGATGGTGGAGTAGGAGGGAAGCTATATCTGGTATGTGGAAGAAAAAAGAAAGAACGAACGAAAAAGAAAAAGAAAGAAAAAAAAAGAAAAAGAAAAAGAAGAAAGAAAAAAAGGAGAAGAGAAGAGAAAAGAAAACTTGACTGGGGCTGATTTAATGAGAAAACTTACTGGAAGGATATCAAATTGTTTGTAGACTATTCAGGAAGACTGCAAAGACACTTTCGGAAACTGGGACAGCAGTAAGTGCAGGCCAGGCAGAAGGAGGCCACAAAACCAGCCTGGTGCAGACACTGCTTCTGGACAACTGCAAACCCCAATGACAGAACTGGTGCTGCTGCCCTTGGCTGTATCTGTGGCTGCCATTGTGGCCTCTGTTCTCTACCAGGATGGATCCTCACCGTCCCTGCTTCTTTATATGAACAGCTCTGATTGAAATGTGAGGGTGGGCACACCTGATTGACTGGGCTTAGGTCACGTGCTGCCTTCCTAGCTGAAAGGGAGTGTTTGAAAGCAATTATGTGGCTTTTTCAGCTTCTATGATGGAGATGGCGGGGAGGAAGGATGGAACGCATCTTCACACCTAGAGCAAGGAGAGAGCAAGTCCCCTAAATAGGTAGGGGGTTCAAATGATGGGCAGCCCTCTTCTCCTAATGAGGGAAGAAGGCTGAAAATGAGAGAGGATATTCCAGATAATTGCATGTGAACATGTAAAAAGGTTCAAAGGCATGAGCCAGCAAACAGTGCTGGGAGGCCTTCTAATAACTCAGAAGCAAATGGTAGAGAAGGGAAGGAAGGCTGAAAAGACAGAGGACTTGTTTTGAAGGCCTTATGCCTGCAAGTTTTGACTTTCCTGCTAGGGAAGTATGGCAGATACAGTTAGTTGCTCACTCAGTGTCCATCCGTCTTTTTTCCTTACTAATGGAATTCCAGTTTAATGTGAGTGGCAATATACCCAGCTAAACACACTTACTGCCTTAGATTCCTTGTAGCTAGTTGTAGCCTTGTTACACAGGTCAAGTAAATAAACATAAACTTAGGGTTCTTGTCTCTCCCTTTCGTATCTGAATATGGATGTGAGGTCTGGAGGTATAGCAAACATCTTAGGACAATGAGACAAGGAGATGAGGCCTAGACACTAAAAATGGCTGAGCAGACAGATGGAAACAGCTCTGTTCCCTGTTCCATCTGAGAATTGCCTACTCCCAGGTTTGAGAGAAATCCCAATGTGCTTAAGGGAATAAAGATGGGTTTTCTGTTATTTGCACCTCAGTGTGATACTGACTGAAAGAGGGAAGGAGACAAATTAGGAAACTAATTCAATTATTGTTACTTGAATTGGGGCAGAAGAGGCTGGGATTGGGCAGAGGGGATGGAATTGAAGATGTGAATGTGGTGAGTGTATATACTCAGCTAAGTCTCAAGTGGGATGGCGGCTGTGTGGGGAATGCACTTCAGGTATTACAGAAAGCTAACTCCAGCCTTGGGGTGTTATGGAACTCCCAAGGGCACCTGGAAACCATGGGGTGGGAGGGAGAAGGTGAAAGTGGACAAAAGAGAGTAGAAAGGGGTTGCGCAGGGTCTCAAACACTAACCTCAGAATTTTATTTTTCATTTTTAAAAATCTATTGAGAGAGAGAGAGAGAGGGAGAGAGAGATGGATGCAAACATTGATTTGTTGTTCCCCTCATTTATGCATTCATAGGTTGCTTCTTGTTTGTGCCCTGACCAGAGATGGAACCTTCAACCTTGGTATATTAGGAATGACAATCTAACCAATTGAGCTATGTGGCCAGGGCTTCTCAAATTTTTCTTTCATTAAAAAAAACAAAACAAAACTAAGTCACCCTGCCAGATAGCTCAGTTGGGTTAGAGCCTTGTCCTGATAAAGCAGGGCTGTGGGTTGGATCCTCCACCATGGCATATGCAAGATTCAACCAATGAATGCATAAATAAGTGGAACAAATTAATGTCTCTCTCTCTTCCCCATCCCTTTCTAAAATCAATAAAAAACAAAATACTGGGTCAATATATGATAGAAAACTAGTTAAGAAAACAAACTATTTTAAGAAAATTAAAATCCACCACCCAGAGATAATAATTACTGCTATTATTTTGGTTATTTCTTTCCATTCACAATTTATTCTCTCTTTTCCTCCCATTCTTGCCACATAAATGAATTGTTGAATAAAAATGTGATCATAATATAAATTGTTTTCCAGCTTGTCTAGCTTTTTGTATTTGCATTGGGAAGGTTTCCCATGTCATAAATAGCATTTTAGTGGCCACGTGCATAGTGTTCCATTATGTAGATATATCTATCATGCTTGAGAAATTGAACTTTTAAAAGTTTTTATTATCTCCCATTTCACAGCAATTGTGGACGTGGTTGGGGAACGGTTGAAGGTAATTCTCGGATGGAACGAGAGGCAGCATTTGCCTTGTCATCAGTTTTAATGAGATGGTAGTTTCTTTAGGTTGTGACAGCCTGAAAACTTCCAGCACTATTTATATTCATTTTATTTCGCGAATTTCCTCTTCACATTGACGAACAAGATTTTAAAACTCCTAAGCTTAAAGTTTAGAACAAAGGGGACTTTCACCTTTAGCGTAAACACCATATGTTTGCAGCACTGACATTTATTGGCTTTTCTTTGGCACTTTGAACTTTTGAGTAGGCGCTCCGTTAAGCCAGCACGTATGGGAAAGAAAAGAGGAAGAGTGAAGGTTATCATTTCAGGGAATAATAAAAAACAGAAGCTACCCGCTCTCGCAGCGAGCAGGGTTCGAACCTGCGCGGGGAGACCCCATTGGATTTCAAGTCCAACGCCTTAACCACTCGGCCATCGCTGCTACGGAGAAAGGAAGAAGGCGGAGACACTTTAGTATATTAATAACTATGCGCACGCGCACCAAGCACAAGAATGGGCGGGGCCTACAAACTTCCGGAGTCCGGCTCTCAGCGACGTGACCGAGGGTGACGGTTCAGTTGTAGCAACTACGTCGTGGACGCGAAGAAATAACAGAAACTCTCATAAGTAGTTTCCTTTAAGTAGAAGGCCTTAGAAACCTTTCCTTTAGCTACTCCGAAAATCACAACCTTGTTTGGCTTCCGGTCGCTAACCAGGGTTTTGTCCTCCCGCTCCTTGGTTAGGTTATCGAGAGAGCTGTGAAACAGAGATCGGTCCCTTGCAGAGCTGGGGAAAACTTCTGCGAGGGGAAGCGTCCCTCCGGCAGGGTTTCCCGCTCGCATTGCGTCGCGTTGAGCCCGCCTCTTTTTGCGCAGTTGCGGGAGGGGTGAGGCTAGAGGAGTCGACCCACTGCTGGTGGGCTTCCTGTTCGCTGGCTCCTGATCCTGCAGTCAGTAATAATTCTTCTCCCCCAATGACCCTTTCACTGCCGACCCCTACTGGAAGAAATCAGGGCCCAGCGAGGTCTCAGCCTTCTCAAGTGATGGGACCTTGTAGGTAGTTTAAGAACAAAGTTCTGCACGTGACGTCAGCATTCAATTTTTAAACGCCATTAATTCCATTCCTTGTTAAGTGTAGTTACTGCATTAGGCGCTTTACTTGCGGTATTTCCTCAAAACGCCAGAAGCCCGCTGGGTGTATACCTTCTTCGCCCACCTCGGTGAACTGAGGCACCGAGACGCGGCTCATACTGTGGCACGGTTGATGCCAGGGCGCACGCGCACGGTTCCTACCGGCTTACGTGGGCCAGCGAAACGGCAGGTTCTGTCTTTTTTATGGGCGAGTTGGGGAAAATGATAGGTCGCCTTTAGTAGTTCAAATTTCTAAAACTGCATGGGAAGTTCACCGTCTTTCTCATAATGTCACATTTCATATTAGGGGAGGAAGATAAATCCTTGACCTTTGGAAGCCCGGGCTTTAAATGACCTCGATAAGCAGCTCTGTGAATTTTCTCGAGACTTTTCAATATTATTTCTCTTAACTAAATTATGGTGCTAAGTGTCTAAACAGACTTAATTGTGGAAAGGGAGCAAGATACTTGAGAATTTACTCTTTGAGATTGTTGTAATTTGAGATTGTTGCTTTTAGAAATTTTTTTTTTGTTTTAAATTTAGCAGAGCTATGTGAGCGATCCCAGTTTCTCAGTGAATACCATATGGGAACAGAGTTATATATGAACCTGCACTTTTCCAAGATATTAACCAAGAAGAAATAAATTTTTGTCTTTTTCATCTTAAAAGATATCTTATCTCACGTGCTCTGAGATAACCTATACCTTAATCTTTACTGTTATTAATTCTTTTCTGCTGTGCAGTGGAATGATAATATTTACTGAAAAACTCTCTGCCTTTTTAAAAAGAATATAAACTACGGCTGTATCCTGATTCTAAATGAAAAGGAATGAGAATGACAGTAACAAACAAGATTTCACCACTAAATATTGTGATGCGACTGTAGCAGTCTTATATTTGAAACTCAATAAGGAAACAACTGTGTTCCAAAACAACTAAATCTGCAAGTCCAAAGAGTGAAGGTATTTATTAAAATTTCAAAGCCCATTTATCTCTTTCAGCATCCCAAAGATTAAGCACATGTTTTGCTTAGCTGTAAGGAAGTGGCGAACACACTATAACACTGGCTTGACAGGACAGTTGCCTATAAACGTCTTCTGAGCTGGGCTCCAGCTTCTTTTTCTCACAGGTCTTCATCCTCAACTGGGAGAGCAGTTGTCTGAGCAACCACTAGATCATGCTAATATTGTGCTGCCAGAGCCGGGTCCATGACAACCTCTAGTGGGGCAAGGGCAGGCATGGCAACAAACTCCGAGTTATGGTCTCCAATTAGTTTTCTAGCAAGCCAGAGGAAAAGCTTTTCAGAGTTGTTACTTTTGGCAGAATTGTCGCAGTACTGAAGATTATTCTTTGGTGGAAGACAATTGATTTTGTCTTAACTCTCCTGTTCTTAATATTCACTTTGTTGCCACACAATGTGATGGGAATATTTTCACATACTCCTACCAGATCTCTACGCTAGTTAGGTATGTTCTTATAAGTAACTCCTGAAGTTACATCAAACACTATAATGGCACTTTAGGCCTGGATATAATAGATTTCTCTCAGTACACAAAATTTCTCCTGACCAGCTGTATCCCATACATTGTCAAATTCACCAGTCAGGTGATTTTTCATGAATGGGGTTTTTTCAGTACCACCGTCACCAACCAATACGACCAATACAATACAACTTGGGGCTCTCCTTGGGCAGCCATCATGATATTATTTCCTGAAGCATCTCCAGCCTGTCTGACCAAGAGCTGGAAAAAGGGTGAAAATGCAATTCAAATCCTCTTTCTCATCCTTAATCTCCTCTTCCTCCTTTAAGAGTTCTCTTAACTGCCTAAACGCTTGACAGTAATGGGAATTGATTATGGTTACAATAGTTCAACCAAAAATTCTGCTCTCAGGCGGTTTTGTTTTTGTTTTATTGTTTTTTTTTTAGATCTGGGTGGGGCCTGAGAACTTGCTCAGGGGTGTTTTTGTTGAGGAGAAAAGAAGACTGAAAAGGAATAATTACAAAAGCAAATGTGTATTTGGTGAGAACAATTGTGATTAAAATTTCTTTGCAACATTTCAAACATAAAATACTACATTTAATGTTTAATTTTCAGCTCTTTTGAATTACTGTAGGCTTTTCAGAAAACAAAAATGCTTTCCCCCCCTGATTTATCATATTGCTAAAATGATCCAAGATACCAAAATTATTATAGTTTATATATTCAAAAATGTGAATTTTCAGATGAGTTCTTTCAGATCTAACATTAGGTCTTTAGCATTGCCATTGAATGCAGTGAGTAGCAAATAAAGGACAGGTAGTAAAATACATATGTTTCCACACAATTATAGTACATATATTATGATTCATTACAACAACATCACAAAACACTGACTTGCAATCATGGACATTTTACCTTGTAAAGATTCCCTGGTAGTTCTGATTGCCTTCTTCTCCATGCCACTCCCAGATTCTCTTCTTTTGTGTGGTAATTTTTATTAAGCTAAGCTGGGTGTGGAAGGCAAATGTCTTGTAGCTTTCTCTAAAATGTTTTCTTGATGCCACTCGCAGAAGTGAAATACTAAGAGGGATGGGCATGTATTTAGGAGCAATGTCATTTTTTTTTGTTTTTTGTTTCTTTTTTTTAAATGGCAAGTCAAAATTTATTTTGAATTATTTTTGTGGGCTTTAAAAAATATTTTCTAGTCTTAATTGACAATAACAAACTATATAAAAAGGGAGTAGGAAGCAGGGGGATGCTGTGGATCTCTCACTCTCTGCTTCTCCAAGCATCTCCCACCCCTAGGCCCCAGCAGGGTCCACTCCCTTCCCGCCTTGTGGTGGGTGGGGATAAGCAGGCATGGAAATGGTGTGTGTGTGCGTGCATGTGTGTGTAGGGATGTTGGGGGGATGTCTATGATGGAGAGCAGGCAAGAATTAGAGGGCTTTCTCCCATCCTCCATCAGAGCTGGCACACTGAAGAGGGGTGTTGAAAGAGCTGGGAGGTTCCACAGATGTGCCTCCAGTTATGAGATGGTAGAAGATTTAACATCTGAAAATGACCCAGTGACTGGTCCAGCTGAGCTCTGACCACCTGTGGACAGCGTATGCCATGCCATATCCCTGCTCCTCTGTGGTATCATTTATGTCAACATTGATTGGAGCCTGGTTAGGCCCAGTGGAAGATAGCCATGCTCCTACCACCATGCCCAAGTAATGCTTGTATGAACAGTGTGGTGGGCACTGTTTGGATAAAATGCAGGCACTGAGGATCCGAGCCAGGTGCTTCTAGAGGATGTGCTCCATATAAGTGGTAAATGCTTGTTACAGCAGTTCCGTAGCTGGTGGAAGCTGAAGCCATGCAGGAGGGCACTGGCTGCATAGGTGACTAGTATGGCTAAGAAGGTCCCCAGGCACAGAGCATTCTTGAAAACATATTTAGTTAACAAGACATGGGCAGGTTCCAACTTGTGACAAATTCCACTGTGGACTGAGGACTCCACCGTTCAGTGGCCTGGACACTGTCAGGTCCTGTTCCAGGTGATCCTTCTCCTCAGTGAAGCCAGCTGCTGCCAACGTGGCCATGGCCTCCAACAGGAAGCCCACAAAATAGTTGCTAAAGTGGAAGGAGAGAGCACTCTCCTAGGCTCACAGCAACCTGGCTTTGCATTTCCTGTTTTGAAGGAGGCTGTCACCATCAAGGGAGATTAAGTACTGGAAGAGGTAAGGACCCATGCAGGAACACAGCACAGGGCACAGCAGGGCCAGTGCCAGGCTCCTGGTCACCTGCAGCCATCGGTGGCTGAGCGGGTGAGCTAGGACAGCCTGTAGGTCCCTGTGGAAGGATATCCGGGGCCCAAAGACTATGGTACTCACGAAGTAGAGGTAGCCTATGAACTCCACGGGTGAGGGCACTGCACCCACCTTACCCTGGTCCAGGTTGAAGTGCAGAGACAGCGCCTTCATGGCCACGATCATCTGGGCCCCTTGCATCTTGTGCCATGTCATGGTGTGTGCCATGTCATGGTGTCCACCATGTGCATCTCACCCATGAACAGGTAGATGAGGGTGGTGATGGAGAGGAAGACATCATGATGGGAGGAATGTTGGCAGAGGAACAGCAGGAGGTAGCACAGGAGGCTGAGCAGCAAGCACAACCCAAACCATGTGCAACTGGAAGAAGTGGTAGACTCCGTCTGCCACGGAGCTTGTGTGTTTCACATGGGATGGCAACCCAGGCTTCCAGAAGAGGTGGCAGGCAAGGCAGATGGCAAGGAGCAGCCCAATCTGGTCAAGGCCCTGCTGGGCAATCGGCCGGAGACAGCCCTGCAGCAGCTGCTGGAAAAATTACGGGCTGAAGGTGGCCGTTGCAGCTGCCCGTGGATGGCTGGACAAATGGATAGACCCAGCTAAACAGAAGTTGATGTCCCAGGAGACACATACTCACCATTGCCACCTCCTCCTGTAAGCTTTCCTGCAGGCCAGGCAGGGACAGCTGCAGCTCCCCTTGTGGCTTTTTTTTGTTTTAAATTAAAAAAAGAATTTTAATGCTGAAACATTAAAGTTAGTTTAATGCCTTTATTTACAGACAAGGAACTGTAGTCCATGAGTAGCTTGCCCAATGAGAGATAGCAAATTAGGGGCATATTTAAGATGATAATTTGTTGTATTAGTTCAGTGTTCTTACTAGATTTTGTTAACTTCATGTATTCTTTGTTAGTCTCTAGCTCAGTGACATGTAGATCAAGAAGTGTGTTATGTGGCAGTAGATAGAGCCAATGGTAAGGGAGAGTTGTGAATTGAATGTTGAAGGCCTACGAGATGTTAGATACTGAATATAGTGTCTTGAATAATTTTTGTTCTTCTGTATTCCAGTGTCCATCCTCCCAACCAATGATGACATTTTAATTTTGCTTACGGGGGACCATCCTCCCCATTTGGATGCAACTTTACTTCGACTGTTAAGGTATCCCTTGCGCCTTAGGCCAAGGGGTAAGCATGAGACTTATATTGGTTTTCCTTTGCTACATAACAAATTACTGCAAACTTAGTGGCTTAAAACAACATGAATTTATTATCCCATAGTTTCTGTGGGTCAGGAAAGTGTGGTCATGAGCATGGTCCTTGGTTAACTGGTTCTCTTAGGATCTCACCAGATCTCAAGATAGTGACTGGGACTTTGGTGTCATCTAATGCTTGGAGTCCTCTTCCAAGATCACTAGTTGTTGGCAGAATCCACCTCCTGTATTTGTAGGACTTGTCTGCCAGTGGAGGAATTTTCTCAGCTCCTAGAGGCTGCCCACTGTATCTAGTCATGTGGAACTTCTCTATATCATGGTAGCTGGCTTCTTCAAGGCCATCAGGAGAATTGCTCTCTAGTCTACTACAATGGAGTTTTATATAATATGCAGTCATAATGACATATTGGCCAACAATCAACTGCACATGTGATGGTGGTCCTATAAGACTTATATGGAGCTGAAAAATTCCTATCGGCTAATGATGTCATAGCCATCATGCTGTCATAGCACAATGTGTATCAATTGTCTACAGTATTCAGTACAGTAATATCCTGTACAGGTTTGTAGCCTAGGAGCAATAGGCTTTGCCATATAGCATGGGTGTGTAGTAGGCTGTACCGTCTAGGTTTTTGTAAGTACACTCTGTGATGTTTGTCCAATGATGAAATTGCCTAATGACACATTTCTCAGAATGTATCCCATCATTAAAATGACCATAATATAATCACAGAAGTGACAATTTCATTATATTCACCATTTCTGCTCAAGTGAGGTGGGTTATATAGGTATGCACAAGGCAGGGGGGCAAGCACCTTAGGAGCCATCTTAGAATGTTGCCTTCACACAATGCCAGCTAAGCCAGTCAGATCCTCTCAAACTCCCTGTTTGTTCTATTACACAAATGCATTTTTTTTGATATCCACACAGAACACACACACACACACACACACACACATAGTAATCAATGAGGAATGATCAGACTCTGGAAATTTTAACTTAGCTGCCTTGTATGCTTTTGTATTTCATTTGAAAGGAATGTAGTTGGCAACAGCTGCAGAGTTTTAGAGACTTAGCTGCCATTGAAGATTCTTGAATTTGATTCTATATTGATTGGAGAATAACTAGCTGTACACTTCGGAAAACATATGTAAGGGGACTTAGTTCAGGTTGGCCAGTAAAAAGTAGTAAGTTATTGGCAACAAAGCTGTCATGGGGATTTAGCTGGTAAGTTACAAGCATCATGAAAAGTGATGAAAATAATTATCATGGAATTGCTGCATTGTGAATGACTGTAGTTTTGCAGCCTAAGCAATTGTGGATTGCTTTTTAGTCATTGTATTACATATATATATATGTTGATATATATTAGCTTACATATATATGTAATATATAATGTATAAAATATATATTATATATTAGCTTACATATATATATAGTAAGATTTAGGGTCATTCTATTACTGACAAGCTCTGAAAGAAGAGTTATATTTTTACCCTAAAACAGAGTACATTTTTAAATGAGGTTATATCTGTATAGCTATATAATAATAAGTGCTTAGATCATAGAAAAGGGACTTCTCAGCTTGGGTGAAATTAGTAACAGATTTTTACTGATCAATAATGGTTATTAAAATTACAATTTTTGAGAATTCATGATACTTTTTTCTAAGATTATGACCCGTCAGATGCTCAAATAAGATTTTAATATAAGTGAATAAACAGCTACTTACTCATAAACAGGTTTTAATTTAACCATAGTACTTTGAATTTTAAAATACAGGCTCAACGGTGGTACTATATAACCTTATAGTTTTTCATCTAATGATACAAACACTTGTTAAGAGCAAACTACTGTAATATGACAAGTATGAAAAAACAGCATTCCCTGACTCATGCTCCCTGTTTTCACATCTCACTCTCCAGATAAGATAACCGCCCTTAACTCTTAGAGTTGTTTATTGTGGTATTTACTCCCATCTTTCCAAACAATATTCTTATACTGCTGCGTCTTGAATTTTTAGTTTCAGATTTTATCTCTTCACTATTTACTGTAAAATATAAGCCTTCAGCTTTTTAAATATACCCCTCCTTTTCCTGTTTCTTACCTTTTAAATTATGTGATAATATTTGGCTAAAACCATATTTGGTGTTTATATTACTATTATTTTGTAATTATTATTCATAGCTAAGCCACATATTGTACTATGATTAAATTTCCTTTCTACTGGAACCTTTGTTTTTCCCTGGCATTAATGATTATATTGTTCTTCTTGATCTGCTTCATTTTCTATATGATTATCACCAATTCATTCCAAATTCTATGACAGAACTATAAATCTCTCATTATATTTAAACACACCAGGTTATCTATTAGATTTCTCTCTTTTTCTTCATCTATTCTTTTCCCCTCTTTCTCCCTTCTTTCTCCCCCTCCCCTCCCCTCCCCTTTCTTCCATCCATCCAGGTGTCTTTTTTAGAGTTCTTCTAGTCCCTGCTCCAATCTGGACCAGCTGCTCTTAAGCCTACTTCTCACTTGTAACCCTCTCCTTTAATGTATTCTGTTGTTTAATGTATTCTGTTGTGAAATAGGATCACATCTTCCTATTTCACTGTTTACTTTCTCAGGTTAGGAGAGAATGTTGTCCAGTAGTTTCCTAAGAAAGGTTGAATGAGAGGGAAAATATATTTTTCAACTATGCACATCTAAAAATATTTTTATTCTTTCGTGCATTTGATAGTATGGCTGGATAAAAAAATTGTAGGTTTAATTTAAGTTTAATGAGAAGTCTTAACATTAAAAAAAAATTCCCAAGGAAAAGGTCCATCAAGTGCTTAATTTTGTATTTATTATTAAAGATGCAAACCGTGTGAATCTGATCTAGTTAAAAGTAACCTGCTCACCTCTCTACTTTTTAGCCATATATGTGTAAAGTTTTCCTCAGAAAATTCTGAGTTTTCCCTTAGAATTATGAGCAGCATGTGTGAAGTCAGATGGGATTTCTGGCCCTGGGAGAATAAATGAAGAACCACGTGCGTTGGGAACACCAATCAAATTAAATGCTTTTGGGAGAATAACGTTTAAGGTTATTTGCCCTTTGATTTATACATGATAAATCTATAAATTTTTCTTTTAAAAGTTTTTTTTCCTCTTAAAATGTCAGGAGCAAGAATTGTAAAAAGACTTGAAAACTGTAAGAGTTATATTGCCCATTTTTGTTTTACATATTTTAAAAAGTTGTGGTAAAGTTGACATAACATAAAATTATCCATTTTATAGGGAGCAAGCCAGTGGCATTTAGTACATTTACAGTGTTGTGCCACCACCGCAACTTCTGTCTAGTTCCAATTTCTTTTTCATCACCCCAGAGGGTTGCTAACTCTTGATACTGATTGTTTTCTTAGAACATAAATTTGGCCTTAATATGTCAGTCACTCTGGAAATAAGCCAAATTATTACATTCTGACCAGTCAGTTCCTTTAAAACTACATTGTACGTTTTTAGTTTCCTTATCAGAAAATCACAAAAGGATATTAATATGCTTCTTGCCTAGTGTCTTTTTTAATCTAGCAATGTAGAAATTAAATTAGAACATAGTATTCAAAAAATTAGATTAACATTGTCTTTTGTTTTAGGATATTTAGAAATGTACTGCTACCAAACTTTGAAAATGCAGTCTAGAGAGTAGGAAAATCTCATCAAGAAATGGTTCATTTAACAAATGAGTTAATAGATTTGTAAATGTGTCTGCCTTTCTTTCACCAGCACATTATGCTGTTATTTGTCACGTGCTGTATAGAATGATTATCGTTATCACTCTGTGATGGAGAGGCTCCTTTGAGCAGAGCTTAATGTGAGCGAGATTACATGGAGAATAATTTCTCATACCTTTAGGGGGCCAGTGAGAAAAAAGAGTAGGAAAAGTGCCAGAGACTGCACATAATCTTTAATCTTTTCATTTTCCCTACAACCATATTTATAAAATTAGATTGCCATCAAATTCCTGCTTTTCTTATTAACAACTTTTTGTTTATTTTGTAAGTAGGATTTAGGAATTAATAAGGAAGCTTCAAAGGAAGCACCATTACTCTCTGCAAAACAGACCTTTGCCAGCTTGGTTAGTAGTTAGGCCAGATTTGTTGTCTCATTTTATCAATCAAATGTACAGATGGCTTGTTTGTTTGTTTATTTATTTAGTGTGGAATAAAATACCACGTAACAACAGATAGACCTAACAAATCTAGGTAACTATGGAGCTCTATAAATTAGCAAACAGGTGTGATTTTTAATGATTACAGATAATCAATTAAATTGAAAATAACTAAAATAATATAATAAATAAAATGATAAGTAAAAATAAATTACATGTTAATTAAATGTTTGTATATAAGTACACACATGTACATAATAATTAAACTTATTTGGACCAGTGGTTCTCACTGGCATGGAGTCGGCTCACGGGTCTCTGAGACCTGAAAATTGAGAGCTTCTTGGCACTTGGGGGGAATGCACCCAGCGGCTCCAGTAACCATGCCACAGAACAAATTTACTGAGTTGCAGTTTAGGCGCTGTGGATACCACTCAGATTACTATGATAAAAAGAGAAAGAAGGAAGGTGAGAGGCTCATGAATGTTCAAAAAAGGCAAAGAAGATTTATCTGAAGGCTATGCTCTACCATAAACTGTTCCATGCTGGGAAAATTCAAGTGAAAAAGACTATCAAGATGCATGAAAATAGGAACATCAAACAAAAGATTGATGAAAAGACTCCACAAGGAGCAGTACCTGAATGTTTGCTGGACAGAGACAGACAGTCCAGAGCTATAGTACTTTCCAATATGATTAAACAAAAAATGAAAAGAGAAAGCAGGAAAATGGGAAGACACTCTGCCCAAAGTTTGTGTCCAGGGAGAAGCAGAAGTATTAAACATTATTTGAACGGGAAAAAGCAGAAACCTGGAAGAGGATGATTACCAAAGTCTGCTTTGTTGGAGATGGTTTTACTTGAAAGTTACCTGATAATAAAAGGCCAATGACTTTCATTTCAAGAAGTCCCATATAACACATCCTGAACTGAAAGCCACCTTTTGCCTGCCAATACTTGTAAAGAAGAATCCCTCATCCCCCCTTTATACAACTTTGGGTGTTATAATTAAAGGTACTGTCATCGAGGTGAACTTGATTGAGTTGGCCCTTGTGACGAAAGAGGAGGCAAGGTTATTTGGGGATAATATGCCCAGGTTACCAATAATCCTGAAAATGATGGATGCATAAATGCTTGACAGCAAGTAACTCCTTGTAATTGTGGAAGACTATGCACCACTCAGGAAAACTCCTTTATTGTGATGTTTCTGAGTACTAACATGCAGGTAAAGTATGTGCAGTAATCACGAGAACTATTTAGTGTTGTTAAAAACATTAAAGTGGCCCAGTTTTTAAAAAAGAAGTGCAATACCTACTGAATTAGAAACTCTGGGGGTGGAGTCCAGTAAGCTGTTTTAACAATCCCGGCAGGTGGCTGGGATAGAGTACAACCCATGTTTTAAGTTTGGAAACCACCACGTTGGCACTGATAGAGCGCCCTCTAGTGGTGTTGCTAATGTTGCATTTGAAAAATTACTGGGCTTGGCCTAGAAATCCTAATGTAAAAATGAAAGAATTTTTTTGTGTTTTTTCAAAAGCAGTTTCCCTCAACATTTCTTTGAAGCCTTCTTTTCCTATGCATAATTTTTACAAGTTTTAAAAAATATAGTCTCTCTACAATTTTAAGCTTTAATATTTTTTGGACTTAAATTATGGAATAAGCATTGTTCATATAATTAAAAAATTATTTTGTAAAATTAATATTTAAAGGCTGCTTAATAGTTTTTAATTTCATTCTTCTTACTTTCCACAATTGTACTGTGGAAGGTTATCCTTTTAGAGAAAGGATAAGGAAGCAGTTACTTGCCTACCATGTTACTTTTGTAAATACTTAACTACTATCTTCTTTTGTTGCCAAAAAGGAATGGACAGATTTGGTAAAATTGTAAAGCAGGCAAGAGTGGGTGCTTAAAAATGTTAACTTATTAGGATTTTGTGCTTTTCGTTTCATGCCTCTTCCTTTTAGGTTTATGTACTTCCTATCTCCTTAATTTATTGGCTCTTAGCAGCTCAGTGTCTCATTCTCTAGTCTAGTCCTTTTTGATTCACTTTTTCCATCAATATTTTTACAGTTGGTCCTATCTTGAAGGCTTTAAAAGCAGGAATTTGAAGACTATAGTAATTGAAGGAGATATTTTGGGGCTGGTTAGCTTTCCCTTGCCTTTAATTTCACCATTCAGGCACTTATTTACTTGAGCTTAGTGGTGAATAGAGGTTCTGTGGAGTCAGATAAACCACCTCTCCACTTACTAGCTTTGTGTTTTTGGCAAATAAATCCTTTTAGCTTAGGTTTTCTCATCTAATAGTCTAACAGTATTTTATTTATAGATGTAAACATTACATTATATATAAATTATAATTTATAGATGTGAGCATTAAATTATATCTAAAGTATTTGCATAGTGTCTGACATAATAAATCCTCAATAACTATTAGCTATTACTATTAGAGGTAATATTCATGTTTATTTCACTCTAGAGCCATCTTTATTGTTGAGATTTATTTTAGACCTTAATTTTTGTGACTAATAATGTTTAAAATGTATATATTTCATGTTAATGAAAACCTGGCTCTTTCTCTGACAGTTAAATTTATCAGTTTTAAAATGAAAACTTAAAAATTTTTTTTTCATGGGAGAAACATTCTTGAAAGACATGCTCTCAAATTCCTACCTAATTTTTCTTTTTAAAAATTTAAATTCTGGCCCTGATCAGCATGGCTTAATTGGTTGAGCATTGTACTGTAAAACAAAAGTTCACCGGTTGGATTGGATTCCTGGTTGGATTGGATGATTGGATTCCCAGTCAGGGCCTGTGCCTGGGTTGCGGGCCTTGGCCCCAGCTATGTGCAAAGGCAACTGATCAATGTTTCTCTCACACATAGATGTTTTTCCCTTTCTTTCTCCTTCCCTTCTCCTCTCTCTAAAAATAAACAAATAAAAATTTAAAAAACTCTCAAATTCTGTCTTTGAGAGGACGCTATCTTTTGTAGAGTACTTGTGTTTGCACTGTCTTTACAACATTCCAGATTTCCCAGAAATTGCAGGGAAAAGTATATATTAGTGTACTATTAATTATAAGCTCATTAAATGTTTTTTGTGTAATCTTTGAATTTGCTGAGTTCTTAAGCATTATGCCTTAAGATACTAATTGAAAAATAAAGGAAGCATGATTGGGTTTTACTTTTATTTTGTATAATTTTGGGGATTTTGTGCATATATTTATTGAAGTCAAAAACCAATTTAACTTGAATTACTCATATAAGTGGTTATATTAATATCAATTTGTTCTTTCCATGTGCTGAATGAGCAGCATGCAACATTTTGGGCTACTCAGTTTATTCACTTACTTAACAACCATTTATCCCATTCATATTATGTATTAGGCACCATGCTTGGCGTTTGGTGTATAAGCATGAATAAGATATGGTAGTGTTTATTTTGTGGAGATATATATAAACAAGTAATTCTGATGCAATGTGCTAAGTAGTATAATGGAGGTATGTAGAAAGTGTTATAGAAGCATGTGGGTGGCACATTTAACTTAGGTGGCAAGCAGAGAACTGATCGATGGCTGTGTAGGAGGCCAGGAAATTAGGTAAGGCTTGTCAAAGAAAGCAGTGTTTGGGCTGGGTCTTGAAGAAAGGAAACGAAGTTAGCAGGTCCAGGCTGTGGGTCTGAGGGAGCAGCGAGGGGATGTAAAAGGAGTACTGTTTCATCATTTGTAAATAATACAGGGGTCAACTGCAAAATGTAAAAACTAAGGAGAATTCTGCGAGATTGCCAGGTATGAGATCAACTTCAAAAAAATAGTATTTCTTTGCATTCATTATAATCAACTAGAAAATATAATAAAAATTCATTCACAATATTACCACATTTCTAAGGTATCTAGGAATATGGAAAATCTCTATGGCAAAAACTCTGAAACCCTAAGACAAGTTTAGTTGAACAAATGGAGGGATATCCCATAGCAAATAGGACAACTTAATAAATATATGACAATTATCCATTAATTAATGTATAAATAACAATTCCAATTAAAGTTACAGTTGGATTTTTTTGAAGAGTTTGAGAAACTTATTCTAAAGTTTATATGGAATAGCAAAGGTACAAGAATAGTTAAGTCAGCCTTAAAAAAGAAAAGCGGAAGGTAGGGATTTATCATACTAGATATTAAGACATATTAAAAAGCCTTCATAGTATACATAGATCAGTTAAACAGCTTAGAGGTTTTGGAGACAGGCCATGTACTGGTATATAGCTAATCCTCCTTATTCACAGATGCTATATTCGCAAATTTGCCTACTTGCTGAAATTTGTTTGTAAATCCATAATTGATAGTCATAGTGCTTTCACAGTCATTTGCCAACACGCACAAAATGGGGAAAAATTTGAGTTGCCTGATGAGCAGGACATGTTCCCAGCTACCCAAGGTGATGCTCTGTCTTCTTGTTTCAGCCCTCATACTGTTAATGTGCCCTTTTTACAGTCTGTTTAGAGCCATGTTTTCCGCAGTTTTGTGTTTTGTGATGGTGATTTCACTGTTTAAAATGGCACCCACAGATAGTACTGAAGTGTTCTCTAGGGTCCTTAAGCATGAGGAGGTTGTGATGTATTTTATAGTGAAAATATTTGTGTTAAGTAAGTTTTGTTCAGACCTGAGTTATAATGCTGTTGGTTGGGAACTCAATGTTTGTAATTAACAATAATGTTAAGTAAGGTATTTTTAAACAGAAACACAGATAACACAATGTGAAGTATTGATTGTAGTGGAAATATCGTTACTACAGATTCGCAGGAACTGTATTTCTCCTAGAAGTAACGGGTTCAATATTCACTAATTCAGTGTTTGTGGCAACTTTATAGCAAAAATAATGAGAATTGACTGTATGTACCTATCAGTCAGAGTTTAGTCAAGAAATCAGTAACCATACTAGGAGGTTGAATAAAAATAATTGACTACTGGGAAATGGCTAAATTGGTGTTGGAAGATTGAAAAACTGACAAAACCGTATCTGTCACCCTTGGGAGAACACAGGGAAGAGGTTGGGATTATTAGAATCCTCAAACATGGAGCAGGGTCCTGGTTGGCTCTGGGACTCAGTCGTCTGAGGAGAGAGTACTGCCAGGATGATGGAGGCAGAGAGGTCATTTCTGGGAGTGTGAAGGAGCCGACCTTGGGCAGTCGTTGCCGATGGGATGAAGGACCACTGCTGGGTTGAGCTGTATGAATAAAAAGAAGATAGAAAAAATTTTTATTTACTCTGTCTTCTACTGTCCTTGGAAGAAACCAACAGTAAGCTAGCTGGCAGAGGAGAGTAGTTTGTTAATTCAACTCCAATATCACAAAGCAAAGCACAGGAGCAGCATATTTGGAGCCAAGAGACAATAGTTTAGTATCTAACACAGTATGACATCTTAATCTATAATAAAGACAGCGCTACCAATTTTCACATGTGTTCATAGAAAGACATGTATGGCAGAGTGATTAAGAACACAGACTCTGGAATGAGATGATTTAGATTTGTATTTTGGATATAATACTCTGTGTGTGATCTTGGGCAAATTATGGTAATCTCTCTGTACCACCACATGAAGGAAAGATACTCACCTCCCAACAATAGCTATATTGGACTGTTACAGGAGTAAATAAACTTACTTTGGTAAGCACTGAAATTTTTGGTTTGTTTGTTACAGTAAATAACATTATCCTACGTATTACTGCAAGAGTGTTTGTTGCAGTGTTTTCTATGGTAGGGGAGCCAAAGGCAAGCTGGTTGTCCGTCACTGTAAGTAGATAGGTTAAATATGGTGGACGGACAGCATGGAGGTTTATACAGTAGTTAGAAGTGAAAACACATGAACAGGAATGAATTGTGGACTCTTGATGAGTGAAAAAATGAAACAGAATGATATATATAGAATACCAATACTATTTATGTGAATTAAAACTATATGGATTTAAAACAGTATACACTTTTTCCAGAACAAATACAAACACAAATATACACTTGGATATATTAGAATAGTTGCCTCTTGAGGGTGTGGGGAAAGAGGGGACTCAAGCTATGAAAGAATAAAGTAACAAAAGAGGGGTGTTGCACAGACCAATAGTGATAATTACCATAAATTGAGGGGAATATGATTTACTCAATCTTCTTTTACCTGAGAGTAAAAAAAGAACGATGGAGATCAAATGTGTAACAGTAACACAAGAGAAAATAAATTGGGATGAATATAATGATAAAAGAGCATAAATAGGAAGAAAATTCTAAAGCTTTACTGAGGTGAATAAAAGATGACTTGAGTAAATGGAAAGACAGTGCTTGTTCTTGTCCTTGTAAAGTTTAATTTTTCCTAAGTTGTTCCATATATTTAGTGCAATCTTGACATATTAATAGGATTTTTTTGGAAGCTGGGCAAGCTGATTCTAAAGTTCATGTGAAAAACAGATATGTGTGAATAGCTGATAAAATTGTGAAAAAAGAAGAGTAGTGGTAATGAGCCACCAGCTCTTACATATTCAACTGGGGAGGTGTAAAAGCAGGTTGTGTAGAGATATAGTAGTTGAAAAAGTTTTATATTGGCTTATGAATCGACAGAATGGAAATTGCCCAAATAGATCTCTCTAAATGAATATGCCATCAAATTCACTTAAAATTAGTGAGGAGAAGAAAATCCCCCCAAATAATGTTGGGACACCTCATCATCTATTTGGAGGAAGAAAAATGGATTCTACCTCATTTTTTTCATCAGAATCAATTGCAAATGAATCAAATTTAAACATCCAAAACCAGAAGTACTAGAAGATATAAATACATTACAAAATTAGAATTATGAGATGTTTTGATTACATTGTCATCATTATGATCCTCTTCATCATCTTCAGGTTGGGCATGCTCTTCCAGTAAGGTACAAAACCCAAATCTAAAAGGGGCAAGGATTGTATTTTGGATTACATAGAAATGATACATTTTCTGCTTACTAAGAAATACCTTAAGCAAAATCAAAGAATGAGTAATAGGTTGGCAGGAAAAGATGGACGACATCTCTATAAGATGAACTAATTTCCTTAATATATAAAGGGCTTTAGAGTTAAATATGAAAGCAGCCAGTGGAAAAATAACAGGGAACAACAGGCTATTTATGGGAAATGATATACAGATGGTTTGCATACAAATGAAATGATCCTACTATTACTCGTGATTAAAGAAATATGAATTTTACTTTTTAAAAGAGACCACTTTTCAGCCATTAGACTGGCAGAAATAAAAAAGTTTGATAATGCAGAAGTTGGTTAGGATGTGGGAAAATGGACAATCTTAAGGACTGGTTGGAGGGTACTTGGGGGAAGTTCATTGGAAAAAGAAGAGTATGTATGGTTTGTGTAGAAACTGGCAAGTATTCTGTATGTCTGTATGCTTTCACTATTGAAATATAACCACTCAGAGAAATGAAGGTCCTTTGTTCTTTGTATATTTGTATGCTATATTACAAATTTTGGTATTTGGAAATATAGAGATCGCCCAGATGGTGAAGGGCTTTGAATGCCAAACTAAAGAGTTTATATTTTATTCTGGGAGTTCCTTGAAGACTTTGTATGCAAAGTAATTAAATAATCACTTGTATTTAAGGAAGAAGTATTTTAGAAAGATTGTATTTTAGAAAGAAGTCTGTGGTAGTAACATGGAGAGTGGATAGGTAGGGTTATGGTGTGGTGGAAGTTGTAATACTGAGAATGCTAATTGCAAAATCACTTGAGAGAGCTATTGCAATAGCTCAGGTGACCATTGATGATATTCTGATGTGAGACAATGGAAATGGGGAGAGAGTATTTTAAAATCATTAGGATTTAGTGATTGATTGGGTAGGTGGGGAAAGGGAATAGTTAAACATGACTCTTTTCCCGAGGTAAAAAGGAGTTGGGAGTTGTTTTAGGGTGTTTCTAAAATTAATTCTACTCACTTTAGAGCTTCTAAAAATAATTCTATTTACTGTTGCATAAGCTGCACCTTATTTATCTATAATAAGACCTAAATACTTCAACATTTTGGGGAATTAGGAGTGGCATAGGCCAGGGTTGAACATTCTTGAGCCTTTTGAATTTTTTACAACTGATCTCTAATGTTGGTTTTGGAGCAAACTCTCCTCTCTCTTCTCCTCTCTCCTCTCTCCTCTCCCCTCTCCCTTCTTCTTCTCCCTTCTCCCATCTCCCTTCTCCCATCTCCCTTCTCCCCTCCCCTCCCCTCCCCTCCCCTTCCCTTCCTGTCCTCCCCGTCCCCTCCCCCTTCCCTCCCCGCCTCTCCTCTCCTCTCCTCTCCTCTCCTCTCCTCTCCTCTCCTCTCCTCTCCTCTCCTCTCTTCTCTCTCTCTCTCTCTTCTCCCTTTCCATCTCTATTTTTTTTCACCTTGAATCTTGGCTCTGTTAAAATATTAATCAAAACCATTTGCTGTTTTGGATTTGGTCAGGGGACTCTGATGTGTTACAATGATAACACTGGGAGAAATAAAAGTCCCTTGTCCTTAGAGCACATTAGACAGCAAATCTTACCATATAAAAACAAATATAATAAGTCAACATTTCTATTAGGTGAGTGTACAGTTAAATGACTACATAGAGACTGTAAATCCATCATTTTATCAAATACTATGTGCCCTTAGAGAGTAAAAAGTTGAAAAATTATAGTGAGAGTACAAATGACCTAATTTTATAAAAAATAGAATATGACTAATATGTATTATCTATTTTGCCATGTATAATGCGTACCCACGTTTTTGGCCCAAACTTTCAGGGGAAAAAATCTTTTGTTTTAATTTTTTAATTCAATTTTTAATTTATTTATATTTAGAAACAAAACCTATTATTGTATTCCAGGGTATTATTTTGCATATGGATATTGTTATTGCTTTCTAGAGTTACACTTTTAATGCATAAGCATAATAAAAAAATTAAAAACATTTATATAGATACAGTATTAGCACTACCCATGTAAAAGGTGCACCCTTATTTTTCCCTAAAAAATTTGGGCAAAAGTTGCGCATTATACATGGCAAAACATGGTATCTCTTTATGTTTATGAAATACCTGAGTCCTGGCAAACTGAAATATAATATGTATTTAGAAACTTTTCCAAATCTCACTGTTAAAAAGTTTTTCTAGCCCTGGCTGGGTTGCTCAGTTAGTTGGAGCATTGTCCTGTGCACCAAAAATTTGTGAGTTTGATCCCAGTCAGGGCACATACCCAGCTTGCGGGTTTGATTCCTGGTCAGGGCATGTACTGAAGGCAACTGATTGGACACTTCTCTCTCTCTCAAATTAATATATATATCCTTAGTGAGGATAAAAACTTCTTTGTAGGTGTTTTATAAAGGATAAGGGATGATATAAAACAACTTTGATGAGGTTTAGGCATTACTTCTTTTAGATAACATATCTAGAAGTTTTAGTGCTTATACTACTTAGTGGTAGGTATTTGTTGTTATTTCTTGCCATTTCGTAAAGGAATAAAGACAAAATATCAGTACAATCTCAAAACTACATCTCTAAGCTTCTTTATCCTTGGCAGTTTCTTTTTGGGATACCATTCTTCTTTTATTTCCTCTCTTAGAGGTTGGTAGCTGAGAATTATTTGTATATTTGATTGCCTTTAGGTTATTTGTGAAAATTCAAGGAGGGGGAGGTTGGGTAGCAGAAACTCATGCTTTGCCTCACCTTCTTTAGAAAGAGAGGAACAAAAACTAGAGTTGGCCTAGTCTTACTAGAAAATAATCCTCTAATAACCCCCTCTATCTATTACTCAATTTTCTTGTCAGTCTTTTTCTTTGAACATTTCCCGAACTAGCAAGTAGCCTGAGATTCTGTGAAATTCTGCTCAATATAAATTTGAAAAAAAATAAATTAAAATAAAATTTAAAAAAAATAATAAACCCCAGTGTTGAATTTTAAAAATTTGGTTCTTAGTGTTTGTACTAGTGTCTGAGGAAAAGTATTGGTTTTGTGTATGAACAAGAAGAAACTGCTGAGATTGTCAATAGAAGTTTTAAGTTATTTAAATTCATATTTAGCAATCAGAATTAGAAAGGGTCTGAGTCATGGTCTAGTTTGTAATCTACTGAGATTTTACTTATTTTTGAATCAGTGGTATTAATTAGGTTCTTTTAGAAGTACTTTAAAATCTCTACTATCTAGTTACTGTTGCATGATTTCTGAGACATTAATTCCTGGTTTGCACATGGTGTTAATGTATCTATATCTGATAACATGAAGTGCAATAATAAAACATTAAACTCTTCTGCTGGTTTTATTGAAAGTATTAGCACAACTAAACAGGACCATTCCTCTTCAGGTGCCATATAGTAAAGGTTCTGTCTACCCAGCTGTCTAGCTGCAGTCAGTGAAGATACCTGCTTTTACGAATACATGAAAAGGGTTTTCACAACTCAGGACATAAGCATTTGCATGGATTGTTTGAGGAGAACTAAACCTGCATATGTAAAAAATGCCTACCCCAAACTTTTTCACCTGTGTAGAAACTAATGTTTACAATCCATAGCCTCAGTCAGACTCAGTACTCAAGCAAATCTACCAGGGAGATGGAATATGGAATTTTCGTCCCATATCTGGTATGCATGGCTGAAGCCTGGGCTCTTTTTTGTGCATTGAATCACAGCCCTTCTTCTAACTCTCCACCATGTTTGTTCAGCCGAGGTGACTGTTTCTGCCCAGTGCACTTGGCTTGGGCTCTCTCTAACTCCCTGTTTAATAGTTACCAGTTTCCAGATGAACAGCCTGAAAGAGGGCATCACCACCGCCTAACAGAGTCACTGCTGGGAGGAGACTCCTGCTGCAGTGCCCCACTCACTAGGTTTTGGACATTGTAACTCGCCCTAATTAAATACAGCTTTGCTATATCCTTCTAACCCCCAAGCCACTTGGGTTGGATAGCTATCCAGGTCTCTTTGGGGCTCAGCCCTATCGTCTGGTCAGTTACTCTGGCCTTAGTCTTGCTTGGCTTCTTATTGTTGCTCAGCGCTTTCTCTTTCTTGTGCCTGCTCACTGCTGAAATTGAGGTGGAGCCTGCCTAAAATGCAATATAACTTGATACCATATACTAAGTAGTTAACATGATTAAAAATAGCTGCCACTTATTGAAGACTTAAATATCTGAGCCCCAACACCTGTTTTATAAAATAAGGTCACATATTCTTTTAAATATCCAGATTCAGATAGTGCAAGTGTCCATGTCTGAGGGCCAAAAATCAGCCCCTTTAAGTATTTCTGGGCTATTTCTGAGTTGTACCCGAGTGCTCTCAATTATATTGAGGAAGGGGTCCATCCCCTTCAAAATAAAACAGTATTTTCCTGTTTTAGATGCCTTGTTGGGCTGCTGCACTTCTGCTTTTGCTCCTGTTCTCCAGGTCGACATTGCCTGTAACTCAGGAAGCCAGGCTCTTTCATTAATTTTCCACAGCATAGCATTTTAACCGAGTTTACAGCAAGAGGCAGGATAAAGAAATGACAACACATATAGTCCTGGCTTTTGTGGCTCAGTGGAGTGAGCAACAGCCTGTGAACCAAAGGGTCACCAGTCTGATTCCCAGTCAGGGCACGTGGCCGGGTTGCAGGCCAGGTCCCCAGGAGGGGATGTGCGAGAGGCAACCACACATTGATGTTTCTCTCATTCTCTTTCTCTCTCCATTCCTCCTCTCTAAAAATAAATGAATAAAAGCTTAAAAAAAAAAGAAATGACAACACATATAATAATTACAATAGTAATTGTGGCTATGCTCAGTATCCTGGTCTAAGTTCAGGGTTATTTTCAAGGTATCATTTGAAAGTGTTCCTCTAACTTGTCTCCATTGACGACTATGATGAATTTGCCACCTGTCTCCCCTTTGCAGGATACTCCCTGGCTTGTCTCTTCTACCTGGAGTCTAGGCTCTCAAACCATGGAACTTCAGAGAATAAAGGGACTTTTCTCCCTTTCAGCTAAAAACCTGGTTTTTCAGTTCTCATTCCTGTCCTAGAGTCAACTTCTTCCCAGATTAAATAACAACAGGAATTCTTTTCAGAAGCCTTACTCACTCGCCTGAAAGATATGGTCTGGTTCTTTGGGTGCTGCCCATCCTCTGGGCAATTACTATATTTGTCTTTAATATATTTTCTAGAAATCTGAATTATTCTCTTAAAAATGTGTCTGGGGCTGCAGTAGGCCATTCCAGGTTGTGCTATGTAGGCCATTTCATTTGGGCTCTTTATACAGTTTGCCTTCCTCCCTCCTTTCCTCTGGCTTTCCTTTACTTCCTGCTTCCCTGTTCTTCCCTCTTTCTCCCTTGCTTTTCCCCTTCCTTCTTGTCTTCCTTTACTTTTTTCATTGATCTATCTATCATCTATTTATCTACCTATCTATCTTCTGTCTGTCATAGATACGTATCACCTATCTACCTACCTACCTACCTATCATCTTAGATATCCATCATCTACCTACCTATCATATGTCATAGGTAGCTATCATCTATCTACCTACCTGCCTATCATAGATATCTATCATTTATCCATCTTCTTCATTTTAGCCTTGGGGTTCTTGCGAACATGCAATATCTTATAGCAAATCCCTTCCCTTTGGCTTTGTAGGGCAAGCAGTTTTGGTTGTCAAAGTTGTGATAACCATTTAGCATTTAATAAAAGAAGCTTAGAGGTTTTGCAATGTTTTGCACTGTCCTCTAAAATGAATTGTCCCACATCCTTTGCAGGTTTTAAATATCCCACTATACATTCATGTAGGTCCCGCTTATAATTTTCTAAGCCTAGAACCTAACTCTGGTTTTAGGTATTAACATCAGCTATTATTTTTTGCACTCTTTTTTAAATCATTAGTATCAATTCAATCAGTCCCTAATTATTCATGTTAATAGATGGGAATAAAATGTAAATTATCCCAACCAGATAATTTCAATATAAGTTTTACAGTTAAGTCAGTTTATCTGCTTTGTAGATTCTCCAAGATTGGTTCCCAACCATTATACCACAGGATCCTAGGTTATAAAAGAAGTACCACGTTGGAGTACTGTTTTCATATACACTGAATTATTCAGGAATGCAATCACTTGGGTTTATCAAAGGAAGATTGTTCTTGGTGTTTTTTCTGTTTATATCAAGAGTTGTTCACTTCAGAAAAATCACATTACTATTTTACTGCTGCTTGTTGTATTTGAATTGCCAATATGATATTTTCTTATCAATCTATATTTGTAGCTGTCACATTTACAGTGATTCTGTGCATAAGGGGAAAAGTGACTCTTTTATTGTGTGTTCAAGTATAAGAGTGCCCGAGCATTTGTGTAATGAAATGCAAATATATAATTTATGTAAATGCACATACTTGTATATAAATAACATTTACATATACATAAAAATATTTTTAAAACCTTAGTATATATAGTTAATTTGTGGTTAGTAACTATGAATTTTATTTCAAAATGTTAAAAAAAGGACATTTGAAAATATTTATTTTATAAAGGGTATATAAGTTCTGATGTGTTTGAGAATTATGCAAATTTATGCAGGGGAAAAATGGTTCTCTTTAAGAAGCAATAAAAATCTGCACAGACATACCTCACTGAATTTCTCTGTGAAACAACAACAGTCACTTTCTTCATCACATTTTAGGTGAGACTTGCTTTACATTTGCAAAACTAGAAAATCTACTATGTTTGTTTTTTCTTTTTTTCAGAACAAAGAGACAATTTGTTTCAAAGATAAATTTAACTTGGTACTCTTAGGAGGTCCAAAATAATTCTACCTTTTAAATGATATCAATGCTACCACACCTCTAGTTGAGTGCCTCTAGTCTAAGATGCTACATTGCTCATTGTTTACAATTACATCATTTACTACTAGCTTTTGAAGTTATAATGACAAAAATAAGACAATTTCTTTAACATTTTAAAAACCATATCAAGTAAAAATTATGTTAATCCTTTAGAATGAATATATCTCTTATGTAACAATTTGAATTAAAAAGTCAGCTTCAATGACAGTAAATGTCAATCTCAATACAAGATGCTCTGGTTTAATATATTCAAAGGACTGATAGGGTGGTTAATTAATAAAAGAAATGTCACCCTGAAGGTCTGTGCTAAGAATTTTCATTAACAAGTTGAAAAAGAAGTAACAAAGTAATCAATGAGCTAAAGCAGACGTGATTGACCGTAATTACTGTGCTTGTTAAAGTTATTGAGTAATGGTAAGATAGGCTGTCAAAGTTGAGGCAGTATGAGAAAATTAAATGAGAAAAATTAACGAGGAAAACATTCATTTTAGCCCTTTGTTATCACCCAGGCAAGAAAGCTAATGTGTCAATTTCAGTAGTTATGAAATAGTTAAATTGAGATTTTTAATTTTAGCACTAAATATACCCTGACTAGAATGTAAATGCTGTATTTGGGTTTATGCAAAGTGAAACAGAGGAAGAGGGAAAAATTAGGTGGTAAATATAACATATAAAGACAACAGACAAGACATAACTGTAGTTTATACTAGGGTAGTAGCTGTAAAGGTGGAGCGACAATGGATTTGAAAGATATTGGAAAAACAAAATTAATGGAATACTATTCTCTTATGATGCTGACATTTTTCCTTTCTGTATCAAGGCAAATATAACTCCCTCCAGGAAAATTTCCTGGATTACCCCTTGATTTTAGAGCTCTCTCCCCTTTGAAATCTGTAGCTACTAAGCTTTACCTTCTACTACAGTTAATTTGCATATGCCATGCTCTTGTGGACCCTGTCACTGCCCCTAGCTTTCATTGCAATGGTGAAGAAAGAATAAGTAAACAAATAAATAAATAAATATAAAAAAGTTGTGATAAGTGACGGGGGGCAAGTGGATAAAGTGGTCAGGTAATACATCTCTGAGAAGGTAAATGATTATATCAAGGATGAGAATAAACCAGACGTTTGAATATTGGAAGAAAATGATTTCAGGCAGAGAAATAGCAAGTGCATTAGTCCTAAGGGAATAAGCTTGGGTATGTTTTGAACTGAAAGTGTGGTTGAAGTCAGTGGACTAGGGGGCAGAGTGCTGTGAGCCAAGGTTGTAGAGGTTGACAGAAGCCAGATCATGCAGTGCCTTGTAAATTTGGTAAAGAATTTGGATTTTCTGTTATGAGTAATAGGAAGGCATTTGGTGATTTTGAGCAGTAGAATAACACAAATGAAGTTATGTTCTGAAGGATCACTTAGATACTATGTGGAGAATGCATTGCAAATACCTCAGAATAGTTGGGACAGGGAAGATAGAGACAAGTGGATGTATTAAAGATAACTTTTGGAAGTAGGATTAATGGAAATTCTTGAGGATTGTAAGAGAAAAGAATGAATGAAGGATGACTCCTACGTTTGGCTTAAGCCATTAGGTACCAATAACTAGAAGATGAATGACAGAGAGAAATATGTTTAAGAGATAAAAGCAAGAGCTCTTTTTTGGGGACAAATTAAGTTTGATGTGTATTAGCTATCCAAGTGGAGAGGGCGGTTGGACGTATTCCCCTGGGGCTCCTGAGAGAGATCTGGGTTGGGGATACAAATCTGGGAATCGTTAGCACATGGATGTGTGACGGGTTTACTGGCTGAACTAGTTTCCTCTCTCCATCCCTTGCATTTCACTTGTTCTGTTGCATCTCCTTTTCCCATTCCTAATGACACATGGGTAGGCTCCATAATTTACCTGCCAGTTTCAGAGCTTTGAAGGCTCCTTAGTCCATTTTAAAATTTCCATCTTATTCCAGTTTACGTTTTTCATCTTTTTCCCTTCTTCCAGCACTGACTGGATGTCCTCTCCAGCGACTTGGAAATTGGAAGGGATGAGATTGAATTTTTTTACTACTTGTTCTCTGATATCTTTGAGAGGAGAGAATTAGTTGCTCTTGTTCCCCTAATTTTTCAAGTCTCCAAACTTTTCCACTAATGTTGGGCCTAGGAGAGGGGAGGGGAGAAGAAGAGCATGTGGCTCTTTCTGTAACTTCTTAGAAAGCCCTAAATGAGGGTTCTGGCCTCAAACACTTCAAATTCCTTAGTGTGCAAGGTACACAGATGGCTTCATTTTGTTTCATTTTGAGCCTTGGTTGCCAATTCTGAGCAACAGTTCAAGTCCCACTCAACATCTGGTTACAGATCCAACTTAAAGCCATAGGATTGCGTGAGATATCCCCTGAGACAACTGTTATGGGTGTGGTCACATCGAGGTTGTTGGTAGACTTAAAACTGGCCCTTAGGGCAGTGAAGGAGTTCCACGGAGAGGGTTGCGGAGTGGATGAGAGGGGAAGAAGTAGGCATGGTAAGCAATTCGTTTGGGAAGTCTTGTGATGAAGGCAGCAGAGAGCTGGAAAGGGCATATGGAGGGAGCTGCAGGGTGAAGCAAATGCTTTTGTTTGACATTTTTAAGTTAGAAGCCGTGTGACATATTTTTATACTGATCATTAGAGAAGGGTGATAATGCAGTACATGAGGCGATAATGAAGGAGCAGAGTCCTTGAGAAGGTGGGAGAAGGAGGCATCCAGAGCAGAAGAGGCGAGATTAATTAGCCTTTGGGAGGAGCAGGGTACTACTTGCATTGTAATAGAAGGGAAGGCACAGAGGATGGGGCTTTGTGCTGGTGCTTTTGTATCTTTGCGGATGAGAAGACATGCGACCTCTCCCCAGATGGCTTCTATTTTTCTCAGTGACAAAGGAGAGCTGGTTAGTAGCTAATAACAGGGTGGTTGGGAAGGGAGAATAGGAAACATCTTTTTGCTACAGTACATAAAATCTTTGAAACAGGAACAGATTCATTTAGATTTCACCTAAAGCACCCACCAAAGTGCCAGACTATCACATGTTTTTGGAATAAAGTAATTTTAATAATCACAAACAGAAATTACCCTTAGCTTTAAATCTTATCTTAAATAGGTATTATAGCTGTTCATAAAATTACCTACTTTTTAAAGCCTCAACCTGAAATTGCCAATCTTTTGAGGTATCATGTATAGAACAAAATGGACTTATGATTCACACAAAAGCTACGTTCATTCTTTAATGTATTTTAGTGAAAAGAAGAAACTGTATTTCATTCTGATTAAAGAACTGATTGCACCTTGGAAGGCTTATTTTCCAAGAGGAGATGCTGATAGGGGTAGAACTGTTTTCTTTGTGGTGGCCTCCCTTCTGAATGCTCATCTCCTAGCTGGCTCCTAACACAGCCTCTGCATCAGGGGGCTTCTTAGTGCATAAGGGTGAGTTACACTCTGGGGCCAGCCCTGGTACCTAGAGCCAAAGACACAGTTTTGATTACCTTGGGAGAATTGCTTCAAAGGCCCCGGTTTATTCTCACTCTTTCCTCGCCGCCCGCCCCCCACCCCCATCTTTTCTGTTCCTAACCCTTTGTTTGCTTGCAAGAGGAATGTGAGCCAAAATTTTAAAGTTTGGAAAGTATAAAGAAAGGAAGCAAGTAAATGGGGAAGGAGAATAAATACTGAATAAGACTGGGCAAGGTGACAAGAAGAAATTAAAATTTGGAAGGGGGCCAGGGAGAAAATGCAGTGGCTCTGTAGTTTACAGGAACTATTTAGTGTTCAGCATGCTTCAGTGATCACCCAGAGAAAGGCCAGACTTTTTCTAGTTTTGTTCACTACCCTATAGTTAGCTATGGGAGCTTGACATAGGTGACGTGTTTTCTGCCAGCCAGCCGATACAAAAACGGAAGACCATGGGGCCTCTGCTCATCAAAACTGACGTGATTTGAATTGCTAGGAGGAGGACCTCTTGTGGCTATAGTTGGAAGTACTTCAGATAAAAATATCTCGGAGGCTGCAGACATTTTTATAAAGGAATTGAAAAAAACAACTCCATAGTGTACCTTAAAATTATATTTCAGGTATTTATAACATTTAGTTGTTTTGATAACATCAAGTACCATACTTGCATCTATATGCACCTCTTAGGAGTTCAATGTAATTTGAAGCACTTCAGATTTTATACATTTAATTCACATATCTTCTGAAAAGCAGATAGAATAGGGATTTTCATCTCCATTTTGCAGATGGAAAGGGAAGGGACTGATTTTACAGTGGTGGCAGGCTGGCTCAGAATAGAATTTGGATATCGTGGGCTCAATTCAACAGCCTGGGTTTGGAAAACATTCATTATTAAAGCTCTAAAACAAAAACTTCTATTTTGCAAGTGTCAAGTGAATTCTTTATTCAAGAAAAGATGGATTGAGAGACATAAAACTTACTCTTTGTTTTCACTGTGAAAAGAGGCTATTCCTAGATTCTCCAGGGGAAAAGACTGCTTTAAAAAAAATCTGGGAGGACAGTATGCTAGCAGCTTAGAATCTTTAGATAAATGTAATGCCAATTATGCACATTTTAAAGGAACCTACATAAAAAGTTAATAATTTTGGTAGTTTCCCTACAAATCATAAAAAATGAAACCCCTTTCATAGTTGATTCTGACAGTCTCCAGATCCTCCCTTTCCTCTTGGCTTCCTAATATTTGTTCTAAAATTGCCTGTGGAGCTAATAAATGAATCCCTTCTTTTTATTTTGAATTCAGCCTTTTAAGAACAGAAATGCCAAAACTGTAATGAGTAGTTCCATTTAAGGAGCAGTTACCACCTATTGTTTTAGAAGCTATTGGAAGAGGGTCACGAAAGTGGTAATGTCTAAGGAAATGCAATACAAGTTCAATCGGGGTGTCAAAGAGTTGATGAAACGATAAAGCATAAAATACCGGGCAGTGATATACCAGGCTGTCCCAGCGAGTGTTAAGATGTTCGGGGAGAGGACATTTAAAAAAAAAGGGGGAAGAGGAAATATGAAAAAGAATAATCATAAAAGAAAGAAATTCTGTTGGAGATAATTGTTTTCTAGTAACGTTAATAACGGTTTCACTGGTAGAGTTTCTGGTAAATTTTCACTTTACATACTTTACTGATAATTATGTGGTTCCACGTAAATTCTAAAAGCAGAGAGTGTAATGTCTGGTGCAAGGGTACGAGGCAGGTAAGATTTCAGAGGAAAACCCCTCAGATGTGACACATTATCATGGTACTGAAGACACTGAATTTTCCATAATTGATCTTTTGATGGTAGATTTTTGGGACTTCTCTTATCTCTGCTTCATTATTTTTTATTCTCAGTAATTTCAGCCTTCAGCTTTAAGTAGATGTAAAGGGTCCTTACTTCAGAAAGGGACTAGAGAAATGTAAATATAACTTATTCAAAACTTCCTGACAGCTATGTTTGTAGATCTCTAGGCAAAGTATGCATCTGGCCTTTTTCAACAAAGTATTTTCAGTAACAAGTTGTCAGTGAGGTCAGTGACTAGTGGTTCAGGATTAGATACCACCCACCCTGGCTTGTAACCTCCCCTTTCCTTCTTATCCTGGGTGAATGACGCTCAGCTGAAGTGACTGCGCCACTGTCACTGCCTCTCAGTTTGTTGCTGTGTAACTGTGACTAACCAAGAAGTCTCCCCCAACAAAAAAAAGCTCTTTTTGGATAATTTCCTACAAGAGCCGAATTTTAAACACATTTACTTTCTAGGAAGCAACAGAAAGGTAAGTGTCAAGTTTGTAAAGAGAAGAGCTGGACTTGAGTGCCTTCTTTTTTCTGGGTTGAATTGCTCTGTGTTAGTGATACATCGTAGGTTTAAAATGTGAGATTTCCTTCTGAATTAAAGAACACACTATTATATAAAGTGGGAATGTTCTGAGTACTTATTATGAGAAATGTAGACTTTCACGCTAATTTTAAAGTTATAAATAACTTTCAAACTAGTGCCAGGAGAGGCCAGTAGCCAATGTCGTGCTTTGCATTCAGAGAGTTTCTGGCTATAAAAAGCTGATTGCGATACCGTGCAGGAAAAGATAAGATATGGCCCGGATGCTTCTGCTTTGGCATGGAGCTGGGGCAAAAGAAAGCAAGACAGAAAATGTTTAAGGGATTTTACTTTCAACCAAAAAAGGTTGTTCACAATAATTGGAAACTTTTCTAAATGACAGAGTGGCAACAGCATTAATTTTTCAATTTAATGTTTATCTTATAAATTTGTTTTATAATAGGCAGTAATATTAGGAGGTTGAGGAATCTCTCAAAACTGTTTTACCACCATTTATCATCAAATAAAGATCATAGTAGATGGAATGAATATGGGCTGTGATACATAATAATGTAAAGAGAAGGTTACTATTCTGTGGGATCTGAGTGATTGAGCAGTTGCTCTCGGTCAGAACTAGAAGGAATGAGTTCAAAGGGGAATAAGGAGAAATTTAGGCATCAGGAAGTTTGTTGACTGGAGAGGTTTTGAGTCTCTGATACACACCACTAGGAAAGACTGTTGCAATGTCTCTGAAGATACGTGGGATCCAATCAATGATTCTTAAATAATAAAAGTGGGAAAAGTAGTATTTCAAATTAGCCTTGGTTCTGGGTAGTGGCTAGCTTATTTAGGCAGACTAAAAGGTCACCATATTGAAAATAATTGTGATTTGAGAGATATGGGTTATCAGCAGTCAAATTTGAATGGCATATTTGGATGTGGTATTAAAATTTCATTGTCTACCATAAAGAAGTAACTCATAGTAGCATAGGATAAATTTGTAAAATGGAGAAACTCAAAATACAGAGGGAATAGACATGGCTATTTCCATTTGTTACTTCTTATACATAGTCTGTCTTCCTTCTTAATTGAATAAAATATTGGAATTTTTATAGTAAAACTTATTTTTGTTTCTTTATAATAGTAATATGTATAATATTCATTGTATGAATTTTGAAATCATAAAAAAATTATCTGCAATCTTATTGATGTATTTCCTTCTATTCTTTTTTCTCTGCATGGCTTTAAAATGAATTGCAATAGTATTGTAGATAAAACTTAGAACCATGCTTTTTCATTTAGCCTTATACCAAAACATTTTCCAAATAGTATCTATTCTACATAGATGTTATTTTAAATTGCTGTGTAACATTTTTCCAAGTAAATGGATATAATTTTATTAGTTATTGTTCAACGTCTCAGTGCTATGGTAAATATCATAGTGTGTGTGCGCGTGTGTGTGTGTGTGTGTGTGTGTATTTTTGTCAAAAATTTTCTTTTTAAGCTCCATTCTTTAGTGTGGACTTGAAATAGAGAACATTAGAGTTGAAGACAAAGGTTGTGATTTTTAAGATTTTTTAAACTGTTTTTCTTTTAAGGCATTGTAAAATTCCTTATCTTCCAAATGAAATATTTATTGAGTGTCTCTGATATGCAAAACATTATCGTCAGGCACAGGCACAGATGGCAACACACTAAGTGTTTGGAAGGACAGAATCCCCTCTATTTACAAAATTTCAACTTATCAGCTTTCGCAGATGTCAATGCAGTTGTATGTCAGAGTCAAAATCCCTCCCCTCTGCCTGAAGCCAGCAGTTAGTAATACTATTTATTTTACTTTAGACTTTACAACAATAGAATTTATAAATAATTTTTCTTAGAGCACCATCTATACATAATTCTGACTTATATGAATTTTATGATCTGTGACAAAGAAATAAGCAGAATAAGGAAGGATAAATACTTTATGATAAAAGTTTGGGGAAATTAGAAGTATTTGGAGAAAATCTGTAGGTAGCACAGTGGAAAGGAAGGATGGAGGGCACACACAAGAGCACGGCTAGTGCGGGAGTCATGGAAGACATGAAGTTTTAATTTTGCTGTTATTGAATTTGGGAGCTATGGAGAAATAGAATATATTGAAGGAAAAAAACTAAGGAATTGGTGATCAATAAAACTGATTTTTGGTGGTGGTGGTTGGTTCACAGAAATCGAAGTGGAGAGAATCGAAATAGTATTATTTGGTCGGAGGTGACTGAGGTATAGGGTTGTGAATTCTTAAAGAATACATTCTGCCTGTATTAATTTTTAAAAAATTGTGGAGTTTTACTTTTCAGTGACACTTAGAGGAAGACCATAGCCATGAAAGGATAGAAGTTTTCTTTATTGTTTGCTATGAATTTCTATTTTTCTTTGGAATAGAAGGGATTAATATTTAAGAAGAGAAGTTGGTAGCCCAGTCTTGCCTGAAGAGAAACTATGTGCTTTGTAATGAAGACTTAAAAATAGCATTTATTATGGATCATTGGCTTATGAGAATGTTAGTCTACAGACTCAAAAAGCATGATAATTCTGATTTTTGTTTGGCTACTGGATTTTAAGTGACGTGGTACTATGGAAGTGGAACTCCTGAGTTTAGCCAAGTTGCAAATCTAGTGGAAAGTGACAGATGATTAAAAATACAGAATTTTTGAAAGTGAACACTACTGTTAGCTGTTGCACCTGATTTTCATGTGCTTGATTGCTGTTTTTTACTACATATTTGCTGACTGAAATACAGCCAGTAATGTGCCACCAACTTAATCACTAACTTCCAGAGTCTGAGAAGTGACTTAGAGTTCCTATGTGCAAAATCAGAAGTTTAGGTCAAATTTATTTGACATCCCTACTCCCCCACCTATTTTTCCTGTCTTTCATTACCTTAATGAGTATGCTTATGATGCTTCAGATCTCTCTATTGGTGGGGAAATAGATTTGATGGAGAAGGCAATGTTTAGGATAAAGAAAGACCCTCGAGTAGTAGAAGTTGAGCACTTTAGGCCCTACTTTATACTAGCACTATTCAAAGTGTGATCAACAGTTCTCAGTCTGTTACTCGTTCATGAAAGGACATAAGGAGTTTGTACTAGAATGTAAATCATCTATGTCCTAAGCTTTTGTAGCAAGGCTTTCTAGATGAACGAAACAGTTACTGATTTACATTCTGGTATAAGTTCCTTAACTCACTGCATACCTGTACTTTGAGTAGCATTACTTAAATTACACTACATACTTGTCTCCTGTATGCTCTATGCATTATGGGGTAGAGAATTGGGGGTGGAGGTGTACAATTAATGAGATAGTAAATTATCAGGTCTCAGTTGATGATGCTTCTGGAGGTGGTATCAATGTAAAGTGACCCTGGGCTAGCTCACTGACAACCCACAGAATGACTGAGAGGCAGGATTGCTGAAAGGCCTACATTGGGTCTACTCTAGTGTTGGCTTTGGAATTACTCAGCCTAGATGACTTTAGTACTAGACATTATTCTTAATGCTGGGGATAGATACTAGTGAATCAAAGGCCCTGACCTCATGGAGTTTTCTTTCTAGTGCCTGTGTTTGTGGGTGGGGATGAAGGGAGAGTAAGGAATAAAATCAATTTCTCTGTTGTTCTATAAAAGAGGTACTAGAATCAGTCTTAGTCCCAGGCTGGAGCTCATAGGTCATGGGAATTTGCTGGATTATCTTGCTTTTTTTTGTTAGACTCGGTAGTTCTTCTATTCCCAGTATAAAACAACAACACAAAATCCTAACTTTAAGAATCAAATAATCTGTGATAGGCTCTGCTGATTACCTATACAATTCTGTTCTTCTTGCTAATTTACAGAACCCAATTTAGGTCAAGAATAAAAAGATACAAACTGCCCTGGCTGGTGTGCCTCAGTAGATTGAGCATCAGCCTGTGAACTGAAAGGTTGTTGGTTCAATTCCCAGTCAGGGCATATGCCTGGGTTGCGGGCCAGGTCCCCAGTCAGGGGCATGCAAGAGGCAACCAACTGGCAACCAATCATTGTTTCTCAGTCTCTCCAACTGTTTCTCCCTCTCTTGCCCTCTCTCTAAAAATAAATAAAATCTCTAAAAAAAAAGACTAAAAAGGTACAATCTAAATTATACATATTTACCTGCATCTTGTGTCCCCACTTCTCTCCCATGTAGGACAATTACATTTAGTTAAGACAGATTTATAGCAATTCTTGTAGACCAACCTTGTTCTTTTCAACTTCATAATATCTGTAGCATAATTTATTTAGCCATTCTCTATTGATGGATATGATTGTTGTTTTCAGTATTTTTGTTTGTTTTTTCATGTTGCTATGCTGTCATGAATATCCTTGTTCATATATCTTAATGTACTTTTATGAGTGTACCTTTAGGATAAACTCATGAAAGTAGAATTTCTAGGTCAAAAGGAATGCTCATTTTAAAATTTAATAAGTATTGCTTTTAATTGGAAATATCAGAGTTAAATATTATACATAATTTTAAATTTGAGAACTATTGTCTTATATCTCTTCAAGAAGTTCATATCAGTTATAGTTCCACTAACAGTACATGCTGAGAGCTTATGTCCTCAACTCTTACCTGCTCTGATCAAAATATCCTATCAAAATTTTCACTTCTGTCAGTCTGATAGGTGAAAATATCTTGTTCTTTTGATTTATATTTAATTAATTATGAGTAAGGTTGAGCAATTTCTGATTATATTTATGGTCCATTGTATTTTTTTACATTGCCTTTTTATATCCTTTTGTCCATTTTTTCCTGTTAATTCCCCCATGTAAATTAAGCAAATTAACTTTTTGTCTGTTTAACATGTAGCAAGTATTTCTCCCAATTTATTATTTACTTTTATGTTTTACATTTAAATTACACAGAAAAAATAAATTTGTATTTACATTTTTTAACCTTTACTTTTATGGCTTCTGGATTTTGTGTTTACTTAGAAAGGAACTTTTTACTTTCATTATCATACATAAAGGTGTTATACATAAGTTCATTTATACTTTCAGAATTTTAAAATCTTTGTTACATCTGGAAATGATTTTGAACAAAGGAGTGAGGCTGGAAATCAACTTTATTTTAATTTTTTCTCTAAATGTTTATTCAGGTAATCCAATATGACTTATTTAAGAATCACTTTTTTTCCTGTTAATTTGAAATGCTATCTTTATTATAAGCTAGATTTTTATTAGAGTTTGTTTCTCAAATCCCTCTCTTGTTCTAGTGATACTTGTATCTAACTTTTCTCCAATCCACATTTTTAAAAAAATTGTATTTTATTGACTTATGCTATGGCAGTTGTCCCAATTATCCCACTTTGTCCTCCTCCATACACCCCCCCGCTGCCCCCCCCCCCCCCGCTCCCTCAGGCAATCCCCACATCATTGTCCATGCCCATGGGTCAGGCATATATGTTCTTTGGCCACTCTGTTTCCTATGCTGTACTTTACATCCCCATGATATTCTGTAACCACCATTTGTACTTAATCTTTTCACCTTTTTTGCCCTTCTGCCTGAACCCCCTCCCATCTGGCAACCATTGAAATGTTTTCTGTACCTATTATTCTGTTTCTGTTCTGCTTGTTTATTTTTTTGATTCAATTGTTGATACATATGTATTTATTGCCATGTTACTGTTCATATTTTTTATCTTCTTTTTTGTAAATAAGTCCCTTTAACATTTCATATATAATGGTTTGGTGATGGTGAGCTCCTTTAGTTTTTTCTTGCCTGGGAAGCTCTTCATCCGTCCTTTGATTCTAAATGATAGCTTTGCTGGGTAGAGTAATCTTGGTTGTGCGTCCTTACTCTTCATCACTTTGAATATTTCTTGTCAATACCTTCTAGCCTGAAAAGTTTCTTTTGAGAAATTACATGATATTCTTCTGGGAGCTCCCTTGTATGTAAGTACTGCTTTTCTCATGTTGCTTTTAAGAGTTTCTGTTTGTATTTGACGTTTGGCATTTTAATTATGTTGTGTCTTGGTGTGGTCCTCTTTGGGCTCTTCTCGTTTGGATACTCTCTGAGCTTTCTGGACTTATAAGTCTATTTCCTTTACCAAATTAGGGAAGTATTCTGTCATGATTTTTTCAAATGGGTTTCCAATTTCTTGCTCTCTCTCTCTTCCTTCTGGCACCCCCATGATGCAAATGTTGGTATGCTTGAAGTTGTCTCAGAGGACCCTTACATTACCCTCATTTTTTGGATTCTTTTTTCTTCTTGATGTTCTGATTGGTCGTTGGTTGTTTTTGCTCCCTTATGTTCCAAATTGCTGATTTGAATCTCAGCTTCACCCACTCTACTGTTGATTCCCTGTAAATTGTTCTTTACTTCAATTTGTGTACCCCTCATTTCTGACTCGTTCTTTTTTATGCTGTTGAGGTTCTCACTAAGCTCCTTGTAGTTCTTTAAGCATCCTTATAACCAGTGTTTTGAACTCTGCATCTGATAGATTGCTTGTCTTCATTTTGCATAGTTCTTTTTCTGGAGTTTTGCTCTGTTCTTTCATTTGGGCCATGTTTCTTTGTCTCCTGAATTTGGCAGCCTTCTTGTGTTTGTTTCTATGTATTAGGTAGAGCTGCTGCATCTCCCAGGCTTGTTAGAGTGGCCTAATGTAGTAGGTGTCCTGTTGGGTCCAGTGGCACAGCCTCCCCTATCACCCAAGCTTGGTCCTCAGGGTGTCCCCATGATGTGAGCTGTGTATACCCTCCTCTTGCATCTGGGCCTTGATTGTCCAAGGTTAGCCACCACCTGTGTTCTGTCTGGGGTCACACAGCATAAGCTACAAAGTGATCTGCAGATGGCTGCTACTTGTGCTGGGCTTGGAGGTGCCCAGGTGAGGCCAAGTTTTGCACCAAGGACGACTACTGCTAGTGCCAGGCCTGGGGCAACTTAGCAAATGATACAAGGCTTGGGAAGCCTGATGCTGCTTGTTTGAGAGAATTTAGGAAAGTCTGAAGCATGGACCAAAAAAAAAAAAGCCATTTCTAGGGAAAGCCCCTGGAAACAGCTTGGATGGGCCTGAAAGTTGGGTGGGGCATGGCCTAGAGGATAATATGATGAGGTAAACTGTGTGAGCCAGGTTCATGGAGTCTTGGATATGGTGCCCTCCTTCTAGCTCTGTGGCTCTGTGGCTCTGTGGCTCTGTGCAGGGGAGGGCTTAGGAAGGAATAGTGGCCTCTGCAAGAACTGGGGGAGAAAACATTCTCCAGTTCTCGCCCTGCCTGATGCTGGACAATTCAGTTACTCTCCGTGTGTCTCTGATGCCTTTCAATCTGCTGCCCCAGCACTGCAGCTCAAAGGGAGTGAGTCTGAGTAAGTCTGTGTGTGGGCCCTTTAAGAGAAATGGCCAGGGACTCTAGCAGTTTTGGTCTTCCACAGTCTCAACCCCCATTGATTTTTACAGCCAGAAGTTATGGAAACTTATCTTCCTGGCACTGGAATCCTGGGCTTGGGGGCCTGGTGTGGGGCTGGGACCCTTCCCTCCTGAGATATCCCTTTCGATTTTTGTCTGCCACACATGGGTTTAGGACCAGCCCAGTCTGCATCTCCACCCCTCCTACCAGTGTCGATGTAGTTCCTTCTTTAATTCCATAGTTGTAGGATATACGTTCAGCTTGATTTCTGATGGTTCTGAAAGGGTTATTCCTTCTCCTTTTCTGCCCCTTCAGGATTTTCCTAGATATAATCACAGTTTTATTTCTAGATGAGTTTTAGTAAAAGATTTTATCTGGTAGTTGAGACACCTGATGTTCAGATGGGATTTTGGGGCCTAGACCTCTAGGCTGGCTCTTTCAGATGTGCTTCTTAAACCAGATGTGTCCTCCCCGAATAGTGTCACCATCCAGCTTTCATGTCTTTTTTTTTAAATAGTTCTTTAAAAAATTAACTTTTAAACTTAAAAATATGTACATACACATTCATTTTTATTTTAACAAAGGTAGCCTTAGCCAGGGTTCTTGATTGCAACCAAGGTTTTGCTGAAAGTTTCCTAAATGGCATCATAACGTTAGAGAGCTCATAGTTCTCCAGGAGAGCCAGAGAAACAGCCAAAGATGGTGCAGCTGGGAAAAAATGTCCAACGGTCCCTGAGAGACAGTTCTGCACATGTACTAGCTTCCACATGTGGAAGCCCTGCCACAGCTTTCCCATGCCTGTGACCTTTTAAAATATTACCCCAGCTGTGTTTGACTGGTGAAAACTGGAGGAAGAAAGGTGGGCCAGGGCTGGTTGGCATCTTCCACAGAAGGTATACAATGAAAATAAGTGCCCCCTCCCTGACGTCAACCCTCAGTTCCTTGATCCTCTTCCCATATGGCAACTGCTAACAGTTTCTGTTGTAAATGAAAAAAAAAGGTGAACATATCATTTTGTATCAGTACATATAAATTTACTTCATTCTTCCTATAGCTGCCATTTGCTTGCTTTTAGCCAATTTGTTGCTCCATACTATTCCTCAATATTTTAATGTTTTTTTCTCTCTTTTGGTGAAGGCTGATATTCTCCAATGGCCTCCTTCTACTTGGTCTCTGCTGGGGACCTGTTAGACCCAGAAACTAAAGGCTGAACACCTGGTACAACAGGGTCCTTCTAAGACCCAACTCCAGGCTAAGCTCTGGTTGTTTGGGGCCCGAACCATGCTGGTCATTAAGTATTTTGAATGTCTTCCCTGCTGCTAGGCAAGTGCCATCCAGTTGGATTCTGTATATTTCTTAAGGTTTTTCCTGATCCTCTGGTCACAAAGTCACAGCAATGAAAGAATACCTTACACTTTAATTAACTAGTACCCAGTTAATGTACATTTAGGTTGTTTCTAGCTTTTGTAACAATATTTGCAATACTTGGCATGCATATTTGTACACATGTTCAAATTCCTAAAGGTGGGATTACTTAGTATAAAAATTAATGCTTATAAAATTTTCTGGATATTGTCAGAGTGACTTCCAAGGAATATGCTCAGATCAACAATGTACAAGACAGGTCACTTTTTTTTTATATTGCCCAGGACGATTTCACAAAAGATTTAAAGAATGTTTTAGTGAAACCAATTTATCCTCTTTTGCAATGACACTGAAAAAAAGGGAAGAGAACTTTAAATTAGTATGAATGACTCTTAATGAAACTATACCAAGATAACATGAAATCACTGCTCTCTTTTCTAATTAATTATATTTTGGTATTATATTAAAATTTTCTGGGGATCAACGTCAAATTTACTGGTTTTAATTTTCAGTAGCTACCTTTTGATATATGAGGCAATATTTGTCAGTTCCCAATGCCATGATTACTCAGAGATGCAAACAATAATTCAGTGATAATACATGCAAGTTTTTCACTGCTCTTTAATGTTGTGGTTCTCAACCCAGGGTACTTTTACGCCCTAAGAGACATTTGGCTATGTCTGAAAACATTTTTAGTTGCTACAACAGGGATGTTGGTGCTGCCAGCATTTAGTGGGTAGAGGCCAGGGATGCTGCTAAACATCCTACAACACACAAGACAGTCCTCCACAGCAAAGAATTATCCAGCCTAAAATATCAATAGTCGTGAGAATGAGAAAAATTGCTGTAATAGAATATTTCTGGAAGTGGACATTGATCTAAACAATTAAACATTCCTTCACTATCTTTTCTTATCCTACCAGTTTCTTCTCAAGATTGTTGACACAGTTTTTCCATTTTAAGGACCGTTCTCCTTTGTAGACAAGGTGAAAACAAACGCAAAGTATTGCCATTTTGTTTTCTCTATGTTACTTGTCAACATCAAGAAATCCACTTGAGAGTGGAGGAGAGAGGTTGTACCTTTCTTATCCTTTCCTCCTCAAAAACAATCTGAAAGCTTTTGTATTGTTTTGAGTGTTTTTTTCACAAGTCTTTGCTCATCTTAGGTTTAGTCCACTCTTCTAGTAGGTCAGTTAGTACTACACTGATCTGTTCATCCTTCCCTTTACCTCCTTCCTTCTATTGAGTACTTTTGTGTGTCCTTTAAATATCTCAGCTCTTTAGAAAGCTCCTTGTATACCGCACTGAGTTATATTTGCATATGTTCTCTCCCATTTTTCCTCATTTGTGATTGCAGTAGTGGGTTTTATTTTTTTGTCCAGTTTTCATTTTAGAATCTCAGGCTCTGAGACATTCTTATATTTTCTCTGAACTGCTAAGCAATCTAAGATACTCATCTTGCTTTGCTTTGCATTTTTTTCCCTTGGCTGTAATGAACTCTAAGGTGATATGTTCAATTTTTCCCAAGGTTCCTGTCACTTTCACTTCACTAACATATTCCTCTTTGTTGGTAAGAATTAAGCCCAGGGTGGCAGTTCCAACCTTTGCTTCTTTGCTCTCTGAATAATGAAGTTGTTGATAGAGACAGAAGATAAAGGAGGGGAACGATTCCTCCAATTCTGATTTTAATTAATTTTATTGTCATTTTGGCTTTGCTCTTTTACTTTTAAATCTTGCCAGGTATTTTTATTTTGACTTCTCACCTCAGTAAACTTTATTTTTATTTTATTTCATCTTTCCATCACTTATTTGCTAGAATTGATATGTTTGAGTATTTCACTGAGAACACAGAGTAGATGTATTCTAAATTTTCTTTTGTTTTTAGGATAATTTGCCCTTGCATTTTTAAGACATTGTCTTCCTCTTTTATGTTATAGTCTTAAATTTTGGGTTTTTCTATTTACTTATTTTTGAAAGATTAGGTATTTATTCTGTCCCAATGTTTGTCCTAAGTGTCATATGTGTATCGCCTTTGAGCTCCATCACTATAAACTTTGGAACTACAGAATCTCCCTCTCAAATCTTAAAGTGGAGGGCAAGCATCATGCTAAATTTCTGGGCTACAGGAGGTACATATCCATTGGGGAAACTATTTTTCTATCTCTATTATTTGTCTTCTATTTGGAGGTGAATTTACTCTTAGATAACGGGAAGCAATTCAGATTCATTTTTCTGTAAGAAATGCATAAAACCTATCTCTAGAATATCCTCTTGCCAGTGTTTTTCTTGTGTCTGCCCAGACCATTGGGGCTCTCGTATCCCAGGGTACAATATGTATCCCAGGGCACAATTAGATTCTACCCTTGTCCCCTTTTATCCTGTGCTGTATTTCTGGAAGCAAAATCTTCCAATTGATTGTAATTAGAAACGTGTTGCTGGGAGGGGGCCAGGAAATATCTCTGGATATTTAAAAAATAGCTTCAGTGCAGTAGGAGGGTAAGAGCTGGTGTTCTGGTTGGCTCTGTCAACCTCAAGTCTCTGATAGGATGTCAGGATACATGCATGTAAGGATCTGGCATTGTGGCTGCTTTAAATTTGGCACAAGGGAGTTCCAGCTCCCCCTCCCCAATTTATCCCATTCATGAGGTAGATAAGGTAAAGTGGCCAGATTTAGCAAATAAAAATATAAGACATACAGTTAGGTTTAAATTTTAGGTAAGCAATTGATAGTTGTCTCAATGTTGCTTAGTACATACTTATGCCAGAAAATTATTCATTGTTTACCTGAAATTTTAAGTTAACTTGGTTGGGAACTCTGTATTTTATCTGGTGACCATAGGTAAGAAAAAATTCTCCCCAGTGTTTGAAAATCATTATTGAAGTCTTTATCCTTTTGTGTCTCAGATACTGGTGTAACAGGGTCTTTTTCTGATTTAATAAGGGTTGCCCTTCTCAGTCTTCCTTCACCTGTTGGGCTGGTCAACACTGGGAGGATTAGAGGAAATCTGTAAAAAGTTTGGGTGTCTTCAGAGAGGAACAGAATGAAAACCTGGACTCTGTCCTTTTACTGTGTATTTATTATTGGAGTGTGTGTGCGTGTGTGTGCGTGCGTGTGTGCGTGCGTGTGTGTGCGTGTGCGTGCGTGTGTGTGTGCGCGCGCGCGCGCGCATTGAACTAGCCCTAGCTGAGAAAAGACCTAGTAAGAAAGAACATCAAAGACCCTTAAACACATGCTGGTGGTGGCCTGTATTGCTGACAGGAGGGGCTGTTGGGGCCTGCCAGTGACGGGAGCTGGAAAGCTCTCCTGACTCAGCCACCGTGCTTGGTAAACTAAAAAGCTGTAGGCATGCGTACCATGCCTACAGCAGCAAAGGCCAGAGCGCACAGGGTGTAAAGGTTACCCAGGACCACGAGGGGATCGGTTTTCTTCAGCACACTATGCCACTAACAGAGCACCAGGAGCCTTAAACGGGGCCCACTTATTTTCTAATTGAGTTCTCTGGCTCTCAAACAATAAGAGGGACAAGAGAGATACTGGACTCCCTACAAGTATGACAACTGGGAAGTGGTTTTAATTTGAAAAATTATTAGGTGGGATCTCAGTTTTACTCAAAGCTATTCAAGTGGATTCTCCTGTTATAACATATAAACATATATTTTACAAATATTACATTATAACATAGTATTTTATTATTAAGTTCTGTAAAATCTTCTTTCCCCCCAACCCCGAGATGCCATGATCTGAGAAGACTGTATATATTTTCCTGTGATCTTTTGTTTTGCCATTTTGAATATATAGCTTAGATCAATCAAGGTCTGTTTATGAAAAAATATCAAGTTTTGTGATTCTTTATGATACCTGCATCTCTTTCTTCCTTGTTAGCCTGTATCCATTAATACATTTAAAAGACTCAGCTCAACAATTCACCTGTAATACGTAGTCCTTGGGTAATTATTTTTAAGTTTGATTACTTGTTTAACTTTGGTGCGTTGGCCCTTGTATCACATAATCTTGCATTTATGCATACACTAATTTAAAATATTTTGGGTGTTGATCCTCATGATTGCATTCTTCTGGAAATATATAGAAGAATGTATTTATGATTTTAAGGTATGATTTTAGGCTATAATTTCTCAAATATAATCACAAAAACATAAGATAAAGTAAAAGATTGAAATACTTGCTTACATTAACATAAAATCTTTCTTTGTGAAGAAAGATACCATTTTGACCCTCTTTGTCTCCATGTCCTGTGCCATGTAACTTTGCTGATCTTCCCAGAGGCCGAGTATATTTCCCTGCCCTGTTAGCGTTAGACTTGGCCACATGACTTGCTTTCCTGTTGGAAAATGGGCAGAAGAAGCAGTGTGCCAGTTTGGAGCTTAGATCTTAAGAAGCATTGTGTCTTTCTACTTGTCCTTCTTGTATTTCTGCTGATGTTGTAGGAAGAGCATGCTCCTGACGGACTGCTTGTCCCAGAAGGATGAGAAACCTGCAGAGAAGATCTGGATTCCAAAACTCCAGCTTGGACTAAGTCCAGCCAGGCCCATGCTGGATTATTAGCCCACCGCCAGCTAACCTGAAAGTGCACAAGAAAGAATAAATGTTGTTTTATGGCACTAAGTTTTAGGGTAGTTTGTTATGTAGCATTATTGTGGAAACAGCCAATGAATAGCCTATTCAATAAAAATGATTTCAACTTGGGGTGGTGAACCTACAATATAGTGTACAGATGATGTATTGTAGAATTTTACCCCTGAAGCCTATATAATTTTATTAACCAATATCACTTGCAATAAATTCAATTAAAAAAGTAAAACAAAAAAATAATTTTATATAAAATTTTATAAAGAACTCATAAAAAATTAATAAGGAAAAGCATATGACAAGAGGATATGGGTCAATAATAAGTGAACAGGTAATTTACAGAAGAGAAAATTGGAATGATCAATAAATAAAAATATATTTAGCTTGCTTCATTAGTTATCAGGTAAATATAGATTAAAACAATGATGAGATATCTTATACCAATTTGATTGGTAAAAATTAATGTCTGGCAATAATCTACTACCTGTAAGGATATGAAGAAAATGGAACTTTTATATACAGGTGGTGGAGTGTTTAAGGATACAAAGAGAGATCTATCAAGCAGGGAGAGGATATTTTAAAGGAATATTACTGACAAAAGGTTATATCTAGAATATATAGGGAATTCTTGAGAATCAGTAAGAAAAAACAGGTAACATAAGAGAAAAATGGATAAAAAAATATGGGTAAACAATTCACAGGAATGATACTTGAATGTCTGGCTAGTCAACCTAGAATATATCACCAATTACCTTGGTGATGTACAATGCAAATCAAAACAACAGTGAGATCCAGTTGGCACCTCCCATGTTGGCAGAAGCTGAAATGTCATGCAGTATCTTTGTGCTGGTGAGGAGGTAGGGACATGTGAATTCACATGCTCTGCTGGTGATATTATTCTGGAGACCAGTGTGGTAGTTATTAATAAAATTGAATATTCACATGTGTTCTGACCCACAAATTCTACTTCTGAATTTTTTAATTGCTAGGGTTGTCATAACAAAATAGCACAGACCTGGGTGGCTAAAACAACAGAAATTTATTTTCTTACAGCTGTAAGTCTAGGAATCTAAGATCGAGGTGTTGGCAGGTTTTGTTTCTCCCGAGGCCTCTCTCCCTGGTTGGCAAATGGCTGTCTTCTTGCTGTATCTTCATGTGGTTGTTTCTCTGCATGTGTCTGTGTCCTGATCTCTTTTTATAAGGACACCAATCATATTGGATTAGGTCCTACCCTAATGGTTTCATTTTAACTTAATCACATCTTTAGAGGTCCTATTTCCAAACACAGATACATTCTGGGATACAGGGGTTTAAGACTACAAACATGAATTTTGGGGAGGACAAAATTCAGCCCATAAGAGAATGTAGGTGTCAGAGGGACTCTTGTGTAGGTACATAAAGAGACACATATGAGAATGTTTATTATATCATTGTTTCCCAAAGCAGCGAGTTGGATACTGCCTAGGTATTCTTGGATATATATTATAAATGCATTATTAGAATGATGCAAATGGAAAATAAAGGAACAAACTAAATCAATTATATTAGTCAGGAACTCATTTTTCTCAGCAAAAAGTATGGAGGGAGGAAGTCACAGCTGAGGCCATCAAAAACCCAAGCTCATTCTAGAGTTCTGCTTGGTCATCTTTTCTCCTCAAATTTCCAGCACAACTGCTTTTATGTTCCTGCATCATACCCCAGATAGCAGAAGGACAGGCCAAGGGCCATGGCGATATTGTAATGCCCTTTCTACAAGGAAAGTAAAAGTTTTGCCAGAACCTGCCTTGGAGGGCTTCCACTGACATCTCATTGGCCAGAATTCTGTCACATGTCAATCAGTTGCAAAAAAGGGTGGGAAAGCTAGTGTCCTGCTTCCATAGCAGTAAAAGCAAGGGGGCAAAGCTGGGACTATGTGTTGTGTGAGCTAACCTGTGGTGTTTACCATATCTATATAGTTCTGCATGGATAGACCACTAAAACATCATGTTGCGGGGGTGGGGTTGTGAGGATGATAGAGAGATGGGAAATACAATACTGTTTGTATAAATTAAAAAATCCACACACACATACAGCTATATATCATTGTAAAGATATATATCATATGTAGAAATAATTATGTAAAGTTGACCAGCAAGGCTCCCATTAGCAACTGCTGAGTGGATGCCCATGGGAAGGGAGGAGGGGAATGGAACTGATGCTGGGGGATACAGAACGTGACAACTAAAAATACCTTAAAATAGGCATTTCACGGACCAGTTCCATCAGTTGAACTTTAACTGAGAGCATGATTGACTGTGTCACTCTAATGCTGTCTACTCATGACTCAGGAGAAAAAGAGCGGGATGGCTTGGGGTGTGCGTGCAGGTTACTCAGGCCATTGAGCAGGGTTATGCAGAGTTGAAGAAATGTGATTTGCTATATTAATGACTGAGCTAGATTATTTTACTTTACACTGTGATGAGCTTACTTCTTTTCAGTACACTTGATGGCCTGACAAGAATGATGTTATAGTACAACAGTTATAACTGTTATAACAGTTAGTTTTTGAAAATTAAGGGTATTATGAGTTTTGCAAAATCAATTTTCTTTACATTTCCATACATTTCTTTTTGCTCTGTGATGTAAAATTAGTAGACTTGACTTTTAAACAGTTAATGGGGATGTGAGTAAAATAAACATGGTTACTTGGTAGTGAAATCCATCACTCTCTAGTTTTCTTTTATTATCTTTGGAAACAGAGTGGGAGAAAGGATTTCCTTCCCCTCTCTCTCTAATGTAGCCTCAGCTACTGACTGGCTCTTTGCTCTGGAATGAAGCAGGTTGGCACCACTCCATAAGTTTAATGTGGGAATAAGATGCCAGAGGTTTCTATTTTTACTTATTGTCACTCTTTTACTTTTATTTCTGTATTCTATCCTTTAACCATTCCATATCCAATCCTCTAAATAAATATACACACTTTATTAATATGTGTTGTGTCTTGTCCCTGTTAAGCATTTGTTAACAACTTTGGAAGCTGTTTGTACACTCTTCCATTTTAGGAACATGTTTCCTTGTTACCTAATTATAAGTTATTATCATGGATGGGGTTGGTGACTTTCCTTGTTGAAATGGATTCAATTTGCCAAATAAAAACGTGTAAACTTAATGAGTCTTCATCCATTTTTAAATCAGATGAGCAATCTGTTTGATATCTCTCATAGCAGCCTTCTAAAATTCAATGGCATTTTGTTGAGAAAAATAGAATTTCATAAAGAGAAAATTATCTTTCCACAAAATAACAATAATGGATTAGTGAATTATTTGGCACTGTAATTAGCACTTCCTTAGATATTCTGGATAATTTTATGAGTAATTACTCTTCATAGCAACTTTATTTCACAAGATGAAGAAAACAGGGTAAAAGGGGGTCATGTGGACAAGTCCAAACAGTATAAAGTAGAGCCTGAATTTGAACCAAGTTTTCTTGTGTTTCTGCCTATTCTTTTTATGACTTCACTTTTCTTCCTACAGCTAAATTGTAATTGTTTTGTAAAGTGATATCTTTAGTGCCTTATCTCCCTCCACTCTCAGCCTTGGGAGAGCTCATCTAGCTTCATGGTTTAAGGTGTAGCTCAGATACGCAGCTAATATTTCTCTATCTTTAGTCTTGATTTTTCTCCTGAGCTCTAGAATTATGAATTTTCAGTTGCCCATGGGACATAACCCATTTACACACACCATTCATACCTCCAATGCATCATACCTAATGTATGTCAGAGTCAGAACTCCGGACCTGCTCATTGGTGTGAACATGATCTATTAGAAGCCAATTACAATAGTTTAGGAAGGAAATAAGTTGTTTTCAAGATAAAACGAAATATATAAAAAGTGTGTGGAAAATTCAAATAAAGCATCAGATGTATGGAGACATTGTTACTAAAATTAAAAAGTGTTATTTTACATAAATAGTATCTATTACTATTCATTTAATCTCTGCTCAGGGCAGTAGAGCATTATTGTTTAAAAGGTCTTCTTAGTCACAAATAGAATTGAGATAAAAAATGCCTTTAGATGTAGGCTCTTAAGGTATTTGGGTAAACAAAAAATCACTGAATGAGACATAGTTCAGGAAACCCTGTGTCAGGGACCAAACTCAGAATTGGAAAGTAAAGTGCGATTATGTGGTTAGATGAAAACAGAAAAATAAAAGTTATCTGTATACTCAAAATGTGCAGAAGATTGACAAAAAGGATAAGCAAATTACTGGAAAAACCTGACTTTTTAGTTTTCTTTTGGGTACTTAGTAAGTTAATTTGAATCTTTTATCTTAGAGAATGTATCAGTTTAGAAAATTAATGATAAATATTTCTTTAAAGAATCAATAACAATTGAAGAAATGTTATACTTTATTTCCAAATGTAAAATATGGTATTTACATGGCTATCGTTAGTTATTATATAAGGAAAGAAACTGCCACGTTCAGGTATTAAAAATGATTTTATGGAGTGAAGAGCCTAAACCTTGCTTTCATGATCAGAAATAGGATTCTTTTTCTAAGGAAAACAAATTATAATTTTCTATTTTGGGTCACAATTTAGGAAGAGAATTAGTATTCCTTTTCTCTTTGGAAAAGTTAATCCTTCAGCATAAAGGATATGTCATTACTGGCAATTCTGGGGGCATGAAAAGAGGGATCACTTTTTAAGCCTTTGGTCTGTTTTGATTTTTCTAGGTTAACAGAGTAAACGTAATGTTTGTGATAATAGCATCAGAGAAGCATAGGACATTTTTATCTTCAGTCAAGATATATTTGTGATAGTTAATGATTTTAGCTAATCACATAGTAAAAAAATTTTTTAGAGTAAATCAGCCAAATCAACTGCTCAGGCTTTTAAAAACTGAAGTGGATATAAAGTTGTGAAATAAAGAGTTTGCAGCTTGTACGAGGACTTTGTTAGTCATAATATTGCATCGTCATGAGAAATATAATAATGATGTGATAACAGGAAATTATCTTCTAAAATTAGCCTATAGCCCCTAATGTGTAACACTCAATTAGCAAATATTGAACAGGGCAATGAGAAAATATTAAAGAATTTACAAATTTCATATGTAATATTGAGGAGGAATTATTTTTTCTTTTGGTATAGTTCTATTTTTTTGTGGAATGTGTTTTCGATTATCTAGTGAGGCTTGGAATCTTTGCAGGGTTTTTGTCTGTCTTTTTTGTACCAGAAAAATCTGGGCTTGTGGAAGGTCATGCTAATGGTTAAACCCAAATCTGCTGCTAAGCCATCTAGTGCTTTTCTTTTACTACAATGAGGATGCATCTGATGAACTGATAGAGAAATAATGGTAGCCTTCGTCACAGATGAGAACTATTAAAATACCAATATGGACTCATATAAGTCAAACTTATATGGTAAAAATAAAATGTTTCTAAACATATTTAGTAAAGAAAATTGAAATGTATGTCCCAGTTCTTGGTTCAGGTTTAAAAATAAATGAATGAAAATGAAAAAATGAAAATAAATGTCAATGGATACAATGTGGTGGGCTTTTAGAATCAAATCACACCCTCTGCTGGCTAAATGAGGGATTGTGTTAAAAAAAAAAATGAGTGGCTTTTATTGTACTTTTTTAGTAGAGCTGATTGCTGAATGAAAGGATTGGGTGGCTTAGAGTATTGTGAAATAATATTAGAAAAATTATAAATGTGAAGAATGAAGCCAACATATCACTTAAATAATTTTTGAAGTGAAATTAATATGGAAATACCCATAATTAAAATTTCCCGATCTTTTGATCTATTTTTAACCATGATGTGGGCCATAGGGGAGGGACAGAGCAGGGGGCAAAATACATGGCTCTTCTGCCCCTATCTTTGCTAACTACTCTGATTAATTCAAGATGTTTAAATTACTGTCATCAGTTAAATTACTATTGTAAGAGTAATTGGCGAACATCTCGAGGTGAGATAAGAGCTGCTTTTTTTCCCCTGGGTACCCTGACTTAATTTATGTTAAAAATAATTAGAGCATTCTTAAGTACTTTAGATGTTTGTTAAGTTCAGGAAACTATCACATTTCATGCTTGTTTCAAAATGTTTTCTTTTTACCCTTAAAATTCTTAAAGCCATTTTGGAATTTATAATGTTTTGGGCACACAATGCACACAAAGCTTATGTTTAAAAGTGCGTACTGGACAATATGTCAGTATCTTATTGCAAATTTGAAAAGTATAATTTCAAGTGTGATTCTACTGTTTGATGTTGCCTTTCACTGGTTGTGTTGCTTTAAGGGCACCCATCCCCCCTTCCTGCTTGAGCCAGTGTGTCCCGTCAGTCATCCTGAAATACACTAGGGTGCTTGTCAGGCTGTTTGCTTACAGATGCATCATAAGCCAAATTGTGAGCTATAATAGTGGCACCGATTTCTAAACATAAGAAATTGCTTAGACAATTGGTTTAGTATCTGTATATGGGCAAAACTCTGTCCTGCAGTAGGTGAGTGAAGTGTCAAACTTTTTAAAATCAAACTTTGCTCTAAAACAAATCCTAATAATTATATATTATCTGTTGCTTTGATTAGATAACTTTGGGGAAATGAAAGGACATTATTTCTATCAAATGGGATGAACAGAAACTACTATGTTGTGCATTTGTTACTTTTATAACTAATTTTCCTTTTAATAACACTAAACTCTAAAGTACTTTATGAAAGCTCCAATTTTATAAATATCTACTTTTCCGAGTAGATTAACAGGCATTTCATATTTAGATAAAAATGTGATTCTCTTGCAAATTTTATTTTTCACAACAACTCAGGCAGATTCAATTGAGCAGAGACTCCGCTATTTGGAGTGTTTATTGGTGGCTTTAAAAATAGCACTAAAACAAATTCTCATGTGCCAAGGCCCAAGCTATAGTAGTCTTACATCACAGTATTTTAAAATTCCTATTGTGTAACTGAGCTATTACTGTTTGAATAACTGTATGCAAGACACTGGAAGGTTCACATTCCTTAGACATAAAACTTGTGCAGCAAATTTAATTTCTATTATGGGCCTATAACTTTAAATTGTGCATAGATCCTTTTCTTGTATTTTTTTTGTATGCAGCCTTAGATACTTTTAAACATAGAATTGATTAAAGCAAAACAAAACCAAATCAAACCAAAGAAGTTATGGATTTTAATATTTGTATATTTAATATGGTAGAGAATAGTTAAGAGGCAGCAAAGAGTTAAAAGTTTTAAGGCTTTATCCAGGATAAATGAGAAGAGATTGCTTTTGCAGATACATGGAAAGATTATTTATTTATTCCTTACCTTGTTTTAGAAAGGATTTAAGATGACTTACAAGGCTACATGAAATTCAAGATAGGATAAATTAAAAATGGAGTGAAAGAAGAAAGAAAAATGGTATGAAGCTATAAAACAGGAATAAGGCGAAAAATCCACCAGTTCTTGACTATGGTTTTATGCCACTGGTGTGTTATTGGATTGATGGGAGAGAAAATACAGGGTCACAGAAATCTTATGGGGGAATTTCATGTAAACTAGCTGTCCCCAGAGTGAGGAGAGTATGTCGGACAATGAATATTAAGTACACTTTAAATGTCACTTGTGTTTTGATGAAAAAAAAAAGTAGAGAACTGCTGCCCTTTAAACCCACACACTGATTTATGTAGGCACAAGTGTGGCTCTGAGTTTTCTAGGAGCAGAAAAAATTTGGACTTCTACTAAATTCAGAAGAAAGATTAAAAAGGTTATTTTTTGGAAACAACAAAAATTTACCTAAATAAGGTCAAATACCTACATACTAGAATGGACATTATCAAGCCAATGTTCAAAACAAAATATTTTACCAATTTTGTTTGAATCTTGTTCTAGTATTTTTTCTCTACTAGATTATTGTAAATAAGATTAGCTACTGTTTTTTTACTCTTTCAATCTAGTGATAAATTTGACTTGAATTTCAGCTTCTGTTAGGTTGAAATTAACTGGATCAATTTAATTGGGAAAAAAGTTATTGGGTAGAAGGAAGGAATTCTGAAGCAGGACTTCTTAATGTATTTTGATATCAAATACTCAAAAAGCAACTACGGTGTTGAATACTCTGGGCTCCGAGCTGTGCACCATATTAAGCCCATCTTCTTTTTCTTTTTTTTTGGATTGTTTGATTTTTTGGTGTTGTGTTTTCTAAGTTCTTTATAAATTTTGGATATTGACTCCTTAACAGATGTAGCACTGAAAATGTTCTTCCATTGTGTGGGTTGTCTTTTTATTTTGTTGATGATTTCCTTTGCTATGCAAAAAGTTTTTATTTTGATGTAGTCCCATTTATTTATTTTTTTCCTTTTCTGCCCCTTGTCTGGAGAGATATTTCCAATAAAATATTGCTATGAGCAATGTTGAAATTTTGCTATGTTTTCTTCTATGATTTTTAAGGTTTCATGTCTAACATTTAAGTCTTTAATCTATTTTGAATTTATTCTTGTGCATGGTATAACACGGTGTTCTAGTTTCATTTTTCTGCATGTATCTGTCCAATTTTCTCAACACAATTTATCAAATAAATTATCTTTTGCCCATTGTATGTGCTTGCTTCCTCTGCTGACTATTAATTGACTATAAAGGTGTGGGTATATTTCTGGGCCCTCTATTCTGGTCTGTTAATCTACGTGTCTGTTTTTATACCAGTACCATGCTGTTTTAATTACTATAGCCTTATAGTATAGTTTGATATTTGATAGCATGATTCCTCCAACTTTGTTCTTTCTCAGGATCACTATGGGGGCCTTTTGTGGTGCCATATAAATTTTTTAAATACTGTTCTATTTCTGTGAAATATATCTTTGGAATCTTGATAGAAATTGCATATAGATTGCTTTGGGTAGTATGGACATTTTAATGATGTTAATTCTTCTTATACCCGAACACGGTATGTGCTTCCACTTATTTGTATTTTCTCCTATTTCTTTCTTCAGTGTCTTATAATTTTCTGAATACAGGTCTTTACATTATTGGTTAGTTTTATTCCTAGGTATTTTATTCTTTTTGTAGCAATTGTGAATGGTATTGTTTTCTTAATTTCCCTTTCTGTTAGCTCATTATTGGATATAAAAATGCAACTGATTTCTGAATATTAATTTTATATCCTGCTACTTTACTGAATTCATTTATCAGTTCTAGTAGTTTCTTAGCGCAGTCTTTGGAGTTCTCTAAGTACAGTATCATGCCATCTGCAAATAAGCCTATCTTGTATAAGTGAATGAGCTTAGAAACTCAGTGTTTTCACTCAATAGCATTGAAAGAAGACAAAAATATAGCAGTTAAAATTTTACTAAGGATCTTCAGTGATATCTTCTGATGTTAACATGCTGATTCAGGGACAATCACTTGGTTCTTTTTTATTCTGCTGTTTAAAGAAAGATCAATAAGAAATGATTATTTTTTTAAAAGCAGTATGATATCAAAGAAAATATTGAAAGCTTTTATTTTTGTAGGTTTGTACAGTAAAATAATATGCAGGTTGACTTAGAGTTCTCACCAAAAAAATATTATAAATTGACTAGATAACACACCAGATACATGGGATAACATCGAGGATAACCAGTACACATGGGTTTGAAATCTGGGGAGAGACTATTATCAAGAAGCTAAATAGGTTTCAGGCACCAGATAAACCAAACAGAGTGATATACTAGAGGGGTCATGATGCTTTTAAAGAAAGCTAATTAACTTTGAAAGCTTTAGTTTAGAGAATCTCAGTAAGAGATCCATTCAAACAACTTATAGAGCCAAAGGATAGTGGAAATTTATAATTATATAGTACATGAAATAATCTAGATGTATTTTCTATGTTACTGGGGTGTGAGATGAACAGAAACAAATTTAAAAACACTTAAAAATATTTTTTTCAGTTACAGTTCACATTCAATATTATTTTGTATTAGTTTTAGGTGTAAAGCACAGTGGCCAATCATGTACTTTACAGAGTGTTCCCCAGGTATTTTCAGTACCCACCTGGCAACATACATAGTCATTACAATATTATTGACTGTATTCCCTATGCTGTACTTTACATCCCCGTGACTATTTTGTAACTACCAATCTGTACGTCTCAGTCTCTTCACTTTTTTCACCCAGTGCCCCAGCTCCCCTCCTGTCTGGCACTCTTCAGTGTACTTATGAGTCTGTCTCTGTCCTGTTGCTCATCTATACTGTTCTTTAGATTCCACATATAAGTGAAATCATATGATATTTAAAACAGAAAAGATTTTTAATATAAGTCATATTTATTGAGGGAAAACTTTATATACATTAAATTCACTCCTTTTAAGTTTAGAGTTTGAATAGTTCTGACAATTGTATACAGTTATACAACCACCACATAATCAAATAGAACATTTCCATCAATCCAAAAAGTTTCTTGTGCCCTCTGCAGTCCATCAATTCCCTTAACCCTTGGCTGCTGGCAACCACTGATCTGTTTTCTGTCCTTATATTTTTGCCGATTCAAGAATATTAGGTAAGTGGAATAATACAGTGTGTACTTACTTTTGTCTGACTCTTTCACTTAGCATGATGCTTCTGAGAGAGATTCATTTTGTTTTCTATATCAATAGTTCATTATTTTTCTTGCATCATATGAATGATATGATTGTATCAAAATTGTTTATTCACCTGTTGATGGAAATTTGAGTTGTTTCCAGTTTCTGTTATGACTAAGGACACCATGAACATTTGCATATAGGTCTCTAAGTGGGCATATGCTTTCATTTCTTTAAGGAGTGGAGTTGCTGAGTCCTAGGGTGGGTATGTGTCTAACTTTATAGGAAATTGCCAATCTGTTTTCTAAAGTGTCTGTACTAGTTTTCATTTTCACTAGCAATATGTGAGATTTCCAATTTTTCTATTAGTTGTATATAGACAGGTTTTGATTAGATTTAGGTTCAAGTCTTTTGGATACCTATAGGTGACATGGTGTATTTCCAACTGTGCCTCATCAGGAGGAATAAATTCTGAGCTGTCTCATTTTTGGCATTGTTAAGATTGATCTTTGTGTTCAGGCTTTGTAAGCCTGATTCTCAAAGTTCCCTTAATCATTCACCTAATGGTTTTAGCCTTCATTGATGATTATTATTTAGATCTATTATTTTTTCAGGAGTTGTAAATGATGATTTCCATCATTATAGAATATTTGTTTTTATTGGTTGGAATTAGTCTATAAAGTAAAACTCTTCCTATTTTTACTATTCCATTACCCTATAGTTCATACTAGAAAATCAGGAAAATACTTGTTTATTTATTACATTATTTATCAATTTTCAGAAAAACAGGATAATGTCCTAGCCACTTTTAAAGGCAATCAATGAGGTTTTATCTTTTGAACTAATAAGTTCTTATATGTTAAATATGCTTCAGTATATTACATTTATTCTTTTGATGCTAAAATTTTCCCATTTTTGTCCAGTGAGAACTCCTTTAAATTGGCTCCTGAGCCTTCTGAGAAAACCCAAATAGGCCTTGCTTTCTAGGAAAAGATGTTTGAGAATCATTCAAGGAGTCATTCCATCAATGAGATTAGTTCCTTTTACCAGGAAATAGTATTTAGAGAATGCAATCTATGCAGTAGGCTGCTATTATTGCTCATATATCTATATATGTATATATATTCATATATACATGTATATACAGGGTGGGGCAAAAGGAGGTTTATAATTTTAAGTATGTGAAGCACAGAGTTTATTCCTGTATTATTATTTATTATTATATTATTTTCCATATGAACAATTGTAAACCTACTTTTGCCCCACTCTGTGTATCATATTTTGCCCTGTACAATGTGCACTTTTTGTCCAAATTTTTGAGGGAAAAATAAGGATTCTCATTATACATGGGTACTGCCTGAAATACCTTGTATCTTTTCTTGTGTTTTGTAATTATTTGTTACATAGTTTCTTGTACCATAATATGTTCAAAAATAAATGCTAAAATTCCTTTATAATACAAAAAAACAAGTATCTAAATATAAATAAATAAAAAATTGAGTTAAAAAATTAAAACAAATTTTTTTTTTCCTGAAAGTTTGGGCCAAAAATGTGGGTGCGTGTTATACATGGCAAAATACAGAATGCGTGTATATGTGAACAGAGCTAGGAAATTGAAATTTTTTTAGGAAGAAAAAATATATTTTATGTTTCATTTTTCTTTTTCAGATCTCCTTTTTCTTATGCTCAAGTCTTATTCCCTAATAGCATGTATATAATTTACTTATTTGTTTATCTTAGTGTGTGTGCGTGTGTGTGTATAGAATAAGAGTATAAATGCAGTTTAAGTTGCCTTGACAGTTTTTGTGTCTGAGAGGATAACTCTCTTGGGATTAAAGTAAAAATACTGTGTTTTGAAGTCAGTTGAAATTGTTTGTTTCTGTGTGGTTACAGAGCTAATGTGAAATATAGTTAAGATTTATTTTCTCTTGTTTGCTTTTGATTACTTGGGATTGATTTATGAGTTAATTGTTTTTTAATAATATAAAACATTTACATGGTTCCAAAGTCCAACTTTACAACTAGATACATTGAGAGAAATATAGCATTCATCTTTGTCTCCTCTACTTTATTCTTTCCATCCTCCTAACAACAACCATTTTAATTTTGTTTATCTTTCTTTTTAAAAAAATATAAGGAAAATGTAGATGTTTTTGTAATATTACCTTTCTTATGTAAAGGTAGTATATTATAAATACTGTTCTGCAGCTCGCTTTTTTCACTTAAGAATGTAGCTTAGAAATCACTCCATGTAAGCACATAGAGAGAACTTACTCCTTTCTACAGCTGTCATACTTATTTATGTGGATGTATGATAGTTTCCCTTTCTCTTCTTCCCTCCCTCCCTCCCTTTGTCCCTCCCTCCCTTCCCTCCCTTTTTTCTCTCTCTCTCACTCTCTCTGTTCCTCCTCCTCCTCCTCCCTCTTCTTCATCTTCTTTTCTTCTTCCTCTCCTCCTCCTTTTTCCTTTAAAATCCTCACTTGAAGATATGTTTATTGACTTTAGAGTGAGGGGGAGTGATGGGGGGGTGATGGGGAGACGGAGAGAGAAACAGCAATGTGAGAGAGAAACATCTATCAGTTGCCTCCCACATGCACCCTGACTGGGGATTGAACCCACAGCCTAGGTATGTGTCCTGACTGGGAATAGAGCCTGCAAACTTTTTGGTGTACAAGTGATGCTCCAATCAACTGAGCTACCTGCCTATAGCCCTTTCTTCTTCTTCTTCTTTTTTTGAATTGCTGCAATGAATTGCCTTGGGCATACATCACATTTTATTTTTTGTTAGTTTCTTTTGGAGTAGAATTCTAGAAGTGAGATTGATAGGTCAAAGGATAAATACATATGTAAACATATACATGTATGTATTGTAAATCTACCCTGTATAAGGATGTTTTGCATATCTGCAAGCAATGTATGAGGTTGTTTGAGTCTCTGTAGCCTTACTGACAGAATTTATCAAAAATTTTGGATATTTGCCAATCTGAAAGATGAGAATTGGTATCTTAGTGTAGTTTTAATTTCTCATACTATGAATGAAGTTGGCAGCTTTTTATATGCTTAAGAGGTATATGTATATTTTTCCATGAATGAGAAATCATTTCAATTTACATTCTTTAAATAATATCTATTGATTGTAGATTGGCTGCAGACATTTTAAAAATCCTAGTTTGTGCCTTCAGAGAATCCTGGAAATCTTAAAGATGCTTTATCACTAGCTCAAAACTCAAGCATGAAAAATTAACATAAAATTTAGATTATAGAGAAAATTATTTCCCATTGAGGTGTGTATAGGCTTTAATGCCCCTTTAAAAAAATTTGATCAAGATTTCACGGTATTCCTTTGTTTGTAGTTTGATGTAATGACAAGTTTCCTTGAAGATAGTGGTCTTAATTTTAATCTTTTTTTGTCTTTGATTAGTTTTGGTGGAAAGAAGTGACTCACACATGTGTGGACTCTACCATATATTACAAGCTATCCTAGGAGATGGTGGGTGACAAGGATGCATCTCTTAGAGACCTCTACATGGCACAGAGATAAGGAGGTGCTGCTTACTTCTACCATGCTCATGTGTGTGTGTGAGTGTGAGTGTGTGTGTGTGTGTGTGTGTGTGTGTGTGTTAAGATGTAAAGATTATTTGAGTTGAGGTTGGAAAGGTGAGCAGGTACTTGTCAAATGGTTAATGGGGAAGGGCACTCCAGGCAGAGAGAACGGAGTGAATTAAAGCTGAGGGGCTCGAAACTCTATGGTCCATTCAGAGAACTTCAAATTTTTTAACATGGGAGCAAGTGGGTTAAAGAGAGAGAAAACTGGAGAGATAGGACAGAACAAATTGCCTTGAGTCATTTAGTGGAGTCTGAATTTATTGTGTCAGAATGGAGAATCATTAAGCCTTTTACGGAGTGGATTGGTGTAACACAATCTTATTAGAGAAATGACTTTGGGAGTCATTTGGAGAATGAATTGGAGGAGAGAAAAACTAAAAGGGAGGTCAGTCAGGGTATCATTGCAGTCTTAGTAAGTCTAATGAGGGTCTGAACTAAGGAAGTAGCAGCAGGAATGGCGAAGAACTGACCTCTAAGAGAGGAGTTAAGGGGGCAGAGCAATGTGATTTTTCCACTAATCTGAGGTGAAGAGAGAGGCAGAGTAAAATAAAATATTCTAGGATGACATTCAAGTTACTGGGCTGAGTGCCCAGCCATATGATGATGTCATTAATCTAGATCAGAACTGAAGATGGCGGCAACAGGTTTTGGGGAAAAGATCATGAGTTCAATTTTGAGGTACTTGTGAGATGACACAGTGGGAAATGGATTTGGGGCTCTGAAGTCCAGGTGAGAGGTCAGGACTGTAGATAAAGTTTTGTGAATCAAAGGCCTTCTGTAAATTGAAACTCTAGGGTGAGCTTGCTCTGAGAAAACAATGCAGTGTGAAGAGTGGCTAGTATGTAAGAGATTGTACCTGGGGTAAGGCCCCTACTGAGCAAGGGCAGTAGGTAAGGAGGAACCAGCAAAAGACACTGGGAAAGAATGGTCAGAAGAATGGGGAGAAGCATGGAAGTGGTGTCTTGAAGCCAGAAAAGCTTTTTATTTCTTATTTAGAGAATAGGAAACATGTGGGATTGAAAAATAAGTAGGGTTAATAGGTGCGTCACCAACGTTCCTGGAGAAACTTAAGAAGTAGTGGTAAAAATAGAGCTTGGAGGGTTAGGTTGAAAGAATCTGGTGCAGACTTTTAAAAACTCTTTTTCAGGACTATTGAAGAATGAAAAACCAGGAGGCAGAGCAGAAGATGAAGTTCTCAAAACAGTCACATACTTTCGGTCTTCCCAAGTATAGGAATATATTTATAGAAAAATGAATTGAGTGTTTTCAGAGACTTTTGTCTCATTTTCTTTTTTCTGATAATCAGGCTCTTATTTATTCCTAGCTAAAGAGAGAACAAAGAAGAAACAAGAGTTTTCTGGTTTCAAATTGAGGTTGACAAAAATTCCACTTTCTTTATCATTCTCTTTTTGTTCACTCCCTTTCAAAACTACTGGACCTTAGGAGAATTCATACATACTTGAGCTGTTTTGTAGTAATATGGAATGGGACTGACCCATAAGCCCAAATGAACTTGCAGCAATGAAAACCACTGTCACTTTCAAGGTATACATGAAGGGCATGTTGCTTCTGCCTTTGTTGCTTAAACTTGATGCCTCATAGCTCAAGGTTATTCTTGTTCTGAGTGATTTAATAAAAACTTCGCTGAGGTCTCATATATTATATTATCTTATTAGATTTCAATTGGACTAATTTAGTTCTTTGGGTTTCATGTTGGGCTTATATGAGATGGGATCTCACAGCATCTAGATTCTGGTATAATTTTTATATGGTTTTTACGAAATTAAGTTGAAAGGCATTGCTACACAGAATAATTCTGGGACATTTCTGCCCTTTCTCCTGAGCTGCAATTTTAAAAATGTATAATATTGTGAAATATAGGTTGAACTTTTAGTGTGAACTGGCATTTTATAAAATAACATGAAGGGACTGTTATTAGGAGGTAATCTTTTAAAATTCTTCTATACAGTATTATTTTTCAATTAAATCATAAATTGAGTTATAACTTTTTGCATCCTTTATTTTGGAGGGAAATTAGACTTAATCAGCCATTCATGATAAGAGGGACATAATGTAAAATCTAAGCAAAAGTAGAATCTGTTGTTTTTCTTTGTTTATTTTGTATTGCTTAAGACGATCTTTCAGATATTTAAAAAATATTTTATTTATTTACTTATAGATAGAGGGGAAGAGGGGAGAAAGAGGAGAGAAGCATTGATGTGAGAGAGAAACTTTGATCAGTTGCCTCCCCTACAAGCCCCCACCAGGGACCCAACCTGCAACATAGGCATGTGCCCTGATCAGCACATTTTGCTTTGCAGCAACCTTTTGCTTTGCAGGATGACACCCAGCCAACTGACCCACACTGATCAGGGCTCAGATTTTTAAAAAACTATTCGTGCAGCTTTCATCTAGGTTGCATATGTAGGGAAGCAAGTTTTAGTTACTATGGCTAGAGTAAGTACATGTTTTAATGCAATTTAATTTTGTTTGATTCTTCCCACACAGAATCAATAAAACATATCTTTTTGGGGGTAGGAGCTGAGCTTGATTATTTTCCAAACACCTCCAAATAGATGACTAAAGAACGTTTTAATAATGAGAACTTTAAGTGCTTCCAAGAAGCTTTCTAAAGTTTGAATTACAAGGTGCTAAAGATACTTTTATTATAAAGTATAACATTGTTTTGCTCTGTTAAAACCTTGAGTTCTTGGAAGCTAAGGAAATAAAAATGCAGACTCTTGGGGATCCTGATATGCAGTGCATGGTAGCACATTTAATAATTGTAGCCCTAATCCTGGAGCATACCTTCTATGTGACACTCTTTAATTGATTTCAAAGGCTCAAGATCCTTTATGAGGCTTTTGTGCATTAGGAAACTTTAAAAAGAAGCTTTTGGGTATGTTGTATTTCTAATTAATGCATATGTAGGAAGTATGCCATAGAATTTGAAGCCAGGAGATCCTATAAAATGAGGCACCAGAGGGAAGCTTTGTTTTAAACTCTTTTGTTATGGGAACAGAGTGAAAACATTCTTGAAGAATAATTATAAGCTCTGTGGGTGATAGAGACATTTTTATGCTAAATGTAGACAATAGATTCTGCTCTTCTACAGAAAAGGAAATAATGATATTAATGTTTGTCGAGCCCTTGTTAGGTGTCAGAGATATAGGCTAAGTTGTGGTTTTTATATGGATTTGTAAATTTAATCTTCAATAGGTTAAATAAGAACCGTTTTAGTCTTGCCTGCCCCCATACTATTCTCCCCCACCCCGCGAAGTGATCCTTCCAGAATATCAATCAGACCATATTTCTTAGCGCTCAAATCCATGCAGTACTTTCCACAGGGCTCAATATGTTATCTGCAGCCCCACCCCATTACCTTCCTGATCTCTCCTAGTAAGCTCCGTGTAGCACACTCTAGTCTCTAGTCTACTCCTTTTACGCTGGCTTACTTGCTGTTCCACAAACGTGCCAGCATTCTCCTGTCATAAGGATTTTGCTCTACCTGTTATCTCTGCCCGGAATGCTCTTCTCCAAGGTGTCAGCTTGGCTAGTTTCCTTACCTCTTCACATCTTTGCTAAAATGTCTCCTTATCAGTGAGGCTAATCTTGATTTTATTTAATACTGCAATCTTCTCCCAACTTCTCTATCACCTATACCATGTCTGTGTTTCATTTAAAGAATTTACTTTATTTTATTTTTTTATTTTAGAGAGAGGGAAGGGATGGAGAGAAATATCAGTGTGAGAGAGACACACCAATAGGCTGCCTTCTGCATGCACCCTGACCAGGGCCAGGCCTGCAGCCCAAGCATGTGCCCCTACCAGGAAATGAACCATGACCTTCTGGTCTGCAGAAGGATGGCCAGGCAACTGAGCCACACCAGCCGGGGCCCTGTTGTTTCCTTTTTATTTTTTTCATAGCATATGTCATTTTTTTAATGTACTAAACAATTTTCTTTTTTATTATGTTTATTGTTTATGGTCTTCCCTGCTGCATTACTGCCACAAACTAGAAACTCAATAAATATAAACTGAATGAATAAATGAGCGGTGCCCGATAGTCTAGGGGTGCCTCTGATCTCACACCAATTTGCCCTTATTGGTGACCAAAAAGCTAGGTGGAAGAGCCTTTACAGATTATTGATCTCCAAATAAGTGCATGGAAACTATTTATAGAGTGTAAGAAAAGACCTGAAAAGAAAGAAACCTATTTCTCCATTATATATATTAGGCAGTTGCCTGATTTCATTGACTTTCTGAGAAACCTGAGATCCTCTTGCTTACGAAATAAGTAAAGGATGTGAGTATTTCACTGGATACATGGAGGCGGGGCTAGGGTGTGATGGATGTGGGCTTGGAAAACAGGTGTATATGGAGATTGTAGTAGAAAATTTTTATTATAATTGTCCTATTTCCACTTCATTTCACTCTAGCCAAGACTACTTTGTATAAAATCAACTTTTATAATATTGTGTAGTGAATCCCCATGTCCTCTTTTCCTTTTCTTAAACCTGTTTATTAAAATTTAGGGTTTTTTTTTTTTTGGTCAATTGACCTTTGTTTCCAATCCTTCGCATAGCTCTTAGCTGAATCATGACAACCTTTCTGAAGGGGGGCCAGTGAGGGAGAATGAGGTTTACAAAGTTTTGTTATGAACTCAAAATACATTTTTAGTGACAATTAAAATAAATGCTCTTTTCTATGACATTGTTTCAGTACTTGGAAACCTTCCACTAGTTGTTCACCCTTTCTTTGGATACTTTGAAAGTGTAGAGTATTAGATAAATTAACATTTGTGATGATGGTGGGGATATTTCCCCTTTATATTTCACTCAATAGAGTTTTGTTAAATGAGATCTAGATGGAGCTCATGAAGCCCAAAGACACTTTTGATAGAAGACTTATTGGGAGAGAAAACCATTCCCAGATAAAACCATCAAAAGCATGTGAACCTATGTTTGTTAGTATTAGGATAATAATTAGAGCTTAGAAAGAACCGTGTTAATAGAGGTGATACATAGTAACTACCCAAAGAAAATTACATGAGAGGTCAATAATAAATGAGTAGTAAACAATAATAAACATTAGGCACCTGGAAAACACAAATTAAATATAATCTCATAGATATTAATAAATCATGAATTAAATGTATTCTTTGTGTTTTCTAAGTAATTCATTAACTCATGAAGATAATGTTGAATGTTCATAAAATAATTTTTCTAGCTTTATTGAGATATAAGTGACATATATCACTATATAAGTTTTAGGTATACAGCTCAATGGTTTGACTTACATATATGTGAAATGATTATTGCAATGAATTTAGTTAGAATCCATCATCTCAAATAGTTACAATAAAAATATTAAAAAGACAAAATTTTCTTTGTGTTGGGAACTCTTAGGGTTCATTCTCTTCCCAACTTTTATCATACAGCAATGTTAAGTATAGTCATCATGCTGTACATCAAATCCCTAGTATACATTTCTCTTATAACTGGAAGTTTGTACCTTTTGACTATGTTCCTCCAATTCCCTCTTCCCTGCCCCCTGCCTCTAGGAGCCACAAATCAGATCTCTTTTTCTATGAGTTTTTAAAAAAATTTATTCCACATATATGTGGGATCATAGAGTATTTGTCTTTCTGTGTCTGACTTATTCACTTAGCATAATGACCCCAAATTCCACCCATGTTGTTGCAGACGGCACGGTTTTCTTTGGCTGAATAATATTTCTCTCTCTGTGTGTGCGCGCTACAACTTCTTTATCCGCTTATCTGTCGATGAACACTTAGATTGTTTCCATGTCTTGGCTATTGTAAATAATGCTGCTCTGAACATGGCAGGGAAGATACCTTTTCAAGTTGGTGTTTTTGTTTCCTTTGGATATATTCCACAAGTGGAATTGCTGGATCATATGGTAGTAATATTTTTAATTTTTTAAGGATCCTCCATACCATTTTCCTAGTGGCTGTACTGATTTGCATTCCCAACAGTGCACAGGGGTTCCCTTTTCTCTGCATCCTCACCAGCATTTGTTATTGCTTGTCTTTTTGGCGGTGGCCATTCTAACAAGTGTGAGGCACTATCACACTGTGGTTTTGATTTACATTACTCTAATGACTGGTAATGGTAAACATCTTTTCATGTGCCTGATGGTTATTCATATATCTTCTTTGAAAAAGAAGTCTATGCAGGTTATTTGCCCATTTTTAAATTGGATTATTATTATTATTGCTGCTATTGAGTTGTAAGAGTTCTTTATATATTTTGGATATTAACCCCTTATCAGATATATGCTTTGCAAATATTTTTCCCATTCCATAGGTTGTCTTTTTTTTTTTAATCCTCACCCAAGGATATATTTATTGATTTTGTCGAGAGGAATAAAGGTGAGGGAAGGGAAGAAGGAGGGAGGGTGGGGGAGAGAGAGAGAGAATCAATTGGTTGCCTTCTCATATGTTCTCAGACCAGGGATCGAATCCAAAACCTAGGTAAGTGCCCTGACCAGGAATTGAATCTGCAACCTTTTGATGTACAGGACAGAGCTCTAACCACCTGAGCCACACTGGCCAGGGATGATTATTTCTTTTGCTGTGCAGTAGCTTTTTAGTTTGATGGTGTCCCATTTGTTTATTTTTGATCTTGTTGCTTATGCTTTAGGTGTCATATCCAAAAAATCATTACCAAGACCAATGTCAAGGAGCTTTATTCCTATATGTTCCTCTAGGAGTTTCATGGTTTCAGGTTTTACATTTAACTCTTTAACCCATCTCAAGTTAATTTTTGTGAGTGGTGTAAAGTAGGGGTGTAGTTTCATTTATTACCCCTTAATTAAAAAAATAGAGAAATATACAATACATATAGTGAATATACACACTTCCATGGAAACTCATAGACTTAAAAAAGGTTGTAACAGATCATTTAGTTGGGGGGGAGTGGAAAGAAGAAAAGAAAGTGATATTGTTGCAGAGCATTAATAAGAATTTTCCTCTACAGATTAAAAAATTGTTACAATACCATAGTGAGGTGGTATATTTTCACAGTTTTAGGAAGTCTTTTCTTAAAAGTAGAACAGCTGATTACTTTTTATTATAACAGCTGTGAGAAATACATGTCTTGGAAGATTGAGGAAGAAATGACAGAATCAAATCTAATCAATAAGGAAGAATTTGCTGATATATGGAGTGCTGGAAAGTTTGGGCAGGCCTGTCCTTAAATAGTGAGCAGAATGAAGGTACAAATGTAGGCCTGTAAAACATATACCTACATATGTATATGTTACAAATCAAGCTAACAAGCTACTAAAATAGGTTCTATCCTCCCATATTTCTACGTTGAAAACTGTATCTTCAAAATGTTGTGAAAGACAAGATCTGGATTTAGAATTCTTTAATTCCTTGATATCTTGTTAGGTGGTGGGGGATGCGCACCCTTGTCCCTGACATGTTGTCTGCTCTCTTCTCTTCCCACTTCTGACTCTGTTTTGCACTTGGGAGGTCTTGAGTACATGAAAATAGAGAGCCCTGTCTGTACATCCAAGCTCCATTCATACCCAGCAAATAGCTGCCCCTTGGCTACCTCTTGTGTGTAGGGATGGGCACATTGAGTTATTCACTCTTAGAATGATAGATTACAGGAAGAGGCTGACATAGACACTGGAGTGGGCTTGGGCTGGTTGAGCAGAAAGTTGGGGTACTGAAGACCCTGAGAGAGTCAGGGAGGGTAGGTGTGGGCTCTGGGGGGGCATTTCATCTTAGTTCCATGGAGTCTTCCAAAACCTCTGGACACTATGGTTTGGGAGAAAGTGACTTTTATTGTAGAGGTGACAATGGTAAGTAGGACAATGTTAGACACAGCTACACATATATCCTAGACTTTAAGAGAAGGGAATTTCAGATTAACAGTAAGTCTGACATAAGAGGAATGGGGTGAGTTGAAAGTGAAGAAAGCAGATGCACAGTCACAGGAGCTGGGCTTTACTCCTTTTTCTTTTACCAGAATTTAAGAGTAGCTGATGTGTTAAAGTGCTCCATAAATGATCATCAAGCAGCATCAATGACCTGAAACACCAGTATATGTGTAAGGAGCACAAATTTGAAAAGCATGTGGATCAAAGATGGGAAGAGTGACACATGACTGAAGGCAAATAAAAGAAATAGCAGAAACTAGGAAAAATAATGTCAGAAAGGCTTTAACACCTCTCACTTGCTAGGGTCAGAAGGACATGCTGAAGAAAAGAAAAGGGCTTGTTCAGCTATATCCTCTGAAGAAAGAAATAAAAAGGGGACCCAAGGATGGGTCCTCTGCATGAGGCAGATGATATGAGACTAACAGATGGCAGACAATGCATGTAAACTCTGTCAAAATGGTGAGGGTGGAACAGGCATTCATATAAATGAATGAATTAAGTAGGAAAAGCAGGTAAGTTACAATTAGTATTAAAATATAAATACATATGTATTGGTGTTATATATGATATCTCTGGAACTATATGAGAAAGTGACCTGCTGTGTCTCTGGGGGAGAAATTAGGTGACCAGAGGACAGGGATGGGAGAGAGACTTGTTTTTACTATATATGTGGTTGAACCTTGTATTACTTTATAAAAAATTTTAATTAATTAAAAACAGTGGAAACTCTAGATAATAAAAACAAAGGGGATAGCCCATTCTCCTTAAATTAGTTGAAGTATGTATACTCTGAAGAAATGTGTCCCTAAATTCTAAAACGATTTGCAGCTGTGTTCACAGAACCTCTCCTGGGAGTTGCTGAGAAATGACAGAGCTGCCAGAAAACAAAGGGAGGACAAATATCTGTATTTCAAAAGAGATAAAAAGGTGGCCTCTTAGAAGTAGGCTGAACCTTGAGGCACCAAACTGTAGGAAAACTGAACAATTAAAATATAAATGGCAGTAATGGCTACCAGTCAGCATGCATTCTCCAGGAACAAGTTATGTCAAACTAGATTTAACAAAAAAAATTGAATTCTTAAATAGGAATGTGTAGAAAGGGTATCTCTATTTCAGGAAAGCATTTAAAAAATTCCCCATAATATTTTTTGGACAAATTTTTAAAGAAATATTTAATTTATTTTATTTTTAGAGAATGAGTAGGGAGAAAGGGAGGGAGAGAAACATCTATCAGTTGCCGCTGGCACACCGCTAACTGAGGACCTGGCTCACAACACAGGCATGTGCCCTGACTGGGAATCAAACTGGTGGCCTTTTGGTTTGCAGGCTGGTGCTCAATCCACTGAGTCACACAAGCCAGAGCTAGACAAAATTTTAAAAAGTAGATTATTTCATACAAAAGTGATTAATAACGTGTTGAAAATCATATCTAAAGTGTTTATTAATTGATCATGATGAATCTGGAAGGAGGTTTCTAGTGAAATAAAAATCAGGTTTCATGCCTGGCCCTCACACATTCCATGACTTAACTCGAAACTATAGAATTCATACTGAATGAATCAGGAAAAAAAATCCTATTTGCTATAGCAACAAGAAAAATAAAGTACCTAGGAATAAACTTAACCAAGGAGGTAAAAGATCTGCACTCAGGAAACTACACAACACTGTGGAAAGAAATTAAGGAAGACACAAATAAATGGAAGCATATATATGGAAATAAATGGAATTAACATCATCAAAATGTCAATACTACCCAAAGTAACTTATAGATTCAACGCAATCTCTATTAAAATACCAATGATGTATTTCACAGATATAGAACAAACATTTCAAGAATTTATATGGAACCATAAATGACCCTGAATAGCTGCAGCAATTTTGAGAAAGAAGAACAAAGTAGGAGGGATCACAATACCTGGTATCAAACTATATTACAAGGCCATGGTAATGAGAACAGTCTGGTACTGTCATAAGAAGAGACATGCAGATCAATGGAACGGAATAGAGAGCCCAGAAATAAACCCAAGTCTCTGTGGTCAATTAGTATTCAGCAGGGTGGGCAGAAGCATAAAATTGAGAAAAATAGCCTCTTCAACAAATGGTGTTGGGAGCTCTGGACAGCTACATGCAAAAAAAATGAAACTCAACCACCAACTGACACCACACACAAAAATAAACTCAAGATGGATAAAAGACTTAATAAAAGTCAAGGCACCATAAAAGTCCTAGAGGAGAACATAGGCAGGAAACTCTCAGATATTCCACGCAGCAACATTTTCACCAATATGTCCCATAGAGCAAGGGACATAAAGGAAAGAATAAATAAATGGGACTTCATCAAAATGGGAAGCTTCTGCATGGCTAAAGAAAACATCAGCAAAATGAAAAGGGAACCAAATGTATAGAAAAATATATTTGCCAATGACATCTCAGTCAAGGGTTTGATCTCCAAAATAGATAAAGAACTCACATGACTCTGCTCTAGGAAGACAAATAATTCAAGTAAAAAATGCGCAAAGGACCTGAACAGACACTTCTCCAAGGAGGACATACATAGGGCCCAGAGCCATATGAAAGGATGCTCAGCATCACCAACCATCAGAGAAATGCAAATTAAAACCACAATGAGGTACCACTTCATACTGGACAGAATGGTCACCATAAACAAATCATCAAACAACAAGTGCTGGTGATGTTGTGGAGAAAAGGGAACCCTAGTCCAGTGTTGGTGGGAATGTAGACTGGCAGCCACAGTGGAAAACAGTTTGGAATTCCCTCAAAAAGCTAAAAGTGGAACTGCCTTTGGACCCAGCATTTCCACTGCTGGAAATATACCCTAAGAATCCTGAAACACCAATTCAAAAGAACATATGCACCCCCATGTTCATTGTAGGACAATTTACAATAGCCAAGTGTTGGAAGCAACCTAAGTGCCTATCAGTAAATGAGTGGATCAAAAAACTATGGTACATTTACACAATGGAATACTATGCAGCAGAAAGAAAGAAGGAGCTCCTACCCTTTGCGACAGCATGGATGGAACTGGAGAGCATTACGCTAAGTGAAATAAGCCAGGTGGTGAAAGACAAATACCATATGTTCTCACCTATAAGTGAACCTAATCAACAAAACAAACAAGTAAGCAAAATATGACCAGCGACATTGAAATAGAGAACAAACTGACAGTAACCAGAGGGGCAGGGGGAGGAGGATAATGGGGGAGAGAAAGGGAAGGGTCATCAAGAAACACGTATAAAGGACCCACGGACAAAACCAAAGGGGGATAGGATTGAGGGTGGGAGGTACGGGGTGGGTGGTGTGGGGAGAGTGGTTGGGAAAAAACTGGAGACAACTGTACTTGATCAACAATTTTAAGAAAAGAAAATATTATATATAAAAAAAGAATTCATACTGAACAAATTAACAGACAAGCAGAAAACTAGGTTCTGGTAATATGTAGGGTTCTCTAAAACCTATTTTTGATTGACAGAAACAAATTTCCAGGTTCTACAAGATGAAATGTTAGGGGGGAAAATAAAATTCTGCATTTAGAGGCATATAAAAATTAACTGTCCAAATGTGGTAGGGGAAACTTGAGTTTGCAGTAATCCTTGAAACAAAGACCTGAACAGTTCTCTTGAAAAGTGGGTACAAAGTTAGATTAATTAGGTAATCATGATGACTATATAATGTAATTTAATATTCTTACAGGAGAATCAGTTGTCATCTTATAAACTGTAACAAAAGTTTACTTTTTAAGAAATTAACTGTGTGGTATTAGAGATTTTTCTATATGAACCATATTATAGATGGTTAGGTGTCCAGGCCATTACACAAGAACATGTCCATTTATGTAGAATAATTAATTTTACTGAGAAACCTGAGCTCTGGAATTTGGAGATAGGGCTCAAATGTTACTGTAAGGAGATGGAAAAGTTTTCTCTTTAATAGTTGTGAGAAAATGTCATATCAAACCAAATTTTAGAAATGGCTGCAATTTTCCACTGCCCTCTCTGAGCATGTCTCTGATCTAATATCCCTCTTTTTTTCTTGCAAGGATATGAGTAAAATACAATATGATATGTGCTATAATAGGGACACACACAGATGGTCGATGAAGAGCTTTGAGCTAGCATATACTACTGTGTATGGGTGAATGGGTGGCCCCCATGATATCCCAGAGGTAACTGCAGTTAAAAAAGGAATGCTTGTTAAACTAAGTGAATTTAGAAGTAATACATGTTAGATTTCAAGCAGGGAATAGAGTACAATAAACTGAAGAAAATTCAGGCATTGTGGACAAAGATAGCTTTGGGAAAAGGGAAGGATCCACATGCGTGCATTTGCCCAGCCTTACGGATTATCCCTGGAGACCTCTCTTACTGCTGCCAAAATATTTGTTTTCTTCCCTTTAATTCTGAAAACTGGGCTTTTAAACTGGTCTGTCTGTATCCAAACCTGTACCCTTCCCACTTTATAAAGCCATCTCTATTTGGTAGAAGTTCAAAGGTGGCAGACTTCAACTCAGCATAGGGAAGAACTTTATAAAAGTAATCACTTGCCTCTAATGGCATAGTGAGCATATCATTGTTTCTGCTCATTCAAGCTCAGTACATTGTTGAAATGAAGGACATTGCAGAAGGTATTCTTGAATTGTTTGGAGGGTACTCCCTAACTCTTAAGATTTTATGGATTATGAGATAGAAACATCTTGGAGTGTAGTACCCACAAGTTAGTAGGATTTTTGTTTTGGGTCCGCATTGTGGTGTTGCTACAAGAGGTTGGTAACAATTTGTCAGACTTTGACTTTGCTTTGATTTCATTTGTAAAATTCTGCAGTTTCCTGTCTATTATTGCCCTTATCTCCAATAAATCAGGGTTACTAAATAGAACAGATCTAAAAGACCCAGGAGATTTTTTTAAAAATAAGAAACACCATTATTAAAATAATAATACTTATATGTAGCCAAGGTTCTTTAAGGACTTATTGATTTATTATTCTGTACTTTTTGACTTGGAAAAATGATCTCAACAACTTTCTTTACTTAATGTGTATTAAAGACAAAATCACACAGTTAGGAGATAATTTGGCCAAATTAGGTTTGTCTTTTATCTTTTGGCTAAAAAACACTCTTTGAGCAGGATTACATATGATGTGGATAATTTTTACTCTCCTTAATTTTTTATTTTCCTTGCCTCTAATTCTGGTGCTCAGTGTAGCTTTGAAAACCCATTGTAAATTTTGTAGTAAAAGGACATGTTTTTAAAGGCTGTAAAAGTTTGCTTTAGATCTTATTTTAGTTCATAACAGTGTTCTTTACTTCTTGTCCCTAAGATAAAAGAACAAAGCAATATCAGCAACCTTGAATTGATTTATATGTAGGATAGTACCTGTCATGAGAGGGGTAACAAGTAAACCCTTTCTCGAGTACACATTTAATAGAACCCTAATGGTTATGGAACTGAAGGACATATTTTATTGTATAGATTAGCTCTGGGCAATGCAGAAAGGTCACCATGGGAATATCCTATCTTTCAATTTAGATTTGCTTGTGTTAGAGGAAATCAAAGTGGTAGCTGGATTGATTGGAAAAAACAAAAAGGAAAACCTAACCAAAACAAAATATTTCAGTCCTACAAATGCATTTAAAATAAACCATTTGGCAATAGTATTGGGAGCCTTTTTTGGAACATATCTCCTAAATTTCAGAAGAATATGAGGAAAGAAATCACGTTTCTACTTTAGAAAGGAAGTGAAACCAGTGAAAAGGAGAGAAAAGACAGCAAAGGGCTAAACCATAGGGATTTGTGTCTTTACGTATTTAAATATCATGGGGTAATAGTAATTTACACTTTCGTTTGAAAAGATATTCATATAATATTTCTTCACTTAATACAACTTGAATAATAATTTTTCAAGGCAAACAGAAAAAATAAAAAAAATGTAAAAAATAAAGAAATTTCATTTGTATTCAATAAAACTATCTAGAAATGTGCTACATTTCACAAAGTATACTCTATCTTTGCACTCTACAATGCTTTGGGTTTTATATAAAACCCTCAACATTTACAGTTTTTAGTAGATGAATAAGTAATATAGTTACTTGAAAACATGGATAGAGTAATCCTAGGACACTCAACACATAAATTGTCCTCCCATCCCCGCCTCCACTTCAAATTGCTTATTCTAATTTCCTCAGTTGACTAGAAAAATGTTTTGATACTATACATAAAATAATTAGTATGCATTAGTGTCTTTAGTAGTAGAATCAGCTTTGGAGTATGGGAGGGACACTGGACTCTGGATCTGAGGGTCCCTGTCTGGGGGCCAGCTGAGGGAGGGAGTGTGGGCTCTGAATCCCACAGAGCCCGTCCTGGGGGTTGTCATGGATGGGGGAAATAATAAATCGTTCCAGACACTTCTCTGTCTACCAGGAGAGAGGATGGCTCTTTCCTCTAGTGGAGAAAGCCTGAGCCCCTTTGTCGAAAGGCTTTTATTAAAAGGGTTATCAATGGGGCTAGGTAATAGGAATGTACAGGTGATCTCATTGCATCAGTATGTTAATGTCCACAGAGAATAGATGATGTTGAGAAAAACAAATGGCAGGAACACACCGATTTACATGGGTCAGAGAGGAGATGAGTAAACATGAGAGCGTAAACATAAGAGAGCCAAAGGGTTTAGGGTTGGGGCCTGTGAATAATGTAAACTTCCTTCCCTGCATGAGCTGGTTATCATAACTTTTGAGGGAGAAACAAAGCATCCTTCAAGGAATTTAATTCTAGCTTGATTTCCCCGGGGAACAGCCAGATCCAGTTTAGGGCTGTCTCCAGTATTGTTTTAAATCTGAGCCAGGTAGGGGGAGGGCAAAGCAGCCAGGAGATAAGGAGACTTCTTTCAGATAGAATGAGGACCCCAGCCATATCATAGCCAAAGGGTGAGGGTCTTTCTGCCCTTTCTCCATGTCCCCCAAGTATTTTCCCTGATGCCCATGAGGTTGTGCATGTCTTAGGTTGCCCCTTCCATTGAGGGGTCTTACCCGTCATTGACTAACCAGCCATCCTCCAGGGCCAAGCAGGGCGATGTGAGGGAGGAAGATTTTGTCTCCTCAGTGGCCTGTTTTCCCAAGGCCTCCTTGATTAGCTCCAGCCTTGGGGCCCTCACTACTGTTGGCGGGGCTGCAGTTCCTGAAACCAGACAGGGCGTTTCCCAACATTGGAGTATGTAATTTTACTTAAAGGCTTTCATAAATTATTAAATTTGTCATAAGTGTTTTGTTTCCTTTGAGACTTTCAGAATAATTCTCTCTGTTTTACTTTTTAAGTATGTTTTTATTGATTATGCTATCACAGTTGTCCTAATTTCCCCACTTTTGTTGCCTTCCACCCAGTGCTCCCCTATTCCTTTCAGCATTCCTCCCCGTAGCTCATGTCCATGGGTCATGTATATAAGTTCTTTGGCTTCTCCATTTCCTATACTGTTCTTAACGTCCCACTGTCTATTTTGTACCTACCAATTTGTATTTCTTAATCCCTGCACTTTTTCTCCCATTATCCCCCTTCCTCCTCCCAACTGATAACCCTCCAAATGATCTACATATCTATGATTCTGTTTCTGTTCTGCTTGCTTGCTTAGTTTGTTTTTTAGATTCAGTTGTTGATAGTTGTGAATTTATTGCCATTTTAATATCCATAGTTTTTATCTTCTTTTTCTTATATAATTCCATTTAACATTTCATATAGTAATGACTTGGTGATGATGAACTTATCTAGTTTTATCTTGTCTGGTAAAGTACTTTATCTGTCCTTCCATTCTAAATGACAGCTTTGCTGGATAGAATAATGTAGGTTGTAGGTCCTTGCTTTTCATCCCTTTAAATACTTTGTGCTAGTCACTTGCCTGTAAAGTTTCTTTTGAGAAATCAGCTGACAGTCTTATGGGAACTCCTTTGTAGGTAACTCTCTGCTTTTCTCTTTCTGCTTTTAAGGTCCTCTTTTTATCTTTAACCTTTGGCACTAAAATTATGATGTATCTTGGTGTGGTCCTCTTTGTGTCAATATTGTTTGGAACTCTTTGGAACAAGTGCTTCCCAGACTTGTATGTATATTTCTTTCACCAAATTAGGGAAGGTTACTTTCATTCGTTTTTGAAATAGATTTCCAATTTCTTGGTCTTCCTCTTCTCCTTCCGGCACCCTTATTATTGGAATGTTGGTATGTTTGAAGTTGTCCCAGAGGCTCCTTAGCCTATCCTCATGCTTTTGAATTCTTTTTCCTTCTTGCAGTTCTAATTGAATGCTCTTTTCTTCCTTATGTTCCAAATCATTGATTTGATTCTCAGCATCATCCATTCCACTGTTGATTCCCTGTAAATTTTTCTTTATTTCACTTAGTGTAACCTTCATTTCTGCGTGGGTCTTTTTATGCTGTTGAAGTACCCAGTGAGTACCTTGAGCATCCTAATAACAAGTGTTTTGAACTCTGCATCTGATAGAGTGCTTGTGTCCATTTTGTTTAGTTCTTTTTCTGGAGTTTTGATCTATTCTTTCATTTGGGCCATGTGTCTTTGTATTCTCATTTTGGCAGCCTCCCTGTGGTTATTTCTATGTATTATGTACAGCTGCTATGACTCCTTTTCTTAGTGGCATGGCCTACTGTAGAAAAGCACACCTATAAGTTGGATGAGGTGAAGCCTTAGGTAATCACCAGGGCAGGGCAACCCATGTGAACTAGGTTGATGGAGTCTCAGATATGGTGTCACTGCTCTGTGGCTCTGAATGAGGGAGGGCTCAGAAAAGGGACAATGGCTACTGCCTGGCCTCTCGGGTTTTGTACAGGAGGAAGCTGTCCCCTGGCACTCATCTTGATGCCAGACACTTCCGTTTCTCCCCATATGTCGCTGGTGCCCTTCCAGTTGCTGCCCAAGAGCTGGAGCCCAGAGGGAATGAGTCTGCATAAGTCCTAAGTCCATTTTGGGCCCTTTCAGAGGTGTTACCTGAGAATACCATGGTTTTTCTGCTGCCCTAATGCCCACTGGTTTTTACAGCCAGAAGTTATAGGGATTTATCTTCCTGGCACTGGAACCCTGGGCTGGGTGGTCAGGTGTGGGGCTGGGATCCCTCGCTCCTGAGGTATCCCTCCTGATTTTTACCTTCCACATGTGGGTATGTGACTGCATTTTCCATGTCGCCACATCTCCACCTCTCCTACCTGTCTGGATGAATATGACTTCTTTAATTCCTTGGTTGTCAGACTTCCATACAGCTCAATCTTCTGACAATATCTGGGTTATAGCTGTCTATTAGTTTAGTTGTAATCTTTGCTGTGGTTACGCATGGGGTGAGCCATGTTTACATATGCCTCCACCTTGACTGGAAGTCTTATCAGTTTTTTTTTGTTTTTAATATCAAACTTTTCTAAACACACATGAAAGAATTGTATGTGTTATGAATATGTTTGATTATAATCATATTTTAAATTCACTATTTTGATTATGTTCATATTTCTATGTTAAGTTATTGGGGACAGCCTTTTGGTAGATTTCCACCATTATTCTCAAGAATACTTCATTTTTATAATAAGAGAATTGTGGAGTGTAGTTAAATGGCATAACATCTGAAGAAGAGTAAGGCTTTTGGACTCTACAGTATTTGCCTGTATTTTTTTAAACAAATTATGTTATTAATCTAAGAATTAGAGTATGTCAAGATAAGAGTCAATGAGCATAATTTTTTAGTTACAGGATGGTTTTTTGTGTATGTGTGTGTGTGTGTGTGTGTGTGTGTATGTTTCTGCTGTGTGTGAGGTATATAGTATGGAAGAAACCCGGTGAAGCACTGAGCTTTCGCATACACATACGGAGACAGGTCATGATTACCTCTGAATATATACAGTAACACATTTATGGATACAGGAAAAGGATCCAGTAGCATGGGAAAGGCTGAAGAGCAAAGAGATGCTGATTTTATGGAATTAGGCCAATGGGAGCTGAAAAAAGCTATGAAGACTCTCAGGGAAAGGAGTTGGGAGGAGGCAGGGGTATCGGAAAAACAATTTTCTCTCCTAGAATCACTGAGATTGAGAGTAAAGTTGAAGGGATTGATTCTGGAGAAGTGAGAACCTATGAAAATGTATACTTGTTCATTCACTGACTCATTCATTAATCCATTCATTCATCTATACATCAATTATCTGTCCATTCATGGAGCCAGCTAGCAAATTAAAGAGGAAACAATTATTCACCAATAATATCTACAATAATACATAGAGAAACTAAAATAAAAGTAATAGTTTTCATTTCTTTTTTTGTTTTAGTGTTTATGGATATCATAGGGAGTATCAGGATATTTTCTGGGGGAAGAGTCTTAGGTTCTTTTAGCCTACAATATAGGAAACTATAGAACAAAATAGGTAATAGCTAAGTGGGAAGATTTTTACATTGACAGTAATATACATTGCTGTGGACTATAAATTTACTTATTTTTATTTTAAGAATTTATTATGTTTAATTATAATTTGTTTAATGGTAAGTTTACATAATTTTAAAAATTAAATTTATTATCAATGTCTTCTCAGAGGCTTCTTCTCTTTTTTAAACAATAACTATGCCAATTTATATCAGTTTCTTTTCTGTACAGGGAGGTAAACTGCCTCCAACTTTCTTCTGCAGTTAAAACCCTCAAATAGCACCGAAAATATGTCTTACAAAGTCCTACCTGAGTCCTCATCTGAGTCATCATTAACCAGAACAGGTGAAAAATGGGCTCTGGCTGCCTCACCAACTTGGCCATTTTTTTTTTGTCACTTAAGACTTGTGATCAAATGCAAACCCACCTGGACTGAGTTAATATTTAGTTATGAATATGCTAGTGTAGATTAATTTGTTAGGGGACCTAGACTCAGACAGCATGACTTCAAAGAATACTTGGAGGATATCTCATTTCTGTGTTGGTGGACGTGGCCACTTGGTCGTTGGAGGGCTACAGCTAACATTAGGAAGAGGTCCTGAAATCTCATGTACTCTATGATTTTACTGAGTGCCTTTCTTTAGAATGAATTTTATAAATTAATAAATGTGTTTTGTTTTGTGCACAGACAGCATGTCAGCTGAAATACCAATCACACTGAATATTGATCCCCAGGACCTGCAGGTCCAGACATTCACTGTAGAGAAGCTACTGGAGCCTCTCATAATCCAGGTATCAATAGCATGGAAATTAGTGTACAATGTTCAGTAACTGCAGAACTAAAAAAATGTGGGAATCAAGGGAAATTTGATTTTTATAAAATGAATATGTTATCTAAAATTGTCCTTTAAAGTTTTGTTAAAAATGTAAAAATTATGTATTTAGTAATAATAATAATAATAATGGTAATAAAAAATAAAGAAAATCCCCTCAATCCTCTTTTAAAAGCAACAGCATTAATAATGTATATATGTAGTTTTCAAAGTACCTATATATGTTACTTTGTTTGATAATCATGAAAACTATGTAAGGCAGGCAGCATGGGTAAAACCATCCTTATGTAGATGAGAAAACTGAGTGAAGAGAATTTTGTTGACTTGATCTAAGGTACATAGTGGCTCATTTTTCAAGTAGGAAATTATTTTTAAAATACCAAAGTATATGAAAAAATTGGCTATTTAAGGAATTCTGTGATAAGGTCTTTTATAAAGTGAATAATCATTTGATAATGTTCAATGATTCTCTGACTTATTTATTATGTCAGTCCATACATTATTTATTGGTGTTTCTTAGAGCAGAGCTTGAAGAAACTTTTACTATGGTATAGATTTAATTTATTTGTCCTTAAGGCAAAATTTGTGAGAGAATGCCCCTTCAGGCTTCCCTTATATCATACCTTCTAAGACAAATTGTCCCTTTTTCTAAGACCGTGAAGCATTTAAAGGTTTCTTGGTGAGAAGCTATACTGACTTTACTTCCAATAATTTAAAAATGTTCTGCTTATCTTCTTTGTGGGGTGGATGGTGGGGAGGGTAGTAGCTACATGTTTTACATAGTGCAGGTAGGTCTCTGTGACTGGAAGGATAATTCAGAACATATGCTTCCCTGATGATGGCTTAATCATGAACCATGGCAGTCTTAATAGCACTAATATCTGGCAGGAAATCGATACTTGGATGACTACAGGGACTTCATTAAAGTCCCTATCTTAGCCACTCGCTGAGTGGCTTCATGTTAAAAAGAAACAGAAAAATCTTATTTATTTTTTCTGATAAAGTTCATTGAAAAAAATTGGAAAAGCAAAATAAAGCAAAAAACAAAAACAAAGAGAGTAAAAATCCACTCATGATTTTACCACCAAGAGATAAGACATTAATATTTTGATGAATTTACTGATAGTACGATAAAATTATGGGTGATTTTTATTATTTTCTTAGTACTTTATAATATTTAAGAGTATATATACATATCTTACATATAAAGAGTATATATATACACGGCAAAGAATAACGTATGTGTAGGTTTTATCCTGCTCTTTCATTTAAAATAATATTTTGATAATTTCCCATTTTTCTGTAAGCATGATTTAATGAAAGTGCTGTTTAATTTCACATCATATGGTTGCACCATAGCTTTTTTAAGTAGCCGCTCATTTTTGGACATTTAGGTTGTTTCTATTTTTTGCTATTATAAAAAAATGTTGTGCTAAACAATTTTGTATATAATTTATGTCATTGGCTTGAATTATTTCCATAGGACTAGTTACTAAATGTAACAGTAAGTGACCAAGATAGGAGAATTCTTATGCCTTTTCACACATATCACCAAGTTTTTTGGGGGAATGTTTTACATGAGTTCTCATAAGACATTTAAGATTTTGTTCCTATGCCACTGCTGGATGTGGGATGGATAAATAGGCTTCACTTTGGAGATGGCTGGTAAAGGCAAGTCCATTAATTTGTTCCATAACCCTCATTTGTTCCATAACGGTGGAACATTGGAGTTGGCCACTTAATACCTGCTAATAACAAAGGCTGCTGACATACTGCTTATGAATAGAGAAAGTATCCTTATGGAAAAAATACTTTTTATTCTAACTGAAACCAATAGGTGTTTTGCTTTAGTCAAATACATTAATATAACAGTCAACAGAGAGTATTGTAAACAAATTCACACTGAAGAGTGTGCTGTTCACGATTGGCATGTATTTTCTGGTATGTCTAAGAATTATTATATTAATCTATAAACATTTATTAAGTACACCTAGAAAATTAAAAGAGTGAACATGACCTGAAGTAATTTTATTTGATTGGAAAGAAATTTAACTCTTTAAAAAAGTATGATTATGATAATTTTAGAGGGCTTTTAAAATTTTTTATTAAAATTTTTTTTACTTTAATGTGATATCTGGATTAAGACTTTTCATGATCTGCAAGTAGATGAGTCAGGGAAAGGGAAATTAATACTTAATATATGCAAGATAGTTGTTAGCTACACGTAAGTGCAATTGCTAATTTTATCTTCCTTAAGATTATTCAGTGTTTTTGAAAATATTTTGACTTCATAAAGGTAATTCCATTTTACCCATATCCTAGTTAGCAAAAAGTTTCTAGATCTTAGCAATATTCAAGTCAAATTAAATTAAAATGTTAGTAACTTATAGAATATTTACTATGTACAGGAACTACCTCATAAAGGAGATTTTTGCTACAATAAAATTATTTGGACACATTCTTGATTTTAATTATAATGGATTCTTCTTACTAAAAACCAGTACACTTTAAAGTCAAAGAATTATTAACCTAAAATAACTGACCTTTTGGACTTGATGCATAACCTTCTTTTATCTCTCACTCTGATAATGTATCACCTATTGATACAAGTAAAAAATACCATTAAACTATATTAAAGATTTTTTTTCTAGAATAGCATCACATTAAATATCTTATTACATTTTTTTCAAAGAGTGTTTAATGTGAGATAGTTACATGGTTTATTTTAAGTATATAATATTGCCCTGGCTAGGTAGCTTAGTTGTTTGCAGTGTCATCCCTATAAACCAAGATTGCAGGTTCGATCCCCTGGCAGGGCACATTCAAGAAGCAACCAAGGAATGCATAAATAAATGGAAGAACAAATCAATGTCTCTCTCTCTCTCTCTCTCTCTCTCTTCCCCTTCTCCCTTCATCTTTCTTGCAACAAAATCAATAAGTAAAATTTAAAAATACTTTAAGTATGTAATATAGTCTTTGATTATATTGGAAAACATTCCAAAAGGAGTTCATGAGTTTTAACTTTATAGTGTCATCAGATAAAGTTATCAATTTAGTAGCCCCATTAAAAAATTCTCACCTTTGCTCATTATATCTTCATTTTGTATTCCTTTGCTTTCAAGGTACCACAGATATTACTTACCACCTCTGTGTATAACACTAAGTCAAAATTCTATTTTAATTTTTGGAGTAATTGGTCATAGGTACTATTATGTCACTCTGACTTCCAAATTCATTTATCCATAAATCTTTATTCTGCTTTTTTTATGTTACCAGAGCCTTCTTCACCAAACTTGATTTATCTTTAATCTATTTTTTTCTCTTGGGCACAGGTAAATCACTAGGTCATTCTGTAGGGATGTTCAGCCTGGGATATATTTCAATCATTCGCTTTCATTTTCTCTGTGTGATAACTTATACAGTTGCATCCCTCTGTGATAAATTCCTCCAATGGATCAGAAATATTTTTTCTCAGCAATTACATTTTTATGATTGCAACTGTAGACATCTGTACTTTATCACTTTCAAGATCCAAGTTTGGCAATGTAGTGTAGAAACTCTATTTATGCAGAATTGCAATGAAAAGAATTTACATCTCTATGTTGTATGCTCTCTGAAGGAGATATAAACATCTAGATCATGCTACAGTTATTACATAATATAAATATCTATAACCTTATTTGCCACAAAATATAATTTCTATGTGACAGATTCATGTTGAACATAAGCTAAAAGAATTGATGTACTCAAAATCCTTTAAGATAAAACAATAATAAGCCGCTTATAATATGTTATCTCCTATAAAGTTTTCTTTTGGCAAACGTTCAAATGTAATATTTTCTGATGTAAATATATCCAATGATTTTAAGAGATAAGTACAGAGTTAGATCAATAGTAATAAATATTATTCCTCTGACTCTCACCCCTAACTCTTTTAGCCTGTATTCAGTACAGGGATTTAGGGACACAAACTAACATTCTCCATCTCAACCTTTACTTCCACTCTTTTTTGTAGTAGGATTGAGAGAACATGATGAATCGTACAAGGGCCACTAAAATGTTCACCCAGGTGTGACATTTGTTAGTACCACTTACACTGCTTTAGTCAAAGCAAGTAAGGTGCTCAAGGTGGATGCGGGATGTATGAACCTGCCCTGTGCCCATGACAGTGAGAATATTTGTGAACAGCCCGAATAGCTGTTGCCTTCTGTTTTAGGAATTTCTTTTTTGCTGAGTCTTTATTTGCATTCAAGTCACCTTTCCACCCTGGTCACAGCTGACTGTGTCAGATTGGGCACCTGACTTATTGATACTCAGTTATAGGCTGGCACGAAGCCTGTGAGGCAGTCTGGCACGAGAACTCTGTTTCTGGGTGACACGGGTGAATTGGTCCTGTCACCATCCTCTTTGGGAAACTGACTACATACTGAGAGTTAAGCAGTTAGTGCCCAGGATTAGACAGTTTTATCATGTGCAAGGCTAAAAGACACACAGAAAGAAGTAGAGACACAGGGAAGAATTCTAGTGAAACAGTTTTCAAATTCAAGTCCACACATTTCTGCTGTTGAGGAACAATACGATTACCTAGTCACCAAGGTTTTAATGGATTATTCCAATTTCCAAACCACATTTTAACCTCAGAATTATACTCTAGCCTCTGTGGGGTGCCTTGAGCACTGGCCATGTAGGCCAGATGCTTGTCTGTCTTATGTAGTCTGACTCCCAGGCCTCCTACCTCCTCATCAGTGGCTGAAAGTTCACAAGAAGTTCTATTAGCAGCAGCCATCCAGGGCCTCAGCAATCGCTCTCATTACTTACGCTAGAATGAAGGTTTTCCTGCAAAGCCTCTCTTCTGCTCTTCTCCTTATCTCCAAATTATGGAGTATTGAGGTATGACTTACCTGTGCTTCCAAACCAGTCTCTCTGCCATGTTTTGCTATTTTACCTGGCTTCCTCTTGTTGATGACTGACAGTAACTGCCAGTGATGCCCACTGTGGGACTGAAAATGGATGTACTGTGGTAGCCATGCCCCAAATGCCTCCAAAGCTGTGAATCCTCAAGGTGGTAAAAGGGCACTGGGCTCCTACAGAAGAGGGTAAAATGCCTCTCTTTCCACTTGTGCTTCACTCTGTTACATGGGCCCCAACGAAGCAATGCTTGCACCTAGAGTCACACAAAATTCCTTATAAAGCAACCTCTTTTACCCTGTTTGCTAACCACTCTCTTTCCTTGTTAGAGTCAAATCCTGTCCAAGTGGCTGGATGGTGAATAAATTAATCCTTGTTCCCACAAGCACCTTGTTCTTTCCTCCCTGTCTCCTATGTAGAACCTCTCTGCCACACCCCACTCTCAACATAATTTCTTTCTGCTCTCCTTCAGTCAGGGGGGAAAAAAGCAATCATGCATATCAATTTATGCAAATAGGTGCCTAGATGCCCAAAGGGCTCTTTTCCCACTGTGGCACAGACAGATCTGATTGACTTTAAGGTAGCAGAAGAAGACGTGCTTTGACTTCTTAGCCTCCTAGAATATAATTTCTTTTGTTTATTTCAGTAAAGAATTCAAGTTTCATTTGTTTGTGTTTTTCCCCCTGTCATTTCTATAGGTCATTTTGAATGTCATTTACTTATGTTTCCTTGGTTTTATCCCCAAACTTTTTTGTAGCCTTGCTGATTAATCTATTATAAGAACTTATATTAGAATTAATCTTGAAAGTTCCAAGGAGATCTCAAAGTCAAGTATACACACATATATAGTGTTCTTGTAGATTATAAACAAATGTTGACTATAACTTTAACAAGTAACCTTAAAAGTTAGTAAGTTAAATGTCTTTTAAACACTTATAGGCTCAAGACAAGTATAAAGATGTTATTTTTATGGTAGGATAAAGAAATAAACTTCTGTCTCATTTGTGTTTTTTTATTTTTTCCATTTCAAAGGTGATTTTAGTTTTGAGAAAACCCAGAAGTCACAAGGCACCAAATCTGGGCTGTAGGGGGATTGAGTCACGTGGGCGATTTTATGGTTCACCAAAAAACTCTGCATGAAACATGATGCATGAGCAGGTGCGTTGTCATGATGAAGCTGCCAGTCCCCAGTTGCCCATAGCTTCAGCTTTCTGAATCATCTGAATAGTTTCCATGGAGGGATGTTCAAGCTGAACGCAAAATCTGATGTGGATTTATTGCTCTACTTGCTCAGTCATTTTGAATGTGAGACACCTGTGCTCATTCAACTGTGCCTCCTGCCCTCACTGACTAGTACAGTGAAGTCCTCATTGTTCCCACATGGGCATTCTAGTCCATTCTCCTTGGCTGCCAGGTTACATCGATGTCACCCAAACCATTCTTGTTACATTAACAATGGCTGCACTGTTTCTGGACAGCCTTTTTTTTATAAAAAAATATTTTATTGATTGTGCTATTACAGCTGTCCCATTTTTTTTATCCCCTTTATTCCCCTCCACCCTGCACTGCCCCTCCCCCCATTTCTCTCCCCTTAGTTCATGTCCATGGGTTGTATATATAAGTTCTTTGGCTTCTCCATTTCCTATACTCTTCTTAACCTCCCCCTGCTTATTTTGTACCTACAATTTATGCTGCTTATTCCCTGTGCTTTTCCCCCATTCACCCCCTCCCCATCCCCTCCGATCTCCATTTCTATGATTCTGTTCCTGTTCTAGTTGTTTGCTTAGTTTGTTTTTGTTTTTGTTTTTTAGGTTCAGTTGTTGATAGTTGTGAGTTCGTTGTCATTTTACTGTTCATAGTTTTGGATCTTCTTTTTTTTAGATAAGTCCCTTTAACATTTTGTATAATAAGGACTTGGTGATGATGAACTCCTTTAACATGACCTTATCTGGGAAACACTTTATCTGCCCTTCCATTCTAAATGATAGCTTTGTTGGATAGAGTAATCTTGGATGTAGGTTCTTGCCTTTCATGACTTTGAATATTTCTTTCCAACCTCTTCTTGTCTGGGAGGTTTCTTTTGAGAAATTAGCTGACTGCCTTACGGGACCTCCTTTGTAGGTAACTGCCTCCTTTTCTCTTGCTGCTTTTAAGATTCTTTCCTTATCTTTCATCTTGGGTAATGTAATTATGATGTGCCTTGGTGTGTGCTTCCTTGGGTCCAACTTCTGTGGGACTCTCTGAGCTTCCTAGATCTCCTGGAAGTCAATTTCCTTGGCCAGATTGGGGAAGTTCTCCTTCATTATTTTTGCAAATAAGTTTTCAATTTCTTGCTCTTCCTCTTCTCCTTCTGGTAACCCTATGATTCAGATGTTGGAACATTTAAAATTATCCTGGAGGTTCCTAAGCCTCTCCTCATTTTTTTGAATTCTTGTTTCTTCATTCTGTTCTGGTTGAATGTTTATCTCTTCCTTCTGCTCTCAGTCATTGATTTGAGGCCCGGTTTCCTTCCCTTTACTGTTGGTTCCTTGTACATTTTTCTTTATTTCACTTTGTGTAACCTTTACTTTTTCCTCCATTTTGCGACCATACTCAACCAATTTAGTGAGCATCCTGATGACCAGTGTTTTGAACTGTGCATCTGATAGGTTGGCTATCTGTTCATTGCTTAGTTCTATTTTTGGAGGTTTGATCTGTTCTTTCATTTGGGCCATATTTCTTTGTCTCAGCCCTCCTGTTATGTTGGAAGGGGTAAAGCCTTAGGTATTTGCCAGGGTTGGGCAACCCAGGTCACAGAGTTGTGATGCCGTGTGTGGAGGGGGCGTCTGAGAGGGAACAATGGCACTTGCTTGGCTTTTGGCTGGCTTTCAGTCACTTCCCCCACTACCCACAAGCAAATTGGGCCCTTCTAGTGCTGATTCCCAGGTGGGTGGGTTTGTGTACGTTCTAGGACCCCATGGATCTCTCCAACGGACTCTCCTGTGAGGCTGAGAGTTTCTCCTGCCACTGTAACACCCACAGGTTTTTACCTCCAGAGGTTTTGAGGCTTTCTTTTCTTGCACTGGAACCCTGGGTATGCGTTCTGTCTTGCTCGCCATTTGTTTCTCACAGTTTATCCGCATGCAAATATGGGATCTCCCAGTCTGCCAGCCGCTACCTTGCCCCACTCCCTGCTGGTCCTCCAGCCATGGCCTTGCAGTGTGTCTTCTCCACCCTGGCTGCCCATCTCCACCCCTCCTGCTGGTCTGGATGAATGTTTCTTCTTTAGCTCCTTGGTTGTTGGACTTCCATACAGTTTGATTTTCTGACAGTTCTGGTTATTTATTGTTTTTAAATTTGTTGTTGTCCTTTTGGCTGTGCGAGGAGGCAAAGTGTATCTACCTACACCTCCATCTTGGCCAGAAGTCTCAATAATGTTTTAAACCTTAAGGAGATTCAATATAGTTGAGTTTATTCAAATAAAGTGAATTCTTCTATTTCTCCATTCTTTTACTGCCAGAAAACTGCTCCAATGGAAAATTTGTTAGGCTATACTATTCCCAGAGAAACAGATAGTTGAGAAAAAGGAAGCTACTCTTAAATTAAAATAAAGATAAGAAAACCCAGTAGCTAATTGACTCAAATAGTGTGCATCCCAGCTGGAGTTTGAATGTATGAGCATACAAGGGCTGCTCCCTCCATCACACCTCAACCTGGTACCCTGGAGATCAGCTGTGGCCAGGTGTTATTCTCTGCACATGCTTCACTTCTTCTCAGCTTGCTCCCTGAACCTTTTATTCTGTCAGAATGATTTTCTTTCTATTCATTTCAATGTTGCTGCCTTGTTGTGTGGGTTCTCTGTCCATCCTCACACCATTCCACTTTTGTTAATAGTTTAATCTTTCAATCCAGGCTCATCTTTTCCCAACAAATTCAGAATAATCCCACAAATATCTATGTCTTGCCTAGCTGTGGATTAAGATATTTCTCCTATAAACTGCTCCTATAGAGAACCATATTGTATAGATGGATAAATCTAGATCCCCTTGCCCTTTTAGTGGAAAATTGCTAAATTAAAGGGAGCAATGGGTGTTCATCTATCTGAAAGGACAGAAGTGTCCATATATCCCAGATGTCGTCATTTTCTGCTTAAGGTGTGGGCCTACCTTTCATAGAACACCATGGGCTATTTCAGAAACTCAGCTTGTTTCTACAGCTTGACAACTTCATGCCTCTTGACCACTGGTCAGCAATTTTTTTTTTGGTATGGGACCATATAGTAAATAGTTTCAGCTTTGACAGCCATAGCATCTCTGCTATTGTAGTTTGGAAGCAGCCAGACAATATGTAGACAAATGGGTATGGCTGTGTTCCAATAAAATTTTATTGATGAGAACAGGCAAGTGGGCAGATTTGGCTCCAGGGTACTTAATTTTCAGGCCCCTACTCTAGACTGACCATTTTCTCATGGAGATACTCTGTACTCACTGGCTAAGGAAGAGTAAGAAATGGGCACTATCTCACACACAGTCAGGAGCCTCCTGTTAGAAGAATTAGGATGGAATGTTTTGTGGCCAAGCCCTGTGAAAGACATAAACGCCTCACTTGGGAGAAGAGTGCTAAGTAGGCAATTCAGAAAATTCCTCTTACTGTTGAGATCCTGTTATCCCAGTGGTTTTCAACCCTGGCTGCACATTAAAATCACCTGGGGAGCCTTTAAAAATCCTGATGCCCAGGCCACACAGGAAACCAATTAAATTAGAATCTTTGGGAGTAAGACCAGGCGGTAATTTTAAAAGCTCCCAGGTGATTACAGTATAGGAACTGCTGTGCTGGCTGTTACGTCAGTCGGTAGTGAGCATGGTTATGCTTCTTGGCTCAAGGTTTGGTGGTGCCCATTCGAAATACATTTAGAAGGAATTTCTGGGGTAATCTCCTGCATCAACTTTCTGTAATATGCACATGTAGTTCTCCTAGGTTCCAATAGAACTATTAGTGGCAGATCTAGGAGAACCCCTGCACCTGAGAGGTCTTGGATCCACGTTCTGCATATCTCCCTTATCCAGTAATCCACTACTAAATGTATGGACTAGGTTATGGTGCACTCAAGGGTTTTGGGTACCCATGGTGTGACATTGTGACTTATAAGGTATATATATACTTGATCATTCAAATGGCCCTCCAGCCATGGCCTTGCAGTGTGTCTTCTCATATATATTTCTCATATATATTTGGTCTTCATCCACAATTCCTGGCTTACAGCTCCCCAAACTCTTGGAATTCCTAAGTGTTGTGAGTGATAAAAATGTCTTTTGTTATATTAATGAAGTGACTTTTCGAAAGCACCCAAGGATGGGGCTGGTTGCGATTAGAGGGTTGGAACTTTCAATCCCATGCCCTGCCCTCTGAGGAGGGGAGAGAGGCTGGAGGTTGAGTTTAATTACCAGTGGCTAATGATTTAATTAATCATACCTGTGTAATAAAGCTTCCATAAAAAAACTCAAAAGACAGTGTTGAGAGAGCTTCCGGTTTGGTGAACATTGGGAAAAGGGCACACTCAGATAGGACACGGAAGCTCTGAGTTTTTCCAACGTACCTTTCCCTACTCATCTCTTCCACGTGACTGTTTCTGAGTTATAGCCTTTTACAATAAACCAGTGCTCCAGTAAGTAAAATGTTCCTCTGAGTTTTTTGAGCTGTTCTAGCAAATTAATCAAACTCTAGATGGGGTTTTGGATACTTTTGATTTATAGGCAGCCAGTCAGAAGCATGGGTAACAACCTGGGCTTGTGACTGGTGCCTAGAGGTAGGGGTGAGGGTGTCTTGTAGGACTGAGCTCTTAACCTGTGGAATCTGATGCTATCTTTGGATAGATAGTGTCAGAGTTGTGTTGAATTGTAGGACACCCAGTTAGTGTCCAGAGAATTGTTTGTTGGTGTGGGACCCCATACCCTGCAACTGGAATTGGGTCCAGGAACCTAATTCACATGGCATTCTTGGTTTTGATGGATTTTGCTTGGGGTGGAGGAATGTTAGTGAGGGAAAAAATTTATAATGTACAAGTCTGAAATTATGGTGTGGTGTTACATCCCATGAAGGAGTTTACATTTATAATCATCTGCGCCAGTGCTTCTCAACCTTAGCTGTACAAGGCATCACTTGAGGAACTTATAAACATCCTGATACCTAGGCCGATTAAATAAGAATCTCTAAAAGTATTTTTTTTAACCCTCATGTGAGGATATGTTTATTGACGTCACAGAGAGAGGAAAGGAGCAAGAGATGAGAGAGAGAGAGAGAGAGAGAGAGAGAGAGAGAGATCCATTGGTTGCCTCCCACACTCACCCTGACTACTGGGGATTGAACCTGCAACCTAGGTATGTGCTCTGACTGGGAATCAAACCCTTAACCTTTTGGTGCTTGGGATGACACTCCAACCAAGTAAGCTACCCTGCCAGGGCTAGAAGTATTTTTTTTAAACACTTTTCTCATTTGCCCCAAAGAATACTGGCTGGTGGCACTTGTGGCTGCAGCATTTACCCTGAGAAAACTAACCTTACCCCCAAAGTTTGCCACAAAATATCTTGCTTTTATTATTATTTCCACATCACTCTATTATATCGATAGTCTTTGGAAACAAACGACACCATTCTATTTATAGTGTTCTGTTTTTAGTAGTGGTATTTCTATTTTATTTTTTTCTAAACAGGAAATGGGTTTAAAATCTTTCCAGGAGATTCTATTGTACAGCCACTGGAGTTGGACCTTGCTGCTACCGAAGTGTTATCCAAGACCTGGCATGAGGCTCATTTGGAAACATCTAAAATACGCAAACCCCTAGGCCCCACCCCAGACCCACAGAATCAAAAATCTCTGGTGTAATTAGGTTCCAGGTAATTTGTTTCACATTAATATTGAAGAAGCACAGGTGTAGGAGACTATAAATTTCAACTTTTAACTTGAAGCCTTGTGTAGTCAGAGTTGAAAACCACTTCCCTTTAGCTACCTGCAGGTGCTTGAGTGGTGACGTCACCAGGAATTTTCAAACTCTGATACTCAAACAATTGGGTCCTTGAAGTGGGTGCCCAAGGGTGATTGTCCTGTTGGGTAGGACCCATGCATTTCTTTTGAAGAGGTTCTGCCTCCCACAGTCTGACTTAGGCCTAGCTACCCTACTTCCTTCCCTCTCCAAGCCTGTGGTCAGTCTCACAGTAGTTGTTTCTGTTCTTGCCAGAAAGAGCTTTGGGGCACCAGCAAGCATAACCTGAGAAATCAACAGATTTTCAAGAGCGGGTGTTTCTCCTTTAGGGTGTTTGGAAACAGGGCACAGTTTGTTATGATCTATGCATAACTTTTAACTCTGGGAAAGTTACTTAACCTTGTTATAGATGAATTTGGAGATATATGGTATCTCAGTACTGAATGCTCTACAATTAAGGCTTAACAAAAGTGGTTTGTGACTTAAAGGCAAGTTTTTTTTCTTTTAGGAAACAATCTGCATTCTTAACCCTGATTTGCAAGATACCGTATTTCTTCAATTTAGACACATTTTCCCGCATTCTCCAACTTACATGTTTTTTTTTAACATTTCTGAAGTTAGGATGCGTCTTACTATGGATGTGAACATTTTTTTACTTCATCCGAGGACATTTTTTTCATTGCTTTTAAGGGAGAGGGGGAGGAAAGGAGGGAGGGAGGGGGGAGAGAGAAAGAAAGAAAAAAAGAGGGAGACAGAGAATGAAATATCGATGTGAGAGAGAAACATCGATTGGTTGCTTTCTCATACATGCCATGACTTAGGTACGTGCCCCCACCCTCAGCTATGCACGCCTACTGGGGATCAACCCACACGCTGGATATGGGTCTGGACTGGGAATCAAACCCATGACCCTTCAGTCTATGGGATGATGCTCCAATCAACTAAGCCACACTGTGGATATGAACATTTAATGTAGTTTTCCTTTTTGACTCATGTAGGGGATCACAAATTTACCTACAATACACTTTAGCTCCTTTGTTTTCCAAAAGTGATCTGATCCTCTTCATAAGCTTCCACCCCCCCTGGAGATTGAGATAAATGTCTTATATTTCAGCCAATAAAATTGTTAAACTGGTGTGATTTAGCAAGGTAAATAATCCCTTTTGGTAAATAGTCTCTTTACATAAAATGATCAGAAACATGTAGTAAGGGGTGTTGCTTATGTGACCTCATGGGGATGGAGGATAGGTCTTTTGGATCTGTGGGCAACCTTTGGATACCTAGTGCCTATTTCTGCAGGGTGGTTGGTCTGGGAAGCTCTCTGGACTGATGATCTTTGAGGGGTGACCAGTCCCATGCATGGCCATCTTATGGGCATCGCTGTGCATTTCCTAATGTAGTCTATACCTGATAAAATTGGAGGACTGCTTTTTCTCAGCTTGGTCAGGTCCATGTTTCTCTCAGGATGCCTTAGTCTCACTTTGGCCCTTGGTGGTGCTTCAGACCCCAAAGTTCCAGCTATTATATGTCCTTCATCAAGTGCCTGGCATTGTTTGCTTTTCAGCCTCTGCTACAGAATCACCTTACTCGTCACCATGGTGGGTGTAGGGCAGGCCCACTAGTCTTCAACAGTCACATTTTGATTGGCTTTTAGGATAACTAGAATGGTCTGAGTCTTATCTATGCCTCATGGGAATCAAGAGGGGCTTGGGCCCTGGCTAGATGTTTCGGTTGGTTGGAGTGTTGTCCCATACACCAAAAAGTTGTAGATTTGATCCCTAGTCCGGGAACATATGTAGGTTGCAGGTTCGATCCCTGGTTGGGGTGCATATGGGAGACAACTGGTCAATGTTCCTCCCTCCCTCCTTCCCTCCCTCCCTTTTTCTCTCTCTAAAATCAATAAAACGTATCCTTGGGTAAGGATTTTAAAAAAAGTAGCTTGGGAAATCTAAGCTGGCTTTCCTTCTACCTACTTTCCCTGAGATGCCAGAATTATACTGTGACAACCCAAAAATTTGTGCAAGGAGGTTCATGAAGCAATTTCTTAGAGTCCCAAAGATAAATGGAACTAAAGTCCCTTTGCTTTCAGTGTTTTCTTTCAACCATGCTAACATGGATCCTTAATCTGGGTGAAGCTCAGAGAGGAGAAATAAGGACATGTATCTTTCTTACCTGTCAGCCTCTTTTTCCAATAGTCTATTGGAGCTAAGTGAGGCACTCTTCCCTGCTGTTTTTGCCTATCTGACCAGATATTTTTCATAAAATTTTATGATCCAGTCTAGCAGGTAGAACTTTTGCTAAATGGGATTTAAAGGGATCTAGAAAATGACTTTCTCTTTTTCCAATGGCTTTCATAACTGTTGTTGCTTAAGGCTCGAAGAGAGCCAGCTTTGAAAATCAAAGATGATCAGTGGTATCTGAGTTTCAAAGTTGGCTCTCTCCTTCCCTGGTGCAATAGGCCTATGGCTCAGCCTTGGACATAGAAAGTTCAATATTGCCAAATATCATCCACATTTATATTTTAAAAAAGTGGTTAAATGGATGGTATATGTTATAACTGATGGTGTTTTAGAAATAAGGGACTATGGTACTATCCTGATGTTTTGAAGGAGGGATTTGAGGGCATAAAAGGTCAACCACTGGTCAAAAGGATTAAAAATGGTGACTGATTTATAATTTTCACCAGTAAATGAAGCAAAAATGGCTATGTTGACTTAGAGACAATCCTGAAAAATGAGGTGGACACAACCTAATGGATTTAAAATGAGCATCAACATTTAAATCACTGATGGATTGTATTTAAACCACATTTGAGTTGCTATAAGATCTTGACCATAGAGCCCTGCAAATATAACCACCAGCTATGGTCTTTTTTTTAACATCTCTTATCTCTTATTCATGCATAATGGACAAGTGATTATGAACATCAATAATAATGAATTTTTTGTTAGAAGAGAAGAAAATCTGATCATCCATCGTGGATGAGAAAAAGGGAATATGGCTACAGATAGTGGGAGTAAAAGCCCGATAAAGCTTTATAAGTTTGTGTTGACAAAGCATATTGGTATTGTTTACTCAATTTTATAGTTGTTAGGGTTATAAGTGTTACTAAACAAAGTTGGAAGACAGAATTTTTGGTCATAACCATATCCCACCATCAATCACTGTTGAAAATGGAATGCTGGGCTGGATGGAAAAAGAGGATTATGTGATCATGTCTAAACTACGACATGTGAGGGCAACTCATTCTTTATTTTAGGGCCAGTTTGGCCTGATTGGATTTTTCACTTCTTTGTTTCCCTCAAAAAGTTCAATGTTTATTGATGGAAAAGAATTGTCCTTTTGCCTGTTCTTGCTCAGCATTTCTTTGAATCAGTACTCTACTATAAATAACTGATTACTGATTCATCAGAATTATTAATACTTGGTTTACATATAAGTACTAGCATAGATATAACTTTTCCTTTGTTTAATCAGTATCTGGAAAGTATTTTGCAAAATACTGCATTTTTCCACTGAAGACTAAATTTATCTCTGAATTTTTGTTCTGTGTAAAACAAGCATGAATAATAGTTACATTTAAAATGGCAAAAGCCATATATCCTAGGAAAAACAGGTTCATGGTTGGGTTTCCTGAAAAATACTACCTCTAAATTTTGGGTGCCTAAAGCTCAGTCCTGTAACTACTCTAGTTGTACTTAGTTTTTAGATCTCATAATAGTCTCATGGTTTTACAAAACAAATATTATTCTCAGGTATCTTTGAAATTTTAGTAAGACTAGCAAAACCATCAATATACAAATAACTAAAATGAAAATCTAAGCTATAAGAAACATATCTCCAACATTTACCTCTCTCAATTCCAGAATTGTATACTAGTCTCCAACTTAGCAACTCTTACAGGCAAACTTAACATGCCTAAAGCCCAACTCTTGATTCCCCTCCCTCATGTCTCTTTAAGTAAATATTACCTCCATACACCCTGCTGATCAGGCCAGATGCCACAGAATCATCCTAGACTCCTTATTTCTTTCATAACTTGTATTCAATCTATCAGCAAATCCTGTTGACTCACTTCAGAATTACCAGAATTCTGTCACTCCTCAACAACTCCACCTCTGCTCCCTGGAACAAGCCAGTCTGGTCTCTACTTGGGTTACTGAAACAGCCTCCTTAACTGCTTTTCATTCTATTTCTCACCCTTCTGCCTCATCTCTGCCCAATCACCAGTCTATTCTCTCAGAGCAGCCAGAACGATTCTTTTAAATTTTAGGTCAGATCATGTTACTTTTCTGTTCTGGAACCTTCAATGGCTCCCAATCACAAGAATAGAATTGAGAATGTTGGTGGTGATTGACAAGGCCTGCAGTTTGGTGCCTTGATGCCAGTCTGACCTCACCTCTCATGTGCTTTCCTCACTCTGCAGCAGGTGCGCTGGCCTTCCTGTTTCTTCTGGAACACACCCATCAAACTTCTGTTATGGAGACTTTGCACTTGTTTCATTTGTTTGGAGTATTTTCCCCCAGATATTCAAATATCTTATTCCTACTTCCTTGGGATCCTTATTACCCAATCAGAAATGCGTTCCCTGATACCAAATCTAAACTAACCCTTCCCCATTGTTCATCTATTCCCTTACGCTTCTTTACTCTCTTTGTAGCACATATTAATATCCAATTTTGTGTTATGTAACTACTTTTGTGCGTGGTTACTCTCTGTCTTCCTCTGTAGAAGGAGTCTCACTGCCATGTCCTTCTGGAACAGTGCAGGTGCACCACCTGTGTTTGTTGAATAAATGAATGGGGGAGTCCAATATTGGTTTTTTGTTTGTTTCTGGGTGGTAAGCAGCTAAGTAAAAACTGGGAGAAACTAATATTTGATACTAGACTCAGTGTGTGGTCTTTTCCTAGTTGTGTTTTAGTTCCTATTTTTTTTTTCAGGAATAAGTATACTTCCTAGATTAGAACATTTTAGCTACAGCTGTTTAATTATTCAAGGCGTAGATCTCTTTGCTTTGTTATGCCATCGGCATGACCCTGAGGGCTGGGAGAATTGCGGAGGGATCTACATTGCTTTGTTATTGTCCCTCAATAGCTCCAAGTAATAGCTCCTGTTAGCAGTTGTTGTTAATCTAATAAATAAGCAAAACCCTAAATTATAGTAAAAAAGTAGTGGTTTTTAAAAATACTTTTTGTGTCATTTGTGGTGAGGATTGTTATAAGTTTAATTGTGATCCTCCTTCCCTATTCATGTATTAAAGCCCTCAGAATCTCAGAATGTGAATGCATTTCAAAATAAGACCTTTAAAGAGGTAACTGAGTTAAATTGGGGTCTTAGGGTGGACCCTGATCCAAAATGACTGGCGTCCTTATGAGAGGAGATCAGGATGCAGAGAGATGTCAGGGGCGCTGCACACAGATAAAAGACCACAGCAGGGTGAGAAGGCAGCTCTCTGCAAACCAGGGAGAGGGGCCTCAGGTCCTGCTGGTACCTTGCTCTCTAGCCCTCAGAGCTGTGAGAAAATAAATTTGGGTGATTTAAGCCACCCACTCTGTGGTACTTTATGGCAGCCCTAATACATGGTTTAAAAAAATGAGCATCCGTAATAAAAATTATTTGCCTGTTCTTTTTATTTATAGTTTGAAAATGAACTATATATGTGTGTGTAAGCTGTCTTTTTTCAAATATATAAATATTTCAAATAAAAATTTCAAAGGAATATAAATACATAATTTTACATTACTTTGAACTGATCAGACCTTAAATAAGCTATCTGAATGAAAACTTGCTTCTTTTTGATGAAAACTACCAGGTTCTGTCAGTAAAATTAAATTCTAATTTTGGCCTAACTATTACCTCTGTTTGTAACTGTAAAAATCACTCAACATTGTGATTTGGTTTAAGGTTTCTAAAATCTAGAGTTTTATTCATCTTCTCATTAAGTCAGTCATGGTTTATTTATTATTTAAAGTATGCTAGCTCTGGGTTTTGAGGATGAATCAAGTGCTGATGTTATGGAGTTCATGGTAAAACTGGGGAGGCAGTATGTTAACAGCTAATTACAAAATCCTAACGTGTGGTGTGAGAGGTACACATAAAGGCTGTGAGGGGAGGGAGTTGTTTTAGGTCAAAGTTGCCAAACATTTCCCGTTCTGGGCCTGACAAGTAGTTTGTGGGCAAACTCTGAATGGAAGATGAGAGTGAAAATTTAGTCAGAAGTGACATCATAAATTGCCGCATAAGTCATGCTCTAGATTTTCTCATGTAGGCAGCAGAGAGCCACTGGAGGGTTTTAAGCGGTGTCACCGCACTGTAGAGAGATCACTCTAATGGGAGTATGGGATGGGTGGGGAGGCATGAGGAGAGTCAGAACTGATGCATATTCTTTCTGTAACAATACAGTGCAGGATGGGGCTGAGACCGAGGCTCCATGAGGCTGCCTGTGTCTGTGTCATGGAGCATGGAGCATGAAGCATGGCTTGGAGGGGATATAGGGCAATAATCCAGAAAGCAGCCATGAGGAGCAAAGGCTGTGGGCTGGAGAGGAGTTGACAGCCCAAAGAACGGTACAAAGAACCTGCCCAGGAAGATGAGAGAGGGAGTAGCTCTGAGGACCTCTGGGTTTCTGCCTCAGGTTAGATATGTCTGTCCCTGAGGTAAGAAACACATAGGAGAAGCAGGTTGGTAAAAGAAAGTTTCCACTTTGGGCATCCTGTGTGAAATGTCTGTTGCCTATTGAATTAAGTATTAACCGTTTCTTTGGCCTTTAACACTTCACATTTAAGCTATAGCCTCCTTCCTAACCCCATTTCTTGCTTGAATTCCTGTTTTTACTCCACAGTTTGCCGAACTTGACTATTTGCTACTGTCAGACAAAAATAATTTCCACTTCTGTCCATTTGCACATGGTTCAGTTCACTTGGCTCACCTTCTTCTCAGAATTTCCTGCCAGAAAACCCTCTGTCCTTAATGGCTGTTCTAGGAAGCCCTCCTTAATTCTCGTGAATGTTTGTAGTCTCTTTAGGACTTTCTTTTTACTTATAAGCATAGGCAGTTATCATTTTGCCTTTTATATTACAGCTAGTTGTAGCTTTCTTCCCCTACTGGAGCTTACTCATCTTTATTTCCTAAATGTGAAGAGTATTCTTTTTGAACATGTGTTCCATAAATGGTTATTGGCATGAGATGAACTGAAAGAAGATTGTAGTTGGTTCTGGGGGAGTGTTGAAGTTAACTGAGGGGTATGCATTTGCTGGGTTTCCCACACTTCATTCTTCCCCAGTACTTTTGTTAATACAATAGGTTGTTTTTGGTAGGAAATAAGAACAGTTGAAATTATCAATGACTTGGAGGGACCTCCCCCCAACCGTGCAAAATTAGATAATAACTTTAACTATAAAGGGGTCACTGTTTTTACTTATCTATAGACAATATTATTTTCCTCTCCTTTGAATTTCTTTCAGAACTCTAAAGTTTTAGCTAAATAACATTGCTTAAATAGCTTATCTTTTATTTCACCTATTAAAATTGACTCAAGAAAGCTAAAGTAGCCCTGAAGGCTTTCTCTGAGCTACTGGAGGAAGGTTAAAGTCCAAAGTGTTTTAGCTAATAAGCAAGGGGAGAGATGGCTGTTAATATGGACTTTTTATACTACTATAATAGTAGAAATAATGAAAGAATTAGTTGGATTGGGAAAGAACATGATTATATTATAAAGGTGTGCTACCCAAGTTGGCATTAGAGAAGACTTTCCGTAAAGCTGGCTTCAGTCTGATGCAACATATGAAAGTCAGTCACCACCTCATACCACCACATTCTGCAGTGCTCTTGTGCGCTAGTGTTGCTGTGCATGGCAGTTGATGGTGTAGTTCCCTAAGCATATCAATGTAATCGTCTGTGCCTTTGGAGCGTCTAGAGAAGCAGTCCTGAATGAGGAGAGCTTAGAAAACCCTTTTTTTTTGTACTCTGAATTTTAATGTATAGCTATTATATATTATTAAAAATACACCTGGTTTTATGGAATTTTCAACATAGAGAATTAAGAAAGTAGGGAATTTCTTCTTTTCATAGTACTTGAAACCTCTAATTTAGGACCATTTCAGTGAGAAACTCTCTCCTGTATTTATGATGAAGGTGTGTCTATAGCCTAGCACAGATTTAAGGACCGAGGAAGAGTGGGTAAACCCAAGTTCTTTAAGAGCTGCAAGCCTGGTGTTGAAGATTCTCCTTGTGAGAGGGACTCCTAAGGTCTGAGAAAAAGGGATGGAGGAAGGTTGTGAACCAGTGACTGAAAGAAAAGTTAGCAAGACATGGGCTTGGACCCTGAATAGAATCATCTTTGCTGTAAATTCCAACTAAATTTTTTTTGTGTTCTTACAAAATTGTAACTGATTTTATATTGACAAATAAATAATTTGAATAACATGAAAGCTAACTTTACTGATTGCTGGTATTCCTTCCAGAGATGGGAGACTTTCAGTTAACATGTGCACCCTTCCACACTTGGTGAGAATCGTATAGTGAGTGACAGTCACTGATAGGAGTCATTAGACCCTGTCTGTAGGTGAGTTGGGGTTAAAAAAAAAAGGTTTAGCTTTGTTTGCCACCCCCTACCAGAATTACAAAGCCATATTTACTTTTTGAAATGAATCATTGAAAACATCACTTGACTTTAGTTTAATCAATAATAACCACATTAGAGCATTTTAAAAGAAGACAGGCATAAATGATTTATAAAAGTGAATAACTTAGAAGTTGCAATCGCATTTTTTTTGATGGAAGCACAGTGCTGTTATACAATGTTCTTTTCACATTTCTTTCTTCTCCAGCATTTATTACAAGGAATAAAGCATTTCTGGAATGCTCATTTTAATTTCAAAGCTCAGGCTAGTCTATGGAAAATATTTGGGGCATGGAGGGTCTGAACAATAATGGAGGAATGTTCAGTGGGAAGCCTCATGAATTGTGGCACGTAAAATGAATTTTGAAGAAATATTTTAGACAATGATACTTATTCTTCATTTTATACAAAAGTTTTAAACTAGGTGCTATAATTTGTTTGAGTCTGGACAGTGCCTTTTAACTCTTGGTATATAAATTAGACTGACAACAGTGAGATATTTGCTTTTTGGGGTATGTGAAAACTCATGTAATAAGTCAGGCATATTATCATCTTTATGTAATGCATGATAGAGACACGTGGCCATATTTGGCCGCTTTTAAAGAGTATAGAATGTGCTTTGTTAACTGCCCTTATCACATTCAGCACAGGGAACCCCAAGAGCAAAATAAGGTTAGACGGAGGGAGGACACCTTTGACAAGGATCCCGTAACAGATTTTCCGTATCAATGTAGAGAATGAACTTGAAAATACATACTAAGTGCCAACCAATATTTGTGCCATGTTATGCATTTTACAAAACATTTTACATTGTTTAACCTTCACATAGTCTTATAGGATAATATGATTGTCCTCATTTTCCAAGAGAGGAAACAAAAGCTTGCTGCGAGACAGTCCACTCTGGTTATGAACAGGGGAATAAAGCAAATTAGAATATAACAGGGTATGATGGGCAGGGGGAGGGGAATAAAAGCGCAGACAAAAATCATTTTCCTCCACGTATTTCCTTATAGCTTTTAACTTCTTCCTTAGTTTCTAATTAAAAAACTGGGTCTAAACTTCCAAATATGCAAATGTTAAATGCTCCGTAAACAAGCAAAATCCTCAGAGGCTACAGAGCAGGAAGGGTTATATATGTATGTATGTATGTATGTTTATATGTTGTCAATAAAATGGCGCATGATTGTTATAAGACTTGGCTATTTGATGTCATGCAAGAGTCTAGCTTTCAGTTGGGATTTCAGGTCTTTTTTAAAAATACTGGATTCAAGTTTTCTTTCTTCTATGATGGTGATCTTCAAGCTTTGCACATGGAAACACTAACTGAATTTTGTTATTGGACTCCCAGGTTTAATTAAGAAATGGATATTTTTTTGCAATGTAATTTGGTATGAGGTTTTGTTACAAATATACGAGATGCTTAATTTCTGTCTCCAATAATGCTCTTATTATGAGTTTATTCTTATTTTCAACATTTACAAAAGTATTAAGTGTTCATTATTAACATTCAGGCAATTCAAAATACTGTATAGAAATTAAAATGTTCCTCTTTTCAACTACTGCATTCATTAGTCCATTTATACAATATTTATTGATCTCCTACTTTGTGCATTGTTTTGGGTGCTGGAGAACAAGTCATTTCCTATCTTCAGAGTTTTCATTTTAGTATTGGAAGCATGCCATAACCATGTCAACAAGTAAAAAAAACATCAGGCTCTCTAACTGTTTTTGAAGAACTGGAAAGTGGGGTCAGGGGACAGAGCGGTGAGGTAGGAGATAGGGATGAGATGGTGAGGAAGGCCTCTTGATAGGGGACTTTGAGTGAGACCTGCTTGTTTGAGAGGCCAGCTGAGTTATGGGAGTGCCTAGAGATAGGTAAGAGGTTACATGGGGACAGAAATGTAAGTTATGGTAAGGACTGGGTTTTGTTCTACTGAGGTAGCCACTGCTTTATGTTTTAAAGTATTTCCCACCACTCTAATACTAGTAACCTCTATTTTCAGCCTAAATAAGCTAATACTTACTGACTTAATTATTATTATTTTTGTCTCCCTTTTAATATAGATTGCTGACTACAAAGTGATATAAATTTTTTAAATAATTATTTGATATTTTTATATAACTTTTAATTTTTTCAGTTTTGACTGCTTTATCAGGGTTCTGTGTTCTTTTTCCATATGAAGTTTCTGCAATTAAAACAACACACCTGTGCACACACATTGTTCCAGTAGTAAAAATTGATGCAATTCAATCTGTAAGGCCCATCCTCCTTCCCTTCCTCCCTCCCTCCCATTAATTGGGAACTCTGTGGTGGCTGACGATACTGCTCTTGGGGTGCCTTCATTTTTGGGGATGTACTGCTCTGTGTTTCTATGATACACTTCCTATTTCTGTGATAGATTTCCTTTTGTTCTGGGCTATAATATCCCGGAACTGTATTCTCCTCACAATTTGACTAATGAGTGACTTATATTTTTCCAATTTTAGGTTACTACACTTGTAAATTGTCCCCAGAATCCTTCTAATAGGAAAAAGGGATGTTCGAAAAGAGCCAGAGTTCTTCTAGCTTCTGTGGAGGAAGCAACGTGGAATTTATTAGACAAAGGAGAGAAGATTGCCCAGGAAGCCATGGTTTTAAAGGAAGAGCTTAACACTACACTAAAGGAAGTTCGCAAAGAAAGTGAGTACTCTAGTCCCCCGTAAGGAGCAAACTGCATACCTTAGGGTGTTAGTTACTGGGTGAGATTTGTGAATGTTTTGTTTTTTTTTCTGACTGAGTTTTTTAATTTCTTGCAGATTTCTGAGGAGCTGGCTGTGGGAGCCAGAGTGGCTCATTAAACAGCTCCAAGGCTTAGAGACCCAGTCTTGGTTCTTTCCTTTAGTTGCTCAGCTCCTCCAGGCAACTTCTTCCCTCATGAGGTCACAGTTTATCCATAACAAACAAAGAGAAACATACCTTTGTTGTTGTTGTTGTAGAATATAACAAAGAATGGACAAGGGAGCTGAAGACTTATTTTCCCATACATAAATACATTATAAAGTTCCATGTAAATAGTTGGAGATAGAAATTTCTGACTACCTTGGAAGTACAATTTTTTTCATTTTCTGACGGTTTAGATATCCTAAGCTTAAAAAAATGATTTGCACACACTATGCATAACTTATGTTGCTGTTGTGTTATTACATAAAAAGGATATCATAAAGATACTACCTTCTGATATATTTACTTATGAGAATATAATAGTGTTCTAATGAATGTAAGTTTCATTTGCAGATTATTTAAAAGAAACCTTTCAATATTCTTTGGTCAGTAGAATAATTTTCTACATCAGCTTGCTGCAAGTAACTATTCTGAGAGGATACAAAACTTAAATTTTTCTGTTCCATTTTGTAAAAGAGACTTTGGGTGTTCAAATATTTCTTTCCTCCTACCCCCCCCCCCAACATAACATTAAGAAAATAAGAAAATCTTTACTAATTAAATAATGAAAATGAATAACCACAACAAATTTTAGGTCTAATACAGGCGAGTTATTTGTTTACACTTTATATGTGATTTATATTTTCTAGGGATTCTTTGGACAATATGTAGAAAACATAATGTCCAAGGTAACTTGAAATGAATTCATCATTCCTCCCTGCTGCCTCAGAGCTATCTTTCTGCTGTCTTCAGTGCTCTGATACCATCATCCATTTAGTAACCAAGTCAGGCTAGACTCTTTGTTCTCATTCCATCCTCTCTTCCAATTAGTATTTTAAGTTCAACGAATTCTATCTTGTTTTGCCTCTCAGGTCTGTTCCCTCTTCTCCATTTCTAATGTTGCCTCCCCAATTCAGGATTACTGCATTAGTCTTGTCCCATACCAAAGCAAATATATCTTTTTTTTTTAAAAAAAAAGTGAAAATGTACTCATTTTACTTCCTTGCTTACAATCCATTTTAGTAGCTTTTGAAGGATTAAGAAGGACTATCTGTCTAGATACAGTTGAAACTTTTAAAACTAGCTCCCACAGCATTTAATCATTTGGCTTTTACCATTCTCTCCTTTCTCATTTCCTGATTCTGTCCCCCCTCAAGCTTTTCTCCAAACAGGTACTCTCACTGTCTGGAATGATTCAAGTTGTTTTATGCCTCTGTTACTAGAGCCATTCCCTTCATGTGGAGAGCTCTACTCATTCAGCCAGTTCTCACTCCAGCAAATCTCAGCCTGAGTCATCTTTTCTGGGAATTGTTTACTTGATGCTGATTTAGATGCCCTTCTTCTGTGTCCCCAGAGATTCTGAGCATCTCTTTTTCATAGGATTTACTGCCCCATGCACCAAACAGATTGTTTAGTAATCTAGACTCTTAATTCCTTGAGGGTGGCAAGTACCGCTTTTTTATTTTTATTTTTTTTATTAGCGATGTCTGACATATAACAGATACCTGATAAATGTTATAAGTAAAAACATTGATGCATCATTTTGTCACTTTATATTATAAAATTTTATAATGGTTTTATATTTATGTCATGAAAAATTACTCTCCTAGTTATAGTTTCATTGCTGAATCTTTAGTTTAGAATATGAATCCTATTCTGATATTGTTCCTTTCAGAAAATGTGATCTATTTGATAGCATAGTTTTCATAAACCACCTAGTAATAAATATGTAAGACACTGGCCATTCTTAGAAGGGAACAATCATTGCAATAATTGTCATTGCAATAATTTCTTAAAAAAGTCAGTCAACACTTTTAGCTCACCAGAAGTAAATTATTTTAAAGAGAATTTCTCAAAGAGAAGCCTGTTTAGATTCCGATTATGCAGTGTATCTCTCACTATATTCTATTATAATGTATGTCCTTTGCTGCATATACAACAAAGACACTTGTTTAAGGATCACCAAGTGCTTTATTTTCTGATTCTTTTTTGACACACTGCCAAATCGAGCCACGGCCACTTGGGTGCGGGAGGAAAGCAGCAAAAGTGCAAATGGTTGTGGAGTCTGGGGACTGGCCAGCGCTCACCCTCTGGGAAACAGGGACAGTGATAGTGGGAGCGTGGTTCTCGAAATCCGGGGAGGGACTTTAGCTCGGTGGTGGAGTGGAGGTATCAGGAGAATCAATTCTGATCCACGCAATGCTGTGTGACACTAGAAATGTCTTTGAAATAGTTTTTGGTGCTTTTATTTTTTTAAAGGGCTTTGTTGAGTGACATAATGTGAAGGCCTAATGAAGAGAAAATTATAAGTTTAAAGTATTTGGAAAAGTGAAAAAGGTATTGAAAGTAGAGGAGATTATATATATATATTCTAGGGATATACTGACTTATTTTCAAGAAGAATTTTGAGACTAATTTAGAAAATTTCTTCTAAGGGGGACATAGTATAATTTATGTAGCTTACTACAGGATTCTGTTTTGTTCTGTTTGACTACATTTAGTGGCTTTATTTAGAAACCTGAGGTGATAAATAATGCAGGGATTTGGTTACCTAAAGAACTTGACTGGGGCGGTTGGGACCTGGAAAGCGTCAGGGGAGGACAGTGAAAGGCAGTGTGGAACTGGAGATCCAGCAGAGGTGGTCCACACAGTGGTTATTTATGGTCACACAGGATCTTATAATTTACCCACATACTTAACCTCTATACAATGGCAGAGTATTAAATCCAGTATTTTGTTTCAATGGTTTTAGAATATTCACATAACAATCTAAAAATTAGCTAAGAATTGTTTCTAATGTCTGGATTACATTTTTTTACCTGTAGCATATAGTATATCACTTTTGTACAGTTTCTGCTCTTCTACAATCTGTAGACATTCCTTCTAACTCACCTGATTGGTTATAATTAGGTTTTTAAATGGTTCATCAAAAATAACATATATACAGAAAAATGCATACATTATTGTGAGCAACTCAATACATTGTCACATAGTGAAACACTAATGTAACCTTCATCGAGATCAAGAAACAGAACACTGCTAGGACCCTAGAAGTACTCCTTGTACCTCCTTTCCCCTCCCTTCAAAGGTGATTGTTCTTCTGGGTTTTTTTCCCTCTTTTTGAACTTTATGTGAGATCATATAGTATGTTATCTCTTGAGTGTGGCTTCTTTTGCTCAGTATTCTATTTGTGAATCTCACTATATTCATTCATTTCATTGATTAATAGATCATAATTTATTTATTCATTGTGCTGTTGATGGACACATGAGTTGTTTCCAGTTATTGGCTTTAATGAACATTGGGTTATGTACACATTTCTGCATTACTTTGGGTGCATGATTGTGGACATTCCTGTTGGGTTTATACCTAGGAATGACATGGCCAATCCTAAGGTATAACAGCTTTAATAGACATTACCAGTTTTCCAAAATGTATTTTCCAATTGACACCCTCATCAATAAAGTATAACCATTCCAGGTGCTCTCATTCTTACTAAGTTGGTGTTAATGAGGGTCGGTATTTTAAATTCAAGTGTATGTAGTGGTGTTTCATTGTAGCTTTAATATGTGTTTCTCAGATGACTTCTTATATGTTCTAGATATGACTTCTTTGTTAAATAGATTTAAAATATCTTCTCCATTTTATTATATTAAGAATTTTTGATATTCAGAAGTAATTTGAATAAATTCTAGTTAATTATCTTATTCTTCTATTGATAGAGATTTTCTTGTTAAAAAAACTATTTACTACAAAGTCAAGAAGATATTCTCTTATGTTATCATCTAGAGGCTTTTTGGTTTCCTTTTACAATCTATATGGAAATAAATTTTATGAATGGTATGAGTTTTAGGGATCATGATTTATTTTTGTGTATGGAAATTCAGTTGATCTGGTATCATGGATGCACATGGAAGTTGAATTGTTTCAGTACCATTTATTGGAAAAAAACCACTTCACCCTATCTTTCTTTTTTTTAAATTGTATTTTATTGATTATGCTATTACAGTTGTCCTGATTTTTCACCTTTTACCTCCCTCTACCAAGCATCCCCCACTCCCTCAGACAATTCCCCCACCATTGTTCATGTCCATGGATCATGCATATAAGTTCTTTTGCCACCCCATTTCCTGAACTGTACTTTACATCCCCATGCCATTCTGTAACTACCTATCTGTACTTCTCAATTCCCTCATCTCTTCAGCCATTCCTCCACATCCCCCTCCCATCTGGCAACCATCAAAACACTCTCTGTATCCATGACTCTGTCTCTGTTCTTCTTGTGTGCTTAGTTTTTTTTTTGTTTTTTACATTCATTTGTTGATAGATATGTATTTATTGCCATATTATTGTTCATATTTTTTATCTTCTTTTTCTTAAGTAAGTCCCTTTAACATTTCATACGATAGTGGTTTGGTGCTGATCTATTCCTTTAGTTTTTTCTTTTCTGGGAAGCACTTTATCTGCTCTTCAATCCTAAATGATAGCTTTGCTAGGTAGAGCAATCTTGCCTGTAGGTCCCTTCTTTTCATGACTGAATATTTCTTGCCAATCCCTTCTAGCCCACAAAGTTTCTTTTGAGAAATCAACTTGACAGTCTTATGGGAGCTCCTCTGTAGGTAGCTCTCTGCTTTTCTCTTGTTGCTTTTAAGATTCTCTCTTTATCTTTAACCTTTGGCATTTTAATTATGATGTGTCTTGGAGTGGACTTCTTTTGCATCCATCTTATTTGGGACTCTCTGTGCTTCCTGGATTTGCATGTCTGTTTCCTTCACCAAATTAGGGGAATTTTCTTTCATTATTTTTTCAAATAGATTTCTAATTTCTTGCTTTCTTTTCTCCTTATGGTACCCTTATGATACAACTGTTAGACCTCTTGAAGTTGTCCCAGAGCTGTTTATACTTTCCTCATTTTTTAAAATTCTTTTTTTTCCCCTCTTCTGATTGGATGATTTTTGATTCCTTATGTTTCAAATCATTGATTTGATTCTCAGCTTCATTCACTGTACTTTTGTTTCCCTGTAAATTGGTATTTATTTCAATTAGTGTAAACTTTGTTTCTGACTGGGCCTTTTTTATACTGTTGAGGCTTCACTAAGTTCTATGAGAATCCTTATAACCAGTGTTTTGAACACTGCATCTGATAGATGTGTATCTCCATTTCATTTAGTTCTCTTTCTGGAGTTTTGATCTGTTCTTTCATTTTGGCCATGTTTCTTTGTCTCATTTTGGCAGCCTTCTTGTGTTTGTTTCTATGTATTAGGTAGAGCTGCTTTGACTCTGTGTCTTGGTAGTGGACCTATTGTAGTAGGTGTTCCACAGGGCCCAGTGGCACAGTCTTTCCTATCGCCCAAGCTGGGTATTTAAGGCACATCCTTCATGTGGGCTGAGTATACCCTCCTCTTGTAGTTGACCTTTGGTTGCTGTTGGCAGATCAATGGGAGGGATTTGTATAGGCCAGCCAGCTGTAAGGATTGACTATGACCACTTACCTCCAACCTCTAGCCTTTGTGGAGCATCAGTTGAGCAGGAGCAAGGTGATGCTGCTCTGACATTGTTTGTAGCTGTCAACTGAGTGAGTTGGTCCTGGGGTTTCCCAGGTGGTGCAGGCCAAGGTTAACCCCCACCTATGTTTTGCCTGAGCTATAAAGCAATCTGAGATAGCTGCTACTTGTACTGGGCTTGGAGACTACCAGGTGAAGCCAGGCTGTGAATCTAGGCTGGCTGCTGCTAGTGAAAGGCTTGCAGTCACTGAGCAAGAGGTATGGAGGCTGGGAGCTCACTGACGTGGGCTGTTGCTTGTTTCAGAGGATTTAGGATGTTATGAAGCATGAGTCAAGGCCACTCATTCATATGGAAAAGCAGCTTTTGTGGCCCCACAATTTGGGTAGGATAGAGTCTCTGGGGATCTCCAGGGCAGGGCAAACAGTGTTAGCCAGGTTGATGTAGCCTGCTGGCTCTGTGGTTCTGTAGAGGAGGAGTTCAGAAAAGAGAATGGCCACTGCTCACCTTTCTGTCTGGGAGGAAACTGTCCCCCAGCTCTTGCCTTGATGCCAGACACTTCAGTTTCTCTCTATATGCCACTGGGGCCTTTCAAGCTGCTACTTTGGTGCTAGAGCTCAGAGGGAGTGAGCCTGAGTAAATCTGTGTGTGGGTTCTTTAAGAGGAACTGTTTGGGACTCCAGAAGTTTCTTCCACTGACTCAATCCCTGTTGGTTTTTGCAGCCAAATGTTATGGAGACTTATCTTCCTGGCACTGGAACCCTGGGCTGGGGGGGCACTGTGTGGGTCTGTGACTCTTCACTCCTGAGATATATCTCCAGAGTTTTTATCCACCAAATGTGGATGTGGGACCAGGCTGTTCCGCCCCTCCTACTAGTCTTGTTGGATCTGGTTTCTTTAATTCTGTAGTTGTCATACTTCCACTCAACTTGATCTCTGTCAGTTCTGAGTGATGGCTGTTCTATATTTTATCTGTAATTTTGATGTGGTTGTGCAAGAAGGTGAGCTGTGTTTACCTGTGCTGCCATCTTGACCAGAAGTTGCCTGACAAGTGCCTTTATGATAGTATGTCAAAAAGGCTGGGTAGAGAGCCCTGGAGTCCCGGCCGGTTACTAACCAAATCCTGCGTTCTCCCGCTCCTTCTTTCCTTTCAACATGACAGATGCTGCTGTGTCCTTTGCCAAGGACTTCCTGGCAGGTGGAGTGGCCGCGGCCATCTCCAAGACAGTGGTAGCACCCATCGAGCGGGTCAAGGTGCTGCTGCAGGTGCAGCATGCCAGTAAGCAAATCACCGCAGATAAGCAATACAAGGGCATTATAGACTGCGTGGTTCGTATGCCCAAGGAGCAGGGAGTTCTGTCCTTCTGGCGCGGTAACCTGGCCAATGTCATCAGATACTTCCCCACCCAGGCTCTCAACTTTGCCTTCAAAGATAAATACAAGCAGATCTTCCTGGGTGGTGTGGACAAGAGAACCCAGTTTTGGCGCTACTTTGCAGGAAATCTAGCATCAGGTGGTGCTGCTGGGGCCACCTCTTTGTGTTTTGTGTATCCTCTTGATTTTGCCCATACCCGTCTAGCAGCTGATGTGGGCAAAGCTGGAGCTGAAAGGGAATTCAAAGGCCTCGGCGACTGCCTGATTAAGATCTACAAATCTGATGGGATCAAGGGCCTGTTCCAAGGCTTTAATGTGTCTGTGCAGGGTATTATCATCTACCGAGCTGCCTACTTCGGAATCTATGACACTGCAAAGGGAATGCTTCCAGATCCCAAGAATACTCACATCTTCATCAGCTGGATGATCGCACAGTCTGTCACAGCAGTGGCTGGGTTGACTTCTTATCTGTTTGACACTGTTCGTTGCCGCATGATGATGCAGTCAGGGCGCAAAGGAACTGACATCATGTACACAGGCACACTCGACTGCTGGAGGAAAATTGCTCGTGATGAAGGAGGCAAAGCTGTTTTCAAGGGTGCATGGTCCAATGTTCTTAGGGGCATGGGTGGTGCTTTTGTGCTTGTCTTGTATGATGAAATCAAGAAGTTCACATAAATTATTTCATAGCCTTCCTCCTCCCCACCCCATGAACAGGCATGTTGTATTATGTAACATATCTTGAGCATTCTTGACAGACTGTTGTTGGCTGTCTATTTATCAATGGCAACTATTTACTGGTTGAAAATGGGAAGCAATAATATTCATCTGACCAGGTTTCTCTTAAAGCCATTTCCATGGTGATGGTGGGACTCAATTATATTTTTTATTTCAGTCACTCCTGATAAACAACAAATTTGAAGAAATAAAAAATATCTGAAGTATAAAAAAAAAGGCTGGGTAAACACACATGAAGGAGCAATAAAATAGTGTTTCTAAACTTCTTTATTTATTTATTAACTCAGGAAAGATGTATCTTTCCCATATTAGTACAGATAAGTATTTATATAACTTATAGAAAGCTGTGGTTTATGCCTATGTGCTTTTTCTCAGAGACTTGAAATTTTTTTACCTTTTCTTTTTAAAAATTTAAATATTTATTGAAACATTTTTTATGGGCCGTGCTCTGTTCTTTATGCTAGGCTCCTGGAAGTGAACAAGCAGACAATGCTTGCCCTCATGGAGCTGACTGACATTTTAGTGAGCAGACTGGCAATAAATAAGTAAACAGAGCTGTTTTAATATTTAAGTTATTATACTGTTTTGCCCTGGAACATATAAAAATAACATTAATAGTTTTCTCATGCAAATGCTAATTGCTCTATCTTAATGATTACACATCTTTAGATTCCTAGTAAAATAAAATAAGTATAAAAGTATGGGTTCTTTAATGTATAAAGGGATGATTAATTTGAGATTTCAAGGGTGTTCAGAGAAAGGTTAACGTTAAACTCTTTTGTATACTGCCCAGATAAGGCAACATGCCTACACAGGTGGAAGACAGCACTAATCAAGCCCTTATATATTGTACATTGGTACAAGTTATCTGTATCTGGAATGTGCAGTCTAACTCCACCCAAGACTAACTCTAATCTTGAGAGTTCTGCTTATAAGAGCCAGCAATTGGAAAAATGTACTATAGGCTTCCTGTTCGTGTATTTCAAGTGGGACAGGACTTGCAAATTTGTTGGAATCCTGCCACTGTTAAAATACTTCCCAATCTATTTTTAATTGTGGGCCTCCACCAAGGCTACCATGAGCTAGGAAGATTAATGAGGAACTATTGAGTTCATCAGGGGCATTCTAACTATAGCTTTTCTTCCCAAACTTGGGGTTTAGTATTTTATTCCAAAGGAAATGCTATGCTATGTTGTCTATTAATGCAGGACCCTCCCAACTGCATGTCTGTAAAGCTTAGTGCAGCAGCAGCTGACAACTTACCCTACTTTGCATGGCTTATGGGTATTTCCAGCAGAGTCGGTGATGTGGCTAGTGACTAGGGTACTGTCTCCTTTCCTGGTGGGTGGTAAACTTTTATATTAAAAAAAATCCCTCATTCCTCATGTGCAATAATACATGTATTCAAGGTATTATAAAAATTTGTCCCTCTTTCTACATTTCTGTACATTCTCCTCTTCATGATTTGCAAGACCCTAGGTTTAGACTTTTTCCCCATGCAAGAATTAGGAATCAAGATTTACTATCATCCATATTAGTCAGGGAAAATGATTACTTCTAGATGATTATTCCTGGAAAATGATATTTTGGAAGTATGATTAATCTTCTATCAGTATGCTTGGGTACTTAAACAAGAAATGCCATTATAGAATTTCCAATGTTGAACCTTTAAAATGTTACCTATTGCCTTCCTGACTATTCAATGCATTTTCATTTGGTACAAGAAAATAAATTATGTCTTAGGGAGAAAAGAGATTTAAAAAGTTTACTGGTGTCCCTTTTGGGTCACCTATATTGAAATATCTTACCTTTTGAAACTCAGCAGTATTGAACCTTTACTTATAACAGAAAACAGCTCAATTTTAGTTAACCATCCTTAAGTAGTAGGTCAGCTCTCTCTGCTCTGCTCAGCAACATTTCAGTTAGGACTTAGATAAAATGGTATTTACCACCAATTACTCACAGCCTATATATATGGTTTCAAAGGCAATAGTCGTTGCCTTGTTATTTCCATCCATTGCTATATTGATGTTATGTGTCTCTAACTATATTTTATCTCAAGAGTATTCTTAGATAAGCATAAAGTCACAAATAAATCTTTTCAACCAAGTACAGTGTACTCAGGAGATACAGTTCATCCTTCATTTGAAAGGGGATGATGAACTCTTGTTTTAACACATTTTAACATGCATGCGTGGCATCTTGTAGCTGGCAGAATGTTTATGAAAACACTTCCAGTGAAGACTGATGAGCTAATTAGCCACATTGCTTGTAAACTACTAATTGCTGGAAAACACTCAACATGGCATCCCTTAGTGTTCACTTGAAAAATCTGCAGCCAGCTTTTCTTATAGTGCATGTGATAAGCTCAGCAAACTCTCCAGTGTCATCTGTCTTGTGTTGTGTGGGCAGTTTGGGAATCCTTAAGATGTGAGTGCAGTCATCTCAATTTCAGTTACTTGATATGCTGGACCTATGGCATATAGACAGGATGATTTGAGAAATAACAGTAATGTCAATTTTGAAAGTACAAGAAATTCTATAAACCACATACATTTATTTTGATTATAACTCAAAGACAGGGGCAAAGATTTAATGAATGTTCAAAGATTGATTGGTAAGTGGTTGAGTTCTAGAACCTAAAATGTCATCTCAAATCTCAGCTGGTAAATAGTCTGAAATCAAAATGTGATTAATGTATTAGCCATATCTTTGCTCTCCTGCCTAGCTATAGAGATGGCACACCATGCTTTGCATACCATTTCATAAATGTATGCAGAGTTAACAAAGTAGGTCTAGTGAAGACAATGATCTAAAGTTTATGGTCAGAGAAGATAGATATGAACATTATTGTTTCACTGCATATTCTAGAATTCATTAAGATGTCAGCCATTTCTCAGGGTCATGAATAAGAATCTTTAGAATTTTTGTCCTTGACTTTTTTTTTATTAAGAAAGACTAGATTTTTTTACAATTTTAGACAAAAGTTTTATCATTTTGACCCAGGCTTAGCAATTAGTACAATAAATTATCTTTTTTTTTTTCACTTCTCCAGCACTCTTTTATTTTATTTTTTTTAAAATACATTTGTCTCTGCCTCCTTTTTTTTTAATCTCTCTTTAGTTTCAAAGGAAGCTGTGTTCCTTTAAAACTAATCTTACCAATCATTACCTGGACTTGAGCTCATCTCTTGAGAGACTTTTATTCTACAATTATCTTTTATTTCTCTAGACAGTTCATTCATATTCCTTTTTACTGTTTCTTTCTTCACACATATTAGCTCATCCCTGTTTGATGATTGGCAAATATTTAATAAAATTCCATTTCCTTTTAGTCTACTCTCTTCTTAAACTCCTAATTCTATTTTACTTTACCTATTATTCTGCTTTGGCCTGTTTATTGTTGAACTCAATTACTTTTGCACAATTTTAATTCTCTTCAACTCTGCTGCATTGGTCATTTATTTCTTCACCTTGAACATTTATCTCCTTCTTTTTTAGGAATTGTACACTAAATTGTCCTGTTACTTCCCCACATTCTCTTCTTTGTTAACTTCTTCCTCTTGTCTCCTATGATTTTTCTTAAGCTCTAGTCTTGGTCTCTGTCATCTTTTCTCTCCTTTTCTGGGGGAGATTTTTCATTCTCAGGACTTTATCACTACCTTGTTGACAACTTTTAATTATCATTCAAAGCTACACTGCCTAACTGAGTGCTCTTCAATCATTTTTCTACAAATTAATAATGCTCAATTCACTCCCACAAATAATGGCCATTCTTTAGAATATTTGATGCTAGACACAGTAGTGAAACTTTACGCCTTTCTTCCCCAGTTAAAAGTGATACTGTAGTCAACATCACTGCTTTAATCATTTACAAGGTGGTTCCACTTGGCTATTTTGGCATTACTTTACACTTGTTAGGTATAAACTGAACTTAACATCTTTAACAGCACTTTACAAACTTTTTTATTTCTAGCATCATCTAACTTGACCTCTTAGCACATTTGACACAATTATTTTCTTCTAAAATACTCTGTTTTCTGGAATAATGGAGTACCACGTAGTGCTGTTTTTTCCTCTTTATATCTTTGACTACCTCCTATCGTCTCCTTTTTGGTCATCCCTTTTAAAATGGTCATCTAATATTGGAACTCCATAAAGCCTGCTCATTGCATAAGATGTATGAAGAGCAAAGTGGGTATTTAACTTGTAATGATATATTTGGGGAAAGATAGTTTCTTCACACATATTAGCTCATCCCTTCTGGCCAAGATGGAGGTGTAGGTAGATACACTTTGCTTCCTCACACAACCAAAGGAAGGATAACAACTAATTTAAAAATAAAAAACAACCAGAACTGCCATAAAATTGAACTGTATAGAAGTCTGACAACCAAAGAGTTAATGGAGAAACATTCATTAAGACTGGCAGGAGGGGTAGAGTTGGGCAGCCAGGGTAGAGAGGGCACATGGCAAGATGGCAGACTGGGAGGGCGAGGTGGCAGCTGGCAAACTGGGTTATCCCACATTCATGTGTAGATAAGCTGGGAAGAACAACTGGGGAGTGAGACAGACCACACAACCCAGGGTTCCAGCACAGGAAACTAAAGTCTCAAAACCTCTGGTGGTAAAAATCTGTGAGGGTTGCAGTGGTGGGAGAAACCACCAGTCTCACAGGAGAGTCCAGTGGAGAGACTCAAGGGGTCCTAGAATGTGTGCAAACCCACCCACCCAGGAACCAGCACCAAAAGGGCCCAGTTTGCTTGTGGGTAGGGGGGAAAGTGACTGAAAGTGGGGCAAGAGCCAAGTAAGCAGCATTGTTCCCTCTCTGACCCCTCCCGCACATATAGCACGACAATGCAGTGATGTGGGTTACCCTGCCCTGGTGAATACTTAAGGCTCCACTCCTTACAATGTAACAGGAGTGCCAAGACAAAGAAATATGGCCCAAATTAAAGAACACATCAAAACTCCAGAAAAAACTGTGACCAGGAGATAACCAACCTATCAGATGCAGAGTTCAAAACAGTGGTAATCAGGATGCTCAAAGAAATGATTGAGTATGGCTGCAAAATACAGGAAAAAGTGAAGGCTATGCAAAATGAAATAAAGAAAAATATACAAGGCACCAACAGTGAAGGGAAGGAAAACAGGATTCAAATCAATGATTTGGAACGGAAGGAAGAAATAAATATTCAGCCAAAACAGAATGAAGAAACAAGAATTCAAAGAAATTAGGAGAGGTATAGGAACCTCTGGGAGAACTCTATAAACATTCCAGCATCTGAATCATAGGGGTGCCAGAAAGAGAAGAGGAAGAGCAAGAAATTGAAAACTTATTTGAAAAAACAATGAAGGAGAACTTCCCAAATCTGGCCAAGGAAATAGACTTCCAGGAAGTCCAGGAAGCTCAGAGTCTCAAAGAAATTTGATTCAAGGAGGAGCACACCAAGATACATCATAATTAAATCACCTAAGATTAAAGATAAGGAGAGAATCTTAAAAGCAGCAAGAGAAAAGGAGTTACCTACAAAGGAGTTTCCATAAGACTATCTGCTGATTTCTCAAAAGAAACCCTGCAGGCAAGAAGGGATTGGAAAGAAGTATTCAAAGTCATGAAAGGCAAAGACCTACATCCAAGATTACTGTATCCAGCAAAGCTATCATTTAGAACGGAAGGGCAGATAAAGTGCTTCCCAGCTAAGGTCAAGTTAAAGGAGTTCATCATCACTAAGCTCTTATTATATGAAATGTTAAAGAGACTTATCAAAGAAAAAGATCTAAAACTATGAACAGTAAAATAACAACAAACTCACAACTATCAACAACTGAATCTAAAAAACAAAAACAAAAACAAACTAAGCAAACAACTAGAACAGGAACAGATTCACAGAAAGGGAGATCATATAGAGGGAGATCAGTAGGGAGGGAGAGAGGGGAGAATGGGGGAAAGGTACAGGGAATAAGAAACATAATTGGTAGGTACAAAATAGACAGGGGGAGGTTAAGGATAGTGTAGGAAATGGAGAAGCCAAAGAACTTATGTGCATGATTCATGGGCATGAACTAAGAGGGGAGGGGGAATGCTGGTGGGAGAGGGTGTGCAGGGCAGAGAGGATAAAGGGGAGAAAAAAATGGGACAACTGTAATAGCATAATCAATAAAATATACTTTAAAAAGCTTGAAATGATATATTTGGGGCACCAGAGGAAATTTTTGAGTCAGACAGTAACAGGACTAACCCAGTGAGTTAGGAAGATTTATCTGACATTAGTATATAGAAGATAGAGGAGTTACAGCTTCACAGTGCCTTCCTAATATTAACAATAACAAATACGATAATACTAGTATTTGTGTATCTTACATAATGAGGTGATGGGTATAAAGCATTCTCAGTAGTGGGCATAGACATTAATCCTCACTAAAACCCTGTGCAATAGCTATTATTATGATCTCCGTTATGTAGTTGAGGAGATTTAAGTTTAGAAAGAAAAACATGATGTGTCTAACATCATCCAGTTAGTTGTCAGAGTTGGACTGCCTTTCACGGTGCTATACTAGAGAAATATTTGTTGACTGATAGTTGTACAAATGTATTTTCTTTTGTTTCGCTGTTGTTTTATATGTTAGTTTTTTCTATACAGGTGTCTTTGGAATTGCTTGATAATAATGCTCCAGTACAACCTCAAACTGTGGTCCTTGGAAAACTAATGTTTCTGGGGATAGTGAGATCTCTTCTGTATTAAAATCTATTCTGTAAGAAAAAGTAGTTACACAAATTTATAGAACTCTGGATTAAAAATTTTAAGCAGGGTTATTTACTAGAGGATTTCTCTGGCAGTGCTTTTAAATTGCTAAGCTGTATTGCAAATTTTTCAAGAGGGTTAGAGGTTCTAGTCTATATAGGAAGGTTAAGTTCCCTAGAAGCAAACCATGAGATTGAGTTTCTTGTGCATGTGATTAACTGAAGGAGTCATCTTAAGTGAAAACTATGAGGAGGGTGAAGGAAGCAGAATAGGGTAGGGAAGAAACTGAGCAAAGCTGAACTAAAGCTGCACTGTACAATATGGCCAATGGTAGCCACATGTGGCTGCTCACCATTTGATATGTGGGTAGTGGGTAGTCTGAATTTTAAATTTTGTTTAATTATAATTTAAACTTCAATAACTTGTACTTGATTCAGTTATTAGATAACTTAAAAATTTTGGCATGGGCATCTACATTTTTACTGTAAATTTTATGAAATCTATATAATAAAGTATTTTTGATAAAAATTTAGCATCTGAATTGGGTGTTTTGTAAAAGTAAAATACATAATGGATTTCAAAGGCAGTATGGAAAAATATAAAATATTTCAAAAAATTGTATATTGGTTGTTTATTAAAATAGTATATTTTAAACATATCAGTAAATCAAAATGTAGTATATAAACTCATTTTATCTATTATTTTTACATTTTTAATGTTTAATTTTTTTTTTACTATTTAGTTTTACAAAATGTTTCTTAATATTTTTTAAGATGGCTACCAAAATATTTCAAATAGCATATGTGGCCCACATTAGCTTTCTATTGGGCAGTGCTGATCTAAAGTCTGCCTCTGCCTGATCCCACAGGGAGCTCTGGAGAAGAATTGCACCAAACTGTCTTCCTTTGAGGCAAGGGAGCCAACCTTTTGTGCCCCAGGGTCAGTTAGTCATTAGCTGGTGCCACTCTTCCTGTTACATCCCCTGAAGGCATACCTTTCAAGCATTATGCAATTTTTAATGTTTGGTAGATTCTTTCATAAACTTGACCACAAAGTCTGCTATGTGCTATAACTGATTTGTTTGAAGACCACCATACTCCTAGAAAATCTTATTGGGTGGGAGTCACTAAACTCTAATGATTTTTCCATGTAATATTTTATTACCTGTCTGTCTTTCTTATGAAGTTAAGCATGAAACTCATTACACAGAAATGGCAACATTCTGCATACCTGTACGACTGCTTGTTTCTGAGTTACCTAAGTGCTGGAAAACTATCAATAATTTAATTTCCCTTGCAAAAGCCTTTTGACCTATATGCCTTAAGTAGAACATTATGATTAAAAGCCATGATACTCCCTTACAACTTCTGTATCAATGTGATTATCATGAAGTTGTTAGGAGCTGGTGTACAGACAGTGGTGGGAGGGGGATAGAATCAATTCAAAGGAAGGGAGAAAGCCCACCAAAAAAATAATGATCAGAACCAGAGATAAAATTGCTTTGTTTCTTATCTCAGTTTGTAAGTAGGACAGAAAACCAAGCATGCATAAGCCTTTCCTGGAGAAAGGCAGCTGATAAGGCTTGGGGTACATGGAAGAGACAACATTCTATAGCTTCTGTCTTCTCTTTACTCTCTTGAGATCAGACCATGAGAAAGAGAACAGGTGCAAACTCCCAATCTTATGTAAAGTGATAGGATTGGATAGATATTCTCTGGAATATCTCAAAATTCTTAAAAATTATTTCAAAAACATTTGTTAAAAACTAACATTTGGTAAAACATTGGCAGTGAAATGAAGGGAGAATCTTAGATTTTGGACTAAAGAAAAATCAAATATTAGATAAGAAATTCTGCTGGCAATTTGCTTTGTCTTCTAGCTATTTAGTATGCAAGCCAAACTAAATATACATTATACTCTGTATCAAACACTTATTATTTCATTAAAAAATAAAAGTTCTAACCCCTGGCTTCAAAGAACTTAAGGTAATAGAAGTTAATTTTAGGAAATGAGAATAAGTATAGGAGATGAACAAATTCAAGATGCCACAGTACCTTTAAATATGGAGGTATTAAAAGAGCACATTAATAGAGTAGTGGAATTGTCAGAATGAAGAGACTTAACTGCCAGTTGTTTCAAGAGATGTTGAACTTTGATTTGGACCTATAAAACTTTTGTAGAAAAATGTGTATGTCATCAAAAATCAAATAATTCAGAGGATCTCATGATAAAAAGCAATACTCCCCTTTCCCTTGTTTTGCTAACTTCAGCCCCCCCCCCCCCCCCCCCCCAGAGAAAGACTTCTTTGTTCTCAGCCTGTGCTCAGGAGAAGACCTGTTTGATTTTAGTTCTTGTGGTTACTCTACAACTTTATTACATGCTTGTAAAACTCTTTTCCTTTACTTACAAACTTAAGACATCCATTTACTCCCTTATATCAAATGTGAAAAAATTTTCATTTACCTCTTTACTTCCACCATTTATTTATTCTAGTATTTGATTTTGGTATTTTTAGTTATACAGTTATCCCCCTGTTTTGTATTACATCACCTCTAGTCAGTATCCTGACTCCCTTTGTGCATGCTAAGAATAGCAGCAGCCATTCCATTCTCTCTGTCTTAATTTCTACCTTCCATCTTCTGTTACTTCTAACTTTACTCTTGCACTGTCATGGTTGTTACATTTTAATTCTGATGTTCAACCGTAATGAAGTCATCTGCATTTGTTCATTACCAGCACATGAAAACCGGCACATGTTAATGTTGTTGTGACTCCATGTAATTTTTTTTTGTTATCATGACTCCATGCAAATTTTTTTTTTCACTGCATGATGAAGTTGTATGTTACAATCATACCCCCTTCTCTAAGAGTCCAATGTCACAACATCTGGGCCAATCAAAGGGGAATGATTCCAGCCCTGGCCAGGTAGCTTAGTTGGTTAGAGTGTTATCCCAATACACCAAGGACATGGGTTTGATCTCCAGTCAGAGCATATATAAGAAGCAATCAATGAATGCATACATGGGTGGAACAGCAAACTAACCTTTCTTTCTGTCTCTCAAATCTATATTAATAACAAAAAAGGAGAATGATTCCATGATCAAGGTCAAATGGATTTTCTTTTCCATTGCTTAAAATTACACTACCATTTGGTCTACTTCCTATTTGGACTGTGCATTTCATATGTATATATATAGTTTGTTTTTTCTTCATTTTCTCTGGAGATTCTGAATCTTTTTACTACATTCTAAAGTTTAGTCTCTTTCAATTCTAATAGTTGTTTCATAGAATACTCCCCCCACCTTTTCTTTTTCCACAGAGACATCTCTTCTGAAACTTTGTCTTCCTTCAATGATGTGTCCACTTGATTATTATTCCCTGGCATCTCTGGGTTAGGCACAGCATGCCCTTTATCCCACATATTTCTCTTTTTGGTATTATCCCTCTTTCTTGCCATAATACAGCTGTGAATGTCTTTGTATGTCAGAATAAGGAGGGCTTTACTCTGGAGTCCAGTAACACACTAGATGCTGCAGTTTCTCTCCTGATGATTCCTTCAATTTCTTTGGATAAAAAGTCCCCTTGTTTATAATTTGGGGGCATAACTCTTGATCTGCCTGTTGCTTTGTAAGCAGTAATGGAGAAAGGGGTAGAGGGCACAGCATTCAATTAATCACCCTGGTTTTCAGGCCACTGCTCATTCCTGCCCTGTGTCATATGTCCAAGTATGAGCCTCTTTAGATTCCAATGGACAGAAAGACTCCAGCATCCTCTGCAGAGTCATGGCATATTCTAGACTGTAGCTTTCTCTTCTTTTTACCTGTCAGCACTCTTCCATCAGCTTTCCACCTTCCAGAAGGCTCTCAACTGCTGTTGACTCCCCTTAAAAAATCTTGTTATGGTTTTATTCCTTTTTTGTACTTTTTTATTCCCATCTCAGTCAGGTATGGGGAGAGACCTGGTTAAATGAGTGCTCAGGGCGCCATCTTGAGAGAACTGATGGGACCTCTCAGTTTCAGGGATGGTCTGAGCAAGGTAAATTAATAGGGTTAATGGGGACACGGTAAATAGTTTACCTGGAACAGAGAATGAATTAAATGAAACTAAATAATTTAGAACTTGTTGATTCGAAGTTGAACCCACCTTGAAAAAGATTGCATTTGCTATCTTAGGGATTAAGGAACAACTCTAAATTCTTAAGGTATTGAGTGCTGTTACAAATATAGTTTAGCTGGCTAGGCTTAATTATTAAAAAGCATGAAACAACTAGAGGCCATTTTCTGGACAGGTTTCTATAAAAAATAAACAGTTCTTTTACTTTTGTATGTCTGGTTTAACTTCAGACATTTAACCTGAGAGTCATTTGACCTAAGTAAACAGATAAATAATATAAAGTATCTGGGTATTTAAGTAATCATATAAAACAAACAATGAGAGGAGTCAATACTGTGTGATAGTTAAGATCTACCCCCTACCTCCTCTACTATAATTGTTGTATTAAATCTAACTTTGTTAGTTCCATGAATGGCACATAGTAAGCTCTCAATTATTAGTAATTTTTATAACAATGCTGCCTTATATCCATATACTTTCATGCATTTTAAAACACTTTGACATATATCAATGGCACAATCTTTATAACAATTTCTGTAAGGAGAAAGGATATATATTTATATCTTAATTTTATGAGTGATGGAGTTAGAGAGAGAGAGAGAGAGAGAGATATTTCAAATGTCACGCAATTCTTTAAGTGTTTTAATCAGTATAACAGTTTTGATAGATACTGGGGGTCAGTTCACCTGACCTATTCCAGGTCCTTTCTAGTGTGATCTCCAGTACTGAAGAGACTGGAAAAAGAAAAACTACATTTCCCAGGCTCTCTTGCAGGTGAGAAGGGTAGCCCAGCTCTGCCAGAAGATATATACTAGTGTGAATTGGGGTGATGAAGTAAGCAACATGAAAGTGGCCACACATGGAGAAATAGGCTCCTCTTGCAGTCCAGGGGCAGGAGGAGTTTTGTTCCTTTGGAGCAGTCATGGCAGAGGTTCTCAAGTCTGGTTCTTAGTATCACAGGTGTTGAGTGATGGGTGGTGGCAATAGTGGGGTTTCCACAAAAATACAACTGTGGTGGCATTAAAAATTTTTTTTGGCTGATGTTGTTTCTGCCTGAGTAGCATCCAAACCTGGCTTTTCAAGGCCTCATGGAAACTCTATAAATAATGTAATAACACAGAACAAATTCCTTTCCCTTGACATTAGCTAGAGTGGATTCTGTTATCTACAACTATGCTTTCTGTCTGATACATATGCCAAGAGAAGATTTCTTAAGAGCATATTCATATTAAGCAAGATCATGAAGATTAAGATGTAAAACCAGAACTGATTTTTAATTTATAATGAAAAATGAAGTTATTATACAGAACAATATACACCCATACAACCAATATGTTTTCTCATTATAGACAGATCAATATTGGGAACAAATATAATGACCAGAAGATTGCTTAGTGACCATGGAAATAATATAAAGGAAGCTGGATATCTAATGGTATAAAGTTAAAAATCATTAGGTTAATATATCATTTCTTATAGAGATAATCTTACCAATGGGATTATAATATTTAAAGATTATTATATAGACAGCTCTTACACTGTTGGAAGGTGTTTGAGTAGATATAACCAATTATTGCAACTTTCTTTTGTTCATGGTTAATTCAATTCTTTTTTGATTGACAACGCATTTCTTTGGACATGCAAATACTTTAAATAAACACGTAGTGAACGTTAGCCATTCTCTGCATCCTGGGTCCCATCCTGTTTCTTAAGATGACTGATCATTTGACCCCAGCAATATAGTTCATCACAATCATTTTCTTGGATGTGAGAAGAAAATTCCTTTCTCCTTTGCATATGTTTCTCCTCCAATCCATTATGTATGTAATGACTACAGAGTTTAATGCAGAGGGTAATTTTTTTCCATATTTTTAATTGCCATTACTCAAATACAGCTAATAGAGGGAGAAAGAGAGGGAAACCTCAGTGTATGAGAGAAACATTGATTGGTTGCCTTTTGCACACACTCTGACCGGGGACTGGGCCTGCAACCCAGGAATGTTCCCTGATCAGGAATTGAACTGGTGACCTTTTGCTTAGTGGGATGATGCCCAACCAACTGAGCTACATCCATTAGGGCCAGAGAGTAGGTCTCTTAACATTCAGATTATCGTTATTTGTCCCACACTGATGTGAAACACTTTGGACTAGAGACTCTCTGAAAAAAAAATTCATTGACTTCTTTTGGTATTACACCAGGAGCATTATTTGGAGCTTGCTTAACTTTCTTCAGGAAACCACTTAACTGAAGCATATAGAAAGTTCCCAAGATGCTAAAACTACTAGATATATAAATGTTATAGCCAAAGAATGCTGGGTCAAAGTTTATACTTTTTATGGGATAAACCAAACTTTATACATTTTCTGGGATTTTTCAGGCGCAGTCCATACATTTAGCCTAAGACATGAAAAATAACTAAAGATTTAATGAGAAAGAATTGCATTTTAGAGCCAGTCATGTATATCAAAATAAAGACACTTATTAGTATATGAACTTTATTGTTTTGTTGTAGAGTAATTGATTTAAAAAAATAGATTATAAATGTATATTAGATCATTTATTTCAAATGAAGAATTAGCAAACATTTTCTGTGAAGGGAGAGTAAATATTTTAGGCTCTGTGGGTCATGTGTTGTATGTCTCACCTATTCAACTCTGTTGTTTAGGTGGGAAAGCAGCCAAAGAAATGCATGGTAGTAAAAAATGGCTATGTCCTAAGAAAACTTTATTTATGTACACTGAAATTTGGATTTCATATAATTTTCATGTCATAATATATTTCTTTGATTTTTTCCCCCCCAAGCATTTTAAAATGTAAAAGCCATTTTTAGTTTGTTGGTTGTACATAAACAGGGCAGGCTGGATTTGGCCTGTTTTGTAGTTTGCTGACTCTGTCTTAGATAAAAGAACTAAAATCAAAGAGTTCTCAATTTATTTTACATGTTACTTGTTAAGAATCTTAAGTTTCTCGGACTAAATTTACTTTGGTAGGAAAAGTAAAATGAAAAGATTATTAAAGTTGCTGTTAAAATTGGTTCTCAGTTATTTTATAGCTCAAATCTCTTTTTTTTTATCTACATAGTGAGTTTTATAGGGTTTCAAGGGATTTCTAAGGGATTTCTAAGGGATTTCTTAGGATTTTGCGGCTATGTTGTAAACAAGGTTATCAACATCCTTCCCTGCCCCTTTTTATTGATCTTGATATTACCCTCATGGAGAGAAGTTAGTGGCAGTGTAAATAGTACTACCTTTCTTACTACTTCATTATAATAATTATTTACCATATGCATGGTTATAATAGTGACAATTTCCAATATGCATATGCACACATCTATTCTCTTTTATTTCCAGTGGAAGTAACTTTTCAGTTCTTTGTTTTTGACTAAAAAATGTGCCATCTTTAAATTTATTTATTTTTTAATTCTCACCTGAGGATATGTTTTCATTGATTTAGAAGGAGAGAGAAGGGAAGGAGGGAGAGAGGGAGAGAGAGAGAGAAACATCTATGTGAAAGGGAAACATTGATGTGAGAACCATCGATCAGTTGACTGGGAATCAAACCTGCAACCTTTTGGTATATGGGACAATACTCCAACCAGCTGAGACACCTGTCCAGGGCAAAAAAAAGTACCACCTTTAAACAATGAAAAAATAACTTCTACAAAGGGCCTTGCTAAAACATTTGTATGTTTAAGCTTTAATAATTTAAATTACATTTTTGATAGAAGATTTTTTTATGTGCTCACTGGGTATTTATATTTCTTTGGAGAAATGTCAATTTAGATCCTTTTCCATTTAAACAATTGGGTTATTTGTCTTTTCATTATTGTGTTGTAAGATTTGATAATAAATGTAAAGGTTTATTTATGGGATATCAGTTCTATTGATTACTATATCTTTCTAGAAAGTTTTTAAATTGGGAAGTGTGATTCCTGCAGCTTTGCACTTTTTTTTCAATATTCTTTTGGCTACTTCAAGTCCTTTGCATGTCTATATGAATTTTATATTCAGCTCATCAGTTTCTTCAAAAGAGCCAGCAAGGTTTTGATAGGGATTGTACTTAGACCTTAGATTGGTTTGTAGACAAACTAGGGGAGTATTACCATCTTAACAACATTGTCTTCTCCTCCATGAACATAGGATAACATTCCATTTTTTTTGTGTTTTTTAATCTCCTTCAACATTCAAATTAGTTTTTAAGGAAGTAACAGATCTTTTGATACTTTTATTTGATAAATTTATATATTTAATAAAATTACATAATTATAATTACAATTCACATGAAAAGCTTGGAGAACAAACTAACAGACTCTTGGTATACTTCAATTAGTGGGAGCAGAAAGGCTCCAGGGTAGTTGAGATAATTCTTTGGTATTAAGCAGGAAAGCAGGATCATTAATATTTTGCTGGGGGAGAATAAAAATAGTTGATTAATCTAGAGAGATCGTTGAGAGAAGGTCTCTTCAAAGAGCTTCTATTATATCCCAACTATGATGTTAGGAGATGTTTCCATCAGTTTTATAGGAACTAGCTCTATCAAATTTTATACTTTATAAAAATTTATAATTTCATAGAATTAGCCCTAACAAAATATTCCCTAGCTCATTTTGATTTTTTCAATGGTGAAGGGCTCAGTGGCAGGTTGCCTATGTCCCTCCACTTTGGTTAACTCATTCTGCTGTTTTGTTGTTGCCTTTACCTGTCCACAGCAATTCTCTGAGGTAAGACTGCTGCTGGCCTTGACTGTGGAATTTTGCTCCTTCTGAAAAACATTCTTGCAGGGGCTGGGACAATGCTCAGTCTAGGTTTAATTATTCCTCACTTTTGAGGTAAGACCCTTCTATATACTCTGTCTAATGTCCCATGAGCCATGATGAGAACAAGCCTATATACCCAACCCTGTATGTGTACCAAATACTGTTACCTCATGTCCTTTTGTATAATTCTTTCCCTAACCCTGGGTAGTTTCTTCCCATGTATGTGATGATCAATAGTAAGCTGAATACTCAACAGGGAGCCTCTGCAGATATTCTCAGTTCTCTCTGTGTGGTTTTCTTCTTTCCCATTCTCTGTGTTGTGCACTTTAGCTGCCACAGTCTCTGGGGATTTTCACTGTTGTCTCTTCAGCTCAAAGAGTCTGCCAGGCTTTGTCTTAATTTCTCCTTCCTGTTTGTGGCCTGGAAAGTCTCTGAAGGTAGTGAGCTAGGGCTCTCAAAGGGTTCTTCCCATTTGTTTCTCATTTCTCAGGAATTACTGTTCTTTTTTTTGCATGGTGACCAGTGCCTTCACAACCACTTTAAAAATATATATTTTATCCATTTTTTTTTTGTTATTTCAGGTAGAAAAAAACCTGGTCTTTGTTATTCTGCCTTCACAGGAACAAGTTATAACTTTTAATAAGACTTTGCTGTGAGTTTCAAGATTATGAAGGAAATGAAACACAGACAATAGTTTATAATGCCAACAATATGCAGCTACATTCTGAGTCCATAGGTCCTGTTGATGTCATTAAAGCTCAAAAGCCTGAGTCTACACAGCAGCTGCTAGCTTTTTGGCTCTTCCCTTTACCATGAGAAAGTTTTCCTTCATCATAAAAAATATTTTTGTTCCATGCAGTCAAAGTGTCTCAAACATTTAAAGAAGGGTCTTTCCCTCTTACTTTCCTTGCCTTCCTTCCTTCCTTCCTTCCTTCCTTCCTTCCTTCCTTCCTTCCTTCCTTCCTTCCTTCCTTCCTTCCTTCCTTCCTTCCTTCCCTTCCTCCTTCCGTCTAGGACCTAATTGACATCAACCTCCCCTCTACCCTGCAAAAAATAATTGATTGGCTCCAAAGTTAAATTCAAGCTCCTACTTCTTAGGAGCTTTCAAATTCAAAATGGCTGTTTCCCAATTAAATTAAAAGCAAACCCCTAGTGCCCAGTCTTAGCCTAGGAACCCATGTTATTATATATAGAACCAATTAATATGCATTGGTGCATATTACTTGTGTATGGTATATTAAAACAAACAAAAGAGTGGCTAGAAGCATATACTAGAAATCTTAATTGAATCAGAAATATAATGTTAATTATAAAAGTGGGAGGAAATTTGACTTTTAGTTCTCACTCCTTTTCATTTTGATTGTGCCCCTTTCTCCTCTGGATATTTTGCTTATACAGTGGTTTTTTTTTTTTTTTTGATTTTCCAGTTTATAATCAACATAATTGCTTTTAAAAAGTGGAGCTATAGTTATAAATGCAACAAGGAACTTTCTATTTAGAAGAACCATGTAGATATCTTTTATAAAGCAAAGAATATGTTATAATGTGTCTACTTGGCCCCAAATTTTTCTTTTCTTTTTTTTACTTCTAGAGTTTATTCATATGATCATATAAAGTTTTTATATATCAAATTTTTTTATATTCAGAAGTTTTCATGTATTACCCATATCTGTATGAGATGTACCTATATAAATCTTTGTAGAATATATATCTTAGTACTTTATTCAAGAAGGCATTTCATAACTGATTTTTTTGAAGACTAAAAAGAGCATATTTGATAGGAAAGGAATAGACTGAATCCAGTAGAAAGAAACTTCCTGAACCTCATTCTTGTATTTTCAAGGAATTCAGTAAATTGCTTTTATATATGGAGTGGGATTTCTTGACGGTAAATGTAGTTTACTAGTATATATTTTAAAAGTGGAATTTCCTATTCATTAAACTTCAAAGTAATAGCATTATAAGATGGGAATGATATTTCAAAAGAATATACTCTCTATGTGTAGAAATTGTAAGACATGGATGATAATATTCTAGATAGAAAGGAAATTTGTTGTACTGTTTTTTCCTTAGTGAGTTAGGAAAATAGCTATTTTCTCCTGACACAAGTTAATTTGACAGTGACCTGACTAAATTTATAAGCCAGCTATTTTTGTCAATAACTGGAACATGTTGCTCTTACCTAGAACAGTCTTTTCTATGTGTCCTCTGATACCTCAGGCAGTGGTAAGCCCTTCTCTGTGCCTCTTAGTACTTTGTACGGGAGCCCAGCTTAGACTGTGTCACAGCATTTGTTTATTCTCCTTTGTAAACTTCTTGGGCTAAGAAATTGCTTCATATTGACCTGTATATCCTGGATGCCTAAGATGGAGCTGTGTTGTAGGGAACAAAAAATGATTGTTAAAGGAAAGTTGGATAATGTTCATTCACATATTTATTCAGCAGCACACATTCAACATACTATACAGGGTCTGGCAGAAGTAACGCCTACTTGAGTGTGGTTGGTAGGGTAATAATATGGGTGTAATAATTTACAGTTTTAATTTGAAAATTTCACCTAAAATGTCATATGGTGTGCTTGAGTGTGATATTTTATGTTACAGAATTACATGCTTATGATTGTGTAATAAAAGATTTGTAATAAAAAAGAGGTGTTATTTGTGCTAGACCCTGTATATAGGCAATAGAGTAGGTACTATTTTAGACTCTGGGAATCCTGTGGTAACCAGGACTAATGCAGCATTTACTGTCATTAGTCTTATCATTCAGAAGGAAAAAGTTTTGATACAAGTCATTACAATTAATGATAATGAGGCTTATGATAAGAAGCATAGACTCCTCCCAAAAGACCTGCCTTAGTAATGGGGATCTAAGGCTTCCCAGGAGAAGTGATGTTTATATTGGGACCAGAAGTATGAGCCCAAATCATCTGAGAAGGGTTGGGAGCATTGCTGGGGAGAGGGGGACAGTGAGTCCAGTAATAAAAAGTTTATGTACTGAATCTTTATTATTGTATTTCAGGAGCGACTTTTTTCTCCTAACAGTGCTACCTGGTTGGCCCTTCATATTACTTAATAGAGTCAAAGACTGTAATTGTTGTTCAATGTTTAAATAATCTTTTTCTGAGTATGGCTCTTCACTAGTTGTTCAACCTCTCAGCTTTTTAGTCAAGAGCACATAATTCTTTTTTGATGTATATTTACTTTTAGTATATGAAGTCAAAGACAGTATTCTACAAAGGCTATCATAACCTTTCAATTCAGAATCGTGTCAAGAAAAGATAATCTTTTTGTGGGGATTCATCTGTTCTCTAAATTTTGGAGGTTACTGTAATTTTTCAGTCTCCTAGCTGAAGTTCTGACTTCTGTTATCAAGGAAAACACATAAAAATCACCATTTACTTTTCTTAAAAGTTTGCCATCTCTTCTAATAGTTATTGAGTGCTTTCCATGTTCACATGTGTGCTAAATATATGTTATGTACTAAATTTCATTTAAACATCCCAGAAACACTGTGAGATAAGTAATATTTTATTTCTTTCCTATAGGTAAGGACAATAAAAGTAATTAATGTCCAAGTCTCAAAACTAGAAGTAGTGGATTAGAATTTGATCTCAGAAGTTTCTGACTTAAAAGTCTGAGCTCCTAACCTGATGTTGTTTAAGAGAGCTAAATGTGATATATTAACATGCTGAGATAATCTCAGACCCTCTTTACAGGTTTTCTCTATTATAAGGCACTCTATTCTTTGTTATATTTAATAAAAATAATTTATTACATTTTTTTAATGCTGAAGTTCATGAATAAATGAAAACTAAAATATTCATGGAGTATAGTGGATAAGATAGGTCCTTTCATATGTTGTTGGTGAGATGGCTGTATTTTGGAGAATTTTTTGGCCATATATATATATATATATATATATATATATATATATATAAATTCATTTGCCTCTTGACTCAGCAATTCTACTTTTATGAATTTATCGTACAGCTAAATTTGTTCATGCATGCAAAAATATGTGTCATAGGTGTTCTTTGTAGTATTGCTTACACAGAAAAAAGCTGGAAATGATTTGTGTGTTCAATAAGGGTAGGGGCCTGGTAAAATAAGTATATCAATTAAATATAACTTTAATTAAGGATTAAACATAATGACAATACAAGCTAATTAGATCTTCACTAAGTTCCAAGCACTGCTCTTACTTAATGCTCATAAAAATTGAGGTATTATTATTATTAGATCCATTTACAGAGGCTAAGTGACTTGTCCAAGACACGAGGACTGAGACAGTGGAACAGAATGGCTTCAGAGCCCACACTTTTGGTTACTGTGCTATAGAACTTCCTGGTCATCTCTATCCTAATATGAAAAGAAAATAATTTGAAGTGAGAAGAGCATATTGTAGAAAGATTTTATAGTATGATACCATTTATGAACAGGATCTATGTCTATATCTTCTATATGGTCCATTAATAACAGAATATATATTTTCTTATGACATAAAATCTCTCTAAAATATATTCACATATTCATGTATATGAATATGTGAATATATTAATAAAATACACATGTAAATATACATATATGCACATAGATGCACACAAAAACATTCACGGAAAAATTTTTGGATGAATATGTAAGAACTTAATGGGTATTTGGGGGGAATAGTATGGAGACTTAAAAAACATTCGCTCTATATTCTTCAGTGTGAAGAATAATTTAAAACCAATAAGCACACATTGCTTTCATAATACAAATAAGTTTAAATTGAAAAATTTAACAGTGGATGTAGTAATTTGTTAACAATTATGCTACTGGAGGGGGTAAAGAGGGACTTTTTATTTCCATTCTTATACTCTTCTGAATTTTGAACTTTTAAAAAACAAATGAGTACACATTACTTTTTTATAATAAGAGGTATTTTAACAGAAAAACCTTTGTAATAGTTGACAGATTTCTAATAGTTATGTACTATGAAATATTATTTTTTGTACTAAGGTCAGGATACAGTTTACTTACTGCATTGACAGTTTAGGATAAACCAGCCTATGTTAAACTTTTGTCAGAGAGCTGCTGTCTTACTATCTTAAAGGCTAGCTCCTTTCTAACATCCATTGGGTTGGGAAGTAATTCAATGAAGATTTACCTTATTCTTATACCCAAGATTTGTATCCAGTTGAAGTCTTAGTAACGAAACCTTTCACAGAAATGAGATTCAGTAAATGCAGATGTTGACAGCAATTTTACTAGACGTTGCTAGTGAACTGAGCACAATTTTCTTGCAGGAAAATAGTATCATGCTTCTTAAATGACGGAGTCTTTATGAAAAACAAATGCCAATTTGAAACTGCATTGTTTATTAAGAGACAGCATTCTAGTGTCAAATGACAGTATTTTAATATTATGCTTAGTCATGGAATGTACTTGGAATTAGGTTAGGTGATAAATGCTGAAACATGCTTAGCTGAAAATAAAGTATGACTTATTTGGGGTTGTGTTTTTCAGGTGAAGCTCTGAAAGTGTCAGCTGAGAGATTCGCAGATGACCCTTGTTATCTCCCCAAAAGGGAAGCTGTGGTTCAAGCTGCCCGTGCCTTGCTGGCTGCAGTTACCAGACTCCTCATCCTGGCAGACATGATTGATGTCATGTGTCTGTTGCAGCACGTGTCAGCTGTAAGTAAAAGATGGCTAAGTTTACCTTGGCCTTGTTCTCACTTCTAATTCCATCCTCTGAACCTGGCATCAATCTTACTGCATTCTGGCCTCACCCTTGTTTCTTAATGTCACCCTCTAGAAGCTGACTGGATTAGGTTGTGAAACTAGTGCATACACTTCAACAGAAAAAAGACAGAAGTTACAAGTATTATTAAAGCCAGTGGAGACTGAGCCACAGAAGATGCTTACATGTAAGGAAATGGCTAGGAGAAAGTTCTAGGCTTTTGGCCACTTAAATTATTATGTCCTATATAAAAAAATGTATGATAACATAATTATATAGGTAAAATAAATAATATACATGTAAATTTAAATAATTTGAGAAAGAGGAACTTTAAAACTCAAGACACTTGGAAATTTATCTTAGTTTGTAAGTGAATATTACTTTGCCAGCTCCTCCTGATCTGAGATAAATGGTGCATGTTTATAGGTAGTCTGGGATATCTGTAGTAATCCATTATGAAAATGTGTAAATGGATTTAATATTAGTAAAGAATATATTTTAACTAGATGACTAGAAAGGCAGCAGACATCTGCTTGCTTTATTTTGCTAGACAAATCCACTAACAAAGGTTTAGTAGAAAGAGAATTTTACTAAAGTCTTTTTAAACTTTCTTAATTTAGTTTGACCAAGTCATTCATTAATAGCATCCAAATGAAAAGGTTGCAAAGAACCCCTTGGAATCTCTGCCAGATCTGCTTTGAATAGGACCTTTTCTCTTCTGTGTATAAATACATCTGCATTGTCATGAATGTGCTTGGTGACTGTAATAGCACTACTCTGTTAAACAAATGATGGCTCTGTCTGACCTTTTTTGTCAAAATCATTTTCTCTGTTAAGCTAAATCTTTCTTTCCATCTTTATCTTATTTGCCAATGCTTATTTTAACCTTAACTAGAATGAGCACCCTTTTATACTTTCATATTCCTTTCTTTTGATTGTTTTATTACTGCAAAAAAGCAATTTGGTACTTTGTTTTGTTGTTTATGTAGCGCTTCAGGAAAGGGATTAGTTTTTCCTTATCACCAGGAGCTGCCTACCAGTGGATTTGTAGGTGGGATAAGTGAGCAATGTTTCTTGTTACTTGGTTATTGGTTTATTTAATATCTTAAAAAAATCCCTCAACATTTCTGAGAGTCATTTTTTTCATATGTGAATATAGACACTAATAAATGCTGTAACCAAAAAATATGAAAGAATAAGTGCCAGGTAATTTCTAGTTTCAGTGGTGCAACATTTTTAATATTTTATCCTCTCGATTTGTTGAGATATAGCAGAATGAAGAACTTTTGTCAGGTAAAAATTGCCACCTAGAATCAATTAGGAGATAACTAAATATAAGACGACTCCTGCACCTTCATTACTATTTTATTTGAATGCCACTAACAGCTAGGCACAGTGCTAGGCAATTCGTACACATCATGTCATTTAAATGAATCAGGAAGTAATGGTAAACCAAAGAGACACAAAGTACTCTTCTTTTTGGAATAAAATTATAGTTAATATTTATTGAGTTTATAATAATTTGCCAAATACTGTGCTAGATTATCTCCTTTCATTCAATCTTCATAACAACCCTATGATTATGATTTTTATTTAAAAATTTATTTTTCAATTACAGTTGACATACAATATTATATTAGTTTCAGGTATACAACATAATGATTTTGGGTTGTTGTGTTTTTATTTTTACATGTTTCAAGGTATCTTTTAATTACTCCTTTGATCTCATTATAAAACATTCATTGTTTAGAAGCATGTTGTTTAGCCCCATGTGTGTTTTTAAGTTTTCCTCTTGTAATTGATTTCTAGTCCACACCATTGTGTTTGGAGAAGATGCTTGATATAATTCCAATCTTCTTAAATTTACTGAGACTTATTTTGTGGCCTAACTGTGGTCTATCCTAGAAAGTGTTTCATGTGCTCTTGAAAAGAACGTATATTCTCCTGTTATTGGGTGAAATGTCCTGAAAATATTAATTAAGTTCATTTGGTCTGTGTCATTTATAGCTGCTGTTTACTTGTTGATTTTATGTGCAGATGATCTATCCATTAATGTCAATGGGGTGTTAAAATCCCCTACCACAATTCTATCAATATTCACTTTATATACTTAGGTGCCACCATGTTGGACGTATAGATGTTTATAAGAGTTATGTCTTCTTGCCCTGGCTGGTATTGCTCAGTTGGGTGTCATCCCACAGACCAAAAGGGCATAGGTTCAATTCCCAGTCAGGGCACACACTTACTTTGTGGGTTTAGTTCCCAGTTGGGGCATGTATGAAAGGCAACCAATCAATGTTTCTCTTTCCCATCAGTCTTTCTCTCTCTGCCTTTCTCCCTCCCTTCCTCTCTTTCTAGTCCCTCTCCCCCTTCCTCTCTCTAAAAGCAATGAAATATGGGCATCTAATATTTGACAAAGGGGGCAGAAGCATAAAATGGAGCAATAATAGCCTCTTCAACAAATGGTGTTGGGAGAGCTGGACGGCTACATGCAAAAAATTGAACTTGGATCATCCGCTGACACCATACACAAAAATAAACTCAAGATGGATAAAAGACTTAAATATAAGTTGCAACACCATCAAAGTCCTAGAGGAGAACATTGGCAGGAAACTCTCAGATATCCCACGCAGCAATTTTTTCACCGATATGTCTCCTAAAGCAAGGGACATAAAGGAAAGAAAAACAAGTGGGACCTCATCAAAATAAGAAGCTTCTGCACGGCTAAAGAAAACATCAGCAAAATGAAAAGGGAGCCAACCGTATGGGAAAATATATTTGCTAATGATACATCAGATAGAGGTTTGATCTCTAAGATATACAAAGAACTCACACGACTCCACTCCAAGAAGACAAACGATCCAATGAAAAAATGGGCAAAGGACCTGGGCAGATGCTTTTCCAAGGGGGAGATACAAAGGGCCCAGAGGCATTTGAAAGGATGCTCAGCATCACTAGCCATCAGAGAAATGCAGATCAAAACCACCATGAGGTACCACCTCACACCGGTCAGAATGGCCATCATAAACAGATCCACAAACAACAGGTGCTGGCGAGGCTATGGAGAAAAGGGAACCCTAGTCCACTGTTGGTGGGAATGCAGACTGGTGCAGCCACTATGGAAAGCAGTGTGGAATTTCCTCAAAAAACTGGAAATGGAACTGCCTTTCGATCCAGTGATTCCCCTGCTGGGACTCTACCCTAAGAATCCCAAAATGCCAATACAAAAGAACCTATGCACCCCAATGTTCATAGCAGCACAATTTATAATAGCCAAGTGTTGGAAGCAACCTAAATGCCCATCAGTAGATGATTGGATCAAACAATAATGGTACATATACACAATGGAATACTACGCAGCAGAAAGAAAAAAAGAACTACTAAATTTCGCAACGGCATGGATGGAACTGGAGAGCATCATGCTAAGCGAAAGAAGCCAGGGTGCGAAAGACAAATACCATATGATCTCACCTATAAGTGGAACCTAACCAACAATACCAAGATGCAAGGAAAATAAGACCAGCAACACTGAAAGGAAAAGAAATCAACAGAGACAAGAGAGAAGGAGAGAGAGGGGGCGGGGAAAAGGAAGGGAAGGAGAAAGTCAAGGACCATATAGCAAGGACTCATGGACAAAACCAAAGAGGAAGAGCTGAGGGAGGGAAGGAGGGAGATGGCAAGGGAAAGTGGTGGGGGGTAGGCAGAGACAAATGTATTTGAAAAAATAAATTAAAAGAAAGAATAAAAGCAATGAAAAAAATGGTAAGGATAAAATCACAAAAACAAGAGTTATATCCTTTTGTAGGATTGATGCTTTTATCATTATGAAATTCCCTTCTTCATTTCAGTTACAGCCCTTGTTTTTAAGTCTATTTTGTCTGATATAAATACTGCTATTCCAGCTTCTTTTTTTTTTTATTTCCATTGCAAGAAATGTATTTTTCTGTTCCTTTACTTTCAGTCTCTTTGTGTCTTCCACTTTGAAGTGTGTCTCTTATGGGAAGAATACGCACAGGTCTTGTGTTTCTTTTAATTGATGTAGTCACACTCTGTCTTTTGATTGGAGCACTTAGTCCATTTACATTAAAAGTAATTATTAATAGATATGTTGATGTCATATGCTGATGACTTTCTATAGTGCTGTGGATCCCTTTCTCTGTATTTCTTTTATATCTCCTGTAAATTTTTGGTTTGAGGTCACCATATGCTTCCTATATACCATGTTATGTTTATGGCAGTCTATTTTAAATTTGAACACATTCTAAAATCACTAGATTTTTTAATATTCTCCCCCTCTACATTTGGTCATGATTTTTTACTTCTTGTATGTATGTGTCTGTGTGTATTCCTTAATTTATTGTAATAATCACACATGTTCGCTATACTTTTTTCTTTTACCTTTGTACTAGCTTTACAGTTGGTTGGTCCACTGATTTACTAAGTGCTTGCTTTTTGTCAGTGAGAATTTTTTCTTTCTTGTATTTTCTTATTCATATTTTTTATTTTTTCTGTTTAAAGAAGTTTCTTTGACATGTTTTTGTAATCCCAGTTCAGTGGTAATAAACTCCTTTCATTTTTTCTTATCTGGGAAGCTCTTTACCTCATTTTTTATTCTAAGTGATAGCCTTGCTGGGTAGAGTAATCTTTGTTGCAGGCCCTTAGTTCTCATCACTTTGAATATTTTGTGCCATTTCCTTCTGGCTTGCAAAGTTTTTGTTGAAAAATTAGCTGACAGTCTTACGCGAACTCCTCAGTACACAACTAACTGCTTTTCTCATGCCACTTTTAAGATTCTCTGTTTGTTTTTAGCCTTTAGAATTTTAATTACGATTTGTCGTTGTACAGGACTCTGTGTTCATCTTGTTTGGGACTCCTTGTGCTTTCTTGACTTGTATGTCTATATATTTCTCCAAGTTAGGGAAATTTTTAGTCATTAATTCTTCAAATAAATTTTCAATCTCTTGCTCTCTTTTCCTTCTGGTACTCCTTTGATGTGAGTGTTGTTATGCTTGATGTTGTTCCAGAGGTCCCTTACACTAACTATCCTCATTTCTTCTTTTTTCTTTCTGTTGTTCCATTTGGGTGTTTTCTGCTACTTTGTTTTCCAGATCATTGATCTGATCATCTGCTTCATCTAACCTGCTGTTTATTCCCTCTAAAGTATTCTTCATTTCAGTTATTATATTCTTCATTTCTGACTGGCTCTTTTTTATGGTCTCTATCTTTTTCTTGAAGTTATCACTGAGTACATCTATTATTCCCCTAAGCTCATTGAGCATCCTTATAACCAGTGTTTTGAACTCTGTAGTGAGTTAATTGCTTATCTCCATTTTAATTAGTTCTTTTTCTGGCATTTTGTCCTGTTCCCTCATTTTGAACATGTTTCATTGTCTCCTCATTTTGGCTGACTCCCTGTGTTGGGTTCCATGTATAAGGTAGGTCTACTATGTCTCCCACTCTTGGCAGGGTGGCCTAATGTATTAGGTATTTAGTGAGGCCCAGTGGTACAGTCTCTCTGGTCACCTGAGTTGGGTGCTCTGTAGGTTTCCTTTGTGTAGGTTGTGTGTGCTCTCCTGTTATAGTTGAGCCTTGATTGCTTTCGGCACCTTAGTGGGTGGGTTTGACCTTCAGGATGACTGACTATGAGGGATGGCTGTGACTACAGCAGATGAGCTGTTGTGTGTTGGTAGCTAACTCCACTGAGTGGAAATTGCTTTAGTGGAGCGCTGGTGCTAGCCAAGTCTGTCCTTTGGGCATGTCATTTGTGGGGATGATTGGGTGTGCTCAACCAGCCACTGCATGTGTTCTGTGGTCTCTTAGGAGGGGCTCCAGAGCAGGCCAATGTCAACTACCATTTGTGCCTGGTTTGGGGCTGCCTGGTGGAAGCTACAAAGTGAATGCAATTCCTTGCCACTTGTGCTGGGCTTGGAAGTACTTGGGAGAGGCTGTGCTTGAACTGAGGCCAGTTGTCACTAGCATCAGGCTTGGGACTCCTGTGGGCACCATGATGTGAAGTGAGGCCAGCCAACACTTGTGCCTGTGCTGGGCTCAGGGCCACTTAGGTGCCGTGCTATTCCAGCCCACACTAGCTGCCACTTATGCCAGGCTTTGGGCTACCTGATAGGGGTTACAATGCAGGCTGAGACTGGTTGTCACTTGTGTCAGGCTTGGAGCCACTTAGCAAGAGGTTCAGAGCACATTGAAGCTAACTGCTGCTTGTTTGGGGTTTATGAACCTTTGAGAAAGATTAGAAAAATTCACAGTGTGACCTGAGGCAGGCTACTTGTGTAACAAATCCACTAGAAATTGCTCAGGCTGGGCATGTGAGTTGGGTGGGGTATGGTCTCAGGAATCACCAGGTCAGGGTGAACAGTGTTAGCCAGATTAATGGAGAGCTCAAATTTGGTGCCTGCTTGCAACTGCTGGCTGGGAGGGGCAAGTAATCAGCATAGGGGAAGCATGGCTGCCGTGCCCTCTGCCCCTCCAACCCTCAGCCTGAAGCTAGTGCATTCATTTCCTTCCCCTCCCTGGCACTTTTCAAACTGCTGCCTCTGCACTGTAGCCCCGGGGTGAGCGAAGTTGTGAGTGAGCGAGTCCATGTGCAGGCCTTCCAGAGGAGCCCCTGGGTCTCCAGAAGGCTTCTCTCTCTCATTTGGGTGCTGTCCCTGCTGGTGTTTATAGCCAGGTGTTATGGGGACAACTCTTTCCAGAACTGGTGCCAGGACTAGGGAGCCAGGTATTGGTCTCTTGGATCCTTTGCTGCTGATGGGGGACTTCTGCAGCCAAGGTACCCCTCTCAGTTTTAAATTGCCATACAGTGGGAGTGGGGACTTGCCTGTTCTAAGTCTGCATTCCTCCTGCCAGTGTCATTGTAGATTCTTCTTTATATCCTTAGTTACAAGACTTTTCTGTTCAGCTAGTGTTCAGGTGGTTCTCAATGGTGGTGGTTCTATAATTTAGTTGAAATTTTGATGTCGTCATGGGAGGAGGTGAGCACAATGTTGGCTTACTCTGTCATTTTGACTGAAAGTCACTATTATCCTGTTTTATGGATGAAAAAACTGAGGCATATTGAATTTAAGGAACTTGCTCAAGGCAATAGGAAAAAAACTTTGGAATTTAGTAATCCAAGGATTAGAACAGCTTTAATATAAATACCTTTTAGAAGTGCTTAGACAAATCCATGGGCCTGTAACAGATTGTAAAGGAATTTAGGTGTGTCAGGAGGAGGCCACTTCTTAACTCTAACCACACACTTTCACATTTGTTGCTGCATTGTCAGAGACTGAACTTGTACTAGCTCATTTAAGCCACTTACAAGTATTTATAGAACAACATTGTACCTCATTATGAAAAAGGGAAGACCTTGTATGGTAAAATGTTATGAAAAATTTCTATGTTAATTGTATTACCAACTCAATTCTTTTGAAGTTTCACATAAAATGAAGACAAACTGATTTTTTTGAAATCATCAAGATTAGAATTATTTAGTGCAACATTTTCCCCAAAGTACTCTGTAGAACTTGTCTTACAAATATGTGACCGAAAAATTTTTTTTTGGTCAGTATTGCACAGAGAAATTCCCTTTGTATGTTTCCAATGCACATTAGCATGCTAAAGTCAGTAAGAGATATCAAACGAAAGGAACTCGTTTAACTTTGCTTAACCCAGAGTTTACCAAATTTCTTAATCCTAGAACTCTGCTGTAATATATTCATCTTGATACTTTCTCAGGCTATACTTTGGGAAATAGTAGTTTAAAATATTTCTAATAATATTTATGGTTATATTAAATTTCTACTTGTAATAAAAATAATAGTGCAGAAATCTCAATGCTTTATAGTCTAATATCCTACTGAAGTAGATAGACTGTCTCCTACAATATGCAGTACACAAAATCATCTAACAGTATAGCTGATCACTAACAGTGATAGCAATCTCAGTTCTGTGAGACAATGAACCTGATTTTTGAGAATTCTAATTGTTGGAGAAATTTTTCTCAAGTGGAGTTTAAATATGCCTCTTGGCTATTCCCATTCCTACTTCTAGCTATGCTTTCTGGAGCAACACAGAATCAAGGCAATAAGAAAAGCCATTTCCAAATAACTGATGATTATTCTTAGGACTTACCAATGGCTTCCGTTATCAAGGCTGAAAAATTTCTCGATCTTTTAATGTTCCTTGTGTAACAGTTTCAGACTACTCTGAACACTGGGGAATGTCCATATCTTGTATGATTTTCAGTTTTCTGCTAAAATTTTAAATCTTGATTTTTATGTATGATTTTTATGTACTTGAACAAGATAAGCAGAACTGTTTTATGGTTAAAGTTTGAAAACTTCAGCGTATGGACTCCCAAGGTGCCTGCTTGTGTTAGTTACCATTATGGTGGGTTTTGCTCATGGCGTCTTGTTTTTGTGTGCTCAACATTATCTCTTCTGGAGCTCGTCTCAGGAAATTCCTCACTGTTTTATTAGGCCTTTGATGTTTAAGGATGAAGTATTTTACATTTCATCAAATCGTATTAGATTTAATCAGGAGAAGGATTGAACTGAATTACTTATTTGCCAATACAAGAAAGAAGAAGTCATCAAAATCATCTCTGTACATTTTTTCTATGCATAGTCTAGACAATAGATAGCTTCCATAAATTATTGCTATAAAAATTATTGAAATAAAAATAATTTCTGATGTGAACATTGCATTGTATACTTAGACAATTATCTCCCTGACTTAATGTCTGACATTGTCTTACCTATTATGATAGCCTTCTTATGCTGTTGGTTCATACTGATTTTGTGAGCAATTAAAACCTCCAAGTTTCTGAACTCAAACTACGCTTAATTCAGGTCTTTCTCATGTGATATTAGTTATCTTTCTATATGTAGAGGTAGATATTTATTGAATTTTATTTATTGAATTGGATCTTGTTAATTCTTGGTTTTTGTTACAGTCCATCCAGATCTTTTTGTCTTTTGATTTTGTCTTCTAACCTGGTGTCATTTTCAGGTTTCATTAACACAATTATTCATGAAAAATTGTCTAATGACATGGAAAACTGTGCTGTATCTTCCTTTCAGAAGACATCAATCAAATATTAACACATATTGAGTGAAGTTGTTAAAGTGAGTTTCAAACTCACTTCACTGGGCTACTGTATAAACCATGTGTGTTTATTTAATCCTCAGACACTTTCTAAAAGGCCTTCCTGAAATCAAGATGTATTATCTGTGGCATTGAAGTTTCATCAGTGTAATAACTCCAGTTGTAAAAAGAATGAACTTAGTTTGACATGACTTAACTCTTAATAATCTCCTAAGAGCTCTAAGTGACTATTGCTTGCTTGCTTTTTTCTTTTTTTGACCTTCATTTTTCAATTACTCACAATCTACTTACTTATGGTTGTAAACCACCTTTCTGCTGGGATCTCCTTGCCCTTAAGATCTATGTATAATTGGCTTGAACTCTCATTCTATGTCCTGTCAAGTATGCTGTTCTCCCAAATATTTTGTAAATTTTCTGGGGCTCATACTCTCAGGGTCACCCCTGGCTCTAGGTTTTTGCTTTCACTGAATTGCTTTAGCTTTGAATGGTATTACTAATCCTACTCTACAAAATGTTAATTCATACTTGGAAGTTGATCTTTTCCCCTTTGATTTTCTCTCTCTCTCTCTCTCTCTCTCTCTCTCTCTCACACACACACACACACACACACACACACGCACGCACATACACATGCACACACTGACTCCAATACTTCTAGACAAGCCATGTTTATGTACATGGCAAACCTTATGCAAACTTGGGAAGGTGGAAAGGAAGGAATTCTCTTGTGTAACAATGTATTCTAAGTTGGTTCACATTTGTATATTAGAAATTTCCAAAAATTTATCTACTTTTTTTCACTGTTGTTCCACTTTTTTCTCCCTACCTATTCTCCTTTACTGTCTCTCATGCCCCTAAATTTCTGTTATTTAAATGCACTAAGGGTTTCCATCTCTCCTCCATCAACTGGGTTTCTGATAATTTGTACCCACAGATATCACTATCTACCATAAATTACTTCTTAAAGTATTTCCTCAATATAGACAGTTCCTTCCCCAAGAATAATTCTGTAGCCCATCCTCTCTCCCTCCTTCTCACTTGCATATGCGCGCGCACACACACCCTACTATATAATAATCTATTAGAGATATACTCTAGGGGGAGGGCATCAACTTTAAAGATATAGAGTTCTTTTTCTGGGCATATATTCTTCTTTCAAAAATGACTGTCTTTTTTTTCTCACCCTTGTTTTAAATAAATAGACAAACAATCTTATCTTAGTATTTCAGGCAACCTTCTGCTCATTTTGGGCTTTCCCCCCAACACTCTTACACAAGTTCCTGCTACATTTTTGCACTTATTATTTATTGCACAGTAGCAAAGAATTTCTCTGCTTTCACAATATTTTCTTTAGAGGACTTACTCTTTTCTTCCTTACTATACTGTTTTCCTAGTGATATAATTTTGAATTCCCCTAATTGAGGTATATGCATATTTTCTCTTAAATGTCAGGTAAATGAGATGTTACTCTCATTTGATTAACAGTCTTTGCCTAAGCATTTTATGATTACCTTATATTTTATTATTTTTATTAAATTATCCTCTTTCACCTGAGACTTCCCCCAGGGATGCAATTATGATCAACCATTTATAAGGACATAGACTGAGATCACCAACTAGTGCAAACATGATTCATTGAGCTACTCTCAATAGGGTAAGTACTGCCAACCAACACAGAATTAATATGTACTTAAATATATCAAGGATTCTTGACATGGCAGTTTTAAAGATATCTAGTTCCTTAAGGAAATGCATATTCTCTTCTGGGGAGAATAGATTCAAATCAAAGGTAAAAGAGGATAGAGAAAAAATGGTGATATTTCAATATTTAATAAATTTAAGGAAGGAAAGGCAATTTGGCTTTATTACCATTATTGCTCATTATTTTCTATGGAATTTAAATTAAAAATTTTCTTTTTTTGATATTGTTGAAGTTTGTACATTTCATTGCTATTTATACTTCTCTAGAGTCCATATTATATTTTACCTGGATTTTATAATGGTCAACTTTATTTGAGAGAAAATTAGTGAAGATGTCTCTTGCTTTCTTTAGGGGTCAAGACAATGTGGAGAGAAAAACCTATCTTTGGGTGACAGGGAAACCTTACCTGAACCCTGGTTCTGTTGTTGATTAGCTGGATGATTTTGGGAAAGTTAAAAATCTGTGGGCCTTGTTTTTTTTTCTTCTGAGCTATAGGGATAATAACACTCACTCTGAATACTTTGAAAAGATCTTGTGAAGATTAAATAATATATAAATTACCTGGTAAGAACTCTGTCCTACCTTTCTCCATGGTAGTACCTTGCTTCTACTTTTTGACTTTTGGAGTGCAAATTTTCCTTATTCTTAAAAAGTGGAGGGAAATAAATTTCATTCCTGAATTGAATGAACTTTCCCAACATTTTAAATGTATCATAACTAGTTTTATTTTTTAAAAATGGGAATGTTGTTTTCTTTGGATTAGGAAATAGACCAAAGTCATTACAGAAATGGGTCCAGTATTTACTAACTTCTTATGTCAAATATGACTACATATTTGACATTTGCCACACATGCTGCTGTAAAGCATTTGTATACTTAAAAATGATTCTGAATATGAAGAATATTCATGATGTTGACAGAAAGTAACATAGTACCATATTCATTAAGAGTTACCATATTGGTAACTTTTTGAGGCCATTTTCTATTGTTAATAGGAAGGTATGCACCAGCAAAAACACTTTTTAAAGTTTTTTAAAAATTAAAAATATTAGCAGTTTATAAGGGGAGAAATTAATATATAATTAAGAACTTTAGAAGCCAAATATATTCTGCATGAGATCCTAGGAAAAACACACAGAGAGATATTAAGGTTTAAAGAAAAAAGCAAGTCACGAGAATGGTATTTAAGATGGAATAGGAGAAACTAGAAAATAGAGGTAAATAGGGCACAAATCACTGGTTTTGTGCTAAATTTCATACTGAAACTTTAGGGACAAAGAGAATTTAGGTCATGTAGTAATTTTAACTTCTGAAAAGAACCAGCATCATTCTAGGTAGCCCCAATTTGATTAATTAATTAATCAACTCAGCAAATACTTATTTTCTGGGTTCTTACTGTGTACCAGTCACTGTTCTATGTGCCAGGGATTTATATTTAGAAAAAAAACAACAACATGGTCCTGCTCTCCTGGATTTTATAGAGTAGATAAGAAATAAATTAACAACATAAGTTACTATTTTAGAGGTTGGTGTAAGGTGTTAAAGAGGCATGATGACAGCTGTACAAAGCGGGAGTGTTCTGAGTGAACAGTGCATGGCTGAGTTTGGAGAAAGAACAATCAAGGAAGGTAGTGGAGGAAGAGAGCATTTTAAATTGAGGGAATGTATATTCTTGAAGACCAGTAATACTTATAAATGGCCGAGATGAAGGGTGATTGTATGGGAGAAATAAGAGTTGAAGCTGAAGACCTACTTGAGAAAGGCCCATGTGCTAAGTTAAAAAGTTTGAATTATAGTCTGAAAGCTGAGGGGGAACCATTAAAGAATTTTAAGCAGGAAAATTATGTAAGAAAATATATGAGAAAATTTATATTTTAGGACCAAGTATTCCATCAAGAGTTGGCAAGGAGGCCAGATTGGGGGTAGAGAGGCTAGTGATGAGGCTGATTCATTCATCTGGTTTTGAAATGATGGGATGGGGTGAGGAATGAACATGAGAGATGGAGGAAAAGTCTATTTGGAAAGGGATTGGATTCTGTTCAGAGGGAAAGGGAAGTATCAAGCAACCTTCTAGGAATTTGGTTGGGCATTGAGGACATTGGTTTTCTGCATATAGAGAAGAAGCAATTTATGGATTGTATATATATTGAATTTGAGGTTTCTTCATATAGAGAAGAAGCAATTTATGGGTTTTATATATATTGAATTTGAGGCACATATGATACTAAATATAAAAGATATTTTTGCAGCTCAGTTTCTAAATAAAACAAGAGGATTTGGAAAGCCTGAAAAAGTAATCATTAGGAGAAGCAATATATTTGTATGAGGTCACCTGGAGTGGGTTTATAATGTAAACTCAAACCTTTGGTTTCAAACATATGAGACCTTGTGGTTTAGTGGAAATTTCACTGAACAAAAAAATAGGTTTGTGTCCAATCTTACCTCTGTATGGAGATTTGGGACACACTTTCACCAGAGTTTGTACCTCTAGTATAGCACCATACAATCAAGAAGAGACACCTTAGTTCCCAGCTTCTCCTAGGAGAGGGAAGAAGTTGATTCATGGTCTAGCACTGCAACTTTTTTGAGGGGCTCCCCAAAGGACTGGCTCCTGTCTTGCCAGTCTTGGAGCTCTGATGGACCCAGAGTAGTCTAGTTACCCAGAAAGAATAGTTTAGATGTGTAGGCACCACAGATGCTTCCTCCCCAGCCCAGCCCAACCCAAAGCAAGCAGACAAAACCTCAGTTGCCTGCTTCTTCCTAGAGAGTAAGAGAGTTGGTAGAGGTTGGGCTGACTGGTGGTGGGGGGTCTTCTCTGGCATAAGGCTAGTCCATGAAAACTAGAAAATGTGCTTGCTTTGTCTAATATGCAAACACCAGCATGTCAAGGAAAATAAAGAATCATGCGAAGGTGTTTGAAACAAAAGAATATATGAATCTCCAGAAACTGATCCTAATGAAATAATAGAGTTATATTATTTAGCTGACAGAGAGTTCAAACAACAGCCATAAAATTGCTCACTGAGATAAAGAGAACAATGCATGAACAAAGTGAACATTTTAACAGAAATAAAAAATATAAAAATTATCTCACAGAAACCATGGCACTAAAAATTATAATAATTGAACTGAAAATTTTACAAAGGGGCTCAACATCAAAGGGTATCAAGCAGAAGAAAAGATTAATGCACTTGAAGACAGGCAATTGGAAACATTTCAGTCAGAGGAGCAAAAAAGAAACAAACAAAAGGTGTGATGATAGCTTAAGAGATTTATGGGATACCATTAATCAGACTAATATATGTATTAAGGCAATCCCAGAAAGAGGAGAGATAAAGGGCCAGAAAGCATATTCAAAGAAATAATGGCTGAAAACACAACAAATCTGGGGAAAGAAATGGCCATTGAAATCTAGCTAGCCCAAAAGATACCAGAAGTAATAAACCCAAAGAAATCTACACTGAGACACATTATAATAATATTATCAAAAGTCAAAGACAAAGAAGGAGTGAAAAAGAACAAAAGAAAAATCATGTGCCATGTATAAAGGAACCCCTTTAAGATTATCAGTGGATTTTCAGCAGAAACCTTGCAGGACAGAAAGGAGAGGTATGATATATGCAGAATGCTGAAAGAACTGCCCCCCCCCCCACTAGTAAAGAATAATACTGCACTGAGAATAAAATGGTTTTTCAGAAATAGAGAGATAGTCTTCCAGAAAAACAAAAACTGAGAAAGTTCATTACCATTAGACTGCCTTACAAAAATAATGGGAGTACTTAAAATTGAAATGAAGAGCTGTTAAACAGAAATATTACAGCATAAGAAAATATAAAGATACGGTTAAATATATAGACAGATACAGAATACTGCATTACTACAGTGGTGGTGGGGAAATCACTTTTAATTCTAGTACCAAAGTTAAAATGGAAGTGTACTCCAATTGATGCTTCTCTTGCATTAATGTTTCTTTCTCTTCTCTCTCTGAAAAAGCAAATGAAAATGCCCTTGGGCAAGAATTTAAAAAAGAGATAGATGTACTGAAACTAACTAAAATATATTAGAAACCTATAATATGAATAGATACAAATTGTGACAACAACATAACATGTGTGTGTGCAGGGGAAAAGGAAAATACCCATAGAAATTATACAAAAGAAAAAAAAAGGAATCAAAACATATCACTACAAAAAAACCAATACAACACAAAGGAAGTCAGCAATGGGGGAAAAGACAAAACAAAAAAACAAAAACCCCCTACAATAGAAAGAACCTAACAAAATAGCAGTAGTATATCCTTCCCTATTAATGACTACTTTTTTTTTGTTGAAGTTTTTAAAAAAGATTTTATTTATTTATCTTAAGAGAGAGGGGGAAGGAGGGAGAACAACATCACTGTGTAGTTACCTCTCACACACCCCCTACTGGGGACCTGGCCCACAACCGCAGCATGTGCCCTGACTGGGAATGGAACTGGAGACCCTTTGGTTCACAGGCCAGCATTCAATCCACCGAGTCACACCAGCCGGGGTTTAATAACTACATTAAATGTAAATGTATTAAATTATTAACTAAAGGACACAAAGCAGCTGTATGGACAAAAAAAGAAAAAAGAAAAAAAAGAAAAAAAAGAAAAAAGCAAGACCCAACTATATGCTTCATACAAGAAACTCGTTTTAGACTTAAGGACACACACAAGCTGAAACTGAAGGATCGAAAAAGATACTCCATTTCAATGGTAACCAAAGGAGAACAGGGGCTATACTTATATCAGACAAAATAGATCTTAAGTCAAAAACTGCCAAGACAGAGAATGACATTATATAATGACAAAAGGGTCAATCTACCAGATTTTCAGTTATTTTAATAAAAGATTAGCACTCATGGACTCTGCTATTTTATTTGGTGAATTAGTATTCTTACTTGTGAACAAAAAGGAATTTTTACTGAGGTCTAATTGACATATTATATTAGTCTCAGGTGTACAATACAATGATTTGATATTTATATACAGAGTGGGGCAAAAGTAGGAATACAGTTTTGAGTACATGAAACACAGTTTATTCTTATTTATTAAGTATTGTATTATATTCCATACAAACAACTGTATACCTAATTTTGCCTTGCCCTCTATGTGGTGAAATGATCATAATAAGTCTAGTTAACATCTGTCACTGTACATAGCTACAGAATTTTTTGCTTGTGATGAGAATCTTTAAGATCTCAGTGGCAGAGCTGAGGGTGAAAGAACTGAACGTCTGAGCAGCATTCCCAGCTTCTCATCCCTTCTCCTCCCCGCACACTCTGCTCACTCTCATGGCCTCTCACCCTGCTGCCTGCTCGCCTTCCAGAACATCTTCCACCATGGCCACCTCAGTGAGTCCCCACTTGAACAAAGGCATCAAGCAGGTGTACATGTCTCTGCCCTCAGGCTGATAAACTCCAAATGATGCATATCTGGACTGACATCACTGGGGAAAGACTGTGAGTCAAGACCTGGACCCTGGACAGTGAGCCCAAGTGTATAGAAGAATTGTCCGAGTAGCTCAAGTGCTTTACAGTCTGAACTCTCCAACAGTGACATGTATCTTGTGCTTGCTGCCACTTTTTGAGATGTTTTCTGCAAGGACCCCAATAACCTGGTGTTCTGTGAAGTCTTAAAGTGCAACCAAAAGCCTGCAGAGATGAATTTAAGGCACACCTGTAAGTGGATAATGGACACAATGAACAATCAGCAGCCCTGGTTTGGAATAAAGCAGGAATATACTCTCATGGTCACAGATGGGCACTCTTTTGGTTGGCCTTCCAATGGCTTCCCTGGACCCCAGTGTCCATACTACTGTGGTGTGGGAGCAGACAAAGCCTAGGGCAGGGGTGTTGTGGAGGCTCACTACCAGGCCTGCTTGTATGCTGGCATCAAGATCGAAGGGACAAGTGTGGAGGGCATGCCCCCCCAATGGGAATTCCAGATAGAACCAGGTGAAGGAGTTGACATGGGACATCATCTCTGGGTGGCCCGTTTTACCTTGCACTGAGTGTGTGAAGACTTTGGAGTGATAGCAACTGTTGATCCAAAGGTAATTTGTGAGAACTGGAATGGTGTGGGCTGCCACACCAACTTCAGCACCAAAGCCATGTGAGAGGAGAACGGCCTAAAGTACATTGAGGAGTCCATCGAGAGGCCGAGCAAGTGGCACCAGTGCCACATCCAAGCTTCGATCCCAAGGGGGCTGGAACAATGCCTGAAGCCTAACTGGATTCAGTGAAACCTCCGCCATCAACGACTTTTCTGTTGGCATGGCCACCTAAGTGCTGGCACCTGCATTTCCTGGGCTGTCAGCCAGGAAAAGAAGGTTTACTTTGAAGACCAGTGCCCCTTTGCTAACTGTGACCCTTACCTGGTGACAGAATCCCTCATCCACACATGTCTTCTCAACAAAACTGGTGACAAGCCTTTCCAGTACAAAAACTAAGTGGACCAGACTTGCAGCCATTGAACACTTTCTAGTTAATTTTTCATCCTGCTCCCACTCTTGCCCCCTCTAAATTGTCATAATAGCTCTAACTCAAAGGCTGGAACAGCAAGGTCTTCTTTTATTCCTAATGCCTAGTTAATATCTCTTGCTTTCTTTGGCCAGGTTAGAGGGGTCAAGTTCTTAATCTCTTTACACACACACACACACACACGCACGCACGCACATGTTTTTTTCCCCATCAGTGAAGCTTTCTAGTGTGTTAGTGGGGAGGGGAGATGAGGAAACACAACCATTGCTTCACTTAATCAGATGTTTGTCCAACAGGCACAGCTATCTGGACAGTGAGCATAATATTTGTGAAGGGAGGGGAAGGACCTTTTTCTTCGTCGCGGTAGCTGAAAGAGATTGGAGGGGACTGTGCTTACTCTGTGATTAGGTTAGAAGTTCCCTCTTGGTGGGAAGTTCCATTTCTTAAAAGGTTATAAACAGATTTCTAATTAAAGTGAGACTTAGGAGAGATGGACATGTGGGAGTCAGGCAGGAAGATGCCCTCTTATGCTGCTGTGCTTCCCTGGCCCAGGGGGAACCGCCTTCACTTGGGGACAAGCTCAACATAAAGGGATAGGGTGGATAGCACCAACTTAGAGGAAAAATTTCTCATTGCTTGGTCCTCCATTTATAATACAAATCAGGGTAGTATTTATCATTTAAATACAAAAACAAAAAATTATGTATATGAGTGTGTAGATGTGTGTGCTTTTTCTAAAAGAGAAAAACCATTCTGGTCACCAGGAGCCAAATCTGAGGTGAGCAGTCTGGTTAAAAATAAGACTCCTTTTTGAGTGAGGGTTGAGGGTGGAGATGCTTGGAAAGTTGGCTGTTAGAAGCCGTTAAACTCTCACTACCATTTAAGAGTTTCTGTGCCTTGCCCATCCTTCTGGAAGGGGTGGACACTGGCTGGTTAATGGGGAGAAGCATATTATAGCAGCAGCAGTTACCCTAGACCCCTGGTTTTGGTTTAAAGACACATGTATTATGTGCAGGGGTTTAGAAATATGAGTTGGCTGGTCAACTTGAGCATGTATATTACTGACAAGGGGGTGTTGGGTTATTTTCTGGGGGACCAGCTTGTCACTAAGCAAACTTTTGATATATTAAAAAATTTTTAAAAAGCAAGACAAGTTTAGATTTTAATTGTATTTGTACATATTTGAAGTCTTTGTGTCACAGAATTGCTTGGTTGCTTCTATTGTTTCCTTTCCCTCCTGCTTTTAGAGGAGAGGAAGGCAGGGCTAGGTTCAAACACTTGTAATTTTGTATCCTGGTGTCTGAGTGACATATTCCATTTCTTTGTTAAGATTCTGATGAGTTACTTTTTCTGTTATAATAAAAAGTAAACCCCACCTTCATCTCTAAAACAAACAAACAAAAATCTCTCTTAACAACTTTCAGTTACACGTTACAGTGTTATTAACTCTAGTCACCATGCTGTATACTAAGTCCCTTGACATACTTATTTTATAATTGAAAATTTGTACCTTTTGACTCCCTTCACTTATTTTGGTCACCCAACCCACCCACTGCCTCTGGCAACCACCGATCAGTTCTTACATCTACAAGCTTTAAGATTCTGTATATAAATGACATCATACAGTATTTGTCTATTTTACTTAGCATAAACGCCCTCAAAGTCCATCCATGTCATCACAAGTGGCACAATTTTCTTTTTCATGGCTGAATAATATTTCATTATATACATACACCACATTTTCTTTATCCATTCGTTTGTTGATGGACACTCAGGTTGTTTCCATATCCTGGTTATTATAAATAATGCTGCAATGGACATGGAGTGCAGATAATTTTTTGGGTTAGGGTTTTTGTATTCTTCAGATAAATATCCAAAAGAGGACTAGCTGGATCATATGATAGTTTTATTTTTATTTTTTTGAGAACTCTCCATACTGTTTTTCATAGTGGTTGCACTAATTTACACTCCTACCAACAGTTCATGGTGAGAATGTGAAGAAAAGGGAACCCTCAACACTTGTTTCTTGTCTTTGTGATAATAACCATTTTAACAGGTATGAGGTGATATCTCCTTGTAGTTTTCATTTGCATTTCCTTGATGATTAGTGATGTTGAGCATCTTACATGTACTGCTGGCCATCTGTGTATCTTATTTGGAAAATGTCTATTCAGATACTCTGCTCATTTTAAGATTATATTGATGTTTTGCTATTGAGTTTTATGAGTTCTTTATATCTATTGGATATTAATCCCCAATGACATGTGTAATTTGTGCATATTTTCTTTCATTCAGTAACTTGCATTTTAATTTTATTGATGGCATTTTTTTTTCCTTGCCATGAAGGAACTTTTTAGTTTGATGTAGTCCTATGTGTTTATTTTTGTTTTTGTTGCCTTTGCCTTTGGTGTTACATCCAAAAAATTATTACTAGGACCAATGTCAAAGAGCTTATCACCTGTGTTTCCTTCTAGGAGTTTTATGGTTTTAGGTCTACAGTCATGTCTGTAATTCATATTGAGTTAATTTTTTGTTATGGTATAAGATAATGGTCCAGCTTCATTCTTTTGCATTTGGCCATCCAGTTTCCTCAGCACCATTTATTGAAGATATTGTCCTTTCATCATTGTATATTTTTGGTCTCTGTGTCATAAATTCATTGACCATATGTGTGTGGTTTATTTTTGGGCTCTCCGTTATGTTTCATTGATCTATATGTCTGTTTTTATGCTAATATCATACTGTTTTGTTCACTATATCTTTGTAATACTGTTTGAAATCAGGGAGGGTGACACTTCCAGCATTGTTCTTTCTTTGGCTATTTGGGATCTTCTGTGGTTTCATACAAGTTTTAGGATTGTTCTATTTCTGTGTAAATGTTGTTATTTTGATATGGATTCCATTGATTCTGTAGAATACTTTGGGTACTATGGACATTTCAACAATATTAATTATTTTAATCCATGAGCATGGAACATTTTTCCATTTATTTTGTTTTCAGTTTCTTTCTTCAGTGTTTCATAGTTTTCAGTGTGCATTTCTCACCTTCTTGGTTAACTTTATTCGAAGGTATTTTGCCATTTTTTATGAAATTGTAAATGGATTGTTTTCATAATTTTCTTTCTGATAGTTCATTAGTGGTATATAAAAACAACATGTTTCTGTACATTTATTGTGTATTCTGTAAATTTACTGAATTTATTTATTCTAACAATTTTTTTTGGAGTGGCCTTTAAGATTTTTTATATATAAAATTGCATCATCTGCAAATAGTAACAGTTTAATTTATTTCTTTCTAATTTGGATGCCTTTTATTTCTTCTTCTTACCTAATTGCTCTGGTTATGACTTACAATATTATGTTAAAGGAAAGTGGCAAAATTGGGCATCCTTGTCTTGTCCTGATTTTAGAGGAAAAGCTTTCATTTTTTCACTGTTGAATATGATGTTAACCATAGCCTTAACATATATAGCAACTATTACATTTAGGTATGTTTCCTCTGTACCCATTTGTTGAGAGTTTGTATCAGGAATGGATATTGAATTTTGTCAAATGCTTTTTCTTTGTATATTGAGACAACCATATGATTTTTATACTTAATTTTGTTAATGTGGTATATCATATTGATTTATGGATATTGAGCCACACTTGCATTCCTGGAATAAATTCCACTTGATTATGGTGTATGATGCTTTTAAACACATTCTTGAATTTGGTCTGTAAATATTTTGTTGAGAATTTATGTATTTATATTTATCAGGGATACTGGCCCATAATTTTCCTTTCTTGTGGTGTCCTTTTCTGATTTTAGTATCCAGATAATGCTGTCCTCATAAAATAAGTTTGGAGATGTTCTCCTTTTTAGTTTTTGGAGGAATTTGAGAAGGATTGGTATTAAATCTCCTTTGACTGTTAGGTAGAATTTACCAGTGAAGCTGTCATCTCCATGACTTTTGATTTTTGGGAGATTTAAATTACTGATTCAATATCCTTACTGATAATTGGTCTTTTCAAATTTTCTATTTTTCATGATTTACTCTAGAAAGGCTGTATATTTTTAGGAATTTATCTATTTCTTCTAGGTTATTTGATTTGTTGGTGTATAATTGTTTATAGTAGGATCTTATGATAGTTGGTATTTCTGTGGTATCATTTATAATGGTTCTTTCTTCATTTCTGATTTTATTTGAAATTTTTATCTCTTCTTTTGATGAGTCTAGCTAATGTTTGTCAATTTTGTTTATCTTTTCAAAGAGCCAGCTCTGAATCATTGATTTTTTTTCATTTTAGTTTAGTTTCTATTTCATTTATTTTTGCCTTGACCTTTTAATTTCCTTTTTTCTATTAAATTTGGGCTTTGTTTGTTCTTCTTTTTCTAGTTCCTTAATGTATAATGTTAAGCTTTTTGAAATTTTTTTGTTTCTTGAAAAATATTTTTCTTGTTTCTTGAAAATCATTTGTTGCTATGAGCTTTCCTCTTAGAACTACCTTTGCTGCATCCAATAGGTTTGGTATTTTGTATTTTCAGTTTCATTTAGCTCAAGGTATTTTTGATTTCTCTGTTTATCCATTGATTGATCAGTAGCATTTTGTTTAATCTTCACATATTTTTGAATTTTCTAGTTTTCTTCTTGTAAGCTTTTTAATTTCATACCATTGTGGTTGGAAACCTGCTTGATATGATTTTGATAATTTTAAATTTGTTAAGACTTGTCTTGTGGCATTATATATTAGTTGTCCTGGAAAATGTGACATGTGTGCTTGAGAAGAATGTGTAATCTGTTGTTTTTGGATGGAATAGTCTATATATCTTTAAAGTTCCTAAGTCTAACACATCATTTAAAGCTGATGGTTTCTTATTGATTTTCTGTCTAGATGATCTGTCATTCATGTAAGAGGGGTATTAAGGATTCTTACTATTATTGTAATGCTATCTATTTTTCCCTTCAGTCCTGTTAATATTTGCTTTATATATTTAGGTGCTACTATGTTGCTTGCATAAATGTTTACAAATGTTATATTCTCTTGTTGAATTGATCATTTAATCAGTATTTAATGCCCTTCTTTGTCTCTTATTATACTCCTTATTTTTTTAATTTCTCAGTTACAGTTGAAATGCAATATTATATTAGTTTCAGGTTACAACATAGTGCTTAGATGTTTATATAACTTACAAAGTGATTTATCCAGATAATCTAGTACCCATCTAACACCATATATAGTTGTTGCAATATATTGACTGTATTCCTTATGCTGTGCTTTACAACCACATGATTATTTTGTAACTACCAATTTGCACTTCTTAATCCATTTCCTTTTTTTAACTAATTACCCCCCCAAACCCTCTCCCATCTGGCGACCATCAAACTGTATCTGTATTTGTGAGTTTGCCTCTCTTTTCATTTATTTATTTTGTTTTTTAAGTTCCACATATAAGTGAAATTATATGACATTTGTCTTTCTCTGTCAAATTTATTTCAGTCAGTGTAATACCCTCTAGATCCAGCCTCGATGGGGGCACCCTGTTCCTGCAGAGTCCCCCTGGGTTGTTGCAGACGATGGAGATAAAATAAGTCACTCCAGACACTTCTCACTCTGCCAGGAAAAGGGGATGGTGATTCCCTCTAGTGGAGAATGCCCCGAGCCCTTCTCTTGAAGTGGCTTTTATTGAGAATGATATGCACAGGGGTATACAGCAGGCATGCAAAACTTATCAGTCAATGTCAAAAGGCTATGTTTACAGAAAACAGATAGAGATCATAGATAACAATTGAAGGAACACAGATTTGCCTCGGGTCAGGGTCTGGTAGACAGGGTGGCACCCATTTGGCCCTGAAACCTGGGAAACTGATCTCATATTATGCTCGGACCCTAAACATTAGTATTTATTAACTTGAGGACATTCTTAGATAAGTAAGTTTCATAGGATTTAATGCATTTCGTTTCTAGGCCTAATTGTCCTGAGAACTGGCCGATCCCGCTTAGGGCTGTACCTGCCTTTAGTATTGTTTCACTGACCTGGTCAGGCAAGCAGAGCAGCCAAGAGATAAGGAGACTTCTTTCAGATAGAATGAGGACTCCAGCCATGACAAAGCCCAGAGGCGAGGATCTTTTGCCCCTTCTCTATGTCCCCCAAGTCCTTCCTTGCTGGCCTCCATGCAACTGTGCCTATCTTAGTTTGTCCCTGCCATTGAGGGGTCTTACCTGTCATTGACTAACCAGCCATCCTCCAGGGCCAAGCAGAGTGATGTGATGGAAGCAGGGGACAAGTTTTGTCTCCTCAATGGCCTATTTTACCAAGACCTCCTTGCTCAGCTCCAGCCTTGGGGCCCTCTTGCCTGTCAGTGAGGCTACAGTCCCTGAAACCAGATGGGATGGTTCCCAACACATCCATGTTGTTGCAGATGGCAAGATTTCTTTATATGGCTGAGTATCGTTCCATTGTAAATATGTACCATTCTTCTTTATCTATTCATCTATCAATGGACACTTAAAATTGCTTTCTTTTCTTGGCTATTGTAAATAATGCTGCATTGAACATATGGATGCATATGTATTTTCAAATTAGTGTTTCTGGTTTCATTAGATAAATACACAGAAGTTCAATTGCTGAGTCCTTTTTTGTATCTTATTGTAGACTTTGTTTTTAAAGTCTATTTTGTCTGATATAAGTATTGGTACCATGAGTCTGGTTGATGTGAGCCCTATTGGCCTTCAGAGCTAAGTGTTTTGGGGGCTTATGTCTCAGGTGTCCATCTTAAAAGTTGGGGTACCTGATATGGTATATGAAACTTTCACTCCCCAGGGAGATGCTCTGTTTTTTGAGTTTCTTCCTAATTGTAGGTTGCTCCATTGGGGGTGGATTTTTTGGCAAAATTTGTCTCCACCTTTTCTACCTGCGTCACTGTGGTTTCCCTCTCATTAACTGAGGTAAAACAGTCTCCCCACCAGTTTTTTCCCCAGAGGAAATTGTTCCATATATAGCTGTAGATTCAGCGTGTCTGTGGGAGGAGGTGAATTCAGGATCTTCCTACACTGGCATCTTTAATTGGAACTTGAGTGGAAGGGAAACTGATGAGAAAATACTGTGGGGGTGTTTACAACACCTATTTTTATGGCAAATTTTGGGCGAGGGGATATTGTTTGCATCTTATCATTATTGCCTGCCCTGTGATATTTGATAAGGCAGTCAAATAGGAAAGGCTTTGCATTTGTTTCTCAGAGAATAAACTATTTTAATATTGAGTTTTGACAGTTTCAGAACATAACTAGGTTTATGTTGGGTTCAGGTTTATTCGCTGGGCTTTTTTCAGGTTTCAGTTTGGTCTGTCATTAGTTAAAAATATTAATACAGGATATAGGAGATATAAGATGGTGGAGGAGTAAATGGAAGCTACACTCATCTCTCTTAGGACAAATCTGGGATTACAACTAAATTGTAGAGAAAGCATCCTGAATAACCAACTGAACATTAGCTAGAGAGAAGCCTTAAAACCAAGGGCAGATAGGAGAAACCACTTCACCACAATGAGACTGGTAGGGAGTGCAGAGGAGGAGAGAGAGGGCTGGCTGGGCTCCTATGGGCAGCCCCTGAAGATCCAGAGGGATATTTCGGTGGCCAGAGGGTACCCCCTCAGAAGTGTGGGGTCTAAACTGCAAGTTGGACTCTCCAGCATACAGCACCAGAGTGGGGAAAGGAACCCAGATAACATCCAGCTGTGAAAAGCAGCAGGGTTTCAGTCTTCCAGGGAGAAACAACTAGAGACACAGAGAGCCTCTTAAAGGGACAAAACACACAATTTTGTTTGCAGCCACTTAACACTTATCCTGGGCTCTGGCAGAGGGAAGGCAGAGTACACTAGAGACACTTGAGGAGAGTCTGGGATTGGTGGCTCTGGGCAGAGAACTGAAGGAAGAGCTGCTAGGATCCCTGTGCTGAGTCATTGCCCAAGCTACAAGAGACATCTTTCTCAGGCAGAATTCTCCTCTGCAAGTGGCATCAGTGTGAGGGGAAGCAATAGCCCCAACCACAGGAATTACTTTGCTACACGTTGTGGTGCTTAAGCTGGGCTACTGATTACAGCTTAAGGCTATATAATTGATTAGTTTAACAAGTAAGGTGGAAAAATACAAAGAAGCAGCCAAAATGGGAAAACAAAGAAACAGAAACCAAATGAAAGAACAAATGGATTCTCCAAAAGAAGAATTAGATGAAATGGAGGCAAGCAATTTATCAGATAGAGAATTTAGAGTAATGACTATAAGGATACTCAAGCACATAAAAAAGGCATAGAAACCATAAAAAAGGACAAGTAAGAAATAAAGAATGCACTATCTGAAATAAATAATACACTAGAAGGAATAAACAGTAGGTTAGATGAAGCAGAGGATTGAATCACTGATTTGTAAAACAAGGTAGAAAAAAACATCCAGGCAGAGCAGCGAAAAGAAAAAGAATTAAAAAGAAATGAGAAAAGCCTAAGAAACGTTTTGGACAACATGAAGTGTAACAACATTCACATCATGAAAATACCAGAAAGAGAAGAGAGTGAGCAAGGGATCAAGAACCTATTTGAAGAAATAATAACCGAAAACTTCCCTAATTTGCTGAATGGAAAAGACACGTAAGTCCCGGAAGTTCAGAGTCCCAAACAAGTTGGTCCCAAAGAGGCCTACACTGAGACACATCATAATTAAAATGACAAGGCTGAAAGACAAGGAGAGAATCCTAAAAACCTCAAAAGGAAAGCAGGTAGTTATATACAAAGGAGCACCAATCCAGGGATGTCCAACCTTTTGGCATTTCTGGGCCATACTGGAAGAAGAGTTGTCTTGGGCCACACATTAAATACACAAACACTAATGAAAACAAAAAAAACCCTCATAATATTTTAGATAAATTTATGATTTGGTATTGAGCTGCATTCATTGCCACCTTGGGCTGCATGCAGGCTGTGGATCATGGGTTGGATACTCCTGAATTTAGACTGTCATCTGATTACTCAACAGAAACATTTCAAGCCAGAAGGGAATGGTGTGAAACATTCAAAGTGATGAAAAGCAAGGACCTACAACCAAGGCTACTTTACCCAGGAAGGTTATCATTTAAAATCAAAGGAGTAATCAGGAGCTTCCCAGACAAGAAAAAACTAAAGGAGTTTAACACCAAACCAGCACTGCAACAAATGTTAGAGGGCTTGCTTGAAAAAGAAGAAAAAGAGAAAGAAAAAACAGAAGAAAATAGTTTAAGAGTAAAATGGCACTAAATACTGTTTTCACTTATCAAGGTGATTAAGGTGATTATCTATCAATAATCACCTTAAATGTAAATGACATAAATGCTCCAACCAAAAGACATAGAGTAGCTTAATGGATAAGAAAACAAGAGCCATATATATGCTGCCTCAAGAGGCCCACCTCAGATCAAAAGATATGTATCTTTCACAGACAAAAAGTAAAGGGATGAAGAAAGATATTTCATGCATATGGAAAGGGAAAAAAAGCTGGGACAGCAGTACTTGTAACCACCAAAATAGACTTTAAAACCAAGACTATAGTGAGACACAAAGAAGGACACTACATAATAATAAAGGGAACAATCCAATAAGAGGACATAACTCTAGTATAAACATTTATGCACACAACATAGGAGCACCTAAATATGTGAAGCCAATCTTGATGGATGTGCAGGGAGAAATTTACAGAAATACAGTCATAGTTGAGGGTTTTAACACTCCATCAACTTAAATGGATAGATCTTCCAGACATAAAATCAACAAGGAGGCAGCAGCCTTATATAGGACTTAAATGTTAGATCCCAAAATATAAAAATCCTAGAAGAAAACAGGCAGCAAATCTCAGACATTGCTCACAGCAATGTTTTATTGGATATATCTCCCCAAGCAAGAGAAACAAAAGAAAAAAAATAAATGGGACTATATCAAAGTAAAAAATTTTTGCACAGCAGAGGAAATCATCAACAAAATAAAAATACAACCCACAGAATGGGAGAACATATTTGTCAATATATCTGGTAAGGTGTTAATATCCAAAATTTATAAAGAACTTACAAAACTCAACACCAAAAACACAAACAACCTAATTAAAAATGGGCAAATGACCTGAATAGACACTTCCCCAAAGAAGACATTCAGATGGCCAATAGACGTATGAAAAGATGCTCAACATCACTAATCATCAGAGATATGCAAATTGAACCCACAATGAGATAACCTCTCACACCTGTCAGAATGACCATCCTCAATAACAAACAACAGGTGCTGGTGAGGATGTGGAGAAAGGGGACCAAACTCTTTTGCACTGTTGGTGAGAATACAGACTGGTATAACCACTGTGGAAAGCAGTATGGAGATATCTCCAAAAATTAAAAATGGATCTGCCTTTTGACCCAGTGATCCCACTTCTGGGAATATATCCAAAGAAACCCAAAGCACTAATCCAAAAAAACATAAGCACCCCTATGTTCATTGCAATGTTATTTATAATCACCAAGATACGGAAGCAGCCTAAGTATCCATCAATAGATGAGTGGATAAACAACTATAGGACATTTACACAATGGAATTCCACTTGGCCATAAAAAAGAAGAAAAATTTACTCTTTGCGATAGCATGGATGAATGGATCTAGAGAATGTTATGCCAAGTGAAATAAGCCAGGCAGAGAAAGACAAATACTGTATGATTTTGCTCATATGTGGAATCTAATGAACAAACTGAGCCAATAAGAAACTAGAGATGGACTCCATAGATGGAGAGCAGGATGACAGCTATGGGTGTTGGTTAGAGGTTGGAGGGATTGAGCAAAAAGGTAAAAGGACTCATGGACATGGCAGTGTTGTTATTGCTGGGGGGAGGAGGGTGTACGGGGACTAAATGGTACTGGAAAAAATGGCAATAAAGATTAAATAAAAAAATTAAGTACAGCATAGGAAAGAAATCTAATCAGTAATATTGTAATAACTATATATGGTGCCAGGTGTCTATTGGAAATATCAGGGGGAAAATTTAGTAAAATATATGATTGTCTAACCACTATGCTGTATGCCTGAAACGAGTACAAAATATTGAATAGAAACTATAATTTTAAAAATTTTAAAAAGTTTAAAAAATATTAACACTATTTTATATTATATATAAAATATTCAATGTTCAACAAATTATTTTGAGGTTCTTGTATTATTTTAAATTACCACTCAAAACTTTGAACAGGTAGAATCCAGGAATATTAAAATCTGTTTGATTAATTGTGCTTCTTTTCCTAACTTAAACTGAGAGATAATCTATTTTGAGACACAGTCAATATAATGAAATTACAATGGCCTGAACTAATGTAGAAAAGCTCAGGAGGCCTCTCTTAATGATCAAGCACAGTGACCTATGGGAATGAAAATCTTCAACTTGAGTCAATATCAGATACCTTTAAGTAAAATCTAAACCTCACCTTAACCAATATCTTATTTTTATCTTTTGTACTTCAGTCTCATCTGCAAGGTAAAATTATTGCTTTCATTCTTTAGCATCTTTAATTTTTATACATAGGCAGATGTTGATGGAGGGTTTTAATAGGGATCTAGCACAAAGTTACACTACAGATTTTGTATGACCTCTCCTTGGCAATTGTTTGTTTTTGTAAATAAAAAATCTACTTAAATGAAAGAATCATCTTAGTTTGAATATTCTGAGCTATTTAGTATCAAAGAATGGAGGATATAAGTCCTGATAATGAAAGTTTAAGCTAATATCTCCACAGTATGCAAACTCTGACCTTTAATGAAAACATTTTGTGGTGATATATCCTTACTGGGTTTTCTCTTTCTTCTTTGTCCATGGACAGATTATCTGGAATTATTGGTTTTTATGTTTCTTAACTTGTGTTAACCCTGAAGCTTCTATATGGGGTTGTATAAAAGTTCACAGACATAAATGTGAGGAAGAAATATTTAAGAAGCAGAGCTAATATTAAAGAACAGATTGGCAAAATAGTTTGTATTATTTATAGATAAAATTACTTAAATTGTTTAAAATATTACATCTGATATTACTCTGATTTGAACATAGTGAGAATGGATCAAAGAACAGCAAGGCATGAAAATGATCATATAACATAATAAACAGTTAATATACTGGTTATTAAAATTATATTAAAAGAAATTTGTGTACTATGATACAAAAAGGGAAAATGAACAGACTTGGGCCATGTTTAAACTGATGTTAAATAGGATTTTTTCCTATTTAAGGTTCTGAAAATTCTTCCTGTGATTTGAGGCCCTAGTCAATTTCCCTCATGTCTTGTATGTGACCCAAGTCTCTCAATTAAAATCAATGAGTTTTTGTTGTTTCATCACATGGCCTTTATTTCTTTTTTTGCATTCTGTTTACTCTGCCTTATGTTAGAGTTCATGATAGAGTAGAAAGAACACAGCATTATAGTCAAAACCCAGTTTAAACTATCTGAGTCCCAGTTTACTCATTGGTAAAATGGGTAGAGAAGTAGGAACTCCTGTGGTTCCGGTGAGGATTAAACTGGAAAGCACAAAGTACCTGCCACTGAGCAGGCACTCATATGTCAGTCTTTCCCATTTGTGAGTTTCATGTCTGACCTCACCTGTAGTCTGTAAACTCATTTAGCACAGGAAATGTGTTTATATTCATAGTGCCTTGTGCATAGAAGTTTCTAAAAGATTACATTGTTGAATGTAATTTACTGTCTTGCTGTGTGAGCTTAATACTGTTATTTCCCCTTTCTTTTTCCTCTGCCACCTTGGATTGAGATAAACATGTTGCTTTCATGAAACTGAGGATTTAATTCAGTAGAATGCCATTATAATATGACTTATTCCATAGAGTTTTAAATAGTAAGGGTCGAATCATTTCCCTGGAAACTTAATTATATTGTGTAAAATTCTATTAGCCTGTCTCATAGCATCATAGTCACAGAGGAGTTCTGGTGTGTTCAAGATGAAGTCTCTATCTAATGTAGAAATCTATCCAATGGCACACAGTGAGCATATGGGAAATAAATAACAGAAAGAAAGAGAAAATGCAAATGTCTTGCAAATGACATTACTTGACATTTTCAATCACTAATCCTCCAAAGTATGTTTTAATTTACTAAAATAAACCAAGAATTTAATTTCTTGTGACTTCCCTTTGCTTAATTATTTAGTAGGAGAACAATATTCTGTGATCCATTGCAATTTGTCTCCTTTGTGTTTATCTAGTATCTGACTTAAAAATGAACGGAAACATTCTGATTCAGCAGAACTGATTTCCTAACTTATCTGTGTTATAAAACAGAAATGAATAAATGTTTGCTGAACATGCTACATATGCTTCAATCATCAAAATGTTAGTTTTTTTACCTTCTCAAAATATAAGATCTGAGAGATCTTCCTGCCTGAAGTTGGGTGGGTGCCTTTTCCACATAGATATTTATACAGAGGCAAGCAGCTACTTTTAAGTAAATTTGTTTCCATGGTTGGAATGTGAGAGCTCTTTTAATATCTCCTTATATGATTTGAAATTATACATTCATTGCACTTTTTTTCTTTAAAAGTAGCAGTATATGCTAAGACATGAAGAGTTTCTTTTTTCAAATCCAGTATGCTCTTTTGTTGAAATGAGGACTAACTGGACTTTCTTTTATGCATTATGTTGTTTGTACAGTTTCTAATTCTTCATAATCAATTGCTAATTATTTTATTGAAAGACAGTTAGCTAGCATTTATTATCTCTGTTTTATGAAAGGGAGAAATTGAGGCTCAGCATCAACTATTTCTGTTAGCTAGTTAGAAATTTGAGGAGAAATATGCTGCTATCTTACTGATTTACTTTTGTTTTTAATTTCAGTTTCAAAGGACATTTGAGTCTCTTAAAAATGTTTCCAATGCATCTGACCTCCAGAAAACCTACCAGAAGCTTGGGAAGGAGCTGGAAAATTTGGATTATTTAGCTTTCAAACGTCAGCAGGTAGGAGTCAGACCTTTCCTCGGTGGAGGAGATGAACCTCCAGGCTTTGTATGATCTTGCTGGTCAGGTTTAGGCAGGCCTGGGGACACGCCCTTCTAATGTTTGGGGCAGAATATAGATTGTGCTGTGTTGTGTTGACCTACCTGTTCATATGACTTCCTGTAGCGTTCCCTGTGGTTCTTACTTTTAGATATGCACTATAGGGATTTCTACGTGTGTCCTTTTACCCCTCTTAAAGAAAACTGGTTTGTAAAGGTACAACTACCCTTTGACTAAGGATGCTTCAGTGGCCTCAAGGGACCCCCTTGTGAATGCTTGACCAGGTGGGGGATACATGGTAAAAATCACCTGAAGACCAGGTAAAGGATGTGGTTGTAAATACAATATTGAGGAAAAGGGTAATAAATATGCCAAAATATAAATTAGTCTTTAGTTTTCTTATTTGATCTCTGAAGATTCATAAAAATTTGCTAAATATATAAGGTTACAGGAAAACATACTTTACAAATGCAAGTCTTTTTGCCTCCTTATATAGACACCAAGATAAATTCAGAGCCAAAGCAAACCAAGGTTGCTTTTAGAACTAGTATTTTATAATATTAATAACCATTACATTCTCTGTGTTCGTGAGATACTGCCATAGCAGCTTCTTTTCCCAAGCAGGAGCGTCTCCAGCTTCTCATGGCCACTAGGTGGCAGGGTTGTCAAGCTTTTACTTTGATGGAATGTTTATTCCCATCAGAAATGCCAGTCAGATGTTTAAATTAGGTTACATGAAATTTGGGAATGTGCTCAATGATGGATAGCGTCTAGAAAAATGACTAAGTGGCTGACTTGGATGGCCAGGCACCAAGTCCATTACTTAAGAGTCTTTCCTGTTAGTGTGGCAAAAGGTGTGGCTTTCTTGCTATTGCCAATTTCACAGATTTTTTGATCTTTGGATGGGGGTTTTTAAAGCAGGACTTCCTATGAGTACTTACACCTCATGAAGTCAACATAATATGGTGTAGAAATATTGACTTGAAACGAGAATTGTGTTTTAGGTTTTGCTTTATCACAGACCTTACATGGGTATTTAATCTTCACAAGGCCCTATTTTCCTGGGAGCTATAGAATGTTCTGGGCAAATGTAATATCTCTGCACGTACTTTATATTAAAAAGGACACACAATCCATTGAAGGTTTTTTTTTTTTTAACCTATTTTTAAATTAGTGAGGGCCTAGGCATTAGTACATTTAACAGAAGAAGTTACAGTTACTGAGAACCACTACAGTACGCTTCCAGGTGATGCTGCTTAAAATTCACACCATGAGTCACTACCCTGGCCCATGCAACTTTTACTACAGTTTTGTTTCCAAGAGCCATATTTTACCACTGAGGAGTATTTGAATTGGCAGGCAGTAGTCACTGTTCTCTTTTCTTATCCTTTCTTATTAACGCATTCTCAGTAATTAGATTCTTACATTAGCTAATTGTGACTTTGGAAAAATAGAAATGCTTCAAGGGCAGAACTCTGGGAGAATGGCATTGAGGAGAGTTAGGTAAATTGCCTATGTGTGTGAGAAAAATATAAGCACATAGAGAGTGTGTATATGTGTATTTATGTATATATAAATCATATATATTATTTATTAAATGGCAACTACCTGCTACATAGTGCAACTAATACATTTATGTATTAGATAATTAAATGCTTATGACAATATGAAGGGGTTGGGTTTATGAGCACCATTTTACAGATGAGAAGACTGTTAAAAGAGTTAAGTAATTTGCCAAGGTTACTGGGCTAATAAGACATGAAGCTGGGCTTCCAGGGTAGATCAGTCTGCCTCCAGACCTGGGCTTTTCCATGGTTTCCTTCCCAATATCCCTTCAGAGACCCTGGCTGGGGGATAGCGAAGTGAGGAGTTCTAGGCATGCGGATGAAATGAAAGCAATTTTAGGAGAGCCAGACTGAGGGCTTTAAAGAAACATTTGGGAATGCCCACCTGGTGAGAGGCAAAAGACAGGACCAACTCGCATGTTTTCTCTCTCTCTCTCTCTCTCTCTTTCTCTCTCTCTATTTCTCATGCAGATCCTCCAATATATACGAAACACAAAAGGATTTTTTTAAAGAATATATTCAGACAGCTAAAAAATGTAAAAAAATTTATCTTCACAATTTTCTAAGTGTTATGTCTAGCAACTCTAGTTCTAGTGAAATTTATTCACACAAAGCATTTTTTTTTTTTACTCAAAGGGACAAATCCTTATGAAGTGGACTTACCTGCACATGTAACATACTGTCAATCTTTGTCTTACTAACTCCTTCTTTTCCTTAGCTACTGATCATTTCTTTTTTCTTCCTGCAAATGACAGAAGAGGAATTGGAGGGAAGTGGTCAGAAAGAGAAGGATGGTAGAAAGTCAAGGACCACAGAGTTGTGGAGAAAGAGGGAAGAGCCTAATAGGGATAAGATAGGAGGAATAAAGTGAGGGAAATTAAAATGTACTTGTTTTTTTTTTTACTACATGCAACTAGTAAGTTAAAATGTTGATTCTTAAAAATTAAAAAAATCTCAGAATAGAAAAAGGGAGGGAAAAAAGAGAATACAGGAAGACATAGAAAATGAGGGAGATGGCAGAGAACAGCAAAGACAAATATTGTTTTCTTCCCATTTTACTTCTGAATGTAGTAGAACTTCCTAGAAATTTGTAACATTGACCAAGTTTTTCTGTACCAAAGCCACAGATGAATTGTTGTATTTCCTGGGTGGGCAGGGTTCAAAGAGCCAGAACACTTGCTCTTCCCTGACTTGGTGACATTGGCCTTCTTATCTCCCATTCTACCACTTTAAAGCCCCCAAACCTCTTAACCACTCCCCAGTGAGTTTCTCCTACTGGAACAGATTCAGCTATCTGTACAATTGCAATACAGCAAGAAAGGCTTGCCTTATAAGGCAGGACTCTTTGTCCCAGAGAATTAGTCATGCTTTGTTTTCTGGTCCAACCGTATTTATCACTCCTTGTGACAGAGCAGAAGCTCCATAAGGACAGGGCCTCATCTGTCGCCTTTGATGCTGTATTCTCTGCAGTGCTCCCAGCAATATCTGACCCATGGCAAATGCTCAATAAATACTTGTTGGTGCTGTTGTTACCATGAACAAGAAAACATGCAAAAGCTTTGGCTTCAGGTTATAGGCAATTAAAATTGATGTGTTACTACATTTTTAAAATTCATAACTGCCCTAACCCTTTGGCTTTCTGGATACCAAGACTGACCGGTTGCCCGTTGCCTTATGTATTATAGGTTTTCTGTTTACATGTTTCATTTTCCATCCTTTCTTTAAACAGAAACAAAATTTCAGTGTTACCTTAACTGTGAGTTATGGGTGTCCAATGAATTTACTGTACTTATTATCTGGACTCATTCATTAGATTTTATTTTCTGCCCCTTTCTATGACATTTTAAACATGATTCTGAGAATTTCTTTCACCAAGTCAGACAGATTCTTGCTGTATTTTGTTCTATTCTTTGACATCTTTTTTTTTGGTGGGGGGGAGTTGCTTATTATGCTTTTTCTCCTAGATGTGAGCTTAGCTATTTCTTCCCCCCTCCTTTCTTTCTTTCTTTTTTTTTTAACCAGGAATGCTTGCACTTCAGCAATTTCTTAGGCTATATTTTAGGTTGGGGCATGGACATCTCTCCATTTTCCTTCTGTCAAAAAGACTAATGATGAAAACAGCCTTGGTTGGAAAAGGTGAAGGGAAGCCATGATATATGGGGGCATGGGTAGGTTTTCCAGGATGAGTCAGCTTGGAGTAAGCAGATGACAAAGCAGGATGAACGGGAGAACCTAGAGACATTTTCAGTTTTTCATATCTGGAGATGTAATCTTAGGGTTTATCTGCTTGGACTGTTTGGTTTTTATCCTGCTGGTTGATACTACATAGGAATGGTAATAGCAAGCTTCGGCTATTATATAGAGCCCAGATTGATGTATTAATTTGAGAAATTATAAATCAAGAAATGTCCTTAGGTCTTTGACTGTAAAAATAAAATAAAAATAAAGTTTGATAATCTGGACTCTAATTCTTTCCTCTCTTCTTCTACCCCTTGTGCTTATAATAGCATTATACCCTTTCCAGAGGCTTCTAAAATCTTTTGATGTTGGTTATAGTTGATATTAAGTTGAACATTATGTAGACTAAGGCACATTTACACATTGATATGAAGATATGTAAAATTAAAATATTGTATTTCACGTCTGATCTTCCTCGTTTCCCTAATTATGGTATGCTACTCTTGCTTTCTGACCTTTTCACAAGGTTTATATAATTTGATACTTAGGATATTTAGCCCTTTTCTAATTACCTATTTAACTAATTGTACTTTAAAACCAAACTGGTCTAGCCTCCCTTATGACACTTTATTCTATGACCTCTAGTCAATATGTGAACTCTTCTTAGCTTGTACCTGTGTCGTACAATATGGCATCTAATTGACTATGTACTCACTGAGGGTCCATGTAGTGTGGGGCAGAGTGTGGGCTTTGTAGTCACCCAAATCTTGATATACTATTTGTGCTGCCTTGGGCACTGCAGTTTCTTGTTTTAAAATGTGAGGAAAACAATGCCTAATTTACAGCCTATTTTGATAAAACAATATGCAAAGTATAAAGTACATATATGTCTTAAGTACTTTCAAATAAAGGAATAAATATACAAAAGGTTTAGTGCCGTGCCTGGCATGTTGTTAGTGTAAGTAGTAGCTATTATAATGTTTTTGTATTATTCTCATGAGTCATCTTTTTAAGTGGTTTATAAATTCCATAAGGATATGTTCTCTATTTTGTATACTTTCATACTGCACATAAGGTCCAGTGCTGTTCTTGGCAGATAGGATGGAATGTTTCTGAATATAAGTAATTGAGCTGCTGGTGATCTGTGTCATACAAAAATAATGACACCTCTCGAGGAAGGAATTGCAGTATTTGGTTCCAATGTGTTTCTAAGGTGATATCTCTTGATGGGCAGTGAAATTAAGGTCCTGAGTATTATGCCATGACAATATGTGGTGGAAATAGGGTCTTTGACCCAATGTTCTGGGTAAATCCCATCTCATGTAATAATTACATCCTGAATACCTACTCTTCCCTTGTGGTTCCACGTGGTATTGTATAGCACAACAGTTTTCTCTTTAGTGATGATGTTCAGGAGCAAGCAATGACTTTTTTCTTTTACTAAGCTTAGTGACGTAACCACTTTAAATAACAGCAAAACCAGAAAAGTACACAATGCCTTGTAGAATAGGAATTGAATTTAAAATGATCCCTTATCAATGAAGAAAAATACAAGTAAGTTAGATGAAATTTGTTTAGTGAGAAGGACTTCAGGTCAACACCCTGGCTTTGAAAATAAAATTCCAGATGGACAATGGCTGACTGCATGGATGATAACCTTAGGTTTACCTTGGAACTTAGAACTCAGAGGACAGGAGACAATAATGTAGGCCTGCTGTGAAAACCATGCTTCACAAAACAAAATTAAATGAGATTAGGCTTGTTTTGCTATAGCATACAGAGAAGAGGAAGCCAATAAATTCCAATAATAGTCTTCAACCATTAAAGAGTTAAAGCAATAAAAATGTTATGGATCATCTAAGATAAGGTGATATGCAATGATATTACACCAGGAGCTGCTTATGTGTAAGGACAGTATGAAGTAGAACTATCTTCCCATTTACATTAATACTAAAATGGAAGTTGTAAATATATTTTACTTAAGCCCTTTAAAAATAAAGTACACACGCACCTGGGATTGTTTAGAGGCATTCTATTCAAAGAGTGTAATTGGGGGATGGACTGAATGAAAACTAAGGGGAGATACTAAGCAGTGGAATCACTTTGGGGTTCTACAAGCAACAGATTCACTTTGGTGGCCTTCATTAGATGAAATATGTTAATAATTCAACTGGGAGAAGAGTCTTCCCTTCCTTGTTCTGTAATTAATCCAATTCTCTTGAAAGAGTTCTGATTGAATTTTCCTTTTAAGAGTAAGTGAACCAAAGATTGCTACATAAAATATTCATGTCTATCTTAGATGATATTCTGCTTCTTATTTGCTCAATCAAATAAAATGAGTATTTATGTCATTTATAAAACTCTTTCTGAAGATCCTAAAGCATTTTAGATATTATTTAAAAATTCATGCCCGGGCTGGGTAGTTAAGTTGGTTAGAGGGTTGTCCTGATAGGCCAAGGTTGTGGGCTTGATCTTTGGTCAGGGCATATCCAAGAAGCAAGCAATGAATGCATAAATAAGGGAAACAACAAAATTGATGTCTTTCTCTCAAATCAATAAATAAAACAAAATATATTGTATACTATAAAAATGTTTAATTATAAGACAGGGTGCTACAGTAAAGTTCAAACCAACCCAAACATATTTTATTCCACTCACCACATATGTGATTACATTTTTATTTAAGTATACACAGTTGTTTGTCTCAAATGGAAAAAAAAAAAGAGATGAAATTTCATTAATTCTTTTGTTTTCTGATGAAGAGAGTGAGCACAAGGAAGTTTAGATACATCATTACATCATTCAAGGTCATTTTGAATGGCCAGTAGCAGATTCAGAATTAATATTCACATTTCCTAATTTCTAGCTTATTGCAGTAGCCATCCAACCATTTTCACTACTTCATAAAATGCAGATCTTTATAGGGTGATTTCTATTTCTATAGTTATAGTCTGAAGTTAAAAAACCTTATGGATTTTTATGTAAGAACTTCACCCTTTACTTAAAATCAAATAATTAAAATGATGCCTATTAGTTATTTGTTCTCCTTCTAAAATTTGATTTCCACATTGGATATAGTTAATGGTCATGACAAGTAGATGTCTTCTATTAAATTAGTAAAGTAAAAACACTATAGAGACATCGTCTAAGTTCTAAGGTTTGCTACTCTATTTTCATCTCTAGCCTCTGGGGTTGTTTATTGGTGGCACTTAGGTTGGAAGCTGTTGAATCAAGCATATGCTAGCTGATTTTCATGCACCAGAAAAGATTTATTAATTTTTCAAGGTTGTTTGCTATGTGAGAGTCATTTGCCTTGTGGACAGCTTATAGCTACTTTATAGTGGGAATGCATATTCAAATAGTTAACACTTTGTTATAGTTGGTTTTCAAAATTTACAATACTATAGGAATTTCAGAGGTAGTAAGAAAACTCTTTATTGTTTGAATCAATGTGACAGTTATGCATATCTTATATTGGCATACCTAAGTCTGTAAGATTGACAAGTTGGCATTGATAAGAAATTAAAACCCTGAAAGAGTTAACTCTGAAAATGTCTTCTCTAGTCTGTTTTGTAGCTTGAAAATAATCTGTGCATGCAAAAAGGGATGACTTTTCACTGCTAAGATTATGAACTTTGGTGGCTTGAGACGCAATGTAAAGAGAGTACACAAGAGTCAGAGAACCTCGAAACTAAGGAGTCTTTAAAATTTCTCTAACTCAGCTTCTTTATTTAGAAATGAGAAAATGCGTCCCAAGAAGATTAGATATCTTTTACAAGACCACATACTTCATTAATGGCAGAGCTGAGACAGTAACATGAAGTGATACTTTCCTTGGTTCTTTTGTGAGTTCTTTAGCATAAGGAAGCAGTTGAATACATTTTTTATCTCTTTTGTAAAAAAAATTGAATTTATTGGGTAACATTGGTTAATAAAGCCATACAGGTTTCAAGTGTCCAACTCTCTAATACATTGTCTGCATATTGCACTGTACTCTCACCACCCACATTGAAGTCTCTTTCTACCACCATTTTTTCTTCCTTTCCTGCTATCTGCCTCCCCCAACCCCCGTCCCCTCTGGTCCTCACCAGACCGTTGTTTGTGTCTATTTTTTTTCTTAATCCCTTTACCCTTTTCACCCAACCCCCCACCTCCTTCGTTGTTTGTGTCTATTTTTTTTCTTAATCCCTTTACCCTTTTCACCCAGCCCCACACCTCCTTCGCCTCTGACAGCAGCCAGTCTGTTCTCCATATCTGAGTCTGTTGCTATTATGTTTGTTAGTCTATTTTGTTCACTAGATTCCACATGTAAGTGAAATCCTATATTATTTGTCTTTTGCCAGCCAGTTGTATATTGATCCTTTGGTATCTCTAATTTGAATCCTAAAGCTGAGAAAGGACCTGCAGATTTGAAAAGCACTCAAATTTTTGAATACTGTGTGTGATCCTAGAGAGTAGGCTGGTTACAGAAGTCCTTTCCCATGTTAAAGCTCAGCTGTGGCTGGGAGGAGAGGCCCTGATGGGGGACAGCATTTGTGGAGGCAAGTCTGTTCTCTCCAGGAAAAGTCATACTTCCCTTGGCTCCTGAGTCTTCAGGAGCATTTCCTCTGTTGTAACCTCTGCTGGGTGCTCAAACAGTGACATTCTCCTTAATTTACCCACGTATGGAAGGAAGGAAGGTGTCCCTCCCAGTCCATCCAGAGCCTCAGAGCAGGTCTTGCTTTAAAGGAGCCTGTGCTCTCTCCTTTCCCCAATAAAGGCTGTAGGCAGAGTCTTTCTTAAATGCGAACCTCTGGCCACTCTCCATCTCCACTTTCTTACTCAAGGAGAAATGAGGGGGCTTCTGTTGATTGTTCATAGAAATGTGCGACCAAGGACTACAATGAGGATGCAGTGCAGCTGGGTTTTCAGTGAAGTCCATTTCTTTCTGATTGTGCTTGAACTCTAGTAAGAGTTTATGGTCTTTCAGGTTGGGCCCTAGGGAACTGAACCAAAATAGAATTTTCTACCAGGATGAAAGGAGGGCCAGCAAGGGCATGGACTTCGCTGAGTCTGTAGGAACTTTGTTGTTTTGGAACTATGGAGTCACCTAGGGAATTGAGTTTCATATCAAACTGTAGGAACAATAAGGATGTTTTTAACGTCTGTGTGTGTGTGTCTGTGTATTATACATTGAGGTACCCATAAATAAAATCATTCAGTAGAGACTTTTTTTTAAAAAGAAAAGACAATGTTGTCTTTATTAAATATTACGTTTTAGAAGAGGAGTTACAAGCATCGTCTGGTTCAACCCCTTCAATGCATGGATATACAAATAGAGAAAACACATTTTGTTCTTTTCTATTGCATAGAAATTTTTATTTTCTGGAAAATTTTTAGATCCTGTGTTCTTTAAACCAGTGCCCTTGAAAATACTGCTTTCTAAACTTTAATATGTGCACAAATCAGATGGGGAATTTTGTTAAACTACAAACTTTGATTCGGTAGGTCTAGAGAGAGACTGGAGAGTCAGACATACTCCTCAGTGATACCAATTCTGCTGGTCTGTGAGCCACATTTTAGTATCAGGGGAGTTTGAATAATTGTAGGAGAGCATTATTTCTAGTTGTATCTTGAGAGCCCAAAGCAGTCCTTGGAACATAGAAAGTAATTAGTAAATATTTTGAATTTGAGTGATGATCCACTAGTAAGGTTTGTGCCTATGTATAAGACATAAAAGACATTGCTGTCCTTGCTATAATATCCTTTATCACAAATTTTATATTTTTGTTTTGCTGTTTTTCTGTCATATGAAGGGACATGCTTCTTTACATATATAATGTTTTTGTAGACTATATATTTCAGCAGCTGTAGGAATTGTCCTTTGTATATCTTTGTCACAAGATGAAAGATAAAGAGAATAGAATGAAAGGAGAGCTGCTGAGTGTAAGGTACAGGAAACTAAACAAGTGTAGTATTTTAACCCTTCAGTGTCCATTGTGACTTGGCCAAACTGACCATGGGACCTGCTGGTATTGACTCAGCAGCATTTGTTTCAGAGAAGCAAGCTCAGTCGCATATTTACTATAAAATTGATGAAAATGATCATCTCTATCATATTCTTGTTACTTTGTGTATCCAAGCTGTGCATCTCTACCTGCCTGCACAATCAGAAAACATCGCAATGGCTGTTACGGTGTCCTTGTTAGGCAAAGAGATGACTGCTACAGCTATAGCCCTCTGTGTTAATAGTAGTGCTGGGAGCACTACTGGCTAAAATTCAGAGGAAGCGTTGATGCTGCCTAGATGAGGCCGACAGTTTTGCTAGCAGCAGAGCTTTGAACATGCACATACCCATCATGCAGCCTTTTATAGATGTTTGTTGGGGGCTGATTGAGTGCTAATCTAATATGTAATGAGAAATTAATTTTGTTCTTTTTTTTAAAAAAGGCATATTCATTTTTGTTCTCTAAAATGCCATATTTGGACAGTTTCAAGTTTGCTTTTTAAGAGGAAGCCAATCAGCATTTGTAGTATTTCTCATGCTCCAAATGTGACAGCGGCAGAAACACTTATGCTGAAATACAGGTGAGGGGAAATATGCCTGTTCCACATGTTGTTCAGTGATTTAGAGGAGCATGTTTATGTAGAAATTTTCTTCCATACACTCTGGTTTCAAATAACAAAATAAAAATAAATAAAATATTCTTCAGAGTCACATTACATTTTAGATGGAATATCTTTTAATTTTTACAGTGTAAATAGTGTTTCTTCCTTCTGTGGGCAGATTACACTTGCATTCAGTGACAAAATTAACTATATTTTGCTGAATATTTTCAGTGTCACTTATGGGATTTTACCATACTATCAACCTGCAATTTACAGCCTGCAATTTTTAACTGCATTTTTATGAATCTAATTTTTCCTCAGTTGTAACATACATCGTTAATACATGCTAATATTCCCTGTATAAATGCTGCTTATATTATTATAGCATCTGGTCATGCCATAGTTAAGTATTTATCATCTACTTCATTATAAAACCATTGTTCCAGAAGAGCTGTATGAGCCCATTAGATACATACACAATTAAGAAGGTAATGATCTGTGGCTGCCTCTATACAGCATCCACGGCTGACCTGTGGGTGGTTTTCCAAGTGTTGTGCTGACTGTTGATAGGAGGTACACAGATTATGGAATGAAACTGTTTTAATAATTTTGAGGGCCTTTTTTGGGTCCCTGATTTAAATTACATATTTTCTTTTAACTTCACTGTTTGCTTAATGAAGAAATGATAATCTTTTCGTCACTGTGCTTTACATGTTGGTATTTATCTCTACTGTGCTAAGCTTTCCATCTAAACATTGGGAGTTACTGAAGCCTTTCTTGGTAGTTTTATTGATGCAGAATGAATTGGTCACCATGTTTCATTAGTGTGAGTCTAAGTTCAAGGTTCATTTTCTCAGGGTAACGGCGTTGCTTCTCACTTTGGGTTAGAGCAGTTAGGCCTGGGGGTGTGATACGGTGTCATGTGAATGAAAAGAAATTTTGGTAAACAGCAGTGTGCATTTGTTGGAAATAAATTGGACAGAAAGTTTTTAGCTTGCCTCTTTCTCACTCTAATAAAAATATAAATCTATACCATATCGTAAGGACAGGCACACTTAAGGTCAAATTTATTTAGCGACTTGGAAACAATTTTTATTTTACTTAAGACATGGGACACATTAAATCTAAAGACTAACTGCAGTAAATTATTTAAGTGCATCTGAATTTTGTTTTAAATTTAGAAGAAATTATCTTTTTGGAATCTCTTTGAAATTTGTCTGTAAACTTTTTTTTTTCCTTGAAAATAAGGAGTAGATAACTTCTGGCTTGGGGTATGTAAGATATTTGAGATTTTAATGCTCAGATAATGGACTAGAATTGGATCCATGAAAAAGAAAATAGGATTATGCCTGTGGTAAGGTGTTTATGAAGGGAAGGAAACTTAAATTTGATTCTGTACTAAGTAATGTATGATAAGTAAGTTAGCACTGTGCGTGGTGCTCATGAGTGACTTGTATCGATGGCTGTGCCTTTTCTTCTGTTCCAAACATCCGGTCCTGCAGATGTAGAGAATATCTTGACATCTTGGTTACTTTATTTTTAAGAGCTTTTAGAATGGTTTATATCTTACTCCTAACTAAAAACTGTGCACATTGCTGCTGTAGAAAGTTATTAGTCTTAATGTTACTAGGATATCAATATGAAAATAGTGATGGTGAGAATTTTTAGGAATGTTGGCGTAAGTAGAATAGATATTGTTACTCTGTTTCTAGGTCTTTTTGCATGTGGGTCTGTGTGAGACCCTGAAGTCAATGAACATACTCGAAGATCAAGCTCTTAGAATTAACTAAAAAAAGAGTTGTGATACTGAGACCAGTAACTTATTTGTATGAAATTTGGCTTTAAAACATTTATTTCAAAGACCAATAAACTAAAAAGAGCAATCACACTTCAGAATAATAAAAAAATAGTTAAGTTTTATATATAGCATGTTGAAGGTGAAGTCCTCTGAAAATAATAAGTGTGTGTACCAGAAATAATATATAGTTTGTGATTATTAATGAAAAATATGATCAACATTTGTTATATTCTCATTTCATTGAGAGCTGTATTCCAGAATGGATGGAATTAAGACAGTGCTAAGAATTCATTTCATTGCATCATGTTAAAAGTAATTAAAAAATTCCTCATAACTGATAACTATATTCTCAAAATCATAACTCATTTCATATCTAGTCACCTATGTGAATATTTTCCTTAACTTAACCATGCTCTAAAATTTGGCTTTACAAAAGGTTCACTTGGGCCAGGGCTAGAGTTACCAACAGAAGGTAAGAACCTCCTGTTGAAAAGGAAACAAAATTATTATGCAGTCATTTGGGAAGTTTGGATTTTTTTAAGCCAAATGCCTTTAAAAAAATAATGAGATAATGTATTAAATCATAGAAAAACCTGGAACTTAGCTTCAGTAAAGGCTGAAAGTATTCTATTATTTTTTAAAAATTATCTCCCTTCTAAGCACTAACACATGACATATATTCATAAATACAATCCCCACCCATGTGTGAGACTGGTTTACCGAAAATAAAAAGGCATATATGAGTCTGTCACACAGTAAGATAAAAACTGTGTTCTTCATGCATGGAAACCATTTTCTGTTAGAGAGAGTTGTGAAAAAATAATAGAATTATAAAGAAAGTGAGTTTATGGAAAGAAGACAGACTCTTCCCAGCATTATGTGAATACTTTCTTTTAGGGTACTCTGATATAAGAAACACACTGTGCAACATTTCTCCTTAATAATGAAAATAGAATGTGATAATTATTCACATAGTAACAGGGGGATTTCTAGTGCACATAAATGTTCATTTACAAGTTATTGACAGAGAGGTTGAAATATTAGGAGGCAGTGCCTATTGGACATTCTTTAGTAATGAAGATTTCCCCTCTCTGCAGCTGTGCCTACCTCCAGGTTAAATATTTAACTTATTTAATTTGTGCAATAAGCATGTGATGAGAGTGTTATTATAGGGTTATGACCTGAGCCTTGAAATGATGTGTGAAAGCAGCTTATATATTGATACGTCCTATGAGGCTAGGCCTGTTTGGCCTAGCCCCAGCCCCTCCATCCTTCCTTAATTTCTTATGACAGGGACTAAAATAGAAGTCCTAATGCTTAATATGCAGGCAGTAGGATTGTCTGGAGGGGGTGCCAAGGACACACTGTTTAACAAAGATAGGTGTAGATGAATACTTTGTGTAATCATGAGGAGAAGTGGTAGTTTTAGAGGGCACATGGTAGCTGTTAAAGGAATATTAAGAAGGAAATTGATATGGAAAAGTTACAATCCAGGATGATATGGAACTGGGGGTACTTTCCTAGAAGCAAAATTCAAGACTGTGTGGCATAATTTTACTTTGAGACATTAATTATGTTCTTTTTTCTATTTTTCTCTCCTGAACCACCCACACTGGAGGAAAGCTACAAGTCAAGCATACATAATAAATAAATGGCAAAGTCTTAGTATCTTGCAAGGAGGGGCAAGTACGCATAACCAGGTTGTCTTTTCCCCTCTTCCCTATCACCCCAAGAAACACCCTTCAAGCTAGGGAGAAGGAGAGTTGGATGGAACTAGAACAAGCTTAAACAATGTTTTTGTTCCTGTCTCCAACCACTGTCTGCCCCTACTCCCCCATGACCCCAAGTGGGAGACATAACAGAACTTATCCCATTAAAATTGGCGGATCTGATGTGACCAGTGAATTCCAGGTCTAATCTGCACCTCTGAGAGTAGAAAGGTTTCTAGGGATCTTAGGGGCACAGTGAGTATTTTTCACCATGTTGCCAGCCAGAATTTTTTTTGTTTTAAGTTCCAAAATAGTGTGGAAGGGCATCTATCAGGGTGAGGTGCAGAAATCATCCGGAAGCGGGGAGCAGTCAAGGAACTTGGTGACATGGAGGAGACAAAGAAAGCAGATAGAAGAGCAATGGTTGAGGGCATAGCTGGCCTCTGGGATTGCCAGTTCCCACTTGAGATAGTACAGACTGTCCAGTTGCCATATGAGCACATGCTGTCAGTCCCGAAGACCAGGTGGGAGGAGCTGCACCTGGAACAGGAGGCCAGCGAAGGACCAAGGCAGGTGCGCGTGGGAGGATGTTAGAGGGCTGTCTTCCCACCTGTCCTGTGTTGGTAGTTGCATGAATTCTCCTGAAGGGTAAGACTCCTCCAGGGAGGAGGAGTCAGGAGAAAAATCTGAGAGAGGGATTTAAAACTGAATGTGATTGAATTATAAGCCTAAATAAACTGAGAAAACACTGAATTGGGCTGAACTTACTTGAAAGGGATTAAACTTTTGCCCTGAGCAAAATAGGGCTTGGAGTAAAAAAATTAATTTTATTATAGAAAAGAAAGTTATTTGTCAATTATACTTCAATAAAGCTAAAAAAAAGAAAAGAAAGTTACATTTTTGGACATCTGTGTTTATGATTGTGAACTGCTATGTATCTGCTATGAAGACTGTATCTGCTATGAAGTTCCAAATCCAGGAATGAATGGGGGAACATTGTTATGTTTGGAAATAGAGCAGAGATTTAGATGAGAAGGAGTGTGTGCGTGCGTGCGTGCGTGCGTGTGTGTGTGTGTGTGTGTGTGTGTGGCACCTGATGCTTTATCATTTACTTTGGTTTTTGCGCTCTGTTTCTGCAATAATCTAGCCAGCTGGGACATGAGCTATCACTTTGGTTAGGATTGCCAGGTAAAATATGGTATGCCCAGTTAAATTTGGATTTCAGGTAAATGACAAAGAGTTTTCTAGGCCCTGACTGGTGTGGCTCAGTTGGTTGGGCGTTGTTCCATGAAGCAAAGGGTTGCTAGTTCACTTCCTGGTCAGGGCACATGCCGAGGTTGCAGGATTAGTCCCTGGTTGGGGCGTATTTGAGAGGCTACTGATTGATGTTTCTCTCTTACATAGATGTTTTTCACCTTCTCTTTCTCCCTCCCTTGTCCTCTCTCTGAAAATGAATTAATAAAATCTTTAAAAAACATTTTCTAGTATAAGTGTACCCCAAATATTGCATGAGTCATACTTCTGTTGAAAGTATTCATTACTTGTTGGAAACTGAAATTTAATTGTGAGTCCTTAATTTTTTAATTCTCTAAATATGACAAACCTACTCTTTGGTGCCAAGTGAAGTAATAAACCAGCCTGGATGACACTCCGTCAACCTGTGAAGTTTGACAACAGGTGTGTTACACCACAGGTGATAATATTACATATTACTGAAGAGGAAATTTTGGCTCATGTTAATGGGTTGGGCTGGGTCTCTGAGGCAGCCAAATCAAGCCAGAGAGAATGGAAAAATTTAAGAAAATTGTAAGAAAGTAATCTATTTAGTAAGTTGTTCTAGGACACATAAACAGTAAGAGGCACAATCAGGTTTTTCCAGGTTCCAAATGACCTACACAGTACAAATTCAATTTTAAAAGAATTTCACAGGAGCGTTTATAATATAAAGAAAGGTACTCTTAAAATATGTGTGGTTTGGTAGCTGCTGCTGTCTTCTCTAATGTTCTCTTTCATTATGGTCAAGCCTATAAAAGGAACCTTATACATCTTTTCCAGAAAGCATGCCTTTGAAATTAGTTGAATTATTTTAAAGAAATCATGATATGCTACTTCTTTTGCACTTGACATTTTATTCAAAGGATGTTTCTGAAATTAAACCAGTGGGAGTTTAGCCAAAATAGTGCAGTGACACAATGATGTCATCTAGAGGAATGCTGTGCTGAGTTAAATTGCTCTAATTATTAGCAACTTTAAAATCATAAAACAATGTAAAAAACCTCACTTCCCTGCTTCACTGGAATATAGTTTGGTTACGTGCAGCATTTCACCTGGTTCGCATGCTTGGCTTTCAGGAACTATTTTGAGATCCCAGGGTCACAACAACAGCTCCTTTTCAGTACTCAGTTCCCTCATGTCCGAGAACAATCCTTCTGCCCTCTGAGGGCCCAGCTCCATTGTTAAGCGTGCTGTTTTCTCTTAAATTACAACTTTTCCTTTTCCTATTCATTTTTTCCTCCTTAGCATATTAACCTGTCAAAGTTCTGTCTAAACAATGACAACAGCAGCAACCTTCATTGAAAGTGGTATCTCCTCTAGTGACAGTTTTATCTTTCTTCTTTTCCGCATAACTAAATTTCTGAAAAATCTTAGTTAAGCTCATCAGCTTACCAACTACGTAAGCTCTTGGAAGGAAGTGGAAAGTTGCATGTTTCCTGCTGCTAATTATTAATAACTAACATTCAGTTTTCATTAAATGTCAGATACTATAGAAAAATGGACCATGAAAATAAATGAGAACAAATATAAATGTTTTCTCTAATATGTGTTAATATAAAAATAAAAGTCTTAATATAAAATCTATAAGGTATAAATTCCTGTTGTGAGCTTTTTTCCCCCCACAGGTTGGGTGATTTAAGGTTTCTAAGAATAGGAGATCCAAGAAGTGAATCCTGGAAGGCCCTTCTTTTTTCAGGAAAGTTACCTTCAGAAAGCACAGGTATTTGTGTTACTTCAAGGTTCTTCAAACTGCATTCGGATTTAGGGCAATCCGTTACTAACATTTTTGTTCATTCTATGCATATGAATACCTCAACAGTCTTTGAATTTTTAAATGTAAGGAGGAAAGATTTTCATGATTCTTTTTCTTTCTTTCTTTCTTTCTTTCTTTCTTTCTTTCTTTCTTTCTTTCTTTCTTTCTTTCTTTCTTCCTTTCTTTCTTTCAAAGTTAAATTTATTGGGATGACGTTGGCTAATAAGATCATATATTTTTTGCTTATTAATTTTACTATAAGTCAGTTGATTTGCCCTATCTTGACCAGCTAGGAGCATTGCCAATAGACTCAATGAGGAGGCATTTTAAAAAGATTTTATTTTTCAATTACATTTGACATTTAATATTATTTTATTTACTTTTAAAAAGATTGTATTTATTTATTTTTAATCAGAGGGGAAGGGAGGGAGAAAGAGAGGGAGAGAAACATCAGTGTGGTTGTCATTCACATGCCTCCAACTGGGGACCTGGCCTGCAACCCAGGTATGTGCCCCGACTGGGAATCAAACTGGCGACCCTTTGGTTTTCAGGCTGGCACTCAATCCACTGAGCCACACCAGCCAGGGATAATATTATTTTATATTATTTCAGGTGTACAGAATAGTGGTTAGGTAATTATATATTTGCAAAGTGATGCCTCCAATAATTCAAGTACCCACCTGACACCATGCGTAGTTATCACAACATTGTTGACTATGTTCCCTTGCTGAACTTTACATCCCCATGACTATTTTGTAACAACCAGTTTGTACATCTTAATCCTTCACCTTTTTCACCCAGTCCCCCAACTCCCTTCTTTTCTGGCAACCATAAGTCTATTCTCTGCATCTATAAGTCTGTTTCTGTTTTGTTTGTGGGTTTATTTTATTCTTGAAATTCCTCATGTAAGTGAAATCATATGGTATTTGCCTTTCTCTGTCTAACTTATTTCACTCAATATAACACCCATTGAAGAGTTGGCTTTATCAGCAGTTGTAAGGCAGATATAGTCCCAGTTTTAGTAACTATTTGGGAGGTTTTAATTATGTGTTTGCTATTTTCTCTTTAGCATTTGTTCTTCCCTCTTCTTGGAATACTTTTCCACCTCAGCTTCACAACATGGTTCCCTCTTATAATTCAGCTTTCAGCTTCCTTAGAGAGGACTTCTCTGACCCATGTAAGAAAGAAGCCCCCCACCCTTTTCGTAACACTTATCGTTGTATAAAATTATGTGGTAATTTAATTATTTTTGGTTGTCTATTGCCTAGATATCCCCAGAATAGAAATATCTTGTCTCTCTTGATATTGAATGGTGCTCAATAAATATTTGTTGAAGAAATGAATGATATGAAAGGTTAATGATACCAATGAATCAAGCCAAACCTTTCTAAGGAGGAGTTTGTATATAATACTTTCTAAACCCCCAGTTTATCTTTCACTTCTCTGTAATTTGGTTTCTGCTCTTCAGGTGCACCAACATGATTCTTATTATGATCACTGATTCTACTGACATTTTTCAGACTCTTATACTTAATTTCTGCAAGGCATTTAACATTGTCAACTGACCTTCCTTCTTATAAATATTAATTTTCTTTTAGTTTTTGTCCTTCAAGTTTTCTTTCTCCATGTCTGGACACTTCTCAATTTCTCTCACGTTAAATGTTGATGTTTCCGAGAACGTGACTTTTCTTTCTTCCCCTTCCTCTTCATTTTCCTTTTTCTCCCCCTACACCTTCTCTATACCATGTAAAGTTATCTCATATGTACCCATAGACTCAATAACTGCCTTGAATCTGATGATTAGATGATTCCCTTATCTTTATTTTTATCCAAATACTTCTCTTCAATGCCAGGCTTTATCTGGTAACTTAATGGGGTTTTCAAGGTCAACATATCTAAAATTTCTATCTCTTCTTGCCCTTCATTCCTATGCCTTCTTTCGACTTGTATTCCCTGTCTTAGTAAGTGTTTGCGAACTGATTTTCTTACATTCAGTTTTCCCCCTTTCTAATTCAGTCTATATAGCCTATATACTGCTGCTGGAAAGATATTCAAAAATGCAAAAATGAGCATGTCCTCACATAAAATCCTTTAGCAGTTTTCCATTACTTTTAGAATAATATCCAAATTTTATAAGGACTTTAAGGTTGTTCATTTTTCAATAAGAACCTTGTTTTCAGCCATATCAGAATATTTGTAGATCTTTAAATATATCACATTTCCTCCAGTTTCATGCCTTTGCATATGCTATACTTTAGCCTGATTATGTTCTTCCCAGAGTCTCCTGGACTGGCTCTTGTACTTCTAGTTGCATATTTGACTGCTCCTAACTTGGGGTAGATGCCACTTTATGGTGTTTTGAAACACCATACTTTTCCATTCATACTTTTATCACATCACTTGTCATGCTGTACTTTAATTACTTTTCTTTCTCCATTCCTTATATTATAAGCTCCCTGAATTCACACAGAAAACTTTCCTTTCTATTCTTCATTACCTAGAACAGTGCCAGGGACAGAGTTGCTTTTAATGTTTTAATGACTGTGTGTCAAGTGAACAAGTAATGGTGTAGTTCTGTGTGTGTGTGCGTGCACACGTGTATGTATCTCTTTCTCTGTCTCTCTTTTTAGATGGGAAGACTTCATAATCTTTTGAGGCTATTTAATTCAGTTTGGAGATTGTATTACCATTTTTTTGCTTTACTACATTTTTTTTTGCAGGTTATTTTCACCAACTGAGTTGTTTTGGCCCTTATTTCTGTTTTCTAATTATATTAGTCTTTTATACTTGTAGATTGCTTGAGCCTCCATATTTTTATGGCGGTTTGGAATGGTTTGCAAGAATTGTAGTTTGAGCTCTTCTGTCAAGGTTGCAAAATATAGTTTATTGCCCAGATGGCTTTTTTTTTTCCGGAAGGAGTAGTATGGGAAGGGTTATTAAGCCTTCAGTTTTTAAAATATTCTTTTGTCTTTCAGGATTCTAAAATTTCCTCTTCTCTTTTCTCTGTTTCAGAGAGTGCCTCATCCTTCCTTTTGAACTTCTCCCCCAAAAGCTAGTTTCCTTCCTTCCTTCCTTCCTTCCTTCCTTCCTTCCTTCCTTCCTTCCTTCCTTCCTTCCTTCCTTCCTTCCTCTTTCTTTCTTTCTTCTTTCTTCCTTTCTTTCTTTCCTTTCTTTCTTCAGATAGAGGCTTCTATTGTTTATTGAATTTCTTATTTTGTGTTTTTAATTTATTATTGTTATTATATTACAATTGCCCCAGTTTTTCCCCCTTTGCCCTCTGCTGCCCATCCCATCCCCTGCTCCCTCAGTCAGTCACCACACTGTTCATGTCCGTGCGTCATTCATACATGTTGTTTGACTAGACCCTTCCGCTTCTTTCCACCATCATCCCCCTCCTCACTTACCTCTGGTTGCTGTCAGCCTGTTCCATGTTCCCATGCCTCTGGTTCTGTTTTGCGTATTATTTTATTTTGTTCATTAGATTCCTCTTACAGGTGAGATCATATGGCATTTGTCTTTCACTGCCTTGCTTATTTCACTTAGCATAATATTCTCCATTTCCACCCATGTTGTTGCAAAAGGTCAGAGCTCCCTCTTTCTTTCTGCTGCATAGTATTCCATTGTGTAAATGTACCACAGGTTTTTGATCCACTCATTTACTGATGGGCACATAAGCTGTTTCCAGTACTAGTATTGTAAACAACATTGCTATGAAAATAAGGGTACTTAAGTTCTTTTGAATTGGTGATCGGGATTGTTAGGGTATATTCCCAGCAATGGAATTGCTGGGTCAAAAAGCAGTTTCATTTTTAACTTTTTGAGGAAATTCCATACTGTTTTCCACAGTGGCTGCACCAGTGTGCATTCCCACCAACAGTGCATCAGAGTTGCGGAGAAAAAGGATCCTCCTCCAAAGCTTTCTAAGGCTGCTTCTTAGAAGTCCAGGCACTAGTCCCCAACTAGTCAGGTCTGATCTACCAGGACTTTTTTTTCAGTACTTTTGCAATTAAGGTAGAATTTCTTTTCTAGCTGAGATTTTAGATAAATCATAAATATCACTACTGGATTCCCTGTAATATTTTTTAGTGAAATTTTCTGCTACACAATGTCCATGCTCTCCAGGAAATCTTGTTCTAGGAATGTGAAGCATAGCATGGTAGGATTTTATGTTATTTTTAAATTTACATGTAATTTAACATTTAAGTTGTTTTTTCTCTGTTATGTTGAGGGAATGGGTTTTATGTAGTTTTATTTGTTTTTTGAATTGTTTTTTTAAAAGAATGTGTTGGGAGATTCAGACATATGTAGCTACTATTACCTGGCTGTCCTGAATTTGATTATAAATGTTTACAGGGATTGAAAAACATTCTCCCCCTTTATCTCCTGGCAGTGTGATTGATTTTCTTTCTTTGCAAAAAATAATTAGAGATATTCTTTAGTAAGTGTTTGGACATTTCTGTTTGACTACCTAAATTGTCTAACTGTGTCAGTTTAAGAAACAGGTGCTTAATATTAAGAGAGGCAGAGAAAAAATTAGATTTAGCACCAGTTTCACTCTTACAAAATTCAGATGAGGAATAGATGAGAGAAAGCAAATTAGGGTCATTAGAGCTTGTGACCAGTAGAAAAGTACGTGAGAAAAAAAATTGCATCAAGATTGGTGCATTATGCTAAAGACATCTGTAAAGAGTTTTCAAGAAATGTAGCTAAGTATTAGGTGTGATAGTGAGAGCTAAGCAGTTTTAAGACAATTTGGCATTTTATTTTCATGATATTGATTTTCTCCAGATACTTATCTAAGCCCCTGATAAGGTGGGCCAAGGTGCTCTTCTTGGTCTGTTTCCATGCTTTAAATGTTTGGTTTCTGTCAAAAGAGCAAAGGTCACTTGCAACCTAAGCTTTCAGTGAATAAATACTCAAATGCAAAATGACAAGTTGAAACTTAGGTGGAGAAGTAACGCTTCATTTTTCTCAACCAAAAGGGCTAATTGGTTTATATGGATGGTGGTTTTAGAGGTGGCCTGGGGGAAATTATTCACTCCTGATCAGCATTGGACCTTATAAAATGTATTTTAGTAATTAAACAAAAGCATTTCACTTTGTATTGAGTTTGAATAATTTACTGCAAGTGAAAGTTAAATCTTAGGTATATAATAAAAGAGTCCCAGGGAAATCTATAAAACATACACTAACAGGGATATAGAGATAATTGTTTTATAAAGAGTATGTAGTTTGGTTTGCTGCCTATCTAATACTTGCTATCCTGCTACATGTTGGGGAAAAAAAAATCAAGTACAATAAGAATCAGCTGATTCAAGGGATCTCTGGTCCATAGAACCTCTTAGACATTTATTTCTTTTCAATGCCTTTATTTCTTACTTTTCAAAGTTAATATTCCCTTATATTTTCTGAATACCATTCTTGTACCCTTGCACTACTTTAGCCAGGCTTTCCCTTATTAATTTTTCACCTTTTCCTTTCTCTTCTTCTAGTACATTCTATGAGCCCGTGCAGTCTCTTCTTGCCCAGGAACAAATTAAGAAACTTGACAAAGATCTGTATTTCTAATTCCTCAACCTCTGCCTCCTAAGTAAACATACTCAGGTGCACTAATCCCTGTTAGATTGTTAGTGTGAGCAAGATATCGTTGTCCTTCTGTCCCAAGCTTGGGGTTCATAGAGATACCCTTCTGTCTGTCCTCGGAGTTTAGAGCCTCCTCATCCACAGATCTCTAGGAGCAGCAAGTCTGAGACTCTCCTGTCTTCCCATTAGACATCCTGTGATACTTATGGGCTGGGGGTGGCCAGGAGTGAAGCTGGGGTCACCCCTGCCTTGGCCAGGTATGTGGGGTTGCTAGCACTCTCTTCTTCCCACAAGAATGGGACTCAGGACTCTGCTCTCCCAGAGGAATGAGGGTGCTTGTTGGATTATTTATCAGTTACGTGCACAGCCTTTCCCACAGGCTGTAGCTGTGTTCCCAGACTTCTGGGTTGCAACCCCAGTTCTTCCAAGTGCAACCTATTTTCTTCCATGGGAAACCAGCCAGGGTATGAAGCAGCTGAGTTTTAGACCTTAAACACAGGTCCCACTTTCCCTTAAAAGAGTCCTTGATTGACTTGGATGATTTTACATCCCTTTCTCCATCCTCAACTTAGGTAGAACTAGCCACTTTTACATTTCCCACTATTTGACTTAAGTGACTTGTCCAGAAGCCAAGAGAGAACACCTGCATACAAACTCTTCTTTAGGTTTCCCGCTGTAAAGGCTGGCTGCCTCTCAGGCAGCAGAAGCTTACTAAAAGTATAGAGATGGTGCAGGGATGATTAGGAAACTTTCAGTCAGAGGTGAAGACATTTTTGCAAAGGAGGTATCTTACTGTCAAACCATAGTGGTCATGCTTAGGGTGGATAGTTTTACCAAGCTCCTAACTGAACTACACACAGAGAACTGGTACTTCCTGCAGGTGTCCTTGTTCCTGCTCCCCGCTCCTGCATCCAGGTGCTAGAGGGGTTCCGCAGAGCTTAGTGCAGTCAGTAGCATCTTGGTTCCTCGAAGTCTTGGCCAGTGCAAAGTGCGCCGGTGCTTTAGAAGGGGACTTCATTGTGACTGGGGGCTCTGGGTAATCATTTGGAGGATTTGCTAAATGCATTTTGAATTTGGTATCAATATTACTGGATCTTGGTATTCTCTCTTCCAAATTCAAATAAGATTGGAGAACTTAAATGGAAAAGAGAGTAAAAGTGACTCAAGGGTGAGAAAACATGACTCATCAGAAAAAGTTGAATTTACTTAACCTTGAGAAGAAAAGGGTAAGAAGGGACTCCATAATTCTTCATGCATAAAAGAGGAATTTTCCCTTATGCTAGAAAATAGCTACTATCTGCTTCTGTGAATGCAAAGGACAAATCTCTGTGACCCAGGTGTAGATATGCTTGGGTGCACCTGACAATTATTTAGCAGCTTTCCCCATCTTGAGTTGTGCTCATCATTTACTTATTTCATTTAATCCTCTAACCAACTTTACATCAACATTATTTTCCTCATTTTACAAACGAGAAAACTGAGCTCATAGAAGTTCAACTTGTGAAATTTGAGGACCTATCTAAGTATAGGAAGGAAGGAGAAACTGAACGTACATACAAATAACTAGCTGTTAAAGTAAGTTGCAGGTCAGAAATCAGGCAAGAATACAGAAATTAGGAACAGTTAGTAAGGCAAGAATAGTACTTAAGTGTCTAGCTGACTGTCAGGAACAGGAGATCTATTGGAATTGAGGGCTAGGGGAAGGGGAAGGGAGTCATGAAGCCACGGAGTGAAGGAGGGAAGTGAAGACCAGTATCCAGAGAAATAATGTGTTTATCAGCTATGAGGTGACATTCACAAAAAGACTGATTATGAAGGCAAACTTCAGCTTCATAGAGAAAGCATATGTATATTTCTGGTTAACAAAGACCCTATGCTCAGAGCACTGGCCAGCCCACAAATAGAACAGATGAATGAATTTGGAGAAGACTGTTTCTGGTCACCCATTCAATTGTGTAATTGAAACACAAATCAACACCTTGGACTTCACAGCTTAAGTTATGGCACCTATATCACAAATGACTTACCTTTGAAGATTCTCTTAAGTTTGAGTTGCTTTTTTAGCAGATTTGTTAGATAACAGGCTTCTAATTGGGAACTTAAAAATAACAGAAGGTGTGGCGTTATTGTTATCACTGCAGGGGAGAATACTAGTCTGGTTCAAACAAAAGAAAACCAACAAAGAAGTGTTTCTTATCAGATCATAGTTGGCCTTCAAAGGAAGAGGCTTCTAGTCACATTATTTGAAAGAGGCTTCTGAGTGGATTCAGATCAAAGCAGGAGCATTTGATGCTGATTGTGGACTTGGCTGGGTCTGCCTTTAGCCTGCCATCATTAGAAATACCACAGGGAGGCCACTCAGTCCTGTTCCAAGGGGAGATTAACACCTGTTATTAGTAGAAAACAAAAAGCCAGTGATGAGAAAATGTAATTGGAATTAATTCCTATTATAACTACATCTAACTTCCACTCTGCCACTGCCACCTGGCTTGGGAGCTCTTGCCTTGCCCTTACATGAGTCAGTACAGTTACTACAGGGTTTTAATTTTGCAGGCCAAGTTGTCATCTCAATTCCAAATAACCTAAATATAGCAAATGTGACATTGCTTCTGGGTATTCAGTAAAACATGGAAAAGATATGCGTATTAGATTTAATAAATACAATCGTATGCCCATCACCCTAGCCCAGCCTGCCTCTTCATCACTGCAGCTATCCTTTGTTTCTTTACTTCAATATTCTCTTTCAAACGCATTCTATACATGGTTGTTAGACTAACTTTCCTAACATGCAGTTTAATTTGAACTACTTCCTGATCTTTAAAAATCCAGCAGAAGCCAGATCTCCCTAACCTATTGCCTCTATTTGCATTTATTGAATTTTCCGTGTGTTAAACTTTTGATAATCAATAATAAACTGCAGACGTCTTTGAAATTAAGGGTTTCAGATAAGGTGACTATTTCCATATTAGGAATTGCTTAAATTTTTTTTGATGGAAAACTTAGAAAAGATATATCTTTATCTATAGTCCTACTTTTTGACTTAAAAATTCTTTATAATCACTGACTACTTCAGGGATATAGTCTGGTAACTATTAAAAATCTGCCACCTTCCCTACCCTCTTTCTAGGTATGCTCTAGATTTGGGGGGAGGATGCCTTAGCTAGGAAATTTTTAAAATTCATTTTTGGTGGTAATTTGCATTCAGCAAAATTTATTCCCTATAGTGTACATTACCAAGAATTTTGAAAATGCATATAGCTGTGTATCTACCACCATAATAAAAATATAGACTAATTTTACCACCTGAAAAATTTTCCCATAGCCCTTGTGCTAACCTCTCTCCTGACCCTTAGCTCCTGGCAACTATTGCTTTGTTTGCTCTGTCTATAGTTTTTCCTTTTCCGGAATTTCATATAAATGGAATCATACAGTATGTGCTCTTTGAATGTGACTTTTTTCACTTCGCATAATGTATTGGGGATTCAGTTGTGTATCAATAGTTTATTTTTACTGCTGTGAGACATTTCAACGTATGGATGTATCACACTTAGATTATTCACCAGTTGATGGACATTTGAGTTATTTTCCATTTTTGGCTATGATGAAAAAAGCTGCTATAAATGTTTGTGTGCAGGTTTTTGTAAATGTAAATTTTCATTTTACTTGAGTAAATATCCAGGAGTAGGATTGCTGCATCATATGGTAGCATATGATTAACTTTATAAGAAACTGCCAAACTATTTTCCAAAGTGGCTGTACCATTTTGTATTCCTAGCACCTATGTAGGAGTTTCAGTTTCTCTATATCCTTGTGAACACTTTGTAGTTAAAGTTAAAAAAAAAGTGTTTTCAATTTTAGCTATTCTACTAGGAATTTAGTGGCATCTCATTGTGATTTTAATTTGTATTTCCCTAATGACTAATTATGTTGAGCACTCTTTCATCTACTTATTTGTCATCCATGTGCCTTATTGGTGAAATGTCTACTAAAATATTTTGTCCATTTTTAAGGGAAGCATATTAGTTTGATTGGTTGCCATAACAAAATACTCTAGATTGAGTGACTTAAACAACAAACCACAGAAACTTATTTTGTTGCAGTTCTAGAGACTGCAAGTCCAAGATCAAATTGTAGGCATATTTGGTTTCTTCGTAAGCTTCTCCCCTTGGCTTGCAGATGGCCACCTGCTGCCTGTGTCCTCACATGGTCTTTCATTTGGGTGTGCACATTCCTGGTGATTCTCTGTTTAAATTCCTCTTCTTGAAGGACACTAGTCATATTGGATTAGGATCTACTCTAACAGCCTCACCTAATTAATCACCTCTTTAAAGGCATTATGTCCAAATATAATCACAATCTGAAGAATGGGGTTTTGGGATTCAACATATGAATTTTGAGAGCACACAATTCATCCCATAACAGTGAAGTTGCTTTCTAATTGAATTTTGAGAAGTTCTTACATATTCTAGATACAAGTCCTGAATCAGATATATGCATTGCAAATATTTTTTTTTTCCCAATCTGTGGCTTGTCTTTTCACTTCCTTAACCGTGTCTTTAGAGAGCAAACATTTTAATTTTTTGAAGTCCAATTTATTATTTTTTTTCATAAATTGTGCTTTAGTGTAACATCTAAAAAGTTATTGACTAACCCAAGGCCACTAAGATTTTTTCATGTTTTCTTCTAAAAATTTTGCCTAATTGCTCTCATTTTCATTGTTTGAGCTTTAACTGTGGTGTTAAGAGTGTTAGGTCTATGATCTATTTAAAGTTAATTTTTGTATATGATATATGTTGAGGCTCATTTGTGTGTGTGTATATGTGTGGTATGCAATTGTTCCAGCACCATTTCTTTCTTTTCTTTTCTTTTTTTTTTTTATCCTCACCTGTGGATGTGCTTATTGATTTTAGAGAGAGTAGAAGGGAGGGAGAGAGAGACTGAGAGAAACAACAATTGGCTGCCTCATGCGTGTGCTCTGACCAGAGACTGAAACCACGACCTACGTATGTGCCTGATCAGGAATCAAACTCATGACCTTTTTGTTCACAGGACAATGCTCCAATCAGCTGAGCCATACTAGCCAGGGCCCAGTACCATTTCTTGAAAAGACTGTCCTTCCTCCACCAAATTTGTCTTTGTAACTTAGAAAAAAAATTAATCAGTTATACATGTACAAGGTTTTTTATAGAGTCTCCTGTTCCAATGATTTATATGTCTATTTTTAAGCCAATATCACATTGTATTGATTATTGTGGCTTTCTCGTAAGTTTGTTTTTCAAAATTGTTTTGGTGTTTTCATACAAAATTTAAAATCATCTTGTTTATTTCTATAAAACATTATGTTGAGATTTTGATTGGATTGTGTTCATATATAGATTATTTTGGAAAGAGTTGACATCTTAACACTACTGAGTCATCTGGTCTATTAGCACGATATATCTCTGCAGTTATTTAGGTCCTCTTTGATTTCTCTCATTATTGTCTTTTAGTGTTCAGCATAAACATCTTACATGTATTTTGTTAGATTTATATAAGTATTTCATTTTTGTACTATTGTAAATAATACTGTTTTTTAAAAATTCAATTTCTTATTGTCCATTGCTAATATATAGAAATACAACTGATTTTGTATATTGGCTTTGAAGACTATGACCTTACTAAACTCACTCATTAGTTCTACTCTTAGATAGGAATTTGATCTCTGGTATGCTGAGGCAATATTTAATTTCAAACATAGTCTCTCTTTCTCTCTCTCCCTCTTCTCTTTCATTTTTAAATAGGAGGAAGGATGCCTTAGTCAGCTAGTGCTACCATGACCAGATATCTCAGACCTGTAGGGTTGGTTTCTGGTGAGGACTCTTTCCTTGGCTTGCAGATGGCACCATCTTGCTGTGTCCTTAGATGAGGGGGGGGAGAGAGAGAGAGAGAGAGATAGATAGAGAGAGAGAGAGAGGGAAGGAGGGAGGGAGGGGAGAGGGAAGAGGCAAGTGAGAGGGAGAGAATTATTGAGATTAAGAGAGGCAGAGACTGAGATCAAGAGAGGGAAGGAGAGAGTGCAAGAGAGAATGAGCACATCTTCTACCTCATCCTCTCTAAGGGCACCAATCCCATCAGATTAGAGTCCCACCCTTACGATCTTATTTAACCTTTATTACCTTCTTAAGATCCTATCTCCAAATACAGTTATTCTGGAGGCTAGGGCTTCACTTATGAATTTGTGGGGAGTGGGTGGGAATGACACAATTTATTTTGTAACAGAGGTAGAGTTTTTTAAATTTGTAAATTAACAGTATAATTTAATGAGTCTCTTCAGTTATGTAAATGTACACCTAGACCCTAGTCTTAGATGGAAGGTGACAGCTAATTGTTCTGCATAATAAGGGTATAGGCAGAACATGAATATCTAATGTTAATATTAGGTAGTTTCATATTCTAATTCTATAATGTTATGCTATATTTTTCTATTATCACTGATGTTCAGTGAATCCGTTACAGATTTTTGTTAGTGGGGTTTGAAGAATAGTGGAGGAGGGATGGTGGCCACACATAGGCTGAGCGTGTAAGGAAAGCATGGCATCTACAGAAAGTAAGGCAGTGAGCAGGAATGGAGAATTTCGTGAGAGGTGTCCAGGGGTTGGAAAACTCCTTAGAAATCTTGGAAAGTATGTGTAATGGGGGCTTGAGCCATTTTATGTGGATATTAAAGGAAAAGGGTGACTCCATATGATTTATAGATTTATGTTTATCCAGATTATATTTGTTAAGTACCTTATCATATTATGTCTTGACTGCAAGAATTTTTTGTTCATTTTGTTATGCATCCAAGATTTATTTAGCTTGTTAAACTATATTACATGGATATATCCTTGAAAGATAGTATTAAGGTCTTCAAGGAACTCATAGTTTAGGAGGTAAGAGATACATATGAGCAAATGATTGTAGTATACTGTGATAACTGAGTAAACATACATACAGCTATGCAGGCAGGACAAAGGAGGGCCTGATCAATTCCATTTGGGGAAAGGGTCATGAAGGGTGGCTATTAAGTCACATTTTGCAGGGTAGATAGGACAGGCAGACAAGGGGGAAAACAATTGTATGCCCACAGTGGTTAATACGTGCAAAAGCACAAAGAGATGAATAGAAGGGAAGTCTGATAACCACAGCAGTTTAGTATGGCTAGCATGCAGGCTGTCCGTGAGTCAGACCTCTGTCAAAAATGGGTGAATCCATGCAGTGTGTCTTTTACACCCCTAACAACTAGTAAATAACCAATCATCGAATTGTTATGTGGTGATTTCGGAAAGATATTCTTACTATGAAAATACAGTTTTTTGGTGGAATTTGATTTAAGGGGGACACCAATTTGCTGCATTGCTTAAGGAAGAATTTGAAGGAAACGAGATTGATGGTTTCCATTATTGGTCCGTGTATCTAATAGTTGAGTGTAATTTTATACTTGAAGCAAACATTCTCATTCTCTTTGTAGAGAGATCCCTGAACAGTGCCTGGCTCTTAATAGGTACATAATAAATATTTTGACTAATATATCTTCCTGTTTGCAGAGACAAGAGCATAAAAATTGAGGCCAAATTTGTATACCTTCATCTTCCTCTGGCAAGGTGAAAGCATTCCTGCAAAACTACTCTTGTTTTTACCTTTTCCTTTGCTTTTCTTCTGTCATAAGCCCCAGTTCCCTCTTTTTCTTATTATTCTTAACAAGAAGGATTTGTAACTCTTATCAGGGGTTTGCTGAAGAGTTAAATAAAAACAAATTGTCATGTAATAGAATTTTTAAAAGAGGAATTTGTGATTGCAGAGGATAACCAAATCCATATAGAGTTAAAGTTACAGACTGTAGTCTAGCACCATGGCTTCAGCAAAAGTTTAAGCCATTGAAATTAAGATTTAGCTTCATAATGGATGCTTGCTATGCGAGCTTAGTACTCTCTTGTGTTTTGATTTTCCAAGAAGAATGAAAGCTTTTTGCTTGTGCAGGAGTTTTCAACTGGGGCAATTTTGTTCTCCAGCAGACATTTGGCAATGTTTAGACACATTTTTGGCTGTTTCACTGTAGGGGAAGAAGAAGGAAGAGTGCTATCGGCATCTAGTGGGCAGAGGCCAGGGATTCTAAACATATCCTGCAATGCAGAGATAGCCTCCCCACAACAAAGAATTATCCGGTTCGAAATGTCAATAGTTTGGAGGTCGAGAAACCCTGCTTTGAAGTGACAGATGTTTGGTTTGGTGTATTACTAGCATACTCAAAGTACTGCTGTTAGATCCAGGAAGGACCAGGTCAAGATGGGGCCAGCTGGGTCACAGCTATAGGCTCACCGCTCTGTGTGTGTGCACGTGCATGTGTGTGTGTGGCAAGCTTGCCAGAAAACACAAATTCTATTCTGTTGAATAAGGAAACATCATTTATTTCAAGCAGTGAGAGTGTCTAGACGAGCTCTAAGTGATCTGTCAGTTACATAATGTTCCTTGTGCCTTCAAAACATCAACTAAACTATGTTTTACTTGAAAGACTGGAGTGACTTTGAGAAGTTGATTAAAAAAAATTTCTTAGACATTTGTTTATGTTTCTCAGAGAGTGAATATAGTAGCTTTAAAAAGGATCAAGTTGGCTTGAAGTTTAGGGGAACTAATAAGTCCTTCATGAAAAATCCTTGATTCTCTATCATTTTATTTTATATATTTCTGAGGAGATGTTAGGATGTAGAAAGAGACTTGAAAGTAAGGAGAAAAATCAGAAAATCAGAATGATTTTAGGATATACTTAAAAGCACCATGCATCTTCTTCTCTTAGCAGCTTTTATTGTCATGCATTTTTTGAATGCAGTGCTTTTTAAAAGTTAGAGTGACCAGAAAATATTTCTTTTTGTTGATCTTACCAAGAGTTTCCAAATCATAAAATATTTATGGAAAAATTAGCGTTATCAGGAAATTATTAGCATTAGTTTCAAGGTACACTCGTCTTACCCTTCCTTATTTCGCAGCTACCTCTCATAGTAGGAAGAAGATTGAAGCATTTGCCTCAGAACAGTGTGCTTAAGCTTCCTTATATCAACACAGTTTTTCATCAAAGCAAATGAAAAGGAAATAGGAGAAATGGGTTGTTTGATAAGATATCATTTGCTGTTACCACAAAGAAATCTTATTTCAGTGTGTGGGGCATTTGCAATAGAGGTTTTTTTCCTTGCTTATCTAACAATCCAGTGTGTGTGTTCCTTGTTGCTAGTCAGTTTTCCTCCACCTGGTGGTTCAAAGATCCAGTAAAAAGTTCAGCCAATTCAGCCTTGTGGCCTCTGTATTATCTGCCTCTAACCAGTGAAGGAGAAGCCAAGGGGCCTGATTGGTTGCCTCCCAGCCACAAGTTTGAACTATGGGAAGGCAGAACATGGCATATAAAATTTATTCAATTCCTTTCAGACTTACCATCCTAACTGTGTTTTGTTCACTATATGTGGTCACACATCTATCATGGTGATATGAATATTTAAAAAAATTCTTTAATTTTTAATATTATGTTTCCTAATTCATTAAGAAAGTTGGGATCTTATAGCTGTAATTGAATACATAATCTGTGTTAGTTTTACATGTATTTTTATATGTATCAACATGAGTTCTACATGTATTAGCTCATTTGATGCTCAAAATATTTTCTAAGGTAAGTATAAAATATTACTCAATTTTAGATCAAATCATGGCCAAGAAAGGTTAAGAAACTTACTGTCATGTAGTCATGCATAGTACAACCAAGAGAGTCAACCACAGAGTCCATGTTTTTAAAGACATGTTCCATAAAATGTTAAATAAAAAGATTATTTAGAATGTTCAGCAACTGGGAATCAGATAGCTATGTTATGTGTAAGGGCTGGGGGGAAAATGCATGGGGAATATATAAGAAAGGATTTTAGAAAACAATATTTGAACAGTATGAAAGTCTAATAAAGAACAAAGTCTAAATCTTGGGAAAATTGGGACGGACTAAGATCATCCAAACTTGAACAGGACTGATACCATGACGTCTCATAATCAGTATGGTTGTCAGGCATGGGGAAAAGATGGGATATTCTGATGATGTTTGGTTCACCAAGATAGTAAAAAACTTAAGTAGGCCTGGTTAGAATGTAGACTTTCAGTGATCAAGGTAGCTTTTCCCTGTGAAATTTTTAAGTGTAAAATCTTGTTAGGAGATTTGGTTCTACTTCAACATTTTTTCTTCTTTTTATTCCACTGTGTCCTTTTCCCCACTCCCCCATCTGCTATAGATTAAAGTCAGATATTTAAATTATGTTAAGATACCAGTAAGAAAGCGAGTGAAATCTAGGAAGACCTACTTGTCATACTTCAGAAACAATTTTACATGCACTCATTGGCTACTGACGGACAATATTTAGATTTTCAAACACTGGTTTACATCTCAAAGTTTGTGATATTTTTCCACACTCATTTACCCTTAAGCTAATTTTATTCCCCTTTGGAGATAGACAAACTCATATTTTATGCCTGCCATCTCTTTGGGCTTTGTTCACACATGAATGTACTGCCAAATCTGAAATTCTTCCTAGTGAGAAAAATATATCCTAGTTTTTGGCTGTACGTATCTGATTATCCTAAAAGCAATAGCAGCACCAAAACTTTTCCAGAATGGAACAATTAAAATTAATTAGTAAGGGGAGAAAACAGTGGGTATGCTACAATATTTATACTTCACCATTAGATTTGATTAGTTGACTGAGTATATAAAACTATTGTTGGGTTAATCTCACAAAAACTTTTTCTGTAGTTTTTAAAACTCTGCTTCATTATTCTGTGACACACCTTTGAGCATATTTAGATTGCTTATATTTTAGAACGGAATTTGGGCATATCTCCCCTGTGAAATACCATTAATAAGGCATCACATATAATCAGAATAAACAGTGTGGCACAGATGAGAAGAGAAAATATGTTTTGGCAGAAATACATTATGGTGCATATTAGTGTGTCTTTAGATCCAAGGGACATTTGATAATTGAGTGCAATTAACTTTAAGATAAGTCTTCAATTTTCTTTGGAAGCGTTTACATGGTATTAGGTACAAACTAAAATGATAATGTGAAAAGTAACCCAAAAGGTAAGACAATAAACCAGCAGAAATTCTACAGAGTTACAACCATACAGGTGAAAATAATATCCAAATTGAAACAGAAATAAAACTTTGAGAGGAGAGGGATTATTCTCAGTTGACATGGTAAATGGCAGTGTGTTTTGATATAAGGGAAAAAAACCAAACTTTTGATTTTCATATGATTATTATAAATTTTTGTTCATGCATGTAGACAGGTTGTTTTTTACCTTCTCCAAATAAAAAGACCATTCCATAGTCTTATATATGTTTTATTTTCCTGATAGGTGTTTGTTCTCTCCCCAGGGGTCTGAGTTGACCTCCATGTGAGTTATAATTAAAGCTGGGAACAAGAGCATACAGTAATAACAATTGTATTATTGAAAATCTTTCCCTGAAGGCTATGGAGGCTTTCTGAAATGTGCTATGTACTTAAAACACATGTGAGTTCTGTCTGGAAAAAGTCCAGCCATTGTTAATATAATGAGAATGGTTTGTGTGACATCGATGTAACCTGGCAGCCAAGGAAAAGTGGACTGGAATGTGCATGTGTGTACAATGGCAACTTCACTGCACTAGTTAGTGGGGGCTGTAGACACCGTTGAGTGAGCATGTGTGTTGTGTGGCCCTCACATTAAAAATGATGGAGTAGAGCAACTAATCTGCATCAGATTTTGCATTGAGCTTGAACATTCCTCTGTGAAAACTATTCAATGATTCAGAAGCCACAGCTATAGGCAGCTGGTGATTGGCAGCTTCACCGTGACATTGCACTTGCTCTCGAATTGCGTCATGTGTAGAGTTTTTTTTCAAAACATCAAATCACCCAGGTCACTAAACCCACCTATAGCACATATTTGGCACCCTGTGACTTTTGGCTATTCTCAAAATTAAAATCATCTTTGAAAGAGAAGAGATTTCACACCATCAGTGAGATTCTAGAAGATACAAGGGTGTACCTGATGGCAACTGGGAGAACTGTGTGAGGTCCCAAGGTGCCTACTTTGAAGGGACTTAGGTGTCATTGTCCTATGTACAATGTTTCTTGTATCTTATATCTTCTTCAGTAAATGTCTCCATTTTTTATATTACAAGGCTGGATACCTTCTGGATATACCTTGTATTATTTATTTATTTGTTTGTTTTAGATTTTTCCACTTTAACAACAGGCATCATAAAGTGATGTATAAACTAAGTAGAGCCTGGTCTTTTAGATAGTTCTATTTTAGGAAAGAAACTTTACTAAAACAACTGATTGCATCTCATTCTTTACCCTTCCTTTGCTTTACATTCCATATCTATAATCTAGACACAACCTCTCATTGTGAAATACTTGGGGAGGCCAGCTTTGAAATTATCATTCTATCACACGAGAGTATTATGGTCGCACTCTTTGTTGGGTAATTAAAGCTGAAAAGTGATTATGTTTTTAGGCTGGAGAATGAGAGTAATATAGATATTTAAAAGAATTAAATTCTATGTAAAAAGGGGGTCCTTTTCTATATAATATGCAATCCGTTTAAAATATCAAAAGCTACGGTTTATAATGATACCACATACATATGGCATGATTATTAAAAAATAAACTGATGCAAAATGTCATTGAATCTTTCTAATTTGAAACTTTCCATATTTTGCCATGTATAATACATACTTTTTGCCCAAATTTTTGAGGGAAAAATAAGGAAGAGGATTATACATGGGTATACCTGAAATACCTTCTGTCTCTCCTTGTGTTTTGTAATTATTTGTTACATAAAACTTCTTGTAACATAATATGTTCACAAATAAATGCTAAAATTCCTTTATAATACAAAAAATAAATAATTTTAATTTTAATATAAATAAAAATTAATTTTAAAAAATGAAAATAAAAGATTTTTTTCCTGAAAGTTTGGGCCAAACACGTGAGTATGCATTATACATGGCAAATACAGTAAATGGATCCATGGCACCTGACAGAAGCAAGTCTAACTCTCAATTACCCACTTATGGTTTTGAGAGACAGTAAAAACACAGGCAGTTGCATTCCTAAAACAGTAAAAATATCTTACCCACAATAAACATCCCCAATAAATATCCTCCTCCCCCCGTGAAGCTTCTAAAAAGTAACAGTTCTGAATGATCCATACTTTTCTTTCTCACACTTTTTATAGAGATGATAGAAATGGTCCATATAGAGGCCTTTAGGTAAAAGGGAAACAAAAGTCCAGAGTTTTGTACATCCTGCGTAATCATTCCCTGGAGTTCTCTCTTGGGGACAAAGTGTCCTTCCTTTTCTTCAGAGGATCATCTCAAACTCTTTTTTTGTTAAAAGGCCCACAATTTGCTGAAAGACATTTACTGCAAAGATGGCTACCCAGATATCTTCTTGTCCTTTACTTTTGATGACCTGTATTGTCATTGCATGCACAAAGTCCTATGAAAGATTTGCTGGGCATTTCCAAAAGGTCTGAGATTCAGCCCTACTCTCAAGAAACAGTCTGTCTGCTGCTCTAATCAAGCAATAGTAGTAGCAGCAATTCCACAAATTGCATAAATAAACAGTATGTGACAAGGACTGTACGAGTGATGAAAACAATAACTTTTATTTTCAGAGTCACAGGAGAGAGAATGATTGCAGACCAGAGGGATCAAAGAACTTTTTATTTGGGAGTTCATTTTTTTTTGTTCTCCAGATCTAGAACAATGTGAATGATTTAAATTGGGAAAGAAGACAATAAAGGAAAGGCTACTCTAGTGGGGAAGAGATGAGAAAAAGAACAAGAAAGTGTAGCGGGGAGCACGGCACTCCAGGATCTGAGGGTTACCGTCAGGGGACAGTTGAGATGGGACCGGGGACTCTGAATCCCTCAGAGCCTGTCCCGGGGGGATCATGGACGGGGGAATAAACACGAGTCATCGCAAACATGAGTCATCATCGCAAACACCTCTCTGTTTGCTAGGAGAGGAGACGTGCATACCCCTCTAGTGGGGAAGACCCCGAGTCCCTTTTCTCAAAGGCTTTTATTGAAAGGGTTGTCAGTGGGGCCAGGTAACAGAAATGCACATGCACATGTTACCTCATTACATCAGTATGTTAATGCTCACAGAGAATAGGTGATGTTTTGAAGAAAACAAATGGCAGGAACACACAATTTACATGGGTTCAAGAGGAGACTAGTAAACAAGAGAGATGACTAAACAGGAGAGCGTAGTAAACACAAGGGTGCTTAAGGGTATAGGGTTAGGGTCTGTGAATAATGTAAATTTCTTTCCCAGCATGAGCTGGCTGTAGCTTTTGAGGGAAGAACTAAGCACCCTTTAAAGAATGTACTTTTAGGCCTGATTTCCCTGGGAACTGCCAGATCTGGTTTAGGACTGACTCTGGTATTGTTTCAAGCCTGAGCCAGATGCGGGGAGGGAGCCGCCAAGAGACAAGGAGACTTCTTTAGGATTGAATGAGGTCTCCAGCCATGTCCAAACCGAGCCAAGGGGTGCGGGCCTTTTTGCCCTTTCTCTGTATCCACCAATTTCTTGTCTGCTGCCAATTCCCGATCAATATCTGTCTTAGGTTTTCATCTCAGCACAAGATAACTTATCCACCGTGGATCACCGACCATGACAGGGCAAAGCAGAGAGGCAGAAGCTATGCCCCTGCCAGGGAGGGCAGGTTATGTCTCCTCAGGGGCCTGTTTCTCCAAGGCCTCCCTGATTGTTTCCGGCCTTGGGGCCCTCCCACCTGTCGGCGGGGTTACAGTTCCTGAAACCAGACAGGGCGTTTCCCAACAAGAAAGAAATATCCAAGTGCAAGAGTGAGTAGATCCTTTATGGGATGATTTCTGTGGAAGACAAGAGAAGCATACAATGGGAAAACCAGTTGGGGCCATCCTATAGAATGGTTTAAATGACAAGATAAAGTCTTCATGTTTTGTCTTAGGTAATGGAAAGCACTGGAAGGATCTTAAGCAGTGAAGTGGCATACACAATACAGTATTTTGAAAGATTCATCTGATATGGAGGATGAAGTAGAGGCGATTAGAGGGAGGTTGTTTCAGAGATGGACCTGTGGAATCGTAGAAGTGTGAGTGAGGAGCATGTGCAAAGAGCCGGAGGATGTTAGAACGGGGAGCAGGACTGAGGGGGGGGCTTCATTTTGGAGATGTTTCCTACCTGGGCCGAGTCAAAGTCTGAGAAACAAACTTTGAGACATTTTCAAGACTTATAACCCACATTACTATTATTTTATTTATTTTTGTTTAAAAAAACATTATTAGATAAAAATTTATTTCTTCTAATGCTTATTTTAGAAAAAATTACAGTATAGCAATTGGTATATTGCTACAGGTTCTTAAGACATTAAAATTTGAGAGGGTACTATAAATGGGCTTATGAAAATAAATATAAATATTTAGCTGACATAAAAGAGTTCTGAAAATGTGACTCCCTTGAAACTTGAATTACTTCTCCTTACTATAGACCACACATAGACATAAACACCTGCCCCCACAAAGTTGTACTCAGACCAGGGATTGATAATCTATAGCAGATGGGTCAAATCTAGACTGTTTTGTTTTTGTAAGCACACAGCCATACTCATTTTTTAAATGTATTGTCTTTCTATGGCTGCTTTTGTGCTTTAATGCAGAGTTGAATATTTACAAGAGAGACTAGAGGGTCCACAAAGCCCAACATATTGACTCTCCTGTCTTTTACAGAAAAAGTTTGCTGACACTTGGTCTGGAATTATTTGGTAATTCCAGATAAATCAACTAAGTAAACCTCATTTATGATTGTACATGCTAGTTTGTAACAACAAGTTTCAGGAAACCAGACCTTTTATGTATCAAATTAAATGGAACATGTATCTTGAAATGAACGTGCATTGCTGTCTTCCCTAGAGGACATGATTATAATCATGAATTCCTTTTACCTTACATTTGTGTCATTTAAGTTGAGCTAAAAAAGCAATGTCCTTTTTGAGCTTATAACCTGACAGGAGTTTGTGTAGTCAGCTTTCCTAGCTTGCTTCAGGATGGGATCTAGACTTCAAGCAAATTCAATCAAGGGTAAATTTTTGTTTCCTCTGCCAAGAAAAGTGGTAGTTAATGCCCCTAGTTAACTGAAGCATCATGACAGTGATGAAAACAAAATGCCTAAGATTTATTGAGCACTATGATATATTGGAGGCTGTTCTGATTGCTTTGCTGGTGTTATATAATATAATACAAAAATCCTATGGTATAAGTAAGTTTTAAAATGATCTTTTCCTGATAGAAAAGTAAACTGTGTGTAGGTGTTATTACGTAACAAGCCCTAGGCCAACAGCTGGTAATTAGGAGAGCTATGATTTGAATACAGGTATAGTAAAAATTTTTTAGAATATCTGTCCATTTCACCTTCTTTGGGCATCACCCCTTCCTTCCACTTACTGCTGTAGAGCCATCCTTTTGCTGTGTGAGCTTCATTCCAGCCATAATAGATTGGTCCAGGGATGCATACCCGAGGCCAGGCAAAAGCAGAGCCAATTAGAATCCTGCCTTTAGATTTTGTGTGGGACTAAATTTTCTGATTCATTCTAGCTCCTCTTGAAGAGAGGAAGTTTGCAAATTTGAGGGGCCTAAATAATATGAAAAAATACTTAATTTAGATCACAGTGAGTGTGTTTAATGTAACTGAGACGAAGGTAAAGAATTTGGGGAGTGTGTTAGTTCACCAAGGATATTAATTACCTGAAAGCAGTAACACTGATTTACAGAAGCACTTCCTGCTGAAAATGGAGAGCTAGAAAAAGCATCTGTTGATCAGGATTTAGTGCAGGAAATAGCAACCACTCTAAATACATTTAATAGGAACCAAGGAATGTGGAGAATTAGTTGATTCCAATGCCTGCTGGAATGGCTGGGGCAGTGGAAGCCAGAGGGGCTGCCTCCAGACTATCATGAAACTAAGACCCAGAGATGACACCAGGGAGCTGCTGCCACCACGGTAGCACAACAACTTTTCTTCACATCCACCGAACTGGTGACTGTAAATATAACAGGGCATCTGGCTGCTGCAGGCATGACCTGCCCTCTTTCCTTGACAGAACCAAAACAGTGAGAAGATGGCCTTCGTCTTCCTTCTTGCTTTCTGAATCTCTCAAGGATGCATCTCATTCGCTGATCCCATTTTAGGATGTTCTAATCGACTGGTATTTGGGGACGTATAGTTTTTAGCTTTGCAGCTCCTCTACTCTGAGAGTGTAAGAAGCTTTGCAGCTCCTGTGATAAGGGATGGAAGTTAGTGGTAGCGGATGCCAAGTCCCAAAAGGCCATATTTATCACAGAGCCAAGCAGTAGCAGTGGTCACAGTAGTCTGGGTATATCTGACCCGATCCCAAATCTGTAACAGAGGCGGTACCAATCTCACTGCTCTTTTTGGAGGCCCCTCTAGAGATGAGGTGCCTTGAGTCTGGGCTGAAGTTCAGCTTCTCTTAATGGCAAGGAGTCATGGAATTATTGCACTGTTTTTTGCTGTGATTGAAAACAGGGTCACTTGTTTTCAGAGGCTGGTTGATGGCATAGTTGGCCTCAGTGTGGCCATTCAGGCTTCTTTTTCTGTGAACTCATACGTGTTGTGTGAGAAAATAATGAAAGGTTAGCCAGAGCTTCCTTTTTTAGGACTAACCATCCCCTAACTTGCTATGTTGTTAGTGTTGCTGGAGGTTTAAAGGAATATGTATGATATTTTAAGACAGGATACCTAATGATAAGAATATTAAATTAATTACATATCACCTAGAAGTTTACTGACTAGGCAAGACTTGCACTAAATAGAGCTCAAAGAAGAATACAGAATGGGAGACAAATTGTTTAATGATTTTTTTCCTTATTGAAATTTTGAAGTGTCTCTTTTGTGGTCAAACTGTGTGAACTTTTTTTCTTCTCTATTCACTTTTGGTGATTCAGAGAACTGCAAATAGCGTGGTTGTATGAGTAAGTGTTGTGAAAAACGTGCAGTGTATACCACATTGACAATTTTCCATTTTTTTACCCTACTGTTGTTGTTTTTCATAGACCACACAATAAGTAGGTCAAAAATGGTAGGTTTTGGAGCATTATTGATAGGAGCGTAAGGCAGATACTTGGGATCTTTCTCTAAGATCTTGGAATACAATTTTTATGGTCAGTGGTTCTCCAAATGTCCTACTCTGAAGACTCACTTAAAAAGAGAAATAACCTAATATATCAATGTTCTTGGAATATCCCTTTGGGATATTGCCCTCTGTAGTATGTTCCTTCTATTCTACCAAGCCAAATGTTCAGAAAAGTGCTTGTTCCTAGACCATAGCTTGAGAATTGCTGTTCTAGAAAGAATTTGCCTCTTTCTCCAATAACTTTTAGTGAGACAGAATGCCTGACAATTTTGAGTATCCAAGTGGTGTAAATTCTGTAAATTCAGCACATTTAATCTAAATTTGTCACTGATCTTGCTTTCAATACCAGCTTCACACGCCACCAAGTCACAAATCATACGAATTACAATAGGAATGGATATTCACATGACAGAACATTATTACCTTATAATTTACTGTATAATATGTGAGATTTTGAGTTGTCTTTTCTCACAGATATTCTAACCTGGACACAATATATTTTCATTTCTCTTTGTTCTATTTTTTTTTTGTTAGTATCTTCTGCTATGATTAATATTACCTCCATAATGAAATCTATATTGGAAAAATAAATGGCCTTTTACATATTTTTTAAAAAAACTATTTTCCTGCCCCCTATAATCAAAAAGGATGCCAAAAGAAGACTCAAGACCCTCACCAGCAAAAAATAAGTGAAAAAAATCTTAAAACAGATTACTATCTTAGAAAGAAAAGTCATAAGAATGAAAAAGTTAGTAATCTGTCTTATTTATGTTTTTTCTCTTGCAATAATAATTTTTTGTCTTGAAAACCTCTCAAATAACTTCAATTAATTACAATGAATCCTTTTTTTTTTTTTTTTAGAAAGACAGATAGAAAAGGAGGGTTACCAACTACCAAAAATCTGTTGGGCAAATTTAAACAATGTGCTGTCATTATACACTTGACATACCGCCAGTATTAGTCACTTATACCTCTGTTTTTTTTCTTCCCTGCACTATTTCCTGGGAAAAACATAAATTCATTTGAGTTCAGGTCCAACCATTGGGCCTTGTCCAGATGTTAAAGCCCAAATTCACGTGTAATTTATTAGCAGGAATGAAAACAAAACTGTAGGGAAGTTCTTTCTTGGTTCTTTTCCCTCCTTTTAGCCCATGTTCAACATATACACAAATATTTATTTAAAGAATATTTATGAAGGACTACTAACTACATCATTAGCCTTCTAAGAGCACTCATACACCTAATCTTATTACTGGAGCAAAATTAGGGAATTATGATAATGTTTGCAAAGAAGAAGAGAGAATTTATGAGACATGGTAAGCAAGGGTGGATAGATAAAGAGAATCATAAGAATGAAAGTCAATGTAGAGTATTTTAGGAGAAATGAAGAATATGTGAGACCCTTTGACTGTAGAGCATGCTGGATTGGAATGTGAATATTCATATTTGGAGGTGGGGGGTATAAACAGTATGGTTAAATCTTTGTAAGGCAAAGGAAACGTAAAGGCATTTTATCTTTGCCAGCAGGTAAAAAAAAAAATAATCTTAAGGCATATGTCAAAGGAGTAATTTACTTACATAGTAATTTTAAAAAGCATTGAAGACATTTTACTTTTGCTCTGCAAACTTGAGACATATACAGTTTATGATCTGAGGTAGTGAAACCAGTTTTCAGGACATGTCACAGCCAGTCATGAATTCTAAATCTTATTCATTTCCAATACAAGTGTTACTGTGCAGGAGAGAAAATAGAGAAGTCTTATAAAACATTCATCAAAGAAAAAAATGCAGTACCTTGACTTGAAAAGATGAAAACAACTTATTTGAAGGAGAAGCTCAAATTGATTTTCATGTATTCACTTTTCTGCAAAAGCTACTAATGGTGGCTGATCACATGGGCAGAAATAAGAAACTGATATTATCCCATCCCTGACCCCTCCACCGATGCAAAGACTGAGATTCAAGTACAAGGTGAACACATCAGTCTTGAATCTGCATGCATTTGCCAGTTCCTGATTACATGAGAAGTTCTACCACAGACCATAATGATTTCCTCCAGAATCATACTAATTGGGGGAAAGGATTCTATTTTTTGGATAAAAATAATGAGTGTACTACAGCAAAGATAGTGACTTTCTTGTGATAACACTATTGTAGACATACATTGAACACTGAATATCTGATTAAAATAGACATAGTGTTCAACATTCACATATTTAACAGTGGTACCCTTTTCTCAGAAATTTTTTGTTTTAGGCATCCCCTCCTTAAAACTGTTGTCTAATGCTATTGCCATCGTGTATACTTCCCTTCTTTTACAACCACCTCTAGGGAACTGCAGAAAAAATGTTAGAGGATATAAAATGAGTAAGAATCCACGGTCTTAGAGATGGAGAAGGACCCTGGTCTGGCATATGAACAGCAAGTATTCCCAGGAGCCTGAATTCCTAGGTGGAGCTCTGGATACAGTTCCCCCTTACATTTCCCTTGGACGTGTTTCCCTGAAAACATTCTCCTTATACTGTAGGGTGTAGCACAAGCCTGGTGAACAGATAAGCATGATGGCGAATGCTGTGTCTGCAGTTCCTACTGGAGCTTTCCTGGAAATTTCATCACCAAGTAATCATAACCGCCTAACCACCCTCTTTCACCAGAGCACCCCCTTCTTCCACTTCCTCCATTCTACCTTTGGAATCCCAATCCCTGTATCCAGAAAACAGCTCACCTCCAGCTCCAGAATCCCACAGGCAGCTTGAAAAATCCTAAGGTTGCTACTGGTGTTTTTGCACTAGTGGTGCTGCCTAAAGCCTAGGCCTTGGGCAAGCTTTCCTCATTCTGGTCTTGTAATATGAAGTGATTGGAGAGGAGGACTTCTTACATCTCTTCCAGTTCTGCCATTGTGATTTTTGATAATTTGGATGCTCTGCTGGAGCTGATGGCAGCTGGTTAATAAGGTCATCTAGGAAGCAGGTGCCACGTACATGCAAGAGATTTATTAGAGGAAAAGCTTCAGTGATGAATGGGGAGGGAGCCCAGGGAGGCTGGGAAAACAATTATATACCAGTTACATTATATACACTATTGCATGAATCACAACTTCTCTATGTGATGGTGCGGTAGCAGAATAATGGTCCCCTAAAGATGCCTATGTCCTAATCTCTGTAACCTATAAATATGTTATGCTATATGACAATGATTTTCAACTGGTGTGCCACAAAAATTTGTAAAACATTTAGTCAGGGGAACGGACCTTTATTTCTGTAGATTGGCAAATAAAAAAATGACAACAGCCAAAACAATAGCCATCCTGGGTGATACATCAAAATTATATCTATTTTTGTTAGAATGGCAAAAATATAATCTATTCTTTGGTGTGCCACAGAATTTTAATAATTAGTTTGTGTGTGCCATGAGAAGAAAAAGGTTGAAAATGGCAAAGGGGGAATTTGCAGAAGAAATTACGGTTGCTAATCAGTTGATTTTAAGATATGGAGATTATTTTGGATTATCTGGGTAGGTCTAATATAATCACAAGGATCCTTAAAAATGGAAAAATGATGCAGAAGATAGAGAAACAGAAATGGCAGCATGAGGAGGATTTGGCCTGCCATAGTTGGCTGTGAAGGGAGAGGCATGGCGTCATGAACCAAAGAGTGTGGGCTGGCCTCTAAAAGCTGGAAGCGGAAAAGGAGACAGATTTTTCCTTAGAGCCTCCAGAAGGAATGCAACCCTGCTGGTACCTTGATTTTAGCCTAGTGAGATCCATTTTGAATTTCTTACCTCCAGAAATATAAGATAAATAAATTTGTATTGTTTTAAGCAACCAAGTTTGTGGTAATTTGTTATAGTACCAATGTCAAACTAGTACAGGTGATTGCTTTTATTTTAAATTTGTAAATAAGAGAACTGAGACTTAGAACAGTTAAGCAAGATTCTCATGATCACATGGCTAGTTAAAGGCAGAAGATTCAAATCCAGATCTGTTTATTTCCCAGGCCTACACTTGGTTAGGTGTGTTGCCTGAAATTGTTCCTTGGACTCCCTCAGGGCATGTCTCTGGCTCAGGACTTTCTTGCTTGTCTAAGTGGGCCACGCTAGTGTGTTCTCCTAGCAAGGTGCTTTCTTGATTCTTGGTCCAGGGCATCTTCAGTTCATCCTGACAACAGTTCAGCTCTGAAGGGGAATACTTTGGATGCCTTTCTGTCCAGAGCTTTGGCAATGCTCCCAGTTACAGCTCTTGAAACCCCCAGTGCTGTTGAAAGTCAGGAAAAAGGAATTGTGTTCCCAGGACATTTCTTATATTAACAGCCATTCCTTTCATCCATTGCATATCCCCTTTTCCACCTCTTTCCATTCTCTAAAACTGGCTTGCCTTTGATGCTTACTTTCCATTCTTAGAAAACGTAAGGTGGGCTCTGAGTAGGGAATAACCCAGGGTATACATATTTTTCTTCCCTCCCTCCCTTTTTCTCTTTCTACCCCACAATTGGCTCACTGTTTTCAGGGCACAAGAAACAGAACCCCCAGCCAAATAGATACTCTGGTTACATTCCTCTTAACATCTTTTAATTACTTTATGGGTGCAAAAAGTTTTTCTGAGTTAGACTATGAATTTAACAGTTCATTTCAAGTGTTGTCCTGGGGAACATGTATTATTAGTTATGCATAACAGATAATAACAACAGTTGAAAACACAATTTGATCATAAGCTGTGGCTGGATAGTATTTATAGTCTATGAGTGACTTAGACCATGTAGCAGCTGGTGACTACCTGCTGACCTTCGCACAGAGAAAGCGTGTACAGTTTGAACCCTGAAGAGTGGTTTTGGCCTTGTCCCTTAAGCAAAAAATGGGGTGGCTCAAATAAATCAGTTTAGTTCTATTTGTTTTATGAACTGTACTGCAGTTGAAGCCCAAGCTTAATGACATTTCACACATTTTCCCACAAGTCTTTCCTTCCTGGAAACCTAAGGCATCCAGAGATATGATGGGTTATCAGAAAAAGGGAGGGCAAGGTTCATTATTCTAGAAATAATACTATCCATAGGAGTGCACAACAGTTGAGATTTTGACCATTTTAATAGTTCCTTTGTATTCCCTGACCTCACATATGTTTCAGGTTTTGTCATAAATGTAAGAATTGAAACAAGAGACTCTTAATTCTTGGTACATTTTATTTTCTTGCATTATTATACTTTTTAGTTTGTTTATTTTTCTAAAACTTAAAATTGTTTAGGGTCAAATTCCACATTTCTGTTTTTAACCCATAGGGTCCACTTATTGTGGAATATGTATATGGAATTATACCTGGCTTGGTTTTCTTATAAAAATAAATTATTAATTTTAGAATATTTTGGGGGTTACAGAAAAGTTGCAAAACACAGTTCAGAGAATTCTCATATGCTTTTCTTCCAGTTTCTCCTATGAAATCACTGTGATATATTTGTCACAACTATGAAGCTATCAGTCATATACTATTATTAACTAGACTCTACATTTTATTCACATTTTCCTTGTTATTTTTTTTCTTTAAGGTCTTTTTCTGTCCCAGGGTCCAATCCAGGATACCGCACTTCTGGGTAGCCATCATGTCTCCTCAGTCTGCTCGGCTCTGTGACAGTCTTTTAGACTTCCTTTTTTTTCATGACCTTGACATTTTTTAGGAGTACTGGTCAGGTGTTTTGTAGAATATCCCTTAATTGGGATTTGTCTGATGTTTTTCTAATGGTTAGACCAGGGTTATAGGTTTTGGAGAGGAAGACCACAGAGACAAACTGTCCTTCTCATCACATCATAAAACAGGTTACATTCTATCAACATGTGCTATCACTAATGAAGATATTCCTTACTGGCCAAGGTGAGGTTTGCCTGGTGTTTCCACTGTAAAGTCACCTTCTCCCTCTCCATTCCCACCACCTGCCCATACTCTATTCTTTGGCAATAAGTCACTATAGAGTCCACACTCAGGAGTTAGATTCATAGTGCAGCTCAACAACTCCTCCTCTTAGAGGGAGAGTATTTATGTAAGTTGGTTGGAATTCTTTCTAAGAAAGATGCTCTTCTTCCTCATTTGTTTACAATGACTTGATTTTGACTTCTTCTATAGTTCTATTCTTTTTTTTCCTTTTTAAAGATAATTTGATAGAGAAGGTAAAGCATGCATGTAAAAAACTGCCATATTTCAATGTACAGGGGTGGGCAAAGTAGGCTTACAGTTGTGAGTACACAAAACACCATTTGTTCTTGAATTATTATTTATTATTGTATCATTTTCCATATGAACAGATATAAACCTACTTTGCCCACCATGTATTTAAGATGTTATTACTTGGAAGAAATATGCTAACTTTAGAAGTATAAAAATGTGAAAAAAAGTGTGTTAAAAATTGATGTCATACAATACAATATAAAGTACAATGTGGTCATCTGGAGGACAGTTTCATAAATTCCTTCAGAAATACTCTTTATTGTTTAGTGAAGATGAAACTATTTCTTAAACTTTGGATGCAAAAATTTAAAATAATTTTGTCCTGTTTCACAAGATTTGAAACATCATCCAAATTAAATCACTTTGAAATTCCTTATATGTGTAATATAATAAAGTATTTGGTTTGGGGATTATCCTTATTTTGTAATTATACAAATTGTGTTTTACACAGAATAAATTATATATTATTCATGAGATTACAAAAGGTCAAAGGTTTTGTTATTTCCATGTAAATTGCATATAGTTCTCTGTTAGTTATTCTATTTTCCTTAATACCTTTTTACTTTCTTTTGTTTGGCTCATTTTCTTGTACATTGATTCCATTTGTAGAGATTCATAGGTTCATAAAATGTTGGAGTGGAACATCTTTAAAGAAATCTAATTCACTTCTTATTTAATAAGGCACCCAAGAGACTTGGTACAAGTTATCCGCTAGTATGAACAGAATGAGATTGGGATGCAAGACTTTTGACTGTGAGGCCAGTAATATTCTTCCCACTATATAACATTGTTTTATTTTTATTTGACTTGGAAATTTCACTGTTAAATAGCATATTGTTTTTAAATAGAGGGTTTTCTTTTTCATGTGGCACAAACTAGATTGCTTTAGTTGTTCTTCCTCTTTGTCTTTGGCCTGAGCTTTCCAATAGAGCTAGAAAAATTTACTCTTTGTTAACTTGCTTTCAGCAATTTTACCATCGTGGAGAAGACATAGGCTCAGTTGAGAACTGAATTCACATATTCTTATATGTGTATTCACATTTCTTAAGTAGCTAAGAGAATTCATATCCATCTGCTGTCTTGAAGGCATCAGAATATCTTTTAAAAGCTCCTGAATCAAATCTAAAAAATATTATATTATTAATACACCTTAAGATTAAAGGAGAGACAATCTGAAGTGGTTGAAAAAGAGTTTTGAGAGAATCCACTAATCTTTAACACAGTGATTCTACCTGATAAAGAAGTGGAAACATTTCTTTTTATAAATTTCATGTATGATTGCATATGCAGTGCATATTTTATTTTTATTCACATACAGAGGGAAATCTTATTCTGTATGTATGTGGTTTCAGAGAAATAAAAAAAATAAATAAAATAAATGTTGATTGTTTTAGAGTATACATGTAGCTGTGATGTTTTCTATCTACATTGCCAAGACCTAGTATCACATTGTTCTAGGACTGATCTCTTTGGCACTTAGGAAAGAAGACTGAAAATATTCAAATTCTAAATGAACAAAAAGGGACTTCACACAATCTGTTTACAAGCTAGTTTTGATAGTCTGGTACATTCATCACAACGAGGCCTTGGAATCTTGCAGATTGTTCTTTCTCTGTTTACATTTTTTGCTTATAGCAAACTGTTCTGCATTTGTTAATGAAGTCTTGCTCTGAAGGGGTTGCCTTCTTTTCTTTTCCAAATGGATGATACATCACTTGGTGTGACAAAATTGGAATTTGGGAAAGTGAAGTTTGTTTTCCATGCTGGAAATACCTTGCAGTGTCCTTGATGATCTAGCTCTTAATACTTTACTAAGCATTTGCAACAACAATCCTGGTAAGGACACAAGCAGAAGGTGAACCTTGGAAAGTTTCCCACAAACTCAGTACCTTATTCTTTCAGAAATAACACAGCAAGGTTATCGTTTGACATTCAGCATCTGTGTGTCTGATGAATAAAGTTCATCATCCAACCTGTGTTTCTCTAGGCCTCACCGCCGGGTATAAAGTTGCCACCATCATCGTCGTTGTCATCACTGTCATCACTGTCATCATCATCACCATCATCACCATCATCATCACCATCATCATCATCATCATCACCATCAACATCATCATCATCATCACCATCAAAATTTCTTTGTACGACTATTCCAGAACTGTGGGACTCTCACATGTGTTTGTGAACCCCGCCCCCCCTGCGCAGTCCCTCTTTTCTCACCAGCTGGCAGCTGGCTGCGCAGCCTCAGCTCCCAGGCTGAGGAGCAGTGGGAGCAGCGGACCTAGTGCCAGGGCACAGTGCTCCTGCACCACCGGCTGCCTCCCTTTTGACCTGGTAACACGGCCCCTCTCCTCCTCCACCACAAGGGTCACAGTAACACTCTGACAACTACATGTTGAGGTGTGGCCTACACTTTCCTCCATTATTTGTGCCAGGTTATAGTCATAGTTCCCTTTAGACATTTCACTGATATAGCTATATTATTATTTTTTTTGAATTTGCCATTTTATTGCAGTCTTTCTCCCCCAGGCCCAGGCTTTAGCTGAATATGAGGGCAATCTTAACAGCACATATTGTGCTATTTCCAAATCACTCTTCAACTCAAATCTATTACCTGTACATGAGAATTGTGTACAGGAATATCCCTTTTTTCTAGGTGAGTTCCGTTAAACAGATTGAACTCTCCCCTCTTCCTGGACATCTGAATTTCCGATGTATACACCAGGACAATTGAAGACTTCTGCAGCTTAAGCACTCTTATTTTTGGAGGCTTCAGTCACCTCCTAGGAAATAAATGAAATGTACTCACAATCTAGCATTAAATATAATTTTGATATAGCAAAATTTGGAAATATTTTTTATAAATGCACTCTGAAATTACATTCTTATGAATAACTCAGTTTATGTGTGGCTATGATTTCTTTGCCTTTACTGGGTACCCTTTGGAATTCTTTTGCAGTAAAATCATCTAATGCACAAACTGTTAAAGTAAAATTGTTTATGACCTGGCTGGTGTGGGTCAGTGGATTGAGTGCCTGCCTGCAAACTGAAAGGCTGCTGGTTCAATTCCCAGTCAGGGCACATGCCTGGGTTGTGGGCTAGGTCCCCAGTTGGGGCTGTGCAAGAGGCAACTGATTGATGTTTCTCTCCCTCTCTTTCTCCCTCCCTCCCCTTTCTCTAAAAATAAATTAATAATATCTTTAAAAAATAAAATATAATTGTTTATAATTCTACAATTTAAAGTTAATTGAGTTACCATAATACATTTGCGGACAATTGATGATTAATTTTATTTTGTTTGTGTGTATGTATGTATGTATTTTAGAAAGAGGGTAAGGAAGGGAGAAAATGAGGGATAGAAACATCAATGTGAGAGAAACATTGATCAGTTACCTTTTGTATGTGCCCCATGGGAGACCAGACTCACTACCCAGGCATGTGTCCTGACCGGGTATCGAACCTGTGACCTTTTGCTTTGTGGGATGATTCCTAACCAACTGAATCTCACTGGTCAACACTATATTTTGATATCAATAATAGTTTTTCATAAGGTTTTGAAAAGATTCCAAGTCCCCAAAAGTCTCTCTATAGTGCCTAGTAAGTTAACGACACCCTGAAGTTCATAGATCCTTTGGATAATTTGGATACTTTGAAGTGTTGCATACAGTCTTTCCTTCCTCCTCCCGCCCCCTTCCCTCTGTCATTCCTCTCTTCCTCCCTTCCTTTCTTACTAAATATTTACTGAGCCCTAACTGTGTGTTTGCAACATCATCACATGGATTATTATATATTGTATATGTGATTCCTTCACCTGTTTGGGTGTTAAATATAAAAGTTAAAGTGATGAAGAATAAAGTAGAGGCCTTTATATAACTGCACTGAATTAGTAAATTGGAAAAACATCAAGTACAGAAAAGTAGAGATTTTCTATATTTTTCTTACCCCTTCTGTAAGAAAGAACATTTATAAGAAAGAGCATAGCAAGTCTGAGACCTGAGACTGTGTCGGGGTCAGGACAGAAGGAGCAGCAATGAAACATCATATTCCATTTAAAAAGCAAGGGCAGAGTTGAAGTGCAAAATGGAGGCCAATTACTCGCTGTCAGGAAGTGTGAAACTGGGACCTCCCTGGACTGGATACCAAAAGCAGAATCTAGGACTAGTGCCAGAACCTGCTTCACATGTTTTTTGCTAGATGTATTTCCTCTTTCATAAATTGTGAGTTTTTGACCTTTGCTCATTTGTCTTTTGAGATTTTAGTGTTTTTCTTATCTGTTTGTTGATCTCTTTATATAGTCAACATATTAAACTAGATCTGTCATATTACTGCAAAAACTTTCCCCAAAATTGCTTTTTACATTGAATTTTCATGTTGCATCTCTCTGTTTTAATTTATTCCTATATTTTCTAAGCCTATAGGGGCCATCACCTCTATATCTATAATAAATAACCATTTTCCCCAAGTTTTGTATGATTAAATCTTTAACTCTTTAACTCACATAGGTTTCTCATCATGTGCTCAAATTATGTTTCTTTAAATGTATAATTTGTTATAAAACCATTTAGTAAATAGTCACTTTTTTCATTCTTCATTTAATAAGTATATTTTAAATTTGTTTTATTTTGGGTTAGCTATCCTGTTCATTAACCCACTTTTATATCAGTATTGCTTGTTTTATTATTATTAGTTTTAGGATGTTTAATGTATTTTTAAAGAATTATTGTACCTGCTTAATTTTTCAGATCAATTGTTTTGCCACATTCTGAACCAATTTACACTGAGGTTCTGATTGACATTGCATACATCCATAAATGACAAAATTTCTCATATTTACTTTGTCTAAATATCCAGGAACTCTTTTTTTTCATGTAAGGTCATTTATTTAATATTTAAATTTATTTTTTTATTATTGAAAATGAGTTTCTTCCCCTGTCACCCTCCAAAATTCACTGTGATAAAACCATGTGTACCAATACTGGCGCATGAAGATGACAACTCTCTGTCACCAATTACAAGTGTTAGATATGGTGTGATAAGAGGCACTGGGCTATAATAAATTCTTACTTAGGTATTTCTGTAACTGAAAGCTTAACCCTTTCGTAGCTCTATCTGAACAGAGTTGCACTTTCTGCAAAGTTAAGTGGCTCATTCTAATAGCACTTTATTTGAATCTCTTTTCATTTGTGTAATTGAAATAATAATTTATTCAGTTAACTAATATTGTTGGTGCCAGTCTGTTCTAGGCTCTGGGGATACAGGAAGTGAATGAAACAGGAAGAGCCTCTACTCTTGTGGAGATTTTATCAGAATCAGAGAGACAGATAATGAACAAATAAATAAATAATTACATATCAGGTAGTGATAAGTGCTATGAGGATTAAAAAAGCCAGGTAAGAAGAGGAGGTTATGGTTGAGGGATATTATTTGATACAGGATAGTAAGGAAAGACTTATCTGATAATGTGACATTTGAGCAGAGAGCGTCTTGGGGAGGGAATGGACCATGAGGACATGGGGAATAGTGATGAGGAACATTCTGTATGGGAGGTATGGACAGTGCAAAGGAGGTGGCTATTTCTTGAAGGAGAAAAGAACATGGAGAAGAGTAATAGTTGTTGGAGAAATAGAATTAAAAAACATTGTTTCAACCTAGAGATCCTCTCTACAAAGATACTAGGGAAATAAAAGTTTTATTATTGAATACATATTGAACCAGAATGTGATATGCATCATGGGCAATCTCTAGGAGATTGCAGACAGAAGGAGATCTTGCCTCTTTATATAGTCAAGCAGATGCAACCCATTATATATGGTTTCAGGATAAACAATAACTGGTCCTCAAGGAAGAGAACTTAGCAGCACCATTTGTCACACACAGTTCAGCCTACATTCACCTGGTAATTGGGGGGAGACCATCTGTGTTAGCTAATTGGCTTATTCAGAGAAAAACAAACACCTCATATCTTAATGATAAGAGGTAGTTTTGCAACTTGGAGCAAGGCACCCACCAGTTAGGCTCCTTCCCTCCTGCAGAAACTGGGAGACATCTGTGCTATCTCCCTGGATGTTTAAATTTCAAACAAATGGCCCTCAGGTCCTTGAGAAAAAGATATCCCTGGGCCATATAGCTTAAAAGAGGTTTACAAGTTTTCAAAAAGATTTATGTACATGTTAAAGAGTGGAGAAAGTATTTATAGTGACAAGTTTTCTTAAGTAAATGCTCTAAGTAAAGGGGGGATTTCTCCTCTTATTTTGAATAGGGAGAATTAAGCCTCTTGTTTTATATCTTTATTTGTCCTTACATAGGCAGTGAGTCAGAGAGAACCAGAAAATAGGAAAATGGTCAGAACTTGAGATTTTGTTTTTCAGTTGATTTGGGGGCCCTGGGAAGTTTGGAGCAAAGAAGTGAGGTATTCCCTCAGGATTTAGAAGGAAGCCCTGCCTGCTCTGTGGAGTTTCGAACAAGGAGCTCTAGGAGAGTGGGAGAGGCCGTCTCAGTCCTTAGTGGGCCACGCAGGGTGTTCCAGGGGCAGGAGGAGGGGAAGAGAGCACTTTGCTTATACCACAGCATGGATTTTAAGGGGCACCGTGGAAGGGCTTAGAGGTTAGGAGGTTAGGCAGAAGTGGAGGCTTCTGTCAGATGAGTGAATGTACAGAGCTCACAAATGACTGATAGCATTGAAAGTCCAGGCTCCTTTCTTCACATTTGCCTTCACTTCCATTCTGTGTTGTAAGGTGCTTGAGACTGCATCTACTGTTCATTGAATGAAAGACTCATCTGAAAACTGTGCTTTCGTATCATATGAGGGAACAGATTGTGCCAACTGGTTTGTCCCTTTTCCCTTTTATCTCTCAGGTATTTATTGAACATCTGCCATGTACCAGATACTGGGATAAAATTAATTAGAAGCTTTCTTTGCCCTCAACCTCAGAAAGTTCTCTGTCTACTTGGGGAGATGGATGAATGTACGGACAATTTCAGTGCAAGGTGATAAATTCTGTGACAGCTCTATGCACGAACTCATTTGGATATTTATATGTAATTCAGCAATTATATCTCAAATATAAAGACTCTATTGGTGATGGTGTTATTATTCAAAGAATGCTTATTTCAGGCTGTGTATCAAAATACTGGTATTGCTTTAAGAAGTAAAGACTCCTCCTTTCCTTTATCCCTTTCTTCCTCTTCCATATGAGGCTTGCTGTCTCTGACTCTACTGTAGACAAAAATATTATAAGTGAGACTTAATTTTAGATGCTTAGTGGTGTTGTAAAAAGAACTGCACTGTCAGGATCTGATGCTAAGGCAGGTAAGCTCTGTACTTCCTTTCTTTAGCAGATGTAGACAGAATCTTCTGGGTGCCAGCTACTGTTCTGGGAGATTCAGCAGCGCGTAAAACTAAAAAATTCTTGTCTTCATGGAACTTGCGCTGTAGTGGTAGGTTTTTCAGACTTGCCTCACTTATGTTGGCAAAGTTTTCCTCCTTTTAGGTGGGGTGGTGGCAGTGGCAGCTCTAAACCTCATCGTAACCAAATTGCCAAGTGCCTAATAAGCAGGAATAACACCTTTACCTTGAGCTAACAGAGCTTCCCCCTTTTCCTCCTAATTCATTTACTGGACCCCAAGCGTATTGTTTATTGCCCTTTCAAAGTGAATCCTTAAGAATAAAGTGTGAAAGAGAATGAGTGGCTGCCTACTGAGTTGTCTATGTTGGACATCGGAATACATGCGGGTTTGACTTCAGACCTGTTGCCATAAAGGAGTAGCAATTACATCTGAAATTACAATAGAAATTGAGTTTAAAACTTAATAGAAAAAGCAGCTCTCATGTCTGAGCACTAATTACAAACAAAAGTTAAGTAAGGAGAGAAAGGGAGAGAAGTCCTTCAAAAAGCTACGAACAGTTGAATATGTAGCAAAGAGAAATGCTTTATGGGTAGTTTGTAGAAAATGGAGCAGATTCCTATAGCAATACATCAGAACAATAGGCATAATGTTGCACCGCTCTGGAAGTAGTCTGTATGCCATCTACTCCTCTGTTATTGTTAAGATTGTTTTCTCATTTGACAGGTATTCAGGAGACTGAAGGTTTAGAAAATGTGGGTTTAGCTAGAAAATGATAATACTTTCAAATCTGGAGGCAGCTATAAATCTGGAGGCTCTGCCTTCTACTAACTGCATGGACTTGGTAAGTCTTAGTCTTTCTCTACCTTAGGTTCCTTATTGGCTTCCCTAATGAAGAGGTGAATCAAGTGCTTTCTAAGATCCCTTATACATTTCAGCTTTAAATTTCCATGACTTCATTTGGGTTTTAGTGTGAATATAGTTGAGCTGTTGGGCATACCTCTATTAGAAGCAATTTCTTTATTAGGATGGACTTATATACAAACACACATAGACATATAGCACCCCCTGAATTTATATGGTCAATATAGTCAATTCAGCAAATAATAGTAAATGTTTTCCAGACTTAAAACATATTTAATTTGGACATGGTTAAAATGTGTCTTGAGAAATGTTCCTGTTTTCCTCAAGGAAAAACAACCCTGTTATTTATTAGGCATCTATGCTATAAGTACCATTTATAGCATTCTTAATATGTACTAGAAACTGTGATAGGTGCTTATGGGCCTTATCTTATTTAGTAGTAATGACAACTTTACAAGGTGGATGCTATTATTGCCTGCTTCAAATGAGGAAATTGGGATGGAGAGCTGAAGTAACTTAACCAAGGCTACTTAGCTATTAAGTAACAAACACTAAGGATTCAAATTTAGGTCTGACATACTCCAAAGTATTCTTTTAAGTTCTAAGAACATATTAAAAAATAGAATAATGTTCTTCTTGAAGGAGTTTCAGGTAAATAGGAAATACAAAATAGACTAATACATGGTTTAATAGAAAAATATCACAGAGGGAATGCCGACTGGTGGACTGGTGCAGCCACTGGGAAAAACAGTATGGAATTTCCTCAAAAATCTGAAAATGGAAATGCCTTTTGACCTGGCAATTCCACTGATGGGATTATACCCTAAGAATCCTGAAATATCAATTCAAAACAACCTCTGCACCCCAGTGTTCATAGCAGCACAACTTACAATAGCCAAGTGCTGGAAACAGCCTAAGTGCCCGTCAGTAGACGAGTGGATCAAAAAAGCTGTGGTACATTTCTACACAGCAGAAAGAAAGAAGGAACACCTACCCTTTAGGAGAGCATGGATGGAACTGGGGAGCATAATGGTAAGTGAAATAAGCCAGGAAGTAAAAGAGAAATACCATATGATCTCACCTATAAATGGAACCTAATCAACAGAACAAGCAAGCAAAATAGAACCAGAGACTTGGAAATAAAGAACAAACTGACAGTGGCCAGAGGGGACGGGGGAGGGGGATAACGGGGGAAAGAAGGGGAAAGGTCAAGTCACAGAACATGCATAAAGGAGCCATGGACAAAGACGGGGGTGGGGAAGGATTGAATATGGCAGGTGGGTGTGGGTAGGGCAGGGGAGAGTAATGGGGGAAAATGGGGACAACTGTAACTGAACAACAATAAAAAGAAGAGAAAAAATAAAAATGTCACGGAAATGTCAAAATTATGAAAGTGTGTTGAGATTGTTCTCAGGCTAGGTATAAAGCTCAGAGGTCAGAAAGGGTGTGTTGGAGAGGGAGGTACAAGAAATACAGGTGATTCTAAATTTTGGGAAAAGAATTTTTTTGAAACTCCTTTTTCCAGAGAGGTAGTGTGGGTAGGGGTGGTTTAGATCTGTCACAGGCTGATGTGGGATGTGCTGTCTAAGGAGTACATGCTGATGACACAAACGGAAACTTCTACTTGTTTATTCATTTGTTCATTTGTTAATTCATTCAGTCCTTTATTATATACTCATCCAATACATTACATATTTCAATACATATTCATTCAATACGTTGAACACTTACTGCGTTTAATGTGTTTGATAGTGAGAGTAAAACAAAATATAAAATTTAATTCCTGCCCTCATCATAGTTTAATGTGGAAGGTAGAAAAATACACAATTGTTGTGTTAATGTGATTGTTGCAACAACAGCAAAACAACTACAAGAACAGTAATTTTGTTCCCATTCACTGAACAAGTCTAAGGAACCTGATTTATGTTCAGTTGTTTACATACATTATCTTATTTCATCTTGGCAGTGCTCTGCAAGGCAGGTATTGCTCTCCTCATTGTGCACACTGGGGAGCGGACACTTGGAGAGGATGAGTGACCGACTCAAGGTCACAGAGGCACTGGATATAAACAGAGTGCCGTGGAAGCACACAAGAGGGACACCTAACTGGCAGAAAGCCCTCCTGGAGTCACTGATATCCTCCCTGCAACCTAAAGAACAAAGATTTAAACAGATATTTTTCTAGGAAAAAATGGAGATAAGGGTGATAAAGATCGTGGAGAAGGGGATGGGTGGTATTGGAACAGTATCAATCTGGAGGCAGAAGAGTATTTGACTCACTTAAGAACCTACATCCAAGCTATTCATTGTGGCTGGAGGATGAAGGGCGGTCGGTCAGAGGATCAGCCAGAGGATCAGCTGGGGAGACGAGTGGGTAACTACTCTTGAAGGATGTCTGCCATGTGAAGGGGCTGAAGGTGTGAGAGGACTTAAGTTACCCAATGCACTGCAAATATTCCTCGGTATGGACTTGAAGATGGTTCCTGACCACCACCAGTTCCCGTAGGACATGGTAGCTCCTATTTATTAGGCCCTTTTATTTCTCTTGGGATCTTGCCCGTTTGGGTTTTTTTGGGAGGTTGCTTTTCTTATAGGAGGTCATATAGCTCTGCAGTTGATAAGGAACTAAATTGCTTTTGCTCTGCCTCCCAGAAGGGCTCCAGTTTTCCAGCCTTAGCGTGTGCCATCTGGGTGCCTAACCAACCCAGAAAAGTCTGAGTTTCAGCTCCCTTGAGCAGAGAAGATAATTCCAGAGCCTTCATTATCACCCAGACTTTAGGTGACACTGCCGGAAGCTTGGAGACTTCCTATCGATCAATGACAAGGACACTCTCAGAAGGGCAATCAGTCAAGGCTTCTGCTGATTCTAAATAGTGTCTGTCCATTTACCATCATTCTGCTTAGCCAAATTCCCTCCTGGGAAATCTTGGAGCCAGTCAAACCCATCATGCTTCAGATCCCTGTTATTCTGGGTCACTACCCAGGGTGTGAGCCTCTCTGATTAGAGCCTGGTGGTAAAGCATGAACTACGGAGCCACAAAAGTTTTTGTTTAATTTCTTTCTCTCCCTCTTAACTAGCTATATTTCCCTGTGTTCTTCATCTGTAAGTGGAGGCAGTAACAATACTTAGGGTTGTTACAAAGGTTTAATGTAAATTGCTTAGAATTGTCCCTGATGTGGAGCAAGTACTCAATAAGTACAGGTTGTTACTATTGTTAACTCTCCTCTTTCATATTTACATCACATATTGCTCTCTGCTTCCTTTCTATGACTTGTTTTTCAACTTCTCTCTGTACTCCTAACACCTTTCCTCAGTACTTCCTGGGGCCGCTATTCCATATTTAAGACACTTTTCAGATGTACCTCTTAGGAATTTTAGTATCTATACTACAAGGAACAGATTGGTGGTTGCTAAGAGAGTAAATCTTAAAAAGTTCTCATTACAAGAGAGTAATTTTTTCAGTTATTATGTATGATGATGGTTGTTAACTAGATTTATTGTGATCATTTCACAACATATACAAATATTGAATCAATTTGTTGTACACCTGAAACTAATCTAATGTTATCTGTCAATTACACTTCAATAAAAAGATGCAGACTGGAGCAGCCACTGTGGAAAACAGTTTGGAATTTCCTCAAAAAGCTAAAAATGGAACTGTCTTTTGACCCTGCAATTCCACTGCTGGGATTATACCCTAAGAATCCTGAAACACCAATTCAGAAGAACCTATGCACCCCAATGTTCATAGCAGCACAATTTACAATATCCAAGCATTGGAAGCAACCTAAGTGCCCATCAATAAATGAATGGATCAAAACACTGTGGTTCATTTACACAATGGAATACTACGCAGCAGAAAGGAAGAAGGAACTCTTAGCCTTCACAACAGCATAAATGTAACTGGAGAGCATTATGCCGAAATAAGCCAGGTGGTGAAAGACAAATACCATATGATCTCACCTATAAGGGGAGCCTAATCAACAAAACAAACAAGAAAAATATAGCCAGCAACATTGAAAGAATAAACAAACCAACAGTAACCAGAGAGGGGGCGGTAACAGGGAAAAGAAGGGGGAAGGGTCAAGTCAAGGAACATGTATAAAGGACCCGTGGACAAAGCCAAAGTGGGGAGGGATTGAGGGTGGGAGGTGGATGTGGGTGGGGCAGGGGAAGGTAGTGGTGGGGAAATGGAGACAACTCTACATGAACAATAAGAAAATTTAAAAAAAAGAAAAAGTAATTTTAGTACCTGTGTATTAGCTTCCTAGGGCTACTATAAAAAATTGCCATAACCTAGTGGCTTAAACAATGGAAATTTATTCTCATGGAGGTCTGAAGGCCAGACGTCCAAAATCAAGGTGTCATCAGGGCCGCACTCCCTACAGAGGCTCTAGGGAAGAATCCATTCCGTGCCTTCTTCAGCTTCTGGTGGTTGCAGGTGTTTCTTGACTTGCGATCATGTCATTTCAATCTCTACCTTTGTCTTCCCATCATTTTCTTCATGTGTTTGAGTCAAAACTGTCTCTGCTCCTCTCCTTTAAAGGTACATGGGATTACATTTAGGGCCCATATGGACAATTCAGGATGAATTCCTTCTCTTGAGACCCTTATTATAATCACATAATCGCATCATTTATCACAAAGGTAATATTCACAGATTCTGGGAATTACACATTGACATATCATTGGGGGTCACCATTCAGCCCAATGCAATGTTCATGAAGAATACTCTTTCATTGTTTTTATTTACTGCAATGATTTTGTCTGATTTTGGTGTTAGGGTAACATAGAATGCTTTGGAAAGTTTTGTCTTCTTTTCTGTTTTCTAGAAGACTATGTGTGGAACTGGTATTATTTTCTACGTAAATCTTAAAATTCACCAGTGAAGGTATCTGTGGCTGATTTGTTTGTGGGTCGATTTTTAAGAGGTCATCTCTTCCAATTCAATCGTTATGACTTGCCCATGTGAAAACAGAGACTGGGAGAGTTGAAATGATGCTGCCTCAATTACATGGCTGGTAAATTTATATCCAAGACGGCAGTCCAGGCCTTCATATTCCTAATCCAGTCATTTTTGGAAAACAATTGTTCCTTGAAATGAATTGGGTAACTGTGAATTGTGTAATTACGTGGCTAAATCAGCACAGAAAGGACATTACATTTGTGTCTATATGTGTAACATTTCAGAACAGGAGGACCATAGAACTGGGAGCTGAGTAGCATTGAAATCTGAGAATGAAATATGAAAGATTCGGACAAGGAATTTGGCAGTGTAAACCAAGAGAAAGTAATATGTTGCTTTCATCTAAACTAAATATCATGGAGAAATATCAGTTGAACACTTCCCTTTATCATTTAAGTCTTAGTAATTTTCTTAGTTTATGACTTTTTGTCCAGTGAGTGAGAAAGAGACCTATCCCTTTTTTACTCAGAAAAGTTTTTTTTTTTTTCTCTTTTAAGTGGTAAACTAACAACAAGTGCTTCCAGATTGTTTGGCTTACTTTGACAAGACATTTAGAATTGTTTTTATCAGGAGAACAGTCTTCTAGGTTATTCTTTTACCAGTTTGGAGAGGGGTGATTCTGGGTTGGGAAGACTATTCACTTCATCATTTCACTTCATGGGGAAAAAAACCTGCACACTTGATCAGGACCAGGATGTTTTTATACTTTTTCTTTATGTTGCCTTTGAAATCTCTGTTTCTAGTAAGTACAAATGGAAATGAGTAATGATCAGACTACTTTGGAAGATTGATGAGTTCTATTTAGCTAACTGTATACAACACAAATAGATCCCTGCTCTTTCTTACATCAAGGAATCATTAATCTGTTCTCATTCTAGTTCTTGTTAAAAAAATAGAATGTCTGGGATTAAAGTATTTTTACACAGGGAATATCATGTATGAGTTGATAACACTGCGCCAACCACTATTACAGTCAAATTGTAATTTGTTATTCCTGTTGAGGCTATTTTATAATAAAGAATTTAAAATTTACCAGAATATGTAATAAAGATAGATGCAAGCTAGATCAATTTATTCTTAATCTATTTTAACAAGAGTAAATAAGAGAGGGCTGAGGGGTTGATTTTGATACTTTTAGGGCTTCTCTGTATAAGGTGGGGCTAAAGTTTTAACTAGTAATTTAATCAGTACTTGAAATACACAAAACAAAAGCCAACTCATCATGTGTGATCACCATGTCCCAATAAAGACAAAAGCAAATATCATAATCAAGTTCTGGAATGAGTATATTATTTGATATTTATAGGAATAAAGAAAGCACCACCAATTATTCTGTTCTGCCTGAAACTGCTTTAGTAATTAATTTCTTACCCTAGATACTTGTCCATTTTTTTGTGCTGTGTTACAATATTAATATTTCTCTTTACACCTGCAATTATTATAGTTGTGTCTGAAAGAAACGCCTAATTAAAATATGTCCTTAATTAATTTGCATGTCTATAATTCTGTTGTGAGGCCCATTTAAAAATGATTTGTTCATTTTATATTTTCTGCTCACTAATGGTATATAAATGGTTCATTTTTTATTGTTTATGTTTGTAGAAAAAGGCTTTACATAGTAGAAGCATTCCAAAATTATAAAGGCAAACTGATAGAATTAGATATTTGATATCTTTAAGTCCATATAAGGGCTGTGTATGAATGTTTATGCTACTTGATTTTGGATTCTTATTTAGATACAATACGATTGGTGATTGGCTCCTGTTTTCCTTTTAGCTCTTGTTCTCAAAATGGTAGACTAAATTTCTGGGGAGACCTGGGTGCAAAGAGGGAATTTTGGGGGGAAACTCTTCCTCTAGGAACAGGGAGATGAAAGGCGGTCCCTGAGCCCAGTCTGTGAATGAGGCTGGCAAACAGAACGGCTAATGGGACGGCTAACGGGGGTGTTTTGCGCCATCACTGCTTTTCCGCCAGTCCAGCCGACGCCCCCGACTCCGAGTCACGCTCCTCTCTGCTCAGTCTGGAGGGGGCAGCCGTCAGCAAGTGACGTCAAACTGCAGCTGGGAATGGATGGCTTTGAATCTCTCAGATCCCCAACTTACTGGCAAGTTTTGCCCTGCTTATTTCATTAATTTAGAAGTAATGAGATACTGCATCTAACAGGGCTGAATATTTTGGACCTTATTTATTTCGTTTATTTTATATGAAAACAGTATATGTGTATGTGAGAAAAATATCTCTAAACAATGAAAGTTGAGAGTAAAAAGAATCTCTTGAGAATGCAGTGGGACCTCTCAGCAGTAATGTGAGTTTTTTGAATTTTTATCAATTGAAGGGGACAACACTTTATGTATTTAAGTAAGGCTACCTGATGGTATCAAACAATATGATATATTTAATCACAACCTTGCACTTTTCAGTGCTTCCTGCTTCTGGAATGCTATTGACTCTAGGAATATTCTGGAATATAGAAACTTATTTGGTGCTTGGATTCAGAGTGGATTTCTAGGGTAGTTGTGTATGGACAGGATCTCACTTTCGGGGGTGGAGACTCCTGGGGGAACTGTGTAGCCATAGTGTGTGCCTAATTACTCCTATTTTATTTAGACTTCTGCTAGAAGATTGGCAGATCTTTCGGCTGTCCTCCAAAAGATGCCTGGTGCCTGCAAAGAGTCAAGGAGAATAAGACTGGCTGTAACCATTTGTGACATACAATAATTTTCTTAAAGCTCATGAAGGGAAACCACCTGGTTTCTGTCCATTTATCTTAGATAAATGAAAAATTACCCTGCACTAAATGAACTAAGAGATAGTTTATTTTAAAAATCAAGTTGAAAGTCTCTTGATAACAGAAAATCTAGAAAAAATGCAGTTTCTTCCTATACACTGAACATTTTTAGCCTGGTATATCATGAATGTGCTAAGTAACCCTATTTCCAGCTTTAATTCTATATATTTCCAATATATAGTTCATGGGGCAATGATTTACTGAGAGTTACATTTGGGAGTCAGAAACTAATTTTCCTAAATGAACTTGTATATTTTTCCTACACTTAAGTAGGTTCTTACAGCAACCTATATCAATCTGGAAAAGGACATAGAAACTATCAAGAAGACACAAGAGGGTATGAAGAATACCATTTCTGAATTGAAGAACACAGTAGAAGGAATCAAAAGCAGCCTTGATGAAGCCAAGGATTGAATCAGTGAGATGGAGGATAAGGTAGAAAGAAGCTCCCAGAAAGAACAAGAAATGGAAAAAAGACTAAAAAAGAATGAAGAGGCATTTAGGGAAATGCAGGACAACGTGAAACGCAATAATATCCGTATAATAGGGATACCAGAAGGAGAAGAAGAGGAGCAAGGGATAGAGAACATCCTCGAAAAAATTATGATGGAAAATTTCCCCAATTTGAGGAGGGAAAGGCTCTCATGGATCCAGGAGGCACAGAGGACTCCACTCAAGAGGGAACCAAGGAGGTCCACTCCAAGACACATCATTGTTAAAATGGCAACTATCAAAGACAAAGAGAATCCTCAAGGCAGCAAGGGAGAAGGAGAAAGTAACATACAAGGGGACCCCGATATGCCTAGGAGCTGACTTCTCAACAGAAACACTACAAGCCAAAAGGGAATGGCAACAAATATTCCAAGTCATGAAAAGCAAGGGCCTAGAGACAAGGCTGCTCTACCCAGCAAGGCTCTCAATTAAAATGGAAGGGGAAATATGGAGTTTCCCAGACAAGAGAAGGTTAAAAGAATACATCTCTACCAAACCAGCACTCCAAGATATGCTAAAGGGACTGGTTTAAGAAGATGAAGGAAAAGAGTGAGAAAAAGAAAAATACAGGTACAAAGAGAAGAAATGAATAGGTTTCTATCAGTAATAACTCTCAATGTAAATGGACTAAATACCCACATCAAAAGACACAGGATAGCTGAATGAATAAGAAAACATGACCCACACATATGCTGCCTACAAGAGACCCACCTCAGAGCAAAAGACCTATACAGATTGAAAGTAAAGGGATGGAAAAAAATATTCAAGCAAATGGGCAAGAGAAAAAAGCGGGGGTTGCAATACTTATATCAGACAAAGTAGATTTCAACACAAAGGCCATAAAAAGAGACCCAGAGGGGCACTTTATAATACTTAAAGGAAGAATCTATCAAGAAGATATAAACATTGTAAACTTATATGGTCCCTATATAGGAGCCCCCAAGTATATAAGGAAATTGTTGGATGACTTCAAATAAGATATAGACATCAACACACTGATAGTAGGGGATTTCAACAACCCACTGTCAAAAATGGACAGATCTTCCAAACGAAACATCAGTAAGGATATTGTGGAGCTGAATGACACACTGAATCAAAGAGACTTAACTGACATATATAGAACCTTACATCCCAAAGAAGCAAAGTACACATTCTTCTCAAATGCTCATGGAAGTTTTTCAAAGATAGACCACATGATAGGACACAAAGCAAGCCTCAGCAAATTCAGGAAAATTGAAATAATTCCAAACTTTTTCTCGGACCACAAGGGCTTGAAACTGGAAATCAACCTCAAAGAGAAACTTCAAAAGCTTGCAAACTCATGGACACTGAGCAGTAGACTATTCAACAATGAATGGGTCAATAATGAGATAAGAGAAGAAATCAAAAAATTTCTGGAAACAAATGAAAATGAACAGACAACAGTCCAAAACCTATGGGACACAGCAAAGGCAGTCCTGAGAGGGAAGTTCATAGCAATACAGGCTTACCTAAAAAAGATAGAAACATTTCAAATAAAAGACCTAACACTACAACTTCAAGAATTGGAGAAACAACAACAAATAAATCCCAGAGCAAGTAGAAGGAGGAAATAGTCAAGATTAGAGCAGAACTGAATGACATGGAGATGAAAAGAACAATTCAGAGGATCAACCAATTCAGGAGCTGGTTCTTTGAAAAGATAAATAGAATTGACAAGCCTTTAAGCAGACTCATCAAGAATAAAAGGGAGAGGACCCAAATTAATAATATCAGAAATGAAAGCGGAGAAATAACAACTGATACCACAGAAATACAAAGGATCGTCAGAAACTACTATGAACAATTATATGCCAAGAAATTTGAAAACCTTGATTAAATGGACAAATTCCTGAAAAGTATAATCTTCCAACACTGAAGGAGGAAGAAACAGAAAGCTTGAACAGACCAATAACAGCTGGGGAAATTGAAGCAGTCATCAAGAAAATCCCAGCACACAAAAGCCCAGGGCGGGACAGTTTCACAGGAGAATTTTACAAAACATTTAAGGAAGAGCTAACCCCTGTCCTTCTCAGACTATTCCACAAAATCCAAGAGGAGGGAAAACTCCCAGGCTCTTTTTATGAGGGCAGCATCACCCTGATCCCAAAACCAGATAAAGACCCTACAAAGAAAGAAAACGACAGGCCAATTTCGCTGATGAACATAGATGCTAAAATCCTCAACAAAATATTGGCAAACCGCATCCAGCAATACATTCAAAAGATTATCCACCACGATCAAGTGAGATTCATCACAGGGTTGCAGGGAAGATTCAATATATGTAAGTCAATAAACGTAATACACTACATAAATAAAAGACAAAAACCACATGATCATCTTGATAGACACAGAAAAAGCATTCGATAAGGTACAGCACCCATTTATGATCAAAACACTCAGAAAAATGGGAATAAATGGGGCATTCCTCAACGTAATAAAGGCCATATATGAAAAACCTACAGCCAACATCATAGTCAATGGCCAAAAACTGAAGCTTTCCCACTAAGATCGGGAACACGACAAGGATGTCCGCTTTCACCACTTCTTTTTAACATCATATTGGAAGTCCTAGCCGCAGCAGTCAGACAAGAAAAAGAAATAAAAGGCATCCAAATAGGAAAGGAGGAAGTAAAGCTATCATTGTTTGCAGATGACACGATAGTGTACATGGAAAACCCTGTAGACTCTACTAAAAAACTCCTCAACATAATAAGTGAATTTGGCAAAACAGCAGGATACAAAGTCAATATTCAGAAATCAAAGGCATTTTTGTACACCAGCAATGAAATAGAAGAAAAAGAAATCAGAAAAAAATACCATTCAATATAGCAAGAAGAAAAATAAAGTACCTAGGCATAAATTTAACCAAAGATGTAAAAGACCTGTACGCAGAAAACTATACAACATTGAAGAAAGAAATGAAGGAAGACACAAATAAATGGAAGCATATACCATGCTCATGTATTGGAAGAATTAATATCATCAAAATGTCCATACTACCCAAGGCAAATTTATAGATTCAACGCAATCCCTATTAAGATACCAATGACATATTTCACAGAAATAGGACAGACCTTTCAAAAATTTATATGGAACCATAAACGACCCTGAATAGCCACAGCGATTCTGAGTAAGAAAAACAAAGTAGGAAGGATCATAATACCAGACATCAAACTCTACTACAAAGCCACTATACTCAAAACAATCTAGTACTGGCACAAGAACAGACCCATAGACCAGTGGAACAGAATAGAAAGCCCAGAAATAAGCCCAGGTCTCTATGGGCATCTAATATTCGACAAAGGGGCAGAAGCATAAAATGGAGCAATAATAGCCTCTTCAACAAATGGTGTTGGGAGAGCTGGAAGGCTACATGCAAAACATTGAAATTGGATCATCAGCTGACACCATACACAAAAATAAACTCAAGATGGATAAAACACTTAAATATAAGTCGCAACACCATCAAAGTCCTAGAGGAGAACATTGGCAGGAAACTCTCAGATATCCCACGCAGCAACTTTTTCACTGATATGTCTCCTAAAGCAAGGGATGTAAAGGAAAGAATAAACAAGTGGGACCTCATCAAAATAAGAAGCTTCTGCACGGCAAATAAAACATCAGCAAAATGAAAAGGGAGCCAACCGTATGGGAAAACATATTCGCTAATGATACATCAGATAGAGGTTTGATCTTCAAGATATATAAAGAACTCACTCGACTCCACTCCAAAAAGACAAACGATTCAATGAAAAAATGGGCAAAGGACCTGGGCAGACGCTTTTCCAAGGAGGAGATACAGAGGGCCCAGAGGCATTTGAAAGGATGCTCAGCATCACTAGCCATCAGAGAAATGCAGATCAAAACCACCATGAGGTACCACCTCACACCGGTCAGAATGGCCATCATAAACAGATCAACAAACAACAGGTGCTGGCGAGGCTGTGGAGAATAGGGAACACTAGTATATTGTTCGTGGGAATGCAGACTGGTACAGCCATTGTGGAAAGCAGTGCAGAATTTCCTCAAAAAGTTGAAAATGGAACTGCCTTTTGATCCAGTGATTCCTCTGCTGGGACTATTCCCTAAGAATTCCAAAACGCCAATTCAAAAGAACCTCTGCACTGCAATGTTCATAGCAGCACAATTGACAATAGCCAAGTGTTGGAAGCAACCTAAATGCCCATCAGTAGATGATTGGATCAAAAAATAATGGTACATTTACACAGTGGAATACTACGCAGCAGAAAAAAGAAAAGAACTACTGAACTTCGCGACAGCATGGATGGAACTGGAGAGCATTATGCTAAGCGAAATAAGCCAGGGGGCGAAAGACAAATACCATATGATCTCACCTATAAGTGGAACCTAACCAACAATACCAAGATGCAAGGAAAATAAGACCAGCAAAACTGAAAGGAAAAGAAATGAACAGAGACAAGAGGGAAGGAGGGAGTGTGGGGCGGGGGAAATGGAAGGGAAGGGGAAAGTCAAGGAACATATAGCAAGGACTCATGGACAAAACCAAAGGGGAAGAGTTGAGGGAGTGAGGGGCAAGGGAAAGTGGTGGGGGGAAGGCAGAGACAAATGTATTTGAAAAAAAAATATACATATATATTTAAAAAATAATTTCTTAAAATTAAAAAAAAATCCTATGGTATATTTACACAATGGAATACTATGAAGCAGATAGAACTAAAAGGGATTTTTAAGGAGATATCAGGAACCTTTGCTAATCAAGTGTGGTGTGAGGACCAGCCACTTTGACATCGTCTGGTATCTTCTAAGAAATTCAGAATCTCAGTCTTCATCCCAGACCTACTGAATCAGAAACTCTGATGTAGCTTAGCAATTTTTGCTTTAACAGGCTGTCAGCTGAATCTGATTCATGCTAAAATGTATTGCTGTTAGGGGACACACATCTTTCCTTGCTACTTTCCATCTGCCAACACTGACATTCTTCTCAAGAGTTTTGCTGCTGTGACTTGGGACCTGCAACTTGAATTTTGAACTACTTAGAAAGTATATATGATCATTAGTTTTTTAGCCTAACTTATATGTGTGTCCATAACAATTCTCTAGTGTAGAGAAGGGTTTGGAATGATAAAATACAGAAATTTGCCTTAGGTTTAGAATCCTGCAATGAGAACACATGATAAGAGAGAGCCCTATAATGTGTCAGATTACAGTGATTCCTCCCCCTCGCCCTGCTCCGGAATAGTTCACATTTTACCCTGTGCCTTGTGAAGAAGTCTAACTCTGGCCACACCTGCTTTTAGCTGATTTTACCACACTGGTGCTTTGGGATCCTGAAAATAAAATGCAGAAAATTGCAATAGCTGTTAGAATAAAAACAACAAAAACTTTTCTTGGAGAGAAAAATTTCTTTGGAGAAATGTGCTAGTATTTCAGGTGTTCAAGTGGAATAAAATCAGAGAAGAAGAAAAAGAGAAGATAAAGAATGCAATTTGATTTCGAGATGGTACCAGAGTAGGTGGAAGCTACACTCACCTTCTCCAAGGACCAAACTTGTATTACAACTAAATGAAAAAACCATCATCCTGAATAACCCATTGAAGAGTAGCCGAAGAGGAGTCTTAACTAAGGATTTCAGAAGAAGCCATATCAAGACTGGTAGGAAGGTGAAGACACAAAAAGGACTGGCCCAGCCCCCGTGTGTGGTGGCTGAGGTTCTGGAGGGATAGCTCAGCTGTGATGAGTTCCCCCTGAGAAGCATGGAGTCTAAACCCCAAGCCATGCTCCCCAACTGAGAGACCCAGAGCCAGGAAGAGACACCCACATAACATCTGGTCATGAAAAGCAGTGAGGTTTCTGTCTGTCAGGGAGAGCATGTGATAAAGGTACCCTCTTTAAGAGCCAATGCACAAGATTACATTTGCAGCCACTCATTCTGGTCTCTGGAAGGGAGGGAAAAGTGGGCTAGAGTCATATGAGGAGAGTCTGGGGTTTGTAACTCTGGGTAGAGAGCTAGGGGGACAGCCATCAGGATCCTTTTGCTGAGTCATTCTTCAGTACTGCCTATGCCATCTTTCTTGAATGGAGCACTCCCAAAGCACATACCCTGTTCATTAATAGGAAGAATTAACATCATTAAAATGACCAAAAAAAATCAATAGATTCAAAGCAATTGTTACCAAGATAACAATGGCATATTTCACAGAGCTAGAACAAATATTCCAAAATTGATATGGAACCACAAAAGATCTTGCATAGCCACAGCACTCTAGAGAGGGAGAAAGTTGGAGGAATCACAGTACCTGATTTTAAACTATACTACAAGTTCACAGTAATAAAAAATGCATGGTACTGGCATAAAAACAGTCATACAGATCAATGAAACAGAATAGAGAGCCCAGGAATAAAGCCATACCTTTATAGTCAATATTTGACAAAGGAGACAAAAACATACAATAGGCTAAAGATAGTCTTTTCAATAAATGGTGTTGGGAAAACTGTACAGATATGTGTAAAATAATGTTACTAGACCACCTTCTTACACCATACACAAGAATAAACTCAAAATGCATTAAAAAGTTAAATGTTAAACTCAAAACCATAAAAATTTTATAAGAAAACATAGGCAGTAGAATCTCAGACATTTCTCATAGCAGCATTTTATCTGTATATCTCCCCAGGCAAGGGAAGCAAAAGAAAAAAATAAACAAATGTCATTACATCTAACTAACATGTTTTTGCACAGCAAAGAAATCATCAGCAAAATGAAGTAACAGCCCACTGAGTGGGAGAACATATCTGCCAATACATCTGATATGGGCTTGATATCTAAAATTTAAAAGGAACTTATAACACTCAACACCAAAAAACCAAACAATCCAATTAAGAAATGGGCAGATGACCCAAATAGACACTTTTCCAAAGAGGACGGACATACAGATGGCCAATAGACATATGAAAAGATGTTCAATGTCACTAATCATCACTAATCATCAGAGAAATGCAAATTAAAACTACAATGAGATATCACCTCACACCTGTCAGAATGACCATTAATAAATCAACCGACAAGTGTTGGTGAAGATGGAGAAAAGGGAACCCTTTTGCGCTGTTGGTGTTGGTGGGAATGCAAATTGGTGCAGTGACTGTGGGAAGCAGTGTGGAGATACTTCAAAAAAAAAATGGAACTACCTTATGACCCGGGATTCCACTTCTGGGAATACACAGTCCAGGGGTCTGGCAGATGTAAGGCTAGCTTGAGTGTGGTTCGTAGGGTGATAATATGGGTATAATAATTTATAGTTCTAGCTTGAACATTTCACTTAAAATGTCATATGGTGTGCTTGAGTGTGATATTGTTCTGTTGCAGAATTACATGCTTATGACTTTGTAATAAAAGATTTTGTGATAAAAAGGGGTCTTTTTTGGTGCCAGACCCTGTGTATCCAAAGAATCCCAAAACACTAATTTGAAAGAATATATGGTCCCTTATGTTCACTGCAGTGTTGTTTACAATAGCCAAGATTTGAAAGCAGCCCAAGTTCCCATCAGTCAATGAGTTGATATAAAAAAGCTGTGGTACCTTTACACAATGGAATAATACTTGGCTATAAAAAAGGAGGAACTCTTACCTTTTGTGACAGCATGGTTGGACCTGGAGAATATTATGCTAAGTGAAATAAGCCAGTCAGAGAAATACAAGCACCATATGATTTTAGTTATATGTAGAATCTACTGAACAAAATAAACTAACAAATGAAATAAAAAGAGACTCCCAAATACAGAGAACAGACTGACAGTTATCAGAGGAGAAGGGGGTTGAGAGCCAGGTGAAAAAGGTGAAGGCATTAAGTAGAGAAAAAAAAACTCATAGACCCAGACAACGGTGTGGTGATTACCGGTGGGAAAAGGGGAGGGTGTTAAATAGTGATGGAAGGAGACTTGACTTGGGGTAGTGAACACACAATGCAATATGCAGATGATGTGTTATAGAACTGTATTCCTAAAACCTATATAATTTTATTAACCTCTGTCACCCCAATAAATTTAATAAACAAGAAGAAATGCAGTTAGGCAAAAGTGCTTTTTACTTTTATGGTTAAAATGACAGCAGTGTATTCACTCTTGGATTTTTAATACCTATATATAAAACAAAAAAGTCCTGTTAGGTATTACAATTGTTTTCTTCAATTTATTGCCTCCATAATGGCAATTTCCTTATGTACCAATTAGGTTATAGAGAATTTATCTTTAGAACAAGATCCTTTCCAGTTTCCAAAATCTACTTTTTATTTTGTAAAAGGAGTTACCTTCTTTGAAAAAAGCTTTTTACTTACCTAAATTCCAGCCTGTAAGCTAGAGGAATTGCCAGAATAAATACTTGCTTGCTTCTTTTATTCTTGCCCCCACCCCCCAAAACTAGATATTTAGTGCTCCCTCTTACATCAGTTTTGAATATTTTATTTTATTGTTCCCATTTCAAATAGCTTGAAAATACAGGATTTTATTACTTATAATGAATCTAAATTTCCCCACTATGTTTCCTGAACTTTAGAGGTATTTCCACACATACTGTATCTAGAAAAAACAAGTTTTAGACAACACATAATTTAAGGGAACAAACGAGTACTTACATTTTCAAAGATGCTCAATGAGTCTTCCAAGTTTTCACTTTCCTGACACATTCTGAGTGAGATAGGATGAGTGAGATAAGACAAAATATTTCAGGCAATTCAGATAACGGGAGTCACTGCAAGTCGCTATGGCTGTCACAGAAGCCTCTGAGTGGTCTTCTGTGTCCTTGAGAGCTCAGTGAAATAACAGAGGCTTGACAGACTTCACGGGTATTGGGAAACAATAAAACTAATATATCCTACAGATGGAACATTAAATTAAGTTCCCATTATATTCTCTTTGGTGGCTGCTCATGCGCTGGTTAGGAATCCTTTGGCATATTTTAAAAAACAATATCTGATAACTCTGCTGTCTAGACCAACATTAATTTTTCTTTTCTTTTTTTATGGCCAAACTTACAGCACAGTGCTTTTTAATTTTCCTTTTTAGTCACTATATTGCTCATTGATGTTTTTCTATTTCTGAAGTGATGTATGATTTTAAGGAAACCTATATACAGTACTTATATTAATAGAGAGATTTTAAGTCAATGAGTAGACAGTTCCAGGGAATTTAAATATGATTAGATGATGCTTCTTCAAACTGGTCTAGATGAAGCCAAGCTAGAATATTCTGTTATAAGCAGAGAAATCACAGAGTTGAGTCTACCACATTAACTCATTCCTTTAGGTTGGGTAAGCTTCTTTAGCTAAATCGTTTCCCTTGTTTCCAGCATCTTCTCTTTTTCAATCCATCTTCCATGTTGCCATCATCATTATCATGTAAACATATTGCTTCTTTTCTCTGCTTTGAAAGTGTTGTAGGCTCCCCATTGCTGATAGGATAAAGTTGCAATAATAATCTTATCACAGAATGTAAATCTCTCAGCAAGATAGTCCTAACATTCCAACATCATTTTCTGCTTGTTCTATTCATTTCTTCTATGTTCTGGCCACATGGCACTTCTTGATGGTCTCTGAACATTCCATGTCCTGAAACATTCATGTATTTGTTTCATTCTGTGTGACCTTTGAGTAAAGTACTTTCATTATGGCCTGTGACACCCCACTAATTCTGTGTAATTAACAGAGGGTGACCCTAGTTCTCATGTTTACCAAGGTCTTCAAGTTCCTTCTGAGAAACAGGATGTCTCTATGCGCCATGGGGGAGTATATAAGTGTTCACAAATCTTTCACAGCTAACAGAATGACTTTTAATAAAAAGACAAAAAAAAAAAAGCATTAGTGAGAATGTGGAAAAAAAGGAACCCCTGTGCACTTTTGGTGGGAATGCAAACTGGTACAGCCATTATGTAAAACAGCCAATATGGAGGTTCTTCAAAAAATTAAAAATAGAACTACCATATGACCCAGCAATTCCATTGCTGGTTAACTTATCTAAAGAAATTGAAAACACTAATGTGAAAAGACATATGTATCCTATGTTTAGTGTAGTTTTATTTATAACAGCGTGCACATAGAAGCAACACATGTCCATGGACAGATCAATGGATAAAGAAGATGTAGGGTGGACATGCACACACACACCCCCCCTCAAGGGACTATTACTCAGCCATAAGAAAGAATTGAATTTTGCTACTTGCGACAACGTGGATGGACCTGGAAGGTATTATGCTAAGTCAAATAAATCAGACAGAGAAAGGCAAATATCATATGATTTCGGTTTTTTGTGGAATCTAAAAAAACAACCAAACCAAACAAAATGAAGCAGAAATAAACTCAGATAAAGAGAACAAACTGATAGTTGCCAGAGGTGAGGAGAGTGGGGGATTAGGTGAAACAGTAAAGGGGATTAAGGGGTACAAAGTTCTGGTTATAAAATAAGTAAGTCATGGAGAAGTATCAAACAGCACGGAGGGTATAGCTAATACTCTAATAACTTTGTATGGTGATATAAGGTAACTAGATTTGTCATGGCGATCACTTTGTGATATATATAAATATCAATCACTATGTTGTACACCTGATACTAATATAATATTATAAATCATTTTTACTTCAATTAAAAAGAGAGGCAACAGCTTGCCCCTCAGAATAGAACATGAAGTAGGGAGCTGTGAATGGAAAACACCATGAAGTGATAATTTTCACTCAGGTAAGCAATAAAAATGGTTGTAACACCTCTCTCTGTTCCGCTTTACCTCAGAATGGTAACTCATGGTCCCAGTGACCAGCTGTGGGTAGAAGATGACCTCTTGGCTCATTACTGAGTGAATGATACCAGATTCAGGGCTTTCCACCTTTTGGGTTCCTTCAGATGGAGAGCAGAGGCAGGGCACATGGACATTTCTTACTGCCATATTTGATAGAAAGTTAAGGAAAACTAAGTCTTTAGTAGCTAGACTCCTTCTATACTTTTCTTCTCATCAAAAAGAATCATAGAACAGCATTGACCAAAGAGAAGAAGCATTCCAATTTTTCAGAACTAAGAATACACTGTGGTCTCTTCATATGGAATTAAAAATTCTCTATTTTCTAGCTGATCTCCCATCCCTTTGCAGTTATTTGATTCTTCTCCCACCAGAGAGAACATCTCTCTATTGAACTGTGCTCTAGCTGCTCTTTTGTGTATATTTCTATTACAGAGATTTCATATTATGTATGACACTCTTATTTGTTCAGATGTCTCCCTCACTAACCTATGTCTCATCTGACTTTGTATCTCCAGCACCTAGTATGTCGTGTTAAGGGCCAGGAAGAAAATTAGTGAATATAACAATGATTTTATATATATTTGGTTTTCGAATGAAAGAGTACTTAGAAATTCATTGTCTAAAATATAAAGAAAGGTATTTGGAAATTTATAGAGGGTTCCTTGAAACCTTAGCAAATACTATATAATCAGAATCCTTCACATATCTTTAAAGGTATAAATTGAAAAATTGTTACAGGAACTATTTTGATGAGAGGAATGGACTAACTTTCTTGTTGAAATCTTTACTCATGGTATCCATTAGAGAAGCAAAAACTCTATATATATTCATATATTTCTCAACATCAAGGAGAGAATTGCCGTACACTCTCCCAACTCATCTGCAGTTTCCCTGTCATAAACAGCTTTCATTTCATCTTTAATGTGGTTTTGTTACAATGACAAAAGCATTGAATTGGAAACTCATTGAAGAATTTTATTACCTGTTAAAATCTGTTCTTGAATTGGGGCTGAGTGCTTGTTGATGGAAGTTAACAGTAATATGAAGTGTCTAGAAATAGGCATCCATCTGTCTATTCATCTGAACATCCTATCAGTCACACAGTGAGAGAAAATGGGTGAAGGTGGGAGAAAGAAACAGAGCACTCAATAGAGCTGATTGTATTAATGACATTTGACCCAAATTTCAGAGACCTGATAATTTTTAAGTATTTACTGATTTTTCCTAACCAGAACAGCATTTGCTCTCTTACTTAGAAGATACAGAAATATCTATGTCTGAAATTTAGAATATATTCCAAAGGGAAAGTGTGTGCATTCTCTATCAGTTATTTGTAGGCATTTCCATTTTGGATAACAATAGCTGTTTGTGAGAACTAAGTGTCCCCAACCTTCAGCAAACATTGATTGGGCACCCATTATGTGCCAAGTCTTGTTCTTGATGTTGTTTGTATGTATCTGTTTTATGAATCTGAAGCAATAATATACACCATCATCAATCATTATAGTAGAGTTAATTTTGTCTCATATACTGCCATTGTTATTGGCTCATTTCTTTATGTGATATGTTGGGGAGAAGCTTGCAATGTCATTAAGTCAATATTCAGGTTTTTATTTTGAATTTGATTCAAAACTAAAAATGTCTTTAACATATATTATTTTTTTTAATTTATTTACTTTTTAAATACATTTGTCTCTGCCTCCCCCCCACCTCTTTCCCTTGCCCCCTCCCACCTTCCCTCCCTCAGCTCTTCCCCTTTGGTTTTGTCCATGAGTCCTTGCTATTTTTGAATTAGGTAAGACTCTATCTTGGGAATACAACCCGAACTAGCTTTTGCTTTCCTTTGAGTTGGCCCTGTTTTTAGGCTGACTTTCTCCATTACATAGCAAAAAGAAGCTCCTAGGAACCCCAGTGTCACACTGTTCCTGTTTTTTATCAGCTGATGGTTACCTTTTTTCTCTAGATCAGTCTCACCAAACACTCTGATTGGCTCTGCCTGTGCATGTAAAGCCCTGGACCAAGATGTTCCGATTGGTAAACCTAGGTCTTGTGTCCACCCCTGAGGAGAGAGAGATAAGGTGAAAATGCTGACAGCCTTTAGAGAATTACATGAGGTGATGGGAGGGCAGTGTGCTCAGGGGGAAATGGTGTGGTTTCCTGAAGAAGCACTAATGGATGCTGGCTGGCAAAAACAAAAGATGTCTATCACAAATCTATCTAAAAAGTTATTGTTTTATGACTTATCTGAAGAAACATCCTAAGTATAGTAAAACTAACCTAGAATATTATATATCACTTGGCAAAATGAATTTGAACAAAGATTATAAAATCAGGAAATTCATGCTATATTAGAAATCATCTCTATTTAAAAGATCAAATACCCCTTTTTTCTTGGTTGAATGAATGCGCAGGCATTTTAGAAAGAACACTCCTCTATTTCTCTTTGAGAGATGTATTTTTGGTTAACTTCTAGTTTTGATATAATTTCAAAATTACAAAAAATTGCAGGAATAGTATAAGGAACTCTCTTTACCCATATAAATTTTAGCCAGATTCATTAATTGTTTATATCATGTATTATTACTTTATTATTCTCTTTCTAAACTTTTTGAGAGTAATATGGAAACACCATGCTCCTATATTCTTAAATACTTCATTGCATATTTCAAAGAACATGGATGTTATCCTGAATAACTTCAATGTAGTTATCAAATTCAGGAATTTTTTAAAAAATTTAACACTGATGTAATACAATTATCTGATTTACAGTCTATACATATTCAAATTTTGTCAGTTATCCCCAAAATATGGCAGTTTATCTTTTTACGATCCAGGATCCAATCCACACATTACATTGAGTTTTCTTGTATCTTTACTTTCCTTTAATCTGTGAGAATCTCTTACATTTTCTTTGTGTTACTTAACCTTGCTGTTTTTTAGGAATAAAGTCCAGTTATTTAAAAAAATGTCCTTCAATTTGAGTTTGTCTCATGTTTTATGATTAGATTCAAGTTGTACATTTTTAAAATAGGAGTAACAAAAAGTGATATTGCGTCCTTAGTGTGCAGACAATGTCAGTTTGTCTCAATATTAGTGATAGCACACATATTCACTGATATATTAAAAAAAAGAGTTTATTCTGATATCACCAATATGAGTACATTTGTTTGTTCAGCATACACTTTTTATTTAAGTTTACACAGTACACAGAGCACCTTATTAATCACTCTGGAGAATTCAGGAGGAGTAGGAGAAAATTCCTGTGTCTGAAAAGTCTATTAATCTGCTTGAGTTCTTTCACTTGGTGATGAAAAACATAATTTATTAATATTTGTAAGCAATCTAAGAAGAAATCTATGTTCAGTTTATTAAAGAAACTGAAAGGTTGTCATATAAATTGAGTGCTTAGTGTACCTAAAAATACAAAGCCCATGAGGGGTGGAGAGGAGTGCGTGGTCCCCGTGTGACTATGGAAAGGTGCCCTTTCTGCTTAGTCTTCTGAAACTGATGTATTGTTGTACTTGGGGTATGTTTATTTTCAAAGACAGTCCACAAGGATGGTAGAGCAGTTGCAGGATGGTCTATGAAAACACCACTGAAGTGCTGGGTTGTAGAAAGAAATTAACTTCATGAGTTATCCATGAAATCATAATTATAGGGTAAAATCTCCGTGACTAAATTTATGATAGAATGCTCTCTGCTTTATACTGATATTCCTCAGTGGTCTATGTAACATCTTGTATCCTACAAAGTTTCAGTAGTATCTCAAAATTTTTAGTTCTTTCACTTTAGTATTAGTGAAAGACCTTGTCTTTCTTGTCAGTCCATGTAGCATGCTCCATAAATTTCATTGATGGCTTTGACTCAGATGATTGAAAAGAATTCAGCCTCTTTGTCTTCTGCTCCCTAGATTTTCTTTAGTGAAGAGGAACTGTCAGACACTGTTCTAAAATTACAATATAAAGATTATGTTATTGCATTATGAAGCAGAGACATTTACATGTATACAGTACCTGTTATGATAAAATAATGGCATACTTCATTATTTTATAGTAAATGAATTGGAAATACTTCCCTAAAAACCAAAACAAACTATTAATTATTAACTAATGATAAAAGGCAATCTTTACTTCAGTGGGGATTCATTAGCTCCTGAACAATAAACACCATACTCCATTAGTAATAAGAAGGGGAGAGCCAACTATTTTCCCATCTAGTTTAATATCTTATAACAATACTCTGTGTTCTGGGAAAATAAGATAATAATAATTAACACAAGTGCTAGGAAACATTCTGAGTGCATTATATATATATATATATATATATATATATATATACAAAGTTTATTTAATCCTTCTAGAACTCCTATGAGATAGATATTAATATTCATGTGTGGCACAGGTTTAATTACTTTGCAGACATGTAGTTAGAAAATGAATTGTTGGGTTTTGCTCAGGAACTGCCTTGTGAGTCCAGGGCCTAACAAATTGCCTCTATTTAGTTACCAATTAAACTTATTGCTGTAAAGCTTTTGTACAGTTGTATACATTAAAATAAGAATTTAGACATTTTGAAAGGTACTATTTTAATAATAGTAATTAAAAATTCTTACTGTCATGTATAATTTGTATAATTATTTGTTAATTCTCCTTAAATTTTTTAGGGGGTTGAAAGTACAAACTATGTAAGTAGCTTTAAATGCTTTTTCATTAGTAAAAGTAAAATGTGGCTAGTCTGTCAGTTGATACTGGCTTCTAACATATTCTGTTTAACCCTGAAGAAACACTAGTATGATATATATGTTTGTAATTTAAAAAAAGGAATTTTATGAATATAGCTACTGTACTGTCATTTGTTATAAAAGAATAAAATTTGAATCATAACTCTGAAGTATCTCAGTTGGCATATATGTTCCCTTTCAAAAGAAAGATTAAAATTACATTGGTTTCTGAATTTCTGAAGACCAATTAATTTGTTGATATTCATTTACATTTTCCATGAATATGAGAAACTGCTTAATTTACTTGCAGTTAATTACAGAATTACCCTAGAAGCGTGTATGAAAGATTGAACCCCTCCCCCCACCTTTTGGTTTGAAGGCAAGGGTGATGCATATTACAGTATTACCCTATGTAATTAGATAATTCATTTAAGATATATTCCATTAAATGCCCTTGTTGTTCCATGTTTTGTGAACAGAGACACAGTGTGATGTAGGAGAATAGGTACTGGGTTAGTCCTAGTTCCCCACCATTAGACATAGAATCTTAAACAAAGTCATTTAACATCTGAGCCTCAGTTTCCTCATTTGCACAATGGGGCCAATAATACCCTCCCTACCTTAAATAGTTTTTGTGAGGACTGACTGAAGCGATGTATATTTTTAAGCATTTTCCAACATATTATTTAAAGGCATAATCAACTAGTGTCTTCATTAATGAAGATAGAAAGCCATAAATTTAGTTTAGCTTTATAAGATATTATTTTTTAAATTCTTTAACTAATATATTAATAACTTTATTGCAGTATAATTCATATACCATAAATCTACCCATTGAAAGTGTGCAGTGAAATTATTTTAACAAATTTACAAAGTTGTGCAGCCCATTATAACAATCCAATTTTTGGAACACTTCTATCACCCCAGAGTGAACTTCTAGGACCATTGGTAGTTAGTCCCTGTTCTCACCTGTAGCCCCAGGCAGCCACAAGTCTACCTTAAGTATTTATGGATTTGACTATTCTGGACAATTCATATAAATGAAATCATATAATATGTAGACTTTGCTGTCTGGTTTCCTTCACTGAATATAATGCTTTTGAGGGTATCCATGTGGTAACATGTATCAGTACTTTATTCTTTTTATTGCTCAGTAATATTCCATTGCATGGATATACTACATATTGTTTATCTATTTATCAGTTGATAGACAGTTAGGTTGTTTCTACTTTTAGTCCCTTCTGAATAATGTCGCTTTGGACCTGGTGTACAAGATTTTGTGTGGACATATGTTTTCATGTTGAACTACACTTATGCTGCTATTTGGGTGGAAATTTGGTTTTATTCATCGTATGTAAGATTTCAGATGGAGTGATTAATTGTAAATAATTTAACATATTTTTCCTCATAGTTATATGGTAAGTGGGTTGTGAATTAGATTTAGCAGTCCTCAGTAAAGTATTTCTTCTCTTGTATATGAATAAAACATCATCTTTACAATAAATAACCTTATTTTTTTCTGTTATTCCTTTCCCTTGTTTTATTGCATATAACAAACTGACTTTCTGTAGGGACTTTGCAGGGTGGATCCACTCTGAAAACTCAGACCCTAACTTAAGAACATCCTTTTTCTCAAGTTCTTCTTTATTTAGTTTTTTGTTATGTAATATTGTCTTAATCTTGAAAATCTCTGGCTTTTATACTCTGCATGTTTATGATGTCACTATTTTAACATATGATCACCAGTAATGAGTATTTTTGTTTTGTATTTATTTATTTAAATTTTTTTATTTGACTTAAGAGTAGTCTAGATGAAAGGTAGTAGTCTCGTAGGGCGGAGTCATGTTAGACAATCTCTCACAATTTAGGATACCAACAAACACTATTAATTGACAGTTTCTTAATTTAATTTTAAATTTCTCTGTAATTTCTCAAATTCTTTTCTAAGTGGTTGAAATTTAGACTGTCAGTTTAGCATGTTAAAAGAAAAACCAAATAAAATTATTTCCTTATAATATCCTATAAAGTACTATATTACATGTTATTAGCACCACTTTGGTAAATAATATGGTGGTGTAAAATCCTATAGCAATTACATGCACATACTTAAACCCACTTGTCTGTGTATATAACTTTGGAGTTATTTAAAAATAATTGAGTGGTGTATTATTTATTAGCATTTAAATGTTTTCTCTCTGAAAAAGAATTCTATGGTAACCAAACAAAGTAGTATTATCTCAATATCATCATTGTCCTAAAATTTTTATTCTACAGATGTTAGGATGTGCCATTTATAGGGGGACAGGATTTGATATGTGGAACTATTTACCTGTGAATTATTCATATTGCTATTCTCATAATCAATACAAGATGTCAAAAATAAATGTATTTATAAGCTTACTTCTGATTTCTTAGTTATTTGTAAAATTTGTTCATAAGGTAATTATTCAAGATATGGAAGAATTACTTCTCATACATTCTAGTGGTACAGAAAATTTGTTGGAGATAAAATAGGTCATTAGATATGGGAACAAATTCGTTATAAATGACAAGCACCCACAACAGAGTTAAAATTATTAGTGAAATATTGAAGGTTTCAGTGTTTATATTCAAAAGTTTACTTAATTTAATGATAATCAGGATGTAACTTCTTTTTGTGACTCTGTACACCATCTAGACTACAGGAGCACACTTGATTAAAGGTATGAAAATAAGCGTTGTGTGAAATACAGAAATTCGAAACAATCTGTTTTTTCATGGTGCTTATAGTGATTCAGGAGTTATGACAATGATCAAAACACAAGACAAACTTTGGTAGGTGCCATTATGGAGGAAGAGATTTCTTACAGTCAACAGGATCGGGCGAGCCACCAAACAGCATGTCAGTTAGGCCCTGAAGATCAGGTACCATTTTAACAAGGAGGGATGCAGGGTGTTCCAGCCACAACAAACTTTAAGAAACAAGTTATAAAAGTGGAAAAGCATAAAATACTCAGTACATTTGGATCACAGGATAGGAAATGGTGCTGAAAATAAAGGAAGGGCCAGAGCATGGAGCGTCTTCAATGTCCTAGCTAAGAACTGCAAATTTTATTTAATTACCAATAAAATGATTTAAGATTTTGATCAGGGTCTAGGGAACTTCATGTGGCAATTGTGTACATTTAGTGAAAAATACTGATAATATTCTATGACATTAATAATGATATTTAAAAGATTTTACCATAAGCAATATTTGTCACTCTTTAATAATTCATTTACATTGATTTCACATTAATAATAAAACAATAAAATTATATAGCTGGGATGAGAATTTTGTCAAGATGATAATGATTATCATGATGATAATATATTAATCTACTAATTTAAAATTTAGTAGATAGCATCTACTAAATTTTAAGTCAAAGGAATTTGAACTTTGTGTTTTCCTAAAATATAGTTTATTTTCTTTCTGAATAATTAATTCATGTTTACAAGTTAATGGTAGTTTGTCTTTAGATAATTTTCTGATTCTTTTGATCACAATAATAATCTCAAAAATTCACTGTTACTTCAAATACTAATGTGTGTATGTGTGTGTGTGTTAGTATTTTGCAGTTTGATATACTGGAAAGGGCTGTGAAACAGAAACTAAAACATGTGGCCTTGACATTAAACTAGATGTAGTCTTCAGGTCCCCCTGAAAGCTTTTGTTTCCTTGTTTGTAAAATAGAGAAATAATATAATTTATATGGGTTGCTGGAGGATTATATTGGATAATGGATTTAATGTAAATATTAGAAATCTTAGCTATTGTTGTTAATGTAATTTTATCACTCAGGATCTATGTTCTAATAATCTAAAAATGTTTCCTGCTATTCATATCCCCAAAGTTGTTTCATCATACTTCTGTGTAGTTCTGTTTGCGCTCTTCAATGTTAGGCACTCCTATATGCTAATCCAACTTTAAGGGAAAGTGCTGGATTTAAATTTTCTACCACAATGATAAATCACCTCATACCTGTCAGAATGTCCATTATCAATAAATCAACAAACAAGTGCTGGCAAGGATGTGGAGAAAGGGGAACCCTCTTGCACTGTTGGTGGGAATGCAGGCTGGTGCAGCCACAGTGGAAAGCGGCAATGGTGATAACTCAAAAAATTAAAAATGAATCTGCCTTATGACCCAGTGATTCCATGTCTTGGAATTTATCTGAAGAAACCTGAAACACTAATTTGAAAAAACATAAGCACCCCTGTGTTCATTGCAGTGTTATTTACAATTGCCAAGATACGGAATCAGCCCAAGTGCCCATCAGTAAATGAATGGTTAAGGCGCCTATGGGACATTTACATAATGGAATACTACTCACTGTAAAAAAGAAGGAAATTTTACCCTTTGCAACAGCATGGATAGGCCTAGAGAATATTATGCTAAGTGAAAGATGTCAGTCAGAGAAAGACGAATACCATATGATTTCACTCATATGGTATTTCACTCATATGGAGCCTAATGAACAAACTAAACTAACAAGTAAAATAGAGATAAAGAGCAGGCTGACAGCTCTGGAGTGGGGGGTTAGAGGGTGGAGGGATTGAACCAAAAGAAAAAAAAAAGGACTCATGGGCATGGACAACAGTGTGGTGATTGCAAGGGTGAGGGCGTATGGGGAGGATACGTGGTCATAGAAAAAAATACAATAAAAAATAGTTGGCAAATCTGTTACCTGAGACAACCTGTAAGGCAGCTGGGCAACAACAGCAACAACAAAATAAATAAATTTTCTACCACTTCTCTGCCTGCTGCTGTCAGCACCATAGTGTTGATGTTTTGTATTAACACTGTGAAGGAAATTTATGGGGATAATTAGTTCTGTGTTGCTTCCGTTAAAGCTGGTTATCTCAATTTTCACTTAGTGGGAGATGTGTCCCCTGCCACCATTTGGATCCCAGTCCACAACTTTAAATTACGTGTAGGAGAAAATGATTATAAATGGCCCCTTTCTATGGTGTCCCTCATACTTCCTCTCCTAACAGTCTCTTAAATTTTCTCATTAGTTTCTCCTCGTGTTGCAGTCTTGAAGACGTGTGTCAACTGGTGGTCAACCTGCACAGAGGTTCCTTTAAGCATCATTAATCTAGGTTAAGAATTAGATTTATTTTTAGAGACAAAACTCTAATTAACATGTTTTTTACTGAACATTTTTTTTTTAGATATGGAGAAAAACTGCCATTATTTTATGTTTAAGGAAAGACACTAATAAAATATATATTTGGGGAAGTATTGCATGTGATTATCATTTAAGATAAATATGGTGATGGAAAAATCTATAAAGTGTGAGTAAAAATCAGGATTAAAATATAATGCTTTCAAGTTTCCTTTTTGTTGGTGATGAATAACTGATATAGTATATCGTGTTTTTGACATGTTTGGGCACATAGCCAAACTTTATAGAATTTTTGATTTATATTCTTATGATAGTTTTCCAACGCAGCAGTTCTTTGCCTATTATGTGCCTGCTGAGCATGAAAGCCACTTTTGAGTTATGTAGTAATAAAAGAAATGCCAAAGAAACATTGGCCCATGGGGTAGGCTTTCTCTAGAAATAACTTGAATGACTATAGTTGCTGTAAACAATTTTTTTGTGGATATTTGATGATCTCTCCCTGTATTATTATTTGAGTTAGTAATCAGGATCCTGTTTGACTAACATCCTAGAAGTGAGGATCGTTATTGTAATATAGATATTATAATGCAATAGCTGGTTGAGGCATACTGGTTCAAAATAACCTTAGCCAGTATTGTGCAGGAATATGTTAAGAATTTGGAGAATTACTCTTGCCATATCAAAAGTTACCTCTGTGTAGTACTGTCTAGCACTAAGATTCCTAGGGCATATTTCAAAGCAAGCATGTGTCCTATAGCTATCCATGCTCTCTTCCATGTTATGGAAGATTTTCTGTATTTCACTACACTGAAGTGAGCTGCTGTTCGATAGCAGTGCCTGCCTCCCATGCTGACTGAGCTAATGGGCTTCCTGTTGTAGGTCAGAACTTTGATGGCTTAAAGGAGCACAGGTAGGTAGAGTGGACATTTTGGAATAAAGTCTGAGCAAGTGCTTAAACCTTGGGAAGATTTTGTGTTTTTGATCAGTCTTGAATGAACAAAAAATATTTATGTTTTGCTTGGGGTCAATGTTATGTGGATTTCATGTTAGTGATGTAGCCAGATTCCTTAGATTATTTAGTATCAATCTAAATTAATAAGCCACAGATAATTAATCAGTCACAGACATTATTTCCTATTCTATCATTCTCAGTGTTTTAGTCAGAAATAAATAAAATCTCTCACATTTCTTACTGTCACATTTATCAAACCATATACCAAGACCATTGGAATTAAAGTTTGTCTTTTTTTCTTTTTCCACAATATTTAAGATTTTCTCCAATACTCTTTTTCTTTTGCTCATTTTCCCCTGGGGTAATTTGTTATATTCTGTTTTTGTTAATGTTTAATGAAGTCATTCAATACAGTTCAACCAAGTTTTGAAATCGGATATTAAGGTAAAAGAATTCAAGGAAGGCCCCTTTTCTCATCTGAAGAGAGGGCAGGAAACATACAGCATGCGACCAAGGCAGAAAGAGAAGGACATAAAGGGGGATGCAGAGCCTGAGACTGTGTGTGATCCAAGGGCTGTGTAAGGAAATATTTCTGCTCAGAAGAATTTCCAGTCTTGGAGCACAGGGCTGAATGTAAACAAAGGAAATGAAGTTCAATGTCTGGATGTAAAACATAAGAACTCCCTATGCTTTAGTTCAGAGTCTCCAAAGAAGGTGTTATATATTTTTAGAAGTACCTTTCCTAAGTGCAGGACAATTTAGTTGTTCATAATCAGGGTGAATACTATGCCCAACTTATATTTTTTTTAAATTTGTAAGTTAGTTATAACATTACCATGAACTTACATCGTACATTGCAGATTCTGAGTGCATTTTTTCTGCATTTTATCCTTAAATCTCCAAAACAACATGGCGACATAAGCAGGTCAGATGATTACTTTCATTATGCGTGCGATATAAAATCCCCTTCCTGCCCTCAGTGCACCCAGGAGGCCACACGGATAGAAAAGCTCTCCTGCAAAGACCTGAGCACTCCACTTGCATGGCGGTGAGAATTTTGCTGTCCTTCCACACTCCCTGAGTAATATTCAAGAACCAGAGGGGTGTGTCCCCACCAGACACTGTGATACCACACCTGCTGCCACACCCGCTGTGTGAATGTGGTTCTTGGACAGCGCTCTCTTGCCCTGGTGGTGGTGCTACCTGGAGCTCAGAAAGTTGCACTCACAGACTTGGTTTAGAAGAATGGGGTGGGGAGGAAGGAAGAATGAATGGGGAGTTGGAGAATTGTCCATTATATGATTCCTTCTTCCTTTAGTGTTTCTAAGTACACACACGTGGATTTTTACAATTAAAAGGCAATAGCGCAAACTTTATCTATGAACATTTGTGAAGAAGGCAAGAAATCACCACTCTGTGAATGAGCACTGAAAGGTTCTTGGTCTCTACAAAGATTTGAGACTCCTCAAAATTATATTTTGTGGAGTTGCTTTTTGGTATTCAAATTTCCCCATTATTTTTTTGTACTGTTTAAAAGAAAACTTCTGGTGTTTAAAAAAGTTAAAAGGTATTGTTCTTGCATAAGTAAACTCTGGACAGATGGAGGAGTCACTTCTTGTCCACTGTGAGACAATGGGCAGATGGCTGGAACCACAGGAGGCCTGGGATGCTATTATTCTATACTGAGGTCATTAGAATATAAGCTACACAAAGCTAGCCATCTCATGGCCTTGTTTTGGTAACATGTCACATTCAAAGAAACAAGAAAGTAACATCCAAAAATAATTGAAAGGAAATTTAAATCTTTACTACTTTATCTGATCAGATATTGCATATAACACAGTAAAGCTGTCCTAAATATAGTTTTCTCACTCTCTCATTTTTAAACTCTCCTACATGGAGCAACTACAAAATTTCCCCTATTCCTCTGTTAACTCCCAGAAAGCTCTTTCTCTAACCCGGGCTGTATAGGCTCCCTATATTTCTTCCCCTTCCTTCTGGCTCAGAGTTTTATTAAATAGGATGAACCTAGCCTCAGGGGTCTGTTTTTGTTTTCTGTTCCCCCAGTATTTTAAGGCTGTGTATTTACCCACCTGTGTATTTAAGGAGGTGGTCCTGAGAATTTGTTAAACAAACATTGATCTGTTCTCTTAGAGGATCCAGAAGATTATAAACATTTAACTCCATATTTTTTCTTTTATTTCCAGAACAATAAAGAACAGACCTGTGAAAATATTGTTGCATATATTATGTGAATGACAAATGAAGATAGTTGTTTATTAGCTCACATATATTTTTAAAGATTACTTGGAGAAATCACCAACACATCTTAATACGAAGGATCACTGTATTTCTCTAAAGCAAAAGACCCTTTGGAAAATGGTAAATCCTATATGTGATAAATTATCCTATTTCAAATTGACTACTGAAAAGAAAAGAGACAAATATATGGCTTACCACAGTGATGTATAACTCATTTTGTCTTCACCTTTTTTTCTTTCAAACAACTTTTAATTTATGCTAATTTGTATGTATCCTTATAAGCCACTCAATATGCTTCTGGTACTAAGTGATATATAAATATATAAATGACGAGAAGCAAAACAACGATGTCTCTTATGCAAGTGTAGATTTATCTTAATTCTGTAGAATTTAATGGTGCAATGAGTAAAGAATCAGTTCGTGGATCTTAGTATTAGAGCATTAATCCTGACTTAGACAGCTGGTCTGGCATTAAGCAGAACAGACATTCTCCAGGAGTCTGGAGGAAAAAGTTAACCTACAGATTATTTTTATCTTTACATTGTCTACATCTTGGACTACAGTGAACAGTGTTAGAAGTGGTTTATTTTTGCTTTATTCACTTGTGTTGTGACCATTCAGGGCCGGACAGGTTCAAGGAATTCGTGCATATGGAAGAATATTCACGGAGCCGTTGGGATGCCTGACATGCCTTTATTCAAGGGTGGACGATCCATGCACGCTGCAAGCTGAGTGTTACACTGCATGCCACATGTCCCCTCTGTGTGGAACCCTGTGTGGGCCTCGCATTCCCCTTCCATGTCTATGTCTATGCTCCCAGTGAGAAGCCCCTACCTTCTTAAGTACTAAAACAGACAAAGCCGGCAGGGTGCCAACTGACCTTATGCAACAGAGCTTCATACCACGCATGTGAGCGCACTCAAGGCTATGGGAACAGTTTATTGGACCCCGAATCAAGGCTGTGAGACCCAGCCTCAAGGCTATGAGAACGCTACTTTATCAGACCCCTTTACGGTTGTTAGAAACTGCTTCCCTTAGTTACCCAAACACCTGGGAGAGGAAGCCAGACTGCCTCCACTTACCCTACATCATTATTCAACTCTTTGCATATTGCTCTCATTTAGTAGAACTCAGTACATATCTACTGGCTGATTATATATTTCAATTTATTGTTAACTAATCATTGAATTCCAAGATATACCTCTAGTGAGGTTAGTGGGGTTAAATGAAATGAAAACTCCTTAAAATTCAAGGACTATATTATAGTTTTCATTCTGATTCTGCACTGTACTTTAAGTTGGTTTTCAGTGTCAAATAAATTCTCAGTTAGTACTTGTTATGAGACCATGTTCTGAGAGAATGTTAATTTATAGTTAGGCAAATGAGTTTAAATCCCAGCTCTGCCCGTTATCACTATGACCTAATGTCTCTGAGCTCTAGTTTCCTCTGCCATAAACTGGGCATGGTAACAGTTTCCTTCCAGGACTGTTGTGGAGATTAAAGAGCATAATGCACACAAAGCTGGGGTAGGTCCTGAACCAATTAGCCTCAGTCATCTTCCTGTTGAATAAATAAGTGAAGAAATAAATAAGAACATTATACTTCCATATTTTTTAAACAAATCGTTTCATATGTTAAAAATTAAGGACAAATTAAGAAATGTTAAATTTATTACAAATTAAGAGAAGTTAACATTTATTAAAAATGTAATAAAACTAAGTAAGAAATAACAATTCCAAGACTTACGTAGCCACAAACTCCTTATGGATACATTTACATGTAAATGTATAGATAGAAAAAAATGTGTCCGCTTTTAGCAGGTGATATGTTGCCAGGGAGCTCGTGACTAAGTGTTGAACTTAGTTATTGCGGTTCTTACAAACTAAGATTTTTTGATATAATTTCTATCCTATACCTTCATTAGTCAATTCTTAGTTCATTCTTGTTTTAATACTTATTTTAAATATGTACTTATCATACATTCCTTTATATCTTTTAAAATATTAATAGGATAAAAATATTAAAATAGGATAAAAATAAGATAGGAGAATTGATAAAATAAATGCAACTTCATTAAAACTTTTCTTCAGTGTGCCATATGTGCACTATGACTAACAGGATTCAGTACTTTGGGTTTTGCATTGGCAGGGAGCCTTTGATTATGGAAGCTATAGCACTGTTTTCAGTAGACATTTTAAGAATTAACTAGACAAAACATCCTGGAAAACTTCAGAGAGTTGGATAGCTGACAAAACTCCCATTCCTTAAGTATATTTAGTTTAAACTAATTAAAAGGTTGGTATAAAAGAAACTAATATTGTCTTCTAATGAACTGTCAGCGGAGCAGCTTCTCTGGGCAAAGGCTTTTTGATGACCTCTCTCCACCCCTCCCATTGGACGTAGTTTATTTTAAGTAAACTAATGTAATAATTTTAAGTATAAAAATAGTCACCAAACAGCTTCCAATGAACACGTGAATATGATGGATAAGCTCACAGTTGGAGAGCGATATTGTTCTAATTGATCCCACCAGAAAGGAAAAAAAGAAAACAAGGGAGTAAGGCGATGATTGATGGACGGGGCTTCGCATGTCAAGAAGGGTTGAAGATGTCATTTCTGAATGAGTGTTTTCAAATCTACAAAGCGCCCAATGTTTACAGTTTCTCCTTTGAAAGTACTTATATAGAAATGATACATCTGTAGAATTTCCATATGTATGTTTTTCAGGTAATTTCCATAGGCAGAGAGTGTGCAATAACAGAAGTTAAACTGTACTGTTTCTTATATGAAAGATTGCGGAGGGGATGGTGGTGGTTTGTGGAGGGGGTTGTATTTTTAGCTCAAGCTTTGTTTCAGATCTTCCAATTAACCTCTCGCAATTTTTAGAGCTACATGAAGTAGCTGTTGACCTGACTTTACTGGACAGAATTATGGTGCAGAGAGGAAGGGAAATAAATCTCAAGAGATTATTGAATTTTTCTTCTTTGTCTTCAGAAGACTGTGAAACAAAGAGTCTAGTTCTTGATGTGGAGTACAAAATAGAGTCCTTTGGATTAGAGGGAAAGTTAATGCATACTGGAAAGATCTTAAGAAGCAGGAGAATGTCTTTCTAGCCCAAGTTTTGACTTGAAATTGCTTTGTGACCCTAGGCAAGTCTGTGTTTTAGTCCCTTTACAGATTGTCTAGCTTTGAAATCTGAAAATTATGACAGTTTTATTATTATTATGCAGACGTTTTCCCTTGAATGTTTAGTGCTTTTATGGATAGGAAATAAACATATTTTTTAGTATGCTTAAAATAATTTACAGACTTCCAATTCATCTATGTAACATTCTGAAACAGAGAGGGGAATTAATTGCTTCATGAAATGATAAACTCTGGGAGGTATTCAAGCAGAGGAGAGACACTCATTAGAACTGTGGCAATGGGGGCTTGATGTCAGATTAATAGTTTTATTTCGTATCCCAAAACACTGAGATTCTAGTTTTTGGTATGATTCCTCTTTGTGACTTCTGCTAGCTCACTTGAGTCTCTAATAAGTCAAGAGGGAAAAAAGAAAAGTGAACATGGAAGCAGCCCCTTAAAGATCTCCCTTTAAAATTGACAATAAGTAGTTGGCTCTTGTGACAGTAGTGGTTTTGCCACCTACCCAAATCACACCAATTCTCTAAGACCACTAGCCTTCATTACCTATGGAGTCTTTTTTTATATATTCCAAGCTATCTTCATCTTCCCCATTGCCCTTGGCACTCGTTAGCAAAGGTTGAACCACCTGTGGCTGTAACATATATACCATTCATATAGAGACTTGAATATATCAAATTTTACCATAGTTATAAATAAATTGGTCTTTTACTATTTTATGAACATGGCAGGGATTGTAACATATAGTCCTCCCACCCACAATGTGAAGTATTTTATGTACTAACTTAATGAATACCTATTGAATTAACTTCAACAGCTCATCAAAAGGACCTCCTGTGCAGTCCTGCAATTTTAAACATCTGTGAAAACTATTTTTTGTATTTGTGTATGTAGTGAGCGTTTCTTACAAAAGGTCAAATCATATATAGAGAAGCCCTATACGTACACTTTGAGGTCCCTTTAAATAGTTCATGCATAGTTAGGAGCATAAATAGAGCAAAGAAATTCTACATTTGTCATTGTGGGCAACTGACACAAGAATATGGTGAATAACAACAGAAATGTATCAGGTGCCCATTATCTGACATGCATCTTATATTTGCTCAGTTACCTATTTATAGCCCCAAATTGCCCAAATAAATTGCCTTTTTATCCTACTTATTATGGTGGTAACTAAATACATTTAAAAGAACATAAAATGATCTATGAAATAGAGACATACCTTGTTTTTTTGTGCTTCGCTCAATTGCACTTCACAGGTGCTGTATTTTTTACAAAGTGAAGGCAAGACCCTCCCCCAGCAAAAAGATTATGCCTTACTTTGTTGAGACACTAGATTTCTTGCTGTGGTCTGCAACCAAATCCGCAACATCTGCGCAGTATGCTGTAAACCCTTTTTTTTCATGGAAAAAAAGTTGTTTGAACTCAATATTTTAACCTCAGACTTCAACAATCTTCAAAGGTTTGAAAATAGTTTATCTGGAATATTCTAGAACCTCTAATCAGTTGTTGAATGTCAGTCAAATCAAAATTTTATTTGTAAAGTATTTAGATGAGAAATTAAAGTTTACAATAAGAAATTACTTTAACTATAGCTTTTATCTCTAGATGTGCTTAATGGAAAAGAGCTGGGTGGCTTCAACTAGCCCCAACTCTCACCTACTGTGATGAATTTTTGCCTTGCTGGCTTCTCATTATCTGCTTAATATCTTCTTTCCTCTCTGTACTTCCTTCTATACACACATTTTTAGCAGAAATCTCAGAGATTGTGTCTATTTAGAACCACTTTAAAATCTGAGCATATTACATCTACCAGGGCTTATGTAAAGTTCAGCAGGGCCCATATTGTTAACGTACCAAACAGAAATCCAAACTAAAGTATATTAGACTCGTTAGGATATGTTCTTCTCTAGAGCAAGAGGGATCTGTTATCTGCATTGGATTGCAAACATGCCTCTTTCATTTTAACTCTAAGTGAAAGAGCCTTGAATTTATACTGCTAGATGGGATGGCTTTGTAGAGATTCAAAAAGCATCACACGTATGGGTTCTAACAAACATCTCTGAGCTTTGACATATATTGAATTTCCTTTATCAAGGCTGAAGGACCCTAGTCGTTGAGTCAAGAAGGGCTTTTTCTGCCAACAACTGAGATTGTTCCCTGTAATTAGACTGCTTTCCCTTCAGTTTTCTCTGAAGAGGGGTTCTAAGATTTTTAAGTATATTAGTCTTTAATTGATAACTTTTGACTTTGTTTCTCACTCTATAATGAGAGAGGAGGTACTTGGCTTACCAGTTTCTTTTGTTTACTCCCTAACTTAATATCTAACCATAACACGATGTAAAGCAAAATGTGTGATCAGTGGGTCACTTAAAGAAGCAAGTACCACTTTTTAAATTGTCAGAACAGTCCCTTAAAGGTAGATTGACTCACTGAGATGTTTAGCTTTTGCTTTCCTGATAAAAGGTACCTATGTGGCCAGTGGTAATGCTTCCTCCTCTATTCTTACATTCTTCCTTGAATGTAGTAGTAACGCCCATCTTGTGACCTTGAAGCAATGCTCTGGATACTCTTCAGCTATGGGCAGTCATCCTTATGAATTTAATTTCAGGAAAATAAACTACCATTTTTTTCAGGTTTTGTTAAGCCAAAAATAAAAAGCATTCCTAATTAATATATGATAGTCATGCACCACTCTCGGTGAGACAGAGAAGTATCTTTTTTATTAGTATAGGGTCTCTCAACTTCAGTATTGTTGACATTTAGTGTTGAATAATTGTTTAGTGTGAGGTCTGTTCTGTGCACTGTAAGATTTTAGCGCCATTCCTGGCCTCTGTTCATCAGATGGCAATAGAAACCTTATGTACCTCTCATGGTTCAGCTGATGGATAACTAGTTTTCTTTGTTTGGGAAGGTCTTTATCTTCTGTTTCTGAAAGGCAACACAGCTATGTGAAGTGTTCATGGTTGGCATTTTTTTTTCTTTCAGCACTTTGAATGTATCATTCCCATTTACTCCTAGCCTGCAAGGTTTCTGCTGAAAAATCTGCTTATAGCCGTATTGGTATTTTCTTATATATGAGGATTTCTTTCCTTTGTTACTTAAAAATTCTTTGTTTTTGAATTTAGACAGTTTTATTTTAATGTGTCATGGGGAGAATCATTCTGGGTTAAAATTTGGGATTTATCTGTTAGCTACATAAACTTTGATATCCAAATCTCTTCCCAAATTTGGGAAATTCTTAACAATTATTTCTTTAGATAGTTTTCTGCTTCTTTCCCTCTCTTTTTTCTGAGACTCTTGTATAAATTATTTCTTTTAATGATATAGCATACTTCATATAGACTTTATTAACATTTTCAGAATTCTTTTTTGCTTTTGTTCTTCTGGATGATTTCAAATGAACTATATTCTAGTTCACTATTTTCATTCACGATGTTTCTGGGAGGCAATGGTGCTAGAAATTCCTATGTGACCATTTTGCTGAAATTACTCATTGTTCTAGTTGGGTTTTAATTAGAGCAAAAAGATGGTAACAATGTTCAGGAGAAGGTGAAACATATGATGGATTTTATCATCTTCATAGGACATAGTGTAATGGGTCTGAACTTTGGTTGTGGATAAGAAAATAGGGTGAGGTCAAAGGATACAAATATCAGAGAAATCTAGTCGTGAAAGACAACCTCGGGAGTTTGGGTATCCTGTGGTGACAGAGAGCTTGATGGGATTATTCTTGGTGGTCTCCAAAGCTGTAAGGCTGTGAATGTTGTAGGGGAGACAGCATATAGAGTTTTGGGGCTTTCTAACTCCTGCTGATCTTGGTGTGGGTACTGGGAGAGGGCCGTGTGACTTGGATGATAAGAAGGTCTGGGACTCCCTTTTCACTATGAAATACATATACATACTACTGAACTAATATAGAAATGGACACATTATGACATGTGAAGAATAATGGGATAAAGATGAAATACACAATATTTTATGTAAAAATGTTTGCTAGTCACAGTAGCTTTTTACTGTCATTACATGGTATCTCCAGCCACTCTATATACTCAAGGTGATCTTTACCATTAATGATGGTGGATTAAAATACATACTTCAGTAATATTAATTTTTTTTGCATGACTCATTTTAAGGTCTGATTATATTATGGATGAGGAAGAACTCACCATAGGAACAGAGGTGACAGTTCCATCATTTCTTTCTTTTTTTCTTTTTTAGTTGCTCTCAACAATTTTTAAGTTTTATTTTTTTAATTTTTATTTTAATTAATTTTTTCAAATACATTTGTCTCTGCCTACCCCCCACCACTTTCCCTTGCCTCCTCCCTCCTTCCCTCCCTCAGCTCTTCCCCTTTGGTTTTGTCCATGAGTCCTTGCTATATGTTCCTTGACTTTCCCCTTACCTTCCCTTTCCCTGCCCGCCCCTCCCTCCTTCCCTCTTGTCTCTGTTGATTTCTTTTCCTTTCAGTGTTGCTGGTCATATTTTCCTTGCATCTTTGTATTATTGGTTAGGTTCTGCTTATAGGTGAGATCATATGGTATTTGTCTTTCGCCCCCTGGCTTATTTCGCTTAGCATAATGCTTTCCAGTTCGATCCATGCTGTCGCGAAGTGCAGTAGTTCTTTTTTTCTTTCTGCTGCATAGTATTCCATGGTGTATATGTACCATTATTTTTTGATCCAATCATCTACTGATGGGCATTTAGGTTGCTTCCAACACTTGGCTATTGTAAATTGTGCTGCTATGAACATCGCAGTGCAGAAGTTCTTTTGAATTGGTGTTTTGGGATTCTTAGGGTATAGTCCCGGCAGGGGAATCACTGGATCAAAAGGCAGTTCCATTTTCAGCTTTTTGAGGAAATTCTGCACTGCTTTCCACAATGGCTGCACCAGTCTGCATTCCCACCAACAGTGGACTAGGGTTCCCTTTTCTCCACAGCCTCGCCAGCACCTGTTGTTTGTTGATCTGTTTATGATGGCCATTCTGACCGGTGTGAGGTGGTACCTCATGATGGTTTCGATCTGCATTTCTCTGATGGCTAGTGATGCTGAGCATCCTTTCAAATGCCTCTGGGCCCTCTGTATCTCCTCCTTGGAAAAGCGTCTGCCCAGGTCCTTTGCCCATTTTTTCATTGGATCGTTTGTCTTCTTGGCATGGAGTCAAGTGAGTTCTTTATATATCTTGGAGATCAAACCTCTATCTGATGTATCACTAGCGAATATATTTTCCCCTAGAGTTGGCTCCCTTTTCATTTTGCTGATGTTTTCTTTAGCCATGCAGAAGCTTCTTATTTTGATGAAGTCCCACTTGTTTATTCTTTCCTTTACATCACTTGCTTTAGGAGACATGTCAGTGAAAAAATTGCTGTGTGGGATATCTGAGAGTTTCCTGCCAATGTTCTCCTCTAGGACTTTGATGGTGTTGCGACTTATATTTAAGTGTTTTATCCATCTTGAGTTTATTTTTGTGTATGGTGTCAGCTGATGATCCAATTTCAATTTTTTGCATGTAGCTGTCCAGCTCTCCCAACACCATTTGTTGAAGAGGCTATTATTGCTCCATTTTATGCTTCTGCCCCCTTTGTCAAATATTAGATGTTCATAGAGACCTGGGCTTATTTCTGGGCTTTCTATTCTGTTCCACTGGTCTATGGGTCTGTTCTTGTGCTAGTACCAGATTGTTTTGAGTATAGTGGCTTTGTAGTAGAGTTTGATGTCCGGTATTGTGATCCCTCCTACTTTGTTTTTCTTTCTCAAAATTGCCGAGGCTATTAGGGGTCGTTTATGGTTCCATATAAATTTCTGAAATGTCTGTTCTATTTCTGTGAAATATGTCATTGGTATCTTAATAGGGATTGCGTTGAATCTATAAATTGCTTTGGGTAGTATGGACATTTTGATGTTATTAATTCTTCCAATCCATGATCACGGTATATGCTTCCATTTATTTGTGTCTTCCTCAATTTCTTTTTTCAATGTTGTATAGTTTTCTGCGTACAGGTCTTTTACGTCTTTGGTTAAATTTATGCCTAGGTACTTTATTTTTCTTCTTGCTATATCAAATGGTATTTTTTTTCTGATTTCTTCTTCTTCTATTGCATTGCTGGTGTACAAAAATGCCTTTGATTTCTGAATGTTGACTTTGTATCCTGCTGTTTTGCCAAATTCACTTATTAGATTGAGGAGTTTTTTGGTAGAGTCTACAGGGTTCTCTATATACACTATCATGTCATCTGCAAACAATGATAGCTTTACTTCCTCCTTTCCTATTTGGATGCCTTTTATTTCTTTTTCTTGTCTGACTGCTGCGGCTAGGACTTCCAATACGATGTTGAAAAGAAGCAGTGAAAGCGGGCATCCTTGTCGTGTTCCCGATCTTAGTGGGAAAGCTTTCAGTTTTTGCCCGTTGACTATGATATTGGCTGTAGGTTTTTCATATATGGTCTTTATTACGTTGAGGAATGCCCCATTTATTCCCATTTTGCTGAGTGTTTTGATCATAAATGGGTGCTGTACCTTATCGGATGCTTTTTCTGCATCTATCGAGATGATCATGTGGTTTTTGTCTTTTCTTTTATTCGTGTGATGTATCACGTTTACTGATTTGCGTATATTGAACCATCCCTGCATGCCTGGGATGAATCCCACTTGATCATGGTGGATAATCTTTTTAATGTATTGCTGGATGCGGTTTGCCAATATTTTGTTGAGGATTTTAGCATCTATGTTCATCAGCAATATTGGCCTGTAGTTTTCTTTCTTTGTAGGGTCTTTCTCTGGTTTTGGGATCAGGGTGTTGCTGGCCTCATAAAAAGAGTCTGGGAGTCTTCCCTCCTCTTGGATTTTTTTGGAATAGTCTGAGAAGGACAGGGGTTAGCTCTTCCTTAAATGTTTTGTAAAATTCTCCTGGGAAACCATCTGGCCCTGGGCTTTTGTGTGCCGGGAGTTTCTTGATGACTGCTTCAATTTCCCCAGCTGTTATTGGTCTGTTCAAGCTTTCTGTTTCTTCCTCCTTCAGTGTTGGAAGATTATACTTTTCTAAGAATTTGTCCATTTGATCATGGTTTTCAATATTCTTGGCATATAATTGTTCATAGTAGTTTCTGACGATCCTTTGTATTTCTGTGGTATCAGTTGTAATTTCTCCGCTTTCATTTCTGATATTATTAATTTGGGTCCTCTCCCTTTTATTCTTGATGAGTCTGCTTAAAGGCTTGTCAATTCTTTTTATCTTTTCAAAGAACCAGCTTCTGGATTGGTTGATCCTCTGAGTTGTTCTTTTCGTCTCTATGTCATTCAGTTCTGCTCTAATCTTGACTATTTCTTTCCTTCTCCTTGCTCTGGGATTTATTTGTTGTTGTTTCTCCAGTTCTTGAAGTTGTAGTGTTAGGTCTTTTATTTGAAATGTTTCTATCTTTTTTAGGTAAGCCTGTATTGCTATGAACTTCCCTCTCAGGACCGCCTTTGCTGTGTCCCATAGGTTTTGGACTGTTGTCTGTTCATTTTCATTTGTTTCCAGAAATTTTTTGATTTCTTCTCTTATCTCATTATTGACCCATTCATTGTTGAATAGTCTACTGCTCAGTGTCCATGAGTTTGCAAGCTTTTGAAGTTTCTCTTTGAGGTTGATTTCCAGTTTCAAGCCCCTGTGGTCCGAGAAAAAGTTTGGTATTATTTCAATTTTCCTGAATTTGCTGAGGCTTGCTTTGTGTCCTATCATGTGGTCTATCTTTGAAAAACTTCCATGAGCATTTGAGAAGAATGTGTACTTTGCTTCTTTGGGATGTAAGGTTCTATATATGTCAGTTAAGTCTCTTTGATTCAGTGTGTCATTCAGCTCCACAATATCCTTATTGATGTTTCGTTTGGAAGATCTGTCCATTTTTGATAGTGAGGTGTTGAAATCCCCTACTATCAGTGTGTTGATGTCTATATCTTTTTTGAAGTCATCCAACAATTTCCTTATATACTTGGGGGCTCCTATATAGGGACCCTATAAGTTTACAATGTTTATGTCTTCTTGATAGATTCTTCCTTTAAGTTATAAAGTGCCCCCCTGGGTCTCTTTTTATGGCCTTTGTGTTGAAATCTACTTTGTCTGATAGAAGTATGGCAACTCCGGCCTTTATCTCATGTCCATTTGCTTGGAATATTTTTTTCCTTCCCTTTACTTTCAATCTGTGTAGGTCTTTTGCTCTGAGGTGGGTCTCTTGTAGGCAGCATATGTGTGGGTCATGTTTTCTTATCTATTCAGCTACCCTGTGTCTTTTTATTGGGACATTTAGCCTATTCACATTGAGAGATATTACTGATAGAAACTTACTCATCTTTTCTCTTTGTACCTGTGTTCCTCTCTCTCTCATTCTTTTCCTTCATCTGCTTAAACCAGTCCCCTTAGCATATCTTGGAGTGCTGGTTTGGTAGAGATGTATTCTTTTAGCCTTCTCTTGTCTGGGAAATTCCTTATTTCCCCTTCTATTTTAATGGAGAGCTTAGCTGGGTAGAGCAGCCTTGGCTGTAGGCCCTTGCTTTTCATGACTTAGAATATTTGTTGCCATTCCCTTTTGGCTTGTAGTGTTTCTGCTGAGAAGTCAGCTCCTAGGCATATCGGGGCCCCCTTGTATGTTACTTTCTCCTTCTCCCTTGCTGCCTTGAGGATTCTCTCTTTGTCTTTGATAGTTGCCATTTTAACGATGATGTGTCTTGGAGTGGTCCTCTTTGAGTCCCTCTTGAGTGGGGTCCTCTGTGCCTCCTGGATCCATGAGAGCCTTTTTCTCCTCAAATTAGGGAAATTTTCCATCATTACTTTTTCGAGGATGTTCTCTATCCCTCGCTCCTCTTCTTCTCCTTCTGGTATCCCTATTATATGGATATTATTGTGTTTCAGGTTGTCCTGTATTTCCCTAAATGCCTCTTCATTCTTTTTGAGTCTTTTTTCCATTTCTTGTTCTTTCTGGGAGCTTCTTTTACCTTATCCTCCATCTCACTGATTTAATCCTCAGTCATCCAGGCTGCTTTTGATTCCTTCTACTGTGTTCTTCAATTCAGAAATGGTATTCTTCATACCCTCTTGTGTCTTCTTGATAGTTTCTATGTACTTTTCCAGGCTGATATAGTTTGCTGTAAGATCCTGATAGTTTCTCTGCAGTTTGTCATAGTTCTCTTTGAGCTGGCTGAGCTCATTGAGCTTCCTTAGAACCATCGTTTTGAATTCGGTATCTGATAGTTCCCTTGCCTCTATTTCATTTAGCTCTCTCTGTGGGGAGTCCCCTTTTCTAGTCATTTGGGGGGAACTTCTTTTTCTTCCCATTTTTGTGAGAGTCTGTTAAGTATTTTTGTCCTTTACTTTTCTTTCTGGGCCTGCCTCTGATGATGGCAGTTGTTGACCCTATATGACCTTGGGTTGTTTGTTTGAGCCTTCCAGGATCTACTGTCTGTGTCTGACTCCTGCTTGGGGCAGCTCTGTGACCCCTTCCGTCAGGGCTGGGCTATTTTTTGGGATTTCTCTGCACTCTCATGCCGGCTATTTGAGCCCGCCACTTTAAAGCAACCTCTCGGGTCCTCCTTGGAAATCCTGAGGAGTCTTCTCTTTTCATTCCTACCAGTCAGATAAAGAACTGTCTCTCTATTCCACACAGGCCCCGAATAAACTTACAAGTTGTGTGTCATCTGCAAGTTCATTTCAACCCTCTCAGTCTTCACCAAAGTCACTGATCAACACAGCTTCGGACAAAACTGCTGCGCCACTACTCCAGCGAAGCTGGCCTCTTGATTGCGGGTATCCCCATTGGCCCAGAGAGAGAGCACGAGACAGCTCGAGAGCGCTGTCAGCAAATCGGACAGGGCTCCATCATTTCTTTGTGCCTATATTATTAGTATAATTGTCAATTCAGTGTTTCTTTGAAAGATTTTTTTCCCATTTTTCTAGTTTGTAAGGTTAGTTTAAATGAGACTGGGTAATATAATCAGTAAATTTTCTTCCTGTGCTTACATACAATATTTTATTTTGCACTGTGCTAAAAGCCAGGACATGAGTGAGGGCTTCACCGTCAACACCCTCCATTGCTTCCCACATACGTCATGTAATCTGCTGTTTTTGTTTACAGTCGACACAGACAAGGAAATGGCCATTGTAATCTGTTAAATGTTGGTAAAGCTTAATTTCTTTGTATCTTTTCTGTTTATATATTTTTATTTTTAATCTATTTTATTGATTATGCTATTACAGTTCTAATTTTTCCCCCTTTGCCCCCCTCCACCCAGCACCCCTCCCACTTCCTCAGGCAATCCCCTCAGGCATCGTTCATGTCCATGGGTCATGAATATAAGTTCTTTGACTACTCTCTTTCCTATGCTGTACTTCACACCCCTGTGGCTATTCTGTAACTCTGTATTTGTACTTCTTAACACTCTTCACCCATTCCCCCACACCCCTCTCCTATCTGGCAACCATTATAATGCTCTCTGTATGCATGATTCTGTCTCAGTTCTCCTTGTTTGCTTGGTTTATTTTTTAGATTCAATTGTTCATAGATATGTATTCATTGCCATTTTATTGTTCATATTGTTTATTTTTCTTTAAAAAGTCCCTTAAACATTTTGTATAATAAAGGTTTGGTGATGATGAACTCCTTTAGTTTTTTTCTTATTTGGGAAACTCTTCTCCCCCGCCCTTTTTTTCCCATTGTTGTTCAATTACAATATTTTCCCACTTACCCGCCATTACTCTCCCCTGCCCTGCCCACTCCCACCTCCCATAATCAGTCCTCTCCCCAACATTGTCTTTGTCCATGGATCCTTCATACAAGTTCCTTGACTTGACCCTTCCTCTTCTTTCCTCTGTTACCTCTCTCCCTTCTTCCCTCTGGTTATTGCCAGTTTGTTCTTTATTTCCATGAAGCTCTTTATCTGCCCTTCAACTCTAAATGATAGCTTTGCTGGGTAGAGCAATCTTGGCAGTAAGTCTCTGATTTCATGACTTTGAATATTTCTTGACAATCCCCTCTAGCTTACAAAGTTTCATGGGAACTCCCCTGTAGGTAACTAACTGCTTTTCTCTTGCTGCTTTTAAGATTCTCTCATTATCTTTAACCTTTGACATTTTAATGATGATGTGTCTTGGAGTGGTCCTTTTTGCATCTGGTTTGATCCTTTCTGTGCTTCCTGGACTTGTATGTGTATTTCCTTCACTAAATTAAGGAAGTTTTCTTTCCTTATTTTTTCAAATAGATTTCCAATTTCTTGTTCATTCTCTTCTCCTTTTGGCACCCTATGAGGTGAATGTTGGACCTCTTGAAGTTGTACCAGAAGCTGCTTACACTATCCTCATTTTTTTTTTTTGGATAATTTTTCTACTTGTTGTGATTGGTTGGTTTTTGCTTCCTATTTTCTAAATCATTGGTTTGATTCTCTAACTTCATCCACTCTACTGTTGTTTCCTTGTAAATTGTTCTTTATTTCAAATAGTGTATCCTTTGTTTCTGACTGAATCTTTTTACACTGCTGAGGTCCTCACTAAATTCCTTGAGCATCCTTATAACCAGTGTTTTGAACACTGTATCTGTTAGATTGCTTATCTCTATTTTGTTTTATTTTTTTCCTGAAGTTTTGATCTGTTCTTTCATTTGGGTCATGTATCTTTGTCTCCTAATTTTGGCAGCCTCCCTGTGTTTGTTTTTATGTATTAGGTAGAGCTGCTGTGACTCCCTGTCTTAGTAGTGAGGCCTAATGTAGTAAGTGTCTTGTAGGGTCCAGTGGCACTTTTTTTATTTTTTCATAAAAAGTAAATACATGTAGAAGTTCTATTTTCTTTTCACATCCCAGTGCTATGCCGTATTCTGGGGATCATTGGCAAGATGGTGTTTGTTATTGTTAATAAGGAAGCAGGAATAAATAAATCAAGGTTAACCTTAAGATATCACTTGGAGAATAGCTGGATTTTAACTTAGAATTTAATTAACTAAATTGGTAAGTTTATGGGTTTAGAATCTGCATGGTTTTGCATAATAATTTGCATATAGGTAGAGGGAGATATTCATTTTTTTCAAATAAGAAATCGATACCTTATGTTGTTATTGACATACACTATTACTGACAAAGGTCTCACAGAAATCTCACATTGTCAGCCTAATTTAAACATTTGATTTATGATATAATCAGCAACTAAAAGGGCCCCCATCCATTGTTCTAAATATTTGAGTACAGTTGTGAAGAACTGATTTTTTTCTATAAATACTTTTCCTAACCTAACTTTGTAAGATTTTCATTCATTAATGTGCTTTCTTTAGCTTGTATACAGTTGCATTCCTTAGGTGTAGTGTTTTGTTTCTTAAATAACATAGTGGGTGAATATTAATTAGGTTGTAGAATAGATGTATTGTTTGTTGCTGAAGAGGTTTTTTGGCTTGCTACCACCTTGAAAACCTTTAAATCTATAACAATGAAATTTTGTTAGCATCTCCTTTCTTTGTACATTGTTTATTCTCCTCTTTTAAAAATAAAAACTATAAATGAATAATTCAAGCCCCAAACATACAAATAGGTAATTCAGCCTAAATATTTGCAGTATTTATCCTTGCAAGTTTGAAGATACTTATCATTTTCTTTGTTGGGTGCTCAGAAAAAGGATGTTAAAAAATAATAAACTCAGTAATACATTTTCTTGAACCTAAATTCTGCATCCACTATGTAGGGTTATTCTGGAGAAGGCAAAATGACACGCAGGCAGTTGGTCCTTGCATCTCCCAGGTCCATTGGTCAATCTAGTTGAGTAGAGTCATATCCTTTTCTTTCTTTGGTTTTTACTGTGCATTCATTAGCTCTTAAGTAGGTATACAATGCTCAGAAAGCAAGACTTTTATAATCCTCCTAATAGTGGTGAAATTTGCTTAGAAAGGCTATTGTAACAACATTAGAGAATAGTGAGGACTGGGGCCAAGAACAGGGATGTGGTGCTCTATCATTCAAAAGATTTAACTGGAATTGCCAAGAGCTGCTTACTTTATCCTTTAAAGCTAAGTTCAGGTTTCTTCCTTATAGGCTCGTTATTGTAGTTTGGTTGTGGGCAGCTGACTGAGACTCATTTTTCTAATGAAAATCTCTTTCCCTGTATTCCAGTTTTTGACAAGGGCACTGTTGGTAAATTCTTATAGAAACGATTTGTCTTTTTCATTAATTTAATTAATATTTTTTGAGTTCCATGCAGTGTACTTGATATTGGAAATATCTTTAGAAATCATGGCACATGACCTAAAGCAGTGGACAGTTATACTTGGGACATATTAATTGATTGTAGCCATTTAATGTAAATGCCTTGTTTCTCAGCTCTTAGAACAGTTCTCAGTTGTTGATGATAAAGATTGCTTGTCAAGTGAGGCATTATAGGTAAATGCCAAATTAAGCTTTTGAATTACTGCCATTCTTTCAGAAAAATCCAACTTGCATAATAGGATTAATTCAATGGTATTTTTAGACACATTGCTAAATGTTGCACTGATGAAATGAAATGAAATGATTGAAAGTTTTGGGAGCTCTTCCTAATACTGTAATTCAGTGGTTGTCACACCAGCTACATAGTAGAATATCTTGGGGAGCTTTTTTTTTTTTTTTTTTTTTGGCCAGGCCACATGCTGGACCAACGAAAACAGAATCTCAGGGCAGAGTCTGAGTTCTGGCATGCAGGAGGCATGAGAATCAGTCCTGTATGATACCTAGTTCCAAGAATAATTATGCCAATGCTTTTCAGATCGGGATACTGACATTCAGACAGGTAAAGTAAGTTGTCTAAAGCCAAAGAGCTAATGAGAGGAAGTGGTAGCATCCAAACCCTGATGTTCTAGCTATAAAACCTTTCCCATTTCTTTTTTTTTAAATATATTTTAATATTATAGTTGACATACAATATTCAGGTATATAACAGTGATTAGACATTTATATATCTTACAGAGTGATCCTCCTGATAAGTCTAATATCCATCTGACCACATAGTTATTACAATATTGTTCACTATATTTCCTGAGCTGTACTTTGCATCCTGTGACTATTTTTATAATTGTCAGTTTGTACTTATCAGTCCCTTTTACCTTTTCACCCATTCCCTCCACACCCTTCTCATCTGGTAACCACCACTTCTGTCTCCATGAGTTTGCTCCTGTCTTGTTTGTGCATTTATTTTATTTTTAGATTTCACATATAAGTAAAATCGTGTGGTACAATATTTATATTTGTCTATCTGACTCATTTCACTTAGCATAATACTCTCCAGGTTCATCCATGCTGTCACAAAATGTAAGATTTCCTTCTTTTTTATGGCTGAGTGGTATTCTATTGTGTAAATGTACCATAGTATTTTTATCCACTCATCTACTGATGGGCATTGGGGCTGCTTCCAAATCTTGGCAATTGTAAATAGCACTGCAATGAACATAGGGGTGCATGTATTCTTTCAAATGAGTATTTTAGGTTTTTTCAGATAAATTTCCAGAAGTGGAATCGCTGGGTCATATGGCAGTTCCATTTTTAATTTTTTGAGGTAACTCTGTATTGTTTTCACAATGGCTGCACCAATTTACAATTCCACCAACATTGCACTAAGATTCCCTTTTCTCCACCTCTTCACCAACACTTGTTTGTTGATTTATTGGTGGTAGCCATTCTCACAGGTGTGAGGTGACATCTCATAGTAAAAGCCTCTCCCATTTCCAAAAACATGGTGTTACCCCTCATATATTTGGCATTTTGGTTTTTTCCCTCCATTTTGTTTTTAACACTTTCTGATGATTTCTTTCCTGCCAGTTGTCCATGGTGTACATAACTGGAATCAACATTTGTGATGTATAGAATAGAAAGAAGAGAAGAAAGAAGGTCTGTGTAATCTTCCCCATTAGGGCTAGAAGTTTTAGGTGGGGACTTGAAGACATAGGAAAAGGTAGGAATCTCTTATCACTTTAGAATGCTCACTTTTACTCCATGGTGAGACCATTAGGGCATCAGTCAGCCTTCCTGGAAATAGTGGATTGGAATTTTGTGTTATGTATGACTACAGCGAACACACAGAGGAAATGGGACATTTATGCCTTTCATATCATAATTTTGTGTAGGATGGTTAACTTGCAGGAACATGGCTTGAGCTATAAAAGGACATTTCTTCCCTTTTTTTCCTCTTTTTTGCATGAACGGGATCTTAGATTCTAATGAGGGGGAATATACTGCTTAGGACTTTTTTCTTCCTGACAGAAAAGGGAGCTGTTAGAATATTATTCCTCCTCTCGGTGCTAATTTCATCCTCTAGAAAACTGTCTAAGTCATAGAGATAAATACATCAGTATGGGTGTCACATGCACAGGATTCTCAGCACTGTAGTGGGGGTAGTGGTAAATATCAAGGGGTGGACTTCTCACACCATGCAGCCTGTAGGTGGCCCTGTTAGCATGGCGGTCATCACTGAGGGCAGATTTTAGGAGGCCCTATGATATGGTTGATATCCTTTTTGTTAGATACTCAGACTATCACTTTTTCCCTCTGGTCATCCCTATACCCTGAATGCACCTCTATTATTGCACTTAAATTATTGTATGCAACTGTAATTGTTAATGTCTCCTTCCCCTGTTAGTCTGTGCATTCTTTAAAAGCAAGTATTTTGTTGTTTTTCAATTCAGTCTTCCTAGTGCCTAGCACAGTGCTTGGCATATAGTAAGTATTTGATAAATGTTTGGTGAATTAAATTACATCTGTTTTTAGATGGTCTTTTTCAGGAAATGGAATTTTGAGCCTGATTTATGGTTAAGATTTAGGTATTCGTTCTACAAGAGGGTGCCAAAGTGTTTCAGAGAGCGCACTAAAATCCCCGCAGCTGTCTTCCCAGGCCACCTCTTTCCCTTGTGTTAGGAAACAGTATTACCACAGTAAGTTGCCACTGGGGTGGTTCATAGAGGCTTTAGTTCCAAATTTAACATAACAGGAAGTCAAAGTGCAAAGTTGGACAGCTTCTCCCCGAAAGGTAACTTTGCACTAATTTACTGAACTTTATTTATGAAAAGTATAAAAATTTGTTAACATTTTATAGCTATTCAGAGGTGGTAAACAACATTTGGCCAACCACTTATGCTGTTATTAAGCACATTTTATGCCTTATATTTATTTTTTGAATAATTATAGCCTAGTTTGTGGTTTAAATACTCAGTTACATTATCTTAGTTGTATATGGTGCCCTGTGGAATGATGTTTTACTGGTTTATAACATTTAAAAAATGTAAAGCTTTTGCCTCATGCTTACTTGTAGGGGACATGATTCTTTTTTATTTGAAAATTTATTTTAATTTACACACAGTAAAATTTACTTTTTTAAAGCATATAGTTCTATAAATTTTAGCAAGTGCATAGAATCCTATAGCCATTGCCACAGTTAGGATACATAGTATTTACAACACCTCTCTCCCAATATTCCCTTATGCTATTCCTTTGAAGCCAAATGCTCCCCGACCCTTAATACCGCACAACCACTGACTCGTTTTGCCTTTTCTGGAATGTAGTATAAATGAATGGAATCATATACTAGTTAGTCTTTTGAGTCTAGTTTTTTTCACTTAACATAAAACATTTGAGATTCATCCATTTGTTGTATGTATCAATCCATAGTTTGTTCTCTACTGCTGAGTGCTTTTTCACGCTATGTAGGTGCCATGTTTTGCTTGTCCATTCTCCATTTGAGGGACATGTAGTTTACTTAGAGCTTTTGGGGACTGTGAATGAAGCTGACATAAGTTTTCACATACCATTTTTTCTTTTTTTATGAACAGAGGTTTTTATTTCACTTGGGTCAACACGTAGGAGTATGATTGCTGGATTTTATGCTAAGATGCTAAGTCTATGTTTAACTTAAAATGGGAAAAACATTTTCCATGGTAGTTGTACCATTTTACATTCCCACGAGCAACCTGTGAGAATTTCAGTTTCTTTGCATCTTCACCAGCACCAGATAGGTCATTTTATTTTCGCCATTGTAATAGGTGTATGATAGTGGCAAAGAGGTTTCTCAATCATCTTGGCTAATTTTCTTTGTTGTTGCTGGTGGGGTTTTTATTTTATAAACAAATGTTTTTTATTATTTTTTATGTTAATCACTTAATCACTAACACAGAGACCATTGTGCCTGTAATCGTAAACTTAAGTTAACTCCAGTATTCCAGGCAACTGCTTTAGTGCGTTTATCAGGGAAAACCCATAGTGCTATGAGGATGCGTCAGTATCGCTGTAGATTGGAATGAACTTTTATGATTTCACACTAAATGAAAGCAACATGGCCCCCTCTTTACTATATTTTTTAAAATCAGTCTCTCACCCCTCTGGTCTCTCTTGCGCGTTGTTTCCAGTGTCCCAGGCTTTTCCCCCACTGCTCCCCTCGTGCCGTCACTTGTTCATAGCCCTTCACCGCTTCCCGCACGGCTCTGCTGTGGCCTAGCGCTCAAATACAGGGGCTCTGGCATCGGCTGAACGTGGTTTTACGCTGGGCTCAGCCACATCCCACATGAGTGGTCTTGACAAATTGATTTTCCTAAACTTCAGTTTCTCATTTTACAAACCTGCATAAAGCATTTTGCACCAAGTGGTCAGGGCTCACGCCACACCAGCAATTATTAATCAAACACCATCTGCCACAGAACTCATTTTATTTGGCCAGCCTGGTCGGCCTCCATCATCAGTGCGAGCCGCCTTCTGAGGGCCTTAACACCTTTGCTCAGTTGTGTTTGCTGGGGTTTCTGTTAGATTAAACCATATCTGAGGAGGACTGATGACCAGGCGGGTAAGTCATGAGGAGTCGCTTTGCTTGCGAGCTCTGGGCTGAGGCTGGAGGAGTTAGCAAAGTCATTAGAGCAAGCTGCTTGTCTTTTATATTGGCATTCCTGGCCCTGTGAAGAAGGTGCAGACAGGCTGAAGGAGCTGTTTTCATGAGTGTGGTGTTGGTGCTTAGTTGAAACAGGTTGTTACAGAGTGGGGAAAAGGAAGCTCCATTGCTCTCTTCACTCATCAGTATCATTTGGGCTCAAGAGCACTCCAGGGAGTGCAGTGCCACTGTGACCCTTTAGGGGTGGGCAGCTCTTGGAGTGCCACATGCCTATACTCTTTGCCCTGAGGGTCCAGCAACAAGCACAATGACGTGACTTTATTTTATATTGGAGAAAGGATCCCAGAGGGAAGTCAGGAATGAGTGATACTGACTCTTTTTGAGGATTTACAGGTATCCTCTAGGAAGGAGGCCTGGTATTAAGTTGTTGGGGCTAAGAAATTCAGGTTATTTCTGTTAATGAGTTCCCATCTATGTCCACAATATGAACAATGCCCGGAAAAACTCAGATTATACCTGAAGTTTATCCATATAATCTACATGACCAGATACTGCTTTTTAAGGAGGTCTAAGCCTTACCTCTTCCAAATGGGGTCCAGTCTTTAATTTAGTTCGTGTATTTATGATTTTAAAATGTACATAATTTAATAATCAGATTGTAAAATCCGGGAGAACTGATACTTATTTGTCTTGCTATCTCTATTTGTCCTGTTTACCCTTCTGCCTATCATAATGAGTATATGCTTGGAGTAGAAGAAATGTTATTTGAAGTTTTTAAAAAATATTTTTATTGAATTTATTGTGGTGACATTGGTTAATAAAATTATATAGTTTCAAGTATACAATTCCATAACTATATATTTTATTGTGTTAGCCACCCAAAGCCTGGTCTCCTGCCATCACCATTTATTCTGCCTTTACCCTGCTCTACCGTACCCCCCTTACTCTCTGGTAATCTCCATACTGTTGTCTAAGAGTTGTTTTTCCTAATCCCTTTCCCTACCCCTCCCCTGATGGTCAGTGTGTTCTCTTTATCTATGAGTCTGTTTCTATTTTGTTCGTTTGTTTATTTTACTCTAGGATTTGGTGTTCTGATTTCTAAAAATTCCTTGTGCAATAACATGCTACATAAATGTGATGATTATTTTAAAAATATGCTGGAGCCTATCTACTATTTAATTCCATCTGACACCAAAAAGGGAACATCACACATGATAATATCCATTAGATATTTTTCTTCCTTTTCTAAGTGAAGTATTATATTTACTATAATATTTCATTCTATTTATAAAGCTATTTATTTAAACCACAGCCTGTGTAAAATTGTTTAACAACTTGACCCATTTATTCCAGCTGAAGTTCTGGAGAAACAACAGCAGCAGGTGAATTGAACTTGTGCTGCAATTAAAAGGAAGGCTTTTTTAAAAATCCTCACTCAAGGACACTTTTCCATTGTTTTTAGAAAGAGGAAGGGAGAGAAGGAAACATTGATGTGAGAGAGAAGCATTGATTGGTTGCTTCCCATACATGCCCAGACCAGGGATCAAACCCTCAACCCAGTCATGTGCCTTGAGGGGGAATCAAACTCCCAACCTTTCGGTTATGGGACGATGCTCCAACCAAATAAGCCACACTGACAGGACAAAAGGAAGGTTTCTTAATTGACCTGCTTGGGGTAGATCAGGCCTCTTAGAGGCCAGGCTGAAACTGGGATCTGGTCCTGTTAAAACATGGCAGGACAACAAATCAAGGGACAGTCCTTGCTTGACTTAGTCTTAAGAAAAACAATCATTTAATCGCTTTTTAAAATGTTAGTATGCTGAACATTTTGAAGTGGATCTGAGCATGAACATTGCTTGGGCAATTTTATACTGAGGAGGAGCGGGGCTCTCACCCGTGGAGTATGCTCCAGGTCGTCATGGATGGGGAAATAAAAATAAGCCATCTCAGACACTTTTCTTGGTCTGCCAGGAAAAGCAGTGGCAATTCCCTCTAGCGGAGAAGGCCCCAAGCTCCTGTGTTCAATGGCTTTTATTGAAAGGGTTATCAATGGGGCCTAGGTAGTAGGAATGCTCGTGATCTCATTACACGAGTATGTTAATTTTTACAGAGAATAGATGATGTTTTGAAGAAAACAAATGGCAGGAACACACCGATTTACATGGGTCCAAGAAGAGATAAGTAAACATAAGAGCGTAAACATATGTGTGCCAATGGTTTAGGGTGAGGGTCTGTGAATAATGTAAATTTCCTTCTCAGCATGAACAGGCTATCATTGCTTTTGAGGGGAAAAACAAAGCATGTTTCAAGGAATTTACTTCTAGGCCTGATTACCCCCCTGGAACCGCCCGATCCAGTTTAGGGCTCTCTCCAGTATTGTTTCAAGCCCAAGGCAGGTTGGGGGAGCAGAGCCGCCAAGAGATAAGGAGACTTCTCTCAGATAGAATGACGACTCCAGCCATATCAAAGCTGAGAGGTGAGAGTCTTTTGCCCTTCCTCCATGTCCCCCAAGTCCTTCCCTGATGGTCCCTATGTGACTGTGCCTGTCTTAGGTTGCCCCTGCCATCGAGGGGTCTTACCCATCATTGACTAACCGGTCATCCTTCAGGACCAAGCAGGGTGATGTGTGGGAGGCAAGGGATGCGCCTCTACCAGGGGGACAGGTTTAGTCTCCTCAATGGCCTATTTTACCAAGGGATCTTTGCTTAGCACCAGCCTTGGGGCCCTCTCGCCTATTGGCAAGGCTACAGTTCCTGAAACCAGATGGGATGGTCCCCAACATTATACATTTAGACCAAGTCTGAGGAGATTCCAAAGAGTTTCAGGAAAGAACAGATATAGTTGACAAAATTTTAACCTTATTTTTCCTTTCTTTTATTTTATCTTAGAATATTCTGATAATATTATTTAAACATAACCATTTTAATGGTCTAAGTCTTTTATGATTCCTGATCAGTGTCTGCCAGTAGCTACGCATTTTTCCCCTGTTATTTGGTGTGTTTCTTTTCTGGGCTTTATTGACATTGTATTATAAAGAGCAGAATTGATTTTACTCCTGGAAAAAAAATCCAAATGAACTAGTACATGTAAAATCTGCCTATCTATCTAAGCATTTTTTGGGGAAAATGTTACTCTGCAGCATTTCGTATAGAAAATTTTATACTTTGTCATATGAGATTCTTTGTAGATTGTAACAAAAAGAAACTCTGGTGATTCCTTAGGTCAAATAAGAAAAATACTTTGCATACATGTAGCTACTTACTCATTTGCGCTTATGGAAGACTTGGCAAATCACCCATGATACTCTACTTTTACCAGAATCAGCCTCAGAATTATTATTAACACAGACTTCAGCCAGTGATTATCAGTTGATTGGAACTGATGTGAAGGAAGAAACTAAGTACCATGTATGACCTAGTTTGGCCTTTCATTTTCCATAAGAGGCAACTGAGGCTTAAAGAGGCTAAGGGTCTTAAAGGACACTGTTTATAGCTGGAATTAGATCTGATGTTCCCATATTTTAGCTTCAGGATTCTTTAACTCCATCTTCCTACTCAGTCAGCAAACAAAATAGCAAGGGTATGAAATTTCCATGCTCTTTTAAAGTCATCCTTACTGAATTTTCTAATCTTCAGGTTTCTGAGCTATTGCTATTACTGTCTGACCTGTGTACAATTTCTTAAAATGGGAAGAAAAAAATGTACAGTTCCCTGAAGTGCATTCAGACCCCATCCAGCATAAAACCTGAACACAGAATATAAAAAATGTTGATGAAAATAGCATGTATATCAAACTGCAATTACCATAAAAGTATAGCAAGAAATCTTAACATCCCAAATATAACTGTAAATCCAAAACACAACAAATTTCCTGGAGGAAAATGTTATATTGGACTACTGTTACTTTTGATCCCAGCTGACTGTATGATCAACTGGGAGGTTTTCAGGAGCATCAACCCTCATAGTCTCAGTTCTGTTTGGTCATCAGAGGCTCATGACATAAAGGCTCATTCATTCATTGATCCATTCATTCATTTATTTATTTTTAATTTTTATTATTGACACTATTGCAGATGCCCCCCATTCCATCCACCCTTGCTTCCCTTGTCCCAGCTCCCACTCTGCTTCCCCTCTGGAAAGGCTCGCTTCTTTAACTCTAGTAGCACCTGAAGAACAAAGAAATGAACTTACTAGGAACATTTTTTTTTTTTGAAAGCAGTCATCCTTACAGTTTTCATTGCAGTGCCACTTTGACAAAGTTAAGTATGCACAGACTCCTCTTCTTGAATTCTAATGTTTAAAACCTACCCCTCTTCCTTTCCCTACATATCTGTTAACTTATATATTGACTGTGTGGGTCATATAAGACCTTCAGAAAAGCCATTATTGAGGGACCTCACATAATGGGTTACAGAAAGAATTCAGAGGCATTCAGGTGCTATTTAGTGCTAAACTTAATTAAGGTAGGAAAAAACTTTGAGGAGTGTGAGCATAGTGCTTATTAAATGTTGGAAACTATTGAAATATACTTCCAGAGTTAAGGCTATAAGAACCTCCTCACTGAGAGTGGGCAGTCTACTCCAACTCATGGAATATGAAATGAAGTGAATATATATTTAAATTTGTAAAGAAAAACAAACAGATTCAAGTTAAGAAGATAAATTGAATTTGAGTAGATTTTGAGAAAACTTAGGATGGTTCCATCTGATTTTCTTCTGCATCAAGAAGACAATAAAGTTTTTTAAGTCAGCATTTCTCAAAAAATGGATTCTGTATCATGGAAATGCAGTTTAAACTCCCTCATTTTTATCATCAGAGACACCATGGATGTTGTTAAAAATATGGATCAACAGTTACTATGTAGGAATAGGACATCTTACAGAAATATATCCCTACAGCTCACAGAAAATAGCTTTATTTGTTCTTCTTGAGCACTGGAGCTCTGTTATAAGGAATAAAATTTCCCAATTTCCTTTCCTTCAGTGAGATTTTGGGTTTGCCATTTAAATTTCCAAACTCAATCCTGCTAAAGCTCAGTTTTTATTTTTCAATACTATTTTATTCTAAGGGGAAAAAGTAGGTAAATGCTCTTTTGGTTTTATTTTCTAAAGCATCAGAAGTGTGAACCAGAAAATTATTCTATTTTGGGACAAAGATTTTCTGGGAAATTTAATCCTTTATTATTCAAAATAATTCAACCTGAACACTTTGGGCCAATTTAAAATGTTTTATCTACATCTCATTAAACTAATATCACATTTCTTCCTTTTTTTCCCCTAGACTGAATCACACAGATTTTTTTTAAGTAACTAGATTTTTCATTCTTTAAATTGTTCTTCATTGGCACCTCATTTATTCAGTAATTACATAGTCATGTTTGTGGAATCCCAGTTGCTTTTACCTCAGATTCAGGAGTACAGATGAAAATTATTGGAAGGAAGTCATGTTTGAAACTTTTCCTAGGGATTTTTTTCACTGTATATAACTTGCTTTTAGTGATAAATTCTAGAAATTCTCAACTTCTCTAAAAATATTATCTTTCCTATTCTAAAGTATGTGGAAGAAGTAGGCTTTGGTGAAGTTGTTTGACTAGAAAAGATGCCATATCTCATGTCAAGGATGTTAACAAATGTATATTCATCTTACTCCGCTACCAAGGAAGGAAAAGATGTTCACGTCGTTTGTGTAATGGAGTGATCGAACTGCCTTCTGAGCCACACTGTTCTAATTCTGAACTAGCCCATTCTGTTCTACTTTATCCCCAATTTGACAAGAATTCTATTGTCAATTATTATGATGCCATGACTAGACAACCTTTGGGAGATAAAATAAAATAACATGATTCAAAGTAAGTCCTAAATGAATTGTTTTGTTTTTGTGATACTTCCCTGTGGCTTATGCCTGGAACTTCCTGTCCCACACAAGTGATGTTAAGAAATGGAAGCACAGCAGTTTATTCATTTTTCTTCCCTCTGTATTTCACAAGCCTGGACTGAGGCAATTGAAGTAAGATAATCATTTTGTGTCAGAGGAAAGATAAAAGAAAAAAAACAGTTTGCCAATAGGAGCTTACATGTAACATTAGAATCCTGAAAAATATGGAAAAGAGGTGATATCGTAGGAAAACTACTTCAACACTATAATCTGGTAACATTTCCATTCCGGGGTGTGTGTGTGTGTGTGTGTGTGTGTGTGTGTGTATGCACACGTGCCAACAATGTCATTTTTGTCAGTAAAAACTTAAAATAATTTTGAATATCTGTTAGAAAGAATAAGCCAGATAAATTTCACCTTCACATTATTTTTATTGACTGGTTTGTGGTTTGATGTATTCTCATAGTATTTCCAGGTGTAGGTGGTTTTGCCAGTATAAATTCCACCATTTCGTCTACAGGATTAATGGGGGAAAATATTGAATTCTGATCTTAGCTTTGGTTCTAAAAGATTTTAACAAATATACTTGCCCTAATTGCTTATCTGTATTCTATTTCTCTCTGGTAGGGTGAAATATCAATTTATCCCAGGCATTGTCTGAGGAAGGTTTTTGGAGTAGTCTGTGTGTTTAGATTTTCTTGTTAATGTGGTAGTGAATCAGGAGCAGTTTTGGGATAAACTAGAACTTTATACGAGTTGGTTCCTCTTCATTTTCTTTATGAATGAGACTGAAGTGGCCCAGGATTTCTGTGAATCCTGGTAGTGGCAGCTCTTTATTTTTCCAAATGCCTCCCATGACACTCACTAGTTAGGTTAGGTTATTCCCATGTCTTCTTGACTGCATTTATATATTAATAGTAATATTTATTGAGCTTATCTGTCAATATGCTAGGCACTGTGTTTAAAAGCTTTATATGAATGAACTAGTAAATCCTCACAATGACTTCAAAGACTAGATCTTACTGTTATCTCCGTTTCTCAGAGGTGGATGCATTGGAGACTGGATTGAAATCTGAGCAGTTTAGTTTCTGTGCTTGTGCATTTAACAACTGCTCCATGCTATTGCCAATAATATATGTTTGGGAAAACCATTCACAGAACCTTCAGAAATGTGATATTTGGGAAAGAAACAGGAGGGTGAGGTGACATTGAAATGGTTGCCCCCAGTATGAGATTTTTTTCATCTTCTAATAACAGAATCCTGCTGGTTTCATGCCAACAGCAATAGGAGATATATTTCCCAGCCTCCCTTACAGATGTAGTTAGCCTTCGATATGTGATTAAGGTTACTGAGATGTAAGTGAAACTTTTTATTGGGCAGCTTCTCAAAATTTCCTAAAAGTTAGCCGGTGTGTACCCTCTGCCCCTATCCTGCTGTTTGGAATGTGGATGTCATGATTGGAACTCAAGCTGCCATATTGGAGTATGCAAATAAGGTGATGGAAGGAGAAGGTGGAAGGAACCTGGATCCCTGAGCACTTCATGGAGCAGAGCTACCACACCAGCCCTGTCCCACCTTACCTTCAGGCTTCTGTGTGGGAGCAAGGCTCTGTCTTATTGAAAGCACTGTAATTTTGAGTGTTTTAATTTTAATTTGCGGGTAACTAGTTGCTTATATCATGTCTCTTCAACAATGGGGATTGTAAGTGTGAAGGCCTCCTTAGCAACATTTAAAGAAAGTCTCATCTCTTGAAGAAAGATGTCCAAGTGCTATGTTAAATCTACTCTCTTACATCATTGACTGAATGAGGGTTCTTTTTAAACTGGTACAGCCACTATGGAAAACAGTGTGGAGGTTCCTCAAAAAATTAGGAATAGAGTTTTCATATGACCTAGCAATCTCTCTTCTGGGTATCCACCCCCAAAATTTGAAAATGTATATTTGTAAAGATATATGTACTCCTGTATTAATTGTAGTGTTATTCATGGTAGCCAAGATATGGAAGCACCTGAAATGTCCTTCCATAAGATAATTGGATGAATAAGATATCATACATACACACAATGGAATACTACTTAGCTATAATAAAGGGCAAAATATTGCCATTTATGACAACATGGATGGATCTTGAGAGTATCATGCTAAGTGAAATAAGTCAAAAAGAGAGTCAAGAACCATATGATTTCACTTATATGTGGGATGTAAAACTGAAAGTAATAAATGAACAGACAAGACAAACAAACAAAAACTCAGACACAAACAACAATCTGGTAGTTACCAGAGCGGGGTGAGGGGAGGCAGTAAAGGGTGAAAGGGGTCAAATACATGGTGACAGAAGAAGATTTGACTTAGTGTGGTAAACATACAATGCAGTACACAGATGATGCATTATAGAATTGTACACTTGAAACCTACATACTTTTATTAACCATTGTCACCCACCAAAATTTTAAAAAAGCTCACAAATAAATAAATAAATAAATAAATAAATAACATGAAAATAAAAAACAAATGGGGATTTTAAGTAGCTTACCATTTGCGCATAGTGGGCACTCAAGAAATGTTAGCTTATTTGAAATATCTTTTCATTTTAATATTCAGAGTCATCTACTTGAGTTTAAAAAAATTTTAATTGAGGTAACATTAGTTAATAACATTATGTAAGTTTCAGGTGTACAACATTATTATTTGACATCTGTATACACTATAGTATGCTTACCATCAACAGTTTAGTTTCTCTCCTTTACCATATATTTGACCCCCCATTTTACGCTCCCCTCACCCCCTTCTCTCTGGTAACTACCAGTCTTTTGTCTGTATCTACAAGTTTTGTTTTATTTGTTTGTTTCTTTTTTGTTTTATATTCCACATGAGTGAAATCGTATGGTTTTTGTCCTTTTCCAGCTGACTTATTTCACGTAGCATACTACCATGGAGATCCATCCATGTTATTGCAAATGGCAATATATTATTTTTTTAAATAACTGAGCCATATTCTGTTACACACACACACACACACACACACACATTCATATAATATCTTCAAATTCACACAAAAAAATCTGATGTCCAGAGGCTTAGTACCTGTGTTTTCTTATATGTGTTTTATTGTTTTAGGTTCTATATTCAAGTCTTTAATCCATTTTGAGTTAATTTATGTGTATGGCATAAGATAGTGGTCTAATTTCAGTCTTTTACATGTGGTCATTCAATTTTCCCAACACCATCTTTTGAAGAGACTTTTCTTTTCCATCGTATAGTCTTAGTTTCTTTTTTTTCATTTAATTTATTTTCTTTATTTTTTCAAATACGTATGTCTCTGCCTTCCCCCCACCTTCCGCTGCCCCTCCCCCACTCCCTCCCTCAATCCTTCCCCTTTGGTTTTGTCCATGAACCTTTGCTACATGTTCCCCGACCCTCCCATTCCCTTCCTTTTCCCCCATCCCCCACTTCCTCCATCCCTCTTGTCTCTGTTCGTTTCTTTTCCTTTCAGTGTTGCTGGTCTTATTTTCCTTGCATCTTTGTATTGTTGGTTAGGTTCCACTTATAGGTGAGATCATATGGTATTTGTCTTTCGCCCCCTGGCTCATTTCGCTTAGCATAATGCTCTCCAGTTCCATCCATGCTGTCGCGAAGTTCAGTAGTTCTTTTCTTTTTTCTGCTGCGTAGTATTCCATTGTGTAAATGTACCATTATTTTTTGATCCAATCATCTAGTGATGGGCATTGAGGTTGCTTCCAACAGTTGGCTATTGTAAATTGTGCTGCTATGAACATTGCAGTGCAGAGGTTCTTTTGAATTGGCGTTTTGGAATTCTTAGGGTATAGTCCCAGCAGAGGAATCGCTGGAATGGAAAAGGCAGTTCCATTTTCAGCTTTTTGAGGAAATTCCACACTGCTTTCCACAATGGCTGCACCAGTCTGCATTCCCACGAACAACGTACTAGTGTTCCCTTTTCTCCACAGCCTCGCCAGCACATGTTGTTTGTTCATCTGTTTATGATGGCCATTCTGACTGGTGTGAGATGGTACCTCATGGTGGTTTTGCTCTGCATTTCTCTGACGGCTAGTGATGCTGAGCATTCTTAGTTTCTTTGTTGTCAATTAGTTGCCCATACATGTGTGGGCTAATTTGTGGGGCCTCAATTCTGTTGCATTCACCTATGTTTGTTTTTTGCCAATACCATATTGTTTTGTTAACTGTAACTCTGTACTGTAGTTTAAAATCAAGGACCTCTGGCTTTTTTCCCCCCCCTCAGGATTGCTTTGGCTATTTGAGGTCTTTTGGAATTCCATACATATTTTAAGATTTCTTTGTTCAATATCTGTGAAAAGTGCCTTGGGGTTGTGATAGAGAGTGTGTTGAACTTGTAGCTTTTTTTAAGTAAATAGACATTTTAACAATATTAAATCTTTTAATCCATGAGTATGAAATATTTTAAAATTTCCTTATACCTTCTTTGATTTCTTTCAACAATGTCTTGTTATTTTTTAAAATATTTTATTTATTGATTTTTAGAGAGAGGGGAAGGGATGGAGAAAGAAAAACATCATGTGCGAGAGATACTTTGATTGGTTGCCTCTTGCAAGCCCCTAATCAGGGACCTGGCCTGCAACCCAGGCATGTGCTTTGACTGAGAATTGAACCAGTGACCTCTCAGTTCTCAGGGTGGTGCTCAATCCACTGAGCCACACCAGGCAGGGCAATGTCTTATTATTTTATAAGAGCAGTGCAATATGTGGATTATATCCTGATGTAAAATAATGCTGAAATATAATACAATTGAACAATAATGGAGCTTTTTGCCCTTTAAAGTAATGATTAAGTTCCAAATATTAGATAGGAAACAACTTACAAGTATAACTCCTCTGACACGTCCATGTATCATCCAATGTACTTTAAATCTGTTTTTGTTTACTATCATTTGCTATTTTAAGTTAAATGTTATATCTACTGGGGTTAGGATCAATGGCTAAGTCAATGAGAAAGAATGATTACTTTAAAAAACAGGTTTATCTGGAATGTTATTGATCAGAATTCTCCTATTCAACATTACATTACATGTATAGTGAAAATGTCTAAGGGCTCTAAACATTGAAAAAGTCTTAAAATGTCTTATTAATCATCAAAAAAAGAAAAAGAACTTACATTCCATTGAACATATATGTGAGGCTTTTTTCTCAAATGCCTATTTTAAATTTGTAGTATTATAATTTTTTGAAGTAATTACTTTTTTGTTCAATTATAAGCACGGTATTTTCTCCCCATTCTGGAATCCAAGTGAAAAAATGATAATGTCGTGGACTAGCACCTCATCAGTGTAGAAGGAGGGGTTGGACCAAGTTGTGATCAGTGTAGCACACAGAGATAGGCCTGGCTGGTGGACTTGATATGGGGGTTGGGTGGGGAGGCAAAGCAGAAGGAATAATCAAATAGGGCACACATATTCAACCTGAGCAACTGAGTAGATGGAGGTATGTCTTCCTGAGATGGAGGGACTTGAAGAGATGCAAATCTGAGGTGTGTGGTAGGGGGAAGGTAACAAAACAATAGTTCCATTTTGCATATATTGAGATGGAGAGGCTTGTAAGGAGTCATCCGAAGAATGAAAATCAAGTTGTATATATGAGTTTGGATTTCATAGGAGGTGTTTTCATTGGAGATATAAAATTTGGAGTTATTAATTTAGAGATGATATTTAAAGTCATGAGAATATTTGAGATCATTTAGGAACAAAGTATAAAGTAAGGAAAGAAGAGGGCTCTGAAACCATCCTGGTGAATGTGGTAAGAAATTTTTGTTATGATCAAAGATTATGGTGTGTATTGGGATCTGGTGTGGATTTCTCTTCCTCTGGGTATCACTGGTCTGCTTGTTGCCCTTGACCCATGTCATCTTCTCTAGGATGGCTTTTACTCTACATAAATAAGTGCCATGACTTGGGAACTGGTGTGTTAAAAACTCATATGTAGGAATCAAGAATGCAATCAATTAAATTCTTTCGTTAAAAAACTGTTGACATGAAAATTCCAAGGACATCTCCAGCTGCACAGAATTTGATGTATAATTTAGAGAGTTTCTTTCATATATTTAACAACCCTTTAATCTAACTTCTCCTGGATGCTTTGAAATAAGTATTAAAATTAGTTTTGTAATAATGGCACTTTGCAACTATAAATATGGGGATCAGTGATTTAATGGTTGGTGCTCACATTCTCTCTCTGAAATGGAACTTTCACAATTTTTACAATTTTATACTATCATATGTTGAGATGTCATTAGCGTTGGACCACAAGAAACTTTTCTATAAAGGAATTCAAGACTCTTATACATTTTAACGGAAACAAAATGTTGGGGTGTGTATGTGTGTGTGCGGGGGAGAGAGAGACAGAGAAAGGAGGGGCAGAGGGAAAGAAGGAAGGACCTTTAGAGCAGAAGCTATTGCTAAGTAAGTTAGTGACAAAAATTACGGAAGTTGAATAAAGGCTTAGCATATATTTTTACATTTAAGATAGTGTAGAATTTAATTTATTAAAAAGAGCCAAAATTTCTCTCCAATCTAAGTTCTTTTTTTTTTTCAATTCACTGACCAAAAGATTGCCTTTTTAAGCCTCCCAAATTCTGTAATATGCCAAGATTTTCTATAGAAAAACTACGACTTGTATGGCTTACACTTAGGCTATAATCAGTACATAGCCCAGTGACTTACATATATTTATTCATTCACTACCACTTATTAAATACCTGCCAGGCAAGCTTATTAAGTTCATAGCATTAATCAAATTCCTACCATGTTCCCCTTAACTGAAGCTACTCATATGGTCGCTTTGTGGACCCAGCAGAAAATTTAGCTTTGTGGGTCTGTGAATAGGCAACTTTCTGCTAAAAATAAATCTATTGCCCAGTATTTCTGATATCAGAAAAAATATTAAATATTTTCAAATGTGGCCTCGCATGAAAGCCATTGGTTACCTCTATTGTAGCAACTTGCTGACCTTAGAGTGCTGTGCGTGTGATTCTTTTATTCCTGGGGAATCCATCTAACAATAGCAACAACTCTCCATCCCTCTTCCCCTTCCCCCATCTGTTCTGCACATATTCAATGAATACTTGGCTCTGTTGTCAGAGTTGGCTTCTTCCAATTTCCTCTTCAAAATTTCTTTAACTTTCCATGTTTTTCATTTTAACGGAGGCTGTGAGACTTCCACTCGATTAAGTTGGCTCAGAAGATTACTGAGCTTCAAAGTCTGGCTATATGAGGATCTCCAGAGTCTAATTTTGAAGGCTTGGTATCCAAGAAAAATGAAAACCTCATATTTCTATCAAGGGGTGTATAGCTAGGGTTTTACAAAGTTTATAACCTGCTATCACACTTAATTCTGAGAATAATGTTTGCCGAGTTTGCCCGGCCGAAACATGTACACTTTCTCCTTAAATTTAGGCTATTTTCAGGGAATTGAAGATAAACCAGTTCCTAGACAGGTCTTCTTGCTTAGAATTTGTGTTGAAATTGTTAAGAGCATAAGACACCACCTTAGCAAGGACTTCTCACTAACATCAATGGTTAGGGCTTCCTTAGGGGATTCTATTAATTTACTTAAATTAATTGCAAAATTTAGTGTATATTCTTTTATTCAATGAATATTTATTGAGCACTTATAATGTGCTAGGTAGTTTTTTAGGCTCCTGGGTACATGAGTGAACAAAACAAAATTTCTAGGCTTCACATGGCTTACATCTTCACACATGGAGAGAAGAAATAAACATGATTCATAAGTAAATTTTATAGTGTGCTAGACTGTTGGGGGTCCCCAAGACCACTCCTGCGTTTAATGATTTGCTAGTAAGACTCACAGGATTCAGCATATAGTTGTAATCAGAGCCTCTGATGTGTTCCTGTGAAAAGGTACAGAGCAAAATCAGCACAGGGAAAGGCCCAAGGGGCAACTCTGGGGAGACCAGGCGCACACTCCAGCGTCCTCTCATATCGGAGTCACATGGATGCGCTGAAATCTCCTAGTGAGTTGTGACAACATGAATGAAATGCTGTCTACCAATAAAGCTCATTAGATACTTAGTTCCCAGGTGTTTTATTGGAAGCTGGTCACCTTCCGCCTGGCAAACACCAGATTTCTACATTCCTCAAAGAAAAAGAGGTATTTAGGATGCATTATATTTTTTGTTCAAACAGTTTAGATGTGATGAGCCCCTCTTATCAGTTCTGGGAATGTGAGAACCCTCCTGAAATCGAGGTTCCGAGATGTCAAAGGCCAACCTGGTAAGCAGAACTTTCAAAGGATAGCAATTAGATCTGCCGTATTAATTATTTTGTGCACAGCTAGACTGTAAGTGCTCCAGGGTGGGGAGGGGGGAGCGGGGCAATTTAGAACAAGGTGCTAGGACCAGTAGTTCTGGAAGGGGATGTGGATTACAATTTTAAATAAGGAGACCAGAGTAAGCCTCCTGGGAAGGTGATATTTAAGAAAAGTCTTGGTGGTTACAAAAAGAACATTCTGGGCAGAGAAAACAGCCAGTTACCCTAAGGTGAGAGCTTGCTTGTCATATTTGAGAAAGAGCAAGGAAGCCAATGCAGCTGGAGTGGAGTGAACGTGGAGATGATGTTAGAGTTAAGGTGGGTGAGGGACCCCTGAGCAGACTGCATTGGACCTTGTAGGACGTTGTTCTTTGGTTGTGTGTGTGTGTTCCACTGAGGAAACTCCTGGTAAATTTCCTTTCTTAAGATGCTCTGAGCACCCAGTGTTTAATAACTGCTTAATTCTTCATTTTTCAGTTGGAGAACTAAATTCTAAGTGGTGACAGGTGTCTTGTTTGAGGTCACATGGTCATCAGTAAAATGATGAAAGATAGAATGTAGCACATAAATGTTTTAACCCTTTTTTCCCTGAGTTTGAGAGAATCCCGATGACATTGAGTTGCATTTTACTAAGGTTAGTATAGTTGATAACAAATTGACACTGAACTGCTTTAAGGTGGTTTAGTCAGAATGTGTTCAGTTATTTTTTTCTGTTTAGAATAGAAAGTGACTGGAGTGTCCAATCTTTGGACAAAGTGGGAGGTAAAGCAAATATTAAACTTCTAATAGGGATTATTTCCCCTTCTTACTATAGAACGTCTGATAATTCACATAAATGTCTTCAGACCTTGCACTTAACCCTTGCCTTGTAGAAAAAATTGTTTGCATTGCTTGGTAGGTCCTCTCTGTTTTGTCCCCATCATGCCTGTATTATAATAAAGAAAAAGCTTTTTAAGCTGCCTCTCAGTTTTGAAGGATTCAACTGCAGTTCTTTACAAGGGCTATAAAAATAAAATAAGGCTAACTTCTCTCACTGGCAACTCTGTACCATCACATCAAGAAGGCCTAGTTGAAAGGTATGTGAAATATAGCTAAAGAGCATCTAGTGAACATAGATCCAGAAAACAGTTATGTTTGACCTTACAGCCCAAGATGATGCAAGCTGCTTATGAAGTCAGCAGATAATTGCTGTCTAATTTTTTCTTTTAAAAGGAAATAAGACTGAAAAGAAGATTGGCAATTTTTAAAAAATGTACTGCTTTACATTGAGAAGAAATGAATGTTAGATACAAATCAGTCTGTGGGGTATGATTGCTGAAGATATGATTTTGGTGATAGCTATGGACAGCAATTGAAGAATGCCTTTTGTTGTTATTTTGATAACCAAAACCAAAACAAAACAAAACAAAAAACAAGAACCCTTTAGAATAAATTTTAAAGGTTAGGTTCAGAGCTTTTAAATTATTCTGTGGATTTGGAAATACAGGTATTTAAGAAATACTTTTTATTTTCAAGGGAGAAAATCATTAGCTGCCTCCTCTATATGTGAGGAGGTAAGACATAACATATGTTATTTCACAGATAAAAACTTCCCTGTTCATTAAGCAATACTTCTATACTGCAATCTTGTAGATATTGCTGTGACGTATTTTATGCTATATTGTTTCAACCAATGATGCAATAAATGGCTTTTTCACACGTAGAAGGCACCAAACCATTATAGACACAAAATGTCTATCACTGTTAAAGAGAGAAGCTCGATGTTACACACAGAATACAAGATCTTGTGGATTTTTCATCATAGTTCAGATTTTTCTCATATATATATTTATATAAAGAAACATGCAAGGCTTTGTATTTGTTGATGGTGGTGGGGTAAAGTTGACTACATTTAACTATTAGAATCATTCTGTTCATACTAAGGTCCTAGGCAAAAATTTCAGTAATTTTTGTTATAAACCTTTGTGCTCTATACCACGTATTATTATCATAAAAATTTAAACCACACAGAAAAGTAAGAAGGCAGAAAATCACTCCAAATTTTACTTTCCAGAAATAACCATTCTCAACATTTGAAAATCTTTTCCAGACATCTCTCAATGTGTCTCTATTGAGCAAAATATAGCTAGATATAATTTTAGGAAAATGGAATCACAGACTAAAAGACATTTTAAATACCAAGTATTAGTTTACTTATACTTGAATCTAGTAAAAGAAGAGATTGAAGTAAACTTACAGAAGCTATTGACCTCACTCAGAAAAATATTTCTTTACCGTAAGTAATATAGAGCATAAGAGATCCTGTTATTGTTATGAATACTGTAAACCATTGTGGGAGTTTGAAATCTACACTATTTTTTAACTTTATATTTCTCGTATTCAAGTGAAATTTTACTCATTTGGAGTGTATTTCCGTTCTATCTCTCCCATTGTTGCATTGGTGGTCACAGGAACAAGGCATAGATGTCAATGATATAAAGGCCTGTAAAGCACAAAGTGTGAGCATGTATTTGGGAAGCAGGGTAGCCATTAGAGACTTGAAAGATGAAAAAATAGCCCACATACACTTTCTACCTCTTCCATCATCTAATTTCTGATATATTATTCTCTATGCATTGTCTTAGTTTAATATATTCCTTTTGTTTTGTAGCCATAGTTATCAAAGTTATTTAATCCATTTAAAAAGTTTCTCAAAATTACTTGCTCCATTTAAAAATTGGTGCATATTCATCACCAGTTCTTTTACTATTATTTCTCTTAGGATGCCCTTTATTTTGGTTCTGTTCTTGGAGAGCTGGATTTGTGGCTAAGGAATTTTTCAAGGGAGCACTCATAAGTGTTCTGCTTACAAAGTTCTTACATATTTGAGATTGTCTGTTGGTTTCATTTACAGCTAATGGAGAGCCTGACCGAGTATAAATCCTGATACGTTTTTCACCTAAGATACGTTAGATCGCATTTGTAGTCACTTCTTTAATAGAATTGGTGGAGGAAAATTGCTCAACTGTCAGTCAATTTGCTGAATGAACAATGCACCAAATTTAACAAAATTATCAATCGCAATATTTGGGGATGAGGAAAAAGTGGTGAGTGTAGTTTTGAAGTGAAGCTTGCATGGCTGTAGACAATGAAGTGAGGGTGCGGAGTGGCAGTCGGGTCTGAATCTGGAGCCAGTGGTTTGGCTGGAGCACACATTTTGAGGAAGCAGCGTAAGTGTGGCAACTCATGACACTGAACTGGATGAGAGGTGGTATAGGTAGGGAAGAGGCAAGGTCTGAGCACTGTCCCTGTGTGCACTCAAATGATTAGAGCTCAGAAAAATGAGGGGTGCCAAAGGTAACTGAGACAAAGCTGCCATTAAATGGGGAAGAAAACATATTTGAACTCTCAAGGAGAAAGTGACCAAGTGTGTCCAATGCTGCTGAATAAGATGAAGACTGAAAATGAACATTCCAGTAGGCCATTTCGAAGTTATTTGGGTTCCTGATAAGATCAATGTAGCAGGCAAGCCTGATTAGAGAAAAAAAGTGAAAAACAAATTATGTGTATATATATATATAATGATAGGTAATTTTTAAATATTGAAGGAAAATTGTAGACAGTTTCAACAATATATTTGGACTTTGGAAATTTTATCTGTGTGCCATAGTGTCTGTCTTTGTCAATTTTATGAAAAAACAAAATGAAATCCTTTATATTTGTATATAGGGATGAACAGGAGAAAAGGGATAAGAGCATAAAGGCAAAACATTTTTCTGTCACTGTTTACCTCGGGGGTCCAGAGCAGTTTGGCAGAGATTATTAACATATTCTTTATTTAACTTTGTATCATTTGACATTACAAGGCACTTGTATTCAAAGTGAGAATTATATAATAAAATAAAAATAAAATATGTACTAAATTTATGTAATAAAAACAAAGTATCAATGGTGGCAACATGTGACCTGTGAGTGATTCCTTCTCCCCTCCTGAACTCATGGCGTCGATGTTGTATAACAGTTTTGTGAGTCTTCCTTTGGAGCCAGTCTTGACCTCAAAATCTCTATGACACAGTTTTCTAGATCGTCATACCCAATTGACTGCAGTTATTTTTGAATTGAAACTTGCTTCCCAGCCCTGGTATAGATGATTGCTGTATTTCCTTCCTAGTTTTTGCTTTCTAATTATTCACCATAATTACAAGTGCCTACACTATGAGAGAAATTGCACTAATGGGAACTATATTTGGAGGAACTGATTGGTCTATGAGTCTAATTATGTGTAACTTCTTTCTGGGCTTCTTTTATTTGCCTACTCCTTAAAACTGCGTTTTCCATCAAGTTTTGGATGACTTTCTCTTTTTGAACTCAATATGCACACTCTCCCCAGGCTATTTCATCTACCATCTCTGTGCCAGGGATTCTTAATTGGAGTCCCTGTTTCAGACCTCTCTGTTTGGCATCCTTGTATCCAACCCAGTGTGTCTAATATGGACACACTGCCTATTGTGTCCTTTCTCTTTTCCATCTACTCAGCTTCTGTATTTGACCCTGTCATTTAAGCCAAATCACTTTGCCTAAGCTAGGATGTCTGAGTGATAACATGAATCTGTTGATTTTACTGCCTGTTTACCTTTATCCTTCTCTTTTCTGCATATCCATTGCTGCTATTACGTTAGTTCAGATTTTCTTCATCTCTCATCTACAGTTTTGTCAACTCTCTTGTTTTAAATCTCATACAGTCCACTAATTTACTTTCACAAAAATGATTTTTTTCTTGAACACAAATTATATAATATCATTCTTTTTCTTAAATTATTCAGTGACTCTCTTGCCTTCTGTGATGTTGCATAACCAAGACACTCACAGGCCTAATAGTCTTCCTTGAATGTATCCCAATTTTGACAAAACTCCAAAGTGCCAGTACAGGCTTCAATAATTAATAATTGCCATGGTTATTGATAGTTAGGTAGTGACAATTGGCTTAGAACAAATAAGTTGTAGGTTACTGTATGCGCATTTTTTGGTGAACTAGCTATATAACTCCATCCTTTACTATTTCACGCAGTAAACTATACTAGAATAAACAGAATAATATAGGGGCAATCTTGAACAGGCTCTTAATTATATTTGAAAAGTAATTTTTTTCAAGTTGCAGTACTTTGGCTTTAATTACTAACAAATTATTGTGACCTACTTCATAAATGGCCATCTAGTACCATGATTGGTAAAACCTAGATTTCAGACCAAAGTCCAGAATTTTTACCATAACATAGGCCCCTCATGGATCAAGCCAGTCATTTATTTTTCTATCCATGTATCCATTTGCCCATCCATTTGTCAAATATTTATTGAGCATCCATTATTTTATAGGGAATTGTTTCATAAGGCCTCGGGATAGACTAGTGGACAAACGCAGATTTTGCAGTCACTGAGTCAATGACTATATCACTTCAGACTTCTAAGCTCCTTCTTTGATCTGTGCTTGTCCAACTTCTCCTCCCCTCACAACTTTCCACCAAATAGACTATTTCTGGTTCCCTGATGCGTTGAACTAGTTCTTCTGTTGCTGATTTCTCCTCCCAGTGCTCTTCCTTACTTTGTCAACGTGGTGAATGCTCACCTTAGTTACTACTTCTCTATTCCCTGTTTCTGAACAGTGGCTCCAGTAAAAACTGAGAAACCTTTAATAATTTACCTCAATTATAATTGAAATGTTTTGTTTGTAAGACTTTCACACATAATTCTTTAAAAAATCAGCTCTTAAAATCCAAGTTAAAAGAGGACATGGCAGGTAGGATAATGTGGTTATGGGGGTCAGTGGTGTATGTGTGCAGTAACTGATGAATTTGGTCCCAGTAGGGAAGACAAAATATTGGGGTTGGGGTACTAGGAGAGGTGAATTTTAAAAAATAACCTTGAATCTTCAATAAAATTTACTCTCCCAGAACACTTTGTTCCTTAAGATTATGGGATTGTTTTATGTTCTTCTTCCTTTATTTATTCATGCAAATTTCTTTTTAGCAGCCTTTTGGTCTTTTTCTCTTATATACTTGTTCAGATATATGATTGAAAATGTACTTTTTCAGGCACTTGATTTTTCTAAAATGAGCTTTATTGAGGTATAATTTGAATGTAATAAAATGTACTTAATTAATGGTTGACTGAATTTTGAGAAAGGTAACCACCCATATAACTATAAGTACAATAAAAAAATATTTCCCTGACTCCAGAAAGTTTCATTGTGCCTCTTTGTAGTCAAGTTCCTTCCCCATCCCTTGACACAGGAAATCACAGATATGTTTTTGGTCACTATCAATTAGTTTTGTCAGGTATTTGATTTAAATACTGTCTTTCTTATTCAAAGTCATCTCTTGTCTGTTTTCTTCCCTCCATAGTCCTCTGTACACAGAGCTTGGGAGCTGATCTCATTGTCCTTTGCCTGTTGCATTTTCTTTCTATTTTTCCAAAACTCACTTTGCATGTCTCTTTCTTCCTCTTCAGGTACCACTGGTAATTCATTTTCTTTTATATGAGTCCACTATAGACTCTGGCCATAAGTTATTACCCAAAAGGCTTCAATGTCAAAATCTTTTCACACTCAAATTTCAATTATATTACTTCATTTAAGGCTGATTTCAAGGAACAGAAGAAGCTTTCAAATTACACTTTTGTAAACGCCTTTGTATTTATTAGTCACATTGTTCATGGCACCCATATAATATGTATCAAATTGAAGAAAAGTAAAATAAAAGATGGCAGTTAAGCTTACTCTGAGAAAGTATCTGTATTACAAAACCACTCTAATTTGTAGTAACTAGGAGTAGGAATGAAATAAGTAATTTAAAAAAATGTTTGTGAGCTCATTTGGGATATCATCAGAATGAGTATGTTGGTTCTTTACTCTTAAAAATTTGATATCTCAGAAAATTGGTTTTAAAGAATTTTTTTGTGATGGACATCACAGCTGTTTTTAATGCCATTTACTTTTCTTGCTTTATTTGGATGTAGGAGGGAATTATTTAGAAAGTAGCAATTTAATGCTATTTCAGTTGGCATTTAATTGGGTTTATATGTCGAAAGATACACAGAACTAGATATTTAATTATAGCTTTTATAATGGTAAAATATACTATGTGAACAATCTTGGGAACTTTGCAATGTGCTTTCCTATGTGAATATCTTCCAAGGTGTGAACCTCTAAAATTTTCCTTCCCTTATATCCAACTATTTATTTAACCCTTCCATCACTCTCTGAACAGCACAGGTATTTGCACCGTTGGATATTTATTCATTCTGAGTAAAATATAACTTCATCCTGCCTGAGACATGCCATGTAAGTTCCTCTGGAACTTGTTTAGGTAAATAGTAATAACGACTTTTGATGGCAATATTTTTTTCAATAGTGTTAAGTATTTTCACATCGTTGTGAAACAAATCTCAGACCTTTCTCACGTTGCAAATCTGAAACCCTGTATACATTAAACAGCTTCACCCTTCACCCTGGTAACCACAATTCGACTTTCTGTTTCAATGAATATGACTATTTTATATACCTTATGTAAGTGGAACCATACAATTTTGATCATAGTGGAATTATTTAGCATAATGACCTCAAGTTTTATTCATGTTATAGCATATGGCAGGATTTTATATTTTAAAGGCTGAATCATATTCCACTGTATGTATAATAGAGCACTTTGTTGACCCAGTCATTTGTCAAGAGACATTTGGATTGCTTCTATGTCTAGGCTATTGTGAATAGTGCTGTTATAAACATGGATATGTAAATACATTTTTGAGATGCTGCTTTCAAGTTGTTTGGTTATATACCCAGAATTGGGATTTCTGAAACATATGGTAGTTCTGTTCTCAATTTTTTGAGGAACCTCCATACTGTTTTCCATAGTGGCTGTAGTGATTTACATTCCCACCACAAGTGCACATGTTTTCCCTTTCTCCACATCCTTGCCCGACACTTGATATCACATTTCAATGATAGCCATTCTAACAGGTATAAGGTGATACCTCACTGTGGTTTTGATTTGCATTTCCCTGATGGTCAATGATGTTGAGCATCTTTTCATGTATCTATTGTTCATTTGTATGTCTTTTTGGAAAATGTCCATTCAAACTCTCAGCCCATTTAAAATCAGGGTTTTTTTTTTCTATTGAGTTGTCTGAGTTTCTTATGCACCTTGGCTATTAACCCCCTATCAGACGCGTGGTTTGCAAACTTTTGTGTCATTCGTAAGTTAACTTTTCATATTGCTGATTGTTTATTTTTCTCTGCTGAAGATTTTCAGTTTAATATAGTCCCACCTGCTTATATTTGCTTTTGATGCTTGTGTTTTGGTGTCATACCCAAAAAATTATTGCAAAGACCAAGGTCAGGGAGCATTTTTCCTACTTTTTCTCCTAGAAGTTTTATGGTTTCAGACCTTACATTTAAGTCTTTAATCCATTTTGAGTTAACTGATGTCTAATTCATTATTTCGCCTATGCCTATTCCAGCACCACCTATTGAAGAGTATATTGTTTTCCCATTGAATATTCTTGGCATCTTTGTCAAATATTAGTTGGCTTTACATGTGTGGGTTTATTTCTGGGCTTTCAGTCCTGCTGTATTGGTCTATGTGTCTGTTTTTATGTCCGTACTTTAGTGTATTGATTACTATAGCTTTGTAATATAGTTTGAAATCAGGGAACATATATGCCTCCAGCTTTGTTCTTTTTACTTAAGATTGCTTTAGCAATCTGGGGTCTTTTGTAGTTTCATACAATTTCGTGTTTCTTTTCTCACTAGGAGAGTGTCTACATGCTGAGTTGCCAGGTTTTAAGGGAAGGGGTGCTGTGTAAAATGCGAATCTACCTTTCCTACCCTCTTCAACACATCTTTTCTTATTTATGTACTTCACTCAGGTGCTATAATCCCTTACCTGGGATGCTTGGTTCTTGTGGAGGTATCTTCATTTGCAGCTAGTTCGCAAGTTGATGTTTCTTGGGAGAACTGGTCAAAGGGGATGAGTATTAAAAATTCCTGTGTTGCCATTTTGCTGGCATTACTTTCTGTCATGAAGCATTTCCCTTATGTTTTCTTCTCAGAATTATATAGTCTGTGTCTTATGATGTGATTTTTAATTTATTTTCAGCTAGTTTTTGTATGTGATGTAAAATAAGGGTTTAACTTTATTCCTTTACATGTGGCCGTCTAGTTTTCCCAGTACCATTTGTTGAAGAGACTATCCTTTGCCCATAGAGTAGCCTCCCTTGGCACCCTTGTTGAAGATCATTTGCCAAAGACATGAGGGTTTATTTCTGGGCTCTCTATTCTATTCCATTGGTCTATTGTCTTTTTGCAGCTATCACACTGTTTTGATTCCTGTGGCTTTATAATGTGTTTTGAAATAAAATCCTCCAACTTTGTTCCTTTTTAAAAACTATTTTGGCTACTTGGGATCTCTAGAGATTTTAAATGAATTTTAGGATGAATTCTTATATTTCAGCAAAAAATTGGCATTGGGATTTTGATAGGGATTGCATTGGTTTGTAGATCACTTTGGATGGTATGGACATCTTAACAATATTAAGTCTTCTACCCTATGCACCCAGGATGTCTTTCTATTCATTTACATCTTCTTTAACTTCTTTCATCAATGTTTTGTAGTTTTCAGTGTAAAAGTATTTACCTCTTTGATTAGATTTATTCCTAAGTATTTTTATGCTATTGTAAATGGAATTGTTTTCTTAATTTTCTTTCTGGATCATACATTGTTTGGATCATGCATGTAGATATGCAACTGAATTTTTGTATGTTGATTTGGTATTTTGTAACTTTGGTGGATTTGTTTATTCGAGTAGTATTTTTCTTCTGGAATTTTTTAGGGTTTTCTATATAAGATCATGTCATCTGACAACAGAGATAATTTTACTTCTTTCTAATTTGAATGTGTTGGTGGCAATTTTTTAAAGAAAAGATACATTTGCAGGCTGCAAACACTTCTTCGTATAGAACAATGCCACACTGACATTTTCAGTATATTCTCAGGCATGTAATGTTCTATCTTTGGCAAGCAATAGGGTGATTAATTAGGTTAGCATTTTTTGTTTGTTATCATCCTATTTGAGCTCTCTGAAGAAATAATAGTTTGATATATTACTTATATCCACTGTATATTGACCAGAATTAAGTTGACCATTTTTGATGCTGTTTTCACCACAGTTTCTGTTCTACAACAGATTAGTCAAAACAAGGTAATAATGACTTCTTTTTGACCATATCTTTGAGACCAGCTGCACACAAACACACACATACACCAGTGCACATTCACACATACATACATACATACCCGTCTCTACACGTCCTGACATACACATACCTATTCTTATTATTTCTCTTTGTTTCTTTCTTTGCGCTGCATCCCTTGTATCCCAGTCTTATTACCCTCATTCGTTTCCTTTTTATCCCCTCTTTTATTCCTTTTTTCCTTACACTCATACTGCCACCTCATATACATTTTCCGGCAAAGTGGCAATGCAAGAGAGGTTTATGAAGCATTTTAGACTTGCCACAAATGTTTAGCTAGGCGATGCTGTGAGATGAAATAGTAATTCACTTGATGAAGGTGAGTGAATGGTGTAATCTTTTTATTTGGTAAATTTATGTACACAAACATTCAGTTGTCAGAAAAGTTGTTATTGTGCAAACTTTTGTCAAACTAAATCACTATAAAAGAAGTGAGAGATTTCGTGGTCCTTGTGACAGTCACAAGAAATAGACTGCATTAATAATGCTGCATGAAAAGACAGAAGCAAAGGTTGAAAGACTGTTAAAATTTTAGAGATGAGTCATAATTGTAATGGTGCTGTCTTCAAACATCTTTACAAAATGAAATAACATTTTTCCCTTAGTCACAATTATATTAGCACCTTTCAAAGATGTTGGAATTAAGCTAAAGAGGTTAAAAGGAGTCATCAGACCAAGAATGGAAGCCAACTTTTGAGAATCAAAATTTCCTTATGATAATAGAAAAAAAAGTTTTGAAGTAGAAATTTGTAACTCTGGTTCTGCTTTTGCCTCTGTGTCCACTTTGGCAAGTCTCTTAGCTCCTCCTGACTTACTTTCTAGCTCCCAATTTCCTTACTCTTAAATGAGAGGTTAAACTAATTGGTCTCTAAGTTAACTTTCAGTATTTAAGTAGTTTGATACAATTCTAGAATTCTTTCTTTCATCTAAACGTTGTGCTTAGACCTATTAACTGGCACATTTAATTAGTGAAGTCTTTCAGTACTCGTTGTTCTTGTCATTTAACTTTTAAGATAGGAAAAAAATGTCTCAAAGATGTGATTCTATAATTTAGTTTCTTCTTGAGTGTTGAAAAAGTGATCCAGCAAGTATGCAGGAGGAGGGAATAACAATTAAATGCCAGTGTGTGTTGCTTCAGCAATTTATGATTATGTAAAACATGAATAATGGGAGTCTTGTGAGAATACATGTGACAGGTAGCAGACTCTCAAAAGATCTTAAGAATATGGACCAAATAATGTTATTGCCCTCTTAGTGACACAAGTTTCAGGGATCTTTAGTATCCCACCATTATCATGGTCTCTGTTTCTTTTTGTGTGTTAATTCCTACTTCTGATAGTTAACTTTTGTCTATATTTTTCCCTTTTAGTTCCAGAGTAATGAAATTTGACTCATCTAACCAATTATTATTTCTACTCATTGGATGGAGCTTTATGTGCCAGGTCACCTTATGACAATTTTGAGATGCTTAGGACATAGTCTGGAAGTTGGGACTATAGGTTGTGTACTCTCTCTTAGAAAGAGATACTAGGCAGAGCAGGACCCAATATCCAATTCAGACATAGCTAGAATACTGAGTTTTGACTAGTGTACATTTTCAAGATATTATTCAAAATAAGCACAATGTTTTTCTTCATGAAATGACTAGACTGTGACAGTAGGTTTCTGTTACTAGTGTTGTGGTTTATATTAATAGGATATTACACTCAGTTGTTGATGTAAAAACAGTAGTATATAATGTGCAAGGCAGAGATTCAGGGCTTGGAAATCTTTTCAGGTCATTTGTTTAATTTATTTTTAAATTAAATTTATTGGGATAACATTAGTTAATAACATTATATAAATTTCAGGTGTACAAGTTCATAATGCAACATCTGTATACTCTATTTTGTGTTCACCACCTGAAGTCCAATCCCTCCTTCACCATGTATTTGACCACCTTTACCCACTTTGTCTCCCCTCAACCTCCTTCTCCTCTGGTATTATCTGTATCTATGAGTCTTGTTTGTTTTGTTTGTTCCTTTGTTGCTTTCTGTTTTATATCCCACATATGAGTGAAATAATATAGTTCTTGTCCTTTTTCCATCTGACTTCTTCACTTAGCATAATACTCTCAAGATCCAGACATGTTGTTGCAAATGGCAATATTTCATCTTTTTATGAATGAGTAGTATTCCACTGTACATATGTAGCACATCTTCTTTATCCAATTGTCAGAGGACATGTAGATTGTTTCCATGTCTTAACTATTGTGAATGATGATGTTGCAATGAACATAGGGGTCCATCTGTACAAATAGGTGTTTTCAAATTTTTTGAGTACAGAGAAGAGGGTTTCCTGTGTCATATGGTTGCTCTATTCTTAATTTTTTGAGAAACCGCCACACTGTTTTCCACAGTGGCTATATCAGTTTATATTCCCACCAGCAGTGTATGAAGGTTCCTTTTTCCCTGCGTCATCTCCAACAATTATTTCTTGTCCTTTTGATAATTGCTATTCTAAGAGTTGTGAGGTGGTATCTCACTGTGGTTTTGTTTTGTATTTTTCTTGTAACTAGTAATGTTGAGCACCCTTTCATATATCTGTTGGCCATCTGTATGTCCTCCTTGGAAAACTGTCAGTTCAGGTCCTCTGCCCATTTTTTTTAATCAAATTGTTTTTTTGTTGTTGAGTTTTATGAGTTCTTTATGTATATTAGGTATTAACCCCTATTTGAGGTATTATTTGCAAATATCTTCTCCCACTTGTTTTGTTGCCTTTTTGTTTTGTTGATGGTTTCTTTTGCTGTGCAGAAGCTTATTATTTTGATGTAGTCTTAGTCAAACTGGGTAGAAACACGAGGTTTCCTATATCCTTGCTTTTGGTTGAATTCAGCCATGTGGGAGCCCATGTTGAAAACTGGATGAAGTGAGTAAATGAGATTGGATTATAACTGTCTCATCCCCTTGTTACTGGGTTTTCTAGGTTAGGCTGGTTCTCTTGACCAAGGGTCATTTATCCTCACAAAGTGGCTCTCTCTATAGGACTTTCTCTGGGTCCCAGTTTCTACTTATTTTCTTGCTCTTTGGTCCTAAGGGTGATATACTCCATTGCTATTGGCATGTGGTTATTGTACTATGTCTATGTCAGGGGTTCTCAATATTTGGTGTGTATTAGGATCACCTGAAAAAGTTGATAAAACAAATTGCTGAGCCCCACCCCCAGAATTTCTTGTTTAGTAGGTCTGAGGTGATGCTCCAAATTTGCATCTTTTAAAGTTCCTAGGTAATGTTGATGCTGCTGGTCCAGACACCAATCACACTCCAAGAACCATTGCTTTATAGTTTCCTTGTACCGTGCCCAAAGCATTATTAAATTGTCCCTTTATTAAAGCCCCTTTTTATTTTAATTTAGGCATGGCATCAGTTTACTGTTTACTTTCTAGTATACCAAAAAATGGTCCTGAGGAGACACAACTAAACTTGGAATTCTGGAATTAGTTTTGTAATATAGTCAAGGGGCGCAGAAAAGGAAAATGAGATACAGGTAATTCATGGCCTGTGGTGACACTATAGTTTCTTAAATTATCACTGGTGATTATATTGGACGAAGTATAGACAGAAGATAGACTTTTGGGAGACAAGTGATACTTAGCTGCATGGCAATGATAACATATTTAAAGATTGTGGAGACTTCTGGCTTCTTTTTATGATGCTAATGAGGATAAACAGGGAAAAGGAGTAGTTAAAAACTGTTAACGCACAATAAAGAACATTGTGGACAAGTAAGAAGCCATCTGTTACAGGCTTGCAATGGAGAAGCTTCTCATCATCTGTAATTTTAAGGCAAATATGGTGAGGAATCTCTTAGTCCTAAATCTAATACTCTGTCCCACTAAGAGATAGAGCGCTTCCGTGCATAAAAGCCTCTTACTTGCCTAACAAACTGATGCTGAATAACCTCAGGATCCACCTTTACCATCTCTTATTGACTCATAATGACCTAGATGAGAAGGTACACAGCCTACCTTAACAGGAATAGTTCATACACTGAAAGAGTTCAAGACGTTGCTAATCTATATTAGCACACATGGAGAGTGGATGCTAAGGTCTATCAGACTAAATTCATTTGCATTGGTGTACTCACCTGAGATTTCAGATTTAATATATTTTCTCAGGCACTTGGGAGAAGCATTAATAGTCTATGAAGTTTATTAATTGAAGCCTGAACTCAATGATGACCTATAGTTAATGAGGCAGAAGTGTTTTGAGTTTATCTGACGTACTGTAGAAGGAGGAATTTAAAGGTTTAGGGAAATCAAATGCTGGAATAGATCAGCCAATTCTTAACCATACTCCTCAGGAAGACCATAGGATGTTCTTTTAGTCAGAACACTAAGAAAAGCATTGGCATGGGGAGATGCCATGTTTTTTAATAGCTTGTTGGTTGCTTTTCTCTGTAGGATGATGATAGTGGGGTATGCTATAATAAAATTGAGTTCCCTGATCTTAATAGAATTAATGGGGGTGTCTGTCTCAGGATGATAAAGGCCAGATAGTGCCCGTTATTCATTATGAACAAGGTGTCTGGAACTATGCCAACAAGCCACAGAGGTGAGTTTGACTTATAAGGATCTATGGGAGTGGTTCTCAGACATTACTGTGTATCAGACTCACTTGAGAAGCTTATTGAAACCCGCGTTTCTAGGCCCCATCTCCAGAATTTCTAAATCAGTTGGTCCAAAGTGGGATCTGAAAACTGTCAGTTCTAACTGAAATTCTTTTCTAATAGTTCATTTTTATTGTATTTTTCCCATTATGATTTATCCCCACACACTATCTTCTACTTCCATCCTGCCCCCTGCAATCAACACTCTGTTGTCCTTGTCCATGAATTCTTTTTATTTTTTGTTCAATCCCCTTGAACAAAAAAAAGTTGGGGTTTGTGCTTCCTGTCACCACCAGAACCAATAATTAGACACAAGGATTGAATCTTTTTGGGTGCTTTGTTCAAATGCCAGTGACTTGAGGAGAGGGAGGGTTATGTTCCCTAAACATCATCTCAACATCTCATCTCAAGCTGACCTTTTTCATAAGGAGAAGAAAAGGGTGGGCAAGAGATTTGGAATTCAGAAGAAAGTAGGTAAGGCGTTGGGAATTCAGAAGGAAAGGTTAATTAGATAAAAGTTTCAGTCTGGCAATTTTCCTAGCATCCCACTGTCTGCTGACCAGTGATTCTTTTTGTGCATCCTGGTGAGCAGATGTTCTCTCCCTGGGCTACAATGGCTCAGATATCATCTTGATCACTGGCAGTCCTCCTGGACTTGCAGACCTCCTGGAGTGAGGGTAGGTCCGATTATTCATTCCAGTTCCTGGAGCAACAGCTTTATACATGCATTAATCACTAAGGCTATTAACTATAACTAAGGCTAAAAAAATTTTTACTCTTGAGTTCCCACATCAATTCTATCTCCCAATTGCTTTCCTCCCCAGAGCTGTCAGCCTGCTTTCTATTAGTTTGTTTCTATTTTGTTTGTTAGTTCAGTTTGTTCATTAGATTCCTCATATGAGTGAAATCATATAGTATTTACATTTCTCTGACTGGCTTCTTTCACTTAGCATAATGTTCTCCAGGTCCATCCATGCTGTTGCAAAAAGTAAAATTTTCTTCTCTTTTATGGCTGAGTAGTAGTCCATTGTAAATGTACCATAATGTACCATAACTGTTTTATACACTCCTCTACTGGTGGGCATTTGGGTTTCTTCCAAATCTTGGGTATTTATAAATAATGCTGCAATGAATGTAAGGGTGCATATATTCTCTTGAATTAGTGTTCTGAGATTCTTTTGATAAATTCCCAGAAATGGAATCATAAGTGGAATCACTGGGTCATAAGGTAGTTCCATTTTTAATTTTTTGAAGTAACCCCACACTGCTTTCCACAGTGGCTGCACCAGTCTGCATTCCCACCAACAGTGCAGAAGGATTTCCCTTTCTGTACATCCTCACCAGCACTCGATGTGTGTTGATTTATGGATGATAGCCATTCTGACCCATGTGAGGTGATATCTCCTTGTGGTTTTAATTTGCCTTTATCTGATGATAAGTGCCATTGTGCCTTTATAATCAATTAATAAATGACAGAAGAGGCAAAAATATACAATGGGTTGAAGATAATTTATTCAATAAATGGTGTTGGGAAAATTGGACAGATATGTGCAGAAAAATGAAACTAGACCACCTTCTTATGTCACACATAGGAATAAATTCAAAATAGATTAAAGATTTAGACTTGAAACCATACAACTTCTAGAAGAAAATGTAGGCAGTAAAATCTCAGACTTTGCTCATAGCAATATTTTTTTTTCTGATAGTTCACCTCAGGCAAGGGAAACAAAATAAAAAAAATAAACAAATGGGACTACATCAAACTAAAGAGTTTCTGCACAGCGAAATAAAACATGAACAAAATGAAAAGACAGCCCACTGAATGGGAGAACATATTTGCCAATTCATCTGATGTGGGGTTAATATCCAAAATTTATAAAGAACTCATAAAACTCAACAACAATAAAAAATCCAATTAAAAATGGGCAAAGGACCTGAATAGACACTTTTCCAAAGAGGACATACAGATGGCTAATAGACATATGAAAAGATGACCTAATTGAAATTCTAATCAGGTGATGCTGGTGGGCTGAGGACCACATGCTGGGAACCATTATTCTATAGCAATAGTGAAATGATTATGCAATTCTAAGATTGAAATACATGTGCGGCCTTCCAAATTACCACGATAAGTATTAAAACCTTGTGTCAGGTCTTAGGGGAAGAGATGAGTCACCTTAGTGTTTTCAGATATATGCCAATTCCCATTTGAGAGCCTCTCCAATGAAGGATAGTCCAGGTCCCTTTGTAAAAGGCCATTGCAATGTAGCTTTGGGCATATATTGTACATTTTTATCCAATCCATCTCTGAGCATATTTCTATGACATATTAATACAGGATGAAAAGGCATTGTCTTGATTTATGGATCGATCTTTATGGTTTACTGAGACTACCTATAAATGGAGAGGTGTTGCTGCCTAGCCCCATGCACAGAAAATCCTGAAAGACAGTGGGGAAAGCAAATCTTCACAACACACAGAATCTGTAGCCTTCTACCAGGTATTATGGAGAAAGGGAAATATACCCTCTAAGTTATTAGATTCTGGCTCTAAACTTATACTTAAACTAAATGCCATCATGATATACCAGTCAGTAAAGATTTATGCTGGTCTTGAGATAGATGGTAATGTTATGATTCCAGTAGCAGTCACCTGTGTCTGTTTAACTTGACTGGTGAGTTCAAAAGTCATATGGGTTACAGAGAATGTAGTTTCGCAGACTTAGGTGCTGATACTAATTGCACATTATTCCAACTGTGGTATTTTTATGGGAGTGAACTAGCATAGCTCCTGGAAATGTTTTATTTTATATTTCCATTGATAAGGAAAAACCAGAAGTCATTTACATTTATATGTCAAGGACAACAATATATGTTTACTGTTTTTACCATGAGTAATATTCAACTGATCACTGTCACACATAATCCAGAGGCATTTTGGTTTCCTTTATATCCAATAGAACACAAAATATGTCTATTACATTGATAATATTATGAAATTTAACCTAATTGGCAAAAGTAGCAAGTTCCCTAGTCACCTTTTTAATATACATGCTTGTCAGAGTGTGGGAGATCAACCCTGTAAAATTCAAGGGACTGCCATATCAGTGAAGTTTCTAAAATTACCATGAGTCTAAAGCAGGCTATTTCTCCTGAAGTGAAAAACAAATTCTACCTGCACCTTGAACCCCCTTCATCACCAAGAGTTAGGCATAATTCTTGGTGAGCCTCTTTGGATTTTGAATGCAGCATGTATTACCCTTAAGCAGGCTCTACTGCCCACTTACTGGGTAAACTCTATGACTAGCAGTTTAAGTGAAGCCAGGAGAAAGAAAGTGCTCTACAATGGGTCCTATCTGCAGAGCAAACAGTCCTGCCTCATAAATTTTATGACCCAGATGACTCAATGTATCGGAACTGTATGTGACAGAGATACTATTTGGAGCCTCTGACAAACCCCAAAGGAGAATTGTCGCATAGACTCTTCTTTTGTCAACAACTATTCCCATTTGAAAAGCAGTTTTTCTCACTTGTTTATGGACTGAACACCCACCTGACCACAGGGGTGAACTAGATGTTACCTAATATAGTGAACAATAAAAACTGGATGTGCTCAGCAGCATTCCATTATAAATCAGAAGTGATGTATCAAGAGCAGGCTTGAGGAGGTCCAGAAGGCATAAGCAAGCTGAAAAAGCAGGTGACTTACACACCCATGGTACTCGGTACCACTATTCTCTGCCTCTTCCTCAACCCAAACCTATAGCTTCATGGGGAGTTTCCTATGATATGTTAATAAAGAAAGAGAAAGCACGGTCCTGATTTATGGATGAACTTGCATGGCACACTGAAATCAGCTGTAGGGCATGGGAGCTGCCCTGCAACCCCATGCAGGAATGGCCATGAAAAACACTGAGAAGGGTAATTCTTCCAATACATTCAATTCTAAATCTTGCATCCAGTTGTCAATTTTGTGTAAGGGTGGAGATGTCCTAAGATATTAATATATATTCATTCATGAGCAGTGCCCAACACATTGACTGACTTGTTAGGAACTTGGAAAGAAAAAGAAATTGGGAAGTCAGTGATGAGAAGATCTGGAGGAAAACTCAAAATTGTCGTTCAGTGTGAAGATACTCTTGTCCTACCTTAGTGCCTACCAGAGGCATACCTAGTGGATGAGGCACTCAATTTTTAGGTGCACAAATGACCCCTGCAGCTTGCTCCAAGTGTCCATGTACAAGGTGGATATGGTGGCTGAATAGACATATGAAAGGTTCAGTAACATGGTTTTTTCTTTCCCAAAGCTGACATGGTTTATACCAGTCGCTGAGTATCCAGCTTGCCAAGATCAGGCACCAACATTGGCATCATCCTCATGGGACCATCCAGCTACCCATTCACATGATGGAGGAGGCTGTACTTTATTCTTAAAAAAAAAGACATGAAGTCTAAATATTGATTTGCTTCCTATTCTTTACAGGGCTTCTCCAATTTTTAAAGACATAAAATGTTATATCCATCTCCAAGGTATCCTCATAACATCATCTCCAATTAATAGGCCTTTTTATGGCATCACAGAATTGACTAGTTTTACCATGTGCACATCACTGAGAAACAACTGGCTTTTTAGAATGGTAGCATGGTCTGCTAAAGGCTCAGTGAGGGGGCTAACAGGGAGATAATACCATATAGTGTTTTAAAGAGAAAAGAAAAAATATCATGGTACTTTTGACTATATTCTCTTCCCCTAGAAACCTTCTCATGAAGATACTGTGATTTCTATAACAGCAATGATTCCTTATGGGGTCATTGCTTACCCATATATTATTTTTGTGAGAAAATTTTTCTTAGAACAAGGAATTTAACTTCTATCTCCCTGAAAAACTCAGGACATCTTCAGTGCCTACCAGGGCTCCGCCCTTAGACGTGGCACTGCTATGAACTGCACACACTGAGCAGCCGTGGGTGGCCGTCCTGCATGTGTACAGTACATTCCAGTTTTCAAAACCCTGTTACATAACATTGCTTATGAATATCTGAGGTGAATAGTATAATAAGCAAGATTTAACAGAATAAAATATTAGTGTCACAGGTGCATGTCTTCTAACTTAACTGATTTTGTTTAACTCTTAATTTATTCTCACCTGGGATCATTAAACCCACATTGAAACCTTTAGAAAAGGAGAAGCAACCTCACAGACTCATCACAAGATTTACCACTGTTAACACAGCTTTCCATGAAAAATAAAAAGTAAGACTTTACTCTGGATTGTGTCTTCCCACAATCTAGTATAAAACAAAAAGCACAATGTAATACACTGCATTTACTTTTCAACATGAATCTGAAGTGGTACCACATCGTCTTACCTCTCCAGGGTCCATAATCAGTCTCCCTCCCATTTTTACTTCTAATTGGCTCTTTTCTTCAAAGAATTATAATGAAACCATAATTTAAAGGATACAACTGTTTTACCGACATTTGTAATAAAAACTGAAAAAATTTTGGTTTTACTTAGAAGAGTAAGCAATTAATAAAAAGCCATGAATTTTTTAAATGGATTTTAGATTCAAGAGAAAATAATGCTTTGAAAGAATGCCATTTCTGATTAGCAATATGAAATAGAAACAGATCATGTGGTTCAAGTTATGTTGAACCTAAAATTTCTGTGTAGTTATCATGTTTCATAACAAATAATGTTATCCACTAACTCTAATAGGTTGATTCGGGTTTGAAGTTCTAGTAACTATTAGCACATATTGAAACTTTTTCTTTCTTGTCCAAAATTAGATAATACAAAGATTACAGTTTAGGATACTAAACTGTATAAATACATGCAGGGATTTAGTAGATTAGGAATAGGGAATAGAACCATCAGCACTTCTTTAAAGCAAAGGAAATTTTTAGATTCCTATTTTCTAGATGGTCTTAAATTATATAAAATTATTATTCTTTAAGATAATGTTGACAAGCTCAATCAAGGATACCTTTTTTTAATGAGATTAGATTTGTCCAGTATAACATTTTGAGGAAAACTCCTTCAAAGGTCCTCATAGAGGTGGTTGGAAGGAGCTCGAGCAAAGGTAAAATCTATAAAGCTAACAGATAAAAATCAGCTTAAATTGTTTCTATCTGTGAAATTCAATTTATATCACTGGACTGAATTTAATTATTTTTTTCATTTAATAAGTACTCTCATATAATGTAGTTCCTGTACAAGATACTATCTCATATTTCTAAGAATTAAGAGTTCAAAGTATATATTGTTTTCTTCTCCTTCTAAATTACATAGCTTAAATGCATTAGGTACAATTGACCCTGATAAGGGTGAATGGACTCCAGTCACTAAAGAATCCCCTGAAAGCTTATATAATACCAGCCAAGGTTATAGATTCTATTATTCTATTTGAAAGGTTTTACTGATATGCAACAAGGGGTCTTAGTCATCCCTATACTCACCTCCCTCCCACACTGTTAGCATAGTGTGTGGTATTCACTGGGCAGTTAATGTTTGCTGAAAAGCACAAATCAGTAAGTATTTAGGGATTCAAATATACATAATAAATCTAATCCTCAGAGAAAATATACCAATGGAGACAAGATATACATGGAGAAAAAGACTCAATGTTGACATAATTTCAAGGTAATAATATACATAGAGTCACCCCCAAATTTTAAACTAAAAATGTATTCAACTACACCAAGTTAATTCTCTCACTAATGTTCCCCTCTGCCTCCAAATTTCTCTATATGTGTATTCTTCTGCTCCCAAATTTTTCTTCTCTTAATGGTATAATATATTTTGCTTACATTATCAATCAGCAAAATATTTTTACAAATGCAATGTTTTGATATGATTTTTAAGAAGAAGAATGGATACAAATCTATGCATAATATCAAATAAAATGAACAAATTTATTAGGCACCTGAAATTTATACCCAGAAAAGGAGTCCTATGAAAGGAGCTCCTAATTCTATCACTGAGATAGGAGTTAAAAATAAGACTTAGATCATTGCCAGTTAAATCAATTCCAGTGATTTTTTTATTGAAGGGAAGTTCTAATTTGATTTATAAAAGTTTAATTTCAAATTAGAACAGATGTTAATATCCCTTATCAACCATTATTTTGTTACGCATGGTAGGAAGATAAGCCGATAAGGTCATCTGCCTAGATTGAGATACTATGCATTATTTACAGCTCTAATTTTTGTTCAGTAATTGGTAGGTGCAGTTCTAATTTTGCTTGCTAATGACTACAATATATTGTTCAGGCAAATCAGAGAAACAGAATGTTCTGTTACTTTCAGCACTATTGCTAAAAAGTGATGCAGTGAGTTCTAGTTGAATTAAGTGCCTTTACCAATACCATAATTCACCACAAAGATTCTAACACTAAAAACACACCAACAATGAAATAAACTTGATTAGAATGGAATTTGTATATTTGTTTGGCATTGATCTCCATCATCAGTTACCTTTTCTTTATTGTAATTTTGGGCAGAATGTTGTGTTTCATGCTCATACTACTGCAAAATGCCTATTATCTGTGAGAAAACATATACTTAAAATTGTTTTCTTGAATGCAAAATAAAAGTAAAATACTCCTCAAAAGAAGAAAGACAAAAATTCTTTCTCAGAGGTCAGAGAGAAAGTGGACTTTTTAAAATTAACAGACAATAGGAGATCAGAAGTTGCAAAATTATAAAGTCTTTTTTTCTTTCTTTTTCTTTTTCTTTTAACTAGAAGAGAGGAGCAATAGCGGCTAAGGAAACACAGTCATTAGCATGGGAAGATATAGAAGTACTTTCTAAATTGGCAGCCTCTAAGTCACATGGGAATCTGAATTGAATCATATAGGAAGTTAGGTCAAAGATGATTTTTACTCAAGGAGATTCTCAGGGATAATAGCTGAGACCTGCATACACATAAAGGCCTTGAGACAGCTATTAAGAGTGAAAAAAGTCTTTAATTCCTATAGTGGCAGATTCCATGCCAAACTCTAATGTACTGAGCCCCTCACAGATGAAGTTACAAATAAATGAAATCAATAAAATAAAGCACACAGATCAAGGACTAGGGTTGTTTCTCAATGTTTAAAAGTTTCAGTGCAGGTTTTAATGTTCCCGAACAGGAATAAATTAAGAGTTGAATAAAATGTATTTAAGTTAGAAGACATCCAACTATGGTTCTAACATTTTATTCTGACAAATTTTGGGGGGGGGCGGTAGTCTTTTAAACAACCCTTAGGCTCACTAAGTTCATAGACTAAGACTAAGTATTAGTTAGGAGATAACAAATTATTTGGGTGCTCCTAAGGGTAAATATCTTAGGAGCTTCTAAACAGGTCACAGAAATGAGAAAGAAATTTTTAAAAGTCTCTTGTTACAGATAACAATGAGATGAGCTTGAGAGAGGAGGAGCACTTTGTAAACAGCTGGGTAAGCAAGTGCTATAGAGAGAGAAGAAATCAGTAGTCGAGGTTAGATAATTTCATTCATTCTTCAGGCAAGACCACAATTTTAGTTGCTGAACAGGTATTTTGCCTTTCATTTGGCCTTGTACTAAAAATCACATTGTTAACTCAGTGTGCCCCACAAATTATCATAACTATCATATCACATTTTGGAAGCACACCATATCCCAAGCTTTGTACTAAGCATTTTATGTATATTATTTAATTTAACCCTCACAGCTATTTTATGAAGCAGGTGTCAACATTTCCACTTACAGAAGGGGAAAGAGACTTGGAAAGGTTAATTTATTGCACAGCCTGAAAGAGCCAGAGGTGTGACCTATATCTTTGTGCATATTCACTGCAAAGCAAATCCTTTTAAACCTTTCATTTTTCTGCAGTTGGTCACATTACATATTTTACTTTGTAAGGAAGGGTGACTAATAAGCAAATCAAATATTGCACCCATCAACTTGTGTGTTACAGACTGAAAATGGATTAGCAGAATCATCTTATCTCTTGATGAATATATTAGGTAGATTAAAGAAGTTATTAGGATATCCCCTGGGAGAGATGGCAGAACTAGTGTTGGAGTTAGATCAGGGTATTGTCATTATTTACTCTATACATTCATTAAAAATTTACAGTATTTTGAACTATGTTACTGTGTGTGAGTAGTAGTTCATAGAGGAAGGTCTGGAAAAATACAGCCTAGAGTCAAAAGCTGGCTCTTCCACTAGTGATGCAACTTTGGTAACATTTCTTAACCACTTTGTTTTTTCTGCTTGGAAAAAGGGACACAAAGAGCAACTACTTTATAAGGTGCTTGTGACTATTGAAAGTGATGACACATAAAATGCTTAGCACAGATCCTGACACTTAGAAGAATTTTATAAATTTTAGCCATTATTATTATTTTCCATATTTTATTAAATTCTCAACTTTATTAGGCTTTGTATTTTATAGTCCTATAAAAGGAGTGTAATTTGGTAATTAGTTTTATTTATGAGAGAATAGAACTTTCTTTTTTTTAGAATCAAATAATCTTTGAATCCTATACGAGTTATATTTGAATTTGTTTTAAATTCTCCTGAAAGAATATTGACTTTTATGAGGAGTTTAGTTATATGTCATATATTAATTTTCTATGTTCCAGACTGCATTGGCTTGGATGCTGAGTACTGGAATTGTAAGCTTTCTGTGTGAATTATAAAATGAACTAAAAGTACAAGGAAACAAATTTGTAGAAAATCAAATTTCTTCTAATCTTAGCTAGATGGTATAGATTTGGGGGAATGATTTTCCTTTGATGAATCAGTTTTTGGAAAATGTTATATATCCTTATATTCTAAGATTCTGTTATATTAAACTGAAATGCTATTATCTTAGTTGCTATTTCTCCAAAACAAGTTAAGAGTATATCACTACTTCTAACATTAGAGTTAGATCTTTTTGTTATATATGTTGTTTGAAGTCATGTTATTAGCACACCTTTAAGCCACTACTATTTTGGGCTTGTAATGTAAGAAACCCATGCAAATAAGCATCTGGCCATTAATGTATGTAGGTTATTTTTATATATGTGTGTGTGTGGTGTGTATATGTGTATATATGTGTGTATATTTATGTATAATTTTACATAATGGATTGGGATCTGTGGGGCTACATGCCTCACAAGTTGTATAAATCTGTAATTAACCAAATTAAATTAAAAAGGTAGATATCACTATATTTCATAACACACAGGGCAGGGACTTAATGGAGCTACTGGTATTTGCATATTAAATGAAGGGCACCACAGTTCTAAAAAACTGCCTATGGAGATTCTAAAGACTTTGTTGGATCCAAGTTATCCTCTTAAGAAATAATAGCAATCAAAAATAATTGACGATTTTCTCACTGATACTTATTGAGTATGTTTTATCCTTTGGATGATTAGAGCAAATATAGAAGAATCAGATACTATATGGGCCTTTCGACGTGACTTCCTGTGGTGAGATATCTAAGGAGGGCCGTATGTTTGATAGTCATCGTGGGGAGGGAGATCGTGAGAGGAGGCCAGAGCTTCTTTATTGGGCGGCAGTGGCTGTGGGCCAGCGGGGAAGAGTGGGGCGAGGCATCACCGGTAGAGGCCATCAACTTGGATGTCGGCGGAGATCTCGGTTTCCCACTCGTCCCATTGTTGACCAGATTTTCCTGGTATAGCAGCTCCTCATGTGTCTCCGTGGAGAACTCCAAGTTGGGGCCCTTGATGATGGCATCCGCAAGGCAGGTTTCCTGGCAGAACCACAGTAGCTGCACTGGGTCACCTCGGTGTCGTTGTGGGTGGTCCGGCGGCTTCCCTAGGCCCGGCCCGTGGTCGGCCTGGGTGGTGAAGCCTGGGCAGCGCAGAGGGCCTCACAATGCTGGCGGGCAATGCAGCTCTCCTCCTCGGTGCAGCTACTAATGGTGCACCCGTGGAGGTGTGGGCTCAGGGAGTCCTTGTCAAACGGGTAGTTGATGGTGGCTGGTTCCTGGAGCAGGTAGCTCAGGGTCATCATGCCAGGCCTTAGATGAGCTCAGACCACAGCAGGGTCTGAGCTGCCCAGTCAGTCACTGATTTCATGTCCATCAGAGCTCTCCCAAGTTCACGTACTTGGAGATGGCTGCCACTGCGCTGCTGTGGAGGTACTAGCCACTGGGACACGCGGCGTGTGCGGCCTCAGCTAGGATCCGAAGCAGCGCGGGTATAGTCACGCAGCTCATCTCCAAGTGCCGCGGCTCCTTCCTGGGGCCAAGCAGGCTGCCCCGGGAGTCTGCTTTCTCTTTACTTTGTTCCTAGTTTTTGAGATCTAAACCTTAGGTGTAATAACCTGATCCTAATTTCCTCATCTGTACGAGAGCAAACAATGCTATTTCATTTGGGGTTCTTTTGAAGGTTAAACGAGATAATTTATTTTATGTGAAGTGGCTGACATGTAATGATGTTCAGTGCACTTTAAAATGTATGCTATTTGTGACCTGGTGTTTGTTCTGTCTCCTCTCGTCCTTCCGTTTTTACATTTAAGGCTTTTAACTGAAGTTATCTTTTGCCTCTTTCATAGGTAATGATCCTGATTTATTTTATAGTATGGTGTTCTCCAAACAGGAGGATCCAGGAGGCATGCACAGTGATGATCTAGCGGTGGACCTGAAAAATGTTAGAACTACTACTGCTATTTAATTTTTATTTAAGAAAACAAACATTTTAAGTTTAGTAATATTTAATATAAAGGCTAAGAATAGTGTTTTTACATAATGTATAAATAAATACATTGAGTGTGAATGCTATTTTTTTTTTAATGACAGGAGTGCTTTATCAAAAAGGTTTGAAAGTTATTGACCTGTCATTTAGTACCTGAATAAAAGCTTTATGGGTGATAGAAAGGGGAATTTGAAAAAGCTTCTTCTGAAAACATTCTTAGGTCCAGAATTGAAGTGGGTCACAAGGAGGTAACCTATTTAGGTATGAATGTTAGAGGGCAATGTGGGTCAGTGTTAGGGCTTGGATCTTTTGAATTTTTGTAGTTTTCTAGAGTGGATCTTCAGCTTCTTTATAGTTTTAGGGTAGTTTTGTTGTCATTGTTACAGGAAGAATCACCTCATTGAAGTGTGGTTTGTTCCACATCTACTATTAATAAGATTGCAATTTTATTTGTAAGGGAAAAAAGAAAAAATGCACAGATGTGTAGTATAAATCTATTGTAAATACTCTTATTAAGTAAGCAACAAGACCTGTGCCTTATAAAGTGAATACTATTTAAATTGGTTGCTTCGGTATTTCAAGAATGACATAAGGCTATTTGGTGGGATTCATATACTGAGAAAATTTTATTTCATGTTGAAGCAAATAAATAGAAGCTCATGCAAAGATGTAGTTTGTACTCCTGTCATTGGGGCTCAAACACATATAATAGAACGATTTTCCATTGATCCTACTAACTTCATTTAGGACTAAGACCGCTTTTGCTGAACTGTACTTGACTTGAGAAATCTGTAGTCAGTTGGATTTCAAAGCCATTTCACAATACTGCTTCCACTGGAACCAAACAGTTTTATAGAAGAGTAAGTTAGTTATTTTGAGAGTTGGACTAATCCATTTCAGTGATCATAAAACAGTGCTCTTGCCATTGATGCTTTACTTAATAGTGTTAAATTTATGCATAGTAACAAAACATGAAATAGTTTTTGTGAAAAGTGCCAATTACAGAATGGGCTAAACTTACTTTGACTACAAAGACTCGTATTACTATGATGATCAAGATGCTTTACCACTCTCAATAAAAGCTGTTATTTTTAGTAATTCAAAGCCTATTGATACTCCTTTAATAATAAAACTATGTTCTAACTATATAATCATGGAGAATACTAGAGACATAACCATATGTTTCTCTACAGTCCTTGAAACACAAAATCAAATACTAGTGTTCAATACTATTCAAGATTATATTGGACCAAGAAAGTATATCTGATGAGTGTTTCAAGGCTGCTCACATCATCTTATTACTTGTGAAGGACACAGATTGGCCTGACTGTGAGCTGGGTATAAATGACTATAAGAAGAAAAACCATCTGATGAATTCAAGTCATTTATGTGCTGTCAATTTGAGTTATATGTGCATAAAGGACGCCTTTTATAGGGACACATGCAGTTATTTAAGAAGAGTGTTTCTACAATATCATACTATATGCAAATATTCAGAAAATATTTGTATGAAAATAATGGCAAATTTGATGACTGGAATCTGGCAAATTTGATGATGCCTGGAATGGATCTGAATATCAAAAATAAATAAATATATATTTATAATCAGCTCCTTTGTTTGGCCCAGCCCATATATACATACGACATTTTTTCATGTGCCAGTCACCACAGGATAACACAGAAGAAGCTCTTGATTTTGGTGGGGAGGATGGGATCTCAGAAAAAGTGCCAAAAAATTTTGTTCAAGGATCATTCCAGACACAGAGGGAAAGGAGGGTAGGCGGAGGTAGCAAAGGTTGAAAGGGGGATAAATGGTGAGGGTAGGACTTGGGTGGTGAACACAGAGTACAGTGTACAGATAATATATTATAGAATTGTACTGCAAAACATATAATTTTAATAGCTATGTCACCTTGATGAATTCAATAAACACATAAATAATAAATTAAAAATAATTGAAAAAAAAGAGAATTTTTCCAGGTTTAATGAGAGCTAGGAAAAGGATCTTTTTCAGTAGAGCTGTAAAGCCAAACCAGAAATATTGATATTTCTCAGGTCCTTGAAATGCTTTAAATAGAGACAATTAGTATTTTTATATCAACTGTAAATAAATATTATGTTCTTTAAAAATTTTATAATTAATTCTGTGTTGTAGTATTTTAAGTCAGGAGTTAATGCACAGTAAATTTTACAGATATGAAAAGTTGTATCTTAAAGGCATCCTCATTTCTTGAATGTTTTAGTACTCAATAGAGTAGGAGAAAATTAGATGATTGTTTTGGTACTAATTTAAAGTTTGGTCAGAACTATAAGATACTTAAATAATAGGTAATAACTAAATTTCAGAGAGGACAGGTAATAGTCATAATTTTTTAAGTGCTTATTGTATAACAGCTGTTTTGCTCAGTACTTTACATAAGCTGTATAATACAATCCTTACAGTAACCTTGTGGGACTTGTAATATTGTCCTCATTTTACAGATAATGTTACTGAAGTCCAGAGAAAGTAAGGGATTACTTAAATGTCACACAACTAGTAAATGGTAGAACTGGGGTTTCTACTAAGGGCTCTCTGGTTCCATAGCCTGTATAATTCCAGAATATTATACTTCCCACAGATCATCATTTAAAAATCCATTATTTCTCTATAGATTGAATAGAGCTCTCACGAGAAATCAGTTTGTTCCTGAGTGGGTATGAGAGTCACTGAGGTTTACTTAATAGTTTCTTTCAATTGACTCAAATTTCTAAGAGAGGGCAAATATCTTCATTTACTATTTGGACTAATAAAGGTGTACCACACTTGCAGAAGCATACTGTGTATGCTAGAAACCAGCCCATACATTTGGTGCAGAATGAAAATATGCCCTTCGTTCGGCCCAGCCCATTAATTTTAAAGCACCCAGAGCCTAAAGCAGCCCCCAACAGCTGGAATACTACCTGTTATTCCAAAATAGACACTAAAATCCTCTCCTTCTTTATAAAAAATAAAACCATTCCTCTTTTCTTAACAAGCTTTCTCAGTATAACAGGAAATAAAATTGATGGCCTGGTGTTCTTTCTTATTTTGTACTGAGTTCTGCATTGTACCGCTGTTAAGATGAAATCTGGAGTATTCACAAAGAGCAAATGTAGGTCCTGCCTGTGGGGAACCCTTGTAAAAGATAAACTGTGATTTTATGATGACATATTCTTAGGCCACACATAATTAATTTTAAATAATTGAATTAGTACAAATATATTTTTATATTTTATAAAAATTTTTTTCTTTCTCATTTCTTCTCTCTTTACAAAACAAGTTTTGATTTTAAAGACAAATACCATATGATCTCACCTATAAGTGGAACCTAACCAACAATACAAAGATGCAAGAAAAATAAGACCAGCAACACTGAAAGGAAAAGAAATCAACAGAGACAAGATGGAAGGAGGGAGGGGGGGCGGGGAAAAGGAAGGGAAGGGGAAAGTCAAGGAACATATAGCAGGACTCATGGACAAAACCACAGGGGAAGAGCTAAGGGAGGGTAGGAGGGAGGGGGCAAGGGAAAGTGGTGGGGGGTAGGCAGAGACAAATGTATTTGAAAAAATAAATTGAAATAAAATTAAAAAGAAAAAAGAAAAAAATTGTAAAAATCCCTTAAAATATCTTCCTCGGATATTTCATTTTTGATGCCTATTTGAGAGTTTTTTTTAAAGCAGTGTAAAGTTGTGCCAAGAGCACTAGACTGGATATTATTGTAATAATGATTGAATCAGTTTTATTTTGTGGGAGGAAGTGTTTAGTTCAGTGTCTGATACTTCTTAGATGTCTACTGCTTTCCTTTTTACATCCCTGTTAGTGGAATTAGTTTGGGCAATTCTCTAGGCTTCACTTTCCTTACTTAAAAATGTGAGCCTTAAAGATGATGATTTCTAAGGGCCTTTAGCTAGCTCTACAACGCGATAATTTACTGATAGATATGTAACATCTGATGCAATAGGCTAGACTGTTTGCTATCTTTTAAACATGTCATGGTTATCCCTACCTGTATGCTTTTAATTATTCTGTTTTCCTATCAGGAGAGTTTTTTCTCCTCACTACAAATCTGAAATCTTCCAATCAACATTTGTTCACTAATATTTTCATTGAATACTTACTGTCTACAATGTTAAAGGAATGAGTATAAAAACAAACCTTTAACTTCTAATTAGCCTTCAAAGACTTTTTAAGCTTTAGTTGCTATATTAATTCTTCCTAAAAATACTAGATGACTTCGATCTCTATACTTTCTCATGTCCTATATTTATTGTGTTTATCATATTTTTGGTGACTATATTTTGGGAAGAGAAAATTACATCTTATCTCATCAGCTAGCTTATACAATCTTACAGAGGAGATGTCATGACATAAAATTCTTTTTTATTTTTCTTAACATGTGGTATAATTTTTAAGTGTTTTTAGATTAGAAGGTATGCATGCTACTAATAATATGGTAGTTTAAATTAATAAAGTTCTGAGCTAGCATAATAGGGATGTAAATGAAATGGAAGAAGGGGACTCAAAAGGCACTATAGGTTTTTTTTTTGATTTTTAGTTTTCTTGGCTAGTTTGAAAAATAGTTCATATGGAAAATAATGCAATAATTAGTTAATAATATAATGATAATTTCTGTGTTTTGCATACTCATAACTGTAACCCTACTATTACCCCATCCTGTATATAATTTGTAGAAAGGCCTTTAACATACATAAAAATTTAAAAATAAAGTAATAAGATTAATATTTTTAATAGTCACTCTAGAACTCATTCTATATGTCCCTTGTGTTCACTGAGAATGCTATAAACTTATTCCAATGTGATCACATTTTCAAAAAGTTGCTTTTTTGGAATGAGGTTTGTAGCTATTATGGCCCAAATAAAAATATTACTCTGACTACTTTATAGCACTGTTTGTTTTAGATTAAAAATCATTATATACTCAGCCTGACCAAATAAATAGCTTTTAAATTATACTTTGTTCAATTAAATGTTTCCCAAGTATGCTGATTGACCATTATTAACACTTTTTTTTACTTCATGGTAAGTAAAAATTAAAAAATCCAAGATATATATAAGTAGGTGAATACCATGGAAGAAGTGATACTTCTTCCTAAGATAGTGATTTTAAACAAAATAATACTAATTTGGTGACATGGATTCTGCTGTCTTCATTGAAAAATCAGTTAATTTAAAGATACATATTTGTTGTCCATTAAACCCATCCACTGTTAAAAAGAATTAAAAAAACCACAACAGCCAGGAAGCACTTTTGAAATGGTCATGTGAGAACCTCTGAAAACCCACTTCATAGAAGTAATTAGAACACTGGCAAAAAATATTCCAAGTCAACTTTTTCAGAACTCTAGAAATGAACCAGACTTTTGCAATAAGAACAATGACTGGATATCATTAATAACGATAGTTTTTGTGATATTTTACCTTGCCATATTTCTATCCCCCACTCCCTAGATCCACAGTAGCCTTGAAAGTCAGTAGTCACATAACCAAAGTAGCTGTGAAATTAGAAGTTTGACAGCCACTGGGAGGCCAAAATGGGTTTGGAGCTGCCCCAAAGCCCTATTCCACTGAGATAATAGTTGCTATTTGACTGTCTGGCAGCTTCTTACAAAGTCCCACTCTCACAGGGTTTGTCTTTATTTGCCCAGAATTAGAGGTGTTCAGTGGGAAAGAACCAACTCCAGAGGGGTATGTTGAAAATGGTCAGCAGTAATTGTCTAACATCACAGGTTCCTGAGGCTATGACACTAGTTTGAAAAAAAAAAAGATGTGGGCCCAAGACCTTAAGAGAAAAATCTAGAGAACAGAGAAGTCCTTAGGAGGTTTTGAAAAGCTTTGATTATTTTTGAGGATCCAAAAATCCAAACACCTGTGTAGGGTTCTGAGCACACCCGAGAAGTACCTGAGAAGACTCTAATCTCCCACCTTTGGCCCACCTTGGTGCTGTGTGAAAGCAGCAAGTGAAGGATAAAACTTTTTGTTTTTTTAAATTCCAGACATTGAAGGGCATAACCCAACACACACATACACCCTTTTGACCAAGGGCAGACAGATTGATTCAAGGCACTTAAGGAAATCTTTGTCCAAACATTGGTTGAACACTAACTGAGCAAAGGCTTTAGTTACTGTGCTAAGGTTGCAAGTTTTACATAATGAGTCCAGGAAAGTCATTAAAACAAAAGGAAATAGCAATAGCAACAAAAACAAAAACAAACCTAGAGTGAGGAGTGAATTGATCTCCAGAGTTGCCACATTACATTATTTAAAATGTCCAGTTTAAACAAACAATTATGAGATATATAAAGAACCAAAAATGTACAGATCATACATTGGGGAAAAAACCCAAAACAAAAACAAAAAAGTCAATATAAACAGTCCTAGAGGAAGGCTAGATGTTGTATTTCTTAGACAAAGATTCTAAATCACCTGATTTAAAGATATTCAAAGAACTAAAGGAAGCTATATCTAAAAAATAAAGGAAAGCATGAGAAATATGTCTTGCTAAATAGAGATTATAAGTAGGTAGAAATTATTTTAAAAGAACCAAATAGAAATTCTAGAGTTAAGAAATACAAAAACTGAAGTGAAAAATTCACTAGAGGGACTCATGAGATTTGAGCTAGCAGAAGAATGAATCAGAAAAGCGAAGCTAGGTCAGTTGAGATTATTCAGTTGGAGGAAAGGAAGAAAAAAATATCACAAAAAAGGACAGAACCTCGGGGTCACCATCAACTGAACTAATGTATGCATAAGGGGAGTCCCAGAAAGAGAGGAGAGAAAGTGACAGAGATCAGTTGAAGAAAGGATTTCTTTAACCTACACAGTAACCTACACGGTCAAAATAATCAACAGATTCCAAGTACGCTAAACTCAAAGAGATCTACACCTAGACACATCATGGTCAACTGGTCAAAAGCCAAATTCAAGAGAGAACTTGAAGGCAGCAAGAGAAAGATGAGTAATCATATATAATGGATCCTCAATAAAGTTAACAGCTGACTTCTTATGAGAAACCATGAGACCACCAAAAAATGGGTGATATATTCAAAGGGCTGACATACACATATAAAATATTAACCAAGAAGTCTATATTCAGTAAAACTATCAAAAATTAAGATATTCCCAGGAAACAAAAACTGAGAGAATTTATTGATAGCTGAATAGGTTTGAAACAAATAGTACAGAGAATCTTTCAGGATAAAATTAAAGAACACTAAAGAGTAACTTGAATCCACAAAGAGACAAAGAGCACCAGCAATTGTGACTCCATAGATAAATGTGAAAGAGATAGTAGAAAGGTATTTCTGTTTGTAATTCTTTTATACTTTTGATTTAAAAGATAATTTCACAAAGTAATAATTATACAGTTGTATTGATTAGTTTACAATATATAAAGATGTAATTTGTATCAAATAATGTAAGAGCTGAAACTATAAACCTCTCTCTCAGTCTTGAAAAAGTGGACTCTGTGTAGACTGTGTGTCGAATAGTTTTGGCAGGCTGGTTGTAAGCAGGGAAGGTGCATGTGTACCTGGTGTGTCTCCTGACTTGATGTAGGGGGTTCTGGGTGGGGCTTGGTGTCTGCATGCTTTCTTGTCCTTCTAATCCAGGTGGGGCTGCCAGGTGTAGACAGGCTGACAGGGTTGCCTCGTGCATACTTGGTGTGACCTCTTGCTTTAACTGTATTATGTCTTACTTTCCACCAGCTCTGCCCCCTCTCTGGGTAGGGTAGTCCTGGATGACACCGCCCCATTCTGCTAGCTCTGCATTCTCACCTGGTGGTGCATGGGCATGCGTAGCCTGTCTGTATGCGCTGTTGCTTGAATTTTCCACTGTCAGGGCAGTGTGTAGTCAGGGCCACTCTACAAGCCTAAACCTGAATGCCCTAGTCGCTCCACCCTTTCTGTGGATGTGGCAGCCTTGTGTATGTGCACAACTGTATTTTACTAGTTCTTTACCTTTTTGGAAGGGTAGCCCTGTGCATGTACACAGTGGCGCTCCACTTACTTTGCATGGGGCAGCCCTGCATATAGTACTGCACAGTTTTTCTAGCTCTGAATTCTTTTCAGGGAGGGTCAGCCCCATCTGCATATGCAGCAGAGCCCCACTATTGCTGCACTTTTTCTGATTGGGGCAGCCTTGACTGCTGGTACAGCAGCATTTGCTAGCTCTTCAGATGGGGAAACACTCACCCTCTTTCACACCATGCCCTGTATGCGCAGCCCAGTGGGTGCGTAAAGCATCACAGAAGTACTAACTGGATCAATCTCTGTGCAGAGGGGCCCCTTGTATGCATACCATGGAACCCTTCTGTTGGATCTATTTCCAGGAATAGTGGCTGGAGATGGGCTACAGAGCCCTGCAGCCCAGCAAGAGAACCTAGAGAGGGCTCCCGCCCACTGTCCATGTACAGTGGAAGAGTAAGCCATGGTACTCACAGTTCCTCCACCCTGGGTTGTTCCCTCTACCCCTGGAGAGCTCTCATGTTTTCTCAGCCTTCTCTGTTTGGTTTTTCTCTCCTGTTTGTTGTGCAGAAGCTGTTCAATTAGCTCACAGTTTTCTCACAGGAGGAATTGCTCTGAATGTAATGTATATTTGATGTTTTCTTGGGAAGGCACCTACCTCAAATTTTAAAGGAAGAAGTAAAATTGTCTTGCAGGTGATACGATTTTTCTGTTGTGTAAATGTCCTATAGTTGTTTTATCCACTCTGCTAATGGACACTTTGGCTGCTTCCATATCTTGATGATTGTAAATAATGTTGCAATGAACACAGGGGTGCTTATGTTCTTTCAAATTAGTGTTTTGGGTTTCTTCAGATATATTTCCAGAAGTGGGATAGCTGGGTCAAAAGGCAGATCCATTTTTAATTATTTGAGTTATCTTCATGCTGCTTTCCACAGTGGCTGCACCAGTCTGCATTCCCACCAACAGTGCACAAGGGTTCCCTTTTCTCCACATCCTCGCCAGCACTTGCTGTTTGTTGATTTATTGATGATAGCCATTCTGAAGAGATGTAAGGTGATATCTCATTGTGGCTTTAATTTGCATTTCTCTGATGATTAGTGACATTGAGCATCTCTGTGTCAGCATGGATGGACCTGAAGAACATTATGCTAAGTGAAATAAGCCAGAGAAAGACAAATACCATATGATTTCACTCATATATAGAATCTAATGAACAAACTCAATGAGCAAAATGAAGGCAGACTCATAGAGAGCAGGATGACATCTGTTGAAGGGAGAGGTGAGGGGGTGGAGGGATCAAACAAAAAGGAAAAAGGACTCATGGACATGCACAGCAGAGGGGAGGGGTATAAGAGGGTTAAATGGTAATGGAAAAATGCAATTAAAAATTAAAAAGGAATTTTGGCCAGGATCTTATATCTAGAAAATCCTAAGAACTCCGCTAAGGATCTATTTGAACTAATGAGCAAATTCAAAGAAATAGGAGCATATACAATGAACATATAAAATTTGGTTGTGTTTCTATACACTAAGTATACAGTATTTGGGAAAGAAAGAAAACAATCCCATTTACAATAGCATCAGAAACAGTAAAATGTTTTGCAATAAATTTAACCATGGATGTAAAAGATCTCTATCCTAAAACCTATAAAACATTGATGAAATAAATTGAAGAAGACACAGATAAGTAGATGTGTTCATGTGTAAGAAGAATTAATATTGTTAAAATGTACTTACTGCATGTACCCATCTATAGGTTTAATGCAATCCCTACAAAATTTCCAATGGAATTTTCACAGAAATAAAAAAAATATTGGTATCTCAAAAAAACCCTGAGTACCCAATACAATCTGAGAAAGAAGAAAAAAAGCTGGATGCATTACTTCCTGATTTTAAACTTTATTGTAAAGCTAGTTTAATCAAAGCTAGCTATGATACTGGCATAAAGACAAGCACATAGACCAGATGGAACAGAATTGAGAGCCTAGAGATAAACCTGTGCATATACAGTCAATATTTAACAAGGGAATCAAAAACACTCAGTGGAGAAAGGATAGTCTCTCCAATCAATGTTGGGAAAACATGATTCATATGCAAAAGAATGACATTGCATTCTACTCCTTTTTTAATCACTTGCAAAAATTAACTTAAAATGGATTAAAGACTTAAACATAAAGTCTGAAACCAAAACCCCTAGAAGAAAACAGAGGCAAAACCTTCTTGATATTGGTCTTGGAAAAAATTTTTTCTTGGATATGACACCAAAAGTGCAAGTTACAAAGGCAAAAATAAACAAGTAAGACTATATCAAACTGGAAACCTTTTGTGCAGCAAAAGAACACCATCAACAAAGTGAAAAAAAATGATGGAATGAGAGAAAAATAGGAAAACAATTTCTCTAAGTGGTTAATACCCAAAATATATAGGGAATACATACAAATCAATAGCTAAAAGCCCCCAACAAATAACCCGATTAAATAATGAACAGAGGACCTGAATAGACACTTTCTTACAGAAGACATACAAAAATTATTATTTTTTAAATAAGATGTACAAATTGTGAAGAGGGACATGAAAAGGTGTTGAACATCATTAATTATTAGGGAAGAGCAAGTCAAAATCATAAGATATCTCCTCACACTTACTAAAATAGCTATTATTAAATAAATGTAAGAGAACAAGTAGTGAGGAGTATGTGGAGGAAAGAGGACTCTTGTGCACTGTTGGTAGGAATGTAAACTGTTATAGCTACTACTGAAAATAGTACGGATGTTCTCCAAAAAAATTAGAAATAGAACTATCATGTGATCCTGCAATCCCACTTCTGAGTATACATTTGAAGGAAGTAAGGTTACTTTCTCAAAGGGATAGCTGTATCTCTGTGTTCATTGTAGCACTATTTACAATAGCCAAGAAATGGACATAACTTAAGAGTCCATTGATGGATGACTGGATACAGGAAATGTGATATGTTTGTATATCTCATTAGGGACACTGTTCATAATAGCCAAATATGTAAATAATCCAATGTCTATTAGTTGAGTAATGGACAAATAAAATATGGCATCTCCATGTAATGGAATATTATTTGGCAAAAAAAACCAATAAAAAGGAAGTACTAATACATACTAAAACATGTACATACCTTGAAATATGTGAAATGAAAAAAGTCATAAAAGACCAAATATTATATATAAATTAATCTATATAACATGTCTCAAACAGGGAACTTTATAGAGAAAGTAGAGTTCTGGTTGCCAGGGATTGTGGTAACAGAGTAAATAGTGAGTGATTGCTAGTGGGTACAGGGTTTCTTTATGGGTTAATGAAAATTAAAAAAATAGTGGTGATGTATGCATAATTTTGTGAACGAACTAAAATTCATTGAATTGTATACTTAAAAGGGTTAATTTTACAGTATGTGAGTTATGTATCAATAAAGTTATTAAAAATATAACTAGTTAATTAAAATAATTAATGTAATTTAATTACATTTTATTTTTTTGCATTGTAAAGTGAGTCGGTAAATAAGACCTGATACTTATTCTTGGAAATTCTCAGAAACTTACGCATTGAAGAGTTTTCATAGTATCACAGTATACAGATTACGTAATACATATGACTCTATATGCATAGATACCAATATTGGGTTTCATTATCATTTCCATCCTAACTTTCCATTTGTCCTATGTTCTCTGTCTTTGTGAAGAGAATCATCATTTTCCCAGACATCCAATTTAGAAACCTGCAATCCAACACACAGTAAATGTCAAAGCCAAAAATGTCTTCCTCATCGAGGTCTGTTCTATTTCCTACTCCCATTCTCTGCTGTAGGTTGTTGGGACTTTCCCATCTTTTACCCAGATGTGGCAGTAACTTCTTTACATTAACTTACTGCCTTTACTTTCTAGTTCCTTTAATCGGCCCTTGTCCATGAAGTCAGTCCTGTCACCACCTTGCTGATAAAAGGCTCTTGGCTCTCTTGTTGCTTAGAAAAGTAGCGTCTCAACATTTTGGCCCAGCACCGAAGGCCACTTACAGCTTCAGTCTCCCTTTGCCCATGAGTTCTCTTTTCCCTTTTCTTACTATATCCTTTTCTTCAATTTTTAAAATTACAGAACATTACATAAATGTCTACTCTGTGTCATGCTGTAGGGATAGGAAGATAGATTTGTTCACCTTCGTCTCTCAATAGTCTTTTATAACACATTTCGTGCTTAAGGGCTTACCTGTTTATAAGTACTGCCCTCTGCTGAGAGAGATGTCTTCTCCTGGCCACCCCCAGAAACACACCTTCCTGCTCAAGTTCAGTACCCGTGGTATCCACTCGCTCATGGGGTGTCCTAAGCATTAAATGAGATAATATATGTTAAACTCTAGTACAGAAACTGTAATAAATATAAGCTGTTCCTTTTCTTCTCCCTTTCCTCTTCTCTCATTCTACCCTCCTTCCTCCTATGATTATTTAATTTATTTTTCCTATTTGGAGCCTGGGTCAAACATTACTTTTTGAGAAGCCTTTTCCTACATGCTGTCTCCCCTGTCTCCTACCTTTGTTTGTGTTGCCATGGCAGTATTCCTGCAGAAAACCCTCTATTATGACATTTTGTTGTTTATGTTGGTATCTCTGTACTTCTCTCAACAGCTAGATTTTCATTTTCTTGAACATAAAATTTTGTACAGCCAAGACTAGCAGTGTCTGGCATATAATAGAAATTTAATATATACTTATTAAATGTTAGTTTAATTTTGGACCAGTTTCTTAACTAATAGGGTGAAATTATTCCTAACAGAAAGTATGAATTAAAATATTTGTTCTGATAGTCTTACTTCAGATAGTAATTATGTAAAAACCCATATGTGTGTAATAGAGAACACTGGTGATGCCATTAAAACAAAAATTAGGTCTTTACCATTGGTTACAATGATAGGCAATTCACTCCGTGTCATCATAGGGGCTTACCATAGGTTTTGTATATGTATATAGCAAGTAGTCATTATTTATTTTATGGATCCATTTATTTTATGGATCACAGAACACATACTGTGAAAATAAAATCCAAAGATCTTTTCCCTGAGAATGATTATCCTTTTTATACATTGCAAGTATCCTCTTAAAACATAAGATGAATTGAATTTAGTTCATTTGGCTGGTATAATATTTATAATTAGAACTAAAGAAGTGTTTTGATTTTATATCAATTCATGATTAATCATTTAATAGTGAGCGATTGTTCTATTAGACATATTTCATGCTATATTACATGTGACAATAACAATCTATGAAATTAAAATATATTGGAAAAGCAATTTTTGTTTCAAACAAACTTTATTAACTAGAAGCCCCAACTTAATTATAAATTTTAAAAAATATCTGTAAATTGTGAAGCATTACATATATTAGAAAAATTTAGTCTGTGTGTATACCCCAAAAAAAAAAAAAAGTTTTTTATTTTTTTTTTTTTTTTTTTTTTTTAAAATTTATTTTTTTTTTTCTTCTTTTTTAATTTATTTATTTTTTTTTTTTTTTTTTTTTTTTTGAATAAATTTTTTTTGGAGGTTTTTTTTTTTTTTTTTTTTTTTTTTTTTTAAAAAAAAAAAAAAAAAAAAAAAAAAAAATTTTTTTAAATTTATTATAATTAAATTTTTTTTTTTTTTTAGCAGTGTTATACATTTTTTTCCTGCCTAATTGGTTTCTTCTTAAGCTTTGCAGTAATGTAAATTTCCTTCCTCACTCAGAAGTGTAACTAAAGAGCACTCAAGGTCCTTATATATTTCACGTTTAGTGAGAAGGCTGCACAAGGAAAACAAAAGAACTTGCAACTGAATCACGGTGATTAAATGTAATGAATTACATAGATTAGGCAATAAATAACCTATTGAACAGAGAGAAAGCTTAAGTGAACATTTTTGTTAGAGAATAAATTTTAAAATGTTAAACAGTTCTTCATTGTTGCTATTGAGCTGTTTATTTAATTCAGTCTTGCAATTTGGTTAAAACCACCTTTGCGGTAAAAAATACTTGACTGGCTTCCCATTTTTTCCAAAAGTATAAAGATGAACTAAAATTGGTAATGGACAAAAAAATAGAGAAAGTTGGAGAGAGGATAATGATGAAAATGTGCAAGATTGGTATACTGTTATAATGAAACATATTGTTTAATATATTTATATAATAATTGTGTAATAGTACGATTTTAGGAACTGTTATAAAGCACTGTCATTGATAGAAAGCTATCATCTGTCATTGTCAATGAATGAAATTATCCCTGTCTCTCTTTTTCATTGTCAATTTTCATTTTCTCAAGTTTTTCTTTTCCCAGCTCTCCCAATATACCTTACAAACTTAGGGAAGGCAAAAGAGCATTGAGTCAAGAACTTTGGTTTTCTTTTTCTTTCTTTTTTTTTTTTAATAGAAAATGAATGACAAGTGTATTCTCTCCTGAGGTCTTTTTTTGTTATTCTATTACAATTGTCCCAATTTTTCCCCCTTTGCCCTCTGCCGCCCAGCCTGCCCTCTGCACCCACAGTCAATCCTTACACTGTTGTCCACTGTCCATGGGTCATTCATACATGTTCTCTGACTAGTGCCTTTCCCTTTTTCCCACCATTATCCCCCTCTCGCCTTGCCTCTGGCCGCTATATCTCCTTGTAACTAAAGGTAGCTGAGTGACTTTGAGCAAGTTATTCAACCATTTGCAGTTCTTAGATGTTTAATTAGAAGGTTAGAATTATTAAATTTTTATGGCTGTTTCCAGCTTTAAAATATCGTTACGTATGTCTACCAGTAGACTAATCTTAGTCTCCAGAAGGTGTGATGTTGCTTAGACTTAGGTTTAATGATCGACTCAGCATAGTTGGTGTGCAATGGAGGTGACTGATCGATGTCATTTAGTGTGGATCGCAGGCGTTGGCTCTTTTAATTACTGTCTCTAAATCAAACTACTCAGGACTCAACACCTTTTTGCATTCTCTACATAAATTTAATCATATCCAAAATACTGCTAAGCAATGTTTATTTTACTGAAAATTATTTAGGAGGAGAGCTTTTACCTTGAACACTCATAAGAAACTGCTTTCAAAATCTGTGTTAGACCTGCGTGCTTTTCAAAATCATCTTTTTTCTACAGTGCTGCTAAAAGGCTCTGCTTTAGCATCTCAGGATTAAAAAGCATTCAGCTTCCCTGACACTTGACTATGTTTCCTGTAGGTTACCTTCATCCAGCTGTAGGTTTCTTTTCCTTTTATTTTACATAATGATTTTTTGTTTTCATTCAAACTGCATACAACCACCCATCAGTGTGCTCAGTGCATAAAGGGCCATCCTGGGGTCCTAAGTGCCAGTCTCCTCAGAAGGCAGTCGATGTTGAATAGATAACTGTAGGGATTCTCATGATAGAAATACTCATCATATATAGTTATGAGTTTAAGTGTTCGAGATAATTTGACCCTAATAAAGCAGAATGAAAGTAAGGTCCTAGAGGACCTGGATAGCTGTAACTTGGTAACATCTTCCCATGGAATTAATTTTTTTTTTGAAAACACAAGTAGAACAGATGCAAAACATTACATTTTATGGCTATAGGATATTTTATTAAACAGTAGCTCTATCATTGGATATTTTTTTTTGAATTTTGATATTGTAAACAATGCTGCATTAATATTTTATAAACGTTTTATTTCTTACCATTTCTTTTAAATTGTCTAGAAATGAAATTATATGTATATTAAAGGTATTTGCAGCCTAGTGCAATAACTTCTTACTGTGATTATTTTTAAGTTTTGATATGATAAGTATTTGATAAGCAAATGGTAAAACTGTGTAAGGTAATCTTTATAATTATTCTAAATATTTATAATATAAGACCCATAAGTAATTTTCCAACTATGCTCAGTACCAATCATATTCTCCTTAATGTTCTGTGCTAGGTTTAGGACCCATAAATTAAGAAAAATATGGAGAAATGTAATAAAACAGAAGACAATAATGGATATTTATGAAGGGCTAGAAAGCAGAATCAGTAGAGATGGATAAAGAAATTATGTTGATTTAATGTGCAGAAGAGAAAGCTTAGGAACCTATATGAATTACAGAAGACATTAGAACAGTTTATAATGTGATATGTACCTCCTAAGCATTGTAAACGCCAGAGGGAAAATTCTAGTTGGTTCCACTTTTTGAACTTAAAGGTAGCCATTAGAGTTTATTGATCCAGACTGTTTCCCATTTCACTAATTTCTGATTCTATCTTGATTATTTCCTTCCTTCTATCCTTTTAGGGTCATTCTTGTTTCAATTTCTTGATTGTCTGCTTGATATACTCATTTTCAGTCATTTAAAAAATAATTTCTAACATAAATAGTTAAGGCTCAATATTTTCTTCTAAGTAATATTTAGCTGTTGTAGTTTTATGTATGTGTCTCACCTGTGTGGTATCTAATTTACATGAAGAAATCTTCTTTGCTCCTAATGCTACTTGGAATGGGAGTCCCACCTCCTGAGCCTGGCTGCCAAGGTCCACGGCTAAGCTCCACCACTTATGCATGTGCACGTTGTATGTTTATTTATTCTCTTCCTGCCTTAGTTTGCTCATCTGTAAAACAGGGGTGATAATAACCTACCTTATGTAGTGTTATGAGGATTGAATGTACTAACAGGTTGAAATACTTAGAAGAGTGCCTGATATTAGCAAGAACTGTATATGTTAACTAATACTTGTTTGGAACATTTTTACTGATTTCAAATTTAATATCATTGTGGTTGGAGAATGTGGGCCATATAAAATTGCTTCTTTTTTAAAGACTTTTTAATTTAGAGCAGTCTTAGGTTCCCAATACAATTGATAGGAAGGTACAGAGATTTCCCGTATATTCCCTGCCCCCACATATGCCCCCATTATCACCATCTCCACAAGAATTGTACAGTTTGTAACCAAGAATGTCCCTACAGTGATGCATGTAACTACCCAAAGTTCATGGCTTACCTTAGGGTTTTCTCTTGTTATTGCACATTCTAATGGTTTGGACCGATGTGTGATGACACATATCCATCATTATAATTTCATGCAGAATATTTCACTGCCCTAAAAATCCTCCATGCTCTACCTATTAATACCTCCCCCAACCTGCCCCAACCACTATTTTTTTTATTTTCTCTATACTTTTGCCATTTCTCTAATACCATACAGTTGGAATCATACAGTTTGTAGCCCACTCAGATTGGCTTCATACACTTAGTAATAAAACATTTAAGGTTCCTCCATGTATTTTCATGGTTTGGTAATGCTTTCTTTTCAGCATTGAATAATATGCCATTGTCGAGATGTACCACAGTTTATCCATTCACCTACTGCAGGACATCTTGGTTGCTTTCGAGTTTTGACAATTAAGCTGCTACAACTATCTGTGTGCAGGTTTCTGTGTGGACGTAATTTGTCAGCTCCTTTGGTTAAATACCAAGAAGTGATGTTGCAGGATCTGCTGGATCATATGGTGAAGAGTGTGATGCAGTTGGTACATAACGTTTGATTGAGTTGTATACTTGAAACCTGTATGGTTTTATGAACCAATGTCACCCCAGTGAATTCAATGAAAAATAAAATAATAAAAAATATATGGAAAATTAGAAAAAAAAAAAGAAACCACCAAGTTGTCTTCCAAACTGGCTGTGCATTTTGTATTCCCATCAGCGATATATGAAAGTTCCTATTGCTCCATGTGGCCACCATCATTTGGTGTATGTTGATTTTTTCATATTTGTTGAGATTTGACTTGCTTCATGGCTTAATGTGTGTTCTATTGTATAAATGTTCCATGAGTGCTTTAATTAGGATATGTCTTCTGTAACCATATGTGGAATTCTGTATTTGTTTATTAAACTAAATCATGTTGTTCAAATCTTACATATCCTTACTAATTTTGTCTCCTTAATTTTGAATTATCATAAGAGTTACGTTATCATCTCTCCCAGTGATTGTTAATTTTTCAATTATTGTTTTAAATTATTTTTAAATAATTTAAATTATTTTAAATAATTCAATTATTGTTTTAAATATTTTTGAGTTTATATTACCGAGGTTGTAAAAATTGAGAATGCTGATCACTTCCTGGTAAATATTCTTTTATCACTAGTTATGCTCCTCTTTAGCTCAGCTAACCCCTGTTTGTCTTAATGTTTTTTGGTTTGATATAAAATTGGCATTTCCTTTATTTTTAATGTATTAACCATTCTATTATTAGGATTTCCTTTATAAGACTTCTTTTGTTTCTTTTTTTGAATCTTTCTACATTCTTTATATTTTATAGTTTTCTCTTGTAACAGCATAACCCTGAATTAAATAAAAAGGTCTGATAATTTCTTTTGTCTGTTCAGTTTAAATATTTTACTCTAAATTACATGTACTGATATGTTTCAATTCATTTCTATTTTCTGCTTTTAACTTATAGTTTTTTTAATCTTTATTTGTTTTATGGTAAATTTATGTTATAAACTTTCATACATTTAAATGCATAAATTTTAAGCATACATTTTCTGGGTATGAAAATTTGATGAGTGCATAAATCTGTGTAACCCATAACCTCAGATAGTTCCAAGTTCCATTAGGCTTCCTCCCAGCCAATTTCTGTCCACTCCTCCAGACACAACTGTTCTCAGGCTTTGTTTGCCATAGATTTGTTTTGCATATTTATATTAAAGGAATCATATAATATGTTATATTTTGTGTAACACTTCTTTGCTCAGCATGGTGATTTTGATATTCATCTATGCTGTTGTATGTACCAGTAGTATATTTATTTTTTTTATTGGAGAATAGTAGTATAACATAGTTTGTTTAAACATTTTTCTATTGATTAACACATGGACTGTCTCCAGGTTTTGCTTATTATGAATCAAGATGCTCCTTATATTTAGGCACAAAAATATTTGTGTACAAATATAAGGAGCATCTTGATTTCTCAAATTACATAGAAGTAGAATTTGTTTGCCATAGGATATGTCTTTTTTAAAAAATAAACTGTGAGACTTTTTTTTTGGAAGCAGTTATACCATTTTACTCCCTCACCAACAAACGTATGGATGTGTAGTGGCATCTTAGGTTAGTTTAGTTTGCATTTCCTTAATGCCTGCAATTTTGTGGGGTTTTTTTTTAGGTTTTATTTATTTATTTTTAGACACAGGGAAAGGGAGGAGAAAGTGAGGGAGAGAAACATCAATGTGTGGTTGCCTCTCATGTGCCCCTTACTGGGGACCTGGCCTGCAATCCAGGCCTGTGCCCTGACTGGGAATCAAGCCGACGGCCCTTTGGTTCGTTTGCAGGCCGGTACTCAATCCACTGAGCCACACCAGCCGGGGTGATTTTTTTTGTGTATTTTTAATGTAGTTATTGGCCATTTATTTATGTTCCTTTATAAGCATTAAAATATTTTGTCCATTTTATAATTAGATTGTTTCTCTTTTTATTATTGAGTTGTATTTTAAAAGTATTTTTATCCTTTCCTGTTTTCTATTGAATCATAAGCACTTTCATATATTATCTTATTCATCTCCCCAGAACCTGATAAAGTAGATATCATCTCCATTTTAGATATAAGGAGGCTAAAGCCTATGCTGGCTAAGTGAGTGACTTGCCCTTAGACTCATAATAAATGATAGCTCTCTGACAGAAGGGTGTCTACCAGTAAAACATTATGCTTTTAATTACTACATTATGTTACAAGTGATAAATAGTATGGAACTTCATATGAAAGAGGGGTCTGTGTGAGCTGGTTAAGATAATTGTAAATGATAGATATTGAGTAATGATTAAGATTTGGATAGCCATCTATGAGTATTAAGTAGTGGTAGTGTGCTGTGGGGTATAGAGATTTATAAAAATATCTCCTTGAGAAAGATAAATATATGAGGTCTGTTCAGAAAAAGTCCAACCGTTGTTAATATAATGAGAATGGTTTGAATAATATCAATGTAACCTGGCAGCCAAGGAGAGTGTACTGGGATGTACATTTGTGAACAATGACTTCACTGAACTAGTCAGTGGGGGCAGTAGACACTGTTGAGTGAGCATGTGTACTGTGTGGCTGTCACATTCAAAATGACTGAGTAGAGCAACAGATCTGCCTCAAATTTTGTATTATGATTGAACATTCCCCCGCGGAAACTATTTGAATGGTTCAGAAGGCCGAAGCTATGGGCAACTAGTGATTGGCAGCTTCATGACGACAACGCATCTGCTCACGCATCATATCTTGCACAGAGTTTTTGATGAAACATCAAATCACCCAGGTGACTCAGTCCCCCTACAGCCCATATTTGGTGCCCTGTGACTTCTGGCTTTTCCCAAAACTAAAATCACCTTTGAAAAGGAAGAGATTTCAGACCATCCATGGGATTCAGGAAAATGCAATGGGGCAGCTGATGGTGACTGGGAGAACTGTATGTGGTCCCAAGGTGCCTACTGAAGGGGACTGAGGTGCCATTGTCCTATGTACAATGTTTCTTGTATTTAGTATCTTCTTCAATAAATGTCTATTTTTCACAGTACATGGCTGTATACTTTCTGGACAGACCTCATATGCCTATCTGAATAACAAAGAAAGTAAAACATGACCTTAAAGTATTAAAAGTATTTGAGGCCAGAGAGTTTAGCAAGTAATTGCCAAGATCCTTCAGTGCATTACAATTTATAAGAAATAAAACTTTCTTCTCTATTCTTTCAATATTACCCTATTGCTAAAATGATTTGGCTTCCACAAGTGTGAATGAATAGAGTATTGATTTTTTTACTTTTATTTAATGGGCACTTAGAAATAACTGGGTACTACCATTCTTGAAGTGAGTTGGGTTGAGTTTGGAATTATAGGATATTTTAACTTGAGAAATTAGGAGAACTTCAGAGATGATAGGGCATTTAAGTTAGCTCAGCGCTGTGGGTGAACTCCTGAGAGATTCTAGGAGAGATTCAATGTCCTGTCAGAAGTGGAGGGAAGAGAATCATATAAATGTATAAAGTTCTGTGGATCTCATGGCCTATAAACAATGCTACTTGTTTTTGTTTTTCTATATTTAGAGATAGCTCTGTATTCCATTTTAAAGCAGTAAGAATTTCTCTCTTGGTAGTTCTGCTTTCATGCTTTAGACTCTCAACTAGTAAGTAGTATTATTTAATAGAAATGCAGCTAAGTCCTTTTGTTTATATGAGTGACACTAATTTCACATAAATGAATGTGCTTTTTTTAAGCTCTTCAACCCTTTGTGACACTTTAGGGCTTGTATTTGTTGTTATTTTATGTCTACTTCTATCAGATGTCTATGCCTCTTGCCCTGGGATCCTGCTCAATGAGTATGTATCTGTGAGGTTAGGTGTATGCTGAGATGACTTGAGTTCAGCTTAAGGACAATTGATAGGGAGGAAGCCTTATTTGAGCTCCGAGTTATCTGATTTTAAATGAAAGTGATTAGATGAGTGTGGTATAGGGGAAGATGATTATGAGGCATCAGTTGAGAATAACCTTACCCATCTCTTTTGTTTCTGGCTGATGGTAAGCTGGTGGGCAGATAAAGCTGCTTGTTTTTCTGTCATTCTGCGTGTATGCCTATCACAGCATTTACATTATATTGCAATTAAAGTCCACTAGAGTGCGTGATTTGGAAAATGAAGTCAATTGTTTTAAAGGAATTTTATATTTCTGATGCTGAGCAAGGTCCATTAGAAAACAGGTCCAAATATTTGCATATTGTTGAATTTCTGCATATAGAGCGTAATAGCTCTGTGTGGGGACTTCAGAATTTTTCTTTGGCATTATTATAAAAGTAAAATGGCTTCTTTATGAATTAGAGCCACATATGAAAACTCAAACAATGATACATATGTGAGCAAAGTCAGCACTTAGGCTTTACTAACTTTAATGGAAGTTGCAAGCAAGTAATTTGGTGGCTTACACATGAGCGAATATTCCTTTAGTGAATGGAGCTTTCTATTTCTGGAGTCCACTTCTTATATAGAGCACATTTCTACTGCTTGTATTATTCTTTAAGAAGCTTAAGACAGGCCTCATATTAAACTTTAAATACTCTATCACCAAACTTTACCCAAGAACTAGAATGATGAACTTAATCTCTGCAACTTTGCAATTAGTGTATTAGCTTAAGTACTATTTTTGGTATCACTGTGCTCTGCAAGTCATCTGGTTAATGTGTTTCCTTTTGTAGGATTTTATCAGAGCATAGCAATTGGAACACAAGATAAACATTAACCACTTTTTTTGTGCTTACATTTGGTTTTAAGGAAAGCCTTTTTTCATTTGCTGTTTTTATTCTTTTCAAAGGTGCTCCTTAAAGTGAGTGGAATTAAGGATTTTGTATTTTAATGGACAGCATAAAGATATATAGATGCACTTATTCAAATAGATTCTCTAGAAGGACATTTTTTAATTTGTGCAGAAGTGCGTACTCTGAAAAAAGGAGAAATCAAGTTCTATGTTTTCAGCTTTTTCTTGACAAATGCTGGTGTTGTAAATTATCCAGCTGTTCTGCCTTTGTATGGATTTTGTAGTTCTCAGAGCGATTTATAGGTCTAGAGTGCAGCTGCTGAAAGTCATTCATTCTCAGTTCTGTATTAATCCATCATATACAAATACATTAGCATTCAGTACAGAGCTTAGGGGCTTAAGACATTTTTCCCTTCTGATTTGACGTCCTGCAAATGTTTGTAGGATATAACAAAAAAGCACCCACAACTTACTAGGTTGATAAGTACTTTTAGAGGAGCCGTTTTTAGTATTTTTACTTAGGGTATTTGAAATCAACTCATTCATTGGTACAAAAGGAACAATAATAGCAAGTCTTCTTATAAACATTAACATATTGGAAATACTAATGTGCTTACCTTTGACAAATTAGGACTTCAACTTGGTTTGCCCGTTTGCTGCTCCTGCCATATGTCTACTATTCAGATATGTTTGCGTTGAGAAACTTAATTAATTACAATTTTTTGGAGGCCACCTGTTTGAAAACGAGGGAAATTTTCACATCTACTGTAGTTCTTTTTTTTTCTACTTGAAGTCATCTATTCCTTCTTTAGATGGATGAGAAATATTGTGAACAATAGCATAAATAAAGAGCTTATAAAGATGAATGTGTGTTGTGAACATGCTGTTCACAAATATTGAATTTTAAATATACACATTGCTTGAGAATATTTCCTAACATGTACATGCAGATACATTTCTCCTTATTATCTAGTGATGTTAAATGAGGCATGGCTCTCATTCCTTCCCTTTTCATCGTTCCCATGTAAACTTTCAGATTAACTTTCCTTTATAATAATTCTGGACAGGTCACTTGTGTCTTAAAAAAACCTTTAATGACTCCAACATTTCTGCTAGATGAATTATGAAATGGTTAATTTTGCTCTCAAGGAGCGCTATGATTTCCTCCTAAGCTACTTTTCTCATTTATTTTTTTACTATTCCCCTTCCCTTATGATTCAATCAAAATGAGTAACTTGGCTGCACTTTCCTTCTCATATTGTTTTTCTTAATCTTAAAAAGTTACATGTTTTATTTATTCATCTAAAAAAGAAATTTATATGATAGGGTAGCACATTTACATTCTATTTAGATATATAGAAAGATATGCAACACGAACACTTTCTCTAATAGTTTGAACTTTTCCCATGAATCATGAAATTCACCAAGCAGTTATGAAACTTAAGCTTAGAAACTTGCAGTTGACAATACTTTGGTTTCTTTAGGCTTAAAGAGCTTCTTTCAATTTGTAATGAGTATTTTCATTTATAAAGGAGTTGCACCTTATTATACACATTCTTTTATATTACTTTTTAATTGAGGTAACATTGGTTTATAATGTTATATAAGTTTTAAGGGTACATTATTTTTTGATGTCTGTATGCACTGTAGTATGCTCACCACAAAAAGTCTAGTTTTTATTCATCACCACACATTTGACCCCCTTTACCTATTTTGCCCTACCCTGCTCTCTTCCTCTCTGTTGTCTCACCACAGAGATCCCCAACCTGTTGTCTCTGTCTTACTAGTTTTATTTGTTCATTTGTTTCTTTTGTTTTATATTCCACATATAGGTGAAATCACACTTTTTTGCTCATTTTCCATCTGGCTTGTTTTCACTTCGCTTAATATCTTCAAGGTCCAGCCACGTTGTTGTGAATGGCAATATTTCATCTTTATGGCTGAGTAGAAAATTAGTATTTCTGTATTTTTCTGATGAATACCCAAAACTGGAATAGCTGGATCATATGGTAGTTCTATACTTAATTTTTTGATGAACCTCCAAATTGTTTTCCATAATGGCTGCACCAAGTCACATTCCCACCAACAGTATATGAGCATTCTATTTTTCTCACATCCTCTTCAACACTTGTTATTTCTTCTTGATAATAGCCATTCTAATAGGTGTGAGTAATGTCTTATTGTGGATTTGATTTGCATTTATTTAATAATTAGTGATGTTGACTTCTTATCATGTGTCTGTTGGCATTCTATATGTCCTCCTTGGAAAAATGTCTGTCTATTCAGGTCATTTGCTCATTTGTTAATTGTTTGTTCTTTTGTTGTTGAGTTTACGAATTTTTAAAAATATATTTTAAATATTAACCCTTATTGGAACTATCATTTGCATTTATATTCTCCCGTTTGGTTGGTTACATTTACATTTTTTCAAAAGTTTCCTTTACTCTTCAGGGCCTTTAACTTAGATGTAGTCCAATGTGCTTATTTTTGCTTTTATTTTTATTTTGTAGACTTGCTGTCGTCTACAAAAAGGTTTGTAAGACTGATTGTCAAGAAGCTTATCACCAATGGTTTCTTAAAAATAATTATTTCATGGTTCAGGTCTTAGATTCAAGTCTTTAATCTATTTTGAGTTAATTTTTTGGTATCGTATAATATAGTGGCCGAGATTAATTCCATTATGTGTGTGGCTGTCGAGTTTCCTAAACCATTTATTGAAGAGGTTTTCCTTTCTCCATTGCATGTTCTTGGCTCCTTTGTTGTAAATTAGTTGTCCATAAATGTGTGGCTTTATTTCTGGCCTCTCAATTCTGTTGCATTCATCTGTGTGTCTGTTTTTCTGCCAACGCCATTCTGTTTCGGTTACTATAGCTTTGTAGTAGAGTTTTAAATCAGATTGTGTGGTACTTCTGGGTTTGTTCCTTTTGCTCAGAATTGCTTTAGCTATTTGGGATCTTTTGAATTTCCATACAAATTTAGGGTTTTTTTTTTTTTGTTGTTGTTCTATGTCTGTGAAAAATGCCATTGGGATTTTGATAGGAATTGCATTGAATCTGTAGATTGCTTTAGGTTATATGGACATTTAAAAAATATTAATTATTCAAATTTGTGAGCATGGAATGTCTTTCCATTTCTCTGTGTCTTTAATTTCTTTTAACAGTGTCTCATAGTTTTCAGTATACATGTCTTTCACCTCCTTGGTTAAATATATTGCTAGGTATTTTTTCTTTTGTTGTGCTTTTAAATGGGATTGTATTCTTAATTTTTCTTTCTGACAGTCCTTTGTTATATAAAAATGCAATTGATTTTTGTATATTGATTTTGGTAATGTACAGCTTTACTGATTTTGTTTATTATTTCCAATAGCTTTTTAAAAATGAGTTGTTAGGATTTTCCACGTATAAAATCATGTCATCTGCAAATAGTGACAGTTTTACTTCTCCTTTTTGGTTTGGATGATATTTATTTATTTTTCTTGCCTCATATCTCTGGATAGAATTTCCAATACTGTGTTCAATAAAAGTGGCAAGAATAGGCATCCGTGCCTTGTTCCTGATCTTAGAGAAAAAGCTTTCAGTTTTTCACTTTTGTGTGTGATGTTAATTGTGGGTTTGTCATTTATGGTATTTATTATGTTGCAGTATGCTTTTTCTAGACCCATTTTATTGAAAGTTATTTTTAAAAATCATAAATTGATGTTACATCTTGTAAAATTCTTTATGTTTTGAGATGATCATATTTGAAATCACCTTTCATTTTGTTAATGTGGAATATCATGTTTATTGATTTGCAGATATTAAATTATTCTTACATCCCTGGAATAAATTTCACTCAGTCATGGTGTATGATCTTGTGAGGGTATTGCTGTATTCAGTTTACTAATATTTTTTGACAATTTTGCGTCTATGTTCATCACTGACTTTGGCCTATAATTATTTTTGTGGGTCTGTATTGTCTTTTTCTGGTTGGGATACCAGGATAGTGGCTTCTTGAAATGAGTTAGGAAGTATTCCCTCCTCTTCAACTGTTTTGTCCAAGTTTGAGAAGGATGGGTATTGAGTCTTCTTTGAATGTTTGGTAAAATTCACCAGTGAAGCTGTCTGGTCCTGAATTTTTTTGGGAGGGGTATTGATTATTGTTTCAGTTTTCTTACTAGTGGTCTATTCAGATATTTTTATCTCTGTGATTCAGTCCAGGAAGTTTATGTGGTTCTAAGAATTTATTCATTTCTTCTATGTTGTCCAATTTTGTGGCAGATAGACTTTCATAGTATTCTCTTATGATCTTTTTTTTTTATTTCTGTGGTATTTGTTGTAATTTCCCTTTTGTTTCAAATTTTATTTATTTCAATCTTCTATCATTTTTCCTTAGGGAGTATAGCTAAGGGTTTGTTAATTATGTTATCTTTTCAAAGAACCAGCTCTTATTCCATTGATTTTTTAATTGTATTTTGTAGTTTCTATTTCATTTATTTATGTTCTGGTTTTTAAGATTTCCTTCTACGGACCTTGAGTTTATTTCTTTTTCTTTTTCTAGTTCCTTTAGGTGAAAGATTAGATCGTTTATTTGAGATTTTTATTGTATGTGTTTTTTTTTTAAAGTAGGCCTTTATTGCCATAAATGTCTCTCATATTTCCACTTTTTCTGTATCTCATATGTTTTAGTCTCCATGTATTTCTTTTATTTCTTCTTTGGTTTCTTTGTTGACTCAATAGTTGTTCAGTAGCATGGTATTCAATGTGTACATATTTACAATATTTTTCCATTTTCTTTTTGTGCTTGATTTCTAGTTTCATACCCTTGTATAGAAAGAATGCTTGATATGATTTCAGTCTTCTTAAATTTATTGACTTATTTTGTGTCCTAACATATGACCCATCCTTGAGAATATTTCATATGTCCTTGAAAAGAATGTGTATTCTGTTGTTTTTATTTGAAATGTTCTACATATTTCTATTGTTCATTTGGTCTAATGTGTCATTTAATGCCAATGTTTATTGACTTTCTGCTTGGATGATCTATCCATTGGTGTAAGTGAGGTGTTAAGTGTTCTACCACTATTGTCTTGCTGTTAATTTTTCTTATATATTTTGGTGCTCCTAAATTGGTTGCATACATATTAATAAATAGTATGTCTTCTTGATGGAATCTCTGTCTTCATTATTACATAATGTCCATATTTGTCTCTTATTACCTTTTCTGGCTTGATATGTATTTTATCTGATATAGGTATGATTACACTACTTTCTTTTGGGTACCTTTTATAGGTTGCTATCTTTTTGCCCTGGCTGCCTTTAGAATTTTGTCTTTATCATTGATTTTTGTTACTATTTATATAACATGCCTTGGAGAGGGGTTCTTTCTCTTTTGAAATAATTATGTATTTTGTTAATTTCTTTTACTTAAATGTCCAGTTCCTTACCCAATGTTTGGGAAGTTATCTGTTTATTTAAATAGGCTCTCTGTCTCTTTCTCCCTCTCTTCTCCTTCTAGGATACCCATTATCCTTATGTAACCCTTTCTAATGAAGTTGAATAGCTCTCATAGAGTTTTTTATTTTTCAAATATATAATCTTTATTATAATCTTTATTATATTTTTCCATTACCAATTAGTCCCCTTAAACACTCCTCCGCCCTGCAATCACCATATTGGTATGCATGTCTATGAGTCTTTTTTTTCCTTTTTGCTAATCCCTCTACCCCCTAACCACTCCCTCCCATTAGCTGTCATCTATTCTCTATCTGTGAGTCTGTCTCTGTTTATATTGGTAGTTCAATTTGTTTGTTAGACCCCAAATATGAGTGAAATCATATGGTATTTGTCTTCCTCTCACTGGCTTATTTCACTTAGCATAATGTCGTCCAGGTCCATCCATACTGTTGCAAAGGTAAAATTTTCTTCTTTTTTTATGGCTAAGTAGAATTCCACTGTGTAAATGTCCCATAGTTGTTTTATCTACTCATCTGTTGATGGGCACTTGGGATGCTTCCATGCCTTGGCGATTGTAAATAATGCTGTAATGAACATAGGGGTGCTTATGTTCTTTTGAATTAGTGTTTTGGGTTCCTTTGGATATATTTCCAGAGGTGGGATCACTGGGTCAAAAGGCAGATCCATTTTTAATTTTTAGAGGTATCTCCATACTGCTTTCCACAGTGGTTGTACCAGTCAGCATTCCCACCAACAGTGCACAAGGGTTCCCTTTTATCCACATCCTCACTAGCACCTGCTGTTTTTTTTTATTTATTGATAATAACTCTTCTGACAGGTGTGATATGTATCTCGTTGTGGTTTTAATTTGCATTTCTCTGATGATTAGTGATGTTGAACATCTTTTCACATTGGCCATCTCTATGTCCTCTTCGGAGAAGTATCTATTCAGGTCCTTTTCCCATTTTTAATTGGATTTTGGTTTTTTTTAGTGTTGAGTTCTGTAAGTACTTTATAAACTTTGCATATCAACCCCTTATCAGATGTATTGGCGAATATGTTCTCCCATTTTATGGGTTGTCTTTTCATTTTGTTGACAATTTCCTTTGCTGTACAAAAACGTTCTGGTTTGATATACTCCCATTTGTTTATTTTCTTCTTTTGTTTCCTTTGCCTGGTGAGGTATATCCAATAAAAAAATTCTACAAACAATGTGCAAAGTTTTGCTGCCTGTGTTTTCTTCTGTGATTTTTATGGTTTTGGGTATAACATTTACGTCTTTGATCCATTTTGAATTTATTCTTGTGTGTGCTGTAAGAAGGTGGTCTAGTTCCATTTTTAGTTTTTGAGGAAATTCCAAACTGTTTTCCACAGTGGCTGCACCTGCTGGGATTATACCCTAAGAATCCCAAAACACCAATTCTAAAGAACCTATGCACACCAATGTTCATTGCAGCACAATTTACAGTAGCCAAGTATTGGAAGCAACCTAAGTGACCAACAGTGAATGAGTGGATCAAAAAACTATGGTACATTTACACAATGGAATACTATGCAGCAGAAAGAAAGAAAGAGCTACTATCTTTGCAACAGCATGGATGGAACTGGAGAGCATTATGCTAAGTGAAATAAGCCAGGTGGTGAAAGACAAATACCATATGATCTCTCCTATAAATGGAACCTAATCAACAAAATAGAGAAGCAAGCAAAGTGTAACCAGCAACATTGAAATAAAAAACAAACTGACAGTAACTAGAGGGGAGAAGGAAGGGGGGTTATGTGAGAAAAGAAGGGGAAGGGTTATCAAGGAACGTGTATAAAGGACCCATGGACAAAGTCAAAGTGGGGAAGGATTGAGAGTGGGAAGTGGAGGTGAGTGGGACAGGGGAAAGTAGTGGTGGGAAAATGGGGACAACTGTACTTGAACAACAATAAACAAATTTAAAAATAAGGTGGTCTAGTTTCATTTTTCTTCATATATCTGTCCAATTTTCCTAATACCGCTTATTGAATAAACTATCTTTAGCCCATTGTATATGTTTGTTTCCTCTGTCACACATTAATTGACTATAAAGGTGTGGGTTTATTTCTGGTCTCTCTGTTCTCTTCCATTGATCTGTGTCTGTTTTAAGCCAGCACCATGTTGTTTTGATTATTATGGCCTTATAGTATAGTTTGATATTAGGTAGCATGATTCCTCCAACTTTGTTGTTCTTTCTTATGATCAATGTTGTCATGTGAGGCCTTCTGCAGTTCCATATAATATTTTGAAATATTTGTTCTAGTTCTGTGAAATACGTCATTGGAATCTTGACAGGAATTGCGTTGAATCTAAAGACTGCTTAGGGCAATATGGAGATTTTAATGATATTAATTCACTATATCTGTGCTTCAAAAAGAACAAAATACCTAGGAATAAACCTAACCAGGGATGTGAAAGATTACTTGGAAAAAATATACCCTGGCTGATGTGGTTCAGTGGATTGAGTGCTGGCCTGTGAACCAAAAGGTTGCCAGTTCAATTCCCAGTGAGGGCACATGCCTGAGTTGCAGGCCAGGTCCCCATTTGGGGAGTTGTGAGAGGCAACCAATCTTACACATCAATGTTTCTCTCCTTCTCTCCCTTCATTCCCCTCTCTCTAAAAATAAATAAATAAAAATCTTTAAAAACAGATTACTTGCAAATTATAAGACACTGAAGAAAGAAATCGAAAAAGATACAAATAAATGGAAGCACATACCATGTTCATGGAGTTTTTTATTTTTTAAAAATCTTAGTTTTCTCCATTCTTTCATCTGACTCATTTCTTGATTTCTATCTTCTAGCTTGCTAATTCTCCCTTTCATATGGTCTGCTCTGTTATTAATGCTTTGAAATGCATTCTTCATCTCATTTATTGAAATTTTCAGCTTCTGAATTTCTGTTTGGTCCTTTTTTAGAATTTCAGTGCCTTGGTAAAGTACTTCTGCTCATTAATTTTATTCTGGAGCTTATTGAAGTGCCTTTCTCGTTTTCTTGTATCTTGTTAAGTTTCTTTATGACAGCTATTTTGAATTCTCTATTATTTAGATCACAATCTTTTATAACTTTGTTTGTTTTTGAAAATTGTCATTTTCTTTTTGTGATACCATGTTACTGTGATTATTCATGGTGCTCCATGGGTTGTTCCTCTGCTGCTACATTTGAAGTAGCAAACACTTCTCTTATTTAGTAGGTACAGCTTTGCATGCTTTGATTTTAATAATTTAACAAGATGGCAATTAGAGGCCTTTCTTTTTTTTTCCAGTAGGTGGTAATGTATTATAAGTTTTGGTTTCTTTTACTTGAGCTGACTGTGGCTATATTTGAGAGCCAGAATGTTTTATATTTCTCCATCTTTGTCAGAGGTGTCAAGGGTACCCTCTTTGTAACTCTTTGTGTCTCCAAGGTCTCTGGTGTCTTGCTGCTGCCAAAGCCATTGAAGTTGTGGGTGTTGCTGCTGTGGTGGGTGTTGCTGTCCAGTGTTTCCTGGATGGCAAATGCCATGCTGCTTCCAGTATTGCCTCAGCCTTGGGTACCACAGCTGTGTAAATGGAGTGTGGAGAGGGTCTTGTGGGGCAATGGGGCAGTTAGAGGGGGGACCTAGTTAAGGAGCCTTTTGTAGATTTCGAGGTTATCGGGCTGATAGGATCGGAGCTGGAATATGGGCACTACTGCTGTTGCTGCCCAGTTCCTTGTGGCTACTGGTTCTGGTGTGGTCAGGTGGTCAAAAGGCCAGAGTCTGCGCTGCCCTCACCTCTGATGCTGCTACTGGCCTTTTTGGTGTGTGTCGGGGAGGGAGGTGGAGTTGTGGAGGAAGCATCTGTTGCTACCAGCGGAGATGTGGGCTCAGCTGCCTGGGGGATCAGTGTCTCTGCCTTTTCCTCAGTTTAATTTCCCCTCTGTGTTCCAATTCACCCACCTTCAGATGAACAGATTTATGGATCTTTCAGGTGTTAAGCAAGGGAAACTGTGGACTTATTCCCACTAGCTGTGGATTGAAGGGGAGAGACAAAGAGGGTGTCTCACTTTGCTTTGAAACTGATGTCACTTCACAGTCTTTACTGATATTATTTTTCTCCTAGATAATTCTCCTCTCTATAGCTTGACATGTTCAGCCTATTTGCAAAGACCGTCTGCTCCATAGTCCTCTGAATTATAAGTACTTTTTTCTTTTCTTCCATTATTCTGCTCTTTTACGCCCCTATATAATTTTTCACTTTATTGTAGTAATTGCTATACTTATCTTATATTCCTTATAAGATTATACTCTTGTATGAAAGAGACTAAAAGATTTTTAACTCATCTCCTGAAAAGAATATTTATTGCATTTAATTGGAATTTTTAGTTAATAAAATACAGGTTTTGTTGAAGGTTAAGGATAAAATATTGCTTGTTTGTTGAAAAATAATCCTGAGATGTGCATTGCCCAGCCTTAGTAAGTATAATAGTAAATATTGAAAATAATTTATTTTTGATAATGATTGAGATTTTTTAAGTTGACTTTATTGGGGTGACATTGGTTCACAAAACTACATGTTTCAAGTGTACAACTCAACAAAACCTCATCTGCATACTACACTGTGAGCCTGTCCCCCCAGCCAAAAGTCAGTCTGTTCAATGTATACATGCCTCTGTTTCTATTTTATTCATTACTTTTTGTTTATTAGATTCCACATAGCTTTGTTGATTTGATACATTTATAATTTCAAAATGATTACCAACATAGCATTAGCTAATACCTGCATCACATCATGTAATTACCTTTTTTTGGTGATAAGAACATTTAAGTAATAACTTTTAAGTATATAGTATAATGTCATTAACTATAATCACTATGCTGTGCATTAGATCTTCATAATAATTGTTGAGATTCTTAGAGCACCATATGAGTTCACTAAAAACTCTCATTGTTAAAAAACAATAAAACAAATATGGAGAGACCACGGTTTTAAATTTTGATTTTACCAGAATAGAAGCAAGTATTGCATTTTTTACTTTATTCCTGATATGAGTAGGTTTTCTGACGATATGACTTAATATAACAAAAGCAAATTCCTCTTATTCACAGAATTCAGTTATAAGGATTGTTTTATTTTCATGCACAATGTTTTAAAAATGAAATATTACTGAGAAGCATAAAAATAATCTCTTGCCTTGCCCCTTTCCACTTCACAATTTATCTTTGTAGACAACCATTTTAAAACTCCTTTGGCTATTTCTTCTGTTATTTTACTCTGTGTTTATAAATGATGAGAGAAAACTTATTTCATTTGTTTTAATGTTATCAAAATAATACATGTAAAAAGTTAAATCAGGCCATATTGAAATATGGCAGCCCCATATCCCAATCTTCTTATCTTCCAGTTCTTATGCCTTTAATGCAACCATTTTCAATATCTCAATTCTTCTAATATTTATATTCATACTTCTAAATATCACATAGTATATTATTTCCTTGATTTTTCAATATTAGATCTCCATTGACTTCCTTTTAGAGAAGGTTAGGATTTAGTGGGGTTTTTTTTTACCACTTCTGCACAAACATACACAGTGATCCTCTTATCATTTTAATAGACTTTGTTTTTTTTCAGCCAACATCAATTGATTATGTTATTATGGCTATGTAAATTTTTTCCTTTGAGTCATATAGTATATGATTACAGTTTGTCCCTATATAACTTTTTGTTTTTTCCAAAGTTAATAATTATTTATTTTTATTTGCTTATTTTTTTATGTACCTACTAATTCAGACTCAGATGTAATGAATGAAGTCTGAAGCTCCTGTCAAGGTGATCCAACATAATGTAATGTTAGGATAGACTAGGTTATCTGCGGTGACAAACATGCTCCTAATCACAATGGCTTTCAATAATAAAATAATTTTTAGTTTTTCGTTGTGGGTCAGTTGCAGATCTGTTTACATCATCTTCCTTGGAGGATTCAGAATGCTGGAGCAGCAGTTATCTAGAATATTGCCAATGCGTTAATAGGAGAAAAAATGTGAACCACATGCTTGCTTTTAGGGTTTCTGTGAAACATCACATTGAAACAACATTTAATTGGCCAAAAGAAATTGATAGCAAATAGCCTGCCTTGATGTGGCAGGGAGAAAAATTGTCCCCCTAAGAGGGGCAGAGAATGTTTTGAACAATAATACAGTTTACTGCATGCATTAGGTAAAATGTTAAGTTCAGTTTTTTAGTATTTGTTTTCTGCTTTTTTTTTTTCTGTAGCGTCCTATTCTTATATTAAGGTTGTAATTTTAACCTCCTTGTTTATCTTTATAAGAGTATCAATTTTGAATTTTTGAAGACTTTTTTTCTTGCATATATGTTTTTCCCAGGTCTATTTTTTTCCCTTTTTGTTTATTTTAGTTTGTGTTTTATATTGGAGCTTTTCATCAAATGTTTATTGATTTTTGGTTATCCATCTACATTTCAACGAGGCATTAAAAGGCTGACTTGAACATCTGTGTTCAAGACCTTGTTGACTGGCCTACTTCCTTTAGGAATCTTTAGAGTATTGGGAGCCAATACTTTGCTATGAACCAATACCTGAGAATAAAAATATTTTTCTCAGGGCAGATCAATTGTTTTTCAAAAAGTAATCTTTAATTTGTTGTGTATGTGGAAAATGCCTGGTTCCCATTTTTTTGCACATGAGGAAGTAGAGAATGTTGAGGGAAGTTCTCATAACTCAGTACGTGGACTTTTAATTATTCCATCTTTTTCTTGCCTTAGGTCTCACCCTTACCCTCCACAGTACCTGAAGTACCTGAGCCTTTCCCATGAATATTGTGGTACTCTCTGGGTGTCAGTATCTATCACAGGGGATGGGAGAGAGGTGTGTGGCTATTGTGTACTTATGCAGACAGACTTTGAGTTCTGAGCCTCTGTAAGGGTTTTGTAAAGTGAATTGGCTCTTTTGCAATTTTCATTCCCCTCTTTAATCTATAGCTTTCTCTTCCCTCCTAAGTACATTACCCATCATTAATTAGCTCCCCTTTGCAAGTATGTTGAAAATTTCATTCAATTATGTCATTTAGTTATTTATTTTTGTATGTGTCCTCTCCCTCTTTCTTTTAGTGAAATCAGGGGTACAATGGATATAAAAGAATTATGAGCAAGCCAACATAAGTATGATTAGTAGAATTTCAAAGTAGTGGCATATGGGCCATCGACAGGTCATAGCTGGAATTCTGTGGTAGATATTCTGAGGATGAATCTTTGAGTCTGATTATTTTAGAGGATTGAAAGGTAGAGGGGGCTGTCTTGGTTCCAGAAGCAGGACAAAGAAAGACTTGCACAAGGTATAGCAAATACACTAGAAGAGCTGGTATACAGAGTTTCCTAACTTAGTGGCACATTTAGAGAGCTTTCAAAGCTGGGTTATAGTGTTTGTATTTTTTTATGTAAGAAAATATTAAAATTTATTCTTGATACAGAATTGAATCTGTTACCTTCAAAACAATAGAATTGGATTTTTCAGTCTTTTTTGTATGCTTTCTTATTTAGTTATTTTGGAAATGCTGAATCATAGCATCATGCAGTAGAAAAGTTACCTAGTTGGTGGACAATTGCAGATATCAATTGTGCTTTGTGAATAACTTATTTTTTTGGCCTTGGTGGGTCAGTTTATTGGGTGGCAAACTTCCATTTTTAAAATTTTATGAATCTAGGCAGTTATGATTTCTATAATGAGGAGATTGTAGGAAGAAATAAACACATAAAAGATAAAGCCAGTCAGGTGGAAATCTAAAATTTGCAAACTAGAGGAAGACCACAAAGACCAGCCATTTAATGAGAGTTTCAGATTCATTGCTGTTATTAATTTGGAAGCACACTGAGGCTTTGGAAGCAACAACTTGGATTTAAATCATGTTTCTTACCCTAACTGGACATGTTGCTGAACCTCTTTGTGTCTCAGTTTCCTTACTATAAAACAGCTAAAATAGTACCTCAGATAGTTGTTTAGAGGATATAGTGAGATAATGTAACTGGAACATAGTAAGCCTTTAATAGTTACTATTATAGCTTTAAAAAATTTAATAGTGAATTTTGCAAAGGGACTCTACACACAAAGAACAAGATCTTCAGAGTCAGCCAAGCTTTATTTGGTCTGAACCCCACTTCTGGTCCTTTAAGCAGCATGGCTTTGGGTTAGTTATTGGCACACTCTGAGCTTCTTCCCTCCTCTCAAAAATGGATCTGTCTAAATCAAGTATATTAAACAAGACAAAATATGCAAAGTTCCTGATCTATGATAAGTCCTTAATAAGATGTAGCAATTATTAATTCTTGCTATTTCCTGAATATAGAACTTTGTAAACTGATAGTTTCTATTTAATCATAGTTTGAATGTTTGTGTGTTTTTTAAAAGAAGCTTTCTAGCAGATATACACACAGCAGTAAAAACGCTGACATTACCAAATTGCTTTACTGTCTGATGATTTTTTTTTATTAGAATCCAGTCCCAGTAGCTTTGTGACTTAAATGTAAATTTCATCTCATCAGTGTTGCCTCATTTATTGGAGTTGAAGTTCTTCCATGAGGTAGATGTTCTTTTCTGCCCTGATTGGCTCGATCTTTACCAGAGACAGCAAAATTCTCATTTCTCTGAGCCCCGCCAGCAGTGGAAGTGTGTGTAAATCCTCAGAGTCTGGGGTATGAATCAGTTGGCATTTTATAGAATTTCACATCTGGTACCTTTTTTTTTTGGTTTGCACATCCTTTTTCTGGCATCGAGAAAAGGAGTTATGAACAACATCCTTACCAAGATAAAGCAGGGAGGCTAGAAAGCAGAAGATTGAGGCCTTTTGGTACCATTCTAAATCCTCCCTTGAAGAGTGAGGTGCTTTTCCTTTTTTATGAATAGGTGCTTGTAAAGAATGAAGTAACCATCTGCACTTGTTAATATACCCCTTGGACTTCAGTACTGAAGGAAAAGATTCACACAATTTTCCATGCCACAAATCAATGCATTAGCAACCTTTTCTCCACCTCTGACTTTTATTCCTCAGAACAGTGCTGAGACATCCAGGAAAGTTGTTGAAAGTTGTGTTTATGATGCTATAATAAAAAGATACCAGATCACAATAGTGCTAGGTCTGAAATCACTGCAGTTCTATCAGATTTTAAACTAGAGTGTTGCTTTGTGCTTCTGGGAGGTGGTGAAGCTGAAGACTGAAGCAAGGGGTCATTCGTTAGAGGCGGATACAATGGCCTTGTAACAATGATTGACTGGTCTGAGTAAATACTCTAGCCACTGCCTTTTATATCACTTTGAGCTGCTTACCATCTAGCCCCGCTCACCTATATAGACTTAGTTTTCTCTAAGTGCTATCCTGTGGCATCAAACTTTCTCTTTTCCTTTCCACAAATAATTCATGTAAGCACGTAAGATGTTAATTACTTGAACTATGCAGTTCTTTCTGTTTAAATGTTTTCCCATCAAAGACTGACAAAAAACCCTGGAATCTCTCATTTCAGAATGAGTAGTAATTTACTGTGATGCTTGTGTTTGCAGATTATCAGTAGTATTTTTCATCTCTTCTTTGTGTTCTTCTGCATTATCATTGTTAGCATTATCTCTGCTTTTGTGAAATAACTTTTTTCTGACAGTTTTAAATTACTTTATGCTTTATATTCTTGTTTCTTGTCTAAATTTTTTACTCTTTCGGCTTCTGATAGGACCATTTTCCCCCCTAAAACTCTTCAGGCAGCCTTTTGTGAAACCACAGTGGCAATGTGGGATGTTTGTTTTAATGGTCATGGTTTTTGTGATTTGTGGAAATGTAGACAGACTTCTCTGACATTTTTAGATCCTGTCAACATTTTATATTCTAGATTTTCTTTGTAAAATATCCTTACAATCTATTCTCTGTCCTGAGGTAGGTACTGTTTCTGACGAATGTAAGCTGGAGAATCTCATGTTCACTATTGATAAACTTTACTATCTTCTCAAAATCTATATTACTATCTCCAGTAATCACCTGAGCCAGTTGGTCTTCAGTTTGAGTGAATGTTCTGCTTTACAATTTTTGAGAACACTTACAGAAAAGTCAAGAAAATCACCCTTTTGATACTACATGTATAGCAATTTATATAGTATAGTAAGTAATTATGTTGGGTAAGATCTCTTGCTATTTATCATAGGGATTACATTTCTTGAATGCCAATACAGTGTTAATTCTATTACCTATGGAAAATTGTGATTTGTTATAATAATCATTGCCTCTTCTCCTTCTCCCTTTCTCTTTTCTATTTATTTTTAATCAAGAAAAGCATGAGACTATTGTCATCTTGCCGGGGATTTAGTGATTTGTACTTTGATTCCTTGTCCTGAACTCAGTTCTGGAGCTTTTGACTAAGAGTTACATCATTGCTTTTGTTTCTTTACTTCTTAAGTACACATAATATTACACTATACTATTAAAATGTATTGAGTAGTACATTTAAATGATGTAATGTATGTAAGCTCTTAGAATAGTTCATGATACAGAGTAAGTGCTACATTAGTGTTAACTATTAGTTAATTTTTTAAATGTGGACATTGTATTCAAATAGTAAAACTCTGTCTAGCTGTGTATGTAAAGGAAAAGCATGAACTAGAGGCAGTATTGTGGAAAATGAGATGTTTTCCTCTGATTTCTCTTCCTGAATTATCTATTCCAACTACCTCTTGTTGACCTTACTGAGTACTGTCGTTTTGAGATTTTATGAAAATGGGGACAAAGAAAATATTTTTAAAAAATGTAGGCATTTGAAATGACAGCCTCATTAAGCTATAAAAGTGATCTGATTCAGGAACAGCCATGGATTTTTTTTTAAAGATGCTTTTAGATTCATAATTTTGGTGATGTTATGCAATGTGATTCTAAGCCAGAACTAATGAGAAAGCATACCTCAGTCTTCTTCCTACTCCACTTTGGTATGCATTATGTAATCAGTCCTCACAATAAGATGTCTTATTTTGTTAGTCATTGCAAAATGCCTCCCTTTTGGCATCCACAGTGTTGATATTTCTGAAATACAGTTTTTCGAATCCTGTTTTTGAAGATGATTCACATATTTTTCAAGTTTCATGACTAATTCTAAGATTTTTTAACTCCTTGAACTCAGTTAAATTGCAGGCAATGTTCTTAGCATTTATGTCGGTATTGATTTTAAAGCTTGGTCTTACATTAAGTTGGGAAGATTTTAAATACCTTCTGTGTGAATTTTATACTCTCATCATTTTAATAAATCTGTTTGCCAATGTGAGCTGTGTTTGTATGAGTATTCATAATCAGCATTTTCAGGGTGGCAAATCTTCCTAGGCAAATCTTGGAGCACAGGAATCCTTCTGCTTATTAAGAGCCATTGCTCAAACTGACTTATAGGCAAGACTGACCATATGAATGATCACTGATCCATTTCTATTTTGGAGCATTATACACTTTAAATTTCTTTCATCAAACAAAGAAATGTATTTATCAATGGCTGTTACATAACATGTTATGATTCAAAGTTATCCATACCTGCAGTTTTTTAATGTCAGAGGTGACATTATGGAGAGGGCATTTCTTGACTAATGGATTAAGATGAAATTTTAGAATCTGATAAAATCTAGTACCCATTTATGATAAAAACTCTCAGTAAAGTGGGGATTGAGGGAACATACCTAAATATAATAAAGGCCATATATGACAGATCCACTGACAGCATCATACTAAATGAGCAAAAACTACAAACATTCCCCTAAGATCAGGAACAAGACAGGGATGTCCGCTTTCACCTCTCTTATTCAACATAGTACTGGAAGTCCCAGCTACAACAATCAGACAAGAGGAAATAAAAGACATCCAAATTGGAGAGGAAGAAGTAAAACTGTCCTTATTTGCAGATGACATGACACTGGACATAGAGAACCCCAAATATTCTACCAAGAAACTTCTAGAACTGATAAAGGAGTTCAGCAAAGTAGCAGGATACAAAACTAACATCCAGAAATCAGTTACATTTTTATATGTCAATAGTGAACTAACAGAAAGGGAAATTAAGAAAATAATCTCATTCACAACTGCTTCAGAAGGAATAAAATACCTAGGAATAAATCCAATGTGCTCAGAAAATTAGAAGCCACTGAAGAAAGAAATTGCAGAAGATACAAATAAGTGGAAACACATACCATGTTCATGGATAGGAAGAATTAAAATCATTAAAATGTCCATGCTAACTAAAGTAGTCTGTCAAGATCCCAATGTCATATTTCTCAGAATAGAACAAATATATCAAAAATGTATATGGAACCACAAAAGGCCCTGCACAGCAACATCAGTCATGAGAAAGAAGAACAAAGTTGGAGGAATCATGCTACCTAATATCAAACTTTGTTATAAGACAGCATAGTGCTGGCATAAAACAGACACATTGATCAATGGCACAGAATAAATAGCCTAGAAATAAACTCACACCTGTATAGTCATTAATATTCAACAGAGGAAGCAAGTACATACAATGTGCTAAAGATAATTTATTCAATAAAAGGTTTTGGGAAAATTGGGCAGATATGTGCAGGAAAATGGAACTAAACTACCTTCTTACACCACAGACAATAAATTAAAAATGGATTAAAGACTTAAATATTAGACCCAAAAGTCATAAAAATCCTAGAAGAAAACATAAGAAATAAAATCTCAGACTTTGCTTGTAGCAACATTTTACCTGATATATCTTCCCAGGCAAAGGAAACAAAAGAAAAAATAAACAAGTGGGACTACATCAAGCTAAAAAGTTTTTGCACACCAAAGGAGACCATCAACAAAATAAAAAGACAACCCACAGAATGGGGAGACATATTTACCAATACATCTGATAAGGGGTTAATATCCAAAATTTATAAAGAACTTGCAAAATTCAAAACAAAAAAAAACAAAGAATTTAATTAAAAAGTGGGCAAAGGTGTCAGCTGAAGCCATGCACAAAAATAAACTCAAGATGGATAATAGACTTAAACATAAGTCGCAATGTCCTAGAGGAGAGCATTGGCAGGAAACTCTCAGATATCCCACGCAGCAATTTTTTCACTGATATGTCTCCTAAAGCAAGGGACATAAAGGAAAGAATAAACAAGTGGGACCTCATCAAAATAAGAAGCTTCTGTATGGCTAAAGAAAACATCAGCAAAATGAAAAGGGAGCCAACTCTATGGGAAAATATATTCGCTAATGATACATCAGATAGAGGTTTGATCTCCAAGATATATAAAGAACTCACTCGACTCCACTGCAAGAAGACAAACGACCCAATCAAAAAATGGGCAAAGAACCTGGGTAGATGCTTTTCCAAGGAGGAGATACAGAGGGCCCAGAGACATTTGAAAGTATGCTCAGCATCACTAGCCATCAGACAAATGCAGAGCAAAACCACCATGAGGTACCACTTCACACCGGTCAGAATGGCCATCATAAACAGATCAACAAACAACAGGTGCTGGCGAGGCTGTGGAGAAAAGGGAACACTAGTATGTTGTTGGTGGGAATGCAGATTGATGCAGCCATTGTGGAAAGCAGCGTGGAATTTCCTCAAAAAGCTGAAAATGGAACTGCCTTTTGATCCAGTGATTCCTCTGCTGGGACTATACACTAAGAATCCCAAAACGCCAATTCAAAAGAACCTATGCACTGCAATGTTCATAGCAGCACAATTGACAATAGCCAACTGTTGGAAGCAACCTAAATGCCCATCAGTAGATGACTGAATCAAAAAATTATAGTACATATACACAATGGAATACTATGCAGCAGAAAGAAAAAAAGAACTACTAAAGTTTGCGACAGCATGGATGGAACTCGAGATCATTATGCTAAGCGAAATAAGCCAGGGGGCGAAAGACAAATACCATATGATCTTACCTATAAGTGGAACCTAACCAACAATACCAAGACGCAAGAAAAATAAGACCAGCAACACTGAAAGGAAAAGAAATCAACAGAGACAAGAGGGAAGGGGGGTGCGGGGGCAAAGGAAGGGAAGGGGAAAGTCAAGGAACATATAGCAAGGACTCATGGACAAAACCAAAGGGGAAGAGTTGAGGGAGGGAGGGAGGGGGCAAGGGAAAGTGGTGGGGGGTAGGCAGAGACAAATGTATTTGAAAAAATTAATTAATTAATTAAAAACATTTAAAAAAATTCTAAATTAAAAAGTGGGCAAAGGACCTGAATAGACACTTCTCCAAAGAGGACATAAAAATGGCCAGTAGATATATGAAAAGATGCTGAATACCACTAATCATCAGAGAAATGCAAGTTAAAACCACATTGAGATACTATCTCACCCTTGTCAGAATGGCTATCATCAATAAATCAACAAACAAGTACTGGCAAGGATGTGGAGAAAGGGGCACCCTTTTCCACTGTTGGTGGGAATGCATAGTAATGCAACCACTGTGGAAAGCAGTGTGGAGATACCTCCAAAAATTAAAAATGGATCTGCTTTTTGACCCAGCGAACCCACTTCTGTGAGTGTACCTGAAGAAACCCAAAACACTAATTCAAAAGAACATAAGTGCCCATATGCTCATTGCAGCGTTATTTACAATTGCCAAGATATGGAAGCAGCCCAAGTGTCCATCAACAGATGAGTGAATAAAACAACTGTGGGACTTTTACACAATGGAATACTACTTAGCCATAAAAAAAGAAGAAAATTTTACACTTTGCAACAGTATGTATGGACCTGGAGAACATTATGCTAAGTGAAATAAGCCAGTCAGAGGAAGACAAATACCATACTATTTCACTCATACATGGAATCTAATGAACAAACTGAACTAACAAGGAGAATAGAGACAGGCTCATAGATAGAGAGCAGGATAACAGCTATTGGGAGGAGGTTAGGGAGTGAAGGACTCATGGACATGGACAACAGAGTGGTGATTGCAGAGGGGGCAGTAAGTGGTAGTGAGCAAATACAATAAAAACTTTTTAAAAAACCAAATTTTAGACTCTTGATCTGAGAAATATTTTGGAGGTAGGGGACTTTCTGGGTACTTGTTGAATCACAGCTACATTTTTTTCTGTGTTTAAGGTAGCCTCTAAATTTATTTTGTGGAGAAAATATTTTATTTATGTTGACAAATTTTTCCATTAAGACTACTAAAAAAGGGAAAGCTAATCATAAAGAAACAGCAAATGGCATAGTGTGTGTTTTGAGTCCTATCCATACTCGGGCTTTCTCTTCCACACTCTGGATACTTTAGACCCTCTTTCAAATGTGGCATCCCTTCTCATCATGAGTCTGCATTCCTTTGAACTTAGGTCCTGACCCACCCTTTCCTTTTCCATCATCACTTTGAGTGAGATATACCTCTGTGGTTTTACTCCATCTAGATAATGTCTCTGATTTAGGAACTGAACTTATTGGGTTCATTTCTTATTTAACACAGTGCTAATGTATATAAAATATGCTCAGTAAATACATGTTGCTTGATTAATTACTCCTTTAGGGATACTGGATTCTAATAAAGGATCATTGAAAAGATTATACCTTAATTCAAAGTAATGAATTTATACTGGTGGGATTGTGTACATTAGGCAGAACAGTAAAGGAGATGTGTTTGAAAAGGGGGTCTTTCTAACACCAGTCCAATCACACTTTATGTGTATGCTACTTATAAAGCTACTCTATGTGAGTTACCATAGGGAAGAGGCAAAATTGGAGAGTGAGGTCACCTAGCATCCAATAGCTAAGAAACTGAGAATATGTTTGCTAGACAAAAACATAGAGGGTCATGGAAATTAGAGGAAAGAAAGTTGGAACAAAAAGAAGTATAAAAATAGTCATGAAGTAGGGAGCAGGCAGCTATCTCAGCAATATATATACTGCAAACTATAGTTTAAGTACTTTCATACATGTGTAATCTTGTTATAATCTTTCAAACCCTCCTTATGATAAGAATTACTCATTCTTTGTAAAGTGATGCAAGACTCCAGACTAAATGATTTGCTGATAAGCAAGTGAGCCAAAATTACATCCAGATCTTTTAATTCTAAATGCTTTTTGGATGTGAATGCATAATACAACCTCAGGATCAAGGTTGCAATTTGAATTTTTAAATTTATGTTTGAATCCTAAGGCTGATAAAGAAGGTTTAAAGACATGTCACAAATCTTTATGAATAAAAACATGAAGAGATAACCATGAGACACTAAAAGACTGACTCTTAGGTTTCACTCTCTGGGATATTTAGATTCTTAGAATGGAAATGGGTAAAAGCTTAAAAAATGTGAACATTTGTAAATATGTTTTAGAGAATATTCTTAAGTGACTATTTGAACACCTCTAATCCTAAAACAGTATGGGCCTAAGAGAAAGCATATTTAAGTTACATATTGTTCTGATGAATGCTTAAATATTTTTCCACTGAGAAAGTGACGGATTTTTAAGATCCATTCAACAATGGGGCATTAACTTTTCTGAAAAGAGATATAATAAACTAGATATCATTTAAGTTTAAAACATTCTAAGCTAAACAAAATTTGAGAAGCTTGCAAGATTCCTAGGTATTTACTTCTGGAAAATGATGTATGGTTATTTTAAGAGAATTTGGGTACTATGAAAAATATGTTCAGAAATAATCATTGTAGAAATGAGTGATGAAACCCAGATATTTTGAGGAGTAAATGCATTTGTAGAGGGAACCAAGGAAGGGCTTATTCTTCTTAGTATTTGGTGGATTGTCTGACACACAGTAAGCAGTTAATCAATATTAAGGAAATAAACAACTTTATGAATTCTTGGGCATTCAAGTCAGTTTTGTTAAACTTTTAATGATGATGTAAGTAGAGTCTAAATGGTTTTTACTCTCAGGTCCTGAAAGTCTATACTTGAACACTTCTTGTTTTCTCTTTCAGGAAAGCCCTAACGTATGTTTACAGATATCTGCACAAAAATCTTAATTCTATATTCTATTTTTATATGATCTGTAATATTATTTGCTCATTATTGCTTTTAACTAAGGAAAAAAAATCTATTTTCTTTACCCAAATAGTCTTAAAAGAGAAAAACAAAACAAGACCAAAAAAACCCCCCACATGAATAAAAATGACTAAATGAATGATTAAATGATGGAATTATGAGAAAAACCATGCATGAAACACTGGTTCACCCAATGTTTAAGAGAACCTTGCACTCTTGTTTGTTGGATCAGAATCAATGTACAGAATCAATGTCCAGTTTAAATAAAAAAACCTCCCTGGGTGAAGCAATAAGGTTATAAATAGAAAACAATCAGAGGCCAACAGACACAAGATATCTCATTATAATATTTCCCACATTATATGTAATAAGCCTTTCATGTAAGAACATAATTTGAGTAAGAACGCTGCCCAGGTATAATGTGAGAAGATTAATGTGATAATGAAAACATTAGCTTTTGCCTTTAGTTTCAACTGAAATTTGTGCTTTCAGCATTGCGCTCTAGGAGCCTTTATACATTTTATATTTGGATTGTTTTTTGAGTTATAAAACCACAAACCCATTTTTAACTCCCCTAGAGCCTACTTGTTCTTAAAACAACAGGCTCAGAATTATATCAATGCAATTATCACTCACACACTTAAAAAGCCCAGCTGTGTAAGCATCATGATGATCAAGGAACTCTTTAGATAATTATTGTTTGATAGTTTTTTATAGTTAAAAAAATCATTATTTGCTATCAGAGTTATAAAATTATAAATATGTTTATAGGTGGAAATTGTATGACCTATAAGTAAGTGTTATGTAAGCATAAAATGTTATCAAGGAAGCTTTTCTAAAAATTTGAACAAAGGCACTAATAATGAGAATTTGCATCTGGTCATTTAAAATATTCTTTATGTTCCTTGACTTTCCCCTTCCCTTCCTTCCCCCCGCCCCCACTTCCCTCTTGTCTCTGTCGGTTTCTTTTCCTTTCAGTGTTGCTGGTCTTATTTTCCTTGCATCTTTGTATTGTTGCTTAGGTTCCGCTTATAGGTGAGATCGTATGGTATTTGTCTTTCGCCCCCTGGCTTATTTCACTTAGCATGATGCTCTCCAGTTCCATCCATGAAGGGGAAGAGCTGAGGGAGGGAAGGAGGGAGGGGGCAAGGGAAAGTGGTGAGGGGTAGGCAGAGACAAATGTATTTGAAAAAATAAATTAAAATAAAATTAAAAAAATAAAATAAGGCATAGTTACTTTTTAAAGCTATTAAAAAAATTTAAAAAAATATTTTTTATTTAACTAAACTTTTTAACTCTAAAATATTTAAGTTGATTTTGTTCCGAGTTTCATTAAAAAATACGGTTAGGTATTTTTAGTGTCCATAATGTTGAAGTTTGGCTGTTTTCCTCCCTGTATTGTCCTGTTGCCTCCCTTATTTGATCTTAAATGATCTTAATTAAAGCTTAGATTAAATGTTTTATATTGTGTTTTGTTTCTTTTGCTAGTGGGAAATAAATGCCTAACATCACTTGGAAAGTTTTCAAAGCAATGTTAAATTCCTAGATAATTAACCCTAAGAAAATTGCTAGAACGTCCCACGTCATTTAATTGAATGTAGGTATAAAAAGATTTTAGGGAAAAAAAACTGTCATCCTTGTTGGGCAATTGTTCATCCAGGTAAACATCCAGTGATGGTGAAATTTATGTGTTCATTACTTTTCCAAAAAGAGATATAAAGCAATGTGGTTTTTTATGTTCTATATTTATTGCTAATTTAATAATAAAAATAAATGTAATATTCTAATATTTTTAGCTGTTAAAATGGAGCAAAAGAAGACAATGAGGTGATTAAGTAAACAATTCAGACAGAATAATAATCCTGGCATAAAATAAAAATGACAAGGTATTGCTATACCAGTAATAAAAGTAGATTTTCCAGCTCAATTTCTGGCTGGAAGAGACAGGCATGAAATGTTCAACATGATGGAAAGCAAAAACCTGCAACCAAGACTACTTTACCCAGCAAGGTTTTCAGTTAAAAATCAAGAATAAATACAGAACTTCTCAAACATGAAAAAGCTAGAGGAGTTTGTTACCACCAAACTAGTATTATAAGAAATTAAAGGATCTTCTTGAGGAAGAAAAAGAAGAAGAAGAAGAAGAACAACAACAACAACAAAACAACACCAGAGGAACACAGTTAAAAGAATAAAATGGCAATAAGTACATGTATATCAAGACTTAAGCCATTAGTATAAATGGTTTAAATGCTCCAATCAAAAGACATAGGGTAGTTGAATGGATAAAAGAAGACCCATATATATGTCCTCTACAAGAGACCCGCCTATGAATGAAGATACACACAGTCTACAAGTAAAGGGATGAAAAAAAGAAATTTCATGCAAATGCAAATAAAAAAAAATCTGGGGTAGTAATAACTTATATCTAACAAAATAGACTTTAAAACAAGGTTATAGCAAGAGACAAAGGAAGACACTACATAATGATAATGAGAGCACTACAACAAAAGGATATAACCTTTATAAACATTTTTGTACCCATCATAGGAGCACTTTGATATAGGATGCAAATCCTGAACAAAAAGGGGGAGATCAATAGCAATACAGTCATAGTTGGGAACTTTAACACCCCATTGACATCAATGGATAGATAGTCAAGGAAGAAAGTCAACCAGTATCTGCAGCCTTAAGTGACACACCATATAAGATGGATTTACTAGATATCATCAGAGCATTTTACTCCAAAACAGTAGAATATGCATTCTTTTCAAGTACACATGGAACAGTTTCTAGGATACACTGCATGTTAGGATGCAAAACAAGTTTCAATAAATTTAAGAGGATTGAAATCATTATGAAATCATAATGGTCTAAAACTTAAAATGAATCACAAGAAAAAACTGAAAAACACAGAAAGATGTGGAGACTAAATGACATGTTACTAAAAAATTAATGGGTAATAATGAGATCAAGGAAGAAATAAAAATATACCTGGAAACAAATGAAAATGAGAAGAAAATAACCAAAATCTCTGGGACACAGTGAAAGCAGCCCTAAGGGGAAAGTTCATAGCATATAGCCTCCTCAAGGAACTAGAAAAATCTCAAATAAACAATCTAACTTTACACTTAAAGGAACTGGAAAAAGAACAACTAACAAAGCCCAAAGTGGGTAGAAGAAATGAAAAAATGAACATGAGAACAGAAATAAATGAAATAGAGTCTAAAAAAAACAATATAAAAGATCAATGAAACCAAGAGCTGATTCTTTGAAAAGTTAAACAAGACTGACAAATAATTAGCCAGATTCAGCAACACAAAAAAGAGAGAGGACCTAAATAGGTGAACTCAGAGATGAAAGAGAAGTAACAACCAACACCAAAAAAATACGAAGAATTGTAATAAAATATTATGAACAACTACATGCCAACAAATTGGATGTCTGGACAGAATGGATAAATTCCTAGAAACATGCAATCTTCAAAAATTTCATCAGGAAAATCAGAGGATCTGAATAGATAGATTACAATTAATGAAATTAGAGCAGTTCAAAAAACTCCCAACAAACACATTTCCTGGACCAGATGGCTTCACATGTGAATTTTACCAAACATTCAAAGGAGAACTAAAATTCAAGAGGAGGGAAGAGTCCCAAGCTAATTTTTTTGAAGCCTGCATTATTCTAATTCCAAAACCTGATAAAGATACAAAAAAGAAAGAAAATTATAGACCAATATTCCTGATGAAAATAGATGCTAAAATCCTCAACAAAATATTAACAAACCAGATCCAGAAATGCAATGAAAAAGGTCATACACCATGGTCAAGTGGGATTGAATCAGGGGATGCAAGGTTGGTACAATATCTACAAATCAATAAACATGATACGCCATATAAACAAAATGAAGAATAAAGACCACATGATCATATGAACAGATGCAGAAAAAGCATTTGATAAAATCCAGTAAATATTGATGATAAAAAAACTCTCAGCAAAGTGGAAATAAAAGGAATATACCTCAACATAATAAAGGCCATCTATGACAAACCCACAGCCAACATCATACTTAATGAGCAAGAAGTACAAGCATTTCTCTTAAGATCAGGAACAAGACAGGATGTCTGCTTTCACCACACTTAGTCAACATAGTACTGGAAGTCATAGTGACAGCAGTTGGACAAGAAGGAGTGACAGCAGTCATCCAAATTGGAAAGGAAGAAGTAAAACTGTTATTATTGCAGATGATATCATACTGCAGAGAAACCTAAAGAGTCCACCAAAAAACTGCTAGAACTGATAAATGAATTCAGTAATGTAGCAGGATACAAAATTAATATCCAGAAATCAGTTGCATTTTAAACACCAATAATGAACTAAGGAAGGAAAGGAAACTAAGAACGCAATCCCATTTACAACTGCATCATAAAAAAACCCCTACAAATAAATTTAACCAAGTATGTAAAAGACTCAGAAAAATATAAGACACTGAAGAAAGACAGTGAGCAAGATACAAATATATAGAAGCATGTACTGTATTCATGGATAGGAAGAATTAACATCATTAAAATATCAATACTACCCAAAGCAATCTATAAATTCAGCAAAATTCTTATCAAGACACTAATGGCATATTTCACAGGACTAGAACAAATTATTTCAAAAATGTATATGGGACCACAAAAAACCCTGAGTAGCCACAGTAATTTTGAGAAAGGACAAGGTTGGAGGAATCATGCTATGTGTTTTCAAACTATACTACAAGGCCATAGTAATCAAGACAACATGTTACTGGCATAAAAATAGACATATAAATCAATGGAACAGAATAGCAAGCCCAGAAATAAACCCACACCTTTATGGATAATATTTGAAAAAGGAGGCAAGAACATACAATGGGATAAAGATGGCCTATTCAGTAAATGGTATTGAAAAAATTGGATAAGTACATGCAAAATAATGAAACTGGACCATCTTCTTGCACTATACATAAGAAAAAACTGAAAATAGCTTAAAGACTTAAATGTAAGACTTGAACCCATAAAAATCCTAGAAGAAAACATAGGCTGTAAAATCTCTGACATTTCTCATAGCAATGTTTTTTTTCTGATATATATTCTCAGACAAGGGAAACAAAAGAAAAAAATAAACAATTGATACTATATCAAACAAAAAAGTTTTTGCACAGCAAAGGAAACCATAAAGAAAATGAAAAGACAACCCACTGAATAAGAGAACATATTTACCATTGATACATTTGATAAAGGGCTAATATCCAAAATTTACAAGGAACTTATAAAACTCAACAACAAAAACAATCCAACTGGAAAATGAGCAAAGGACCTGAATAGACACTGTTCCAAAGAGGGCATGCTGATTTGACCAAAAAAAAGAAAAGGTACAATTTTGATTAATTCACACTGTATGGCTATTGTTGTGTTGGTTGTAGTAATTTTTTTAAATTTAACAATCTAAAGAGAAAGAGGTCAGTGCCTCTAACTAAAGAATCAGGTATTGCATGTTTTAAAAATTCCTGTGACGCACCAGTTGAAAATTGCTTATGTAGTATATTGTTCTATGTGTTATCAATCTATATTCAGTTATGCTAAACCATTGAAGTTCTGTTTTCTTAACAAGATTTTGTGATCATCAATTTTTGGATTACTCTATTTATGTCTACTAGCAGCAGCTAGTAGAACATTAATTTCCTACCCATTTTCATCAGAGGAAGTCATATACCATTAGGCATTATTTCAACACCAATAGCCTGCTGTTTTTACTCAAGCAATTGAATAGAAACTATGAATTGTAGTTGACGTGCCTGAGAACAGTCAGGTATAGGCTCATATGCTATAACCACCCAGAAAGCTGAGCACCACAACTTAAAAATTCGGATGTGTAATATACCATGTTGGTGCTGTTCTGTGTTAGTAAACTTCTTTGTACTTCTTGATTTAGTGTTTATTTTCCATTTAAATTTCAGGACGTTTTTATTTTGATGATTGTTTTAGTTGAAAGAACCTGTCAAAAAATTTAAAATAAAAAAGTCGACCATATAGACATATCAGTTTGAAGGTTATGAAGACAGGATAACAATACCCTAAATTCTGACATGATTTCACTGTTGGATACTGATTGTATTTTCTCCAAATTCACTTCACAGTTAAAAAAAGTTAAACTCCTCTGATGCTATCAAAAGCTCTGTAAAGACTTCAAATAGAAGAGTGGCATTAAAATAGGACTATTAAATATGTACAAATTAAAGTGTACAATTCAGTAGTTTTTAGTATGGTTATACAGAGTTATGCAATAAATAATAAATCTGATTTTAAACATTTTCATTACTCCCAAAGGAAACCTGTACCTATTAGTAGTTGTTCTCCTTACCTCCTGCCCAAGGAACCACTAGTATATTGATATTTTGTGTCCCCATAGATTTGCCTATAGACATTTTATATAAATTAAATCATGTAAATTATGGGACATATCATATAAATTAAATCATACAGTGTTGTCTTTTGTGACTGGCTTCTTTAACTTAGCATAAACTTTTCAAGATTCATCCATATTGTAGCATGTATCAGTACTCTGTCCTTTTTTACTGACAACATTTCATTATGTAGTTTCATTTGTTCATTCATCAATTGATGGACATTGGGGCTGTTTGCAGTTTTTGGCTATCACAAATAATGCTGCTGTGAACACTTGTGTATAAGTTTTTATGTGGGCATATATTTTCATTTCTCTTGAGTATGTATTGAGGAGAGGAACTGCTGGGCCATATGGTAACTCTATAACTAACATTTTGAGGAACTGCCCAACTGTTTTCCAAAGAGGATGCACCATTTTACACTTCTACTAGAAATGTGTGAAAGTTCTGTTTTTTTCATATCCTTGCCAGTGGTTGTTATTGTCTCATTTGATCAAATCCATCTTAGTCGGTATGAAGCGGTGTCTCATTACGGTTTTATTTGCATTTTTTTCTGATGGCTAATGATGTTGAACATCTTTCATGTGCTTGTTGGCCATCTGTGTATCTTCCTTGGAAGAATGACTATTCAGATACTTTCTGGCTTTTTAATTGTATTATCTTTTTACTATTGATTTTTTATAGTTCTTTATATATTTTATTTTATTTTTTACTGATATTTCTTTTATACTCAAGCAATTGAATAGAAACTATGAGTTGTAGTTGACGTGCCTGAGAACAGTCAGGTATAGGCTCTATATCTATACCTGTAATAAGACACTTTCTTCAGTGTCTTATATTTTTCTGAGTCTTCTACATTCTTAGTTAAATTTATTTGTAGGGTTTTTTTTATGATGAGTTGTAAATGGGATTGTGTTCTTAGGTTCCTTTCCTTCCTTAGTTCATTATTGATGTTTAAAATGCAACTGATTTCTGGTTCATCTTGTCAATCTCTGTTAGGAAAGCACAACTGGCATTTTGATAGAAATTACACTGAATTCATAGTTCAATTTGGGAAAATAATGCTATCATAACAATATTAAATCTTTAAGTCATGGCATGGAAAGTCATTTCACTTATTTAAGTCTTTTTAAATTTCTTTTAATGAAGTTTTATAATTTTAAGTGCAGAAATCTTGCACCACATTTATTAAATTTATTTCTAAGTATTTTTTGAAACTATTACAAGTAGAATTGTTTTTTTTTACAATCCTTTGTATTTCTGTGGTATCAGTTGTTATATCTCCTCTTTCATTTCTGATATTATTTATTTGGGTCTTCTCCCTTTTATTCTTGATGAGTATGCTTAAAGGCCTGTTGATTTTGTTTATCTTTTCAAAGAACCAGCTCCTGGATTTCTTGATCCTTGGAATTGTTCTTTTAGTCTCTATGTCATTCAATTCTGCTCTAATCTTGATTACTTTCTCCCTTCTACTTGCTCTGGGCTTTGTTTGTTGTTTATCCAGTTCTTGAAGCTGTAGGGTTAGGTCGTTTATTTTAAATGTTTCTATCTTTTTAGGTAGTCCTGTATTGCTATGAACTTCCCTCTCAAGACTGCCTTCACTATGTCCCATAGGTTTTGGACTGTTGTGTGTTCATTTTCATTTGTTTCCAAAGACATTTGTTTTTGATTTCTTCTTTGACCTCATTATTGATTCATTCTTTGTTTAATAGCATGCTATTCAGTCTCCATGAGTTTGAATGTTTTAAGTTTTTTCCTTAAGGTTGGTTTCTAGTTTCAAGCCCTTGTGGTCTAAGAAAAAGCTTGTTATGATTTCAATTTTCTTGAATTTGTTGAGGCTTGTTTTGTGTCCTATCACGTGGTCTATCTTTGAAAATGTTCTGTGTGCATTTGAAAAGAATGTGTATTTTGCTTCTTTGAGATGAAAGGTTCTATATATGAGTTAAGTCCATTTGATCTAATGCATTGTTCAGTTGCACAACATCCTTGTTGATGTTTTGTTTGGAAGATCTATCCATTTTTGACAGTGGGGTGTTAAAATCCCCTACTATGAGTGTGTTGCTGTCTATATCTTTCTTGAAGTCCTCCAAGATTTTCCATATATATTTGGGTGCTCCTATGTTGGGTGCATATAGGTTTACAGTGTTTATATCTTTTTGATGGAGTCTTCCTTTGAGTATTACGAAACGCCCTTCTGGGTCTCTTTTTATGGCCTTTGTTTTGAAATCTATGTTGTCTGATATAAATATTGCTACCCTGACTTTTTTTCCCTGTCCATTTGCTTGGACTATTTTTTCCATCCCTTTACTTTCAGTCTGTGTAGCTCCTTTGTTCTGAGGTGGGTTTCTTGTAGGAAGCATGTGTGTGCTTATCCATGTTTCTTATCCATTCAGCTACCTTATGTCTTTTGATTGGAGCACTTAATCCATTTACATTTAAAGTTATTATTGATAGGTGCTTATTCATTTTTTCCCCTTTGTACTTGTGTTCCTGTCTTTCTCACTCTTTTTCTTCATCTTCTTAAAGCAGTCCCTTTAGCATATCTTGAAATGCTGGTTTGGTTGAGGTGTATTCTTTTAGCCTTCTTTTGTCTGGGGAACTCCTTATTTCACCTTCCATTTTAATTGAGAGCCTTGCTGGGTAGACAGTCTTAATTGCACGCCTTTGTTTTTCATGACTTGGGATATTTCTTGCCATTCCCTTCTTGCTTGCAGCGTTTCTGTTGAGAAGTCAGCTGCTAGCCATATCGGGGCACCCTTGTATGTTACTACCTGTTTCTCTCTTGCTGCCTTCAGGATTCTGTTTGTCTTTGATATTTGCCATTTTAATGATGATGTGTCTTGGAGTGGGCCTCATTGAGTTCCTCTTGAATGGGGCCCTCTGTGCTTCCCGGACTTGTGCGACTTTTTCTCTCCTCAAACTGGGGAAGTTTTCCATCATTACTTTTTAAAACAGGTTCTCTATCCCTTGCTCCTCTTCTTCTCCTTCTGGTATCCCTATTATATGGATATCATTACGTTTCAGGTTGTCCTGCATTTCCCTAAATGCCTCTTGATTCTTTTTGAGTCTTTTTTTCATTTTCTTGCTCTTTCTGGGAGTTTTTTTTCTACCTTGTCCTCCAGCTCACTGATTTGATCCTCTGCTTCATATAGCCTGCTTTTGATTCCTTCTACTGTGTTCTTCAATTCAGAAATGGTATTCTTCATTTCCTCTTGTCTCTTATTGATAGTTTCTATGTCCTTTTTCATGCTGATACAGTTTGCAGTAAGTTCCTCATAGTTTCTCTGTAGTTTTTGTAATTCTCTCTGGGCTCACTGAGCTCATTGAGCTTCATTACAACCATTGTTTTGAACTCAATATCTGATAGTTTACTTTCCTCTATTTCATTTAGTTCTCTTTCTGGGGATTCCCCCCTTTCCTTTTGAGTTGGGGGTATTGCTTTGTCTTCCCATTATTTGTGAGACTCTTCTTTTTTGCTTCTGCTTCGTAAATTGATCTGTCTTGATTTCATGACTTTGTGGTGTGAACTTCTATGGTAGGAGACTGCTCTTTTTACTTTCTGGATCTGCCTTTGATGATGTCAGATGTTGGCCCTGTCTGACCTTAGGCAGTCTGTTTGAGACTTTCAGGAGTCTACTGTTTGTGGCTGTCTCCTTCAGCTGTTAATCTAGTCACTCTGTGCTCAGTAGTTAGGCTTAAGCACCACAGGGCAGGGCAGAGTCCCCTCTGGGGGTGGGGTTATTGGGTTCTCTTGTGTTGCTGCTGCTCAGGGGAATGGTCTGCCTGAGCCAGATGGCTGCTGCCATATGTAGGAGGAGTTAGCACTGGGATCCTGCTGGCCACTGTTTCTGTTCTCTCCCCAAAACCTCTATCTCCAGTCTCTCCCCAAGTGTTTCTAGGCCATTCGATGCCCCCTTTAACCAGGGATCTACTATCTGTGGCTGCCAGTCTGTACTCAGCAGTCAGGCTTAAGCACCACTGGGCAAGCACTAGAATTGCTTTCTTAATTTTATTTTCCAATAACTCACTGCAAGTGTATAGATATACAATTAATTTTTGCACATTGATATTGTATCTTACTGTAGAGGACAGTGAAGGCTGGTGTAAAAAGCCACGTTAAGTGCTTGGCTAGGCCATGCTTGACCACTTGTATCTGCAAGGCAGAACAAGCTGGAAGCTGAGGTCAGCCTGAGCCTGGAGGGGGTTAGGAAGGAAATAGTTAACTGCAGGCTTCAGCTGAATGTGACTTCAGCCTTGGAAGAAGAAAATTTTATCATTTAGGTAGCCTGGGAAATGAATAATCTTCTCCCACAGCTGCAGAAATGTCCTTGAGCTTCATCTAACCAACTCACATAAAATAAACACAGAGACCGTGCTCAGGGTCATTGTCTCTCCATCAGAGGACAATGTCCCACCTGGCCCCTGCTTTTCTCTAAACCATTGTGTTGTCTCTTTCTCAGTCTCCTGTTGCCCTGACTCAGGGACCACCATCTGTGTGGGTCACAGCATGTTACAACCTTGCTAATCTTTATTAGCTCCAATGGCATTTTTTTGATGAATTTCTTGGGATTTTCCATATCCCAGTTCATGTTATTTCCAGATAGAGATAGCTTTACTCCTTCCTTACCAATCTAGATGCTTTTATTTTTATTCCTTAAATTATCTGACTGGAACTTTTAGTACCACAGTGAGTAAAAGTGAACCTAATCAACAAAACAAACAAGTGAGCAAAATAGAACCAGACACATGGAAATAAAGAACAAACTTATAGTAACCAGAGGGTAGAGGGAAGAGGGTAACGCAAGAAAGAAGGAGAAGGGTTGTCAAGGCACATGTATAAAGGACCCATGGACAAAGGTAATGGGGGACGGTGGGATTGAATATGGGACGTGGGGGTAGGAAGGGCTGTGGAGAGTAATGGGGAGGAAATGGGAACAATTGTAATTGAACAACAATAAAAGGAGTAAGTGTAGGTAAGCTAAAGACAAAAGCATGAAAATGTTCATACAATATTAGGAGGATCCTACACTCAGTTTCCTTGTCAAATTAACTTCTCACACTAATTAAAAGAAATTAAAGGGAGAAAAACACTGGCAATGTGAACTGGGTATGATCTGTATAAGAAACAACTTCTGGAATGCCTTTAGCCAAGGCATACTTAAATGAAGAAGTCCCAATCCTGCTGCAAAATGTTAACAATTATATCCAATTTAGAAGAAATTTTAAGTAAAAATATATTTATTTTGGTGGCATTGAGATAAAAAGTGAAAGAGTACATCCTTGCCTTATTCTTTATCATGGGGAGAAAGCATTCATTTAGTCTTTCATCATTAAGTATGATTTCAACTGTGTTTTTTTTGTAGATTCCCTTTGTCAGGATGAAGAATATTTTTGTCTTTTTTGACTGAAATTGAATATCTCTGAGTATGCATGCCTTACAAATCCAACAGTGAATAAAAATGGGAAAGTTCAATTCACATTGGGGTAATGGAGCTAGAGCATCTTGAGGAACATAGCAGAACAATTAGACCAAGGGTCATGTACTGTCATTTTTCTTGTGCATTATCCTTTTAAAAGAAGTGATACTGAAGAGAACTAGATCTTCCTAGTAATATTCATTTTTCATATTTAATGTAGAAATAGTCCTTTTATATTAACTAATCTTTTAGAGATATGTTTTTCATGCCTTTGAATGTCCTATGAGTTTGGATAATGATCAAGGTTTAGTGTGAACTGTAATATTTCTAAATGATTTATGTGGCAATCGTTTATTTTGGACTGGAATGACCATTGCTATAAATTTATAAGATATTTAGTGATATTTAACATCAAAAGTAGCTTTATGCTTCATTTGGACTCTACAGGCCTTTGTGATATAGTTAGCCATAAAGTCATTTTGATGGCAATAAAGAAATGAAGGGATCCTTGTTGATTCTGTTATACAAATATGAAATGAATTTTTGAATGGTTTATTTCTGCATTAGAAGAAAACACCAGCCTTCTGGGAGTTTTCTGCATTCCAGCATCTTGCATCTGTTGTATTTATCATAGGAACAGGGCAGGGAAAAAAAGAGTATTTAGTCATCTGCTGATTCCATTTGGTGCTAAACACATACTTTTCTCTAGAGTGCAAGAATGCTAATTTATTTTATGTACCAGGGTGGATTGTAGCCATTTCTACAGACACAAGAATTTAAATTGGCAAAACCTAAACAGTAAATACTTTGCGTATGGATGTTCCATACTCGGTATATAATTCTTGAGTAAGACCAAATCTTTGTTAATTAGAGATCTGGGTTTTAAATACAATTTACCTTAAAATAGGGAGACACACAAAATTGACTTTTCAACTATAGCCATTATATTTTGAGTTTAGAAGTTTTCTATATGCATTCTGGAAAGCATGAAATATGACCCAAGTAAAACTCATGAGTCTTAAGCTATACAGGTGAACTTGTTCTAAGATCTGTCTCTAGAATGAGAGATTAAAAAGAACAGGAAGTTTTATGCTAGCTACCTTCTCATGTATAACTAGACACTTTTCTAGATTTTACCCACATTTGGGATATGATAAGTTTTTTATGTGTGATTAGCAATATGTTTCAAATTGTTAATTACAGATTAACAATTTGGCTTGACGTGCATTCATTCATTAAGTATACATTTATCAAGTACTTTCATGGGTCCTCATGGAGTTTATACTCCATTGGAGGAGACAGGAAACAAACATGATAAATAACTATAATATTAAGTATATTAGTGATAAATAGTAAGAAGAAAAGAAAGCAGGGAAAGGGCATATGGTGTATTGAAAGTGGAATTGTTGGTTGAACTTTTAGATAAGGTGACAAGAGGAGCCCTCACTGAAAAGTTCATTTTTGAGTAAAGATTCAAAAGAAGTGAGAGAGTGAGCCAGTCATGAGTCTAGAACAGTGTGCTAACGATGTGATGGCCTAAGATAGGGACATGCCTGGCTTTTTAGAAAAACAGGAAGTCCATGTGGCTGGATCACAGTGAGCAAAGAGAATAGTAGGGGTGAGGTCAGAGAGATTTATTTGTAGGATGGTTTGAGCAAAGTAGTCACATGGTAACTTGTTAGAGGTGGTAAGAGGTCAAATTTTGGATAAATGAGGGTAAAAGCAATAGGATTCACTGATAGACCAGATGTGAGATTTGAGAGAAAGAGATGATAGCAAGATTTTTGGCCAGGACAACTGGAAGAATCGGCATTTATGAACTGGTGAAGATTGTGGGAGTAGGTGGTTAAGGGGCACTATCAGGAGCTTAAGTTTGATATGTTATGTTTCAGAAGCCTATTAGAAAGTCAACTGAATTTCATGTCAGTTTTTTGGTTCTCTTCTACCTGGTACACTTTGAAATGCTTCTCTGCCTTTCCATGAAGCATTTCTTAACCTTCCCATGCTTTACTTATAATTCCTTTAATAATTCTGATTTATTCACCAATTTTAGCCCATTTTGTTTATTTTAGCACATTATTACTTAGTAATTTCCAGAGAGCAGAGGACATCTAAGTGGGTAATTATTTTCTTTGTATTTTCTCACAGCTTTTGGTTCAATTCCACTGTATAAATATGTGTGAATATTTCAGAATTCTCAAAACTTAACAAAATTATTAACCTAAGTTACCTATCTTTTCCTCAGATGGATCTGATATTTGATTAATATACTAACTTAACTTTCTGGAAAGCATGTTGAATATGAGACATTTTTACCTGCCTTCTGCTCAAGGTTTTGCTTTCTGCTGGAGAATGTGTTTAGAAATTAGATATTTTCTAGGACAACCTTATTATATAGCAATAAGTACTGAATGACACTTTTGCATATAAGTACTAAAAACTGTCATCACCAGCTTTTTAGAAGAGGTCTAGGCCAGAACACTTTAAAGAATAGTTCATAGGCAATTCTAGTTAGCCTAATTGGGAACAAAATTAAAGAAGAACATTTCCATTCTAGATTGAAGGTATCTAAATTTTTGCCATTGCTTCCTTTTCAAAAATTAGAATTTTTATCTCATGGAAAAGTAAATTATTTTATGGAAGTACCCCCTCAAAGTTTTCTGGTGTTATTTCAGTCACTCTGTGCCAGCTCCTGTACAAGGCCCAGGGGATGAAAGAATTAAGACATAAATTTGGTCCCAATAGAAACTCATAATTTGGTGAGAGAGACAGATGTATCAATGAATAACTATAGTAAAGGGTAATGGTTTAATATGTACTGTATTAGTCCTGTGCTAGCATGATTGGAGCACATGTGTGCATCTGTGGGTAGCAGAACACAAGAATCCAAGATGTCTGGAAGGAGGAATAGACATTTACCAGCATAGGTGAAGGGAGACGGGAACACAGCTCATGCACAGACACCTGTACAACCCCATGTGATTCTATATGAGAGTAGAAAAGGGTCCTCGTGAGAGGACTGGTAGGAAGTGGGGCTGGAGAGAAAAGCTGGAGTCAGACCATGCTGGTGCATAGTAAACAATATAAGCTTTGTTATGTGTGGATTAGCAGTCACTTGAAAATTTAAAATTGGGGAGTAAATGTCACATGTGAATTTTAGAGGCTTCTCTGATAGTAGAGAAAAGGTTTTATTAGTTGAAAAGTTCAGTGTTTTGTTGGATATTTCTCTAATTCTTTCTTTCCTTTTGTATTCACAACCATGTCCTTAGTTTTATTTCTACTCATTTCTTCTCTAGACTAGTACTGGTGGCGAGGACAAGAACAAGGTTACATGTTGGGGAAATAATTGGGTTGGCCAAAAAGTCCATTTAGTTTTTTCCATAAAATAAATGACACATTTTTCATTTTCACCAATATCTTTATTGATTTGAAAATTTTGAGTATTTGGTTATCTCCCTCTATTGGCTTCTAGTGGGTAGAGGCCAGGGATGCTGCTAAAGATCTTTCTTCCAAGGCATAAGGCAGCCCCGCATCAAAGAATTATTTGGCCAAAAGTGAGTAATATCAAAAAACTGCACATACCACTTTTGACATGTTTGATCAGTCACAGCACCTTCTTCATACACTGCACAAATCTTTTTATTCTTTGCATTTCAGTTGCATTTTTACCTTTCTTGAAATCCTAAAGCATAATATGTCAAAAATGTTGCTGATCTTCTTGCATTTTCAAAATTAAAATGGCTGCACAAAAATTCATCAATTTGAGAAGTTTTTAAAAAATGCATGTTGATATACCAGCTGTCACAATACAATCTAATAAAATTGTTTTGAATAAAGTTAAAGACAACTAAGCACTACTCAAACCATCGTATGGAAAAAAACAGCAAAGTTTTTGGCCAACCCAGTGTTTAATGAGTACAATAACAGATCTTACTTAATGGTAGGAATGAGGAAATGGAAGAGTCAGGATATTCCTCAGGATTTTTTCTGTCAGCCGGATATTGGGGCCTGTGAGTGTTGCAGGAGAACATATTTAGGGGTGTGTGTAAGAAAGACAGTAGGTTCAATTTTGGACATGTTTGAGACCCAACATGAATTATGCACCCAGAGCTCAGAAGAGAGTTAAACTTAGTATTGAGTGTTCTCTAAAAAGACAGGAGGAAACATTTTAATTGGCCAATAGTTTTCTCTGTAAAGAGGCATCAGGTAAGAAATGCTGGAAAAATGTTTCACGTTAAATCATTTAACCTCATTAATAATCTGTAAATTATGAATTACTATTCTTATTTTGTAGCTGAAGTAAGGTTAATTATTCTACTCAAAAATCTCCTCCTATCACAGTGTTTTTGTGTTGGGATTCTAATCCCAAAGCTCATGCTATTTCTATTATGAGACAGACTCCCTGCCTTAGGGATGCTCAGCATTTGCCTCTCTCCTCTTTGTATAATGTAGGTTCTTCAGGCCCAGGGACATGCATTATTTACCTTTCCAATCTCTTCCAAGGTCAGATACATATATGATATGCATTTAATGCATGGAGACTGCATTGGTAAGTCTCACAGAAACGTCTGTGCTAATACATTAGAGCAGAGGTCAGGGATCTTTCCCTCCCTCCCTCCCTTCCTCTCACCCTCCCTCCCTCTTCTTTCTTTTTTGCACCAATTTGGATTTGAATATTTTTAAATGGAACAGACACTCTATAGTGTATGAGGGCCTCACCACTCCCTATTGACTTACATCTGGCATTTTCCTGCTTCCTGCTTAGAATAAACACCTGAGTTTACAGCTTTAGTTTTAAAGTCACACTTTATAGCTGGTGTTTCAAGCTTGTTGAATTAGCAAGCTTGTTGCTAAAAAGCCAAGTAATACAACACCCCCCCCCCCCCCCCCCCCCCCGCCCCACCAAGAAAAAGCAACCATTAAACTATCATTACTTAGATACCAAATTTAGAATGTCTCCCTTACCAAAAAGGAATTGATACATTTGATAAGGGGTTAATATCCAAAATTTGTAAAGTATTTATAAAACTCAACACCAAAAACCAAATGACCCAAATAAAAAAATGGACAAAGACCTGAATAGACACTTCTTCAAGGAGGATATACAGATGGCCAATAGATATATGGAAACATGATCAATGTTACTAATCATCAGAGAAATGCAAATTAAAACCACAATGAGCCCTGGCTGGTGTGGCTCAGTGGATTGAGTGCTGGCCTGCAAACCAGAGGTCACCGGTTTGATTCCCAGTCAGCGCACATACCTGGGTTGAAGGCCAAGTCCCCAGTGAGGGGCTGTGTGAGAGGCAACCACACAGTGATGTTTCTCTCCCTCTCTTTCTCCCTCTCTTCCCCTCAGCCTAAAAATAAATAAATAAAGTCTTTTAAAAAAACCCACAATGAGATACCATCTCACACCTGTCAGAATGGCTATCATCAATAAATCAACAAACAACAAGTACTGGCAACGATGTGGAGAAAGAGGAATCCCTTTTGAACTATTGGTGGGAATGCAGACTGGTGCAGCCACTGCGGAAAGCATGATGATATTTCCAAAAATTAAAAATGGATCTACCTTTTGACCCAGTGATCCCACTCCTCGGAATATATCTGAAGGAACCCAAAACACTAATTTGAAAGAACATAAGTATGCCTATGTTCATTACAGTATTATTTACAATCACCAAGATATGGAAGCAGCCCAAGTGTCTATTAATAGATGGGTGGGCAAAACAACTATGGGACATTTATACATGGAATACTACTTGGCCATAAAAAAGAAGAAAAATTTACCTTTTGTGACAGTATGGATGGATCTCGAGAACATTATGCTAAGTGAAATAAGCCACTCAGAGAAAGACAAATACCATATGATTTCACTCATATGTGGAATCTAATGAACAAACTAACAAGTAAAACAGAGACAGACTCATAGGTGGAGAGCAGGGTGAGAGCAAGATATTAGGGGGTGGAGGGATTGAGCAAAAACAAAGAAGGGCTCATGGACAACAGTGTGGTGATTGCTGGGGAGTGGGGAGGAGTGTGTGAGGGGACTAAATGGTAATGGAAAAATACAATCAAGATTAGATAAAATACAAAAGAAAGAGATTGAAATAGTCCAGATGATACTTGTAAATTCACTCTTTCTCCATGTATCTTTGATATATTTTTGAGTAATGACCTAATGGATTACGCTTTGATTTCTAGTCTTACAGTTTTGACCTGAGGATTTCTTCCTAGTCTTGTTTTGAAACTGCATCAAGGAGTGTGTTTCTAATCTGAGTTGTATTAGGTATGACAATTCTTCATCAGGAAGATATGCCTGAAATTTGTATTCTGTGTTGGGCCACCACAGGACCGCAGGATTATAGGGATATCCTTTGACACACTTTGGGAACAGATTCTGACAGCAACAACAACAAAATAGTGTTGTGTAGAAAGAATGTTAAGACAGGAGCCAACCCAACATCCGATTCATAGCTGAGCCATTAAATGAGCAAGTGAATAGAGAGTGTTTGTCTGTAGGAGGCACTGTAGCTGTTCAATAAATGTTGGTTTTCTTAAACAACAACACAACTAACCCCACCACTTTTTATTAATTTTGTATGCCTTTGGACAAATGTCCTTTTTGTCTTTCAACAATTAGACTTGATATCACTTTTCATATTTCCTCATGCAATTCTTTGTGAAAGAATGACTGGAAACATATTAAACAGGATAAACCACTATGTGAATTTAAGGGATTATTAATTTGGAAGTTGAATCAATATCCCTGAGCTCAGCTCCCCTTTGTGCTCAATGATGCTATTTGCTTTCTGAGGTGCACCAAAATGTTTGAGAAAGTGTGGTCTGTTTCTCACAAGTGAATCATAGAAGCTTAAAAAGGAATACATTGCAATGATAATGATATTTATTCATCTTTTCTTGACTAAGTGTTAAAATCCAGTTTAATGCACATAGGTGTTAATGAATTTATACTTTAGATAAAAAGTTTTCTTATCTGTGGATATTTGAATTTTGTTAGATTGAGTGATGAAGTGTACACACAGGTGGGAGGGAAGCCTCAAGTACAGCAACTGAATCTTGCCGAAGTAGCTTATTATTTTTCTGTTTATTACTTTTCTTTAGTCAGATGGTAGGTGACTTCAGATAGATTATATGTTTTAGATATAAATTCAAAGCAAATAATAGACTGATGTAATACATATTGCATTTGCTTCATATGGATAGAAAATCAACGTAGTCTATTTCTAAACTTTATATATACATTTTTTGACTGACATGGTGGTCTGCATTACAATTAAGTAACAATGTTTTCCTAGGAGGGTTCCTTGGAGTTATTAATATTCACTTTAGTGTATTTCAGTTGCCCAAGGTATATATTAATGACCCAGAATTCATACCTTAGGGATATCTTAATACTATTATTGTATAGTTTTTCAGTTTTCTATTGGAATTTGAAGAATTCTTTTATTGTCTTCTTTATTGAATTTGTGCTATTAATATGAAATGGAGAATGGGAAATAAAGGGAGAAAGCAGTAAAGGCCTTGCTGAACTAACCCACTTGGGAAGGGATATAGTTGCTTAATAATGTTTTGATTGTAAATTCTTGTAGTGTTTTTCAATCTTTATTTCTTTTCTCAAAACTTCCTTTTTATCTTTACAGTTCCCTCTTGTTTCCCCATCTTATATACCTCAGCTCAGTTAAGGCTAAGTATTCCACTTCCTAATTTATTTTGGTAAAAAATAATTCAATTAGCAGATGTTTGAACTCTGTTTTTTTTTTTTTTTTTTAATAAAACATGAAGCTGCCCAGTTACCCATGAAGCAGTTAGGAGGCAACACCTTGGCAGAGAGAAGACAGGATAGAAGCCAACTAAGGATGGAATCCAAATAGCAAAGTATCCATGGGCTGTTCTGTCACACATCTTCTTGGTCTTAAGAAGGCAACACTGATCTTTACCAGCTGCCTTCCTTCCTCTATCAGAGTGGTTTTGTCAGCTCTAGAAATCTCATTTAAACACCTGGAAGAGAAACTTGATAACATGCATGTTCTTCTTTGTTGAGCAGAGTATCTGCTGGACTGTCTACTTGGGCAGGGGTAGAGCGTAGTAAGGAAGTTTTCTTTGATTCTCTGAAAGGAGGGTTCAATCAAGCATGTTGTGGAATCCACTTCTGTAAAAATCCTTTAGCTTTGCTCTTTCTGATGGCCAGGCTGAGGGGAATTTCTTATCTTATTTTTGTTTTACAAACATGTAGAGGCTTTTATTTCCCTTTTTAAATAAAGCTCTCAAAGTGGATAGAAGATACTTGCAAATGGGCAGTTTGTCCGATTTTCTCATCCTTCCCTTAATATCTTGGGGAATATGACACCAGGGCAGGCCACAGCTTATTGATACCATTGTTCTTTAAAAAGAGAAGTCACAAACTGTAAATATTTGCTTGGCTTTAATAACATTTTGGTTTGTTTGGTTTTATGTAAACTTATTTTTATTAAAGTATAAAATACATTTAGAAAAATGTACAGTTTGTGAGTGCACAGTTTAATGTAACCAGCATCCAGAGCAAGAAACGGGAAATTACGGGAATCCAAAATATCCCTTGTGCCCCATTTCTGGCCTCTACTCACTCCTGAAGACTAGCCACTATTATGATTTTGAAAACCATAGATATTTTTGTTTGAGTCTGAACTTTATAAAGGTGGAACAATAGATACTCTTTTGTGTCTTATGTTTTTCATTCTTTATATCACATTGTTGCATGTTGCTTTATTTTGTTCAATCTTATTACTTTGAGTTGTTTGCAGTTTAGGGTTATTATGAAGAGTGCTTCTGTGAACACTCCAGCAGATGTCTTTTAATGCATCTATGGACCCATTTCCACATGTGTGGACCCTCTCCCAAGATTGGAAGAGTTCATGGGGTATATATAAGTTCAGTGTCAGTAGATGCTATCAAACAGTTTTCCAAAGTAGTTCTATTAATGGCTTCACTAACATTTCATATAAAGATAAGTATGGTTTAATTTTACTCTTTAGCTTTCTGTGGCATTGTCAGGAACAACTCTGTCCAAACTCTCTAGATTACATATGTTTTCCACAAATTTAATTTCCCGGAGTTAATTCTATCCAAGTTTCTTACTTATTCTGAGCTTAACTTCCTCTTCTTATTCATTTGTCTATTTGTTTTTTCAAAAAAATTATTAAACTTTTGGTCCTGACTGGTGTGTCTCAGTTGGCTGGGCATCATTCTGCAAAGTGAGGGGTTGCCGGTTCAATTCTCAGTCAGAGCATGTGCCTGGGTTGTGGTTTGACCCCAGTTGGGGCACCTGTAGAAGGTAAAAACCAATCAATGTTTCTCTCTCACATGGTTCTTTCTCTCTTTTTCTTCCTCCCTTCCCCTCTCTCTAAAAATAAATAAAAATAAAAATTTTAAAAAATTCTTAAGCTTTTAATATGTTTCATATAATACTGGATAGTGGAATACAACATAACTAAACTATAGTGCTGGCATTTAAGGGAATTATAATGAAGTGAGGTAGATAGCAATATGAACAAATACATTTTTAATTTATTTTATTCAACTCCAGAAAGCTACTTTCTCAATCTGCTGTGTCTCAATTTAGTAAAGAAGCCCATTAACAACTTGTAAAATTCATTCCTGATTTTTTTTATTATGTGTCTTCCAATATAAATTTCCCTTTTTCAAGGTGAACAGACCCCATATTTTTAACTTCCTGATATAGAAGTTGTTCTGTCTTTCCAAATTACTTTAAAAAATTAATTTTGTTTTCTTAAAGTATGGTGACCATAATTATCCAGAGTAATCAAGTCTTAAACTGTAGGGAGTGCATGTGCTTTTTGCTTGCTTGTTTGTTTTTTTAAGAATTTAGAGTTTTTCAATATTTTTTTTGGTGTTTTACTATTTAAATTTGGCCTTTTCTGCTAGCACTTAAAATTATTAGATTACATCTTCAAAAAAACAATTTATGCTGATTCTCAAATTCTTCTCCTTATTGTAACATTCGCCCTGCATGAAGGCCCTGTAACTTTTACACACATGGCTTTGCTCCGCAACTATGGGTTGGTGAGTCACAGATCTCTACTTCTAGCCCAGACTCTCTCAATTCTAAATCCATATATAGTATATTTTCATTTGAATATTATGTTGACATTTTACATTTGGCAGATGACAAAATGTACTTTACCTTTCTCTTCCAAACACATTATTCATTCTGCATTCCCCAACTGGTGAATGCATCACTATGTACACAATTGCTAAAACAGTTTTCTAGATGCTTCTAAATACCCTCCTCTCAAATCTAACTAATAGTCTTACTATTTTTACTTCTGAAACATTCCTGGACTTATTCTACTACAGTCTGGGAATAGTGTTCAGTGTTCAGGCACCCATTGTCTATTGCTTGGATTTTTCCCCAGTTTCCCTGACTGTAATTTTATTCTCTTTAATCTACTCAAAAGTCATTGATGGAGTGACCTTTGAAAATACACATCTAAGCTTATTGTTCTCACAGTTCTTTAGCAGAGCATGTGAGGTATCTCCTGCTTACCTTTCTAGCTGGATCATTACCATTATTACTTAGGTCCCCTGTACAGGTATACCTCGTTTTATTGTGATTCACTTTTGTGCTTTACAGGTAATGCATTTTTCACATATTGAAGGTTTGTAGCAACCTTGCTTTGAGCAAATCTATCAGTGCCATTTTCCAAAAGCATTTGCTCACTTTGTGTCTTTGTTACTTTCTGATAATTCTCATGATATTTCAAACTTTTTCATCATTACCGTGATTCTTACCATGATCTGTGGTCAGTGATCTACGTTACTATTTTAATTATTTGGGAGCACCACAAATAACATCCATACATGTTGATAAACTTAATAAATGGTATATGTGTTCTAACTGCTCCACTGATGGGCTGTGCCCAGTTTTGCTCCCTCTCCATAGGTTTCTCTATTCCCCAAAATAAAACACAACTTTGAAATTATGTCAGTTAATAACTCTACAGTTGCCTCTATGTGTTCAAATGACAGAAAGAGTCACACATCTCTCACTTTAAATCAAAAGCTAGAAATGATTAAACTTAGTGAGGAAAGCATGTCAAAAGCTGAGATTACACCAAAAGCTAGGCCTCTCACACCAAACAGCTAAGTTGTGAATGCAAAGGAAAAGTTCCTGAAGAAAATTAAAAGTGTTATTCCAATTAATACATGAATGATAAGAAAGTGAAACAGCTGGTATGGAGAAAGTTTTAGTGGTCTGGATAGAAGATCAAACCAGTCACAACATTCTCTTAAGCCAAACCCTAACCCAGAGCAAGGCCCTCACTCTTGTTAATTCTATGAAGGCTGAGAGAGGTAAAGAAGCTGTAGAAGAAAAGTTTGAAGCTAGCAGAGATTGGTTCATGAGGTTTAAAGAAAGAAGCCATCTCCATAACACCAAAGTGCAAGGTGAAGCAGCATGTGCTGATGTAGAAACTGCAGCAAGTTATCCAGAAAATCTAGGTAAGGCAATTAATGAAGGTAGCTACACTAACAACAGATTATCAATATAGGCAAAACAACCTTATATGCGAAGAAGATACTATCTAGCATTTTCATTGCTGGAGCAGAGAAGGCAATGCCTGCCTTCAAAGCTTCGTAGGACAGGCTGACTCTCTTGTTAGGGGGTAAGGTAGCTGGTGATTTTAAGTTGAAGCCAGTGCTCATTTTACCATTTCAAAATCTTAGGACCCTTAAGAATTATGCTAAATATGCTGTGCTTGTACTTTATAAATAGAACAACAAATCCTGAATGACAGCACATGCTTACAATATGGTTTCCTGAATATTTTAAGCTCACTGTTGAGATCTGCTGATTAGAAAAATAGATTCAAAATGTTACTGCTTGTTTGTAACACACCTGATTACCCAAGAACTCTGATGGATAGGTACAACAAGATTTAATCTTTCATGCCTGGCAACACAAAATTCATTATAAAGCCCATGGCTTGAGGAGTAATTTTGACTTTTAAGTCTTATTATTTAAGAAATATATTTTGGAAGGTTATTACTTCCATAGACAGTAATTCCTCTGATAGATCTGAGCAAAGTAAACTGATAACTTTCTGGAAAGGATTCACCATTCAAGATGCCATTAAGAATATTTGTGATTCATGGGAAGTGGTTAAAATATCAAAAACAGAAGTTGGTTTAAACCTTCATGGATAACGTCAATGGGGTCAAGACTCCAGTGGAGGAAGTAATTGCAGATGTGGTGGAAATAGTAAGATAAATAGAATTAAAAGTGGAGCCTGAAGATGTGACTGAATTGTTGCAATCTCATGATACAATTTTAAGGGATGAGGAGTTAGTTACTTCTTATGTATGAGCAAAGAAAGTGATTCCTTAAGATGGAACCTACACCTGCTAAAGATATGAAGATTGTTGAAATGACAACAAGAGATTTAGAATATTACATAAACTTAGTTGTAGCCATCAACAAGAAGGCAAGACTCTCCACCAGCAAAAACAGTATCCCTCACTGAAGGTTCTGATAGTGGTTAGTATTTTTTTTTTTTAGGAATACTGTGTTTTTAATTAAGGTATGTCCATTGTTTTATTAGACATAATGCTAGTGTATACTTAATAAACTACAGTACTGTAAACATAGCTTTTAGGTGCTCTGGGACACCAAAACATTCTTGTGACTCCATTTATTGTGATTTTCGTTTTATTGCTTTGGTCTGGAACCGAATTGCAGTAACTGCAGGGTATGCTTGTACTTGCTGCGGTGCCACCTGCGGTGGCCTGCACGCTCCTTGCTCTCATACTTCAGGTCTTTACACACACCGTTTTCTTTGCTTGTTCTGCTTTACTTACAGGAAAACTCCTACTTACAGTTTAAAATTCACTTCCTCTGAAAAATTTTCTTTAATCTCCTGAAGCTGAGGGACTTTCCCCTATGCTATGAATTACTCTATTTTAATTCCCATATAAATGTATTTGTTTACCCTTCTGATCTATAAGCTCTTTATCTTTGCATTCCTAATATCCAGCAAACTTTCTGATGTACAAACAGTAGGAGCCAAACAATATTTGTTGAATAAATGGTTGAATTAATTAACTGATAACTTAGAGCCCTCCATTTATATATATTTTTGATCTTTAAAATCCCTAAATATATTTTGTCCTCCTGCCAGAGTTAACACTCATATGTTATTTTTCTACCCACTTGCACAGACTCGTAAGGTCTTCTTCTTCTTCTTTTTTTAATCCCATCTGTGTATGTCTTCATCAGCTAGAAGCATTTAATGTCTCCTTAACTTGGAAATCTCATGTGAGCTTTTACTCCTGGAGCATTTAAAAAAGATATTAAATAAGTATCCATCCCTGAGGAGCTGAATTCTTTATACTTCTCCATCCAAAGAAATCCCTAGTTGACCCTACCATTTAATTCCTATTTTCACTTGGTTTCAAATTTTAGGGTAAATAGACATATATCAATCTTTGAGCATGGTATCAGCAGTTAAAACAAAATAAAATAAATGCCACTGCAACCTTTTGTTTAGAAGGCTGGCATTCATTAGTTCCCCTTTTGTTTATGTGCCTATTTATTGCATTAAATTTATCCTTTGGTATGTCCTTTAAGAAAAATGATCTTGCCTTCTTTATTTCCCTTACCTAAAAACTCTGTAACCTGTCTTTCTTTCCCATACTGGCTGCCACAACACATCATTTTTGTTGTGTTCACTAAACCTGCCCTTTATCACAGGCTGTATCAGCTTACTATTTGGTATTAGTGCTCATTAAACATTCTGTAGTTGCCTTGGTAGAGATAACAAACCTTAGGCTAAAAAATACATTTGATTTTTAAATTCCAGAATCCCTACAAAATTAAGGTCACCATAAGTTATCATTAGATATACATAGCCACCATCAGAGTAAAAGAAATAATATTTTAAACTTTATCCTTTTAAACATAATAATATATGTTCATAGACTTCCTTTCAGAAACTATCTAAATGTTGACCCTGCTGTTCCAGATAAAAGAAGTATACGTTATATGTATGTCACTTCAGAGGGAATTATGTAATAAGTTTTGACTATACTGATGCAGAGAATTTTCTTCAGCTTTTCTGAATACTTATATTCAGAAAAATATTTCTATTTTTTTTGTTTTCCTCTGAGTTGTGCATTCTTTCGAAACATTAAATTATTTATCCTCTAAGTTACACTGAGGTAAACGTAGGTAATGCTATAAAGTTACAGAGAATATGAAAATCACTGAGACCATCACAGGACAAAGACAGTACACCAAGTTTGATCAATTAAAGGAATAAAATAATTCTATACTCTTTCTATAAGTCTCTAGTCTTTTCCAAGTGTATTCGTTTCCTGATATGCTGCTTAATCTTATGTTGGCAAAGTATTATCCCCATTTTTACAGATGGAAATACAGAAAGTATCGAAGACTAACCCAGCTCATAGGGCTAATGACAAAGATGAAACTAGAACCCAGACCAAAAATATAAGGGGGAAATCATAGCAAACCAAGAAAACCACAAAGTATCTATTCTTGGGTAATTAGAGTGTTTGAACAGTGGGTTGACAACTACTTCTAACTGCCCTCCCTACATCTTGTAAATAAGTTGATATTCCCCAAAGCCTACATAAAGTAGCACAGCCTTTATTTTCAGAAAATAAGGAACTAAAAACACAATAGCACAGCCATTTATTAACCTCAGGCAACATTATCCTTGGTAGCAGAGTCTTGGGAAAAATATGTGGTTTGAAGCACTTAGGTTTAGGTCTCTGTTCTTTCACCAGCCTCCAAATCTTCTTATACTAAATACCTACTTAGTTAAAATGGAGTTTAAGAGCACCAGCCTTACTGCTTCAGAAGTTGTTGGGATAATCAATAAGATGCTCTATCTAGAAGCACTGTATAAACTATCTCATTGTACAAATACAAGTCCTTGTCCTTGCATAGCAAGTAAGGGAAATCCTGTGCAAAAAGAGTATAGCACAGCTATTGAGATCAGGGTGTGGCAGTCACAATGACTTAAGTTACAACATAAGGAATGCTCTGTCACTTGGTTTAGGCACTTAGATTCTCTAAACCTCAGTTTTCTCATCTTTAAAATGGAGACTAATATTTACCATGTTTTTATAAGAATTACACGAGATAGTATATGTGAAGTGCATAAGCTATCACTAAAGTCCCTTGAATTAGTTTTACTTATAATAAACTTTTTGTTTATATTAATATCTTTAGATTTCCAGAAAAGTTGCAAATATAATAAAGGGAGTTCCTGCCTACTTTTCCCCTGGTTCCCTTCATTGTGAATATCTTTGATTTGCCACAACGAACAAACATTGATGAATTATTATTAACTAAACTCAGGCTTTATATGCACTTCAGCATTTTATCCATGAATAACTGATTTCTTTTCCAGAATCCAATTCAGGGTTCCACATTACATTTGATTTTCATGTCTCCTGAGTCTCCTCTGGCCTGTGAGAGTTTAAAAATCAGCCTCCTTGTTTTTCGTGACCTTAGTGGTCTTGAGGAAAACTGCCTCGGTACCATGTAGGATGTTCCCCCGTCTGCCTTTGTGTATTGCTTTTCTTATGATACGACTGGCACTGTGGGCTTTTAGAGAGAATACCAAAGAGGTGAAGTGCTCCTCTTGCCACAGTGTACCAAAGGGCACACGATATCCCTGCAGCGTCACAATGAGGTCAACCTTCATCACTTGGTTAAGGTGGTGCTTGCCAGAGGTTTTTGCTGTACCCCGAGTCAGTTTTGACTGGCTCTCACTTATATAGGACTTCTCTTCCCTCTTCTCCCGCTGTGTGGAATGCTTTCCATTTATGTTTCCTGCCAGTGTCATCACAGCGAAAACATCTTCTCTGACCATCCAAGCTAAAGCAGCTCTCTCCTCTCAGATCAGTCTCTATGACATTTTACTTTTGTGGGTTTTTTTTTTCATAACATTTATAATTACCTGAAATTGTCTTGTATCTTTGTTTACCTAGTTTACTGTGTGTCTATAGACCCCCTGTCTCTCAAGATCATAAGCTTCAGGAGAATGAGGTCATTGTAGGATTGTTTACAGCTGTACACTTGGTATCTACATAAGGGCTGGAATACGCTAAGTGCCCAATAACTATTTGTTGAAAAAATGTCAAAGAGAGAAAGATATAAAATTAGTTTATTAATAAGTAAGAGTGGAAAATAGTAAAATGGTAGGAGGTTCAATTTAGTATCTTAACTGAATTGGTTTAGTTCTAATGAAAAAGTTAAATGCTACCATCAGCATCTGTGGAAATAGGTAATCAGTATTCTTATAATTCAAATTCTTTTTCAATACACTTAATAACATGAATGCCAGAGTATTTTTCTAACTTGTAAGGATATGACTGACAAATGTAAGACCTACTTGGTATTACACATCTGCACCACTGTGACCTTTATTTGCTAATTGGCTCAGCTCTCCTGTTATAGAACTTTTAACAGAATCTGAAGCAGTGTAAAAATGACTGATGGCCTTGATTTTATCTTATAGATGACTTCTTAGTGTGTATTATCTTTTCATTTATATTGACAGAAAAAATAGAGCTTGTGTAAATCTTTCTTCCATAACTCATTATAAAGCAACTTTCTTTTTATTTTCATCCTCAGGACTTAAAGTCTCCAAATCAGAGGGATGAAATTGCAGGGGCCCGGGCCTCATTGAAGGAGAACTCCCCACTTTTGCACTCAATTTGTTCAGCTTGTTTGGAACATTCTGATGTTGCTTCCCTCAAAGCCAGCAAGGACACAGTTTGTGAAGAAATTCAGAATGCCCTCAATGTAATTTCAAATGCTTCACAAGGCATACAGAATGTGAGGGCCCCAGTGGAATCTCAGGCGGCAACCCTGGGAAATGCCCTTGATGAGCTTGAGGTAAGTCAAGAGAAAGGTGAAATGTGATTTGATATCCCAATATGAAAATAAACAGAAGTGAATCTTCAGATCCCTGTGCTGGAGTTTAGAGCAGGAGTAGATAAAGATCCAGTCATCTGATTAGACTTTATCATTGCATTGTATCTTCCAATGAATTGATTAGCAAGAAGATAGCCTATTGGTAGGCATCTGATTCCTTTACATCTCTGCTAAGGAAGTCAACAAATTTAAATTGGGGGCAGTTAATTAGATTGTAATGATGACTTTATTTTCTATAAATCAACTTATGAAATGTAGAATTTATTCATTTCACAAATTCTTATTATTGTCACAGTTCTTTGTGCTTGGGATATAATAGATCACTACCCCAATGTAGCTTGCGTTCCAACAGGGGAGTATAGGCAAAAACAAAAAAAACAAACACAATGAACATTATAGATAAGTAAACTGTATAGAATGTTACATTGAGAAGGTGAGATATTATCAAAGCTTGAAAAAAGTTAGAGAATCAGCAGACAGAGATCTAGAATGAAGGCTTGGAGGCATGTCCCAGTGTTTAGGTGACAGCACCAAAGCTGGGTGATGGGTGAGGAGCGTGAGGGGGTGAAGGGTAGAAGCTGAGGTCAGAGACCCAGTAGAGTAGGTTAGAAAGGGCTCCACAGGCTTTTAAGGACTTTGGCTTTTACTTCAAGTTAAATGAGATTCGTTGTAAGGTTTCACGCAGAGGAGTAACATGCTGATACTACAGAGACAGTGTGTGGCGCATAGATGAAAGGGGAACAAAGGGAGAAGCTGAAAAAGAACTTCCAGACAGCTGAGTGCTCCAGTCTCCTTCAGGCAGGCGGCCATTGTGGCCACACAGGTGTCCAGGCACTGCCTCATTCCACCTCACATTTTAGTTTGGACCAGGGTGGCCTTAGTAAATATTGAAGCTGAATTTTGTAAGAAGAGCCAACTAGATTTGACAGCATGGATGTGGCATGTGGGAGTAAGGGAGGAGTCCTAGCTGGTGCTGCAGGCTGAGGCCGCCAGAAGCACCCACCGGGGTGCAAGGTGTTGTTAGGAAGTGATATGTGTGAAGGGAAGAGAGGAGGAGCAGGGCTAAGCAAAGGAAGAAATCGACTTGTGAGCCACACTCACAGAGCCTGGACAAATCAGCAGGGAGCTCTGGAGAGAGGGTTGTTCTTGAGTGTACCTTGTCAGGCAGAAAATCCTTCATGCCTCTTTCAGTCACCGGAAGCAGGTCATCCTGCCCAGGGGCTGGGAGTGGGGCGCAGCCCCCTGCAGCTGAAACAGATACTGAAAGAACTGCTAATTGGGGGCCCGTCTGCTGCCCTCACTGCCCATAGCTGGGCCAGTCCTACCAGGGAGGGGAAACGGGCAGCAGATAGACTGGGTAGACTTTGTCTACCGCAGATCACTGCAAGGTTTTATTTTACTTTGTTTTGGCTTGGCAACTGGATGGATGAAGTTTTCGCCAACTATGATGGGGACTATTGTGGGTGAATCAGGTTTTGAGAAGAAACTCAATTTTCAACATGTTGAATTTGAGATTTTTACCAGACATTCAAGTATGATGTCAAAGGTCATCAGCTACCCAAGTCAAACATATAATTGCTTAGTGCGGGGCAACATAGAGTAGTCCTCGAAGATAGGGGTCCTGAAGCCCAAATGTTTGGTTTCTGTCTCAGCTGTGACTCTTACGACACAGGTGACTTTAGGAAAGTTATTTTATTTAACTCTCAGTTTTCTCTCCTATAAAATGGGGATAATAATAGAACCTATATCATGTTGTTAGAATCAGTGAATTAATAATACATTTAAAAATGCTTAGAGCAGTGCCTGGTACTTAATAAGTGCTCAGTAAATCTAGCTCTCATTGTTGTTAATGGAGATAACTACTTGGAGGCAGATTCTTCTATAATGAAGAAACCAATGCTATCAAAATGACTAGGTTATATTAATAACTTAAAAATAAACTAAACACATAGTGTATCATTCCTATGTTGTTCTTAATTTTATTAGTTTCATGGTAAAAATATTAGATACTTTATTTAAATTTAAAATAACCTTTCTTGTGTGCTTTTCTGTTACATGTTTTTAAACAGGTCCCTTCATTTCTAATCCAGCATTATTCAATTTCTAATTATTGGCATCCATGTGAAAATTTATTAAATTCCTAATTATTGGCATCTATGTGAAAATTTTAGGAACTATTTGTCCAAATAAGGTAGAAGATTAGTGGTGACTCTTTAATAAT